>NC_083321.1:76191349-78869817 GCF_963455315.2 Globicephala melas | reverse complement strand
GTTTCCTTTTCAGGATTTTAAATATATCCTTTCTGGCCTGCAATGTTTCTGCAGAGAAATCAGTTGATAGCCTTATGGGGATTCCCTTGTGTATGGCTCTCTATTTTTTTCTTGCTGCCTTTAGAATTCTCTATTTAAAAATTTTTCCATTTTAATTATGATATATCTTGGTGTGGGTCTGTTTGGGTTCATCTTGTTTGAGACCCTCTGTACTTCCTGTACCTAGATATCTATTTCCTTCTTCAGGTTTCTGAGTTTTCAGACACAATTTCCTCAAATACATTTTCACTCTCCTTCTCTCTCTCGTCTCTTTCTGGAACCACTAAAATGCGAAAGTTGGGACACTTAATGTTATCAGACATGTTTCTTAGATTGCTTTTTAAAAAAAATTTTTTTTTTCTCCTGGTGCTCTGATTGGATGATTTCCATTATTCTGTCTTCCAGATCACTTATGCATTCTTCTATATCACTTAGTCTGCTATTCATTCCTTCTAATGTGTTATTTCAGCTATTAAATTATTTATTTTTGACTGGATCTTTATATTTTCTAGTTCCTTGAGAACATGTTCATTTTTTAGATCAATTCTTTTTCCTAATTCAAGTAACATTTTCACTACCAATGTGTCTAACTCTTTATCTGGTAAATTGTTTATTTCTCTTTCATTATTTATTTTTTCTCTTGATCTTTCAATTGAGAGTAGTTCCTCTGCCTTTTCATTTTTTTAGACTTAACTTTCTCTGCCTCTATGAATTTAGGTGAAACAGTTACCTATTGCATCTTAAAGGGGTGTTCTTATGTTTGAGTGTCTCTATGCTGACTACATATGTTCAATGCCTTTGGTGGGAGAGCTGGATTTGATGTGGATGCCAGTCATGTCTTTCCTCAGAGTGTGCTGGCAGCTATCGCCTTGGTAAGTGGTGGGGCTGGAGACAGAGCTGGCCTGGGGTGTGAGGCAAGGCTTCTTCTCTGGTCAGTAACCATCACTGCCCTCCCAGGGTCAGGGTCTGATCCCATGTTGCTGCAGAAGAAGACCTGTGTGTCAGGCTCGAACTGGCTCCATTTCCTTTAAGTGTAGGTTTTCCCCACTCCCCACACCAGGAATTTTGTCCCAGGAGGGGAGTGCTGAATCAAGTGAGGTTCATGTGCATACAGCAGTCCAATGTGCTGTCTGTGTAGGCATCTGTGGTTCTGCTCAGCCACAGACCACGGTTGAGTCTTTTCCCTGGTCGCAGCCGCCCCAGATCAAGGGCTGTGCTGTGGCATGGACTAAGTGGGGTCCAACCATTTGCTTAGCTTGAGCTGAGGCACATGATGAGGTGGTTGGAGGAAAACAGGCAGCCACTAGAGCAGACCTCTCTTCCCTGCCGTGGGGGCAAGACCTCTTTGTCTCTCACAACTGATCACTATCTCCAACCTCCTCTGTGCCCCAAAGGGGAGGCAGGGCCTCTGTGGTTTCTCTGTGTATGCTGGGGCAAGGTGGTGGGTTGAGCTGTGGTGTACAGCGGCTGCCCTCTGGACTGCTTCTAGGGCACCACTTGAGTAAGTGCCAACAATGGCCACCACAGCCCACCCAGGGTCCACCCTGGGACTAAATCACCTCTGCATCCCAAAGTCAAGTCTTTTCCCTGGTCCTGGCCACCCCAGATCCAGTGCCATACTGTGGCATGACTACGAGGGGCCAGAGCTTTTGCTTAGCTCAGTCTGGGGTGTATGATGAGGCAGTCACGGGAAACTCAGCAGCCACTAGAGCAGACCTCTCTCCACCTTGCCCCAGAGGCTAGCCAGTGCACACACACTCCTCTTGAATGGAGCCCAGGATTCTCCCAGCCCTTCTATTTGTCACAGTGTTCCTCCAACCAGTGAGGGGGCTTATTTCCTCCATGTAGGACCCCAGGACTGGGAAGCCTAGTCTGTGGCTTGACCCACTCACTCCCCAGGGCTAGGGTCTGCCCATATAATCACCCTTTTCCTCTGAGTCCCCTCTCTGGGGCACAGGTCCTGATTTGATTGCTTTTCTTCCCTACCTACCTGATTACATGTGTATTTTTCTTACAGCCTCAGTTTTAAAGGAGTCCTTCTACCAGTTCCAGTTAGTTTTCACTGAGAAATGCTCCTCCTGTAGATGTATTTCAGATTTGTTCAGGGGAGAAGATGAGGGTCACATCCTCTTATGCAACCATCTAGTCTCCTTAATCCATTTTAACTTTAAATCATTTAATTTCTTTTTTACATCTTCATTGGAGTACAATTGCATTACAATGTTGTGTTAGTTGCTGCTGTAGAACAAAGTGAATCAGCTATATGTATACATATATCCCCATATCCCCTACCTCTTGCGTCTCCCTCCCACCCTCCCTATCCCACCCCTCTAGGTGGTCACAAAGCAGGGAGCTGATCTCCCTGTGCTATGAGGCTGCTTCCCACTAGCTATTTTAAATTTGGTAGTGTATATATGTCCATGCCACTCTTTCACTTCATCCCAGCTTACCCTTCCCCATCCCTGTGTCCTCAAGTCCATTCTCTATGTCTGTGACTTTATTTTAGTTGTGCCCCTAGGTTCTTCAGAACTATTTTTTTTAGATTCCATATATATGCCTTAGCATATGGTATTTGTTTTTCTCTTTCTGACTTACTTCATTCTGTATGACAGTCTCTAGGTCCATCCACCTTACTACAAACAACTCAATTTCGTTTTTTTTTATGGCTGAGTAATATTCCATTGTGATATGTGCCACATCTTCTTTATCCATTCATCTGTCAATGGACACTTAGGTTGCTTCCATGTTCTGGCTATTGTAAATACAGCTGCAATGAACAGTGTGGTACATGACTCTTTTTGAATTATGGTTTCCTCAGGGTATATGCCCAGTAGTGGGATTGCTGGGTTGTATGGTAGTTCTATTTTTAGTTTTCAAGGAACCTCCATACGGTTCTCCATAGTGGCTGCATCAATTTACATTCCCATCAACAGTGCAAGAGGGTTCCCTTTTCTCCACACCCTCTCCAGCATTTATTGTTTGTAGATTTTTGATGATGGCCATTCTGACTGCTGTGAGGCAATACCTCACTTTAGTTTTGATTTGCATTTCCCTAATGATTAGTGATGTTGAGCATCCTTACACGTGTCTGTTGGCAATCTGTATATCTTCTCTGGAGAAATGTCTATTTAGGTCTTCTGCCCATTTTTGGATTGGGTTTTTCTTTTGATATTGAGCTGCATGAGTTGTATATTTGGAGATTAATCCTTTGTTAGTTGCTATGTTTGCAAATAGTTTCTCTCATTTTGAAGGTTGGCTTTTCGTCTTGTTTATGGTTTCCTCTACTGTGCAAAAGCTTTGAAGTTTCATTAGGTCCCATTTGTTTATTTTTGTTTTTATTTCCACTTCTCTAGGAGGTGGGTCAAAAAGGATCTTGCTGTGATTTATGTCATAGAGTGCTCTGCCTATGTTTTCCTCTAAGAGTTTTATCGTGTCTGGCCTTACATTTAGGTCTTTAATCCATCTGAGTTTATTTTTGTGTATGGTGTTAGGGAGTGTTCTAATTTCATTTTTCACATGTGGCTGTCCAGGTTTCCCAGCACCACTTATTGAAGAGAGTGTCATTGCTCCATCGTATATTCTTGCCTCCTTTATCAAAGATAAGGTGACCATATGAGTGGGTTTATCTCTGGGCTTTCTATCTGTTCCATTGATCTACATGTCTGTTTTTTTGCCAGTACCATACTGTCTTGATTACTGTAGCTTTTGTAGTATAGTCTGAGGTCAGGGAGCCTGATTCCTCCAGCTCTGTTTTTCTTTCTCAAGATTGCTTTGGCTATTCAGGGTCTTTTATGTTTCCATACTAATTGTGAATTTTTTTGTTCTAGTTCTGTGAAAAGTGCCAGTGGTAGGTTGATAGGGATTGCATTGGATCTGTAGATTGCTTTGGGTAGTATAGTCATTTTCACAATGTTGATTCTTCCAATCCAAGTATATGGTATAGCTCTCCATCTGTTTGTATCATCTTTAATTTCTTTCATCAGTGTCTTATAGTTTTCTGCATACAGGTCTTTTGTCTCCTTAGGTAGGTTTATTCCTAGGTATTTTATTCTTTTTGTTGCAGTGGTAAATGGGAGTTTTTCCTTAATTTCTCTTTCAGATTTTTCATCATTAGTGTATAGGAATGCAACAGATTCCTGTGCATTAATTTTGTTTCCTGCTACTTTACCAAATTCATTGATTAGCTGTAGTAGTTTTCTGGTAGCATCTTTAGGATTCTCTATGTATAGTAAGTATCACATCATCCGTAAACAGTGAAGGAAACGATAGCAAAGATCAATAAAACTAAAAGCTGGTTCTTTACGAAGATAAATAAAATTGATAAACCATTAGCCAGACTCTTCAAGAAAAAAAGGGAGAAGACTCAAATCAATAGAATTAGAAATGAAAAAGAAGTAACAACTGACACTGCAGAAATACAAAGGATCATGAGAGATTATTACAAGCAATTATATACTAGTAAAATGGACAACTGGAAGAAATGGACAAATTCTTTGAAAAGCACAACCTTCTGAGACTGAACCAGGAAGAAATAGAAAATATAAATGGACCAATCACAAGCACTGAAATTGAAACTGTGTTAAAAATCTTCCAACAAACTGTGATTAATTTTCCAACAAAGAAAAGACCAGGACCAGATGGCTTTACAGGTGAATACTATCCTTCTCAAACTCTTCCAAAATATAGCAAAGAGAGGAACACTCCTAATCTTATTCTATGAGGCCCTGATACCAAAACCAGACAGATGTCACAAAAAAAGACAACTACAGGCCAATATCACTGATGAACATAGATGCAAAAATCCTCAACAAAATACTAGCAAACAGAATCCAGCAGTACATTAAAAGGATCATACACCATGATCAAGTGGGGTTTATCCCAGGAATGCAAGGATTCTTCAATATACGCAAATCAATCAATGTGATACACCATATTAACAAATTGAAGGAGAAAAAACATACGATCATCTCAACAGATGCAGAAAAAGCTTTCGACAAAATTCAACACCCATTTATGATAAAGTCTCTCCAGAAAGTAGGCACAGAGGGAACTTACCTCAACATAATACAGGCCACATATGACAAACCCTCAGCCAACATCATTCTGAATGGTGAAAAACTGAAACCATATCCACTAATATCAGGAATAAATCATTTAAATTTAAATAGCATCATTTGACTTCTGCCTACCATATTGGACACAATAGGTCTAGATAAATAAATGACCAAAATTTTAAAAATTGTTTTGCCTTTTTCAATTCTAATATAAAACACATCATAATTGAAAGCAGTGTTCTCTAAACTAGAAGTTTACTGTTATTAAACGTCAAGTATTAAGAAATAATATAACTATCTGGATTCAACAATAAATTTATTTCTTGACAATCAAGGGAATGTGATCAGAAGTGAACAAATCAAAGTATAATTACCCTCTCAGACAAATAAGTATTTCATTCTATTTACCTTGCAGTTTCCTGGCGAAGCGCATTGAGAAATGTGTCTGGGTGGAAGAGTTCTGATAGGTCAAGTGTATCGGAGAGAAGAGTCTGGTTTTCAGCTCTCTCCACCCAGTTCTAGGAGGAGGGAGATACACGAACACACATTTAAAAACTTTGCAAACTTGAAAGATAAAGATTGGATACAGATATGGTGAAATAGTTCCCACTAAAAACCAAACCAAACCAAAAAATACCCTCTCTTGGTCCTTCTTCTCACCAGCTATTATCCTATTGATATTTATCTGTGCCACTTCATAACAAAAAAACATTGTCTAATTTCATCTATAGTATTTGACCTTTTTAAAACACTTTGACCTTCTTAAAACACTTTCTTCTTTTGGCTTCTCAATCACTACAGTCTCCCAGTCTTTCTTCTGTCTTCCTGACTATAACTTCTTGGTGTCCATCATTGACTCCTCCTCCTTTCCTGGAATTCCCAATATTGGGGTGTACTCAGGACCATTACTTGGTCAATCCTATAGTTTTAAAGACCAGTATGCTTATGATTCCCAATATTGTATCTGCTACTCCTTCCTACCTGTTTCCTGTCACTTACTTTTCTGACATTTCCACCATGATGTTTAACAGTTATCTAAACATGTTCAAATCAGAATTCTAAATTTGCAAGACCACCTTCCTCTTCTCTAGGAAATCTTCTTTATCACCAGAATCCTTCAGCTCAGTGAGAAATTCAATTGATTGCTCAGGCCAAAACCTTGAAATTATTTTTTACATCTCTCCCATGTCCCACAGCCAAATTCACAGGTCTGATATAAAAATCTTAGCACTTCTTCATTTCCACATCCACCACCCTAATCCATAACACCACCATATTATCACTTGGATTACTGCAATAACCTCTTAACTAGTTAGCCTGTTCCCTGCCTACATCTGTTTTTCCCTCAGATATGTTCATGATTTGCTTTCTTACTTCATTCAAGTCTCTGTTAAATATCACCTCCTAAGTGGCCTTATCGGACCACTCATGCTGAAGTGTCACCCTTTTCAACCCATTAACTTTCTAATTCCTTTAATCTACATCAATTTTCTCTACAGCATACTGATATTTATTAGATATAAAGTTCAGTTCAGCTTCAATATTTCATCAAGATCTACTATTTGCCTTCACCTTCTGGCAGGCCCAATAAATAGATGCTTACTTTAAAAATGTCCTGACATTCCCAGAAATGAATAATATAAATATGTGTATAAGCACAGATGTTACTACCCTATCTAATAAGTGTAACAATGTTGCAAATGCCAACAAGGTATGACATTTAGATTTATTTAAAATATTAGATTATTTACTATCACATATAAATGGGTATTTTACATGCCACTTGGAGTGAAAATAACTCCCTATGTGCTCTATAGGATGAAATTCTCTTGCTCTAAACTATAAATGAGAGTTTATTATTGCAAGAGTAAAGTTTTAAAAATAATCGTGAAAACTGTTAATTTTATATAAGAAAATTAAGAACTCTAGAGTTCAATAAATAGAGAAATTGATAATTATTACAAATATTGAGAGACTACAATAGCTAGACAAGTGTAAGGAAAAATGTTGGAAGCATTTTAGTCAAGAAATATTAATAAAAATTTAACTAGTATGAAGAATAATATACATATTTGGTTATCTTGAAATTCAGACCTTTGTAAAATTGTTTGACATACTTGCATTTACAACACTAAATAAAATTATTATTAAGAACAAAATTTAATTGTAGGTTACTTAGTTTTATTTAACATGAGTCCTTCAAGTTCTAGTTGGGAATACTTTCTATCTTGTGAGAATGAAGTAACAATGAAATATTAGCTTTGCCATCTTGAATTTTCTCAAGGAGAAACAAGGCCCTAATATCATTTACAAAAAAATCCAATATAAATCATCTTCAATCTAGGCATAAACAATTTTTAAAAATACAGAAAAGAAAGAAATAAAGAAAAATTAGATACATCAAATATTTATTTTCTCACTTTTCCAATTTCAAAACAATAGACATTAAAAGGAATATTTATTTAGGAACAATTTTTCATTGAGGTTTCGAATTTGTGGCGGTTAAAAAAAAGCCTGACAAAATCATTAATATAGATTAACAATCATTTTCAGGACATGAAGTATGAGGAGTTTTGAGATTTCTTTAAGCTATAGACCTTATGTTCAAGGTTCTTCCTAGAAAACATGTTACTGAAATATATTTTCCTAAACTATTTTTACTATTCACAAACAAGTTAATATTATTGGTAGTAATATTAAATATTCTACTTTAATATTATGTGCAATAGACAATTAGATAAGCGTATATATCTTAAAGTCCTTTTAAAGTGTGACAATGTGTAAATTAACAATGAAACCAATCGCCGCTTTTCTTGCTTGTGAAGAGTTTTCCAGCTGCATATAGCTAACAACAAAGTGAACCTGATAGAAGATACATTATAGAATGGAAAATCAGCATGCACTTATCATTGACAATGGAATAGTGGTGAGGACTATGACTGATTTAGGAATCAAAGGTACACATGTTTTGTTCATAACTTTCCATTGGGTTTTCAGAAATAATAACAGTATTTGATAGGACAGACTTATTGACTATAGCAGAAAAATTGTCAACTACTTTCATTCTTCTTCTTTAACCAAAGATAAAACTACATGACATAAAAGACATTTTTCAATTGTCTTGTTTTATACTAATAAACTATGTTCATACCAGATGTAATAGAATACTTTAAGTGGTAAAAATGGCTGTATAAAGCAAGGAAAGCCTTGAAACAGTGTTTTGAAAATAAGGGTACCAACATAGCAAATGTTACTAACAATCACCGGTTACTTTCAGGGAAAGTAATTTGTTTGCTAGAACCTGCCAGTTCTTCAAAAAACCAAACTTGTCTTAAGAGTTTAAATTCTCTGCATGTTTTCTGCTGTAAAGATCCCCTTACTGTGATACTCCAGGTAGCTGCTGAAATTGGTATGCATGTGATAAACGCTGAGATGCACATAAAAATTCAGAGAAGATTTTGTTATCTTGAAAGCCAATTATGTTGCTATATTGTCACATTTCTAGACCCAAGATTTATCTTCTGCAAGCAGTACAAATAGCATGGTTTATAGGATTGCTTCTATAAAACTGCCAATCATCATAGACTACTGTTTAGTATTCCAAATGTGCAAGAGAGTTGACTATAGGCAGAAGTAATCAGCTGACAGTATTGAGAAATTATTGTCTCTGTACAAAATCTGACGCCTAAAATTCTGTAATTCTACTGCTATAGTAATAGCTATATTTTATTGGATAAAATTTCAGATATACTATACCCTAAGTTCATTCTATAATGGTGATAATCCAATTTAAAGTTTGACTGTATGTTAATCTTAAATCTCAGGATTTTGGCAAAGATGTATTTTTCTATGCAATTCTAATTTAATGTATTTATTTATTATATATCTCCACTAAATGTAGAGATTCTTATTGGCAGAGCAATGAATGGCACATAATAAAAATTCAATAAACATTCACCAAATGATGAATAAATTAAAGAATATGAATAAAAAATACCCGTAAGGTAGCTCTTCTAGCTGAGTATAGTACATGAAAATAGGGATGCTGGAGGTTTTTGACCACATACAGACTATTTTTTCAATTTTGTTTATGTAAGTTTTCCTATGAATATTTTTACGGAGTACCCAGTATGTGTAAAACATTGCAGTAATGACTGTGAAAGTTACTGAGTTAGGGGAAAAAAAGAGATTCCCTTCTCAGGAATGCAAAGTATTGCAGAACCTTGCAAAATTGATTAAGACACCTCAGAAAATGAAAGAAAAGTAAACAATGTAATTTTAATAAAATTACTTTTAAAGTTCAAGATCTTAAGAGAAAATGAAACAAGCCTTCAAATGTTAGATGGTGGAACAGAGTATAAAGTTGAACAATAGTGTTCATTGGGTAGATTTAAATAGAAGCTAAAATCTCAGAAATATCTCATGGGTACTACAAAAATACATCTCAGCAGGTGTATGAATCATGATGATTGGGAAGCATGAAAGAGATTTATGTCAGTTTGCTTGAGAATAACCCTAAGATTGACTGAATCATTCATTTATTCAACAGATATTTATTGAAAAACCTACTTGTGTAAGCCACTGTTCTACATGCTTGGATAGAGCAGTAAACAGACAAAAATCTCTGCCCTTATCAAACTTCCATTTTAGTGGAGGAATACAGAGAAAACAAACAAACAAACAAGTAAAATATATACACTATTAGGTGGAGATATAGGCTATGGAAAAAAATTTAAAAGGGAAACAGGATGTAAAGTATCAAGGAAGAGGAGGGTTACAATCTGAAATAGGATGGTCCTGAAGGGATAAAGAAACTTCTTTCCTTGAAAAAAAAAAAAAAGAAGAAACAAGGAAAAAAGAAACTTCCTTGCAGATATCTGAGGGAGAGCATTCCAGGTAGAGGAAACAGGAAGAATAAAGTCCCTTTGAGGGAGTGTGCCAGGCTGTTCATTGAAAAGCAAGGAGACCAGTATGGCTGGAACAGAATAAATTAGGAAGCAAAAAGTAGGAGAGGAAATCAGAGAGGTAAACGGGCCAGATCTTGTAGGTTGCTATAAGGATTTTGTTACTCTGGATGAGACGAGAAACCGTGGGGAAATTTCCAAGAGAGGAGTGATATAATCTGATGCTTTAACCAGAATATTTAGACTGCTGGGTTGAGAACTGACCAGAAAGGAGACCAGGGTGGAAGCAGGACTAGTCAGGTGGCAGCTGCACCAATAATGACTTCAATCAAGGTAGTAGCAGTGAAAGTGGTGAGAGGTGTCTCAGAATATATTTTGAACGTACAACCAAGGTAATTTTTCTGATTGAATGGATGCAGTATATGAGAGAAGAGTTAACAATGATTCCAAGACCTTGTGCCTATGCCTCAAGAAAGGTGGAGATGTCATTTACTTTTACGGGAAAGACTGCGGGTAGCACAAGTTTTTCAGTAAAGGGCAGGAGTTCAGTTTTGAATATGTTAAGTTTGAGATGTTTATTAAACATCCAAGTGAAAATACTGAGTATACACCAGAGTTAGGGGAGAATACTGGGCTGGAGCTATAAATCTGAGAATAATAAAAGTTTAGATGGGATTCATAGGCATCAGATCACTATGGGTGGAGTACAGATAGAAAAGGACAGAGGACTGTGCTCTAGGGAATCCAATTAGAGATGAGGGAATAGAAAAGCCAGAGAAATAGACAGATAAAAAAACAGAAGTGTGTGGTGACCTTGAGGCCAACTTATAAAAAGGTTTCAAGGGGTAGAAACATCTTTTAAAAATGTTGCTGATAGATATCAAAAACTCTGAGATATTATTATAGAAAGGGAATTTGAGTGTGAGTTCTATCATTTATCATACACATTTTGTAAACTATTCTTGAATATGGGGTTTTACTTTTCGCATCTTTAAAAATGGAAATAAAAATATGTACCTCATATATTATAAATATTACTAGATTGTGTCTAAAGCACATGTATGTCTGAGATCCAAAATATGCTCAGTTCTTATAAGTATTCATTTTTCTTTCTATCCTTCATTTGATCATTCAAAAAGTTTGAGTATATGTTTGAAGTGGTGCACTGAAAGAAAAGAAAGTGATCTGAAGCTCAAATATAGGTCACTAGTACATTTTACTGCTAGGGAAGTGAGAAGAGCTATTTAGATGAACCCAAAAAGGGTGTAACGAGCCACATTTCTAGATCTAGAAATGCCAGTCTGATGTATTAGTGATAATTAGGGTTAAAGGGGAAGAAATAAGAGCTAGAGGCTCACAGATATTTTTTTTTCAGTGAAGAATTAGTTTTCTTGAAGTGGGCCATAGAAGTAAAATGCAAAGTGAAAAAGTTAAAGCAATCTATGTGGCTAACAACAAGCATCTTTGCAGACATGCGAGAAACTGTGTGCCTGAATATTTGAACAAAAAATAGGAAGCAGCACCTAAAAAGAATCTCAGAAAAACATAAGAGTGAAGGGGCTGATGCCTATACTAGGGAAAAATATGCTTCCCAGTGTTCCACAGTGGGAGGGGATGGAAGGAAGCAACATAACATTAGCGTCTGCTGATAGAAAAGGTACTTTGGTATAGTCTACTACACAGTGCCCAAATGAGGCCTGATTCAGACTTAATTCAGGCCATTACAGGAATGGAGATAGCATTAAGTGCTTCTAGGTTGTAGTACTTCTGCTATTTATTCCTAGAGTACTGCACTTCCTTTATCATTTTGATTGTTGTGGCTTATTTGTTGTCTTTCCTGATAAACTCTAAGGATAGTTTATATGTCACGCTGAATGGCATTTATTAATAATAATAACAACAATAATAACTAATTCTTTTTATTGCTTAAATCTCCCCAGATTTCAAGGACCTTAACAGTTGATATAAACAAGATTCCATCATAAGAATGATGGGTGGCAGGATTTGGTAGTATATGAGTGTACCAGCCACTGGCTCGAGTTAGGCCAAAAAAATTGTGTAGAGTTCAAGAAGTCACTATAAATTTTAAAATGAAAGAAAGAACCTACTGAGAAGCTCAGTCCTAAAAAATGGGCATGAAAGTTTGCCAATGACACATGGCACCCCAAGGTTGGTTAGCAGTAGAAGTAAAATGAGACATTCAGGAGCCCATTAAACATGTGCAGAATACTGGGTCTGTTTAGCACACCCAAGCCTAACTGGGTACTCGATATGAAGGTCTTATATCCTTATACAGAATCAACTCATGAGCTAGGTTGGAACAGAAATTGCAGGCGTAGAGTCAAGGGATCCAACTGTGAGAAGTTGAAAATATGAAGACAGAGGGAAAAAGGCAAATGCTGACCCCACAGATTTATGAACTGGGTAGAAAACATGCTGGAATTTAAAATGATCAACACAGAAAAATCAGACTATACTAGGGAGAACTTCTGTAGAAGCTATTCTGCAGGCCAAAGGGGAAACAAACAGTGGAAATCAGGAACCAAAGAAACTCTCAGAAGATGTTATTTCTGAAGAAAGAGCAGAAAAACTCGAAGTCAGGAAAATATTTCTAGGGTCTCAATAGGAAATAATATGTTATATATATTATATTATATTTATATATCTAGTCCATTCATTTGTTCATTCATTTATTCAGAAGGCAGTATGCTACGTATTAGAAATACAGTGGAATTATTATTTTTTTAAAAGTCCTTGCCCTAAAGGATCTTAGAGACCATAGGATAAATGACTGCAAGACTCTCTTTGGCTGAGACTGCTTGGGTACCTAAGGGTTCTCTGGCTCTCTCTAAATCACCAGCATTGAGAGGACAGTCTCAAACCCATGTCACCCAGTAGAGTAAGACTCTCTCCATATTGAAAAATGATCCTCTAAAATATAATCTGATTTCTCTCCTTAATATCCCACAGTGTTCCCTTTTGCCCTTATGATCAAATATAATCATAATCTGATTTCTCTCCTTAATATCCCACAGTGTTCCCTTTTGCCCTTATGATCAAATATAATCCCTTAATACATTATCATAACATGGCCTTTACTGCTCCACCAGCCTAATCTCTGAACACCCCTCCTTGCGCTCTATGCTCTGCTTTTAGTTATTAAAAGTGCATGGCTTACTCTTGACTCTGACCTTCCTCTTGTCTGGCACAGTCTTTCCTCTTGTCTGGCACAGTCTTTCCTCTTGTCCTCACTTGGTCTATTCCTACTAAGCTTTCAGCTTAAGCATCACTTCCCTGTTCCCATGTAGGTTAGGTACTCTTGCTATTTGCTCCCATAGTACTAGACTTCCTTTGTCACTCTTACTGTTGCTGTTTATTCGGTTGTCTATTTTTTCTGATAAATTGTAAGGACAGTTCCTTGGGACACAATGTATATCTATTTTGTTTACCATTCTATATTCAGCAACCTCAGCACAGTGCATGGCACCAAGATAGAATTTTTAATTGCTAGATGAATGAATGTAAGAAATTTAAATTCTGTGAGGCAGAAACTGTATCAATTGACTAATCATTTTATCTCCAGTACTTCACTCAGAGCTTAGCATAAAGTTGTTGCTTATAATATGTTTGACTGACTAAATAAATGAATGCCATCTTGACCCAGTCACTCTCACCTTATTTGCACAAAACCCCTGTATTGATCAGGCACTATGATCATTACACTTTCATAAATAACCAAAAGCTGCCATTTTCTCAGATCTCTGAAAATAGTACTTCTAATTCTCCCTGCCCTCCCAATATTCTCAGCCCTTTCTTCCCCACCTAAGTAGCCACGCTGTTCCTCTAAACTTTGTAAGTTGCTCTGGTTACTTATCTGTGAAACATAAAAGGCATGTATGAAATCAAAGGACCTGGCAGACCCTTGACTAGATGGAAAGTGAATGCCAAACACTAAAGGTTATCTTAGGGAAGCAGATATCTGTACATTCATAACTGAAAAAAAAATATTAAGGCAGGAAAACAATAAAAATATATCCTTAAGTGGTGACATAAATGATGAATTATTGCATATTCCCTAGGTAGAAAGATAAGATAAACTATGGTCAAGCCTGAAAATTATCCTGAAGGTTAAAAGGATATTTTATCATTATAATTAAGGCTAAATGCCTATAAAGCTTTTTAGAAAATCACACAGTGAAAAAGTTTTCAGTTTTGATGATCAGTATACAATATACTTAGTATGAATAATCATGCCAGAAAATTGTAATAATTTATGTAAAACTGCTTTAAATGATATTAATTTCAGTATCAATAATATATTTATTATATGCACAAAGCATAATTATTAAGCATACTTACACGTATAGTGTAATAAAAGCTACCCATTGGCAGCAAATAAAGTTTCTGCCCTTTATAAAATAATCTAATGCAAATAATACTGATACATACATTAAGTGATAAATTATCACAGCCATGCAATTATAACATACCAAGGACTTCAGAGCATTTCTGTATTTTTCTAAGAGCACCGATGGACTATTTGTCCTTCCTCTTCTGACTTCTCTATCCTTCCTTCCCTCCATTTTTCTGGCATTTACTGATAGATTATATCTGGACATATACACAGTAGATAGGAAGATGGGTAAACCCGAGTCTCTGCCTTGTTCTTCTCTACCTGCTAATTTTAAACTCATTTTCAGATCCAGTAGTTTCTTCTTCAATAATCCTACAACTGAGAGGTTGATTATACTGGAAGCCAAATAAACATTCAGATGAGTTCTGGCCCCTTCAAAGGAGTACCATTGGCAGACTGGCAGCATAGAGTAAGAAGAGAGGAAAAGATGAAATTACACAAGGCAAGGCCCCCCTAGAGGAAGTGTCTAAAGAGATGAGAGGAGATGAAATCAAGTATACAGTTCTACGGATGAGGCTTCAACAGCAGAAGGTCAACTACTTTTGTATTAGAACAAAGATGATGAGGGTGGGTTTAGACAAATTTGTAGGTGGGAGGGAAGGGTAGGCATTTTCAAGTGGTCATATTTCATAGCTTGAATTTTCTCTGTAAGGTAAAAAGCAGGGTGTTCTGCTAAGGGAAAAATTAAAGATGTGGACAGGTATGTGCACTACTAAAAAAAAAAAAAATGAATGAGGATTGCTGTATCTAGAAGGACACTGATCAAGTTACTCCTAATAAGCTGATATGACAAAGAATGTTATTTGTGAAAGCAGTGTAACAAGCAGAGGAAGAAGGCAGTAAGACAGCGCAAAACCATACAGGAAAAGTGGTACATTGCATGCACCAACTGACCTATAACATTTGCTATTCCTTAAAAAAAAATAATCACCTTGTCTTTCTCCGTCTATATCGTTCCTTATTCTGTTCAATTTTCCTTCATTTACCTGACTGGGCCACTCTGAAAAAACTTGATCAATTTGGAAAAAAACAAAACAGAAAAAAGCAGCTCCCTGTAGGGGGGACATACCCTAAAGCAAATTAGTCACAGTTATGAATAAGTTTCAGTTACCATCTATATGATCCATCTATATTAAAATTGTAGATTTTTCTCTAAATTCTCAAAAATTATGAAAAGCCACACTACACAGAGAGAACACAGTCTTTTTGTTTTGTCTTTTTTTAAAGAGTGCTAGGTAAAATCACAGATGACAGAATAAGAAAGGAATATACGGTGCTCTATGAACAAAATCATAATATTTTCACTAGTTGCTAGCAGAATGGTTAACAATATGAGAGTTTATAGTACAATCGTCATACAGTCATACAATTACTAAATAATTTCATCTTACCTGTATTGCAAGGGCACGAGCTACAAGACCTCTAAGGTATTGTAAAGGATCTTCTGGACCTTCCCACTTGCTTTGCCATGTGAGAGGACACTGCAATTTTAAAAGGATCAAAATTAAGTTTACATATACAATATTACATATAAAAGATCTTTTAACATTAGTGTGATGGGGAAACTATTTTGGCATAATTCACATTATGTGTATCATGAATTCATTTCATTAAGATATGTCTTTTTTCTATTTTATACATAATATCAATAATGTATATGTGTCAATCCCAGTGTATGTATAAAATAGACAACTGATGGGAGCATACTGTATAGCACAGGGAACTCTACCTAATGCACTGTGGTAAACTAAATGGGAAGGAAGTCCAAAAGGGAGGGGATATCTGTATGTGTGTATGGCTGATTCATTTTGTTGTGCAGTGGAGGCGAACACAACATTGTAAAGCAACCATACTCCATAAAAAAATTAATAAAAAAACTTTTTAAAAAGATATGTCTTTTCTTTGATCTTATCTCATTAAAATTGAATGATAGAGTCAGAATGAATTGACCTGTTTCTCTAAAAGAAAATATTTTTAAGTAAAAATTCTTGAAAGAATAAACAAATGAACATAAACCAGTATATAGAAAGTAGCAAACCATGTTTTCTTGAAATGATATGTAATGAAATCAAATTAAATTTCACAAATTCATTTTATAAGTAGTAAAGACAAAAAACAACTAGTCTTGTGTCCCTACAGAATTACAGAAATTTTATCTCCCAAACCACACCAGATATATGACAAAAAGAGAATAAAACAGAAAATACTCTAAATTAAAGAAATAAATAAAACCTTTCTAAAAAAGTTACCTTTTTAATATCTGACCTTCTTTTAACTGACATTCTCCATTAATACATTCATTATAATATTCCTTTTCTGTGAGAGTTTTCTGGATTTTTCAAATATTATGTAACTATCATTCAAACTTAATATTTATTTTTCTCCAGTGGAATAATAAGGAGAGAGCATCAATTTCTTAACCCAAAACACTGTCTGATTACATAGCTGAGAAACTACTCCAGGCTAGAGTATATCAACAATGTATGGAAAATGGAAATTGTAAGATAACAAACCTTACAGTGAAAAAAAGACCTTAGAAAACATCTAGTTCAATTACTGTAGGTGAATGAAGTAAGCCTTCTTAGGAATATGGTAGCTAAGTGCTGGAGCTCTGCTGTGAACTGAAACAGGTGTGATGACTTTAAAACATGATCCCTAAATCCTTTGACAATTCTGTGGAGACTTGAAGTCTGCTCTTCTTCTTAAATAAGTGTCCTGTGAATATAGCAGAAGTGATGTGGTTCCAGTTTCCAGGTCCAGGTCTTAAGAAATTGGTTGCTTGTATTTCCTGTCTTTTGTGACTCTTGATCTTGGAACCCATCCAACATATTGTGAAGTCCAATTTTTGGAGAGGCCCATGTGGAGATGAACTGAGGCTCCCAGCTCTCAGGCAGCACTGACTTGCCAGCCACATGAGTGAGCGGAGTGGAAGAGACAAGCTTTCTCTACCAAGGTCTACCCAAATTTCAGCTCTGTAAGCTTAAAATAAAATGATTTTTTAAAAATTATTATGTTTTAACCTGGTAAGTTTTGGTGGGATTTGTTATACAGCAAGACTTAACTGACACAGTTCTTTGGTATCCAGAAGCAGGGTTCTACCTTAACAAAAACCTAAAACATATGGCACTAGATTTGAGACTGAGTGGTGGGCTGAAGCTGCAAGAACCTTCAACAGAATGTAAGTGAAAACATAAAGGGCTTCTAAGAGAATAGTGGAGGTCTAAGGGACTTTGAGGACTTAAAGGAAAGGGAGGAAACAATCTCAGACAGACAAAAGTACTCTTGGGACCTTAAGGGCATGCCTTGCAGATCCTTTCTGTTAAACAATAAGGCTTCAATGAATCTTAAGGGTGTTGTCCCACAGCCAACACACAAGAAGCCTAAGGTAGAGAAAAAGGCTTATCACAAGATTTATGGCCATAGTTTTTGTCTAATGTGAATCTCAATGAGATTCAAAGCAAACTCACAATCTTAGAATACTGTTCTGGTGTAAGTTTCATCTGTTTGGGATTAATGGGGAAAAGAGGGCACAATTAAAAGAGAACTTTGGACCCCAGAATCCCTATGGGTGGGAAGCAGGTTGAGAAAACCACTCAGCTTCAAACATGGCTAAATCTTATTGAAATGTATGGATAATTAAGAGACGAGAATCAACAGCTCAGAGGGCAAAACCAAGAGCCATGGATAATTATTCCCAGGGAACAATATGGAATCCTAATAAAGGAACTGAAAACATAAGCTTGCTTAGATTTCAGAATTGCTAAGGACACGTGAGCCTCCCATTTCCTCATTTTTTGAGTGGGAATGTCTATTGCAGTTACCTGTCCTACCATTTTATATTGGGTTTGTAGGGGACAATAACTTATCTCTGCACATCACAGGTCTTTAGTTGAAAACCATGCTTGAGAAACTGTTTTTGAAGAACCAAACCCAAGAAGCCTCACCCATACTTCCACCTGATTTTGATGACAACATCCGGCCTGAGGCTGTAAAGGAATGAGACATCTCGGGAAACATGGAAGGAGATGACTGCATTTTACATGTGGGAGAAATGCAAATAATTTGTGCCCAAAGGGCAGACTGCAGCAGCTTCAAAACATGGTCCCAAAATTACTTGATACTCTTCCCATTAAAAGTTGAGGTCTATGTCCACCCCACCCCTTGACAACCCGACCAATAGAATAAGGGAGAAGTGACGCTTTATCAGTTTTCAGATCTAGGTCTTAACAAATTCACAGCTTTCATTTCCTCTTTCTTGGGGTATACACTTTTAGAACCAAGATACCATGTTGTGAAGAAGCCAAGTAGTCCATATAGAGAGGCCCATGTGGAGACATCTAGAGAGCAACCAAGGCCTCTAGCCATTAGTCCCGATAAACTACCAGCCAATAATCAGCACCACCTAGCCAGCTTCTAAGGAAAGAATATGGCAAAAGTGATGAGAAGCCACTTCTGAGAGTAGGGTACAAATATTGTGACTTCTGTCTAGCTCACTTTCTCTTCATCTCTTCCTTGTTCACTCTGTGTGAAAAAGTTGCATACTGTGGGTTGCTTTATGTAGATGCCCGTCTAGCAAGGAACTGATATGTCCAGTCAACAATAAGTGAGGACCTGAGGGCTGCCAACAGCCATCCAATAAGTGCTCTGAGAGGCTGCAGTAATTGCAGCCCTAGTGACTGCAGACTTGTGGGAGACCCTAAGACAGAACACCCAGCTAAGCTACCCCCAGATCCCGACTCACAGAAACTGTAATGTGATAACTTTTCATTGTTTTGTGTCACTAAATTCTAGGGCAATTTATTACACAGCAATAGATTAACTAAGAGAACTATCAATATTAGTGTCAGATGTAATACTTTCATTCAATACATATTCAAGTCCTTATTGTCCATCCATTCAGCAATTACTGAGAGCCTATAATGTGCAGGCATTATAAGGTCCTGGCTATCATGGAGCTTACATTTTACTGGGGGATAAAGACAATATACTTATTTCTAAATATATTATAAGAAAAAGACTACACAGTGCTAAATCCTATGTAGAGAATTACAACAGGATATGTGATATGACCGAAGTAATATGAAATGATAGTGACATGATAGAAGACTATGAGGAATAAAATCTTCACCCTAAAGAGCATTAGAAACCAGTAAAGGAGATACACAGCTAATGTCCCTGATGGTGTTTTAAGGATGACTTATATAGCATGTTTCTGGAGCTAAGAGGAAAACAATGATTTAATCAAAGAAATCTTAGTAAAGGAAGTACTGTGAAGCTTTGAAAGTTGTGTTGAATTTTGACAAAGGTAGACATAACTGGAGGGGACTTTTTAAGCTAACATTTATGTGTTAGTAACTGTGCTGAGTTTTGGATATGTACCAGAAGCAGGTACTATTGTAATTTCCATTTCACAGAGGAGAAAATGGAGACACAAAGAGAACAGCATATCCAAAATCACAGAGCTGGAAAATGGCAAGTCCAAGATGTGAACCCAGATAACCTAACTCTAGAGTCTGTCAGCATTAATTCTGCCTCCAACGTATTTTACATTTCTATAATGTAATTTCTATATTACACCATTTGAGATTTGTCAACTGAAAAAAAATGCACAATGTGAGCGTTGTGCATTAAGTTTTACTTGGGGCAAAATGAGGACTATAGCCCGGGAGACAGCATTTCAGATAGTTCTGAGAAACTGCTCCAAAGAGGTTGGAGGGAAGGTGTATGATTTTGTGTGTGATTTCGATGAAGGAGGAGTACATGTAATCAAGCACATATTTTTTGCAGAAGGTTGCTGCTAGTTTTGTGAAGATTCAACATGACAATTATGTATTGGGAATTAAAGTTATAATTATGGGGAAACTAAGGCTTAGAGTAGGTTTATTTAACTAAACTATTTTTTTTAATCTAAATGGTAGAGAACTTGAACCCAGGTCTAACTCTAAATGTAAACTTTTTGTTATCCCATGCTTTTCATGAAAGATGTCATAAAAGCAAAACAGGATACAAGCAGATTTCCTAATTCACTCTTTTTCAAGCATCAATTAATTAACTGACAACTCAGCAATAACCTGTTAAATAGCTGCTATTTGTCAATCATTTGTTAGGTCCTGTGGATACAAAGTTATAACACAATCCCTGTTCACAGAAGTTTGCACTAGAGGGTGAAATAAATAATAAAAGAAGACAGCTACAGACAATACAGTAAGTTCCCTGATAATGACAAGCACTGTGCTCATGAAACACAGATGTAAGGTACACCAAATTCAAACTGTGCCTAAGGACAAGAGTCAGGAAAGGCTTTCTGGTGGAGATAATGCTTGAGGTGAGTCTCAAAAGATAAACAGCTTACAGTAAAGTAAAGAAAGACAGTAAGAAAAGGAAGGGGCATTAATAAAAAAGACATGAGACAACTGGGCTGATGGTCAGACCATGAAGCTTTTGAATGTTTATACTGAGGAGCTTAATCTGGAAAGCAATGATAAAACTAAATTACACTTTAACTAGGGAAGTGACACAATCATATTTGGATTTTAGAAAGATTATCCTAGTAGAAATAGGGAGAACAAGCATTAGGGTGATGAAACTGCAGTCAGAGAGGTGAATTAGGAAGGTACTGTAGAAACACTTGTGCAGCACTTGCATGTGCAGGCACTGTTCTCAGCATTTCACCTGTATTAACCCTTCAGACTTCACATCAACCCTCTGAGATGGATAGTTATTACTCCCATTACGAACATTTAGAAACTAAGGTAGAGAAAGGTTAAGTGACCTGCACAAGTAAACATTCTAGTACATAATCTTGGATGTTTTAAGTTCCACTCCGCAACCTTAATATGTTTACTATATGAACTTTAAAAAAAAGGACCACAGTTAGTAACTCTTTTCCCTTTTCATTTAATAACGTAATTATCTATACTACTGACAAACACCACTATCCTACTAATAAAAATGACATGCTGATCCTCACACATGAGTGAGACACTGGTAATCCAGTATCTGCACACTGCTGAAGTTAAGCCAACACTGGATTATAGTTTTTGGAAATGAATCGACTTTCATCGGACTCAAGCTTATTGCAGTGTCTGACACAGGGAGACGGCATGGAAATTGCTATTTATTTCAAGCACTAGAAGTTGCACTGGGATTTCACTGTAGGTGGGAAAACAGAATTCAGTTTACATTTTTTTTAAAGAAAAGGAAAAAGGAAAAAAATATATAGTTCATTGTAATTTCAATTTCACATGAAGTGATTAACCCATATGGGCAGTTTACAAATTATCACTAACTCCTATACTAGCCATAAGTTACAAATTTGTACAATTAATTAAATTAGCTAAAATCCATTTTACACACATATACATGATTAGAGAGTTATATTTCAGAAGGATAAAGATAGCTGCAGAGTAAAACACTCTAATAATAGAGCCCTTACTATATAGAGAGAGTCTAATAGAATAGCCTCTCTTCTATTTGGAAGAGAAAGTATAACTCAGAAGATAATTTGTGATAAAAGTTAGAATGCATTCTGATTTAATCTTACTAAGACCTTTACTTAGAGCCAAAGATTTCAATTTTCTTAATAGTACAGAGAAACAATCTATAAAACAGCACCAGAACAAACTAAGGACTTTCAGATACAAGAGATTTATTTAACTGAATTATTTTCTTTTAAAATATGAATCCTATTTTAAAAATCTTTTTATTTTGTGTCTTCCCTTTAAAGAGAATCATATTATTTGCTTTCGCAGGACATGTAACTTCTGTTTTCCATTAAAAAATTATAAAATACTTATGAAGAGATTATACTAAGTTATAAAACGTCTGGAAAGGTAGAAGCAATCCATTGATGGATGAATGGATAAACAAAATCTGATACAGACCTTCCTCGACTTACAGTGGGGCCACGTGCAGATAAACCCATTGCAAGTTGAAAATATTGCAAGTTGAAAATGCATTTAACACACCTAAACCACCAAACATCATAGCGTAGGCTAGCCTATTTTAAACGTGCCCAGAACACTTACATTAGCCTATGGTTGGGCAAAATCATCTAACACAAAGACTATTTTATATTAAAGTGTAGGATATCTCAAGTAATTTATGGAATACTGCGCTGAAAGTGAAAAACAGAATGGCTGTATAGATAAAGAATGGTTGCAGTGTATCAGTTGTTCACCCTGATGATTGAGTGGCTGACTGAGAGCTGCAGCTCTCTGTGCTGCCCAGCATTTTGAGCATAAGGTACCACATATCGCTAGCCAGGGAAAAGATCAAACTTCAAAATTCAAAGTATGGTTTCTACTGAATACATATCATTTTTGCCTCATCATAGAGTAGAAACCACCTTAAGTCGGGGACCATCTGCAAATACATACAATGGAAAATTATTCAGCACTGAAAAAAAAGGGAAATACTGACACATGCTACCATATGGATGAACCTTGAGGATATTATCCTTAGTGATACAAACCAGTCACCAAAAGAGAAATGCTGCTTGATTCCATTTATATGAGGTACCTAGAGTAGTCAAATTCATAGAGCTAGAAAGTAGAATGGTGGTTGCTGGTGGCTAGGTGGTGGGGGAATGGGAAGTTGTTTAAATGGGTAGCGTTTCAGTTTTGTAAAATGGAAAGAGTTCTGGAGACTGGTTGCACAACAGTGTGACTGTACTTAACATTACTGAACTGTACACTTAAAATGGTTAAAATGATAAATTTTATGATATATGTATATTGCCACAATTACAAAACTTCATTGGAAAAATGTGAGAAAGGAAAAGAAGAAAGCAGTTTCCTTCTTGAGTCTATGTCAACATTGTGTGCTTGATAATATTTTTGTTACCCACTTTGAGCTCACTGAATACAGAGACCGTGTACTATGTATTATTCCTATCTCTAGGGCCTGGCATGGTATAGAGAGTCCATGGTAGATGGTCAATAAATGTTTGCTGAATATTATTTATTATATCATCCAATTACTAATTTTTTTAAAAAAATCCCAGCTCCTCCTCCATCCTTGCACATTTTGAAAAAAATAGAGTTATAAATAAGATGTCCATACATCCAATTTGCCTAATGATCCCTATTGTCCCAGAGTTCCATCCAGGTAGGAGTCCCTTTCACTCTTAAAACTATAGTTTGGGTGATAAATTTGAAGGTCACTATAGTTATTTAAAAAATTCAAATTTACATAACAATTTGAAGCCAAGAGGTCAATTTAGGGATTGAATCATGACCTCATTAGCACAAAAATTTAACTAAATTAACCCAGAATTACCAAAAAAATTGAAGAGTCAAGCAAGGAAATAAACAAACCAGATAACTGGTAAAACATTGCTGTTGTGATGAGTAGTACAGCATACCAAAATAATTTTAAAGGCACCTTGAGAAAGGATCTGATGATTGAAAATGGCTATTGGTGGAGAATGATAAATTCTATTAAAAATGTATGTACATTTTAAAACAAGTATTATTTAATATCTGTCTTTCCAATATGTAACAGATTCATAGCATCCTCAGCATAGCATACACATACAACTGGAAGTATTAAAAATACTTATAATGAAGCTTTGGGAAAGATGATAAGTTAATCATCAAATATGTTCAGCATGTAAAATGATCTATAAATTTTTCCATCTAATAAAATCTAATAAAAACAGATTAAATGTATATTTACTTCTGTGAAATTTATTTCAAAATAATGTTCAACATGTTGAACATATGTCGAATATATGTTTTTACATTGTCTGAGATTTTAAGAATTTATGGATTCTTTCTGCAATGTTTTCTGTGATAAACTCATTTAGGACAATGTCATGTTGGTATAATTAAATATATGTATATTTTCTTGATAAAGTGTCTATTCAAATCTTTTTTCTCATTTTAAAAATTGGGATGTTTGTCTTTGCATTTTCGAATTGATTTCTTTTTAGTATTTCTGGATATATATTCCTTGGTTAGAGGTATGTCTTGCAAATCTTTTCCCCTAGTCTGTGGCTTACTTTGAATTTTCATAACAGTGTGATCAATTTGGGGATAATTTTTGTATATGTTTGGAGGTACAGGTGTATGTATTACTATTATTATTATTAGGCTTTTGGCTATTTGATTGTTTTACTACCATTTGTTAAAGAAATTTCCCTGTCTCCATTTAATTGCCCCAGTATATTTGGTGAAAATTAATTGATCATATATCTGTGGGTCTATTTCTGAACTCTTTATTCTGTTCTATTGAGCTATATACCTATCTTTCTACCATTACCACACTGCTTTGATTATAATATCTTAATAAGTCTTGAAATCATGAAGAGTAAGATCTTCCATTTTACTCTTCTTTTTCAAAACTGTTTAGGCTACACTAGGTCTTTTGCATTTTATTCAAATTGAATTCTCAATCACTATAAAAAAATTCTACAGAGGATTTTTATCAGGACTGTGTTGAATCTCAGGATCAATCTGGAAAAGACTAACATCTTAACAGTAATAATGGGTCTCCTGATCTGTGAGCACAGTACAACTTTCACTGCATCTTTCCATTTATTTAGGTCTTTTAAAATTTCACTCATCAATGTTTTGTAGTTTTCAGTATGTACAAAAGTTTTACACATCTTTTGTCAATTTTATCCCGATATATCATCTTTCTGCTATTATTACAAATGGTACTTTTATATTTCAATACTCAATAGTTTGTTTCCAGGATATACATCATTTTTAATGTGTTTACCAAAAGCTTGCTAAACTCTCTTACTAGCCTTAGAGCTTTTATATTTCTTAAGATCTTGTGAATAGTTCATTATATCCTCTACAAAAAAAAAGATAGGTTTCCTTCTTCCTTTCCAGTTTGTATGGCTTTTATTTCTTTTTCTTAACTTGTTGTGCTAGCTAGGACCATCAGTATAATGCTGAAAAGAACTGGTGAGACCTCAATGTTTTATTAACAATCTTAGGGGGAAAACATTCAGTCTTTTACTCTTATGTTAGCTATAGGTTTTTCATAGGTGACCTTTAACTGGTTAAGAAGGTTCACCTCAAATTCCAATTTAGTGAAAGGTTTTGTCATGACTGGATGCTGAATTTTGTCAAATGCTTTTTCTGTCTCTATAAAGATAATCACGATTTTTAAAATTAGTTATTAAAATGGTAAATAACATCAATTTTTTTTTATTAACTCAAACTTGTATTCTTAAGATAAACCACACTTGGCTATCCATTTTTATACTTTTTTTGATTCAATTTGTTAAAATATTGGTAAGAATTTTAGTGTCTATATTCATGAAGGAAATTAGTCTGTAGATTTCTTTTATTATGATGTATTTGTTAGGTTTTATTACCAGGCAATGCTGGTCTCACAGAAAAAGCAGGGAAGTATTCCTGCCTCTTCTATTTTCTGAAATAGTTTACAGATTTGGTATTATTTCTTCCTTAAATATTTGTTAGATTTCACCAGTGGATTCTAGGAGCTCTCTTTGCTGGAAGGTTTTTAATAACAAATTCAACTTCCTTAATAGATATAGGCTATGGGTTACCTATTTCTTCTTGAATGAGCTTTGGTAGTTTCTATCTTTCAAGGAATTTGTACATTTCATCTAACTTCATCTAAATATGTTCTCTTATCATGGCAAATGATGGTTATAAGTGAGGGATACTGAAGCAAAATTCCAAGATACTAGAGACTCTGGGTTTTTGCGGGCCCCTTTGTTCTTACATAGATCAATAGAAACTGATTTCCATTTATAAGTATACATAATCAAATTTTTAATTGTAAGTAAAGCTAGAGATGAGGGGGTGGGGCAATTCCATCCTAGTATTTAGTAGGCCTGTGGAGATGAGTATGTGGAGTTCAGTCTTCATAAGGCTGATATCTGCCTCTTGTTACAAAGACTACCATCTAGCTTCATGATCAAATTAACAAAATATGCAATGAGAGATGAAGTGCAAAGAATACTGATCTAGGAAACACAATGTCAGGACTGCAGTACGGGCTTTGACACTTTACCAGAATACCAACTCCTTTCAGCTTCAGTTTTCTAATCTAAGTAAAAGGAAGGTGATGAGAGTAGAAAATTAGATGAGGGCTACACAAGTGCACCATAACTGGTAAAATGTTATATAAAACATAAGCTACTACTTTATTCTAATGGAAAAATGCTAATTATTCAACATTAATAATTATCATTTGGTAAAACAGTTTGGGTATGACTTTTCTAAGAACTTATTTGCATAAAGGTAGGTAAATTTTAAAAGGGGGGCCTTTAAGAAAACATGGGGTCTCCAACCATTTTATAAGAACCATTTCATCTTTCCTTTTCTCCCAAAGACTGGGAAATCAATGACGGAGGTGGCACAGGTGGTTACGAAGTGGAGTGGGGATGGCACAAGATGAGGAAGCAGGTGCTACTGACATTTTTATGAGACTTCTGACTACAGAACAGCGTTTCTCAAACCTTAGCATGCATCAGACCCACCTCAAGGGATGGATAAAAAACAGATTGCAGGGCAGCACACTTAGAGTTTACGATCCAACAGTCTGAGGTGGGGCCTGAGAATTCATAATTTTACCAAGTTCTCAGGTGATACTGATGCTTTTGGTCTTGAGACCATGCTTTGAGAGACACTGCTATAAAGAAGACCACGGCAGAGAAAGGAGTGAAAGGAAAAACCTGTCTAGCAGAGGAGATCTTAACTCTTAGATATCCTGAAGTTATATAATAAAGCTTTATGTGTGTGTATATATATATTTTAAGACAGTGCATCTTTTTCCTTCAATTTTAAAAACTGTCAGTGATCTGAAAAAGGTTAAACACCAGTTGTTTGGAAACTTATTTTAAAGAGTCAGGATCCATTAGCAATTGTGCTGTATTGTTGAGTGACTCCCTGATTTAAAAAATTAAAAAGCCATTTAGTGTTACTACCCAGTACATTAGGATAAACTGAAATATACAGGAAATACTTACATTAGCTTTTTAAAAAAGCAACGCAATCTATTAATTTCTACAAAGTGGTAATACCCTTAGTGATTGTTTAGTAAGAAAGATGAGGTAATTTAGTGTTCTATCTTTTCAATTTTTGCATATCTTTTAAATCATGATTTAAAGCCTCTGTTCTAATATGTAAAAGAAAAATAACAATATTCTACAATATCATTGTCCTTAACAAACAAATTATAAGTATTGTAACTTTTTACAAAAAAAGTTTCAGTAGATCACCAGAAAACTGTCAAGGAAATAAAAGTCATAATTCTCTTTAGGAAAATTCTTAGTCCAATCATTTCAGATACAGTAAAGAAAATGTCAAGTACTGAACTATTTCCTAAATTACATTAAATCATATCACATAATTCAAAATTTGTCACATTCAAATGTAATAAAACATTAAACTTTTATCGTGAAATAAATGCGATAGTACTAGATTCAAATTTTTGGTAAAGCTAATTAGAAAGTAAATGTCAAAATTATTTTACTGATCTTATCCTAGTGAAAGTCAGCTGAGTCTCATTTGAGTTTCACCAAACACCCTGAAATATTTCCAAAGCCACTATCTGTGATAGAATTTAAATATGCTTTGTAAAACACATTTTTTATCCTTTGAAAGAATTTTAACAAATTCACTTTCATGCAAATTATACAAATATTTCAAAAACAGTGATATTTCAGAGGCTATATTTCTTAAATCAAAGTGTAATGTAGAATACTTAATTTAATAAATTAACAATGAGATTGCATACATCTTACATAAACATATTTTTAAGAAATAAGTCATCAGGTCCTGTTGCTATACCAAATAAGAAATACTTAGCAGATCTTAATGGGCCAAGGGAAAAGGAAGAAATGTTATAAAGAATTAAAGCTCTATGACCCTTTTCTAAAATACCATTCTTTGGTCTTATTCAAGGAAAATGTTTCATATAATAAAACCCATTTAGTTCTTTGTTATCTGTTAATATTGTAAGCCACATTATATTACAATCATAAAAAATAATTTAAGTTATTCATTTTTTTCAAGTGTTTATGCCAAAGATTACCCAGATGGTTAACAGTAGAAGCAAAACAAGAAACCATGTTTGCCATTACCTTCCATATTTTTCATTAATATTACATAGAACCCTCTTGAACTACCCTGTTCTATGCCTTAACGACCTCTAACTGAGATGAATAAATAGTAACGTACATGGTATCCCTACTTCTATAAACTCATTTTGCACAATTTCATCAGATGAATGCTCCAAAAGCTGTTTTTCACACAATGACATTCTCTTAAAGTAACAGTGACAAAAACAACTAACATTTAGAGGGTACTTCCTATGTGTCAAGCACTTTACTCATGATATAATTTAACTTTCATAACAATCCCATGATGTAGGTCCCTTTATTACTCTCATTTGACAAATGGGAAAGGTAATGTATTGAGAGGTTTAAGTGACCCACCCAAGGTCACACAGCTACTAAGTGGTAGAATAGAATGAAAGAGACAGACCTATTCTGGAAGCCACATTCCTAGCTATTTTATTACATTATATCTACATGAAAATATTCTTATTGCCTATAGCATTTAATCCAAGCTCTTCTCTTTGGCTTTAAAGACTTCAAAATCTGATGTAACCTTAATTTTACTACAGTTCTTTGTACACCAGTCCCACTGGACTTACTGTTCTCTTCTACACAAGTCATGTTCTTACATCATCATTATTCTCCTCTTACACTGAATGCAACTATAATTGGTCTATACCATACATTTTGACCTTATACAGCATGTAGTTGGATTTTAAAGAAATACACTCTCATGAGTATTTATCTTTTCACAAATAAATTTAAAACATTTACATTTATGATGACAATCAGACCTGCCTAGATTCAAATCCTGACTTTGTAAACTATTCATTGTGTGACTCTGGTTAGGTTATATAATGTCCCTCTGCCTTAGGTTTCTCACAGTAAAATGCAATAACACAGCACCCTCTTGTAGTGTTAATGTGGTGATTAAATGAGTTAATTAATGTAATTTTAAACTTCTTAGAACCCTTTCCCACTGGTTCCTTCACTGTGTCATGAAGCTTTCATGACTGATAATATATCTACTTCAAATTATAAACAAATTAGTTATAGTTTATAGTACAATACTACAGTATTCTGATAATCACAGTTGATAAATAGAGATAAAAATCTATATACAAAGAAACAATGCAAAGCTGAGATTCTTTTCCAGGGTAAAGGAAAAAGGAACTAAGCTTGATGGAATAGATCTTTTTGTATATGTGAAAAAGAATATTACAACAGACTGAAAGTTTCTGTCCCCCCAAAATTCATATGTTGAAACCCTAAACCCTGATGTGATGATATTTGGAGATGAGGCTTTGGGGAATTAATTAGGTCATAAGGGTGGAGGTTTCATGATGGAATTAGTGCCCTCATAAGAAGAGACAGGAGAGAGTTTGCTTTTTCTCTCATTCCTCTCTACTATGTGAGGACACAGCAAGAAGACAGCCATCAGCAAAACAGGAAGCAGGTCTCACCATACACCAGATCTAATAGCAACTTGATTTTAGACTTCCTAGCCTCCAGAATTGTGAGAAATAAATACTTGTTGTTGAAGCCATCCATTCTATGTTAATTTGTTATAGTAGCCTGAATTAAAAGAGAAATCTTTTTTATGTTAGGGAGTAAGATATAGGAAGTTCTAGGAAGCCTACCTTTTATCTTCAAACAGAGAAGACTATTAGGTTGACTACTAGAGATTTCTCTATATTGAGGGTAAACAGCAGGGAGAAACAAAAACAAAAACAAAAACACTTTTCTTTCTAAATTCCTATAGAGCTCTAGTGAAATCTTTTCCAGATGCCAAGTTCTACAAAGATTTTTTTTCCAAATAGCTAAAGTGAATCTATATAAGATGCTCCATATTTTTTGTTTCTATCCAATGGATCTGAAATAACATGGATTTTAATGTTATTTACAATGGTCCAATTACTCAGCAAGAGATGTGTTGATTTCCTTTTCCTCTGCTTATGATTTTTCTACTCGGTAACCATCCTTCCCTTACTTGTAGTAAATGTGTTACAGATGGAGCTGAATCTATTCCCAGCTCCGGGTTAGGCATTTGGCTAAAGCCCTAGCCAATGAGAGCTTTGCATACCCTGCCCACAGAACTAGTATGGGACTAGGCATAAAACACAAGCCATTCTGTATGAATCAAAGCTAATCCCAAGATTTTTTGCTTGAGTTGCCAAGAAACAGGTGTTCTTTCTGTTGGACTTAGAGGATATAAGACTCGGACTGCTGGGGTACCACCACGTGTAGAGGACCCGCCCAAAAGTGAAATTAATATGGAGGATGTACACATACACACACAGACACACAGACACAATATGACTAGAGAGGTAGATAAATAACACCAGCTGAGATCCTAATGACAATTTTAAGCTCCTGCTAAGCTGATTTAATGCTAGCTACCCTTGGATCCTTCAGTTACTACAGCCAATTAATTCCTATATGGCTTAAGCTACTTTAACTTGGGTTTTCTGTTATAGTTATGGTTTACAGTAAACTGTAAGACTCCTGACAAATGTATACCTGATGGAAAAGCCATTCACATTAATTAAAAAACCCCACATATATATATAGTATTGGCTCACCTTTTGGTTTAATAAAGCACTTGCCAATTTCTGTACTTCTGAACTCAGTAAGGTGGCTCCTCTGATGACTTTGCTGAGAGCGGCAAGAGACTGATGAACACTTTGTACTAAGCGAATGGCATTAAATTGTTCAAGAATGATGAATGATAATATTGGAGATCCTTGTCGATCATTAGGAGGCAACACTTTCTGATGAATCAGGTTTGAATTCTAAAAAGATAATACATCATGTCATATTTACTGAAAAGTAACACAAATCACTGATACATTAAAACATTCAAAAGTTATTAAAACCTTTTGCTGGTCTATCTTGTTTTGAAATACTCTCTTTTATGACTGGCCAAATTTATTAAATCTGTAAATACATAGGAAGGGAATTCTGCAGTTCACCAACACTGAAGTGGTGTGGGGGTAGGAACTGAGAAAAGGGAACCATGCTCAGAAGGAGCAGTCAATACAGGTGGAAAATGGTAAGAATGGCACACTGTAAGCCAATGCAAAGAGAGCAGCAGAGCTAAATTACCACTCTACCGCTGTAAGGAGAGCAGAAGGAATCATGGCTATGAAAAATATGTGAATGGACATTTAATTCAATTTGAAAATTACCTGTATGTATATTTGAAAAATCACACCAAAGATCTTGTACCAGTGAATATTATATCTTAGTATTTATTTCTACGTCTATATTTTAACAGAGGCTCTGATACATAGAAATTCTAGGGCTTCTCAAATTGTTAAGAAAAACTCAAGGAATCCCAGATGTTTCTAAACAGCTTATGTGGTTAGGAAGAAAAAAAAAATCACCTTCAATAGTATTCTAAAAGTGTCAAAGAACTGTCAAGAGATAAATCTGGGAAGCCCTGTACTCTTACCTGCTCTCCATTATCTTAATTTTCTCTATATATTCTGCTTACAATCCTAGTTAAGGATCCCCTCTCTTTGTTCTAATGGTTGTCACATTCATATCTTCCATGAGAGCACTGTCTCTTTTTCATGTAATCTGGCATGATAATTTAATATCATAAAATGGTGATCTAGCATGGCTATTGCCATTAAATAAATAATCATGAAATAAATTTTATTGGCATGAGATCATTCCTGAGGATAGATTTAGGCTATGAGTTCAAATTTAGGCATTTTATTTCTATTATTGCTATATTTAAAATATTAAAGCTGCTGAAATCATTTTTGATAGACATAAAAATGTACATAAATATACCCACTTAAATGAATAAATGGTGGTGAACTCAAAACTAAATCTAGAAGAGAAAAAGAGTATAATATTATGAAAATTAATTAGAATTATTACCCACTAGATTGAAATTAACTATCTGAACCAGAGCATGCAATAAATAACACTTAACACATCTCCAACCTCAATCAATTAAATAATAAAACTGACATAAAATTTAGGTTATAGACTTTCCATAACTCCTTATATTAAAAACCATTCCTGGAAGTGAATAATATGCGGTACTTAAATCATTATCAATCTTATACTAAGACTGAGAAAGATTAGCAAATAATAATTTAGTTTATGGATTTTTATCCATCCTATTAAACTGATGAGACAAATTTGCACTGTTTGCACTATTACTTTATAGAAGAAGAATACCCAAACTTAGGTCATTCAAGCAAGATTCCACTTCTCTATAATGTAAGAAAACAGCAAACTTACCAAACTGTTAAAAAGGCTGATTTAGGAGAGTAACTATCAAAATTACTTAAAATTCAAATAGAGTTCAAGTAAGAACTATGGTCTAGAGATGTGCAGTTAGTGTAAACTACCAGATGAATTTCAAAGACTTAATATGAAAAAAGGATGCAAAATACCACATTAATAATTTTTTATATTGATTATATGTTGAAATGCTAATATTTTGAATGTATCAGGTTAAATAAAATGTATTATTAAAATTAATTTCACTTGTTTCTTCATACTTATTTAAATGTGGCTGCTAGAAAATTTTAAATTACAAATACGGCTCCCATTTGTGTTTCACATTATATTTCTATTGCATAGTGCTCGTCTAGTAAATGATGTAAGTTCAGCAATAAGAACAGAAGGACAGAGGAGAAAACAGCATATAGTAGGGTCTCAAAAAGTGTTTGATTAATGAAAGATGAAAAAAATTGTGAAAAAAATGAATAGTAAGACACACTGTGATATAAGCTTTGATAAATTAATGACTGAGAAAAATATAGCAGAAGACATCAAAGTATATTGTAATATATATTATAATGTAATCCATTTCCTATAGGCCTTCACAAAATTTTGATAAAAAATTAATGTAAAATAACTCTAACACAAAAATAAATGTACATACCTTATATATTCTAAAAGGATGAAGTATAGAGAAGATTTATAGCAGTAGTAACATGTTAGAGTATTACATAAACTTAAAACAAAAAAAAACTTAAATTAAGTATTATTTACAATTCAAATAGCTAAAATTACCATGAGTAAATTATAACTCATCATTATAGTACGCTTTTTAGTGAAACTATCAAGGGATGACAGTCATATCTTTAATCAATTGGTTATAAGAAAAGCTTTTTCTTTTTTCACAAATACAATTGATTGAATCATGTACCTTTTTTTAAACATCTTTATTGGAGTATAATTGCTTTACAATGGTATGTTAGTTTCTGCTTTATAACAAAGTGAATCAGTTATACATATACATATGTTCCCATATCTCTTCCCTCTTGCGTCTCCCTCCCTCCCACCCTCCCTATCCCACCCTTCTAGGTGATCACAAACCACCTAGCTGATCTCCTGTGCTATGCAGCTGCTTCCCACTAGCTATCTATTTTACATTTGGTAGTGTATATATGTCCATGCCACTCTCTCACTTTGTCACAGCTTACCCTTCCCCCTCTCCATATCCTCAAGTCCATTCTCTAGTAGGTCTGTGTCTTTATTCCTGTCTACCCTGAAAAAAAACATAATTCAAGAAGAGTCATGTACCAAAATGTTCATTGCAGCTCTATTTACAATAGCCAGAAGTTGGAAACAACCTAAGTGTCCATCATTGGATGAATGGATAAAGAAGATGTGGCACATATATACAATGGAATATTACTCAGCCATACAAAGAAACGAAATTGAGATATTTGTAGTGAGGTGGATGGACCTAGAGTCTGTCATACAGAGTGAAGTCAGTCAGAAAGAGAAAAACAAATACCGTATGCTAACACATATATATGGAATCATGCACTTTTGAAGGGTATCTTTGACATTTTAAAGTTTATTTTGTCATTAAAAAGCTAAGTGTATTCACAGAAAATCATTATATAATTATGGAGCTGCTGGGGAAGAAAAGATTGTGGATATTTTAAAACTTAACTGTTAAGCAAGAAATATCTTTGGGGCAAGAAAAAAGCTAGTCTAATTTTGGTGCAATTTAGGTATTAATCCAGAATTTTGTGTTTTAACTAGAATAGTTTCCTAAGTGAGATAACGACTTTAGACATAAGTAAAATGGATGACACATGGAAGTACTACTCTTTCTGTTCTTTGGGTTTTTTAAAATAATAATTATTATTTTGAGCTTTTTGAAAATGGTTCTCTCTCAGAAAGAATTTTTGTCACTAAAGGAAACTTAAGCAATGACTAGGCTAGAGATTAGCAAGTTTTTCTGTAAAGGTTCAGATAGTAAATATGTCAGACTTTGTGGGCCATAAGGTCTTTGTCGTAAAAACTCAACTCTGGCTGTTGTAGTGTAAAATAGCCACAGAAAATATATAAACAAACAGGCATGGCTGGCTTTCAATAAAACTGTATTTATAGAAATTGGCGGCAGGTCAGATTTGGCCCATGAGCTGTAGTTTGCAAACCTCTCAAGTACACTACCACTTATTCAAAACATTGTGAAGATTCAGGTATTGGTCTAGATAACATCAGAGTCCTTTCCAGATCTGCAATTCAATGAAATTAGTAACATGTGAATTATAGTTTCTATGTGTATATTTACCCATGACTTTATAAACAGTAATCAACAACTGGACAGACATATTTTTTTTCCATGTCATACGATCATGTCTTTGTCCAAGATATGTTTTCTATGATAAGAAAACTATTAAAAGACTCAATAGTCATTTTAAAAAGCAAAAAAGGAAATCAGAAATATTAGAAACAAAGGTGTGGTGGCTCTATGAGTTATAGAAAAGGGGGTAATATCTTCACTTCCATGTGGTAGAAATTTTACTTTTGCCCTCCAGTAACCCTTCAATTCCTCTTTAGCTAATAATTTTCTAATATCTCTCTGGGAAGAAACAAACTTTCCGAAGTCTAAGCCCATATGGTTCTGGTGAAGTTGATTCAACTCAATTCCAGAAGCTATCAATAGTATGTGACTTAGAGCTTAACTAATCAAAGCATTCCACTGTCCTAACCATAGTCAGGACATTCCATGTCCTGTCCATAGATGGGCAGATTACCAAACAGAGATAAAAAAATGCAAAAAGAATCTTGTCTGGGTCTTCTGATAAAGAGATACCTGTTTCTTTCCACTAGACCTGACCTTAAGAGATCATAAGGTAGAGAACAGGTGTAGTCATTTTGTGACAATAAAGAGAGAGGCTGTATGAAAAATGGAGCATACACACATACACTCACATATATCATTATCATATCGGTTTCAGTGCATCAGATCTTTCAGAATATATGTACCATATATATTACAATAAGTATACATATATATATACTGGGTCCTGATGACATCCTTTCAAGTTCCTTGTAACAAGCTGTGACTGAAACCAATTTAACATTTTTTTCAGTTATAGGCACCATAAATTCCCCTTTTTTGGCCTTAGCCAGTTTGAACTGGGTTTTCCATCAGTTGCAATCCAAAGATTGTTAACTGATTAATTCAAGTTCAACAGACTCCTGTCTTAAGCATTCATAATCAGAGAAGTCAAAAGTTTGACATATCTGCATTAAATTATATCTCTTCAGAAGTGGATTTCTGATAAGCTGGTGGAAAGGAGATAGAAGAGAAAGGAAGAAAAAGGGTAAGAAAATAGAAGTATGAGTGTGGTGACTTCAAAGAGTTGGAAGAACTATAGAATTTCTCTGGCAGCCCATTTCCTAGGAGAGCTGGTTGCTTTATCAATTCTAGTTATTAGTGAACAAACAGAGCTTAGATTTCTAAACCAGGTAACAACTATTTCTTTTCATATCAAGTTATTCGGAAGATCAAAGGAAACCAAAGCAGTCATGTTTTAATGTTCATTTCATTTAGTTCAGTTACAGTGAAAGGAATATTACTTAATTGAGCAAGCAGAGCTCAACCAGGAAAGTGTGTGCTAATTACCCAATACATTGTTCAAATCTAAAGTGTTGAAAGGGGCTTCCCTGGTGGCGCAGTGGTTGAGAGTCCGCCTGCCGATGCAGGGGACACGGGTTCGTGCCCCGGTCTGGGAAGATCCCACATGCCGCGGAGCAGCTGGGCCCATGAGCCATGGCCGCTGAGTCTGCACATTTGGAGCCTGTGCTCCGCAACGGGAGAGGCCACAACAGTGAGAGGCCCGCGTACCGCAAAAAAAGTTTTGAAGGAATGTTCGTTGCAGCTCTGTTTACAATAGCCAGGACATGGAAGCAACCTAAGTGTCCATCGACAGATGGATAAACAAGATGTGGCACATATACACAATGGAATATTACTCAGCCATAAAAAGAAACGAAATTGAGTTATTTGTAGTGAGGTAGATGGACTAGAGACTGTCATACAGCGTGAAGTAAGTCAAAAAGGGAAAAACAAATACCGTATGCTAACACATATATATGGAATCTAAAAGAGAGACCAACAAAACATCGTTCTGAAGAACCTAGGGGCAGGACAGGAATAAAGATGTAGACATAGAGAATGGACTTGAGGACATGGGGAGGGGGAAGGGTAAGCTGGGACGAAGTGAGAGAGTGGCATGGACTTATATATACTACCAAATGTAAAATATCTAGTGGGAAGCAGCCTCATAGTACAGGGAGATCAGCTCAGTGCTTTGTGACCACCTAGAGGGGTGGGATAGGGTGGGAGGGAGGGAGACGCAAGAGGGAGGAGATGTGGAGATGTATGTGTATGTATAGCTGATTCACTTTGTTGTAGGGCAGCGGTTGACATGCCACTGTAGAGCAATTGTGCTCCAATGGAGATGTTAAAAATAAATAAATAAATAAATATAATACTAAATTCTAAAAAAAAAAAAAAAAAAGTGTTGAAGGGACTTCCCCCATGGCTTAGTGGATAAGAATCCACCTGCCAATGCGGGGGACACAGGTTCAATCCCTGGTCGGGGAAGATCCCACATACCGCGGAGCAATTAAGCCCATGTGCCACAACTACTGAGCCCACATGCCGCAACTACTGAAGCCCATGCACCTAGAGCCCATGTTCTGCAACAAGAGAAGCCACCACAAGGAGAAGCCCGCTCACCGCAATGAAGAGTAGCCCCCGCTTGCCACAACTAGAGAAAGCCCGCACGCAGAAACGAAGACCCGACGCAGCCCAAAATAAATAAAATTAAATCTTTAAAAAAAAAAACGTGTTGAAGAACTGAAATAAAAGGCAAAATTGCTGGTGACTAGTATAGCAAGTAAAGTCAAGGCTGAAAGAGAGAAGGGGGGGTGGTTATTTTGAGTTGATGCACTGAAGCTGATATTGTAAGCTACTACATCTTTCTAAAAGAAAAATCGAGAGGAAGCTAGTGAGTGCTAATAGAATGGAGCTTTTGTTTAAAACAGAAATTACTAATTTTACATGCCTTGAGAATTTCATAGCTTTTATTTATAATACTGTGATATTAATAAACACCAAACCCAGTAGTTATCCCTAGGGAGAGAGGTACAGCATTGGCAGTCATCACTGTTAAGAGGACCTTTAGATCTGTCTGTATCTTTTGGGTCTCTGACAGAAAGCCATTATTTATATACATCTTGGATATGTAAAACAAAATGGCATTTTTTTTTAAAGAAAACTAGGGATTAATATAAAAATGGGATATTAACAAAACCATATATATTCCTAGGAAAGAACTTTAATAGGCTATCTGCTCCATAACTTGGCTAGAGGAATGATTCTGCTGCTCTGTGAAGCTATCAAGAAAAGAGGTAACTTAGTAGAATAATCTCAATTTAATAATCTCAATTTAAAAGACCTAACACAGATGATGATATTTAAGTGGAAAATGAATAACATTTTAGAGTATTACTGACTATGTGCCCGGCACACCATAAATTTCCATATGAAGTTATTTTGTTATATTTTAACAGTTTCAGCAATATAAAGAAAGGGAGAGAGAAGAGTGAATTACGAAGAATGATAAGAAATGTCATAGAATTTGAAAATTTATACCTGTTTAGAGGAAACAATAGGAAGACATTTTGTTCAAAATGGACCCACAATGAATAGTTTATCTTTTCTTTCATGCCATCCTAACAAATGAGGTACATTTTTTCATGACAATGGAATGCTTTTTTGGCATTCTTGTGTGTTCAGCTAACTCTTAGAAAGACAATAAGAAAGCACAAAATGCTTTTGTGTGTGTGTGTGCGCACATGTGTTGTTCTAAAGTTTGAGAAGTACTCAACTGTTCTAGTATAGTGAGCAAATTGGTTCATAACTTTAAGACTAAAAGGAACAGTCAGCATTTCAACAGTCAATGCACATATTCAGTGAGAATTTTTTTTTTAATTCCAACACTGCATAATATTACTTAACAGAATAAGAAAGTCTACAAAGCATAATCACTTAAGAGAGATGTGTAACTTACAATTTTTCAAAATAAGAAACAGAGAATTTCAGCTTCTGTTTTTAGCAGAGCTAGATACTGCTGAAAACAACTGAATATGTTGAATAAAATATTAAAGCAACTTCTTAAATATACCCAAATACCTATGATCTGAGAAGAAAGTAAGAAATAATTATTGAAACAACTGAGTGTTGGATTTTCAGTCTGCATCTTTATTAATTTCATCCTGAATGTTAACATGAAGTATTCTGGATTAGAGACAGATTATTTATTACCTCACAGTAAATAATGTGTTGCTCCTACTCCTTTGCTCCAGGTTTTACCTTTGAGATGACCAGATGACAGCCAGATCAATTATCCTATGTAAGTAGCCAGATACTCCCTGGGCAAGGTATGCAAGGGATGGGAGAAGTGATTAGGGTGGGGGGAAGGGTAAGCTGGGACAAAGTGAGAGAGTGGCATGGACATATATACACTACCAAACGTAAAATAGATAGCTAGTGGGAAGCAGCCGAATAGCACAGGGAGATCAGTTTGGTGATTTGTGACCACCAAGAGGGGTGGGATAGGGAGGTGGGGAGGGAGAGGCAAGAGGGAGGGGATATGTGGATATGAGTATATGTATAGCTGATTCTCTTTGTTATAAAGCAGAAACTAACACACCATTGTGAAGCAATTATACTCCAATAAAGATGTTAAAAAAAAAAAAAAAAAAAGAGGAAGAAGGCAGCTGTTGTCTTCCCCTCCAAAGAGGATGCTCTAGGAAATGTAATGGGCTTGAATTCTAACCAACCCTGTAGTATGTAAATAAAATCTCTCCAGGAGCCCATGATCTAGAGATGTTTCCAAGTTTGGGCTTTATTCTTCTGTCATGGAAATACCTAGGAAGACAATGCTCTAGTCTTTCCAGTGCCCTGGGGCTTAAAAGGAACTTGCGGCTATAATCTATGGTCCTCTCAGGGAGATAATAGAAGTTTTATTATCCTTTTTGATCAGAGCAATTAACTAGACAAATGGTTACAAAGCTAATTCTCATAGTGTGTGAAGAGTCACATAGGCTGGGGCTTGTTATGACAATACTGAGATATCCAGAAAGATTTTTATTTCTCCACACTAGGGTGAGAGAGTGGCAAACAAGCCACTGAAGTTCATTTGTGCTGGTGAACCTGAACTTTTGTATTCATATGCATAGGCTTGGGAAACCAGGGATAATGTCTAATATCTGCTCAAGGTGAAGAGGTAAAAAGGATACCTCCAAAAAACCTGAAACCCCAAATGACTACACCTTCAGTAGAAGGGTGAAATAGAAATAAACTACCTTCCACCAATCACCTGTGCCCCAAGGACTACAGGAAAATGGCCTATATTAAAATTTGGTAATAACTGGAATGGGGAGTTTATGTGTAGGAATCTCTTGTCAAAAAATAATTGTCACAGGGCTTCCCTGGTGGCGCAGTGGGTGAGAGTCCGCCTGCCGATGCAGGGGACGCAGGTTCGTGCCCCGGTCTGGGAAGATCCCACATGCCGCGGAGTGGCTGGGCCTGTGAGCCATGGCCGCTGAGCCTGCGCGTCCGGAGCCTGTGCTCCACAGCAGGAGAGCCCACAGCAGTGAGAGGCCCACGTACCGCAAAAAAAAAAAAAAAAAAAAAAATTGTCACAATCAGAACTTTAATGTTAGTTTGTATGTACTACCTTGAAATTCCAATAAATTTCAAGAAGATAATACTAGTGGTATCTCAAAGTATTTGAAAGGAGCATGATCCTTACCTTGACCCAAACCTAATCCTACAATCTAAATTGGATGGTAGAATCCATTTTCATTCTTGGAAATAAATAATTCCTATAGGAAAAATTACCAGAATAATTAGCAGCTCATGGTTTTTGAAAAATCAAAATACTATAAAAGTTAAGAAGATAACTATCAAGTTATCATATACAATGTGATGATAGAAATTTTTACATATTAAGATATGAGGGAAGTTATTCTGGCTTACACATGTTTTGACTTGAATTTTACACTAGCTAAAACAGCCTGCTTGTGGCCTATCAAACATACACTCTACATCCGCTGTAATTATTAAAGAAAAGGGTACAATGACCAAAAATAATGTCCATATTAAAAATAAAGATTAAATGTCTCCCTTCCTGGGATGCCAATGCTAGTACTCCTTCAATGATAAGACTCCCTTCCCAGGTGCCAGGGCCACAGACTCACTGTGTATGTACTGATCTGCTTCTTTTGAAACTTTGAAGGAATGTATTCCTGACTTGTTTGATGTTCTCTGTTCTGACAAGATATAAAACTGTGCTGAAAACCATGCTTCTCTGGAGCAGTTGATCAGTTATCTGAGAGACTGCCCTCTAGGCTACAGTCCTCAGTCTGGAGCAAATAAAACTCTTTTCTATTCCTATTACAGATTGTTTATTGATTATTTCCATGGACAAATGTAAAGAAGAATCAAATCCACAAAGGTCTCAGATAACTAAATAATCATACACAGAACATAAAACAATTATGTTAAATGTTTCTAGAGATAATAGAAAACCTTAAACAATAAGCAGATTTGGAAAATAATTTAAGAAAAGTTTTAAAAATGAAAAAAATATAAAACTTTAAAGCTAGAAAAAATTTAACTGAAAAGAAAATGAATGAACTGGAAGACGGATCCGTAGAACTTATTCAGGATGCATCACACAGAAAAAAAGAAATGGGAAGTATTAGAAATAACTTAAAACAAATGATGAATAGAGAAAAACGGTCTAATATAATATCTAATCAGTGTTCTAGAAGAATAGTAAAGCAGAGTTAATACTTAAATAACTGAGACCTTGTCTGTACTGATGTACAACAGCAACCAAAATTCAAAAACCCCATTAATTCTTAAGCAAGATTTAAAAAATGAATGAATTAAAGACAGAAAGAAAACAAATCCACACTGAATCCCATTAGAGTAAAACTGCAGCAAACCAAGGCAAAATAATTTTAAAAGCAGTAAAAAAGAAGGAACAAAAATTAACTCCTTAACTGGTAACAACAGAAACCAGAAAAGAGTGGAATTATATCTCACTATACCTATTAATAACTATTAGTATAAAAAAGTATACATTTTAAAACAAATAAATTAAAGCCATACTCAGATAAATAAAAACTCAAAGAGTTTACCACTAAAGGAATATTTTTGGACTCCAGGCAGAAGGGATGTTAAACCAAATGAAAATGCCTGATATGTAGGAAGGAATAAAAGACAATGAAAGTGATAAATGTGGGGCAAATCCAAACAAACAATGACTGTAAACAATGACGACAAAGAAGACTGAAATATACAACAATAACTGAATATAAAGTTAAAGTTGGGGGACCTTCAAGATGGCAGAGGAGTAAGACATGGAGATCACCTTCCTCCCCACAAATACATCAAAAGTATACCTACATGTGGAACAGCTCCTGCAGAACACCTACTGAACAAGGGCAGAAGACCTCAGACTTCGAAAAGGCAAGAAACTCCCCAAATACCTGGGTAGGGCAAAAGAAAAAAGAGAAAACAGAGACAAAAGAATAGGGGCGGCACCTGCACCTCTGGGAGGGAGCTGTGAAGGAGGAAAGGTTTCCACATACTAGGAAGCCCCTTTGTGGGCAGAGACTGCGGGTGGCAGAGGGGGGAAGCTTTGGAGGCATGGAGGAGAGCTCAGCAACAGGGGTGTGGAGGGCAAAGTAGACTAATTTGCACACTGAGAATTGGTGCTGACCAGCACTCACCAGCCCGAGAGGCTTGTCTGCTCACCTGCCAGGGTGGGTGAGGGCTGGGAGCTGAGGCTCGGGCTTCCGAAGTCAGATCCCAGGGAGAGGACTGGGGTTGGCTGTGTGAACACAGCCTGAAGAGGGCTAGTGTGGCACAGCTAGCCAGGAGGGAGTCTGGGGAAAAGTCTGGAACTGCCTAAGAGGCAAGAGAACATTGCTTCGGGGTGTGTGAGGAGAGGGGATTCAGAGCACCACCTAAATGAGCTCGAGAGATGGGCACCAGTCAGCACGGGCACCAGAGATGGGCATGAAATGTTAAGGCTGCTGCTGCAGCCACCAAGAAGCCTGTGTGCAAGCACAGGTCACTATCCGCACCTCCGCTCGTGGGAGTCTGTGAAGCCCGCCACTGCCAGGGTCCCGTGATCCACGGACAACTTCCACAGGAGAACGCACGGCACGCCTCAGGCTGGTGCAATGTCACGTCAGCCTCTGCTGCCGCAGGCTTGCCCCGCATCCGCACCCCTCGCTCCCCCTGGCCTGAGTGAGCCAGAGCCCCCTAGTCAGATGCTCCTTATCCTGTCTGGGAAGGGAAAAGACGCCCTCAGGCAACCTACACGCAGAGGCGGGGCCAAATCCAAAGCTGAACCCCAGGAGCTGTGCGAACAAAGAAAAGGAAGGGAAATTCCTCCCAGCAGCCTCAGAAGCATTGGATTAAATCTCCACAATCAAATTAATGTACCCTGCATCTGTGGAATACTTGAATAAACAACAAATCACCCCAAAATTGAGGCAGTGGACTTTGGGAGCAACTGTAGACTTAGGATTTGCTTTCTGCATCTAATTTCTTTCTGGTTTTATGTTTATCTTAGTTTAGTATCTAGAGCTTATTATCATTGGTAGACTTGTTTATTGATTTGGTTACCTCTTCCTTTTTTTAATACACATATATAATTTTTTCCTTTTTCTCTTACTGTGAGGGTGTATGTGTATGCTCCCTTCTGTGATTTTGTCTGTATTGCTTTGCTTTTACCAATTGTCCTACTGTTCTTTCTGTCAGTTATTTATTTTTTTTCTTAGTATAGACTTTAGTGTTTGTTATCGTTGGTGGATTTTTCTGTTTGGTTGCTCTCTCTTCTTTCTTTCTTTTTTAAATTACTTCTTTATTTTTAATAATATATTTTTAATTTTAATAACTTTATTTATTTTATTTTATATTTTCTTTCTTTCTTTCTTTTATTTTTTCCCCCTTTTCTTCTGAGCCGTGTGGCAGAGAGGGTCTTGGTGCTCCAGCTGGGTGTCAGGCCTGAGCCTCTGAGTTGGGAGACCCAAGTGAAGGACACTGGTCCACAAGAGACCTCCCAGCTCAACATGATATCAAATGGCGAAAGCTGTCCCAGAGATCTCCATCTCAACGCTAAGACCCAGCACCACTCAACGACCAGCAAGCTACAGTGCTGGACGCCGTATGCCAAACAACTACCAAGACAGGAACACAACCCCACCCATTAGCACAGAGGCTGGCTAAAATCATAATAAGTTCACAGATACCCCAAAACACACAAACAGATGCAGCACTGTCCACCAGAAACACAAGGTCCAGGCCCAACCACGAGAACACAGGCACCAATCCCCTCCACCAAGAAGTCTACACAACACACTGAACCAACCTTACCCACTGGAGGCAGACACCAAAAACAACAGGAACTACGAACCTGCAGCCTGCGAAAAAGAGACGCCAAACACAGTAAGTTAAGCAAAATGAGAAGACAGAGAAACACACAGCAGATGAAGGAGCAAGGCAAGAACCCACCAGACCAAACAAATGAAGAGGAAATAGGCAGTCTACCTGAAAAAGAATTCAGAGTAATGATAGTAAAGATGATCCAAAATCTTGGAAATAGAATGGAGAATATACAAGAAACGTTTCACGAGGACCTAGAAGAAATAAAGAGCAAACAAACAATGATGAACAACACAATAAATGAAATTAAAAATTCCCTAGAAGGACTCAATAGAGGAATAAATGAGGCAGAAGAACAGACAAGTGACCTGGATGATAAAATAGTGGAAATAACTACCACAGAACAGAATAAAGAGAAAAGAATGAAAACAATGGAGAACAGTCACAGAGACCTCTGGGACAACATTAAACGCACCAACATTCCAAATATAGGGGTCCCAGAAGAAGTAGAGAAAAAAAAAGGGACTGAGAAAATATTTGAAGAGATTATAGTTGAAAACTACCCTAACATGGAAAGGACAGAATCAAGTCCAGGAAGCGCAGAGAGTCCCATACAGGATAAATCCAAGGAGAAACATGCCAAGACATATACTAATCAAACTATCAAAAGTTAAATACAAAGAAAAAATATTAAAAGCAGCAAGGGAAAAGCAATAAATAACATACAAGGGAATCCCCATAAGGTTAACAGCTGATCTTTCAGCATAAACTCTGCAAGCCAGAAGGGAGTGGCAGGACATATTTAAAATGATGAAAGGGAAAAACCTACAACCAAGATTGCTGTACCCAGCAAGGATCTCATTCAGATTCGATGGAGAAATGAAAACCTTTACAGACAAGTGAAAGCCAAGAGATTCAGCACCACCAAACCATCTTTACAACAAATGATAAAGGAACTTCTCTAGGCAGGAAACACAAGACAAGGAAAAGACCTACAATAACAAACCCAAAACAATTAGGAACATGGTAATAGGAACATACATATCAATAATTACCTTAAGTATGAATGGATTAAATGCTGCAACCAAAAGATAGACTGGCTGAATCGATACATAAACACTTATATATATGCTGTCTACAAGAGACTCACTTCAGACCTAGGGACATATACAGACTGAAAGTGCAGGGATGGAAAAAGATATTCCATGCAAATGGAAATCAAAAGAAAGCTGGAGTAGCAGTTCTCACATCAGACAAAACAGACTTTAAAATAAGACTATTACAAGATACAAAGCACATTACATAATAATCAAGGGATCAATCAAAGAAGAAGAAATAAAAATTGTAACTATTTATGCACCCAATAGAGGAGCACCTCAATACATAAGGCAAATGCTCACAGTCATAAAAGGGGAAATGGACAGTAACACACCATAGTAGGGGACTTTAACTCCCCACTTTCCCCAATGGACAGATCATCCAAAATGAAAATAAATAAGGAAACACAAGTTTTAAATGACACATTAAACAAGATGGCCTTAATTGATATTTACAGGACATTTTATCCAAAAACAACTGAGTACCCTTTCTTCTCAAGTGCTCATGTAACATTCTCCAGGACAGATCATATCATGGGTCACAAATCAAGCCTTGGTAAATTTAAGAAAATTGAAATGGTATCAAATATCATTTCTGACCAGAAAGCTGTGAGACTAGATATCAAATACAGGAAAAATGTGTAAAAACTACAAACACATGGAGGCTAAACAATGCACTACTTAATAAACAAGAGATCACTGAAGAAATCAAAGAGGAAATCAAAAAATACCTCAAAACAAATGACAATGAGAACACAATGACCTGAAACATATGGAATGGATTAAAAGCAGTTCTAAGAGGGAAGTTTATAGCAATACAATCCTACCTCAAGAAACAAGAGACACCTCAAATAAACAACCTAATCTTACACCTAAAGTAACTAGAGAAAGAAAAACAAAAAAAAAAACCAAAGTTAGCAGAAGGAAAGAAATCATAAAGATCAGGTCAGAAATAAATGAAAAAGAAATGAAGGAAACATACCAAAGATCAATAAAACTAAAAGCTGGTTCTTTGAGAGTATAAACAAAATTGAAAAACAATTAGCCAGCCTCATCAAAAAAAAAGGGAGAAGACTCAAATCAATAGAATTAGAAATGAAAAAGGAGAAGTAACAACTGACACTGCAGAAATACAAAGGGTCATGAGAGATTACTACAAGCAACTATAAGCCAATAAACTGGACAACCTGGAAGAAATGACAAATTCTTAGAAAAGCACATGTTTCTGAGACTGAACCAGGAAGAAACAGAAAATATGAACAGACCAATCACAAGCACTGAAATTGAAACTGTGATAAAAAATCTTCCAACAAACAAAAGCCCAGGACCAGATGGATTCACAGGCAAATTCTATCAAACATTTAGAGAACAGCTAACACCTAACCTTCTCAAACGCTTCCAAGATACAGCAGATGCAGGAACACTCCCAAACTCATTCTATGAGGTCACCATTACCCTGATACCAAACCCAGACAAAGATGTCACAAAAAAAGAAAACTACAGGCCAATATCACTGGTGAATGTAGATGCAAAAATCCTCAACAAAATACAAGCAAACAGAATCCAGCAGCACCTTAAAAGGATCATACACCATGATCAAGTGGGGTTTATCCCAGGAATGCAATGATTCTTTAGTATACACAAATCAATCAATGTAATAAACCATATTAACAAATTGAAGAATAAAAACCATAAAATCATCTCAATAGAAGCAGAAAAAGCTTTCAACAAAATTCAACACCCATTTATGATAAAAACCCTCCAAATATACGCATAGAGGGAACTTACCTCAACATAATAAAGGCCATATATAACAAACCCACAGCACACATCGTTCTCAATGGTGAAAAACTGAAACCACTTCCACTAAGATCAGGAAAGGATAAAGTTACCCATTCTCACCATTATTATTCAACATAGTTTTGGAAGTTTTAGCCACAGCAATCAGAGAAGAAAAAGAAATAAAAGGAATCCAAATCAGAAAAGAAGAAGTAAAACTCTCACTGTTTGCAGATGACATGATACTATATACAGAGAATCCGATAGATGCTACTGGAAAACTAGTAAAGCTAATCAATGAATTTGGTTAAGTAGCAGGATACAAAATTAATGCACAGAAATCTCTTGCATTCCTATACACTAATGATGAAAAATCTGAAAGTGAAATCAAGAAAACACTCCCATTTACCACTGCAACAAAAAGAATGAAATACCTAGGAATAAACATACCTAAGGAGACATAAGACCAGTATGCGGAAAGTGTAAGACACTGATGAAAGAAATTAAAGATGATACGAACAGATGGAGAGAAATACCATGTTCTTGGATTGGAAGAGTCGACATTGTGAAAATGACTAGACTCCCCAAAGCAATCTATAGATTCAATGCAATCCCTATCAAACTACCAATGGCATTTTTCACAGAACTAGAACAAAAAATTTCACAATTTGTATGGAAACACAAGAGACCCTGAAGAGCCAAAGCAATCTTGAGAAAGAAAAATGGAGCTGGAGGTATCAGACTCCCTGACTTCAGACTATATTACAAAGCTACAGTAATCAAGACAGTATGGTACTGGCACAAAAACAGAAATATAGATCAATGGAACAGGATAGAAAGTCCAGAGATAAACCCACACACATACGGTCACCTTATTTTTGTTAAGGGAGGCAAGAATATACAATGGAGAAAAGACAGCCTCTTCAATAAGTGCTGCTGGGAAAACTGGACAGCTATATGTAAAAGAATGAAATTAGAACACTCCATAACACCATACACAAAAATAAATTCAAAGTGGATTACAGACCCACATGTAAAGCCAGACACTATAAAACTCTTAGAGCAAAAGATAAGCAGAACACTCTATGACATAAATCACAGCAAGGTCCTTTTTGACCCATCTCCTAGTGAAATGGAAATATAAACAAAAATAAATAAATGGGACCAAATGAGACTTAAAAGCATTTGTACAGCAAAGGAAAACATAAACAAGATGAAAAGACAACCATTAGAATGGGAGAAAACATCTGCAAACGACGCAACTGACAAAAGATTAACCTCCAAAATATACAAGCGGCTCATGCAGCTCAGTATGAAAAAAACAAACAACCCAATCCAAAAATGGGCAGGGTACATAATAGACATTTCTCCAAAGAAGATATACAGATTGCCAACAAACACATGAAAGGATGCTCAGCATCACTAATCGTTAGAGAAATGCAAATCAAAACTACAACGAGGTATCACTTCATACCAGTCAGAATGGCCATCAACAAAAAATCTAGAAACAACAAATGCTGGATAGGGTGTGTAGAAAATGAAACCCTCTTGCACTGTTGGTGGGACTGTAAATTGTTACAGCCACTATGGAGAACAGTATGGAGGTTCCTTAAAAAACTAAAAAGAGAACTACTATATGACCCAGCAATTGCACTACTGGGCATATACCCTGAGAAAACCATAATTCAAAAACAGTCATGTACCACAATGTTCATTGCAGCTTTATTTACAATAGCCAGGACATGGAAGCAACCTAAGTGTCCATCGACAGATGAATGGATAAAGAACGTGTGGCACATATATACAATGGAATATTACTCAGCCATAAAAAGAAATGAAATTGAGTTATTTGTAGAGAGGTGGATGGACAGATTGAAGTAAGTCAGAAAGAGAAAAACAAATCCCATATTCTAACACATATATATGGAATCCAAAAAAAAAAAAAGGTTCTGAAGAACCCTGGGGCAGGACAAGAATAAAGATACATGTAGAGAATGGACTTGTGGACACGGGAAGGGGGAAGGGTAAGCAGGGACGAAGTGAGAGAGTGGCATGGACATATATACACTACCAAATGTAAAACAGATAGCTCGTGGGAAGCAGCCACATAGCACAGGGAGGTCAGCTCAGTGTTTTGTGTCCACCTAGAGGGGTGAGATAAGGCAGGTGGGAGGGAGATTCAAGAGGGAGGAGATATGGGGATATCTGTATATGTATAGCTGATTCACTTTGTTATACAGCAGAAACTAACATACCATTTTAAAGCAATTATACTCCAATAAAGATGTTGAAAAATTTAAAAAAATAAATAAAAATATCATTAAAAAAATGTTGAAGTTGGGTATAACGTCTTAAGCTTGAATTATCTGCCAGGTAGGCAAATATATTGTTTAACTTGCGTTATCTATGTATGTACAATAAAATATCTAGGATACCACTAAAAAGTAGAAAAGATATATAATCTGTAAACTAAGAGAGCAATATATTAGAGAAAATAGTCCAAAAGAAGACAAGAAAGAAGTAAAAAAAAAAGTAGAAAAAATACAAAACATAACATATAATAATATAGTAAACCAGATTAATGTAAATAGACTAAATGTTCCAACTAAAGATCAAACAAAATCCAGCTATAGGCTCTTTATAAGATACACCCATAAAAATTGATTTAAATGTTGAAAGTATGAAATAGGATATATCTAACAAATATAACTAAACAAAAGCTGATACAGATTTATTAATACCAGAAAAATAGGAGCAACATTGTAAGAGTTAAAGGGAATTACTATGATAAGTGGTTCAATATATCAAGAAGAGTGGCATTCTGAACTTGTATAATTCAAAAATTGATAGAGAAAAACTATTATACATTATGATTTGTGAATGAAACATTTAAAAAACTTGATCTAAAGAATATAATTTGAGAATAGCAGTCAACAGAGCAGAATACACATTCTTTTCAAACGTAATATGAAACTAATCAATTTTAATGATATTTAAATTTTTAGTTCAAAAACATAAGAAAGTACTAGTCCTATTAATTGTTTATCCTGGCACTCTAGATTTAAATTTCATTTAATTCTATTTCAATGCATTCTTTTGAAATTAAGGTATTCTGAATTTACAAGTGTAATTTAACAGATATACAAATCTACTTATGAACCTGAAGAAAGAAATAATAAAAATAGTTACTGGGTCAACCAGTTCAATTCTTGCTCAGAAAAAAATCTGTCACCTATTTTTTGCTCAACAAATTCTATCAGCCTAAAAGAGACAGTTTTACATGTACCTTTTATCATATGGGAATTAATGGAAGTTCTCAAGTTATATGAAGGAGATGTAAATTGGTTAGAATGTCAGTAATTCTCATCAGTTGTTATCACCATCAACCAGATATTAAAAACTGCTTGGTGAGCTGGTATATAATAAAAATTTTAAAGCATGAACTGACCTTTTGAATGTATACGTGCAGAATATTAAATGACATTAGATTTTTCATGTGTTATACTTTTTAGCATTTTGCTTTTTAAATTATTGTTTTACAAAGTACTAAGTTTTCCAGTGGAAATCCCAAGAAAAATGTCACAAAATATGAGATGTTACTAAATTATGCATCTAAACTACTTAAAAGATGATATAATAACATATGAATTAACAGTTAATACAAAATAATGTTAAAAGTTATAATTACACATTTGTATATATATTTCCCTGAAAAAGATATAATCACTAATACAGTCACTAAAAATTTTGACAATTTAACCTTCAAGCATGAAAGGTTAAATTAATAAAATATCTTGAATGTGGCAACGTCATCAATACTACTAGGGCTTGTTATACTAAACTTTAAAAATCTATAAATCTTTAAAGAAATAAAGATACAAAAGACTTAATCCATAAAGAGTTTATGTTTGACAAATAGTGTTCCATCTATTTTTTTATTAGATCCATACAATCATCCTTTGAAGACTGGTTTTACTTTTGAAATATCTTTGACTCTTCTCTTACTTTATATTCACATTGTCACCATATTCAATAAGGTTCCCACGATTTTGCTCTTAGAACATTGTAACTTCCTCTAAATTGGTTTTCAGGCCTCTAGTATCCACTGCTTACACCATCATCAGTTTTGCCTTTATAAAACACAGATCTTTACATATCACCTTCCCACCTTATTAGCATTGCATCCCCACTGCCTACAGGATAAATTATAATCACTCCTCATGACATTAAACCTTTCCAACCTGGTCCTACTAAATTTTTTTGCTCTTATAGTCTAGCCATTCTATTCAAAGCATTCTTTACTCCAGTCAGGTTAGAATAACAAACATGGCAGACTTTTCTCTCTCTCTGAAATATCATACACTCTTTTTTAACTAGAGAATTTCTTGCTCATCATGTAACCTCTTTTTTTAATCTAAAGCATTTAAAAAAATATTTTATTTATTTATTTATTTATATTTTTGGCTGAGTTGGGTCTCCGTTGTGGCATGTGGGATCTTCATCACAGCATGTGGCATCTTTTTGTTGTGGCGCGCAGGCTCTTCATTGTGGCATGTGGGCTTCTCTCTAGTTGTGGCATGCAGGTTTTCTCTCTCTAGTTGTGGCATGCGAGCTCCAGCGTACGTGGGCTCTGTAGTGTGTGGCATGCGAGCTCTCTAGTTGAGGTGCACGGATTTAGCTTCCCTGCCGCATGTGGCATCTTAGTTCCCCGACCAGGGATCAAACCTGCATCCCCCGCATTGGAAGGTGGAGTTTTTACCACCAGCCCACCAGGGAAGTCCCTCTAAAGAATTTCTTACTCATAATGTAACTCCTCTGACTTCCTCTTAGCAAAATTTAACACTCCCTCATTTTGGTTCCCAAAGACTACTGTAATACCTATATTTTTGTGTATTGTTATCATCTCTTAATAAATCAGCATCTAGCACAATGCCAAGCATATAGCAGACACATCAATAGATATTTGATGAATGAAGTAAATGAACAAATGAATGCAGAGAAAAGATTATTACTCCTTTTTTACAAAAGAAAAATTTTTTAAAAAGTTCAGAAGTGATAAAAATAATTATGGAAAAATTCTAAAACAGAAATGTGACATTAGTTTCTTTGAAATATTTATATGCATAAATTTTAAAGCTACCCCAAAATAAGAGAATTCTTATTCCTAAGCACCATATATTAACTTGCTTAGTTTAAAATATAACTTTTATGGTTATGTGATTTATAAGTTTGTACTATAGAAACATGAAGAGGGAAATGAGTAACAGCTGAGAGGCTTCTGAAAGATGTTGGCACTTTGCCCATTACTGGTTTAGCATAGCTAGGAGATTCTGGAAGAAAGAAATTGCATTTGGAAAGTCCTCACAGATGGAATCACTCAGAGCTACCTTACTATGGAAGAGGCTTACAAGTCAGGTTGGATATGGAGCCATGGTGTGAAAAATGATTTTCTTTAGGAAAATTAATGTGATGATGATCTGAAATATGACTTGGAGGAAGTATATATTATAAGGAGAGTCAAATTTGGTGTTTTCTGCAATAATCCATATGAGAAAGACGTCTACATTATGGCAATAGCTTCAGGAAGGAAATGGGAGAGATAAAGAACAAAACATTACAACAGGATGAAGTGCAAGATATTTGACAGATTAATTTGACTACTATGAATATAATATAATGATAACCTTTTAATGAATCTATATCTATCTTACAAATAAAAGTTAAAATGAAGTTTAAAAAGTTATGTTTGTTTCTGGTCAAAATGGCAAACTACCTCCCACTTCTGAATCCTGTCTTTGACAAAACAAGAGGATACTGAACCCAGAAGATGGCACCAAAAGAATGGGAAACATCTGGGAGACAGAAAGGTTTGGGTACTTGTAAGTGGAGAATATGGTAACCTACAGCTGAGGGCTGGATGCCATGGCTGGAGCCAGGCTAGGAGAGCTCCTGGTTGCAAACTTATCTTTTCATATTGCCCTGGATGGAACATTGCCCACTATGTCAACATTTTAGGACTGAAAAATAGCAGTATCAAGCACCTGCCATAGACAGCAGAGTACTTGATATTTCACAGCATGCAGCCCAGCTAATGTGGGGATCAAACTGAAACAGGTATAGCTGGGAAGGCTGGCTTTTGGAATTGCAGGGTCTCAGAGTATCAAACGAATAGATGCAAAACAAAACATAACAAAATCCACACCTGTATTTATTATGGTGAAATTTAGGGAGATCAGAGACAAAATATTCTACAGGAAAAAACCAAATGAGTTACAGAGAAATAAGAAGCAGATTAACAGCAACTTTCCTCAATAAATTTGTGTAAACTGGGTTATTAATTTAAAGATATGCAAAGGTTAGTTTAAGAAAAAAGAAGGTAAAGAATAACAACTTCAATATGAATTGACATGAAGAATGGAAATCAGGCCATGATTTCATAGAAAGGGATCTGTACAATTTGATTACTTATATGACCAGGCATAAGGGGGAGAGCACGGGTTTGGGATGCTAAGGGATGTAGTATTTCTTTTCATTCTCTAATTTTTCCTCAAGCTACCTATATAAAGCTTTATCAATCTGATGGTCTAAATAAAGTGGCAATTCCAGTTACTTGAGATCATTGTTTATTCAGACTCCTGACAATCACCAATTGTTGACACTAAGTCAGAATAACTCGAAATTACAATACTATAAGGTTTGAGGATTTTGAATTTTTAGAGAGTTTTAACCTTTTTCATAGGTTCTTAAATAAGCCTAATTTGACTTCCCTTACTGAAGAAGGCTATGTGATATATAAGCATTTTTATAGTATTACTAAACATATGAATTGTAAAATTATATTTTTTTAATTCCAGAAAGTAAGTTCTTATTCAATTAGAATAGTAATCATAATACTGTAATGGTTTTGCCTAGTGAGCAAGCAACCATCTATAATCTGTAACTACTTTACAATATAGAAACAAGTCAACTCCAGTTGATGAATTGCTTTTCCTTAGCACTTGGATTCCTTTGAAAAATTTCACCTTTAACAGCAGTCACTGACTTTACAGAAAGAGGCGAGAGAAGACAAGGAGTGAGCAAAATATGTATCAGACATAGAGGACGTCATAGTACATTACCAGGATAAGACAAATTACACGGTAACACTGCTTCTTGGGCTGATCTTCTATTACTTTTATTTCCTCCATCTTTTTCCAGGATACTGTATACATTGAGGGCAGACCCATGCAAAAATTTACCAACATATTTACCAACATGGACAATTTGGGGATAAAACTGGAAAAAAAGGATAGGGAGAAAAAAGGGAAAACAAAGGAAGAATATTCCACTACTAACCTGGTTCAATTTCTTCCAGAGATTGAGGACAGGAGAAAGTTCATTAGACCAGATTTCTCTATCAAATTTGCTACCAGCTGTTACTGATCTGCCCAAGATCCTCAACTGTGAAATAACCTGAATGAAGAAAATAATAAGTAGCAATAAATGAACATAACTTCATTCAGAGGGAAAACATAGATACAAAAATAGCCATATTTACTTATAAAGACTGAATATATATATTATAAACAAGTTTTAACCCCATTTTCCCTGTTCAACTGGATTAATATTTTATTGATTTATTTCAGCAGTTAAAAGGCAAAAGAACTTAAATGGTGAGAGAAACCACTATAAAAGTTACATATTATAATGGCTCTTCATTTGAAAAGCTACTTCTTTAGCCAGAAAGCTCTAATTATCCATTATTAATAACCTCTCTATTTGCTCATTTCTGAAATCAAAAATATTTTTCAGTTTGAATAATTTAAATTGCATAATTTCAAAATGCTGATAAATTAAAGATAGGTTTTTTGAAAAGATGAAATGAGTGGAAAGATAGTAAATAGCATAGCAAACTATAAAATAATAAAACAATTTAAAGTAATTATTGGCTGGTAAAAATTACAATAAATCTAAGTTTTAAGGTTCTATATCAATTTTAAGTTATTTCAGTGTTTTTTCTAGACATGAGACTCAAATGAAGGAGGTATAGATCAATTAATTAAAATAAGGCAAAGTAAATTCTTCTTTTCTATTTAGGGCTTTCATTTTTGTAACATTTTTATCAGCTTCTCTATCATCATTCTCATCAAAATTAATTCACTCACGTTTTTTTTTCTAAAATAGTGTTTAATGGCTTCAATTTCAATAATACCAATCAGTCTTCTTAATCATTTGCTAAGAATGATCCAGAATATTACTGAGTATTCTATATATGGTATTATAGATATTGGGGGAGATGTATAAAAATCAGTGAGGTATGTACTGATGGTTCTTCATAAATATTTCAACTAAATATTAAAATTGTGCTATATCATTGCTTATCTGACATAAACAAAATAAATCCCCAAATCAAGACAATATGTTTTCCTAAGCTAGTATTTTAAACATCAACATTTTCAGTGTGTCAACTACTTTTTTTGTTTTACTTTTTGAGAGATGTAAATTGTTTTTCCTTTTTAAGAGATAGGGCTGTATTTAATATTTTGGGGGTTCTTACATTATTAAAGTTCAAATAAAATAAGGGCCATAAATATTTCAAAATAAATGCACTACATAATTGTTAAACATACAGACAGTATGTTATGTTAAACATAAACATACAGTAACTTGTTAAACTCAAGTTACTTCTAGAGCTTTTGATTGATTCTCTAATCTAGAAAAAATTGTGGTGATTCAGTGTTTCATTTTCTTTGTTTTTCTGATAAATTATTTCCATTTGCTCTAGCTGAACCCTACAACAGCACCTAATTTATCAGCTGTGCTAGACCACAAAACATCACTAGTTTGTAGTCAGAAGAAGTGCTATTTTGCTCTGGTAACACTGGCTATCTCTTATTTGTGTCTTAAATTTGTCAAAAATGACAGAGAACAAATAAGAATGCAAAGAGTTACCTAAAGGAAAAAAGGTTCAAATATTTTTTTACATATGATGTTAAAAACTATTTTAAAAAGAAAATGTTTAACAACCCAAAAAAGTTTGTTTTCTTCCCAGAAAAATAACATGCGAGGCTTGCTTTTCATAATAACACTATCATAATACATTATAAACTTTAATGAATGGAGAGTAATGAAAAGGGAGTTCAAATGCATAATAAAAATATTTTATAATGAGGATCGGGCTATAACTTGTAACAGCGGACCATCTTTTCTTTTTACAAAATCTGACATACTCATCTTTTTACAAAGCACAGATGATAAAATGTCCATTATACATGTTTTAAACCAATTAAAAATACTTTTTTTAATGACATTCCTTTAAAATGGTGTCAAAGGGGATGAAATTTCCCAACAAAAACATACATCACTTCTTCCATGTTCTAAGCATACTGAACAGCTTGCATTATGCCACTGGCATGCTTTGCAGCATCTCTGAGGTTGGAGGGGAGCTGCAGAATATGCTGTCACCCCTATTCCAACCGTTCACATTCCAAAGAACAATAAGAGACATTTCAGGAATACCTATGATTCTCCTGAACAATTGGTATGATTTTATTGTAGTATACTACATCTCATATACAATTGTATTTTCCTTTTCTTTTGGAAGTTATAAAGCACACAGAAGAATTTCTGATCTAACAATAACAACTTTATAGAACCTTAGAGCATGAGCTTTGTTGTTTGTCTTGTCTTCTTTTAGCATAAATTATTTCCACAGTTTTATTTTCTTTTCATTTCCTAATTTTCTCTTTGATTTCCTAAACTATTGATTTTACACTAATAGATCGTCTGTATTTTTGTAAGTCACATCCAGTATAATCCTTCTAGGAATGAGAAAGAATATAGATTTTAAAAATGAACGCTCATTCTCAACTTACAGATGAGAAATTGGAGTGTCCAAGAAGTTAAGTAAATTACATGTTTGAGAGGAGACTTATAAGATGGAGGAGGAGTAAGACATGGAGATCACCTTCCTCTCCACAAATACATCAAAAATACATCTACATGTGAAACAACTCCTACAGAACACCTACTGAATGCTGGCAGAAGACCTCAGACTTCCCAGAAGGCAAGAAACTCCCCACATACCTGGGTAGGGCAAGAGAAAAAAGAATAAACAGAGACAAAAGAATAGGGACGGAATGTGCACCAGTGGGAGGTTAGGAGGAAAGGTTTCCACACACTAGGAAGCCCCTTCACGGGCGGAGACGGCGGGTGGCTGGGGGGACGCTTCGGAGCCATGGAGGAGAGCACAGCAACAGGGGTGCAGAGGGCAAAGCGGAGAGATTCCTGCACAGAGGATCGGTGCTGACCAGCATTCACCAGCCTAAGAGGCTTGTCTGCTCACCTGCCAGGGCGGGTGGGGGCTGGGAGCTGAGGCTCCGGCTTTGGAGGTCAGATCCCAGAGAGAGGACTGGGGTTGGCTGCATGAACACAGCCTGAAGGGGGCTAATGCACCACAGAAAGCCAGAAGGGAGTCCGGGGAAAAGTCTGGACCTGCCTAGGAGGCAAGAGACCACTATTTCAGGGTGCGCAAGGAGAGGGGATTCAGAACACCACCTAAATGAGCTACAGAGACGGGCGCGAACCATGGCTATCAGTGCAGACACCAGAGACGGCATGAAACGCTAAGGCTGCTGCTGCAGCTGCCAAAAAGCCTGTGTACAAGCTCAGGTCACTATCCACACCTCCCCTCCAGGGAGTCTTTGCAGCCCGCCACTGCCAGGGTCCCCTGATCCAGGGACAACTTCCCCGGGAGAACACACGGCGTGCCTCAGGCTGTTGCAAGGTTATGCCAGCCTCTGCCACTGCAGGCTTACCCCGCATTCCATACCCCTCCCTCCCCACAGCGTGAATGAGCCAGAGCCCCCTAATCGGCTGCTCCTTTAACCCCGTCCTGTCTGTGCTGGGAACAGATACCCTCAGGTGACCTACATGCAGAGGCGGGGCCAAAGCTGAACCCCAGGAGCTGTATGAACAAGGAAGACAAAGGGAAATTTCTCCCAGCAGCCTCAGGAGCAGTGGATTAAATATCCACAATCAACTTGATGTACCCTGCATCTGTGTAATACCTGAATAGAAAAGGAACCATCCCAAAACTGAGGCAGTGGACTTTGGGAACAACTGTAGACTTGGGGTTTCCTTTCTGCATCTAATTTGTTTCTGGTTTTATGATTATCTTACTTTAGTATTCAGAGCTTATTATCACTGGTAGATTTGTTTATTGATTTGGTTGCTCTCTTACTTTATTTTTATATATATATACTTTTTTACCCTTTTTCTCTTTTGGTGAGTGTGTACGTGTATGCTCCTTTGTGTGATTTTGTCTGCATAGCTTTGCTTTTGCCATTTGTCCTAGGGTTCTGTCTGTCCGCTTTTTGGGTTTTTTGTTTTGTGTCTTTCTTAGTATAGTTTTTAGCACTTGTTACCATTGGTCGATTTGTTTTTTGGTTTGCTTGCTCTCTTCTTTCTTTTATTTATTTTTTTTATTTTTAAAATTTTAATAATAATTATTTTTTTACTTTCTATTTAAATACCTTTATATTATTTCACTTTTTTCTCTATTTCTTTTTTAATTTTCTCCCTTTGCTCCTGAGTGGTGTGGCAGACAGGGTCTTGGTGCTCTGGCCGGGTGTCAGGCCTGAGCCTCTGAGGTGGGAGAGCTGAGTGAAGGACATTGGTCCACCATAGACCTCCAAGCCCCATGTAATATCAAACAGTGAAAGCTCTACCAGAGATCTCATCTCAATGCTAAGACCCAGCTCTACTCAACAACCAGCAAGCTACAGTGATGGACATGCTATGCCAAGCAACCAGAAAGACAGGAACACAACCGCACCCATTGGCAGAGAGGCTGCCTAAAATAATAAGGTCACAGACATCCCAAAACACACCACTGGACGTGTTACTGCTTGCCAGAAAGACAAAATCCAGCCTCATCCAACAGAACACAGGCACGACCTCCCTCCACCAGGAGGCCTACACAAACCCACTGAATCAAACTTACCCACAGGGGACAGACACCAAAACCAACGGGACCTAGGAACCTGCAGCCTGTGAAACAGAGACCCCAAACACAGTAAGTTAAGCAAAATAAGAAGACAGAAAAAAACACAGCAGATGAGGAAGCAAGGTAAAAACCCACCAGAACAAACAAATGACGAGGAAATAGGCAGTCTACCTGAAAAACAATTCAGAGGAATGATAGTAAAGATGACCCAAAATCTTAGAAATAAAATGTACAAAATACAAGAAACATTTAACAAGGACCTAGAAGAACTAAAGAGCAAAAAAACAATGATGAACAACACAATAAATGAATACAAATTCCCTAGAAGGAATCAATAGCAGAATAACAGAGGCAGAAGAACGGATAAGTGACCTGGAAGATAAAATAATAGAAATGACTACTGCAGAGCAGATTAAAGAAAAAAGAATGAAAAGAATTGAGCACAGTCTCAGAGACCTTTGGGACAACATTGAATGCAACAACATTCCAATTATAGGGGACCCAGAAGAAGAAGAGAAAAAGAAAGGGACTGAGAAAATATTTGAAGAGATTATAGTTGAAAACTTCCCAAATATGGGAAAGGAAATAGTCAAGTCCAGGAGGGTAGACAGTCCCATACAGGATAAACCCAAGGAGAAAAACATCAAGACACATGTTAATCAAACAATCAAAAATTAAACACAAAGAAAAAATATTAAAAGCAGCAAGGGAAAAGCAACAAATAACATACAAGGGAATCCCCATAAGGTTAACAGCTGATCTTTCAGCAGAAACTCTGCAAGCCAGAAGGGAGTGTCAGGACACATTTCAAATGATGAAAGGGAAAAACCTACAACAAAGATTATTCTACCCAGCACCGATCTCATTCAGATTCGACAAAGAAATGAAAAAACTTTACAGACAAGCAAAGGCTAAGAGAATTCAGCACCACCAAACCAGCTTTACAGCAAATGCTAAAGGAACTTCTCTAGGCAGGAAACACAACACCAGGAAAAGACCTACAATAATAAAGCCAAAGCAATTAAGAAAATGGTAATAGGAACATACATATCAATAACTACCTTAAATGTGAATGGATTAAGTGCTGCAACCAAAGACAGGGGTTTGCTGAATGGCTACAAAAAAAGACCCATATGCATGCTGTCTACAAGACATCCATTTCAGACCCAGGGACACATACAGATTGAAAGTGAGAGAATGGAAAAAGATGTTCCATGCAAATGGAAATCAAAAGAAAGCTGGAGTACCAATTCTCATAAGAGACAAAATAGACCTTAAAATGAAGACTATTAAAAGAGACAATATAATATCATAATATCAAGGGATCAATCCAAGAAGAAGATATAACAATTGTAAATATGCACCCAACATAGGAGCACCTCAATACATAAGACAAATGCTAACAGCCGTAAAAGGTGAAATTCCCAGAGTAGGGGACTTTAACACCCACTCTCACGAATGGACAGATCATCCAAAATGAAAATAAATAAGGAAACATAAACTTAAAATGATACATTAAGCAAGATGGACTTAATTGATATTTATAGGAAATTCCATCCAAAAACAGAATACACTTTCTTCTCAAGTTCTCATGGAACATTCTCCAGGATAGATCATATCTTGGGTCACAAATCAAGCCTTAGTAACTTTAAGAAAATTGAAATCATATCAAGTATCTTTTCCAAACACAATGCTATGAGACTAGATGTCAATTACAGGAAAACGTGTAAAAAATACAAACAAATGGAGGCTAAGCAATACAATACTAAAAAACCAAGAGATCACTGAAGAAATCAAAAAGGAAATAAAAAAATACCAAAAACAAATGACAACGAAAGCACGATGACCCCAAACCTATGGGATGCATTAAAAGCAGTTCTAAGAGGTTTATAGCAATATAATCCTACCTCAAGAAAAAATAAATATCTTAAGTAAAAAACCTAACCTTACACGTAAAGCAATTAGAGAAAGAAGAAGAAAAAAAACCCAAAGTTAGCAGAAGGAAAGAAATCATAAAGATCAGATCAGAAATAAATGAAAAAGAAATGAGGAAACAATAACAAAGATCAATAAAACTAAAAGCTGTTTTTTGAAAAGATAAACAAAATTGAAAATCTATTAGCCAGACTCATCAAGAAAAAAAGGTAGAAAACTCATATCAATAGAATTAGAAATGAAAAAGGTGAAGTAACAACAGATACTGCAGAAATACAAAAGATCATGAGAGATTACTACAAGCAACTATAAGCCAATAAATTGGACAACCTGGAGGAAATGGACAAATTTTTGGAAAAGTACAACCTCCCGAGACTGAACCAGGAAGAAACAGAAAATATAAAAAGACCAACCAAAGCCCTGAAATTAAAACTGTGATTAAAAGTCTTCCACAAAACCCCAGGACCAGATGGCTTCTCAGGCGAATTCTATAGAACATTTAGAGAAGAGCAAACACCTATCCTTCTCAAACTCTGCCAAAATATACTAGGGGGAGGAACACTCACAAACTCATTCTACGAGGCCACCATCACCCTGATACCAAACCCAGAAAAAGATGTCACAAAGAAAGAAAACTACAGGCCAATATCACTGATGAACATAGATGCAAAAATCTGCAACAAAATACAAGCAAACAGAATCCAAAAGCAGATTAAAAGGATCATACACCATGATCAAGTGGGGTTTATCCCAGGAATGCAATGATACTTCAATATACACAAATCAATCAATGTAATACACCATATTAACAAATTGAAGAATAAAAACCATACAATCATCTCAATAGAGGCAGAAAAAGCTTTCAACAAAATTCAACACCCATTTATGGTAAAAACCCTCCAGCATATACGCATAGGGGGAACTTACCTCAACATAATAAAGGTCATATATGAAAAATCCACAGCCAACTTCGGCCTCAATGGTGAAAAACTGAAACCATTTTCAGTAACATCAGGAATACTACAGGGTTGCCCACTGTCACCACTATTATTCAACAGTGTTTTGGAAGTTTTAGCCACAGCAATCAGAGAAGAAAAAGAAATCCAAATGGGAAAAGAAAAAGTAAAGCTGTCACGGTTTGCGTATAACACGATACTATACGTAGAGAATACTAAAGATACTACCAGAAAACTACTAGGGCTAATCAATGAATTTGGTAAAGAAGCAGGATAAACAATTAATACACAGAAATCTCTGGCATTCCTATACACTAATGATGAATTATCTGAACGTGAAATTAAGGAAACACTCCCATTTACCACTGCAACAGAAAGAATAAAATACCTAGGAATAAACCTACCTAAGGAGACAAAAGATCTGTATGCAGAAAACTATAAGACACTGATGAAAGAAATTAAAGATGATACAAATAGGAGAGATATACCATGTTCTTGGATTGGAACAACCAACATTGTGAAAATGACTCTACTACCCAAAGCAATCTACAGATTCAATGCAATCCGTATCAAACTACCACTGACATTTTTCACAGAATTAGAGAAAAAATTTCAAAGTTTGTATGGAAACAAAAAACACCCTGAATAGTCAAAGCAATCTTGAGAAAGAAAAACAGAGGTGGAAGAATCAGGCTTCCTGACTTCAGACTATGCTACAAAGCTACAGTAATCAAGACAGTATGGTACTGGCACAAAATCAGAAATACAGATCAATGGAACAGGATAGAAAGCGCAGAGAAAAACCCACGCACATATGGTCACCTTATCTTTGATAAAGGAGGCAAGAATATACAGTGGAGAAAAGACAGCCTCTTCAATAAGTGTTGCTGGTAAAATGGAACAGCTCCATGTAAAAGAATGAAATTAGAACACTCCCTAGCACCATACACAAAAATAAACTCAAAATTAATTAAAGACCTAAATATGAGGCCAGACTTTATCAAACTCTTAGAGGAAAACATAGGCAGAACACTCTATGACATAAATCACAGCAAGATCCTTTTTGACCCACCTCCTAGAGAAATGGAAACAAAAACAAAAGTAAACAAATGGGACCTAATGAAAGTTAAAAGCTTTTGCACAGCAAAGTAAACCATAAACAAGATGAAAAGACAACCCTCAGAATGGGAGAAAACATCTGCAAATGACGCAACTGACAAAGGATTAACCTCCAAAATATACAAGCAGCTCATGCAGCTCAGTTTGAAGAAAACATACAGCCCAATCCAAAAATGGGCAGAATACCTAATAGACATTTCTCCAAAGAAGATATACAGATTTCCAACAAACACATGAAAGGATGCTCAGCATCACTAATCGTTAGAGAAATGCAAATAAAAACCCCAATGCAGTATCACCTCACACCAGTCAGAATGGCCATCAACAAAAAATCAAGAAACAATAAATGCTGGAGAGTGTGTGGAGAAAAGGGAACCCACTTGCACTGTTGGTGGGACTGTAAATTGTTACAGCCACTATGGAGAACAGTATGGAGGTTCCTTAAAAAACTAAAAATAGAACTACTATATGACCCAGCAATCTCACTACTGGGCATATACCCTGAGAAAACCATAATTCAAAAACAGTCATGTACCACAATGTTCATTACAGCTCTATTTACAATAGCCAGGACATGGAAGCAACCTAAGTGTTCATCAACAGAGGAATGGATAAAGAAGATGTGGCACATATATACAATGGGATATTAGCCATAACAGAAAACAAAATTGCATTATTTGTAGTGAGGTGGATTGACCGTCATACAGAGTGAAGTAAGTTAGAAAGAGAAAAACAAACACTGTATGCTAACACGTGTATATGGAATCTAAAAAAAGAAAAAAAAAATTCCGAAGAACCTAGGGACAGGACAGGAATAAAGACGCAGATGTAGAGAATGGACTTGAGGACACGGGGAGGGGGAAGGGTAAGCTGGGATGAAGTGAGAGAGTGGCATGTATATATACACTACCAAATGTAAAATGGATAGCTAGTGGGAAGCAGCCACATAGCACAGGGAGATCAGCTTGTGTTTTGTGTCCATCTAAAGGGGTGGGATAGGGAGGGTGGGAGGGAGATGCAAGAAGGAGGAGATATGGGGACATATGTATATGTACAGTTGATGCACGTTGTTACACAGCAGAAACTATCACAACTCTGTAAAGCAATTATACTCCATAAAGATGTTAATAAAAAAGAACTATGAAGTACAATGAAATATTTAGCACTAAAAATAAATGAGCTATCAAGCCATGAACTGCACCTTAAATCCATATTGCCAAGTGAAAGAAACCAATCTGACAAGTTTACATACTTATGATTCCAACTCTATGACATTCTGGAAAAGGCAAAACTGAAAATAGTGAAATGATCAGTAGTTTTCAGGGGTTTTAGAGGTAGGAGGGATGTACAGGGGATTATCAGGGAGGTAAAAATATTCTGCTTGATGCTCTCATAATGGATACAAGTCACATTTTTTCTAAACTCATAGAGTATACAATATCAGAATCCTAATGTAAACTATGGACTTTAGTTAATAATAATGTATCAGTATTAACACTGGCTCATCTGTTGTAAAAATGTACCACACTAATGCAAGATGTTAATAAGAGGGGGAACCTGCTGGAGTGCTAGGGGATATATGGGAACTCTATGTATTTTCTGCTTATTTTTCTGTAAATCTAGGACTGCTCTAAAAATAAAGTCTATTAATTAAAAAGAAAAACTTGTATGATGAATGGTCTAGAAGGTTGATGCAACAAGAAAATTAATCTTCCCATTGGGGAAAAAAACAACAACAACTAAACCAAAGTCCATCAGCAGTAGAATCAATAAATAAATTATGGTATAATCACCCTATGGAATACTATACACCAATGAAAATTAAAGCTTCATGCAAAATATGTACGAGTCTCAACATACAGCTGAAGGAAAGAAGCAAGATACACCGAAACAAAAACATACTGTATAACTCATTTACTATCATTCAAAAACAAGCAAAAATAACCCATGGTTATAAGTCAGGAAAGCTATTTCCTTTGGAGAGGAAAAAGTGAGTAGAAATTAAAAATGGGATGTGATGGAAAAGGGTAGAGATGGAGAGATACTGGAAACATTTTGGTTTTAGACTTGTGTGGTGATTACATGTGTGTCACTCTGATAATTCATCCAGCTGTATACTTAAAGTTATATAGTTTTCTCCATGTATTTATTTTGATTAAGATATTTACAGTGAAAAAAAAAGTAAATTACATGTTTGTCTCAAGGAATATGGCAGACTAAATATGTGGAGAAAATTTTATAACACAGTACATTTAAAAATTATGCATAAATAACAACATCATCAACAAAAAAAACCTTTTAAAATTTATGACTGAAGCACCAGGGAAATTAAGGGAAAGCTTTAAATGCTGGAGCCAAAGAGGCAGAGCTGATCTAGAGATCTGAGTGAGTTCTGAAGCCAGAATTTGCCCTGGGGTATCTGCCTATCTCAAGGGGCCTACAGCTTGGTTTGTTTACTTTTTATTTTGAACTATTTTTAGATTTATATAAAACTGGCAAAAATAATACAGAGAATTCCCATTATATACTTTACTCCTAGTTAACATCTTACATAATCACAGCATAATTATCAAAACCAGGAAATTAATGCTAGTACAATACTATTAACTAAACTACCACAGACCTTATTCAAATTTTACCAATTTTTCCACAAATGTCCTCTTTCTGTTTCAGGAGAATACCATATTATATTTAGTTGTTATTTATCACAGTCTCATCCAAAACTGTGACAGTCTTTCTTTTTCTTTCATGACCTTGGCACTTTTGAAAAACACTGGTCAGTTACTTTGTAAAATGTCCCTCATTGAGTTCATAAGGTTCACATTTCCAAAGACAGAAAAGAGAAGCCCTGAACTCTACAAAAAACACCCAACAGGCTAATTAGAAAACAAACTGCCTGGCAGAGGGAAAGACTAGGGACACTTGCTGCTCGCTGTCTTGGCTTCTGGGTGATAATGTGATCTGTTTGAAATACTGTGATCATTAACATTCACCCTACACACTGCAATCCTGAAAATATCATATATCAAAACTTATGGAACTGCAGTGAATGAGATTCTTAGAGGAAAATTATAGCAGAAAACACTTATGATCAAAGAGAAGCATGCTAAAAACAGAGCCAAACTTAACAAATAATAAGGTTGAGAATGTAGATGGAAGAAAATAACAAGAGCAAAAAAATTAATAAAATAGAAAACAGATACGAGATCAGATTTTTTAAAAAGTCAGTTTTTGTTAGTCTTAAAAGACTAATAAAATTATGAGACTTCTGACTAGATTAAATGATTATAGCTAGATGATAGATAAAGTAAGAAAAGGCAAAAATTTATTTAAAATTCTAATATTACAAGGAATATAATTACAGAAAAGACTAAAAGAGAATATGAGATTATTTTGAATAGCTTCATACCATAAAAAGTAAATTTGGCCAATTGAGAAATTTCTAGGAATATATAAATTAATAAAACAGTCTCAAGAAGAAATAGAAAAACTAAACTGGGCTACAGTTGTTTAAAAAAATTAAGTGAGGGCTTCCCTGGTGGCGCAGTGGTTGAGAGTCCGCCTGCCGATGCAGGGGACATGGGTTCGTGCCCCGGTCTGGGAAGATCCCACATGCCGTGGAGTGGCCGGGCCCGTGAGCCATGGCCGCTGAGACTGCACGTCTGGAGCCTGTGCTCCGCAACGGGAGAGGCCACAACAGTGAGAGGCCCGTGTACCGCAAAATAAATAAATAAATAAATTTTAAAAAATAAAAAAATTAAGTGAGAAGTTAAAAACATTATCTCAAAGTAAATCTCAGACACCAGCAGTTAATATAAAAGTTCTCCTCACATTCCTTGAACAGAAATTCAAATCTAGTACTAACCATTTCAGAGACTAGAAAAGGAGGCAAAATTCCTCAAATCAAGCAATAGAGGCTAGTAAAAACATTATATGAAATATAAGGGGACATTCAAAGATCAGACTTACTCCTGAACATAGATGCAAATAAATAAACAAATATCAAACAACCTTTCAAAAAAGACATACATGACGACTCTGAATGTATGGTTCAATAACAGAAAATACAGCTCATCACATAAGCAGATTAGAGAGAAAAATAATATAATTATTTCAATACTGGGTGAAAATATGGTCAATGAAGTTCACCAATACATTCTTGACAAACTACCCTAAGGAAATTTAGCAAAGATATGTGAGATTGTTATAACAGCTTTTGATAAATTATGCCTCCCTGTAATCATACCTGTTTGCAAAGTAACATTCCACTCCTCTGATATCAAGAGAAATCTACTTCTCCACCCCTTGGAAGCTGGGCTGATATTATGACTTGTTTGACTAATAGAATGTGGCAAAACGGATGTGCAATTTTCAAAGCCTAGACTTTAAGCGAACTTGCAGTTTCTGCTCTGGCCTTGGAATCCTGAAACACCATGCTAGTCTCTGGTAGTTGAAAGACCATGTAGTTGAAAACCAAGTCACCCCAGCCAATAGCCAGTGCCATCTGCAAACATGAGTAAGACCATCTTGAACCTGCCAGCCAACTCTCCAAATGAAGGCAGCCTCATATGGGAACCCAGATGAAACCAACCCACAGAATCATAGGAAAATCATAAAACATTATTGTTTCAAGTTACTAAGTTTTGGGATGATTTGCTATGCAACAAAGACTAACTGAAGCACTGGGAATAGTGGAAATCTTTAACCTGTGTTAGGGATTGCATGTTTGTGTACCCCGCACCACCCCTACCCCGCAAATCCTATGTTGAAGCTCTAACCTCCCAGGATGGCTGTATTTGGAGATGGGACTTCTAAGGAAGTAATTAAGATTAAATGAGGTCATGAGGGTGGGGCCCTGATCTGATAGGATTTGTGCCCTTATAAGAAGAGACAAGGGAGATCTGTTTTCTTCTCCCCCTCTTTCTGCAAACACTCACAGAGAAAAAGCCATACGAGATCATAGTGAGAAGACAGTCATTTACAAGCCAGAAATATAGCCCTCACCACAACCCGACCATACTGGCACTTTGATCTCAGACTTCTAACCTTCAAGACTGTGAGAAAATGCATTAGTGTTATTAAGTCATCCAATCTGTGGTATTTTATTATGGGAACCCAAGCAGACCAATACAAACTTATAAATGGTATCTACAAAACATGGTAAATATTACAATAAATAATAAAATGTTAGAAAATATTCCCTTCAAAATCAGAGCAAGATAAGACTATCACCACACTAACTCAACACTGCACACAAAGATCTAATTATCCCAACACACAATAAAAGGCAATTAAATGTATATGGATTGGAAAGGAAAAAAGCTAAATCACCTTTTTCTCAAATAACAATTTACAGAAAGAGAATTTATAATACTTTTCATATAACATATTATATTTATTCACTATACATTTTTCTATTTGTATTTGAAATATACAAATTCATTAAACAATATATATTTTTTTAACTTCAACTCAAATATTATTTCCTTTTTCAATAGCTATTTGGGAGCTGGTAAAAGTTTACTTACTCCATATTCTCTCTTCACCCACCCGCTAACATGTGCATGTTCCTTCTGGGTGCTTGGCCAGGTATAATATGTTTTACTGTGTTACCAAACATATCAAGATGTAACAAGCTACATTAAATCTTCCCACATACTGTAAAAACAAAACAGTACACTAACCTGTTGAAGTGAGATACAGGAGAATATCCAGAGGTTTATCTTTCTAATGTTAATATATGCAAGATAAAGGGGGGAAAACCCTTTCTTGATGTCTCCTGTGTCTTCGATAAAAATATTTATGCCAGTCACATGCAAGGCCAAACTGTAATTTATGTTGGTGATTGGAGAGAGAAGATTTCACTCAAGATCAAAAGTGAAAATGTGCAGGCACTGTACCATGTTAAGAATTCACATCATCATTTTTTTCTAGGCAATATGATATTAAAAGCCTGAAAATAAATCTCAGGAGAACTCCTAGTTTGTACAATTTTAACAAGGATATTAAGAATGAATTTCTCATCAAATGATGTTTAAATTTTACTAAGACCAGTGAATATACCAGTTTTCAAATACTGAGGTATATATTATTTGGAGTGACAGGCTGAACACTTCATTATAAAATCATATATATTGATGTTTTATATATAACTCTGGGTAATACTAAATAACTCAAACCTGGAATTAATCATTAAATTATATGAAATGTTTGGATTCATCTCTGCCTTGAAGAGGTACTATCATGATGTTTTGTTGAATCATAATTTTTTGTATAATCATAATTTTTTGTATAATTAGTGGTTCTAATAATACCACTTCCTGAGAGTAAAATTATACTTTGTTATTTATTAGACACACACAGAATACACATTATATTATATATATACCCATACATACAGATATATAAGACCTCATGTCTCCTAACACTTTCATATATTTATTTTTAAAAATTTATTAAATAACACATTTAAAAACAGTTTGGCAGTTAATTAAAAATTAAACCTGTACCTGTCATATGATCCAGCCATTCACTCCTAAGTATTTGTCCAAGAAATATAAAAGCATGTGCTCATACAAAAACATAAAATGTTCAAATGTTCATAGTAACTTAATCTTTGTAGCCTCAAATTGGAAACAATATGGATGTCTTTCAATGAGTGAATGAATAAGCACATTGTACTACATCCATACAATGGACTACTAATCAGCAAAAAACCAAAAAAAACCCCAGACTCCTGATAAGATCACACAGGTGAATCTTTATAAAAAAATGTTTTGGAGTATAGTTGCTTTACAATGTTGTGTTAGTTTCTGCTGTATAGCAAAGTGAATCAGCTATACGTATACATATATACCCTCTTTTCTGGATTTGCTTCCCATTTAGGTCACCGCAGAGCATTGAGTAGAGTTCCCTGTGCTTTACAGAATGTTCTCATTGGTTATCTATTTTATACATAGTTATCAATAATGTATATATGTCAATCCCCATCTCCAAATTCATCCCACCCCGCTTCCCCCTTGGCTTCCGTACATTTGTTCTCTACTTCTGTGTCTCTATTTCTGCCTTGCAAATAAGACTATCTATACCACTTTTTTAGATTCTACATATATGTGTTAATATACGATATTTTTCTCTTTCTGACTTATAACAATAATGTTGAATGAGAAAGAAGCCAGACAGAAAAGCTCACTTAATTGTATAACCCTTTTACATAAAACTCTAGAAAATGCAAAATAATGTACATTGACAAAAAAATCAGAGTTGCCTGGGATAGGGGAGGGGAGAGAGGAAGAAGGGACTATGAAGTGCTAGGGAAAACTTTTGGGGGTGATGGAGATGTTTACTATCTTGACGTGGTGATGTTCTCACAGGTGTATCATATGTCAAACCATACACTCTAAATATGTGCAGTTAGGACTTCCCTGGTGGTGCAGTGGTTAAGAATCTGCCTGCCAATTCAGGGGACACAGGTTCGATCCTTGGTCCGGGAATATCCCACATGCCGTGGAGCAACTAAGCAACTAAGATCCCACTTGCTGCAGAGCAAGTGCGCCACAACTACTGAGCCTGCACTCTAGAACCTGTGAGCCACAACTACTGAGCCTGTGCACCACAACTACTGAAGCCCGCCCGCCTAGAGCCCATGCTCAACAAGAGAAGTCACTGCAATGAGAAGTCCGCACACTGCAATGAAGAGTAGCCCCCGCTCGCCCCAACTAGAGGAAAGCCCACGCACAGCAACGAAGACCCAACACAGCCAAAAATAAATAAATAAATTTATAAAAATAAAAAAATAAAAATATGTGCAGTTTATTCAATTAACCACCATGATAATTATTAAAACAATGCTTTGTAGTTCACAGAAACACCAGGAAAGTGGAAAAGTGGGTGTTAGGGTCAGTAAAAACACTGGTTATTGGGGTCAGAATAAGTAAGGAAAAGCTGATTTTCCTGGTAAACATAGAGGCTGTGACTTTTCTCACTCTCATCACTGGCCTTGGCTCTGGATGCTACCCAGGAACTAGAACTTGCCTCGAGTGCTGCTGCCTCCCAAGAGAGGGAAGGAATCCACATCCTTGATTCACTAGATCTCTGTTCATAGGCTGGTGCTGGTACCTGTCATGCCTGTGCTCTAACTGTGAAGGGGTTCAGAAAGTATCTATTTTTTCCAACATCTACCATGGAGTGGCCTGCTACTTTCCTCCAGGAATTTTTTGGAGGTAAGTACAAAAGCTGTCTACATTTATTGGGTGACAAGGTCAAGAAGATATATAAATATCCATCATATTTATTTTAATTCTGTAAAATTAATTTTACTGTGAACATTTTCAAAGATATATAAAAGTTGATTTTCTTAAGAACATTTTTAAAGATACACAAAGATACCCATCCAGATTCAACTATGGTCAAGATTTTCCTGAACTTGCTTCCATCATCTCTAATTTATTTTCTTTTATTTTGTTATTATTCCTTAAGTGTTTTAAAACAAATCCCAGATCATGTTATTTAACTCTTATGTACTTAGTACGTATCCCAAAAAGAAATGGACATAACCACAATACTATTATTTCACCTAACAACATTAATAAAAATTCATTGGTGTTATATAATACACAGTCCGTATTTAAATTTCCCTGATTGGTCTCAAAATTTGTTTAAACTGGATTGTTTGAATCAGTATCCACAGAAAGGGTATGCAGTTGTTATGTATTTTAAGTCTCTTTAATGTAGAGAAGTTTCTCTGCCCTTCCTCTTTGCATGCCATTAATCTGTTGAAAAAACTGAGTCCATTATCTTGTAGAACGTCCCACATTCTGGATCGAGTGGTGTAGTTTAATTTGTTCCTTTACCCCCTCTGTTTCCTGTTACTGGAAATGATTTCTAAAGGCTTGATTAGGTTCAGGTTCACTTTGCTGAAAGAATACTTTTGGAAAGTGTACTTCATATTGCCTCACATCAGGAGGCACACAGTGCCTGAATACTTTCTCTTTGTGATACAAAGATTGATTACTGGGTACAAGTGGTAACACCTGATCCCTCTCTTGCAAACTTCCCCATCAATCTTCCATCTAATCGTTTCCACCTTTGATAATAATTTTCTGGATCAATTATCAAGGTTTGTTAAATGGTGATTTTTCAAATTCTTCATTCCTTTTATATTTATTATCTAGAGTTATTCAATAAAGAAAAGCTTTCTTTCATCAACTTTTCTTTCATTACCATGAAATATAATTCACAAAGGAAAGATAATGTTTAATTCTTTCCCTTTAATTGCCATTTTTTCAAACTAAGAGATATTTTTGTTTTTTAACTAAATGATCAATTATAGAAGTAAAAAATCAAGTTTACAATATTAGTGAACTTAGTATTCCCTTTCATTCAAAAGTAATAAATATAAAATCATTTTTGTATATGCTACAAAATTAAGCAGACTAATAAAGTCTTCCAATCCCCTTGCTTTTGTCTTAAATGGTCATACAACTCAAAATATGACAAGTATTCAAATTCAGATTTGCTTACAGTTAGAAGCCAGAAGGTTATACACAGTGTATAAAAGTACATCTATATTACCTCTTTTTGCTGATGGTGCCATTGGCAAAGTTGTAAATAATAAATGTGTTCCTGAAATGTGAGTTAATATATTCAAATAGAAGGATATCTGAGAGAAAAGAGGATCTTAAGTTTCCTGATTTCAAAAAATGAATTTACCAGGAACTTGTGACTTCTCTAATAACTGATGCAAAACCATTTGAGTCAGGATAACTGCAGCTGTTGAGTCTGAGTAACCACAGCTGCTGAGTTCATAAAAGCCATTCAATGCAATGTTGCTAAAATTATTACGCTAACAATTAATCCTCAAATCTTTGGCAATAAAAAAGCCATCATTACATTTTAAGAATAAATATAACACATTCTAAGAATTTTGCTATGAAATTGCTATTGAGTCTATGAAAAAAATAAAGTTCTGGAACTTCAAAGAATGGTTTTTAGGAAAAAATAAGTGAATATGTAGCTTTTATAGAAAAATAAATGTTACTCTTACACAATTTCTTGTTTACAGAAAAATTAAAGCTGATAAGGAATATGATCAATAACAACTGCTCCCACAAACCTGCTACCATTTTTGAGCAATACATTAGCCTACTGCAATTGTTTTCTAACTTGCCTCTCTGCTGCAAGTCTTTGTCCCATTGTCAATTCTCTATAAGCCATATGCCCCCAGACTGATTTAGTAATTACCACAGCTCACTGACGAGGCTCAGCGTTATCTAGTGAACCTCTACCCCTCCTACCTCCTGGCCTCATATCCCACCATTCTGCCTCTCCTTCACTGTGTTTCAATCACATCTCTCATTGTTGTCCCTCCAATTAAAAAAAGGAATGACCCATAAAGATACGAAAGGATGGTCAACCTAGTTAGTAATCAAAAGTACAAATTAATACCACAATGAGATACTATTTTAATCCACTAGGTTGGTAAATATGAAGGCATCCCAAAATACCAAGTACTGGTGAGAATAAAAGGATGTACATATTACATACTTCTGGTGAGAGAGTAAATTAGTACAGTCACTGAAAACAGTTTGACACAATTCTATTCCTAGGTATATACCCTAGAGAAACTCTTGCACAGGCATTCCAGGAGACAAGCACACAAATGTTTACAGTAACAATATTTGTAATAGCCAAAAAACACCAAATTGTGTTATATTTACATGACGAAATACTATACAGCAATAAGAATTAGTGAAACTACAGCTAAACCAGCAACACGAATAAATCTTAGAAAAATAATGTGGAATGAAATAAGTCCTAGAACAGCACACGCAATACACTGAAGTTCAAAAAATGAAACAATGTATTTTTAGGCATGGCTGTGTATGTGTGTGTAAGTACATGTATGTAACACAACTATTAAAAAGTATAAAACTATAAAAAAGTTATAAACAAAACAGTCTGCTCCTTTAGCAGAAAGGCAGGGGCATAGGATAGAAGAGAATCATTTAAGTTGATACAAGTTTCTGGTAACATCCTAGTTCTTGGGTTGTTATTGGCTCACAGGTTTCATTACATCATCATGCTCTTAATGTTTTTTTTATATATATATATATATATAATGTTACATATATGGTCTTTTATAGGTATCAAAGATTGCATTTTGAAAAGTAGTAAAAAATTCAAAATTAGAGAAATGTACAAGTCCTATAGAATCATAAGTCCTATAGTACATTAAGTTTTAAGAAAAGCAGGTTAAGGGGAATAAGTAATACTAAGTGTTGAGGGAAGTTGCTATTTTATATAAGTGGTCAAGGAAGGCATGTTTGATAAGTTAATATTTAGAGATCTGAAGGTAGTTAAAAGGTAAGGCATGCAGATATCTAGGGGATGAATACTCCAGGCAAAGTAAACAGAAAATGCGAAGGCTCTTAGGCAGAAGCTCAAGACAAGTGTGGCAAGTATGGCTGCCCCAGAGTAAGCAAGGAACAGAGGACCTGAAGACAAGAGGATTAGAAGACAAAAAGACAAGAAAAGAGTATTAGAAAACAAGGCAAAGAGGGAGTAGAAGGCCTGAGCCTGTAGGTGCTGGGAGACCTTTGCAATGAATGTTTTAACTCTGAGTTAGGTGGGAAGTGACTGTAGGAAAATAACTATTGCTATTACCATCTATAGAATATGAAAATGTCCATCCTTTTGTTAGAAGATCTTATTTCCTGGGTAGAGTTGGGCTGACCTAAAATAAGGAAGGCTTTTTCCAGAAGCCAACCCTTATTTGACCATACCTAAAATCTCCATAGAGAGATTTAAGTGTATGTGTAAATGTGGATTCAAATGACTTTTAAGACGTTTTTTTTCTGAATCATGTAGGGTATTGACTAGATGCACAAAAGTTAGAATTATTTGCATCAAAGTTTCATATAATTATCTCAGATTGCTCTAGAGATTCACTGATTTCTCAAGAAATTGAGGGAGTGGTTTTGCTGAAGACTATTTTAAGAATTGCACTTTACCATTCCCCTGAGTTTATTAATTCCATAAATCACAGGTTGAAATTGTTGAAGTGGAAGTCTTAAATATCAGATTCAATAACGACTTTTTTCCCCCCATATAGCCATGGAATCAAATCACAAACTCAGAGCAAAGAAAATACTTTTTTTTTTTTTTTTTGGTTTTAAATGGAAGAACAAAACTGGCAATTAGCAAATGTAGGAGTTCCTAGGCTTAAGATAGTCATTTGAGGGGAAAAAAAAAAAATCCTGAATTCTTGGAAGCAGAACTCTCCCCTATGGGGGGAATTTCATAAATCAAGAAACCTAAATTACAGTTATGGGCATACTGCTTACCAGTGTATGACAGTAGGAACTCAATACCTCTCTAAATAAAGTTTTGAATAGATTATTTCTAAAGTCTTTTCTACTAGTGTAATTCCTTAGCAGCTGGTTTTATTTTATTTATTTATTTTTTTGCGGTATGCGGGCCTTTCACTGTTGTGGCCTCTCCAGTTGCAGAGCACAGTCATCCAGACGCGCAGGCTCAGCGGCCATGGCTCACGGGCCCAGCCGCTCCGCGGCATATGGGATCTTCCCAGACCGGGGCACGAACCCGCGTCCCCTGCGTCGGCAGGCGGAATCCCAACCACTGCGCCACCAGGGAAGCCCGCAGCTGGTTTTTTTTTTTAATTTTTATTTTTAATTCTGAGCTTATAGTCAAGTGAGAAATGTGACATTGTTTTGACCAGTTTATAAAAAAGAATCTGATATGCAGGTTTTATGTCATTTAGAATACCAAAATGATCATAAAATTACTTAATAAGTAAGATCAGAAGGAAACTTTCTCAATCTGATAAAGGATATCTATGAAAAACCCTCAACTAACATCATATCTAATGGTCAGAATGCTTTTCCTCTAAGATATGGACAAGGCAAAGTCTATTCTTCCTATTCAGTATTTACTGGAGAACCTTGTCACACTTAAAAGGCAAGAAAAATAAATTACATACAGATTGGAAAGGAGGAAGTAAAACTATCCTTATTTGTAGACAAGATAATTGTTTTCATAGAAAACCTCAGGAAGCTACAAAAAAGGTTATTAAAATGAGTAATTTAATTTAGAAAGGTTACAGAATAACAATATCATTTAAAATCACATCAGAAAAGATAAGTAAATTTAAAAAATCACAGAAATATATTCTAAAAGACCTAAACATTGATTCTCTATGTATAGTTCAGTAAACCCAATATTGATAATATTTCAATTCTCCCCCAATTGATCTCTAGTTTCAATGTACTCCCAATCAAAATTCCAGTAAGATTTTTTCGTGTATGGAAATTGACAAACTGATTCTAAAATTTATATGGAAGGTCCTAAAATAGCCAAAATATACTGAAAAAGAAGAAAAACGTAAAGAACTTTAAGATTATCTGATTTAAAGACTCACTAGAAAATCACAATAATCAAGACATGTTGTTTTAACATACCAGTAGACATATAGATCAACTGAACAGACCACAGTATATGTGGTCAACAATTTTTTACAAAGGAGACAAAGTAATTCAATGGGGGAAACAATAAAGAACACTTACAACTCAATAGTAAGACAACCAATAACTGAATTTTTTTAAATGTGCAAAAGATTTGATCAGACACTTCACAAAAAGATATACAAATGACCAATAAGCATATTAAAAGTTGCTCAATATTACTAATCAGAAAAATATAAATTAAAACCATAATGAAATATCATTTTACATTCATTAGAATGGCTAATATTAATAATAAAGATGGGCAATACTAATATTTTGGGGGCTGAAATTTTAATAAATCTCAGTAGCAGGATAATTCACATGAGCACTAAAATTGTCTAAATATAAAATTAAAGCTAGTGATCTAAAAAGACAAAAAAAATCTTTAACATCCATTAAGTACTAGACAAAAACTAGATGTCATCACCAACTAGAAAACAATTAGATACTGAAGAAAGGAAGTAGGGATAAGACATTTCACTACAAATTCATGCCATCCATTCTCACTGAGCATTATCTGATGCTGAGCATTATGGTAGGTCTGATGAAGAGTGGAAAAGTGTGGGAAAATGTGATAGGATAAAGCTTCATCAGACCTGCCATAAAAACACTCAAGATTAACAGCTTCTTTGGGCCTTCATTTCCTTATGAAGGCTCCCATGGCATGTAAAACAAATAAATTTGTATGCTTTTCTATTGTTAACTGTATTTTCTCATAAAGCCCCAGCTGAGAATCTAGAAGAGAAAAGATTTTTTTCCTCCCCTACAGTATGATACATTCAATTGATTCTATACAACACATTACTTGAACTCTGGATAAAAATATTCTTTTCTCAAAGGTCATAAAATATGCTAATACCCAATTTTAATCCTCAATTTAGAATTTTTATTATTTCAATTTATCTCCACACTAACTTATTATTTATAACTTGTTAAAAAAAATAGTGGTTGCCCTACGGTTTATACCCTACATCTTTAATTAATCAGTCAGCCTTCAAATATTATTATAATGTGCCACATGTTCAATAAGGACCTTAAACTGTATACTCCAAATTCCTTCCTCCTAATTTTTGTGCTATTGTTGTTCATTTTATTTTTACATACACTATAAATACACAAGAGATTGCAGCTATTTTTTGCTTTAGGCAGTTAGTTATCTTTCAAAGAAATTAAAATAAAAATTTAGTTTAACTCACTTTATTTCATTTCCAGAGCTCTTCATTTGTTAGTGTAGATTCAATATTGTCTGGTAACACAGCTCTTATGCCTAAAAAACTTCTTTTAACAATCTTGTAGAGTAAATCTGCTGGCAATAAATTCTGGTTTTATTTGTCTAAGAAAGACTTTATTTCTTCATTTTTGAAAGATATTTTGCTAGGCATGGAATTCAGGGTTGAAAGTTTTTTCATTCAGCACTTTAAAGTTACCATTCCATTGTCTTCCGAGTTGAATGGCTTCTGAGGAGAAGGCAGCTCTAATCCTTATCTTTTTTCCTTTGTATGTAGTATGTCTTTTCTCCCCCTCTGGCTGCCTTCAGTGTTTTAGTCTTTTGTTTTCAACAGTTTAAATATTTTATGCCTAGGTGGGTTTGTTTTTTCTTGGTGTGAGTGGGATGGGGATTTATCCAGCATGGTGTTCTTTGAACTTCATGGATTTGTGGATCTCAAGTACATAATTGTTACACTGTTTGATATTGTTCCACAATATTGGATGCTTTGTTCTATTTTTTTTTTTTTTCCACTCTTTTCTTCTCCTCTGTTTCAGTCTGGGGAACTTCTATTGATTTATCTTCAGTTTCAGTGATTCTCTCCTTGGCTGTTTCAAGTCTACTGATTAGCTTGTCAAAGATATTCTTCATCTCTGTTACTACACACTTTATCTCTAGCACTGTTATTCATTTTTATAGTTTCTATATCACAGCTGAAAGTAACCATCTGATCTTGCATATTGTTTACCTTTTCCACCAGAATCTTTAACATAAAAATCATAATTATTTTAAATTGCCTGTTAGCTCCAACATCTGTGTCATATCTAAGTCTAGTTCTATTATTTTGTCTCTCAAGAGACAAAACTTTTAAGAGAATGTGTTATCTTTTCTTGCCCTTTCATATGCACTATAGTGTTTTGTTAAGAGCTGACCATCTTGTGTGAATGGTAGAGACTAAGGTAGTGTTAATGCTTGGAAATGGGCATTTCTTTCCTTCTGTTAGGCCTTTAGTGTGGGGTCTGTGTTAATTAAGTCAGGGTTTGGGCTAGATTTGAGGGTAGTTGTTGCTAGAGTTACCCTTAGTACATCACAGGTTTCAAATTCTTCTGCAGATACCTTTTATTTAGGTTGGGCCTGGTTTGACAGTGGGTTTTATCCATGTCTCCTCCACCCTCATGTTTAGGTCTTCTCTTTTTTCTGCACCTCAAAGGGTCTATCTCTTGTGACTCTTAGCAATAAGTAATAGTACAGTAATTACTAAAAGTAATACGTATAAGTAAACGTGCTACTTATTTTTTTCCAACATTTTATTTTGAAAATTTTCAAATATACAGAAAACTTGAAAAAATTATACAGTGAAGACCCATATACTCAACACTTAGATTTTACAATTAACATTTTACCATATTTGCTTGTTACTTATTACTCAGTGTTTGCTAGCCTACTCTGGTGCTCTAATTAAGACTCAGTTTTAGGTAGACGCTGTATCCCTGGGTCTTAGAGAAGTGGGCTTCTCAGCGTCCCTTCCCCTGCCCCAGCTGTAGTTCTGGGCCTGCCAAAGATTCCTGCCCCTTCCCACAGGTACAGTGGATTTCTTCTGTTTGCTAATATGTCTCAGAGATGATCTGTCTGCACTTGATTATAACCCTTCTAGCAGTGTAATCACTGCTACTTATTACTTGATGGTGGAGAAGAAGAGATGGCAACATTCTTGTTGTTCTGATTAGGCTTCAGTCTTAGGTAGATACTGCACCCACGGGTCTCAAGATTGTGGCCTTCTCATTGCTTCTGCTCCTCCAAACTGTGTAATTCAGGCATAGATTCCTTCCCCTAACAGAGGAGTAGAGAGTTTTTTTTTTTTTTCTATTACCTTCTCCTAGCTGTATCAAGTTTTCTTCAGTACCCTAAGGGCAACAGTGGTTTTTATCCTTGTTGTTTTGTTTCTTTGTCTCTCCCCACAGATTAAGGCTTTTGCTCCATAAAGCAGATAGGGACAGAGTTTCATGCCTCTCCTCCTCCCAAACTGACATGATTCCTTTCCCTCAGGCCACCACCACAAAGGAAGTTTTCTAAGTACTCTCACCAGTTGGGGGTCCATGGGGAAAAAGGCTTTAAGAGGGTGAGAACTCACCCTATATCTGTGATCTTCATTTTCTAGCAGCCTGAACTTGGCCTTGACCAATTCATTAGGCTTAATTCCTACCAGTGCCTGGCTGCATCTGCTCCAGGTGGACAAACGCTTGTGTCTTGTAACCACCTGCAGGCACCTGTCTCTCCTTAGATTTCAGTTAGTTGTTCCGCTAATTCATCTCTCTGATAGGTTCAAGAAAAGTCATGTACTTGGTTTGGCTTCTTCTGTTGTTTTAAGAGTAGAAACAATGCTCTTTTCATCTCTCTCTATCCCTGAGGTTAACTTATTATTGATCCTTCTTTCACTCCAAGTATGGCCACAATCAAGAATAGATTTTTCATATTCCCATTTATCTAATCCAATGAAAAGAGCACCTTTTTGGTCTCAGCATCTGAATATTAATCCAGGGAAGAAATCTGAGTGACTTTGCTGGTGCACTTTCACCAAGGAGATAAGAGTACTGTTTTCTGCTCAGTTTTGGTTCAAGTGGAGAAGGGATGTGAAAGAGATGAAGGAGAATGCCATTGTCATTAACAGTTCCATTAGAACCAAACAGAAAACTGAGACCTACTATTTCTTGAGTGCTATTTTAATTATTTCATATATCTGGGCAGACAAAAATCAATATATGTCCCCTACAGAAGATATTGCCTCATCTTGGTAAACAAGGACACAAACTAATGATAACAGTTTTGGACTTAATTGATTAAAGAACATGATTTTAAATATTAAACTTAATTATGTTTAGCTTTCATTTTCTCAAACAAAAAACTTTTGTTTAACAAAACAAGCTGTAGGAACTGGAACTTTTTTTTTTACTATAAAAAGTAAAATTTCTAACTGAAATAAATCTGAAATTGTAAGAGAGGTATAATTTCTGCTTTAAAGATTTCTTTAGTGGAGTCTCATTTAGCTTAATTTTAAAGTGCTCTCATATACTCAAACTGGCTTAATTGCACAAATTTTGTGCAAACATTTAAAAATATCATCTTTGTTTTTTTAAAATTTATTTGTTTATTTTTGGCTGTGTTGGGTCTTCATTGCTGTGCGTGGGCTTTCTATGGTTGCGGTGAGCAGTGGCTACTCTTCGTTGTGGTGTGTGGGCTTCTCACTGCAGTGGCTTCTCTTGTTGCGGAGCACAGGCTTTAGGCACACAGGCTCAATAGTTGTGGCGTGTGGGCTTAGTTGTTCTGCAGCATGTGGGATCTTCCCGGACAGGGGCTCGAACCCATGTCCCCTGCATTGGTAGGTGGATTCTTAACCACTGCACCACGAGGGAAGCCCCCTAAAAAAATATTCTAATTCATTCAAAAATTTTCTTCAGAAATTAAAAGTGAAAAGTGCATACATTCATTGAGATACAAATTCTCAGGATAGGTACTTAAATAACTATAATATATGCTTCTATTTTATCCTTTATATTGCAGGGGGACTTTTTCATAATCTTTTCCCCCCACTAGACTGAGTTCCTTCAGAACAAGGACTATTTTTATTCATCTCTACATTGCCAAAACCTATTTTATGTCCAAGGTACACTGGAGGCAATTAATGTTGGATAGTTGAGCATATATTAAAGTAAAAAATATCAGAGGATCAATACAAACACTTCATGAAGAAGGTGAACTTTGGACAGGGTATTGAACAAAATATTTAAACAAGCAAAAAGTGGTGGCAAGGGCAGTTCCAACAGAAATGAGGTAAACAAAGGAACTTGGAAATGCATTTACCCAAAAAGCTAATAGAAATATTTTAAAGCATTTTGTTTACAAATCAACTGAAACAATATTTATGGTTGCTTTCAATGTAAAATACATCTTTAAAGTCATAGCAATACTCAGTGGAAAGTATTAGGGTACAATCAGCAAACAGGTGTTCTCTACCCTGAAGTAACTCACAATCCTGTAACAGAATACAGGAAAAAAACATACTCCAGTCTCTTCCAACATTAATGTCTCCCTGAATCTTGTATTCACATTAAATTACCACATTTTTGCCTTTTCTTTTTAAGTTTTTTGGCTGAGACATAGGTTTTGGTCAGTGCTGAAGTTCTAAATTAATCACCTCTATTCATTTGCACCACTTTTTCACCCACTGCCCCACCCCCTGCCTCCCCAAACACTGAAATTTTATTTCCACCCTCCAACCTTCTACAGGAAGAGGCTCTAGAAAGTCTTGGAAACCTGGTCAAGGTCCATGACATTCTCAACTCTGATCAACATTTAGCACTTAGAACTCCTCCACTCCACTTAAAACCATTGCCATACACTCCCATCACCTTGGAACTTGCCTTTAAAATTCTTCTGATTGTCTTATTTTCTGACTGCAGTTTACTCTTGCTAACATCTTTCCAGCTCTAAACATATGTTAAATGTAGGTATTTCCCAGAGTTCTACCTTCAGGCACTCTTTCTTCCTGCTCTATCAATGTTCCCTAATAATCTCTCATTCCCATGGCTTCAACTCTAACAGATGTGTTGCTGTTTGTCAACCTCTTTTTAAATTAAATGTATGCCTGAATTCTCTCCTGTGTTTATCTAGTCAAAATTCCTACTAGACATTTTCAACTAGATATTACATGGACACCTCAAATAAATATTATTATTATTACAAATAATAAATATTATTCATTTACCCATCGAATTAACACATCAAGTTGATATCTTCCCCTCCCCATCATCAAAAATAAAACCCAAAGCTTCTTCCTTTTGACATTCACATTTTGACTAATGCAACAGCACCCATACAACATTTATGAGATGGTGGAAGAGTTGAAGGAAAAAGGGATAGTGTAATAGCTGATGTGGATGAAACACATTATTGTGTATATATTGCAACAGATTAAAAAAAAAATTGGGAGCGACTGACAGCATCATGGCAGTGTGAGTCATTCCTTTTTTCTCTCCTTTTTGATTTACAACTAATTGGACATCCCTAACTGAAAAAAGCACCTATATACATCATACCAGGACACCTGAGAGATCTACACATATGTGCACCTGAAAGTGGGTGGACGCAGCAGAATGAGGGTAGTGGCTGTGGAGCTGGAGGTGGCAGAGGCATGTCCAGCAGCGGGACAGTACAACCTTTCTGGCAGAGGAGGTGGAGAGTGAAGTCAGTGATTGGGGGTGTGCCTAGCCACACATTCTGCAGGAGGAGGGACTCACTGCTCTCTCTGAGGAGGGAGTGCAGTGACAGGGGGCAGAGAAGGAAAAGGGAGGTAGGCAGACAAAGAGATCTGAAGGAAAGCCTTTCCTGCTGTCTGCCCCTGGATTCTGGCCCTAGGACTTCTAAGACCCTCCAACGTGAAGATCCCCCTCCTGGGCCACGGGCACACCCAATGCCCCTAGTGCTAAGCACACACCACCCCCAACTCTGTTGCCACACTTTAAAAATTTTTTTGGCCAGGTTTTTGGTTTTTTTACACGTTCCTGTTTCCCCACCTTAGCAGCAGCGAGTCATCTCCAATAAGAAAAAACAAAAACTTGTGCTATAGCGCCACCTTCTGGAAAACAAAAAAGGCTCCTAATTATCAACCTACTGAGCTGTTAGAACCAAAGTAAACAAAGTCTTGCCTAAATGAGAAAGATGCTCACTACTTCAAATGTGATGGCAGAGGCACTTTTCATCAAACACTTTGAAAAATCACAGTAACACACTATCACAAAAAGACTGGCAATTTTCCAGCAACCAATCCCAAAGAAACGGAAGATTGCAATATAACAGATAAGGAATTAAAAATAGCTGTTATAAGGTAAAATAGATAGCTAGTAGATAGTGGGAAGCAGCCGCACAGCACAGGGAGGTCAGCTCAGTGCTTTGTGACCACCTAGAGGGGTGGGATAGGGAGGGTGGGAGGGAGGTAGACGCAAGAGGGAAGAGATATGGGGACATATGTATATGTATAACTGATTCACTTTGTTATAAAGCAGAAACTAACACACCATTGTAAAGCAATTATACTCCAATAAAGATGTTAAAAAAATAGCTGTTATGAAGAAATTCAGTGAGCTACAGGAAAACCTAAAATGGCAATACAATGACTTTAGGAATAAAATTAATAAACAGAAGGAGTACTTTACCAAAGAGACTGAAATTCTAAAAAAGAACCAAACAATATTATGCCAGCACAAAAACGGACATGTTTTTTTGTCTGTTTGTGCCACCAATGGAACAGAATAGAAAGCCCAGAATTAAATTCCACTATATACAGTCAACTAATATTTGACAAGGGAGCCAAGAATACCCAATGGGGAAAGAATAGCTCTTCAATAAATGGTGCCAGAAAAACTGGAGAAATACATGCAGAACAATGAAATTATGCCCCCATCTCATGTCACTCACAAAAATTAACTCAAAATGGATCAAAGACTTAAACATGAGACCTGATACCATAAAACTCCTAGAGGAAAACACAGGGAAGAAGCAATGCCTTGGCAATGATTTTTTGAATATGACACCAAAAGGATAAACAACAAAAGCAAAAATTAACAAATGTGACTACATCAAACTCAAAAGTTTCTGCACAGCAAAACAAACAATTAACAAAATGAAAAGAAAACTTACAGAAGAGGAGAAAATTTTTGAAAATCATATATCAGATAAGGGATTTTTTTTTAAGTTTTGAATTTTATTTATTTTTTTATACAGCAGGTTCTTATTACTTATCCATTTTAGACATATTAACGTGTACATGTCAATTCCAATCTCCCAATTCATCACATCCCCCCACCCACCCCCCGCCACTTACCCCCCTTGGTGTCCATACGTTTGTTCTCTACATCTCTGTCTCAATTTCTGCTCTGCAAACCGGTTCATCTGTACCATTTTTCTAGGTTCCACATATATGCATTAATATACGAAATTCATTTTTCTCGTTCTGACTTACTTCACTCTGTATGACAGTCTCTAGATCCATCCACGTCTCTAGAAATTACCCAATTTCATTCCTTTTTATGGCTGAATAATATTCCGCTTTATATATGTACCACATCTTCTTAATCCATTCATCTGTCAATGGGCATTTAGGTTGCTTCCATGTCTTGCCTATTGTAAATAGTGCTTCAGTGAACACTGGGGTGCATGTGTCTTTCTGAATTATGGTTTTGTCTGGGTATATGCCCAGTAGTGGGATTGCTGGGTCATATGGTAATTTTATTTTTAGTTTTATAAGGAACCTCCATACTGTTCTCCAGAGTGGCTCTATCAATTTACATTCCCACCAACAGTGCAAGATGGTTCCCTTTTTTCCACACCCTTTCCAGCATTTGTTGTTTGTAGATTTTCTGAATATGTGCATTCTAACTGGTGTGAGATAATACCTCATTGTAGTTTTGATTTGCGTTTCTCTAATAATAAATAAAGCTGATGTTGAGCAGCTTTTCAAGTGCTTCTTGGCCATCTGTATGTCTTCTTTGGAGAAATGTCTATCTAATTAGATCTTCTGCCCATGTTTGGATTGGGCTGTTTGTTTTTTTAATATTGAGCTGCATGAGCTGTTTATATATTTTGGAGATTAATCCTCTGTATTTTGACTCATTTGCAAATATTTTCTCCCTTTCTGAAGATTGTCTTTTAATCTTGTTTGTAGTTTCCTTTGCTGTGCAAAAGCTTTTAAGTTTCATTAGGTTCCTTTGTTTATTTTTGTTTTTATTTCCATTACCCTAGGAGTTGGATCAAAAAAAATCTTGCTGTGATTTATGTCAAAGAGTGTTCTTCCTATGTTTTCCTCTAAGAGTTTTATCGTGTCCAGTCTTACATTTAGGTCTCTAAATCATTTTGAGTTTATGTTTGTGTATGGTGTTAGGGAGTGTTCTAATTTCATTCTTTTACATGTAGCTGTCCAGTTTTCCCAGAACTATTTATAGAAGAGTCTGTCTTTTCTCCATTGTATATTCTTGCCTCCTTTGTCATAGATTAGTTGACCATAGGTGTGTGGGTTTATCTCTGGGCTTTCTATCCTCTTCCACTGATCTATATTTCTGTTTTTGTGCCAGTACCATATTTTCTTGATTACTGTAGCTTTGTAGTATAGTCTGAAGTCACGAGTCTGATTCCTCCAGCTCCATTTTTTTCCCTCAAGACCACTTTGGCTATTTGGGGTCTTTTCTGTCTCCATACAAATTTTAAGATTTTTTGTTCTAGTTCTGTAAAAAATGCCATTGGTAATTTGATAGGGACTGCATTGAATCGGTAGATTGCTTTGGGTAGTATAGTCACTTTCACAATATTGATTATTACAATCCAAGAATGTGGTATATCTCTCCATCTGTTTGTATCATCTTTGATTTCTTTCATCAGTGTCTTATAGTTTTCTGCATACAGGTCTTTTGTCTCCTTAGGTAGGTTTATTCCTAGGTATTTTATTCTTTTTGTTGCACTGGTAAATGGGAGTGTTTCCTTAATTTCTCTTTCAGATTTTTCATCGTTAGTGTATAGGAATGCAAGAGATTTCTGTGCATTAATTTTTTATCCTGCTACTTTACCAAATTCATTGATTAGCTGTAGTAGTTTTCTGGTAGTATATTTAGGATTCTCTATGTATAGTATCATGGCATCCTCAAACAGTGACAGGCTTACTTCTTCTTTTCTGATTTGGATTTCTTTTATTTCTTTTTCTTCTCTGATTGCTGTGGCTAAAACTTCCAAAACAGTGTTGAATAATAGTGGTGAGAGTGGGCAACCTTGTCTTATTCCTGATCTTAGTGGAAATGGTTTGTTTTTAACCATTGAGAACGATGTTGGCTGTGGGTTTGTCGTATATGGCCTTTATAATGTTGAGGTAGGTTCCCTCTCTGCCCACTTTCTGTAGAGTTTTTATCACAAATGGGCGAATTTTGTCAAAAGATTTTTCTGCATCTATTGAGATGATCATATGGTTTTTATTCTTCAATTTGTTAATATGGTGTATCACACTGATTGACTTGTGTATTCTGAAGAATCCTTGTATCCCTGGGATAAATCCCACGTGATCATGCTGTATGATCCTTTTAATGTGTTGCTGGATTCTGTTTGCTAGTATTTTGCTGAGGATTTTTGCATCTATATTCATGAGTGATATTGTTCTGTAACTGTCTTTTTTTGTAGTATCTTTGTCTGGTTTTGGTATCAGGGTGATGTTCACCTCATAGAATGAGTATGGGAGTGTTCCTTCCTCTGTAATATTTTGGAAGAGTTTGAGAAGGATGGGTGTTAGCTCTTCTCTAAATGTTTGATAGAATTCACCTGTGAAGCCACCTGGTGCCGGACTTTTATTTGTGGTAAGATTTTCAATCACAGTTTCAATTTCATTACTTGTGATTGGTCTGTTCATATTTTCTATTTTCCCCTGGTTCAGTCTTGGAATGTTATACCTTTCTAAGCATTTGTCCATTTCCTCCATGTTGTCCATTTTTGGGGCGTAGAGTTGCTTGTATTAGTTTCTTAGGATGCTTTGTATTTCTTTGGTGTCTCTTGTAACTTCTCCTTTTTCATTTCTAATTTTATTGATTTGGGTGTTCTCCCTCTTTTTCTTGACGAGTCTGGCTAATGGTATATCAATTTTATTTATCTTCTCAAAGAACCAGTTTTTAGTTTTATTGATTTTTTTGCTATTGTTTTCTTTGTTTCCATTTCATTTATTTCTGCTGTGATCTCTATGACTTCCTTCCTTCTACTAACTTTGGGTTTTGTTTGTCCTTCTTTCTCTAGTTCCTTTAGGTGTAACATTAGATTGTTTATTTGAGATGTTTGTTGTTTCTTGAGGTAGGATTGTATTGCTATAATCTTCCCTCTTAGAACTGCTTTTGCTGTATCCCATAGGTTTTGGATCATTGTGTTTTCATTGTCATTTGTCTCTAGGTATTTTTTCATTTCCTCTTTGATTTCTTCAGTGATTTCTTGGTAATTTAGTAACGTATTGTTTAGCCTCTGTGTTTTTGTGTTTTTTACGTTTTTTTCCCTGTGATTTCTAATCTCATAGTGTTGTGGTCAGAAAAGATGCTTGACATGATTTCAATTTTCTTAAATTTACTGAGGATTGATTTGTGACCCAAGATGTGATCTATCCTGGAGAATGTTCCATGTGCACTTGAGAAGAAAGTGTAATCTGCTGTTTTTGGATGGAATTTCTATAAATATCAATTGAATCTATCTGGTCTCTTGTGTCATTTAAAGCTTGTGTTTCCTTATTTATTTTCATTTTGGATGATCTGTCCATTGGTGTAAGTGAGGGGTTAATGTCCCCCACTCTTACTGTGTTACTCTTGATTTCCTCTTTTATAGCTGTTAGCAGTTGCCTTATGTATTGAGGTGCTCCTATGTTGGGTGCATATAGATTTATAATTGTTATATAATCTTGGATTGATCCCTTGATCATTATGTAATGTCCTTCCTTGTCTCTTGTAACATTCTTTATTCTAAAGTCTATTTTATCTGATATGAGTATTGCTACTCCAGCTTTCTTTTGATTTCCATTTGCAAGGAATATCTTTTTCCATCCCCTCACTTTCAGTCTGTATGTGTCCCTAGGTCTGAAGTGGGTCTCTTGTAGACAGTATATATATGGGTCTTGCTTTTGTATCCATTCAGCAAGCCTGTGTCTTTTGGTTGGAGCATTTGATCCATTCACGTTTAAGGTAATTATTGATATGCATGTTCCTATTACCATTTTCTTAATTGTACTGGGTTTGTTTTTATAGGTCCTTTTCTTCTCTTGTGTTTCCCACTTAGAGAAGTTCCTTTAGCATTTGTTGTAGAGCTGGTTTGGTGGTACTGAATTCTCTTAGCTTTTGCTTGTCTGTAAAGCTTTTGATTTCTCCATCGAATCTGAATGAGATCCTTGCCAGGTAGAGTAATGTTGGTTGTAGGTTCTTCCCTTTCATCACTTTAAATATGCCATGTCACTCCCTTCTGGCTTGTAGAGTTTCTGTTGAGAAATCAGCTGTTAACCTTATGGGAGTTTCCTTGTATGTTATTTGTCATTTTTCCCTTGCTGCTTTCAATAATTTTTCTTTGTCTTTAATTTTTGCCAATTTGATTAGTATGTGTCTTGGCATGTTTCTCCTTGGATTTATCCTGTATGGGACTCTCTTCACTTCCAGGACTTAGGTGGCTATTCCTTTCCCATGTTAGGTAAGTTTTTGACTATAATCTCTTCAAATATTTTCTCGGCTCCTTTCTATCTCCCTTCTCCTTCCATGGCCCCTATAATGCAAATGTTGTTGCATTTAATGTTGTCCCAGAGGTCTCTTAGGCTGTCTTCATTTCTTTCCATTCTTTTTTCTTTATTCTGTTCTGCAGCAGTGAATTCCACCATTCTGTCTTCCAGGTCACTTATCCGTTCTTCTGCCTCAGTTATTCTGCTATTGATTTCTTCTAGTGTATTTTTCATTTCAGTTATTGTATTGTTCATATCTGTTTGCTTTTCTTTAATTCTTCTAGGTCTTTGCTAAACATTTCTTGCATCTTCTTGATCTTTGCCTGCATACTTTTTCCGAGACCCTAGATCGTCTTTACCCTCATTATTCTGAAATCTTTATCTGGAAGTTTGCCTATCTCCACTTCACTTAGTTGTTTTTCTAGGGTTTTATCTTGTTCCTTCATCTGGTACATAGCCCTCTGCCTTTTCTTCTTATCTTTCTGTGAATGTGGTTTTTGTTCCACAGGCTGCAGGATTGTAGTTCTTCTTGCTTCTGCTGTCTGCCCTCTGGTGGATGAGGCTATCTAACCAGATAAGGGGTTAACATCCAAAATATATAAAGAGTCAGTCAACTTAATCACAAAAAATCCAATTAAAAAATGGGCAGAAGAACAAAAGAGACATTTCTCTGAAGAGTACATCAAAATGGCCAATAGATATGTGAAAAGATGCTAAACATCAGTAAACATCAGAGAAATGCAAATGCAAACCACAATGAGGTATCACCTCATACCTGTCATAATGGCTATCATCAAAAGACAAAAAATAACAAGTGTTGGCAAGGATGTCGAGAAAGGGGAACCTTCATGCACTGTTGGTGGGAGTGTGAATTGGTGCAGCCGCTACAGAAAACAGTATGGAATTTCCTCAAAAAATTAAAAATAGATCTATAATATGACCTAGAAATTCCACTTCTAGGTATACACCCAAAGGAAATGAAAACAGGATTTCAACAAGATATAAGCACTCCCATGATAATTGCTGCATTATTCCCAATAGCCAAGATATGAAAACAACCCAAGTGACTATTAATGAAGAATGGATAAAAAAGATGTAGAATATATACACTATGGAATATTATTTAGCCACGAGAAAGGAGGATATCCTTCCATTTGTGACAACATAGATGGACCTTAAGCACATTATGCTATGTGAGATAAGTGAAAGAAAGTCAAGTATTGAATCTAAAAAGTTAAACATGTAAAAAACAGAGAGTAAAATGATGGTTACCAGGGGATGGGGGTGGCGGAGATAAGAGTGATTGTGTTTAAGGGTACAAACTTAAAACAAGCAGTAATAAGCCATAAAGATCTAATGTACAGTATAATGAATATAAACAATAATACTGTACTATAAATACATAATGTGATAAATATCACTACATCAGCAAACAAACAAACAAACAAAAAGCTGACTCACAGCACTGAACATAAGTATCATTAACACTGTAGTAAACACCACTTGTGGTATCTGCCTAGTATGGATGCACTCAATTAATTTTAAAATGCCAAATCATCAAATACCTGCTTCAACATCAGTTCCACATCCCTGAACTTGTATATGATCAATAATATTTTTTTGAAATCTACTCAGTGTCATTCAGACTGCTTCATATCTGAACATTCACTTTCAAAGAAGGCCAAGCATTCTAAGTGTGGCTCCAAATGTGACTTGGAGTGAAAAGCTCTAAATATAGAAATTTTATCAGTTTATATATGTGTTTATAATTATGAAAAAGAAGTGTTGCAGTAATTGATGCACTCTGAAAGCTGTTTAAGTATAAAAACTAAAATAAAGAACTGTTAAACAGTTAAGTAAATTAACAGTAAAACAGACTGACATTTAAAATATAAATATTAAGAAAGTATGTATCACCAAAAACCTTTAAGGAAGAACATGTTACCCTCTTTTCATCTAATAAATATTTATAAAAATTTAAATACTAAGGCAAGAAAAAAATAGCAGGATTAGATTATAGTAAAATAACTTTTAGAGAATTCTTTGGTATACTAACTAGAAAAAGTAAAAAGTAAAAATAAAGCCTGGGTTGTCTCAGGACTATCTGGGAAAATGAGATTGGAGTCTGTCTTCCTACAGTACTACTTTCCTAGAAACTACAGAGGTAAGACAAATGTAAAATGTTTGTCTGCCTAGTTTGCTATGAAACCCCTGATCCCTGGGATTCCACTTAGAGTGATGAGCTTCATGTTAGCATAGCATGCAAGCCCTGTACCTATGTGACTAAAATGTAATAGAAGATTTGTGGGAAACTAAGGCTATGATTTAGCGCCATGACGGTCCTCTCAGTCTGGGCTCTTATCAATGGCAGCCATACATGGCCCAGGAGCAAAAGAAGGTACACATATAGGTGGTTGGTGGGCCTCTCCATAAGATGAAGATGCGCAGTATTCTGTATTTCTTGTCTTATATCCTTCCCAGAAGTCTCTAAGGCCGTATCTATCGTAGGTTACTCTTTTCCCTTCATTAGACATTTGATCCAAGCTGGGCTAAAGGAGATTCTTTCAGAAGCTGAATGATACTGACATTAGAAGTTTTGAAAGCCATGTTAATAACAGGACTTTCAAGACAGACTCTTGAATTTCTTTTGATAAGATTCCCACAGTAAATACTCTTCTTGAATTATATGAAATAACCTTTTATTCTTTTAATGACCTTTTAATTGTTTTAACCTCTTTTGCTTAAGAATTGTTGTAAAATTATACACAAACACATATACAACACAAACAAGTACACACAAAGGTACATATGCAATTCTTATATGTTATTGATGGGGTTATTGAAAAATAACTATCTCAGGTCAACAAAAAGCATGGAAGGAAAAGAACAGAGTGTAATCATATACGTTATAAAGCTAAGGGACACGTAGGAGCTTCATTCCTTCATGGGAGTATCTGACTTAACACTTTGCATGAGAAAGGGAAAAGGAATTAGAGTCTTCAGCTAGCATAGACAAAGAGGTTGTTAAGATCTTATTTGTTCCAGAAAACATTTATACTTATTTACACATTATGCAAATGAGCATATATTTATATACTCAAACATCTCTTTTACAAAGATGTGAGAATGAACATTAAAATTCCACAATGAACAGTTTAGTGAATAATAGCAGAGAAAAAATTTAGTGAATAATAAGAGAGAAAACATTACCAATTTTATAAATGTTGGCTAAAATAGCAAAAAGTACAAAACAGTACAGCTAAATAAGGTAAAGTAATCTAGCTAGGATGCCTGTAAATTACCAAAAGTAAACTTTTTTTTTTCAAAAGTAAACTTTTAAGAGCAATAAGAATCTTCCATACACTGATCCACAACGAACCTTATGTAACAGTTCACAATTTGGTGCACGTACTTAGCAGTACATTTATGCCTGAGGAGCAGTTGTAGCACATGGTGCAGAGGCCATGTCTTTACTCAGACAGACAATTTAAATACTGGTTCTGCCTTTTACTGGCTCTGTGATCTTGGGTAAATAACTTAACTCTCTCCATTTCAGTTTCCTCAGGTACTGAGAGGGAAAAGTAATAGATCTTACCTCATAGAGTTTATAAAGACTAAGGTTTCTGAGTATAAGGTATTTAAAACACTTTCAGGCACACAGTTAAAGGTCAATAAATGTTAGCTCTTAATTATTTGGTCTCAATAGAAGCTAGAATATACAGTGTTCATGGCTAATGTTTTTCTATATCTCAATAATTAAAAAATCCGTATTTCCCTCAATGTTTTACAACATTCAGTCATGAGTAATATCATATGAAATATTAAATATTTATCTTTTATGCAGATTATATCTCTATATCTGATATTTGTTATGAAAATATCAAATTTAGTGACATATTCAATTGCATAAATTAAATTTAAAGTACCCTTAATAAGATAAATCACAGGAGTAAAACCAATATATTCTGGATAAAATTGATAGTGTTCAGTGTTACTTTACTAATTTTAACAAATGTATTAAGATAGAACTATTTGGCTCATTTAAAATTTATTTAAGGTAAGACTGGAATCTATTGTATTAAATAAAATTAAAGAATTAAATAAAAGCATGTGGATATGTAGTATTAAATAAAATGTAATGTTTCTTTTAGGCTCAGTAGCAACATTTTTTCTAAAACATGTATCTTTTTTTAGGTTACCTGAGAACTGATCATACGCTGAGATGAACGAGCAATATTGGCAGGTAGACCAAAGAAACTAGGTTTGTCATCCTCTGGAAGTTTTTCAATGACGGCACGATAGTCCTAAACACAAATAATTAAAAAACAGTTTTTCAATAAAGATTAAACTTACAACCACCGAAATCAGAAAGAACCAGAATATTGTGAAGTATTAAATGATTAATTATTCATGTTACATTGTCTAGGTAAATCTCACTTTCAGTCTGTATAGCATTAACTCAGTAATCTAATGGAAATATTCTTTGTCACTACTTCTTCATACTTAAATTATTTGATACTATACTTTCTTATCCTATACTTCTCACATTCAGAGGGGAATTGATTAAAACAAACATAGCTGAGTAACTATGCCTACTATGTGTAGTTACTTTTCCTGTAACCTACCAAAGACTAATCTGCAGAGTGTAGCTCTGTTTATAATGAGATAAATATTCCAACAATCTTTTCTTTTAAACTTATAGAACTCCCAGAAACCTATACTCACACAGTCTGATATACAAGAACTGCTTTGTAAATTGCTTTATTATAAAGCAATTCCACAGTTAGTCTTCGCTGGTGAGGTGTGATGAAATGTATCGAAAATCCTATCATTTCATCCCAAGAATTACTGTAAGCACTGCAAAGGCTTGATTTGCCAAGCACTCATCTGAACAGTTTTCACTTCAGATTCTAGACGGGAAACTAAGTGTAGATCAAGAGGATTTATTCAGTTTGGCTGAAAGATGGGAATTGTTTTGTTTGTTTTCATGAGGAGACGAGTTATTTTAAGGCAGGTGTTGTAAATATATGCATCTAAACTGTTCTTGCTGAAGTAGGGAAAATTGTTTTTGATGAAGGAGACTCATCTTCTGCCCCTACCCCCATCATCCTTTCTCATCCTCCGCAGCTGCCTCTGCAGTATTTCCAAGACACAGGTCCTGGGCTTCCTGGAGTTTAACTACAGGAAGTATGTCAAAGTTTGGAAAGACATGCTGTTCTTTGAAGTATTTCCTCTCCTATATCTCAGTAAACTTCCTTAAGGTTTTCAATCACAATGTAGATATGCATAAATATATATGTATGTATATGTGAGTGTATGCCTGTATATATCCATGCATATGTGTGTGTGTTTCTCATCTCCTGGGAAACTTCTGGCTTCCTCCTTCTATCTAACTCAATTAAATAGAAAGCTAAACATTGACTCTCATAAATCATCTTATAATTTTTTTTTTCTATTTTTTAATTTTTCTTTTTTTTTAGATGGAAAATAATCTCCCATCTAAAAAAAATCTCCCATTCCAGATCTTCACGTGCCTCACAGCACGCAGGATCTTAGTATACCGACCAGGGACCGAACCCACGCCCCCTGCAGTGGAAGCACAGAGTTTCAACCATTGGACCACCAGGGAATTCCTATAATCATCTTATAATTTTAAAGCTATTATTCTTTGTATTTATACACTTTATTCATTTTTAAATGTCTGTGAAATTTTCTCATCTAGTGTGGCTAGAGTCTTCTCTCTACCTAGGACTATACACTGACATATTTCCTAAATAGTAGACTACTACATGTCCAAACTGATTTATCCTCATTTGGACACAAAAGAATATATACCAAATGATACCCTTTACATGAAGTACAAACACAGGCAAAACTAACACAGGCTGTTAGAAGTTAAGCTAATGTATCCTTTGTTGGGGAGGTAGTAACTAGAAGGGAACTTGAGGAGGACTTCTGGGGAGCTGAAAATGTTGTTTCTTGATCGCAGTGCTGGTGGCAATCATGTGTTCAATGTATAAAAATGCATTGCATTGTACATTTATGATGTACACTTTTCTGTATATATTTTATTTTTCAATTTAAGCTTCAAACAATAGAGATGAAAGACTTCTCACGGTACACTATCTGAAATAAATATATAATAAATAACTATGTGATATTTGTTTGCTCATTCACTCTAAGGTTCTCCCAATAAAAAGTAAGCTCCACAGTGCACCAAGAGATCCACAAAGTCTGGAACAGCGTTACCACTGAGCAAATGTTCAACGTGTATTATTGAATGAATGAGTAAGTGAATGAAAGATACTGAAAAACAAAATCGATGGAATACTTAATAACAAAATAGATAAGATATTCAATAAAGTAATATGTTTAATACTGATTTTTAAGCTTTGTTTTCTGATTTACATCACTAAAACAAAGGAATTTTCTTGAAAAATATTTGAATAAGAGAAAAAGGCACAATACTGATAGAACTATATAACTGAATATATATATTTTGTAATTCATGAAGAAATGTATAATTTTAATACTCTATGTAATGAAAACGTTATTTGGGCATTCACACAAATACAAATTTGTGGCAAAATAAACTAGAATTGAAATCTTTGGGCTACATTTTGTACTATTTTCTGGAAAAGATTATTGCATTCTAGGAGGCTTTTATATGATGACTCAAAGCAAAAAGCTACAGCTGGATAAAATAAATACACATAAACAAAAGTGTTGCTATGAAAGCTAGATAAAGTGAATCTCTCTTGTATATTTAGAACTTCTTTAAATTTATAAGCCAGAGTATGAAGATAGATATTTGTTAAATAATATTTGCTTTCTTTCAAATTTAATGTATCAGAGTACTCTCATAACTATGAAGAAGTAGCATATTCTCCCATTCCAGATCTTCATGGCAGCCCTACAATGTAAAAATTTTCCTTGGCCACCCCCGTCACGATTTACCTATTTACTATATCCTATTATCATCAATCAGTGATCATTAAGTATCCAAAAGTAATAGGACACCTAACTAGAGTTTAAAGAATCAGGCTGCATATTGGTGTAATAAAAAAAAAAAATCCATATTTTTGAATGACAATTGCTTATACATTTGAAAAGAAACAACATATATTTAACAATATAAGAAATTGTTCAAGTTTCTATCTGGTAGTAAATTGAAAATAATTAATTTTACCTACCAAAATGCTGCAGGATTTTGGTAGATATATGGAGTACGGAAAAATGCTTTTCTTGTTCCTTTGGTTTAATACATCAATTATTGAAGAATTAAAAAACTGTTTCAGGTATGACTGAAGAACTCTAAGGTCAAAATAGTTATCTATACGTCCTCCATAAATAGCATTTTCTAGCAAACCATGTACAAATTCCCATTGTACATCTTTGGTACCTATAATTAAAAAAAAATTATTCGTTTCATTTCTAAGATATTAGAAAATTTCTAAAACAAATTCGAAAATATTAAACAAATTCCTGGCTCCAGTTATATTTATAGGATATAACAATACATATTTAATTCATTTAAATCACTCCTTAAAATGCTTAATGTAATGCTCATTAATATTAATAATATTAATACTATAATCACAGAGGACCTTTTCCAGGAAGGAAGCTACCAACATAGATAACTATAATATGAACTAGGTATGGTGGACAGGAAGGAACCTGGCAAAGTCTGTTTGTTAAAATTCCTCCCTGTGTCCCATTGTCTCTGCATAGCCCAGCAATTTGTTTACCAAACATCTGCTTTTTTGCATCTCCATGTTAACTGCCTTCCTCCCTTCTGAAGTCTAAAACCACTACCCCAAACACCCTCTTTTGTTTTTAGTTGAAGATAGTATTTAAGGTGAGGGTTTCAGCCATTTTGGCAAGTTACTTAGTCTTCCTGGGTCTCTCCTATATATACATGTTATTAATTTTTGTTTGATCTTCTCCTGTTAATCTGTTTCATGTCAGTGTAAATTCTTAGACCAGCCAGAAGAACCCAGAAGGGTAGAAGAAAATTTCTTCCTCCCCAACAGCAGTAAATGCAGGAAACACAATTTTAATCTACCTAGTTAACATCACTGCTAGCATTACTAGTTTAGACTATTTCATTACTATAAAATTCAATGAATCATTCCCCTTTTTTACATTTAATTCTCCATATGTGGAGGTCCCTTAATATCAGGAAATCTTGTAATCATAAGATTATATTTAGACTTCTACCATGAGATTCAGTATCATTTTGAAGCATCTTCCTCTCAACAATTCACTGGTGTGATGTATGTAAAAAACATATGATGCTATTAATTCCATCGCAAGCTTGAAAAACAATGACAAACAAATCATTCAAACTCTCTGTGCTTTGGTATCCTCATTTTAAAAGAGCATTAATAATATTTGCCTCAAAGTGATATTATAAAAATCAAATAAATGTTCAAAAGCCTTTTGGAAAATTACCAAGTTTCTAAGCAAGCTAAAGTACTAGTATATATCTTCAAAAAAAATTGTGTTTCAAAATAAACATTAAAAAAACAACTCATGGAAATCAGAAAACTGATTGGCCTTAGCACAAAATGGGAAAATGTTGGGTCATATGTAAAAAGGAGTGGGGGAGATGCTTCCAGAATGTTGGTAATACACTATTTATTGACTTTGGGCTAGTTACAAAGGTTCAATTTATGAAAATCTATTGAATTATACCTTTATGTGTACTTTTCTGATGTATAATTCAAAGAATTTTTAAATAAACAAAAAATTCATTTGGAATACTATTAGGCATTAAATAACTATGGGGAACAAATAAATTAATATCCTATCTACTTCTACATATATACCCAACAGAAGTATATTCAAGTAGTCACCCAAAGATATAGCGCAATCATCCCAAACTACCCACATGTCCATCAAGAAAAAACTTGAAAACTACCCACCAAGAGAAGAAATACAATCACAGAATGGCAAACTATATAGCACTGAGAATAAATGGACAACAATGACATGTAAGCATATGGATGAATCTCTCAAATATAATGTTAACTGAAAGAATCCAAAGACTAAAGAATACATGATGTATGATTCCAGTTTTATAAAAACAGGCAAAGCTAATCTATATAGTTAGGTGCCTGGTCTTTACCAAAGGAATGGGGGTGGGAGAACTTGGAGAATGGTAGTAACTGGAAGGCAGCATTAGAGTAAAATCTGAGGTATTGGTAATGTTCTGTTTCTTGATTAAGGTTCTGCCTACATGAGAGTGTTCAGTTTGTGGAAATTTCACTGGGCTGTAATCTTATGATATAAGTACTTTTTGTACACGTATCATACTTCATTGAAAAGTTTTTAAAATCTCATAAACATGTAAATTAAAATGCGACTCAAACATATCTCAACATAATAAAGGCCATAGATGATAAACCCACAGCCAACATCATTCTCAATGGTGAAAAGCTGAAAGCATTTCCTCTAAGATCAGGAACAAGACAAGGATGCCCACTCATGCCACTTTTATCCAAAATAGTTTTGGAAGTCCTAGACACAGAAATCAGAGAAGAAAAGGAAATAAAAGGAATTCAAATTGGAAAGGAAGAAGTAAAATGGTCACTGCTTGCAAATTACATCCTATACGTAGAAAATCCAAAGCTCATCAATGAATTTGGTAAAGTTGCAGGATACAAAATTAATATACAGAAATCTGTTGCATTTCTATACACTAACAACAAAATGTGAGAAAGAGAAATTAAGAAAATAATCCCATGGACCATCACATCAAAAAGAATAAAATACCTAGGAATAGACCTACCCAAGGAGGTAAAAGACCTGTACTCTGAAGATGTTGATGAAAGAAACTGAAGACAACACAAACAGATGGAAAGATATATGGTGTTCTTGGATTATACGACTCAATATTGTTAAAATGACAATACTACCTACCCAAGGCAATCTAAAGATTCAATGCAATCCCTATCAAATTACCAATGGCATTTTTCATAGAACTGGAATAAAAAAATTTACAATTTATATGGAAACACAAAAGATCCCAAATGGCCAAATCTATCTTGAGAAAGAAGAATGAAACTGGAGGAATAAGCTGACTTCAAACTATACTACAAAGCTACAGGAATCAAAACAGTATGGTACTAGCACAAAAACAGACGTATAGATCAACAGAACAGGATAGAAAGCCCAGAAATAAACCCATGCACTTAGGGTCAATTCATCTACAACAAAGGAGGCAAGAATATACAATGAAGAAAAGACAGTCTCTTCAATAAGTGGTGCTACATGTAAAAAGTTGGACAGCTACATGTAAAAGAATGAAATTAGAACATTCTCTAACACCATATAAAAAATAAACTCAAAATGGATTAAAGACCTAAATGTAAGAATGGATACTATTTTTTTTTGATGTGGGCCATTTTTAAAGTCTTTACTGAATTTGTTACAATATTGCTTCTGTTCTATGTCTTGGTTTCTTGGCTGCAAGGCACATGGGATCCCAGTTCCCCAACCAGGGATCAAACCTGCATTGGAAGGTGAAGTCCCAACCACTGGACCGCCAGGGAAGTCCCTAACACTGGATACGACTGATGTAAAACTCCTACAGGAAAACACAGGCAGGACACTCTTTGACATAAATCATAGCAGTATTTTTTGGATCTGTCTCCTAAGGTGAAAGAAATAAAAATAAAAGTAAACAAATGGGACCTAATTAAACTTAAAAGCTTTTGTACAACAAAGAAAACCATTAACAAAACAAAAAGACAACCTATGGAAAGGAAGAAAATATTGGCAAATGATGAACTGACAAGGGATTAATTTCCAAAATATACAAACAGCTCATACAGCTCAATATAAAAAAAAAACAAACAAGACAACCAAAAACATGGGCAGAAGACCTAAACAGACACTTCTCCACAGAAATTATACAGATTGCCAACAGGCACATGAAAAGATGCTCAACATTGATGATTATTAGGAAAATGCAAGTGAAAACTACAATGAGGTCAGAATAACCATCATCAGAAAGTCTACAAACAATAAATGCTAAAGAGGCTGTGGAGAAAAGGGAACCCTCCTACACTGTTGGTGAGAATGTAAATTAGGGCTTTCACTATTAAGAACAGTATGAAGTTCCTTAAAAAGCTAAAACTAGCATTACCATATGATCCTGCGATCCCACTCCTGGGCATATATCCAGAAAAGATAAAAACTCTCATTAAAAAAGATACATGCACTCCAATGTTCATAGCAGCACTATTTACAATAGCCAAGATATGGAAGCAACCCAAATGTCCATCAACAGATGAATGGATAAAGCAGATGTGCTACAGATATATATATAATGGAATATTACTCAGCCATAAAAAAGAATAATGCCATTTGCTGCAACATGGATGGACCTAGAAATAATCATATTAAGTCATACAGAAAAAGAAAATTATCATATGATATCATTTATATGTGGAATCGAAAAAAATGATACCAATGAACTTATTTACAAAACAAGAAATAGAATCACAGACATAGAAAGCAAACTTATGGTTACCAAAGAGGAAGTGCGTGGGGGATAAATTTGGAATTTGGGATTAACAGATACACACTACTATATATAAAATAGATAAACAAGGGCCTACTATATAGCACAGGGAACTATATTCAGTATCTTGTTATAACCAACATGGGAAAAGAATCTGAAATATATATATATATATATATTTTATATATATATATGTACAATGGAATAACTTTGCTGTGCACATGAAACATTGTAAGTCAACTATACTTCAATAAAAAATTAAAATAAAAGAAAACTACAAAAAAAATGGGATTTGTCCACATGCTAGACGTCTATCCTTATCCTTTCATGGAAACCAAGTTACAGAATAAATGATGATGCCGTTAATTCAACCAACTTTAACAGTGCCTACTACCATGGGCTAGGCCCTGCTACAGATGTTAAGGACATACAGAGTAAACAAAATAGTCAAAGACCTTGTTTAATGTAGATTACACTCTAGTTGGAAAAGACGAACAACATTTTAAAAAATGAATGAATAAACAGGAAAGTATAAGGTAGCAGTAATGTATTAAAACAATTAAACAGAACATGGGGATAGAAAACAATTAGAAAATTACTTTAGATTTGGTGATAATAAAAAACTTTTCTGAAGAGGATACCTCTAAGCTGAGATGTGAATGATAAGAGAAGAAAATCATATAAAGGTTTGGGAGAGGAGCATTTCAGACAGAAGGAAGAGCACCTACCAAAACCTTCAGGTAGGAACAAGCCTGGTTTGTTCAAGGAACAGAAAGAAGATAAATGTGGTTGTAGGTTTTGAAAGTGAATTATATGCTTTACTTTACTTTTCTAAAAAATAAATTTGTTTACTCTGTGGAGAATTTTTGAAAGAATCTATTTCTTGGACTACCAAGGATTGATGAAGTTGAAGGATGAGAACAGAATCTTGATGTGATTTGGACATGGAAGGGACAGAAATTGCCAAAGCATTGGATGTCTGAGGATAAGAAAAAGAGAAGAATCAAGGATTATTCATAGGCTTTGAACCTGAACAACTACATGAATGGTGGTGCCATTTACTGAAATGCGGCAGACTCAGGGAAGAGTAGTTTGGCAAGGCTACAAGATGGTCGGGGAGACAAGAATCTAGAGTTGTTTAGAATAGTTTTAAGTTTGAGAGTCCTATCAACATACTCTCTTCTCTAATCCATCATTGCTCTAAACTCTAGTGTTAGCTTGAGTTGGCCCTGAGCAATAACCCTCAGGGATTGGACCATTCCTGTCTTCAGGAGGCTATTATTTGTACCTTGATTCCTGATTTCTACTTAATCATACAATTGTGATTCTACAGATTCTTGGTCTACCATATTCTTGAATTTTAACAATTCCTTTGAAAGAGATATGAATAATTTAGTTGAAGCCTGAAACTTGTGAAGGCCGTGAAGTAAAGACAAGGTCATTCTAGCTTTCTGCTTCCTGAGAGCTACAGATCAACCAGAAATCTAATGGATTATATCAAAACCAATGACCACAATAGATAATATATGAACTTTCACAAGCATGGAATTCAAAACATTAAATACAAAATGAAAAGCAAAAAGCAAATTTTATAATAGGAAGTCAAGTCACTCTTGAAAAAAACCCTATTTTTAATAAGAGCTCAAAAATTTTTTTCATTGACACCAGAGGTCAAAGTTTTCATCATTAGAACTTACCATCGAAGAGTCTGTCAATAATGCTGTAACCAGCCCGAAGATCTGATAAAGAAAACTCATAAAACTTGGTCCAACCCTATCAAAACAAATTTTTAAAAAATTAAAGAACTACAAGCAGTGTTAAAAAATATATATGCATATATCATTGCCCTTACAATCTTAAAAAGAATGTTCAATACAGACTAAAAGAAAAAAAAGGCAACTACTGAGAATTTTTAATAAAAACAATAAAACAATACCTCTAAAGTAAGAGTAATTAAAAAAGTAAATTTATTGATCTCTATAGCATGCAAAGGATTTTATAATGTCATAAATGTTTTTATCACTTAAATATGTGGCAGAAGAGTCATATATAGAAAGAACAAATTGGCGTAGTAAATCATTGAGTCTACATAGAGTGTATACATTGAGAGATTTCCTATAATTTGGTCCTTCAGAATTTTGGATTTTCTCTACAAACATGAAAACAGAAATATTACGAAAATTATTTAAAGGTCTAAAGGCATATAGTATTATTTTCTGTACATTTGACCCACAAAGCATTTATATTGTAACTAAATAAAATTATAAACCTACAGCTAATAGCTACTATGCTTGTATAAAAAGAACATTCAAAGACATTTATATGTGATAGAAAATAATATGAAATAATTAAAAATAATTTCTATAGGGCTTTCATCAACTATGACTAGTAATTAGTTTTATGCAATAAGTTCAAACTAAAATCTATTTAGACTTGAATAATATTCAGAAATATTGATACAAATTTAATTTATTCATTCATCATTCAAAAAGATTTATTAAGTGCACATTATATGTCAGGCTCTGGGAATAAAAGAATGAGCAAAAGCATATATAATCCCTGTTTCCATGTAGCTTTCAGTCAAATGTCAGGGGAGGGGTGGATACAATCAATTACTCAAATACACATACAATTACAAACTGTAATATGTTTAAGGAAAAGAAACATATTTGGTATATATAAGAAAGAGCTCTGACCTAATATAAAAGATAAGGGAAAGTCACCCTGGTGGGGAAAGGGTAAGAAATGACAGAAAAACAAAAGTAGATAGATAGTTAGGACAATGAAATGAAAGAATTTTTGTATTGGATTGTAATGGAGGATGAAGATGCCAAAAAGAGAGATATTAAGAATGACTTCTAAGCTCATGGCTTATTCAAATTGATGTTGGCAACATTCACTCACAGGTAGAACACTGAAAGAATACAAGGTTTGGAAAGGGATAACATGAGATCAATGAACAAAGTGTTCAACAAAAACTTACTGAGTGTCTGCTATATACTTGGCACTGTTTTTGTCAATGAAAATATAGCAGTAAACAAAAGAGGCAAAAATCTGTGCTCTTGAGAAGCTAATGTTCTAGTACTTGGATCTAGAATATGTGCATCTTCAGTCGTTTTTGAGACATCTAACTAGATAGGTCAAATAAACAGTTGGATATATAAACCTAGATCTTAGTTGGTCTGAGTTGGATATAAAAATTTGGAGGTCACTAGCATTTAGATAGTTATTTTTTTTAATAATATTATAGATATTGTGAAAACAAAAAAGATTTCAGTTAACTACACCTAAGTTAAACTATACCTAAGAATTAAAAATCTGTAAGGGAGACACAGACCTTCAAGATGGCAGAGGAGTGAGACATGGAAATCACCTTCCTCCCCACAAATACATCAAAAATACATCTATATGTGAAACAACTCCTACAGAACACCTACAGAATGCTGGCAGAAGACCTCAGACTTCCCAAAAGGCAAAAAACTCCCCACATACCTGGGTAGAGTGAAGGAAAAAAGAAGAAACAGAGACAAAAGAATAGGGATGGGACCTGCACCTCTGGGAGGGAGCTGTGAAGGAGGAAAAGTTTCCACACCCTAGGGAGCCCCTTCCCTGGCAGACATGGGGGGTGGGCAGGGGAGAAGCTTCGGAGCCATGGAGGAGAGCACGGCAACAGGGGTGCAGAGGGCAAAGCAGAGAGATTCCTGCATAGAGGACTGGTGCTGACCACCACTCACCAGCCTGAGATGCTTATCTGCTAACCTGCCAGGGCAGGTGGGGGCTGGGAGCTGAGGCTTGTGCTTCAGAGGTCAGACTCCAGGGAGAGGACTGGGGTTGGCTGCATGAACACAGCGTGAGGGGGTTAGTGCGCCACAGCTAGCTGGGACGGTGTCCGGGAAAATGTCTGGACCTGCCAGAGAGGCAAGAGACCGTTGTTTTGGGGTGTGCAAGGAGAGGGGCTTCCTGCTCCAAGTGCCCACAGATGGCAGAGCACTGCCTAAGCAAGCCCGAGAGACGGGCATGAGTCGCGGCTATCATCTCAAACTGCAGAGGTGAGCAAGGACTGCTACTGCTGCCGCCACTGCCACCAAATATTCTGTGTGCAAGCGCAGGTCACTACCCACATACCCCCAGAAGCCTGTGCATCACGCCACTTCCAGGGTCCCATTATCCAGGGTCAACTTCCCTGGGAGAACACATGACGTGCCTCAGGCTGTTACAAAGTCACACAGGCCTCTACTGCTGCAGACACACCCCGCATTGCAATTGAGACTACCATACCCCTCCCTCTCCCCAGTCTGAGTGAGCAAGAGAGCCCTAATCAGACACTATTTTAACCCCCTCTTGTCTGGGCAGGGAACAGATGCCTAAGGCTGGCCTACACTCAGAGGCGGAGACAAAACCAAAGCTGAGCTCCAGGAGTTGTGCGAACAAAGAAGAGAAAGGGAAATTTCTTCATGCAGCCTTAGGAGCAGTGCATTAAATCCACGCAGTCAGCTTGGTAAACCCTGCCGGTGTGGAATACCTGAATAGACAATGAGTGTTCCCAAAACTGAGGGGGTGGACTTTGGGGGCAACTGTGAACTTGGGGCTTGCTTTCTGCATTTGATTCCTTTTTGGTTTCATGTTTATCTTAGTTTAGTTCTTAGTGTTTGTTTTCATTTGTGGGTTTGTTTATTCATTTAGTTGCTCTCTTCCTTTTTTTTGAAAGGAAATCAAGAAATCAGAAATCAAGACAGTATGGTACTGGCACAAAAACAGAAATATAGATCAATGGAACAAGACAGAAAGGCCAGAGATAAACCCACGCACATATGGTCACCTTATTTTTGACAAAGGAGGTAAGAATATACAATGGAGAAAAGACAGCCTCTTCAATAAGTGGTGCTGGAAAAACTGGACAGTTACATGTAAAAGAATGAAATTAGAACACTCCCTAACACCATACACACAAAAAAACTCAAAATGGATTAAATACCTAAATGTAAGGCCAGACACTATAAAACTCTTAGAGGAAAACACAGGCAGAACCCTCTATGACATAAATCACAGCAAGATCCTTTTTGACCCACCTCCTAGAGAAATGGAAATAAAAAGAAAAATAAAGAAATGGGACCTAATGAAACTTAAAAGCTTTTACACAGCAAAGGAAACCATACACAAGATGAAAAGGCAGCCCTCAGAATGGGAGAAAATATTTGCAAATGAAGCAACTGACAAAGGATTAATCTCCAAAATATACAAGCAGCTCATGCAGCTCAATATCAAAAGAACAAACAATCCAGTCCAATAATGAGTGGAAGACTTAAAGAGACATCTCTCCAAAGAAGATAAACAGATTGCCAACAGACACATGAAAGGATTCACAACATCACTAATCACTGGAGTAATGCAAGTCAAAACTACAATAAGTTATCACCTCACACCAGTGAGAATGGCCATCATTAAAAAATCTACACACCATAGATGCTGGAGAGCATGTGGAGGAAAGGGAACTCTCCTGCAGGGAATGTAAATTGATACAGCCACTATGTAGAACAGTATGGAGGTTCCTTAAAATACTAAAAATAGAACTATCATATGAGCTAGCAATCCCACTACTGGGCATATACCCTGAGAAAACCATAATTCAAAAAGTGTCATGTAGCAAAATGTTCATTGCAGCGCTATTTACAATAGCCAGGACATGGAAGCAACCTAAGTGTCCATCAACAGATGAATGGATAAAGAAGACGTGGCACATATATACAATGGAATATTACTCAGCCAGAAAAAGGAATGAAACTGAGTTATTTGTAATGAGGTGGATGGACCTAGAGACTGTCATACAGAGTGAAGTAAGTCAGAAAGAGAAAAACAAATACCGTATGCTAACACATATATATGGAATCTAAAAAAAAAAAAAAGAAAGAAAGAAAATGGTAAGAAGAACCTAGGGGCAAGATGGGAATAAAGATGCTGACCTACTAGAGAAAGGACTTGAGGATATTGGGAGGGGGAAGGGTAACCTGGGACAAAGTGAGAGAGTGGCATGGACATATATACACTACCAAATGTAAAATAGATAGGTAGTGGGAAGCAGCCGCATAGGACAGGGAGATCAGGTCGGTGCTTTGTGACCACCTAGAGGGGTGGGATAGGGAGGGTGGGAGGGACGGATATGAAAGAGGGAAGAGATATGGGGATATATGTGTATGTATAATTGATTCACTTTGTTATAAAGCAGAAACTGACACACCATTGTAAAGCAATTATACCCTAATAAACACGTTTAAAAAAAAAAGAAAAAAAAAGAAGATATGGCACATATATACAATGAAATATTACTCAGCCATAGAAAGAAATGAAATTGAGCTATTTGTAGTGAGGTGGATGGACTTAGAGTCTGTCATGCAGAGTGAAGTAAGTCAGAAAGAGAAAAACAAATATGTATGCTAACACATATATATGGAATCAAAAAAAAGAAAAAAGGTTCTAAGAACCTAGGGGTAGGACAGGAAAAAAGACACAGACGTAGAGAATGGACTTGAGGACAAGGGGAGGGGGAAGAGTAAGCTGGGACGAAGTGAGAAAGTAGCATTGACATATATACATTACCAAATGTAAAATAGATAGCTAGTGGGAAGCAGCTGCATAGCACAGGGAGATCAGCTCGGTGCCTTGTGACCACCTAGAGGGGTGGGATAGGGAGGTCGGGAGGGAGGCTCAAGAGGGAGGGGATATGGGGATATATGTATACATACAGCTGATTCACTTTGTTATACAGCAGAAACTAACACAACATTGTAAAGCAATTATACTCCAATAAAGATGTTAAGAGAAAAAAATGTGTAAGGGATACGTACCCATCGGCAGTTAACAAAGTTCTCATAACATTTTAAATAAACTTTCTACCAACTCAAAACAAAGTCTTATTAATAAAATTTCTTATATAACTCTATTAGATCGTATTTGTGAAGAAAAATGCTCATTTCAACATTTTAAAAATACCTTAAAAATTAATCAGTATTCATAAAACTCTCAAGACTGTTGCTATCAATATTACTTAATATAGCAACTTCCAACTAAAATACTAATTCTGAAATAAGAACTATACTCTGTAAAGCACAGTTACTGATATACTGCTAGATGATTAATGATTTTTTAAAAATATGGTACAAAAATTTGAATGGTAAGTTTTGTTATTCATATCACAATTCCTGACAGAAATTATGTTGTAAATTGTGGAGAGATTCTCAGTAGCCAATCAAATCCTATTAATCTGACATGGAAATCCAGGCACTGTGTAAAGTGCTCTTATGAATGAGATTAAGCCTGTTATAAAGGTACTCACAAACTAGTAAGAATAACACAATATCAAAGAATAACAAATATAAAACAAAACTGACATTACATCAAATGCAGTATTAGAGGTACAATATACATGTGTAAAATAGGGAAGTTAACACAGCACTGCAATGAAAAACAGCAAAGGAATAATCTTTTACTAACACAGGGAATGAAAACTAAGTTGAATTAACAGTGGATCTTTACTTCTCAAAGTTGGCTGTTAAAAAAAAAAAAGCAAAACCAAATAAGGAAAAGAAGTAAAATAGAGTTTGTGGAGCTCATATCCCTATGACATGACATCTAGCAATTAATGGCATTCAATATTTTGTCTGCTTTTACCTCTAAATTTATGATTTTTATCAGAGCAGAATGTTTTTTTAAATGACATTTTCAAATATTTTTGTTTGTGTGAAAATGAACTGCTATATCCTCTATGTAGAGCATTTTGGTAATATTCATGAACTTTTAAAAATACACATATCTTTTGAAGCAAACATTCTACATTTAGGAATTGGCCACCATGAACAAGTGTTAAATGAGGCAATCATAGGGATATCCATTGCAATATTTTTTGTAATAGCAAAGATTAAAGAAAATATTTATGCCCATCTAACAATACAAACTGCCTAAAAATATTTATACGGATATCATGAATACAAATCATATTTTAAAATTAGGTGTTAAATAGGTACTAGTATTTAACAATCTCTAAAATGTATTGGTTAATAAAGCAAAGTACAGAACTGTATGTATAATGTGCTGCCATTTGAATTAAAAAGAACATATGTGTGCATATAAATGCATAAAATATATTTGTGTATTTATATAATATCTCTGAAGGACATCCAAGAAATGGTGAACAGTAGGTGCCCTGGAAATACAAACTGAGTGGCAGGGGATAAGGAGGGAGGAGACTAAATCTTAATTTGCAAGCTTTTTCATAGCTTTTTAATTTATAATATGTGCATGTGTCACAATAAAAAATGAAAACTGGGCTTCCCTGGTGGCGCAGTGGTTGAGAGTCCGCCTGCCGATGCAGGGGACACGGGTTCGTGCCCCAGTCCGGGAAGATCCCACATGCTGTGGAGCGGCTGGGTCCATGAGCCATGGCCGCTGAGCCTGTGTGTCTGGAGCCTGTGCTCCGCAACGGGAGAGGCCACAACAGTGAGAGGCCCACGTACCACACACACACAAAAAAAACCAAACAAAAAACCCCCCAAAAAACAAAAAAAAACTAATTTTGTTTTTAAAATGTAAGTTTTGTTTTCTCATAAAAATGCATCACTATGACTATTCTTCATGTATGCATCAGGATTAACTGATACATTACCTAAGGATGAATGTCAGAGAAATTAGGGGCAAAGGCTTTAGAAGATGGTGAGCCTGCCCATTTCCAAGCTCAAGTTAATTACCATCGAGATTAACTGTCCTACTTTTGTAAAATAAAAATAATAAGCGTACCCTTTAATAAGTATAGTGTGTAAAATATATGAAACAAACATTGCTATTATTATTTACTATTTCATTGGTTTGACAAATATTTATTGATAGGCTATACCAGGCACTGTGTTAAGCACTTCTAAACATACACTATTTCATTTAATCCTCACAACAAAGGTAAATATGATCATTATTCACATTTTACAGTCAAGGGGATAAAGTAATTTACCTAAGGTCATACAGCAAGGAAATTCTAGAGTCAGGACTGAAACTCCAGAACCTATGCTCTTATTTTGATATGCAACTGAAATATAGAGAAAGGCTAAAAGGTGGGCAGATGGGGAGGGCAGTTTGAGGAAAGATTATCCCAAAAGAAGTAGACAAAGTTTAAAAAAAGAGGATAGTTTCCCATCCATTTAAAGATGGAAGAATGCTGAAATTTTTGCTAAGATAGGCATTTGGCAAGAAGATCAGAGCATGGTACCAGCTAGGACTGCCATGGCCATGAAAAACTGTGCTCTATTGGTGGTTTAAAAATAAAATCTAGAGCCTACGGTGAGAAAGCTTGATGGATTAAAAGACCATAAAGAAGTCTCATGTGATTGAGGTGTAGAGAACAGATAGAAAAAAAGCGGCCTGGGAAGAGGTTGAAAAGATAGGCAAATATTTCCTTCTGGATCATGGTAAGAAATGTGCATATTTTTTCCCAAGTACAGTGGAATTCCATTTGATGGGTGTTAAGCAGAGGAGTGAAAAAATCAAAATTACATATTAGAAAAATAATTCTGGCTGCTAAATGGAAAAAGCAGGTAGAAGAGTTGGAAAAGTAATTCAGGTGAGAGGTGATGAGGCTTGAAAAGAATAGTGAGGAGAAATGTACAGATTTGAAATACATTTTAGAAGTAGAATCAACAGGATTTAAACACAAGTTGAGTAGGGAAGAAAACCATACCAAGAACAACTCCTATGCTTCTAACTTAGGGAAGTAAACAGATATCAATGCCTATTATTGAGCAGAATATACTAAAGGAAAAACAGGTATGGGAACTCGGTTTTTGAACATTTTTGAACTGGTGAGATATTAACCATAAAAATGATACCTAACAATGATGAATTATGATGGCTCACACATTGTTCTAAACACTTTAATTCAAAAACATGTGAACTAGATAACTATATACAGTCCAGAAGATTAACAGAGAAGATGGAATCAGAGATATAAATTTATAAATCATGAAGGAAATTAAGAAGTAATCCTAGCTATTTATACTAAACTGTAAAAATATTCTAATATGAAAAAATGTACACCTTAGACTATATCCAAGACATGTTCTTACTTACCTGTGGAATGTAATTTCTTCTTTCTTGGCATGCAGCATGAAACCAAGCAAAACTGAAGAGAGCATGAGCTCGATGTATATTATCTGTTTTGCTAATTTGCTCAGAAGTCCAAGATTCGTAAGTACGCATTAAATTTTTCTTCAAACCTGGAGGTGACTAGAGAAAAAACAAACATATTGTTTAAAACCTTACAAATAAAATAAATCAGTATTTAACATATTGAGAACATATTTTAAGGCAAAAACTTTTCACCATTACCAAGTTTGACTTAAACTATTTTATTTTATGTTACTTCAAAATGTACTAAAGAAGGTGTGGCACATATATACAATGGAATATTACTCAGCCATAAAAAGAAACGAAATTGAGTTATTTGTAGTGAGGTGGATGGGCCTAGAGTCTGTCATACAGAGTGAAGTAAGTCAGAAAAAGAAAAACAAATACCATAGGCTAACACATATATATGGAATCTAAAAACAAACAAACAAACGAAAAGATTCTGAAGAACCTATGGGCAGGACAGGAATTAAGATGCAGACATAGAGAATGGACTTGAGGACACGGGGAGGGGGAAGGGTAAGCTGGGACAAAGTGAGAAAGTGGCATAGACTTATATATACTACCAAATGTAAAACAGATAGCTAGTGGGAAGCAGCCTCATAGCACAGAGAGATCAGCTCAGTGCTTTGTGACCACCTAGAGGGGTAGGATAGGGACGGTGGGAGGAAGACTCAAGAGGGAGGAGATACGGGGATATATGTATATGTACAGCTGATTCACTTTGCTATAAAGCAGAAACTAACACACCACTGTAAAGCAATTATACTTCAATAAAGATGTTAAAAAAAACCGTACAAATATAAAACTAGTTTTAAACTCCTTATACCTAATAGCTCATCTCAATTATAAATCCAAAATAGGGCGCAGTGGTTGGGAGTCCACCTGCCGGTGCAGGGGACACGGGTTCGTGCCCCGGACCGGGAGGATCCCACATGCCGCGGAGCAGCTGGGCCCGTGGGCCATGGCCGCTGAGCCTGTGTGTCCAGAGCCTGTGCTCCGTAACGGGAGAGGCCACAACAGTGAGAGGCCCGCGTACCCCACCCCCCAAAAAAAAACCTACACAACCAACAATATTCAAAATAACCAAATAAGTTTTACATGATCATTGAGGTGTTTTACTGAAACAAAACCATCATTTACAGTACGAATTATGATACTGATTATTATCAGGCAGGTGTTTTTGACTTCAATACGCCAGTTCTTTCTCTCCAGTACTATCTGAATTTCCATAAGGACTTCAAATTACTATTTACATGTAATGTCAACTAATCTTCCTTGAACATCAGTCCACTTTACTTAAGGTGGGTATTACCTGACATTGCTAGGCTTATAACACAAATTCAAACCCAGGAACCGAAATTGTACATTGGACTAGTACTAGTCAGAAAACACTTATCCACATGTCCAAAATCTGTTTATATTATCTTTTTTAATTATCAAAATGGAAGAAAAAAATTTTTGAATTCTTGGAAAAAGACCAAAATAAATCCATTTCAAAAGTTACCTTGTTTTATAGATAGCTAGTGGGAAGCAGCCGCATAGCACAGGGAGATCAGCTCAGTGCTTTGTGACCACCTGGAGGGGTGGGATAGGGAGGGTGTGAGGGAGGGAGATGCAAGAGGGAAGAGATATGGGAACATATGTATATGCATAACTGATTCACTTTGTTATAAAGCAGAAACCAACACACCATTGTAAAGCAATTATACTCCAATAAAGATTTTTTTTAAAAAAACTTACTTTGTTTTAAAAGTATTTTTTTTCCCTTCAAACTGGTTTCTAACATTAATGAAAAACTCAGAACAGTACTTTAAGAATGCCTGCCACAAAAAAATAATAATTTCCTTTGCAAACCTTTTCATTCTGTTTTCTCTTAAATAAAAACTTTTGTTTTATTAAAAGAAAAAGGGCCTAAGTATTTTTTTTTACTAAGTGCATTTCCAAATGTACACTTTTAAATGAAAATGTTTATGAAACAGTTACCAAAATTTTTCATAGAACAGACAAAATTTTCTGAGCACTAAGGAAACTGAACAACCACTTAGGGTTTTTTGTTTTTTGTTTTAAGACCCTATACTAAAGGTTATGCAAAATGAATAAATCATGTACAATTACAGAGAAAATCATTTACAAATAAAGATTATTAGAAAATGACAAAACAGAAACACTAGTATGTCAAGTTATGAGATAAGGTAAAATATATATTCAACTGAAAATTCAGACTTAAAATAATTTCAATATTAATTCAAGTTAATTAAATCAATTAAGCATTCAGCATAAGAAATCAGGAAGAATGAAATCCAGTACAAATTAAGGAAAACATAAGGAAGAAAAAATAATGAAAAGAGCAGGAAATTCAGTGGATAGAAAAGAATTAATAAGAAAAAGTAAATCACAAAGTATGACATTGGTTATTTGTGACAAATTTTTTTCTATTTTTTAATTTTATTTTTAAAATTTTTATTGGAGTATAGTTGATTTACAATGTTGTGTTAGTTTCTGCTGTACAGCAAAGTGGATCAGTTATACATATACATATATACACCCTTTTTTAGATTATTTTCCCATATATATGGGAAAAGAAGAGTTCCCTGTGCTATACAGTAGGTCTTCATTTGTTATCTATTTTATAATTCTATTTCTGCTTTGTAGATAAGTTCATTTGTACCTTTTCTTTAGATTCCACATATAAGTGATAACATATGATATTTGCCTTTCTCTGAAAATTACAGGACAGTATCAGTGATGAACATAGACACAAAACTCATCAACAAAATAATAACAAACCAAATCCAACAATACATTAAAAGGATATTACACCATGATCAAGTGGGATTCATCCCAGGATGCAAGGATTTTCAATATTCATGAATCAATCAATATGATACACCACATCAACAAACGGAAGAATAAAAACCATATAATCATCTCAAGAGATGCAGAAAAAGCTTTTGACAGAATTCAACACCCATTTATGATAAAAACTCTCCAGAAAGTGGGCATAGAGGGAACCTACCTCAACATAATAAAAGCCATATATGACAAACCCACAGCAAACATCATTCTCAATGGTGAAAAACTGAAAACATTTCCTCTAAGATCAGGAACAGGACAAAGATGTCTACTCTTACCACTATTATTCAACATAGTTTTGGAAGTCCTAGCCATGGCAATCAGAGAAGAAAAAGGAATAAAAGGATTACAAATTGAAAAAGAAGTAAAACTGTCACTGTTTGCAGATGACATGATACTACAGTATACACAGAAAACACTAAAGTTGCTACCAGAAACTACTACAGCTCATCAATGAATTTGGTAAAATTGTGTGATACAAAATTAATACACAGAAAATCTCTTGCATTCCTATACACTAACAATGAAAGATCAGAAAGAGAAATTAAGGAAACATCCCATTTACCATCACATCCAAAATAAAATACCTAGAAATAAACCTACCTAAGGAGGGAAAAGACCTGTACTCAGAAAACTATAAGATACTGATGAAAGAAATCAAAGATGACACAAACAGATGGAGAGATATACCATATTCTTGGATTGGAGAAATCAATACTGTGAAAATGACTATACTATCCAAAGCAATCTACAGATTCAATGTAATAAATTTTTAAAAACAACTCCAGCAACTCATCAAAAAGAGAAGAAACAAACAATAAAATGAAGATTCCACAATTTTTAAATACAATAAAACGTGTGTGTACATATGTATACATATATATAGTAATAATTTTGAACATAATGAACTGCACTATTTCCTGGAATAGTTAAAATCATTTACATTGATTTAAGAAATAGAAAAAAAATTCACCAGTAACTTAAATGAAACTGAAAATTTCCATAAAAATATAATCAAATTACTTCCTAAAAAAGGATACTGGAAGAGGCTACACATTAAGTTAAAATTTTCAAGGAACAGTTCCCCTGATATATATTAACTCTTCATTTATTGAAATATTACTGTATTCTTCCTAAATGCCACATATTATATAATAAGTAAAAAAAAAGCAAGAAAAAACATAGCCCTTGCCTTCAGGGCTTGTACAATCCAGTTCTGCAATATAGTTTAGTAAAAGAGTATACTGAGAGAGTGGCTGGAGAAGTTCTCTCTTACTAGACATTATAATTGACATTCATTCAATTAATATATTTCCAAATATTAAATCATTTTTGCATTCCTTGGATTAATCCTTAGTTTTTTCTTCCCTACATGAGACTTAATGCCTTCAGATGGAAAATGGAAGTACTGATCTAAAATAACAGGTAGTTATAAACACCAATAAGATATTTTTCATCAGACAAGAGATTATATAAGAGATTATATTCTACAAGTTGAGAGAAAATGCAAGCAGAATGTTTTAAACCAGTGTTTTAAAAGTTTTAATTCAGTTTCTTATTATTATTTCAGTTATGACTTGGACGAGTTCCACAATATCATTACAAACACATAGAGTTTTGGATGCATCAGGTTTGGGGAGGATCTGCCAAGCATTACACGTTAGAAGGATGGACTGATGGATAGATGTATGGATGAATGGATGGGTGAAGGGAACGAATGAACAAAAGAAGAAAACAAAGACTGAAAACCTAACTTAGCTATGTCAAAAAGCAAATGATATGAAAACTGGATATCCATGTGCAAGAGTGAAGTTGGACCCTTACTTTACACCTAATACAAAAATTAACTCAAAATGCATTAAAGACCTAAACCTAAGACATGAAACTAAAAATTCCTAGAAGAAAACAGGGGAAAAGGTTCATGACATGGGATTTGGCAATGATTTTTTTGGATATGCCACTAAAAGCACAAGCAACAAAAGCAAAAACAGACAAATGAGACTACATCAAACTAAAAACATCTACGCAGCAAAGGAAACAATCAACACAGTTAAAAGGAACCCCTAATGGAATGAGAGAAAATATTTGTAAGCCGTATATCTGATAAAGGGTCAATATGAAGAATACATAAGAAATTAGTACAACTCAACAACAAAAAATCCAATTAAAAATGGGCAAAAGACTTGAATAGACATTTCTCCAGAGAAGACATACAAATAGCCAACAAGCATATACAAAGATGTTCAACATCACTAAATATAGAGAAATACAAATGAAAACCACAGTGAGATATCACCTCACACTGTTAGGACAGCCACTATTAAAAAAAATACAGGAGACAATAACAAGTGTTGGTAAGGATCAGAGAAATTGTGTGCTATTGGTGGAAATGTTAAATGGTATACCACAGTGGAACAGTATGGAAGTTCCTCAAAAAATTAAAAATAGAATTACCATATGATCCAGCAATCCCACTCTGGGTATATATCCAAAAAAACTGAAAATACGATCTTGAAGAGATATTTGCCCACCCATGTTCATTGCAACATTATTCATAATAGCCAAGAGGTAGAAAATCTAAATGTCCATGGGCTGATGAATGGATGAAGAAAATGTAGTACACACATATTAATGGGATATTATTCAGCCTTAAGAAAGAAGGAAATGCTGTCATATGCTACAACATGGATGAACCTTGAGGACATCATGCCAAATAAAATAAGCCAGTCACCAAAAGACAAATACTGCATGATTCCACTTATATGAGGGATATAAAGTAGTCAACTCACAGAAACAGAAAGTACAATGGTGGTTGCAAAGGGTGGAGGGAAAGAGAAATAGGGAGTTGCTCTTCAGTGGATACAGTCTCAGTTTTGTGAGATGAAAAAATTTTAGAGATCTGTTATACGACAAGGTACATATGGTTAACACTACTGTACTGTACATTTATAAATGGTTAAGATAGTAAATTTTACATTATGTCTTTTACTACAATAAAAAACAAAAAATTAATGATATTAAATAATATTTAAAAGAAAAATATGAATGTATTTTTACAAATATCATATTATTTATGTATATACTTCATCTAAATATACAAAAGTTTTTGAGTGCTTTTTGTCTACAGAGCTTTAGAAGGCATGCTAAATTACTGCACTTACACAATTAGTGATTCAAGTTTTTATTTTTTTCATAAATTTTATTTATTCATTTATTTATTTATGGCTGTGTTGGGTCTTTGTTGCTGCGCGTGGGCTTTCTCTAGTTGCGGCGAGTGGGGGCTACTCTTTGTTGCGGTGTGCAGGTTTCTCACTGCAGTGGCTTCTCTTGTTGCAGAGCACGGGCTCTAGGCACGTGGGCTTCAGTAGTTGTGGCACGCGAACTCTGGTTGTGGCTCGCGGGCTCTAGAGCGCAGGCTCAGTAGTTGTGGTGCACAGGCCTAGTTGCTCTGTGGCATGTGGGATCTTCCCAGACCGGGGCTCGAACCCACGTGCCCTGCATTGGCGGATTCTTAACCACTGTGCCACCGGGGAAGCCCACGTTTCAAGTTTTAAATCTTCTTACCTCATATGTTATCTTCAAACTTGACTGTAATAAAACTGGAGTAAAGTTGGGATGAACTTCTGCAGTGAGCCAAAGACGAAAGGTATCTTTAGGTTGAAGAATATTCAATTCCTTGTTTATAAAAACAACAAGAATAAAAATCTACTTAAACATACAAATTTCCATTTTATAAATATATTATTAATAAGTACTTATCTTACTAAAATCTTTCCATGATATTCTGATATATTTCTTAATGTTCTGATTATATTTCCTCTAAATTTTCATCTTCTCTATTCCTAGCTTAGTGAAATAGCTAAGAACTTGGATCTAGAACTGGGCCAACTGGGTTGAAATCCAAATTCTGCCACTTATTTGCTGTGTGACCTTGGATTCTTTGACTTAAACTCTCTAAGCAAGGATAATAACCTACCCTCATAGGATTGTATAAAACACAGTGCCCAACACACAGTAAATACAAAATAAGTGTTAGCTATAGTCGTGATGCCTAAACTACGAGCCATCTTCAGGCCTTCAGGTTCTCACTTCTTCAAATCACACTTCCACAGAGTTATATTATAATATCAGTTCCTTTACAGTACAATTTTTAGTGTGTCTTATAGCCTATAATATCCAAAATTCACCATTCAAATTCACCTGCCTGTGCTGTACGCTTTAGTCACTCATTCGAATTTTTATCTCTTGTCTCTTTATTCATCATATTCTTTCTGCCTGTTATTCTCTTGTAACCTGACAAATTCTTACTCATCTGTCAAAATATAATTCAAGTATCATGTTCTGGGAGAATATCTTCTCCGACTCTTCACTACCACAATCCCAAGCAGATTAATCACTGATGGTATTTTGTAAATTCCTTTCTGCAGTATTCATTGTACGACTGTATAGTTATTAATGTGGTCTGTCTCTTCTAAACCAAGCTCCTCGAGAGCAAGTACAAATTTTATACGTAACCAGCACCTAGGACTATTCCTGGCTTTTTTCTGTACTCAGCAAGCACTTGTAAAATGAATGACTAAATGAATGAATGAATGACAAAAGAAATGTTGATAGCTCTAAAAGAGAGTGAAGTCTAAAAATTATCTTAATAAATACATCTAATACTAAAATTCATTATTATCAAGTGAAATGTAAAGATGACAAAAAATGGCAAGAGAATTGCCATGAAAACATTTTGCTTCCTTAAAATTGTAAATTATAAAATGTTTCTATACCTAATAATAATTTTTAAATGTAAAATTGGAATAAAATTTTGCTTTGGGTTAGCATATTTTAAAAAAAGATTAAAAAAGCAATACATTTGTGATACAGTTGAATTTAAAATAAACATAAATTTATATCCAAACAATTCATCCAAACTTCCCAAAAGAAAAGCAAAACATTTAAAAATCTTTTAAAAGTTTTATAATATAATCTACCCTATATATTCTTCAAAAAGTCCTAATTAAGATTTGATTCCAAAATAATAACTGTAATTATATTTTACATAGATTAATAGCTATCAATCTATTGTTTGGAACAGAAAGCAGGATTCAAGTATTCACAAGTCTTCCTTATGTTTCAAAACATATGTAATTCATCTGACATAAATTTTATATTTTATACATTTGTGATTTTTACAGAAAACTGTAGTAATAATGGAATTACTTGAATATTCCTATATATCTCAGTTCCAAAATCTACATATTCTTTTTTTTTTTTTTTTTTGTGGTACACGGGCCTCTAACTGTTGTGGCCTCTCCCGTTGTGGAGCACAGGCTCCGGACGCGCAGGCTCAGCAGCCATGGCTCACGGGCCTAGCCGCTCCGCGTCATGTGGGAGCTTCCCGGACCGGGGCACGAACCCGTGTCCCCTGCATCGGCAGGCGGACTCTCAACCACTGCGCCACCAGGGAAGCCCTACATCTTCTTTTGATAAGTAGTAAGTCATCATGGTCTATCACTTCATTCACTTAGTCATTAACTCATTCATCAAAGATTATTTAACTACTTACATGTTTTATGTAAAGTGCTATAGTTGCCAATTTATTTTCAACACATTACACAAATTTTCAACATACTACAACTAGGCTATGGCCTCCCACTCTATTCTGTTTGGTTCTATTCTGAATAACTTCTGCCAGATTAATTTAATTAAGTAATTATTAACTCCCTTGTTAAGGACCTCCTTTGACTCTGTCCTAAGACAAAAATTCCAAGCACTTCAGCACGATTTTGAGGGTATTCCATAACCTTGCCCCTTCCTAGCCATCTAACTCTATTGCCCCACATCGCTCTGCCTGACCCTTCCAGGACATTCAAGGACATCTTCATTCTTTGTACTAGGCAGGCACATTCCCACCACTATGTCTCTACTTGTGCTGCTAGAATTAACCACAATTTTTTTCCCCCTACACTTAGCTAAATCACATATAGTCTTCAAGGAACATCTTGTCTTCAGTGTCATCTATGACAGCCCAAACCCATATTCATCTTTCTTCTTAAATAAGCACTAGACTTAATTCTAGGTTTGCATTTAAACCTACACATCAATTTGTTCTGTCTTAAAGTTTTTTCGTCCTGGGCCCACTTCTGTTAAATAAAATGATTGCTTCCATTTACACCCAGCCTCCTTAGCACCTAGGAAGTGTTCTGTAGTAGCTCTCTCTGACTCCTCTACATCTTTTCTCCTCATACAGATACAACAGAACAAAAGCATAAAGAAAATTTAATGTTATAAATAGGTCTTCTACAATTCTTTAAAACATTTCCCTATTTTTCGTCTGAAAAAATCCTCTAAGCCTCCCCTTCAGTTCTGATTAATTTTTTGACTTCCCCTAAATGCCTTTAAAAAAGAGATTTTTATAGATTTTTTATTAAAAGATCCATTTTGGTTTGTACAAATGTACATATATTTAAGGAGAAAATACATAACAGATTTTAAATGATTCCCCAACAAATACTATTTTTTTTAAAGACATCATAAATCGTGCATGACATATTTTAATACTGATGTTCCTTGGAGATTACTGAATTGAGTATATTAGATATTATTTGCACCACACTGATCTGAATCTACCTTTTCCAGAACTGGCAGCCAAGATACCACAAGATGTAAGTTCTTCAAACAGAGCCAGTCTCCATTTCGGGCACATTCTTTTAGCATTTGAACTGCTAAATCAGCTTGGCCTTGACCCATGGCAACCTGCAAAAACAAAAATAAATAACAAAACTAAAAAAAAACAGATCTGATAACATGTTGTAACAGAAGACTTTCAAATTATCCTGCCATACATACTGAACTAACTCAAGTACTGTAATCAGGGTTTTAAGCTTTTAATAAGAAATATCAGACTCTTGCTGTTTCCAACAATTGTCTTGTTTTTGTCCTTACATCAGTGGCAGATTTTTAATATTATTCTATTTAGTAAAGGTACTAACATTACAGGTCTGAAAGTTATAGAACAGTATAAAGAATTGCTGAATAGTTTTTTTTTTCCTCATTCCACTAGTTCCTGCAATTCTTACTCTCTCAAACATGGACCTTTAAAAACATAATTTTTTATGACTACTGTCTTGTTGTATTCTTTGAGGGATTAAACATTAACAATACCGCTTCCTTGCAATTTGCTTCTCTTTTTAAAAAATTTCTCCAACATTGCACAAATTTGGCTCCCAAGCTACTTGGTCCACTGAACTGCGTAATTCCCTAGCCCTTCATTGTCTAGAAGACCCTAACATGTTGGGCCTCAAGACTCTACATTTAGCCCTCTGCTCTTCTATTCTTTTTCAAGGAGAGGAGGCAGGAAGGAGAGAGAGAGAAAAGAAGAAAGGGGGAGGGGAGAAAAAGAAGAGATGGGAGAGGAAGAGGGAAGGAGAATCCTGGTCTCACTGGAATTCCATTCCTGTATTTCCAATCCCTATAGTCTATCTGCACTTAGGACACTCATGTAATAGGCTAGGCTAGACCTTTATGATGTTTTCTATTTTATTTTATAAAATAGAAAACATCCAAGCAGAAGCCGAAACACCCTAGAAAATAGATTCAGTATATAAGATTTCTGTATTATTTGAATGAATAGACTAGTTAAGTCTACTTAAGTCTAGGATTCTATAAAAAAGTTTTAGTCAAGGGTCTAAACTGGTTGCATGCTACTTACTATACCAAGTTTAAACTCCGCCATATGTCTCTTTAAGGATAATACATATAATACTTAAGTATCAGTACAGCTATATCTGTCTCTGTATATATGAGAGAAACACATTTACTGAGAGTCCTGGCTCAAATATTTTATTGGGTACATAGTCAAAACACTTTGAAGAATACTGTTATAGACTTCTTCAAACCACAGCGATCTCTCTTTTCATAATGAATATAAGATAGCATTTCATTGTTTTTTAATTGACTTTTACAAGTATTGATTTTGCTTTTCAATTAGACTATAAAGTTGTTGAGAGTGGGAACCATGCGTCTAATTCATTGCATACAAAAGCATGTAACAAAACAGGTAATAAATACTCATATATTGTTTTTTTTTAATTTTCAAGATCTAACCCAGAACTAAGCAAATAGGAGGGATAAAACAAATACTGGTTGAACTGTTTAGATGCACGTATTAGTTTGCCATTATTAAAATGCAAAAAAAAACCCCTTGAAACAGTTGAAGGCATGTACAACAGAATCAGAGGGGAAAAAAAGAATAAGTAGTTTGCTGAGCTGAAATGGTAGCTGAAAGTAGGAACTCAAAATTTTCTATAAGGCATAAATTGTATGAAAACAGCTTAAAGGTTCATGAAACATTAGACGAAAACATATACTCTAAGAAAAAAAATACATTTTTAAAAAGCACAACAGGAAATGTCAAGAAGATGGTTAGCCCCTACATCAAAAAAAAAAAAAAAAAAACAGTTTCTTGAAATGAAAATTACTTTTTTGCATTAAGAATATATTATTATCCTTAGGACATACATTCAGCATAGCAAAAAAAACTTTAAAATAACAGGAGATTTATGACTAAATACGTCTGTATTTAAAGGTTTTACAATATTAAAAAATTTTGCAAGTACACAAAAGTCTAGAAATTCATATAGTCAAACTTACAGTGAGTGCAAATAGTTTTATCTTTCTGCCAATATCACTGCTAACAGATACAGCCTATAGAAGAGGGCTCCCCTTCCTCAAGACATCTCACTGACAATTGAATATTGTCCTAATATATTAATACACTATAACTAGGATTGAATGAAACTCCCTAGAGTTAGTGCAAAACCTGTACAACTAAGCCTAACTCTCTGCTATTTTGCTATCTTCTACTTATAGTCCTCATAACATTCCCACTTGTCAATTTTTGGTTGCTGTGAAAGTATTCTGGTTTTTTAATCATTATTAATTATTTTCCCAATGAAAAAGATTTATTTTTTTCACATGTCAAAAATTGAGGGTAAATTAATTCATTTTCAAACTTACATGCCAACTGAATTGAAAAAGAGATGCTAATCTGAACAAACTAAAACTCAGAAATTTAGCTCAGGACAAAATGGTATTATATGAGACAAATATATTATCTTATCAGACTTCTGGAGGTTAGAAGTCCCACTCTTCTATTGATCTATTTTTAAATCAAGGTGTCAGGGTTCGAAAATAAAGGTAGTACTGCAGGGCTGTTCTTTCTGGAGGCTTTAGGAGAGAATCCTTCCGTTGCCTTTTCGAACTTCTAGAATCCACCTACATTTCTTTGTCTGTGGCCCCTTCTACCATCTTCAAAGCCAGCAGCACAGCAACTTCTCACCTCTTTGACCTCTGCTTCCTCACATCTCCCTCCTTCCCTCTGCTTCTTCTGCCTCCTTCTTAAAAGGACCTTTATGACTATATTGGGCCCAAATGAATAATCCAGGATAACCTCTCCACTGCAAAATGCTTAACTTAATTACAGTTGCAAAGTTCCTTCTGGGGATCAGGATGTGGACACTTTCCAGGGACATTAGTTGGCACACCGCAACAAAAAATGTCTGTTCCACTAATAGAATCAAGTATGGCAGGAAGATCAATAGCTGTAGCAAAAACAGCAGGGTAATATGTACTGACCTGATGATAACACTCTCCACTTCTCTCAGCATTAGCAAGTTCTTGGAGTTCCTGAGAAGGATCAGCACCCGGGGAAATGATTATCAATATGGGTTCAATTTCTAGTGTCTCTTTGTATAAACGTTTGAGATTTAGAGGAGGTGGGGACAACTCTTTCAGTCCTAAAAGATATATTAAAGAAATTACCAATAAATAGCAACATGAACCAGAAAAAGTCTATTAAAACTAATTACATGATATATAACAGATAATAACTAAGTGAACTATAATCCTATACATATTAAAGGTTTCTCACTCTAAAATCATTCACATACTAGTAGGAACTAACATTTATTGAATGTTTAAGGTGCCAGGCATTTTTCTAAATGCTTTACATCTATGACATCATCTAATCCTAACAACAACGTTAAGAGGTAGGTACCCTGAATACCACATTCAACAGACACAATCAGCACTGCGGTCTTAATATACAATTCTCTCCCTACAAAAGACTGAAGCCAACCATATTACCATACAGGTTTTCATTCATTTATATAACTGAGAGCCTACTCTGTGCCATGCATATGCGGAATCAGATTTCCACATGATGTGGTAAATAATATCACTCTCATGATATAGGACAAAGATTTATTTCTTATGTCCTTGCATTAAGAGAAAAAAAAAAGTGGTATAGAATGAAAAAATGCTTATTTTGGAGACAAAAATATAGATCTCAGTTTATGTTTGTTAGCTAAATGACCCTATGCAAATCACTAAAATGCACTGTGCCTTGGTTTCCTCAATTGTAAAACAGGGATAAAACAATCCATAGGTCATTTGGAGGCAAAATAGGATACAAAATAAAAATAGATTCTATTTATTCATCACATACTCTATGCTAAGCATACTCAAGGAAATTTAATGTCTTCCCAAAGACCACCCAGCCACTAACTGCTAACTGTATTCAAGGTAATTCATCTGTTCTTTTTTCTATTCTGAAGCTCTTCACAAACTGTAAAGTCCTACACAGACAAGAAATTATAACTTCACTGTTATATTTAAAACTCTTCTGCTAAAACTTTAATGTTTCCATTATTAACGTATTTAGTAAAAGTCAAGCTAAAGAAGACCCATTTCAATTAAAAATCAAAAATACACTTGTCTGAACTGAGCTAAAAAGAAGAGTATGATACAAGGGTTTAAAAATAGAGGATTAGAATGTAACAGAATGAGTACAGAGGAAAGAAGTGCTTTCTTATATCCTCAACTGTAGAAATGAATAGATAATATTGTACCTCAGAAATCCTAAAATAGCAGGCAAAGACATTCTTAAGGAATTCTGTAACAGGCACTTTAAAATATGAATTCAATGCCATCAAGATGGGCTAAAACAGGCATTTCTAGATGACCATCCTGAAAAGACAAATTTCACACCTGAACTCTTCCCCTGTATTCTTCACAGCAGCAATAAACAATGCTAAGCAAGGATTTTCAAAGACAGAAATATTTCTAATACTAGGTGAAATTTACCCCAACAGCCATGTAAAACTGATGAACTGCTTCTAGAGGCATATCTTATGAATTTTGTTTTTAATTAAACTGGTAACACTCATTCTTTGTAACAGAAAAGAATTCTTATATACTCATGGCAATGTAATAAATATTTTTATTTTCATATGTTCATTTATTTATTCATAAATTCTCATAAGCATTCTAGGCCAATTAAATGTACTGTGATATGATAAAATGCATCAAAAGTCTTAAAAATGCACATTGCCCTTGACTCAGTAATTTAAACTATAATTAATTCAAGAAATAATTCAGAATATGAATGCAGAAGTATGTACAAGAATTTTCCTTGTAGCTCTTAATACTAGTTAAAACAGGGGAAACACAAGTTTTTAGAAACAGTAGTCTGAATGAGTAATTTCTGATAGTGATATAAAGGAACTGAAGTTACAAAAATAGTGAAGTAAAAGATCATGCACTTAAAAGTAGATTAGCACTGTTTGAGGAAAGCAGCCTAGGAACCTGTTTGGAAAACTGGGAATTTTGGAAGAAAGCACTAACCATTCTGTCTCTAGACTGCTGTTCTGGACTAGAGCTGCAACATTTCCAGCCTCCAGCCAACTCTGCTCGCTTCAGACTGGCCACCACAATCCTAATTGGCAAGAACCAATTCCTTAATACCTATCCTATTGCTCCTGTTTCTCCTGAAATCAGTGGGTTTTGTATATTGACAGACCCCTTGGTTTGTCTCAAGTCTGAAGTCAAGGGGAGAGTCCATCGGCAACCAAGGACCTCTCTGTTCAGTCCTGAGCAGGATTTTCCTCAAATTGTAGGGCTTGTCCGTATACTTGTGGCCCTAAATATATAAAGGTATATGGTTATACCATCCCCTAGACTTTCTCTAATTGTTGAATATTGTGCAATGCTTAACATATTAAACCATTAAAGCCGTCTGTCCATTTATCTTTATTTCAAATATCTGAACATATGGCCAGCATATACTTGAGCTCAGTGTTTGATGATGAAATTTAAATGTGGATAAAATAAGAATAGTATACCCATGAAAAGGAAAGTAGATTAGGCAACATGATACCATATTGTATATGCATCTATGTGCCTAAAAAGAATAGAAAGGTGTACATAAAAATGTTAATGATGGGCTTCCCTGGTGGCGCAGTGGTTGAGAGTCCGCCTGCCGATGCAGGGGACGCGTGTTCGTGCCCCGGTCAGGGAAGACCCCACATGCCACGGAGCGGCTGGGCCCGTGAGCCATGGCCGCTGAACCTGCACTTCCGGAGCCTGTGCTCCGCAACGGGAGAGGCCGCAACAGTGAGAGGCCCGCGTACAGCCAAAAAAAAAAAAAAAAAGTTAATGATGATTATCTTGTAATGATGGAAAAACAGGTGTTTCTCATCTTTTTACTCCTCTATATCTTCTCATAGACCTCTAATTAGATGTACTATGTGATAAGAATATGTCAAAATGTATATAAAGATATTTTCATATAAAATGACCACAAACATTTTTATTATATGCACTATGAGCTACTGTCAGTTTGTTGCAAATGCTCCTGAGAAGGATAGGTAATTCTGGTATAATATATTTCTCCTTATCTTTTCTAACAACTACAGGCGTATCTCAGAGATATTGTGGGTTCAGTTCCAGACCACCGCAATAAAGCAAACATCGTGATAAAGCAAGTCACATGAATTTTTTGGTTCCCCAGTGCATATAAAAGTTATGTTTACACTATACTGTAGTCTGTTAAGTATGCAAGAGCAATATGTCTAAACAAACAATATAAATAACTTAACTAAAAAATACTTTATTGCTAAAAAATGCTAACCATCATTTGAGCCTTCAGCAAGATGTAATCTGTTTGCTGGTGGAGATTCTCGCCTCATTGTTGACGGCTGCTGACTGATCAGGGTGGTGGCTGCTGAAAGCTGGGGTGCCTGTGGCAATTTCTTAAAATAAGACAACACTGAAGTGTGCTACATCGATTGACTCTTCCTTTCACCAATGATTTTTCTGTAGCGTGCAATGCTGTTTGGCAGCATTTTATCCACAGTAGAACTTCTTTCAAAATTGGAGTCAAATCCTGACACTGCTTAATCAACTAAGTTTATGTAATATTCTAAATCCTTTGTTGTCATTTCAACAATCTTCACAGCATCTTCACCAGGAGTAGAATCCATCTCAAGAAGTCACTTTCTTTGCTCATCTGTAAGAAATAACTCTTTATCCATAATTTTTTTAATCATGGGATTGCAGCAATTCAGCCACATCTTCAGGCTCCACATCTGATTCTAGCTCTATTGCTATTTCCACAACATCTTCAGTTACTTCTTCTACTTAAGTCCTGAACCTCTCAAAGTCATCCATGAAGGTTGGAATCAACTTCTTCCAAACTCCTGTTCATATTGATATTTTGACCCCTTCCCATGAATCGTGAATGTTCTTAATGGCATCTAGAATGGGGAATCCTTTCCAGAAGGTTTTCAACTTACTTTGCCAAAATCCATCAGAGGAATCACTATCCATGGGAGCTATGGCCTAAGAAAATGCATTTCTTAAATAACAACACTTGAATAGCAAATTATTTCCTGATCCACGGGCTGCAGAATGGATGTTGTATTAACAGGCATGAAAACAACACGAATCTCATTGTATATTCCCATCAGAGCTCTTGGGTGACCAGGTGTATTATCAGTGAGCAGTATTATTTTAAAAGGAAACTTTTTTATTTTCTGAGCAGTGGGTCAACAGTGAGCTTAATCTAGTATACCATGTTCTAAACAGACGTGCTGTCATCCAAGCTTTGTTGTTCCATTTATAGAGCACAGGCAGAGTAGCTTTTTAGCATAATTCTTAAGGGCCTGAGGATTTGTAAAACGGTAAATGAGCATTGGCTTCAACTTAAAGGTAGCAGCTGCATTAGCCCCTAACAAGAGAGTTAGCCTGTCCTTTGAAGCTCTGATGACAGGTATTGACTTCTCCTCTGTAGCTATGAAAGTCCTAGATGGCATCCTCTTCTAATAGAAGGCTGTCTCGTCTACATTGAAAACCTATTGTTTAGTGTAGCTACCTTTACTTATTATCTTAGCTAGATCTTCTGGATAACTTACTGCAGCTTTTACATCAGCACTTGCTGCTTTACTTTGCACATTTATGTTATGAAGACAGCTTCTTTCCTTAAAGCTCATGAACCAATCTCTGCTAGCTTCAAACTTTTCTTCTGCAGCGTTCTGACCTCTCTCAGCCTTCGCAGAATTGAAGAGAGTTAGGGCGTCTCTCTGGATTAGGTTTTAGCTTAAGGAAATGTTGTATCTGGGTTGATCTTCTATCCAGACCTCCAAAAATTTCTCCATATCAACAATAAGAATGTCTCACTTTCTTATCAGTCATGTGCCACTGGAGTAGCACTTTTAATTTCCTTCAAGAACTTTTCCTTTGCATTTATATCTTGGCTAACAGTTCAGAGCAAGAAGCCTAGCTTTCAGACTATCTCAGCTTTGGACATGCTTTCCTCACTAAGCTTAATGAGAAAGACACATGACTCCTCCTTTACCTTGAGGACATTTTAGTGTTATTAACTGACCTAATTTCAATTTGTTGTGTCTCAGGGAATAGGGAGGCCTGAGGAGAGGGAGAGAGATGGGGGGAACAGCTGGGTGGTAGAGCAGTCAGACACACATAATGTTTATCACTTAAGTTCAATGTTTCATGTAGGCATTATTTGGCACCTCAAAAACAATTACAAGAGTAACATCAAAGATCACTGATCACAGATCACCATAACAAATATAATAATAATGAAGAAGTTGGAAATATGGTGAGAATTACCAAAATGCAACACAGACACAAGTTGAACAAATGCTGTTTGAAAAATAGTGCCAAAAGACTTGCTTGACACTGGACTGCCACAACCTTTAATTTGTAAAAACTACAGTAACTGCAAAGTGCAATAAAACAAGGTATGCATATACTGACTGAAACATATGTTTTATTTGGAAAATACATGCCAATACAGAAATTATCTTTTAAAAGTTAAAATGATTACCATATCATTTCTTAATTTAACAAATAGACACTTTAAACTCCATGAGGAATTTTATCTGTTTTGCTCACCATTTTGTATACAGAGCCAAGCATAAATTCAATTATTATTTCTAACGTTAAAATCTATAAAACTCTTAGAGCAAAAGATAAGCAGAACACTCTATGACATAAATCACAGCAAGATCCTTTTTGACCCACCTCCTAGAGAAATGGAAATAAAAACAAAAGTAAACAAATGGGACCTAATGAAACTTCAAAGCTTTTGCACAGCAAAGGAAACCATAAACAAGACCAAAAGACAACCCTCAGAATGGGAGAAAATATTTGCAAATGAAGCAACTGACAAAGGATTAATCTCCAAAATTTATAAGCAGCTCATGCAGCTTAATAACAAAAAAACAAACAACCCAATTGAAAAATGGGCAGAATACCTAATAGACATTTCTCCAAAGAAGATATACAGACTGCCAACAAACACATGAAAGAATGTTCAACATCATTAATCATTAGAGAAATGCAAATCAAAATTACAATGAGATATCATCTCACACCAGTCAGAATGGCCATCATCAAAAAATCTAGAAACAATAAATGCTGGAGAGAGTGTGGAGAAAAGGGAACCCTCTTGCACTGTTGGTGGGAATGTAAACTGATACAGCCATTGTGGAGAACAGTATGGGGGTTCCTTAAAAAACTACCAATACAACTACCATATGACCCAGCAATCCCACTACTGGGCATATACCCTGAGAAAACCATAATTCAAAAAGAGTCATGTACCAAAATGTTCATTGCAGCTCTGTTTACAATAGCCCAGAGATGGAAACAACCTAAGTGTCCATCATTGGATGAATGGATAAAGAAGATGTGGCACATATATACAATGGAATATTACTCAGCCATAAAAAGAAACGAAATCGAGCTATTTGTAATGAGGTGGATAGACCTAGAGTCTGTCATACAGAGTGAAGTAAGTCAGAAAGAGAGAGACAAATACCGTATGCTAACACATATATATGGAATTTAAGAAAAAAAAATGTCATGAAGAACCTAGGGGTAAGACAGGAATAAAGACACAGACCTACTAGAGAACGGACTTGAGGATATGGGGAGGGGGAAGGGTAAGCTGTGACAAAGCGAGAGAGAGGCATGGACATATATACACTATCGAACGTAAGGTAGATAGCTAGTGGGAAGCAGTCGCATAGCACAGGGAGATCAGCTCGGTGCTTTGTGACCACCTGGAGGGTGGGATAGGGAGGGTGGGAGGGAGGGAGATACAAGAGGGAAGAGATATGGGGACATATGTATATATATAACTGATTCATTTTGTTGTAAAGCAGAAACTAACACACCATTGTAAAGCAATTATACTCCAATAAAGATGTTAAAAAAAAATCCCACAGAAGATAAATATATATTCATTAATCCAATTTATACAATATTTCAAAGTATTGGAACATTTTGGATTTAAAGAAAAAACTCATGAGAAACAGTTTACTGTTTAAGATAACACAGGTGACACTCATGTTACTGGGAATTGCATGTTAGCCATTCCACCCACAAAACTCCTGTAAAATCCACATTGCACTTTAAGTAAACTTAGTCTATACATAATCACTGGTTTTAAAACCCAACTAATTTTGACTCATGACAGCATTTGAACTGTCAGTGTCAATCATTCAAAGCTATTCAATAAAGTTAAAGAGCCAAAAATGTTCATCCCATTGTGAATTATCAAAGCATAAAACTACTTGTAAATCACTGGGATCTTATATTTTGACCTTGACGGTTAAAATACATAAATTCTCTCAAAAGAAAAAAAGAACTAAAAATAAGTCAACAAAATAACTCTAACCTTTATTGTATTTTATTTTACTCAGACAAAATGTTGAGATAATAAAAAAGAACTAATTTGCAGTTTAAAAAGGAAAGAATATTTGTTTTTCTGTTTGTTTTGTTTTGTTTTATTGCGGTACGTGGGCCTCTCACTACTGTGGCCTCTCCAGTTGCGGAGTACAGGCTCCGGACGCGCAGGCTCAGCAGCCATGGCTCACAGGCCCAGCCACTCCGCGGCATGTGGGATCTTCCCGGACCGGGGCATGAACCCATGTCCCCTGCATCGGCAGGCGGACTCTCAACCACTGCACCACCAGGGAAGCCCATAAAAAGGAAAGAATATTGCTCCTGTACTTTTTAGGTATCTGAGTAAAGAAAGCAGCAAATACTATCAAACTATTATAGTTAGCAAGTATAGTTGATTCATTCTTCCTCATTCATCTCATCCTCCTTAACAAAGAGACTGATAAGAAAATTACTTTTCCTTTATCAGAGAAAAAAGACAACTCTTAAAATGTAACACAAATATCAATAAAAAGAAGGAAAATCGACAACCACTACCTAATCTAACACACATCAACCAACTAAATGGGAAAATACTCTTTAGAAATGCAATAATACTCAAGCCTGGAAACAAACCAAAAATGTCCAACATTTTGTGGTAGAGTAAAATTCTAAAGATACCACTTTCAAGATTCCTACCCCTTGGTTGTTCAATCAAACACTAACCTAGGTACTTCTGTGAAAGGACTTTGTAGATGTAACTAAGGTCGTGGATCTTAAAATAAGATTATCCCATATTATCCAAGTGTGCCAATTTAATCACTTGAGCCTTGGAAAGCAGAAATACTTCTCCAGCTTAAAGTCAAAGAGATGCAGCCTGAAGAGAGAACAGGAGAGATGAGGCAGAGGGGGCGGTCAGAGATGTGAAGCATAAGAAGAAATCAATCTGCCATTGGTGGCTATAAAGAAGGAGGAAGGGGGCCACAAATACAATCAAAGAATGCAAAGGCTTCTAAAAACTGAGACAGACTTCTAAGAACTCAAAACGACAAAAAGAACCTCAATTGTCCAACTGCATGGTGCAAATTCAGCTGAGTGAGTTTGGAAATGGATTCTTCCCAGAACCTCCTAATAAGAGTCCAAATGACCAACATCTGTATTTATTTAGCCTTGGGCAACTTGGATCAGAGAAACCAGGAGGGCCTACCAGACTTCTGACCTATAGAACTATGAGATAATAAATGGGTATTGTTCTAAGCTGCTAATTTGCGGCAATTTGTTACAGCAGCAATAGAAAATGAATACACATTTCCTTATGTCCTTCCTTTTCTCTTAGACACAGATGTCACAGGACAGATTGAGCTATGGAAGCAAAGATCATGGGATGGGATGTTAGCATGGATAAGAGAAGTAGAGGAATGTAAAACGAGGAAAGGCTCAAAAAGACTTTTTGATGAAGAACCTTTGAGAAGTTACTGGTTCTTGCAGCTATTGCACCATCTTCTGTGAACATGAGTACCTCAATACACACAGCATAATATTGTGCTCAGAATAATTATTAAATCAGAATTACAGAAGTCAGAATATCTGCATCTGGTAACTGCTATTTTGAAAAAGTAATGCAGTAGACTGTGTTAGTACACAAGGCTTGGTTTGTAGGATTATATTAAAGCAGCATGCCTGAAAGTTTTGAGGCATGTTCTGCTAACTTAAATCTTCAAACCAAAACTACTTTCATAAATGCATCTTTGTAAGTTACTATTTTAAAGTTTATAGATTATAAAAAGGATTGCTAAAACTTAATAAAAGTCTTTCCATATGAATAATGTTTGAGAAATTACATTTGAAATCAAATCTCTAAAATTTGATTAAAAAGATAAGTGCTTGTCATTTTCCAGCAATATGAACTTTTAAAACTTATTCATATAGTAAAACCTCCAATTTTATATAAAAACTGTATTAATAAACCACTTGACCAAATACAAAGTCATCAGGCCATATACCAGTATATATGGCTTTTGCTTAGAAATAGGTAGAGTATAATTTTAGAAGTATATCAAACTTTCAAAGCATTTGAATATGTGCATATCATGAGGTTTTCACTTATGCCATTAAACCTTAAATGTCATTTAACCTAGAGATGAAATAATACAATACAGAAGTATTTCAGAGAGTAGGCAGAGGGTCAAACTACAAATTCAATAAGAAAGGTCATGTGCAATGTGGCACAAAGAGCATATTTTTAAAGACTACATGGGTGAGAAAAGAATAGCCTCCTAAGAACTTCTCTGAAATTGCCTCATTTTATTTAAACTTGCATTAGAGTTATAGGAACAGACAAAAAATATATATAAATGAGCAAGAAATATATCAGTTAGTGTTAAGAAATGGGTAAAGAATTAAAGCAGGTAGATGTGTTGGTACTGATTAAATGGCCCGGAAAGGCCTTTCTGAAAATGCAACGTTAACATCTGAATGATACAGAGGAGCCAACAATTAATAAAAAAGAAAAAAACAAACAAAAACAGAGAACAAACAGTGCAAAAGCCCTAAGGTTGTTTTCCCCACGAAGGCACAGTGGCAGGCAAGAAGGAAGCAAGATGAGGTTAGAGAAGAAGGTTGGGGCCAGACTGTGTGGGGCTTTGTAAGCTTATACAGTTGACCCGTAGATAATGCAGGGGGGTTATGGACACTGACCGTCCACAGGCAAAAATCTGAACATAGCTTAGAGTTGACCTTCTGTATCCGTAGTTCCTCTGTATCCACAGTTCCTCCATACCCGGAGTCCCACATATTCAGATTCAACCACCTGTGGATCATGTAGTACTGTAGTATTTACTATTAGAAAAAAATCTGCATAAAAGTGGACCTGCACAGTTCAAAACCATGCTGTTCAAGCATCAATCATATATAAATCTGGAATTCATTCTAAGTGTTTTTTGAAAAGATTTTGGAAATGTTAAGCAAAAAAGAGAGATGATTTGGTTTAAGTTTTTAAAAGCTCACACAGCCTTCTGGAGAGAATGGACTGAAGAGGAAGCGCAAACTGAGGCAGGGAGACCGATGAGGAAAGCGGTCTCTGATTTAACACACACTTACAGTGCCCATGCGCCAGAAGCTGTTTAAGGCACTGGGGCACAACCATGAACAAAACAAAGCTTGTGCCCTCATGTGGCTAATATTCTAGTTGGGGAAAAGGAAATTAATAAACAGGTAAATAACAATATGTCAGATGGTGATAATAGTTAAAATAAACAAGGCAAAGGAGGATATGGAGAGCTGAGGAAAGAGTACATTATTATATAGACAGTGCTCAGAGAAAGTATTAACTTAAAAGATGACAATTGAGAAGAGAAGCAAGGGTGATAACTGGGGGTGGAAATCTGCTGGAAGAAGGAACAGCAAGTGCAAAGGCCTTGAGACTGCAGAAACAAACTTGCAGCACTAGAAAAACAGGAAAAAGGCTACTGTGGTTGTTAAAGATTGAGCAAGGGTGACAGTGGTAGGAGATGAGATCTGAGGGGAAGAAGAGGACCAGAAGAGGTAAGACCCTGTAAGACAATGGAGGGACTCTGAGAAAGATGAGGTGCCATCAGAGAGTTAGAACGGAGAAGTGATATGATCTAACTTACATTTCAAGAGACGCTCTAGCTGCTATGCTGAGAATAAACTGGAAGTGGGAAAGAAAGAAAGCCTGATATAATGGTGGCTTGAAAAAAGTGGTAGATGGTAGTGGAAGTATGAGAAGTAATTAGATTCTCCACATTATGAAGATAGAGCCAAAGCTATGGCAGTAAATGAGGTGAGAGATGATGGTGGTTTGCATTAGGTTGGTAATAATGACACCAAGTAAATGAATTCAGAGTAAGTTTTAGAGTTGGAGCCAAAAGGACTAGCTGGTAGATTGGGTATATGAAGTAACGAAAAGAGAGAAAGGATCACTTCTGGGTTTTTTGTTTTGAGCAACTGAGTGGATCCTAATACAGACAAATCAAAAGTTCTGTATTGGTCATCTGACATTCATAAGAAAACATCAAATGAGCATCTGTATATATGATCCTAGAATTCCACAGCGAGGTTGGGGTTAGAAATAAGAGATATAAAAGTCAGTAATTTACAAATGATATTTAAAGTCAGGAACTGAATGAGGTCATGAAAGAATGTATAATAATGAAAGAAGGGAACCCAGGGCAAGACTGCAGTGGAAGGAAGAATATTCCAACATTTAGAAGGAAGAAAGAATACTCCAACATACAGAGAAGCAACCAATAAAGGAAAGAGAAAAGGAAAATCCTAAAAGGATTGAGAAATGAAAGAGGAAACATAATAATCAAGAGAAGAAAGTGGAAAGTGTTTAAAGAAGGAACAAATGGACAACTTTGTTGAGAGATCAAGTAAGATAAAAGCACAGAAGTCACTACTGGAAATAGATATATGGAAGAAGACCTCATTAACCTTAACAAGAGCAATCTTGTGGAACTTTAGGGAGGAAGTACAAATAGAATGAGTTGAAGGTAGAATAAGAGTTGAGGAAATGGATTACTGTGGTCTTTGACTATGGACACACTTTCAGGATGTTTTGTTGTAGAAGAAAATAAAGAAATGGGATGAAAGAAAGGGGATAGAGGGTCATGGGCAGCATTTTTAAGACAGGTGATACTAAAATATGTTTGTATACTAACAGAAAGGATCCAGTAAAGAAGGTGAAATTGATGATTCAGGAAAAAGGGATAATGGCAGGAATGAAAAAGGAAAGAGCAAATGGCTGGCCTTTAATTGGAGCAAGGACATTCATTCAGAGTAACAGAAGGGAAAGCAGAATGAGTATGAGTACCATTGTAGGTAGCTGGTAGAACTGTTAGTGGGAAATAAATATTTTCTGTCTTATTGCTTCTATTTTCTCAAAAAATGGTAGTAAAAGGTTACTTCAAGGGACTTCCCTGGCGGTCCAGTGGTTAAGACTCCGTGCTTCCAGTGCAGGGGGTGCGGGTTTGATCCCTGGTAGGGGAACTAAGATCCCACATGCCCCGCGGAGTGGCCAAAATAAAAACAAAAAACCAAAAAAAACAGGTAGAGATTGTAAGATAAGTACGATAAAGGGGAAAAAATGTATAATCTTTCTAAACTAAGGTCAGCATAGAATAAAATGTAAATTAAAAACACATACTTCAGGTCACTGGTCTAGTTCTAGAAAAGAAGTGTACTTACCCAGAGTTTTACATGCAAATAGAGTCATGGCACTTTGCAATCTGTCTGGTCTGAGAGCCTGTACCACAAGAACCTTAAAATAAAGTACAGAGTATTTTTAAATAATAAAGTTCCTATAACAGCTGTAACTAAACAATAGTTAATGTTAAATCAAACAAATGTTTACCACAATATTTACTATGCCTAAAACTGTCACAATAGGTATATAAAAAGACACGTCTTTAATAGCCAAAATATTACTAAAATTCATCAGATCTACCATCAAAAGTAAACATCAGCATGTAAGGGTCATAGCGTTAGCTATGTCTTCAGGAACTAATAAAGGGCCCAATGGCCGGTGAAAATAAGGGTATGTAGGTAAAGCATTCTTGGTGACAGCAGTGCAGAAGCATAAAACTCTTAACCAAAATTTTCAAACTACCAATTTTATGCTGAATCATATCTATCTGTTCCTAGATGTTTAAGTTTTCAAATGAAGTTTTTCTCAGTTTTTTTTTTTTTTTCATTGTTTTTAAACACACTTGGTGAAACAGAATTCAACAAGGGGCAGAAGCACAGCCAGCAGCCTAGTTAAGAAATATAAATGGAAGGGTCATTTCCTGGAGTGTCAACTCCTGTGTCCTCTCCAACCTAAGACTTTGGTCTAGCCAAAAGACTGAGTGGAACCCACCAGTAGGTTTCATCATTATATTTCAAAACAAAATGGAAAAAAAAAGTTCCCTGTTCCTCACCATAGGGTCTTTTCCTTAGAGAGAACCCTGGGAAAAGAGTGAAGAACCTGTACAATCTATACTTAAACTTATTTCGGTAAGACGTGTTCTCTATTGAGAAATCCCCCTTGGGTCAGAGGCAGAGGAAGTAAGAAAAGCTACAGTGGGAGACACTCTACCCAGAAACGTTGCCAATGATTTCACTGTCTGGACAAGGTGGCAAAAGCAGAAAGCCTTTTCCCACATATGCCCATTAAGGTTATGTGACACCCTAAAGGCAAAGCTTTTATTTAAATGGCTTCTGAGTGACAACAGAAACATTAAATACATTTACGCGTTTAGACAATTTACCTGCTGAAATAAGGAAACTTTCTTTGCAAGAATAGATGGAAACTCTTGCTCACACATTGAATTATGATAATAAGTATGCCACAAAGCTACATCTTCAAAACAGAGGGTCTGATAAAGACTGGGGAGAACAATCTAAAAAATAAAAATAAACATATATACTGAGCTACAAGCAAATATAAATACACATACATACATCCATACTAAATACACACACACACTAAAAAAAGTAAGTGGAAACCAATTATTGATATTTACCATTTGTTTTCTAATTCGTGTTGGCTTATTTAATCACTTCTAGATCAGAAACAGTATGGCAGACTTATCTAATCCAGAATTAAATAAAAGCAAATATTTCCAAAGTAGTACTAAATCAATACTGCAAATTAACAAATCTTTTCTCTATGTAAAAACATTTGTACCTATATCCACCTTGTGGAGAAAAGAATACTTTCATTAAAACCACGTGCAAATTTTAACCATTGCCAGAACGGAGTTCCATGTTAGAGTGCAAAAATATGCCCAGTTTCAAATCTTGACTCTATACTTTCTCAGTGACCATAAGTAAGTGACTATATCACTCTGGGCCTTAGTTTTTTTATCTGTTAAATGAGGACAATAACAGTAGCTCCCTCACAATGTTGAAAATATCTAATGAGATGATCCACTTTCAAATTCTGCATACCTTGAACATAGTAAGTCATCAATAACTGCTGGCTACTCCTACCGTTTTAACCATGTGCTACTGTACCATTAGAATAGTTGTGAAGAAAAGCAGGGAAAGGAAAGGAAGAATGGAAACATATGTTACAGATTTTGAGAGAAGTATATTTGTCTTTCATTCCCCACAAAAACAACACTTTAGCCTGAGTAAAGAACACAGACAGAACTGTTGGGAGTTAGGCTTTTTCTTCCCCATGCCCCCATCCTCACTGCCCAAGTCATACCAGGGGAAGAAACTGTGGGGAGGGGAAAGAAGGAAGGAGAGAAAGAGAGGAAAAAGACACTATATTTGGAAAACCTACATATCAAAGGCATGTAGGAATGTGGTGTCAGAATGCCTTAATTAAAATCATAGTTCCAAAACTTCCCAGCTATTTGATATTGGATAAATTATTTAACCTGTCTACACCTCAGTTTGCTCTTCTCAAAAACAGGCATAATTATGACTTCTTCAATAGGTCATTGTGATAATAAAATAAGTAATGCATCTGAAGTATTTAACATGATGCTTGGCACATAACAGTTCCTCAAAAATATGTATGAAATTGAAAAGAAAATAGGTTCATGCATTTTGCAACTCGCTGCACTGATTCTTATTTCTCATCTGTAAAAAGAAAGTTAATAATACCTCCCTCTTAAGGTTTGTGTGATAATTGAATAAGATAATTCATTTGAAAATGTTTTATAAACTAAAATGATAATAAAACACTAATGTATATTATAAACTTTCTCTGAATAGGAAAGCCCCCCTTTCCTAAATGTTTTGCATTTCTTTACTTAACAAGAAATTAGTATGTGAAAAAAAGCATCATTATAATTTTTTTTTTTTTTTTTTCCGGTATGTGGGCCTCTCACTGTTGTGGCCTCTCCTGTTGCGGAGCACAGGCTCCAGACACACAGGCTCAGCGGCCATGGCTCATGGACCCAGCCGCTTCACGGCATGTGGGATCTTCCCGGACCGGGGCACGAACCCGTGTCCCCTGCATCGGCAGGCAGACTCTCAACCACTGCGCCACCAGGGAAGCCCCATCATTATAATTTTTAGGTTAACACAGTTAAGATTCTTTTCCAAGTGTAACCTCTCAGTAGATCAATTGTTCAAACAATTTTAACTGTATCATGTTGATTATTATTAAGTTTGCCATTAGGAGTTCATGAAATAGTTCAGAGGTCCTGCCCAATAATCCAGAAATCTCTTCAAATTCTCACTATTTTTCATAATTATTGATTTTTTGCATTCTATTAAAATTGTTTAAAGGACTAATCAGAATAATTCTTGGATATTCTTTTACCCAGGGATTTTACATCATTTTCACAAAAATATCAACACTGAGTATGAATAAGTAGCACATAAAAATATAAACAGAAATAACTCAAATACTAAAAAAAAATAAATCTCTCATAGTAGAAGAGGAATACCTTTAATGTTGCCACTGCCCAGCTTCTTTCCTGATCAATCCAAGACGGAAGTTGATCACGTATTCTTTGTTGAGAGTCCTTTTTAATAAGAGCAATTATTTTCTTTAGTATATCTGGTAAAACTCAGACTTCAAAAAAATTAAAAATTGACCAGCTAATTTTATGAACACTATTTTGAAAAAAACTCATTCTATGTATTCTTTAATTTTTATCTATTTTACAAGTCAATATGGTAAAATTCTACATAACGTCAGGTACTGGTAAACATTTAGACAAATGTTGCATTCATTTTCATAGGGCTTAATCTTTTGTAAAACTTCAGAAAAACTCAAATGTAATAAGAAACTTCCATAGAATTATATTATTTTTAATTATATTTTGCATGTCAGATATAATCTAGGTTTCGCATTACAGTTTGGATAGGTTGCTTTGAAGAATAATATTATCCATTACATGTTTAAATAGAAAATTACTAGAGAAAAAGCTAAATTTGAATAAAGTTGTCAAAAGTTAAATGAAGTAATTTTTAACTTTACTTATATAAGAAAATTTTCCTAGTTATGTTACGAGGTTTGATCTTCTTCAAATTACAAAAGTGTTCTTGGAACCAAATATATATACACTGAAAAAAAGAAACCATATTAATTTCTTATATTTAATTAATATTCTCAGAATAATACATGTCCTCAAGGACAAAAAAACACATATAGGTCCATTTTCTATTAGGGCAATAGAGGCAAAGATATAGTCCTCTAATTAAAATATAATTTCAACAGTAATTTAAAACTTCTCTCAAGCAAATTATATTTCATGAAATCAAAGCCAGAGTTATTTTCACTAAGAGTGAAATAATAATTTTGTTATTCTAACTTACAGCTTTCCGCAACATGTCTCCAACAACCACACCTGTAAATGTATCCCATTCCTATTAAATAAAAATATGAGAAACACAAAAAATATTCTAACCATTTAACAAATCTTTTTAAATTTCCCCATAAGACAGCTTACAATTTAGCTTTCTAAAAACATGGAAAAAAATAAAACTCCTTTCATACCTTCCCACTCTACGACATTAACATAAGAATGAGTTCATGTACCATACCAACATAAAACATTAAAACAAAATCTACTAGAATAATTTTAAGACAAAAATAGAACTACAGGGCTTCCCTGGTGGTGCAGTGGTTGAGAGTCCGCCTGCTGATGCAGGGGACACGGGTTCATTCCCCAGTCCAGGAAGATCCCACATGCCGTGAAGCGGCTGGGCCCGTGAGCCGTGGCCACTGAGCCTGCGCGTCCGGAGCCTGTGCTCCGCAATGTGAGAGGCCACAACAGTGAGAGGCCCGCGTACCGCAAAAAAAAAAAAAAAAAAAAAATAGAACTACATTATACATGTGAGTCTCAACATCTAAAAATTTAAATGTCTTATTCAATTAGCATTTGTCACTACCTTTTATTTTTCCTATTATATACTACTCCTCACTAATAGATAAGCAGTAAGGTGCATACAAAGTTTAAAAATTGTGTATATTAGGAAAAATAGGGAAAAAAAAATAGAACTACATTATACATGTGAGTCTCAACATCTAAAAATTTAAATGTCTTATTCAATTAGCATTTGTCACTACCTTTAATTTTTCCTATCATATACTACTCCTCACTAATAGATAAGCAGTAAGATGCATACAAAGTTTAAAAATTGTGTATATTGGGAAAAATAGAGAAAAGTACTACCATTAACTTATCTTTTCCAACATATTGGGAGAAGACTGCCATTACTCCTTTTTTTTAAAAAAACCCATGGAATCAAAATTGATCAAGTGTTACAGAATCTAGAGCTCTTAGAAAATCTATGTCTTCACTCTGGGTTACCCATTCAGATAATTATGGGCACTACCATATTATTTGTTACACATTGGCCAGCAAATAAAGCCAGGACATATTAAAATTTGAGAGCCATATGGAAAAATTACCAAAGCAACATACTTCCTGCCTCCACCCACTCTGACCACTCATTCTTCCTACTGAAGTTATACAGTCACAAATAAATAAAATACAAATTATCAGTACTACTTTATGCAAGTCAAATAAAACTGTTCTCCTTCCCAATGATAATTTATTTATACTCCAGGAGGGAAAACTAGGGAAAATTAAGTCTTATACAGCAGAACATACTGAGCATGGTGAAAAACATACAGGAGGAGGGAAAGGCATCAAAGTAAATAGTGTAAATAAAAAGAGTCAAGTTAAATTTGGAAGAAACTATACAAGTCAGCCAGAGCATGTGGAGTTAGAGAAAAAGAGAAAACAGTCACATGGAATGGTATGCCTTCTTTTAACTATTCAAATGAGGGGAACCCAGAGCATAGTTACAATCTGACCATAGAGAGTTAAAGGTTACTAGGTCAAGGTGCACTGTCCACATATACTATTTGCTGCCACCCTGGCTACTGAATGCTCACTTTAATGATAATGGCATAATAATGAGAAAAATCACTTACAAATAATTTTTTTAATATTAGAAGCAGGTCAGAGATGGATTACTTAGTTCTATCTTGAAGGAAATTCTTTTCAAGTTTGAGAGGGGGTTATATGGTAGACCAGAAATGAAGTCACAGACAAAAAAAGATAAATTATACATTAAAATATTAACATAAACCTACAGGCTCAAAGAAGGCTTCTGAGAACTGCCCACCCTCTTGCTTCACCTGCTGACTCTGAGCAAGTCAGTGGAGGTAATAAATAATGTAGTGGCATACCCATATTGTTTAACTTTTTTATATTCATCAGTTCCACTGCTTAGACGAGGGAAATAAGAAGGCTGACTCTTCTGGTGCCCTGGAAAAGTGGACTTGTGTTCAGAAAAATCTAGGTAGCATGGTAAGTTAGAGTTCTTTCCCTGCCTTACCATTGCTTCAGAATACTGGGCTCACCCAAACGAGAGTAGAACTGTAAATCAGCATCTTACACTAAACTTCTAACTAAGTAAAAAATAGATTGACATGTAATTTCTAGCCTTAAGTAACTTCTAATCTAACCATAAGTCCGCCCATTACCAGATTTCTATGCAACTTTTTAAATAATTTTCTCCTTTCCTTCCACTTACATTTTCTTGAAAAAGTTCAGGATGCATGCCTCGAACGAAATGCAAAGCGAACATCAACTGATCAGCCTGAAAAGAATAACAGATGTTATCTTGCTTTTTCTAAATTTGTGTTTTTGGAAAAGCATAGTCCTTAAATTTTGGTTCACAAAATCTGTATTCTGTCATCTAATAATCTACTTTTATCATCTACATATGACAACTCTTCTAAGCTGGGGATGAGAGTACAGAGAGAGTGCTAACACTTTTAGAGATAGTGCTAAGGATTAATCAGTATGTACATCTCATTAAAAAAAAAACAGATTTAACTAGCTGAAATATGATTGTGAGGTTTAGATTAGTCATTACTAACCAGATCAACCTTTTGGATTAGTAATCTTCGATTTGTCAGTATGTTATATTCTCCTGAATACTCTGTATGCCCCTAAATCAAGAAACTTCACTTCTAGAAATTTATGCAGGGGATCAAAAATGTACTCCTAGAGAAGAAATAAGCATATTCATTGCAAGGTTTTTAAAATGTTTATTTATTTATTTGGCTGTGCCAGGTCTTAGTCACAGCACATGGGATCTTCACTGTGGCACGTGGGATCTTCAGCATAGCATGCGAGATCTTCGTTGCATCATGCGGGGTCTTTGGTTGTGGCATGAGGACTCTTAGTTGCGGCATGTGAACTCTTAGTTGCGGCATGCATGTAGGATCTAGTTCCCTGCCCAGGGATCAAACCCAGGCCCCCTACATTGGGAGCATGGAGCCTTAACCACTGGACCAGCAGGGAAGTCCCACAAGGCTTTTTATAATGGAGGGAAAACTGAAATAAATGTTCAAAAGTCTATCATGAATAACAGTCAAATCAAAGTGTATAGCATAGCTCATATTGTTTATTTAAACAAATATGTTTATATAAACAGATATGGATATATATCTGCAAAAGAAATTAGAAATAGATATCAAAATTTTTATCAGTGATTTATTTTTGAGATTACAGGTTATTTTTATTTCATTATTTTTTCTTAGGTGTATTTTGCAAACTTTCTAAAATAAGCTTATATCATTTCCGTAAAAAAAAAAAAAACAGCAACCAGTTTACTAACAAAACCATCTGCTCAAGCACCATCTTTCCTACCAAGTTCTAATTCAAACTTTATTTAGCTTTTCCCATATTGTAAATAATACTTTATTCGTATAATATTATATCTGTGCATGCTTATAAACCTACAGATAAATATAAGGATATTACAATACAATACATGCAAAAGATATGCTCAACAAAAAAAGATCCTCCTGTAAATACTACCAGCAAGTGATCTCTTTGCCTGCAAGAAAACCACCCCTCTGTTGGAAAAATCCAGTGTCTTGAATAATACAATACAAAATAATAATTTATTTTATAAAAGTATATATTGGGGGCTTCCCTGGTGGCGCAGTAGTTGAGAGTCCGCCTGCCGATGCAGGGGACACGGCTTCGTGCCCCCGTCCGGGAAGATCCCACATGCCGTGGAGCGGCTGGGCCTGTGAGCCATGGCCGCTGAGCCTGCGCGAACAGAGCGTGTGCTCCGCAACGGGAGAGGCCACAACAGTGAGAGGGGCCCACGTACCACAAAAAAAAAAAAAAAAAAAAAGTATATATTGGGTATGTTTGTGTGTGTATATATACATATAAATATATATATATATATAGCAAGTACTCAATAAATATGTATTAAGTGAATAACTAAAAAACAAACATATGTTCACAACTACAACATAGTCAATGACTGAAAATAAAGCATAAAAACTGGCAGCAGATGGCCATCACTCAGGTATGAGAAAAACAGTTACAACCAACTACAGTGTATATAAAATAGCTACCATGTGGCTTAAAATATATAAAAAGCAAGGCATATCATTGGGAGAGATGTGTAATATTCTTTGGAATTAGAAGGTTAGAATTCAGGTTTGGCTGGAGACTTTGTTGGTGGTCCAATGGTTAAGAATCTGTCTTGCAATGCACTGGACACCGGTTCAGTCCCTGGTCGGGGAACTAAGATCCCACATGCCGCGAGGCAACTAAGCCCGCGTGCCACAACTACTGAGCCCACATACTCTGGAGCCCGTGCATCACAACTAGAGAGAAGCCTGTGCACTGCACTGAAGAGCCTACTCTCCACAATGAAAGATCCTGCATGCCACAATTAAGACCCAACGCATCCAAAAAATAAATAAGTAAATATAAAAAAAGAGAATATTAAAAAAAGGAATTCAGGTTTGGGATTGAACAGTAGCTAGCTGTATAAGGCAGTAAGTTGCTTATTTTACACACTAACAAATATTGTAAATGATTATAATAGCATCCCTCAGCTAAGGTAAAGAAATAATGATTAAGATAAACAAGACAATAAATGTATTACTTTGAAGGCTTTATCACTTAATAATACAGTTAATTCTTTTTTACACACATATAATGCACACTTTTAATACATTTTATACATTTATTTAGCCATTTCTTTCTTTGCACTAAGGAAGAGTAATGTAGTCTCTAGTGTTAGTGGAGAGAAGAGAAGGCTCTACAACTCTCTGAGCCCCAGATTATCCACTGGAGTCAATGAACTATTTTATTGATTATTACTGAGCCAAGCTCTAAAATGTTGGCAAAAAATAGGCACATATTATGTAGTCAATAAATGGGTAATGGTGGTCATCCTTTTCTTTGTTTTCTAGTCACAGAAGACATCCTGACCTTAGGGATAAGCCTATAATCAAGTTGGCCCAATCTCAATATATCGTGCCACAGATAATGGTACAAGGGATGCCATATGACCTAAGCCAGGCAAACCAGGATCATCTTCTATGATTTTCCAACTGGGAGATGGCAGAAGAAAGCTGTTTATGGTAGCTGTCTGGTTGCCTAGCTGTACCAATGAATTCCTTTAGCCATAAGAATTTAACAATGATTTTATAATGAGGAACAATGATAATTCAAGAATAAACATAAAATTATAGTTTACTGAGAGACAGAGGACACATTCCCAATTACCCTGAGGTAAAATCAAGAATGAACTAATTAAGCTTAAGGATTATCTGAATATTTGTTTCAAAAAAAACCTGTCAATAACCAGAGTTTAGAAAACATTTTGGACCTATAATATCCTTGATCTTCCGAGCTTATGAGTTGGAAAATTTGGGTGTTTTAAGTTCAATTTATTTCAGCATGCTTGGGTTCTGTTACAAAATAATTTAATATCAAGAGAACATAATAAACAAAATTTCAGCTGATTATCTACATAATTAACTAGCTGAATGAAGAAAAACAGTAAGAGACAGTAGACCACTGGATGGTATATGTCAGCCACATATTCCATACCATGCCATCACACACACATCATACTCTAGTAAAAATTCAAAAAGAGTGAGACTATTAGAGAAGGATTAATACAATATGAGAGAATCTTAAAGTCAACTTTATACCTGATAAGAAGTTCACATTTCCAAACGTAATGGTTTGTTTTAACCACATTCTATTACCAAGACGTATTTGGCATCATGCAAAATGGGTTTGAATTCTAGCTCCAACACCCACTACATCTGAGTAACCTAGAGAAAGGTTAAAGCTCTAAATCTCGGCTTCTTCCTTTATATAATAGAATTGTTGTGGGAATTAATTAACAATGTGTTAAAGCACTTAGTGCCTAGAACACTGTAAGTCTTAAAAGGCGACAGATAGTAACTATCTGCTTTACAGTAAAAAGATATAGTACGTAATATTGGAAAGGAAATTTATTTCAAAAATATTCCATAAATCCCACAAATCTCAGAGACTAAGAAGCAGTAGAAACTATAATTCATTCATTTTTTCTACCCTATAATATTCATTGCTTTCAAATATGTTTAATGAAAAGTCTAAGTAGATGTTACCATATGAAGAAAAATCTTGTTTTAATCTCAAAGAAGTTGATATAGGATAGAACTTAGGCACTCACACTTGTGCTTGAAGCTAAATCATACATTTTAAAAAAGAATTCCATGCACATTTACCTATACTTCCAGAAACTCTAAAGGGTTAGATACAATAGTAAAAGTTTCACAGTTATCAAAGCAGAAGAAAATTATCTAAATTACCAAGATTCATTTTAATAACCACAGTTTATAAAATTTCTAAACACCCAACCAGAGAACTTCCATGTTTTTATTATAAGAAAACACATTTTGATAGGAAAAATACCATAATTCAAATTAAATGAGATGTAAGATAAATACAATCATGAGATGCTATAATTATTTTATTTGTAAAACATAATATTCATCTGAATTTTAATCAATCAACTAGCAAATTCATTTGAAGAAAGAGGCAAGGTGAGCTGCATAGGCATAAAGCTTAGAAGGACTTTGCATGAAAAACTTCTGTTTATACATAACCAGACATTCTTCCTATACCATTTCAAATCTTTTAGACAATACTTCCATAAGGGGAAACAATAAGAATCATATGGTCTCACAACATTTTCTTTAACTCGTTTCTGTACTCGTCCAATATAGTTGGAAATTATTTAATACGCTAACAAATTCCATTATTTTGTATCTATTTGAAACAATAAACTGTGATGAAGAAATGATATGTAAAGGTACTAACTTGTACATAGGTTTACTATAATCATCATAAGTTTGGGGAAACCAAATGTGCTACTTATCCTATCATTGTCTAAGGTACTTACGTTACTGAAATAAACACTTTTGAACTCATGAATAAAAAGAATGATATAGCTAATAATCTAAACTGAAAGTACTAGACAATTTTCCCCATTTGGTTTAGTTCATTAAAAGTCTAAATTTTCTGATATAAAACAAGTCAATCATTTTTCTGTTCCAGGTCAAGATGCTTTCAGTTCAATGTGATGTGAATACTAATAATTCTCTCTCTATTTCAAGAGTCTATTGTTGTCATACTGCTCTCACTAACACAACAGCAAAACCAGCATTAGAGAAGCTCTGGCAGTCAGTTTAACGTAACGCTGACTGCTAAAAACCGAAAACCTTTCACTAAAATATAAAATTGGTTCCATCCTAAGTAAGGTTAGAGTGCTAAATCTTGAGAAATGCACCTCAGTTTTACAATTAATGTGCTTTCTGAATTTTTATTCACCACTGAAACTCTATGGAATGCTGAATTCAAGATGAATAGGTTTAATATCACTCCTATAGAAATACAAATTTTACAAAACAGATATTCCATTATCAATTAAAAACATGTCTTAAGAGACCTTCAAGATGGCAGAGGAGTAAGATGTGGAAATCACCTTCCTCCACACAAATACATCAGAAATAAAACTATATGTGGAACAACTCCTACAGAACACCTACTGAATGCTGGCAGAAGACCTCAGACTTCCCAAAAGTCAAAAAACTCCCCATGTACCTGCGTAAGGCAAAAGAAAAAAAAAAAAACAGAGACAAAAACAATAGGGACAGGACCTGCACCTCTGGGAAGGAGCTGTGAAGGAGGAAAAGTTTCCACACACTACAAAGCCCCTTCACTGGCAGAGACAGGGGGGGTGCTGGTGGGGAAGCTTTGGAGCCATGCAGCAATAAGGGTGCAGAGGGCAAAGCGGAAAGATTCCCGCACAGGGGATCGGTGCCGACCAGAACTCACCAGGCTGAGAGGTTTGTCTGCTCACCCGCTGGGACGGGTCGGGGCTGGGAGCTGAGGCTCGGGCTTCGGAGGTCAGATCCCAGGGAGAGGACTGGGGTTGGCTGCGTGAACACAGCCTGAATGGGGCTAGTGCACCACAGCTAGCCAGGAGGGTGTCCAAGAAAAAGTATGGACCTGCCTAAGAGGCAAGAGACCATTGTTTCAGGGTGCGTGAAGAGAAGGGATTCAGAGCACCGCCTAAACAAGCTCCAGAGATGTGCAAAAGCCACGGCTATCAGCGTGGACACCACAGAGAGGCATGAAATGCAAACGCTGCTGCTGCACCCACCAAGAAACCTGTGTGCAAGCACAGGTCACTATCCACACCTCCCCTCTCCAGAGCCTGTGCAGCCCACCACTGCCAGGGTCACGTGATGCAGGGACAACATCCCCAGGAGAACAAACGGCGGGCCTCAGGCTGTTGCAACGTCATGCTTTATATTTGTTTAGTATTTAGAGTTTATTATCATTGGTAGATTTGTTTATTGATTTGGTTGCTCTCTTCCTTTTTATATATATATATATTTTTTTTTTTCCTTTTCCTCTTTTTGTGAGTGTATATGTACATGCTTCTTTGTGTGACTTTTGCCTGTATAGCTTTGCTTTTACCATTTGTCCTAGGGTTCTGTCTGTCCATTTATTTTTTTATTTTTTTATTTTTTAGCATAGCTTTTAGCACTTGTTCTGATTGGTAGAATTGTTTTTGGTTTGGTTGCTCTTTTCTTTCTTTCTTTCTTTTTTTCCTTTTTTCTCTCTCTTTTTTTTTTTTTACAACTTTTTAACTTTTTTAATAATTATATTTTATTCTAATAACTTTATGCTATTTTATTATTTTATATTTTCTTTCTTTCTTTCTTTTTTTCTCCCTTTTCTTCTGAGCCATGTGACTGACAGGGTATTGGTGCTCCAGCCGGGTGTCAGGCCTGTGCCTCTGAGGTGGGAGAGCCGAGTTCAAGACACTGGTCTACCAGAGACCTCCTGGCTCCATGTAATATCAAACGGCAGAAGCTCTCCCAGAGATCACCATCTCAACAACCAGCAACCTACAGTGCTTGACACCTACACCAAACAACTAGCAAGACAGGGATACAACCCCACCCATTAGCAGAAAGCTGCCTAAAATCATAAAAAGGTCACAGACATGCCAAAACACACCACCAGATGCGGTTTTGCCCAGCAGAAAGACAAGATCCAGTCTCATCCACCGAACACAGGCACTAGTCTCCTCCACCAGGAAGCCTACACAACCCACTGAACCAACCTTAGCCACTGGAGGAAGACACCAAAAACAACAGGAACTACGAACCTGCAGCCTGCGAAAAGGAGACCCCAAACACAGTAAGTTAAGCAAAATGCGAAGACAGAGAAACACATAGCAGGTGAAAGAGCAAGGTAAAATCCCACTAGACCAAACAGATGAAGAAGAAATAGGCCTGAAAAAGAATTCAGAGTAATGATAGTAAAGATGATCCAGAATCTTGGAAATAGAATGAAGAAAATACAAGAAACATTTAACAAGGACCTAGAAGAACTAAAGAACAACAAACAATGATGAACAACACAATAAATGAAATTAAAAATTCTCTAGAATAGATCAATAGCAGAATTACTGAGGCAGAAGAACGGATAAGTGACCTGGAAGATAAAATAGTGGAAATAACTACCATAGAGCAGAATAAAGAATAAAGAAAAAAGAATGAAAAGAATTGAGGACAGTCTTAGAGACCTACAGGACAATATTAATTGCACCCGCATTTGAATTACTGGGGTCGCAAAGAAGAAAAAGAGAAAAAGAAAGGGACTGAGAAAATATTTGAAGTGATTATAGTTGAAAATTTCCCTAATATGGGATAGGAAAAGGTCAAGTTCAGGAAGCACAGAGAGTCCCATACAGGAAAAATACAAGGAGAAATACACCAAGACACATATTAATCAAACTATCAAAAATTAAACACAAAGAAAAAATATTAAAAGCAGCAAGGGAAAAACAAGAAATAACATACAAGGGAATCTCCATAAGTTTAACAGCTGATCCTTCAGCAAAAACTCTGCAAGTCAGAAGGGAGTAGCAAGACATTTTTAAAGCAATGAAAGGGAAGAACTTACAAACGAGACTACTCTACACAGCAAGGATCTCATTCAGATTCGATGGAGAAATTAAAACCTCTACAGACAAGCAAAAGCTAAGAGAACACAGCATCACCAAAACAGCTTTAAAACAAATGCTAAAGGAAATTCTCTAGGCAGGGAACACAAGAGAAGAAAAAGAACTACAATGGCACACCCAAAACAATTAAGAAAATGGTAACAGGAACATACATATCAATAATTACCTTAAATGTAAAAGGATTAAATGCTCCAACCAAAAGACACAGACTGGCTGAATGGAAACAAAAACAAGACCCGCATATGTGCTGTCTACAAGAGACCCACTTCAGACCTACGGACACAAACATACTGAAAGTGACGGGATGAAAAAAGATATTCCATGCAAATGCAAATCAAAAGAAAGCTGGAGTAGCAATTCTCATATCAGATAAAATAGACTTTAAAATAATGACTATTACAAGAGACAAAGAAGGACACTACATAATTATCAAGGGATCAATCTAAGAAAAAGATATAACAACTGTAAATATTTATGCATCCAACATAGGAGCACCTCAATACATGAGGCAAATGGTAACAGCTATAAAAGGGAAAATCCCCAGAGGAGGGGACTTTAACACACTGCTATCGCCAATGGACAGATCATCCAAAATGAAATTAAATAAGGAAACAAAAGCTTTAAATGATACACTAAACAAGATGGACTTAATTGGTATTTATAGGACATTCCATCTAAAACAACAGAATACACTTTCTTCTCAAGTGCTCATGGAACATTCTCCAAGATAGATGATATCTTGGGTCACAAATCAAGCCTTGATAAATTTAAGAAAATTGAAATAGTATCAAGTATCTTTTCTGACCACAATGCTATGAGACTAGATATCAATTACAGAAAAAATCTGTAAAAAATACAAACACATGGAGGCTAAACAATACACTACTTAATAACCAAGAGATCACTAAAGAAATCAAAGAGGAAATTTAAAAAATACCTAGAAACAAATGACAATGAAAGCACAACCACCCAAAACCTGTGGGATGAAGCAAAAGCAGTTCTAAGAGGGAAGATTATAGCAATACAATCCTACCTCAAGAAACAAGAAACATCTCAAATAAACAACATAACCTTACATCTAAAGCAATTAGAGAAAGAAGAAAAAAAAACTCCACAGAAGTAAAGAAATCATAAAGATCAGATCAGAAATAATAATAAACAGAAACAAAGGAAACAATAGCAAAGATCAATAACACTAAAAGCTTGCTCTTTGAGAAGATAAACAAAATTGATAAACCATTAGACAGACTCATCAAGAAAAAAGGGGGTAGACTCAAATCAACAGAATTAGACATGAAAAAGGAGAAGTAACAACTGACACGGCAGAAACACAGAGGATCATGACAGATTACTACAAGCAACTATATGCCAATATAATGGAAAACCTGGAAGAAATGGACAAATTCTTAGAAAAGCACAACCTTCCAAGACTGAACCAGGAAGAAACAGAAAATATAAACAGACCATTCACAAGCACTGAAATTGAGACTGTGAAAAAGAATCTTCCAGCAAACAAAAGCCCAGGACCAGATAGCTTCACAGGCGAATTCTATCAAACATTTAGAGAAGAGCTAAAACCTATCCTTCTCAAACTCCTCCAAAATATAGCAGATGGAGGAACACTCCCAAACTCATTCTACAAGGCCACCATCACCCTGACACCAAAACTAGACGAAGATGTCACAAAGAAAGAAAACTACAGGCCAATATCACTGATGAACACAGATGCAAAAATCCTCAACAAAATATTAGCAAACAGAATCCAACAGCACATTAAATGGATCATACACCATGATCAAGTGGGGTTTATCCCAGAAATGAAAGGAGTCTTCAATATACACAAATCAATGTGATAAACCATACTAACAAACTGAAGGAGAAAAAACGATATGATCATCTCAATAGATGCAGAGTAAGCTTTCAACAAAAGTCAACAGCCATTTACGATAAAAACTCTCTAGAAAGTAGGCAGAGTGGGAACTTACCTCAACATAATAAAGGCCATATATGACAAACCCACAGCCAACATCATTCTCAATGGTGAAAAACTGAAACCATTACCACTAAGATCAGGAACAAGACAAGGTTGTCGACTCTCAGCACTATTATTCAACACAGTTTTGGAAGTTTTAGCCACAGCGATCAGAGAAGAAAAAGAAATAAAATGAATCCAATTTGGAAAAAAGAAGAAGTAAAACTGTCACTGTTTGCAGATGACATGATACTATATAGAGAATTCTACAGATGCTACGAGAAAACTACTAGAGCTAATCAACAAATTTAGCAAAGTAGCAGGATACAAAGTTAATGCACAGATATCTCTTGTATTCCTATACACTAATGATGAAAAATCTGAAACTGAAATCAAGAAAACACTCCCATTTGCCACTGCAACAGAAAAAATAAAATACCTAGGAATAAACCTACCTAAGGAGACAAAAGACCTGTATGCAGAAAACTATAAGACACTGATGAAAGAAATTAAAGATGATACAAACAGATGGAGAGATATAACATGTTCTTGGATTGGAAGAATCAATATTGTGAAAATGACTCTACTACCCAAAGCAATCTATAGATTCAATGCAATCCCTATCAAACTACCAATGGCATTATTCACAGAACTAGAACAAAAGGTTTCACAATTTGTATGGAAACACGAAAGACCCCGAATAGCCGAAGCAATCTTGAGAAAGAAAAACCAAGCTGGAGGAATCAGGCTCCCTGTCTTTAGACTATACTACAAAGCTACAGCAATCAAGACAGTATGGTACTGGCACAAAAACAGAAATATAGATCAATGGAACAGGATAGAAAGCCCAGAGATAAACCCACGCACATATAGTCACCGTATCTTTGATAAAGGAGGTAAGAATATACAATGGAGAAAAGACAGCCTCTTCAATACATGGTGCTGGGAAAACTGGACAGCTACATGTAAAAGAATGAAACTAGAACACTCCCTAACACCATACACAAAAATAAACTCAAAATGGATTAGAGATCTAAATATAAGGCCAGACACTATAAAACTCTTAGAGGAAACCTTAGGCAGAACACTGTATGAAATAAATCACAGCAAGATCCTTTATGACCCACCTCCTAGAGAAATGGAAATAAAAACAAAAATAAACAAATCGGACCTAATGAACCTGAAAAGCTTTTGTAACAGCAAAGGAAACCATAAACAAGATGAAAAGACAACCCTCAGAATGGGAGAAAATATTTGCAAATGAAGCAACTGACAAAGGATTAACCTCCAAAATTTACAAGCAGCTCATGCAGCTTAATATAAAAACAAACAAAAAAAAAATCCAAAAATGGTCAGAAGACCTAAATAGACATTTCTCCAAAGAAGATATACAGACTGCCAACAAACACATGAAAGAATGCTCAACATCATTAATCATTAGAGAAATGCAAATCAAAACTACAATGAGATATTATCTCACACCAGTCAGAATGGCCATCATCAAAAAATCTAGAAGCAATAAATGCTGGAGAGGGTGTGGAGAAAAGGAACACTCTTGCACTGCTGGTGGGAATATGAACTGGTACAGGCACTATGGAGAACAGTATGGAGGTTCCTTAAAAAACTACAAATAGAACTACCATATGACCCAGCAATCCTACTACTGGGCATATACCCTGAGAAAACCATAATTCAATAAGAGTCATGTACCAAAATGTTCATTGCAGCTCTATTTACAATAGCCTGGAGATGGAAACAACCTAAGCGTCCATCATCGGATGAATGGATAAAGAAGATGTGGCACGTATATACAATGGACTATTACTCAGCCATAAAAAGAAACGAAATTGAGCTATTTGTAATGAGGTGGATGGACCTAGAGTCTGTCATACAGAGTGAAGTAAGTCAGAAAGAGAAAGAGAAATACCGTATGCTAACACATATATATGGAATTTAAGAAAAAAAAAATGTCATGAAGAACCTAGGGGTAAGACAGGAATAAAGACACAGACCTACTAGAGAATGGACTTGAGGAAATGGGAAGGGGGAAAGGTAAGCTGTGACAAAGCGAGAGAGTGGCATGGACATATATACGCTATCAAACGTAAAATAGACAGCTAGTGGGAAGCAGCCGCATAGCACAGGGAGATCAGCTCGGTGCTTTGTGACCACCTAGAGGGGTGGGATAGGGAGAGTGAGAGGGAGGGAGACGCAAGAGGGAGGAGATATGGGAACACATGTATAACTGATTCACTTTGTTATAAAGCAGAAACTAACACACCATTCTAAAGCAATTATACTCCAATAAAGATGTAAAAAAAAAAAAAAACACACATTATCTCTGTTAGTTAAGGCAAGTAGTGTTAGCCGCTGTAACAAATCCTAAATCTTAGTGGCTTTAGACAATAAAACTTTCTCTCTCCCTCACAAAAAAAAAAAAAAAAAAAAGAGTCATGTACCACAATGTTCATTGCAGCTCTATTTACAATAGCCAGGAGATGGAAGCAGCCTATGTGTCCATAGACAGATGCATGGATAATGAAGATGTGGCCATATAGACAATGGAATATTACTTAGCCATAAAAAGAAACGAAATTGAGTTACTTGTAGTGAGATGGATGGACCTATAATCTGTCATATAGAGTGAAGTAAGTCAGAGAAAAACAAATACCATATGCTAACACATATATATGGAATCTAAAAAAAAAAAAATGTTTCTGAAGAGCCTAGGGGCAGGACAGAAATAAAGATGCAGGCATAGAGAATGGACTTAAGGACACGGGCAAGGGGAAGCGTAAGCTGGGATGAAGTGAGAGAGTGGCATGGACTCATATACTACGAGATGTGAAACAGATACGTAGTGGGAAGCAGCCACATAGCACAGGGAGATCAGCTCGGTGCTTTGTGACCACCTGGGGTGGGGGATAGGGAGGGTGAGAGGGAGATGCAAGAGGAGGAGATATGGGGATATATGTATATGTATAGCTGATTCATTTTGTTATAAAACAGAAACTAACACACCATTGTAAAACAATTCTACTCCAATAAAGATGTTAAAAGAAAACAAAAAGTCTTAAGAATTATAAACTATAGCATTTTTTAAAAATAATTTCAACTTTTCACAATAGAAAAGTATTACTCAAGATAGGCAATGAAAAATTCCAGTTGGGTACTAAAATGTTGGGATGGTAAGCCTACAACCCCTCTCCTAGTGCAGGAAAGTGCTGGCTTTAGCCTACCTTAAATATACTTTTAAAAGGTAAAGTGACATAAAAGAAGTAACCCTCTGGGATTATCAGTCATTTTAAACATTTACTTTATTATATTTTCAAACTTTTCTGCGAAAAAGAAGTAATGCTCACTAAACTTCACTGATACTGTACATTAAATCATCTTGGTACTGAAATGCTTACCATATCCTTCTCTAATTACATTATTAAAATATGACAAAAGGAATTAAATCTCATCAGTAAGTATAATGTATCACTGAAAATAAAATAAGAACATATAATTTATTCACTAGAAAATAAAAAAGATTAAAGCTACATTCAGACTTGCTAAGTCTGGTGGCAGGGTGGTACAGGTGCTGCCGCTCTCTACCTCCTCAACTGCCCTTTTATTGTTTCAAACTCCCTCCTAGGGATAGATAGTAAAGCATGAACTGCAGTCAGAAGCAGCTGTACCAGGAGCCCCCTTACTCCCTTGGTAACAGCAGCAGCAGCAATCAAGTAATAAAAATGCAATTCCATGTTTAAACTGTACCCCCTTGCTGTCACCACTCCAACCACCACACAGGCACAGAACATCCTGGGGCCGTCCCTCAGGCTTGGGCCCCTTGGTCCACTGAAGCAATGCTTCTGGCATAGGTGGGAGAAACAGAGTGGGCAGAGCACAAAAATTCAAAGTATACAGATTACTGTAAAGCAAGTTTATGAGCACAGACTTTAGGACCAGCCTTGCTGGGAATGAAATTCCATTTCATTTGTCTCTGGCTCTGAGATGAATCACTAAACGAATGAGGATGGCAGAGTCTCTAGGAAAAGCCCTTCTCCACAGGAATGAAGATAGAAGAGAGACACAAGGGCCAACTCCTAAGAGAGCACTGTGGATTCCTGAACTTGGCGGGGCGGGAGGGGGGCAAAGAGTTTCAGGGAGGAAGGGGGACAGAATGGGCACTTTAAATCACACATTGACAACATGCATGAACTTTGAAAACATTATGCTAAGTGAATAAGCAGAGGACAAACACTTATATGACTCCACTTATATGAGGTACCAAGAGTAGTCAGATTCATAGAGACAGAAATCAGAATGGTGGTTCCCAGGGGATGGGGGGGATGAGGGATGGGCAATTATTTATTGGGTAGGGAGTTCCAGTTTAAGATAAAAAATGAACAATGCAAATTAAGTAATATAGAGATCAAAAAATAAATCAATGATTAAAAAAGAAAATATTAAAACATTAATTAACATAGACTTATTCTAAAAGCAAAACTTATTCTTTAAAGTGCAAAGAAAATAGACAAATATGACAAATAGACAAATATGGCAAGTAAGGGGGAAGGTAAAAATAAAAAACCTTAATAAAAGTAAGTAGAAAAAAGAAAAATAAGATATTTATAAACTACAAAATTAAAAACAGTGATAAAATCCAGAGTTGACAAGGATGCAAAGAAGATACCTTAATTACTCTGTGTGTAGGAATAATAACTGGTAATAAAAACCTTTTAGAAGGCAATTTGATAATGCCAAAAAAAATTTCATAAGTTTATATCCTTGGATCAGCCATTATACTTCCATTAAGAAATATAGAGTTCTGGTTCAAGACAATGACACAGGAAGATCCCAAACTCACTTCCTCCTATAGACACACCAAGTCTACAGCTAAAGAAGGAACAATTTCCTCTGAGAAATACCTACAGGCTGGCTGAACAATTACCACACACTGGGCAAAAGAGAAGAAAACCACATCAAAGCGGGTGGGAGAGGCTGGGATACAGTCTTGCCATAAAACCCACCCCTGGAACAGTGACCCAAAGTTAGGAGGAAACTCAAAAGCCAGACCTCTGCTTGAGGAATGAAGGGTTTGACCCCATACTAGGCACCCCAACTTTAAAGACCTGCACCTGAGTAACAAGCTCCCAAAATATCTAGCTTTGCAAATCAACTGGGCTCACAACAACGATATCCACAAGAGTGTACTCTTCTGAGAAACAGCTCAAAAAGGGCTCCTATGCTGGGACTCACCTGCCCCAGGGCAGCTGATGGAGCTCAGACTTTAAGTGTAAGAGCTTCACTTGGGTAGATTAAAGCATTGGCCTGAGAGGCAGGCATCTAATCTAATACACATGTCTAAGAACTTGCTGGAACACTCTCTGGGTACATAGGCTAGCGGACACCATCTTTGCACTCTCCGTCTGCTAGCCAACAGGTGCCATCATTGTTTTTTCCTTTTCTAGTGGGTGCCATCTTTCCGCACATGCTCTGCCTCACTCCAGGCATCAGGCACCATATTTGCACTCTCCCTCAGCCTTGCTCTAGCCAGTGGGTGCCACCTTTCTTATTTTTTTTTCTTTTTCTGGTGGGTGCCATCTTTATGTTCCCCCTCTGCCTCCCTACAGCCAGCAGGCAACATGTTCTCACTCTCTCTCTGCCATGCTCCAGGGCACCAGTATCTCTCAGAAGTGAGCTTTATATATTTTTGGAGCCCTGATTTTTGTAGCTACAGCCAAGGGGCCATCCCTTGATCATATGGCTCTGGAGGCCAAGGGAGCTTGCATTCCTGGGTCCCATGGGACTCTAACAATTGGAGAGACAGTTCTTGGCAGGCTACTATCTCCAAGGTTCTGCACAGACAACATAATGACACACCCCCACATCTTTCTGTGAAAGAAGCCTATTTGCTTGTACTGGAGCTTTGGCCTGAGAGGCAGGCTTCAGGTTTGGCGCATACCTAGGGGCCTATGGAACTCCTCTCAGGGATCATAGGTCAGTGAATGCCGTCTTTGCCCTCTCCTTCTGCCTTACTATAGCTTGCCAGTATCTCCTAGTAAAGAGCTTATACACGTATCTAGAGCCTCCGTTTATGCAACTGCCAATCAGGAGACACCACCAGATCACCTGGCTCAAATGGCCAGTGGGGATTATACTTGCAGTCCCATAGGACTGTATATATTTTCATACTTTAAAATTTGCTCCCTGAGCATCTGGCTTCAAAGCATCCTGAATCTACTGCTGACTGATAAACTTCCTCCATATGATGCTGACAGGTCATGAAACACCCTCAAGCTACAGGGAGATAATAAGAATATAATAGGCTGCTTGAACAATCACAAAGGTTTAAGAGACAGCCAAGAGTTAGGGTAGGGTTGAATGATAAGGTTCAACCACCAGGACACTGGTCTAGCAGCACCATTTTGGAGTCCTCCCTCCAGCCTACTAATGTCAGGGGCTTACCCACCCATCAGTGGGCTAGCACCAGAGCCAGAAACTCCAGACCCACAGCCAGCCAATCCAGGAACCAGCTCTGCACACCAGCAGATCGATACCAACCCCAGCCTCCCCAGCCCCCAAGCCCTGCAGCCCCAGCCCCTCCCACCAGTGGGGTGGCAAGAGCTCCAGCCTCCCCAGGACCTGCAGCCAGCCAGCCCAGAACCTGGTCCTGCCCATCAGCAGGCCAGCACCAGCCCCAGGATCCTCAGGCTATGTGACCAGCCATGCTGGGACATGGCCCCATACACCAGGGCCTGGCAGTCAATACATGAAGTAGGGCCTGGTAGCCACCTAGAACAGGGACCAGTGCTGCTGACTAGTATGACCACAGTACCTGGCCCCGCCATAATAGAAGGGTCCATGCAGCCCACATAGGGGGCAACCTTAGAGCATATAGCTCTGGTAAGCAGAAGGGGGTATGCTGCTAAGCTCCATAAGACATCTCCCACATAAACCATTCTCCAAGATTGGAAAACATACTTGACTTAGAGTTCATAGAAATAAAAAGAGAATTCAGCAAAATGAGGAGACAGAGGAGTATGTTTGAAACAAAGGAAAAAGACAAAGCCCCAGAAGAAGAACTAAGTAAAGTGGAGATAAGCAATCTACCCAATAGAGTGTTCAAGTTAATGATCATGAAGATGCTCAACAAACTCAGGAGATGAATGGATGGACATAGAGAAAAAGTTAACAAAGAGTGAAAAAATATAAAGATGAACTAAACAGAGCTGAAGAATACAATAACTGACATAAAAAATATACGAGAAAGCAATCAAAACAGATTAGATAATAAAATGAAATGAATCAGTAAACTGGAAGACAGAGTAGTGGAAATCACCCAAGCTGAAGAGAAAGAAAAGAAAAAGGAATTTAAAAATTTTAGAATAGTTTAAAAGACCTCAAGGACAACATCAAGCATACTAACATTCACTTTATAGGGGGTCTCACAAGGAGAAGAGAGAGAGAAAGAGGCAAAGAACTTATTTGAAGAAATAATAGCTGATAATGTCCCTAACCTGAAAAGGAAAAAGACATCCAAGTCCAGAAATCACAGAGTCCCAAACAAGATGAAACCAAAGAGGTCTAAACAAAGACACATTACTAAAAAGTGGTAAAAATTAAAGATAAAGAAAGAATCTTAAGAGCAGCAAGAGAAAAGCAATTAGTTATACACAAGGGAACTTTCATAAGACAATGAGCTGACTTTTCAGCAGAAACGTTGCAGGGTACACAAAACAAAAAGATACAAAATATGATGTCGAAAACAGTAAACAAACAAACAAACAAAAAACAGTAAACATTGGGGGAAGGTGAGTAAAAACACAGGATTGTTAGCATGCATTCAAACTTAAGAGAGCATCAACTTAAACCTTAAACTAACACACACACACACACAAATAGGTTTTTATATATGAATCTCATGGTAACCACAAACTAAAAATCTATAAGAGATACATACAAAAAAAAAGAATCCAAACATAAAATTAAATACAGTCATCAAATCACAAGGGAAGAGGGCAAAATAAGATGACAGAAACAAAAATGAACTATAAAAATAACCAGAAAACAATTATTAAAATGGCAATAAGTACATACCTACCAATAATTACTTTAAATGTAAATAGACTAAATGCTCCAATCAAAAGATACAGAGTGGCTGAATGAATAAAAAATCAAGAGTCATATATATGCTGCCTATAAGAGACTCACTTAAGAACTAAAGACAAACACAGACTGAAGTGAGCGGATGGAAAAATCAACTCCATGAAAATGAAAATGAAAAGAAAGCGGAGCTTTCTTTAAAACAGAATTTAACAGACTTTAAAATAAAGACTGTAACAAGAGACATAAAAAGACATTACATAATGATAAAGGGATCAATCCAACGAGCAGACATAACAACTGTAAATTGTTATTTAAAAATGGACAAATCACGTGAATAGACATTTTTCCAAAGAAGACAAACAAATGACCAACAGACACATGAAAGGATGTTAAACATCACTAATCATCAAGGAAATGCAAATTAAAACTGCAAAGAGATATCACCTCACGTCTGTCCAGAATGGCTATAATCAAAAAGACAACAAATAACAAGGGTTAACAAGGATGTGGAGAAAAGGGAACCCTTGTGCGCTGTTGGTGGGATTGTAAATTAGTACAGCCACTATGTAAAACAGTATGGAGGTTCTTCAAAAAACGTAAAAATAGAACTGCCATATGATCTAGCAATTGCACTTTTGGGGTATTTTTCAAAAGAAATGAACAAAAACACTAATTTGAAAAGATGTATGCTCCCCTATGTTCACTGCAGCATTATTTACAATAGCCAAGATATGGACGCATCCTAAGTGTCCATCCAAAGATGAATGGATAAAGAAGATGTGGTGTGTGTGTGTGTGTGTGTGTGTGTATACACAATGCAATATTACTTGCCCATAAAAAAGTAATGAAATCTTGCCATTTGTGACAACATGGACGGACCTAGAGAGTATTATGCTAAGTGAAATAAATTAGACAGAGAAAGACAAATACCCCATATGATTTTACTTTTATGTAGAATCTAAAAAACAAAACAAACATAACAAGACAGAAACAGATTCATAGATACAGAGAACAAACTGGTGGTTGCCTGAGGAGAGAGAGTTGGGAGATGAGCGAAATTGATGAGGAAGATTAAGAGGTACAAACTTCCAGTTATAAAATAGGTTATGGGGGTGTAATGTACAGCATAGGGAATATAGTCAATAATATTGTAATAACTTTGTATAGTGACAGATGGTTACTAGACTTATCATGTAATGTATAAAAATATCAAATCACTATGCTGTGCACCTGAAACTAATATAATATTCTAAATCAATTATACTTCAATAAAAAAAGAGGGGAAAAAAGACATGAATGCAACTTGAAAGCATAAAACTCCTAGAAAAGAAAGCCACTGCTTACTTACTCGTACATGTACATAAAGGTGAAGGAACTGAACAGGTTGTTCACTGAACTGCAGTCATTCATAACAACAAACAATATAGAAATAATCTAATATCCACCAGTAGAGTACTAGCATATAATTATATTATGGAATGCTACACAACCACTCAAAATAATAAGGTTAACATATTTATACTTATGTAAAGATCTTCAGGACCTATTGCCACAAAAGAGTTGTTACAGAAGAAACTATAATGTAAGGAAAAATTTTAAAACTGTATCTATATATTTGTACATATGAATATGAAGAGAGAAGAAACAGATTATAAGGAACATATCAAACCTTGAACTGGTTTACTCTAATGAAGGACTAAGAGTTAGAGGAGAGGATGAAATGAATGTTTAAAGTTTTCTTCTATATAGCTCATTAAATTTGAAACATTTTCTGAAAATATTTTAAAATTTTGGGTAATCAAATTTTACAAAGTTTTATATGAGATAATGCATTATAAAAATGTTTAAAGATATCATGAATCTATAACAAATGAAACTACTGATATATCATCCTTATATCTAGGATCATAACTACTGACAATTATTTGCTTACAATTCCTCATTTTACACAAGTTAAAATTGAAGGCCAAATAGCTGATTTTCAGAATTATAGTAAACTATAAGACCTATAAAAGAAAAATATATATCCATAGTTTTCAGTAAAGAAGGAATTCTGCAGAAATCCTCAACTATAATTCTTTGAATTTCCAATAACACCCCTTGTCAAAGTGCTGAAAGGTACTTTGAAGGGTTTATTCTCTGTCTGAAGTAAAGATCTTCAACAAAATCACTCTAATCATAAAAATTACTATCTTATTCTATAGTAACAATATTAAGTATATCTTTTTCAAGATTTTCTAAGAAACCTATATAATTGGACCATAATAACTCTATTCCTCTCACTTAGTTAACTGCCTTACAAAGTGCTTTTTTAACATATCTCAAGCTATACCCAAGGACTGACATTAAAAAGAAGTCCTAAGTGAAAATCCTCTGTGTTTTCTATAATATTAAGAAATTTCTAAAATATGTTTCACTGTATATTCCTCTGGGTCCCCTATAATTTGAAGACTTATGACAAATTTCTTTCGAAACTCAGGATCAGGTGTTAGTTTACTTCATAATGCGAAGAATAGACAATTATTTTGTTCCCCAACCCAGGGGACATCCAGCAGTGTCAAGAGATGATTTTGATTGTCACAGCGGGGAAATGGAGGGCTAATGGCACCAGAAGATAGAGGCCAGAGGTGACACTAAATATCCTAAAATGCACAAAACAGCCCCCCACAACAATTAACTATGTGGCACAAAATGTCACTGGTACTGAGATTGAGAAACATCGGCTAGAAAATGACCTACATAATCCATCCTCGTTCCTTCTTTCAGTGGCTACTGACATGTTCAGGGTTAAGTCAGCTAACCCAGGGTTTGCTCTCCCTTCTTTACTTGTCACTTTTCTCCCTACGACATCCCAAGTGCTGTAAGACATTCTGGTTAGTAATGAGTTTTATTCTGGGAAAATATCAGAAATGTCAATTTTAATACCTTTTTAGTATGTAAAGAGTTATGTATAATTTAATATAATTTAACCTAATACTGTATTAAATCAAGGTTCAGGTAATATTTTATAAGTGAAAAACACAATGTTTCTTACCTTAAATAGGCAACGGCATATATATTCATATACCATATGTTTTAATGAGTTGATGAGAGACTGAATCCTCTGTTCTGTATTTTCAGAATCCTGTAGATTACAATTTGAAAATTGAAAAACCATTAGGAAATTCATGAACATTTAAAAGGTACCCCACAGTTTAATCATGCTTATAAATTGTTCCTCCAGACTCAAAACTGATTCTGGGACAATTATCTTCAGCAAACAGACTCAAGGGACTAGACGAATAAGTGCATTAAACTTCTACATTAATATAATAAAAAACTGATGTATTTTTTAATGTATAGAGTTAAAGCTTTCAATAAATGAAAATTATAATCAATTACCAGTAATATCATATGAATTGAATTTGACCATACCACTTTGATTCCTACTGGCATTAAAAATACTACGTCAATCTGTGTTAAAGCCATTTAATTACTTGTATTATAATTACCAATCCAGACCCAAAACAGTATGACCAGAACCATACTATAAAGAATTTTCTCATCCCCAGTACAGGAACTTAAACAATCTTAAACCATGCCCTCCAGCTTGAATTTGAAATACGTGGTGTAAAAATTCATACATAGTTTTAGTTTTTTATCTGCTTTTGTACCTCCATTGTACATGATTGCTATGATTTGAAAAATATCATTAATGGATATTTTATTTGATTAATGAAAAATGGCTTGGGGTAGGAATAGTGGAAGGGATGTTGTAAAGGCTGGCCTTTTCCCTTGGTGTGATATGAGTGTAAGTTTCACTTCATTCTGGGTGCAATTGGAGAATACATGCCTTGCAGAATTCAATTCTGGTATAACATTTAGACAAAATTGCTTGCTTCCTTGTGATGATAATTGGCAAGGAAAAAAAAACTAGCAAAATAATTTTAACAGTTTAGAGAAGTACACCCAGGACGACAGGATGAGCAATAAAATGTGTGAAATTAGCAGAAAACATTGTGACTTGATACTCAGATACATCAAATGTAGGTTTCTGGCCATGTTAGTAGCATGTTCTAACCAAGAGAGCTCATTATTCACAGTTCATACCACAAACACTTCTCTTAATTTTACTATTTATTAACAAAGATCACATGTGAAATTGAAGCTTAGATCCACTAAAAGACACTCTAATGTGAGACAGAATATAGTACCTACAAGGTCCAGTAGATTTTCAATGTATGTACTTCTATGTATTTCAGATTATATTTTTCAAATGAACTCAAATGCCCACCTAAACACACATGTGCATATACACGTACAAACACATGCAAAGGTCAATGTTATTCAATGGCCGTATTATCACAGAACTATTGTCACTAAGGAAGTACTGAGCTATAAGCTTTTCTAAACAGTACAAAATAACCAGTATTTTTACTAAGTTGATTTAGACCTTCTAACTTATTTCTCAGTCCTTATATTTTATAGGGTCATTGAATTTTAACATACAATTTTTTTACTAAAAGATAAGAATGAATTTTAAATGAACTTATTACTGTGTACTTTCTAAGTAATTTATATAAAATTATTAATAAAAACGAAGTTAAGTATAAATGACTCTCTAGATTTACCTGTGACACAGCAAATTAGAAATATGATCAATATATCATGACCCAACTCTCACAGACTTTACACTATTACTGTTTTTTGTAAAAATTCTTCTACCAGCACAATATTATAAATGGTTTGATTAAATTTAACATATTAAAATTCAATTTTTTTTTAAAACCAAAGGACAAAGAACACAATTATGTATTCTTCAACCCTTTCTTGCATCTTGAAACCTTATCTTTGTCCAAAGGACATTACATATATACATGGGAGAAATGCTTACCTTGTCCCCCAGGACTGAGATGACAGATTTTACTAACAAAGCCTACCCCCAAAGCAGAAGCTCTTCGTTAGGTGCCATTTTATTTCAAATCTAATGTAAGAACAACTTCAAATGATTTACTTTAGTGGAAAAGACATCAGTAAACTTTAATCATTATTTATAATCAAATAAAGATTTTCTGAAATAACTCATTCATGAAAATATTAAGTAGTCCATGCCAATGAAGACAAAGATTTTTTCCTGTTTTATTCTCCATTATATCACCCATGCACCTAGAAAAATGCCTGCCACATGGTAAGTCTGCGATAAATATTAACTGAATGAATAATAATCTTTCCTCAGAAAGATAGACTTAAGTAAACCTACTCGGATATGAAATTTTACTCCTAACTATCTAAAAGAACAAATTATTCTCACCCAAAATATAATTCTAAAAAACACTTATATTAGTATTATACTGAACACAAAAATTATAAACAACTTGATGAATTTGGTTTCATAAAAATATTTTTTAGGGTCTTCCCTGGTGGCGCAGTGGTTGAGAGTCCGCCTGCCGATGCAGGGGACGCGGGTTCGTGCCCCGTCCCGGAGGATCCCGCGTGCCGCGGAGCGGCTGGGCCCGTGGCCGCTGGGCCTGAGCGTCCGGAGCCTGTGCTCCGCAGCGGAAGAGGCCGCAGCAGTGAGAGGCCGCGTACCACAAAATATATATATATATATATTTTAATAAATTAAAAAGCAAATTAATAAACCCAAAATATTTACGACAAAGGTTTAGTGTCCTTAATATATAAGCTCTTATAAGTAAAATTTTAAAATAGTAATACCATATTTGTAAAAATAATAATTTACCAAAGAAAAAACACAAATAATCTGATATTTATCTTACAAGTGATATTTATCTTACAAGTGACCAAAGACTTTCAAATATAGTGAAATATTTTTCAATTACCTAATAGGATAATTATTAAAAGTTATATAATATTCATTTTTGCTCAAGGTGTAGATTAAAAAGGCCCCTGTTGTTGTATTAGTTTAATATACCAACAGCATATATTTCCAAAGGATAATTAGACAGTATTTGTCTAAAGGCTTACAAATGTGCATTTTTGCCCGAGCTATCCAAGTCTAGGAATTTAACTAGGAAAATAATTGGAGAAACAAAACACTGGGGAAAAAGCCCTGTAAGTGTCTATAGCTATTTTAAACATAACCCCCAAATTCTTTGACCCTCCATCCATCATTAAAGTCTCTTTCCCCTTCTTGAATCTGTGTAGGCTCTGACTGCTTCAACCCATAGAATACAGCAGAAATGACCCAAGGCTGGGTCATAAAAGGCAATTCAGCTTCTGCCTTGTTCACTGAAATACATGTTTGGTATCTCAGTATGCAATATGAGGAATCCAATTACTCTGTGCTGTGAGGAAGCCAAGCTTCACGGAGAGGTACTGCAGTCAGCAGTCCTAGTCATCAAGTCCACCCACCCCAAGTACCAGATATGAAAGTGAAGCCTCCCCAAAACCACTTGCACTCTCAATTCCTCACAACCAAGACCCCAGACCTTGTGAAGCAGAGGTAAGCCATCCCTGCAGTGCCCTGACAAAATTCCCCATAGAATCCATGAGCATAAGAGAAACATTGTTTTAATCTGCTAAATTTGGGGGTAATAAGATATTCAGCAGAGATAACCATAACACCCTATAGGAGGTAGCTAAATAAAGTAGGGTATAGCCTCACAAGCTCTCAAAAATATTGTGTAGGTTTGTATTTATTGACATGAAAATTGTGTACAATATATATATATATATATATATATATATATATTTTTTTTTTTTTTTTGTGGTACGCAGGCCTCTCACTGTTTTGGCCTCTCCCGTTGCGGAGCACAGGCTCTGGACGCGCACGCTCAGCGACCATGGCTCACGGGCCCAGCCACTCTGCGGCATGTGGGATCTTCCCGGACTGGGGCACGAACCCATGTCCCCTGCATTGGCAGGCGGATTCTCAACCACTGCACCACCAGGGAAGCCCCTGTACAATATATTTTTAAAGCACAGTATTATACCTTTTGGTAAAAATTATGTGTATTCTTTAATATATTGTTCCCTCCATTAGAATACAAGCTTGATAAAACAGTGTATATTCCTGTATTCCCATTTTCTAGAACAATATCGGGTATGTATTATAGCCTCAAACAACATTGGTATACAATGAAATTTTAAATGTTGTTTTCCCCAGGTAATAGGATTATGTGGATAATTTCTTATCTTTATACCTTCCTGAATCATCCATGTTTTTTTTTAATAATCATCTGAGAAGACAATCATTTATTAATTTATACTCAGAACATAAATCATTTCCATTAAGAGGACTGCCACATTGGGACAGTTTGTTAAAAACACAAAATGCAACTAAGGAGCTAGTTTATTTTAAATATAGTTTAAAAGTGTTACATATGGTCTTTTGAAATATAATTCCAAGCAACTTTTCTCAGGAAATTATTATAAATTAAGCAGCTAGTAAAGCAATCTCTCTCATTCAGTCTCAGCTATTGGGTAACCAACAGCATACCTGTTTGTTTTGCAGAGCTCGCTGGAAAAGTCGGAGAAATGCAGCCAAACTAAAACGGTACATGTTATTAATTTTTGACAAGTCAGAGATAATGAAGTACATCTTGCTGGCACTCTCAGCCAGAGGGAGATAGGCATCCCGCTCCTGTGGAACAAGGGGTGGGGGTGGGGGGCGGGAAGGGTGACACCTTAGTTCTAATGTTTTACTGCCACCTACAGACTGCTATGCACATATCTAGCCGCAGCCTTACTTTCAACATACATACAACAAATAAAGATTAATCACAGAATTTTATAAAGAAACTGCATAATCCAGCTTTTCTATTTTTAAGTTTTTATACTTCTTTTAATCCTAAGATATTACACTTTTGTTTTGTATTTTTATGTAACTGCAAGCAATGTATTCTAAATACTTCCCCTCTCCTCTGATTACAGAACTAGAAGTAGTACATGGGTTGGTTTCAATGAAGACCAAGAATACTTGTATTAGGGGAAAGAGGTAAGCACCTGTATTAGGGTTAAATGGAATGGTAAACAGTTGTGATCAGAGGTCACGTAGGTCATGTAAGACAGCATGGCACTACAGGCTACCCCTGCAGTGGAGAAAAGTTAGAACAATGAATCTAGTGTGTGGGACTGGTACCAACAAGAACACTGATGGAAGCAGAGGTAAAGTAGAAGACTGTAACGAGTGTCCACATTAAGATAATAAAGCACCTAGCATTGTTCAACATAAGCATAGAACCAATAATCACAGGGGCTTTCATTCTGACTGAAGGTAAATGATGATAAAGATGAAAGGATCATAGGATTAAATGGCCTTGAGGTTATGAACTGAACTCTGAGAAGGCTCTCCATGTCATTCTGATCAAAGCACCAGGATTATAAATATGATACTGGTAAAATTATGTGTGTGACTCAGAGATGCCTGTTCGGAAAGAGAAGGCACAGAAAGTTCAAAATCCTTTTGGTATACAGTGACAGCTATGACATCTGCCAATTTTACCTATGGTAGAGAAGGTGGGATGACTGGATTGGAAACAGGCTATAGGTTTTCTCTTATTCTGATTTCAACAGAGCTCTTTCTCAAGTGAAGAAACTAATACTATGTAAGTGTAGAATTTGAGCAACAGCTGAAAAACACCTAAAATAACATTTGGAAAAGTCATTGAGGGAAATGGGAAATATTAAAGGATGTCAGTAAGGGTCCAGGTCAGGTTGGAGACTGGGAATTCACAATAACATTAATCTGCTTCATTGTTTGATTTTCTTCAGCAAATCTTTGTCACCGAATGTAGGAGGAAAAAAAAAAGATACATTGTACTGATATAAGGTTGAAATTTTGCTCTAGGAAACGTCAAAAGAATAAAGCAAGAAGGATTTTAACCATTTTTAAGAAAAGAGTTCAGATCAACACATTCATGGGGTCCAGGATGAGTAGGGAAGAAAAATGTTTTTGATGGAAAGAATAGCTTTTAACTCTTTTATTGATATACTTAACTTGCCTTAACTTAAGAAAAGTTCCAGGAATGGCAAAGATGCTCTCTAATAGTCATTTTAAACACGTTCATTTTCAATTTCAGTACAAGTTTATAGCTCTAGAACTTTGGATAACATGCCAGAAATCAGTAGTACTCAGCAGGGCTCAATGACCAGCACTCCTTACACTTGATACCCTCAACATCTATCGCCATCTCTATAATAAGAATTAGACCCAAGGACCTGGTGTTTTTGAATAGCTTTCTTTTTTTGCAGTCATCATTCCCCTGAAGTCCTGGTACTAAAATTTTTATCATATTAACATGAAAGTTTAAGAAAACAATATAAGATCACAAAGAAGGAAATATTTACTTGATCAAGAGAAATTTGGAGTTTGTAAGATTCTTTAAGTGACTCCTGAATAAGTGCACTGCTTGCTTTTGTCTGATTCAAAGATTCAATCAAATCCTTATTTTCCAAAATATTGCCTTGAGATGTGGCAAGTGTCTGTAGAAAAATTAATAAAATAATATGAACATTATTATATATATTAAAATAATCAATTAAAAGAAGCCCATGTTAACTATCATTAATTTGATGATGTTTTCGGGAACTTATGTTCTCTTAAAAGAATTTCATTATTTTACAGCCTTCTGTATCAAAAGACACTGTAAATCATTATATGATACTATATCATCAAAACATTGTATATGTATTAATTTTATCAACCTAATAAAAATAAAGACTAAAGTTACAGATCAAATCATAATTTCATGCTACCTTTGAATGTTTTTCTGAGCATAAAATCAAATATTAATGAAATAATACAGTATAAAGACGATATTAGTTAAAAATTGCTTGTCTTAAACATTACTCCTAGAAGTCTTATATTCCAAGACATCTACCTTTTTCTATTTGAATTTTGACTTTAAGATACATATTGATGTGTCTTTGATACAACCAAAAACATGCTAAAGGTACTATAATTTTTTAAAAAACAATATTTGATTATAATCAAAATAATATAATATGAAAAATATCCTGAATAGCTCAATTTTACCTCTAAAAGAGATTCTTCAAGCTTAGCTAACTGTATTTTCTTATCTTCTTCCTGTTGTAATAGTTTTGTTTTCTGGTCCTCTAAATCAGGTTTCTCATGCTGAATAGTTAATGCCAAAAGCTTAAAAAAAAATCCAAGGTTATTCTAGCAATAAAGTTCAAACAAAACAAACCAAAATGAAAACTTCCCACAAACAGGTCTTATGTTTGATCAAATATTACAAGTATAATGATACTACTATGTACTTCATTTCATTCTTTCTAGTTAAACATATGAGACACGTTCACAATTATTTCTGACAAAAGAGGCAAACTGAATAGTTAACTAATTGATAAAATGTTAAATATTATAGGACACTATAAGAAATTGCATTACTTAACATATCAACATGTAATATTCAGTTCTTAAATTAGATTAAATGTATAAAAACTATGGAAGCAAACATTTTTAATGGTAAGTAGTCACAAAAAGAAATAGTTGCCTTACTTAAAATACTATATTAAAATCACAATGAGATACCACATCACATCCACTAAGATGGCTATAATTAAAAAGACAAATGATAATAAATGTTGGCCAGAATGTGGAGAAAGGGGAACCCTCATACATTATTGGTAGGAAAGTAAATTGTGCAGTTACTTTGGGAAACTTTGTTTATTCCTCAAAATGGTAAACATAGAGTTACCATAAAACTCAGAAATTCCACTAAAAAAGCATTGAATTATAAACTTTCAAGGGGTGAATTGTATGATATATGAACTGAATCTTAATAAAGCTGTTGAAAACTGCTATGTCAAATTCTTCAGTTTGAAACTTTAAAATAGGAAATGACATTTGCATGTCATAAAATATATTAATTCGAAATCTATTGTATAAGCATGTTCATTCAGTTCTTGTTAAAGTAATACCTAAATAGCCCTTTTCAGCAATTACTGTGGAGATCTTTTATATAGAAGAAGCAATTTGTCAATTCTGCCAAGCTCTGAGTAATCTGTACATTGTTTTATTTATGAGAAGTATCATCAAGCCAATCAAAAGACATTGTTCATAAAAATATGCAGTGAGTCATCTAGTATGGTAAGAAAAATATTTTAATAGCAGAGTTTTAAAAATTACAATAAAGTAAAAACCATGGTAAATATACATGCTATCATATAAATCAAAAGAGAAAAATATACTATTGTTAGATGGTAGAAAACAGGATGATACTAAAAAAGTCAACAGGATATCTTTAAAGAGGAAAAATGAGTAAGGGAGTGTATAAGTAAAAATCTGTACATGAAAATCATTTTGTAATTCATGTAATAACTATAAACTGTAATAAGCCATACACAGATAAAGTAAATTCAAACATGCAAATGCTCTAAGTAAAAAAAAAAAAAAAATGTTGGATTTGGAATCAAAGACCCTCACCTAGCTGAATAAGTCAATAACTGCAATTTTAACATTTAAACTTCAGTTTTCACAGTTAAAAAAAATAAAGTTGCTAATCTTAACATGTATGATCCTCCATTTCTCAAATTCTAACAAATATGACAGACGTAGACTGTAAAATTAAAGTTATACTGGAAGAAGCAGCAATTTGACATTAGCAACAAATATAATTCTAACACTAATGGAAAATGAAATAAACCCAAATGTGTTACTGATTTGCAAGTATATTTTCAAAATCATGAGTTTAAATGCTAATCAGTTTAACAAAACAGCTTCCCACTCAAAATATTTCATTAGTATACAAAGATACTAAATATTTCTAAGGCAAATGATTGTCCATATATACCTGTCCTCGTAATCCACTTCTTGTTGTAGTAAAGTTAACCTCAGTAACGATGGAAGCTGCATCCGGTGGAATAAAGGGATTTGGGTTTCTTGTTGACAAAAAAAGGCGAAATTCTTCATTGTAGTCGATAATTTTGTCACCTATTTGTACCACATAACGTGGTCCTGTTTTTTCAAAATGACATAATTAGTTGGCTGGAATATTCTGTATTTTGCTACATGACATTAAAAAATATAATTTTCTAGTACTTCTAAATAGTTTTTACTACAGGCTTTTTGATACAGTCCAAAATACAGCAACAGCAAGGCCACCCAAAAGACTATTAACGAGAATGCTCTACTGATCAATCAGCACTTATGCAAACAAGGATAAATAATATTCATTAAGACAATCCTAGGATACTGAAGCATCAAAGGAATATCTACTTATATTCAATATAGTTTTAACATTAACTATATGTTTGATATTACCAATTTTTCTGAAATGTTTGATTATAGATGACAAAAATAGAAACTCTTATTAATTATTCTCTACTTCAAAATTCATCAAAGTGTTTATTGTACTAGTATTTAAGATGTAACACTTGAAAACAGAATGACCTGGTAAAAACCTGGAATTAACAACGTATGAGTAATTGCAAAGAATCCATTATTAACGTCAAAAAAGATTTATTCAGACTGCCGTACACAGGTACTTTGCAATAAATTAAACTGAGAAAAAGTAAACTTCTGCGTCACAAAGGAGTTTTTTTATATTCTAATATAAAACACAATTATATTAATTATACAACATATACAGAAAAATCAATCAACAATTGCATGCATTACTTATGATTTTAACTGATAAAAAATAATTTTTTAGGTAAAAATATATATTATCAAAGATTATTTTCTAATGTTAAGAAAAACAATGTAATGAATTTTTGAGAATCCTAGAATAGATTTTAAAATTTACTTAACTTTTTAAAGTTAATGTGAAAAGAATTCAATATGTACTTTATGAAAGAGGATATGTAAATGGTTAAAAAACAATATCAAAATAATGCTGAACTTTAACCATTATTAGTAAAAAACAAATTTAAAGGTTCAATGTAATAACTCTACATCAACTAGAATGATTCAAGAAAATGCAAGCAGGATAAATGCAAAGAAAACTACTTCTAAGGACATCATAGTAAAACCACTGAAAATCTATGACAAATGCAGCACAACAATAATGCAAAGGCAGGTATTGAGTATATGGAGTTAAAGACCAATACTGGAAAAGTTTCAAAGTATTTATATTAAAAAAATAAGTCACAGACGCATACTGTTATACACAGGGTAGCCATTAAAAACTACCAGGTTAATTAGAAAACTACATTAGTTATTGCATGAATTGGTTAACTGTACTACAAACTGTACTACAAACTGTACCACAAACTGTACTACAAATATTAAGACTGCCATGGTGAATAAAAATGCAAAACCAAATGATACACTGTTTATGAGAAACACACTTTATAAAGAAAACCAACAGAAAATTGAAAGTAAAAGAATGGAAAAATATACCATGCGAACACCAATCCCCAAAATTAGTGTAATCATTCTAATGCCAAATTCTAAAACTTGAGATACTTCTAGAGACAAAAGACAGTTGATAATGATAAAGAAAATAACCAAACAGGAAGACAGCACATTCCAAATATGTATGCATCCAAACACACAGCTTCAAAATATTTAAAGTAAAAATTGACGGAACTAAAAGAAAAAATTCAAAATCATAGAGACTTCTTCTCAATACATGATAGAAGAAATAGAAATAAAAAGTAAAGGTATAGAAAATCTGAACGTACTATTAACAAACTTGAATTAATTGACTTTAGAGAAAATTAAAATAACCAAGAGCAAAATTTACATAATTTTCAAGTGTACACGGAATATTTGTGAAAATTAGCCAATGCCAGATCATAAAAAAAGCTTCAACAGGATTAAAAAACTGAATACAGAATAAGTTTTCTGACCACAACAGAGATAAGCTAGAAACCAATCCCAAAAGGGTAACTAGAAAATATCTAACTCCCTGGAAATTAAACAAAAGCAATGAGTAACTTATGAATTAAAAAAATACAAACCAAAACTTGTGAAGAAGGGCTTAGCAGAAAGTTTATAGACAAAAAAAATGCATATATTAGGAAAAAGAAAATAATGAATTATCAATACTTTGAATTTCTATTTCAAGAATCTAGAAAAAAGACAACCAAATAAAATCTAAGGAAAATATTAAGAATAAAATAAATAAAAAGCAAAAATTAAAAATACAATAGAGAAAATCAACAAAGTTAAAAACTGGTATTTTGAAAAAAATCAGTAAAATTGATAAACTGACCTACCAAAGAAAAAGAGAAAAAAATTATCAGTATCGAAAAAAAGACACATTATTGAAAAACTCTCAGAAATTTTAAAGTTATAAGAATATTATATGAAAACACACCAATATATTTGACAAATTAAATGCAATAGACAAACACCTAAAATAATTAATCTAACTTGATATATACACAGAATATAGATTACAAACAAAACTAAATTAACTCAGGGAGAAGAAATCAAGATGGCAAAGCAGGAGGATACAGAACACATCAAAAATATGTCTACACGTGAAACAGTTCTCACTGAAAGCTAACTGTAGGCTAGCAGAACTAGAAGACTGTAAGAAAGATGCATATAGAATTGGGTATAAATGGATGAGAAGCTATCAGGTCTGGACCTGTGCCCCTAGGAGGGGACTCAGAAGAAGAACGATCACACAGACAGAGATCCTCTCTAGGGAGTAGGTGGTTTGAGTCACAAATTGGGCACCCTTGTCAGACACTGAGAATGTGAGTCTCCTTGCTGTTTGGAGGGCTGGGGGAACTAACAGGAGGGCTGTGAGAAGCCTGGACTCCATTCATGAGGAGCACATCCTCGCTTGCTTACTTCCAAAAAAGGGCGGAGAGGGTGGACTGAAACTGCATAGGTGGCTGACTGGTTTCCTGTGACTGCTCCAGCACACATCCCACTCTAAGTCTAGCAACTGCTCCAGCCTCACTGGGGTGAGGGCTGCTACAGCTGAGCAGAAAGCTCAGCTGTGAGAAACAAAAGCAACACAGACCTAAAGCGTGTCTGAGCAGGGTGGGAGCAGCCATTACTGATGCTTACACAGGCAGCACATTAGAGCAGCCATGATTTCTGTCTGTGGTCAGACAGCCACAATTCGCACCCAGACCAATGCCAAGTGCCCATGCCAATCCCTCTTGCCCGGGCACTGCTCCCCTCCTGGGCAAGAATGCTGGTGCTGGGATTGAGGAGAAAACAGATTTCAAGGGAATGGAGCCAGCTCAGACCCAACCCTCAAAACTTCTGCTCCACACTATTTACAACAGCCAGGACGTGGAAGCAACCTAAGTGTCCATCAACAGATGAATGGATAAAGATGTGGCACATATAGACAATGGAATATTACTCAGCCATAAAAAGAAATGAAATTGAGTTATTTGTAGTGAGTGGCTGGACCTAGAGTCTGTCATACAGAGTGAAGTAAGTCAGGGAAAAATAAATACCATATGCTAACACATATATATGGACTCTAAAAAAAACCAGTGGTTCTGAAGAACCTAGGGGCAGGACGGGAATAAAGACACAGACACAGAGAATGGACTTGAGGACACTGGGAGAGGGAAGGGTAAGCTGGGACGAAGTGAGAGAGTGGCATGGACATATATACACTACCAAATGTAAAACAGATAGCTAGTGGGAGGCAGCTGCATAGCACAGGGAGATCAGCTCAGTGCTTTGTGACCACCTAGAGGGGTGGGACAGGGAGGGTGGGAGGGAGACGCAAGAGGAAGGGGATATGGGGATATATGTATACGTACAGCTGATTCACTCTGTTACACAGCAGAAACTAACACAACAATGTAAATCAATTATCCTTCAATAAAGATGTAAAAAAAAGAATCCAACAAAAGAGAGAGAAAAAAAAAACAAAACTTCTGCTCCAGCAACTTGGGAACAGACCCCACCCCGTACAGAGCAGTGATGGCCACTGAGCAGAGAAAAAGCCCCAGCTACACCTGGCTCTGATCTAACAACTCCATCTCCAGCCTCCTACCAAGGTGATAGATGCCAGCAAACCTGAGGAAAGACATGTTCTGTGTTCACATCAGATTCGGCTCTCCCACAAAAGCCACTGGGCACAAGCAGACTGTACCACACAAAGGCACCCATTAAAGACTGCAATAGGCAACAGTTTCACTAATTTCATAAAGACAGAGAAAGTTAAGCAAAATGAGCAGAGGAATTTGTCTCAATTGAAAGAGCAAGAGAAAATCCCTGAAAAAAACAACTAATGAGACAGAAATTAAAAATTTACCAGATTAGGAGTTCAATGCATTAGTAATAAAATATGCTAACCGAAGCAGGGAAAAGAATAGCTGAACACAGTGAGAATTTTAATAATGAACTAGAAAATATAAAAAAGAATTAGTTAGAATTGAAAAATACTGTAACTGAAATGGAAAACACAATAGAAGGATTAACAGCTGACTAGGTGATACCCAAGTACAGAAAAGTGATCTGGAAGATAGAATAATGGAAATAACCAAATCAGGAAAGGAAGGGAAGAAGGGAGAAAAGGAAGGAAGGAAAGAAGGGAGGAAGGAAGGAAGAAAGGGAGGGAGAGAGGATGAAAGAAAGAAGAACAGTTTAAGGGATCTCTGGGACAACATCAGTTGTACCAACACTGCATTATATGGGTCCCAGAGGAGAAGAGAGAAAGAACGGGGTAGAAAATGTATTTGATGAAATTATAGCTGAAAACTTCATAAACCTGAAGAAGGAAACAGATATCCAGGTACAAGAAGTACAGAGGGTCCCAAACAAGATGAACTAAAAAGACACACACCAAGACATATCATAATTAAATCAGCTAAAGTTAAAGAGAAAATTCTAAAGGCAGCAAGAGAAAAATGAAGACTCTCATACAAGGGAACCTAAAGAAGGTTACCAACTCATATTTTTGCAGAAACTTTGCAGGCTAGAAGGGAATGGCATGATATACTCAAAGTGCTGAAAAGGAAAAACCTGCTAACCTACAATAGATATACAAAAATTAGAGAGAAAGAAACACAAGCATACCATGAAAGGAAATCATCAAACCACAAAGGAAGAATCTAAACGAAGAAAAAAACGAACAATAAAGAACTCAAAACTACCAGAAAACAGGTAACAAAATGGCAATAAGGACATACCTATCAATAATTACTTTAAATGTCAATGTAATAAATATTCCAATCAAAAGACATAGGGTGGGGTTTCCCTGGTGGCGCAGTGGTTGAGAGTCCGCCTGCTGATGCAGGGGACGCGGGTTCGTGCCCCGGTCCGGGAAGATCCCACATGCCGCGGAGCGGCTGGGCCCGTGAGCCATGGCCGTTGAGCCTGCACGTCCGGAGCCTGTGCTCCGCAACGGGAGAAGCCACAACAGTGAGAGGCCCGCGTACCACAAAAAAAAAAAAAAAAAAAAAAGACATAGGGTGGAATATTGGATTAAAAAAGACCCATCTATGTGTTGCTTATATACAATGGAATATTACTCAGCCAGAAAAAGGAATGAAACTGAGTTATCTGTAGTGAGGTGGATGGACCTAGAGTCTGTCATACAGAGTGAAGTAAGTCAGAAAGAGAAAAACAAATACCTTATGCTAACACATATATATGGAATCTAAAAAAATAAAAAATGGTCAGAAGAACCTAGGGGCAAGACAGGAATAAAGATGCAGACCTACTAGAGAATGGACTTGAGGATACGGGGAGGGGGAAGGGTAAGCTGGGACAAAGAGAGAGAGAGCGGCATGGACATATATACACTACCAAACGTAAGATAGCTAGCTAGTGGGAAGCAGCCGCATAGCACAGGGAGATCAGCTCAGTGCTTTGTGACCACCAAGAGGGGTGGGATAGGGAGGGTGGGAGGGAGGGAGATGCAAGAGGGAAGAGATATGGGGACATATGTATATGTATAACTGATTCACTCTGTTATAAAGCAGAAACTAACACACCATGGCAAAGCAATTATACTCCAATAAAGATGTTAAAAAAAAACCCAGAAAATTAATTAATTAATTAATTAATTAAAAAGACCCATCTATGTGCTGCTTACAAGAGACTGACTTCAGAGCTAAAGACACACTAACTGAAAGTGAAGGAATGGAAAAGAGATTTCACGGAAATGGAAATAACAAGAAAGTAGAGGTAACAATACTCATATCAGACAAAGTAGACTTTAAAACAAAGTCTATGACAAAGAAGAGCATCATGTAATAATAAAAGGATCAACACAAGTACAGGATGTTACACTTGTTAACGTGTATGCACCTAATACAGGAACACCTAAATATATAAAGCAAATACTAAGAGACATAAAGGGAGAAATTGACGATAACAGAATAGGAGGAGCCTTTAACATACCACTTACATTAGTGGACAGATCATCCAGAGAGAAAATCAATAAGGAAACAGGGTCTTAAATGACACCACAGGCCAGTTGGACTTAACAGATATCTACAGGACATTCTACCCCAAAAGAGCAGAATACACATTCTTTTTAACTGCACATGAAATGTTCTCCAGGATTGACAATGTGCTAAGACACAAAACAAGTCTCAACAAATTTAAGAAGACAGAAATTATATCAGGCATTTTTTCTGACCACAACAGTATGAAACTAGAAATCAGTTACAGGAAGAAAACTGGGAAAAGCACAAATATGTGAGGAATAAACAACATGCTACTGAAAAACCAATGGGCCAGTGAAGAAATTAAAGAGGAAAACAGGAAATACATTGAGACAAAAGATAACGGAAACACAACTTTCCAAAATCTATGGGATGCAGCAAAAGCAGTTCTAAGAGAGAAGTTTACAGCAATGCAAGCCCACCTCAAGAAATAAGAAAAATCTCAAATAAACAACCTAACCTATCATCTAAAGGAATTAGGAAATGAAGAACAAATAAAGTCCAAAGTCAGCAGAAGGAAAGAAATAATAAATATTAGAAAGGAAATAAAATTAAAGAAATAAAATTAGAGACAAAAAAAACAATAGAAAAGGTCAATGAAAGCAAGAGCTTGTTTTTTGAAAAGACAAACAAAATAAATAAACCTTTAGCCAGGCTCATCAAAAGAGAGAAAATGCAAATAAACAAAAGAAGAAATGCAAGAGGAGAAATTACAGCCATTATCACAGAAATATAAAAAATAATAAAAGAATACTATGAACAGTTATATGCCAACAAAATAGACAACCCAGAAGAAATGGACACATTTCTAGAAACATATAACCTGACAAGGAAGAAAGGGACCATCTGAACATACCAATTACTAACAGTGAAATTGAATTTGTAACAAAAAACCTCCCAGCAAATCCAGGACCCTCCGGCTTCACAAGGGAATTCTACCAAACACATAAAGAAGAGTTAATGCCTATCCTTCTCAAAGTATTCCAAAAAAGTGAAAAGGATGGAACACTCCCAAATTCATTCTATGAGGCCACCATTACCTGGATAACAAAACCAGACAAAGACACTACAACAAAAGAAAATTAAGGGCTAATATCTCTGATGAATATAGATGAAAAAATCCTCAACAAAATATTAGCAAACCAAACTCAATAAAAAATAAAAAGGATCATACACCATCATCAAGTGGGATTTATTCCAGGGATGCAAGGGTCAATACTCGCAAATCAATCAATGATACATCACATTAACAAAAGAAAGAATAAAAATAACATGATCATCTCAATAAACACAAAAAAAGCACTTGACAAAATTCAACATCCATTCGTGATAAAAACTCTCATCAAAGTGGGTTTATAGGGAGCATATCTAAACATAATAAAGGCCGTTTATGACAAACCCATGGCTAACATCATACTCAATGGTGAAAAGGTGAAAAGAAAGCCTTTCCTCTCAAATCAGCAATAAGAGAAGGATGCCCATCTCACCAATTCTATTCAACATAGTATTGGAAGTCCCAGATACAGTATTCAGACAAGAAAAAGAAATAAAGAGTATCCAAATTGGAAGGGAAAAGTAAAACTGCTACTATCTGCAGATGACATAAAACTATATAAACAAAACCCTAAAGTCTCCACCAAAAAACTGTTAGAACTAATAAATGAATTCAGTAAAGTTGAAGGACACAAGATTAACATACAGAAATCTGTTGCTTTTCTATACACTAACAATGAACTATGAGAAAGAGAAAGCAAGAAAATAATCCTGTTTAAAATCACATTAAAAAGAATAAAACACTGAGGAATAAACTTAACAAAGGACGTGAAAATCCTACTCTGAAAACTATAAAACATTTAAGAAGGAAACTGCAGCTGATACAAAGAAATGGAATGATATTCCAATGTCTTCAATTGGAAGAATTCATATTGTTAAAATATCCATAGCACCCAAAGCAATCTAAAGATTCAATGCAATCTCTATCAAAATACCCATGGCAGGGCTTCCCTGGTGGCGCAGTGGTTGAGAATCTGCCTGCCAATGCAGGGGACACGGGTTCAAGCCCTGGTCTGGGAAGATCCCACATGCCGCGGAGCAACTAGGCCCGTGAGCCACAGCTACTGAGCCTGCGCTCCACAACGAGAGGCCGCGATAGTGAGAGGCCCGCACACCGTGATGAAGAGTGGCCCCCGCTTGCTGCAACTAGAGAAAGCCCTCGCACAGAAACAAAGACCCAACACAGCCAAAAATAAATAAATTAAATAAATTTTTAAAAAATATCCATGACATTTTTCACACAACTAGAACAAATAATCCTAAAATTTATATGGAACAACAAAAGATCCCAAATTTCTAAAGTAATCTTGAGAAAAAAGAACAAAGCTGGAGGTATTATGCTCTCAGTCTTCAGAATATACTAGAAAGTAATCAAAATAGCATGATACTGGCAGAAAATCAGCCACACAGTTCAATGGAACAAAATAGAGAGCCTAGAAAGAAACCCATGCACTTATGGTCAATTAATCTACAACAAATGTGTCAAGAATACACAATGGAGGAAAGACAGTCTCTTCAATAAGCGATGCTGGAAAAACTGGACAGCTACATGTAAAGAATAAAATTAGGACATTTTATCACACCATATATAAAGTAAATTCAAAACAGATTAAATGTAAGATCTAAAAAAATAAAACTCCTAAAAGAGAAGGCAGAATACTCTTTTAGATAAGTCATAGCAGTATTTTTTGGATCTGCCTCCACAGGCAAAAGGAAAAAAAGCAAAAATAAACAAATGAGACCTAATCAAACCTAAAAGCTTTTACACAGCAAAGGAAACCATTGACAACACAAAAAGACAACTACTGAACAGGAGAAAATATTTGCAAATGATATGATCAATAAGGGATTAATATCCAAAATATATAAACAGCTCATATAACTCAACATCAAAAAGCAAACAACCCGATTAAAAATTGGGCAGGAGACCTGAACAGACATTTTCCAAAGAAGAGATGCAGATGGCCAACAGGCACATGAAAAAATGCTAAACACTGTTATCGTCAGAGAAATACAATCAAAACCACAATGAGCTATCACCTCACGTCTGGCAGCTGGATATCATTTAAAAGACCACAAATAACAAATGGTGGCGAGGATGTAGAGAAAAGGGAACCCTAGTACACTGTTGGTGGGAATGTAAATTGGTACAGTCACTGTGGAAAACAGTATGGAGGCTACTCCAAAAACTAAATATAGAACTACCATATGATCCAGCAATTTTACTGCTGGGTAAACTTCCAAGGTAAACAAAAACACTAATTTGAAAAGTATATGTACTCCAATGTTCATAGCAGCATTATTTACAATAGCCAAGATACAGAAGCAACCTAAGTGTCCATTAATAGATGAATGGATAAAACAGATGTGGTATATATGTATATACCATATATATATATTAATATATATTGAAAATATATACATATACACACAATGAAATATTAGTCATAAAAAGAAAGAAATTCTGCAATTTTCAGTAACATGGATGAACCTAGAGGGTATTATGCTTAGTGAAATAAGTCAGACAGAGAAAGACAAATACTCTATATTGCCACTTATATGTGGAATCTAAAAAATAAAAGAAGTCAAAGTATATAACAAAACAAACAGACTAATAGAAATCAAACTAGTGCTTACCAGTGGGGAGAGAGAAGGGGAGAAGGGGAAGACAGGGGTATGGTATTAAGAGATACAAACTACTATGTATAAAATAAATAAGCAACAAGGATATACTGTACAACAGGGGTCCCCAACCCCTGGGCCGCGGACTGGTACCACCTGAACCATCCCCTACACCCTATCCGTGGAAAAACTGTCTTCCATGAAACCAGTCCCTGGTGCCAAAAAGGTTGGGGACAGCTGCTGTACAGCACAGGGAAATACAGCCACTGTTTTTTAATAAATTTAAGCGAAGTATAATCCATAAAAACATTTAATCACTATGTGTACACCTGAAACTAATATAGTTTTGTAAATCAACTATACTTCAATTAAAAATTATTCAGTTAACTAATTAGTTAAAACATAAACTCAGTTTAAAGGGTCTCAGCTCGGGTATACCGGCAACTTACAATGAAAGATAGATCACCATGGGAAACTCCACCTTGTCTCAGTAAAAAGGTATTCAGAGATGCTTTTTATAGAAGATGGACTTAACACTGGGTGATTTCAGAATGGTTCAAAGAAAGTGCGGTTTTGCTGGGGAATGGATGCTATCAGAAAGACCAGACAATTCTGATTTGTATCAATAATTTTGTTGATATCTAGGAGGTGTCAGAAATGGTGTCAGACTAAGCTATATGGATAAAAAAGCAGAAGTCACTCATAAGAGCAGGGAGAAGAGGATGTTTAGTTATCTTTGTGGCATGGAAGTGTCCTCGTTTTTGTGCGCTGACATGCTTATGGTCACAGAGTGACCTGCCTGTTGATGGTGTTCTGTGAAATGGTTTATGTTCAACAGGAGAGCACCATGGTCAAGCTGTAGAGCCTGGCCAGCTTCCAGCCCATAGTAGTCAGGTGCTGCTTTTTTCTTCCTCATTTATGCAATGTACAAATACAAGTAAAACTCATCTGTTATAAGGCAGGAATGTGGTTATCCTTGTGGGGGACAGTGGTAAACAAAGGAGTTTGGAATGCTGAAAAAGTTCTGTATCTTGATCTGGGTGCTTACAGAAGTGTATTCCATTTGTAAAAATCATTAAGCTATACAATTGTAAGTGTATCTCAATAAAAAGTGAAAATTAAGAAGTAACTGATTTTCTCTTGTAAGACTAGTCATGAAGAGGGGAGGGAAAGAACACTCTTGCCATCCTATACTATTTGATTGTGTAACCCATCAATGCATTATTCTGATATAACATTTTTAAAAATATTTCAAAATAAATGTTTTATTGTATAAAAAGAACCTTGGACATAAGTCCCTTACACTACTCTTAGAAAATATTACATGTAGAACTATAAAAGTCCAACACAGTCTTAACTGTATAAAGTCTTAATTTACATTGGAGTTAACCTACGATGGAGTTAATTTTGACTACATTTTTCTCCTGGGCACAAAATCTGTACTGTACTTTAGAGAACTGTGGAAACAGAATGATTAGGCACAAGTACAAGATTTGGTCTCACATTCTCTTTCCAGGGGAAGCCTCAACTTACATGGCTATTATTTTGGTTTCTGAGCCTGGATCAGTATTGAGTATATTTTGTTTCGATTTTTTTGGTTAACATATCTAATAGATTTGGAGCACCTGTATGTACAGATACATTAATTGGCTTTGTTTATTGTGATGCCTTGATGACTTCCTTAACAATTAGCCAAAGATACAGGCAAGATCTGCCTATAAAGTGTACCCAAATCCGGCCAATACTTATAGTTGAAAGAAATGCATCATGTTAGGAAGTGAAAAAGAAAGTTATTCTTTTTACACCAGGCAAGAGTGCTACACAATTTTATCTGTCTGGATTTCAAAATAAAAGTTGTTTGAACGTTTATTATGACCATGAAACTTAAACCAGGAAGTGGCCACCACTGCTTCCACAATGCTTGACACAGCGATGATTAAAAATATTTTGCTCACAGCAGATACTTGAACACTGCTAATGATTATTAATGATTTCTTTTTTACATTCCCCTGGGAAGAAGATGAAAATCAGTTCATCTCTTATATGCAGTATACCTTAACAGGTCCAAACTCTTCAGAAATATATTATCATCTGAATTAGAGAAATTCAAGTACCATGTGAACTGCCATATGGGTACAAACATTCCATCATATAGGTAACATCTTGGTAATGGTCTCCACTGATAAAATTGCTCACATTGTATTGTAAACCTTTCAAGCTTAACTAACTAAAGATGATGGGACTTACATGAAGATAAACAAAAAACCCAGCCACAAAAATAATCAAATCAACATTGCTCAAGGAAATATCCCACAGCCTATTAAGAATAAACTGCTGGCTTTATAGCCACTATATACAAAGAAAGAAAATCAACAACTGAATACCTTCTTCACTTTACTAGAAGCAGCATATTCCACACCTGAAGATTTTAGTACAACCTAATAATTTATCTGGTCAACAAACATGTGGCTAAGTTTGAATGGCAGCTCCTGTAAAAGCTGCAAGTGCCAACTCTGGAAGTAATCCAAGCAGTTGTAAACCAATCCTTGTCTTTGAGCCCTATATCTTTCAGATGCACAGAATTACAGATGTCTACAAAAAAATCTCACAGATAAGAAAATCCAATGGAATGCTACAGCCATCCACTATCCATAGGTAAAACTTTTGGCAACCTATAGCATGGAATATTCTGTACAATGAACTGGCTTCAAGTAGTGCTCTTGGCTATAAAGCATGTCACCCTGAAAATAACTGAAATATACCAGTACAGAGATTCATGGGTCAGAACTGGTGAGCTAGCTTAGGGTTTCTCAACCTCAGTACTACTGACAAATTGTACTGGAAAATTATTTGTTATGAGGAGATGCCCTGTACATTTTAAAGATATCCTTGGAATAGACGCACCAAGTTGTTACAACCAAAAATGTCTCCAGTCATTGCCAAATGTCCTCTGGGGGACAAAATCACTACCATTAGAGAACCACTGGTCTAGCTGTGTTCAGGCCATTAAGCTGCCTAGACTCAACTGGGGTACCAAAGACATACCTATATGGAGAACCACCCTCTAGAAACAGATACAGCAATTAATCACAAGGTTAATCTTTATGTTGCACATACATATGCCTGTATGAAGCAGTCGTGCCTAAAGTGAAGAATTTGGTCTAAAAGAGCCAATCAAGAATGTTTAGCTATCATCTCTACTATAACTCTCGAATCCATACTCAAACACCCCAGATGGAAATGAAATAACTGTAAAGGATTAGAATGATTAATAAAAATAATTTTGACATCTATTGCTAGTAAAACTTAAACTATTTGCCAACTACACTAGCCTCTCCTCCAGCAACTTCTACATAGATAGCTGGTCAAGCAGTCTTCAGCTATTTGACAGTTGCAAACTTCTACATCTAACTTCTGCCTTGGCTGAGCTACTAGGAACACAGGAAACAGAAAATTTAAAACAATGAGACTTTGACGAAGAATTGTACCTTGCTCTTCTTTTTGATCAATACATATTTGAGGGGATTTTTGAACTGCATAAATTTGAGGAGGAGAAGTACATTCTATTCCTATTACTTGTGCCTGTTTTGACATCACTATGTAGAAAGCAGTTCGTGTTGCTTAGATTAAGAACACTGGGACGTAAATGAACTTGGACACAGGCTTTGTTTTACGTCTTTCTAGGACAACCATCCTCTGTCCCCACAGGAAATATATGATGACAAATGGCTATTCATGAGGAACTCAAAACTGCAGAAAAGGACAATCTGAAGTATACTCAAAGGGGATAACAGACTTCAACTGATGTGACGTGAACATATGCGACTCTGGACTGAAGGTGGAAAAAGTAAGGTAGGGGCAGAGGTAACGCTCTTTTTCTCAATGAAGTGAACAGAAATTAACAAATTGACCCAAACAGCCCTGAACAACTATCTGGAATAGTGTTTCACTGTGTGAACAAATCATGATGTAGAATATTATCATTTTTTACCAGATCCAATTTTAGGGGACCTTGTCAAACTCCATTCTCAGAAAATGCAGCAGATATGGCTAAAACCTAATACCAATAAGAGCTCATCGAGATATATTTAAAGAGCGCTCAAGGGTCAGCATACAGACTAAAGGGAGTCAAATCCAGATGATCCTAAAGGTTCATTTCCACCCCCTTTAAGATAGCATAGCAAGAGGTAGCTCAACAGATCTGAATTAGCTCCAGGAAAGAACAGACTGAGACCAGAGACTGAACCCCAGGAAGTAAGTCCAGGTTATATCGGCAACAGTCCCACTACTAGGGTTCTTTCCATAACATATCAATCACTGCTAGGCTAAGCATACCTATTTGTGGGATAACAGGTGATCAGTAAATAGTACATTCTTTGCTATTTCTCTGCTATTTCTCTTTCTCTATTTCTCCCCAGTAACTCCAATTTTCTAAACTTTGTGGTGCTAGCAAAGTGTGTGGTGTAAGTAAGTATATGTACTTATATATAAGTACATGTCTATGACATTTTGCACAACAAGCTCTTACATAACTTTTCTAATATCAAAGTCTGGGTTAGGTACCTGCACAGAAAGGAGGTAACATAACAGTCCTAAGACCAGTATCCTTAGAGAGGCCTGCTTGCAAGGTTGGCCCATAACCATTGTATGGGAATTTGGATTTTGTTAAGGTTCTCACCATTCCCAGAATAGGTAAGAGTGGCTCACTGTGCTTAAGCTATTTGTTCAAACAATACGGTTTACGCTGAACACCTGCCTTCCTTTGGGGAGTCTGGAATTTTGCTACCTGCTAGACAGAGTGTGCTTACATAATAAGCCCCAATAAAAACTCTGGACACTGAGTCTCTAATAAGCTTCCTTGGTAGACAACTTTCATACGTGTTGTCACAACTCAGCCCTGGGGGAATTAGCACATTCTGTGTGACTCCAATGAAAGAAGACTCTTGGAAGCTTGCACCTAGGTTCTTGACTCCTGACTTCACCCTATGTGCCTTTTCTCTTTACTGACTTTGCTTTGCAACCTTTCCCTGCAATAAATCTAAGCCATGAGTGCTGAATCCCTTGAGTCTTTCTGGTAAAATATTGTTCCTGGGAATGGTGCGGGAGACCCTAACATGGTGCCTCTTTTACAAAGGCACTTTAAGTTTTTTACTTGCTGTTACTATTATATTCTGATGACATTACTATAATACAGTCCCCAAAAAGTTTTCCTCTCTTTAGATTCACTGAAAAGACCAAAAATGTCAAAGTTAGTTAATGAAGTTAATTATTTTGGATTTAAAAAGTAGTTACTCTCTGGAAACTGTCAAATATTCATTTACCTTGAGCAACCAGATCTCGTCTCAATAATGGATAAAGAACAGGTTCTATACCATCCATTTCTTGTATAATAAGGGTTTTCCCAAAACGTACTGCCAACTCAAGAGCTGTGATAAAGTTACTATCCTAAGAGAATAAATAAGAATACATATGAATTCCTTTATTACCTTAGATTTACAAAAGTCCTTACAGATAATGAATGAAGCTATTAACAGCAATAACACAAATATGTTAAAATTAATATGTATGTTAACAATACAAATTATTCATGATTGCTTTTCCAGTTATAAGTACTTGGTGATGAGTCAATTTAGTTGAATAAATTATTAATTTAGTTAAATAAATTCATAAATAAATTCATAAATAATTTAAATAGACATATTAGAAAAAAAGGATTTTTACATTAACAATAAAAAAGCCTTTTAAAATTTTCTACTATGATTTCAAATTGATGCAGAAATTTTCAAATTCTACATGCAATAAGTTACTCATCCAAGTATTAATAAAAACTACTTTGGGGGCTTCCCTGGTGGCGCAGTGGTTGAGAGTCCGCTTGCCGATGCAGGGGACATGGGTTCGTGCCCCAGTCCGGGAAGATCCCACATGCCACGGAGCGGCTGGGCCCGTGAGCCATGGCCACTGAGACTGTGCGTCCGGAGCCTGTGCTCCGCAACAGGAGAGGCCACAACAGTGAGAGGCCCATGTACCACGGGAAAAAAAAAAAAAAAAATAGAAAACAACTACTTTGGTTGTATTCAATATCACATTGAATGGAAGAAGAAAGACAAGATGATGAATTCTAGTAAACTTACCTTGACGTGATAGTTCTAATTACTGTAAAAAGAACCTTTAGATAAAATTCTATAACCATTCAAGAATTTTTAGGCTTTCTGGCTAGGTAAAGAGTCATTTTAAATACCACTCTAAGCCTCCAACTGTGGTTAAAAAAATTTTAAATATTTGGATAATTATTAAGATCTCCTACTACAACCGTAAGTGGCATTAAATATTTTATATATTATATAAAGATATTACAATTATTCTTAAACACAAGTGAGTTAGATATCCCCATTTTGTAAGTAAAGAACATTTTAAAGAGTTAATTTTTCAAGCACCTGAAGCATATCTACAAAAATTAATCATACACTAGGCCTTCCCCGATAAAAAAAAAAAAAACTGACCAAAAATAATTTCTTTGGTGAGATAAACATGACAGTGAAAAGTCACTACACAAAACACGATGGTTACATTTCATTGACCAACTGTCAAATCTTTGTACACAACAAAGATGCTCATTGATGAGTTACAGGAACAGGAAATTAAAAAGTCAAGGAGGTTTTCCTAATTCTCCAAACTAAGTAACTTACTTCTATAGCATCCTATACTTGTCTTTAATCATAATTTAGTGTAAATGCTTATTTGTTTAGTGTAAGTAATTACTTAATTTTCATCTCCATGAGGGCAGGAATTACTCACTTATAAATTCCCAGGGCTTAGATCAACACCTTGCATATAGAAGCAATCAAACAAATATTCTTATTCCTTTTTACAAATTAGAAGACTAAAGCTAAGAAAGCTACATTTCCTTCCCAGGACCCATACCAGGTAAGTTATAAGACTCAGTTTTGAATCTATGTTTTCTGATTATAGTTCTTTTCACCACAAGATACCATTACTAGTTGGTATCTAAATTATAAGTAATACACACCTGCTGGTTAATAACTTCCAAACGTGAGTCTTTCAAATGTGTCTTTAACCATTCTGTAGCTTGGGAAGAAGGGTCTACCAGAAATGGGCAAACTCGACTCTAATTAAAAAAAAAAAAGATTATAAGCTTTCATTAAATGAAAATAATTTCCTAAAAATTATTAATCAATTAATGAGTGAGTTTTTCTCTCAGGCTTTAGAGAACACAAATATACAACTACAATGAGGAAATAAGGGTACAGTTTTTAGCGGCACCAGAGGTTACATTAATCAATTTTACCAGTAATTAATACTAGGTAATTAAATTTAACCACAGTAAAGTGAATATAGTCTTATTTACTACACAATAACACAGAAAATGTATATTAACAATACAGTAAGCAGGAGTTCTAGTCCTAAGTTGATGCCATTTGTACCTCTCTTTTTGGTTTTAAAATACACAGCCAAGTCATTCCCTAACTTTAGATATTCTTTGGTTGAATAAACCATAGAGGCCTTACAAGAGAAGTATGAGCTAATCATAAAAGTATCGTTGAAATAATTAGCAATAAAATTATTTCTATTTTAAGACTAATTTCTCTAAAGTACTACATAGTTAATATTACAAAAGGAGTATCCTAGAAGAGAAAATTACATAAGATGATAGGTTAAGATCTAACAAACTAGGAACTAAACTCATTACAGAACGCCTTGCACTAATTAAACTCTGAAACAGAAAATTAGAAACCTGGCATTGTGCCCTATACATACAATGCCATTTAGCAAATTAAAGGAAGCCAATTATACATTTATACATCTGATCAATTTAAATAGATGTAAATATATTTAAATAAATTTTAAACCATCTAATAGTCATTGTTACCTAGCAAATTAGATTTAAATAACAGCTGACCTTATTTTTCTTAAATTTTCACATTTATTTGAAAAATGTAATGCAGTTGTGTGCTATAGGGATAAAATAACACATGAAAGTCACAGTGAAGTGAAGACTTAGAACTGGGGTAGATCTAATAAGAACATGGATGTTATCTTAGTGGCATACCAAGAGGGAGAGGGATGGTGGGAATCACATGCCCTGGGGATTAACAGCATTTTATCAGAAATGCTGTTTAAAATTGCCAGCACATGGTGATAATAAAGAGCTGACTGACTTTAAAACAGCTTTATTATTGTTTTAAAACTCTCTCTAGACAATGCGGCCTATTTTTACCTGCACCCAGAATGGACCACTCCCACCACAGCTCCACAGTGCTACCCCACTGTATGATCTTCCCCCAGCATCTATTTCTGGAGGCATCCAGAAATAGCAAAATAATATGGCTAGCAAATAGCTTCTTAAGTATTACCGAAGTATTACACCTAGGTTTTAGATCTCATTTTATGCTAGCATTCAATAGCAAACATTCCACAAGTAAACTAGATTTTGCCTAACCACAAAAATAACTATTTTAAATTTTAAAAAAGTTCTTACCCATGATTTTAAACCAATGATCTGATGCAGTTAAAAAGAGAATAAGATAATGTTTCAAAAAATCATGTTTTTAGCATAGAAAATATGCTTAAGAATTTCAAAGAAGGGCTTCGCTTGTGGCGCAGTGTTTGAGAGTCCCCCTGCCGATGCATGGGACACGGGTTCGTGCCCCGGTCCGGGAAGATCCCACATGCTGCGGAGCGGCTAGGCCCGTGAGCCATGGCCGCTGAGCCTGCGCGTCCGGAGCCTGTGCTCCGCAATGGGAGAGGCCATAACAGTGAGAGGCCCGCGTATCGCAACAAAAAAAAAAAAAAAAAAAGAAAGAATTTCAAAGAATACTTACAAGTTTGTGTTCATCTTATTTATACTTCTCCAGAGATTTAGAGAAGACCTCTGAGGTATATTTTAGGTCTGTGTTCCATGATTAAATGTGGTAAAATTCTACATTTAACAAATTATAGTAGATCTAAAAATAGTGAGCTTTCATTCATTCATGCTAATCATTCATCTACCATATGTTGAATAATGATTATAATAAGACAACACGAGAGATACAAAAATTAATAAGATACATTCCCTTACCTTCATTGGTCACACATCTAATAAAGAAGCAAAAAAACGAAAATTTTTTCAATCAAAAAGGACACAAAATTCTATAGGTGGATCACAGGCAGAGTTAGGAGAAGCTGCTAGGAAGCAATTCAAGTCAAACTAGGTCAAAAAAAATAGGACTTGGCCAGGCAAAGAAGTAAAAAAAGCAAATTAGGCCAAAACAACAGCCTGATTGAGAGAAGAATGAAAAGCTGGGAGTATCTGGAAAACTACCAGTAGTTTGGCATAGTTGGAATAAAAAGTATAGACAAAGATGATGCATATAAAATGGCAGGAGTAATCAGAGGTCTTTCTGATCATGAAGAGCATTTTATGCCATGTTTAAGGATAATGAAATTTTTATACTGCAGGTAGTGGGTAGTCACTGAAATATATTAATCAAGGAACTGTGATGATCAGATTAACATTTTAGGAGGATCACTCCAAAATAAAGGAACTGATACAGGGGCAGGGGACCAACTGCTATAATAATGTATTTATCCAGGTACAACATGATGAAGGCCTAAGTGAAGCCACTGGCAGTAGATGTGGTTAGAAGAGAATGAATTCATGACACATTTGAGAAGTAGATTTGACAAGACTTGCTGAATAACTAACTGAATGTAAAAGCAAAGAGACATAGTAAGAATGAGTTGCAGATTTGCAGTTTGCATTACTGGACCAAGACTGTGACATCTCCAGTGTTAGGAAATAAAAGAGAAGCAGGTTATAGGGAGTGGGTGAGGAAGAGAAACAATTATTAAAGTACATAGCTACCTTTGCCTAGCATGCATGCCCCACTCAATGCATTTCTCATGGGATTATCAATCATCTAGCACTGCACACAAGAGATGAGCAGGTGACCCAAACTAACCAATCAGAATCTTTCTGGGGAAGTAACAAATACTGGAAAGGAAGGGAAGAGATATCTTTAGTCTGAGAACATAAATTGTGATAATGGTAAACCTGGAGTCGCCAATGTCTATCCTTAACACAGGGTAGAAAGAACCTATCCAAGAATAAATCCATCTCTTAAGATGGAGAGAGAGAGAGATGTCCTGGTAACACCATTCGAATCCTGAAGCTAGTCCCAATCTTCTGAACACCTCAGTTATTTAAAAGCATAAGTTGCTTTTTTTAAGGAAAAAAAAAAAAGTACTAAAGTTGGCCACTAAAAGATTCTTGACTAAAAGTTTTTTTAAAAAATGATTAAAGACAGAGCTTGAGCTACCTACAAAGCTCCAGGTAACAATATCTAACAGGAAATTAGAACAACAGAGCTCAAAACAGAGGTCAAAGGCTAGAGACACATGATATCTATTGGCAAAAAAAAAATGATTAGGTAGTGGACATTTTTGAAAGCGATTATTTTTTTTCTTCCAGTTTTACTGATATAACTGACACACAACACTGTGTAAGTTAAGGTGTATAGCATAATGATCTGACTTACATACATCATGAAATGATTATCACAGTAAGTTTAGGGAACGTCCATCATCTCATACAGGTACAAAATTAGAGAAATAGAAAAAAATTTATTTTTCCTTGTCATGAGAATTCTTAGGATTTGCTCTCTAAGCAACTTTCATATATAACATACAGCAGTGTTAATTATATTTATCATGTTGTACATACATCCTTAGTGCTTACTTATCTTATAACTGGAAGTTTGGACTTTTTGACTTTCATCCAATAAGAAAAAGACTATTTTTCAAACATCTATAAAACTCTATAATTTTATTTTTAATAACCACAAGTGGGATAAGAGTAGAAACATTTTGTAAATAAAACTAAAGCTCATCTTTTGATAAGATAAGGAGAATTATATTAACAGGAATAACATAAAATAAATAAGTTAAAACATATACAGAAAAACACATATCTTGGAGAGGCAGCCTTACAGCATAGACTGCCTAGATGGCACTGTTTGAATCTTGGCTCTACCTCTTGACAGCTCTGTGACCCTGAACAAGAAACTTAATCCTTTTGTATCTCAACTTCCTTATCTACAAAAAGGGATAATACATGTACCTACTAAATAGGGTTGATTTGAAAATTAAATGAGTTAAGAGTTTAAGTGCTTTACTTGTATTAATTCTTAAATAATAATATATGAAAAACATAGTAAGTACATTTAAGTGTTGATTATTGTTATGCATTTGGGATTTAATGAAAAAATGTTTTCCCTATGCAATTTACCTTTACAATTTTATGTTCTTTAGACTAATAGCAAATTAGTTTGCATTTCCTCAGCATACACTAAATGGCAGGAAAGGAAAAAAAAAATCTCAGAAATTGAGTGGTATAAAGAAAACTAATTTGACACTGAACTGTCCATAAACAATAAAAAAAACATACCTAGTACATCTTCACAAGAAAAATTTATAATACTGTGAAATTTAAACCAAGAAAAATTTACAAGACTGTGAACTTTAAATTAATCATATTTTTCCATCTTCTTTCTGGATGCTTTCACTCACACCTCTCCATAGTGTCTCATACTCTCCATTTATCCCCTGAGTTCCACAATATTACAAAGATCATACAATTATCTTCCAAACAAGGACACGTTTGAGAGTAAAGAAAAAATTATTAATAATCACATCAGGAGAACAGGTGTAAATCATAGTCCAAGCAATCCAGGACATCACGGTCAAGATTTTCCCCTGCTCCTCAAGGACATAGGTCATATGAGCTTTCTGTGGCAGATAATTATTTGACTATTTCCTCACCCAGATAACACATGTGCTTCAACAGTTAGCTTAAACCAAATATGAGAATTCCAAGCATCTTTTGTTGTAAGACAAGGAATAATTTTGGACATAAAAGGCTATCCTTAGCACCAATAAGGGATTGAGCGACTATAGCCCTTGAATCTGGGAAATCCCGCACTGAATCTCTGAAAAACTTTATTGTAGTTAATGAGGAGACATGCTATATCTCTGAATCAAAAATACATTTAATTCATCACACCTAGTCATTTTTTTCTCAGGGAAGACTCCCAGAAACCCAATTTGTACATATTTAGACATCTAACTTCATATCACATGGTAATGTTAATGAGTAGATGTTATAGACTTGTTGTATCCAACCACACACGCAACTACAACAGTTTATTCTAAATCTAGTCCACCTTAGAATTAAGATAAAATGTTAACCATAATGGAAAATTCATTTCAACAAAATGACTAATTACTCTAACAAGTTTGTGCAAATGGTTTTGTTTTGTCATATAAATGCATATGTGTCTGTAAGAAACTTGGCAATATTAAATACAAAGTAAACTAAGCTTGTCATTAAAATTAATTTCAAAGACAATATCCCCCAAATTCATCATGAAAGACAATTTAATTCAGAATACAAAAGTAAATATTTTCAATTACTATTAACAGTAAAAAATAAAAATTATTGTGATATATTTTTCCTAAAAGCCTCTGATTTGTTATGGAATAAAAAAGAAAAATTCTTAAACTAGTATTTTTTTTTTTAATCTGCAAACAATTGCTTTCTTGGAGTACTGAAAAAAGGAGTGACTATGAAACCTTGGGAAAGGAATAACAAATATGATAAAAAGTACTAGGTTGTAATGAATTTATTTACATACACATTTAGAGTTCCAGATTTGTAATTCTAGTGTGAAAAATAATAATAAAAATGTTTAAAAAATAAATTAAAGTTTAAGCCAAATCAAATTAAAAGAAGGCAAAATTGTGTAATCTTTGTTCAACGACTTCTATGCTAGTAAGACACCAATGTATAGAGTCAAAGCATAGTCAGCTGATTAACAGGTCAAATCAAACAGAATAAATTATCCAGGAATGAACAGGGACCACAATTCATACTCACAATATGAATCATATAATAATACAGCTTACACTACCTAAGGAGAAGCATTTAATGTTTATATTTTCTTTGAGATGTGGAGTTATGAGATGAAGAAATGGTGTGTGGACAGAGAGAAGGGTTGTAGAGAGGAAAGAAAACACTGGTAATATAGAGTATAAACTGTTGAGATAAAAAGAACAGAAAAAACAAAACATATTTTCAAGGGAGAAATGTTATCTTCCAAATCCTGTATCAGAAAGGTAAACTAAAGTAATGGTAAAAAAAATCAAACTTCATACAAAGAAATGATTTGCTTGTATACAAGATTTTGAATTTGGTTTTCACACTCACTGCTAATTAAGGTATAATTGTTTCAACTTTAAATAATTACTTTTTGGAAACATATACTATGTAAAAGAACAATTTTCCAAAATATGCACATGGTTATCTTTAACTTATAACCCAAAACTCATCCATCTTCACTTTCCATAACTTTGTAAAACAAAATGAAATAAAAGTATAAAATTTTTATTTTTAAAATATACTCTAGATGAAAGAACTATATAACCAAATGAATCAAGTATCCCTAAAACATTTCTATTATTATCAGGAAGTTCAATTTAAAATATTTTGCCATCAAAATGATACCATTTTTATTTATACTTTTGTATTAAGGTAAAAAATAAATTACACTGAAAATTTTAGAGATGCTACCTGAATCACAAATGGATTTTTATTAGCAAAATATTTTTTACTTTTACTTAACTAAGACTAACTGTGAAAGCCTAAGGATTTGAAGAAGGTAGTTCATGGAGCAAGCTTCAAAAAAAAAACATTTCTAATGAGAAGATTAAAGTAGATTAATTACCTGCAAGATAACAAGAGCATTTTCTATGGAAAGGTCATCTGATGGTAGGCCTTCACTTTTCCAAATTAACTGTTCACTTTCAGTACAAAGAAACCTCCTCAGATCAAATTCTGAAAAATTAAGATATCAATAATACTTTGCTACAATAATCTTATGCTTGATAAAAGAAAGGGAATAAAATTATTTATAATATACTCAAACAAAAGTCCCATGATCATTCTTAATACACAATCCACTCTTCTGCATTTAGAATCAGAAACTAAAGAGAAAAAAAGTTTTAAAAAGTGCAAAGGAATGAAACTCAAATTATATTTCTTCTATCAAATGAATGTTTCAAAACTATAATAATTTGCGAAAACCACAAAATTCACAAAGAATTTTGGAATTCCTACATCTCATCTTACCATAGGAAATTAGTGTAAAAATTAATAAAATGTTTAACTGCATTCATACAACATCAAAATAATTCAGTGGTGTCAGTTTCAAAAAGAGATTTTATGGGTAGAAGAGTCATTATAATAAAGCGATTCTCAGAACATCTGTAGAATTTAGCAAATCTAAAGTAGCTATGGTATCCTTTAACTTACAGAAAATTTTCCCCATTTAAAAAAAAGTAAAATGACAAAAATCAAAAGATGTGCTTTTTAGTATACTGAAATTTCAAATTTATGAATAACTAAATACAAACTTTCAAGACCAGCTGACTTGGTCCATTCTACCAAACAGGTTTTTCTCAGACCCTCAGGAGCAGCAGAAAGATATGTAATAAATGCAGCAGCTAGCTGAGCTCTTTTAGGAAGAGTAGCTAATTCCTCTGTTATCTCTGTAACCTGGAAAAAAAAGGAGAGAGAGAGCAACATATGGATATGTTCTAAGTTAGAAAAAAAATATTGATAGCTTCACAAATTGAAGTTCTGACTATAGAAAAAATCATTTATTGGTTTAAAGTAATAACATGTCTGAACAAAATTGTCGAAATGTAAAAATACCAACAAGACCTCAGACCTTGCTGTGATATTAAAACAATGTATAAAATCCCAACATATCTGTAAAGAAGAATATATTTTGTCATTGAAATTTCCTAATAATTCTAATAAACACTGTGAATTAGCATCACTTTGAAAAACATGATTTAGATACACAGAGTATGAGCAAAGGTAAAAAACAAAAATTAAGCATGGAGACTCTTTAATTAGAAGCATAGTGTGGCTAATGCATAAGCCTGAGCAGAAAGAGTACCAAAATAGGAATAATGAAAAGAGAAACACAGAATTGACTGGAAGGAGGAAGATTTGAAAGTCTTCCCATGCCATGCAAAGTAGCTTCAGTTTTAACCTGCGGTAATAATGAGCCACTGAAAGTGTTTAAACAGAGCAGTGAGTGATGTAATGAGACTGGGTTTTAGAAAGATAATTCATCTGACAAATAAGAATCAACTAATTAAAGGGTCAGATAGGAGAAAGACAAGTCAGGAGAATTCAGGTGAAAAAAGAAAAAGAAGAGAATTAAGGAGGGAAGACAACTATGAGGGATATTTGCAAAGGGATACAAATTAATAGAAGGAGTCTAAGATAATCCACATATTTTTAGTTTTGATGCCTATAAGAAAGATGCCTTATGAGACATAGGAAATAAAAGAGATTTCATATGAGAAAAGAAAATAAGTTAATTTAGACATGTATTTGAGTTCCGGAGACAGCTGAATGCCAATATCTAAGGTATAGTTACAAATATGAATTTAAAAGTCAGCAGATTAGAAACATAGCTCTGGTCAGCATCATCATTTGGGTGATATTCTTAAGACTGGATGAGAATTCCTAGAATATCTGCAGAGAAAGGAGCTGAGGAAGAGAATACTGAGGGGGCAATCGACATTACTGGATAAGCAGATGAGGAGGATCCAGCAAAGGCAGGAATCTAACTGCTTAAAACAAAAACAAAAACAAAATCAAAACAAATGAACAGAAACAAGAGACAACACTTTAACAAAGTTGAAATAAGAGAGAATCTCAAACACAAATAAATAGCTGACAGTGTCAAATCCTAAGAGGACTGTCTTGGTAAAGGTAAGTCCAAACAAGGCTCTAAACAGTACTAAATTTTCCACAACTCATTTTTACCACTACCTTTTCCTAACTAAAAGAGGAATAGGATGCTTTGTCTAAAATCCATTCATATAGAGATATTTTGCTTAAAGACTAATTCACGGCAGAGCTTCAAGATGGCGGGGGAGTAAGACGTGGAGATCACCTTCACCCCACAAATACATCAGAAATACATCTACATGTGGAACAACTCCTACAGAACACCTACTGAACGCTGGTAGAAGACCTCAGACTTTCTAAAAGGCAAAAAACTCCCCATGTACCTGGGTAGGGCAAAAGAAAAAAGAAAAAACAGAGACAAAAGAATAGGGATGGGACCTGCACCAGTGGGAGGGAGCTGTGAAGTCAGAAAAATTTCCACGCACTAGGAAGCCCCTTCACTGGTGGAGACAGGGGGTGGTGGGGGGGAAGCTTCAGAGTCATGGAGGAGAGTGCAGCAACAAGGGTGCGGAGGGCAAAGTGGAGAGATTCCCGCACAGAGGATCAGTGCCGACCAGCACTCACCAGTCTGAGAGGCTTGTCTGCTCACCCACAGGGACAGGTGGGGGCTGGGAGTGGAGATTCGGGTTTCAGAGGTCATATCCCAGGGAGGGGACTTGGAAGAAAAGGGAGAAAAAAAAGAAAGAAAGAAAAAAATTAAATTGAAAAGTAAAAAATATTATTAAAAACAAAAAAATAAAAAAGTAATAAAAGAAAGAGAGAGCAACCAATCCAAAAAACAAATCCACCAATGATAACAAGCAGTAAAATGTATACTAAAAAAAAAAAAAAAAAGCCACACAGAACCCTAAGACAATGATAGAAGCAAAGCTATACAGACAAAATTACACAAAGAAGCATATCCATACATAGTCACAAAAGGAGAAAAAGGAAAAATATTTATATATGTATAAAAAGGAAGAATTCAACCAAATCAGTAAGTAAATCTGCCAGTGATAATAAGCTCTAAATACTAAAGTAAGATAAACATAAAACCAGAAACAAATTATATGCAGAAAGCAAACCCCAAGTCTGCAGTTACTCCCAAAGTCCACTGCCTCAGTTTTGGGATGTTTCATTGTATATTCAGGTTTTCCAAAGATGCAGGGTACGTCAAGTTGACTGTGGAGTTTTAATCCGCTGCTCCTGAGGCTTCATGGAGAGATTTCCCTTTTTCTTCTTTGTTCGCCCAGCTTCTGGGGTTCAGCTTTGGATTTGGCCCTGCCTCTGCTTGTAGGTCGCCTGAGGGCATCTGTTCCCTGCCCAGATGGGACAGGATTAAAGCAGCAACGTATTAGGGGTCTATGGCTTACTCAAGCCAGGGGGAAGTAGGGGTACGGAATGCGGGTTGAACCTACAGCGGCAGAGGTCAGCATTTTGTTGCAACAGCCTGAGGCATGCCATGTGTTCTCCTGGGGAAGTTGTTCCTGGATCACAGGACCCTGGCAGTGGTGGGCTGCACAGGCTGCCGGGAGGGGAGGTGTGGATAGTGACCTGTGCTTGCACGCAGGCTTCTTGGTGGCGGCAGCAGCAACCTTAGTGTCTCATGCCCATCTCTGGTGTCTGCGCTGATAGCCACGGTTTGCGCCTGTCTCTGGAGCTCATTTACATGGTGCTCTGAATCCCGTCTCCTTGCACACTACGAAACAATGGTGTCTTGCCTCTTACGCAGTTCCAGACATTTTACCGGACTGCCTCCCGTCTAGCTGAGGCGCACTAGCCCCCTGCCGGCTGCGAGAGCTGAGTTCAGGACATGGGTCCACCAGAGACTTCCCGGCCCCACCCGTAATATCAAACAGCAAAAGCTCTCTCAGAGATCTCCATCTCAACGCGAAGGCCCAGCTCCACTAAACAACCAGCAAGCTACAGCACCCTATGCCAAACAACTAGCAAGAGAGGAACACAACCCCACGTGTTACCAGAGAGGCAGCCTAAAATCATAATAAGGTTACAGACAACCCAAAACACACCAAAAGACGTGGTCCTGCCCACCAGAAAGACAAGATCCAGCCTCATCCACCAGAACACAGGCACCAGTCCCCTCCCCCAGGAAACCTACACAACCCACTGAACCAACCTTACCCACTGGAGGCAGACACCAAAAACAACAGGAACTACGAACCTGCAGCCTGCAAAAAGGGGACCCCAAACACAGTAAGTTAAGAAAATGAGAAGACAGAGAAATACACAACAGATGAAGGAGCAATGTAAAAACCCACCAGACCAAACAAATGAAGAGGAAATAGGCAGTCTAACTGAAAAAGAATTCAGAGTAATGATAGTAAAGATGATCCAAAATCCTGGAAATAGAATGGAGAAAATACAAGAAACATTTAACAAGGACCTAGAAGAACTAAAGAGCAAACAAACAATGATGAACAACACAAAAAATGAAATTAAAAATTCTCTAGAAGGAATCAATAGCAGAATAACTGAGGCAGAAGAACACATAAGTGACCTGAAAGTTAAAACAGTGGAAATCACTGTTGCATAGCAGAATAAAGAAAAAAGAATGAAAAGAATTGAAGACAGTCTCATAGACCTCTGGGACAACATTAAATGCACCAACATTTGAATTATAGGGGTCCCAGAAGAAGAAGAGAAAAAGAGAGGGACTGAGAAAATATTTGAAGAGACTATAGTTGAAAACTTCCCTAATATGGGAAAGGAAATAGTCAATCAAGTCCAGGAAGTGCAGAGAGTCCCATACAGGATAAATCCAAGGAAAAATACTCCATGACACATATTAATCAAACTATTAAAAATGAAATACAAATAAAAAATATTAAAAGCAGCAAGGGAAAAGCAACAAATAACATACAAGGGAATCCCCATAAGGTTAACAGCTGATCTTTCAGCAGAAACTCTGCAAACCAGAAGGGAGTGGGAGGACATATTTAAAGTGATGAGAGAAAAACCTACAACCAAGATTACTCTACCCAGAAAGGATATCATTCAGATTCGATGGAGAAATTAAACCTTTACAGACAAGCAAAAGCTAAGAGCATTTAGCACCATCAAACCAGTTTAACAACAAATCCTAAAGGAACTTCTCTAGGCAGGAAACACAAGAGAAGGAAAGACCTACAATAACCCAAAACAATTAATAAAATGGTAATACGAACACATATATTGATAACTACATTAAATGTAAATGGATTAAGTGCTCCAACCAAAACACATAGACACCTGAATGGGTACAAAAACAAGACCTATATATATGCAGTCTACAACAGACCCACTTCAGACCTAGAGACACATACAAACTGAAAGTGAGGGGATGGAAAAAGATATTCCATGCAAATACAAATCAGAAGGAAGATGGAGTAGCAATTCTCGTATCAGACAAAATAGACTTTAAAATAAAGACTATTACAAGAGACAAAGAAGGACACTACATAATGATCAAGGGATCAATCCAAGAAGAAGATATAACAATTGTAAATATTTATGCACCCCACATAGGAGCACCTCAATACTTAAGGCGAATACTAACAGCCATAAACAGGGAAATCGATAGTAACACAATCATAGTAGGGAACTTTAACATCCCACTTTCACCAATGGATAGATCATCCAAAATGAAAATAAAAAAGGAAACACAAACATTAAATGATAACTTAAACAAGATGGACTTAATTTATATTTAAAGGACATTCCATCCAAAAACAACAGAATACTCTTTCTTCTCAAGTGCTAATGGAATATTCTCCAGGATAGATCATACCATGGGTCACAAATCAAGCCTTGGTAAATTTAAGAAAATTGAAATCGTATCAAGTATCTTTTCCAACCACAATGCTATGAAACTAGATATCAACTACAGGAAAAAATCTGTGAAAAATACAAACACATGAAGGCTAAACAATACACTACTAAATAACCAAGAGATCATTGAATAAATCAAAGGAAAAAACCTAGAAACAAGTGACAATGAAAACACTATGACCCAAAACCTAGGGGATGCAGCAAAAGCAGTTCTAAGAGGGAGGTTTATAGCAATATAATCCTACCTCAAGAAACAAGAAATATCTCAAATAAACAACCTAAAGTTACACCTTAAGCAATTAGAGAAAGAAGAACAAAAAAATCCCAAAGTTAACAGAAGGAAAGAAATCATAAATATCAGATTAGAAATAAATGATAAAGAAATGGAGAAAAAAATAGCTAAGATCAATAAAACTAAAAGCTGGTTCTTTGAGAAGATAAACAAAATTGATAAACCATTAGCCAGACTCATCAAGAATAAAAGGGAGAAGACTCAAATCAACAGAATTAGAAATGAAAAAGCAGAAGTAACAACTGACACTGCAGAAAAACAGAGGATCATAAGAGATTACTACAAGCAACTACATGCCAATGATATGGACAACTTGGAAGAAATGAACAAATTCTTAGAAAAGCACAACCTCCCGAGACTGAACCAGGAAGAAACAGAAAATATAAACAGGCCAATCACAAGCACTGAAATTGAAACTGTGATTAAAAATCTTCCAACAGGGCTTCCCTGGTGGCACAGTGTTGAGAGTCCGCCTATCGATGCAGGGGACATGGGTTCGTGCCCTGGTCCGGGAAGATCCCATATGCCGCAGAGCGGCAGGGCCCATGAGCCATGGCCGCTAAGCCTGCACGTCCAGAGCCTGTGCTCTGCAACGGGAGAGGCCACAACAGTGAGAGGCCCGCGTACCGCAAAAAAAAAAAAAAATCTTCCAACAAACAAAAGCTCAGGACCCGATGGATTCACAGGCAAATTCTATTAAACATTTAGAGAAGAGCTAACACCTATCCTTCTGAACCTCTTCCAAAATATAGTAGAGGGAGGAACTCTCCTAAACTCATCGTACGAGGCCACCATCACCCTGATAACAAAACCAAAGATGTCACCAAAAAAGAAAATTAGACCAATATCACTGATAAACATAAATGCAAAAATCCTCAACAAAATACTAGCAAACAGAATCCAGCAGCACATTAAAAGGATCATACACCCTGATCAAGTGGGGTTTATTCCAGTAATGCAAGGATTCTTCAATACACGCAAATCAATCAATGTGGTAAAGCATATTAACGAATTGAAGGAGAAAACCATATGATCATCTCAATAGATGCAGAAAAAGCTTTCGACATAATTCAACACCCACTTATAAAAACTCTACAGAACATAGGTATAGAGGGAACTTACCTCAACGTAATAAAGTCCATATATGACAAACCCACAGCCAACATCATTCTCAATGGTGAAAAACTGAAACCATTTCCACTAAGATCAGGAACAAGACAAGGTTGCCCACTCTCACCACTCTTATTCAACATAGTTTTGGAAGTTTTAGCCACAGCAATCAGACAAGAAAAAGAAATAAAACGAATTCAAATCGGAAAAGAAGAAATAAAACTGTCACTGTTTGCAGATGACATACTATTCATAGAGAATCGCAATGATGCTACCAGAAAACTACTAGAGCTAATCAATGAATTTGGTAAAGTAGCAGGATACAAAATTAATTCACAGAAATCTCCTGCATTCCTATACACTAATGATGAAAAATCTGAAAGAGAAATTAAGGAAATACTCCCATTTACCATTGCAACAAAAAGAATAAAATACCTAGGAATAAACCTACCTAAGGAGACAAAAGACCTGTATGCAGAAAACTCTAAGACACTGATGAAAGAAATTAAAGATGATGGAAACAGATGGAGAGATATACCATGTGCTTGGATTGGAAGAATCAACTTTGTGAAAATGACTATACCACCCAAAGCAATCTACAGATTCAGTGCAACCCCTATCAAACTACCAATGGCATTTTTCACAGAACTAGAACAAAAAATTTCACAATTTTTATGGAAACATGAAAGACCCCGAATAGCCAAAGCAATCTTGAGAAAGAAAACTGGAGGTGGAGGAATCAGGCTCCCTGACTTCAGACTATACTACAAAGCCACAGTAATGAAGACAAAATGGTATTGCCACAAAAACAGAAATATAGATCAATGGAACAGGATAGAAAGCCCAGAGATCAACCCACGCACATATGGTCACCTTATTTTTGGTAAAGGAGGCAAGAATATAAAATGGTGGAAAGTCTACAAGGAGAACTACAATACGACCCAGCAATCCCACTACTGGGCATATACCCTGAGAAAACCATAATTCAAAAAGAGACATGTACCACAATGTTCATTGCAGCACTATTTACAATATACAGGACATGTAAGCAACCTAAGTGTCCATCAACAGATGAATGGATACAGAAGATGTGGCACATATATACAATGGAATATTCCTCAGGCATAAAAAGAAATGAAACTGAGTTATTTGTAATGAGGTAGATGGACATAGATACTGTCATACGGAGTGAAGTAAGTCAGAAAGAGAAAAACAAATACCGTATGCTAACATACATATATGGAATCTAAAAAAAATGGTTCTGAAGAACCTAGGGGCAGGACAGGAATAAAGACACAGACAGAGAATGGACTTGAGGACACAGGGAGGGAGAAGAGTAAGCTGGGACGAAGTGATAGAGTGGCATGGACATATATACACTACCAAATGTAAAACAGATAGCTAGTGGGAAGCAGTCACATAGCACAGGAAGATCAGCTCGGTGCTTTGTGTCCACCTACCTAGAGGGGTGGGATAGGAAGTGTGGGAGGGAGCCGCAAGTAGGAGGAGATATGGGGATATATGTTTATGTATAGCTGATTCACTTTGTTATACAGCAGAAACTAACTCACCAGTGTAAAGCAATTATACTCCAATAAAGATGTTAAAAAAAAAAAAGATTAATTCACATCATGGCCATTAATATCTAGATAATTTATCCTAAGCCAGGGCTGAAATTTAATGGATATGTTTTCCTTTTCATTTTGTTAACAAATACATTATCTTACACATTTCCTGTGTTTTAAACAATGCCTCTTTATGACCTCTCTTTCAAACAAACCTGCGCATTCCATCTCTTGTGTTCTCTGTCAAGCTGATTAATCAAGACTTCTGCAGCTTTAATTGTTTCTTGTGCTTTGCTTACTTCAGCTTCAAGTTTGGCAGCTTCTGAAGTCCTGCTCTGAAATCTATGAAAACATTAAAGTTTAATTAAAGACAACTGGATTTAAGATAGATTTAATTAAATTATGCTTATATAGTAAAGTGAACTTTTATACAATAATTTAATTAACTATAATATTGATAATATTTGCATATAAAATATCATTAATGTAAGAGACACAATACCAACACATACATTTAAAGGGGAACATTCTCACAGGGCCTTAATGTCCTACTACATTATGTATAAACTTATGAATATGACATTCAAAGGCCCAGTCATAATATTGATCTATCTTTTCAGTTTTATTTCATTTTACTCAGTTCAGTAAAACTATATGTCAACATCTGAAGAATTTTATATTCTCAGAAAATGCCCTATCTTTTATCTGCTGTGCCCTTCAACAGGATGTTCCGTTTGCCTAGAATACTCTCCACCTCCTTCCTTATCCCTATCTCATTCCTCACTCTAACTCCCTTAAATATATACCTATCAAAAATATAAATAAAATCTTAAAACTCACCTGATATATTCAGCCCATCAGATATGTTCTCTCCCTATGTGCCCATTTGCTAAAGTTTAAAACTTTTAAATTATTTTCCTTAAAAATACTTGTACATATATATTATTTTATTAAATATAATAGTAATATTCCTATTACTTAGTCCTTTGACAAATATGTAAGTGCCTTCAAAATGCTCAGGATTCTGCCAATTCTCAGAATAGTTGAAAGTAAGTATTACAATTCTCATTTTATATATATGGAGACTTAAATCCAAACAGATTATTGCACAGGTCTCCCCAACAGTAAGCAGAGGATCTAAAATTCATATATAGCTGTGTCTGATATTAAATTCCAGGCATTTTACAGTACTTTTATTGCCTCTCTAAGTGCTCTATTCCTCCCTTCCCTAGACATAAGACTCTAGGAGTCACTTGTTCAAAATGGTAGCCACATAAATAAAATTAAAAATTCAATTCCTCAGTCACATTATCCACAAGGTCCTCAGTAATATTATTCAGAAGGTTTTCATAATAATCCTTCCAAAATACTGGTAGTATAGTGTAGTGACTAAGAAAAGGAACTTTATGGAGTCAGACAAATACAAGATCTAATGCTTGCTTAGTCATTTACTAACTGCTTAACTTAGGCAAATAAATTTTTCCAATCTTTAGCTTCCTAGTCTGCAAAATGTAAGAATATCCACCTCTCAGTGTTGTTTTAAGTATTAAAAATGATGAATACGTAAAGTGACTAGGACAACACCTGACACATGCAAATGACTAACAAATGGAGTCAAACATTGGTATCATAAGCTAACAACTCAATAAATATTTGACAATTATCTGAGTATTATTAAGCACTGATTCTGAGCATGTAACACTGAAAATAATATATTATTTTCCTTATACTTCTCTAATTATACCAGGAAGGAAATTATGTGATTTCATTTCTGTATGTCTAACATAAAAAACATTCAGGAATATGAAAAACATTGAATTTATGGGTTTGAAGATTTTTTTGTTTATTCTCTATAAATAAACATATATAAATGTAAAAGAGATAACTGTTTTCTAACGCTGTAGAGAAAAAAAAATTCAGTTTTCAGTCTGATGAATTTTTTCTTGGTGCAATAATTTGTATTTCTTTCATAAGAAAGAAAAGGATACATAACACACCACTTAAAGAAAAAATATGTTTATAGAAAAGTTTTACTCTCATAAAACTGAAAGCAAGTGATAACATATGCTATATTTAATGACACATTCTCCAGTTTCCAATCTTCACAATTCTTAAAGGGAAATGCTTCCACATTTATAATAATTCCCATACCAATATTTTCTAGCCTATATTAAAAAGCAATCACAGGAACACAGAGGTACATGCAAGGTTTTAAGATTAATCACATTCATAAATGCTTCTTAAATTTGAGAATAATATTTGCATGAAGGAATATTTTTTAATACCAAAAAGGGCAAAGTTAAAAAGACAAAAATTTTTTAACATGACCATATACCTCTGGAAATATTATGGAATAGGTGGTCCTATAGCATCATCTGAAATAAAGGAGTCTAAAATCTTGAAGTCAAAATTATAAAGACATGGGAATACCAAATGTAAACACTCCCAGCATTAACACATTACATTCAATTCTTCCTGCTCAATTTTCCAATGCTTGGGAATACAGAAACTTAAAATATTTTTGTTCTTATTAAATGTTTTTAAAAAGGAAGACATTCTATATTATTTTACATCCTTCCCCCTTTTAGAGATACCAAAAAATTAAGACAGTGATTATAACTAAGATTTTCAAAATTTAAGTATTAGTTGAGGTATGTTTTCAAATATTCAAAATACATTTCAAAACTTAACTTACTTTTCTTTGAGTTCTGACACTGTTTGACCAACAGAATTAAGAAGCTCCTCTAGTTTCCTTTTTCTGTCTTCAGTTTTCCGCAAATTTCTAAAATATAATTCAATTTTATAAGTCATTCTACTTTAGTTATCAACAAAAAGCCACAACAGCACCTTAAAATGTAATTGTGCAGTAAATAAATGACAATGAAAACTATCAATAATTCAGTAGTTATAATACCTTCACCTAGAATTTGATTTGAAAAGCCATGCTATAATTAAGTGTATTCTCTGACCTAACCATACCACTTCCAGGAATCTATATTTTAAAACACTTGTGCCCATAGATTTCTAGATAAAAATGGAAGACTAAAAGTATTCACTTATCTTCTATCCCTTCTAAAATCCTACTAAAATGAAACCAAGGGAATAAATTAAAACATACACGCACAAGAATAAAGACGAAGAAAGAGAAAAGTACTACGAAGGAGTAATTTTAATAAAATTTTGAAAGGTGATAACTGACATACCAAAATACAAAAGGGCAAAAGTTAAATGACTGCAGGAAGATAGGTGAAAAGAAGTATTCAAAAATGTTCAGGAAATGTAGACAACAGGTACCTCTGAAGAAAATAATAGAGCTAAATACAGAAGATTGTTTAATAATTGATAATACAACATTTGACCTCAGAATCCCTCCTGCATTGAGAGCAGACTATCCTCTACATACATCCCTGAAAGTCAAACCTTATGCCCCTTACCCATCCCCAACCACCCCTACTTAATCCCTAGGCAGAAGATATTAGGATTCTTCTAGAGAAATGACTGGCTTACCCCTCTCAAAAATACCCACAAATATTGAGAAGTTGTCATCAAATGGCCAGTCCACACTGCCATGCACTGCTGGGCATTTGTGCATTGCACAAATCAACTTGAGTTTTTGTCTAAACACGGATTGCAAGGTCTCATTCCCCAGCATATCTGATTCAATAAGCCTTGATGGAGATCAAAAATTTGCTCTTTTAACAATTTCCCAGGTAACATTGATGCTGCTGGTTCAGGGACCACATTTTGAGAACTACTATAATAGAATAAGGCCTTCAAAATCATGAGATTAATCTATTTCTAGTCTAGTATTTTAAACCCAGCCCAATTATGATCACATATAATAGTATAATACAGATAATTTTAGACATGCAAATCTCAAAATATTTTTCATCCCATATAATCTTGCTTAAGAAGCTACTATGGAGGATGTGTTCCAGAAAAATGAGGGACTAACTAAGAAAGAGAAAGACAAAGACCCAAAATAAGAGAATATGATCAGAAAAGAGACAAATATAACCCCAGAATAATGGTGAAAAGCAATCTCAAGATAACTTAAGCTGTAGACTGCAGGCCTGGGGAAGAATTAACTCACCTTGAAACAGGAGGACAAAAGGCTCTAAGTAGGAGAGTACTAAGAAAAAATTAAATAGAACACATAGATTCCAAATACGTTTTAGGGTCTGACAAAAAGACTATGGATAAATATGTGATACATAAACAGAAAAAAATAATCAATTGAAAAAATAAGGCAATTATTAAGCATAACAAAAGGTATACAAGAAAAGAAATATACTCATAAAACATGATATATCCAAGCTGTAAAAAATATTTATATAATCAAAATATATAATCATATTTAATATGATTTAACACAAACATTTCATGTAATTATACTGAAAAAAATAAGAAACTTAGGCAGCTAAAAATATCCTTGTGTAGAGTAAGAAGTAATAGATAATTTCAAAAGGTGAATGATCATGAACATAACATATCTCTTAGTCTGCATTTAGAACAAATGAGATAAAATATAATACTAACTTAGTAACAATAGCAAATTAAAGTTTAAGCCCCAAAAGTAAATCGTTAAATTTTCCCCACACCTGCCAGATAATGTTTTGGAAATAATATACTAAAAGTTTCCTAAAACTTAGAGAAAAAAATATAAAAGCTCTAAATTTCTAAAACCTACTTTTTGTACTTTGACAGTATTCCTTCACAAAATTTTGGCTCTTTCTAAAGGAACTTCTACCAACTTATCTTTCCAACAAAACAGAGGAGGAAAAAAGTGAGTTGATTCTGCTATACATATTTTAATTGCTTTTTCTTTTTTTGTTCTGTTTAACTTTTTTTTTTCTTTAATGATGTATAGTTAATTCACAATACTGTGTTAGTTTCAGGTGTACAGCATAGTGATCCAGTTTTTTTTTTTGCAGATTATATTCCATTGTAGATTATAAGATATTGAATAAAATTCCCTGTGCTATATAGTAAAACCTTGTTGCTTATCTATTTTATGTATAATAGTCTATGTCTTTTAAGAATATATGCCTAACCTATCCCTCACTCTCTCTCTCCTTTCGTAACCATAAATTTGTATTATATGTCTGTAAGTCTGCTTCTATTTTGTATATAGATTCATTTTGTGTATCTTCTTTATCCATTCATCTGTCGATGGACATTTAGGTGGCTTCCATGTTTTGGCTATTGTAAACAGTGCTGCAATGAACTCTGAGGTGCATGTATCTTTTCAAATTCTGGTTTTCTCCAGATATATGCCCAGGAGTGGGATTGCAAGATCATATGGTAGCTCTACTTTTAGTTTTTTAAGGAACCTCCATACTGTTTTCCATAGTGGCTGCACCAGTTTACATTCCCACCAACAGTGTAGGAGGGTTCCCTTTCTCCACACCCTCTCCGGCATTTATTATTTGTGGACTTTTTGATGATATCCATTCTGACTTGTGTGAGGTGATACCTCATTGGGGTTTTGATTTGCATTTCTCTAATAATAAATGATGATGAGCATCTTTTCATATGCCTGTTGGCCATTTGTATGTCATCTTTGGAGAAATGTCTATTTAGGCCTTCTGCCCATTTTTTTATTGGGTTGTTTAAATTTTTGTTAATGAGTTGTATGAATTGTTTGCATATTTACCCCTTGTAAGTCACACTGCTTGCAAATATTTTTTTCCCATTCTGTAGGTTTTCTTTTCATTTTGTTGATGGTTTCCTTTGCTGTGCAAAAGCTCTTCAGTTTGATTAGGTGCCATTTGTTTATTTTTGCTTTTATTTCTTTTGCCTTATGTGACTGATCCAAGAAAATATTGCTATGATTTATGTCAGAAAATGTTTTTGCCTATGTTCTCTTCTAGGAGTTTTATGTGCCATGTCTTATATTTAGGTCTTTAAACTATTTTGAGTTTATTTTTGTATATGGTGTGAGGGAGTGTTCTAATTTCATTGATTTACATGTAGCTGTCCAGCTTTCCCAACACCACTTGTTAAAGAAACTGTCTTTTCTCCATTGTATATTCTTGTCTCGTTTGTCATAGACCATGGGTGCATGGGTTTATTTCTGGGCTGTCTATTCTGTTCCATTGATCTGTATGTCTGTTTTTGTGCCAATATTACACTGTTTTGATTACTATAGCTTTGTAGTATAGTCTGAGGTCTGGAAGGGGTATGCCTCCAACTTTAGTCTTTTTCCTCAGGATTGCTTTGGCAATTCTGGGTCTTTTGGAGTTCCATATAAATTTTAGGATTATTTGTTCTAGTTCTGTGAAAAATGTCATGAGTATTTTGATAGAGATTGCATTAAATCTGTATATTACTTTGGGTAGCACAGTCATTTTAACAATATTAATTCCTCCAATCCAAGAGCATTGGATATCTTTTTGTCTCTTTGAATCATCCTCAATTTACTTTATACCAATGTTTTACAGCTTTCAGCATATACGTCTTTCACCTCCTCAGTTAAGTTTATTCCTAGGTATTTTACTTTTTTTGACACGATTTTAAACAGGATTTTTTTCTTTTTTTGCTTTCTCTTTCTGATATTTGTTAATGTAAAGAAACACAACAAATTTCCATGTATTAATCTTGTATCCTACTACCTTTCTGAACTCATTTATTAGTTCTAATAGATTTTGTGTGGAGACTTTGGGGTTCTCTTTATAGAGTATCATGTTATCTGAAGTAGTGACAGTTTTCAATCTTTCCTTCCAATTCGTAAACCTTTTACTTCTTTTTCTTGTCTGACTGCTGTAGTTAGGTCTTCCACTACAATGTTGAATAGAACTGGTGAGAGTGGATATCCTAGTCTTGTTCTTGCATTTACCGGGAAGCCTTTCAGCTTTTCACCATTGAGTATTATGTTGGCTATGGGTCTGTCATAAATGGCTTTTATTATGTTCAGATATGTTCCCTATATACCCATTTGGGTGAGAGTTTTTATCATGAATGGATATTGAACTTTGTCAAATGCTTTTTCTGCAGCTATTGAGATGATGATGTGGTTTCTGTCTTTGCTTTTGTTAATGTGGTGTATCACACTGACTGATTCACATATTTTGAACCATCCTTGTGATCCTGGAATGAACCCAACTTTATCTTGGTGTATGATCCTTTTCATGTATTGTTGGATTCAATTTGCTAATATTTTGCTGAAGACGTTTACGTCTAAATTCATCAAAGATATTGGCCTGTAAATTTCTTTTTTTGTAGTGTCTTTGTCTGGTTTTGGCATCAGGATAACAGTGGGCTCATAGATTGAATTTGGAAGTGTTCCCTCCTCTTCAATTTTTTGGAATAGTTTTAGAAGGACTGGTATGAGTTCCTCCTTGTATGTTTGGTAGAATTTCCCAGTGAAGCCATCCACTCTAGGGCTTTTGTTTGCAAGGAGGTTTTCTTTTTTTTTATTATTATTACATATTCTACTGCACTTCTAGTGATCAGTCTGTTCAAGTTATCCATTTCTTCTTGACTCAATTTTGGCAGGCTGTATGTTCCTAGAAACTTGTTCATTTCTTCTAGATTGTCTAATTTGTTAGTATAAAACTGTTCATGGTATTCTTATAATTTTTTGTATTTCTCTGGTATCAGTTGTTATTTCTCCTCTTTCATTTATTATTTTATTTATTGGAGTCATTTCTCTTTTGTTCTTGGTGAGTCTCTCTGGAGGTTTGTTGATTTACCTTTTCAAACTACCAGCTCTTGGTTTTATTGATCTTTTTTATTATTTTTTTATCTCTTATTTTATTTATTTCCCCTTGAACTTTATTATTTTGTTCCTTCTGTTAACTTTGGATTTTGTTTATCCTTCTTTCTTATTCATTTTGGTGGTAGGTTAGGTTGTTTGAGATTTTTCTTGTTACTTGAGGAAGGCCTGTATATCACTATAAATTTCCCTCTTAAAACTGTTTTGCTGCATCCCATAGATTTTGTAAGGTTGTGTTTTCATTGTCATTTGTCTCAAGGTATTTTCTGATTTATTCTTTGATTTCATTGTTGAGCCACTGTCTTTTTAGTAGCTTGTTGTTTTGTCTCCATGTGTTTGTTCTTTTCCTATTTTGCTTTCTGTAGTTTATTTCTAGTTCCATACCACTGTGGTCAGAAAAGATGCTTGAAATAATATCTAACCTCTTAAATTTGTTGAGGCTTGTTCTGTGGTCTAGTATGTTATCTATCCTAGAGAATCTTCTATGTGAGCTTGAAAGGAACATGTATTCTGTTTTTGTTTTTTGTTTTGGATGTAGTGCCCTGTAGACATCAATTAAGTCCAACTGCTCTATTGTATCATTTAGGAACATTCTTGCCGTATTGATTTTCTGTCTGGATGATCTGTCCATTGATGTCAGTGGGGTGTTAAAGACTCCTACTATTATTGTATCGTTGTCAATTTCTCCCTTTATGTCTTCTAGCATTTGTTTTATATACTTAGGTGCTCCTACAGTACAAGTGTAATATCCTCTTCTTATATTGATCACTTTATCATTATATAATGCCCTTTTTCTTTCTATATGGCTTTTGTTTTAAAGTCTATTTTGTCTGATAGGAGTATTGTTACCCCCACTTTCTTGTTGTTTCCATTTGCATGAATTCTCTTTCTCCATCGCCTTTCAGTCTATGTGTATCTTTCATCCTGATGTTAGTCTTCTGAAGGCAGCAAATTGTAGTTTCTTGGTTTTTTTCCTCCAATCTGCCACTCTGTCTTTTGATCAGAGCATTTAATCCAGTGACATTTAAAGTAATTATTGATAAGTATGTATTTACTGCCATTTTAATCCTTGCTTTCCAGTTGGTTTTGTAGTTCTTCTCTGTGCAGTTTTTTTTTCCTTTGGCAGGGGGAGGGGGTTGATGTTTTTCTTTTGTAGTATGCTTGAGTTCTTTCTTTTTGGTTTTGGTGAATCTATTGTACGTTTCTGATTTGAGGTTACCATGGAGTTCAAGTATGTTGACCCATAACTATATCTATTTGCTTTAAACTGATAGTCATTCAAGTTCGTATTTTTAAAAAATCTACATTTTTATACTCCCCTCCCCTACATTTTGTGATTTTGATATCCTATTTTATATTGTCATGCTTATCCTTTTACTGTTAATTATAGTTAAAATTACTTTCACAAATATATTATTATTTTTTAATCTATGTATTGGTTTTTAAAAGTGATCTTGAATCCTTTTATATATTTGCCTTTCCTATTCTGATTTTCCCTTTCCTACAGATTCTTGCTTCTTTTCTATTTAGAGAAGACCCTTCAATATTTCTTTTAGGGTAGGTTTAGTATTGCTGAATTCTTTTAGTTTTTGCTTCTCTGAAAAATTCTTTAGCTCTCCTTCTATTCCAAATGATAATCTTGCTAGGAACAGCATCCTAGGTTGCAGGCTTTGCCCTTCAGTACTTTGAATATATCATGCCATCCCTACTAGCCTGTAAAGTTTCTGCAGAGAAATCAGCTGATAGCCTTTTGGTGGTTCCCCTGTAACTAAATCTTTGTTTTTCTCTTGCTGCCTTTAGAATCCTCTCTTTAACTTTTGCTATTTTAATTAATATATGATTTAGTGTGGGTCTGTTTGGGTTCATCTTGTTTGGGACTCTCTGTGCTTACTGTACCTGAGTACGTTTCCTCCTTTAGGTTTGAGAAGTCTTCAGCCATATTTTCTTCAAATACATTTTCAACCCCCTTCTCTCATCTCCTTCTGAAACCCCTGTTATGCATAGGTTAGCATGTTTTATATTATCCCATAGATCTGATATGTTGATTTCATTTTTTTTTCATTTGTCTTTCTGTCTGCTGTTCTGATTGGGTGATTTCCATTATTCTATCTCCAGATCACTTATTTATTCTTTTGTCTCATTTAGTCTGCTATTCATTGCTTCTAGATTGGTTTTATCTTGGGAATTGAATTGTCTATTTTTGATTGGCTCCTCTTTATAGTTTCTAGGTCCTTGTTACAGTGATCTGTGTTTCTATCGATAATCTTTCTTAATTCAGTTAGCATTTTTATTACCTCCTTTTTGAAATCAGGGTCTAGTAGACTGCTGCATGGTCTGTTTCATTATTTGTTCTTACAGGGGATTTATCTTGTTCTTTTAATTGGAAGTAGTTCCTCTCTCTTTTCATTTTACTTAACTTTCTTTGTCTCTATGAATTTAGCAGAAACAGTTATCTGCTGTGGTCTTGAAGGGGTGTTTTTATGTGGGAACATCACTGTGTAGACTGTGTGAATCCAATATTTTTGGTGTGAGGGCTGGTTTCAGTTGGACGCCAGCCACATCATTCTTCAGGGTGTGTGGGCTATTATCCCCTTGATAGGTGGTATGGCTGGTGTTGTAGCATCTAGAGCCTGTACAAGACGTGAGGTGGGACTTTTTCTCTGCTCCATGGCTGTCAATGCCCTGTCAGAGGTGAGGTCTGCTCCCCAGTTGTTGGAGTAGAAGCCCTGATGGTCAGGCTCAATCAGTTTCCACTGTCCATGAGTTCAAGCCCTGCCCAAAAGGAGGTGATTGCTAAAGCAAGTAAGGCCCATGCAGTCACAGAGGACCTATGCATCACCTGTGTAGGCATTCACGTTTCTGCTCAGAAGCAGCCCAAGGTTGAATCCCTTTCTCTGCTGTGTTCATCTGAGATCTAGTGCAAGGCTATGGTCTGAAGTAGGCTGGGGCTGAGGGCTGGGGCATTGTGGCTGCAGGAATTGAAGTGACTGCACTGCCACCAGAGATCTGGGCTGCCTCTGTGGCAGTGTTCTCACAGGACCTGTCTGCCCCAGATCTACTGCTAAGTTGTGGCATGGAGTGAGTGGAGCCAGAGCCAGGGTGCTCTCACTGGGAGACGAAAGGCTCTGTACTCCTGAGCATGCTGATGACAACTGCTACCGTCCCACCTGGACCACATCCCAGTCCCTCGGGCTGTGTCTCTCTCAAGGTCTGTCTGCCTGAGCTTCAGTGCTTAGTCACTGGGCATTTCTGTGGCACTGTTCATGTGCACACTGACAATGGCCTCCATGACTCCACCGGATCATACCCCAGCCTCCAGAGTCTGTCTCTCCATAGCTAGACCAAGTCTGTGTGCAAATCTTGCATCAGGGATGGAGTGAGTGGGCCTGGGTTGTTTGCCCGTTCGGATTGGGAAGTGGTAAGGCAGCACCCACTAATGCAAAACTCTCTCGACCCTGCTTGTTAGCAAGCCAGCATGCGAGCACTCCTCACAAGTAGAGTCTAGGCTTTTCCAGCCCTTCTGTCTGTCTCAGTAGATTTCCCAGCAGGCGAGGGGGACTGTCTCTTCCACGCAGGAGCCCAGTACTGGTATGCCCAGTGTGTGGCTCAACCTCCTCGCTCTTCAAGTCAAGGGTCCACCCATATAGAACTTTTCTTTCTTACAGATCCTTCCTAGGGGCTCAGTTCCTGACCAAATGCCTTTTTTTCTGTCCTACCCAATTATGTACAGATCTTTCTTGCAGCTTTAATTGTACAGTTCTTCTGCCAGTTTCTAGTCAGTTTCCCATGATAATTGTTCCACATGTAGATGTATTTTTGATGTGTTTGTGAGGTGAGGTGAGCTCCACATCCTCCACTCCATCATCTTGATCTACATTCTTAATTTGTATTTAAATGACTCAGTGTTGTCTGCTGCCTTTTTAGATACAGACAAGAAACAAATCCTAATAATATAACTAGGTCATTAGATTGATGAAAATAAAGGCTAGAACTATTTATATTTTATGTTTCACTTACGATTCTAATCCTGCCTGTTCAGTTTCCAAAGGCTGAATTCGTTCCAAGACATGGGAGTACTGGACATTGGCTTTAACCCAGGCAGCTAAAGGAGCAGCTGCGGTACTGGCACGCTTGGCATTCTGAAAAATACATCAGAAATTATTCTGCATCTTAACTTAATTTCAAATAAAGGCAAAGTTAATTCTAGTGTATTTTCTTTAAGCATTTGTTTAATAACTTATCCCGAATAATGAAGTTTTTGGTTTATAGCAAAAATAAAGTGAATTGCTATTTTGATTAAGTGAAAAATACATACACTATTTTTTCTTAAGAATAAATCATTTTGAACCACATACAATCTTTAATATAATGACATTTCATTGACATAAGTAATTATCAGCCACGTTTAAAATGAATACATGTGCCGTCCACAACGATGTTCAAGCACCAATTCTTTCTCTTCAATATACAAGATAGATCTTTACTAGATAAAAGCAATTTTCAAACAATTGCTATTGGTGTCAAAGAAGAAGTACATGACATTTTGAATAAAGGATATAAAAAAGACCAGAATCATGGAATTTAAACTGTTTGCTGAAATTAGATATAAGTATTCCAAGAGAGATATCTGTTATTATATGACAAGTATACTAGAAGAAATAAAAGCATACAGGCAAGTTGGAAGTTATGACTAGTTAGGAACTTACCACTGACAGCAGATCATAAGATTCAAAAACCACTTAAGACAATAAACCTTCCCCCAACCCTCTAGATTCTACAATAGTTTACCTAATTCTTCTGGTAAATGCTTCCCAGCTATAATACTTACAACTTATTATAATGAACTTTTAGTTTTTAGGTAAACTAAACAATCAATAATGATAAATCATCATATTTTGACAAGGTGAATATTATATAGTATGGAAAGGGAATTTATGGCACAACTGTTAAAAATTACCTTTGGATCAAAAGATCCTTTATTTTTAAAAAGAAGTTCTTCAACACTCTCTCTTATTTCCTTTGTAATATTTCGTGCATCAAAGGTTGCTATGTCTTCTCTCACACCTCTCTTTGCAAGGAAACTGAAATTAAAGCATAGTACTTCAAATAAGGCTAAATAAAGTTTGCTATTTTTAACAAAAATATCAATTTAACAAAGTGGTGTATACAATACTTTTAATCTATTAGTTAACCAAAAATAGGGTACTTTTAAAGTACTTAAGCTTCTAAAGTACCATTCGTCATTTTTTATAGACGAGGATCTCCAGAAAGATGCACAACAGTTTTTCTAATGTTCTGTGAATACACTGAAGCAATAAAATGAAGGAATTATAATCTTGAACTCTACCCAAATCCCTTTTTGTGAACCCCTGGGTACTAATACATTCTAGGATATGCAAGAAAATATTCTGACTCCTTTATAAGACAGATTTTAAAGTGCTCCCTCAATCTAAATCTTCTCTCCCATTTCAGATAGAGAAAGAACTCTACTATCAGCCTAAGTCCTAAAATGGAATTGAACAACAGCACAAACCACAATACCATTGTTATACTGTGAAACCTAAAGCTGCATAATTGCATACTGAGTTAATAATCAGCCTTTTCTCTTCCAGTTTACATCACTCTTATATAATTTATGGGGCTCTCGCCTGCTCCCTGTGTCTCTCTGTCTCTGCCAAGAATCCAAGATTCTTTTTGAGAATAGTGACTATATTTACTTCATTAGTAAATCACAGTAAACACAATGCTCTATACTGTGTGAGGACCAAATAAATATTTGTTTATTAAGATGTTCTTAAAGACTTTAAGGCATTCCTGTTTTCCTTTGACACTTTTAACAATCACTTATAGAGAAAGGAAAATATAGATCTTGATATATGATTACATAGACCATCTTGAAATATCAGGGGAAAGTGTGTAACCAGGTAGGTACTTAGATGAAATTCAGTTTGAGAAGCAATATAAGAAATATTTAAAAATACAAAAGAATGTATAATTCATTGGTGAAATAACATTTTTCACAAATTCAAAAACTTACCTTTTCATGCTCACCCAAGATGTATCAAAGATACCCATTATTCTTAAAACTCCTTCAAGAATGTCCCTGATTACATCAGGTGGCATACGCAGTGAACGAATTTCTGAAAGAGATTCTGGCTTAATGTTTCCAACTGCTAGTTTAGCTTCATTGACTAGAGGCTAGAACACGAAAAGGGCGTTTTTACTTTCAAAAAATATATATAAAAAAATCACTAACTCTTTACAAATAATGTTTTATTGTCATTTTATTAAAAATGACTCTAGTTATTAATATCCGTTCTCTTCAAATATCAAAATGCCCTGAAACACACAAAGTACAAAATGTTCAAATTGAGAAAGTAAGAGTTTCTTCTCACCATAACTACAACAGTCTAATTTGGAAAATCTAATTTGTTTTGAGACAATTTGCCATTTTCAAGAGGCTCTTTATATGCTAAGACTTGTTTGCTTATTTAATCAAGTCTCAAGAAAAAAAGCCTAAGAGTTTATCTACAAAATATTTTTTCCTCTACAGTCAAAACAACATGGTTCACACAAAACAAAGATTATTTTTAACAACCATCAGTTAATTTGCTTACTCCTCCTAGCAGATTTTCCTTCCCGCTTCTCTTTTATAAATAGTATTGAGTGAAAGCCACATTGATAATACTATTAGAAAGTGACTTATGCTTTAAACTCCTATGTAAAGTTGGTAATCAAAAATGTAAATGGCTCTTACACTGTTTCCTTTTTTTTTTTTAACTTACCTGTACTTCTTTTAATTCATCATCAATTTTGTTTTTCCTTTCTTCAATTTTAATGACTTCTTCTGCTATTCTGTGCTTTAGTCTTTCAAGTTCTGTCTTTTGTTCACTAGCATCCTACAGGAATATTTAAATAGCATTCCAATCAATTTTAATGCACTCAACATTTAAAAGCATGATACCAAAAATGTTATTTTAAAATAGCACTTTCTATTAAATGCTTTTCTAATATTAATTGGCATAAGAGTTTCTAAAATGCCTAGGAAACATGATATAAATTACTCTATGTTTACTATTAAGAAGTATGCTTTATTTATTTTTTTCTGAATAGCAAAGTAATAAATGCTTACTATTTAAAAATCAAACATGTCCGAAATGCATAATTTAGAAAATGATCATAATAATATACATTTAACACTTGCAACAACCCTGAGATAAATATTATGCTTATTTCATAAATAAGAAAACTGAAAATAGAAGTCTTCTATAATTCTAATAGTAGAATAGTAATAATTCTTAGAGACAATCTATAGTATATTAGAAGTTTGTTTCTAGACTTTATTTTAGACAAAAATTAATTGAGGGCTTCCCTGGTGGCGCAGTGGTTGAGAATCTGCCTGCTAGCGCAGGGGACACAGGTTCAAGCCCTGGCCTGGGAAGATCCCACATGCCGTGGAGCAACAGGGCCCGTGAGCCACAACTACTGAGCCTGCACGTCTGGAGCCTGTGCTCCACAACAAAAGAGGCCACGATAGTGAGAGGCCCATGCACCGTGATGAAGAGTGGCCCCCACTTGCCGCAACTAGAGAAAGCCCTTGCACAGAAATGAAGACCCAACACAGCCAAAAATAAATAAATAAATAAATAAATAAATAAATAAATAAAAAGCCAAGCATTTAAAAAAAAGAGCAGGCTTTAAAAAAAAAATTAATTGAAATCATGACACAATAATATGGCAAATATATGAACAAAAATTAGTAAAGATTCAAAGAACACTAAATGATATATTAACACATGACCTCTTTGCTCATGAATACAAAAATCAAGGGTCTCACATATATAAAAATGGATGAACATTATGAATGTTTGTGTTTGACTTATTTATTTATTATACTATAAAAAAAACCAAGGGAAAAAATTTGTCAAGAAACCTTCCAAGAATCCTAACAACAGTGATTCTCAACCATATTATAATCATTCAAGGAGTTTAAAAACTAATGCTTGGCATCCTCTCTAGACTTATTGTGGTAATCATGTCACATTATATACATATACAGAATCATTGTACACCTGAAACTAATATAGTGCTATGAGTCAATTATATCTCAATTAAATCAAAAAAAGAAGAGACCAGAGAGTTTTCTTCTCTCGCTCTCTCCCTTCCTGAACTGGAAGAAATAAATTTCTGTTGTATAAACCAACAACAAGAACAATACTAACGCCTTGTGTCCTATTGCCAATATTGACTCTTCAGGTACCTGACACGTGAGCGCAATTGGTATCTTCTATGTTCCACAAGGGTTTCTACCTGTGTATCTCTGCTACCGCTCCTCAACAGGGAAAGTTCTTTTCTCCATCTCCACAATATCAAAATCACGCTTACAGGCCCAACTCACGTGCTTCGTGTTTTATTAACCTACTTTTCCAATTGTAAGTTATATCTATTCTGAGTGACTACAGCATTTAGTGTGTTCTTTCCTTATGTCACAAACCTAGAGTTGCTAGCTTTAAAAGTTGTACGGTTTGGTTTTTAAGCTGTCTCTCCCTACCATACTTATGTATAAAATAACAAACAGAAATGTCTCCAATTTATAATTGAGCAAAATTATTAACTTATAATACAAGATGCAGAGTTATTCTTCTGGGTCTCTACTAAGTAATACAATTAGCTACAGTCTTAGAAATACCTCTTCCCAGAACAGTCCAGAGAAAAGAATAGCATAGTACTCAATGTATCTTAATAATGTTCACTAGTTTGAAGGTACATAGGCACACGGAGTGCTGAATATTTTCCTTTTGTAAATATATAGTTATCAATGATATTATTCTTTATGAAGCTTTTACTTTTTTCAAATTACTCTTTAAAGGTAAGAAATTTAAAGGTGTTCCAATCGCAGCTACAGAAGCTAGGAGAATATGGAACGATGCCTTCAATTTCCTGAAGGGAAAAAAAAGTATTTGACAGATATTCTTAACAATAAAAATGACTAGCTGCTTCAGATAAGTATTTATATTACTTTGGTTCTAAAATTCCTTGATAAAAAATTATGCTAAAATGTTACAGTATGAAAATTAAATTTATTATCTGATCTATTACTTCCAGGTCAGGCAGTCCATAAATTTATGTTGTAAACACTGAATGTGTATATAATCATCAATTATCTGCAAATGTTATTGCTTTGAAGATTTTCCATCTGCCAAGGAATTTATTTTGACATGCCAGGTGAAATCTTTTGCTTATGCCATTCAAATCAGTCCAGATAACCCTCTTGAGAAGTTCACAATAAACAAACCTCCCTTCCACGCTCAGATTTTCAATGAAGATGACCAAACATGAAAAGAAAGCTTTTTTTGTGAATAACTAAGAATTATTCTTTAACTGAGAATAAAGCAATCATGTAAGAAAAATAATAATAAAACATATTCAGAAGAAAAAAAATATTCAGGAAAAATGAAACTTCATAAAATATCCTCTGAGAGCTAGTTGGAGATACTGCAACAATGAGACAACAACAAATAAGGACACTACTGCCAAAAGGAAACATCTAGAGATTTTTTTAAATCTCCTGAGAAATAATTTAACAGAAATGAAAAACTCAATAGGAGGGTTAAAAAATAAAGTTGAAGAAATTTTGAAGAAAGTAGAGCACATAGAGAAGAAAAAAAGTGAGAAAATATAAGAAAATTAGAGAACCAGACCAGTAAGCCCAAAGCCCAAATAATAAGAAGAATTCTAAAAAGCAAGAACAGAGAAATAAAGGAAAAGGATTTATCAATAGAATAATTTAAGGAGATTTCCCAGAACTGAAGCAGATAAATTTTCAGGTAGAAAGAACCCACACTGGACACAGTGGATGAAAATAAACCTAAAGCAAAGCAAATCACCACATCTTTCAGAAAAATGGAAACAAAGATCTAAAATAGATTCCAAGAGAGAAAATAAAAAACAAGTCACCCCAAAACAGATCAGGAATTAAAATAGCTTTGAGTGTTTCAATCACAACAATGGAATCTAGGAGAAAATGGAACAATGCCTTCAAAATCCAGAATACTATTCCCAGCACACAACCAACCAACCAACCAAGGACAGAGAAGAATGTTCATATATGTGAGATCTCAAAATTTATCGCCCATGTATCCTTTCTCACCAAGCTTTTGGGGATAGGCTCCACAGAAACGAAGGCGTAAACCAAGATGGTAAAGAATGATCTCAGGACAGCAGCTGTAACCAGGCAAAAAATGAAACAAGCCAGAAGGCTCTAGGAGAGAATGCTGCAGGTGGCTGATGAAAATTAAAAAATAGCTGAGGCCTTGTGAAGTCTTCACAGAATATTTAGAACACATTTTTAAATACGCAGTTTATGGAGTCATACCACTCCCCTTCCCAACTATCAGAAGTTTGGAAAAAAGGTTACTCTTCTGAGAAACTAAGTCAAAGAAGCTCTGGATTTGTAATTACCAGGCTAAGCACTACAAAGCTAAGGGCTAGAATGAGGTCTCATACTAAAAAATAAGGGGATTACATTTCCTTGCTGATTAATGATGTTGAGCATCTATCTTTTCATGTATTTACTGGCCCCTTTATAAGTCTTTTTTCATGAAGGGCAGGTTCAAATCTTTTGCCTATTTTTAAATTGAATTGTTAGTTTTATTAGCATTGAGCTGTAATCACTTCTATACATGCTGGATACAAGTCTTTTATCAAATACACGTTTGTAAATATTTTCTCCCAGTCTGTGACTTGCCTTTCATTTTCTTTGGAATTTATTTCAAAGAGCACAGGTTTTAATTTTGATAAGATCCTATTTATCATTTATTTTCTTCTTCTATTTTGGTATCATATCTAAGAAAGCTCTGCCTCACCCAACATCAAAAAGATTTTCTCTCATATCTTCTTCTAAAGTTTTATAATTTTATGCTCTACATTTAGGTCTATGATCCATGTCAAGTTACTTTTCATATAAGTTGTAAGGTAAAGGTTTGAGGGTTTTTTTTCCTCTCTTCATGGATCTCCAAATATTCCAGTACCATTTTTTAAAAAGACCACCCTTTCCCCATTTAAACAGTATTTTTGTATACAATTAATTGACCATTTATGCATGAGTCTGTTTCTGGATGCCACAGTGTTCCGATAGTCGATATGCCTATCATTACACCAATATTACCCTACCTTGACTACTGTAGCTTTATAGTAAGTCTTTATATCATAAGCCCTCCAACTTTGTTATTTTTAAGACTTTTTTATACTATTTACTTTTACTGAGATATATACACTAGTCTGATAAACACTGAAGTTAATTTAAATAAAAGAGGCATTGGACTTCAAGTAAGGTTAATAGTCACCCACATTGAGATGGGGAAACATATTTAAGACAAATCAGGGAGGTAAAACTAACAGAATTTAATGATTCATTAGAGTCATGAATTGAGGGAACAGAAATCTAACAATTTATAAATTCTGTCTTGAATAATTAGCTATAGTGTAGTACCATAAACTGAGGAAAGGAATACAGAAAAGGAAATTATAAGTTCAGTTTTTAATCTGTTTTGAATTGTGAGACTTTCAAGAAGACATGTCTAACAGATAATCGGCTATTTGAGTCTGAAGTTCAGAGGAAGGATAGGGCTGAAGGACAAAAAAGATGGATTTGGTGGTAATCAGTATGTAATCAGTATTAAAAAGCAAGGTAATGGACAGAAGCATACTGAGAGGGTGTGCAAATGTAAAAGAATACCCAAGCAAGAAAGAACAGAGAGAAATCTCCCTTGAGAGGGTTCAACAAAAGAAAGGCAATGTTAAAAGAGGATATAAACAAAATATTAAAAATATCATGAAAGTATAAATAGAATGAATAGATTTATTTTGTAAATCGTGAGAATATTTAAAACAGGGAAAACCCCTGAAGCCTAAAAGAGATATTAAGAAAAATAAAAGGAAATATTAACTAACAGAGGGTAAACAAAATCAGTTACAGACAAACCTACACCAATTAAAATGTTTATATTTTTATATTATAGATAAATTAGTGTATGAACAATTGAGGATAATATAGTTTTGATTTCAAACAATATGGGAAAATAACACACTCTTCCACAAAAGTTCAAGTACACAACGCTATCAGTCTACTCAGCACAGACAAGCAATATTTTTTAAATCCACATAAGTAAAAATGTTATTTTTCACACTGACTGACAATCAGGCATAAATGACCTTTCTATCGTTTGCATCGCTGAGCTTACTCTAAACATTACCTGCATTGATACTGTGATCTCTTGAAGAGCAGAATCTGCTTCATCTTGCTTAGTTTTAAGTAATACACTTTGTTCTCCGGCTTTTCTGTTCAGTTCATCCACGAGAGCTTTAGCTTCATTTAGTTTAGATACACCAGCCTACATTAATAAAATGTTGATTGACAATATTAAAAGAAAAGGAATTTTATATACATACAGTAAACAAAGTCTATAAGAAAGAATCAAGCATAAATGTAAATGTGTACATATACTACATTTGCAAGTGGACTTAGGTATTTTCGTCTTGCTGATTATAATGATTTATTCAACTGTGTACTCATTAAGATGTAGTAAAAGACTCCACAGAGGCTTTAGAGAAAGATAGATTTTAAAGCATCACAGTAAAGCTGAACGGATCAACATATATTAGATATTAGATAGCTTAAATAGTAGGGTTTTTACTCACTGCATTAGACAGGAAGGAAAATAGAAAAGAAAAAAAATTCTGTAAACCCTTCCCATTTTTCAGTCTCATTGGTTGGGCAGAAGGACTCAGGGGCCACTCTTTTTATATTGGACGTGACTTGGTTTGTCTGTCCACTACCCAACTATTTTATAAGAGACTGCCTTACAAATGGGTCTGGTAAGCAATCACTCAAAATGCTTCAGCTATTCTTTGGGTGGTTGTTTGACCATGGCCATTATAACACGCCTGGCCATTATAACACCCCATTCCACAGCCCATGGATAATCCAAGGAATAAACATGAAAAATATTCCCTCTCTTCTTTAATATGATTGGGTTTTTGTCACATAACAAATCAGAAGATTTGGAAAGATAGTAATGGCAAAAAAAAAGGAATGTAAATAGTATTTACTGAGCACCCAGCACAGAGGACAGGCATCACGCTGGTTCTTTACGTTTGAATTTTATCTAATGTACTCAACACATTCACCCAATTAAGCTGCAACTCAGTGATTTTAAGTGATTTACCTGAAACACCATAGAGAACTAAATCAGGAAATTACCCCTCCAAAGCATGTAGAGTTAGTGGCTTAATATAAATGAAAGTGAATCATTAGAAAGAAGAATAAAGATAACTCTGCAAATTAATGTTCCTAGTTTACGACCCTCACAAAGAGAAGCAAGAACTTGGCAGAGGAAATGCTCTCTGACAGAATCTGAAGCTGACATTCTAATACCATGCTTAAGTTTAAGCTCTGCAGTTAGAGAAATACAAAAAGAAAACTGTTCAGAACGTACCAAGTCAAGTGACATGGATAAGAAGATGTTTATAAAATATAATTTTAAGAATATATTTTAAAAATATAAATATAATTTAAAGTTTATTATAAAGCATAATATTGGATATTACGTGTTAATTAATAATAGGCATTTCTGATTTCTAAAACACATTTATATGAAAAAGACATTTAAAGACAGCACCATAAACTATCAAAAACACATAAATACCATGTAGTGAAGAAATAATTATTCAAACAAAAAAAAAATTACAAAACCATTACTATAATCTAGTGGGCTATAAAGACAGGTAAGTGAGACAGTTTTCCAAGACATTTAATACAGTACAATATTTATTTATATTAAGTATGGCAACATGGCATTGTGATTTACATAATCCTTGTCCCCTATGTATAGATAAAATAATTTAAGATTACCAATATTGTACCTGCAAATGACTTTGTCTTTTTAATAATTCCTTTCTCTTGCTGCTATTAATGGCAGAATACACACGTAAAAAGGTCATATATCGGCTTGGTGTAGCACCATATGCTTTACAAGACTCGTGGATTAATAAAAATGATTTTAGAAAATCAGGATCAACTAGAAAGAGAAAAAAATGACTTAATATAAGTACGATCCATTAAGAATTAGAGAAAATGAACTTAACTATGTTTATTCTTGCCAGATACTTCTAAGCAATGAAATTATAAATATGAGATAACATCTTTGCCTTAAAGGTGCACAGGCATTCCTATCCATTCACAACTTCCATTTTTCTTATTAATTTTGTATTATTAATTTCATTGGTCTCTATCCTTCCACTGTAATATATTTCCCCTGACAATTTTTATTACTGCAAGAAAGATAAATCTATAGCTTGTCATAACATATAAATTAACTGGAACTACATAACATGTAATCCAAAAGTAAGCTCACTAAAAGCTACTTGAATGGAAAAGAGATACCAAACCAAGTAACACCTATCCACTCTTATGTACACAGGGAGAAACAGGACTTCAAAAGCCAAAAAATTAAGAACAAGTTCTCATTAGATCCAATATATACAAGACCAAACATACCGTCTCCCTCTCGTGGTCTCAACCTATTTCCCTCTGTATTCCCTACCTCAGTGAATAAAATCAACTTCTAATGAATTTTCCAAGCAGAACCCTGAGAAATATTCTTGCATCCTTCTTCTTCCTTGCATTCAACAGCCATTACATAACCCTCTTTAGATTACCTCCTAATATCTCCCCAAGTCCATTCCTTCCTCTTAGATTAGAAGGCAATAGCCTTCTATACTGGTCTACAGTACCTCTGGTTTCTCTGTACACCAATCTATTTTTCATAACTGAAGAAAGGGGTACACGCAGAGACTTACATTTCTAAAACAAGCCTCTGGTTACATCTCTACCAAAAATCTCTCAATTATTCCAAATCACCCACAAGTCAGAATCCAAATTCCTTCTTTAGCATGACATGGAAGGCTCTTCCTTACCCAACCCTGCCTACCTTTTTCTCTTCATCTAGTACTCTACTATTTATTATATCCTATGTCTTAGCCCTTCAGGGTATTTATAGTTCCATAAAAATGCCTATTTTATTTCTTCAAGCCTTTTCCATGCTAGTCACTCTAACCAGAATGACCTTCCCCAAACTGCCCGTCTGGGCAAAGTGCATTTCCTTTAGTATCTGCTAGGTAGAGGCCTTACTTTCCAATGTACTTCATATAAACGTCTACCATCACTTATCCTGCTATACCAAACTTTTATGTTTATATATAACATATTTCTTGCTACCACTAGATTATCCTAAGTCATCTCCAGTATCCAGTCCAGTACCTAATATAAAACAAGTTCAATAAATATTTAATAATTAGATGGTTAGATTAAATAAATGAATAAATATGCTATGGTATAAAAGAAAAAGACCACAGTCAAAGTTAATGTGGAAATGGAGAAAATAAAGAGAACATTATAGTTAAGAAAATATTATGTCCTACTCAAAGAATCATAACACAGTTTTGCATATGAATTGAGTGCTTTGACATACCTAAGTGATAAGCTAATATGAAAAGTTTAGGCTATTAGCCCAAAACCCTATATAAGTAAGTCCTTTAGATCATTTGGGTCAAAAATGTACATTTCTAATGTCTTAATTTTAAACAACAGATATGCTGTTAGGTCCTATATGAAATGACATAAACATTAGTTTTAAAAAAAGAGGACTTAAAAGTTTAGTTTGCATCAAAAAACCTAACTTAGTTAGTTTAGCATTATTCCAGTTCATAATCATCATGAATCTTTAATGGATCTATAACATTAGAAATCAGGAATTATTTCATCAATAAAAATCAGATAAAGTCAATTTCATCAAAATACTACCTGAGTTTTTTTTCTTTTCTTCTTTTCTTTTTTTGTCGCTATATTTTTCTTCACCATCTGTTTCACTGAATAACATTTCAGGTATCTAAAATAGAGCATTTCTTTAAACCTCAATTCAGTAGGAAAAAAGTTTAAGTAAATCCAATATCAGAGGTTAAAAAACCTTTAACACACACACACCCCCAAAAAAGAAAAAAAGAAACAGTCTCAATTGGACTTTTCTTCTAGGATTCTTTAGAGGACATTATTTCCTAGTCAAGATTTTGTCACATATCAACCATTAATGTATTGCAAATTAATAGCACATAGAAAAGCTTCAACATCTCGCTTGAAAAATGATTAGAGTTTTTGAAATGAAGAAAATCACATTTTTGATTGAATTAGAAAATAATCACAGATGCCATTTAAAATAGTAAAATAATAAAATAAATGTTTTATTTGGCATCAAACTAATAAAATGCCTTCATGGCATAAAGGAATAGGAAGGAAGCTTAGCTTTCTTAAATAAGAAATAACTAAAACTAAACAAAAATAATTTCATAATTGATAATTAACATAACTGCCATCAACATAATTTATAATTCTAAAAACTATCTATTGTCTATAGCTAGGTTTTTGCCACTATCACAAATAAGAAAATAAAGTTTCATGAACAGATATCATCATTATTAAAGAAAATATTATAATCTTATAAGAATAGTATTTCAAAATATACAAAAAAAATTTTTAACTCTATTTCTGGGAAAAAGAAAATAAGTAGAACTCTGAAATTTTAAAATTAAGCCAAAACCTTCAACTTCTTTCATCTGATACAGTTAATATTCCTAACAAGAGGAAGTACAAGTAATCTAGGTAATTAGGTCAAAAAATCATTTTCTGAATTTCTCAGACTGAATAAACCATTAAGCCAAAAGATTCCTTAACTAATGGAAAGTTTGAAAGTGCCATGGTTCTTGAGCCAAAGAACATTTATTTTTTCAAATACCTTCACTGATTTCTGAAAAAACACTTAAGCAACTGTGAGAATATTTTAAATATACACTTTTAAATCAATGGAAATTTGTTTCTTTGGAAACTTACTTTCTTGAAAATTTTATCCCTTATATTAGTTAGCGGGATTGTGGTAATCATTTCACAACATAAAAATATACAAAACAACATGTTGTATACCTTAAATATATACAATTTTATGTGTCAGTTATACCTCAATAAAGTTGGGAGGGGTAGGAAACATTCTATCCCTAAACGATATTCTACATTAGCAAAGTTTTCCTGCCTGGATTTACCCACATTCCCCTTTGCCTCCACTCTCCCTCCTTGGGGATAAAAATGGCACTTTCTAAAAAGAATTGAATAAGTATATTAACCCTATTAATTCCTATTAATACCCTGACCTCTCGATTCCTTGAATTCTTCTCCTTCTGTTTTCTATCACCTTTTTCCCGGCCACTCACCCCCACTTCAAAGGGTCACACCCTGATACCTTGTCACTAACAGCAACTGCAATCATTTCATAATCTCACTTTCAAATATCCCACTCTTCTACCACTACACTCCTGTCTTCCCAGCTCATTCCATTTGCAATGTCAATCATCCTCAGACTCCACCAAGACCTACAATCTATTAATTTAACAATCTTTATACTGTCATTCACCATCTTCCTACCATAATTTCTCAGCTCCCTTGGCCTTCACTTGCTTTGTCATACTCGAGTAGCAAAGCAAAGCCCCAATCCTGGTTAAATGCAAGTCACCACCTATTGAAGGTCTGCACCTATGAGTGCACATGTAACTGGAGAAAAAACACACAACTATGCTGATTGGCCTCACTCAACTTTATAATCACTAACCTCACGTGAACCCTTAATGCTACCTAGCTATTATACTCCATTCTCCTAAACCTTTCACTCTTTCCCTCTTCCAAACTACTATTTTGCATATCCTCTAATATCTCTTCAAGACTCCAAAATCTGTTCCCTCAACTTTTCTCTCAATTGATAATCTTACCTCCTATTTCACTGGGAAAACAGAAACATCCAGAAGTGTCCAAAACTTCCCATACCACACTTGCCCACCTACTTGGAACTGTGCCCCTGTACTCTGCTTCCCTTCCTGTTATTAAGGATAATGCTTCCATTCTACAAGCAAAGGCCTATCCTTAATTGTTTCATTTGTGCAATAGACCCATATGCTGTCTACTACCCAAGGATGTTGCTCTAGCAATTTTCCCGTCTTTCATGTAACATACATGTTTTGCATCTTTTTTGCATTCTCAACAGTGTATGAAAATGCTACAGTTTGTCTCAACTTAAAATTTTTTTAAAAAAGAAAGAAAGCATTTTAACCCCCACTTCCTCCAGTTACTGACCCATTTTTATCTTCTACTTCATAACAAAATTCCTCAAAAGAGGCGACCATATTCACTCTCCACTCTTCTCATTCTTTCTGAAACACGTCAATATGTTTTTTCTCCACTACTAACTGAAACTGCTTTATCAAAGTCACTAATGAACGCCATGCTGTTAAATGCAACGATCAGTTCCCAGGCCTTGTCTACCTTCATGTGTCACCATTCATCCTTCCTCACTCCTTTGAAATGCTGTCTTCACTTGGCTTCTAGGCTTCACTTGTCTACACGCTCTCCTGCTTTCCTATTTCCCAAGCAGTTCCTTCTCAGTATCCTTTGCTGGTTCCTGGTCTTCATCTCAACCTCTTAATGTTGAAGTGCCCCAGAGTTCGGCCTTTGCATCTCTCCTCTCTTTGCCAACATTCACTTCCTTCGTGATATTTTTTTCTCACAGTTTTAAATGCCAGCTATACTCTGATAATTCCCACAATTTTACCTGTATGCCTGACCTTTTCCCCGTTCTCATATATCCAAATGTCTTCTCAATCTTCCAGCTCAGATGTCTAACACCTCATATTTCACATATCTAAAACTGAAAACCTCATATTCTCCTCCCAAAATGTTCTTCTCAAAGTCTCCCCTCAACTGACAGGTATTCCATCCTTCCAGGTGCTCAAGCCAACAGACTTGGAGGTATCCTTAACTCCTCACTTTCCCTTACACCTTATTACAATTTGTCAACAAATCTTATCGTTTCTACTGCAAAACATACCCAGTATCTACCACTTCTCACCACCTCTACCACTACATCCTGAGAGCAAGCCATCCTCGTCTCTTGCCGAATTACTCAATAGCTTTATGACTGCTTCCTCCTTGTCTTCTATGGTCTATTTTCAGCTCAGAAGCCAGAGTATTACCATTAAAACATTAGAATAGTTTTGCTCAAAAGCCTCCAAGGGATCCCTTACTTGTTTCCAGGAAAGCCAAAATCCTTATAATAGCGTCCAAAGCCCCACCCTAACCTTTCTCTTACTTCACTGACCTCATCTGCAACTACTCTCCCCTTTATCGCTCTGTTACAAATGAACTGGCTTCTTGCTGATCCTCAGAATCACCAGGCATGCTCTCATCTCAGGTTCTTCACCTAGAAAGCTTTCCCCCCAAATATCCCCCAAAAGAGTGTAAATTCCATGAGGGCAGGGACTTTTGTCTTTTTCTCTGCTATATCCCCAATATATGGAATAGTGGCATGTATTAGGCACCCAATAATTACTAATTCTTAATGAATACCTCTTGTTCATTGGCCTCCACAGACTAGAATAACTTTCCTCTCCTTTACCTACTTACTGAAATCTAACTAAAATATCATCTCAACTCTAAAACCTTGTCTATTATCTCAAATTACACTCCTTCCTCTGAATCATGACAGGCATTAGTCTGCACTTCTACTATACAAAAATAAAGAAATGAATGATTGGGAATATGAGTATCATTCAAAAAAACAATATTGAAAATTATTATTAATTCAAATGAAGCAATATAAAAGGCTTCCAGCTGAGACGGTGCTATGAGTTCACAATTTAAACTCATCCCCCTCTGAACACATATCATAGCAATAACAGATTTTTTAAAAAGCATCTAAATTTTAATTTAAACAACAGCTAATATTATTGCTGTGATATTTTTATCATAAGCTAGCCTATAATAGGCTAAATAATGAAATGCATAAAATTTTTAAGGTACAATAATATCTCTGTGGTCCTTAATTAAGAACATAATCTTCCACCTAAAATTCTATACTCAACTAAACTATCAAATACAAGAGTATGAAGAAAAGAGTTATTTTCAAACTTATGAGAGATTTTCAGTGCCACAATTAAGGTAATATTATAATAAACACCAAAGGGAAGTTGTGACAATCAATAACTTTAAAAAAAATGTGCTTACTTTTTACTTCCATATTTAAACATTAAACTTACTTTCTTCATACTGCTATGTGACCAACCCTCCATCCACAACACCTGGCATTTCTTATGCAAAGCAGGATTACTCTCACAGTTTATTATGAAGTTTAAATTTGCAGAATCCATTATCAAGACAATATGCAAGTTTTGTTGAATTCCTAAAAAATAAGAAAATTATACTCTTGGAATATTACAATAATAATAATTGAAGAAACCTATATATGGTCTGGTTTTATGAAATTAAAATGTTTTGAAATGGGATGGTAGGAGCTGTTTATAAAAAGAACAAGCTATGAAACAGTATTACAGTATAATTTTTATTTTGGTTAAAAAATACGTGTGTGTGTGTGTGTGTGTGTGTGTGTGTGTGTGTGTATGTGTATGCTAGGATAAAAGATCTAGAAAGGTATGATACTGCTGTTACTTTTCAAACATGACACTGGATTCTATTTTGTAATTTTTCTTTCAAGGATTTTTGTTTCATTATTCACAAGCAAAACTGATCTCTGGTTTTCTTTTAGGAGAAATACCTTTTCCTTCTTTCAATGACAATATCATTTTCCCTTTGTAAAAAGGATTTTGGACACTTTCCTTTATTTTCTATGTTGGACACTTTCCTTTATTTTCTATGTTCTGAAACAGTTTAAAATAGCATTGAGATGATCAGTTTCTTAAAGGTGTAGTACAATTTCCCTGTAAACTTGAAGTGGACAGAAGGGAGGGTAGCTCTTTAACAACTGTCTCTATTTCATCAATAATAAATGTTCTTTTAGAAAAATAAAGATCAATGTAATAGTCACGTCTGGGTGCTGCCATCATTGCCTTATTTTTTGTTTATCAATTTTAGATATCTACAGTGCACATGAAACTACTTCTGCAGTAATCAAACTTTCTTTAGTTCCAAAAAAATAACACTACAGAGTCTGGCACAATCTAAATAGTTCAATAATTCTCTAACATAGGAGGTACTAAAGCACAAATTTCACCACATGGAAACAAAGGCAACAAAGTAAATATTCCAAAGAACATTACCATACTTTCACCCTTCCCTTTCACTAAAATTTTGCTAACTTGTTTTTATTATAGGTTAGCCTTTATGCTACTTATTTGCTAATGAGAAAATAATGCAAATTAAATGGTATTTATTTCATATGAAACATAGTTTAAATTGATTAACGAATTCTATGGCACTTACTATATGTGAAGTAATTGAAGACTGGTCCAAAAAAACCATCCTGTGAAGCCTGATCTTTAAGAGGCAACAGCAAGGGCTCTAATTCTTCAAGAGTGTAGAGTCCAGGAACTTCACCTACAGAACATTACATTTCTTTTGAGTTTTACCTGCATTACACTAATTCAAAACACATTTTACACACACAATGCTTCTTCTATTTTTGTAATCAAATAATCTGATGTTATTCAAGCTTTGTTTTCAAAAATAAACAAACCCTATCACCCTCTATATTATTCACAAATCTACATCTATAGCCTTCAGTTGATTAAGCAAACCATTAAAGACAGTTCATAATCTAGCCATCTATCTGCTTTTCCAAGTCCTTCTCTACCCCAACCCCACAAGACCTTGTATTCTAGCCTCAATGAACTTCTTTGTGTTCCAAAAATTTAATGAAATACTCCCTCTTCCTGGAATATTATACCCACAGTCTTCCTCTGCCCCTTATCTTCCCCTAATATTATTGTTTATCCCTCAAGACACTACTTTGTCAACTGCTATATCCATGAGACTTTCCTGAATACCCACATGCTAGGTAAAGCATTCTTTTCTCTTGTGTATAGTATCCAAACATCACTGTTTAGCATTTACCACATCATTTAATAATGAATGAATTACTTCCCTTTCCTGCCCAATTAGATTCTGAATTCCCGGAGGGCGAATATTTGATCATGATCAATATTAACCTTAGGGCATTCTTAGCAAGTATCTAAAACATAAATATTTGTTAAATAAATGAACAAACGAATTATCAAATGAATGAACGAACTTGTACTAGAAATCAGGAGAACTAGTCATGGCCTGCTACTATACAACAGAATGATGAAAGTCAAATCAAAGGTGATTAAGACTATAAGAATTTGATAGAGGGCTTGAAGCTTGTCTTGTTCACCACCATAAATCCAGTTATTTAATAAATATTTGTTAAACCAACATATTTGTAATTCACAAGAAACTGTAAGATTAAATGAAAATTCTTTTGCTGCATTCATGTAGAGCCCAACATAGTTTGAATCCCTACTTTTCTTTAGGTTAATCTCAGAGGTACCAGACTGCTCCCCAACCACCAAGGATGTACATATTCAAATGCATACACACATAAATGTGCTCTATGTCTTCCTCTAAACTTCAGCCATATCAAGATACCCTTGATTTCTTAAATTTGGTAAAGAAAGCTAGCTCTATTTACATATTCTATAGGGAATAAGAATTTGAAATACAAAAAAGAGACAAAAAGGCCTATTGAGTACTTTCTCTGAAAGTATTTTTCAAATACTTTTTTTGCCAAAAACGTTGTCAAAATTTAACCTTACCAAAATTTAGCTTTATTTATGATTTTTGCTATTATATCTTGATAAAAAGACCAATTTATCTTACAATAAAAATAATTACTGGGTTAATGCTTATCTGGATGTTTGCTTTCAGAAATTAAAACCAAAACAAAAATACAAAAACCCTGTATATATCTGGCCTACAAGTTTATCTCAGCCAAAATGAACAAGGTCTCCATCTAGTGACAATTTAAGCAATATGCAGGAATGTGCACCTTAAAAATCAGAAGAGATTATTTATAAAAAGGGCCGCAAACACTTCAAGCTTGCTCAAGACATACCACTTTCACTATACCATTTCCCTTCACTTTGACAGAAATTGACCTACCACTTGTGTAACTAGAGTCTTTCTCATTTGGGCACTAAAGTGTAGATACCTCACTTTATAAATGTTTCCTTCAACCAAAGCTGTTAAATTCTGAAAAAACAAAAAAACTATTTTATCCCAGAGTCTACCTAGCAGGATACAAAACAAGTATTTATTAAAACCTGAGTGGAACATGAGCATCATGCAAATTTTGTCCTCGGGTCCCTAGAATGGAACAATTCATATAGTTGAAACTAGTTTTTAACAAGGTTTACTTTGTACTTAAGTACCAAAATACTTAGTCCAAGTTTAAAACGAAGCTACCTCATACCAACTCTACTAACAGTGGTTATGCATTATAAGGAGATTATAATAAACTTCATAAAGTCTTCAGAAAAGGAAGAACTGCAGGAAATTGCAGGTATTCTCCTCAGGAAATCACCAAAAAGGTCAGGTGGCTCCAGAGACAAAAAGAGTACAACACAATTCAAGAAATATGAGACCTCATATATCTGAAATATATCTGCTATTATATTTATATAATAGCAGATATTTATATATTATATTTAAGGCCATATTATAATTATTCAATTTTTCCATTAATGATGGACAGTGAGGTTCTATCAAATTTTTATTACAAATTATACTACATATTTCCTTACATACTAGTTCTTTTAAAATTTATTTATTTCTTTATTTTTAGCTGTATTGGGTCTTTGTTGCTGCGCGGCAGGCTTCCTTTAGTTGTGGGGAGCAGGGGCTATTCTGCGGTGGCTTTTCTTGTTGTGAAGCACAGGTTCTAGGCGCGCAGGCTTCAGTAGTTGTGGCTCAAGGGCTCTAGAGAGCAGGCTCAGTAGTTGGGACGCACGGGCTTAGGTGATCCACGGCATGTGGGATCTTCCCAGACCAGGGCTTGAACCCGTGTCCCCTGAATTAGCAGGCAGATTCTTTTTTTTTTTTTCTTGCGGTACACGGGCCTCTCACTGTTGTGGCCTCTCCCGTTGCGGAACACAGGCCCCGGACGTGCAGGCTCAGTGGCCATGGTTCACGGACCCAGCCGCTCCACGGCATGTGGGATCCTCCCGGACCGGGGCACAAACCCGCGTCCCCTGCAGGCGGTCTCTCAACCACTGCGCCACCAGGGACGCCCGAGCAGGCGGATTCTTAACCACTGCGCCACCAGGGAAGCCCAGTATAACACATTTTTTAAATAAGTACTGGTTGATAACTTTCCTAAAAGGTTATAACTTATAATAGTCCCACCAAAAGTGTGTTAAGAGGGCCAATTTTTCAGTATATTCATCAATATTCAATATTTAATCATCATTTTTATATAATTCCACAATCTTGGTTTTATAAAAACAGGGTTTCTCAGTTCTCCTGCTCTGAGCATGTTTAATGTTTAATCCCATGTCACCTTAATAAAAGCTATGCCAAGTGTTCTCTGAAACATAATTTTATATAAGATCACTTTCCTTGAATAATTTTTACATTACTTTTATTTTCTTTAAATAGAACCCATTTACTTGCCTGAAGACAAAAGGCTATTGATCATCTCCAAAAATGTAGGATGTACAAACTGATAATCCTCAAGAAGTAAAACTACTTGTTGTGCTTCAATACCTGCAAGATGTAGCACCTGCACAATAAGAAAACACATTTTGGTACACATTAAATATTTTTGGCACAGGTAAAAACTTTCATTCTGTATGTAAACTAAGTTGTTTTTATTGATTGATATTTGAGTAATCAAAATTTAGCCATATAGTCTAGAAAGTAAATCCACTGAATAATCAAAATTTAGCCATATAGTTTGGAAAGTAAATCCAGTTCATAAACAAATACTACTGGGAGGAAATTTAATTATTTTACATCTAGGACATTAAAATCTAGAGGATAATTTTTAAATACACCTACATATGTCCTAAATGCCATCTTTTTGTTTATCTTATCTATCCATATAACATCCCATAATCTGGGGTGCTGAGAGCTAAAAACATAATTTTGTAACAATTATGGAGAAAACAATCATCAAAATTAAAATAAAGACTATGTTGCATATCAGAGATTTAAAGGCTTTTTGAATAACTAACTGTGATTTAAAACCAAATAAAACAAAAGACTGTGAGTCACTCACATGTTTGAGATCATTTTTGAACTGCTTCAGTTCATATCCCCTGGAAATCTTTGGTGAAAACAGCACTGCTCCATGCATATGACTGACTAAAGAAGTGATGGTCCGACGACCTACACCACTGCATCCGGCTAACAGAAGTGAACCTCCAGGAAAACTCAGCACTCTGTCTATCCTAGACACATATTCCAGGACTTCTTGGAAAAGTAAAATATCTAAATTCTGGTTATCTCGTCCATAATGAATAAGACCCTTCAAAGATCACAAAGCGTATTATATAATTAATATAAGTCCAAATTACATAATAAAATGTTAGTTATCTAGATTAAGAGATTATATTTTTGGTGCACTCAAGAAAAGGGGTTAAGTGTATTCATGTTGTTTCACACTCTTTTATCTATCCAGTAATCCAGCTTTATGGCACTTTGTAAGGAAAAATTTACATGATGTCAAACAAGTTCACGCGTCCACAACAGTCAGTTACTTTTGAACACCATTAATATAACTAGTAAAAAGCAGTGTAAGATAGCAGGTTAATTATAAAGACTTCAAAAGCTCTCAAATTTTTACCACTTGTTACACATCAAATCAGTGTGCACAGACTATAAAACAATCCCCAAACTCTCAAAACGTACTGCCTAAAGATATTTTGTGAACTCTTGTTCTTACACACAGCTCAGCAATGAACCAAAAGCCCACAAAGAGGTAGCATGCCCTGCCAGGAGCTATGTGATAGAGTGAAGAAAGAGAGAAAGGACAGCTTTCACATACTTAACAACTTTTGCACATTCCCAAACTTTTCAATATCCATTCCAGGCAAACAAATAAATTTACTAGACCATGAAAGACTTTTCTTGATATAAAATCCACACTAACTTCCACTATAAATATTAATTTTTAAAGTAATCATATATAATACTGTTTCTTTTTATTATAATTAATCTCAAAAACAAAACAAACAAACAAAACTCCATAGGACAGTGCTACTAAAAGTTTCAGTGAACCAGCAGCATCAACATCATTTGGAAGTGTCTCAGAAATTTGGATTCTCTTCTGATTGTTTTCAGATTCAGATTAGTACCTATTGAATTCAGATTTCTCTGTATGGGACCCAGCCATCAATATTTTCTGGTTCTCAAAGTGTTTCTAATGCTCACTAAAGTTTGAGACCACTGCTCTAGAATGAGAAGTTAATATCATATTAACTGTTAATATAATATTAGCAGTTATATTTCCCAATTAATATTAAGCCTTTTTAATAGTTCCAACCTCAGATACCTTTTCCAGCATGTATCCTAGCAATTTTACACTAATCTGTGTAAGTGCATGTGCACCTACTTAGATCTGCCACATTGGGCTAAATTCCAAAAGATACGAACCGCTTTTGCCTATTCTAAGATCTTTCACTTCATGCCCTCAAAAAACTTACAATAAATATTTTGAAAATGGCTTTAATCATAACCAAATCCCAATTCAAATTCATTATTCATATTATACCTTTTTAATAACATCCTTAAGATCTGCAGAATTTAGTTTTCCAAGTGGTTTTCCATGTGGAGGCAAAGGTTGTCCTGGGGCTGACCTTATTCCTGAATTATGTTGAGCTCCCCATGTAACATAGAAATTATCTGTAGAAATGAAAGATATTTTTGTTTTATGTGTGTTAATCATAATGGGAGCATCAGTAGATATATTTCACACTAAACTGTTTTTAACTTAATTAGTCCAAATTAGAACATCCCCAGAAAGGCAAAGATTAATTACTTTGAATTGGCAAATAAATAAAACAATCTCAAAATTATTCTTGAAAAAGAACACAGATTTACTAATATCATCAAGAGCCCTGACTTCTAAAATAAAAGAAAAATTAACCAAATTTTAATTAGAAAATAAAAATCCCACAAACTTCCCTTAAATTTATCTACAGCAGTGTTCCTGTTACCACACAAGGAAAATCTGTTCACCATTCTATTGAAGTTTCGCCTCCCAATTCCTCTGGGAGACTGTTCCATCATATCCACCTTGTCATATGCTGCGCTCAGCAAACCTTCCCTAGACCCCAAGCTACCTCATGTTCTTCTTTCCTTCTCCATCATATTTCTCACATTATCTTCTACTTGCCAAAACCACTATACTAAACCCTTATTTGGGAACAACAATGCTACCCTAATTGCGAAATCCAAACCTTCGTTGTAGTCATTATCCCAACATGACTTGTGTGCATCTCCTTAATGGAACTTTTTTCCTTGAATCTATATTACCGTGCTCATCAAGCCACAACCACTACTCCTTTTCAGTTTTCTATTTATCCCATATATATATATATATATATATATATATATATATATATTTTTTTTTTTTTTTTGCAGTACGCGAGCCTCTCACTGCTGTGGACTCTCCCGTTGTGGAGCATAGGCTCCGGACGTGCAGGCTCAGCGGTCATGGCTCACGGGCCCAGCCGCTCTGTGGCATGTGTTATCCCTTATATTTTTATTTTCACTGGGATCCAAATTCAGCCTATTATGCTTTAATTCTAAATACTCCCCTGGAATTATTTAATCTTATTCTGTGGATTAGATTATCAACTATCTAAATATACACCAAAAACCGATTCACTACGTATCTCTAGGCAAGTCTCCCAGCTCTAGTCTAGTCCCATATTTCGAATTGCTTAATGACATGTAACTCATGCATTCATTCATTAAACACTTATCTATCACAGACCTGTATTTAAACATTGTACTTCCTGTTAGAGATAAGTAATGAATAAGACAAACATAATTTCTGCCCTCACAGAACTGATAAACTTTATGTAGGTTCCCAAAAGACACTCAAAAAGCTTGTAAACATTCAAACACATGCATAAAACTGAACTCATTATCTTCATGTCTCATCATTTCTCAGCTGGACTATTGCAGCATCCTCTTACCTCATATCCCTACTACAAGCCTTTACCCCATCAAATATATCCTCACTGCTACTAGAGTAACAAACACAAAAACAAAATCTGATAGTACCACTGCACTCCAATATCACATATAGCTTCCCACTGCCTTAAAAGCAAAACTTTTCCTAATCAAGGCCCTTTGCAGTTTGGCTTCAATTTGGCTCCACTGACTGCTTGAATCTCTTATCTCCCTCTGTACTCCAATATATACCCCAGTTTTCTCAAACCTTTGATTCTTTGCATATGCTTTTTCCTTTGTCTGGAATGCCCTTCCCCTCTTCTTCACTTAATTGTATCCTTTAAGATACAGTTTGATTTCCTGTAATTGTTCCAAAAAATTAAAGTCTTAGGTGTTAATCTAACAAAATACCTTATAGGACTTATGCTGAAAACTATACAACACTGATGAAAAAAAGCAAAGAGTATCTAAATAAATGGACAAATATATTATGTTCATGGATTGGAAAAATCAACATAATAAAGAGGTCAATTCTTCCCAAACCAATACACAGAACTAATACAATTCCTACCACAATCTCAGCAACATTGTTTATATATACAAGATTATTCTAAAATTTATATGGAAAGGCAAATAGCTAAAACAATTTTAAAGAAGAAGGAATCAGTCAATCGAATTTTAAGACTTATTATACAGCTACAGCAATCAACTCAGTGTGGTACTGGCAGAAGGACATATACATCAATGGAACAGAATCAGGAACCCAGAAACAGAGTTACACAATTAATTTTTGACTAACGTGCAAAAGCAATTCAAGGCAGAAGGGTAGCCTATTCAACAAGTGGTGCTGGAACAAGTGGACAACCATAGGCAAAGAAATGAACCGTGACCTAAGTCTCACTCTTTACACAGAAATTCACTCAAAATGGACCACTGACTTAAAACATAAAACTATAAAGTATTTAGGAAAAAAAGGTGGAGAAAATCTTCAAAATCTAGGACTAGACAGAGTTCTTAAACTTGACACCAAAAAATCCTTAAAAAGAAAAATTAATAAATTGAGCTTCATAAAATTAAAACCTTTTTTAATCTGTGAAAGACTCTATTAAGAAGATGAAAAGACAAGCTACACAGTGGGAGAATATATTTGCTAACCACATATGTGACAAAAGAATAGTATCTAAAATACAGAAAGAACTCTAAAAACTCAATATTAAAAAAAATCCAATTAGAAAATGGGCAAAAGACATAAAGAGACATTTCACTGAAGAGGACAGACAGAAGACAATTAATCATATGAAGATGTTCAACTTCATTAGCTGTCAGCAAGATGCAAAATAAAACCAATATGACCTATCAGTACACACTTATCAGAATGGCTAAAATAAGAAAATACTGACAACACCCAATGCTGGCACGGATGTGGAGCACCTGGATCACTCGTAAATTGCTGATGGAAATGTAAACTGAAATACAGCTACTCTAGACAACAGTGTGGCAGGTTTTTTTTTTTTGAACTAAGCATACAAGTATCATTCAACCCTGCAACTGCATTCCTGAGCATTTATCTCAGAGAAACAAAAATCTCCACACAAAAACCTGCACATAAATGCCTACAGCAGCTTTCCTCTTAATAGCCAAAAACTGAAAACAACTCAGATGCCCTTCCACAAGTAAATGGTGAAAGAAATGGTAGCATGTCTAAATATAATACCTACTCAGCAATAAAAAGGAACAAACTACTGAAACACTCAAGAACCTGCATATATCTCCAGAGAATTATTCTGATTGAAAATAAGATTGTTGAAATGACAAAATTGAACACAGAAAAGATGGGTGGTTTCCAGGGGATGGAAGAGGAGTTGATCCATTTTAACTGTATCAATGTCAATATCCTGGTTGTGATATTATATTATTTTTGCCAGAGTTGAAGGAAAACAAGTAAAAAGTACATGTGTTCTCTCTCTGTTAGTTCTTACAACTGTATGTGAATCTACAATTATCTCAAAATAAAAAATTTCAAAGTAACTTCCTCAAAAAGGAATTAGTCTCTACTCTTCTACACCCCTAATATCCAACATTTATCCCAAATATATTCAGAAAAGTTATATTAATTGTAAAACACTTCATGCTCTATTGTATTTACCAGTTTAACCATCTATTTGCATAAATCTTTGTGGCACCTAAACATATTAGCAATAGTTATCATTGTAAGCAAGGACTTTCACATCTGTATCTGCCATTAGATTACAAATTTCTTGAGCACAAGAATGTATCTAGTTTATTTTTCAGTATCCAAAATTAAATTTTTAATTTTGGATACTTAAAATTTTTAAGCATCCAAAATTTTTCTTAATAATTTTTCTTAATATTCTACTATGTGAAAATCATATTTGCCTGGATCTAACATATATCAAGCCTGTATTTTTTTTTAAATGCAACCCTTCATTAAAAAGTAAAATACTGAGAAAAAAACATTATTGAGTCCTACACAGGAGACTCTAAAAGATACCAAATTCTAGAGAATTCAGATAAGACACTGATACTATCTAATGCCCAAAGGATATGTCACTTTCTTTGCAAGACGAGACACTATTAACTCAATTTTTAGACTGAGAAACATGGCAGCATTTTAGAACAAGAGCCTCTCCATGCTAAGCCATGAAAACTACACACCACAATGACATAAAACCTCACTCAAAATCAAGCCAACTTTGAACTATTAACAGGCTTCTCTCAGCATTTCATCCTGTCTTAGGTTCTTTTGAACTTATTTCCTGATTCTAAAACTCAAGCAGCACCTAGAAAATTCCTTCTATCAATCTTAGTATCCTTTTCACCTTCAAGACTCCCCTTGGCTTACGTCATTATGACCCTGGAACCAATATCAAATCTAGAAAGATACAACGTAATGTATTATATGAAATATTTTTGAAGGCTTGCCTTACACTCTAATAGAATAGAAATTCATTTTGTAGCTTGAAAGCAGTTTTATTAGGAAAGAGTTCCATATTACAGTCATCCTCTGTCAAAGGCCTTTTCAACATGTTGATTTTCATTTTATATGCATCACTCCCACAGCATTTCATAATGCAAATTGGTCATTAAGCAGCAATAGTTGCAAATGCAACATAGCTCCTTTGACTGGTGCTATGCTTTGTTTATCATAATAATGGGTGAAGCTGATAAGAGGGTACATAAGAAGTTCTGTGCTAATGACATTATGAGTAGTGACAGGAATGAGTCACTTTCTCAAGCGAAAGCTCATTATAATCAAATATGGATTTTCACTATGATCTTTAAATATCACACATATATGGCTATTTTTATTAGTAAAAGTCCTTCAGGAAATACAGTTTTGAATTGCAAATGTTAAACATTACGGTCTGAACAACCGTTTCCAAGAAAACAATTATCGTCATCATATTTTGTTTGGAACATAATTATTGAAATCTAGCAAAGAAGACAGAGCAGCCTCTTACGGTAAAAACATTAAAATTTCCAAAGTCTTAGCGTTTTTGTTTTAATTAATTTTACTGAAGTATAGTTGATTTAAAATGCTGTGTTAATTTCTACTCTACAGCAAAGTGATTCAGTAATACATATATAAATTATCCAAAGTTTTCATTTGTTTAGATATATGAAATCATGCTATCAGTAAGAAAAAAACTGAAAGTGCTCATAACTTTTATATATTTACATAAACTCTGTAACTATATTACCTGCCATATTGTCTAGTACATCTGAGCCCCAGTCTCCTTGAAACACTGATGTTAAAATACTGTCAAATAAATGAAGTTCCTTTGCACCAACAATTTTGTCACGAAATAAGCGCCGCGCTTCATATGCCACAATTTCTAATACGTAAGCTAGAGGATGGTTTGAGGATCCTAAAAAAGGCAAAATTTTCTTTAATTATAATAAAATTCAAATGATTTAAAAATGGTCTGTTTCAACATAATATTAGAAAGAAATAGAGAATGAGAATCTACATACCATTATTTTGGCATCAGATAAATAGAATAAAGGGAAAAAGAGTTAAAATTCATTTTGTTAATGAGTTGGTAAACTTTTTTGATTCTTTAAAGGATTAAACTCTATTATTTCTAGTTGTTCAATAAAAATATCAATCCCCAAGAGCATATTAAACATGCTTTGGCTACAAAGGATAACAATTACATTTTTTTCCAGATCAAGTTTTAATAGTGACAATCATACTTTAGGAGAGGAAGCATAATAAAATATCATAATTCTAATATCATGTTTAAATTTAATATTAACATTTTAATTTTTAAAATACTATAATTACAATACTCATTTATCTATTACAAATATAATATACATATACAGCATAAACACACACACACACACACACACAGTATGATATTCTAAAGAGAGATAAGTGATTTGAAATCATAAAAGCAAAACTTACCTCCTTCTAAATCATATCTGAATAAGCCAAGAACCCACTGGGTAAGGATGCAAGGAGTAAAGAAATAGTGGCTATAATCATCAACTGTAAATTTGGCCCGCACCTGAAAAAAATATAGTAAAAGATCTGTCTTCTCTCTTAAATATATAATCATGCTATAAATTTTTCAGTCACCTTAAATTCATAGGAATGTCAATTCCTACCAGTGGATGGAACTGTATTTCAATATTACTTATTTCCTCAGTTATCTTGTATTCTATATTTTATGCATTTAAAAACAGTATCTAAGAGAGGTTGTTCATAAACTTCAACAAACTGTCAAAGGTTGTCCATGGAAAAAAATAAAATGAAAGGTTAAAAAGCCCTGCTAAAGAAAGGAATTCAAGGAAAGCTAACCTAAATTTTATAAAATGGTAGTTATAATTCCAAGGTGCTCATGGGTGTAAGACAGACCCATTTTATAATGGTGGGACCCACAGAGCTATCTTGTGTTCAAGAAATCATTAAACTTTTAACAAATCAAAGTGCCACAATATAACCAACGAGAGAAGAGCCTCTCCCTTCCTCTCTACGGATGGAGCTACTGCTCTTATTCTGGCCTTGACTGCCTAACATTTGAATTAATTTAGAAAAACATAGCTTTATTTTTCCCCACTTCTACTCCAATACTATAAAAAGCATCCTCCACAAACACTTCCATAACTTTCACATGCTATTCCCTTTACCCAAGAAGACCCTCTTTCACCTCCAGCCACTTTGTGAATTTCTCTTTATTTTTCAAACCTTAGACCACATTTCATCTCCTCTTAAAATTTACAATAGCCAGGACATGGAAGCAACCTAAGTGTCCATCGACAGATGAATGGATAAAGAAAATGTGGCACAAATATACAATGGAATATTACTCAGCCATAAAAAGAAACGAAATTGAGTTATTTGTAGTGAGGTGGATGGACCTAGAGTCTGTCATACAGAGTGAAGCAAGTCAGAAAGAGAAAAACAAATACCATATGCAAACACATATATATGGAATCTAAAAAAAAAAAAAAGGTTCTTAAGAACCTAGGGGCAGGACAGGAATAAAGATGCAGACGTAGAGAATGGACTTGAGAACATGGGGAGGGGGAAGGGTAAGCTGGGACGAAGTGAGAGAGTGGCATGGACATATATACACTGCCAAATGTAAAATAGCTAGTGGGAAGCAGCCGCATAGCACAGGGAGATCAGCTCAGTGCTCTGTGACCACCTAAAAGGGTGGGATACGGAGGGTGGGAGGGAGATGCAAGAGAGAGGAGACATGGGGATATATGTATATGTATAGCTGATTCACTTTGTTATAAAGCAGAAACTAACACACCATTGTAAAGCAATTATATACTCCAATAAAGATGTTTAAAAAAAAATCTACTACACACAACAAAGCTATTCACTCCCTCTTCCATGCTATCTCTACAACTGGTGCATATTGTTATTGATAGACTTACTACCCTGTGTTAATAGTTTATTTATATGATCAGGTTCCTCATTAGACTGTGCATTTCTAGGGAATAGTGACTCAGTCATCTTTGTATCCCTAGGACTAGCACTGGAAAGAGAAGGTACTCAATAAATATCTTCTGCGTCCTTAATGCCTATTTTCAAGTATCACCCCACTTTATCAGAATATTTTAGACATTTCCTCACAGATAAAAGGAAAGAAATAAACATCAAGAACTACTCTCGGGTTTGAAGCCTGAAAGACAGAAACTGACAGAAGTCAGGAGAAAGATCTAGTTTTGGAAAGAAGATGAACCCCACTGTAAATAAACTAAATTTGAAATCAAAGCAGAATGACCATCTACCCACTGATTTATTCATTCAATACTTTTTGGGTGTCTATTAGAAACTATGCCAGAAGATACAATAATGAATAACACACACACAAACATCTATCCTCACAGAGTCACTCTCCAGTAGAAAAGTACAATAAACGACAGGAAAAGAAAGCCTGAGCATCAACACAAATCAGGATTAAAGGTAGCCATTTGGGAGTAATACCAATAGACATGAAAACTACAATGTAAGCGAATATATACCTGTTCATACACTTGTACCATAGATCCTGCTAAGAGATAAATTTTTGATGAAGAACCCCAAATAGTATGATTCTTCAGATTTTTATGTAGAACTGGTTTCAGATATGCTCCATAAATTGTCTGTAATTGCTCTCTTTCTGGGTAACTAAAAAAAAGCATATAAGAAGTTGAAATAAATCAACATTCTAAACTACTATTTCTTTTAAGACTTTTTTAGATGTGGACCATATTTGAAGTCTTTATTGAACTTGTTACAATATTGCTTCTGTTTTATGTTTTGGTTTTTTGGCCACGAGGCATGTGGGCTCTTAGCTCCCTGACCAGGGATCGAACCTGCACCCCCTGCATTGGAAGGCGAAGTCTTAACCACTGGACCACCAGGGAAGTCCCCTAAATTATTATTTTAATGTTAAGTTATAGCAATGGTTTTCAAACTGTGTGGTTTTCAAATTGTAAGGCCTAAATACCTCCAAGGTTTACTCAACGGCTAAGGCCAGGCTCACAGACCCTATTGTTACTTCAACTAAATCAGATCCCTAATTATCTGTTTTCAAATACTAAGGATTCTAATAGAGGATTCCAATGAAATTACTTAAAAACATAATTGTTTAAAAGACCACTGATCTTTAGAAAGGGCCAAAGGAAAATTCTGCTTAAGAAAAAGTATTTTGAATTAAGTATAGTCTGTACAAAGAACAGTAATCCACCTTAGAACTACAGAAGTAGAAAACAACAAATAAAATCAACCTGTTTCTCCCTAAGCAAAATCTATTTCAGTACAGCTTAATTGGTTGCTGTAACATTTCTAAAAGAAGAATGTTAATAGACGGGGGCAGTTTAGCATGAAAACACAAAAACAAGATTTTGTAAGGCAAAATAGAGGACCTAGCGTCATAAAATTCGAGTCCATGTAACAATTATGGACCATGGAGATGGATGGGTATGTTATGATTAATATTATAAGCCACTAAATGACCTAACTCTACTTTGTTAAAATTTAAATTCTCTTTTTAGTTATCTACATAAAATTTGATTGTATTTTTGCTTTAAATAACCCATAAAACATTTAAAACTAAAACCCACCGTTCAGATTCCTGAGATTGACATTTAGAGACAATACAAAGCAGTTGTTTTGTTTCTAATATATAACAAGCATTGATTAAAGCCTTCATCACCCTAAATTACTGCCTACAGTTTAGGAAAGATAGGAAAAAACTAACATCAGAGCTTAAGTTTGACTACTTTTATATTCTACATTTTGAAGTAATACCATTAATATATACCTTTCATAAAATGCAATGTATGTCTCCCTAAGTCAAAAAAATCTTTTAATACAATGATACGTACTCTACAGCACAAAGACGAACAATAGAAGTAAATCTGGTAGTAAGCTTATGTCTTCCCAGTCTTCCTCCAGCTGACACAGAAGCCACAATTTGAATATTTTCTAAACCAACCCATTCCAAATTTTCATCATAAAATCCTTGATATGTCAATACCTATTTGAAAATAAATATATTTAAGTGTTTTATGCTTAAGATTTTCTAATCATGATATATTTTGCATAAAATTCAATTGTTTCCAAATGCAATCATCATCAGAGGATTATGGTTACTGGGAAATGGGGGGAAGACAAACTGGGAGATTGGGATCAACATATACACACTACTATGTATAAAATAGATAACTAATAAGGACCTACTGTATAGCACAGGGAACTCTACTCAATACTCTATAATGACCTATATGGGAAAAGAATCTAAAAAAGAGTAGATATATGTATAGGTATATCTGATTCACTTTGCTGTACAGCAGAAACTAACACAACATTGTAAATCAACTATACTCCAATAAAAATTTTGTTTTTAAAGACTCTGTGTTCAATTAATGTTAGCTGAATTATCCTCATTTTTAAAATGCTTTTCAAATAAATGTTAAAATCCAGGTGATAGTATAAATCCACCAGCAATTATCAAAAAAAAAAAAAAGTGAAAGAGGGCTTCCCTGGTGGCGCAGCGGTTGAGAGTCCACCTGCCGATGCAGGGGACACGGGTTCGTGCCCTGTTCCGGGAAGATCCCACATGCCGCGGAGCAGCTGGGCCCGTGAGCCATGGCCGCTGGGCCTGTGCCCCCTGTCCGAAGCCTGTGCTCCGCAACGGGAGAGGCCACAGCGGTGAGAGGCCCACGTATGGCAAAAAAAAAAAAAAAAAGTGAAAGAAATCAGGAGAAATATAAGGATAATATTTTTTCTATAAATATTTTATTATATTCTTCAGTTATATAGAAAAGCAAAATGTGAACCAAAATGAGTATATTAAGCTCTAATTTAGAATTTAGAGTTTCTAATGTGATGTAAATCACATAAAGAAAAAAAATCTTCCACAGTGACTGAAGCATGACTGAGGAAGTCTAACTGCTCTCAGAAGAATGCATACCTAAAAGAATGAAGCAAAAACTTCCCCAGCTCCAGCACCATCCCCAGCTTCTGCTTTTCTCCATTTTTTAGGAATAAAGGGTAGGTAAATGGTGTAGGGTAAAGGTTGTTTTTACTCTTTCTGTCATATATCATCTTGATGTAATACTAATCTTTAGATGGAGGAAGATCAAAGAAAGTAGCCCTGGAACAAGTGTGAGATGCTTCAAGAGTTTAATTTCCATGACACATGCTAGATAAAACTAGCCCTAAAATGGAAAGCAGATTTTCTATCTACAAGAAAAGTTAATGAAATTAAATTGTTTCCAATTATATCAAAACACTTCAAGTGATAAGACCCACCTGCTGCAGGAAAGCTACCAAAGTACTGGTCCCCCATTTATCAAGCTTGGGTAGGTTGATATCTTTTAAGTACAGAACAAGTCTCTCACAGTCTTTTGGTCTATACACTCGACCAGTGTTAGTACTGATTACCATGCAAGTCTGGCTCAGTTTCTGCAGGAGATGCCGAGAAGTAGTTTGCGCACTACAGTGAACTGTAGCAATTTGAGTGGACCGGAGTTGGGAAAAGGCATACCTGAGCAGCATCCTGAGAAAGATATAATACATTTGACTTCACAAATGCAACCAATAAAATACTTTCTATATTCAATACAAAATTTCTATTTTTAAATATTTTAGTTTCTAAATTACATATGATGTTTAAGGGAAAAGTGGTAAAAATAGATATGGTTTCCATAACTATCCATAGCTATGAAGGTAAGCTTTCTAATTTTTAGAGTGGAAAAAGAATTAATTCATATTTTAAGGCATTCTTGGGACTCTTTCAGCAAAAAAAAAAAAAATCACAGTTCACAGAAATAATTCAGTTTGAAAAAGTACACATAAAAAGTATTGTTTCCCCACAGTTGAAGGAAAGATTTTAAAATATTAAGTCCTCCAAGTTAAAAAAAAATTACTATGACTTTACAGAATTGTTTAATTATTACTAGAAATGTGAAAATAATAATCCATATTTCCTTTATTTCCAAAAAACTACACTCAGGAGGCACTAAAAATAGGTTGAATTCCACTGAATTAAAAGCTATTTTTAAATAGCTAACTTCAAGATTCATTTTTTATAACTACAGCATATAGTAGTTTGCGAGTACATCAGGTATTCATTTTATATGATTGTACGCACAGATTCTTTTTAAGAGTATCTTCTTCTAATTCCATTGGAAAACACATAACTCGGCAGAAAAAAAGGACATATTTTTCTCTATAGTCATATTATCTTTACAAGTAGTGACAATAAAGAGTCCTTCATGAAAATGTAAATGCTACTTTAACCAAAAAAAAGGTAACAAAAGCTGTTAAATCATTTTAAAACAGGAGAGAAGCATAAATCCACAATATGCACCTCGATTAACATTTTTCTCCTCTTACCCTTTGCCACATCCTTCTGGTCCGACAAGAATAAATGGCTGTTTAGTATCAGAACTTAACCAAGGTTTGAAATAATCTAGACCTCGTTGCATGTCAGGAGTCTGAATGACTGGAAGAGTTTGGCTATTACTGAAATCATCAGCAGACAAGTTTTCTGGCTTCTTCAGCACATAAGATGCTAATCGTCCTCTACTGAAGTCATAGTAGGTGTCCATTGGTTTGTGAGGGTCCGGAGGAGATACTCGTGCCCAATTAAAAACCTTAAGAGGAAAAAGTTGTGATAGGTTTTCATATACAGTGCTCCAAACAGAGTATGTGAAATTTTAATTCTTTAAAGTAAATCCTCCAAAGAGAATCATCTTACTTTAAAAATAAAAAAGTTCACATGCACTAAACTCACCTAATATCCTTAATAATTATAGTAACATTTTATCTGAAATATTACTCTCTGAATGATCATTTAAGCAAATAAAAGTCATCTGGTTCACACATATGTTGTATAAATATATTCAACTTTTAATTGAATTCTTATGAACACTAAATTACAAATTGTACAATGTAGGACTCCTAGACCTTTAATTTCCAATACATTTTGGTACTGAACATTCCACTGTCACCACCACTGCTCTCAACTTGTTCTTCTTTCTTACACAAAAAACTGTTATCTGCACAGATACACAGCAGAGAGTTAGCCCCTAATGCCACTCTTCAACAGCTTTATTCTAAACTTTGGCAATAAAATGTCTGCTTAAAAGCAGCATATAATATGACATTGAGTGGTAGCAATGAGAAGCATCTGGTAACAGAGGCAACAGAACAGCCATGGAAAGAAAAACAGAACAGAGAAAGCAATAAATGGTGATATCAATGAAACAAAGTGATAAAAATGCAGAACATAATGTTGGAGCCAACCCAAAGGAATATGTGTTCAAGTATTTCAACAGAGGCCAATAGGAAGAAATTCCTTAATATGTAAAATTTAGTTTTATAAACGTGGCTGAAATATACCTTTGCATTTAATAAAGAAAAGATTTATAATGATTACTCCATCCAAGCATTCCTAACTGCTAAAACTCTTCTGGTTAAAAAAAATGATTAAAAATATGTTATTTTAAGATTAAAAATGAATAAAATAATTATATTTGTTTACATAGCTAAGTATCAAAAATATCTAACAAAAAAGGTATAGTCAGAACTTTAGCCTACTAAATATTTTATAAAATTTTAATATCATAAAATATCACAAACTAGTTCAATCAAAGGAGAAAATAAGTATACATGTACCTATGTACTTATACAGACGGTCCTCAACTTACAATGGCTCGACTTAAAGATTTTTCAAGTTTACAATAGGGCGAAAGTGATATGAATTCAGTAAACACCGTACTTTGAATTTTGATCTTTTCCCAGGCTAGCGATAATGTGGTGAGATACCTTCCTGTGATGGTGGGCAGTGGCAGTGAGTGGCAGCAAACTGCAGCTCGGGCAGTCAGCCACAAAATCACCAGGGTAAACAACTGATATGCTTACAACCATACTATTTTTCACTTTCTGTATAACAGTCAAGAAATTACATTCTATTTGACACTTTATTATAAAATAGGCTTTGTGTTAGAGGATTTTGCCCAAGTGTAGTCTCATGTATGTGTTCTGAGCACTTTAAGACAGGCTAGACTAAGTTATGATATTTGATAGGTTAGGTGTAGTAAATGCATTTTCGACTTAGGATATTTTCAACTTATGATGGGTTTATCTGGATGTAACTCCATCATAATTCGAGGAAGATCTGTATATAAATGCATTATTATTGTATTAAATGCATAATTTCAAAATTTTAAAGTTCTATACCAAGGATCAATGAAAATTGACAAAAAATGTTGACTTAACATAGGCTTTAAATGTGTATTACCTCTTTGGTGAATTCCAGACGTGACTTCATGTTCAGATTTCCACCCAGCCCCCTTATGAGATTAATAATAAATTGATCATGATCTCTGCATCCATGGAGATGTGATAAACCATTCATCACAGTCCCAACCAAACTTGTTTCTACCACATAGTCATTCTGTTGATTGAAATCCATGTTACAGACAAAAGGTAAATATTAACCAGTAAATTAGAACCATACACAGATTGATGTTTACTTATCTTTTCAAGGATCATCTTTAAATTAATCCCCCTACTCAAGTTATAGAATGGTTAGATTTCAATTTATATACATAAACTTTGAAAATAAAAAGTAATCATAAAAACACAATTGTGTATTTCTAGCTGAAAGTGCTGGATTCCTCAAATAGATACACTGTTTGTTTACTTCCTAAACCTGAAGAATATTTTAAAAAATAAGGTAAATCAATGAGCATTGGTCTAAAAGTAATAGTCCCTCATTTCCTCTTGCTGATAGAAAAGAAGCTAGAGGCAAGGGCTAGATTAATGGCTCTGGACAAGAAAGAAAAGTAAAAGCAGGCTTAAAAACAATTTGGAACTTTTTCTCTACACAGAATTTTAAAATGAAACTTTTGGACTCTGGTGGTGTACATGATTTTGATCTGTGGGCCTTTGGGGCCCTGTGTAACTGCCAGGGAGTTAGAAGAGGAAAGCGTTCTCATTCTTTCTCTAAGTATTTGCTGAGAACCAATTATGCATTAGGATCTGTATGTGGTGCTAGGTATTTTTTTTAAAAGGTGAATTAAACAGAGCAATTGTCTTAATGGAAGTCAAGTCTAGTAGAGGAGATGGTTAATACATTGTGGCAGAAGCTATAGAGCAGAGGAAGAGTGTATTCTGAGAAAGGATAACTCAGATTGCGGGCTCAAGGTCTCTTTGAAAAAGGTGACATTTAAGCTAACATTAAAAGAATGAGATCTATCTGACATGCAGAGAACACAGCATATGCAATGGTAAGCCACTGGCGTAGTTAAGGACTTAAAAGACGCTTATGCCTGAGTAAGCAAAGGAAGAGCGGTTCAAGTCAGAAAGGTAGGCAAGGGCCAGGGTATGTGCAATTGTACAGGCCGTGGTAAGGAGTGCAAATTTTATTTTCAGTGCCTTTAAACGTTAAGAGAATAAAACGACCCAATTTAAATTTTTTTAAAAAAGCACTCTGCCTGCATAATAATTATTTTTCAAAGAATGGAGAAATAGGTGGAAAAATGGGAAAAAGGGAGGAGATGAGTAGAAATCCAATGGCTTAGGCCATACTAAGAGTTCTAGGCTTTAAAGGCAAGATAAAGGAAACGTACATATTTTCTTCTAGATTGCCTGATTTGCTAAATACAAGAAAGTAAAGCTCTAGTTATAAATAAAATCAGCACTTGACTAGAGCATTCATTATAGTATATCTCTCAGAATCTGAACATGGTGAACAAAGCACAGAATAAAGAAAGAAGGAACACTCAACACATAAAAAAAAATTCAAAAAATAACAGGGAACTGACCTCAGAACAGAATTAGTTTATTTTCTAACTGAATCTTTGGTATCCACTCTATGGTTTAATAGTCTTATCCTGTTATCATTTCTATAGTCACAAACCCCTTTTTTAAAATACATTCTATCTAGTATTATATTTCTCATTCTAACACTAACAGCATGCAAGTAAATGACCTCAAGGTATTTGCATTGGAGAGTCCTGTTAGGCTCTGTATGTTTTATATTAATGAAATAACAACACACCTATTGAACAGGTGCTACAAACATAGGCATCAGGTGTTTAATTAAGCTCATATACTCTGATTCACTACTCTGTTATTAACAAACTTTGGTTCTGGGGATACAACAAGGACTATAACAGGCTTAGTCCTTGCCCTCAAGGTGCTTATAGCTGAATGAAAGCAATTATAATATAGTTGAAGGACACAGTACATTGCTGCAGAAGCACAAAGAGGTAGACAGCTCAGTCATACTGAGGGCTGGTGGGAGTGGTTCTTCCCTGAAGTCTCCAGGAAAACCTATCTCATTTGCATCATTTCCTCCCAAATCCCTACTCCTCCATCATTCATCCTTACAAAAAAAGTTTAGAAAACTAACGTGAGATTGCCATTTCTCTACATGATTTGTTCAACCCCAAGTACTGACCTCTAAATCAAGTTCAGATTAATAATCGGATACTTAAAAAAAAATCCTCATTGCTATTTATTTCCTCTATCTTTATATGTTCATGTTTTTTATAAAAGCAATGACATAAAAGAAAAACCAAGAAAATTTGAAAAAATCATGTAGATACATGAAAATTGTCTTCTTTGCACGCTAAACTTCTATTCATGCTTCAAATTCAAAATTAAATGTGATCTCCTTTTTTAAAATTCTCCTAGAAGGCAGCAATACCCTCTTCATCCTGTTATATTGTGATTATCTTTTTACATGTCATTTTCCTCCATGAGACAAACCCTTCGCAGGGATAGTGATTGTCCTGTTAATGTTCACCTCACAAAGTCTTGTCTGGGGCGTCTATTAGATATTCAATAAATTTTTGTTGAATAAACAAATGTTTTAATAATGTTATAAATAACTCACCATTCTTTCTCTACTTTAGTATTAACTTGTCATTATTTTTAGCATGACATATATGCAGATATTTATTGACACAGTAAAATGTGACAGCAAGATGGGTTTGCTAGTAAAACTTAGAAAGGCATTCCAATGTTCAAGATTTTTAGGCAAGCAGTGCAAGCTATCGTGGATGGAAGAATTAAAGTGTTTTAAGACTAACACAATAAAAACTTATACCATGAAATACAGTGGGACAGCAATGAAGACATCTACCCCTCACTCCACCCTCATATTCTGTCAGAGCTCTTATACTAAAAAGCAGTTAAATGTAAGCAACACTCAATCATTATACTTCTTGCCTAAATAATTATGAAATATTATAATTATCTTACCTGCTTTAGAACCCATTGTAAAGCCTTTTCAAAATAATCCCCAATCCAGTTTTCAAGATTATTTCTATATTTAGGAGGCTGGTTCCTCAACCAAGATTTTATCAGAGAATTAAGATCTGTCTCTTCATCACTGAAACACATTAACAAACATGTAAGAAACTAGTTAGAAAGAAATTGTGAATTTACTCTCAAAATAAATTTCTGCTCCAGTAAACATTCTACACATGTACTCTGTCTGATAGTATGTGAGAATTCACTTTATTTACTTCCGTATATGTATATGTGTATATATTACTTCTACATATATATATATAGTGTGTATACATTACTTCTACATATATACACATATACAGGTATATATATATTATATATATGTCATTTTCTATAAAATAAAGCAAATAAATTTCATCTATATCATTATAAGTATAGATTAAAGCAGAATTACACAACTACAAGTCAGCCAAAAAGTGGTCTAAACACTTCCTATCCAAAGTGTGGTCTACAGAATCCCAAGTCCCACCCCAGACTTAATGAAGCAAAATCTTCACTTTAACAATATCCCTGGGTGATTCAAATGCACATTAAACTTCAAGCTGCACTGCATCTTAATGCAGATCTTTAAAAGTACTTTTTCTTTTTCTGTCCCCAAAAAAGCCAAACACCTAAATTCCCATGCCACTACTGAAACTAGAAGATCATCCTAAAGTAAAATATAATTTTTTTAGCAAATCATTTAATTATATGAGTAACAACCAATGATTGAAATTAAACATAATATAGACATCTTATTCAAAATTATATGTTGCATATTTATAAAAATTATAGTAAAAACTCATAATTAATAATTTTAGAAGTTACAAGGGCTCACAATTTTATCATTTTTCCCATCTTCTACCAGTGTTTCATAGCAACACGAGTAAATACTGAGTCCCTGAATTTCTCCTCCCATATTTCTATCCAGTTTAATAAGCAAAAGAAAAAATGAAAAGATCAAAGGTAAATATTTAAATTACATTTGATAAGCTCAAAACAGACAAAGCAAAGATGCTAAACTCCTTCAGAATAAAGACTTTGTTGTCACAGTATCTCCTCAGTGCCCATGGCAACTACATGTCTTGGTTTGTCTAAGACAATCTTGATTTATATCAGTTATCCCAGCATAATTAATAGCATTCGCTTTCATTATTAAAAGGTCTTCATTTGGCCTATTGCATAGCAAGTGCAAATATCTGCTGAAGAAATGAATAAAACCTAAAACTAAGGTACAATCTAATCAAAAGGCAACTAAAAATAATTAATATGTTTTTGTATTTTACATGAAATCATATATATTCATTATGCCTCTCACAAACAATATCTGGTTCACCAACAATGTTCAAATCCTCTACAGCAACATGCAGCTATACAGGCATATTGCTCTACAATATGGCATTCTACTTACCCCTTATTTCATTTATATTCTAGCTTATAATTGCTGTTATATTTATATTATCTCCTTTGTGAACGTATGCTCCATAAAGACAAGCTCTTCATAAATATAAGCCCTTCATAACTGTTAGCTTTACTCCTTTCTTGCTGTCTCTCCTAAAATGCCTAACTTAACATCATATAGGTAATGGGCATTCAATAAATATTTTAAAATTTAGTGATAAACATCCCTTTTATCCTATTTTTCTCACAAGATTATAAGAATACATTGAATAAATAAGATAAATTGTGTGAGATACTGCTATAAAAGCTATAAACCCAATGCTGTATTATTTTTTAAATAATACCTCAAAATATTAATTGGGAGTTTATGGCTAGTTTAATATAAATGTTTCCTATAATACTATCAAAGAAGTAAGCAATTAAATAATTTTGGAAACAATCTGAATGAACTTGATAACCCTACCATGTGTCATATAACATCGAAAATGGTTTCAAATGATTCTAAAAGAGTAGAGAACTTTATATAGACAGATAAATATGAAATTCTAAAACATAAATTCAAAAGGTAAAAGAAAACTTTCTAATTACTCATTTTGGGAAGAAACTGGCTCAAATATCCATGTTTTAGTATGTGACTACTGTATATGAAATCTAAAATCAGTTTGTTATTTATTTTTGCTCTTCAAGCTTCTTCCAAATACACTGAAGAAAGAAAATATTAAGTAAAGAAGTTTCCAATTTGTAAAACTTCTCTGAACTCAATCATAATATTTAAATAAAAGTTATAGAAAAAAGAAGAAAACAAATACTTGCTGTTTCATTTAAGTAAACAAAAAATAATTATTTAGTAATTGTGATACAACTACACTGCTGAAATAATTCAACTGCAATAAACAGGAACTCTCTGAATGAATTAAAACCTAACAAACAAAAAGAAGTTAATAAGAATGAGGAAAACAAATATTCACACATTACCCATACATTACTTATTTCACTTAGCTGTAAAACCAAAATAATAATTGAAGAATATTCTAATACAGTGTATGCAAATGCTCTCACCTGAGAAAGATCATTCCCATTCTAGATATTGTGGCTGGTGAGGCACAACTTAAATCATGAGTTTCAAATACAAAGTTAACATTTGGGCCAAACTGAATCCTTTCTCCACTGGGCATAGTGAGTAATCGATTATCATCCAGAACAGAATTCAGAGATTCTATCCATTCAGGGTCAATATCACCATCACAGATTATCCATGAGCTGACATCTATTTTCAAACAAAAAAAGTAGAGATAAAAATAAATGCAATGATAATAATTAAAAATAAAGAATAAAATAATTATCACTTATTCTTTAGAAGTAATTTCCATATTATTTTATACTTCTGAAGCCAAATATAAAGAACAAAAAGTTGAACAAGTTGAAATTTTTCATGTGAATTAACACAATACAAATGTGTGGAGAACCCATGGGCAATCCTGGCTCAGCTGGTCAGAGACCCAGTTATATACCCTGTAATAAGGCTCTATTGATCTATGAACATACAGAACTGGATTCTCAGTAAAAGAAAACATGGTTTGCAAGACCTAGGTATTTCTATTTCCACAAGCTTGTGAGATATTCCTTAGACTTTTGTCTTCTACCATGTCATTAGAATGTATGAATGCTTGCTGTGTAATAGCACTTTTAGAAAATATGAGAAACCTACTCCTTAGTGTCCTACATGAGAACTAAAAAATACACCACCACCAAATTTCTTTGATATATAAAAAGGTGACTTCAGAGGGGAGAAGCAGTGAACAAGTTGTGTACACAAGTCTTTCCAAAACAAACTGTTTTTAATATATATTTCCTAAGACGAAAGTGGTTTCAAGTTGTTCTTGGACCTTTGAAACAATTCAAAGAAGAAAATATCCCCCATAAAAGTGTGAGAAACAGGTATATCTGGTTTTTATTTAGTGTGATAATATCAACTACATTGAAAATGAAGACACTATACACTGAAAATTCCTTCCAATGTCTTAAGACATTCTAAACCTTTCATTCACTGGCTTAGGAAAACAACTATTAATTAAATTATGATCTAACAAAAAGTAGGGAGTCTGACCAAGAATTCTGTTAAACACCAAGCCAAAAAATCTAGACCAGAAAGTCTACTATTTTATGACTCAAATTTTCAAAATTATTGAAAGCACTGTATTCAAACTGATAAGTTCAGACACACATACCAATTTTAATCCTAAATAAAAACTTACCTTGCTTATTTATGAGGTACTATAATATCAGTTCAGCAATCAAAGATATTATTTTATTCAGTAGATTAATCTAGCTGTAAACTACATTTCACCCAGATTACTCTGAGTTTCTATTATAATAAAAGTTGCTATGGAATAACAGGTAAAAATGATAGCATGTCTTCACCCCTCCAAAGTAAAATATCAAAGTAGATCACTATACGGCAGTTTATGGTCATGTATAAGACTTGAAAAGGATAGCATTATAGACAACCTCTATCATCCTCTAAAAATTATTAAATAAATCAATAAATCACACAATAGAGACCAACCTTGAGGTTCTCGAACTACTTGGCGAGCACTATTTGTCAAAACACCATCAGACCATTCCCTTGTATCCATGTCAATATGGCCTAATAATTGATGTCTAGGCATAGCTTTGGGATTCATGGTATATTGTTTTACCACTTTGCCAATTTTACAAAGTGCTGCCCTTAACATTCTCCAAAGAGTTGATTTTCCAGCACCACTTGGACCAACAATAACAACTCCCATCCTCTGGCGTAATTGTTCATACAATTCTAAAGCCTTCTTGATCTAGTAGAAAAGAAACATGTTCATATATGATTTATAGTGTACAATCAAACACAGTTCTACTCTCATTCGACAACAGTTGTTCTATTTCAAACATAAATTAAGCCTTTTATTTCTTCAGTGGAAGATAAAGCCTTAAATAAAAGAATTACTAAACAAATCTGAATATATCTACAACATGATCTTTAAATTCATATTTCTTTAAAAAAAAGAAGTATGCTTTCCAAGTTGACAATACAATATGTTCACTATTGTCTTCACTCACTCATTCATTCAAATAAAATATACTAAATCTTTTATTCACTTTGCTAATTCATTCATTCATTTATACCCCTGAGGAAAAAGTATTCATTTTGAACATGTATTTGTGCTACATAAAAAGACCTACGAAAGTGAAGTTCTCCTAAGAAATTGTCAAAGTTAAACTAAATCATACATAATCAACTATCAAAGACACATATGATGGATCTATTACATGCCAGGCTCTGTAACAGGCACTAGGAATAAAATGGTAAAACAGACATGGATCCCACCTTTCATGGAGACTACTATCTGGTGGGGGAGAATCAAATATTAATATTAATCAAATATTAATCAAGTGTGCAACTTAACATTAAATATGTATATACAACAAAGGTAAGGAAAGCACATAGCAAGGGGACCTAATTTGGACTTGAAAATTAGGGAAGGCTTTCATGAGTGAGTAAGATTTAAGTTGAAAGATGAAAGATAAGTTGAAAGATAAAAGATAAAGATAGTTAATAAAGAATTAACTAGGAGAAAGGATCAATATATTATGAAGTATTCTTGACAGTTACCTGATTGGATATGATTTCATAGTTGGCCTCCTCAAAGACTTGCTTTAATGCAGCATTCAGTTCATCATATTCTACTTCTTTAAAGTCAATTCCAGGAAACACATCTTTAATCAGTGCATCAAACCGAGTGCAATCAGCAAATGTAAACTTTGACATTGTATTAAGCCTCAGTGCTTGTACCACAATATGACTTTCATTAACTAGAGAAAAAGTTTCATTTTAAAATTATTAGTTATGAATCTAATGACTATAAAAAGTCTTTACGTGCCTTGATATGCATTATTAGTAATTAAATGATGCACTAGAATTTAGTAACATTTAAAGACATATGCTATCATGCGAATTGGCAAGCTTACTTAACTATCTTTTAACTGCTGAAAAACAAGTATTACTGAGTTTTGGACTATTTTTCATAGAATTTGAATCCCAGGGTACCCAGACTTTAATTAATAATAAAAATCATTAACACATTTCTTTGCATAGTACTTTACCATTCTGATATAATCCTTATAACAACTGTATAGAGTAAGGAAGTATTTCTATTATTATTCCAATTTTACACGAGACCATTAAGTCTCTAAGGGTTTAAATGACTTATCTGAGAGAGCTCAGCATTAAGTATTATAGGTGGCATTTAATTCCAGATTTAGGTATCTTTCCAAATATACCAGCATATTTGCCTCGCAGAGATTTTTGTCCTAAAACTAAAAACTAACAAACTGAGCAAAACTCTTTGATCAGTGTTGCTCAAAACTGGTTCACAAATCTATTCTTAAACCAAATGTAAATACTAATATCGTCAGATTCTTATTTTTTCAAGGATATTAGCTATTAATTGATCAGACACCTATATAAAGGCAAGAAACTATTTTTAGTATGGTATTTCTCTATAATTGTTTAATATTTCTATCTTTAAATATATATAAAGAGGCTTGGCTGCACTAGAGTTTATTTAAAGCACTGAACTCATAAGTAAGCCATCTTTATTTACTACAGGTATGGTTTATATATTTCATGAAAATCACCAGAGATAGACAACGGAAAAATGGTAATCTAACTACTTCAACAAATACCTTATCTGCCCTGGTATATGCCAACCTAATAAAAAAGCTGTAGTTTCCTTTTTTAAGATGTATATTTTGACCATTTAAAGTCCAAATAGGTAATTTCATGTAGTCTTCTTTCTTATGTTATCTTATTTTCATGGTGATTTAACTTAAATTTGGATAGCAATCTAGAGGCTGAATATTCAGCCTTTCATGAAGGCAAACATCAATTGGTGGGGGTAATAACTTACTTTATATAAATGGGGAAAAAAGTGGTAAAGTATAAAAAAATATGCATGAGTCCATACTGATCTGAATAAATGATTTAATAAATACATCATGGAAAAGAAGAGACAAACCTTCTTTACAGAAGAGTTTCAAATTATATAAGCAGATACTCCCCCCCCTAAGAGATGGAGCTTAATCCTTGCCTCCCCACTTTCAAGGTGAGCTAGATTTAGTAACTGGCTTCCAAAGAAGAGAGTCAGGAAAGGGGAAAATAACAACTTTACAGTAGAGAAACCTGGAAAACATTAACATAAGTAATGAAGGTGAACATCACCAGTGATGTCAAAAGGTTATTATGTACCCACTAAAATGAATTAAAAAGGGCACTCCACCTCTGCAGTATTTTTTTCCAAATGTTCACAACTCAATTAAATCATGAGTTAAATATCAGAAAAAAAACCCAGACTGAGGAAGAGTCTACGTGATATCTGACTAGGACCCTGTCAGGGTCATGAATACAAAAACAGACTGAGAAACTGTCACAGAGCAGAGGAGACTTAAGGAGACAGGACAACTTAATACAACATGGCACCCTAGATTCAATCTTGGAACAGAAAGAGGACATTAATGATAAAGCAGGTGAAATCCAAATGAAGTCTGGAACTTAGTTAATAGTAATGTACCAGCCTCAGTTTCCCAGTTTTGACAAATGTACCACAGCAAATAAGAGGGAAATGATGGAAATGCTAACTTCGCAACTTTACTGTAATAAATCTAAAATTATCCTTTGCTCCAAGGTACTTTTGGGACTTCCCTGATGGTCCAGTGGATAAGACTCCACACTCCCCAACACAGGAGGCCTGAGATAATTCCCTGGTCGGGGAACTAGATCCCACATGGATGCCGCAACTAAGAGTTCACATGCCACAACTAAGAAGCCCGCATGCCACAACGAAGAAGCCAACGTGCCGCAACTAAAGAGGCCACATGCCACAACGAAAAGATCCCGCGTGCCATAACGAAGATCCTGCGTGCTGCAACTAAGACCCAGAGCAGCTTCAATAAATTAATTAATCTAAAAAAAGGTATTTTTATAATCTTAAAATATTTCTTTAAAAGGGTAATTTTGGAGCCTGAACCAAGATGGGGGAGTAGAAGGACGTGCTCTCACTCCCTCTAGCGAGAACATGAGACTCACAACTAACTGCTGAACAGTCATCAACAGGAACACACTGGAACTCACCAAAAAAGATACCCCATATGCAAAGACAAAGGAGAAGCCACAATGAGACAGTACAAGGGGCACAATCACAATAAAACAAAATCCCATAACTGCTGGGTGGGTGACTCACAGACCGGAGAACACTTATACCACAGAAGTCCACCCACTGGAGTGAAGGTTCTGAGCCCCACGTCAGGCTTCCAAACCAGGGGGTCTGCCAATGGGAGGAGGAATTCCTAGAGAATCAGACATTGAAGGCTAGCGAGATTTGATTGCATGACTCTGACAGGACTGGGGGAAACAGAGACTCCACTCTTGGAGGGCACACACAAAGTAGTGTGCACATCGGGACCAAGGGGAAGGAGCAGTGACCACAGGAGAGACTAAACCAGACCTACCTGCTAGTGTTGGAGGGTATCCTGCAGAGGCGGTGGGTGGCTGTGGCTCACCGTGAGGACAAGGACACTGGCAGCAGAAGTTCTGGGAAGTACTCCTTGGTGTGAGTCCTCCCAGAGGCCGCCATTAGCCCCACCAAAGAGCCTGCAGGTTCCAGTGTTGGCTCGCCTCAGGCCAAACAACCAATAGGGTGGGAACCCAGCCCCACCTATCAGCAGACAAGTGGATTAAAGTTTTACTGAGCTTTGCCCACCAGAGCAACAGCCAGCTCTACCCACCACCACTCCCTCCCATCAGGAAACTTGCACAAGACTCTTAGATAGCCTCAACCAGCAGAGGGCAGACAGCAGAAGCAAGAACTACAATCCTGCAGCCTGTGGAACAAAAACCGCATTCACAAAAAGATAGACAAGATGAAAAGGCAGAGGGCTATGTACCAGATGAAGGAACAAGATAAACCCCAGAAAAACAACTAAATGAAGTAGAGATAGGAAACCTTCCAGAAAAAGAATTCAGAATAATGATAGTGAAGATGATCCAGGACCTCGGAAAAAGAATGGAGGCAAAGATTGAGAAGATGCAAGAAATGTTTAACAAAGACCTAAAAGAATTAAAGAACAAACAAACAGATTGAAGAATACAATAACTGAAATGAAAAATACACTAGAAGGAATCAATACCAGAATAACTGAGGCAGAAGAACGGATAAGTGAACTGGAAGACAGAATGGTGGAATTCACTGCCACAGAACAGAATAAAGAAAAAAGAATGAAAAGAAATGAAGACAGCCTAAGAGACCTCTGGCACAAGATTAAACACAACAACATTCACACTATAGGGGTCCCAGAAGGAGAAGAGAGAAAGAAAGGAGCCGAGAAAATATTTGAAGAGATTATAGTCAAAAACTTCCCTAACATGGGAAAGGAAATAGCCACCCAAGTCCAGGAAGCACAAAGAGTCCCATACAGGATAAACCCAAGGAGAAACACGCCAAGACACATAATAATCAAATTGGCAAAAATTAAAGACAAAGAAAAATTATTGAAAGCAGCAAGGGAAAAATGACAAATAACATACAAGGGAACTCCCATAAGGTTAACAGCTGATTTCTCAGCAGAAACTCTATAAGCTAGAAGGGACTGGCAGGACATATTTAAAGTGATGAAGGGGAAGAACCTACAACCAAGACTACTCTACCAGCAAGAATCTCAGTCAGGTTTGATAGAAAAATGAAAAGCTTTACAGACAAGCAAAAGCTAAGAGAATTCAGCACCACCAGACCAACTCTACAATGAATGCTAAAGGAACTTCTCTAAGTGGGAAACACAAGAGAAGAAAAGGACCTACAAAAACAAACCCAAAACAATTAAGAAAATAGTCATAGGAACATACATATCGATAATTACCTTAAAGGTGAATGGATTAAATGCTCCAACCAAAAGACACAGGCTTGCTGAATGGATACAAAAACAAGACCCATATATATGCTGTCTACAAGAGACACACTTCAGACCTAGGGACACATACAGACTGAAAGTGGGGGATGGAAAAAGATACTCCATGCAAATGGTAATCAAAAGAAAGCTGGAGTAGCAATATTCATATCAGATAAATAGACTATAAAATAAAGAATGTTACAAGAGACAAGGAAGGATACTACATAATGATCAAGGGATCAATCCAAGAAGAAGATATACCAATTATAAATATATATGCACCCAACATAGGAGCACCTCAATACATAAGGCAACTGCTAACAGCTATAAAAGAGGAAATCAAGAGTAACACAGTAAGAGTGGGGGACATTAACCCCTCACTTACACCAATGGACAAATCATCCAAAATGAAAATAAATAAGGAAACAGAAGCTTTAAATGACACAATAGACCAGAGAGATTTAATTGATATTTATAGGACATTCCATCCTAAAACAGCAGATTACACTTTCTTCTCAAGTGCACATGGAACATTCTGCAGGATACATCACATCTTGGGTCACAAATCAAGCCTCAGTAAATTTAAGAAAATTGAAATCATATCAAGCATCTTTTCTGACCACAACGCTGTAAGATCAGAAATGAATTACAGGGAAAAAAACATAAAAAACACAAACACATGGAGGGTAAACAATATATTACTAAATAACCAAGAGATCACTGAAGAAATCAAAGAGGAAATCAAAAAATACTTAGAGACAAATGACAATGAAAACACAACGATCTAAAACCTATGGGATGCAGCAAAAGCAGTTTAAGAGGGATGTTTATAGCTATACCAGCCTACATCAAGAAACAACAAACATCTCAAATAAACAATCTAACCTTACACCTAAAGGAACTAGAGAAAGAAGAACAAACAAAATGCAAAGTTAGCAGAAGGAAAGAAAGCATAAAGATCAGAGCAGAAATAAATGAAATAGAAAGAAAGACAACAATGACAACAATAGCAAAGATCAATAAAACTAAAAGCTGGTTCTTTGAGAAGATAAAGAAAATTGATAAACCATTAGCCAGACTCATCAAGAAAAAGAGGGAGAGGACTCATATCAACAAAATTAAAAATGAAAAAGGAGAAGTTACAACAGACACCGCAGAAATACAAAGCAACCTAAGAGACTACTACAAGCAACTCTATGCCAATAAAATGGACAACCTGGAAGAAATGGACAAATTCTTAGAAAGGTATAATCTTCCAAGACTGAACCAGGAATAAATAGAAACTATGAACAGACCAATCACAAGTAATGAAATCTTCCAAAAAAACAAAAGTCCAGGAACAGATGGCTTCACAGGTGAATTCTATCAAACATTTAGAGAAGAGCTAACACCCATCCTTCTCAAACTCTTCCAAAAAACTGCAGAGGAAGGAACACTCCAAAACTCATTCTTTAGGGCCACCATCACCGTGATACCAAAACCAGACAAAGATACTAGAAAAAAAGAAAATTACAGACCAATATCACTGATGAATATAGATGCAAAAGCCTCAACAGGGCTTCCCTGGTGGCACAGTGGTTGAGAGTCCACCTGCCAATGCAGGGGACACGGGTTCGTGCCCTGGTCCAGGAAGATCCCACATGCCACGAAATGGCTGGGTCTGTGAGCCATGGCCGCTGAGTCTCCGCGTCCGGATCCTGTGCTCCACAACGGGAGAGGCCACAGCAGTGAGAGGCCCGCATACCGCAAAAAAAACAAAAAAGGCTCAACAAAATACTAGCAAACAGAATCCAACAACACATTAAAAGGATCATACACCATGATCAAGTGGGATTTATCCCAGGGATGCAAGGAGTCTTCATTATAAGCAAATCAATCATTGTGATACACCATATTAACAAATTGAAGAAGAAAAACCATATGTTCATCTCGATACAGAAAAAGCTTTTGACAAAATTCAACGCTCACTTATGATAAAAACTCTCCAGAAAGTGCACATAGAGGGAACCTTCCTCATCATAATAAAGGCCATATACAACAAACCCACAGCAAACATCATTCTCAATGGTGAAAAACTGAAAGCATTTCCTCTAAGATCAGGAACAAGACAAGGATGTTCACTCTCACCACTATTATTCAACATAGTATTGGAAGTCCTGTCCACGGCAATCAGAGAAGAAAAAGAAATAAAAGGAATACAAATTGGAAAAGAAGAAGTAAAACTGTCACTGCTTGCAGATGACGTGATACTATACATAGAGAATCCTATAGATGCCACCAGAAAACTACTAGAGCTAATCAATGAATTTGGTAAAGTTGCAGGATACAAAATTAATGCACAGAAATTTCTTGCATTCCTTTATAGTAATGATGAAAAATCTGAAAGAGAAATTAAGGAAACACTACCGTTTATCATTGCAACAAAAAGAATAAAATACCTAGGAATAAACCTACCTAGGGAGACAAAAGACCTGTATACAGGACACTAAAAGACACTGATGAAAGAAATCAAAGATGATACAAACAGATGGAGAGATATACCATGTTCTTGGACTGGAAAAATCAATATTGTGAAAATGACTATCCTACCCAAACCAATCTACAGACTCAATGCAATCCCTATCAAATTACCAATGGAATTTTTTACAGAACTAGAAAAAAATATCTTAAAATTTGTATGGAGACACAAAAGACCCCAAAGAGCCAAAGCAGTCTTGAGGGAAAAAAGCGGAGCTGGAGGAATCAGACTCCGTGACTTCAGACTATACTACGAAGCTATAGTAATCAAGACAATATGGTACTAGCACAAAAACAGAAACACAAATCAATGGAACAAGATAGAAAGCGCAGAGATAAACCCATGCACCTATGGTCAGTTAATCTATGACAAAGGAGGCAAGGATATTCAATGGAGAAAAGACAGTTTCTTCAATAAGTGGTGCTGGGAAAACTGGACAGCTACATGCAAAAGAAGGAAATTAGAACACTCCCTAACACCATACACAAAAACAAACTCAAAATGTATTAGAGACCTAAATATAAGACTGGATACTATAAACCTCTTAGAGGAAAACATAGGAAGAACACTCTTTGACATAAATCACAGCAAGATCTTTTCTGATCCACCTCCTAGAGTAATGGAAATAAAAATAAACAAATGGGACCTAATGAAACTTCAAAGCTTTTGCACAGCAAAGGAAACCATAAACAAGACGAAAAGACAATCCTCAGAATGGGAGAAAATATTTGCAAATGAATCAATGGACAAAGGGTCAATCTCCAAAATATATAAACAGCTCATGCAGCTCAATATTAAAAAACAAACAACCTAATCCAAAAATGGGCAGAAGACCTAAATAGACATTTCTCTGAAGAAGACATACAGATGGCCAAGAAGTACATGAAAAGCTGCTCAACATCATTAATTATTTGAGAAATGCAAATCAAAACTACAATGAAGTATAATCTCACACCAGTTAGAATGGGCTTCATCAGAAAATCTACAAACAACAAATGCTGGAGAGGGTGTCGAGAAAAGGGAACCCTCTTGCACTGTTGGTGGGAATGTAAATTGACACAGCCACTATGGAGAACAGTATGGAGGTTACTTAAAAAACTAAAAATAGAATTACCATATGATCCAGCAATCCCACTACTGGGCATATACCCAGAGAAAACCATAATGCAAAAAGACACAAGCACCCCAATGTTCACTGCAGCACTATTTACAATAGCCAGGTCATGAAAGCAACCTAAATGCCCATCGACAGATGAATGGATAAAGAAGTTGTGGTACATATATACAATGGAATATTACTCAGCCATAAAAAGGAACTAAATTGGGTCATTTGTTGAGCTGTGGATGGATATGGAGACTGTCATACAGAGTGAAGTAAGTCAGAAAGAGAGAAGCAAATAGCGTATATTAACGTATATATGTGGAACCTAGAAAAATGGTACAGATGAAGTGGTTTGCAGGGCAGAAGTTGAGACAGAGATGTAGAGAACAAACGTATGGACACCAAGGGGGGAAAGCGGCTGGGGGTGGTGGTGGAGGTGGTGGTGTGATGAACTGGGAGATTGGGATTGACACGTATACACTGATGTGTATAAAATTGATGACTAATAAGAACCTGCTGTATAAAAATATATATATAATTAAATTTAAAAATTCAAAAAAAAAAAAGTAAAAGGGTAATTTTGTTTAGTATACTATCTTTGAAAGAGAAAATCTCCATGTGTTTCTAAGGTTTCTGTTCTTGTTTCAAGACTAGACAAATTTTCAGATTCTATTCCAGACCTACCAATTCAGGAACTTTGGGTGTGGGGTCCAACAATCTGTGTTTCAACAAGCCTCTAGGTGACTCTAATGCCTGTTAAAGATTGAGCACAAGTGGACTAGACTATTCCTCTATATACCACAACTATTAAATATTTAATGCATGTTTAAAAGTTATGATGAGACATAGGTAAAAATTAGGAAAAATCTCAATAAATTATGGACTTTATTAAAAAATTATGAATCAATGTTGGTTCATTAGTTTCAATAAATGTACAATACTAATGTAAGATGTTAACAACAGGAGAAACTGGGAGAACGTAATATTCAGAAACCCTCTATACTATATGTATAACTTTTATATAAATCTAAAACTATAATAAATTAAAACTTATTTTAAAAAATAAGATTATAATTGGCATAATGAATCATACCTTTTTGTTTAACACTAGTTTTCTTCAGCTGTCTAAGAAGATTTCCACTTCCTCTCAGAACTGTCTTCAAAGTTCTCAAACCCCAGTCATAATGTTGCTGAGGTGTCAAAAGTTCTCTTAGGTAAAGACATGGAAATCATAAATCATCAAATAGCTATAAGAAATTATTTTTGTAATCATATTAAAAGAAATACAGAATCTAACTACTAACACATAGAAATAATTCCTAATATTACATTAGTTTATAAAAATGAATCAAGCAACACAAAATAATCACTCAAGTAAAATGTTAAAGATGGATGGTTCTCAAGGATCAGGATAAACCTTTCACAAACTGGCTATCATCTTAATGAAGACACTAAATGATAACTACCTGTTACTTTTATTCCTAAAGTCTTTAATCAATCCATCTTGCTCTCAATCTCTGACACTCTAGTTCTCACTGTCTCTTAAGTAATACGGACCAGAATTCTAGGTTGTCCAAAGAAGCTAAAAGTCAATCTCTATTACTAGAAATCAGACATAAAAAAAAAAAAAAATGTGAAAGATTCCCTCCAAACAACAGTAGGCTTTGAGTGGTCAGCTGGTAAATTAGTTTAGTAAGTATCATTTAGCTGGAGTACTCCAATAAAAATATTTTGCAGAAAAAACGTGAAATTGAATTAATAGTATTTATGAAAAACAAGCAGTTTTGAGCCAGACGTTTCTGTTATTCAAACTAAAATCTTTCTTACCAACACCTTGAGTACAATACAAAATTGTACTTATGAAAATCACCAATATGAAAATCACTGAATAGGTAAATTGGACAAATGTGGAAAATGGTCATTAATAACCCTGATCAATCATGGAACTATAAAATATTAAAATATTTAAAACAGGAAAACTCACCTGGATAGATTGAAGATAGCTACCAATTTTCTGCCCAACACCTTAGCATCTTTAAAGCCTTCTGAATAGAGAATAACTTCTGCAATAAGCTCATTGTCTGGATGAGACATGGCTACTGGCCTGAAAAGCTGTTTAAGGTTATCAGGCAGTTTTTGTCTTCCTCCATAACCTTTTCCAGCAGGATTCATAGTGATAAAAATTCCAGAATTAGAATTTATTTCTACCTGGAATATTAATTTAAAACATAGGCATCAAATACTTGAAACTATAACTATAAAACATATTGCAAATAGAAGTTTTATTGTGACATATTTCTACACATACATCTTATACCTTAGCAAAAAGCAACCACTAGTGTGCTAAACATCTTCTTACTCAACATATAATAAACTCCTTAGGAACTACACTACTTTATAGAGGCTCTTTACAATCAGTTTTTTGAGGCTGAAAGTTTAAGTGATTGTAACTAGTTTGAATGTCTATTCATTCATTCAGCATATGTTTACTAAAAGCCTTCCTTGTGTTAGGCACTTTGCTAAGTACACAGAGACAACATAACTCTGAACTAAAGTCAGTAATAGTTTATGCCCTTCTGGAGTTTATAGTCCATTGAATATTTGAAAGAAGCAATCATAGTTAATAAATGCTATAAGAGCAAAATATCATGAGAGTATCTAATAGGAGCATTTTCAACAAAGCACTAAGAATAGAAAGGCAGAATTATAATGTATAAACAATGAATGGGCAATCAGGAAGTAGAAATACCTAGAGTAAAAAACCTGGCTATAAAGGAAAGAAAACAAAAAGTGTGGTTGGAAGGAAAGATGAATTAAGGGAAGGTTCGCTTATGTTTTAATTATACTAAATATTATATTACAGTATCATTATATCTAATATAATATAACACATTATTAAGAAGGAAAATATGTGATTATGTTTAAAAGCCAACGAGAAATGAGTAGAAGGACAGAGATAACTCTGAAGAGAAGGTCCCTTGGAAGCAGATTCCAAAGTATAGATGGAAAAATTAGTTTGAGTTGGGAAAAAGGACAATTTTTCTTTCTAAGAGGAGGAACTGACAAAAAATGAACAGGGTAGAAAATAAATTTTGATGACAGAGAGGTAAAAACTGAAGAATTTCTCTTTTCTTTGTTAAGAAAGAGTTGAAACATCATGTAAGTAACAGGCAAGTTAGAAGGGGTCCTACTTCCTTGGTCTACCCTGAAAAACTTGTATTGGGAAAATGTTATTATGGGGAAGAGGATAATTTCACAGTTCTTTCAACTTTCAGTATATTCACCATTACACATTATATAGAGAAATCTATGTTTTACATACAAATAAGTTTAAGTTCTAATGACATGAATGTATACCTCCTATGGGGAGAAGTGAGCAACAGAAGAATAGTTAAGTATTTATTGTTTTAAGATTCATACAGAATAGTGATTAAAAACATGAATTTCAGAATTAGACAGACATGGGTTCAATTTCCAGCTCCATTTCTTATGTTTAACATATCAAGCCCTAGTTTCCTCATCCATAAAGTTAAAAAAATATAATAGTACCTAAGTCAAAGGATTGTTATGAGTACTAAATGAAACAATGCATAAAAGCACTAAGCACAGTGGCATAGAGTGTTTGATAAATGTTAGCAAATATTATTATAACTGGATTATTCAATATCAAAAGTTTGAAGATGGGGCTTCCCTGGTGGCGCAGTGGTTGACAGTCCGCCTGCCGATGCAGGGGACACGAGTTCATGTCCCAGTCTGGTAAGATCCCACATGCCGCGGAGCGGCTGCGCCCGTGAGCCATGGCCACTGAGCCTGCGCGTCCGGAGCCTGTGCTCCGCAACGGGAGAAGCCGCAACAGTGAGAGGCCCGCGTACCGCAGGAAAAAAAAAAAAAAAAGTTTGAAGATAAATGGTGGAAATGGGACCCAAAAAGGGTGAGAAACTCAGAGACAATTCACAGGTAAAAAGGTTTAACACACTGGTCACAAATTAGCAACAGAGGTGCCAGGAGAAATAAAGATAGACTGTTTGCCTGAGTATGAGTAACGCAAAGTCTTATAAAATAGTTTAATTCTTTAAATTCCCAATATATGCTATACCTCCTTGCCAAGCAGTTCACATACAGTTCTATGATTCTTCAAAGCATCTTGAATTGTCTGGATTTGCATAGAAACTGCTGACAGTACAGATTCTTCTAGTCTATTGAATTCATCAAAACAACCCCAGGCCCCACACTTCACCAAACCAACAAATATTCGTCCCATTGACTTCACATCGATGCCCTTAAAAATAACAATAAAAATTATATTCAATAAAAATAATTAAAATCTCTAATAATAATTTAATACTTTATGTCATTTAGTGAGAAGGTAATCATTTCACCCATCTATACCTCTTTAGTTCTTTTTTAAGCAGAGATTAAATAGCTACTCTTTCAAACCCTAGGATGGTTTCAAGGAATAAACAAAATAATTCATGTGAAAGTGTTCTGAAAAGTACACAGAACTAAACAAGTATAAGATTTTGTTTCAGTTATTCTTTAAGTCAAAATACACACAATGTTTTGAAAATGGTAACTTAATAAGAATTTAAGATTTTTCCTCTACTCTAATATAAAGCTTCATTCTGTATTTAAAATTATTTCTATGTAATAGTTCTCTTTAGAAAAGTTTTTGGACTACACTATGTGCAACCTCTCTCCATTTTACTTCTCAAATAAAATCCACTTTCAAGTGATTTAAAAGAAGAGTGATTTTAAAATAGAGCATTTCATATGTAAGTATGTGAAAACTATTCCAAACATCTAAGACACTATTATAGCGTTTGATAATTATTTATTCTACCTCATCACAATTAAAAACTAAAACTTGTCTTCCAAGAAGTCCACCTAAAGCCTTTACTGATTCAGTTTTTCCAGTTCCAGCTGGTCCGTACGGATTTCCTCCAAGTCCCATCTTCATGGCTTGAGTGAGAGTTAAGTAGCATTTGTCTGTCAGTGGAGTGTAAACCAGCTTGGGAGCATTACCCTACACAAGAGAAATATAAATTTCAAATATTCATATTCTATTCAATATGTACAAATATTATATAGTGTAGTTAAATAGCAATTCTAGTTAAAAATTTAAAAAGGCAAAAAATAGTTTAAAGTTGTTAACAGAAAAAATATACAAAAATTTTTTTAGTAATTCAAGAAACTTTCTAAAGCACAAACTGGAATTAAACTTAGTTATTTCTCAAGCATGTATTTTATTCTATCCTCAATTGACATACTGTCAGGTTTTCCAAATAGTCTCTCAAGTTCTTGATAATTAATTTGAAAAACTCCTTATGAAATTAATAATCTTAACCTATCAAATAATTCTCAAAATTGCTACTAAATTTTAGCGGAAATAGAGTCCAATTCAAGCTGCATTTTATAGTTTTTCTTTAATTTAGGTGGACAGATTTGGGTCTCAAAATACATTTCCTTTTTGAAAGAGCTAGCTGGCAACTCTCTTGACATATGCTTATTAACATAAATGTCAAATATATCCTTATGATTGACTCACTATGATGGAAGAAGGCAGAGAGGATACAGCTGGATTTTTTGAGAACAGGTTACATGAGCTAGGTTATTTGCTTGAAAATTCTTTTACCTTACAAACTGAGAATATTTAACAAACGTACTTTGACATATTAAAAATTGCACTAATTTTGGCCTTGTAAAAGGAGGCACAAACCAAATTGTTTCCATTGAGGTTGCCTAATATTCAATTCTCTTTAGATTAAAACTATATTTCAATCTGTATAAATAAATACTGCTCTAAGAAAAGGTACATTTAGAGAATTCAGCACAACACTGCCACTATGTTAACTTTTTTTGTATATAGAATTTTTTCCAATATAACATCTTTTTAATTATGATGAAATAGAAGACAATAACACAAAAAAATTCTTAAAAGTTACAGCTAAAATAACTCTTTCATCCAATAGCAAATTTCCTTTAAAGTAAATAATTTCTAACTGGAAAAATTAAACATTTCTGCCACAAGTCATACCTGGTACTCATAAGTATACTGAAGTTCAGAATCCACCATCTGAACGTAACATGTGTCATTGCTTTTCATATAGAATCTAACTTGTTTTTTCCAAGCCCAGTCTTCAGTTGTATGAACCTGAACTTGGTTTAACTGCTTCACCACATCAATATTATGAATAATATCAAGAATAAGTGCTTTAAGTTTAAGCTCCAGAATGCCAGATTCTGTATACAATTAAAATAATTGGGGAAAACGTTAGCCTGTGATTTATGTACTTTATGATTTTATATATACACACACACACACACACATGATTTCTCAATAAATGAATTTAAATGGTAATTTCATGATACATTTGAATAGTATAGTAATATATATCATGCAAGTCAAAAGAATGTCAAATCCACCAATAAGAATTGTGTGTGTGAAAACTAAGATATTAAAATTCAATGAAACCAGGGTTCTGGTTCCTTATGCAAGGGAGTAAACACACTCAGCCTGTCTCTCCCTCTGAATGCAGGTATAAAACACGGACAACATACATTGAACTGCTGTTTAGGACCCTGAAAAAGTAAAGAGTATCAGGCAAATTGGGGAAGGGAAGAATTAGAAGTGCCACCGAACCAGTGGTAAATTTACCTTTTTTCTTTTTCTTTTTCCTCTCTTATATCCATGGGCCTGGATTCAATGCTGCCAGAAACCCATACTGGTGTAGACAGAGAGAGGTCCAGGAGAAGTCTTTTAACTCAGACTTGAAAAGCAGAAAAGGAGTCTCAGCGCTGGCAGCTGAGACCCAGAAATGCCTAAAACTCTGAAGGAAGGGAACTGTCCTCTGAAATCAGAGGAGCTATGATCCCAAGACAGTGGGACTAACTCAAATTGCTCTTTTTCTCTCTTTTCTCCCATCAACTGGTCCAAGACATGGGCACAGTCACAGAAAGTGTGAAGGAGAGTACAGTACATGAAACTCCAGCTTTCTGGCCAGAGGACCAAAAGAGGAGCCCAAGGGAACCACAAAATCACTGCTAAGACCATGGAAGGGGAGAAGATTGGGAAAATGACCCTATAAACTTTATGAACTCTTGAGCTCAGCCTGAGCTGTGCAGACCTCATCCTAAACATTAAACCAAAGACTTTGATAACTGGCCACTAGGTGGCACACATGTGGGGAAGATCTCAAGAGTGTAGCAAAGACAGAACAGACATTGGAACCACAACCCACAGAAAGCTGGCTGAAACTTGTGGCCTGAACCCAACAAGATCACTTGCTAACAGAAAAATATCAACATTATCCAGCAAATTTAAATAAGACTCAGACTCTTATAACACAATATGCAAAATGTCCAGGATACAATCCAAAATCATTCAACATGAAAAGAACCAAAAAAATCAACTCACATCAGAAAAGACAATAATAAAGGTGAAATGAAGACATTCTCAAGAGAAGGAAATCTGTAAGATTCATAGTCAGTAAATGGGCTCTAAAAGAAACACTAAAGAAAATTCTTCAAAGAAAGAAAATGACAGCAGAAGGAAACTTGGAGGTTGAAGGATGGGCAACAGAAATGGTAAGCATCTAGATAAATATAATAGACTATTCTCAGGTCCTTTAAAATACATTTGACAGTTAAAGAAAAAAATTATAATCTCATGGAGTTTTCAATGTATATAGATATCTATAGACATTGAAAACAACATAAAAAGGGGAGGATAAAGAAACCCATATGGTGGTAAGGTTTCTACATTCCACTTAAAATAGTAAATTATTGATTCTAAGTACAATATAAAAGTATGTATATTGTAATTCCTAAAGTAACCTCCAAAATAGACACACAGATGATTGATTGACAGACAAAAGCACAATAGATAAATTAAGATAGAATACTAAAAAAATGTTCAAATAACCCAAAAGTAGGCAGAAAATGGAATATTTTCCCATACCAGTATTCCCTGGATCCTCAGAACTTGTATCAATGTTAGTATAGTGCTCTAACTTATTCACCAGTTGTGTTTCAATCTGATGAAGACTATGATCTTTGATGGCATTTTCTACATCTTCAGTGAATTTAATCTGCTCTGCCAAGCATAATATCTAATGAATAAAGAGAAAAATTATTTTTTAAAGCTGAATTTACTTAGAAATATTTTATAAATTTAAGGAAAGATACCTTTTTCCAAATTTCCAATTACATATTGGACCTCTCTACCTGAATGTCTTACTGGCACCTCATATATTAATAGAGCAATACATTTGTAGAAAAAGCATGTGTGATGCAGCCCAAGCTTACTTCTCAGAGCTCATCTTTTACTATTCTCCTATAGGCCTATTTTTGGGTCTTAGAGCCCACCAAGCTTATTATAACCTAAGTGCTTTGTACTTTCTTCCCATGACTCTCCTCATAAATGGCTTCTTTTTAACCAGTAAGATGCAAAGATAACAGAGTATGATGCATTCTATTTAATAAAAAGAGTAATCTTCTAGCATTCCAAAATAATCTCTCAGCATACTACTGAAGTCTACAATTTCAAAACACCAATTTTATCCTAAATTAAAGTCTGTCTTAATCTTTCAGTCTAATACCCATAAACAGAAACTAAATACAGATCAACTTCATGTTTACATAAAATATGAAATATTAATGCCATTTGAGAGGATTTCTATAATATTATCAATATAGCAAGGTTACTGATAAAGCAAATGATACATTTAAACACCAGATTTTGTAAACTTGTATTAAAATACTTTGATACAGTTCTTAGATGAACAAGGAAAACCAATAACCTCCTTTAAACTAAAGACATGATCCATCATTGTATAAAAACACTAAACCTACTGACCAATTAACTCCTGAACAGATTGTTTTTTTCTTATATATACCTTTTAGCATCCAGAAAATATCATCAAATGCCTCTATTTATCAGATTAATCCATTATCTATATATAATTTTAATACTTAATATAGCAGGCTAAGCTGCTGTTTGCTCTTAGAACATTGTACAAATACTACATTAAGTTCTTTAACAAAAGAGAAAGCCAATTAGTAACTTTGCAGGGCAAAGTCACCTCTCATACTTTGTAGTACAAAACTCACCAGCTTCTTTAATCAAGTATATGGTGAAGTGTTTAAACAGATCCAAATCTGCTTTGTGAGAAAAGACTTAGCTTTTTAATTTTCATATGAAAATCTTCACTTGCCACCTTGAAACTAATAGTCATATATATGGATTTCCACTCAGGCAATACTACTGAATTTCTGTATTATAAATAAATTTTAATAATAATGCACATCGATATCTCAATTTTTAACAGTCTGCTATACGATTTCTATGAGAGGCTAACAGAAATGATGCTCAAGATACAGTCTTACCTAATTCTCGTGTCACATTACCATTAAGATACCTGGACAAACACTAACATTGTCTAAAATGTAACGGTCGTTAAGGGTGCTCTGCAAACATTATATAATTTAACCTTCAAAATGAGTTGCCGTGGAGGTATTATTATACCCTCTTAACTAAGTGTCAAAAGCAATCACTCAAAGTATAACTGGAAAAGGTAGGATTTGAACCAAGGTCTGTCAGATTTTTTCTACTTTATCATGCTGCCTCCTTCCCAGACCAGAAAGTGCTTTCTCTACATTATTTCAGGTCCTTACAAAGATGTCTTTAGAGAACTGAATTAATAGTACGCAGTAACCTGTACCAGACATTCATGTAACCAGTTATACTATTCAATCCCCTTATATAAATGCTCTTGAGATAATTTTTTCTTAACATTAACTGCTAATAAACTAGAATTCTTTGTTTTGATAGATTATGAACTGTATACATGTTTAGTAGTTCATATTTTTACTTGACTGCTCAGAGCCCAGAACTAAGTTTCAGGCTCAAATCCAGCAACATTCTTTAGCCTGTAGCTCCCAGTATATCTCCTGATATAACTGTCATTTACTCAATCTAATTATTATGCAATTCTTACTTTTGTATATTTTTTAATATTGTGTCTTTTACTCTAAGTCAATTTAAATCCTACCTGGAAGTTGACAGAGTCCTAGGAAACATTTCCAGAGATAATAAAGCATTTTAACTCTGACCTTCAATGGCATTATTATTCATCAATGACTACTTTTATTTTTCTCTAAGAACAAGAGTTTTTAAACATATTTTAGTTTGACTTAAACAGCTAAAAGATACAAAATGATATGAGTGATAAAATGGCTAAGAATCCAGAATGTTCCAAGTTTCCTATTTAATTTCTCATGCTTTAAAAGAACCAACATAAAACCCTGTTCCAATAGCTACTAAATGTTTTAATCTGAAAAGCAAAAAATAGTTAGGTAGATTTTCCTGTGAGAAATCATAGAACATCTCAATGCCTGCCTTTCATAGTCCCTAAGAACTAAAGTTCCTGATGCCTTACCTCTGTAGTGTTAGTCTCAACCAGCAATAAAACTAATCCTGAACAAGGCAGGATATCTAACCCAAGTCTTAGTGCTACACTTTAATAAGGCCCAGAACAAGTTTTGTAAGACACATACCTAGCATCCAGTGTTTCAGGAATGAGCTCCTATGAACACTGACCTGTAGCAATCTCTATAACAACCATGAAACCTAGCGCTCTTCTTCCCTGCCAAAGTTCTAGTTAAGTACTGTGATCATGTTTCAGACCAACACTAACACTACTAAATTCCCACCAGCTCCAACCTCCTAGATGAGTCCATGGGAAGGGTGGGAGACAATGTTAGAGATCCTGTGCCTCTCCATCAATGATGGACTAATCATCTGGAACCAGGAAACTAATACATGACTAATTCTGCCTCCCAGTTCCACTCCCCAATGGCCTGGGTAGCTTAGATCTCAGCAGGCCTTCTGCTTGTAAGCATCTGAATTATGGCAAACTAATGGAGCTAGAAGAGAATTTCACTATTGTGCTGCTCCTCCCTCACATTTAACAGCTGAGGGACTGAGACTCAGATATTAAGCAATTAGTCAATGTTAATTGTTAGATAAAGAGAAAACAAAGATCCCAGTTGTCTAAGCCTCCTGACCTCTAGGTCAGGGATCTTCCAATGACACCATGCCTACCTGTACTCTAGACATAAGCCCCCTTACCTGTGAAGGGAAAAAGGATGGGTCAATTGCACCTTGAGAACTTCGTCCAGCAGTAACACATTCCGTCAACAACTCTTTCAAAGTTTGCTTCATTTCCAAGGCTAAATCATTTAACCAAGTCTGAAAATAAAATTAGAAAATATATTATTTCTTATTACACAAGTCATAAAACAAAAACACAAGCTAATGACTCTATTCTTTTATTTCAGGAGGAAGGTTATAATTTCTTATTGACTCTCACACTCCCAAAATGTGTTGTATGGTATATAATTTTTTATTAATAAATGATTTAAATGAAGAAAACAATTTTTTCACCTCTTGGGATAATGTTAAGTGTGAAAACTCAAAAATTTGTAGTTAGTTATCACTATCACCATCTATACAAACCAAAAAAACATGAACATTTAAAAACTAACCCATTCATTTCATCATTATGATAAATCAAACTAGATAGCTGGGCCAATAAATTAGAGTCACAATGACTAGGTAAGTCCCCTGGCTCACACTATCCTGATGATCTTATATTCAGAAAGCTGTAACCATAGGAAGGGATTGCTTCATTAAGGTGAACCATATTATTTAAGGAGTTAAGATCCCTCTTCAAACAAAACTAATTCTGTTTCAAGGTCAAAACAATACATTTTTCACTCATTTGATTATAGATAAAATAACAAAAGTTTAAACTAAAGTTAAAATAATAATGATGATTAATAAAAATAGCATGAATATTTAAGGATCACTACTTAACTTTTAAAAACTGTATCATTTGCAATAAAATATAAGAGCAAAAACTACAATCTTAAATAGCTTTTCATCATTACCTTTTTTAAGTTCTAGCTTTTTACTGTTTATCTTTAGAGCACTTTCCAGTATTAAAAATAGCACAAACTTTTGCCCAGTTCAAAAGCCACTGCAGCTAAGGAGTAAGAAGCTCTCAGTGCACGGCAGCAGACACCTACTCTGCTAATCATCACAAGAGCTCCCGGAGCGCTGCACTACACCCAGCTGCTAAAAGCTCTTTCTCTCTCTGTTCATCCAGTCCTAATAAAATCACAAGAAAGGAAAACAACAGCAAAAACAACAAATCTCTTCTCCAAATATGGGAGCTACTTAACAAACCTTCTATCCTTTCAACCACTTGATTTATATACTCAACATCCAATAAAATGTTGAGGCCTAACCAGGAATGGACTTTTTACTAAACTGTACAGATACATGCATGATAAGGCATGGCCCTGACTTGCAGTTGAAAGATAACTTTAGAACTTAAAAATTACAATTCAATGTGTTACATCCTATTGCTGTTGGCTTTAGCTGTATAACTGTAATAGGCTTTTGACAGTTCACTTCTAGTCCTGCAGAACCAATTAATCAATAGTTGTACTATAAATGCACTAGTTTCAAGTTTACTTGTTCATTTAAATCATCTCATACAACTCAGATTTTAAAGAAAAAAAAAAAGAACAAAGACTTATTGAGCAGTTATGTTCCAAACACTATAGTGTACCTAAAGCCAATTATCTCATTTAATTTTCAACAGAAAGTCTTTGCTAGTAGGCCTCCCATTTTACAGTTAAGAAAACTGAGACTCTAAATTATATAGCTGATAAGTTGTGGAGCTACAATTAATATCCAAGTCTTCTTGACTCCAAAGCAAAAGTTGTTTTCAAAATTACATGCTGCCTTCCAAAGACTAAAAATACATACTCTCTTTAATATCAAATCATTCTGAACCTATCAAAATAAATTAGTTTTTAAGATATAAGTTTCCAAAAGGCCTAAATTAACCAACTTACTCTACAAATTGACTGAATTAATTTTGATACAAAGTTCATATCGTTAATTCTTTATACTTTCACACTTGAAAAAGAATTACTTACCTCTACGTTATTTGACAGAAGAACTTTGTTTTTAAAAGGTACAACTTCTCCCTCTAAAGATTTCATTGCAGTTATATGTTTTGATTCCTCATCAAAGCACACACTGTTAATGCCTACATTACAAAAGCAACAATTTATATGCAAAAGTTTCATTAAAGACATAATTATTAGACAGTATATATGATTACCACATAATACATAAAGTATACTTCATAATATAGAATATATTTGAATTATATTAATTCAGTTATATAATGAAATAGAACAGCTTTTCATAACCCCAAACTGGAAACAACCGAATGCCCACCAGATGAATAGAGAAACTGTGGTATATTTGAACAATTGACTATTCTAAGCAATAAAAAGGAATAAAATATAGTTTTAGGTATCTTGAAACCATTATGATGAGTGAAAAAAAACAGGCACAAATGAGTGCATAAGAATACGTACCAATGATTCCACTTACATTATATGAGACAAAAAGATAATAGGGAAGGGGGAGAGCAAACAAGATTTCCCTTCCCCAAAATTTGCACTCACTTTATAGTATATAAAAAAACACATTACCTAATTTTGATCTTTAGAAAAACCCTGTAAGTTATTATTTACAATTTAAAGAAAGAAACTAGATTTCAGAGAGGTAAATTAATAACTAATAAATAGCAGAGGTAGAGCTCGAAAGCAAGCTTTCTGATTCCAAGAGCTCTTTCTACTATCTTCCACAGGCAAAATCACAGTTACAGATATAAGCACTCTAACGCTTCAGATATACAGTGGTTAATAAATACTTCTGTAAAGCACCAGAGAGTAAATATCTTAGGTTTTTACAGGTCATAAGGTCTCGGTGTCAATTACTCAACTCTGCTTGTAGCACAAAAGCAGCTATAGACAATAATGGACATGGCTGTATTCCTTCCAACAAAACCTTATTGAAAAAAAAAAAAAAAACAGAGAGCTACTCAGATTTGGCCTGTGGGCCTACAGTTTGCTAATCCCTGACTGCAAGTGAAGATGATGAAAATTTTTTACTTCTTAAAGTTAATTTGAAAAATACAGCTCTTTTCCAACAAATAATATTTCAAGAAAATAATAATCATCGTGTTTGTAGCAAACCAATTCTGAATGCAATTACCCAACTAAAATGATTCAACAACATCGAAGCATATGGCACTATTACTCTACACTTTTTACCAGGTAATCTCACCTCTTCCTATAGCCTAATTATCATCTATACACAGATGACTCCCAATTTTACATCTCCATCTCACGTATCTCTGCTAACAATAATTGCCTACTGAGTATCTCCACTGGGACATCACTCAAGAGACCTTAAACTCAATAATGAATGGACATGTTCTCCTTCACTTCAGACCTCTGCACATCCTATTCCCTCTGTTTCCCCATTTTTCCTCTAGCTAAGACCTATATTTTCTTCAGATCTCACATGAGATGTCATCTTTACATACCCAAAACTGAGCTAAATGTCTTCACAGATGCAGCTATAACACCACATACTTATGTCGACCATAGAAATTGTCATATATTATATTTGTCAACTTACTAACTTGCCTCGTCCACTAAACTAGAGTTCTTTGAGTGTATGACCTGTATTTTATTCAACAGTCTGCCTAAGAGCCTAACATAATGCCTGGCAGATAACTGAAACTCAATAAATATCTGTTGAATAAATGTTCAATCTTACCAGCAAACAGTTTCTTAAGGTGAGACTGAATCACTGATGAGTTAGTAGACTGGCCCAGTATTTCTAATAAGTCATCATCACCAATAAAGTAAAATCTTGGGAATGCTGAGCGTTTTTCCTAAAAAAAAAAAAAAAAAAAGAATAATCTCTTTTCAAATAATTAAGATATTAAAGTACTTTATAATTTATTATATAAGATTGTTTTTAAAAACATGCCTCCAATAATTCATTTAATGATTTCTGACATCTTTGAAGCTGATCAAGTATCGTTAGTAGAGAATTTCTGATTCCTGCATGAGTAGTTAACGTTGTGACTCTATTATCTTTCTTGATGTCAGTCATTATTGATCTGCAGAAGAAAAAAGTTATTTTCACATCTATTTTAACAGTTTTTGGCTGAAACAAGGATGTGGAGACTTTTTTTTTGCTTGCTTAAAACAAACTAGTAACATCAGTAATAACAGCAATACATTATTATACTTCTAATAAATAATCCTCAAATAATACTCCATTACCATTTTTAACCTCCATTATTGCACATTCTCTTATTTCATTCACTCACTAAACAAATATTAAGCCTTACCTCATAGAGATAATGGCCCAGTGACAGAGAAAGATATTAAATAATTTCTCCAAATATTCAAATAAAATTATGATAAATGCTAAGAAAGAAAAGCACAAAGGACTGTTTTGTACTAAGAAAGAATTAGTAAAAGGCTAATGTGGAAATCCCTAACCTATGACTTATTTGAGGAAGTAATTTAAGCTGAGATTTGAATGATAATGAAAAAGAAAAAGGCAAAGAATAGGAGGGAAACAGTTTCTGGCAAAGACCCTGAGAAAGAGCGTGGTATGTTAGAGAAACTAAAGGCTAGAGTCACTAAAGTAAAAAAAAAAAAAAAAAAAGAGAGAGAGAGAGAGAGCGCAGCACAAGAAAAAGCTAGAGAAATGGACAAGGAGCAGATCCTTAGATCTGCTTTATCCTCAGAGCAATAGAAAGTCATTTTAAAGTTTTACTTAATGGAATAAAGGAAAGAAGTAATGTGGACTTCATTTTTAAAAGATTACTCTGGCTGTTGTGTGAAAAACTTACTGGAGAAGACAAGAATAAGAATTAGTCAAAAGATTAGCCAGTAGTACAAGTGAGTGACAACAAAAATACTTCAGAATAACATCAAAGAAGTAGAGATATAAAAGATATAATAAAATCGATTAGTAGGTTAGAATCAACAAAATTTGGTAACAAATGGATTTGGAAATGGAGGAAGAGGTCAAAGATATCCATTATGCTTCTGCCTTGAGCAGTTAGGTGGTACCATTTATCGGGAAGAAACCAGAGAGAAAAGAAAAGGGACTGTAGGAAAGGGACTGGGGGTAAATTCATGAATTTAGTTTTGACATGTTGAGGATATTTAATACATTTGGAGCTCAGAAAAGAAATATGAGCTCAATAAATAAGTTGAGGAGACCTCAGCAAATAGATGAGAATTGATTCTGAGAGTGGTTAAGATCATTAAGGAGAGAACATGGAGTGAGAAAACCTAAAGCTGAAAGGTGGAGAATGTCTACATCTAAATGTTTAGAAAGGGCTGAGGACTAGGAATCAGGAGTGGAACCAGAGAAATGGGCAGAAAACCAAAAAGGACAGGATCACAGAAGCCAAAAGAACAGACTTTCTAAGAAAGAAGAAATTTTCAACTCTATTAGATACTAGTCAGAGATAAAGTAAAATGAAAAATAAAAAATGCCCATCAGATTTACAATGGGAAAGTAATTGGTAACTTTAAGAAATACTAGGTATATATTAGTAATATTATTATTACTATTATACTATAGAAATATTATTAATATAGGTAGAGTGGTAAAGATAGAAACCAGATCAAAATTATTCAAGTATATAACTGAATGAGAGAAACTCATTTCTCAGAAGGATCCAGTAGGAAAAAAGTTGAAGACACAGATGACGCTAATAATGTAAAAGTAATTAGCTTGTATTAAGTACCTCACCATATGAATAAAAACCATCATATGTGTCTTTGTCTTATGTAGTTGTACTGACCTAAAATCTTCATCAAGTCTGTTGAAGCGCATCTGTTCTTTTGGCAATGCTCCACGGCCAAAAATGGGTTCCAAATATACCCACTTTCTCTGAATGTGGTTTAAATTCTGTAGGTACTCATCTAACTCTGCAAGTTTTCTTTCCCAAATTGACACTTTATCTTCAAATCCTTTATAATAAGGAGAATCCTTTAAGGACTGAAGAAGGCACCTATTATCTCCAACTTGATTTACTACATCCTTCCAGTCTTTAATCAGCTTGATAGTTCGACTTTGGCTGTCTTCATAATCAACCAATGTAAATACTGCTCCAACTCCCCAAAGATCAAGTTCTCGTAAAGCTTCTCTGATTGTAACTTCACCTTGTGCACGACTATTTAAATCCTATTTAACACAAAATATTCATATTTATTACTTCAACATTATCATATAAATAAGTTATATCTATTTTATAAGAAGATATATTTTTATTTGACTTTGCACCATAAAGAAAAAAAAAATTTTAAGTGGATTATTTTCATAAATCCAAGAGAATTACTGGCAAATGTATTAAGGGATATCAGATATCTAGTTCACATGGTCAAATATATACAGAGTTCTGCTTTATGCTTTTTACTTCTAAAAAAACCCCCAAAATTTAAGCATCCACTGCAAACCACAAAAATATTTAAAATTTTGCAGAACTCAGCCATTTTATTGTAATTTAACTGTAAGTTCCAATACATCTAAAATGATTAGCAACCATCTAGAATTACCTCCTACAGCAGTCATGCTTTATAACCTTATGATTATCTACATATGCTCCAGGATTATCAGCAAAGATGAAAGTATACATATTAGATAATATATTAGAAAATAAAACAATTTGACATCAAAAGTCCTTTTATTTTTTTACATTAAATGGGCAGAACACAAAATAGAAAGTCTGCTACTTATGATATAATTGTACAAGTTTTACTTTCACCTGAGACCTATGCTAAAACTGATTAGCAAATTGGTTCCTTGTTTAGTTCTCTGTATTTTTGTACCCCTTAGCTTCTATTTATAATATACCCTATGATTTTAAATGTATTTTATAAAATGCTTTGTACTTGTTTGCTTTTTGATTAAAGCTGACTTCCTTCTTAAAGTAAGACATATTTTATTTCAGATTTTTTCTCTCAAAGAAGGGGTTTATATTGTTTCTATAACCCCATCGATAGATTCAGATGTATTACTAATGAAAGAATAATGGAAAAATGGAACACTGTCACTATTTTAAGGGAAGAAAGAAATTTAACTTGCTGCTTTATTTAAATAAAAAATAAAGCAATATGTCAACAAAGGTCAGATCTATGAGATATTTATAAAAGTGATTCTTACTTTAAGGTCTGAAGCTTTGGCAACAATTGTATCAGCTACTCTAAGCAGATCACCAAACAGTAATTTATCTAGACTAGTCCCCCGAGGAAGGCCAAGTAGACGAAAAAGGTCAAGCCAGTGATCTGGAGAAAGATGCTCCCCTCTCACATATTTCAAGATAGGGACTGCGATCTGTTAAAAAAAGAAGACAAGAAGACTTATGTATGTATATATACAAGCAAAATGTAAATTATTATTTGATTTTATTATAATTATCTATAAGATTTTTAATTACTGTATTATCTTATTTAACAATCTTAAAATCAAATTCTTAAAAAGAATTGTATAAAACTTTTTATTAAACATTGCTGTGGATACATGCAAATTTCCCTTGGTAGCTTGATATATTTTAAAATATGACCTAAAATATTTCTATTTTTATAAATTTAGGAAATGACCTACATCCTAAATATGCTAAATGACCCATATCCTAATTGCTAAGTTATAAATACTCCACTATATAACTTTAACCATAAATTTCTTAGTTATAACTTCTTTCAAACTGAAGCAGAAATATCAGTAACTTCTATGGTTTACTCTATACTTTCTATTTTTTTCATGTAATGGAATCATTAAAAATATATAAACTAAAATTACAGTTCAGTCACTACATAATAAAATGATACATGAAAGCTCCAAACACCATTTTTAAATAGTAAGATAAGTAAAACTATCTTACTTTATATTTGTCAACCTCTGATTGTAATTTCACCGTCATTACTGAATGTTCTTCAACCTTTCTTAATCTGTCATGCCAATTCATCAAAAATTCCTCAAACAGATATGTCTTAGTCCTGTAAAATACCAGAAACATACCTTAAATTTTACATCCCAAAAAATACCACAAAACTATCAGAATCTCAATACTATTTATGAATCAAACCTAAAAGTAATCCAATCTTCATTGGCCATTTCTTGAAATCCTTGCTGAAACTCTTCATAAAGGGCCCAAATTTGTGCACAGCTCTCAATGTCCTTAGAGATGCTATATGCCAAGGAGAAGTTGGGCTCTTCTAGGCCAAAATGATGGCAATCATCACTATAGAAACAAGTAGCAAATATCATTAATTTTTTAAAAAGAAAAACTGTTAAATATCAATAAGTTTAACTAATTAATATTTAACTGCATTCCCTGTGTGTGTTTGTGTGCATGTATCTGACAGCAGAGGTAGACAGTGGGAGGCTATGTCTACTTTACATAAGAATTTTACTTAACTACTTAGGAACGAGCTCTTCCAAATTCATTAATATGCATTTTTTCCAAAAGAGTCAAAGTAAAATTGGTAATATATATAAATATATTTTATGTATATATGTCATATATATAAATATTCAGAATTGCACAAATTTATGGATTAATCTGAGAACAGATTAAAGAATATCCATTAATATTCTTCTAGGTTGAAAGAATTAGCTTCTAGAACATAAGATATTCTTCATCTAATTAATGTAATGTCACTTAATAAACGTGGTACTAAAACCTCCACTCACCTATGAAGCCAATTAATTTATGGATGCATTTACCTAAATGGACCAAACCTAAAACAATTATTAAACTTAATATTTGTATTATTATAACATAAAACAACAAATATTTTTCTTTGAAGTCTCATCATTTTGCTAGGTTCATTTTTTTTCCAGAAGCTCTAAAAGTAATTGTCCATTAATTTTATATATTCCATTTTTAAGTACAATGAGATCACATAAAGCAATATTCCAACTCCCTAATTTAACTTTTAAGTAAATTTAATTTTCTATTATTATTATTATTTAATTCGCTATTATAACTTCTATTATTTCTATTCCTAGGCCTAACCAGAAATCTGCTTTTCTCTTAAAATCCTAATATAATTCAACAACTCCTAAGAAAGCAGTAGCATGAGCACTTAATACTGGTATTTTTAAAACTGCTGAAGTTTATAAGGAAAGACATTAAGATAATAAATATAAGAACATTACTAGCTTAATATATAAATACAAAACTCTCTTTTCCAAAATGTGTACTACCAGTTTTAAAGAATAAACATACACAAGCTTTTTTCTTATGACTTCAAGATCATCAAACTCAATTTTTTTCTCTTTTATTGACTTGGCACTTTTATCAAGAGTATTTTGCTGGCCAGTTTCAATAACATCATCACCAGGCTTTAGTTGGTCCCAACGAGCTTTAAATTTTTCCAGTTCTTGATAATAGATCTGAAGACGTGATTTCACATTTCCTTTCATCACTTCAATCTATAAGGCAATAGAGTTTACATAATTTAATTCAAAGTAAAATCTTACTTTATATTCACATTTTTATTTCCAACATTTCAATTTAAAGGTCAAAAAATATCAGTATCAGCTTTTCAAAGATTATTCTTTACTACTGATTTCAAGTACACTAAAATAACTCAAAAATAAATTAGACCATAAATTTACAAAAACAAGAGATATACTGCAAACATCATCATTACAAAATCATTCATGTGATTAACAGCATCCATCATAACTATCAACAAAATCAATGTGATAAAAAAAATTTGATCAATGACCTCCAGTTGTTCTACCTGATTATACAGCTGTTTAATAAAGGAGGGCATTTCCCAGTCTCCCATGCAGCTAACAGCCATAAGACTAAGTGCTGGTCAATAGGATATGAGTGCAATAGATGTGTACAACTTCCAGATTATACCCTTAAAAGATACCATACACAGTAGGTAAATAAATTTATTCATAAGAAAGACGGAAAATAATGTCACATACATTCCTGGTACGGTAGGAAACAAAGATAAACTATATGACATGAACATCATTTATACAAAGTGTTTTACTGTATGGAAGTACTGAGGGAGGTCAATTTCATCAGCAATATATTGGGTTGGCCAAAAAGTTCCTTCAGGTTTTTCCATAAGATGTCACAGAAAACCTGAGCTTATAAATTCTTACAAACCTGAGCTATAACGGAATAAAGATAAGCAAGAAATCTTAAATGAGAAAAAAAAACTGTTTCCATTTTAACAAAATGACCAAAATGTTCTTACCTGATCTTTAATCATAAGTTGGTGACTTTCCATCATCAACTCAAATTTATCCCACTTAGCTTTCAGATTACTAATTGTTTCTAAACCTCCACCTGCCACAGTCCGTAAAAGTCTGTTTTTATCTTCAGCTTCTTGAAATAAGGGCAAAATCTAAAGGTTAAAAAATGACATGTGAAAACCAACATATTTTATCAAATTTATTAAGATTCCATTTATTTAAAATTGTTTCATGATTTGCTTTTTAAATCAAGATTTTTGCTTTTACATAATTTGTTTTGTTTTTTTCTGTTTTTTTTTTTAAGAAGATGTTGGGGGTAGGAGTTTATTAACTTATTTATTTATTTTTGCTGTGTTGGGTCTTCGTTTCTGTGCCAGGGCTTTCTCTAGTTGTGGCAAGCGGGGGCCACTCTTCATCACGCTGCGCAGGCCTCTCACTATCGCAGCCTCTCTTGTTGTGGAGCACAGGCTCCAGACACGCAGGCTCAGTAGTTGTGGCTCACGGGCCTAGTTGCTCTGTGGCATGTGGGATCCTCAAAGACCAGGGCTCGAACCCGTGTCCCCTGCATTAGCAGGCAGATTCTCAACCATTGCGCGACCAGGGAAGCCCAATTTGTTTTGTTTTGTTTTTGTTTTTCTTTTGGTTATTTAGTAACATATTGTCTAGTCTCCATGTGTTTGTGTTTTTTACGTTTCTTTCCCTGTAATTCATTTCTAATCTCATAGCGTTGTGGTCAGAAAAGATGCTTGATATGATTTCAATTTTCTTAAATTAACTGAGGCTTGATTTGTGACCCAAGATGTGATCTATCCTGGAGAATGTCCGTGCGCACTTGAGAAGAAATTGTAATCTGCTGTTTTAGGATGGAATGTCCTGTAAGTATCGATTAAATCTCTCTGGTCTACTGTGTCATTTAAAGCTTCTGTTTCCTTATTTATTTTCACTTGGATGATCTGTCCATTGGTGTAAGCGAGGTGTTAAAGTCCCCCACTATTATTGTATTACTGTCGATTTCCTCTTTTATAGCTGTTAGCAGTTGCCTTATGTATTGAGGTGCTCCTATGTTGGGTGCATATATATTTATAATTGTTATATCTTCTTCTTGGATTGATCCCTTGATCATTATGTAGTGTCCTTCCTTGTCTCTTGTAACATTCTTTAGTTTAAAGTCTGTTTTATCTGATATGAGTATTGCTACTCCAGCTTTCTTTTGATTACCATTTGCATGGAGTATCTTTTTCCATCCCCTCACTTTTAGTCTGTATGTGTCCGTAAGTCTGAAGTGGATCTCTTGTAGACAGCATATATATGGGTCTTGTTTTTGTATCCATTCAGCAAGCCTGTGTCTTTTGGTTGGAGCATCTAATCCATTCACGTTTAAGGTAATTATTGACATGTATCTTCCTATGACTATTTTCTTAATTGTTTTGGGTTTGTTCTTGTAGGTCCTTTTCTTCTCTTGTGTTTCCCACTTAGAGAATTTCCTTTAGCACTTGTTGTAGAGCTGGTCTGGTGGTGCTGAATTCTCTTAGCTTTTGCTTGTCTGTAAAGCTTTTGATTTCTCCATCGAATCTGAATGAGATCCTTGCCGGGTAGAGGAATCTTGGTTGTAGGTTCTTCCCTTTCATCACTTTATCATGCCACTCCCTTCTGGCTTGTAGAGTTTCTGCTGAGAAATCAGCTATTAACCTTATGGGAGTTCCCTTGTATGTTATTTGTCATTTTTCCCTTGCTGCTTTCAATAATTTTTCTTTGTCTTTAATTTTTGCCAATTTGATTACTGTGTGCCTTGGCGTGTTTCTCCTTGGGTTTATCCTGTATGGGATTCTCTGTGCTTCCTGGACTTGGGTGGCTATTTCCTTTCCCATGTTAGGGAATTTTTTGACTATAATCTCTTCAAATATTTTCTTGGCTCCTTTCTCTCTCTCTTCTCCTTCTGGGACCCGTATAATGCGAATGTTGTTGCATTTAATATTGTCCCAGAGGTCTCTTAGGCTGTCTTCATTTCTTTTCATTCTTTTTTCTTTATTCTGTTCTGCGGCAATGAATTCCACCATTCTGCCTTCCAGGTCACTTATCCATCCTTATGCCTCAGTTATTCTGCTATTGATTCCTTCTAGGGTAGTTTTCACTTTGGTTATTGTATTGTTCATCTCTGTTTGTTTGTTCTCTAATTCTTCTAGGTCTTTGTTAAACATTTCTTGCATCTTCTTGACCTCTGCCTCCATTTTTTTTCCAAGGTCCTGGATCATCTTCACTATCATTATTCTGAATTCTTTTTCTGGAAGGTTTCCTATCTCTACTTCATTTAGTTGTTTTTCTGGGGTTTTATCTTGTTCCTTCATCTGGTACATAGCCCTCTGACTTTTCATCTTGCCTATCTCTCTGTGAATGTGTTTTTTGTTCCACAGGCTGCAGGATTGTAGTTCTTCTTGCTTCTGCTCTCTGCTCTCTGGTGTATGAGGCTATCTAAGAGGCTTGTGCAAGTTTCCTGATGGAAGGGACTGTACATAATTTGTTATATCCTGGATATAAAGTTTCTAACGTTTATTATTATATGCAAACTCAACTAAGACACTTAAACATCAAAAGTTAAAAAGGATAATAAAAGTGGTAATATGAAACTTAATTAAATCATGAATATAGGAAGACAATACTATAGCTGTTCAAAGTGAAGTTCTTATTATAAAAGTTCCATTCATAAGAAAATGCTAAAGAGGCTTCTAAAATTAGTGACTATCTAAAAGCATAGATTAACTAAATTATCCTACTTAACAGAGAAGGGTAAGTCATGAAAAAAAAGGTACTTAAGAAAGGGAAAACTGAAGAATCAGAACCAAGCTCCTGTATTCAGCTTCTACCTGAAATGCCCTGAGCTGTGTATAATGAGCAGTCTGTTAAACAGTCTAGGTGTAGGTCAGTAAGTGCTAAACTACTCAAATTGCTTCTAGGCCTTTTAAAGCACCATAAAAGAACAGTGTCCTATAATTTATACCTGTGCTTTTACTACTCAACAAAGCAATAAAATCCACTGAAAGTATTTTAAAATCACTGTGCATATATAATAGGCAAAAAAAAAAAAAACTTAAAACATATCTCAATGACCAGCTTGCAATTTCTGGGCAGGATCAGTTTCACCTGAGAAACAGAAAAACAATGGACCAAGAATCCATGTTGTACTAGGAAAATCAGTGAGAGAAAAAATAGAGCAGGATTCTAATTTCCTGTATGTGAACAGAACTTAGCCTGTGAAGACATTAAAACAGTTTTCAAGTCCACCTGCATGCATTCCTACTTCTTCAAATCCACACGCCAACAGAGAGACATACCAAAACACAATTCTGTAACATCTTACTGCTTAAAACCCAGCAACGACTCCTCAGTGCCCACAAAATCAAACCTAGGATCCTTAATGTGACTCACATGACCTAGATTCTGCCTAGCTATTTATACTGTCTCTGCCACTTCCTGCCTCACATGTTGTTCCCAACATACATCTATTTCTCATAGTTTTTGTGATGACACACTTTCATCCCACTTCATTATCAATCTCCTTAGCTGCCTCCATCTATGCTTGAAGTCTAAATTTCGGAAAGCTCAAAGCTGATCCTATAACCTCTACAGTTTGTTATCAACCAGATGATCTAGTTCAATCCTATGGCTTTAAACATCATGAATATTAAGATGATTTCCAAATTTATATCTCTAGTCTTCAACTTTACTCTAACTTCCTTATTCCTTATTCTACCTGACATCTCAATCCCCACCACTTCCAATCTCCAAACAACTCCCCTCTCTAGTCATCCTCATCTCAGTAAATGGTACCATTAGCTTTCCAGCTGCTCAAGCCAAAAACCTAGGAGACATGTTTATTGCTTTTTCTCTAAGCTCCGTCTACTTCTAATACATCAGAAGACCTTGGTGCTAACTCTAAAGTGCATCATCAATTTCTCCGGTTCTTTCCATCTCCTCTGCTACTCCATGGTACAAGCTTCCATCACCTCTTGTATACCAGTTGCAATATCCTACTAACTGGACTCTCTGCTACTATTGTCTCCCTCCAATCCATTCTTTACAGAGCAGCCAGAGTAATCACTTCAAAATGTAAACCAGACTGTATCCCTTCCCTGCTTAAATCCCTGTAAGGACTTTCTATTACTTTTAGAAAAAAAACCCCAAATCCTTATGATTGTTTAAAAGTACCTTCATAATCTGGCCCTTGCCTACCTCTCCAATTTCACCTCAAATCATTTTTTCCTTGAATAATATGGCTTTCTTGATAACTAAGTTTCTTGACAATATTTTCACCTATCTTCCTTAAGCATACCAAACTCCTTCTCTACCTTAAGATCTTTGTATTTGTTGTTCTATCTGCCCCCTAAATCGCGGAATGGTTGCCTCCTTAAGTTTTTCAGGTCTCAGTGCAGATAGATGTCATCTATCTGATAAGGTATCCACAACTGCCCACTCTAAGAAACATCCCCCAGATTATCATGCACTGCTCTAGCTCCTCTTGCTCCTCTCTTTTCTCTGTCCTGTCTCTGTCTCTCCCTCTCTCTCTCTCTGACACACACACACACAAACACACACACACACGAATGCAAATTTCATGAGAATAGAGCATGTTCATAGCTGTAACCACAACTCCTAGCACAATGCCTAGAATATATCAGGTGATCTATAAGTATCTGTCAAATAAATAAATGAATGAACGCCTCTGCTAAATCAAGCTAACTGCCACAGCTCATAATGCTATTCCTTCTTTAGTTATTTCCTTCTACTAGACAAGTACATTATTTTATTTGCCTTTAAATCCTCTTTATACCTTTAAGCTTTCCATATAAAAGTTTATAATTCCTTCCACCATGAAGGTGTATTATTTCATTTACCTCTAATCTATCTAATAATTTTAAGCCTATCACATAATAGGAGCATAAAAAACTTTGTATTCTATTTTGAATTATTTCTCCTCCTTCTTCTAAACATAACTAAGATCATCTATAATATGTTCTATAAAATTTTGACTTGCTTATTCTAGGCTCTAGCCTTCTAGATACTGTTTTTATGAATCCTTCACTTTTTTTTATCTTTGTCTCTAATTATGAGCTCCTCCATCATATGTGAGTGTGTGTGTGTGTGTGTGTGTGTGTGTGTGTGCTGCTAATTCTGCTCTAACTTCATACTTCAGCATCTTAAAAGTACAACCCTGGAAGTAACAGCATGAATTATTTATGTTTAGTTTTATTCTAATAAGCCACATCATAAAAGAGACCACAAATACTTCTGAAAATAATAATAAGCATTATTGTTACTGTTTCATTACAACAACATAACATCAAGAGTCCAGTCATGAACTGATCAATTGGACTAGATTTTATAGACTTCCTTATAATGCAATTATATGATATTTCTAAATAGTCATATAAAATTACCTAATTTAATCATCCCCAGTACAGTAAAAGAATAAATAAATTGCTTTGTGATTCTCACCTCTGGCTTCCGTTCTTGTAGCTTACTATATTGTAAATTTGCATTACCTATCTCTTCCACAGATTGCGGCATAATTGTTAAGACTGCCATAGCTTCAGTAACGAATGTATCAATTTCATGTAAATGAGCTGAAATAGGTAACATTGAAATATAAGAAAAATTATTATTATCACGAAAAATATTTAATTACATAATTTCTAAATCAAGGAATGTTAGAAGTAATCACTATATGAAATACATTAAATCCTAAGTAGTCATTTGCTTTCATAAAGCAAAATTCAAAATGTAGAATAAGCAAAGAAATTTCTTCTCATGAAACTGTAATTGTTTTACATGACACTTAAAATTTTTGAGAAGAAATTTAAAATGTACTCACTCAGTAAATTTTACTCAAAATTGGTAACTTTTTCAGTCTTTTAAATAATATGCTAAAACACCACAGCTTAAAGGAAAAAGGAAACACTGATATTTTGGAAAATAGTACAGGCATACCTCATTTTATTGTGCTTCACTTTATTGTGCTTTGCAGATTTTGCATTTTTTACATATTGAAGGTTTGTGGCAACTCTGCATGGAGCAAGTTTATCAGTGGCATTTTTCCAACAGCATTTACTTGCTTCATGTCTCTGTGTCACGTCTTGGTAATTCCCCCAATATTTCAAACTTTTCCATTATTAATTACATTTGTTATGGTGATCTGTGATCAGTGATCTTTGATGTTACTGTTGTAATTGTTTTGGGGCACCATGAACCACACCCACGTAAAACAGTGAACTTAACTGACAAATGTTGTATATATTTTGGCTGTTTCACCTCTCTATTCCCTCAGACACAAAAATATTGAAATTGGGCCAATTAATAAGGCTACAATGGCCCCTGAGTATTCAAGTGAAAGAAAGAGTGACACATCTCTCACTTTAAACCAAAAGCTAGAAATGATTAAGCTTAGTGAGGAAGGCATGTCTAATGATGAGATAGGCCAAAAACTAGGCCTCTTGCACCAAACAGTTAGCCAAGGAAAAGTTCTTAAGGGAAATTAATATGCTGTTCTCCAGTGAACACAAATGGTAAGAAAGCGAAACAGGATTACTGTTTATATGGAGAAAGTTTTAGTGATCTGAATAGAAGATCAAACCAGCTACAACAGCCCCTTAAGCCACAGCATAATCCAGAGCAAGGCCCCAACTCTCTTCAATTCTGTAAAGACTGAGAGAGGTGAGGAAGCTGCAGAAGAAAAGTTTGAAGCTAACAGAGGTTGGTTCATGAGATTTAAAGAAAGAAGCCATCTCCGCAACATAAAAAGTATAAGATGAAGCAGCATGTGCTGATACACAAACTGCAGCAAGTTATCCAGATGATCTAGCTAAGATAGTTAATGAAAGCTGCTCCACTAAACAGATTTTCAATGGAGATGAAGAAGCCTTCTATTAGAAGAAGATACCATCGAGGACTTTCACAGCTAGAGAGAAGTCAATGCCTGGATTCAAAGATTCAAAAGATAGGCTGACTCTCTTGTTAGAGGCTAATGCAGCTGGTAACTTAAGTTGATGCCATTGCTCATCTGCCATTCAAAAAAATCACAGCACCTTTAAGAATTATGTTGAATCTATTCTGCCTGTGCTCCAGAAATGGAACAACAAAGATTGATGACAGCACATCTGTTTACAATATGGTTTACTGAATATTTTAAGCTCACTGCTGAGAGCTACTGCTCAGAAAAAAAAGATTCAAAATACAACTGCTCATTGACAATGCACCTGGTCATCCAAGTGCTCTGATGGAGATGTACAAGATACATGTTGTTTTCATGCCTGCTAACACAACATCCATTCTGCTGCCCATAGATCAATAAGTAATTTCAACATTCAAGTCTTATTATTTAAGAAATACATTTTATAAGGCTATAGCTGCAACTGAGAGTGATTTATCTGATGCATCTGGGCAAAATAAATTGAAAATCTTCTGGAAGGGATTCACCATTCCAGATGCAATTAAGAGCATTCGTGATTCATGGAAAGAGGTCAAAATATAAATGTTAACAGGAGTTTGGAAGAAGTTGATTCCAACCCTCATGGATGACTTTGAGGGATTCAAGACTTCAGTGGAGGAAGTAACTAAAGATAAGATAAAAATAGCAAGAGAACTAGAATTAGAGGTGGAGCTTAAAGATGTGAATGAATTCCTGCAATCTCATGATAAAAATTTCACAAATGAGGCATTGCTTCTTATGGATAAGCAAAGAAAGTGGTTACTTGTAATTTTGAGAATCCAGTCCTGGTGAAGATTGTTGAAATGATAACAAAGGATTTAGAATACTGAATGAACTTAGTTAATGAAGCAGCAGCAGGGTTTGAGGAGGCTGACTCCAATTTTGAAAGAAGTGTTACTGTGGGTAAAATGCTATCAAACAGCATTGCACGCTACAGAGAAAGGAAGAGTCAATCGATGCAGCACACTTCAGAGTTGTCTTATTTTAAGAAACTGCCACGGCCACCCCACCCTTCAGCAACCACCTCCCTGATCAGTCAGCAGCCATCAACGTCAAGGCAAGACCCTCCACCAGCAAAAAGATTATGACTCACTGAAGGCTCAGGTGATGGTTAGCATTTTTTAGCAATAAAGCATTTTTTAACTAAGGTATGTAAATTGTTTATTCAGACATAATGCTTACTGCAACCTTAACAGACTACAGTATATGTAAACATAACTTTTATATGCACTGGGAGACCAAAAGATTCCCACGGCTCTCTTTATCACAATATTCTTTATTGCAGTGGTCTGGAACTAAACCCACAATATCTCCAAGTTATGCCTGTAGTCATTTGAAGAGATAAGGATAAATACATTATACCAGAATTACCTCCTTTCTCAGTAGCATATGAAACAAACTGATACTAGCTCACACTGCAAATAATAAAAAATGCCTTCAATTTTTAGACCTCTCAGGAGTTGAATATGGAGTTTCCTACTTTATTAAAACTACTTTAAGCATATTTTATTTCATATTACTTTCTAGATTATCTTTTATTTTAATCATCATTGAGATTCATATTTCATAACTATAAAAATGTAAAAGTGTCTTTACCCTGAATGGACTTCTTCAAAGAAAGAACAAGCACGTCAAATAACTTCTGGATGAGATCATCAATCACAGTCTTCACAGGGTTACAATTAATATTTAAACAATCTACCTTGACAGTACTGAAAAATGCCAAAGGACATATTCTGACATGAAAAAGACTAATCGCAAGAAAAGAGTCTCATTATAATATGAGTTTGTGTAATACATTTTACAATATCATCCAAACATATTATTGTGATCTTTAAGCACATTTAGATTTCATTTAGCAAAAATGAACACATACTAATACTAACACATACTAATACTAACACATACTAATATGAAGTTTTTCATTAAACAATGATTTTGTTATAATTCTACAGTTTTTAATAATCCAATGTATCAGTTTAAAAAAAAGCAGCACATTATGAATTTACTAAAGTATCAACATGAATGTATTTAAATTTTTACGTGCTTTACTTGTCACAGTATGTAACATACTTATTTAAAGATTTATAAAATAAATTATTATCCTGTAGTCAAAGTACAAGCAATAATGATAGGGAAAATAAAACAAACATAGAAAGTGAATATAGATTATAAAGACACTAAAGCAATAAAACATACCATTTTCTACCTATCTAATTCACAAGAATGCAATGAATTGTTAATTCATATCTTCAATCATGTGGGCAAATAGAGAACTCTCAGAACTGTTGGTCAGAGTATAAAACAATACAACTTTTGCAAGGGCAATTTACCTATATCAAATTTTAAAATAGGTATATTCTTTTATCTTAGTAACTTCACTTTTAGAACTTATCCTAAGGAGATTTTCAGGGCAGACTCCAAGATTTACATACAGGTATCTTCTTCAAAGTATTAATTATAATAGTGAAAAAATAGAAGTAAACTAAATACCAGAGTGGCTAAATAAATTATTATATATCTATACAATTTAAAGTCATATTTTTGAGGACCAGATAATGACATGGTGAAATACTAATGATTAGTGTTAAATAAATAGCAGGATACAGTATGATCCAAATTTTGTAAGCAGATGTACTAATATGTCCAAAACATCAAATATTAACAGCAATTGTCATTATGCCTTTTTATATTTTAAAAAATTTATAAAACAAATGTACTATTTTAACAATCAGAAAAAAGGCATATATTTTTAAGAACATTAATTCTTTGCATGGTACTCTGAATGCAAATTATAATGTTCTAAACAAACAGAAGTTGAACCAGAATCATTCATCTGAGTAAACCTCATATTTATCTTAAATTATATAAAGTAAAAAAAGTCTGGAAATTTTGGTCTAAAAAATTATTTAGAAAGACTCTTTTTAAAACATAGAACCAGGTGATATTCTTAGAAAGCAAGTTATAAGCGTTAAAGTTTCATTATAAAAATACAATTTTCTCTTAAAGTTTTATTTATTCTCAATCACCCACTAACTGGAGAGGTTTAAACTCCAGTTCTTAACCACCAAAACCTAAGAGTCAATTTGTCTTATACATGAAGTTATTTGATTTTTGAAATCCTGACACAAAATGTCTAAATTTCTAACATTTGATATATGAAAATAGATGATTTTGGTAAACCTAAAAACATTATACCATATTTTACTAATGAATTAATACATAAAGTGATATGATTACAGCAGAGTTGTACACACTGAATCTTGTGGACAAGACTAATGTTCACCTTTCAATTGAAAATATTGTTAATGTGCAATTGAGGCTCCATTCAGCCATAGACAGAATGGGATGGACATAGATGGCCTACCCAAAAAGTATATCCTTACTGCAGTATCTGAAATACATCCTCAGGATATGGATTTTCTAATCTTACAGCGTATTTCCCAAAAGTACCCATAAAATAATTATCTGTGTGTATATATATATGTGTGTATTAGCTTAGATGAATACATGTTAACTTATAAGCAAGAAACAGAAAAATGAAATATGGCATGTAGGACAGGCATTCTTTTTGTTTTGTTTAGCTTTGGCAGGGAAGTATAAATAGAAACCCCGTCTATAGAAAAGGACAAACAAATAGCAGTAGCAGCAGTAGAGGTCTTGGGTAGTCAGGTAACAGCATAAAGTCAAACAAAAATGGGCTCAAATAGAGTATCCAACAGAGAAATCTCATGTTCAAACATTACAAAAACACTGACTTTTCCTTACTTCAAAGTAACATTAATGGCACTATCATTATCCTAGTCATCCAAGTTCAAACCTTCAAGCCATTTGTCTCTTCTCTATTCCTCATCCCTCATCTTCCTTCAAAAGTAAGACCCCTTAATACCTCATAATATTTCCTCCTCCACATTTTGAATACCAACAACTTGATTCAATTAATTATTACTGGGTTTCTGGATGAAGACAGACGAACCTCTCTTCCTCCAGGATCTCTTGATTCCACCATACAACTCTATTTCCAGATTAACATTCCTAATGTATAGCTTTGGTACTAACACGCTTCTGTTTAGAAACCTTCAACAACTAATCATTCTAACACGAATAACATCCAAATTCCCTGTTTTAGAATGTAAGACTCTCCCAAATCTGTACTTTATCTACTCCTTTCCAGAAATATCTCCTCTAGTCCCTAATAAAACATTAACCCTAATCAAATTCTCAATTAACCAACTTTGGTTTTCAGTATATAAATCCCTCTGCTGAGAGACTCTGCTTTAACCTCCAATTCTCATTTCTACCCATCAAAATCCTAGTTCAACTATTTCTATCTTAATGAAGCTTTCCCTGATTTTGCCACAAATGGATGGGATATCATCCTGTAAATCTCCATAGCCTTTAGTCCAGTCTCTAATATGGAATATAGATTATTCTATCTAGTATTAATAACAATTAATAACAACTAGCATTTATTGAGAACTTAACCTCTACCATTAATTTACATGCAAATTACTCATTTAATCGGCAAAACACTGAGATAAATAATATAGTTGTAATTGCTTTAAAGCTGAGGAAATGGAGGTTCACAGGGTTGAAATGACTGTCAAACTCATGCAGCTAGTAAGAGCCATCTACCTCCAGAGCCCACTCTCTCAACGCCTGCGTGTACTTGACTTAATCATCAAACATACTTGTCTTATTGCACTACGAGAGAGCAAGCAAATTCATCTCAGGAACTCTGTCTTCATCTTTCTACTCCCACAGGACAAGGTTTTGCATATTGTAAATGAGCACCAAATAGTTATTGAAAGAAAGAACAAATGGATTAATAAAAGTGATATTATACTTTATAGGTAATATATACACAATTAAACAAGGCCCTTCCTTCCTTCCCAGGGCTTATTGCATAGAATGGTTTCAGTGATCGGAATTCCAGACAGTGAAGGGGATATTCTGGGTTATGAAATGCCCCTCAGAAGGTCTCCTCCACATTTAGGGCAATACCCAGAGGCAGCACTATCTTGTGTGCCTCCCAGGGCATTTTGAAAGGGGGCAGAGCCATACAAAATTGGAGTCAAATGTCCTCCAGTATGCTCTCAGTAGTAGATTCTTACCATTCTTAGACTGTGCCCGTGCACATCAAATATTAGATCCTCACACCAGATCTGGAAAGAAGCCTCTTCCCCCAGTCTGTCCTATCCAACTAGGTCTCAGCCAGCCGAACCTCTAGAAGAGGTTTTCTTAGTCTCAGCAATTCTCTACTCAGATGATTCTCAAGTGTCATAGCTGAGCTCTAGAGGAGGTAAGACCGATGACTGAACTTCAGTACCACTAAATGAAGAGTACCCATACTATCCCATGGCAAGAACTGCTATGATACATAAGTACTACTTTAACTTCTGTATCATACCTTGGAAGTCGTTCTACTTCTTTCCCTTTTATTTTCAGTGCTTTAAAATTTTTCTCCCAATCATGTACTGTAGAAAGATGCTTTTCCACTAGAGCTTCCATATCAACTTGCCCAATTACAATCCATTCCTGTATAAATGGAAAACATATTATTAAAAAAAATAGAATAAGTTACCATTTAAAAGATTAGAGTCCAACTATTAAAAACAATAAAAAGGGGCAAATGTGAGGTTTCAAATAAATTTCAGTTTAAGTATATAAATGTAATCATTATCACATAGCCTAAAGAATGAACAGGAAAAAAAAACAATACATAAAAATATACTGATCATAAAACTTTTTTGAAGAGACTGCAAAAAACTTTTCTTTAGATTCTCAAGTTTGATGTGTCAAAGACAGAATCACTTCTGCAAAGCCAAGAGCTACTATAGGCAACAAATCCGAAAGTATCCAGATTCAATTAATTCCAGAAAAATAAAATGCAGAAGAAGCACTGCAGCGGCAGTTAAGAAACTTGATGAATTCTCAGTCATATGCCTCAGGATCAATCAAACGAGCAATAAATGCAATAGGGGTTTATCTCTGGAGAGTTAGTATGATGCACCTTAACAAAAGTAAGAAATTAAATCATCTCAATTTCATTAACGTTGAGGGCTTCCCTCCATGGATTGCTCTCAATCCAAAGAATAAAGAAAAGGATATATTTTCCTGAAAGGAATTAAAAATGACACAACAAAGTCACGTCAAATTCCAAGTTGATACAACATTCAAAAAAAGAAAAGAAAGAGAAACTAGCTTCTCAATCTTCAAAAAGAGAGAAAAAAATTTAGGGTAACATTTTTCTCATCTATAGCATAAACCTAGATTGTATATGAATTCTAAACTTTGGCTCTCTGGCTTGCATATTTTTACTTTATGCCACACAAGATAATTTGTTGATTTGTACATTTAATACTAATTCAATCAATCAGATGAATATTACAGTAGGACAGAAAATTACATGTTCCATACCTTATGTTGATGTAAAACAGCTGACAATCTCCTAAATAGATCTTCTGCTTTGCTGAAAATAGTCAGAAATCCACTTGCATTTCTATCAATCATAATAGAAAAAATAGATTCATCTCCTGCCTCACCCACTCCCTTAAACTGATTAGGAATGCCGATGAATCTCTTCATTTCTCTATAATATTTAGCCCGAATTTCTTCAAAAGGAGGCTTGAATTGTAATCGTCCTTGTCTGAAAGCAAATAAATAACTTTAACATATAAATTATTGGAAAAGTATAGATTGAAAATTAGTTTAAAAAATCTTACTTGTATGTTAAGTCTATATTTATTTCTGGCAGATTCTCATTAAGTGCTTCTAAGCCCATCTGATACTGATGTTCCAGAGCTTTGTACAGTTGATGATTCCAGTGCTGTTTCCACGCATGCATGTCACTTGCTTGGAATCCCTAATATGTTATATTCACATTTTTTATTTAATAATTAGGTGGTAGAATGGGTTTTCATTTAATGCTTTCATACTACATTTGGTAAAATTATAAGCAAAAAAACCCTCATCTTAAATATCTTAAAACATGTAATTCCTTAATTGCTACTTGTATATATAAAGTCAAATATGAAAATCTCTAATCTTCGTGCTTATAAATAGTACACAAAAAGATCAGAAAAATTTTTAAAATCAAGTTAATAGTAAATGCATTTTACATATGGACTTTATTTTATGATCCTATTAAAACAACAACAATAACAGGAACAATAGTTTATTTTGTAAATTTCTTAGTCCTTTTTCAAAAATTCCCATCAAGTATAACTCTTCTATTCCCTTCACTCCCTAAATAATCCATTGCACATTTAAAAACATGATACATTTAAAACAAAAGAATGCACAGTATAGTTTACATACTTTTTTGCTTCCATATAACCATAAACATATCAATTCTAATACTTTCATTTTTATTTTTTTCTTGAAGTTCTAAGAGCTGAAAAATATATGTAAATGTTTAAGATACTTACCTCATATTCCACTAAGATCCCTTTATCACCTACTAGGTAGACTCTGTGCAAACTACTTTTGTACAGATCATCTCATATCAAAATGCATGTGGAACTGACATTTTACCCAAAAAAAAGAAAAAATTCTGAAACAGAGTTATTTCAGTCATTAGGCTTCTGCCTAAACTTAACTTTGTCACAACAGACGTAACAATCACCTAAAAGAAAACTAACAAATGATAGATATTTTAGCACCATGTCAGAGAAACTATTTACAAAGTCTAAATTGAGGGATCTGGAATTCCGTAAGACAAACAGAAACATACTTTTAAACGTAAATGCATTGCTAATTTATGGTCTTTATATATAATTCAGTCAAATTCTAAATTTATGAGGAATTCATTAGTAAAGATTTACAGATAACCTTTATGAACTTTTCATCAATTCATATATTCACATTCTGAAAAGGTCATATTACAAAGTGTAGACACAAAGTAAAACACACTTTACCTGTGCTTCTACACTTGCTAAGCCAGTTCTTAATTCCTGTAATCCATCTTTCCACCGCTGTTGCTGCCGAAGCAAATCAATGTCCATAAGAACTACCACCTATTAAAAATTAGAACATAATAATTTCAGTAGAAAATCTTGACAGGTACCACCTTACCCAAGTGATAAAGGTTAACTCAGCCTATAATAAGACATATCAATACCTAATCAATGTGCTGAGAAAGGCAAAATATCACTTCTGTGGTATTCCTACCAAAATTGTATAATCTCAATCTAAAATGAGAAAGCATCATATAAAACCAAATCAAGAGACATTACAGGGGCTTCCGTGGTGGCACAGTGGTTGAGAGTCCGCCTGCCGATGCAGGGGACACGGGTTCGTGCCCCGGTCCGGGAAGATCCCACATGCCGCGGAGCGGCTGGGCCAGTGAGCCATGGCCGCTGAGCCTGCGCTTCCAGAGCCTGTGCTCCGCAACGGGAGAGGCCACAACAGTGAGAGGCCTGCGTACCACAAAAAAAAAAAAAAAAAAAAAAAAGAGAGACATTACAAAATAACTGACCAGTACTCATCAAAAGTATCAAGGTCATCAAAAACAAGGTAAGACTGAGGAGTAGGAGACTACAGAGCCTCAACATTTAAATGCAAGGTGGGATCCTGGATCGGACACTCAAAAGGAAAAAGGACATCAGTGGAAAAAGTTATAAAATTCAAAACAGTTTATTTCCTAGTTTTGATAAATGTACTATGGTTACATAAGTTGATGACAATAGGGAAAGCTGGGTGAAGGGCAAGTGTGAACTCTTTAAACTATTTTTGCAACTTAAAGTCTCAAATTATTTCCAAATAGGAAGTTATTTAAAATTATAACCTAATTACTTTTTAAATAATACTATTCATAGCTTATTAAATTTTATAAATAAAATATACCTTTTCGCAAAATGTAATGTGCCATTTTCTCAGTCTTCTATTTTCAGTGGCAAGTCGTTCAGCAGCATTTTGGAGTTTTTGGATGTAGCCTTCTAATTCTTTAGGATTATTCCAAGTAATCTGTGACTTTCCCCCACTTCCTACTTTTGAATTCTAAGGTACAACAAATGACATTTAGTATTTAACACATTTCTTTTTTTGAAAAGATTCAATATTCTACATCATTAGTCCAATTATCCCTAATATTGACGTGCAATAAAAGAGCACACAATAGTTTTTTCCATTTTATAAATGATAAGGCATTCTGCCCAGAACTGAGTAGCCCCATTCCTTCCAAGTTCTCCCTCTTACAACTAAAATACCCTGGACATAACACAACAAACAAGCATAGGAATACTAAAAGATAGAAATAAGAAGGTGGACAGCCTAGAAACCTTGGGAATTGAGGAACAACACACCTGTGTTTCCTTAATGTCTCCCTTATATCCCAGACAGTATGCTGGAGAAGCCTCCAAACTGGAAGCACCCCCAGGGGCAGACAAAAAACCTCCAGAAGAAGCCTGTTCCCTCTGTCCACAGGACCAGAAAAACAGTGGCCTAATGACAGAAAACCTTTTTAGCAATACGCACCCTACTCCAACTTAACACCAATAGAAACCCACCCCCTTCTTCAGTTTCATTGGGACCAGGAAGTGAGCTGATCTTCCATCCCCTGCTTATGTCAGTGGGGCTTAACAGAGAGCTGAGCCTCTACCCCCATTACGCTGCAACAGAGCAGTGTGAATCAGCCCTCCACATCCTCCCAATCATGTCAACAGAGCTTAGAAGGGAGCTACGCTTACACTCTACTTGGAGGCAACAAGACACTGCCAATTGATGTCCCACTTTCATGGGAAGGTGTCAGTAGGGGAAAAGGGGTCACTAAACTTCAACTCCACTCATCTGAAAAGGAAGCAGTGCAAGTCAGTGTTCCATTTTTGTCAGGATAGTATCTGCAGAGCCCAGCAGAAATTTTAACATATACACTCACCCTGTCTTCAAGCTGTACCTCACTGTTTCAGAAAGAAACAACGCATCACTTAGAAAGGAATGCAAATTTGAATGGCAGTGGATTTCTCAGCTGAAACCATGAGGGCCAGGAGGAAGTGGAACAACATTTTAAAGTGCTAAAAGAAAACAACTGTTGGGCTTCCCTGGAGGCACAGTGGTTAAGAATCCACCTGCCAATGCAGGGGACCCGTGTTCGAGTCCTGGTCCGGGAAGATCCCACATGCCATGGAGCAACGAAGCCCATGCACCACAACTACTGACCCTGCACTCTAGAGCCCATGAGCCACAACTACTGAAGCCCATGAGCCTAGAGCCCATGCTCCACAACAAGAGAAGCCACCGCAATGAGAAGCTCACGCACCACAACAAAGAGCAGCCCCCACTCGCCGCAACTAGAAGAAAGCCCATGTGCAGCAAGGAAAACCCAATGCAGCCAAAAATAAATAAATAAAATAAAATAAATGAAACATTAAAAAAATAAAGTAACTTAGAAACAATTTCTCTAAAAAAAAAGAAAATAGACAACAACTGTCAACCATGAATTATATATCTGATGAAACTATCCTTCAGGAATGAGGGAAAATAAAAACATTCTTAAACAAAAACTAAGAGAATCTGTCACTAGCAAACCTACTCTTAAAAGTATGGCTAAAGGAAGTTTTCTCAATAAGAAGGAAATGATTTTTTTAAAAAAGCGTGGAACTTTAGAAAGGAAAAAAGAACATTGGGATGTGGAAAACGTAAATAAAAAATAAACTATCCTTCTCATGAGTTTCTTAAATCATATTTGATGATTGAAGCAAACCCCATCTGATGCAGTGTTTCATGTATGTAAAGGTTACTAAATATTTAAGACAAATATATAAAAATGAAGAGGATAAAGAGACCTAACTACAAGTGAGGTTTCTATACTTCACTTGAACTGGTATATATTAAGGCATAGCAAGTCTCTGGCATATTGTGACCCTCTATAAACAGGTAATGAATGAACGAAACTAAACAATTATAATAAATTCAATAAAATACTCTGTGAATCAGTTCAAAAAAAATTTACTGAATAATTACTACACACTACTTACTGTTGTATTACTAGTGTATAAAAATAAATAAATTAAGAGTTCCTGCTCTCCAATATAGAGAGTGGCCAGGGGAGTATTAAGAACTTTAGTGTTCCTTCTCCTCCTATCTTAGTTTTTGTCCCCTACTATGTCTCATTTAACATATGTTAAATATAATTATTTACTTCTTGCAACCCAATTTCTCAAAATAAGCTTCCTCTTTAGAAATATCAACAGATGTAATTTTGAATACATTTATTACAGAAGAAAGGGCTCTGAACACTCTGATTTAAAACATTATCTATTAGGTGAAAAAGTTTAAAAATAATAAAGTATTAACCCATTTTCAAAAAGTACACTTGTAAACATGCACAGAAAAAAAAGTTTAAAATGACATATACACTATTAAGAATGGCCAACTCTTAGTAGTACAATCATAAAACATTTGTTCTTTCTGTTTACCTATATTTTTGAAATTTTCCATCATAAACTCATATTGAGCTCTGGCAATAAGAAAAAAAATTTAATAACATCTATAATATGAATTATATAACTTCTAGTAAATTTTAAGCCTGAGAACTAGTGTGCATTAAAAAGTTATCTTAGCAGGTCTGACTGTTATCCCTTAAAAGGTCTGCTTAAAAGATTGGCCCTTAGCTGGCATCTGAGAACTTGGATTTTGGAAGAGTTCCCACCACTCTAATTTTTAAGAGTGGCTCACTGTACCTAAACAATATGGTTTATGCTGAACACTTGATTGTCTTCTGGGAATCTGGAATTTTGGTACATATTAAGGCAGAAGATACCTACATGACCAGTTCCCGATAAAAGCCTGGGCAATGATCTTTCCTAGTAAAGCAATATTTCACATGTGCTACTTCTTGCTGGAGAAATTAAGCATGCCCTGGGTGATTACACTGGGAAAGGACTCTTGAAAGCTTGCACCTGGTTTCCCCAGGATTTCACCCCATGTACCTTTTCCTTTGCTGACTTTGCTTTGCCTCCTCTCACTGTAATAAATCATAAGTAAATCATCTGTGAGTACAACTATACCCTGAGGCCTATGAGTCCTCCTAGTAAATCACAGAACCTGGGGGTGGTCTTGAGAACCATGACACAACTAGCTATCCACTTTAAATAAAAGAAGAATTAATGGGTATATCCCTCTTCTACTTATCTTTTAAAATATTTCATGTCTCTGAAGACTAAAAATGTTTATTTCAAAAAGTGAGCAGTCACATACTAACAGTTTAAAAACTAGTGTGGGTTTTCCTAATTTCATATGTGTGGATATTTAAATAAGCATAGATAAAGAGCAAATAAAACTTAAATTATAAAATCAGGAGATGATGGAAAAGCACTAAAGAGTCTTGTATATAAGGACCTCGCACTTCAGTGAATAAGTAAATATAATAGCATACAAGTTTGTATACAGTAAGTCCCCTACATACGAACGAGTTCCATTCCGAGAGCACATTCATAAGTCCAATTTGTTTGCAAATCCAAAAAAGTTAGCCTAGGTACCCAACTAACACAATCGGCTATATTGTACTGTACTGTAATACGCTTATAATACCTTTCACACAAATAATACATAAAACCAGACACAAAAAATTAAAAAAACGTTTTTAATCTTAGCAGTACAGTACCTTGAAAAGTACATTAGTACAGTACAACAGCTGGCATAAAGGGGCTGGCATCGAGTGATCAGGCAAGAAGAGTTACTGACTGGAGGAGGCAGAAGGGGTGGGAGATGGTAGAGCTGAAGGATCGTCAGCAACAGGAGCCGGAAGGCAAGCTGCAGTTTCACTCCTGCCTGATGTTGATGGAACGCACGTTCACATCTCTGAAAGTTCGCAACTTGAAGGTTCATATGTAGGGGACTTACTGTACTACATATATATAAATATATATATATATATATAAATTCAATTGATCAAAATCAGCACCAAAATATGTGAAACATTATAACTGTTTAAATCTACAGTTGTAAAAAATGTTACTTGTTAAGACTGAAGGAAGTCACTGGGGAGCAAAATAAAGCCTTAGATCAATGGCTGTGTTAAGCTGAAGGGTATACAAAAAAACTAAGAAATAAGAAACACTTCACATGTAAAATCTAATTATAATAGCATAAAAAGTCCATTTACCTTAATTATCTGTTCAAACGCTAAGGCAGATTGTAACATCATTGGTCTCTGACTTTGAATCATTTGTTGATCGATAGAATTGTAAAAATGTGCCACCTACAAAGTAAAATTCCAATTAGGAATAATTAATAATAAATAGCAACTTAATTTTAAATTTTTCATTTTTAATTATTTGAATGGAAATATTAACTCTTCTCAATTATAAAATTTAGCAAAAAATTAGTTTTTCATCTCCAATAGAGCACTTACGCATGTATTAACATACAAAAGCAGCAAGTGTAAGTATGTGCTGAGTTCCTATAATCTGCCAAGTCATGTTCCTATAAAACCTAGTCCCTGGAATCAAGAAGTTCACAGCCTCATAGGGAACACAAAGGAAACCAGTAAAGCATGTTAAAGTGCTAAAAAAGTGAACTTATTCTTGCAACTCTAAGAACCTGTTCCTTCGTCAGTATATAACACAATGATTTACCCATTTCTCAGACCAAAAAAAACTTTTGAGTTGTCCTTAACGCTTCTCTCACATTCCACACGAGTAGAAGTCTATTGACTGTGCCTTCAAAACATATATTGAATTCAACCACTTCACCCACCTCCATCAATCCCACCCCAATTCAAGCACCCTCAACTCCTGGCAAGACCAGTGCAATGGTATCAGAACTGGTCTGTTTCCAACTGTGGCCCTATGGTCTATTCAAAGCATTCAGAGTATCCAGAATAGTCCTTTCTTAAACGTAAATAGTATCATACCTTTAGCCTATTCAAAACTTTCAAATGACTCCCCAAAATATTTGAGAATAAAATGTAAAATCCTAAAATTCTTACCTGAAACCTTCCAATGGTTTCCCAACACACTTAAGAATGAAATCCAACTCTAAAATCCTTACCTTGGCACATTATACATAAACTGGCCTTTAGCCCCGCACAAACCCCTCCCTAATTGCACTGCAGTGAAATTGGCCTCCTTGCTGTTTACCTAACTCTAGAGTCTTCCCTAAGAAACTCTGAAAGTCATTCATTCCCTCTGCCTGCAACAGTCTTCCTCCAGATATCTGCATGGTTCTTTCGCTCATTTTATGCCATGTCTCTTCTCAAATATTACATTTTCATTAAGGCCTCCCCTGGCCATTCTGTATAAAATAGCAGTATTTGTCACAGTCCTATTACTTTTTCATTTTCTTCAAATATGTGCTTATCACTACCTAACACTGTATTATTCATGCATTTGCTATCTACGTCCCGTAATAGTGTCACTCAGTAAACGTCATTCATTGAATTAATCAATGAATCAAAAAACAGAGATACCTACAAGGTACCATGGTGGACAAAAGAGGACACTGCCAACTCTGTCAGGGAAAAAGGACAGGTTCAGGGAAGAAGATCAAGTGGACACCGTGGAGTGAGTTTAATTAAGGACTTTAAGAAGACTGTCTTAATTTTTATATCCCTAGCATGTCAAAAATTCTTGGCACAGAGCAGGTGCTTAAAAATGTTTCTTAACTAATTTTATAGCAAGTCACTTCTTTCCACTAGTATGCATAAAAATATACTTTATTTCGTGGGGAATAACCACTCTATTTGTTCTGTACCACAACAGTAGTCCCAGAAAAAGCCCAATCAGGAAAACTAGAAACAAAATAATACATAAAATTATAGCAATGTGGCCATACTGTTTTCTATCCAACATCCTACTTCATAGCCCCCACTCTAACTAAATGTGTGCTCATAAGTAAAGGTATACACAATACATTCTCCCAGTTGCTCTTCCAGGGGTAAATACAAATACTATATGATCATTCAAGCATCTTTTGAGCTTTTATTTTGTTAGACTAAATGCTTAGGATAGAGAAGTCAGCAAGCCTCTCTGCTTTGGAATATATAGTCCCTCTATCTGAAATGATCACTCACACTACCTTGTGCTCTTGAGAAAACATATGTATGCTCTTTCAAACTCACATTAAACATCATTCCTCTGTAAAGATTTATCTGATACTATCTCTACCCTACCCAGGAAAATAATTGAAAATTCCCACCTCTATGCTTTCACAGAACTTTCTGAACATCTATCTACAATATAGTATTCATTAAACACTGTATCTACTTGTTGACTATCTGTCATCACTATATGAATTGTAATGGAATAAATATGGGCTTTGGAGTCAGGGAGACTTGGTATTAAATCCTAACTTCATAACTTACTAGCTGTGTAGTACTGGGAAAACTATGTTACAAATCTGATCCCCAATTAGATCAGTGAAAAATGGGGGTGGGGGTAATTGAAATAACATAAATACAGTATCTACCAGAAGCCCTGATATTTAACGAGAACTCAATGTTTAGTTTGCTTTCTCCCACTAGACCAGTGGTTCTCAACCATGGCTGATTTGCACCCAAGGGGACATTTGGCAATGTCTGGAGATATTTTTGATTGTCAGGACTAGGTACGTGCTACTGGCCAGGGATGCTGCTAAACATCCTACAATGCACAGGACATCCCCCACAAAAAAGAAGTGGTCCAAAAGTACCAAGGCTGAGAAACCCTGTACCAGAGTGTGGCAGTAATATATTCATTTTTATATCCTCACTACACTGTGCCTGGCAGTACAAGTGCTCAAAGAATCTTTATTGGATGAAAGAATGAGAAACCAAATACTCACAAGATACTGTTCCTGCCCTCTGAGATCTATTAATCAAATGAGAGAAAAAATATAAAACTCCAATACTACATAAAAGTGTTCTAAGAGTGATTTTCACACTGCACACAAAATAAGGAACAATCAATTAAAAGAAGACGCAACAATTAAAGTGAGTTGGGAATTAAAGGATAACTTGGAGTTCTTCAATCAGAGGGAAGAGGTATCAGTGCATAATGACAAGTTCAGAGAGGAACCAAGTTTCATATTACTAAAGCACAGGGTGCAGCATGAGAGAGAAGGTATAGGGAGTGAAGACCACAATCAGTAAGGTCAGCTAGGGTATGATTAAGAAGGGTGTTGTATACATGCTAAGGAGAGAGACAATGAGGTAATAATAGTTGGTTCTGACTCACTCCAATACTGTTCAAGCCACCAGACTGCCTTGTGCCTGCCCTGAACTCTCCAGAAAGATCCAGCGTACGCACCAGAAATACATCTACACGTGGAACAACTGCTACAGAACACCTACTGAACGCTGGCAGAAGACCTCAGACCTCCCAAAAGGCAAGAAAGTCCCCATGTACCTGGGTAGGGCAAAAGAAAAAAGAATAAACAGAGACAAAAGGATAGGAACGGGACCTGCACCAGTGGGAGGGAGCTGTGAAGGAGGAAAGGTTTCCACACACTAGGAAGCCCCTTCGTGGGCGGAGACTGCGGGAGGCGGAGGGGTGAGCTTCGAGGCCACGGAGGAGAGCACAGCAACAGGGGTGCGGAAGGCAAAGCGGGGAGATTCCCGTACAGAGGATCGGTGCCGACCGGCACTCACCAGCCCGAGAGGCTTGTCTGCTCACCCGCCGGGGCGGGCGGGGCTGGGAGCTGAGGCTCGGGCTTCGGTCAGAGGCAGGGAGAGGACTGGCGTTGGTGGCATGAACACAGCCTGCAGGGGGTTAGTGCACCACGGCTAGCCAGAAGGGAGTCCAGGGAAAAGTATGGACCTGCCAAAGAGGCAAGAGACTTTTTCTTCCCTCTTTGTTTCCCAGTGTGCGAGGAGAGGGGATTAAGAGCGCTACTTAAAGGAGCTCCAGAGACGGGCGCGAGCCGCAGCTAAAAGCGCGGACCCCAGAGAACAGGTCACTATCCACACCCCCCTTCCGGGGAGACTGTGCAGCCCGCCACTGCCAGGGTCCCGGGATCCAGGAACAACTTCCCTGGGAGAACGCACAGCGCACCTCAGGCTGGTGCAACGTTACGCCAGCCTCTGCCGCCACAGGCTTGCCCCGCACTCCTTACCGCTCCCTCCCACCCCCACCCCCGGCCTGAGTGAGCCAGAGTCCCCGAAGCAGCTGCTCCTTTAACCCTGTCCTGTCTGAGCTAAGAACAGACGCTCTCCTGCGACCTACACACAGAGGCGGGGCCAAATCCAAAGCTGAGCTCCGGGAGCTGTGAGAACAAAGAAGAGAAAGGGAAATCTCTCCCAGCAGCCTCAGAAGCAGCGGATTAAAGCTCCACAATCAACTTGATGTACCCTGCATCTGTGGAATACATGAATAGACAATGAATCATCCCAAATTAAGGACGTGGACTTTGAGAGCAAGATTTATTTTTTCTCCTTTTCCTCTTTTTGTGAGTGTGTACGTGTATGCTTCTGTGTGAGATTTTGTCTGTATAGCTTTGATTCAACCATTTGTCCTAGGGTCCTATCCGTCCTTTTTTTTTTCTTTAAAAAAATTTTTTTTCTTAATAATTATTTTTTATTTTAATAACTTTATTTTATTTTACCTTACTTTATTTTATTTTATCTTCTTTATTTCTTTCGTTCCTTCCTTCCCTCCCGCCTTCCTTCCTCCCTCCCTCCCTCCCTCCTTTCTTTCTTTCCTTTCTTTCGTTCTTTCTTTCTTTCTTTCTACTTTTTCTCCCTTTTATTCTGAGCCGTGTGGATGAAAGGCTCTTGGTGCTACAGCCAGGAGTCAGTGCTGTTCCTCTGAGGTGGGAAAGCCAACTTCAGGACACTGGTCCACAAGAGACCTCCCAGCTCCACATAATATGGAACAGCGAAAATCTCCCAGAGATCTCCATCTCAACACTAGCACCCAGCTTCACTCAACGACCAGCAAGCTACAGTGCTGGACACCCTATGCCAAACAACTAGCAAGACAGGAACACAACCACACCCATTAGCAGAGAGGCTGCCTAAAATCATAAGTCCACAGACACCCCAAAACACACCAACAGACGTGGACTTTCCCACCAGAAAGACAAGATCCAGCCTCATCCACCAGAACACAGGCACTAGTCCCCTCCACCAGGAAGACTACACAACCCAGTGTGAATGAACTTTAGCCACTGGGGACAGACACCAAAAACAACGGGAACCACAAACCTGCAGGCTGCAAAAAGGAGACCCCAAACACAGTAAGATAAGCAAAATGAGAAGACAGAAAAACACACAGCAGATGAAGGAGCAAGATAAAAACCCACCAGACCTAACAAATGAGGAGGAAATTGGCAGTCTACCTGAAAAAGTAGTTCAGAATAATGATAGTAAAGATGATCCAAAATCCTGGAAATAGAATAGACAAAATGCAAGAAACGTTTAACAAGGACCTAGAAGAACTAAAGATGAAACAAGCAATGATGAACAACACAATAAATGAAATTAAAAATACTCTAGATGGGATCAATAGCAGAATAACTGATGCAGAAGAACGGATAAGTGACCTGGAAGACAAAATAGTGGAAATAACTACTGCAGAGCAGAATAAAGAAAAAAGAATGAAAAGAACTAAGGACAGTCTCAGAGACTTCTGGGACAACATTAAACACACCAACATTCGAATTACAGGGGTTCCAGAAGAAGAAGAGAAAAAGAAAGGGACTGAGAAAATATTTGAAGAGATTATAGTTGAAAACTTCCCTAATATGGGAAAGAAAATAGTTAATCAAGTCCAGGAAGCACAGAGAGTCCCATACAGGGTAAATCCAAGGAGAAACACGCCAAGACACATATTAATCAAACTGTCAAAAATTAAATACAAAGAAAACATATTAAAAGAAGCAAGGGAAAAACAACAAATAACACACAAGGGAATCCCCATAAGGTTAACAGCTGATTTTTCAGCAGAAACTCTGCAAGCCAGAAGGGACTGGCAGGACATATTTAAAGTGATGAAGGAGAAAAACCTGCAACCAAGATTACTCTACCCAGCAAGGATCTCATTCAGATTTGATGGAAAAATTAAAACCTTACAGACAAGCAAAAGCTGAGAGAGTTCCGCACCACCAAACCAGCTTTACAACAAATGCTAAAGGAACTTCTCTAGGCAAGAAACACAAGAGAAGGAAAAGACCTACAATAACGAACCCAAAACAATTAAGAAAATGGGAATAGGAACATACATATCGATAATTACTTTAAATGTAAATGGACTAAATGCTCCCACCAAAAGATTGGCTGAAGGGAAACAAAAACAAGACCCATATATATGCTGTCTACAAGACACCCACTTCAGACCTAGAGACACATACAGACTGAAAGTGTGGGGATGGAAAAACATATTCCATGCAAATGGAAACCAAAAGAAAGCTGGAGTAGTAATTCTCATATCAAACAAAATAGACTTGAAAATAAAGACCATTAGAAGAGACAAAGAAGGACACTACATAATGATCAAGGGATCGATCCAAGAAGAAGATATAACAATTGTAAATATTTATGCACCCAACATACGAGCACCTCAATACATAAGGCAAATACTAACAGCCATAAAAGGGGAAATCGACAGTAACACATTCATAGTAGGGGACTTAAACACCCCACTTTCACCAATGGACAGATCATCCAAAATGAAAATAAATAAGGAAACACAAGCTTTAAATGATACATTAAACAAGATGGACTTAATTGATATTTATAGGACATTCCATCCAAAAACAACAGAATACACATTTTTCTCAAGTGCTCATGGAACATTCTCCAGGATAGACCATATCTTGGGACACAACTCAAGCCTTGGTAAATTTAAGAAAATTGAAATTGTATCAAGTATCATTTCCGACCACAACGCTATGAGAACAGATATTAATTACAGGAAAAGATCTGTAAAAAATACAAACACATGGAGGCTAAACAATACACTACTTAATAACGACGTGATCACTGAAGAAATCAAAGAGGAAATAAAAAGATACCTAGAAACAAATGACAATGGAGACATGACGACCCAAAAGCTATGGGATACAGCAAAAGCAGTTCTAAAAGGGAAGTTTACAGCAATACAACCCTACCTTAAGAAACAGGAAACATCTCAAATAAATAACCTAACCTTGCACCTAAAGCAATTAGAGAAAGAAGAACAAAAAAAAACCCAAAGTTAGCAGAAGGAAAGAAATCATAAAGATCAGATCAGAAATAAATGAAAAAGAAATGAAGGAAACAATAGCAAAGATCAATAAAACTAAAAGTTGGTTCTTTGAGAAGATAAACAAAACAGATAAACCATTAGCCAGACTCATCAAGAAAAAAAGGGAGAAGACTCAAATCAATAGAATTAGAAATGAAAAAGAAGAAGTTTCAACTGACACTGCAGAAATACAAAACATCATGAGAGATCACTACAAGCAACTCTACGCCAATAAAGTGGACAACCTGGAAGAAATGGACAAATTCTTAGAAATGCACAACCTGCCAAGAGTGACTCAGGAAGAAATAGAAAATATGAACAGACCAATCACAAGCACTGAAATTGAAACTGTGATTAAAAATCTTCCAACAAACAAAAGCCTAGGACCAGACGGCTTCACAGGCGAATTCTATCAAACATTTAGAGAAGAGCTAACACCTATCCGTCTCAAACTCTACCAAAATATAGCAGAGAGAGGAACACTCCCAAACTCATTCTATGAGGCCACCATCACCCTGATACAAAAACCAGACAAGGATGTCACAAAGAGAGAAAATTACAGGTCAATATCACTGATGAACATAGATGCAAAAATCCTCAACAAAATACTAGCAAACAGAATCCAACAGCCCATTAAAAGGATCATACACCATGACCAAGTGGGGTTTATTCCAGGAATGTAAGGATTCTTCAATATTCTCAAATCAATCAACGTGATACACCATATTAACAAATTGAAGGAGAAAAACCATATGTTCATCTCAACAGATGCAGAGAAAGCTTTTGACAAAATTCAACACCCATTTATGATAAAAACCCTGCAGAAAGTAGGCATAGAGGGAACTTTCCTCCACATAATAAAGGCCATATATGACAAGCCCACAGCCAACATCATCGTCAATGGTGAAAAACTGAAAGCATTTCCACTAAGATCAGGAACAAGACAAGGTTGCCCACTCTCACCACTCTTATTGAACATAGTTTTGAAAGTTTTAGCCACAGCAATCAGTGAAAAAAAGGAAATGAATCCAAACCGGAAAATAAGAAGTAAAGTTGTCACTGTTTGCAGATGACATGATACTATACATAGAGAATCCTAAATATGCTACCAGGAAAGTACTAGAGCTAATCAATGAATTTGGTAAAGTAGCAGGATACAAAATTAATGCACAGAAATCTCATGCATTCCTATACACTAATGATGAAAAATCTGAAAGTGAAATCAAGAAAACACTCCCATTTACCATTGCAACAAAAAGAATAAAATATCTAGGAATAAACCTACCTACGGAGACAAAAGACCTGTATGCAGAAAATTATAAAACACTGATGAAAGAAATTAAAGATGATACAAATAGATGGAGAGATATACCATGTTCTTGGACTAGAAGAATCAACATTGTGAAAATGACTCTACTACCCAAAGCAATCTACAGATTCAATGCAATCCCTATCAAATTACCAATGGTATTTTTCACAGAACTAGAACAAAAAATTTCACAATTTGTATGGAAACACAAAAGACCCCGAATAGCCAAAGCAATCTTGAGAACGAAACACGGGGCTGGAGGAATCAGGCTCCCTGACTTCAGACTATACTACAAAGCTACAGTAATCAAGACAGTATGTACTGGCACAGAAACAGAAAGATAGATCAATGGAACAGGATTGAAAGCACAGAGATAAACCCACGCACATATGGTCACCTTATCTTTGATAAAGGAGGCAGGAATGTACAGTGGAGAAAGGACAGCCTCTTGAATAAGTGGTGCTGGGAAAAGTGGACAGGTACATGTAAAAGTTTGAGATTAGATCACTCTCTAACACCATACACAAAAATAAGCTCAAAATGGATTAAAGACCTAAATGTAAGGCCAGAAACTATCAAACTCTTAGAGGAAAACATAGGCAGAACACTCTATGACATAAATCACAGCAATATCCTTTTTGACCCATCTCCTAGAGAAATGGAAATAAAAACAAAAATAAACAAATGGGACCGAATGAAACTTCAAAGCTTTTGCACAGCAAAGGAAACCATAAACAAGACCAAAAGACAACCCTCAGAATGGAGAAAATATTTGCAAATGAAGCAACTGACAAAGGATTAATCTCCAAAATTTACAAGCAGCTCATGAAGCTCAATAACAAAAAAACAAACAACCCAATTCAAAAATGGGCTGAAGACCTAAATAGACATTTCTCCAAAGAAGATATACAGACTGCCAACAAACACATGAAAGAATGCTCAACATCATTAATCATTAGAGAAATGCAAATCAAAACTACAATGAGATATCATCTCACACCAGTCAGAATGGCCATCATCAAAAAATCTAGAAAGAATAAATGCTGGAGAGGGTGTGGAGAAAAGGGAACACTCTTGCACTGCTGGTGGGAATGTGTATTGGTACAGCCACTATGGAGAACAGTATGGAGGTTCCTTAAAAAACTACAAATAGAACTACCATATGACCCAGCAATCCCACTACTGGGCATATACCCTGAGAAAACCATAATTCAAAAAGAGTCATGTACCAAAATGTTCATTGTAGCTCTATTTACAATAGCCTGGAGGTGGAAACAACTTAAGTGTCCATCATCGGATGAATGGATAAAGAAGATGTGGCACATATATACAATGGAATATTACTCAGCCATAAAAAGAAACGAAATTGAGCTATTTGTAAAGAGGTGGATGGACCTAAAGTCTGTCATACAGAGTGAAGTAAGTCAGAAAGAGAAAGACAAATACCGTATGCTAACACATATATATGGAATTTAAGAAAAAAAAAAATGTCATGAAGAATCTAGGGGTAAGACAGGAATAAAGACACAGACCTACTAGAGAATGGACTTGAGGATATGGGGAGGGGGAAGGGTAAGCTGTGACAAAATGAGAGAGTGGCATGGACATATATACACTACCAAACGTAAAATAGGTAGCTAGTGGGAAGCAGCTGCATAGCACAGGCAGATCATCTCTGTGCTTTGTGACCACCTAGAGGGGTGGGATAGGGAGGGTGGGAGGGAGGGAGACGCAAGAGGGAAGAGATATGGGAGCATATGTATAACTGATTCACTCTGTTGTAAAGCAGAAACTAACACACCATTGTAAAGCAATTATACTCTAATAAAGATGTAAAAAAAGAAAAATGGTTTTAAACAGGTAAATGATTTGATGGCAGTGTGCTTCAGGTAGACCAAGGAAATGAACACAAACAAAGACCAGTCCATCAGCTCAGTAATTTTCTAAGAATATGCCCCTAGAAGGCAGACAGAGGCCCTTAATTAGAAAGCCCTTTAAGATCTAGTAACATAAAAGAAGAATAAAAGAGAAAATAATATTCTATTTTTCTAAATGACTTTAGAATGAAAAGCAGTAACAGTAATCCCTCAAATCAATAAAAGTCCCATATAGAGGATTACAAAGTAAATTTTGTAATGCAGTCATTTAGCAAACCGTAACTTCACAAGACTTAATTGTGCTATTCTAGTAGCCTAACAAAATCAAAAGCAGAAAGCAAAGCCCTTAAAATACTCTAATGTAATGAACTCAGAATAGCCATGTTTTCAAAAATATTATTTCTTACTTGTTTCAGAATAATTGCTTGCTTGCAGAATTTCTGTGCAATGTTTGCAACTTGCTGTATTTTTGCAGGAATAACAAAGCCAAGTGCAGAAAGCTGACGAACTTCTCTCTGAAGAATCACCAAACGATCTGAATAATGCACTTTTAATGATCCATCATTAGGATCCAACTCCATAATGTGACTATTAGCCTCAATACTACAATACAAAATAAATAACTTTTTAAATTTCATGTTCTCACTCTTTTGACGAAAAACATAATTTTATACTTACAGAGAAGTTGTAAAAACTATTAACTGAAAGTAAAAATAAGATTTTAATTATAGTTTTCAAGTTATATTTTTTTCACACAGTATTTCACAATTCAGACCTTGATAGCAAACTACAATATCCAAAATATACCATCATATTGATATTTCAACCAAGCAGCTTTTGAAGTCAGAAAAATCAATCTCTTAACCTTCAGCTAAGACTCAAAATAGACATCAAATCCATCATAAAGAGAAAAGGCTTTTATTCATTTTCTAAAAGGTATCTTAGATTTTTAGTCAGCCTACTTGGTTCTTTAATACTCCCATTAAAGGATCAATAATAAATAACATCAAAATACTAGGAGTAGAGATATTCAAATGTTTCATTCGTCTACTCTTCCTTTCACTATGTAAAGACTGTCTTTTCTTTGTGTTTCTTCTAAAAGCCACAATAGCAAATTTTACATCGGGGCACTCAAGTCTCCATGGACTGTGAAAATGCTGTGGGAAATTAAAAGCATTATGTTTTCATGACCCTTCTTTCAAGATCATGTATATTATATAATGCTTTCTTTCAAATCACTTTCACAATTAGGAGAACTTGCAGGTTTTAGAAAGTAAGTTACTGAAAAGCAAAGAACAAATCTATTCAGCCTACTTAATAATGCATAAAACAAAGCATAATAAAAAGCAGATACTTTAAAATGTCTTAAAATAATAATTTAGCCCAAACTGTCCTATAAGAACATAAAGCCTATCAGAAAATTGTAACAGTGACACTTTTTGCCTTTATTTGAAACCAATATTCACAATTAGTTTCTACATACCAGCATATCCTGAAATGTGTTCCAAAACACTCTTGATTCTATGCAACAATGATGGGTTTTATCCCAAAAAAAGTGAGAGTCAGAAGTTTCATCACCAAATGAGAAAAAAATAGGTTGAATAAAGTTAAACAGCTTTTTTGACTGCAGATCTCAGTCCTTTCGGTACTCTGTCTTACACAGTGGATCTCCACCAGAGCCGTAGTGATAAACGTGCCAATTCTCCAAAATTAATTGACTATAGAACTCTTTACTTTTTTGCGGGGGGGGGGTGGATCATCTCTAGTATTTTAGGTTCAGGGTAGAAAGGGAAAGAGTTAAATGACATAAAGTTATAATCATTATGCCTTATCACCTTTGGTTCTTTCATTCTTCTTCCAAAACCAAAATGCAAGATAAAAAATTATTCATTCAGTTTAGGAAGCTACCACTTTTGGCCTAATTATTCATTGCAGCAGTATAGGGAAAACAAACAGAATTTCATATTATGGCCAAAGTTACTTTTAAAAAGTAACAAGTTTCTAAAAACTAAAACATGGCAAGTTTCTAAAACTACAGACAATAATATAATGGGGAAAGTTGACCTGAACAAATAAACAATGGTTTTTCTAGGCCATTCATTTTAAATACCCATTGGAATAATTAGGTTAACCTATTAAATTACATTCAATATAGCTTAATAAATATTTACCAAATCCTTATTATGTTGGACAACATGAAGAAATATTCTTCATCTCAAGGAGCTTAAAAATAACAAAATTTTAGTTTACAATATGTACGGGGGGTATATAATATTAATGTAAAAAGGTAGGAAAACATATGTATACCAGTAACAAAAAAACATGGGAGCATGAAAGCCTAATTCCAAAATAAGAATCTGCAGTTCTGGGGAATAGATATGAGAAGCCAAAGGAAGGCAGTCAAAGTTTCCAACCTTAATGACTTAAAAGTTGATCATCAAAACCTAAACTGGCTTCCCTGGTGGCACAGTGGTTGAGAGTCCACCTGCCAATGCAGAAGCCACAACAGTGAGAGGCCTGCATACCGCAAAAACAAAAACCTAAACAAGGGCTTCCCAGGTGGCGCAGTGGTTGAGAGTCCACCTGCCGATGCAGGGGACGTGGGTTCGTGCCCCGGTCCGGGAGGATCCCACATGCCGTGGGGCAGCTGGGCCCATGGGCCATGGCCACTGAGCCTGCGCGTCCGGGGCCTGTGCTCCGCAGTGGGAGAGGCCACAACGGTGAAAGGCCCACGTACCTCAAAAAAAAAAAAAAAAAACCTAAAGAAAAAAAAAATTCTAAAAGCATCAGCAAGTTTGGAGAAAGGAGAGAGGAGTAGAGATGATTAATTACACCTTGTCATTTGGATTAATAACACAAGAAAAAAGATTCTTGTGTAGATTTCACTGTTTAGTATACTTATACTTACCACAAACCGGATTTGGAATCAGACAAGCCAGATTGAATATCCCTGGACCAATCATCAAATTGTTCTTGTTCATATAGTTTAAACTGGTCTAAGAGATCTTCAGCACTTCGATGGAAAGATCGAAATCCTGACAAGTCAGATAAAAGAGCCTCTGCAATCTTGATAGTATCATCTGCCTTAAAAAGCCAAATTACAAGAATATTTATTATTTAAATTCTAACAAAATTAGCATAAAATCAGCTCTCTTCTCTGTTCTGTGATTCAGAAATTATTTTCCCATTCATCTGTAAACAGTAAAATAGAAGATTTGCCAGTGAATTTAAAAATATCAACCCCTGCTTTACTTCTGAATTATACAACCTCAGAATAGCAAAACACAGAAGATAACACATACAAGGCATAATTTACAATAAGGGAAATTCAGGTGAAACTCCAAGAATTCAGCAATACTCCTAAATATGTTATGCAATAATTTGAGCCCTTTATTAAATGCTGTGGTTAACAGCTCAAACAATAATTAGGCCAGTTTGGATGCCAATTAAAGAGAAATGCCTTTCCTCCACAAGTATACGAAGATTGTCGCAACTTGGAAAGCTGACTAACAAAGTTAGGCAGAATATTACAGAAAAAAATCAAAATATAAACTTGAATAAATAGAACTCTCAAACATGCTAGCCTTTATAACACTCTATATTTGCTTGCTCTTAATCATACATTAAAACCAATTAATATTTATTACATGAGTCGAATGCAAGATAGTGTACCACATACTAATTAGTAAGCACATAAGATTCTTAGATCAACTTTGATAATATTAAAATAATAGTCCTTTAATTCTATAAATTGCTGCCACAACCTTAGGCAATACCATAATTACCTTTCACCATTCTGTTAACTTCCTTTCAACGTAGGATGACGTATTTACATAAACATACTTGCAGATAGACTTTGTACGTACCAAAATTCTACAGATACACTTCAAAGAATTAAAAAATCCTTTGAAATTTATATATTTTTCACTTTTTCAGAGTTCTACATTTTCACATGAAAATTAGATGAAAATGCAAGGAAAACAGAGAATGTCTTCTTAATGTTTTCACTACAGTTCTAGAGTGTCTTCTACATTAATTTAGCACATTTTACAATTAGTATTCTTCAACATTTATTAAAACTAATACCTTCATTTCCAACTGACGAACCCAAACTATATTATTGACAACTTCTGAAAGGTTTTTGCCAGAAAGTGGTCCAGATGCATCACCAGGAATTCCACGGCATCGGTTTTCAAAATCTAATCGAAAGTCTATAAAATTTAAATCAAATAAATGATTACACACATTCAGCAAAGATTTCCTAAATGCCTTCCATGTACCAAACACTATGTCAAATATTGTGAATAGAAAAATAGTAACAGTTGGTCCTTTACCCTTAGGGACCTCACCACACATCAAGTGAGAGAAAGAAAATAACCAGTTAATTCAAGAAACCTGTCATTTATTACAGAAATAGTAAATTAACCTTCAACATACAGATGTCATAAAATATAATATCTTAAACCTAAGTGGTATAAAACAAAGGAAAAAGCAATCTACAAAAATATTTTTTCAAGCAAACACTATAATCTCTGATACACTTTTACCTTTAACTGAGTCCATAAGTCTCGCCAATAAAGTTTCTCTTTCTAGCATCAATTCTTTGCTTATGGTTGGACGCTTCACCAACTCTTTATATTTCAGAAATGCTTGAAGAAGCTAATATGAAACAAATAAGTATATGTTCATCCCAAGTGAATCGACTAGGTAAAAACATGAGTATCTCCTCAAATAGCTTAAGGGAAATATTAGAAGTTAAATATTTCAATATTTTACCTGCTGTGGACTATCCTGAATTTCTGAAATATAATTTTTTAATTTTCCTGCTATTTTTTGTTCCACAGGCGCAATAATTTTTTCATATTGAGACACTGCAGCTTTCCATAAAGGCTAAACAAATTAACAACATTGTTAGACTTTAATATTTTTAAAATCGGCCTTTAAAAAGAACAACACAAACAGGAAATTATATAGACAAACACATATATATTCAACCTCAGTATATGGATTATATTGCACAGGATTCAGGCCAGTAAAAGGTTCAAATACTCGAGCCAAGCATATGATTTTCTCATCACTGGCAGGTGAAAAATAGAGAAGTTTCTCACGAATTGTTCTAAGAGCCAAGACCTAAAACATAAAATATTAAAACAACAAATTTATTTAAATCAATACATCAGCACAAATAGTCTAAAATCTAAAGATATTGGGCAAGAATTTCTTTAACCTAGATTCTCTGAAATGAACAACAAATCTGAACTGTAATCTTGGTAATTACTACTCATCAATAATCAAAGTGATACTCAAAGACATACTGTATCATCACACTATTATCAATCAGTGTGCTCAAATCTAGTTAACATATATAAAATCTAAGTATTTTTAAACTATGTTTAAAGCTCATTTAGGTAAAGTTTTAGAGTTTCTCCTTACTATAGTAAAAATTTCTGATTTCCATTATTCTGCCTTAAATTGCACTTCTAATAATGAAACAATGTTAACAACTCCATTATGTATAATCTATTAACAGCTGGAAAACAATTTATTTCATTTTGTATTTAAAATTTCTACCAACCATCAAAAGGTAATCAAAAAGGCTAAGTAAAAATGCTATAATCTTCCATTTGAGTTGAAAATATCAGAACAAACTTATGATTTATTTTTCTCTTGATAAAAACAAAAGTACCAATTTAACAATGCTGTCTACTGAGACAGCCTAAAAGCATTGATAATTAAATAACATTTACCACTTCCTCAACCAGATTGTTGTTGCTAAATACCATTTTCCACTGATAAGGACAAGGACCTTTGGAGAAATGACTAATTCCAGGTATGAAACAGAAAATGTAGATGGGCCAGTACATTTTGAGGGGCCAGAATGTAAGGAAGTTATCAAAGAAATACTGGATGCATGTCAAAAATGACACAGAGCCAGTGTAAAGGGGTACTCACTGTCCAACGATGGTACAATTTGAATATAGTAATAATAACTATGATAAAAACTACATTGGGTTGAAACTCATAAAATATAAAAAATCATAGGTTCATAATGATACTATTAAAAAAGCATTTCATTGATTGCCTATGGAACTTACTGATACTAACTTATTGTTCATTGTACTAAAATGATAAATAAAAACTAATTGTCTATACTACCATTCCTATACAAACTATGTTTCAGGGTCGCTAAAAAACTGATGAAGACAAGTTCTTCCAACATCACTTAATAAATGCAAAAAGAACAACAGAATTAGAAAATCATCATTTTCCAACTCCTCATGATAAATCATTCAGAAAAAGCTGATGAAGAACGTTATAACAGATGGATCAGGCTAATCATACATGAACCCACAGATCAAACTTAACTCATGAAAGTAGGAAAACCAGACATTACCTGCCTCCTCTAATGTATAAGAACTATATAGTACTGCCTGTGAAGCAACCTGGTTCAAGTAAACCAACATTTAGTAACTAAAAAAATTTCTGAGACAATCAGGAAACTTGAATATTGATTAGATACATAATGATATTAAGAAATTATTGTCATTTTGTTGGGGGTGATATTGGTATTATGATTGTGTTTTAAGGGTAAAAGTATAAGATTTCTTGGATTGGCTTTAAAAATACTCCAGCAAAAAAACGGAAAGCAGGGGAGACAAAGATGGAACAGGAACTGAACATTGTCAGTGGCTGCTGAAACTGAGTGATGGATACACTGACATCCACTATACTATGTTACTTTTGTGTATGTTTGAAATTTCTCATAATGAAAAGGTTTAAAAACACGACAACAGGAATTCCCTGTTGGTCCAGTGGTTTCACTGCCTGGGCCTAGGTTCAGTCCCTAGTCTGGGAACTAAGATACCCCAAACTGGACAGCATGGCCAAAAAAAAAAAAAAATACAACAACAAAAAATCCCCAAGAAAAATGGTTCCCTTAAGCCCAAAGGGAAAAAGTCACTCTGCAATCTTCACATATTCTCATTTTGCCTGCCCCTTCAAGCTAAACATCTAAGTTCTATACTGAAACTCATAACTTATATAAATTAAACAGCTGTTTCAAATATTTCCACTGAGTACTCCCTGAAAAGCTGTCTCCGCTTGTAAAAATTTCAATAGCCAAGAGAAAGTCTGAGAGCTTCCATACCTAGACAAGTGGGTTGACTGTCTTTTTACAACAAAGAAGAACAAAATAAAAGTTCACAACTTACAAACTGAATAGCCACAAACCAAAAAAAAAAGAAAGGAAGTGGAAACCAGCACTTAGTACCCACTGGGCACCTGGTACTGTACCACACAACTTCATAAGTCATCTCATATGAACTTTACCTCTTATTCTCTCCCAAAAGTTTAAACAAGTTCTATCAGATGTGCAGGTCTTATTAATTATAAAACACATTCTCAAACAAGTGAGGACCTACTTCACACTTAAAACAAAGATCCAAATAATCAAATATACCTCTTCAAGGCGTTTGCCAAGTTTGTCAAGTGTTTCAGGAAAATATTTTTCATTTTTCCACAGATGAGGTACATAGCGCTGCCACACCTGACCTGTTAGATGACTACAGGCAATAACCCACTGTTCACAAATTGAAATCCCAGCTTTCATATTTTCCTTCACAAGATAATAAGGATCTTCCCATAGGTTCAAAGTTCCCAACTTTTTCTGAACAAATCTTCCAAAGGAGCCACCTAATAACACGTAAAACAAACATTTTAATGAACATATCTTTTTACCAAATAATTATGAAACATATGCTTTTTACAAAATTAAAATAATACACAAATTAGCAAACCAAGGATCTATGAAATACCACATCCACATCTTTAGACGGGCACTGTTAATAACAAATATTTTTTAAAAACACACATACACACACATATTTGTATTTCTGCATCTTTCAATATATCACACATTTCTTTGAAGTATAGAAATATATACACATTTTTTTTAAAGGCTGCAGAGCCCACAGTATGGACATAGCATTACATAACCAATTCTCAATTGCTATTTGTTCCTAGTCTCATTTTACAAACAATGCTGTAATAAATATCCTTTTACATACACATTTATGTACTTGTCTAACATTTTCTTAGGATAACAATGAGAAAGGTGTATTCTGGGTCAAAAAGTATACATATTTTTAATGTCAACAGATAACCCAATGTATATTAAACTTTCCAGTTCATTACAAAGTAAAGTCTAAATTAATACATAGATAGGGACGAAAAATCTATGTTAATTTAGTTATATTATAGTCAAAGAATCTGACACTATGATTTAAATTAACCAACTATGTACAAATATCTACTTAAATAATCCTATATGATTTGCTCTAAGAGTTACTTTAAGCAACAATTACTGTATTCAGGAACATTTTAGGAAAAAACAGAAAACAAAATAAGTCAGGCTTCCAAAATTGCAAAAGTTTATTTCTTTACTAGTACCTATAATATCTAAGAGATGTAACATTCGTGACTCAGGATAATGATCATGTTCTGTCTGTCTCCACACATCATCTACAACATCCCGAGTTGTCTCCACCAAGTCAACCACTTCCAGTAAGGACAGACCATCCAAGTTATAAAACTCCTAAAACCAAAATGCATTCATTTTTAAACATAATCATATTTGTACCTTGGGCAATATAGTCAAAATGTTCTCAGACTTTTTCAAACGCTACATCTCTAATATCTGCCATATTATTTTCTCCTCTTCTTCTATCATATGATATATTACTTCTTTAAGCAAATACCCTGTAAGTTCCTTCACAAACATAAATTTCATGAAAGCCAGAAGGAAAAATAAGAATTACATAAACTCTATAAATTTATTTTTACCCTTGGCCTAATTTCTTTTAAATTTGGGACATTTCTTTTATTTACCTAATAGAAATGGCCTTAACACCATATGTACACTACCCATTTCACCTCACATATCTTTATTGATTCATTTCCTGGGTTGCACAATGTTACCAATAATACAAACATAGTACATGGTATATCACTGCTAGGAAAAAAGTTTTAAACCATTTCAAACACTTCATTCAAATGATATTAATGAAATAGAAATAATATTGGGAATGAATAAAAAATTACTAAATATTTATTTTGAAAAGAATAGATTTTGTAAAAAACACTCAAAATGGTCACTTATTTAAACTCTCCATAGATACACCAAGGAATAATCAATCTAATAAGTATCAAACTAAGACTTTTTATATTTCAGATTCCTCCAAAATGCTAATTTGAATAAAGTAAACAATTTTTCCAAAGGACATATTACCTCCACAGGATAAACCTCTGTTAGTAGTAGGTTTCTGTTTTTTTCCTATCTACCTGCAGGAAAGTAATTATGTTTTTGAGAAAAATATTTTCTAGAGATTAGAATTTAACTTTTTTAAAAGTTTGGACTTCTAAGTTGCACTCAGTTTAAATACATATCTTAAGTAAACCCTGCTACATCTGAAGAATATATTTTGTCCAGAACCATCAAGTAATGATTTTAAAACAGAGATAAATCTAGTAAAAACTGAATGCTAAGGTACTTCTATCAAAACCTGATATATAATTATGTATGAATCACGTACTCTTGCAACTGTTTCAAATAATTCTTTAAAATAACTGGCTCTTTCTTTACTAATCTGTTTACTTCCACGATGAGCTTGTTCTATCCAAAACTGGAACTCATCACTTGGTGTAAGAATACCTGAAAAGTGAGAAGGAAAAATCAGAAATATCAACTGTTATCATGCTGATCATTTTGAAATGTAAAGAAATATTGAAACACTATATTGTGCACCAGGAACTAACATAGTTTTGTAAGTCAATTACACTTCAAAATCTCACAAACAAATAAACTCATAGAAAAAGAGATCAGATTGCTGGTTAACAGAGGTGGGGGTGGGGAGAGGGGGAATTGGATGAAGGTGCTCAAAAGGAACAAACTACTAGTTATAAGATAAATGAGTACCAAAGATATAATGTACAACATGATAAATATAATTAATACTGCTTTATGTTATATATGAAAGTTCTTAAGAGAATAAATGTTGAGATTTCTCCTCATAAAGAAAAAATTTTTGTTTCTATTTCTTTAATTTTGTATCTATATGACATAATAGATGTTCACTAAACTTACTGTGAATATCATTTCATGATGTATATGAGTCAAATCATTATACTGTACACTTTAAACTTACACAGGGCTGTATGTCAATTATCTCAATAAAACTAGAAGAAGAAAGAAAGGAAGGAAGGAAGGAAGGAAGAAAAAAAAAGAACAGAATCATTTGAAAATGAAAAGCCAGCAAGTCACTGGTTTCATTTGCTGATTTTGCACATTTCTGTATTCTTAAGGATGCACAGAAAATAATTTTTACAATTTCTATGAACAAAAACAAACTACAAAAACAACCCCAAAACAATTAACAAAATGGCAGTCAGTACACACTTATCAATAATTACTTTAAATTGGCTGAATGGATACAAAAACAAAACCCATATATATGTTGCCTGCTAGAGATCTGCTTCAGATCTAAAGCCACACTCAGATTGAAAGGGGATGGGAAAACCTATTCCATGCAAATGGCAATCAAAAAGCAACACTTACATCGGATAAAAAAAGACTTTAAAGACTATCACACATGATGTTGTGGTACAAACTTTCTGTATGGCTTTTCTTATAGTCCAATTAATTACTAAAAAGCGTCCCTACAAGGACAAATAAAAACACTGCAAAAGGAATACTTGATGTCTTTTAACTTTTTTGGGTTTTTTTGCGGTATGCGGCCTCTCACTGTTGTGGCCTCTACTGTTGCAGAGCACAGTCTCTGGACACGCAGGCTCAGTGGCCATGGCTCACAGGCCCAGCCGCTCTGCAGCATGTGGGATCCTCCCAGACCAGGGCACAAAGCCATGTCTCCTGCATTGGCAGGCGGACTCTCAACCACTGCACCACCAGGGAAGCCCCCTTTTAACTTTTTATTTTAAAAAAATATTAAAACACTGATTTTAACTCTTATTTATGTGGAAAATTATCTCTATAAGAAAATCTGAGTTGGAATAAAGTAAATTTGCCTAATTACAGTCAAAAAAAAAAAAAGACTTTCACAAATGATAAAGAAGGATATTACATACTGATCAAGGGATCAATCTAAGAAGATATAACACAATGTAAGTATATATCCACCAAACATAGGAGCACCTAATACATAAAGCAAATATTAATAGACATAAAGGGAGAAACTGACAGTAATAAGTTCATAGTAGGGAACTTTAACATCCCACTTACATCAATGGACAGATCATCCAGACAGAAAATCAATAAGGAAACAATGGCCTTAAACAACACATTAGATGAAATAAACTTAATATATATATATATAGAACATTCCATCCACAAGCAGCAGAATATACATTTATTTCAAATGCAGAATATACATTTATTTCAAATGCACATCTCCAGGACAGATCACATGCTAGGCCACAAAAATAAGATGCAGCAAATTTAAAGAAAAGTGAAATCATATCAAGCATCTTTTCTGACCACAATGCTCTAAGACTGGAAATCAACTAGAAGGAAAAAACTGCAAAAAACACACAAATATGTAGAGACTAAATAACATGCTACAATCAATGGATCACAGAGGAAAAATCAAAAAATACCTGAAGAAAAATGAAAATAAAAACACAACAATCTAAAATCTACATGATGCAGCAAAAGCAGTTCTAAGAGGCAAGTTTATAGCAATACAAGCCTACTTCATGAAATAAGAAAAATCTCAAATAAACAACTTAAACTTACACCTAAAGGAACTAGAAAAAAGAAGAACAAGCAAAACCAAAAGTTAGCAGAAAGCAATAAATCATAAAGATCAGAGCAGAAATAAATGAAACAGAGACTAAAAAAAAAGAAAAAATAGAAAAGATCAATGAAACTAAGAGCTGGTTCTTTAAAAAATTAAACATCACTGACAAACTTTGCCACACTCATCAAGAAAATAAGAGAGAGGGCCCAAATCAATAAAAAGAAGTTACAGCTGACACCACAGATATAGAAAGGATCATAAGATATTATTAAGAAAAATTATACACCGATAAAATGAACAACCTATAAGAAAAGGACAAAATCCCTAGAAATGTACAGTTTCCCAAGACTGAACAAGGAAGAAATAGAAAATATGAGTAGACCAATTACCAGTAATGAAATTGAATCATTTCATTACTAGTAATTGTAAAAAATAACTCCAAAAAACAGAAGTCCAGAACTAGATGGCTTCGGATCACATGGTTTGGTGAATTCTACCAAATATGTAGAGAAGGGTTAACACCTATTATACTCAAATTATTCCCAAAAACTGCAGAGGAAGATATGCTTCCATACTCATTTTCCAAAGCCAGCATCTCCCTAAAATCAGAACCAGACAAAGATATCACACACACACACAAAAAAAGAAAATTACAGGCCAATATCACTGATGAATATAGATGCAAAATTCCTCAACAAAATATTAGCAAACCAAATTCAACAATACATTAAAAGGTTCATATACCACAATCAAGTGGGTTTTATCACAGGGATGCAAGGATGATTCAAATCCAAAAATCAATCAATGTGAAATACCACATTAACAAACTGAATAAAAATCATATGACCATCTCAATAGATACAGAAAAAATTTGATAAAAGTCAGCATCCATTTATGATTAAAAACTCTCAACAACAAAGTGGATATAGAGGGAACATACATCAACATAATAACATATATGATAAGCCCACAGCTAACATCATACTCAATGGTGAAAAGCTGAAAGCAGCTCCTCTAACATCAGGAACAAGACAAGGATGGCCACTCTCACCACTTTTATTCAACACAGTATTAGAGGTCCTAGCCACAGCAATCAGATAAGAAAAAAAATAAAAGGAATCCAAATTGGAAAGGAAGAAGCAGAACTGTTACTGTTTGCAGGTGACATGATACTATACATAGAAAATCCTCAAGATGCCACAAAAAAACTACTAGAGCTCATCAATGAATTTGGTAAAATTTCAGGATACAAAATTAATACACAGAAATCTGTTGTATTTCTATACACTAACAACAAACTATCAGAAAGAGAAATTAAAAAAACAATCCCATTTATAATCACATCGAAAAGAATAAAATACCTAGGAATAAAACTACCTGACGAGGTAAAAAGACTGTATGCAGAAAAGTATAACATTGATGGAAAAATTGAAGACAACACAAACAAATGGAAAGATATACCACGTTCATGGATTGGAAGAATTAATAATGTTATAATGAGCATACTATCCAAGGCAATCCATAGATTCAATGCAATCCCTAACAAAATACCAATGGCATTTTTCACAGAATTAGGAAAAATGATCCTAAAGTTTGTCTGGAAACATAAAAAAAAAACCCAAATAACCAAAACAATCTTGAGAAAGAACACAGCTGGAGTTATCATGCTCCCTGATTTCAAACTATACTGCAAAGCTACAGTCATCAAAACAGTATGGTACTAGCACAAATACAGATACATATATCAATGGAAAGAACAGTGACCCCAGAAATGAACTCACACCTATGGCAATTAATCTATGACAAAGGAAGCAAGAATATACAAAGGGGAAAAGACAGCCTCTTCAGTAAATGGTGTTGGAAAAGCTGGACCTACATGCAAAAGAATTAAACTGGACTTTTCTCTCCCATCATACACAAAATTAAGTTCAAAATGGATTAAAGACTTAAATGTAAGACCTGAAACCATAACTTCTAGAAGAAAACATAGGGAGTACGCTCTATGACACTGGTCTTAGTAATATTTTCTTGGATCTGGCTTCTCAGGCAAGGGAAACAAAAGTAAAAATAAACAGATGGGACTACATAAAATTAAAAAGCTTTTGCACAGCTATGGAAACTATCAACAAAATGAAAAGGCCACCTACTGAATGGAGAAGATATTTGCAAACAATATATCAGATAAGGGGTTAATATCTATAATATATAAAGAATTCATATAACTCTGTATCAAAAAAAAACAACCCAATTAAAAAATAGGCAGAGGATCTGAATAAACATTTCTCCAAAGGACACATACAGATGGTCAACAGGCACATGAAAAATGCTCAACATCACTAATCATCAGCAAAATACAAATCAACCACAATGAGATACCACCTCACACTGTCAATGACTGTTATCAAAAAGGCAACAAATAACAAGTGTTGGTGAGGATGTGCAACCGTCATGCACTGTTGGTGGGAAGGTAAAGTAAAGCAGCCACTATGGAAAACAGTAGGCAGATTACTCAAAAAATTAAAAATAGAACTACCATATGATCCAGCAATTACACTTCTGGGCATTTATCTTAAAAAAACAAAAACACTAATTAAAAAAGATATATGCTCTTCTATGTTCATAGCAGCATTATTTACAGTAGCCAAGATATGGAAGAAACCTAAGTGTCCATCAACAGATGAATAGATAAAGAAGATGTGGGGTGTATATATATATATACATATGTATATGTGTATGTGTGTATGTGTGTGTGTGTGTGTGTGTGTGTGGTGTGTACATATATACATATATATATATATATAAAATGGAATATTACTCAGCCGTAAAAAAGAATGAAATCTTGCCATTTGTGACAACATGGATGGACCTAGATGACATTATGCTAAGTTAAATAAGTCAGGCTGAGAAAGACAAATGCTGTATAATCTCACTTATATGTGGAATCTAAGAAACAAAACAAATGAACAAATAAAACAAAAGCAGAGTTATAGAGATCTGGCACCACCAGGAGCCAAACCCAGCTTGTGGTTGGAGTGAGGCACAAGCTGTAGGGCCACCATGTGCTCACCAGTGCCCAGCCACCATGCCCAGCTTCCACTACAAGTTCCTGAAGAAGTCCAAGCAACAGCTGCTGTGCCCACTGTGCAGGAGAAATATTTGAAAAAAAAAAAAAAAGCAGAATTACAGATATAGAGAACCCCCCTTACCAGAGGGAAGGGGGGTGGGGGAGGAAAGAAATGGGTGAGGGAGATTAAGATTTATTTTGTAACTGCCAGTTACAAAATAAAGGAGTCACTGGTATCAAATGTATACTGTGGGGAATACAGTCAAGAACTATGCAATATCTTTCTATGGTGACACACTGTAACTAGACTCATCATGGTGATCATTTTGAAATGTACAGAAATACCAAATCACTATGTTGTGTAACAGGAACTAACATACTGTTGTAGGTCAATTATACGTCAAAAACAAACAAACAAACAAACAAAAATAAATCAGACTTGTAGTTACCAGAGGTGGGGGATGGGAGGAAGGGGAATTGTATGAGGTGGTCAAAAGGTACAACTTCCAAAAGATAAATAAGTAGTAGGGATGTAATATACAACATGATAAATATAATTAGCACTGCTGTATGTTATATATGAAAGTTAAGAGAGTAAATCCTAAGTGTTCTCATCACAAGAAAAGAAGACTTTTTTTCTATTCCTTTAATTTTTTATCCATATGAGGTGATGGATGTTCACTAAACTTATTGTGATAATCATTGCTTGATGTATTTAACTCAAATCTCTATGCTACACACCTTAAACTTATACAGTGCTGTATGTCAATTATATCTCAGTAAAACTGGAAGAAAAAATAAGCAAGTTAAAATAGTTTTATTTTTCCCAATGAAATACGCAACCTCTAGCTGCTTAATCCCATGCTGGAAGTAAATTCACTATTCTTTCTGGTTGTATGAGATTCAAAAAACATCTATTTTACTATTCAAAGTATAAAACTACAACTAATATTTTAAACTAATGATTTGTGTATGTCAGGCATTTCATCTTAATTGTTCTTATGAAATAATTTATCTATAGCCACAAAATTACAATTAGCTTCAGGAAAAAAATACATTTTAAAATAAAAGTCATTGGCTTATTATCTTCACAAATATACAATTAGCATCAATCCTCATTATTCACAGATTCTGGATTTATGAAGTCACCTACTTGTTAACATTTATATGTATCCAAAGTCAATACAATACTCTCAATGTTTTTGTGGTCATTTGCAGACATGCACAGAGCTGTGAAAAATGTGAGTTGCCCAACGCATATGTTCCCAGCTAAGGATGAACAAAGCAACACTGCTTTCTTATTTTCTATCACCTACTGTAAACAAATGTCTTTTCTGTAGTCTATGTAATGCCATGTTTTTCACATTTTTGTGCTTTTGTTGGTGATTTTGCTGTTTAAAATGGCCCCCAAGCATGGTTGTGAAGTGCTGTCTAGTGTTCCTAGCACAAGAACACTGTGAAGTCCCTTACAGAGAAAATACTTGTGTTAGATGAGCTTCATTCAGGCAAGAGTTGCAGTGCTGTTGCCCTTAAGCTCAATGACAATTCATCAACAATATATATTAAATAACGTGTCCAAACCAAATGCACCTAAAACAAGGTTATGTGTTGAGCAGTTGGTGAAAATCTCATGACCAGAGGCTCACGGGACCCTAGGAGCAATGCTTCAGTATTCGCTAACTGAGTGTTCACAGTGACTTTATAGAACAGAACTACTGCAAATAATGAGATCAACTATACTTTCTATTTCCATGAACTGCACATTATTAAAGATCACATCTTCCTCTTCTCCAAATCCATATGTAAATCTATTTATTTAAAAGCAGTTCAAGCTCAGAGAAGATCCAAAGTGTGGGAAGAAATCTTTGCAGAAGTATATTAATTTACTAATGTATTAATAAGGCAATTGTTTTGATTTTCTTTGACAAAACTATGGGTAAATACCTCGTGTGTCATCTTCCTTAAATTTCAGTTTTGATAAGTTAGTATCTGATCTTCGTAGAACTATACCCAAGCCTGCTTCTAGTTCACTCAAAAGATTCTGAAGTTTGGGATCAAGGTTTCTGCTCCACTCCTGATCCTAAATAAAAACAGACAAGAGCATACAATGTTCAAAATCTTGCCAATCAAACTGGTTTCCTAAAACACTTTCAAAAGAACTAAGTCCAAATATATCTGTTTCACTCAAAGCCTGACACTACCTCCATCTCATAAGGGAGGGAAAAAAGTCCTTTCAACAGTTAAAACTTTATAAAGATCATTTACTACAGCAATTTAAGAGCTGATGTAGATTGCATTTTATATCTTTCTCCAATTTCTCTATTTGCCAATAAAGGCTACATTAAAATTTTTTTAATTACAAAGAAAAAATATTTTAACTTAAAAACTAAAATACTAATGATATTACCAGTAAATAAAATAATAAATATTTACTTTTGTGTGTATGAAAGCATTTACCCAAATACTTAGGCTAAAAACAACAACCACCATACAAGCTACTTTAATTTACTCACCTTTAACAACATTGGCGCAAATACTTGCCGTACTGCTTGGTAAAGGGAATTTATAGGTGATTCTAACATAGATGAAACAAGAATGTTTTTATGTAGATTCTGATCAGTAATTACTTCAGGTCGCAGCTTGAAAAACACCAGCACTTTATCTTTTGTGTCGGCAAAATCAATCTAAAGTGATAAACAAATGATTTTTAATGTTATTTTCATAAAGTTAATACTTGAAAATTTATATATTTCCCTAAAATGTTATATTACTGTAATTTTACCCCTTGGAAAAACTATACTTTAGAAATAATTATAGTATATTACAACCAATTCTTAAAAAAACCTGGGTTTTAAAAATGTATCCCCGCTTATATGTGATTGTATCATAAAGCTACTTTGATAAATGGTTTATAAACAAAAAGCACTATATGAATATTGTTAACATCCACTCCAGACAGATTCAGTAATACTACAGATCAAAGCTGTGTGCCCCAGGTACACACTGGTGAGTAGTATACTTCTTCACTCCAGAAACTCTATAACAAGGATGCTAATTACCCTCTTACATGAAACTAAGTTCAATATAAACTCAGAACTACCAAAACAAACTTAGTTTGTCCATCTCCTAAAATCATCTTTATGTGAACAAACATTTTTTCCTTAAAGTATTTGAGATCAAACTTTTTACTAAATTGTCATATAACGAGATTATCACCTCACACTGGTCAGAATGGTTATCATCAAAAAATCTACAAACAGGGCTTCCCTGGTGGCGCAGTGGTTGAGAGTCCACCTGCCGATGCAGGGGACACGGGCTTGTGCCCTGGTCTGGGAAGATCCCACATGCCGCGGAGCGGCTAGACTGGTGAGCCATGGCCGCTGAGCCTGCGTGTCCGGAGCCTGTGCTCCGCAACGAGAGAGGCCACAACAGTGAGAGGCCCGCGTACCGCAAAAAAAAAAAAAAAATCTACAAACAATAAATGCTAGAGAGGGTGTGGAGAAAAGAGAACCCTCTGGCACTGTTGGTGGGAATGTAAATTGATACAGCCACTAAGGAGAACAGTATGGAGGTTCCTTAAAAAACTAAAAATAGAACTACCATGTGACCCAGCAATCTCACTACTGGGCATATACCCTGAGAAAACCATAATTCAAAAGGACACATGTACCCCAATGTTCACTGCAGCACTATTTACAATAGCCAGGACAAGGAAACAACCTAAATGTCCAACGACAGATGAATGGATAAAGAAGATGTGGTACATATATACAATGGAATATTACTCAGCCATAAAAAGAAACGAAATTGGATCATTTGTAGAGATGTGGATGGACCTAGAGTCTGTCATACAGAGTGAAGTAAGCCAGAAAGAGAAAAACAAATATCGTATATTAACACATATATGTGGAATCTAAAAAAATGGTACAGACGAACCTATTTGCAGGGCAGGAAAAGAGACGTAGACTTAGAGAACAGACATGTGGACACGGGGTGGAGGGGGAGGGTGGGACAAACTGGGAGATTAGGGTTGACATATACACTACCATGTGTAAAATAGCTAGTGGGAACATGCTATAAAGCACAGGAAGCTCAGATCGGTGCTCTTCGACACCTAGATGGGTGGGATAGAGGGGGTGCGATGGTGGAAGGGAGGTCCAAGAGGGAGGGGATATAGGTATACATATAGCTGATTCACTTCCTTGCACAGCAGAAACTAACACAACATTGTAAAGCAACTATACTCCAATAAAAAAAAAAGGGTGAGTGAGCTTTTGTGCTACTTTTCTTTTATCCTAATCATTGTATTTTTTTAGCCACTAGGAAGGAATTGGCATTTACTCAGTATTGCTGCTTTTCTCAAACTCTCATTTTCACGCATTAGAATTCTATTGCTAGCATGATCATTTTATTCCAATTACAAGCGAGAATAACAAGCTGCAGATAAGTAGATTTGAAACATTCATTCCTTAGTAATTAAATAGACCATACCCTTAAATTTCCCTCCTCCCACCTATCTGAAGAAAGAATATTCAGAAAATACTTTTTTTTGTGTGTGTGTGCGGTACACGGGCCTCTCACTGTTGTGGCCTCTCCCGTTGCGGAGCGCAGGCTCCGGACGCGCAGGCTCAACGGCCATGGCTCACGGGCCCAGCTGCTCCGCAGCATATGGGATCTTCCCGGACTAGGGCACGAACCCATGTCCCCTGCATCAGCAGGCAGACTCTCAACCACTGCCCCACCAGGGAAGCCCCAGAAAATACATCTTTTAACATCATACTTTGAAAACAGTATCTATAGTCACTGTCCAAGCCATCCTGGGGCATCCATCAGGACAATGAGCTTTGCCCTAGCCAAAGTCAGAGTTAAAGCAAAGGATAAGTTGGCTACAGCTGCTCATCATTCCCTGAGTAAAGAAAAACTGAGAATGAGCACTCCTAGCCACATCTCCTCCAAGTTTCCCTATCATTGGCAACTGCTATTTCCTCTTAACTGACTATAATTTGATAATTATTAAGGTGTAAAGTTGGTTCTTTTTTGAGGTTGCAAAATACCTCTATCACCTACTGGGATCGATCAGGGATCAGCATACCACAACTTTCTGCCTGTTTTGTACAGGCCACAAGCTAAAAATTATTTCCACACTTTCTGAAAAACCGAAAGAATAATAATATTTCATGATATGAAATTCAAGTATCAGTGTCCATAAATAAAGTGGAATGCAGCCACACTCATTCATTCACATATTGTCATGGCTGCTTTCTCATGGCAATGGCAGAGCTGGAGTTGTGACAGAGACCTTATGACCTGCAAAGCCCAAAATATTTATTATCTGGCCCATTATAGAAAAAATTTGCCAACCTCTATTCTACAGCATAAAACAGATCATACCTCTCTCTTGCTTAAGATTACCAACGACTTCCTATTTCAACCTAAATGGTGTACAAGGTCCTAAATGATCAGCCCATGCTGTAACTTTCACATTCTTTGGTTATTCATTAAACTTCAGCAATGACTCTGGATTTTTTTTTTCCAGCTCCTTAAAACCAAGATAAGACCCAGCTCAAGGCCTTGGTACTTATCATTTCTTTTCCTTAGAAAACTCTTCCTCTAAATCTGCCTACAAGTCATCATTTAAATCTCACTTCTAAAGTCACTAATTCAGACAGGTATTCTCTCCCTCTTTATTTTAATGCACTTCCCCTCCCCATGCCCATCACTACTTTAACATTACTCTATTTTTATTAACAGCACTTATCAATACCCAAAATTATGTTACATTATATACCTGTGTGCATGTGTTTAGCCCATTTTTGTCCATTTGAATGTTACTCCTTGGAGATAAAGCCTGACATGTTCATAACTTTATCCCCAGCACCCAGGACAATGCCAGACCCATAGTAGGTACTGAGTAATTGTTAATTTCTTCAATCATGCTGATTCTTAGATATCTAAAGTACAACTTAAGATATAACAAAACATTTTCAAATATGACTAAAAATCTGTAGTGTGATGTATGACTAAAGATAAAATATACTGTTGGACTCTACTAGCTTAACTAAAAGTTATAGTTTCCATTTTCTTTTTTTGTTTGTTTTGGTTTGGTTTGGTTTGGTTTTTGGCCACACGGCTTGTGGGATCTTAACTTCCCATTACAATCTATCTAAACTTTCGGTGGCATTTACAACTGTGTGCCCTGATTTTATAACTTGTTGAGTATATGTCAATCTAGGCCACTGCAGTGAGGCTCTAGAAGACAGACACAGGGGGTCATGTTCTGAATTATATTAACCTATTAGAGAAGTGGAGTAGTTAATGCTTAGGGTGTAACCTTTGTGCCTTACTTTCCTCAGCCACAAAATGGAAATCAAAAGTTTCTATCTTATAGTGTTGTTGTGACTATTAAATAAGCCAAAACACACAAATTACTTAGAACAGCACCTGACAGAGAGTAAAGGGAAAATAAACGTTAGCTATGATTATCTATGCTTTTTACATCTTTGTAAACTCACCAAACCTAGCAAAGTGCCTTGCATATATTGAGTTCAAAATACATCGATTGAATAGAATTGAGTGAAATCCAAGACCAAAAATTCATAATAGGGTGAATGATACAATCATCCTACAAAAAACGCATTCAGTGCTTGCTGTGCATCAAATATTCTGTTAGACCTAGGGACACCCGTGAACACAAGAGGAAAAGGTTTAATATATGACTATCACTTGTTAATTTTCCTCCATTTACTGAGCAGGGCCTCAGTGTTAGGCAGGGGTAATGTGTGAGGCAATTTTTTTTCTATGTATTATTCTGAATGTGTGTGTGTATGTGTGTGTGTGTGTGTGTGTGTGTGTATCTCCTGGTTGCAAATGCAACCATTTCTTAAACAATCTTGCCAGTGGAGGCAGCAGTAAATAATAATGAATAAATCAATACATCATATGTGGCACAACAAAAAGAATTTAAACTTCCTGCCTTATCATTTCTTAAAAGATTTGAATTCCTAACTATTCTTTCCCTAGAGTAAATTTAAACTCGTATATAATCCAAAAAAGATACACTAGGATTTGCCTCGAAGAACCTCAACAGAGTGGAGAAAGAAAAAATGTTTAAATAAATAAGGTAAATATTTTATTTTTAACTATAACCTATCTGTAGTATAAAAAAAAAAAAACTAGAAAGACTAGAATTGTTCTCTTCAGGTGCGTGGACTGGGAACCTCCTTTGGTCAGGGGGGATCCAAGCTTGGAAACTACACGCTGAAGCACGAGGCCAGCGGAGCTCATCAAGCGGGGACAACACTGGGCCCTCTAGGATGATCCAAACAGGAAGGCAGAAACGGACCCGACATCCTTCTGGCTGAGCCCGGGGACGTAAAGGTAGGTCAGGGCAGGGGTGCAGGGAAGCATACCACATTGGAAAAGGAAATTCCGACGTCGGATCGCTGCACTCTGAGGAGCATCTGGTTCCCGTCGTCCAAGAAGTTGTTGATTTCAGGACTGTTGTACAGCAGCGGCTGGTCCCAAGATTCCGACACCAGTCCAAAGTAATTCTGAGTAGTAGTGAAGATGAAAAGCTTCCGAACGTCCCCGGTTCCGCCCGCCATGATTCTAGGGAAGGGGAAAGAGGAGGGAGGGCGGCAAAGAGGGAAGGAGGAAAAAAACAGTCGGCACAGAAGTAAAGAGAAGATGAGAACTCGACCCAAATCCGGAGCTCGCCTGCGGGCCTTCAGAGCTCCGCGGTTGCCACGGGCAGTCGCTATGGCGACGGAGCACTACGGCGGCGTGCGGTGGGCGTTACCATCTCGGGCACGCGCACGCAAAGCTCTCGGAGAGGATCGATCATCTAGGAGCTCCTTAGCTGCTCGCCGCGGTCCTCGATTGTAAAGGATTCAGGCAAGTTTGTGTCAAGTCGCAAAATCTGCCTTTAATGCTTTCTACTGACTTCTTATAACGCATAATTAGAAGAGATACCTCTAGTCTTCAAGTGCAGCAGTATGACAAGGATTTAGGATGGCTGGGGTTCTAGTGCTCCCTCTTCCCCTTCACTCGTTAGCAAACCACTGTCAACGTCAAGTTCCACATCTGTAAAATAGGGAAATACTATCTGGGTTATAATGAGGACTTTAAGAGATTACTACTTAAACACCGCTTTTTAAAGAGGCTGATAATAGGAGTTCAATACAACGTTAATTTACTTTCTCCATCTTACTCTTCTCGTTTCTGTGTTAATTTCCCACCATTATTTTAATTTTGTTATCCTATTATTTCAGAAAAATGTTATTATTTCTCCAATTTTTCATCACAATCGTTATCAGAACACACAGCCATATTGTAAAATAACCAAAACGGGCAGTGATACTTGTTAATTTGTTTTATAACAAGCATAACCAAATGCTGAAGAAATACAGATGTGAAATCAGCCTTCATCATTTTCTACCCCATGGCATCACTACAAACTACTAAATTACTGGTCATTTATCCCAATATTCATCAAAGAGTCTCCGAATTCAATAATTATCTTCTAAAAATATTTACCTCATGCTGCTATATGCCAAGTAGTGAACTAGGCCCTGGAGACCATAGTCTCTGCCCTCATAATCAGTCATCATCTCAACCCTGATTTGAGCCATTATCCTAGGGAAAATAAACACATACCAATTGTTTTATTTGCACTCGGTAATCACTACTATATTCTTTTAGAATTAGAAAGAAGGTCTTTTTATCTGCTGAGCATCTTGATTAAGTTTGAGGAATGGAAACTAAAGAAAGCTGAAGTGCTTTAAATTATAAAGGGAAATGAATTCAAATTCTTACGAAATAATCCAAAAGATGGGAAGGGAGTCAGTGAGGTAGAATGCCGGCAGCTGGATGGGAAAAAATCCAAATAGCGACCCAGGGTGACTGGATAGCGAAAAAGGATTTTGAAAGCAAAAATGGCTAATATGGATACAGAGATTCTTGCTCTGCAATGAGCATTATGATCCTTACCAGGGTCTTAAGGAAAGTCTCCATTACTCACAAATGCTTAGTCTGGGTGAGTTATTTTGGTGGAGATGTGTGAAATGGCTGAATTAAGCATCCATGGCAATGTGAATAAAAGTGAATAACAAGGCAACACATGTAGGGAGATGAGTCTAGAAAGCAGCTGAAATCATGAGAATCTCATCCTCCCAGGAATTTTTAGAAATCTTGGATGGGCTTTGGACTTCCACAAGATATGAAATTTGAGTGTTTTCATCAATTTTAACCCAGATGTCAAAAAACATTTTAACCTAGATGTCCAGTTGACATGTAAACCCCATGTGGATAGGGATTTTGTGTATCTTGTTCACTGCTGTATACCCAGACTTAGGCCTAGAGTGGAAAACAAGACAGATAAAGTCCCTGTACTCATGAAGCTTCAATAAAGAAGAAAGAATCTCAGAGATGGTAAGTTATAGAATGAAGATTCATACCCAAATACAATTCTCAATCTCTAGACACTATTTCACAGTGGTAGCAGCAGGCTAACCACTAACATAATATCTCCCCTTTCGCAGCTAAGAAGTGTTTGCCATCCAGGTGTGGGCGTTAACTAATTCTCACCAATGAAATGTGAGCAGAAGTAGTGTGTGCCACTTCCAAGGCAAGATTTTAAAGAAGTAAGTATACTTTTACCCTTTGCCAGCTGGATGCAGCTAACAAAGCATCAAGAGATGGCAGAACCATGAAAGAGTCTGAACCAGGGCTTCTGAATCACAGTGTGGCATAAAGCCAGCAATTGTTAAGCAAGAAATAACTTTTATTGGGCTTCCCTGGTGGCGCAGTGGTTGAGAGTCCACCTGCCGATGCAGGGGACATGGGTTCGTGCCCCAGTCCGGGAAGATCCCACATGCCACAGAGCGGCTGGGCCCGTGAGCCCTGGCTGCTGAGCCTCTGCGTCCGGAGCCTGTGCTCCGCAACAGGAGAGGCCACAACAGTGAGAGGCCCACGTAACCTTTATTGTGTTTGAACCATTTTATATTATACATGTGTGGGTCTATTTTCTAATCGCAATTTAGGCCACACTAACCAATGAGTAACTGATATCAGCAGTAGTGTGCTGTTTAAAAAAAATTAATGTGGAGCATTTGTTTAAAAGTTGGTTAGCAGGTGGCATGCAAACAGATAATGTGAGCCAGGGCACAAAACCTTTCTGAACCAAGGATTCCTAACTTTTTTCGGTATTTACATGTATCAAACCTCTTGGTGTCAGGACTTATTTATACTTTAAAAAAGTATTGAAGCTTCCAGAAAATTTTTGTTTCTCTGCATTATTTCTGTCAACATTTACTATAATAGTCATTCAATGTGAGACAAATTTTAAAATATTCATTTATTCATCAATTTAAAAATAATAAGCCCAAGACTTGTTAACATAAATAACATATTTTATGAAAATAATTATAATTCCCAAAACAAAAATAAATTTGGTCAGAAGAGTGGTATTGTTTTACATTTCTGCAAATCTCTTTAATATATTCCTTAGTGAGAGATCGTCTATCTACTTCTGCATTCCATCTCTTGCAATATGTTGTTTTAGTTGAAGTATATGGAGAAAACACAGATAATGTAGTTGGAAAACAGAAAGAACTTTATAATCTTTTCAGTTAACTGTGAGTATTCTTCTTTGTTACTAAACCAAAACTCCACAAATGGTAGTTTCTTAAAGGACAGTTACAATTTGGAATCTGGAACCATATCAATCAACATTTCATACTCAACTACATTAAAATCCATTGGTCACTTGCACTCTGAATGGATATTTTACCCATGCATAATTTTGTAACATCATGCATTGATCATTTGGAAAATATTTGAGCTATGCAGATCTTCTAAATGTTGATACCTTTTACTGTGCAATATTTAAAAATCACATTCATTAATAAACCACTGATATCATAAGAAAAAGTCTTTATGTATGGAGAGGTTGTCAAACTTACAGTAGAGAGTTTAAGTTTTCCAAAATTCTAATTTTTGCATGAAAGCCTGAATTTCATCATTGTCAACAAATACTGTCAGTTTTTTCCTTGAAATGATAGGCTTATTTCATTCATTTTTGAGGAAAAAAAAAGTCTGCCAAATACCCAAATCTTAATAATCATAGTTTGTCATTCTTTCAAGTAAAAATTGCCTTCAGTGATAAAAGCTGCTAGTTTTGATCACAATTCGAACAGTCACACAAGTTCTTTTTTTTAAGGCAAACTGTACTTCAGTATGCAGCAGAAGTGCTTTATGGTGTTTCATCAGTCAGAATATTAAAATGACTTGTACTCAAGTTTTGAGATCTGATAAAATTATTTACTCTATCATTGAGGACATTCGTAAGTGAAACTGGAATCTTTTCCTGTGAGTACATGGAAGTGAAGAATGGATGACTACTAAAACATTTTGGTGCCTTGATTTGTGCCAAGGTGTCAGCAGTTTAGCCACTATTTTAGTTTTCCATTGCTGCATCACAAATTGCTACAAACTTAGTGGTCTAAAACACTACCCATTTATTAGCTTGAAGTCCTGTCCATTAGTAGTCTGGGAACTGCATCTCTGGTCCTCTACTAAGGGTATTACAAGGCTTAGTTCAACATGTTGGCCAGGCTGAGTTCTCATCTGGAGCTTAGGGTCCTCTTCCAAGTTCATATAGCTGAGACAGAACTAGATTCCTTGAAGTTGCAAGACCTAGGTCCCCATTTCTTTGCTGGCTATAAGCTGGAGGCACCTTCAGCAACTAGAGGCCACTGCATTCTTTACCTGCATCTTCAAAGCCAACAATAGAGAACTTTCTTACACATCAAATCTCTCCTGTGCTTCAAATCTCTTATAACACAAAGGGCCCCATTCCTTTTAAGGTTTTACCCGATTAGATCAAGCCCAATGAATAATCTCCTTTAATAACTCAGAGTTAACTGAGTAGTAAACTAAAGCATGGAAGTGGTAGCCCACTATATTCACAGGATTTGCCCACATTCAAGATGAGAAGGTTATCCAAGGTGTGCCCACCAGAGAGTGAAACCTCGGGGCTGTTTTAGAATTCTGCCCGCCATTACTTTTACACCATCAAATGTCAAGCACAGTGAAAGAGGCACAAAATGTCTTACTATTGTGGAAATAGTTTGACCTCACAGACCCCCAAAAATAACTCAAGTTTCCCCAGGGTACCACCGTTCTAGATGATCTCTAAGTTATCTGTATCTATTTTATGAAAGTGAATAGAGGAAAAAAAACGTTTTCTGTTTTATCCGTTATGTTTGACAAATATTAGGCAAATTATATTAAAAACATAATGATGGTTAAAAAATATTGCCCCACTTATTAAATATACTCTTTATACTCTTATTCAATTGAAAGAAAAAATACCATAGGATTGTTATAATATCATTTTTCATATTAAAGAATAGTCATCTTGGGCTTCCCTGGTGGCACAGTGGTTGAGAATCTGCCTGCTAATGCAGGGGACATGGGTTCGAGCCCTGGTCTGGGAAGATCCCACATGCCGCAGAGCAACTAGGCCCGTGAGCCACAACTACTGAGCCTGCGCGTCTGGAGCCTGTGCTCCACAACAAGAGAGACCGCAATAGTGAAGAGGCCCGCGCACCACTATGAAGAGTGGCCCCCACTTGCCGCAACTAGAGAAAGCCCTTGCACAGAAACGAAGACCCAACACAGCCAAAGATTACAAAATTTAAAAAAAAAGAATAGTCATCTAATTACTATCCTTGGACACTGTTGGGGGAGCTATACATGAAAGAATGTAATTTCGGAACCTCTTCTTCACACTTGGAGAAGCTGAAACTTACTCTAGGGCATAGTATTTACAGATTTCAATCACCAGTACAATGAAATATATATTCTAATATGACATTTAATGTTCAACTCAAATACTTAAATATGTTTACCTCTGTACATTTTTATGTGTCCCTGTGGAATAATAGGGAGTCTATTTCTCCAAATTCTGCTCCTAAGTCAGAAAATAGCCATTAACCATTACACCTGACTCTAATAGGGACCCAATACTTCCTGTAGTCAATTGTACTGAAAATATAGGGGGAGAGGAAGGAGCCATGTAAATAAAGGAGTTAGTGTTTATCAGTTCATACATCTAAATGAAGATGATTCTTGCATTTGCAATTCTGTCTACTTCCATTCCCCAGACTAATCCTGGACATGGTTGAGGAGGTGGGGGAATGGGCCAGAAATGTGGTAATGTGGGGATGATTTTCCCCAATCTCCACTAACAAAGAGAATCAGAAACAGACATTGGTGGAGAACAAAATCAAAGTGTGGAGCTCCTTGCAGACAATACTCTTGGGTTTCACTATAAGAAAATACAGACACTATGATTAAATAAATATTTTGAGTCTTCTATCAGATGTTAAATACTATTTATTTGAATGCTGGGGCTTCATTATATATTAAAAATTAAATATCAAAGTTAATTGTAAACTTTTTGGTAACTGTTTCTACTTCTTGAGCTTTGTTTTAAATTACCTTATATAAGAGTTCTCTTGAATAGTCACAATTGTTGTAGTTGAAAATATATCTTATTGGTATTGAGTGAAAAGAAACCTTGTGGCTCTTAAAGTTTATGCACATCAATTCCATTTACATTTTGTTGGCCAACCAAGCCACATAGTAACATCTAATTGCAAGTAGGCAGGAAAGTGCTATTGTACCTTGTGCACAGAAAGAAAGAAAGCTATAAAATATCTGAGAACAGTTCTAATGACTACCATACCTTCTAACATATTTCAAATTAAGGAAAAAAATGTTGCTTGGACTAAGCAAGATAAACTGTGCACTTTCTTTTTCCTCTGCCATAGTAACCAATAATGTTCTAGATAGTGACATTTGATAGATATGTCAAATCTAGATAGATTTGTTCTAATGACAAAGAACAGGGTCCCCAGCTGACCCTTGACCAACATGTAGTGTGAGCAACAAACAAATTTGGTTGTCTTAAACAATTGAACAATTGACTTCTTTGTTTCTCTGCCCTAATCTAGCCCATCCAGACTGCTACAGATAAGATGTGTACTCACCCACCCCACTGTCTCACACCCTGACCATTTCACTAATTTACATAGCCTACTTGCCCCTGTAAGCATGTGAGTTTGTAAAGCTGTTTTACAGTATGTTGTCTTAATAAAGTCTGTTGCACCTATAACTAGTTACATGATAATCATTTGTCTAATAAATATAGTGCTTTTAATTTTGCCTTTCAGTGTAATGAAGTATGCCAGTGAACCTACTGTTTTAAGGTTCTCAGTATAAAAAAACTTTCAAAATGTATTACTATAATAGGTAATCTTTTCCTCTATAATTGTTGTAGGAAGGAGGACCCCTTCCAGGGCCCAAGCGTGTCTAACACTCGGAAATGAATTGTGCAAGGAGACACATGTACTGACAAAGCAAAAGACTTTATTGGGAAGGGGCACCCAGGTGGAGAGCAGTAGGGTAAGGGAACCCAGGAGAGCTGCTCTGCCACGTGGCTTGCAGTCTCACGTTTTATGATAATGGATTTTGCTTTCCAGGTTGTCTTTGGCCAGTCATCTTGCTTGTTGCCCATACTTGGACTGAATCAAGGTCTATCCTGGTGGTGTGCAGATCTCTCAGGCAAGATAGATTCCAGTGTGAAGGTTTCTAGGAAGTTGACAGGATGTTTGGGTTGGCATCTCCTCCCTCCTCCTTTTGTGCCTCCTGAATTCTCCTGGTTAGTTTTTGGTGGCAGCACTGCATTCTTTATTGGAACCTCCTGTTATGAGACAATTCAGGCAAGTTATTTTTTTAGATGCTTTGATGATGCTTTCTTTACCGTGTGCATGATCTAGCTTAAAAGAAAACAGTCTTCCTTAGATTTGCAACTAAATACCCTTTAATATTATTTTAAAAAATACATAACACTAATGTAAAGTGCTGAAGAGAAAGCTTTATACCATAGTAACTATTTTTTATTAGAATTTTTTAATTGGAGTATAATTGCCTTCCAATGTTTTGTTAGTTTCTGCTGTACAATGAAGTGAATCAGCTATATGTATACATATATGCCCTCCCTCTTGGACCTCCCTCCCACCCCCCATCCCGCCCATCTAAGTCATCACAGAGCACCGAGCTGAGATCCTAATGGGAACAGTAGGTTCCCATTAGCTATCTATTTGGTACTATATTTATATCAACCCTAATCTCCCAGTTTATCCTGCCATCTACTTCCCCCTCTGTGTCCACCCATCCATTCTCTATGTCTGCATCTCTATCCCTGCCCTGCAAATAGGTTCATCTGTACCATTTTTCTAGATTCCATATATGTGCATTAGCATACGGTATTTGTTTTTCTCTTTCTGACTTACTTCACTCTGTATGACAGACTCTAGGTCCATCCACCTCACTACAAATAACTCAATTTCATTTCTTTTTATGGCTGAGTAATATTCCATTGCATATATGTACGACATCTTCTTTATCCATTCTTCTGTCAGTGGACATTTAGGTTGCTTCCCTATCCTGGCTATTGTAAATAGTGTTGCAATGAACATTGGGGTACATGTGTCTTTTTGAATTATGGTTTTCTCAGGGTATATGCCCAGTAGTGGGATTGCTGGGTCATATGGTAGTTCTATTTTTAGTTTTTTAATGACCCTCCATACTGTTCTCCATAGTGGCTGTATCAATTTACATTCCCACCAACAGTGCAAGAAGGTTCCATATGCTCCACACCCTCTCTGCCATTTATGGTTTGTAGATTTTTTATGTTGGCCGTTCTGACTGGGGTGAGGTGATACTCCATTGTAGTTTTGATTTGCATTTTTCTAATAATTAGTAATGTTGAGCATCTTCTCCTGTGCCTCTTGGCCATCTGTATGTCTTATTTGGAAAACTGTCTATTTAGGCCTTTGGCCAATTTTTCAATTGAGCTTTTTTTGTTTTTGTTTTTTGTTGTTGTTTTTCATATTGAGCTGCCTGAGCTGTTTCTGTATTTTGGAAATTAATCCTTTGTCAGTTGCTTCGTTTGCAAATATTTTCTCCCATTCTGAGGGTTGTCTTTTTGTCTTTTTTACAGTTTCCTATGCTGTGCAAAAGCTTTTAAGTTTAATTAAGTCCCATTTGTTTATTTTTGTTTTTATTTCCATTTCTCTAGGAGGTGGGTCAAAAAAGATCTTGCTGCAATTTATGTCAAAGAGTGTTTTTCCTACGTTTTCCTCTAAGAATTTTATAGTTTACAGTCTTACACTTAGATCTTTTATCCATTTTGAGTTTATTTTTGTGTATAGTGTTAGGGAGTGTTCTAATTTCATTCTTTTACATGTAGCTGTCCAGTTTTCCCAGCACCACTTACTGAAGCAACTATCTTTTCCCCATTATATATTTTTGACTCCTTTGTCATAGACTTGTCCTCTAATCTCTGTCATAGATTAGGTGACCATAGGTGCGTGGGTTTATCTCAGGGCTTTCTATGCTGTACCACTGATCTATATTTCTGTTTTTGTGCCAGTACCATACTGTCTTGAATAGTTTAGCTTTGTCGTATAGTCCAAAGTCAAGGAGCTTGATTCCTCCAGCTCTGTTTTTCTTTCTCAGGATTGTGTTTCCATCGAAATTGTAAAATTTTTTCTTCTAATTCTGTGAAAAATGCCATTGGTAATTTGATAGGGATTGCTTTGAGTTGTGTAGTCTATTTCACAATATTGATTCTTCCAATCCAAGAAAATGGTATATCTCTCCATCTGATTGTGTCATCTTTGATTTCTTTCATCAGTGTCTTATAGTTTACTGACTATAGGTCTTTTACCTCCATAGGTAGGTTTATTCCTAGGTATTTTATTCTTTTTGTTGCAAAGGTAAATGGGATTTTTCCTTAATTTCTCTTTCTGATTTTTTGTTGTTAGTGTATAGGAATGCAAGAGATTTCTGTGCATTAATTTTGTATCTTGCAACTTTACGAAATTCGTTGATTAGCTCTAGTAGTTTTCTGGTGGCATCTTTAGGATTTTCTATGTATAGTATCATATCATCTGCAAACAGTGAGAGTTTCACTTCTTCTTTTCCAATTTGGATTCCTTTTATTTCTTTTCCTTCTCTGATTGCAATGGCTAGGGCTTCTAAAACTATGTTGAATAATAGTGGTGAGGGTGGACATCCTTGTTTTATTCCTGATCTTAGAGGAAATGCTTTCAGTTTTTCACCATTAAGAATCATGTTTGCAGTGGGTTTGTCATATATGGCCTTTATTATGTTGAGGTAGGTTCCCTCTATGCCCACTTTCTGGGGAGTTTTTATCATAAATGGGTATTGAATTTTGTCAAAAGCTTTTTCTGCATCTATTGAGATGATCATATGGCTTTTATTCTTTAATTTGTTAATATGGTTTATCACATAGATTGATTTGCATATATTGAAGAATCCTTGCATCCATGGTATAAATCCCACCTGATCAGGGTGTATGATCATTTTAATGTGTTGTTGGATTCAGTTTGCTAGTGTTCAGGATTTTTGAGTCTATGTTCATCAGTGGTATTGGCCTATAATTTTCATTCTTGTGATATCTTTGTCTGATTTGGTATCAGGGTGATGGTACCCTCGTAGAATGAGCTTAGGAGTGTTCATTCCTTTGCAATTTCTTGGAAGAGTTTCGGAAAGGTAGGTATTAGCTGTTCTCTCAATGTTTGATAGAATTCACCTGTGAAGCCATCTGGTCCTGGACTTCTGTTCATTGGGAGTTTTTAAATCACAGTTTCAATTTCATTACTTGTGATTGGTCTGTTCATATTTCTTCCTGGTTCAGTCTTGGAAGGTTGTACCTTTCTAAGAATTTGTCCATTACTTCCAGGTTGTCTATTTTATTGGCACGTAGCTGCTTATAGTAGTCTCTTATGATCCTTTATATTTCTGTGGTGTCAGTTGTAATTTCTCCTTTTTCATTTCTGACTTTATTGATTTTAATCCTCTCCCTTTTCTTCCTGATGAGTCTGACCAAAGGTTTATCAATTTTGTTATCTTCTCAAAGAACCAATTTTTAGTTTTATTGATCTTTGCTATTGTTTTCTTTTTCTATTTCATTTTTTTCTGCTCTGATCTTTATGATTTCTTTCCTTCTACTAACTTTGGGGGTTTTTTTTGTTCTTCTTTCTCTAGTTGCTTTAGGTGTAAATTTTGATTGTTTATTTGAGATTTTTCTTGTTTCTTGAGGTGAGACTGAGTTGCTATAAACGTCCCTCTTAGAACTGCTTTTGCTGCCTCCGTAGGTTTGGGTTGTTGTGTTTTCATTGTCATTTGTTTCTATGTATTTTTTTATTTCCTCTTTGATTTCTTCAGTGATCTCTTTGTTATTTAATAGTGAATTATTTAGCCTCTATGTGTCTGTGTTTTTTACAGGTTTTTTCCTGTAATTGATTTCTAATCTCATAGCACTGTGGTCAGAAAAGATGCTTGACACGATTTCAATTTTCTTAAGTTAACCAAGGTTTGATTTGTGACCCGAGATGTGCTCTATCCTGGAGAATGACCCATGAGCACTTGAGAAGAAAGTATATTCTGCCGCTTTGGGGTGGAATGTCCTATTAATGTCAATTAAGTCTATCTGGTCTATTTTGTCATTTAAAGCATGTGTTTCCTTATTTTCTGTCTGGATGTCTGCCCATTGGTGTAAGTGGGGTGTTAAAGTCACCCACTATTATTTTGTTACCATCAATTTCCCCTTTTATGGCTGTTAGCATTTGCCTTATGTATTGAGGTGCTCATATGTTGGATGCATAAATATTTATAATTGATGTATCTCCTTCTTTGATTGATCCCTTGATCATTATGTAGTGTCTGTCCTTCCTTGTCTCTTGTAGTAGTCTTTATTTTAAAGTCTAGTATATCTGATATGAGTATTGCTACTCCATCTTTTTTTTGATTTACATTTGCATGTAATATCTTTTTCCATCCATTCACTTTCAGTCTGTATATGTCCCTAAGTCTGAAGTGGACCTCTTGTAGACAGCATATACACAGGTCCTATTTTTGTGTGCGTTCTAATGGACACAAAATCCATTTACATTCAAGGTAATTATGGATATGTATATTCCTATTACCATTTTCTTAATTGTTTTAGGATTGGTTTTATGGGTCTTTTTCTTTCCTTGTATTTCCTGCTTAGATAAGTTCCTTTAGTATTTGTTGTAAAGCTGGTTTGGTGGTGCTGAATTCTCTTAGCTTTTGCTAGTCTGTAAAGCTTTTGATTTCTCTGTCAAATCTGTATGAGATCCTTGCTGGGTAGAGTAATCTTGGTTGTAGGTTTTCTGCTTTCATCACTTTGAAGATATCCTGCCACCCTCTTCTGGCCTGCAGAGTTTCTGCTGAAACATCAGCTGATAAACTTATACAGATTCCCTTGTATGTTATTCTTTGCTTTTCCCTTTCTGCTCTTAATATTTTTTCTTTGAATTTAATTTTTGTTAGTTTGATTAATATGTGTCTTGACATGTTTCTTCTTGGGTTTATCCTATATGGTACTCTCTGCACTTCCTGGGCTTGGGTGGCTAAGATATTTTCTCAGATTCTTTCTCTTTTTCTTCTTCTTCTGGGACCCCTATAATTCGAATATTGGTGCATTTACTGTTTTTCCAGAGGTCTCTGAGACTGTCTTCATTTCTTTTTTTTTTTTTTTTTTTGCAGTACATGGGCCTCTCCCGTTGTGGAGCACAGGCTCCAGACACACAGGCTCAGCGGCCATGGCTCATGGACCTAGCCACTCCACAGCATGTGGGATCTTCCCGGACCAGGGCACAAACCCGTGTCCCCTGTATCGGCAGGTGGACTCTCAACCACTGTGCTGCTAGGGAAGCCCTGTCCTCATTTCTTTTCATTCTTGTTTCTTTATTCTGCTCCTCAGCAGTTATTTCCACCATTCTGTCTTCCACCTCACTTATTCATTCTTCTGCCTCAGTTATTCTGCTATTGATTCTTTCTAGTGTATTTTTCATTTCAGTTATTGTGTTGTTCATCACTGTTTGTTCTTTAGTTCTTCTCAGCCCTTGTTACACATTTCTTGTATTTTCTCAATCCCTATCTCCATTCTATTTCCAAGATTTTGGATTATCTTTACTATCATTACCCTGAATTCTTTTTCAGGTAGTTGCCTATTTCCTCTTCATTTATTTGATCTTATAGGTTTTTACCTTGCTCCTTCGTGTGTAAAATATTTTTTTGTCATCTCTTTTTTTTTTGATGGGTGGGGCTGTGTTCCTATCTTGCTGATTGTTTGGCCCAAGGCATCTAGCACTGGAGTTTGCAGGCAGTTGGGTGGAGCCGGGTCTTGGTGCTGAGATGAGGACCTCCAGGAGAGCTCACACCATTTAATATTCCCTGGGGTCTGAAGTTCTCTGTTAGTCCAGTGATTTGGACTTGGTGCTCCCACCACAGTAGGTCAGGCCTGACCCCCAGCCTGGGAACCAAGACCCCACAAGCCTCGCGGTATGGCAAAAAAAAAAAAAAAAAAAAGGTGACAAACAAAAAGGAGCAGAACAATAATAAAGAATAAAAAATAAAATAAAATTAGAAAACTTAAGAAGTGTTAGAAAAAAGAAAAATGAAATAACAAACAAGGCAGAACCACAACAGCTAAAAAAAAAAGAAAAGCCCAGAAAAGTCCTTGGTGGGGGGGTGGGGAGTGGGGCAGGGCTCATGTCGGGACTCTCGTAGCCGGAAGAAGCCTTGGTGGAGTGGGGTCCCCCAGGGCCCAGGACCCTTGTGTCTGGAAAAGGCCTTTGCAGGGGGCAGGGGGTGGCAGGGCTTGGGCTCAGGACCTGTGAGGCTGGAAAAGGCCCTGCCATGGGGTGCAGGATTTAAGCTCAGGATCTGCACAGCAGGAGGGAGCCCTGGAGGGCAGAGGTTCAGGCATGGGACCCTAGCAGGCTCGCAGGGGCCCGAGTGGGTAGGGGAGACCATGGCCGTGTTCCCCTCTGATCCCCCAATGTCCTGAAGGTCTCTCTCTGTCCCCGCTGATCCCCTCACTGTGAGTGGGCCCGTCCAAGCATGGGAGCCCCTCCCCTCCCCCAGGCACCCCTCAGGGGTGCCAGTCTCATCCTGCCTCCACTTTTCTTCCTCCCTCCCTCCATCCCATGACCCCAGGACCTGCACAGCCGGAAGGGGCCACAGAGGGCGAAGGTTCAGACCCAGGACCCCAGCAGGCTCACTGGGGCCCAAGCTGGTGGGGGAGACGCTGGCCATATTCCCCTCCAATTCCCCTACCCCCGAAGGTCTCTCCCTGTCCCCGCTTATCCCCTCCCTGTGAGTGGTCCCCTCCAAGGGTGGGAACCCCTCCCCTCCCCCTGCTGCCCCTCAGGGGCACTGGTCCCATCACACCTCCACTTTTCCTCCCCGCCTCCTTCCCCCCAACACACATCCTACCAGGTCGCGTGGGGATTCTTCCTGTCCCCTTAGGGGTCCAAGGCCCCCCACCAGTGCCTACTAGGTGCCCTAGTTGTGACGGGACACAAACTCCTAGTTCTCCTACTCTGCCATCTGGACTCCGCCCTGTACCATGGTAACTATTAAGAAAAATTGTTCACATAAACTGCTATTTTGAGTCTTTTAGCTTCTATTTCTATTTCCATTTTTATTTACATAGAAAGATTGTTAAATTACATGCAATTAAATCAGAGCTTTCTGCTTCACAGTCTAGCATCTGTTTTGAATAAATTCTATGATAGAATAACACTGTGACATCACAGCCTGTTGCTCTGAGAATAGAACATCAAATAATTGGCAGCAACAGTTTACTCAGCAGGGTAGCTTAGGATAAATTTAAAGAAAAGAGGCCAAGTAATGTAAGCAGAGAGGGTAGGGGGTCCTCAGAGAAAGAGAACCAGGAATGGCTTTCTTGACATAGGAACCCATTTTGGCCTAAGCCATTTTGTGATCTAAGCCAGGTGGCAATGCTTGCCCTTGAACAAGTCTCAGTAATTAATGATCTTCAGGGATGGAATGCAGAAACTAGGGAGAAACAGTCAAGAAACAATAGTGCAGGACTTCCCTCATGGCACACTGGTTAAGAATCCGCCTGCCAGTGCAGGAGACACGGGTTCAAGCCCTGGTCCAGGAAGATCCCACATGCCGCAGAGCAACTAAGCCCATGTGCCACAACTACTGAGCCTGCACTCTAGAGCCCAGGAGCCACAACTACTGAAGTCCATGTGTCTAGAGCCTGTGCTCCACAATGAGAGAACCCACCACAATGGGAAGCCTGCGCACTGCAAAGAAGAGTATCCCCCGCTTGCCACATCTAGAGAAAGCCCACAAGCAGCAATGAAGACCCAATGCAGCCAAAAATAAATAAATAAATTTATTTTTTTAAAAAAAGACAAAATAGTGCAGCCTTGGGCAGGGTCCTGGTTCCTCAAGTGATACACATAATAACATATCTTTGAGTTCTGCAGAAACTTAGGCCCCCATCCAGGTGGAGGGTGGAATGATGATGTTGACCCTCCTGACTTCAATCAACTAAAACTTGGACTCTGTCAAGCTTTGCCCCAATTCTATGCTGAATTCTCCTCTGCTCAAGGCCCCTCATGAATATGCATGTACCCTTAGATTAAAACTTCCCTGAATTTGCTGTTAGGGGAGACACTGCTTTGGGAAAGATCCCCAGTGTTCTCCTTACTTGCTGCAAGTAATAAATACTTCCTTCTCTCAATCTTTGGCTTGTTTGTATCTATTGGCTCGACACCCACCAGAAGGTGAACCCAGATTTTAGGTAACAGTAGCAATTCCCATTTTTCAAGCATTGCCTTGGCACCTTTGAGTTATCTAACAAATATAAAATTTGAAATTTTACACCACTAAGAAATATATTCACTGAAACTGAAACAGGAGGGAAGGGGGCAGGGCACAACCTTTAAAGGAATGACATAGCCATTGAGGACAGAAGAAAAACTGGTAGAACCAACTAGGTACGATATGGTGGAAGATTTGACTGCCAGGAGACCTTGAGCCTCATTGTACGTCCATTGTAATACATTAGCATGCTAAATGACACACCCATAGGTGCCATGACAGAGTTCCGAGGCCAACCATAAAAGGCCAAAAAGTGGGAGGAGGCCCAAATCCTGGAAATCCCTGCCCTTTCTCCAAAATAGTTGGAATAATCCTCCCACTTGTTAGCCTGTGAAATTACCCAGCCCATAAAAACCAACCACCCCATATTTTGGGGCCGCTCTCAAGCTTTTTGAGATGGACCACATTCTGTCTATGGAATATGTATCTCTCTAAATACATCCACTTCTTACTTATCACTTTGCCTCTCACTGAATTCCTTCTGTGCTGAGACATAAAGAACCTGAGCTTCATTAAGCCCTGAGACCAGGTATGTGATTTCAACTGAAAGACAATGGGTTCAAGCCCCAATCTGGGTTTTGACTAGGTTCGAGTCCCAGCCCATGTGTTCAAGTCCCAATCCGAGATGCGTGGTTTCAGCACCAGTGAAGTTATTCCCATCATATATCTAGTGTCCTTGTCAGGAATTGAGTTGTGAAGTCAATGAATATATATTTTGGGGACTCCTTTATTAGAGAAAGGAAAGGGATCTAAGGTTTCCATGTGATGCACAGTCCTTTCCAAGAGGTTCAAATGTGGCTCCGCATGGCCCAGCAACCTATAAACCAAAAAAAATAAGACATCCAGTCTTCCTGCTGGGGAAATTCTAGGAGCTTGATGGTTGTTTTAAGGCTCAAAGTCTTTTTTAGTCCAGGTACCTAGTTTCTTGAACAACACAATTCCCTTAAACTTAGCAGACTTTCTAACATGTTTGCTTTTACTTCCATATTCTAAATTCCACTTTCTAGTTCTTTCTTATACATATATAATTCTCGAGAATGATGCTTCCTCATACATACGCCCCTCACTCTCAACTTAATTAAGGATGGCTATCTTGAGGCTATCTGCAGCAACAAGTTTGGATGGCAAGGTTAAAAACCTTAATTTGATCTTTGCAAAAAGATTGAGTCACATTTTATTTTAACTGAGAGATATTTTAGTGCCTTTGTCACTTAAATTTTTTCCAGTCTTATCTTTTGTTACTTAGGATCTAGGAGAAGTCAGCTTTTCTAATCCTGAAAGGACCTTGATCTCTAGAATTCCTTAGTACTCTTCTATCTCTCCTAAAAAAAAACCAAACAGTTCTCATCTGAGCTCCCCTCTTTCACATAATATCTTGCTAAAGGCAGATAACTGTAACCGACACATTATCACTCTGCCTCCATTTACTTCCCATAGATTTAGAGTCTCACTAGGTTCATGGTTAACTTCTACTTCTCATTGGAGTCAGTTTTACTAAATATTTTGCCAAGGCACGGTAGGGCTGTCCAGCTAACCAGCCTGCTACTCTGCTTCTTTCTTGCCTGCTGCCTACTTATTCTGTACAACATATTTTATGTTCCTGCACCCTCCTTCCAAACACCAATGTCTGTATTCATGTGGTAGTCATTACTGTCATTTACCAAATATGTCTGGATTTCCATTTTCTTGACACATAGTAGGATTCCATTTCTTTGTTCTTTTTAAAGATAAGCATGACCATTTGACTTGTTTTGATAGAAGTGATATATCACATATGCACAGAAACATTAAAAGCCAATGTATGATTTACCATAGTTCTTTTCCACTGCTGTGGTGATCATGGAAGCATAAGTCAAGATGAAGTTTTTATCAGCCTAGCTATGATGACTAGAGTCTTCTTGATGGCATACTGTAAACAAGAAATTAATTTTCATTTGATAAGATGCTGAGATTTTGGTGTTATTGTAACATAGCCTAGTCCTGACAAATACAGTCAAGGTATTGCAAATGTTACAATAAACAACCCTGAAATTTCAGTGGCTTAACGTAGCAGAATCATATTTCTCCTTCACTTGACAGTTCAGTGTGGTATTTGGCAGGCAATCTTCCATGTGATGATTGAGGGATCTAGACTACTTCCACTTTGGGGCTCCACTATTCCCTGGGATGATAGAATCCTCTCCTGAGTGATTTGAATCTGGCTGACTGGCAGGTAAAGAGCAGCCTAAGGCAGGAGATTTTCATGGCAGGGCAGGAAATATAATCTTACTGTCTCCAGGGTAAGAAAGAATGACTTTCAGTGAACACATAGCACTCCCTGACACAGAAACCTGGAGCTCCACTGAATGAATCTGCAGGTCGCTCAGGCCTTGACTTTCTCTTAAGGTGTGTACAGGGCTGGCTCCATGAGCATATCTGAGAATTCTCTGGTTGTTTAGCCCATAGAGAGAAAATATCTTGAAAAAATTTTTGTGTGCTTTTCTTTTCTGAACATTCTTGTTCATGAACATTTTAATCAGTGTCATTCTTATTGCCTCGAGGAGAAATATGATGGTAAAGTCAGAAATGAAAATCAGTTAATGTTTAATTTTTTTTACTTTAAAAATATGCTCTTGAAACCTCATGATAGTAACAAAATAAATAAATAAAATGCATTTGAAAGACAAAATTTTTGTTTCTTATGAGCCATATTTTCCTTAGAGACAAGAAGGCCCTTGCAAATTAAAAGTCCAGGCCCTGAAAGAAGCAGAGCATAGAGTTTATGCCATAACAATTGGCTAGAGTCGGTTCAAGAGTTGGATAGAGGTTGATCTCGGATGAGGTCTCTGTGAGGCTAGAGATGAAGGAGTAGATCTGTGAGGAACACTTGGAGAGGATCAGACTCAATGATAAGAAATGCCAACGTCGTCATTTTCAGGGCCCAGAGCAGTGTGGGTGCGAAGTAAATGTCTGAGACTATTTGCAGATCATTTATTGCCTTTCTAGGAATCACTGCCTTCGCTGACTAGGCTGCTGAGTCGTGTGAACTAATCTGCTCAGTGCTGAGTAGGGAGGGCCTTCAGTAAATGCCCACATGTCACCTGTGAACTTTCCAAAGAAGTGATGCCTAACCAAAGCCGAAGAACTTGCTAAGTCCTAGTCAAACTGCCCTGTGTAGATCACGCTATTTTTTTCTTTTTTTCGGTATGCAGGCCTCTCACTGTTGTGGCCTCTCCCGTTGCAGAGCACAGGCTCCGTACGCGCAGGCTCAGCGGCCATGACTCACGAGCCCAACTGCTCCGCGGCATGTGGGATCTTCCCGGACCGGGGCACGCCTCCTTCTCTGCAATCCTTCTTTGATTATGTGGACTACCTTAAGTAAATATCCTTTCTAGACTAGTAGAACTTGACTTTTGGTTGGCTGTACACTAAGGACTCCAGCTGATACATAATTATGTTCTCCTTAGAAGTTTTGATAGCACCTTCATATTTTCTTACTGTTTTCTTTGTTTGTCTTTTGTTTGGGATGCTTCCCGACCAGGGATCAAACCCACGCCCCCTACAGTGGAAGCACAGATTCTTAACCACTGGACCACCAGGGAAGTCCCTTACTTTCTCAACATTACAATGCTGTGATGTCTAGATAAAGCATATATTATTATTATATTATACAGATGCCAAAACTGAATCACAACACAATTAAATGTTTTATCCAAGGCTGCAAAGTTAAAAACGGCAAATACATCACTTTAATCGTGGTTCTTATTTTAAGAAACAATTTCCACTATGCCAACTTTCTAATATCAAGTTTGGGAAGTATATAGTGAGACAAAAACACGACATCCATGTATGCTTAAGGCTGTGAAAATGTTTATAAGAAAATACCTAAACACAAGCTCCCTGCACTCACTTGTGGTTTTCTCTGCCACCCATCCAAAAACACATGTTCACCATGTTTTCCTTTCCCTCTGTCATCATGACAAACAATGTTCCAGATAGTGGCTACTCTCTCAATCTGAGTCCTGGAGTGGATGATAGCCAGTGTCAGGCTGTAACTGATGTGCTCTAGCACACTGCTTTAGGATGTAAGGGGAACATGGCATATGCTACATAGTTCTGCACTGCTGGGCCTCTTGAAAACACTAGGGGTTCTTGTAGGCTTTACTAAAGCTCCAAGATAGGAATTTCTGTTTTAACATCCCATTTATACTGTTTTCTTTTTCATTTTTTTTTCTTACGGGTATATAGTTGCTTTACAATGTTGTCTTAGTTTCAGGTGTATGGCAAAGTGAGTTATACATATATAAATACATATCCACTCTTTTTTGGATCCTTTTCCCATATAGGCTCATTACAAAGTACTGAGTAGAGTTCCCTGTGCTATACAGTAGGTCCTTATTAGTTATCTATTTTATATATAGTAGTGTGTATATGTCAATCCAATCTCCCAATTAATCACTCCCTCGCCTTACCCCCTAGTAACCATAGTGTGTTTTTATATCTGTAACTATTTCTGTTTTGTAGATAAGTTCATTTGTACCCTCTTTTTATATTCCTCATAAAACTGATATCATATGATATTTGTCTTTCTCTGCCTGACTTACTTCACTCAGTTTGACAATCTCTGGGTCCAACGATGTTGCTGCAAACAGCATTATTTCATTCTTTTTAATGGCTGAGTAATAGTCCATGGTATATATGTACCACATCTTCTTTATCCATTCCTCTGTTGATGGACATTTAGGTTGCTTCCATGTCCTGGCTATTGTAAATAGTGCTGCAATGAACATTGGGGTGCATGTATCTTTTCGAATTATGGTTTTCTCCAGATGTATACCCAGGAGTGGGATTGCTGGATCATATGGTAGCTCCATTTTTAGTTATTTAAGGAAACTCCATACTGTTCTCCATAGCGGCTGCACCAGTTTAAATTCCCACCAACAGTGTAGGAGGGCTCCCTTTTCTCCACACCCTCCCCAGCATTTATTGTTGGTAGATGTTTTGATGATGGCCATTCTGACTGGGGTGAGGTGATACCTCGTTGTAGTTTTGATTTGCATTTCTCTAATAATTAGTGATTTGAGCATCTTTTCATGTGTTTTTTAGCCATCTGTATGTCTTCTTTGGAGAAATGTCTATTTAGATCTTCTGCCCATTTTTTGGTTGGGTTGTTTGTTTTTTTTGATACTGAGCTGCATGAACTGTTTGTATACCTTGTCAGTTGCTACATTTGCAAATATTTTCTCCCATTCTGAGGGTTGTCTTTTCATCTTGTTTATGGTTTTCTTTGCTGTGCAAAAGCTTTTAAGTTTAATTAGGTCCCATTTGTTTATTTTTCTTTTTATTTTCATTACTCTAGGAGGTGGATCAAAAAAGATCTTGCTGCAATTTATGTCAGAGTGTTCTGCCTATGTTTTTCTCTAAGAGTTTTACAGTATCCAGCCTTACATTTAGATCTTTAATCCATTTTGAGTTTATTTTTGTGTGCGATATTAGGGAGTGTTCTAATTTCATTCATTTGCATGTAGCTGTCCAGTTTTCCAAGCACCACTTACTGAAGAGACTATCTTTTCTCCATTGTATACTCTTGACTCCTTTGTCATAGATTAGGTGACCGTATGTGCATGGGTTTATCTCTGGGCTTTCTATCCTGTACCATTGATCTATATTTCTGTTTTTGTGCCAGTACCATACTGCCTTGATTTCTGTAGTTTTTGGTATAGTTTCAAGTTGGGGAGCCTGTGATTCCTCCAGCTCCATTTCTCTTTCTCAAGATTGCTTTGGTGGCTTGGGGTCTTTTGTGTTTCCATCCAAATTGTAAATATTTTTGTTCTAATTCTGTGAAAAATGCCATTGGTAATTTGATAGGGATTGCATTGAATCTGTACATTGCTTTGGGTAGTATGGTCATTTTCACAGTATCGATTCTTCCAAGAACATGATATATCTCTCCAACTGTTTGTGTCATCTTTGATTTCTTTCATCAATATCTTATAGTTTTCTGAGTACAGGTCTTTTGCCTTCTTAGGTAGATTTATTCCTAAGGATTTTATTCTTTTTGATTCAATGATAAATGGGATTGTTTCCTTAATTTCTCTTTCGGACCTTTTGTTGTTAGTGTATAGGCATGCAACAGATTTCTGTGTATTAATTTTATATGCTGCAGCTTTACCAAATTCATTGTTTATAGTTTTCTGGTAGCATCTTTAGGATTTTCTATGTATAGATTCATGTCATCTGCAAACAGTGACAATTTTACTTCTTCTTTTCCAGTTTGGATTAATTTTATTTCTTTTTCTTCTCTGACTGCCATAGCTAGGAATTCCAAAACTATGTTGAATACTAGTTGTGGGGGTGGACATCCTTATCTTATTCATGATCTTAGAGAAAATGCTTTCAGTTTTCACCACTGAGAATGATGTTTGCTGTAGTTTTCTCATATATGGCCATCATATGTTACCTTTATGCACACTTTCTGGAGATTTTTTGTCATAAATGGGTGTTGAATTTTATCAGAAGCTTTTTCTGCTTCTATTGAGATGATTATATGGTTTTTATTCCTTAATTTGTTAATATGGTGTATCACACTGATTAATTTGTGTATATTGAAGAATCCTTGCACCCCTGGGATAAATTCCACTTGCTCATGGTGTATGACTCTTTTAATGTGTTGTTGGATTCAGTTTCCTAGTATTTTGTTGAGGATTTTTGAGTCTATGCTCATCAGTGATATTGGCCTGTAATTTTCTTTTTCTGTGATATCTTTGTCTGGTTTTGGTATCAGGGTGATGATGTCCTCGTAGAATGAGTTTGGGAGTGTTATTTCTTCTAAAGGTTTTTGGAAGAGTTTTGGAAGGGTAGGTATTAGCTCTTTTCTAAATGTTTGATAGAATTCACCTGTGAAGCCATCTGGTCCTGGACTTCTGTTTGTTGGGAGTTTTTAAATCACAGTTTCAATTTCATTACTTGGGATTGGTCTGTTCATATCTTCTATTTCTTCCTGGTTCAGTCTTGGAAGATTGCACCTTTCTAAGAATTTGTCCATTTCTTCTAGGTTGTCCATTTTATTGTCATATAGTTGTTTGTAGTAGTCTCTTATGATCCTTTGCATTTCTGTGGTGTTCATTGTAACTCCTCCTTTTTCATTTCTAACTTTATTAATTTGAGACCTCTTTTTTTCTTGATGTGTCTGGCTAAAGGTTTATCAGTTTTGTTTACCTTCTCAAAGAACCAGCTTTTACTTTCATTGATAGTTACTATTGTTTTCTTTGTTTCTATTTCATTTATTTCTGCTCTGATTTTTATGATTTCTTTCCTTCTACTAACTTGTGGTTTTGTTTGCTCTTCTTCCTCTAGTTGCTTTAGGTGTAAGGATAGGTTGTTTGAGATTTTTCTTGTTTCTTGAGGTAAGATGGTACTGCTGTAAAGTTCCCTCTTAGAACTGCTTTTGCTGTGTCATGTAGGTTTTGGATTGTTGTGTTTTCATTGTTATTTGTCTCTCTACTGTTATTTGTCTCTCCATATTTGTCTCTTATAGTCTTTTTTTTTTTTTTTTTTGGCCACCTCACGTGGCTTGAGGGATCTTAGTTCCCCAAGGCAGGGATGGAAGCCAGGCCCGTGGCAGTGAAAGCACAGAGTCCTCACCACTGGACTGCCAGGATATTTCCATAGTCTTCTATCTCTGGGTTTATATATATGGAAGTATTTTACAAAATTTTGACCTATAAGGTTATTTTGAAAAATATCAATGTTAATGTATGGAAAGAAGAGTATTTGTATAGATCCAGGACCCCAATAATAAGTGGCATCCCACAGATCACTTAATTTTTGTATTGTTTGTTTTTCTGGCAAGTTGAAATGCCCTATTTTAAAGAAGTGTTAAGAAAAAAATAGACTATGTACAGGATATATGAATTAATATATTTCAGGGCACTATTTTTGGCTGCTTTGATATAGATACAACAATTTTAAACGATCTTTTTCATAGCTTCATGCTATAACCCACCCCCCAAGCTAAGGGATGAATATACAACCAAAATGTCAAATAGATCAAAGCTATGGCTCAGTTTCAGTCCTTTTGCCCACTGCCCCATTTGGCATAAATATATGTCCTCTGTCTTTATGGATGGATATTATTTAGTTATTTTTTCTATAAACTTCATGTAACAGTAAAATAAGATGAAAGAGAAAGGAAGCTTTGTGTCTTACCTAAAGTCACTGAGTGTCTTTGGAGCTGAAACCAGAACACATGTGTTTCTATTTAAGGTAAATGCTTCATCCCTCCCTTTCCTTCTAATTTACATTTATTAAAAAAAAATTATAGCACACAACAAAGAACCACAGTACTCTGTCATAGTTTGTTTCTCCATTCTAGGTGCTTTCTTTTTTTTTTTTTTGGCGGTATGCGGGCCTCTCACTGTTGTGGCTTCTCCCGTTGCGGAGCACAGGCTCCGGACGCGCAGGCTCAGCGGCCATGGATTACGGGCCTAGCTGCTCCATGGCATGTGTGATCTTCCTGGACCGGGGCACGAACCCATGTCCCCTGAATCGGCAGGCGGACTTTCAACCACTGCGCCACCAGGGAAGCCCTAGGTGCTTTCTTGATGAAAAATAATGTACATCTGTGTGTTGGTGAACAGCAGAAAAGATTAAAACCACTTAACTAGGCAATTCTATACTGCTCACAGTGATGCCCCTTCTATTAGAGCAATTGGAGTAATGGAATGCTTTATTTTGAGAATGGAGGTATAGTGGTGCATTATGTACTGATCAGGGAAAGCAATGAAGAAAATGATCTAAGTGATTTCCAGGGAAATCACCTTCCCTTTAATATCACTAACAAGCATAGATTATTGACCCTATTCTTTGTTCATAATGTTCTTTTAAACGTAAATAGGCTACATATATTTCCTCCTCCAAACTGTAAGCATCATGAATGCAAGAGTCATACCTGCCTTTTATATCCCTAATTCCAGCAGTTCCTAGTTTAAGTGATCACTAAATATTGTTTGAGTAACAGACTGAATGAGTGAATATCATACATAGACTCACAATTGTATTTTTTTTTCAGAGAATTCTATAGATGCAGGCAGGCTCCTATTCAGTCAGTGCATTCAGCTGAATCTCCAGAATATCCAGGTGTGATGGGGTCTTCTTCCTTACATCTGGAAGTGGCTCTTTATGGTCCAGTCACCTGTGAACTCAGAGACAATTATCTGCTCCCCACTCTCATGCAATAAACAACAGTGGAGAAGGGACATGATAACCACAATAAATATTCCTATTTAGAAAAGAAGATGTGCAATAGTCCCGGGTCCGTAACAATGCTGGTATCCTGCTAGACAGGCATTATGAGGGTTTCTTATCCTTCAAATAGGCCTTCATTCTGCTCCCTGTAAGGATATCCCTTGAACATTGTCCTCTGAGGTCTTCGTGCCTCTCCTTTAGATTTTTATCCCATTTCCTTTGTCCCATTTGGGAAAAGGGATGTTTAGCTTTTGTAGCTCACTTCTTGAAGAAATAAGCTTGGTTATGTCTAATAGGGTTTTGTTATTGTCCTTTGTTTTGTTTTGTGGGATTTTTTAGGCACCTTTTAAATCAACCTTACTGAGGAATGACATTCATACAATAAAAGGCATACATTTTTAGTTGTACAGTTCAATGAGTTTTGACAAGTATATACACCACCACCTTAATCAAGATATAGAATATTACTATTATCTAAAAAGTTCCCTTGTGCCTCTTGCAGTCAAGTCTTCCCCCTCCATCACCACCCCAACCCAAACCCCAAGCATCACTGATAGCTGTCATACACATAATTTTGACTGTTCTAGAATTTTATCAAATATCAGCTTATGTTCAATTTTCCAATTGTCCCATAAATGCCAAAACATTGTTTATGCCATTTGAATAAAGATTCAAAGAAGAACCACATACAAAAAGTGATTGATCTATTTTTAAAGTACCTTCTAAAAATTTCCTTCTCTCTCCCTCTTTCTAATAATTTGTTGTGGAATCTCGTCATTTTTCTTGTAGATCTTCTGACAGTCTAGATTTTGCTGATTGCACTGAGTTTTAACAGTTCTCTGTCCTCTACTTACAGATGCTATTTCTTTTTAGAGAATTGATCTTATTAAAAAAAATTTTTTTTTTGCCTCATGCACTTTTAATTGGGTTGGAGGATTACAGAATTCTAGAACAATATTCTTTTGATGCTAAGTAACAGGGAACTGCATAATCCCTTAGAATTGTCCTTCAAATTCCTCTTTACTAGGTCAGCGATCACCTACTGTCTCTGAAAGGTGAGCTCTGTGAAACAGAAATGGTGGAGCTAAGTTTTAATAAGAGAAAAAGTAATAAGCAGAGGTCAGGGACGACGGAGAAGTGGGGATGGGTAAGTGGGAGGCTGATCGATGGCCCATAAAGAAACATGTATTTAAGGGGTGGGAAACAACGTTAGGTTACCGCACGGAAGAGATCAGAAGTGAAACCTGGCTTACTTTACCAGGTTATTTTTAACGCCAACTGCAGAGTATTAGTGGTTTCATAAGACCTTTTTGGGGGGTGACTTTCAGTATTAGGACAGGGTGGAAGCTTCGTGAGAAAGGTCTGGATAGACTGGACAACCTAAGGTAGTCAAACGAGCAAGGTATTCCAATTTCCCCAACCGCGGAGTCCACACAGTCTAACCCAGCTGGGCGGAAGGTAGCGGGGAACCTCCAAAGCCACGCCCCTCCCAGCGTCCGTCTCTGCGCTTGCGTCACTTCCGGCCCTGGGCGATTCGCGTCCGGGTCGGAGTGAGCCTCTTGCTTTCCGAGTGTGTTACTGGTGGAGGTGCTACGCTGTCCGCGTTCTCTTCCCAGTGTGATCGAGCCGCAGTGCCTGCCGGCGAGGAGTATCCGCTGCCTCGAGCAGAGAAGGACGAGGAGGGGACCTGGGAGCGGGCAGCGGCCGGGCTGGGCCGCTCTGGGGCGGGCTGGCGACTCTGCTCCTTTGCTTGCTGCTGTCTCTGGGAACCGGGTGCCAGCACTGAGGAGTCTTCAGCTGACAGCAAGCCCCTTCCCCGGCTCCCCTGCCCGCCCTGCCGGGGAGGGCGGAAGATGCCGGTGAAGAAGAAGAGAAAATCTCCTGGGGTGGCAGCGGCAGTAGCGGAAGACGGAGGCCTCAAAAAGTGTAAAATCTCCAGGTACCACCTTCCCCTACCCTTCAGTCTTACCTCCTCTGCTGCAGGGCTAGAGAAGAAGGAGGCGGGCCGGGTCTCCGGGGCTCGGGCTGGGGAGAGGTGAACCCCCTCTGATAAACCTAGGTGGGAGGCGCGGAACCGCGCGAGTCTGCGCTCGGCTCCACCTCATGTTCGGTTTGTGTGCTCTGGCGCCAGCGAAGGGACTCGGAGAGTCGCCTCACGTTGAGCCTACGTGCCAGGGAGGGTGGAGAAACAGGAATGCGTACGCAAATTGCCCTCTTTCCCGTTACCCCCTACTCCCTTAATCCCTTCCCCCTCCTTCCTTCCAGACCTAGAAGTGAGTACAGATCCGTGCAAGGGTCACTTCTAGAATTTCTTTGTAGAGTGTGAAGAAAGGAATAGAGCACGAGGAATTTTGATCTGACAACTGCCATGGGAATGGTAGAAAAAAAGCTCCTTATGCTGTAATTGCCCTCCAGATTTAGTATTTGGAGTGATCTAACCCGGACCATCCCACTAGGAGCCCCATTTTCTGGAAGTATATAGCGCCTCCACCTGAGCCAAGTCCTTATGTGCGGAGTTGGAAAGGCCCTGCGTGCGTTTTGTTTTTCAGCCATCAGGATGCTGTTAGCTCTCAATATAAATATTAATAATTTGAGAGCTATTGTACTCTGTATCCTCTTGGAGAAAAAGAAAAGGCAGAGCTGTAGTTGTATAGCTCTTTGATCCCCTTGTAGCGTGTCATTAAGGCATTACAGCAACGTTGTATGCTGCAAAAAATCATTGCAATTTAGGTGTGAGAAGTGAGTTTTTAAAATTCCCTTTTCGGGTGTCTTGACTGTATTAGTGGTTGGCACTTAATGTAACAACTTCAGATGCCACCATTTAAAGTAGCCAGCATTATAAAGAAGAGATAATGATAGAACTATCCTTAAAGAGAGGTCTGCTTAAAATGTGAGGTAGGTGACTTCTTTAGTCTGCATTATCCTTTTTGTAATTGGTTGAATTTTTTTCCTCATTACTGTGTTTGGCAAAAGAGCCCAAGGGTATTTCTTGGACTATTACTGTGAAAGATACTGCTGTTTTCTTATACCTCTTGATAACTCATACTAGAATTTGACATAGTTACTCCATTAGCTCATATTTTTTTGAAACATGCAAATTAGTTTTTTGTCACATTAACTTGTAGTAATCTTAATTGTATAATGTATCAAAATTATTTAAATTAAGCACATTAAAACTGCTGAGCAGTCAGTATTATTAGAACTCAGGTGATACTTTGCTCTATCAACTTAAAATTTTAAATATGGCACCCTTATTTTATATTACATTATTCAGTTGCATAAGTTATAGCATTCCTAAGTCATTGTGGTAGTGTGGAACCTTGAGAAAAGGTTCTCTGTTCATTAAATCCTCAAGGCTTTGGCCCAATTATTTGAACTGGTATTATCTGTTAGGGTTTTTTTTTTTTCTTTTTAATCTGTGGAATCTAATTATAGCCTTAACTCCTATATTATCTTTTGTCTTTAAAATATTGATTTAAGCTTGGTAGATGATAAATAAACAACTCTTAATATATAATATTATTCTGAAATATTGATTCACTGAGTATCAAAATATACTTTGTAAGATTTGTTTTCAAATTATACACATATGTAATTTCCATACAAATCAGCAGAAGAATCACTGTAAAGATTTATACCCAACTACCAGTCCTGGATTGAGACCATCAGGTTGAACTTCTGTGTGGTCTTTTGAAATCTGGGGGAAATAATTTTAGTGATATTTTTGGAATTTGATAGTGAGCAAAGTAGCATTTGGGTTTTGTTAGACAGAAATTTTTATATATAGATTACTGTTTCAAATTGCAAGTATTTAACAATTCCAATTTTTCCCTATAACACCAACTGTAAAAAAAAAAATACTTTGGTTTGAATTGAAGTAGTTCATATTGAACTTAGCTTTTCACTAAAAGTTGAGACTTGTTAAAATTCTTAGGCATTTGTGTGTTTTCTAAGCTATTGCAGATCCCAACCCCCTGCTAGACTAATAAGTGGAGAGGAACATTTTTCAAGCAAGAAGTGCCTGGCTTGGTTTTATGAGTATGCAGGTAATGAAATTAATATAAGAAGATAACAGTCACATGCTTTAAAACGTTCTTTTGGTTTATTCATTTAACAAATTATTTATTGCAGGCCTGCTATGTGTTAGTCCTTTGTGCTGAGATCAGGGTCAAGACAGGGGATTATGGTTAGGCTAAGAATTTGTTGCCCTTTAAGGCTGATATTTCTTTAAATATATAATTCGGTATATGTTTAATGGGAGGAGTGAAACTCATTTACTGTTAGTAAAATTTGTAAACAGATTCACTTATTGGTTTACATCCATTGGCTACAGTAGAGTTGGTATTCTGGAAAACACAAAGTATGTAATAAAACATTTTATATTTGTTTTTCTTTTCAGTTTTCTTTTGAAATTTTTCTGAACCATAAACTGACATTTTCTGAAACTCTTGGGAGACATAGTAAAAGATTTAAAACTCAGGTATATCATTACATGACAGATTTACCCTTTAATATAATTGCTATTTATTTAGCCATTCATTTCTACTGGAGATGCAGTAATAAACAGACTGATATTAGTACAGTGTACTATATGCTATATTAGGAAGATGCACTGTGAGAGTTCATAGGAGAAATGTATGATCCAGCCTTGGAAGTTTCAGGGAAAGCTTCTTTAGGAAACTAATTTAAACTACAGTAAATCCTGTAAGTGGTGAATGAAAAACTCTAGGACTAGGGTGAAACTGTAGTTCAGAGGTAAAAGTCAAAGCCTGGGATGAGGCCAACGAGTTAAGCAAATATATGAAAAAGAACACTTGTTTTCCATTTATTATTAACTTCTTCATAAGCATATATGAAAAGAAATTTTTTTCCCCTTAGAATGATTTAGTTCTTTTGGAATTATTGATTTTAAAGTTTTTTTTTGTTTTTTTTTTCTTTCCTCCCCTTTGTTTCATTTCTTTTACCTGCCTCCCTGGTTGGGTTTTTTGTTTTGTTTTGTTTTTCCCCTTTTATCACTATCATTCTCAGAGTGTTTGTTTAGAATAAAAGTGTATATGCAGTCATTGTCTTGTATTTATTGCTAATCAAGTTAAGGTCTCAAGAGTACTTCGAACTTAAGGTTAAGGTTTAGGCTAACTGTATGGAAAATAAGACCATTTTGGAGGACAGTAACTTCACTGTTGGGATCCACTGAGTGATCCCAAAAGTATAATTTAAAAATTGTTTAGTAACAGAACAGATTCTTTCTAGACCAGAAAAACTGCTATTACTGGCATCCCAAGACAACCACTAACCCAAATTAAATAGAGGGAATTCATTTTCTTTTGACCTCCATTTAAAATGTTGACCCAGTATTCAAAATGCCAGTTTTACCAGTAGGTATGATAATGATACAGAATCAAAAGGTCAGTTATCTTATTTTGCCTATAAAGGGTACTAGATACCATAAAATTAGTCAATTTTTTTTTTCTTTCATGCTTGCTTGTTTTACTTCTCGTAGGGACTTTCCTGGGTAGCATAATATTTGATTTAAACATTTATTTCCTATACAAGCATTTTTTAATGGCCAGCAAAATAATTGCTATCTTTATTACAGAAATTGTGCTAATTATATAATTCTCCTATGACCATTCTGTTAAGTAGGTGGTGTTATCCTTATTTTCTAGACGAGAAAACTGAGGCTTAGATTAAGTGATTTGCCCAAGATCATACAGTGACAAGAATCTGGATTCAAACTCAGGTCATTCTGACCATAGAGCCTATGCTTTAACTACTACTGTCTTATTTTAAAATATGTACATGGCAGCTAGTTTTTCTTTTACAAAGAAAATATTAGTAAGTGTACTTTAGGTTAACTTATCTTCTGTCCTTCACTGAATGATGCATATTTATTGAGCACTTGTAGGTTAGGCACTGTGCTAAGTGCTGGGAATATAGTGGTAAACAAATTAGACAAGATCCCTGCCCTTGAGGGACTTGCCTTCCAGCAGGGAAGACAGACAGTAAATAAGTTAAGTAGGTAAGATAATTACAGATTGTGGGGGATTATAAAAGTAATAAATATGGTATGATTCAGGGATAGAAAGTAGAAAGTTGGGATGGACTTTCAAATAAGGTGAATAGGGAAGGTCTCTCTAGAGATTACTTTGGTCAGAGACCTAATTGATAAGGAGGTGCCAGTTGTTTGCCAAATAAACAGTAACTGGGATGTCCCTTTTTAAAATGGAGACAATAATTGTGCCTACTGAGATAATACATGTTAAGAAAGCACTTATCGCTGTATCTGGTTAAATATAGTCAGAACCCAATAAGTGTCAGCTATTATTAAAAGAGTAATAGTATTGCAGCATCAGATTTACTGGTTGTATATTTTCACAATACTGTTCCAAAATTAACAGTATAGTTCCTAGGTAATTTATGTTGAAGGTTCTGTGTCATTTCATTGAGCAGATTTTTTTTTTTTCTCCTGAGCATCTGCTATGGGCGGCATTGTTTTAGACCCTGCAGGTATACCTGGGAACATTTCCTTATGGTTATTAAAACATCAGAAAATTGATTTTTTTTTAAGTTTTAAAAATGTTTTACCACAAATCTTATTTATATATTATAGGTCATGTGTGATAAGCCTGATGATTTTGCCCTTTCATAACACCTCTCATCTTGAGTGCTATTTACATCAGCAAGGATTCAGTAATACATTGGGCCTGTTACTGAACAAAAGCATAGAAGGTGAAAAGGCACTTTTAAGGTCTTATAAAGAATCAGAAAAAAGGTGGGATAGAATGCATGATCCTAATAAGTAACCAGCTGGTAGAGTGAACTAAATCATTTTCATAGATTCTTAAGTTGAGTGGAAGCCTATTTTGTGCCTGAAAAAGTCAGTTAAATTCCACTCCAGAGGTTTTACCCTGGGAGTAGTTTTATTGAAGTTTGTTTCAAGAAGTATAATTGATGTTATGCAATCTGGGGAAAAGAACATTAGTATAGACCTTGTTTTAGATTTAGATTTTTGCTATCATTATTTGCATTGCTTTGTGAAAGTCACTTGTCATTTACAGAAGGGTCTTATATCTATCTTATATATCTCCATATGACATAATTTAACTTGATTCTTATCAAATTTTAATCACTAATCTCCCATTTTCTAGGGAGGCTATATTTTATGACAGTAACTGATATTTCTTGACATGACTTTCTCTTCTAACTACTAATGATGGCAGCTTTGAGGGCAAGTCTGCTTTCTTGTTGCATTAGAAAAGTGTAGAATATATTTCCATCATGCCTTAAGAAAAAAACTTTTCTTCCATTAAATTTTTTATCTGATTTTTACTTTCATCCAAACCACATATAAGGATTCATATTCAGTATTTTTTAACACCTTAATTGTATATGTGTGCTTTTAAAATTACATAATTAACACATTCTCATAAAAAACCCCTCCAAATATATATTAGGAAGTGAAAGTTTCCTGCAATTACCACCCCTTCACCTTTTAACACCTCACTGCATAACTAAGTGCAATGCTTATTTAAACTAGAAAATTTTTGAAAAGGTTTTGGTTTCAGACCATGTTGTGAACATCATCTTAGCAGCTTGGACCTTATCTGAGATAGTAAGAGTTTAACTGGTCACATATTGGATGGTCACATTCTTCTATGAAGAAAAACCATAGGACATTGGCTACATGTTGTGCTTGTGAACTAATGGTGGTGATATAAAATGCCACCTGAGCAGCCTTGGTCTAGTCTATGACTTACAAATCTGGAGTATTTTCAGTCCTTAAGAAAGGAAAACAAGTTTCTCTTAGCTACTTTAAAAATAATATTTGAAGACTGTATTTTCTTTCAAAAACCAGGTGTGGTAAATATTTCTATCATATTTTATATTTTAAAATTTGTTTTACCTTCCTCATTATATTTCAGGTGTACAACATAATGATATATGTATATATCGCAAAATGATCACCACCTGTCACTACACATAGTCACAAATTTTGTTTTCTTGTGATGAGAGTTTTATGATTCACTCTCTTAGCTACTTTCAAATACGCAAAACCGTATTATTAACTATAGTCATTCTGCTCTATGTTACATCCCCAGGACTTACTAAGTTTGGAAGTTTGTACCTTTTGACCACCTTCACCCATTTTGCCCACCCCTGCCTCTGGCAACCACCAGTCTGTTCTCTGTATTTGAGTTTGGGGGAGAGGAAGGGGGTTGGTAGATTGCTTATACAAGTGAGCTCATATGGTGTTTGCCTTTCTCTGTCTGACTTGTTTCACTTAGCAAAATGCCCTCAAGGTCCATTCATGTTGTCACAAATTTGTTTTATCAAGTCAAAAAAGAGACCTAGCAATGATGTAATTACTATATGGGAATCTGATAACGTAAAAAATTTGAGAATTGGTGTACTGACTTATATTTACTGTTACTAAGGAGAAAAATATAAGGAAAATGTCCTTAATTTTTGGACTAATAATAGACATAGCTAATTGAGGGATTAAGCATTTATTTCTACATTAAAATGACATAATGCTTATGCTTTACTGTCTGTTTTAGGACCAAGGAAAATATCTCATTCTGGAATCTGAATGTTGTAATTTCCTTACATCATTATTTTCATAATGTATCTTAAAACTAGTAAATTTTATTTGGGTATATTTCAGAAGGTTAATGAATGACCTTCTGTTTTAGTAAGAAACAGATACTCTCCTTTGTTTACTGTCTTGAATTGTGGGTTGGTACTGGCACAGTCTAGTAGAATAAGAAGCTCAAACCTTCTTGTGCTTCTTTGTTAATGCATTGTGAAAAATTTTCTTCAGAAGAGGTTCTCAGTAAACGTATTTTTAATGGATAGGTTCAAGTTATTGTACAAGCTAGCGATTGATACTAACGTTGCTTTGTTTTCTGTTTTCTTAATTATATTTTATAATGTGGTTTTCAAAGAGTATTTCAAAATTAAAAAATTTTTAATCTGGTGACAAGTATTTATACTTTATCAAAGGTATGCCAAAATTCAAATTCAGTTATTCACAAAAAATGTTATGGTGTATTCATAGATGCCTTTAACACAGTGACTTATGTTTTATGTTGATATTAAATTATAACAATAAAATATATAAATTATTTTTGTCTTTGAAGGTCCTGATGAAGTTGTAGGGCCAGAAGGAATGGAAAAATTTTGTGAAGACATTGGTGTTGAACCTGAAAATGTATGTTTTATTTCTAAGTAAAATGGAATACAAGTGGGGTATAGCATATTCATAAATTTCTAAAAATTGGAACACTTTAATCTTATCAGAAGATTTTGTTTCTTCATGAATATTGTAGATTTTCATTTAGGTTTTTTTAAATGTATTTAAATTGGGCACGTGTTCTCTTTCTTGATACAAATGTCATTTGTAATAGAGTAAGAGAGATTCTACCTTCAGAAATTGTTAGAACTTTTTGCTTTTAAGAAATTGGCCCATCTAAATTTCTTTACAGTTAATAATTCCAGAGATTGTACTCTTTAATAGTTAAAGGATGGAAATAGTTGTATAAAAATGCTCTCCATGATAAATATAGACATGATTATCTCTATGCTGACTTTTCCCCTATCCTTTATGTTCTGTTCTTTCCAGATTATTATGTTAGTTTTAGCGTGGAAATTGGAGGCTGAAAGCATGGGATTTTTTACCAAGGAAGAATGGTTAAAGGGGATGACTTCATTACAGTAAGAAATTTTTTTAAAAAACAAATTTGATGGCCTATTTGAAGATCTTAATTGATATTTTGTGCTTCGTAGTTTTTTGGGAGTAAGGTTTCACCTTAAATTAATCAAATTGGTTTGATCTAGAACAATCAGTTTAGGATTGACAAAATTTATATTATGGTCTTTGGCAAAATGAACTGTTACTCCAGTTTTCATATTCCCTAAGAAAGAACCTAAGAACAGTTCTATTAAAACTCATTGACTCTCTTGATGGGTGAATTAGAGATTCATTATCAAAGTTATTTACTCACGGGATGTTTGAGTGATAAGGGATTTCCTTCTCAGAATGTAGAATTCTACTACATGAGGAGTTTGTTCTTGGGCAGTCCTAAGCTCTGGGGCCTCCTCTCTCTTCAGTTTTACACTTGACTTAAAAAAGAAATTTGATATATAAAAAAAAGAATGTCTGTATGTGTATAACTGAGTCACTTTGCTGTACAGCAGAGATTGGCACAACATTGTAAATCAACTCTACTTCAATGCAAAAAAATTTAAAAAAAAGAAATTTGAAGAGAGTTACATGATACTTTTATTATTTCTTTTTTGCCAAATGAATCTCATAAATACAAAAGTAGAAATATTGTTTGGCTCCTGTGCAACCGTTAGCCTTTTTATAGTTGTATACTTTCAGTTTAGGATGCTGCCTTGGGACGCTTTTATAAGTTATAAAATTGCTTCTTTATAAAAATAATTTGATTTTGGCTTTTCAGAGTAAAGTGTGCTTAGTTTCAGAGTCAGTTAGTAATTGTGTATTAATTTTATATTATGTCATGTTCCTGATGTTCATGCAGGAAGTTATTAATAGTCAACATTCTAAAATAGTTAGAGCAAGCATAAATTTATAATATTTTTGAGCCCCAAACTGGAGGTTAATTAGCCATGTGATTTCCTGTTGTGATTATGCTTTTATTAACACACTTAACTATTCTTTACTCCTTGTTTGCCTATCCTTAAATTTCAAAATACTTGGTTATTTTTTTTAAGTGTATTTGTTCATATGAAACTTAAATATTTATATTTGGATTTTCAGTGTCTAATGTTTTGTAATTCTCCTTTTTAACCAGTATTAACATTTAGATATTTTGTGTGTGTGTGTGTTTGTGTATATATATAAATATATGTGTGTGTATGTATACACATACACATATGTATATGTATATATATTTGTTTAATGTAAAAATCTTTGCTCATATGAACCAAATCATAGTTCCTAGAATAGAACATAAAATCAACCCTCTCACTTTTATTACTTATAAGTGAGATGAGGAGTCTGAGACTCAGAGAGGTGAAGAAAATTTTGCCAGAGTTTACATAGTTCTTAGTGGCAGAGCTAGGACATAGAATTTAAATTTCCTGAATACCAGTCTACCATACTGTACTTCCTATTGCATCATCCCTTTATGTATATTCCTTTGTTACATTCTTTATAAAATAGACGGCCATTATTAACTTTTAAAATCATAGTATTTATAACCAAGACTGCCATTCATCTAGGTGTCATAACATGTCAAATTAAAATGTTGATTCTGAAATTCTTTGGGCTGTTTCTCACCATTCAATTAGCTTTATAGAGAAAGACAAAATATATAAGATTATGCAAAGAATATAAACTAATTTCATGTAGCTCAGTCTGTTTTATTAAAATTTATATCAGTTGTTGCATGGCTTGTCAATTGTAAGACATTTTATTTGGCATTACAACTGCTTTATGTACTATTCCTACTGCTTTTTTTGTCTATTGCTTTTTAAAATATCTCAGCTAACAATTGTTTGTGTATTTTTAAACCAAAAGTTTCTAATTATTTATGTTTTTGAATTACTTGATATAATATAAAGAGCCTCTGTATAACAGAAATATGTAAACACAAAGTGTTCCTAGTATTTACTTGTGAATAATTAGCATATAGCCTTGGGTATATGCTAGGGAAATTGATGAACCCATGAACATGTTGTTTATTAGCGTATCTTTCCAATAGGAAGTTCACAGGCTTTACAAAATAAAAGCAATATTTAGTACTTAAAATTGACCCAGAGGTTTCTGTTTCATTCATTTATTATCCCCTGCCCATCTGCTTAGAACTCTATAGTGTAGATCTTTAAAGCTACTAAAATTAGGCAAGCACTCTTGACTGGGAAAATGTTATTTTTTTTTTTTACCCCCAATGATCTAGATTGCTTTGTTGAAGTACAGAGTATCTTCTCTTAATTGGCTTAATCTTATTACTCCCTGAATCTTCTTGTAAAGAACTTGCTAGGAATAAAATAGTTTAAAATGTAAACCAATAGAGACAAAAGAATCTATAAAACTTGTTTTTTTAAAAATGTATAGTTGTCTAGTATACTTGGTTTTATATAATCATTATAAAATGTAAAATTTCACAGACTTGATTCCTTTTATAGATTTTTCATATTTTTAGGATTTAATTTAATCTGGACATAGTTATTTGATGGTTCCTAAATCATCTTAATGTAGTTATCAATTATTTCAAATTAATGAATTTTAACGCGTAGAAAACTTTAAGTAGAGCTCTGCTAAAGAATAGAAACAGTCTGGTAGTTAAAATGTATATTATGGTCAAGAATAGGGGACTGTCATAATCATGGTTAATTATAATCTGTAACTGTATAATGCTTAACAGTTTTCAGAGTACTTTTTTTTTTTACATTTATTTATTTTAAAGCTGTTATTCATACAAACTTTCCACAACTGAATTGTCCTTCTCTTTTGTGTGAAAGAATTTATGGGTATGAATTTGTATATAATTGGACTAGAATGGCCATTTTTTTAAGTTTCAGGGATGTAATTGCCATATCCTTTCCAGATACTTTGCTCTATTTCATTTTCATCATTGTTTAATAATAATCAAATTTCCCTTCAAGTCAGATTTAATTTAGGAGATATTTAAACACCTATTTTATCTAAAGTACTGTGCCGCTTACTGATGATCACAATGAGGCATGGGACACAACTCTGTCCCTTAGTTACATTTCATTAGGGCGGGAAAGGCATTACTGCAGCCATACTGTAACCATAGGCATACTGTAACCATAAATCCAGGTGGGATGGGACAAGTACTAGAGTAAAAGTACCAAATACTATGAAAGCACAGCTGCTAAAGAGGTTAATTCCAGCTGAGTAGACGGGAAAGTCTTTACTGTAGGTGTGGCATTTGAACTGGACCTTGAAGAATGATTAGGATTTTGATGGTTGAGGGTATAGGAAAATGTTGTTTCAAGAAGAAATTGTGAGCAGAACCTTGAGAAAAGAAAACATATGTCTAGTTTGCTAGAATCAAAAGGTACATAAAGAAAATTGACAGAGTAGTTTTAAACTCCAGATAGTTGGGATAATGGCTACATTATGCAGGGCTTTGACTAATATGTTGAGAGAGTTCAAACCATATGTTTTAGCTTGGGAAGCCATCAGAGATTTTTGAGCATAGGAATCATCAAAGATTTTGGGGATAGTTTTCAATAGAGGAGGTTTTTTTTTTTTTTAGGTCATAGACTCTTTTGAGAACCTTAGAAAATCTGTGGACCTTATCCCCATTAAGATGCACATCTGTAGAGGCAAGATTCCAAGGATACTTGAAAATTTTATTCTGGCATACCTTACTGGAGCGGATAACTTTTCTCATATCTACTAGCTGAAAGTTTGTTGTTGGAGCATCTACCATGCTGTTAGAGAAAATTGTGGGCATATATCTTTGACAAGAGTATACTTGATTATGATAATGAAAAAAAGAGCCAAAAGGATAGCATCTGACAAGAATGGTAGTAACTAAGCTGTCTGCCAGTAGACTACAAGTTGTACACCTTCTGATCTCCATATTGAGCATTGTACTTTGAAGATTATAGGCTTAACTGGCTTCACTTTCTTTAGGAGAGAGGAATGGGGAACATTTATACAATTTTTTTGGTGGGAGTGGAAGAGTTGAATAGATTGGATGCTGTGGTGTCTGTGATGTATGACTATCATTCACTTAGCATTTTGGGCCCAAGTACTAATTGCCATTGGCATTCTTCCCGTTTGCTCTCCCCCAGAGTCATCAAAACAATTTCAAAATGCCCCCGCTCCACATTTCCAAATACCCCCCAGAGATGGATTAATTGTATGGTTCGGATTGATACACCTGATTCAGAGAAAGTTCTAGTCTATGGCCATACCACTCTCAATGCGCCCAATCTCGTCAGAGAAAGTTCTAAATCCATAACTTGGTGAATAAAATTCTTCCTGTTATACATCAGTGTGTCATGGCATTCTTACTGACTTAATGATTAAGGAAGATAACCTCACTTAGATCTAATATATAAATGAAAATTTTTTCTCATTTTAAAGGTCTTAAGTGAAGCAGAAATTCAGAAGCCTCTCTTGTTAATCAGATGTTTAACAATACTCAAGAAATTAATTCCTAAGCCTTTATGTTGAAATTTAAACCCATTTCACTGATTCTAACAGCAGTGACCTTGGAGATTGCTGTTATATTGTGCCAGTGTTCCCTAAAATCTGTGTGGTTTTATTTGATTGTTATTTTAAAAAGTGCTATTCTTACTTTCCATGCTACACTAGTTAAGTATGCATTTCTTTTTAGTTCAGGGGAAATAGTCTTTCTAAACTTGCCAAGTTAGGAGGTGTCAACATTATTAACTCTTGTGAGTCTATTTTGGGGCTAGATTAACTATAAGAATAGTGTTTAACTGCTTGGGCATGATTACTGGTTTTGCTGGGTCTGGTCACGGTCTTTATGATGTTGGTAATAGATACGGAAGTTCGTGCTCTTATTTTTTTCACTCTTCTCCAAGAAGAAAACATTAATTGTCAGTTCTATTAAATTATTTCTCAACTGAAAGATGTAGATAAGCGATTATAATGATAAGAAATAGTTTGGAGCGAGCCACCAATGTGAAGATGATTTTTCAGCCATTTGCCTCAAAAGGAGCCTGTCAAGCTAAGAACTGTGCTACGCATTTACTACCTGATTCTCATTTAATCTTACGGCTGTCTCTTACTGTTTTTGTGGTTTTAAAATGGGAAACAGATCGGTAAAGGTTAAGTAACTTGCCTAAAGCCACGTGACTGGAAAGTGGAGAAATTGGAATTTTAACTGGTCTCTATTTGACTTGAAACTTCATTCTTTATCTCTGTCTTAAGCTTGTTGAGATCATATCCTAAGTAATATTGTCACTCTATGTACCTATGGAATGTAAAATATTTGGGAAGGATTGTAATCTCTTGGATTCTTATCTCCTTGAGAGACTTGTCAGTCACTACTTATACACTTTACAATTTTGTTTGAACTACAGTTTTCCACTAACCTTTCCCCAGCTAGGAATTTTGAAACTTCTTGTAATTAAATTAATATATCATCTACTTTGTGGTTTATTATTTAACATAATCTTGTTAAATAATACTTTTATTTAACAAATAATTTTGGAGTGCTTCTATATGCCAGGCCCCATGTTAATATGCCACGAGGATGATTTTCAAACTCTGGTGGTAGTGAGAGATAACTTTTGAAAGTAGGGAGGTATCCTTTAACTTGTTTGCCTTCCTGAATCGCAAGTCTGTTAAGATTCTGCATGAGATTTTGTGTGAAAATGTGAGTCACATCACTAAAAAAAATGTGAAAAGCACTGCTTCAGGAAGCTACAAAGATTTACAGAAAATGAGGCCCCTACCTAAAATAGATCATGATGGGGAAGGGAGTACATGTAACTAGCTACTTTAGTACTAGTACCTTCTGAACATTTTCAGTTGATAACTGGAGATATTGAAGACTTCATTTCCTAATTTTCAGACAGCTTAATAGTAGCATATAATCTGAGAATTTGTTTCTTTTGTGTATTCTTCTAGTAGAAGTTAACTGCATTTTCAACTTTCATTAAAACTTTTTCATATAATGAAGAATTTTTGTACTAATAGAAGCCATTTATTGAAATAGTAAGTAATAAATTTCTAATAAATGATAAGAATAAATTTTTCTTGTTTCTGCATGAAACATTTTGTGCACTCATTCATATGCAAGGAACTAGGCCCCAGACATATTAGATGATTAACTTATCCAAATTTTGATTTTTGTTTCTGGCAGTTATGGCATCCTAAATGTGCAAACAAACCATTTCCCATATTAAACAGTTAAATGTCGGATAAATTATTAAAGCATCTTTTAAAAAAACACACCTGGACTTGAATATAAATTAAGGAAAATAATCAGAGGCCAGAATTTATAAGAGATGGTGATTCCATAGGGATCTACGGAGCTGGCATTTACCCTGAGGATACCTACCTATTCTTAGTCACCTAGGATCTGGCCGTTTATCTGTGCATGTTGGGAACTGGAGACAAATTGCAACGAGAATCAGATCAAAACCTCCTATATTTAGTCATTGAGGCCAAACCTACCCAATAGATGGAGACTTGATTGCTTGGGCTTGGTTCTGCATATACAGTTGGAGGCAGAGGGCTTCTGGTTGAGAGAATTCCTAATTAAAAGCTCTTTGTGGGGAGTTCCCCAGTGGCCTAATGGTTAGGATTCCGGTCTTTCACTGCTGTGGCCCGGGTTCAGTCCCTGGTGGGGAACTGAGAACCCACAAGCCGCATGGCACGGCTCTTCGTCAGATTTAGGCACAATCCAGAAACGTATTTTGGAATTGTCCCAGGTAATCAGTACTCCCATGTGTTTCATGGAAGCAATTCTTCTGTACAGGAAAGCATTTTAAACAGAAGCCTCAATTTCTGCAGAAAAAATTTCAGTGATCATTAACAATCAGAAATCACTAAACAAGTTGTGAAACAGATCTTAAACTTTAAAATAAGACTTTAAGGCTAGTATTTTGAATAATTATAGTCTCAGTATAAAATAACTACATTTAATGTGTTTTAAAAGAAAAAAGAGGAATGGTCTCAGATGATCAGATTTCAGATAATTACATTTCTAAAAGTGAAATATATAAAAGATTTAAAACTCAATAGGTGAGCTGCAAAGGAGATAGATGTAAATAAAATAGGAATCAGTGACCTACAATATCTGAGGAAAATAGGAAAGAGGTTAAGAGCTATAGTGGATAAATTTTTTTTTTTACTGTTAAGTTTTGAGAGTTTTCTCTATATTCTAGATTTAATTCCTTCATTGAATATGTGGTTTGCAAATATTTTCTCCCTCTCTGTAGCTTGTGTTTTCATTCTCTTCAAAGGAATTCTGCAGAGCAAAAGTTTTAAATTTTGATGATGTCCAGTTTATCAGTTTTTCCTTTTTATGTGTTTTTGGTGTCAAGTCTTAAGAATTCTTTGCCTAGCTCTAGATCCCGAGAATTTTTTCTTACATTTTTTCTAGAAGGTTTATATTTTTACATTTTACTTTTAAATCAGTAATCCATTTTGAGTTGATTTCTTTAAAAAGTATGAGACTTAGATTTTGGTTTATTTCTTTACCTGTGGATGTCCACTTGCACCAGTACCATTTGTTGAAAAGTCTCTTTCTCCTATTGAATTGCTTTACACTTCTGTCAAAAATCATTTGGGCATATTTGTGTGGTCTTTTTCTAGGTTCTCTGTTCTGTTGATCTTCTTCCACTACCACACAGTGTGGATTACTTTAGCTACATACTAAGTCTTGAAGTCAGGTAGACTGATTTCATCTTTTTTCAAATTTTTTTTAAGGTACTACAGTTTCTTTGCTTTTCCAAAAATTTTAGAATAATCTTCTATATTTACAAAAAAAAATCTTACTGAGGTTCTTGTTAAACTGAATGTGAATTTCAGAATAATTACATCTTTACTTTTTTGACTCTTTCAATTGGTGGAAGATAGGTATGTCTCCATTTATTTAAGTGTTTGGTTTCTTTCATCAGTCTTGTGTCAAACATATGTCCTGTACATGTTTTGTAAGAATTAAACCTAAATATTTCATCTTTATTTTGACCACTGTAAGTAGTATTGTATGTTTAATTTTAGCATCCACATGCTCATTATTAATATATAGAAATATAATTGATTTTTGTATGTCCTGTGACCTTGCTGAACTCACTTATTCTAAGATTCTTTTGTGTGTATTCCTTGTGTTTTCCACAGACAGTCATGTCATATCATTATGACATGAAATAGGGACAGTTTTATTTTTTTTTCTGGTCTGTATGCCCTTTATTTCCTTTCCTTGAAATATTGCATTGGCTAGAACTTCTGTGTTGAATAAGTGTGGTGAGTGCAGACATCCTTTTTTGGCTCCCCATGATGAGGTAAACACGTCAGTCTTTCACCATTAAGTACTTTTTCTGGTAGGTTGTTTGTAGGTGCTCTTTATCAAGTTGAGGGAGTTCTCCTCTATTTGTGTTTTTCTGAGAGTTTTAACATGAATAGATATTATGTATTTTAAATATTTTTTCTGCGTTAAATCATATAATCATGTAATTTTTCTTTTTTTAGCCTATGAATGTGATTACATTGATTTTTGAGTACTGAATCAATCTTGCATACCTGTAATAAATCCCACTTGATCATGGTTTATAATTATTTTTATATACTTCTTAATTTTACTTGCTAATATTTTATTATGGCTTCATGAGGGATATTGGCCTGTAATTTTCTTTCTTTTTCTTATTTATTGAGGTACAATTGACATATATAACATTATATTAGTTTCAGGTGTATAACGTAATGATTCAATATTTGTATATATTGCAAAATGATCACCACAATAAGTCTAGTTAACATCCATCAGTATACATAGCTATAAATTTTTTTTTTCTTGTGATGATTTTTTTAAAATACTGTCTTTTTCTGGTTTTGCTGTTAAGGTGATACTGGCTTTATAAAATAAATTGGGAAGTTTTTCCTTATAGTTTATGTTTTGTAGGAGGCTGTAGAATTGGTCTTCAAAGATTGGTGGAATTCTCCAGTGAAACCACCTGAACCTGTAGATGTCTTTTATAGATGTTTTTAACTTTTGAATTCAATTTATTAATAATTTAATAGTTACATACTCTAATAGTTAAAATTTTGAGTGTTGTATTTTTTTTCTTTTTAAGGAATTGGTCCATTTCATCTTAAGTTGTCAAATTTATATCCTTTTGATATCTGCAGGTCTGTAATGATATCCTTTGTTTCATCCCTGATGTTGGTAATCTTTGTCTTCTCTTTTTTCTTTGTCATTCTTGCTAGAGACTTGTCAATTTTATTGATCTTTTCCAAAGAATCACATCTTTGTTTCATTGATTTTTTTCTCTAGAAAAGATTCCAAAGGTAGGAGCTTAGATTATTGATTGAGACTTTTTCTCTTTTCTGATGTTTGTATTTAGTGCTGTAAATTTCCCTGTCAGCACTGCTTTGTGTCTCACAAAATTTGACATGTTTTTTCATTTTCATTCACTTCAGTATATTTTTTGGTTTCCGTTGAGACTTGCTCTCACCCATGGATTATTTAGGAGTTGGCTGTTTAGTTTCTAAGTGTTATTTCTAGTTGGGTTTCATTGTGGTCAGAGGACATATTCTGTGTGATTTCAATTCTTTTATATCTGTCAAGGTTTGTTTATGGCTCAGGATTGAAAAGAATAAGTATTTTGTTGCCATTGAATAGAATGTTCTATTAATGTCAATTAGATCCTGTTGATTGATGGTGCTGTTGAATTCTTCTATATGTCTACTGATGTTCTGTGTAGTTGTTCTCTCAATTGCTGAGAGAGAGGTGTGGAAATCTGTAACTGTAATTGTGAATTTGTTTATTTCCCCTTTCAGTTCTATAAGTTTTTGTCTCATATTTTGCAGCTCCATTGTCTGGTGCATACATTTAGGATTGTTATGTCTTGGTGGATTGACCTTTTGTCATTATGTAATGTTCCTCTCTATTCTGTTAATTTCTTTGCTCTAAAGTCTACATTAGCTGATATTAGTGTAGCCACCCCTCTTTTCTTTTGGTTGTTTCTACAATATATCTTTTTCCATTCTTTTACTTTCAATCTGCCTGTATTATGTTTGAAGTCAGTTTCTTCTAAATAGCAGTTAGGTTTTTTTTTTTTTTACCTACTCTGTCAATCTCTCTCTTATAATTGTTATATTTAAGCTACTTATATTTAATTTAATTATTGATATATTAGGGTTTAAGTCTGCTCTGTATTTTATAATTCAAAAAGTTCCATTTGGTTCTTTTATATATTTCTTTCCTTAGACTTTGTATTTCTTTGCTGGTAGTGTCTATCTTTTCATTTGTTTTAATTTGTTCATGATTGCTTTTTGAAGCATTTTTATAATAGCTGCTTTAAAATCTGTGTCAAGTAATTCTAAACATCTCTATCATTTCAGTGTTTGCATCTATTGATTGTCTTTTTCCTTTCTATTTGAGATCTTGGTTTTGCTGTGGCAAGCAATTATTTTTTCTTCTCTATTGAAACCTGTAAGATTTGAGTATTACATTATGAAACTCTGGATCTTATTTAAGCCTTCTGTTTTAGCTAGCTTCCTCTCATACCACTTCAGCAGGAAAAGTGAGGGCCACTACCTTATTACTTCCAGCCTATAGAAATCAAAGTTCCTCACTCTGCATCTGTTGACATCCGAGGAGGGAAGTCCTCATTACTGTTAGCAGACATGAGAGTTTTAGGTCCCACTAGGCCTCCAATGATACTTTCTTGTTCCCCAAAAAGTCTCTACTGACACTACTAGGGTGGTGGCCTTGTTCCTGCAGTGATGGTGAAAGCCCTGACTCTTTATAAATCCTCCTCTGACACTACCTCAGGTCAGAGGAGGATTGGCTGCTTTTTACTAACTGGTGGGAGTGGAAGTTCATGTTCCCCATGTGGTTTCCACTACTGACACTGCAGAATTTGAGAGGGCAAACTCCTTATACTCTGGTGAGGGTAGACCATTCAGGTCCCCATTCAGTCTTTGCTGGCGTTACTGGGGTTTGAGCCAGTTTTTTCTTTGGTGTTTGACAGGAGAAGAGTGTTTCTTTCTAATGTTTTCTGTCTTGTTAGGCTGCTTACTTTTGACTAGTGGGAGAGCAGGTTTTTTGTTTGTTTGTTTTGTTTGTTTGTTTGTCTGCCCTCATTGGCATTTCCGTTTTTCTGACTCCTTCATCTCCAAGTCTGCGATAGACAAGGCAAAAAGAAAACCCAGGGAACATACTACTGTATTGTTTCTCAGATTCTTTCAGAGTCTTCTTATGTTTGTTTTATATATAATGTCTAGGGCTTTTAGTTGAATTAGCAGGAGAGATAGGGAAGAGAACATTTACTTCATCTTCCTAAAAGTAGAAGTTATTTCTTGTATCTATTTTTTTAAAAAGCAAACCTTCTGCCCTCCTTCACTATTCCACTTTAGAGCTCTTTTCTCTGCTCCATTTTAGAACCAGACTCTTTGAAAGCAGTTGTCTATGCTTATTTTCTCCAGTTTCTCTCTTCTCGTTCTTTCTTTTAAACCTATTCTAGCAAAACTTTTATCCCTGCGACTCCTCTGAAACCACTCTTGTTAAGGCTTCATTTACAAGTGAATAATCAAATCAATAATACTTACAAAACTGTGGCTGAAGCTAAAATTGTACTTAGAGGGAGGTCTATAGTGTTAAATGTTATATTAAAAGAGAAGAAAAGCCTGAAACCAAATGAACTGGTATCTAATTTAAGAAGTTAGAAAAAGGATTAACCCAAAGAAAGCAGAAGAGATAAAAAGATGTCCAGACCTTACTAAAATAGAAAAAAGATACAATTGAGAGAATTAAATTATGGCAAGGTGATTAAGAAAAGCAAAGAAAAGGCAAAAATATATAAATATAATAATCATATTAGAAAATATTATAAATATTTTAATTGGCATATTTAAATAAAATTATATATGAAATAAATGATCAGAAAAGTGTATAAATGACCAAAACTGATTCAAAAAGACATAGAAAATCTGAATGGTCTGATAGCCATTTAAAATGCTGATTTAGTAATTAAAAGGTTTTCCTTCCCTCAATGAAAAGGCCCAGGTGGATTTTCAGTTGCTGAGTTTGGACAAATCCTAATTCCAGTGTTCAGTAAACTTTTTCAGAAAACAGAAGAAAGGGTACTATTTCTCATTTTTTTTTGTTTTTGAAGCTTATGGTATAACTTGTTATAGAGCGAGAAAAGAGAATGTGAAAGAATAAAATATACAAGCCAGTCTCACTTATGAACATAGCAAGATATCTAGCAGTGTATAAAATAGATAACATGACCAAGTTTGGCTTATTCTAAGAATGCAAGAGTTAAGTAACACTAGAAATTTACACCTTAATAAAACAATAAGTTACTACACATCACAATTTTGATTTAGAATAGTGAAAGTCTTGGTTAAAGCTGAGAATGCTAGGTGTCTACGTCATGAGTACTAAAATTCAGTTTTGAGTGGAATACAGTTGGTCACAGTAGATGGCACAACTAATTTGATCGGAGGGAGTCAGATGATCTCAGAGAGCGCAAACTGTGAGTTAGGTTTTGATGAGTAATATTTTGTCAAAATGTTAGAAGGAACAGCATATCAAGTAGATAAAATAATGTGTGCTAAAGCATAGCTGTGACATTTGGGAATAGTAAGTGAAATTATAACTAGAGCACAGTTATATTTTAAGGATATTGGGCCCTGGCAGGAGATGAGACTGGAGATTTGTGCCAATTGTGAAAGGCTTTGTCTGCCTTGCTTCTTCCTAAGTAGGGGAATATATCAACCCAGGGGGAGTCAGAAAGCCAGTAAATATTTTTGGACATTCCATCTCTTTAGCTTCTTATACTTCATGTCTAGTCTTTAGAAATAACACGTATTACTTGTTTGCATTCTTTTGTATATGTGCCTTATGTGAAGTTAGGTGCTATCACTGATTTACTTTGATTTTTTGTTTACTAAAAATGTAGGAATCTGAGTTTATGACTGAATCACTAATGTATTTCCAATGAGTTATATACTAAACTTGTAAAAGCAATCATGGCTAATCTCTTTCACCAAGCTGGTACCTAAGAACTTCCCAGTGAAATTTGTATCAGACGCCTGATTAATTTTATTTGTTCTGTCATCTTAACTTTATTTGTGGTAAAAGCACATTTTAATACATCTCTTTTTATCAAATATTTGTGATTTTATTCGAGTTTTTGATGGAGTTGTGTTTTTTTTTAAAGAAAAGTTATTGGAGTGAACTTGCATTGATTGCCAGATTTTCTTTTATCATCTTTCCTTTTTGTATTGCATTGGTAGATACAAGGCAATAGTTTGTTATTCTAAATTTGTGAATCAGAGAATTTTAAACCTAAATTAACTTCATAAATGTGCTCAGTTTTTTCTTTAATGCATTCCTTCTAACTCCTAAAGATGCTTTTATTTAATTTTCTTAATTATGTAATATGTTTGATTTTTTTAATTTAAGGTGTGACTGCACAGAAAAGTTACAGAACAAATTTGACTTTTTGCGCTCACAGTTGAATGATATTTCTTCATTTAAGAATATCTACAGATATGCCTTTGATTTTGCAAGGGTAGGTGGAATTTCCATGTTTTCAATTTTAATATTTTTTTAATCTTGAAACCACACTTAGGGAAACTTTTACCTTTATTTTAGGATAAAGATCAGAGAAGCCTTGATATTGATACAGCTAAGTCTATGTTAGCTCTTCTCCTTGGGAGGACATGGCCACTGTTTTCAGTATTTTACCAGTACCTGGAGGTATGTATGTGTTTTTATTTTTAAAATAATATTTTAAAACTTAAGCTGATTGAAAATATACCTTTAATTGAAGAAAAACAAGTAGATTTTTTAATACTGTGCTTTTTAAAAATTCTGCTTAAGTGTTTGAAAATTTGTTAAAATGTGTATGTATCCGCTGTCATTTTTAGACATGAGTTCATGTTCATTAACATATTCTGTACATAAGTTCATTTTTATTCCCTGCCTTGCAACCCCCCACAAAAAAAAAAGATAAAAAAGAAACCTTCAGAAAATATATTTTAGCACAGACATCCTTCATGTAAAATTAGTTTCTTGGGATTTTTGCAGGAGAGAATATATGCTAGTGCACAAATCTCAAGCTTTCTAAATCAGGTTTCTCTCTGTTATACAGGGTATTAGGCTGAAAAAATCAATATAAGAGAACCAATTTTAGTATTAAAACGTAGGTTCAATCTAAAGAATTAGAATAAACTTTATGTACACAAATATGAGGATGTACTTAAATATAGTGATTACTGAGAAATGTATGCTGAATTTATGAAGAAAGTATTCTTTTAGAAGGTTTATCATAGCACCTTCTGTATGTGGTGGTTTGAAGAAGATACTGTCCTTTTTTTCATTGCTTTCTTTAGTTTCCTATCTGTTTTTGTGCTTCTTTCTATTTTATTTTGTTTATTTCATTTTATTTCATTTCATTTCATTTTTTTGTATACTTCTCACTTCTCACTGTTTCTTGAATACAGATGCTTTTTCTTCGAAAATAATTTCTCATAAAGCTGGTTGTTTATCATAACAAGTTCCCCAGATTAGTTTCGTTTAAAACTTGTGATAATAGACAGTGGTATAAGAAGGTCTTATGTGAATGGGTTTGTGCACACTTAAATCTTTAAGCCTAATAAAGTAGATTGGTTGATGGATGTTATCAATCTTCCTCATATTAGTAGTTTTGGGGCAACGATAAGTATAACTGTAAAAATATTCCCCTCTAAAAGAAGCTGAGAGAAGTAAATATTTTCAAATGCTTGTTATGTGGAGGGTGTTTGACATACATTATCTTTTTAAATCTTTATAACACCATTTTGAATTATGTTTTATCTCCACTTAGCCAATGAATAACTTTCCCAAGGTCACTCAGGTAGCAGAAGTGAGATTTGAACCCAAGTCTGTACCCTTTCCATTGCCTCCAAAGATGCCAACTTCAAAATGTGCTAAACAGTAAATCTTACGTAAAGAAATGATTTAGTGAGAAGCAGTAGGAGGGAATTTACTGTGTTGGGAAACATTGTATAGCTTGATCTCATTGGTGATTACACAAGCATATACATTGGTAAAAGTTTATTGAGTTTTACCCTTACTGTTAGTGCCCTTGACACTCATGTTATTCCTCAAGAATGAAAGAAGGGGACTTCCCTGGCAGTCTAGCGGATAAGATCCATGCTTCCACTGCAGGGGTTGGATCCCTAGTGGGGGAACTAAGATCCCGCATGCCGTGCCCCGCCCCCCAAAAAATTAAAGAATGAAAGAAAAATAAAGGGAAAAATAAATTTGATGAAGTTGACATCTAAATGACCCTGAGGATTCTCTTAGAAACACAAATAATTAAAAGAGGAATAAATGTTTTAGGAAAGACTAAATCACAAAAAGGTTATAACTGTGTTTATTGAAGTCAAGTCCTAATAAATAGTGCTTGTTCTGTAATCCAAAAATTATATCATTTCTACAGCAATCAAAGTATCGCGTTATGAACAAAGATCAGTGGTACAATGTGTTAGAATTCAGCAGAACAGTCCATGCCGATCTTAGTAACTATGATGAAGATGGTGCTTGTAAGTATAATGTTTTCCTATGAAAGTAAAATTGTTAAAACTATTAAATGAGAACGTGGATTTGTGTAGCATTACCATAAAGGATTTAAACTTCCTAACAATTTCTTATTTAATTGTGTGAGAAGTGTGGAGGAGGCAGGTGTAGAAGGTACAGAACTTAGATTGAGCAACATTATAAAATCTGTGCTGGTAAATGAAATATTTTCGGTTACTTGGTAGCTAAGTTTAGAATATAATTTCTGCAGCTGGAAGCTAAAATTCTGCTTTATTCCTGCCTTTCCTGGCATTTTCCTATGAAAGAAAAGTAAAGTCATGATTTTAAAAATAGGAAAGCAAAACCTCAGCTACAATAGCAGAAGCTTTAAAATTAATATCATAATAGCCATTCACAATATGGCAAATGATGTCAAAGTAACTTCCCTCAGGAATTATTGAGTAAACAGGAAATGAAATATTTACAATTTTTTAATCCTTCAAATTAAAATATCTGTCCATCCCCTTCAGTGGAAAATCCAGAATGCCATAAAATAGAACTTTGAAGTAATGATAAATTATTTAGATAAGCCAAACGAATTCTCACGATAAATTAAGTTTTTATTTCCCACCATCAGTTTGGTTGCATATGTTGTTTTAATGTTGTGAAGGATTACATAGAAAAGATACATTCCTATAAATGTAAACTGAAATTATGGACTTATTTTTGTGACACTGAAGAAACAAAATACTGAAGGGATAACTTTATTTCTTTCTATATATATTGTGTCTTCCCCCTACAAAATAGTATAAAATTTAATATTTTTAGAAATAATACCTTACAGCAGTAAACTGGCAGCCCAAGGACTATGTCTGGCCTGCAAATGTGTATTTTCATGTGCATTTGAGTCAACATTATAACTGAGACATTTTGTATAAAAATAAAAGCTTCTGGATTTGCTTGAAAAGTTAGAAAATCTGACAAAACTGTTCCTGTGTTCTTTTATAGGAATTAGGCTGGAACCAAGTAGTGGCTTATGTTGGACTTGCATTCCGGTGTGTTGGTCCACAGTATGCCAACAACTAGGTTGCTTTTCAGTTGCCATTTATTATTATGCTGGTCTGCTGTTTTTCTTACAGTAGAGAAATATGTCTATCGAAAGCAAGAGGAAAAGTGAGACCACCAGAGGGTTGTGTGCTTTAAGAAGAATAGGGCAAGCATATTTCTTTGTGGCAATGAGTTTCCTACATTTACAAAAAATAAACAGTGAGCTTATTTAAACTACCTATCTGACTTTTGTAAGTAAATGAATTTGAACCCCCTGCGTTATAAAAATATCTTTTACAATAGTTCTTAAGTCAGGTATTTGTTAGGTACTTGCTTTGTGTTCAGATTTATACTAGGTCCTATTACTGGAACAATATATAAGTCTCTAATATGGCCACACCTTCAATAAACTGTTACAAACTTCTTGGTGAGGTAACAGAAATAGTATGTTAAACACTTTTCAGATTGTTTAATAATTAAATGGCAGAAAGCTGTGGGCAGTTAGAAAAAGAGAGAGGTTAATAATGACTTAGTATTGGAGAGTTCATGAAACAAATCTTGAGAAGCAGGTTTCTACAAATATCTATTGTGGAAAGTCCCTTACGTCAAAAGAAAAAAGAAAAAAGGCTAAGAAAGCACTCATTAAGTAGAATAGGGAGGCTGAAAGGAAACCACCTGGAGAAGGGAAGGGTCAGTTCCCTATCATCACCACAGAGTTTGTGGGGAGTTTGTTTTATAGTTGGAGAGATGTGTTCCCTGAACTCTAATAACATTGCTCCTTTTATTTCTAGGGCCTGTTCTTCTTGATGAATTTGTCGAGTGGCAGAAAGTTCGTCAGACGTCATAGCAAGAACTATTGTGAAGAAAATGCAAACCTTTAGATCCTTACGTGTGTACAAGCTAATGAGACGAGGAAAAAAAAGAAAAAAACCAAAGGGGTGCATTTTGACTCATATGAAAGACTTCTCATCGTACTTTTTTTTCCTTTTTTTTAAAGGAAGTTTTCTTGTTACATGTTATGGGCATTGAGCCACACCTCTTCCGAGACTGAATATTGAAGTTTTTGTTTTGAGTTATGTTTATAACATTTATTTCAGAACAATAAAGATTCAGATTTGTGACAAAGGCCTTAAAGTGAAGATGTCCCTTGAGTGTCAGAGTGGTATTTATTTTTGTAAATTTTAATTCTTGAATTTTAGAGGTCTGTCATACTGGGAATTTGTGGAATTTTAAAGATTTTAAACAATCTTAATATTTGGCAATGTAGTCTGCTGATGGTATAGCTCATTATATTCATTTCTGCACAATTAGAAAGAATATTTATTGGCCTTGACTTCTGGGGTAATGATTTTCTGATGCAGCTAATAAAATACATTTCTGGATATTGGAAGTGCTCCAGCTTTCAGCTGTGGTTTTCTGTGAAAGCTGCCAACATACTGTGCACATACTCTATCTGCACAGTTTAGAATTGGAAAGATTATGTCTAGTTATTTTATTTCCTAACCATTAAATAGTATTGTCAATAAGCATAAATCAGCATTGCATGTATATTCTTAATGTGAATTTTAAGTTTTCTGTATTCTATAAGTTTAAAAATTTCATTTATATTTGAAAGAGCAAGGTTCATATATTAATGGTTTCAAAATCAGACAGCCTTATGAGAGAAATTAAGACTAGTATTGAAGCTGTATCATCATCATTATTGTTGTTAGTGGCATATATATATGATCTTTTTTAACTGTCATTTTGTGATTTGGGGAGTTTTGTTGAGGGCACCCCTCCTCCATCTCTTTTTTGGTCATAAGGGAACCTTAGCTCTGATGTTGTGGACTTAGTTAAAATATATATTGGAAAAAATATATAATAGAATAAGGACTTATGGGAGAACTCTGGGTGTAATTGTGCCCAACTCAAGGGTGCCATTTACATTGGTACAATTACATTGCTAATTATCATATTTCTGACTTGGCAATAAAGTATCTTGAGGACAGGACAGCCTTTTTTCTAATTCACACGAAAGGCATCTTTTGGACTAGCAGCAGGGCTGTTTGTACATTCCTTTTCAAACCATCCAATGTCCCAGTGATATGAAAACCTTGTTCACATTTACAGCCAAGTCACAACCTCCGTAACATTCCTAGTTTCATTGTATGAGTGGAGAAAAGTAAATAAGTTACTTTTCCATAATAAGGACATTTCTATTGGGATTTAAGGTAAAGGTTGATTTTTGATGGTGAGTTTATTTAATGAGTGATTACAGAAGTGAATATTTATGGGAGAATAGCATTTTAAAGATTTTTATTTTATTTTGCTTTTTGGTTAATGGGCTGGGAGAAAATGATTGCTGTTTTACTTCTTAATGAAATCACTTTGTACAACTTTGTAAAACACTGGTATAATATGGAAAACAATTTTTCCCTTAAATGTCTGATAGTTAAGGTTAATTTTCCTGGAATACTTGTGCTAAGTATTAGAATCACTGAATTACTGGAACTGAGCATACAGTGTTACGACATTATGAATGATGTTTTAATATTAAATTTGTCATAAGTACAGTCGATCCTTGAACAACATGGGTTTGAACTGTGTGGGTCTGCTTATAGGCAGATTTTTAAAAATAAGTATGCAGTCAACCTTCTGGCTCCATGGATGCAGAACCTGTGGATGTGGAGGGCCAACTATGGAACTTGAGCATCTGCAGATTTTGGTAAACTTGGGGGCTCCTGGAAGCAGTCCCCTTCAGATACTGAGGGACAACTGTAAAGCATTTAGATTTTTAGACATTTGAGTCTTGATAATTTGACTTTTCAAGGAACAACTTCTGAACTTGAAGAATATTGCCAATTTTTATTTAATTCCAAAACATATAATTTAAAATGAAATTTTACAAGTTGTCAATATATGGCCTGAACAAAATTTATTGTCTTTGTCATCTTCAATATTAAAGTGAAATAAGGAACACTCAAAACTTATAGATGACCTTTAAATAAATAAAATATATGAAACTATTTAGTTTGCTTACTTATCCAAAGATACCTTTTAGACTTTGAACCTGAAAATTTAAATGAAACTTACTTCTTCCTTATGTCAACAGCCCACTTATACCCAGGCCGTGCTTGCTTTACTCTCTTGCTCTTCCTAGTTCTCTTCACTTCTTAGAGTCATTCGTTTATTTTGGAAGCAAACTTACTCTGCCTCATTCATCTCAGAATGTGGGCTTGTCCTTTCTTGGCTTTTCTTTTTTTAATTTATATTTGAACATAATTTATTGGGAAACTACTGATCAAGAGGTTAAGTGGTATAAGCAAAGAAGATAGTATTAAGGAGCCTGCAGTATGAAAAAGAAACCTTCTAACTGTTGGAGCTCTTTTAGCTAGTTAGCTTTAAGTGCCTTCCCAGAACTCCTGTTGTAAAATTTTCAGTATTACTTCCTTCATGTGGTATGAAATAGTCAATGGTGCTTTATCATTGGAAACGACTTCTTACAGAATAGCATACAGATGTTATACTACTGGAAAAAAGTAGAGCCAGGTGTTGATTCTCAACTGTGAGAGGATGGAGAGTTTGTCCCCCAAACCCTCGGAGCCAGTAATTTTTAACAAGGAATGCTATCTTTAGGAAATAGCCTAGGGATTCAGGTAACTTACTTGAATAGGAGATAAAAAATGGTGTATTGTGTGCTGACCTGACTCTGTTGCAATGTTTGTCTTTTATTGTCTAATGGTTTCTTGTTTTTCGAATGCTTCCAGTAAACTTCTTGACATAATCCATTTTTGACAGTAATAGTATTTTTATGTATAATGTATAGGTTTTTCTGATTTGAGTATTACTTTGTTTGAAGTACTCTAGATTAGTGTTTCTTAAATGGGAATATGAGGGCCTTCTATGGGAATGTTAGATTGACCCTTAAGAGTACTTCTCTTAAATACAAATGCCTTTGCATCTGTTGAGCCAAAAATTTATCTTTAACAATATTAATGCTGTCACTGTGTGAGGAGGTGAGGAAGAGAGTAGAATTTTAAGATAGAGTTTTTAAAGCATACAAGTTAATGTAGAGTATTAATAATGAAACATTTTACTTTTAAAAAAAATAAATTTATTTATTTATTTTTATTTTTGGCTGTGTTGGGTCTTTGTTGCTGCTCGCGGGCTTTCTCTAGTTGTGGTGAGTGGGGGCTGTTCTTCGTTGCAGTACGTGGGCTTCTCATTGCGGTGGCTTCTTGTTGCGGAGCACGGGCTCTAGGCACGCAGGCTTCAGTAGTTGTGGTGCGTGGGCTCAGTAGTTGTGGCTTGTGGGCTTTTGAGCACAGGCTCAGTAGTTGTGGCGCACGGGCTTAGTTGCTCCGCGGCATGTGGGATCTTCCCGAGCCAGGGCTCGAACCTGCATTGGCAGGCAGAATATTAACCACTGTGCAACCAGGGAAGCCCTGAAACATTTTACTTTGAACTATTTCTTCATCAAAACATGTCCCTTCTCCTTAAATGCTATGGGAAGTTACAAAAGCATTTATTGAAATACATTATGTACTCAGCTTGAGAAGCCAGTAAGAATACTAATTTTTTTTTAACTGCTTTCTTGAAGTGTACTTAAAACTGTTGTGATAATTCATAATCTCATAAAGTTTTGTTCGGGCTTTCAAGGCTCCTATAGCATAAAGTTTTGTAGCACATCTCTCATGTGCTTACCAAATGTCTAAAGTATCAAATAAATTGGGGACATTTTAATACATAATTTAAATGCATTTCTATGTTAAACAAAGAGAAAAGGCAAAATAATCTCTTAATCATACGTCTAAAGAATTCTTAAAGAGGAATTCTCTCTTCTTGAGGTAGTATTACTTCTTGACTGATACTGGCAATCATTACATGGAAACATTTCAAAGAAGGCTTTATTTACTCTTCAGGAGAAAAGAGAAGTAACAGCAAAATATCTTTGATATCCTGAGGAAAGGCCAATCTGGATTATTAAATATTTTGGATCATAATTTTTTTATATAAATTTATTTTTTATTTATTTTTGGCTGCATTGGGTTTTCGTTGCTGCGCTGGCTTTCTCTAGTTGCGGCGAGCGGGGGCTATTCTTGCGGTGCGTGGGCTTCTCATTGTGGTGACTTCTCGTTGTGGAGCATAGGCTCTAGGTGCGTGGGCTCAGCAGTTGTGGCTCCCGGGCTCTAGAGTGCAGGCTCAATAGTTGTGGCACACGGGCTTAGTTGCTCCGCAGCATGTGGAATCTTTCCAGATCATGGCTTGAACCCGTGTCCCCTGCATTGGCAGGCGGATTCTTAACCACTGTGCCGCCAGGGAAGTCCCTAGATCATATAACTTTTTAGTGAATATAGTTTTATTACTTTCATAAGTATCTGTTAACAAGCAGACAAACAAATTGCTTAAGACTTGATCTTTTTTGTTGACAGACATTGTTACCTATAAGTAGTACTGCCGAAGCCCAAAAAAGCAGTCTAAATTTTATGGTCAAATTTATATAAATTATGTAAAGATAAATTCCTGCCCCAAGCCTCAGGTGAATTATCTCTAATTCACTATTTAATTGTAGAGACTCTTCTTGTGAACTTTTACTTCACTGGACCAAATCTTTAGATCTTTTAAAGCACAATTTATTTACCTTTTCTCAAATATCAGTCTTAATAAAACATCATAAATTTGCTATATCCACTTTATAATCTTTTATATCCTATACAGATTGTGCTTCCTTTGCTCCTTTCCTAGACCAGTTGTTATTGGTTTGATCATTTTCTTTTTATTTTGTGTGCTTTGTCTGTAATTTATTAAACCTTTTATAATATGGCTCAATTTTGCATGGGTTCTGGTTTATCATGTGTTAAATATTATTTAAAATACATCCAGTAAAAAGGTTAGACTTTAACATGAGTATGGATTCTTATCTTACTATGCCAATTTCATTGGAGCTTTGTTTTATTTATTTTGTGGATCTATGGTCCATAAATGTAAGAGTTATATTAAAATTTTCTTAGTTTTTCCCCAAGTTATATCATTTTGAAGAAATTTTATCCTTTGCAATTTTGGTGTTCTCAGCTTTAAAGTAATAATGAAAATTGTGCCACACATGACGTATTGTTTTACATATAAACTAAAATTGTGGATATTATGAAATACTCAAATACAGTACTTAAAATTATTTTTAAAGCTAACAAAAATAAGCAAAATGGGTATGTATGAAACCAGCTTTACCCCAGACTCAATGGTGTGTGTGTGTGTAAATAAACTGAGTGTTACTGGGTATTACCTGTAATTTATTTTTCCGTGTAGAAAATAGCTTCTGGATAAAAGTCCGTCACATATTTTGGTGAAAAGAAAATGTGCTTCCATATGATTGCTTCCAGTTTCATTTGAGCCATGAAAGATGAAAGGCTAAATTATTTAAACAACTTGTCATTAGAGACTTAGTGTTATTAAGTTATCAAACTTAGCAAAATTATTTTTTGTGAGTATTGAATTAAGTGCAATTAGTTTACCTTTAGTACTTTCCCCGTATTCTATTATGCAAATCAAATGGCTTATAGCAAGTTTATACACAGTTATTTTTAATCTACAAATGTAGAAACCTTACCTGTTTTTGGATTTATATCATTCCTTGGAACTACTTTAAATATTGAGAGAGTTTTTAGAAGTAATATCAAAGAAACCTGAGTTGGTTTCCTCTTTGCCACATCCTTGTTATGTCACTTTTAGACAAGTTACTTGACTTCTGTCATCAGTTTTATTGTCTGTAAAATAGCGATAATAATACTTACCAGTATTGTTGTGAAATTCAAATAGGGCCCTATCCACAGCACTAAGTAAATGTTGAATGAATACACCTTGGTATTTAAATGAAAAGCAATTAGTCAGAATAGTTCTTTTTTTTTCTAACAAATTTTTCCATCCTGTATAAACTGGAATAGCAGAGATTTTGTGTTTTATTCTACCACTTATTATATCTGACTTATTCATATTCCTCTTGGACTAAATGTTTCAATAAATCCCAAGCATCTAGTATGTTCTGAGACGTGTTCTAGGCATAGAATAGACAACTATTTCTGACCCTTATGGGATTTTCATTTTAATTGATAAAATATGTTAAAAATTGATAAAATATCATATGGTGGCATGCTATTAGGGAAAATAAGTCGAGGAAGGGGTCTGGGGAGTGTGTGAGTATAGGGTTGCCATTTTAAATGGAGTATACACTGATGAAGTGATATTGAGCAGAAGTCTCAAGAAGCAAACGGTTAAGCCATATGGATAATCAGGAGAAGAGCATTCCAGGCAGAAGGACTTTCTGTTCTTCAGTAGTCAGCTCAGGACTACTGTTCTGAGCTGGTAGTCTGCCTGGTGTTTTTAAGAAATGGCAAGGAAATCATTGAGACGATAACGAGCAAGACGAGAATATTAGCCAGGATTAGAAAATGAAGTTAGAGAGATTGGGAGTAATGATTGTGCCTGATTGTAGTTAATCATGTAGGGCACTGTAGGCCTTTCCAAAGACTTAGACTTTCATTGAGTGAAGGGGGAAGCAGTTAGGGTTCTGATCAAAGCGAGGATGGAAGTCTGTAGAATTAGATAGGAGGGTAATACAGTTATCCAGATGAGAAATGGCGTAGTTTGAATGAGACCGAGGGCAATGGAAATAATAAGTGGTCGGATTCTGAAAATATTTTGATAATAGAGCTCATAGAATATGCTGATGGATTGGATGTCGGGTATGAGAAAGAAGAATCAAGAATGACTCCAAGATTTTTAGCTTGAAGAACTGTGAATGAAGCAGCCATTTACCAAGATGAGTAAGACTCAGGAGCAGGTTTGAGGACGGGAAAATCGCGAATTTAGTTTTGGATATGTTATGTTAGTTAAGCCTATTAGATGTCCCGAGGGAAATGTAGAGCATGCAGTTGGATATTTGAGTTTGAAGTTATAGGGAGGTCTGAGCTGAATGTGTACTATATATATATATATATATATATATATATATATATATATATATGTATGTATGTATGTATGTATGTATCATATGACATCATTGGTGTATAGCCTTAGTTTAAGTCAGGGCATGGATAGATCACTTAGTAAGTATAACCAGAGAATAGGCCTGAATTGAAGATATGTGATTAGTGAAATTTGGGGCCAACTTTTGTGATTTTTCAATTACAAATGTGATGTTAACATTTTCTGCTACACACAAAATCATTACCTTCCACAATGTTATGGAAGCTCCGAGATTTAAGAAACAAGATTGATAATATATAAGCATATGACAAATTTAAAAGGGGGAATGCTGTTTTATTCTTGTAATGAGGCTTTTTGTTTTGGGATAATACAGTTTTGCATTTTAATATATCTGAAATGTTAGTTCTTTTTTTCTGATAGTTGGAAATTGCTATTCTGATTCAATTTGTGAGTTTTAGCACTAGAGGGCAGGCTTGCCTCTAGACTGTGAAGAGCTGTGAATGGATTAATTTAGCCAAATGTATTACTGTACCTATATTCAATCCCAATTAATGAATGGATTTGTTTCTCAATCGACAAGTATACTATCTACTATATTTTTTCAATTGCTGGGAAAGCATAAAATTAGGCTAGTGGTTGATTTTAGTATATCTAGGATCGACAGTTGATACTTGCATATGAAGTCCAAGGAAACACAAGCGTAGCTTACTACAGTTACGTTAAGATCTTATATAGAGGGTCCACACATATATGAGCATAAGAGAATTTGAAGCCAGTCAGAAGAAATATTGGTCATGAAAACATTCATTCAGGAAATGTATTGAGCTGTTAACTTTGTGCTATCACACTCTTTATCTTTTGTGATAAAGAGTTGCGGCTCCAAAAATAAGTAAAATATAGTCCCTGCCTAAATAAGCTTTGGTGTAGCATCTTATAGCATTTACTGTCTTGTGCTGTATCTATTTAAATGTCTTTTTCCTTCAATAATAGAAATCATGACTCATTTATTTTTGGTACTTCCTAGTGCCCATCACAGTGCTTGGTACTTAAGTTAGTTCATAGCGTATGGATAAATGAATGAAAAAAGACAGGGAAAAAAAAACAGAGTCAAGGCCTTTGCAGAAATCTATTTTCTTTTCATACTTTTTCCCTTGCAGGAAAGCCCTTCTATTAACAAATACAAAAAGGTTATGGAGATTATTCCAACTCTCCATCTTTGCTCCCACTCCTTTTGCTGATAGTCTTCATCTCCACCCACGATCAAGAGCAGTGAGTAGAAATACCTATGGCATTCATTGAGAATGGAGGTCTAGCCTTTTGATGGTCACCGAAGTGGAGAAGAAGGATAAATGTGGAAATGGACGGCTCCTGTCTGGCCCTTGTCAGTTTGAGGTGAAACCAAGCTTTCTGGGATGAGGACACTTCTCCTTTTCCCACTGTTCACCCAGAAAGTTTGCCCACACATAATCCTTCTGCTCCCCAGTCTTTTTAGGGTCCCTACTTCTACATGCTAGTTCCTCAATTTTCTTACCTGTAACATGAGAATAATAGTCCTTACCTCATAAGATTGTTTTGAGGATGAAATGAAATAATGCTTGCAGTAAATATGAGCTACACTGGTGTCTGGAAAACAGATCAATTGGACTTGGTAGGATGGATTTGTGTTCATTAAGTGTTGCTTATTATATAATAGAATGAAATAAATGGCAAAATAAAGTTGATCCACTAAATCAGTTACATTTAGAAATGCAAACCTTTTGACAAATTAGTCTCTAATATTAGTCAGTGATACGAACTGATTTATTTGCTCCATTAATGTGGGGCATTATAGCAAAATGGTCATTCCTAGGGATATTAACTGTGACTAAATGAGATGATCAATTTAGAGTGCACTCGGCACCAAGTAATAAACACTCGGCACCATTAGCTGCTGTAGCTGTCTTTAAAAGTGGACCAATTTGACCTCATAGTAAGGACTCTTTTTAAGACAAATAATTAAAAATTATAAAGCCAAGATACTATGTGTTATTACATTATTTGATTCTCTTAAACCTTGTTTCATTAATCTAAGTAGCAGGATTCTTTTCCAAAAGAAGTTGTACTTAGAAGCACAGTATCTAAAACAGGGCAAACTGACATGCTCTGGTTGAAATAGGAAGCTCTGAGTCTTTCCCTCTCACCACCCCCACTGCCACTATCACTTCTGAGAAATCTCAGAGGAACCCCTAGCTCTGACTAGCGTGTTTGGAAACCCACTGCTTCCACCTTTGCACTTTGGCCTGTCAAACGTGAATAAAGTAATAGAATGAGAAAGCCCAGACTCTGCATAATTCTCTCTGCATAATTTTTTAATTCTCTGCATAAAAGCCAAAATGTGGCTGACATTGTTTTAGTATGGAATAAGATGAGATATATTTCAGCATCATTGGAAATGTTTATACTAGTACTATAAAGTTTATGATAATTCTTAGGTTCATTATCTAGAGTTGGTCTAAAAGGAAGTGTTACATGAGAACTGCCAAGAGAGATTTGGAATAGATATAAGAATGAATGAATGAATGTCTAGCTGAGGTCCCTTTTTACATGTAAAAAACAGTGTAGTTATCCTTGAGTATTATAATCTTTAAAGGAGAAACAGCTCTGTGAACAGGGATGATGTTCATAAGTGTTCCTTGCTCTGTGTCCACAACATAATAAGGGTTTAAATAGATGTTTATTGAATGAATGAAAACATTGATGTGTCTATCTTCTTTCAAGTAACTACAAGTTACTTGAAAGATGGGCCATGTCTTATCTTTTTGTTCCCAGTGGTAGCACAGCCAGTAAATTAGAGTTTCCTTACTGAATTAATAAATGAATGAATAAATGTACACGTGTACATAAAAAATTTACATATCTACATTCCCATTAGACTAAGGGAAGGTTAGACTAAGGTTCTTGAGGGAAGAAACAATGTCTTCAGCTCTTAGCATAGTGCCTCACTCATAGTAGGCTGTCAAAATGTTTGTAGAACTGAATAGAATTTAAGTATGAATAGCACCAGAGTAGGTCCACATAGACTGACACAGTGCCTTCTAAATAGATACTAAAATTATTTCATAATTGAAGACAGAGATCCCACTAAGCATTTTCTGAGTTAGGACCAGTTGAATAATATGAGCAACAAGCTTTAGGAGTTCAGAGGAGGAAGAATTCTTTGAACTGAAATGGTCAAGACAGCTTCTCAGAGTCAGTGAGACTTGACGAAGGTGGGTGGTACTTTGGTGTTTTAAGTACATGAATTAGACAGCTGGAGAGGAAAGAGGCTGGGAACTGGGAGACTGGTAAGGAAGGCACAGTGTGGAAAGAGCCCTGGGCTTAGAGAGCAAAGGTCTGTATTCTGAATTTCTGTTTTGCTGCTTACTGGCTATAGGGCTTTGAGATTACTGTAGTTTCCTATTCCTCTTCTGTGAAGTAGAGGTAAGGCTGTTGTTCATATTGATATTGTACTTCAAAGTGTTTGTAAAATGCCAAGTAAAACATAATGCTGCGCTTTGAATGCAGTGGGTTCCAAATAAACTTTTGTTGAATGACAAAGAAAAATACGATATTAATTAATGAAAAGAATGGGAGCCCTGGAATGTCAGCTCCTGCAATCTGTCAGGAAACCTGTTGCCTCTTATGGGAAGAAAAGTAAATATGTGAAGCCACAAAATCTCATGATCAGAAGAAACATTTTTGGATCAGTTGGAAACTCCAATGAGATGCTAAAGTTATGTCAGAGGTGCGTAAGTCATGAGCTCTTCATGCTGACATTATTTCTAAGATTGCTGCCTTATTGAAGGAAGCAAACCACAAGATAAACCATGAAGAACAGCTTTTTGAAAAAAAGCTTCCTGAAGGATGAATGCTTCATTTGCTTTAACTGCTTACATCTTTACTTACTAATGAGTCATTTTCCCCCCTTAATTGGTAATTTGTTTTGAATTGGTCATAAGATGGTTACATTGAGTAGTCTGGTGTTACACAATAAATGAAAAAAGTTGACAGGCCACCAGCTGAATAAGGGAAAATATGATTCTTTTTGAGCTGAAAATGTATGAATTGGTAATAGTCCTTATGATGTAAGATTGGATTTATTGGAACCTTTCTCTTATGTTCAAAAGTCACAGCACCTTTCTTTGCCTCTGAAATACCCGTATCTTTTCTGCCTTCTGTAGTCATTGAGGGTTCCACCCCTATTCAGGGTCTGATTATTTTTTAAGAAACATCCTTTCCTTCCTGCTTATCTTTGAACCACTATCATTTTATATATACTTTTATTAGAGTGTTGATAACACTGTATTATAAAGTATAATTTACATATTTGTTTTCTTAACTAAACTGTGATCTGGAGAGCAGGGATTGTGTATTTTTGCCTTTTATTTTTCCACTGTTCACAATTAGCCACAGTATAGGGAAAGCACTTAGTAAATGGAACAAATGAATACATGAAGATGAACAGATAAATAAATGATTTTGCTTATGTAAGGTGTCTATCTTTTGTCTATTTTTTTTCACTGTATGGCAGAAATTCCAGTACAGCCCTATCTTTAATGTTGACCTACTATTAAAGTTACTAAACAAATGTAAATCAAAATAAGAAATGCATATTAAAACAATTATGATATTTTTGCCTCCAAAATTGGCACAGATTTTTAAATTGATAATACTCATTGTAGATAAGGGTACAGGGAAACAGGAATTTTTATATTTTGCTGAAGGAAATATAAATTGGCAGATCCTTTCTGGAAGACATTTAGGCAAATATGTTCAAAAGCCTTAATAATGTTCATATTCTCTCACTTAGCAATTCTATGCCTAGGAATTTATCCTACACGATAAATTAAAAATTTGTAAAACATTTTAATCATATCATATTTTACAGATAGAAAAAAGGGAAATAACCTATATGCTTACCAATAGGAAATTGGTTATATAAATTATAATATATTCATACAGTGGAGTACACCATCTTGAAAAATACATGCTGTATTATCAAAGGGGGGAAAACAGGTTTAAAGCAGTATGTACAATTGGTTACTCCAGGGTATGTGTAAATGTACAGAGAAAAGACTGAAAGGTTTTACACGAAAATCAGAAAAATGGTAGCTTCTTGATGATAGAATCACCAGGAGTTTTAATTTTTACTTCATTCTCTGTATTTTCTGTATTGAATATGTTCAATGAGTATGTATTACTTTGGTAATTTAAAAAAGTAAATAAAGGTTATATAAAGAAGCATGCCTTCTCCTTTGCTGATTTTACCCATTCTTCCAATGAAGGAAGAGAGACTAACCTTGAAACAGGAATTTTCACCAGGACCCACTGTGGTAGATCATTTTCTCTACTTGTTCTGCCCCTGTTGCCCATGGTAGTCATAGGTTACGATTGGGGCCAGTGCAGAAGTAACACTGATTGATTGATTCATTCAGGAAATATTTGTTGATATTCCTACTGGACCTTGGAACTTGGGATATAAGGGCAAGAATCATGTTCTTGAAAACTAGTTGTATTTTGAAATTAACTTTTTAAACTAGGAATTTAATAAAGTGTATCTAGTCCATCCCTCTCTCTTTGGAGACAGAAATGGATCCCAAAGAAATTTCCCCAAGATTGAATGGATACTAAATGGCACATCTAAACTTGAATTTTAAAACTCTCCTTCTACTCCACTGCTCTTTCTGGTCACTTGGGCCTCTCATTTTGTAAAACTCTAATCTGTATAAATATACATTCTCAAAAAGAAATCTCGTACTTGATGCTTATATATCTTCTACAATATCGTTAATTGGTAGCCTTAACTTGCTTTTTCTCATAGAATTTGTAGTTAACAAATGCTTCATATCTATGAATATTCTGTATTAGTCAATGTTAAGCTATTGCTCAAATTGTACTTTTATTTTTAACCTCATAAATAAAATTGAATAAAGCCAATTAAAACCTTTGCCCCATCTACATAAATTTGTTGCTCCTTACTCTTGGGGAGGGGCCATTCAGCTGGTCAGTAATCCATCTACCTGACATGTTTATATTATGCACAAAGATTATTATATAGATTTTGTCAACTGGTGAAATATAGATACCATATACTTACAGGACAGCACTACGCTACTTGCAATTTACCAAATTTACTATTCCTTCACATGCTACTCTCACCATCTTGAAAGGTGTCCCCTGGCTAACTCTCACTCATCCTTTGAAACCCCTAATCCCAGCATAGATATTGCTTTTACTGGGAAGGCATTGCTCACCTGCACCTACTCCCCAACATCCTCTCTTACCTTCTATATATAGCATTGGTCATGTTACGTTGTATTGTCTTGAGCCCTTAAAACCAAATATGTGGTCTTTCATCTTCCTACTATATTTAGTTCAGTGTGAGACCCATAACAGGTACTCAAACAAATATTTCCTTGTTGATAAGATGAAGAAATGAATGATGGAGTAAATATATTTCCTTACCATGTTAAAGAGTAAAGAAAATGTAGTTTGAGATGAATTGTTTTCCATGCTGGTTCCTTGTGATCATCTCTTCCTTATTATGATTCTTTAACCTGGTGTATATTTCTCCTGTGTTGAAATAAAGTCCTCAGAGGGCTGTAGATGGGAGAAGCCACCTTCTTTATTTTTGAAAAATAAGGAAAAATGTGTGCCCATCCCAAATTCTCTAGGAGCTGGGCCTCTTGTTCCCCACCTTTTCCTCAGCATCACAGACTGTGCTTTGGTTATCACATCTGTGTATTCTCTGAGAATTCTGGGTCCAGATATTTGGATTCAATTCAGAACAGCAGTGTGATATGATGGGATAACCATCACACAGGGAACTGAGGAGGTGATTCTAGTCCAGATGGAACCACTGATTTGCTAGGTGACCTTAAACTACCCATTTATTTTCCAAGGCTTCAGTTTCTCATCTGTAAAGTGAAAGCATTGGATTCTATAATCAAGCTCCCTGTGAGACAGGCTGGGCCCTGGGCCCTGGGACCCTTTGCTGCAGTGCTTGCACCTGGACAAATGTCTCCTCGAGCAACAAAATACAAAGAAATTGTAAGAGACTAAAAATAACTGCACGCATGTGCAGTTGGGGCAAATTATGGACAATAAGATACAAAAATACCAAAAAAAAACCCAACTGGAGGCACTGGTGGGGGAACCTCGGACACCTAAGGGGATGGGAGGAATCCACGTGTGACCAGGTAGGACGTGGGAGGGAAGGAAAGGGGGAAGAAAAGTTGAGGTGGGATGACACTGGCGCCCCTGAGGGGAGCTGGGGGAGGGGAGAGGTTCCCACGCTCGGAGGGGTCCACTCACAGTGAGGGGATCAGCAGGGATGGAGAAGGACCTTTGGGGGATTGGGGGATCAGAGGGGAACTTGGCCAGCATCTCCCCTGCCAGTTCAGGCCCCCACAAGCCTGCTGGGGTCCTGGGCCTGAACACCAAACCCTGCCCCCCGCTGGGGTCCCTCTGGCTGCATGGGACCCCAGGCCTGAGCCCTGCCCCTGTCCCCACACCCCCGCCAAGGCCTCTTCCTGTGGCGTGGGTGCTGGGCATAAGCCCCGCCCTCCCAGGGCCCCCTCCAGCCATGCAGGTCCTGGTGGACCTGAGTACTGCCCCCGACAAGACCTCCATGGACCTCACGGGTCCTGGCCCTGAGCCCCACCTCCACCAAATCCTCCTCTGGCCGCAAGGGTCCTGGCAGCCCAAGTGCCACCCCTAACGGGGCCTCCTTTGGCTGCGCGGGTCCAGGTGGGCTGAGTGCTGCCTCCCTCCAAGGCCTTCTCTGGCTGTGCCAGCCCCTGTGGGTGCACCTGTGGATGCCTGCACCCCAGCTGACCTGCTTGGACATGTGTGCTCCAGGCCAGTTTCAGGAACAGATGCTGGTGAGAAGAAAACATGCAGAGATGAGGCTGACACAGTGGGTCCAGAGACCTATCTAGAGGTCTTGGAGGCCTACTGGGGAAGAAAGGATAGGCTGTAGCTCACCGTGGGGGCAAGGACACTGATAGAGGAGGAACCAGGGAAATTTTTACCTTTTAATTTAAATTTTTTAATTTATTTTTTTATCTTTTATTTTTATTCTTATTTTTTATTCTTTTTTTTTTTTCTGTTGTGGTTCTCTTTTGCTTTGTTGTTGTTTCATTTTTATTGTTAATTTTTTTAATATATTTTTTATCTTCCTAACTTTATTTTTTGTTATTGTTCTGCTTTTTTTTTTTTTTTTTTTTTTTTTTTTTTTTTAATGTGGCTTGCATGGTCTTGGTTCACAGGCCAGGGGTTGGACCTGAGCTCCTGTGGTGGGAGTGCCAAGCCCAAGCTGGACTAACAGAGAACCTCACACCCCAGTGAATATTAATTGGTGTGAGCTCTCCTGGAGGTCCTCATCTCAGCACCAAGACCCAGCTCCACCCAACTGCCTGCAAACTCCAGTGCTGGACACCTCAGGCCAAACAACCAGCAAGAAAGGAACACAGGCCCACCCATCAAATAAAACAAATGAGATGACAAAAAAATATGTTACAGACAAAGGAGCAAGGTAAAAAACTATAAGACCAAATAAATGAAGAGGAAATAGGCAACCTACCTGAAGAAGAATTCAGAGTAATTATAAAAAGATGATCCAAAATCTCAGAAATAGAGTGGAAGCATGGATCAAGAAAATACAAGAAATATCTAACAAGGACCTAGAAGAACTAAAGAACAAACAAACAGTGATGGAAAACACAATAATTGAAATGAATAAATACCAAAGGAATTTCCCTAGGTGGGAAACACAAGAGAAAGAAAATGTCTACAAAAACAAACCCTAAGCAATAAAGAAAATGGTAATAGGAGCATACATATCGATAATTACCTTAAATGTAAATGGATTAAGTGCTCCAACCAGAAGACATAGACTGGCTGAATGGATAAAAAAACAAGACCCATATATTTGCTGTCAACAAGAGACACACTTCAGACCTAGGGACACATACAGACTTAAAGTGAGGGGATGGAAAAAGATATTCCGTGTAAATGCAAATCAAAAGAAAGCTGGAGTAGCAATACTCATATCAGATAAACTGGACCTTAAAATAAAGACTGTTACAAGAGACAAGGAAGGACCCTACATAATAACCAATGGATCAATCCAAGAAGAACTGTAAATATTTATGCACCCAACATAGGAGCACCTCAATACATAAGGCAAATGCTAACAACCATAAAATGGGAAATCGACAGTAACACAATAATACTGGGGGACTTTAAAACCCCACTTACACCAATGGACAGGTCATCCAGACAGAAAATAAACAAGGAAACACAAGGATTAAATGACACATAGAGCAGATAGACTTAACTGATACTTATAGGAAATTCCACCCCAAAGTGGCAGAATACACTTTCTTATCAAGTGAACACACAACATTCTCCAGGATAGATCGCATCTTGGGTCAAAAAATCAAACCTTGGGAAATTAAAGAAAATTGAAATCATATCAAGCATCTTTTCTGACCACAACACTATGAGATTAGAAATCAATTACAGGAAAAAAAAACTGTGAAAAATACAAACACATGGAGGCTAAACAATATGGTACTAAATAACCAAGAGATCACTGAAGAAATCAAAGAGGAGATCAAAAGATACTTAGAAACAAATGATAACGAAAACACAACTACCCAAAACTTATGGGTTGCAGCAAAAGCAGTCCTAAGAGGGAAGTTTATAGCAATTCAATATCACCTCAAGAAACAAGAAAAATCTCAAATAAACAACCTAACTTTACATCTAAAGCAACTAGAAATAGAAGAACAAGAAAACCCAAAGTTAGTGGAAGGAAAGAAATCACAAAAATCACAGCAGAAATAAATGAAATAGAAAAGAATAAAACAATAGCAAAAATCAATGAAACTAAAAGCTGGTTCTTTGAGAAGATAAAGAAAATTGATAAACCATTAGCCAGACACATCAAGAAAAAAAGGAGAGGTCTCAAACCAATGAAATTAGAAATTGAAAAGGAAAAGTTACCATGGACACCACAGAAATACAAAGGATCATAAGAGACTACTACAAGAAACTACATGCCAATAAAATAATCAACCTGGCAGAAATGGACAAATTCTTAGAAAGGTACAACCTTCCAAGACTGAACCAGGAAGAAATAGAAAATATGAACAGACCAATGACAAGTAATGAAATTGAAACTTCAATTAAAAATCATCCAACAAACAAAAGTCCAGGACCAGATGGCTTCACAGGTGAATTCTATCAAACATTCAGAGAAAAGCTAACACCTATCCTTCTCAAACTCTTCCAAAAAATTGCAGAGGAAGGAACACTCCCAAGCTCATTCTATGAAGCCACCATCACACTTATACCAAAACCAGGCAAAGATATCACAAGAAAAGAAAATTACAGGCCAATATCCCTGATGAGCATTGACTCAAAAATCCTCCACAAAATACTAGCAAACTAAATCCAACAACACATTAAAACGATCATACACCCTGATCAAGTGGGATTTATACCAGGGATGCAAGGATTCTTCAATATACACAAATCAATCAGTGTGATACACCATACTAACAAATTAAAGAATAAAAACCATATGATCATCTCAATAGATGCAGAAAAAGCTTTTGACAAAATTCAACACTGATTTATGGTAAAAACTCTCCAGAAAGTGGGCATAGAGGGAACCTACCTCAACATAATAAAGGCCATATATGACAAACCCACAGTAAACATCATTCTCAATGGTGAAAAAGTGAAACCATTTCCTCTAAAATTAGGAACAAGACAAGGATATCCGTTCTGCCCACTATTACTGAACATAGTTTTGGAAGTCCTAGCCATGACAATCAGAGAAGAAAAAGAAATAAAAGCAATCCAAATTGGAAAAGAAGAAATGAAACTGTCACTGTTTGCAGAAGACATGATACTGTACATAGAAAATACTAAGGATGCCACCAGAAAACTACTAGAGCTAATCAATGAATTTGGTAAAGTTGCAGATTACAAAATTAATGCACAGAAATCTCTTACATTCCTATACACTAACAACAGAAGATCAGAAAGAGAAATTAGGGGAACAATCCCATTTACCATTGCAACAAAAAGCCTAAAATACCTAAGAATAAACCTACCTAAGGCGTAAAAGACCTGGAGTCAGTAAACTATAAGACACTGATGAAAGAAATCAAAAATGACACAAACAGGGCTTCTCTGTTGGCACAGTGATTGAGAGTCCGCCTGCCGATTCAGGGGACACAGGTTTGTGCCCTGGTCTGGGAAGATCCCACATGCCACAGAACGGCTGTGCCCATGAGCCATGGCCACTGAGCCTGAGCATCCGGAGCCTGTTGCTCCACAACGGGAGAGGCCACAACAGTGAGAGGTATGCATACTGTAAAAAAAAAAAAAAAAAAAGACACAAACAGATTGAGAGATATACCATGTTCTTGGATTGGAAGAATAAATATTGTGAAAATAACTATACTACCCAAAGCAATCTACAGATTCAGTGCAATGCCTATCAAATTACCAATGACATTTTTCACAGAATTAGAACAAAAATTTTTACAATTTATATGGAAACACAAAAGACTCCAAATAACAAAAACAATCTTGAGAAAGAAAAACTGAGCTGGAGGAATCAGGCTTCCTGACTTCAGACTATACTACAAAGCTACTGGCACAAAATGGTACTGGCACAAAAACAGAAATATAGATCAATGGAAGAGGATAGGAAGACCAGAGATAAACCCATGCACATATGGTCACCTAATCTATGACAAAGACTAGCTGACAAGTCTATGACAAAGGAGTCAAGAATATACAATGGAGAAAAGACAGTCTCTTCAATAAATAGTGCTGGAAAAACTGGACAGCTATATGTAAACAAATGAAATTAGAACAAACCCTAACACCATACACAAAAATAAACTCAAAATGGATTAAAGACCTAAACGTAAGACCATAAGACCAGACAGTATAAAACTCTTAGATGAAAACATAGGCAGAACACATTTTGACAAAGATCACAGCAAGACCTTTTTTGATCCACCTCCAAGAGCAATTAAAATAAAAACAAAAATAAACCAATGAGACCTAATTAATTTAAAACTTTTGCACAGCAAAGAAAATCGTAAACAAGATGAAAAGACAACACTCAGAATGGGAGAAAATATTTGTAAATGAAGAAACTGGCAATGGATTAATCTCCAAAATATACAGACAGCTCATGCAGCTCAATATCAAAAAAACAAACAACCCAATCAAAAAATGGGTGGAAGACCTAAATAGACATTTCTACAAAGAAGACATACAGATGGCTAAAAAACACATGAAAAGATTCTCAACATCACTAATTATTAGAGAAATGCAGATGAAAACTACAATGAGGTATCTCCTCACACCAGTCAGAATGGCCATCATCAAAAAATCTACAAACAATAAATGCTGGAGAGGGTGTGGAGAAAAGGGAACCCTTTTGCACTTTTGGTGGGAATGTAAACTGTTACAGCCACTAAGGAGAACAGTATGGAGGTTCCTTAAAAAACTAAAAATAGAACTACCATATGACCCAGGAATCCCACTCCTGGGCATACATCTGGAGAAAACCATAATTCAAAAATACGCATGCCCCCCAGTATTCATTTACTATTTACAATATTCATTGCACTATTTACAATAGCCAGGACATGGAACCAACTTAAATGTCCATCGACAGAGGAAAGGATAAAGATGTGGTACATACACACAATGGAATATTACTCAGCCATAAAAAAGAATGAAATTGGGTCACTTGTAGAGATGTGGATAGACCTAGAGTCTGTCATATAGAGTGAAGTAAGTCATAAAGAGAAAAACAAATATCATATGTTAATGCATATATGTGGAATCTAAAAAAATGATACAGATGAACTTATTTTCAGGGCAGGAATAGAGATGCAGACTTAGAGAATGGACTTTTGGATGTGGGGGGGTAAGGGGTTGTGGGTTGAATTGGGAGATTGGGATTGACATATATACACTACCATGTGTAAAACAGCTAGTGGGAACCTGTTGTATAGTGCAGGGAGCTCAGCTGGGTGTTCTGTGGTGACCTAGATGGGTGGGATGTGGGGGGTTGGGAGGGAGGGGATATACGTATACATATAGCTGATTCACTTCATTGTACAGCAGAAACTAACACAGCATGGTAAAGCAAGTGTACCCCCCCCAAAAAACCCAAAAAACAAAACCTCCCAACTGCCACTTCTGAAGAGCTGGGAGAAAAACAGGGTGCCAGGAGCAAAAGCAATATACTGCACATGTCCCCTGCCCTCAATACCACCAAAGGGGTGGGCAAACCACCTAAGCCATACCTCCATACTGACCCTTGGACCACCCCTATCCTCACCCCATATAGGAAACCAGCTTTCTCCCCATTGGAGAATGAGCAAGAGAACCTGTTACATTTTTATGGCCAAGTAATATTGCATTGTTTTATAGTTACATCTATATCTATATATCACATCTTTTTAAATCAATCATCTGTTGATGGGCACTTGGGTTGTTTCCATGTCTTGACTATCGTAAATAGTGCTGCTATGAACATTGGTATGCATATATCTTTTCGAATTACAGTTTTCATCTTTTCTGAAGATGCCCAGGAGTGGGATTACTGGATCATATGGTAGCTCTATTTTTAGTTTTTTTAAAGGAATCTCCATATTATTTTCCATAGTGGCTACACAAGTTTACATTCCCACCAACAGTGTAGGAGGGTTTCCTTTTCTCCACATACTCTCCAGCATTTATTATTTGTAGAATTTTTGATAATAGCCATTCTGACTGGTATGAAGCGATACCTCATTGTGGTTTTGATTTGTCTTTCTCTAATAATTAGCAATGTTGAGCACCTTTTCATGTGCCTGTTGGTCATCTGTATGTCTTCTTTGGAGAAATGTCTATTTAGGTCTTCTGCCAATTTTTTTGATTGGGTTGTTTTTTTGATATTGAGCTGTATGAGCTGTTTGTATATTTTGGAAATTAAGCCTTTGTTGGTTGTTTCCTTTGCAAATATTTTCTGCCATTCTGTAAGTTATCTTTTCATTTTGTTTATGCTTTCCTTTGCTGTGCAAAAGCTTATATTTTACTGGGTCCCATTTATTTATTTTTGCTTTTATTTCTTTTGCCTTCAGAGACTGATCTAAGAAAATACTGCTGTGATTTATGTCTGAGAATGTTTTGCCTATGTTCTTTTCTAGGAGTTTTATGGTGCTATGTCTTGTACTTAGGTCTTTAAACCATTTTGAGTTTATTTTTATATATGGAGTGATGGAGTGTCCTAATTTCATTAATTTAAATATAGCTGTCCAGCTTTCCCAACACCACTTGCTGTAGAGATTGTCTTTTCTCCATTGTATTTTCTTGCCTACTTTGTCATAGATTCACTGATATCACTTATATATGGAATCTAAAAATTAATACAAATAAACCTATATACAAGACAGAAACAGACTCATAGACTTAGAAAACAAATTTACGGTTACCAAAGGGGTAAGGAAGGGAGGAGGGATACATTAGGAGTATGGGATTAACAGATACAAACTGCTATACATAAAATTAGTTAATCAACAAAGACTTGCTGTATAGCATAGGGAATTATATTCAATATCTTGATAACCTATAATGGAAAATAATCTGAAAATATATATGTATATATATAACCGAGTCACTTTGCTGTATACCTGAAACTAACATAATATTGTAAATCAACTATATCTCAATAAAAGAATTCTAGTTTCTCTAATGTTTCTCATGTAATAGTTTCTGCTATGAGGAATAAAATTAGCCTTTATTCCTGATGCAGCCTCTTTGTACATTTGCACGTCAGTGACTTTGCACTTGCCATCCTTCTGCCTGCATTACCCTTTATCCCTTCCTCCATATACTGAATTACTCATTCTTCAAGGCCCAATTTAAACCCTGTCTTCTTCCAGCCAAAATTTTAACTCTGTCCTCTGTGCTTCATAGATGCTTTACTATGTTTTACTCACCGCTTACTACAGTGATTTTTATACTGTTTTCTAAGTTTCTTACATATCTGTGTGTTCTGTGATAGGTGGAACCTTAACTGACTTGTCCACGGTGCCTGGTACATGAGGGACATGCATGAATAAGTGAATGAGTGAATGAATGAATATATTTTCTAGCATATAATTTGGGTTCTGGTATATAGTAGCTGCTCAAGAAGTATTTGTTGAAGAATAAATGAATTTATGGATGAACAAATTAATATACTTTGCTTCAATGATCTTTGAATTCTCTTAAAATATTGAACCTAGAAACAAACATGAAACTCCAGCTTGATACAACCAGCTCAGGGTGTACAGAATTGGTTACTCCCCTCATTCTTGAAACTATCTTCTTTTTATTTCAGATTTACATTCACATTAATGGAGAGGAGAGAAACTAAACTAGGACTCAAGCAATTGTATTTTCTCTCTGTACTCAATGTGACATTCTTCATCAACCATCCCTGCCTTTCTCCTTTCTCTTACCCTGAACCTAACTGAAGAAGTTCCCAGCAGTTTCCACAGTCTGCAGTTTAAACTGAGTTTTTGCCTTCTGGCATTACTCTTAGCTGAGATATTTTTAGATTTGTTTTTCACTTTTGTGCTTCCTTCTTTCATGCTCATCTATGTAAAACATGCTTGCCTCTTTGTCTTTATTATAACTGATCTGCTTATAGTGTGGTAACTTCATTTTCAAGATTTTAACATTCATGAAACAACTTTCCTTAACATAAATAAGTTAATTATCTGTAAGATTTAAAGAAAAGTGATTATTTAGAAATCCTGTTATGTTTTAAAGTGATATAAGCTTCCTTAAAAACAAAAGCTATGATTTAGTGCAGTCCACAGTATAGATTTATATGCAGTTTGCCCAGAACTGCTTAGAATGTTATTTTCTTCCAATTATTAAAATACAAATTCCTTCAATACCTTCCTTATATTATCTATCTAAGCAAATGCATATGGATACAGTTGGCAGTAACCGAATAGATCAAGATACAGGAGAAACAGAAATATAGACTATAGGTTTGTGTGTGGAAGTGATGGAAAAAGGCAAAGTGAAGTGACACCAGCTATTGTTATAAGTTCCATGAGTTGTCTATCCTGTCTTTAATTGGAAAAAGGCATGAAAAGAAGCTAGTAGGGCTAAGGGAAAACAGGAAATTGTTCAGATTTCTTATATATTTATATAGACAGAATGGAAAAAAACAAAACAGGAAGTACTTCAGAAGTATGAACAAATAGTTATTGTATTATTTGATTGAGAAATTGTATACTCTCCACAGCCCAATAACCAGAGAGTAGTTAAAGGGAAAAAATGACAACTAGGAAGAGAAAACCATCATGAGCCAGATTCTAGCCATGACACAGCCTTCAAGTACTTAACATGTGAATTTGGAAAATTACTCCACCACTAAAAAATAGAAATTGTCAAGAAAAATCCCAATAATATCTAAAAGTAAAAGAGAGATCAGCGGACATCAGGATTTCATTCAGAAACTATTTCTTTTAAATATAAAATTCTATGCACTCCTGGGAGAATGGTCTGTCCGTGTTTCTATGATCAATGAGATAAATATGTTAGGGGAATTTGTACAGCCACTTTGTGGAGTTGGTCTCACCCTTCCAAAAGTCAAGCTGGAGAAGACCAGTTCTCTATAAATTAGAAAATCTGTCCATTAATAACTGAGAATTCACTGTTCTCTTTGCCTTCTCATAACGCTGATTTATTAGCAGTAGAAAAATTTCTGGACTAGAAGCCAGATGATTTGCATAGACAATTTCCAAGAGTTATCATAAGGTTCTAGTAAGATAAGGTATGGCAAAGCACTTTACAGAATCTAAAATGCTATTCAGTAATTTCAAGTGGTATGAACATCAATACTGCAATGATTATGTGAAATGCATGTAACTAATAGTAAGTTTACAGATTTCCAAAATTATTGATCATTAGACATGATTGGAAACTAGTCCAATAAATGTCACCTTAAATTTTTCTGCAACTGTGATTAACATATCACAGTTACGTACACAGATAACATAGACCATTTAACTAACTTTTAAAGCAACTTGGTGGTTTGAGCCTATTCAGTCAATGAAGACAACTTGCTTGGTATATGTGGGGAAATCAATTTTTCAGGAATGCATTCTTGCTAAGATTAGACAGAAACATGTAAGTACTAAACAAGGGTGGGCTCTGCATTTAAGTCATTAATTTTTGCTCAGTAAGTTTGGGAGAAGATCAGAGATGCTTGGAATTTTAATATTATCCAGAAGAGTCATCATAAAACCCAGCTGCAAAAAAAATCAGTTGAGTTTTCTGAACTGCTGGAAAGTTTAAGTAATAGAAGCTGTAATTCTTAAACCCACTTGACTTGTTACTGACAGAACTGGTCTATTACCATAAATGCAAGATTACAATAGGTACATTTTTCTATTAGGTGTCTAGTTTACTCTGTTTGGCCTTGTTTATTAAATTCTTAAGTGACTTTCTTCTGACATTGCCCTCTGGGTTTCCTCTGCTCCACATTGACTCATTCTCTTAGCCTGAGGTATAAGCTTATATACTTTATTTCTTATTAAGACTAATAATTTCAAAATTTATACATAAGACAAATATATGTAAAGTTTGTATTGAACATTCAATGGGAATTTCCTGATTTTAACTCTTAAAATTCACATTACAACTAATTAAATATAATGTTCACAGGAAATAAAGGATATTTTCCTAAAGCAAACTTCTTTCCTGCATAAAAATTGGGAGTAATGAACATGACCAAATGAAATCAATCTTCTATTTAAAGCTCCTTGTTTAGGAGGGTGATGGGCTGTTAGGAACTCTGATGCTATAGTGGAAAGAGTTCCTATCTCAATCTTAATTCTTAGGAGGATTAAAGGAACTAATACATGAAAGTGTTTGGAATAGTGTCTGATACACGGTAAGTGCTCAATAAATGTTTGCTATTTTCTTTAGATTATTACTTTAAATAAACCCAGGGGTATTCAGTGAAGAAATATGTTGTCTGCCTAACAGAAGTCATTCTTCTTTCTTCATTGGAATTTAATTTCCCCTTTATTTGTCTCTATCTTATTCTTCTTGCTCTCTCTGCCTATCTTTACTGGTTTTTATTGTTGAAAAGCTAATGGTGTGCTTTGGTGACCTCAAAACAACTGCTTGATTCCCTTAGCCAGCATTTTGTCTCCCTGTTTAGCAGCCTAAACAAAACAGTGTGCTGTGCTTTTGCCAATACTGTTTTCCTCTTCTCTCTAACGATCCAAATTCTATCCATCCTTCAGACTCCAATTCTTGCTCTTTTCCTACATCAGTCCAGAGCACATTAAGATTCATTGAACTTATCTAATGTTCATAGTCTCTACTATACATTTATTGTTTCCCATATGTGTGTTTTATGTACTTTTGTATTGTCTCTTAAGTGACATTTTAGGTTTCTCAGCAGCTTAGATTTCACTCAAGCAATATTCCCATTTCTTCTCCCCATACAGTCGTACACATGGTAGTCTCCTAAGGAAATACTTGATGAGTAGAATCACCTTATCTCATTCAAATGGTTGTTTTGATATCACGTGGTTGTAACCTTATGATACCAGAGGAAAAAACATTCTCTACTCTTATTTAATAATTCATTCTACCATAATCCAAATTATACTCTATTTGTCAGGAAGTTTCTCCTAGAAATGCTCCTAATTCACTCCTTTTGCAGTTGATGTTATCATCTGGATGAAATGAAAGGAGGAAATGTGATAATGAGCATAGTTAATTATTTTGATTTTAAAAACAATTATTTCTTTCCTTGAGTTCTTTTTTTTAAATTTTAATTGGAATATAGTTGATTTACATTGTTGTGTTAGTTTCTGCTGTACAGCAAAGTGAATCAGTTATACATATCCATATATCCATTCTTTTTTAGATTCTTTTCCCATATAGGTCTAGACAATGGAATATTACTCTGCCATAAAAAAGAATGAAATAATGCCATTTGCAGCAACATGGATGTACCTGGACCTCTTTTTTACAGGAATTTATACTTTTTGTTGAAGGAGTTTTAAATCTTTGAAGTCTGTGATTGGAAAAGCTGTATCCTATTCTTTCTAATTTTTATTCCCTTGGTAAAATAATTCAAAATGAGTCCTGCATAACATCCACATCAGAATCACCTGATTTGTTTAAACTGAAGAGTGCCCCATTCCAGAGCTGCTGAGCCAGAAGGTCTTGTTGTGAAGCTAGGAGTCTGCATTTAGCATGCTGCCAGGTACTTCTTAGGTATTTGGGAGCTGAGAATTATTATTATTTTTGTTTTGTTTTGTTTTTTGCGGTACGCGGGCCTCTCACTGTTGTGGCCTCTCCCGTTGCGGAGCACAGGCTCCAGATGCGCAGACTCAGAGGCCATGGCTCACGGGCCCAGCCGCTCCGCAGCATGTGGGATCTTCCCGGACTGGGGCACGAACCCGTGTCCCCTGCATTGGCAGGCAGACTCTTAACCACCGCGCCACCAGGGAAGCCCTTGTTTTGGTTTTTAATATGCAATAAAGTGAATTTCTGTTTTGCTTTCCTTGTTAAACTTTGCATTACGTAATTTTCAACCTATTTAGTTAGGGTATTGCTTGGCTCAATAAGACAACTTTTTTTGAGAGTTGGAACCCTCTCTCTCCACCCTCTCTGTGTACACAGACACACAATCTTACCTTGTCATAACCTCCTAATGGTACCATAGTCCTAAGCTCTAATGAAACCCATTTTACATTATACCGTTATTACAAGTTTGTCTATATCTGCCACCCTCCACTTCCACCAGACTGTAAGTTTCTCAAGAATGAGTATGCATAGCACATAATAGGCTTGTTATACAATAAATGTTTGCTGTTATGAATATCAAATAAATTTTATATTGCTATTTAACTGCTTCATGTCTATTAAATATATATTCTCAACACGGGAAAACACCTAAGCATAGATTTACTCATACTTCTGTGGTAACATTTACACTTCTGGGTACACAGTAGGAGATGAATGTGAATAAAGCACTTCTGTATTCAATAAGAATTCAGTTTTTGTTAATGATTTAATGTAAAACTGAGCAAATATTTAATTTATATATTAAAGCAAAATGGGAAGAAAAATAAAACAAGTCTTCACTCAGTCTTATTTCTGAAAGAATGGCTCAGCAGGGGGCTGAGCAAGGTTTTGTTTACAAACTTGTTCCATAGCTGGGTGAGCTTATGTACTGACCAACAATCTTTCATAACCAGCTGAAACATTGTCTCCTGATGTGTTCTTATTTTGTGGCCAGAACATGAAGTTGGCAAAATTATCCAAACTATTACATCCTATGCCACTCTAGATACAGCCAAGAAGTTCAGTTTTACAAACAGAAATGTGTAACTAGTAAATCTAAGTGGAAATTTTCTTACTTTTAGGCAAATGATTTTTTTTCTCTGATTAAAAACATGTTTAGATAGATATTATTTTGGATATCTAAATCACTGTAAAATACTGTTTCTGTTTCATCTATAAGAGCATCCAACAGACAAATATCTCCTATTCTCCAGTTCTCTCTGAGAATAACTAGTGCAATGTGTTCAAGAATGTATAAAAATCAATGAAAAGGAATAAATCTTAGATTGAGAACAAAGTTTTAGAGATGTTGTACTTAGGCTTGTGAATTAACAAACTATCCTATTCTTACAGAGTTAAGCCTGAGTGATCACCCTCCAACCAGCTAAATAATGGGAACACCAAGGGATGTTCTGTTTGTACCCCACTTTCTCTATATCTAGGTCCTGTCTTATTGTCATACTCACTTCATAAAACTATTTCCTAGCAACTTCATGGCACCCCTCATACTGCAAGGGAAGAAGGGAACTAATATTGTGAGATACTGCTATGTGTTTAGTACTTTAAAAATATTATCTCATTTAATCCTTACAATTCTTGAGGCGGATTTCATACTCAGTTGACATATGGGAAAATTTAGACTCAAAAAGTCACACAGATTATAACTGAGTTAACTAGTACTTAATACCAAGATTTTTATTTTTAAGTCTGGTATGCTCATTACTGTCCCAGAATCGACTACCACATAGTAAGTGGTCAGTGAATTTTTGCCGAATGAATGATTGAATTCTGTGGATGACTAATGAATATCACCTTGAATCTCTCAAAATTTCTTTTTTCTTTCCTCCCTCCCTCCCTCCCACTCCCACTCCCTCTCTCTCGCTCTCTTTCTTTCTTCCTCTCTCTCTTTTTCCCATGGTAAACATTTATTTAAATGGATTTAGGGGTCACCTGACCCACCCTCCTCCATGAGTAGAAGTTACCTCCAAAATATGTTCTCAACACAAAGTCCTCCAGCTCTTGTTGGCCTTTTTCTGGAAAAGAAAGATCATTAATTTGTGAGGCAGTCTGTTTCATTCTTGTGTGGTCCTTATTAGAAAGACTTTCTTTGTACTGAAATAAAATCTGCTTCTAAGTGGAAGGATAACATGGTATTATGGGAAAAGCATAGGTCTCGGGTCAGAAAATTGGAATTTGGCCCGTAACATTTTCACTTTAGGCAAACCCCAACTTCTCTGAACCTGTTTCCTCACCTATAAAATGGTGGTAACAGTGTCTGCACTGCCTAACTCTCAGGGTCATTATGAGAACCACATTCTGTGGTTCATAGGACATGGGACAATTCTTTGCAAAGAATGAATCCCAATAAAAAGTTGGTTTTTCCTATTTCACCCTCGGGGACTTCACAGAATAATTCTACTCACTGTTAAAGAAAACAATGTCATGTTTCATTACATCTTCCTTTCTTTAAACTAAAGAGCTCCATTTCCTTACACATTTTTAAAGATATAAAACAAATGGGTTTTATATAAAAAACCCTTCTGGTTACCTCTTGCTGAATCCTCACTAATATGTCAAATACTTCATTGAAGTGTGCCCAAGAACTGGACCCCACACTGCAGAATCATTCTTACGCCACACTGCAGAATCATTCTTACCAGCATAGAATGCAGTGTTGTAACAGTTCTTGGCTTGGATATGTTGCTTTGATAATGCAACCTCAAATTACACAAGTATTTTCACCCATTACACTTCTCAGCTAACCTATGTTGAGTTTGTGTTTGACTAAGAGTCAAGTCCCCTTTATATTAGCTGCTGTCAAGTTAGGTCTTCCAGGTCCTGTATTCATGTGGTTGTGTTATTTAACCTAAATGTAGACTGCTACATTTATTTATTTTTATTTAATTCATCATGGTTTTAGCCCATCATTACAGCCATTATAACTTTTTTGACTTCTTATTTTTATCTACCAATGTATAGCCACATCTACAAGTTTTATGACATCTGAAAAAATGATAAGCAAGTCATTTCTGGTATTAGCTACATTACTGGAGAAAATGTTGAATAAAGTAAGCTTGAAAAGAACCTTGTGAGTGTCTTTTCTTCTCATTAAAGATTTCCCTCTAATCTTAGTTACTGAACAGTTTATTGCAGTTATTTGTGATAGAACTGCTTCTCCCTTGTAGACTGTGAGACCACACCTTGGTCTTCTTAGTACACCTAAGGCTTAACATAGTACTTGGCAAATAGAAGCCACTTTAAGAGTTTATAATTGGAGAATTAATGAGTGAATGAATCAACATATTAAGCAATATGCTTTGGGTAAGTTTATTCAACTAGATATCTACCCATCTAACATAGCCAACATTCAACTTACATTTTCCTTTTTTTATTCATAAAAGTACTAAGAGAGAGTTTGTCAGATATACCCTAAATCAGTAGAAGTCTTTCTTTGATCTACTGATTTAATAACCCTGTTTTAGAAGGAAATTCGATCTGCTGATAAGAAGATTTTGGTGAACTCATCCATACTTATTTATAGTTAACACCCATTTCTTCTTAAGTATTCACATAGCTTCTGTTCAATTGCTTCCTTCAGAATTTTGCTTCATTATCTCCTTACCTAATTACCATGTGTACATCCCTGTGGGATGTACATTAATGCAAGTACTTTCTCTTCCATCACCTTCTTCTCCCTTCCCTGATCCCTATTTTTGCTCCTTTTTCTGCTCAATCTTTTCAAGTTATAGTTTTTCTTAAATGCATTATTGAGAATAGACTCCTCTTTATCTTCAGTTCTCCTATTTTTATCCCTCTCCTTTCATATTGGATTCTTCCCTTCTTTAGACTGAAGTTGAATAAAAGTAAATTTATAAGTGTGTTAAATAAAATATTGTGTCTCAAGATTGCATTTCTTAAAACAAATCCAAAAGAAATTTTATCTCTACCTAAACAAAACTAAAATCCCTGCAACCAATACAAGCACATTTTTAAAAAATCTTTTGACAGATGAGTGGGTCAGTGGTCCTCAGATGGAGAGCTTTTTCCTTCTAGAGGAATTACAGCAACTTGGGTGATCAACAAAGATCCAAATAGAAAGCTTCTGATGTTGTGTGGTGTTTTATAAGGCTAGTTCTATTTCCCCAGAAGACTAAGAATATTCGATTAAGTCATTGTGAATTCTGTCTTACTTATCATCATCATTTAGCTCTTGAGTCACAGTTTAGATTTTATCATAAGGGCAGATTTGGCTTAGGTTGGTTCTCTGAGAGTAGAGTTAAATGAAGCTGCTGATGAGCATTTATGTTTAGCTTGAGGAAATAGCCTCTTTTGTGCTGAAAGCATATACACAATCCTCTGCTATTTCTTGTGTTTTGATAACAAGTAGTGTTTTTCTAGAATGGAAAATATGTGTCATTCTCTTAAAGATTTATTCTAATCTTAATCTGAAAGTAATTAGTAGCTGCATTTCCTTATATATAGTCATACATTTTACCAATAATTTTTACTGCCAGGTCCAGGGGTACCATTTTGATCCGCATGTCAGCTTTTCCAAAAGGTTATCCATGATGATAATATCTTTTATATTTGGGTTATTTTGAGTGCTGCTTTTTACTTTTTACTTAAGAAATGTATGAATTTACACTTAGAATATTGGTTTACCCCATTTGATAGTTGTCATATGACAAGATATAGTCTCAGAGCTTTCAATCAGTAGAAAAAATACACAAGTCAGAAAGTCCAGAAAGTAATGTAAAGGAAGTTTTAAAATGCAGTCCCATAAGTACTGTCTCAATCAGGAACTAAATTAATATGTGATGTAAGGACTGTGTCAACTTCTAGGGGCACACTGAGGATTTTAGTTAGTACTGACGTGACTACACCTCATGTTAAATACTGTACTTCCTCAAGGCTACCACTGAAGTGTTATTCAATTCATTTATTTATCTATTTTTCCTATTAGACTGTGTGCTCCTTGAGTGCAGGATCTGTGAAAAATATTTAGAAGCAGAGCAACTAAAAGTCTAGTTTGAAAAATCCCTCTGAAAAACTACATAATCTAGAAAAATTAATCTTTTGATATCAGTGTAATAAGCTATAGAAGAGGAATAGCATGGTCCTTTTTGTAGTTTTGTAGTTATCATAAAGATAAAATGAAATACTATAGATAAAAGTAAAGTAATTTGAAATGTAAAGAATTTATGCAAATGGAGGAACCATGAATGAAAAGACTTAATATTTGCCTATAAACAAGATTAAAAGGTAAATGGCGAATTGGGAAAAAATATTGGCAATACACAGGCCAGATGAAACATTGTTAATTAAATGAAATACATAAATTGCATTAAATATATAAATGCAAAACTACTATAAATATGGGAAATATTTAAAGTATCACTTACAATAGCACCAACAAATATGAAATGCCTACATAAATGTTCAACAAATGTATGCTGAAAACTACAAAACACTGATGAAATAGCTAATAGAAAGAAGACCTACATAAATGGAGAGACATACTATGGTCACAGACTGGGAGAATATTTATTACAATGAACTTTCTCCCCAGATTGAGTTATAGATTCAGTACAATTCCAAATAAAATCTCAGCATTCTATTTTTTTAAAAATATACAAGTTGATTCTAAAATTTATATGAAAAAATAAAAACACTGAAATACTCAAAACAATTTTGAAAAAGAAGGTTGAAGAATTCCTACTACTTGATTTTAAGACTTATTGTAAATTGAGAGTAATCAAAGTAATATGGTATTGGGAAAAGTATAAATCCAGAGATAAATGGAGGAATTGAGTCAAGATATAGATCTACATGTGTATAGTCAACTGATTTGTTTGTTTGCTGTTTGTTTTACAAAGGTGAGGTGCTAGGGCAATTCATTGGAGAGAAGGTAGTCGTTTTAAACAAATGGTTCTGAAACAATGATCCATTTCTTACATCATAAGCATAAAGTGAACTGAAAAGGGATTATAGATCTGAGTATGAAACCTAAAGCCATAAAACTTCTGGAAAAAAACATAGAAGAAAATCCTTGCAACTTTAGGATAGGCAAGTATTTCTTAGATAAGACACAAAAAGTATGTGTCATAAAAGAAACAATTGATAAGTTTGACTTCATGAAAATTAAAGACATGTTCTTTGAAAAGCTGCTGTTGAGAGAATGAAAAAACAAGCCACAAACTGGAAAAAAAATTGCAAAACACATATCTGATAAAGAGCTGGCATCTAGAATGTGTAAAGACACATAACTCAATAATAAGAAAACAAACAGGTTCATTTTTTTTATTTTAAACAAACACTTGGTTTTTTTTTGGGGGGGGCTTTTATTTATTTATTTGTTTTGGTATGCAGGCCTCTCACTGTGGTGGCCTCTCCCGTTGCCGTGCACAGGCTCCGGACGCACAGGCTCAGCGGCCATGGCTCACAGGCCCAGCTGCTCTGCAGCATGTGGGATCCTCCTGGACCGGGGCATGAACCCGTGTCCCGTGCATCGGCAGGCGGACTCTCAACCACTGCACCACCAGGGAAGCCCCAGGTTCATTTTTAAAATAAACAAAAGATCTAAACACTTTTAAAAAGTAGATGTAGGAATGGCAAATAAACACTGGAAAAATGTTCATCATTATTCTTAGAGAAATTCAAATTAAAACCACAGTGACATATCACACACACTTATTAGAATGGCTAAAGTGGGAAAAAAAAAAGAGAAAAGGAAAAAGAAAACAAACTTGACAATATCAAGTACTGTCAAGGACATGGACCCTCTGGAACTCTTTTTTTTTCTTTAATGTCTTTATTGAAGAATAATTGTTTGCAATGGTGTGTTAGTTTCTGCTTTATAACAAAGTGAATCAGCTATACATATATCCCCATATCTCCTCCCTCTTGTGTCTCCCTCCCACTCTCCCCATCCCACCCCTCTAGGTGGTCACAAAGCACGGAGCTTATCTCCACGTGCTATGTGGCTGCTTCCTACTAGCTATCTATTTTACATTTGGTAGTATGTATAAGTCCACGACACTCTCTCACTTCATCCCAGCTTACCCTTCCGCCTCCCTGTGTCTTCAAGTCTATTCTCTATGTGTGCGTCTTTATTGCTGTCCTCCTGCCCCTAGGTTCTTCAGAACACTTTTTTTTTTTTTTTTTTTTAGATTCCATATATATGTGTTAGCATATTGTATTTATTTTTCTCTTTCTGGCTTACTTCACTCTGTATGACAAACTCTAAGTCCATCCACCTCACTACAAATAACTCAATTTTGTTTCTTTTTATGGCTGAGTAATATTCCATTGTATATATGTGCCATATCTTCTTTACCCATTCATCTGTTGATGGACACTTAGGTTGCTTCCATGTCCTGGCTATTGTAAATAGAGCTGCAATGAACATTGTGGTACATGACTCTTTTTGAATTACGGTTTTCTCAGGGTATATGCCCAGTAGTGGGATTGCTGGGTCGTATGGTAGTTCTATTTTTAGTTTTTTGAGGAACCTCCATACTGTTGTCCCTAGTGGCTGCATCAATTTACATTCCCACCAACAGTGGAAGAGGGTTTCCTCTTCTCCACACCCTCTCCAGAATTTATTGTTTATAGACTTTTTGATGATGACCATTCTGACCAGTGTGAGGTGATACCACATTGTAGTTTTGATTTGCATTTCTCTAATGATTAGGGACGTTGAGCATCCTTTCAAGCGTTTGTTGGCAATCTGTATATCTTCTTTGGAGTAATGTTTATTTAGGTCTTCTACCCATGAGCAGGAGCTCATGAGCTGCTTGTAAAATTTGGAGATTAATCCTTTGTCAGTTGCCTTCATTTGCAAATATTTGCTCCCATTATGAGGGTTGTTTTTTCCTCTTGTTTATGGTTTCCTTTGCTGTGCAAAAGATTTTAAGTTTCATTAGGTCCCCTTTGTTTATTTCTGTTTTTATTTCCATTTCTATAGGAGGTGATTCAAAAAGGATCTTGCTGTGATTTATGTGAAAGAGTGTTCTGCCTATGTTTTCCTCTAAGAGTTTTAGAGTGTCTGGCCTTAAATTTATGTCTTTAAACCATTTTGAGTTTATTTTTGTGTATGGTGTTAAGGAGTGTTCTAATTTCATTCTTTTACATGTAGCTGTCCAGTTTTCCCAGCACCACTTATTGAAGAGGCTGTCTTTTCTCCATTATGTATTTCTGCCTCCTTTATCAAAAACAAGGTGACCATAGGTGTGTGGGTTTATCTCGGGGCTTTCTATCCTAGTCCATTGATCTATATTTCTGGTTTTGTTCAGGTACCATTCTGTCTTGATTACTGTAGCCTTGTAGTATAGTCTGAAGTCCGGGAGCCTGATTCCTCTGGCTCCGTTTTTCTTTCTCAAGATTGCTTTGGCTATTCGGGTTTTTTTGTGTTTCCATACAAACTGTGAATTTTTTTGTTCTAGTTCTGTGAAAAATGCCAGTGGTAGTTTGATAGGGACTGAAATGAATCTGTAGATTGCTTTGGGTAGTATAGACATTTTCACAATATTGATTCTTCCAATCCAAGAACATGGGATATCTCTCTATCTCTTTGTATCACCTTTAATTTCTTTCATCAGTGTCTTATAGTTTTCTGCATACAGGTCTTTTGTCTCCTTAGGTAGGTTTATTCCTGGGTATTTTATTCTTTTGATTGCAATGGTAAATGGGTGTGTTTCCTTAATTTCTCTTTCAGCTTTTTCATCATTAGTATAGGAATGCGAGAGATTCCTTTGCATTAATTTTTTATCCTTCTACTTTAACAAATTCACTGATTAGCTCTAGTAGTTTTCTGGTAGCATCTTTTGAATTCTCTATGTTTGGTATCATGGTATCTGCAAACAGTGACAGTTTTACTTCTTCTTTTCCTATTTGGATTACTTTTATTTCTTTTTCTTCTCTGCTGTGGCTAAAACTACCAAAACTATGTTGAATAATAGTGGTGATAGTGGACAACCTTGTCTTGTTCCTGATCTTAGTGGAAATGGGTTCAGTTTTTCACCATTGAGAACGATGTTGGGTGTGGGTTTGTCACATATGGCCTTTATTCAGTTGAGGTAAGTTCCCTCTCTGCCTACTTTCTGGACAGTTTTTATCATAAATGGGTTTGAATTTTGTCAAAAGCTTTTTCGGCATCTATTGAGATGATCATATGGTCTTTCTCCTTCAATTTGTTAATATGGTTTATCACGTTGATTGATTTGCGTATATTGAAGAATACTTACATTCCTGGGATAAACCCTGCTTGATCATGTTGTATGATCCTTTTAATGTGCTGTTGGATTCTGTTTGCTAGTATTTTGTTGAGCATTTTTTCATCTACATTCATCAGTGATATTGGCCTATAGTTTTCGTTCTTTATGACATCTTTGTCTGGTTTTGGTATCAGGGTGATGATGGCCTCATAGAATGAGTTTGGGAATGTTCCTCCATCTGCTATATTTTGGAAGAGTTTGAGAAGGATAGTTGTTAGCTCTCCTCTAAATGTTTGATAGAATTCACCTGTGTAGCCATCTGGTCCTGGGCTTTTGTTTGTTGGAAGATTTTTAATCACAGTCTCAATTTCAGTGCTTGTGATTGGTCTGTTTATATTTTCTATTTCTTCCTAGTTCAGTCTTAGAAGGTTGTGCTTTTATAAGAATTTGTCCATTTTTCCAGGTTGTCCATTTTATTGGCATAGAGTTGCTTGTAGTAATCATTCATGATTCTTTGTATTTCTTCAGTGTCAGTTGTTACTTCTTTTTTATTTGTACATTGTTGATTTGAGTCTTTTCCTTTTTTTCCTTGATATGTCTGGCTAATGGTTTATCAATTTTGTTTATCTTCTTCTCAAAGAACCAGCTTTTAGTGTTATTGATCTTTGCTATCATCTCCTTCATTTCTTTTTCATTTATTTCTGATCTGGTCTGTATGGTTTCTTTCCTTCTGCTAACTTTGTTTTTTTTCTCTAATTGGTTTAGGTGTAAGGGTAGGTTGTTTATTTGACATGTTTCTTGTTTCTTAAGGTAGGATTGTATTGCTATAAACTTCCCTCTTAGAACTGCTTTTGCTCCATCCCATAGGTTTTGGGTCATCGTGTTTTCATTGTCATTTGTTTCTAGGTATTTTTTGATATCCTCTTTGATTTCTTCAGTGATCTCTTGGTTATTAAGTAGTGTATTGCTTAGCCTCCATGTATTTGTATTTTTTACAGATTTTTTCTGTAATTGGTATCAAGTGTCATAGCATTGTGGTTGGAAAAGATACTTGATATGATTTCACTTTTCTTAAATTTACCAAGCCTTGATTTGTGACCCAAGATATGATCTATCCTGGAGAATGTTCCAGGAGCACTTGAGAAGAAAGTGTATTCTGTTGTTTTTGGATTGAATGTCCTATAAATATCAATTAAGTCCATCTTGTTTAATGTATCATTTAAAGCTTGCATTTCCTTATTTATTTTCATTTTGGATGATCTGTCCATTGGTGAAAGTGGTGTGTTAAAGTTCCCTACTATGATTGCATTACTGTCCATTTCCCCTTTTATGGCTGTCAGCATTTGCCTTATGTATTGTAGTGCTCCTATGTTGGTGCATAAATATTTACAATTGTTATATCTTCTTCTTGGATTGATCCCTTGATCATTATGTAGTGTCCTTCTTTGTCTCTTGTAATAGTCTTTATTTTAAAGTCTATTTTGTCTGATATGAGAATTGCTACTCCAGATTTCTTTTGATTTCCGTTTGCATGGAATACCTTTTTCTATGCCCTAACTTTCAGCCTGTATGTGTCCCTAGGTCTTAAGTGGGTCTCATGTAGACAGTATATACACGGGTCTTGTTTGTGTATCCATTCAGCCAGTCTATGCCTTTTGGTTGGAGGATTTAATCCATTTACATTTAAGGTAATTATTGCTATGCATGTTCCTATTACCATTTTAAAAATTGTTTTGGGTTTCTTATTGGAGGTCTTTTCCTTCTCTTGTGTTTTCTATCTAGAGAAGTTCCTTTAGCATTTGTTGTAAAGCTGGCTTGGTGGTGCTGAATTCTCTTAGCTTTTGCCTCTCCGTAAAGGTTTTAATTTCTCCATAGAATCTGAATGAGATCCTTGCTGGCTAGAGTAATCTTGGTTGTAGTTTTTTCCCTTTCATCACTTTAAATATGTCCTGTTACTCCTTTCTGGCTTGCAGAGTTTCTGCTTAAAGATCAGCTGTTAACCTTATGGGAATTCCCTTGTATGGTATATTTTGTTTTTCCCTTGCTTCTTGTAATATATATTTTTTGTATTTAATTTTTGACAGTTTGATTAATATGTGTCTAGGCATGTTTCTCCTTGGATTTATCCTGTATGGGACTCTCTGTGCTTCCTGGACTTGACTAACTATTTCCTTTCCCATATTAGGGAAATTTTCAACTATAATCTCTTCAAATATTTTCTCAGTCCCTTTCTTTTTCTCTTCTTCTTCTGGGACCCCTATAATTCGAATGTTGTTGCATTTAGTGTTGTCCAGAAGTCTCTAACACTGTCTTCAATTCTTTTCATTCTTTTTTTTTAATTGTACCCTGCAGTAGGTATTTCCATGATTTTCTTTTCCAGGTCACTTCTCCATTCTTCTGCCTCAGTTATTCTGCTATTGATTGCCTCTGGAGAATTTTTAATTTCATTTATTGTGTTGTTCATCATTGTTTGTTTGATGTTTAGTTCTTCTAGGTCCTTGTTAAACATTTCTTGTATTTTCTGAATTCTATTTCCAAGATTTTGGATCATCTTTACTATCATTTCTATGAATTATTTTTCAGGTAAACTGCTTTCTTCCTCTTCATTTGTTTGGTCTGGTAGGTTTTTACCTTGCACCTTCATCTGCTGTGTGTTTCTCTGTCTTCTCATTTTGCTTAAATTACTGTGTTTGTGGTGTCCTTTTCACAGGCTGCACATTCATAGTTCCCATTATTTTTGGTGTCTGCCCTCATTGGCTCAGTTTCATTCAGTGGGTTGTGTAGGCTTCCTGGTGGAGGGGACTAGTGCCTGTGTTCTGGTGGATGAGGCTGGATCTTGTCTTTCTGGTGGGCAGGACCCATTCCAGTGATGTGTTTTGGGTTGTCTGTGACCTTATTATGATTTTAGACAGCCTCTCTTCTAATGGGTGGGGCTGTGTTTCTGTGTTGCTAGCTGTTTGGCATAGAGAGTTCAGCACTGTAGCTTGCTGGTTTTTGAGTGGAGATGGGTCTTAGCATTGAGATCGAGATCTCTGGGAGAGCTTTTGGTGTTTAATGTTATGTGGAGCTGGGAGGCCTCTGGTGGACCAATATCCTGATTGCGGCTCTCCCACCTCAGATATACAGGCCTGACACCCAGCCAGAGCATGAAAACCATGTCAGCCACACAGCTCAGAAGAAAAGGGAGAAAAAACAAAAGAAAAAAAAAGAAATAAAGTTATTAAAATAAAAAATAAAAAAATTATTAAAAATATAAAAAATAAAAACTAATAAAAAAAGGAAAAAAGAAAGAAAGAAGAGAGCACCGAAACCAAAAATCAAATCCACCAGTGATAACAAGAGCTAAAAACTATATTAAAAACAAAATGGACAGAGAGAACCCTAGGACAAATGTTAAAAACAAAGCTATACAGACAAAATCACACAAGGAAGCATACACATACACACTCACAAAAAGAGAAAAAGGAAAAAAAAATATATATATAAAAGGAAGAGAGCAACCAAATCAATAAACAATTCTACCAATGATAGTAAACTCTAAATACTAAACTAAGAATAACATAAAACCAGAAACCAGTCAGTCACATACAGCAGACCACAAGTCTACAGTTGCTCCCGAAGTCTACCGCCTCAATTTTGGGATGATTCTTTGTCTCTTCAGGTATTCCACAGATGCAGGGTACATCAAGTTCATTGTGGAGATTTAATCCCCTGCTCCTGAGGCTGCTGGGAGAAAGTTCCCTTTCTCTTCTTTTTTCTCACAGCTGTTGGGGTTCAGCTTTGGATTGGCCCCACCTCTGCATGTAGGTCACCTGAGGGCATCTGTTCTCCACCCAGACAGGATGGGGTTAAAGAGTAGCTGATTAGGGGGCTCTGGCTCTCTCAGGCCATTGGGAGGGAGGGGTAGGGAATGCTGGGAGAGCCTGCGACAGCAGAATCCAGCGTGATGTTGCAACAGCGTGAGGCGTGCCGTGTGTTCTCCTGGGGAAGTTGTCCCTGGACCACAGGACCCTGGCAGTGGCAGGCTGCACAGTCTCCCAGAAAGAGATGTGTGGATAGTGACCTGTGCTTGCACACAGGCTTCTTGGTGGCTGCAGCAGCAGCCTTAGCATTTCATGCCCATCTCTGGTGTCAGCACTGATAGCTGCGGCTCACTCCCTTCTCTGGAGCTGGTTTAGGCAGTGCTCTGTATCCCCTCTCCTTACACACCCTGAAACAATGGTCTCTTGTCTCTTAGGAAGTTCCAGACTTTTTCCCAGACTCCCTCCTTGCTAGCTGTGGTGCACTAGCCCCCTTTAGGCTGTGTTCATGCAGCCAACTTCAGTCCTCTCCCGGGGATCTGACCACCGAAGCCAGAGCCTCAGCTCCCAGCCCCCACCTGTCCCAGCGGGTGAGCAGACAAGCCTCTCAGGCTGGTGATTGCTGGTCGGCACCAGTCCTCTGTGCGGGAATCTCTCTGCTTTGCCCTCTGCACCCCTAATGCTGTGCTCTCCTCCATCGCTCCGAAGCTTCCCCCACACCACCACTTGTCTCCGCCAGTGAAGAGGCTTCCGAGTGTGTGGAACCGTTTCCTCCTTCACGGCCCCCTCCCTGAGGTGCAGGTCCCGTCCCTATTCTTTTGTCTCTGTTCTTTTCTTTTTTCTTTTGCCCTACCCAGGTACGTGGGGAGGTTTCTTGCCTTTTGGGAAGTCTGAGGTCTTCTGCCAGTGTTCAGTAGGTGTTCTGTAGTAGTTGTTCCACATGTAGATGTATTTCTGATGTATCTGTGGGGAATAAGGTGATCTCCACGTCTTACTCCTCTGCCATCTTGAAGGTCGCAACTAGAACTCTTATACATTGTTGATAGGAATGCAAAAATGGTACAGTCAATTTGGACTACAGTTGTTTGTCAATTTCTTACAAAGTTCAATATACATTTACCATGCTCTGAAATATTTAGCCACAGGAAAAGAAAAAATATGTCTACACAAACATTTCTATATGAATAATAATGGAGACTTTATTTTTTTAATTCATAATCACCAAAACCCAGAAATAATAAAAATTTACAGCACCTGGTGAATGGCTAATACACTGTGGATATGCATAGAATGAATACTACTCAGCAATAGAAAGAAAAAAAACCTGATATATGGATAAATCTGAAATGCATTATGCTAAGTGAAAGAAGCCAGATTAGAAAGACTACATACTGTACGAGTTCATTTATATGAGATTCTGGACAAGGAAAAACTACAGGGACAGAAAACAAATCAGTGATTAGTAAGGAGAAGAGTTGGGGGAGAAGATAACTAGAGAGATTTTTTTTTTTTTGGCTGCACCATGCAGCATGTGGAATCTTAATTCCCTGACCAAGGATTGAACATGTGCCCCCTGCATTTGGAGCATGGTGTCTCAATCACTGGACCACCAAGGAAGTCCCAAGAGAGAATTCTTTTTGGGTGATAAAACTACTCTATATTTTGATTGTACTGATGATTACATGAGTGTATTCTTTTGTTAAAATTCATAGAAAAGGGAAAATTTCACTTTTTCTAATTAATATCTTACTTACCCTGACTATAAAATATAATAAAATGATTTTTAAAAAGCAAATGACAAATTGGGCCAAAATATGTCTAACATGTGGGACAGCCAAAGGGTTATTTAATATATACAAACTTTTATAAATATATAAGAAAAAGATGAACATACCAATTTATAAATATCTAAAGGATTTACTCTAACAATTTACAGAATAAAAATAAAAGTAGCCTATTAACTTAAAAATGCCTCATTAATTTAAAAGACTTTAGAGGGAGATCAAGATCAGCCAAGATGGTGGAGAAGAAAGACCCTGATCTCACATTCTCTCTCAGGCATACCAAAATCACAACTATTTGCAAAAAAAAAAAAAAAAAAAAAAAAAAAAATCAATGGAAAAGACTGGAACCTGCCAGAAAAGATCTTCTACAACTAAAGATATAAGGAAGGAACCACAATGAGATGGGTAGGAGGGCCGACGTGATATAGTCAAGTCCCATATACCTGGGTGGATGAACCACAAACAGGAGAATAATTATAATTGCAGAGGTTCTCCCAAAGGAGTGAGAGGCCTGAGCACCAAGTCAGGTTCCATAACCAGGGGTCCTGCACCAGGAAGATGAGCTCCCAGAACATTTGGCTTTGAAGGGGCTTACTTTCAGGAGATCAAGAGGGCTGGGGGAAATAGAAACTTCACTCTTAATGGCTCACACAATATCTTACACACTCTGAGACCAAGGGCAGAAACAGTAAGTTAATAGAAGCTTGGTTCAGACTTACCTACTGATTTTGGAGAGTCTCCTGGAGAGGCAGGAGGCAACTGGAGTTCAAACTGGGGACATAGACACTGGCAGCAGCTATTTGGGGAGCTTGTTCTACCACATGGACACTGGTGCTGAAAAGCACCATTTTGGAATCCTCCCTCTAGCTTACTGGACCAAGACCCAGCCCCACCCTAGCTCAACAGCCTATAGGTGCCAGTGCTGGGACTCCTCAGGCCAAGCAACTAACTGGGCAAACACACAGTCCCATCCATGAGCAGACAGGCTGCCTTAAGACCCCTGAGCCCACAGCTGCCTCTAGACATGGCCCTGCCCTCCACAGAGCCCAGGACCCATCCTACACACCAGTGCACAGGCACTAGAATTGGGACCCTCAGGATCCTTCAGCCAGAGATCCTAGGACTCAGCTCAACTCACTGGTGGGCAGACACCAGCCCCAGAATTGCCTGGTCCCCAGCCCTATCCCCCAGGATGCTTGCACTAGTCTTGGAACCAGCCTCACCTACCAGAGGGCAGAAACCAGCCACAAGAAAACCTCAGCCCTGTAGCCCACAAACCTGGATCACCCAGTAACAAGCCAAATCCTGCCCTGGGACCAGCTGGGCCCTGGCCCCACCTACTAGCAGGCCAACACTAGCTTTGGGACAACACAGCCCCTGCATCCAATTGTGTCAGGAACCAGCCGCAGTTCCACAGTCAGATGCCACATAACCTGGTCCTGCCAACTAGCAGCCAGCAGCCTTTGCACAAGGCAGGGCCTGGCAACCAAATGGACTGAGGGCCAACAAAGCCTACCAAACCACTGACATAACCTGCCACAACAGAAGGTCCCACACATTCCTCATAGGGGGAACCCCTAGAGCATGTAGCTCAGGTGACTAGAGGGGAGAGTGCTGCTGTAACACATAGGATGTCCCCTACAAAAAGCCACTTCTCCAAGGTTGGGAAACATAACCAAGCCATCAGATACATAAAAATAAAAACAGAAACTTAGGCAAAATGAGGCAACAGAAGACCATGTTCCAAATGAAGGAAGATGATAAAACCCCAGAAGAGGAACTAAGTGAAGTGGAGATAGGCAATCTACCCAAGAAAGAGTTCAAGGCAGTGATCATAAAGATGACCAAAGACCTCAGGAGAAGAATGGATGCAAGAGAGAGAAGTTATATGTTTTTAATAAAGAGTTAGAAAATATAAAGAAGAACCAAAAATGAAGAATAACTGAAATTTTAAAATACACTAGAAGGAATCAGCTGTAGACTAAATGATGCAGAGGAATGGATCAGCAAGCTGGAAGGCAGTGTAGTGGAAATCACTGGTTCTAAACAGAAAAAGAGAAAAAAATAATGAAAAGAAATGAGGACAGTTAGAGATCTCTGGAGCAACCTGAAGCTTGCAAACAGTTATATTATAGGGGTCCCAGAAGGAGAAGAGAGATAGAAGGGGACAGAGAACATATTTGAAGACAAAGTAGCTGAAAACTGCCTTAACCTCAGAAAGGAAACAGACATCTAGGACCAGGAAGCATGGAGAGTGCCAAACAAGATGAACCTAAAGAGGACCACACCAAGATACACTGTACTAAAATGGCAAAAATTAAAGATAAAGAGAGATTATTTTTTTTAAAAAAAGCAAGGGAAAAACAACTAGTTACATACAAGGAAATTCCCCTAAGATTCACAGCTGACTTTTCAGCAGAAACTTTGTAGACCAGAAGGGAGTGGTACAAAATATTTGAAGTGATAAATGGAAAAAACCTACAACCAAGAATACTCTACTCAGCAAGGATCTTGTTCAAATTTGATAGACAGATCAAAACTCTACAGACAAGCACAAGCTAAAAGAGTTCAACACCACCAAATAAGCTTTACAAGAAATGTTAATAGAATTTCTCTAAGCAAAAAAAAAAAAAAAAAGGCAACAACAAGAAACATGAAAATTATGACAGGATAAAGCTCATTGGTAAAGGCAAACATAGGGTAAAAGTAGGAAATCATCCATGCACAAAGCTAGTAGGAAGGTTAAAAGGCAAAAGCAGTAAAATCATCTATATCCATAGTAAGCAGTTAAGAGATACACAAAACAATCAGATGAAAAATCTAATCAAAACAATAATCCTGGGCTTCCCTGGTGGCACAGTGATTGAGAGTCTGCCTGCCGATGCAGGGGACACGGGTTCACGTCCCGGTCTGGGAAGATCCCACATGCCGCGGAGGGTATAGGCCCATGAGCCACGGCCACTAGGCCTGCGCATCCAGAGCCTGTGCTCAACAACTGGAGAGGCAAAATCAGTGAGAGGCCCGCATACTGCAAAAAAAAACAACAAAAAACCCAATAATCCTAAGGGGAGGAGAGTACAAATGCAGGATTGTCAAAATGTATTTGAAATTAATAGATCAGCAACTTAAAATAATCATATATATATATATGTATTACATATAGCAATATATACATACATATATGTATATATTGCTATATGTTAACCTAATGGTAACCACAAACCAAAAATCCATAATAGATACAAACAGACAAAAAGAAAAAGGAATCCAAACGTAACACTAGAGATAGCCATCAAATCACAGAAGAAGGGAACAACAACAACAACAAAAAACCCCACAAAACAACCCCAAAACAATTAACAAAGGGGCAATAAGAACATACATATTGATAATTACTTTAAATGTAATGTGAATTACATTTAAATATAAATGGACTAAATGCTCCAATCAAAAGACATAGAGTAGCTGAATGTATAAAAAACAAGACTCATATACATGCTGCTTACAAGAGACTCACTTCAGATCTAAAGGCACACTCAGACTGAAAGTGAGGGGATTGAAAAAGTTATTCCATGTGAATGGAAATCAAAAGGAAGCTGAGGTAGCAAAACTTATATCAGGTAAAATAGACTTTAAAATAAAAACTGTCACAAAAGATAAAGGACATTACATAATGATCAATCCAAGAAGATATAACAAGATGTAAGTATATATCTACTCAACATAGGAGCACCTAATATGTAAAGCAAATATTAACAGACATAAAGGGAGAAAACAACAGTCACACAATAATAATAGGGTACTTTAACACACCCCACTTACATCAATGGACATATTATCCAGACAGAAAATGAATAAGGAAACACTGACCTTAAACAACACCTTAGACCAAAAGGAATTAATAGATGTATATAGAATATTCCATCTAAAAGCAGCAGAATTCATACTTTTTCAAGTGCACGTGAAATATTCTTCAGGATAGATCACATGTTAGGACACAAAACCTGTCTCAGTAAATTTAAGATTGAATCATATCAAGCATATTTTCTCACCACAATGCTATGAGACTAGTAATCAACTACAAGAAAAAAATTGCAAAAAATGCAAACAGATGGAGGCTAAACAATATGCTACTAAACAACCAATGGATCACTGAAGAAATCAAAGGGAAATAAAAAATAACTGGAGACAAATTAAAACAAAGACATAATGATACAAAATCTATGGGATACAGCAAAAGCCATTCGAAGGGGGCAGCTTATAATGATACAAGCTTACTTCAGGAAACAAGAAAAACCTCAAGTAAACAATCTAACCTTACACCTAAAGAAACTAGAAAAAGAGGAACAAATAAAACCCAAAGATAGTAGAAAGAAAGAAATGATAAAGATCAGAGAAGAAATAAATGAAATAGAAACTAAAAAAGAAAAAAAATCAATAAAACTAAGAGCTAGCTCTTTGAAAAGAAATAAAATTGACAAAACTTTAGTGAGAATCATCAAGAAAAAAAGACAGAGAACCTAAATCAATGAAATCAAAAAATGACAAAGGAGAAGTTACACCCACTACCACAGAAAATCAAAAGATCATAAGAAACTACTACAAACAACTACATGCCAATAAATTTGACAACCCAGAAGAAAAGGAAAATTTCCTAGAAATGTACAATCTTCCAAGACTGAACCAGGAAGAAATAGAAAATGGGAACAGACCAATTACTAGTAATGAAATTGAATCATTAATAAATAAACTCCCAACAAACAGAAGTCCAGGACCAGGTGGCTTCCCAGGTGAATTCTATCAAACATTTAGATAAGAGCTAACATCTATCCTTCCAAAATATTCCAAAAATATTGCAGAGGAAGGAATCCTCCTAAACTCATCTGTGAGGCCAGCATCACCCTGATACTAAAACAAGACAAAGATATCACAAAAAAAAGAAAATTACAGACCAATAGCACCGATGAACATGGATGTAAAAATCCTCAACAAAGTATTAGAAAACTTAATCCAACAATATATTAAAAGGATCATATACCACAATCAAGTGGGAGTTATCCCAGGGATGCAAGAATTTTTCAATATCCTCAAATCAATCAATGTGATACACCACATTAACAAATTGAAATATTAAAAACCATATGATCATCTCAATAGATGCAGAAAAAGCTTTTCACAAAATTCAACATCCATTGATGATAAAAACTCTCCAGAAAGTGAGCAAAGAGGAAACATACCTCAACATAATAAAGGACATATTTGACAAGCTCACAGCCAACATGGTACCCAATGGCTTCAGGAACAAGACAAGAGTGCCCACTCTTGCCACAGCAATCAGACAATAAAAATAAATAAATAAATAAATAAATAAAAGGAATCCAAATTGGAAAGGAAGAAGTAAAACTGTCGCTGTTTGCAAATGGCATAATGCTATATGTAGAAAATCCTCAATATGCCACCAAAAAACTACTAGAACTCATCAGTGAATTTGGTAAAGTTGCAGGATACAAAATTAATATACAGAAATCTGTTGCATTTCTATAAATAAACAACAAACTATCAGAAAGAGAATTTAAGGAAACAATCCCATTTGCAATCACATAAGAAAGAATAAAAAACTAGGAATAAATTTAACTCAGGAAATAAAACACCTATATCTGAAGTCTATAAGACACTGATGAAGGTAACTGAAGACAACACAACAGATGGAAAGGTATATCATGTTCATGAATTGGAAGAATTAATATTGTTAAAATGACCATACTATCCAAGGCAAAATACAGAGTTAATGCAGTCCCTAACAAATTACCAATGGCATTTTTTCTCAGAAGAAGAAAAAATAATTTTAAAAACAAAGAAACACAAAAGACCCTGAATAGACAAAACAATCTTAAGAAAGAAGAACAGTGCTGAAGGAATCACACTCCCTGACTTCACAATATACTACAAAGCTACAGTAATCAAAACAGTACAGTACTGGCACATCATCAGACACATAGAACAATGGAAGAGAATAGAGAGCTCACAAATAAACACACATACTTATGGTCAATTAATCTGTGACAAAGGAGCCAAGAATATACAATGGAGAAAAGACAGCCTCTTCAATAAATAGTGCTGGGAAAACTGGACAGCTACATGTAAAAGAATGAAATTAGAATATTCTCTAACAATGTATACAGAAATAAACTCAGAATGGATTAAAGACCTAAATGTATGACCTGAACCCTTAAAACTCCTAGAAGAAGACACAGGCAGAACAGTCTTTGACATAAACTGTAGCAATAGTTTTTTAGATCTGTCTCCTAAAGCAAAGGAAATAAAAGCAAAAATAAACAAATGGGACCTAATTAAACTTTAAAGCTTTTGCAAAAAAAGCAAAGAAAACCATTGACAAAATGAAAAGACAACCTAATGAAGGGGATACAATTCTTGCAGATGATATAATTGATAAGGGGTTAATATCCAAAATATATAAGCAACACATACAACTCAACAGCAAAAAAACAAAGAGCCCATTTAAAAAATGGGCTGAACTGAATAGACATTTTTCCAAAGAGGACATGTAGATTGGCCAACAAGCACATTAAAAGATGCTGAACATCAATAATCATCAGATAAATGCAAATTAAAACCACAATGAGATATCATCTCACATCTCTTTGAATAGCTATCATCAAAAAGAACATAAGTAACAAATGTTGGTGAGGATGTGGAGAAAAGGGAACTCTGGTACACTGTTAGTGGGAATGTAAATTTGTGCAGCCACTTGGAAAACATTATAGATTTTCCTCAAAAAACGGTAAATAGAACTACCATATGACCCAAGAATTCCACTCCTGGGTATACATCCAAAGAAAATGAAAACAGTATTCAAAAAGATACGTGCACCCCAATGTTCATAGCAGCATTATTTACAATTGTCAAGATATGGACACATCAACAGTTGAATGGGTAAAGAATATGTGGTATACACACACATACACACACACACACACACACACACACATACATACAGTGGAAATTCTATTCAGCCATAAAAAAGAATGAAATTCTGCCATCTGCTACGACATGGATGGACTTGGAAGGTATTATGTTAGGTGAAATAAGTCAGACATAGAAAGACAAATACTGTATGATATCACTTATATGTGGAAAAAATAAATCAAACTAGTGAATATAACAAAAACAAAACAGACTCACAGATATAGAGAACAAACTAGTGGTCGCTAGTGGGGAGAAGGGAGAGGGAGGGGCGAGATAGGGTTAGGGGATTAAGAAATACAAACTGCTATGGATAAAATAAGTAAGCCACAAGGATAAATTTTACAACACAGGGAATATAGCCAATATTTTATAAGTATAAATGGAGTACAACCTTTAAAATTGTGAATCACTATGTTGTACAACTGAAACTTATATAATACTGTACATCAAATATATCTCAATAAAAAAATACAAAGGACTGTGAATTCAAGTGCCATATCATTTTTACCTATCAGGTAGACAAAGATTATGGAAGTAAATAATAATTCATAATTGAGGGTGCAGGGAAATGCCACTCTCACACACTGTTGATGAGAGTATAAACTGATGCTTCCTTTTGAAAGGTAATTTAGCAATATATTTTCAAGACCTTAAAGTTTTATAACCATTTTGACAAGCAATTTCACATCAAATTTTTAAAATATTAAAATAAATATTAAATTAAATAAAAAATATTAAGAATGTTTACAAGATTTCCTACAAGATTTTTCATCAAATCTAATAATTGGTAGAAATCTAAATGTTCACCAATAGGGCACTGGGTATATAAATTGTTTATTGATACAGTGGACTACAATTCAGTCATTAAAAAGTGTTTTAGATGGATAGTTATAGGAAGATCTTTATATTTTTAAATTTAAAAAGTGGATTATAACACAGTAGACTACTACAACTCCATTTTAAGAAACTGATTTATGTAAAGATCTAAAAGATATGTATACATATCACCAGTTGTTTGTAAGTAGTGAAATGACTATGATTTTTAAGATTGCCTTTTTATGCAAATTAGAACAATGTACAATTTTTGTGAGGAGTGCAGAGAAGTTGGCACTTACATACACTAACAGGAATGTGAAATAATACACCTGAGGGTGTCAGTTGGCAATATGTTTTAAAATTATTAAATAGTATGCATATTTTGGCCTAGCCATTCTACTTCCTGGAATTTATTCCAGGAATTATTCATAGCTATGTATAATGATTTATATGCAAAAATGTTCATAGGATCTTATTTATAATGTCAGAAAATTGGAAATAGCTTGAAAATCAAACATAAAGGGATTGGTTAAATATGTTATGGCACAGAAATTGGTTACATATATTATGACCATTAAAAATTGCATTGTAGAAGACTTTTTAATGTCATAAAAATGTTAATGGTATGATGTTAAGTAGAAAAAGCAGATTTCAAAATGATGTGCATGCACAGAATGATTCTGATTTTTAAAAATAAATTGTATTAATGAAAGTAAAAAAATTCCTTCTTATGATTTATCTGGGTATTATGCTAGCTCTTCAGTGAACTTGCAATACATTTGTTGTAATATATTTAAGTTAAACAATATGAAGACTCATAAAAATGTAGCATACTTATGTTAACATCATCTAAAAAGACCACTTTGGTAGAGTTGGAGTCATGAGGCTGAAAATTTTAATATTAATAATTGCTACTATTCATTTAATAGTTACGATATTCTAGACCCTGCAAAATTATTTGTATGTCCTTATAGTACTCTATCAAGTAGGAATCATTGTATTCTATTGATAACTTCAAGGATGTGGGGAGTGAGGCTCAGAAAGACTGAATAACTTGTTCATGCTCACGCAAACAATACAGGGTGGAGATAGGATTTAAACCCTGATTTATCTTTGAGATTCATGCTCTTGACTTTATACTGCCTCCATTCTCAGTTAAGCAGTTACAAATTAATTTAAAATCAGTTATTTTATTGTCAATTATTTAATTTGGTGGATTATCTAGGCTTCTTTCTTTGTTCTTCTCTGCTACTTTTTACAAATCTTTACTCTCTCTGATGTGGAAAGTTTGTTCTATGCTTGATGCTCCTGTGAGAGATTTGATGCAGATACATGTTGAAATTGTGTTTGTATTCAGGTTTTGTGTTATACATTTATATTTGAATCCAGGTTACTCTTGTCTCCTTTTATCATCAGTTACTGAGAGCACTTTTGCATCAAAAGCCTGAAAACACTGTCTTTCTCTTAGATCTCGATGTAATAGATTTTGATTTTTTAACATAAGCTTGAATTATTTTTCCCTTCTGATTGCAATAGGGAAGAACAAATCTGACTCCATATTGGATCTGTTCCTTTTACTTTAACCTTTGTATTCTTATTGCTTTTGCTATAGGTTAAGAATGTTGCCTATAGCTTGAAATATGCATGATAGCCTATTCTCAAGGCTCTGAGCTTTAAAGGTATAATACTTTTCCACTATAGAGATAAAAATTTGCAGTACAGGGACTTCCCTGGTGGTGCAGTGGTTAGGAATCTACCTGCCAATGCATGGGACATGGGTTCAAGCCCTGGTCCAGGAGGATCCCACATGCTGCGGAGCAACTAAGACTAAGAGCCACAGCTACTGAAGCCTGAGTGCCTAGAGCCTGTGCTCTGCAACAAGAGAAGCCACTGCAGTGAGAAGCCCATGTACCACAATGAAGAGTAGCCCCAGCTCGCCGCAACTAGAGAAAGCCTGCACACAACAACGAAGACCCAACACAGCCATAAATAAATAAATAAATAAATAAATAAATAAATTTATATATTAAAAAAGTTGCAGTACAGAGGATAACTTTTGTCTTTTCGGAGGTTTATAAGAACATCATGACCTGACCTACATGGACAGCTGCAAGAACAAAGGATTCTGACACCAAGAAGTTTGCAACAACCAACCACACCTCGTCCCCTTTTATTATAAAAGAAGCCTGAATTCTAACTCGAGAAAGATGGTTCTTTGGGACACTAGTCCACCATTTTTTCAGCCTCTGGCTTTCTGAATAAAGTCACTATTCCTTGCCCCAACAACTTGTCTCTAGACTTATTGGCCTGTCATGTGGTGAGCAGTATGAACTTGGACTTGGTAATATGATTATAAATCTAATATGTGTTTATTTGTTGAAAAATTTCCAGCTCTCATATCAGTTTGATTAGCTGAAATTGGGTGGTAGTGGTGAGTGGGGGTGTCATACTGTGCATTTGTAGGTCTTGGCTCCAGTCTCTTGCAAGTGGTAACTAGCACAGGGCAATGAAACTTTGGGCAATCTTGTAGCCTGGGCATCTGGGAGTCTATAAAGTGATGCTAAAGCAAGTAACCATATCCCAGTTACTCTCTACCTCTTGCTTTATTTTTCTTTGTAGCACTGGTCATTGCCAGTAATTATATTTCCATGTGTTTATTAGCTTATTCTCTGTCATCTCTCTGTCTCTGTGGAAGCAGGGACTTAATATTACTCATTACTGGATCCTTAGTAGGATTCAGTAGAATCCTACTAGGATTCACCTAGAAGAGTGCCTGGAATATAGTAGGCATTTAGTAAATATTTGTTAAATTAACAAATGAATAAATAAAAGAACTATGACTGTAAAAGGTGCAGAGAAGAGATAAGAAAGATTGTGAGGGGAGAAAAATAAGGTAGAAAGGTTATGGAGAATAGGTTAAAATGAAAGTTTTCCCCAAAATGACTGCTCTGCCATAAACTAGACCCCTGCAGTATTTTCTCTTTTTAAATGCAACAAAGGCTCCATTAGCAAAAATGTAGTTGTGAAGGTTAAATGCACACAATCGGCATTGATTTTATATAATTATCATATCCTCAAAATTGGAAAAAAGTCTTCAAAATTCTTAGTTGACCTCAGAATTATATCACCAGATTCCTGTTCAGACAAACAATTCCATAGCATGCCTGTGCCTGTTGGTTGGAATTCTCTTTTTCCTTCCCTCTTCGGGAAGTTCTAAAAATGTAGCAATCAAACTTCAAGGGGGAGAGCCAGAGAAGGAGGGTTTGGCAAGAGAAACTTGAAAGATATTTGCAATCTGTATGCCAGTAACTAGCCGGTATTTTACTTACTTGTATTGGTGTCAGTAAACCCTTTTATGTTCATATTATCTGCATTTACCCACAAATTGAAAGCATCATTTTAGTTTCTTTCTTTCTTTCTGTGTATCAGCTTGATCCACCTTCCTATGCGGCAGTTTACAAAGAGGAAGTGTGAACTAACATTTCTGAATTCATACTTATGCCAGACATTGCACTGAAAACTTCATATGGATCAGCCCATATAATCTTCACAATAACTCTGGGAGGGAGATGTTATTAAACCCATTTAAGAGATAAGAAGAGGGCTTCCCTGGTGGCGCAGTGGTTGAGACTCCGCCTGCCGATGCAGGGCACACGGGTTCGTGCCCCGGTCCGGGAAGATCCCACGTGCCGCGGAGCGGTTGGGCCTGTGAGCCATGGCCGCTGAGCCTGCGCGTCCGGAGCCTGTGCTCCGCAGCGGGAGAGGCCACAACAGTGAGAGGCCCGCGTACCGCAAAAAAAAAAAAAAGAGAGAGATAAGAAAATTGAGGCTCATAAAAGTTACCTATCTTGCCTAAACTCACACAGATAATGACTGGCAGAGGCAAGATTCAAACCAGTTCTGCCAAAATAACACAATTCTTATTGGTTTGTGGCTATTTATGGATTCTGTGTGGCACATCAGCTTTACTTTGTTAATTTTTTTTTTCTGGGAAAATAGCAAAGTTTAACAGAGTATTATTGTAGGTGTATCACTTTCTACTCTTTTTGCTAATAGTTTTTCTCCCCTTTTTTTCATATACATGTATAGTTTAGTCCTTTTCCTCCAAAGAATTCAGTGATCTTTGCAGGCTTTTAAAATGCCAGAAAAATTCAGACAGAATATGATCAAGTTTATGAGACATTGTATAAATCTGAAACGACATTTCTGACCAAGCTGATTCTTTCCCCAGGTCTGTGGGCCTGTGGAGTAGCAGCAGTACTGTGTAATGTTAGGGGAGAGTAAGGAGGTAAGTAAAGAGAAAGATAGGGATGGCTATCTCAGGTAAACCTGAGGATGGGATAGGGGGAAGCTCTGAAGGACATCACCTTCTCCCTACTCTTCCCCTATGCTCAAGGGCATTGCATTCATCTGATATCCCTGAGCAAACCCTAGAAGTAGCTTGTCTGGGCTCAAGGAGTGAAAACTATCCCTGAATCCCACTTACAGACACAGGGACTTCCAGATTGTGCTTATCTACTTTAATGCTTTCCTGTCTCCTCTTTTCTGTGTGGATCCCCCCAACTCCACATTTTTAGGTGCAGTATGGCAGATTTATTAAAATATTTCTTACCCCCTCAGACCAGCTCATCCTTCTGTACTGTCTGTAATCCATGCTAGAAACCTTCAAGTTGTCTTTGACTCTCCTGATGCTCAAATATTCAATTAGTTACTAACTTCTGTCATTTGAACTTCTTAAGCTTGTATTGAGTCTGCCTCATCCATCCATCCATCCATCTTTGTGTATGTCTATTGTGTTCTAGACGCTGTACAAGATGCTGGGAATTCAGAGATGATTGAGACATGAACCTTGTTTTCACTTTCAAGGAGCTCACATTATAGCTCAAAACACAAGCCAATTTCCATTACCCAAAAAATTAAGTCCCTATGCTTCAATGTGGTGGCATTCAGGGTTCTCCACTATCATGACTCCAGGGTCTCTCCAGACTCCAGCTCCACATCTTTCTCCACTCCTGAGGTATTCCCATCTGACTATTCTGTGACCCTCCACATCTCTATCTTTTGTTCATGCCCAGACTGTGCTTCTTTGAGGCTTTACCTAGTGAAAATCTTATTCATCCTCTAAACCTCAACTCAAAGGCCCACTCCTCTTTGGAGTTCTTTCCACCATCTACTCAGAGTTAATCAAATTTCTCCTTGTGCTCTCACAGTGCTTATGCCTCAAGAATAGGATTGATTTCATTAGCTTCAGATAAATCATTGTTTACCATTGTTGCTCTCCCCTTAGATTATAGACACCTCTAAGGCAGTAACTTGATTTATGCACTCTTTTATTCTCTCTGTCACTTATGAGGCTCAGTAAATCTCCTGTTGGCTATAAGACTGTTCAGTAAAGAAAAAAATATTATATGACATTCATATTGAATTATCTGATATAATTCAACTTAAAATTCTAGAGTCTTTTCTCCTACTCTTCTCTTGGCCCCTATCTCCTCCATTTTTGGTGTATAAATTTGTCCCCATAAAATGAATCTATTGAGAGAAATATTTGTCTGACTGCCACTGTTGCTTTGAAGGAGAGGTACCTCACATCATGTGAAAGGCAGACTCAGCCTGGATTCAAATCCTGACCTGTCATGTGACCTTGAGACCATCAAGTTATCCTTTCTGTACCTCAGCTATAAAAAGGGTGGTCAATAAGGCTCACCTCATAGGATGGTTACAAGAATTAACTGAAGTATGTGTGGAGCACATAGAATAGTGTGTGGAATATATTAAGTGCCCAATAAAGGTTAGTCCTAATACCATTTCCAAAAAAGTACTGTGATGACATTTAGATTTTATCAGAACACAAGGCAGAATAATAACATTTAGTAAGTTCCTTTGAGTGTATCAAAACATTTCTTGGATTGTATCATTCAATTAGTGGATCATTTTTGAATTCATTTTCTCAATATGTTATACTTTAAATATTACTCAAGAATCATGACTTAAAGTTTGAAGCATTTGGCATTAACTTCAGGCTTATTAAAAGAAAACTTACCTACTTTCTACTTACTCCCCTGTTGCCCCTCTTCCTCACTTGGCTTTCTCATTACATCTATATGTCTTAGTCATTTATCCTAGTGAGAAAGTCTTCCTTTGCTGAAATCTATGTGCATTACGTTTTTAACAACCTGTTCAAAACTCTGTTGCTCCAAGAAGTCTTCTCTGACTCATACCACCTGACTGTGAAGGCCAAACGGGTAGAAGCCCTTTGGCGCTTATACAAGTTGTCACATTATTTAGAATTTGTTCATCATAATATTCATAAATATTTTAATTCAATCTCATGTATTTTCTCCCTGCAGTTAGATATCCAGTTCTCCAAAGCCTGGGTCATATTTTCCCCCAGGATTTTTCACACCGTTCTTTGCAGTGAGGAACACTTGATGAGATTCCAGTTAAGAGCTGAAGATCCTGAAAAACAAAAATTGATTTTTCATTTTATTTTGAATCTATACTCCTTTAATTATTGCCTTTGTTTTTCATTATTTCAGGGTTGGTCCACAAGACTTTGGGTGGTGGGGCATAAAATTTCTTCTCTTCTTATGACTCTCTTCTTATGACTTCTCTTCTTATGACTCTGACTCTCAAGAGTCAGAGTCGGCCAGAAGCATGAAGAAGACTCAACACAGTCAAGAGCCTACTGGGAGAATGTGGCAGGATGGCAGTCTGTTGCTCTCTCTGCAGTATCTGTAATGTCAGACTAATGAAACAACCTAGAGGCTGGCATTGGCCCCTTACCTTCCCAGGAGACAGATCTGGTCCTAAAACATAGAAATGCCTACAAGGAAGGTCTGAGATTAGAATAATTCTCATCACAGAAAATCCCTCTTCCAGGCCTGGTCCTAGATTAACTGTTCTATACCAAAGTCAAAGAGCTGAAGAGGACTCCTCTTGGCTGGGGTTTCATATTGCTCTTGCAACTCAGTTTCATCTCATCTTTACTCTGTCACTCTGTGGTTACCAACAGCATTGGCCAGCAGCCTTGGCCAAGGAAGTGCAAAGGACTATTATTTGCTCTGACTGTTCTGCACAAAGATTCCAAGTAAGGATGGAGCAAAGGCCTTGGCAATTGTTTTTGCCTTTCACAGATGAATGGCTGCAGTCCACCTAGTCCCTTAGTTGCACCTGCTTTTATTCCAAGCACCATGAACACAGATGTTCAGAATATAAAATCAAGATTCCAAATTTCTGAACTCATTCCCCAGCTCTTGTCTCAAGTGACAAAACACTTGCCTTCTGGGGTTTGGAGACAAAGCAAGGATTTGTGACTACTGCTGATCACTTCTGGAGCTGCCCTGAGGCTGGCCATTAACAACTTGAAACCACACTTTTCACTAAGTGTCCAAGCCTCAGATCACCTTTTACTTTCTTGGGGTTACTAAAGGGTCAAGGTGATGTTAGGAATGTAAAAAAGATGCTACATGTGCCTGTGAGATCAGGGTTTGTGGTAAGCAAGGGCCATCATTAATTCTCCATGATGACTTCTCCACAGGACTTGCTCAAACACAAGGAAGGGACCCACCAGTAATTAGATGTGCACTCTATACATATTGTACCTGTTAAGAGGAATTGGTCATGGTCCTGTAGCACAAACTTTGTGCACCAAAGATCTCAGGTTTGCATTTTGTTCATGCTTAGCAAATCCCTTCTTGCTGTGGGTGTCAGGACAGAGGGGGCTGACAGCATTCAGATGAACTGTCCCAGACCGAATCCAAAGCAGGAGCTCGTAGGTCTCCTCTGTTGCTTCACACCACACTCCAAACACGATGGCTGGCTTACACACCTATCCTACCTGGGGTCTCTCTGTGTTCCCTCTTCACCTCTATTCTGTCACTGTCACAAGGACCAGATGCTGGCCTGAACACTCTTAGCCAGGAAACAGCCAGGGGCTGCCACAAAGGATCCTGAGCAAGTGATTAGACACAGCATCTAGATTAGTGCAACGATGGGGAAAATTCTGGCCACTCACACACACACACACACACACAAACACACACACACACACACACAAGACAGAAATCCAGATGGTAAATTTGGGGTTCTTTCTATATGAATTAAAGGATTGACTTTTTCTTTTCTGTTGGAATTTTGACAGGGATTGCACTGAATCTGTAGATTACTTTAGGTAGTATTGACGTTTTAATAATATTAAATTTTGTACCATGAACAGAGGATGTATTTTCATTTATTTAGATCTTCTTTAATTTTGTTCAGCAATATTTCCTGGTTTTCAGTGTATAACTCTTAGCTCCTTGGTTAATTTATTCCCAGGCCTTTTATTCTTTTGGATGTAATTGTAAATGCAATTATTTTCTTTTTCTTTTTTTTTTTTTTTTTGCAGTACACGGGCCTCTCACTGTTGTGGCCTCTCCCGCTGCGGAGCACAGGCTCCAGATGCGCAGGCTCAGTGGCCATGGCTCACGGGCCCAGCCGCTCTGCGGCATGTGCGATCTTCCCGGACCAGGGCACGAACCCGTGTCCCCTGCATTGGCAGGCGGACTCTCAACCACTGTGCCACCAGGGAAGCCCAGCAATTGCTTTCTTAATGCTTTTTCAGATTTATTGCTGGTGTATATAAACACATCTGATTTTTTTGTGCGTTGATCTTGTACCCCAAAGCTTTGCTGATTTCATTTATTATCTCTAGTAGCTTTCTTGTGTATTCTTTGGGATTTTCTCTATATAGGATCATGTTATATGTAAATAGAGAGAATTTTACTTCTTTCTTTCCAATTTGAATGACTTTTATTTATTTTTTTGTGCTCTGGCTACAACTTCCATTACAACATTGAATAGCAGTGGTGAAAGTAGGCATCCTTATTTTGTTCATGACCTTAGAGGGTGAAAGCTTCCAGTCTTTCATGACCAATTATTTTTTTTATCTGTGGGTCTTCCATAAATGCACTTTAGCATGTTGAGGAAGTTCTAGTTTATTCCAAATTTGCTTCTATTTGTTTCTTATCATGAAAAGGTGATGGATTTTGTCAAATGCCACTTCTGTGTTAATTGAGATGATCATGTGTTTTTTTCCCCTTCATTCTATTAATGTGATACATTACATTGATTAATTTTCTTTTGTGTAGCCACCATTGCATTCATGGAATAAATTTCACTTGGTCATTGTGTATAAACCTCTTAATAAGTTGTTGGATTCAGTTTCCTAGTATTCTGTTGAGGATCTTTGCATCTATACTCATCAGGGATATTGATCTGTAATTTTCTTTTTCTGATGTCTTTATCTGTGTTTTGCACCAGATAGGACCAAGGTAGTGCTGTTTTCATAGTACCAGTTAGGATGTGTTCCCTCCTCTTCTACTGTTCAGAAGAATTTGAGAAGGATTGGTGTTACTTCTTTAAATGTTTGGTAGAATTCACCAGTAAAGCTGTATGGTCCTAGAATTTTCTTTGTTGGGAGGTTTTTTGATTACTGATACAATCTCTTTACTTGTTATAGATCTGTTGAGATTTTCTATTTCTGCTTGAATCAGTTTAGGTAGGTAATTTACGTGTTTCTAGGAATTTGTCCATTTTATCTAGGTTATGTAATTTGTTGGTTTACAATTGTTCATAGTAAAGGATTATAATCCTTTTTATTTCTGATGATTCGTAGTAATGTCCTCACTTCCATTTCTGATTTAGATAGTTACTTCTCTTTCTTTTTCAGTGTGTTATTAATTTTTACTCCTCCTTCTGCCTCTGCATTCCCCTCCCCCTCCTTGATCAATCCTTCAATCCTTCCCCTCCCCTCTCTTGTTCTCCTTCTTCTCCCTGTTCTTCACTACTTGCTTTTCTTTCTCCCTTCTTCCCTCCCTCCATCCCTCCTTCCCTCCCTTCCTTCCTTCCTTCCCTCCCCCTGCTCCTCCCCCTTTATTATTTCCATCAGAAGGCAAACATACTGTAGAGTGGCCCAGCTTAAAAATATAACACTCTCTTGAAAACTCTGTTGAAAAAAATAAGAAAAAAGAAAAAAAGAAAGAAAAACAATTTGTCATTCTCTATCAAAAACAAAATGCAAAACCTTTCATTCTAGAAATCCTATTATTAATTTTTTCTAAAGACAATTATTTTTTTACAAATGCAAAATGAGGAATGCATAAGTGTATCCATTGCAGCATTGTTTGTAACTGCAAAAAATAGAAAACCAAATAAGTATCCATCAATAGGGATTAGGTTAAATAAATTGTAGTAGTTGCATACTATTGGATACTGTATAACCTTTAATAGGAGTAAAATTGGTCTTTATGTACTGATATAATCTACAACTGCAACATAGATTTTAAAGTGAAAAATGCAAGAGGCAAAACATGTGTACCAAGCTACCATTTTGTAAAAATATATTTTCATATGTACTTACATAAGAAGAATATCTCTGGATAAGAAACAATAACAGGGTTTACCTCTGGAGAAGGACAATGGGTGACTGGGATACAGGGATGGGAGAAAGATCTGAGTTTCAATATATTCTCTTTGTACCTTATATTTTTCCTTGTGAGTACATTCCTAATTCAAAATTAATTTAAAAATTTGAATTTTCATCAATAGCTGCCCAATCTGGGTTTTTAAAGTGATAGAGTCTTAGACTTTGCAGGTTGTCTCATCCAATCTTTTTTACCAATGCAGGAAACTTTTCTACTATAAGAGCAGCACATAATAGTCTTTTACTTTCTTGAACATTGTATTAATGGGAGCCTACTCCTTGCTGAAACTGCTTGTTCTACTTTTGTATAGGTCTAATCCATTTCTTCCTTGATCAGTTTAACTAATATCTATTAAATACTTAATAAGTATTTGGCATTGCATGACTGTTGTAATTCCTTCATTACATAGACCCCCAAATGTGTCTCTTCCTTTGGCATCTATTTATTTTACTTTTGGTTTCCAGAGGATTACATGAGTAGCCTTTACTAAGTGGAGAGCCCTTATTCTGTGCTAAATATACTCTGCTCCCTATTCTGTTCCTCATAAGAAATATGGAATGGTTTTCAGACCCTTGCTTAACCCTGGAATATCTTATCTATTTTTTTGTATGCTTTCTACACTGTGGAGTCCTGAACAATGTCAATTCCAGAGTTGGCCAGACTAGCAGAGAGCAGATATATTTTGATCTGCATCTTATAATTTTATTCCCACAGCTTGACAGTATGTTAATTTTTGTTGGCAATTTTGTGAAAAGGGTCAAATTGATTTTATAGTAAAGAAGAGTCAGTAAAAATGAAAAGACAATCCAAAGAAAAAAATTTGCAGATCGTATATCTGATAAGGGACTTGTATAAAGGTTATGTAAAGAACACTTGCAACTCAATAATAAATAGACAAATAATTAAAAGATGGGCAAAGTGTTTGAATAGACATTTCTCCTGAGAGGATATACAGTAGGTCAATAAGAACATGAAAATATGCTCAACCTCATTAGTCATAGGTGAAATGCAAATCAAAACTACAAAATACTGTATCACACCCACTAGGAGACCTGTAATAAAAGATACAGACAAACAAGTGTTATAGAGGAGGTGAAGAAATTGGAACCCTCTGTATAAAGGTAGCATGTACAATCATACTATCATGATTGTAAAATGATGCAGTCACTTTGGAAACAATCTGTTCCTAGGAAACTCAAACATAGCCAGCAATTCTGCTCCTAGGTATTTGTCCAAGGGAAGTGAAAACATATCTCCACACAAAAATTTCTACATGAATATTCATAGCAGCATTATTCAGAATGACCAAAAAATGGAAACAACCCAAATGATCATCAGCTGATGAATAAATTAACAAATACAGTATACTCATAGTCACTGAATATTATTTGGCCAATAATAATTCTACGGTATGGATGAAACTTGAAAACATTATGCTAAAAAGCCAGTCACAAAAGATCACATATTGTATGATTCCCTTTATATGAAATGTCCAAAACAAGCAAATTTATAGTGACAAAAAGTAGATTAGTGATTGCCAAGAAATGGAGGGAATGGGGATGGGGAATGACTGCTAATGGGTATGGGATTTCTTTTTGGGGTGATGAAAAGTTCTAAAATTTTATTATGGTGGTGGTTACATAACTATTAATATACTAAAAACTACTGAATTTTTCACTTTAAAAGCGTTAATTTTTATGAATTAAAAGGGTTAATTATTATAAATCAATAAAGCTTTTTTTGTAAAAGTAGAGCCTGTAGGTCAGGAATTCTCGTGGATTTTGTGCCATGAAATTCCATTCGCAACCTAGTGTTGTATCCTTTCTTGGAATGTTTTTAAATGCAAAAATTAAATACACAAGACAGCAAAATGAAGGCAATTAACTGAAATACAGTTCTATTCTCAGGCTCACCTTTTGAAATATTGTCAAATCATGTCTCCGTTGTTATTGTTGATTTTGAACTTTAATGCAGAGGTTTATATTTATTTTTGTTAAATTCCATCTTGATTGCTTTTCATCTCTGCAGCTTGTCAAGATATTTTTGATATCTGCTATTGTCATTCCACAATATGGCGGAATGAGATTCCAATGAAGTGCCAAATCTCATGTCCTTTGAGCTTTGTTGGAGGTATAATAAACATTCCTCCTTTTTCTGCATTTGAATTATTGATGGGAATGTTGAATAGCACATAGCTAGGTTCAGACCTTATAGCCCTCAACTACTTGATGTTACTACATGAACCTAAGCATATTTTTAATGAATTTACTTACAAACAAAATCTTACTCTCATTTAGCCCACATACCATAGTTTTTATTTATAAAATGTTATTCATTCATTTATTGATTAAGTGTACATTAATTAAATGCCTGCTATGGACCAGGATCTTTGCTAGATGCTGAGAGTATGGTGGTGAATATGACATACTCTTTACCCTCCATTTAACTTACAGCCTGGCAGGAGAGACAGATGATATGTTCAGTGTGACAGGGAGCAATAGGAGGAGCAAAGAAGACTGTTGAGGCAGGTCAGGGGTCAGATCATGAAATGCCTAACATAGCTAACTAAATATGGCATATTTGCATATCATGTAAAACTTTAGTGCTCTAAACTATTTTTCTAATATTACAATTTAGTAACCCTGTTAAAAAAATGAAGTGTCATGGATATGGCATGACTTTTCTCTGTGAACCTGTTTTTGTTTCCCAGTCAATTCTCCTTTCCAAGTGCTCACAAGGCATCTCTTTTTAGTAATTTTGTAAATAATTTTGCAGGAGCTTGGCACATGGATTGAAGACCAGAATAAACTGTGAGCAACAAGAAAGAAGAATGAAGTCAACTCACAAAGAGAAGTCAGGAGGAAAGTAGAAGTGGACGAGGCAGTGTTCAAAACCGAGTTCAAATTTTTCATAACTGCAAGCCCATTTGGGGCTCTGTGAAACTGTGTCACTGTATTAAATTCTTCTTTTTCTGCTTAAAATGGTTTGAGATTTTTAAGACTTGTTTTTGGAAGACCTCTGGCTAACACAGATATACTGCCTTCTCTGCTTTTCTGAGAACGTATTTACCTTCTTAAAATACAGCATGACTTCCCCCTCTCCACTATTAGCTCTGTTTCTTTTGAACCAGACATGTTCTTGTTTTCCATTGCTATCTATTTTGTTGTCTTTTTCTTTTATATTCACTCCACTTATAATACACTCCTTTAAAAATCCTAACCATCCTTCAAGACATCAAATAGTTAAATAAGTCACAAAATCATTGCAAAGACTGCCCAATAAAATGTAATATTTGTTGTCTTTGAGTTCCCTTGATTTTTTTTGTACTTCTCTTTTAACTCCCCCTTTAGAAGTAAATATTTTGAAGAAAATTATTTCTTCATTTTTTTAAACTTCCCCCACCTCTATCAGTCCAAGCCTAGTTCCTTGTATATAGTACTTGCTCAATATATTTTTTGTTGAGCTGATGAATTAAACTGATGCTACTACACACTATTATTATGCAAGTGGCAAAAAATAGGCCCCCCAAATTAAGTGATTTGCTCTAAGGTAAACAGCTACTGAGGAATAGTTATAGGACTAGAAATTATGCCTGATATTTAGTAGACATACAATAAGGATTATTGATAAATTCATTTTTTCATACCACAACTATTTTTTTGAGTCCTTTCCATGTGTCAGGCTCTGTTCTAGGTGCTGGATATTCAGCAGTGAATGAAATAGGAGTGAATGAAACTGACAATAGGGAGCTCACATTCAAGTTGAAGATGAAGGATAGGGAAGAAGAGATAGGATGTGTGTGTGTGTGTGTGTGTGTGTGTGTGTGTGAACAAGATCATCAGTGAAAAATCTTACTTAGGTGCTAACATTTGAGTAAGACCTGAAAAAGTTAAAGAAGCAAGTCATGCCAATATCTTGAGGAAGAGTGTTGTGAGCAGAGGGAAAAGCAAGAGCAAAGTCCCTGAAGCAGAAGTATGCCTGCTGTATTCTAGGAACTGAAGACCTGAGTGGCAGAGAGTTAAAATTATGGTGGGGAAAACTATAGGAGATGAGATCAAAGAGATACCCATGGGCCAGATCAAGTAAGACCTTTCAGCCCATTAAATATTTTGGCTTTTATTTTACTCTAGTGAGATGGAAAGCCATTGAGGAGTTTGAACAGAAGTGTTTCGTCTTATTAACTTTCAAGGATCTCCCTGGTATGCTGTAATGAGGGAATCAGTTGAAGAGGAAGCAAGAGATAAATCTGGTAAATGAGTTAGAAGGCTATTGCAGTAATCTAGGCAAGAGAGATGATGAAGGTATGGTCCAAGGTAGTAGGAATGGCAGTGATGAGAAGCGGTCTGATTCTGGACATGTATTTGAAGATAGAGCTGAATGAATGATCTGCTTATATTAATTGCCCAAATTCCTAACCCTAAGATAGCAAATAAGCAAATTAGAAAGTTCAATGGAATTGATTCTAAATAGCCCTTGTAAATTATACTTATATTTTTTAAAATGCATATTTAACACCAAAGAATTTTCTTAACAGATTGGAACCACCTTTTTGAGCATGCTGATTCTTAAGTCTCTGAACATTCAAAAGGAGAAGCATTAATTATTCACTCTCTCACTTCCTTCAGGACTTTACCCAAATGTTAACTTCTCAGTGAAGACTTCTCCACACATCACTCACCCTAGCTATAACCATCTCGTCCAACCTTCCATGCTGTTTTCTCCATAACAATTACCATCTAACATTACTTTTCCACTTATCTATTTTTTAATTATCTGACTTCTCTCACTAAAATGTAAGCTCCATGAGGATAAGGTTTTTTGTCTATTATATTTACTACTATATCTCCAGTACATAGAAGACTGTCTGGCTCATTGTAGGTATTTAATAAATATTTCAGAAATGAATGAGTGAATGTCAATGTAGGCAGTTGATTTTATGAGCTATTCAGGGGTAGCTGAATAACTGCCTAGAGATTGTAACCTCTTTACAAGTATCTACTGCCGATCACCTTGAATCTACTCCGATATGTGCCTCTTCCTTCCCTGTAGTCTCAAAAAGAGCTTCCCATCTTACTTTCCTGACTATTTAGTTTCGTAATTTTACAGTGACAGTGGTTTTGATTCCTGGAAAAATAAAAACCTCTGGGAATCTAACCTATAGTTTTCTAAGTGTACAAACAGACACCGTGGTCAACTCTTGCTTTTTTTCTACAGCTGGGCCATATTAGAGTTAAACAAACAAAAAAGTATGCTCTTTGTTTGGAATCTGAGTAATTGGTCTGAATACTTTCCACCACAACCAGTGAAAGAAAAGACCCTGTTGAATTAAAATGTGAAAATGATTTTTAAATCATGCAAGTCTAAAAGGCAATATGATTTTTTGTATCTTTACTTGTGCTTGTTTCTTTCACCTGTTTCAGAAGTGAAATTGCTTTTTCCAAAATGAATGCTTCTGCCTGTGTGCTAGACTTCATTTCCTCCTGACCACTCGGTGATCCTCTTGGTCTCTTACCTGGATGCCGCATTGCTTTTTAATTGCCTCCAGTCTCTGTTCCTCCTTCAACCAGTACTCACACTGTAGCCAAAGAGATATTTCTGACACATGACTAAGATTATGCCACCCTGTCCTTCTGTTTACTTGTATGGAAATTATCTATCTGTTGATCTCCTTGACCAGACTATGAACTCTTGGAAGGCTAGTATCACTTTATATCAGCGACTAGTATTGCACCTGTCACATAATAACGCTATTCAAAAGTCTTCTCTTGTTTCCCATTTTCTATGAAGCAAATTCACCTAAATGCTATTCAAAGTCCTTTACAATTTCACCCCATCTACCTTAAAAAAATCTCCATCTCTTACTTTATGCCCTCCGTACTGCCCAGCATATGAACAGGGTATTCTGGGAAATGAGAGACATTTTGACAAATATATTTTCAAAATGGCCACATCATAATGTCAATCATTATATATTTTTAATCACCTCTTGTCCCCATTTTTGGCCCTAGTGTCTCTAATTGAATATCCTCTAGCCTCGAACTTCACTTCATCCTGAGGCATGATGAAGCACATTTAAACATTGTCTGATAATTTCAAATGTGGAAAAATATTTGCCCTTAAGGCCAAGTCAAAAACCCTCTAGGTCAAATTGGTCTCATAAAATGACTCTGTCCATCCTGCTGGATACTTGCTGCTTCTTTAGCTCACTGTGAATGTTCACATTTGTACCTTGAGTCTTATTGTTCCATTTGCCTTACATTCCACTCCCTACTCTACTATTCCCTTTCTGGTTAGACCTGTCCAAACCCTACTCATTTTACCAACATAATCAAAGCACTACCTCCCCTATACATACTTCACTGCTCCCTCCTGGTAGCATTTTTTCCACTCCTGGCTTCCACAAAGAAGAGTTTTCCCTTACCATTCCTGGCCTCTTTCTCCTCCTTGACTTTCCCCCATAGAGTAAGTACCTGCTCAGTGGGTGACAGCTTTTGGTCCAGATGTCTGAAGTGGATAGAGTTAATCTATCAATGATCCTGAGGTTGCACATTTGGTCTCTTTTCTCGTTCCCTCTCCACTTTGACCAGTGGGAGGTAAGACCTGAAGTAAGTGTGTCTACTTTGCAGATTTAAACTTTTCCTCTGTTGGGCTGTTCCAAGGTCCAGACTGGAGGGTAAAGGAATAGCAAACTCAATTTGGCTTTCACACTAACCTTTGTCCTTCAGTCTACTTTCTGTTGCTAATAAAGTTGACATATTGCTTGTCTAGTTTTTTTTTTTTTTTTAACCTTATCTCTGAATTTGTTCTGAATGCTGGTGGAGAAGAATGTACTATCTATTAGGCTCCCTTCATTCTAGTGTTCTCTACATTATTCATTAATCTTTTAGAGCTAAGACCATGTCAAATTCATCTTGTATCTAATGTGTCTGGCTCAGGTATGAACACATGATAGGTGCTCAGTATGTGTTTCTTTGATTGAATTAAGCAAATGTGCAAATGGGAACCTTAAAACTGTGATGAAGCAGAGACATCATGGGTTGTCCTGCTGAATGTAATGAGCACCAGCATTTATTTGTACAATTTCTTGTGTGCTTTTGACATTAATTAGCATAAAAGAGCCAGAGAGTTACCCTGAAGCAATCTATGTGTAATGTAGTAACTGACAGGTGCTGACAACTGATCTGTGGAGTTCTCTGCTCTAGAGAAGTATGGATCTGACACAATCTCGAAGGCCCAGGCTTTAACAACTTGTGAGAATACAAGAGATCACATTAACATTAATATTTGAGTTTCACCAGTACCTGGACCCTACCTGTCACTAGGAATCCAGCCTTCTCACCTTATTTAGCATGTTATCCAAGTGGTTGGATATCATAAGTACACAAGGATAAATCCACTTTGCATTCTTTGACCCAGTCATTTCAAAGTTACCTTAGCCACTTTCTCGGCTGCCTCTGCCTTGCATGAAAACACATGCCAGAGCAGTGCTGGGTCCTGTGCTGCATTTTGTCACCAAGGAAACAGTATAGAGAGAAGAACTTAGGCCAGAGGACTGTCTGCGCCTTGAAGAATGGCTGCACCTAGTGAAGAGGAGGAGGAATTAGAGGAAGATGACCAGTGACAGAGATCAAACTGGTAAAAGTTTCCACAGCTGGTTTGGCAGAAAAGCTCAAACATGTTAAAACTAGTTTTTTTAGCTATTTATTTATTTAAACATCTTTATTGGAGTATAATTGCTTTACAATGGTGTGTTAGCTTCTGCGTTATAACAAAGTGAATCAGTTTTACATATACATGTGTTCCCATATCTCTTCCCTCTTGCATCTCCCTCCCTCCCACCCTCCCTATCCCACCCCTTTAGGTGGTCACAAAGCACTGAGCTGATCTCCCTGTGCTCCGTGGCTGCGTCCCACTAGCTATCTATTGTACATTTGGTAGAGTATATATGTCTATGCCACGGGAAGGGAGAAGGGTAAGCTAGGATGAAGTGAGAGAGTGGCATAGCGATTTATTTTTAAGAATATCATCAGAGACTCTCATAAATAGGTAGCATATGGACGTTTATTCTGATATTATTTTTATGAGTCACTTCCTGGGTGCAGTTTTGGCCATCTGGTAGAACAAAGTTCAGGTTGCAGTGATGAGTGGGTGAGGAGGAAATAGAGGCAGTGAAATCGAGGAGATAAGTGTGACCGGACCTTGAGGAGAATAGCAAAAGTCTCCCGTCAGAAACAGAAAGGAAGTCAATATGACTGAGCAGAGGAGAAGGGAGGGTGGGTAGAGATGAGGCTGGAGCATAATTAGGCAGGGCTTCATAAGCAGGGATAGGGGACTGCGTTTTAGTTTGAATGAGATGGAAAATAATTGGAAGATTTTAGCTAGGGAGTGAGATGATCCTGTTCAAAAACACTTACTCAAGCTATTGTTTGAAGGATAAATTTTAGGGGGAAAAGTGGAATTAGTGGGAATCCCCTGGTGGTCCAGTGGTTAGGACTCCATGCTATCACTGCAGGGGTCTGAGTTCTATCCCTGGTTGGGGAAGATCCCGCAAGCTGCACTGTGCAGAAAAAAAGAAAAAAAGTGAAATTAGTGGGAACCAGTTAGCAGGTTATAACAAAGGACTAAACAGCCAGCAGTCAGTGTGGATTTTACTACAACCATATTTTTTCCCAATTACATTAATAACCCTGAAATAAACATAAGATGTAGATTTCCCTCATATTTTAGGTTTTTCCCTTTGGAGAGAATTCCTGAATTAGAATGACTGAATCAGAAATACAATTTTCTTTTTTTCTTGAAGGTGGTTTGTAGCAGCACTGTTACCAACAGCCAAAAGATGGGCACAACCCAAATGTCCATCAGTGAATGAATGGAAAAACAAACTGTGATATATACATATACTCAATGGGGTATTATGCAACCATACAAAGGAATGAAGTACTGATACATGCTACAAGGTGATGAACCTCCAAAACCTTATGCTAATTGAAGAAGCCAGACACAAAAATATAGCATATTGCATGATTTTATTTACAAGAAATATCCAGACCAGGTAAATCCATAGACAGAAAGCACACTGATGGTTGCCAAGGGCTGGTGGAAAGGAGGCATGGAGAGTGACAGCTTAAAGGATCCAGAACCTTCTTTTGGGAAGATGAAAGTGTTTTGGAACTCAGTATATGTGGCAGTTGCCCAACATTGTGAAGGCACTAAATGTCACAGAATTATACACTTTAAAGTGGTAAACTTTGTTTTATGGGATTTTATCTCAATAAAAATTAAAAAAAAATCATCTGTATATTTCTTAACTTTGAGAAACCTCATTTGCAGTGTTTTCAATAGTGCTTTCTGAAAGGGTGATAGCAAGTTACCCTGGTGCCAACAAGATGCAAAAGCCCGAGTTTCACCCTATATGCCTGTCTGTGTGTTTGCAAAAAGCATTTCAGTTAAAAATTCCCATTTATGTGATTGTTTCTGAGTCACATTTTCTCATAAAATTGTCTCTTTTTGTCTTGTACTTATTTATCTACTGAGGTCTTATGCTTCTGTTATCATTCTGTACATGTCTTGTGAAATAAACATATTATTCCCTTTTCTCTTTTGTTTCTTATGCATATTTTTACACAGTTTGTCTGCCTTTTTAAAAAGTATACTTTTTAGGGGTTTCCCTGGTGGCGCAGTGGTTGAGAGTCCACCTGCCAATGCAGGGGACACGGGTTTGTGCCCTGGTCCGGGAGGATCCCACATGCCGCGGAGCGGCTGCGCCCGTGGGCCATGGCCGCTGAGCCTGTGCGTCCGGAGCCTGTGCTCCGCGATGGGAGAGGCCACAGCGGTGAGAGGCCCGCGTACCGCAAAAAAGAAAAAAAAAAAAGTATACTTTTTAAAAAAAATTTATGCCATGAAGCCTATTTGTCTTTTTCCACTGCGATTTCTTCTTTTACCTCTGGCTGAGAGACTCATCTTTTTTAAAAGATCTGACTAAATATTCAATTCTATTTTTATCTAGGTTTTCTATGGTTTGATCCATAGTTTATTTTTAATAGTTAAATATTTTTATAACATTTTCTATGGGCAAATAAGAAGTTGTAATTTCTTACAAGAATGATGTAATTCTGAGCATGGTTTCTCAAAATTGAGCAATCTGCAGACCACTTTTATTTATTTATTTATTTTTTATTTGGGTATAGTTAATTTACAAAGTTGTGTTGGTTTCTGCTGTACAGCAAAGTGAATCAGTTATACACACATACATACATATATATATATATATATATATATATATATATCCACTATTTTTTAGATTATATTTCCATACAGGTCATTACAGAGTATTGAGTAGAATTCCCTGTGCTGTACGGTAGGTTATTATTAGTTATCTATTTTATATATAGTAGTGTGTCTGTGTCAAACCCAATCTCCCAATTTATCCTCCTCCCCTTTCCCCTTGGTAACCATAATTTTGTTTTCTACATCTGTGACTCTATTTCTGTTTTGTAAATAGGTTCATTTGTACCATTTTTTGGATTCCACATTTAAGCAATAGCATATGATATTTGTGCAGACCATTTTTAAAAGAAAAAAATTATCTTGACTCCAATGATGACAAATTATTTTTATTATGTTATTTCCTACTATGGATTAAATTATGTCAGCCCAAAATTTGTATATTGAAGTCCTAACCCTAGCACTTCTGAATGTGACCTTATTTGAACATAGGGTTGTTGTAGATGTAATTAGTTAAGACAAGGTCATACTGGAGTAGGATGAGTCCTTAATCCAATACCATGTTCCTATAGAAAGGGGACATTTGGATGCAGACATGCATGCAGGGACACCATGTGAAGACTGGAGTTATGCTGTCACAAGCCAAGGAACTACCAGAAGCTAAGAGAAGGACTTGGAACAGATTCTTCCCTAGTGACTTCAGGGGAAACATGGCCCTGCCAGCACCTTGATTTTGGACTTCTAATCTCCAGAATTGTGAGATATTAAATTTCTCTTGTTTAAGCCACCCAGTTTGTGGTACTTTGTTATGGCTACTCTAGCAAACTAATATATTTATATATGCACACTCCATAAACCTACAGTTCTTTTATAGCTACCAAAGCAAAACAAGTTTACAAAGCACATATATTTAAAATTATAAACCCAAAAAGTTTTAAATGAGCTACACTAAGTTAATGTGACAATCGGTATAATTTTGCTACAACTATATCATGGCTCCCAATATGAATATATTCCTGACTGCATATTCCTGAATGCAATTCTCCCAGCTTTTTTCTACTCCAGAACTTTCCTTTATACAATGCTCATGAAGTCATTTAATTTTCACTTGACCTATTCAGTTCTCCCCTGTTCTTGACAGTTTATAAACCTAACTGCAAATATGGGCCCGGAAATCAGGCCATAGTTCTTGGTTCCATGGTGGTCATCCAAATAACCCAGGATATGCTTATGCCGATCATTTTTTAGAAGACCATTAAAATTAAAATGCAAAATAAAAAATTCTCATGGGAACCTTGCAGATGTCTAAGAACACATGGCACAAACTACCAAGCATGAAGAGACTTCAGTTTGAGAAAAGTTTAATCCTGATAGACCCTCCCATCTGGTGAGGTTTACACTGGGAATGGCTTGCCCTACTCTTTCCTTTTCAGTTAATGAACTAGGCCATTGAGACAGAGACACTTCACCAGTGACCTCACTCTGGTTTGCTTCATGTCCTATTCCCTTCTCAGAGAATCCTGAAGATGCTGTGGTTGCTCTTTCAAAGTCAGCTTACTTGCTGCCACTGGTCGTTAAAAATGTGAGCTGTGAATATGGTTTAATACAGTGTTCTCATGACCTAGTGCCAAGGTCTTTTTTTTTTTTTTAATTTGCTGAATTTCAGTTCAGCAAAAAATATGAGTTGAAAACAAATCAATCAAAGACCAACAGGAAAGGGTGGATTTGCATAAGCATTTACTGGAAAAAAATAATCCCAACAATGTAAATCTAGACTGCTGTGGTCTTATTTCCCAAAATGCCCAGAGTAGGAACCGGAAAGCCAGCAAACCACTTCTCACGCTCTATAATTTGGAAGAGGAGAGAACTAGATTTCACAGTGTTTGGACACCTTTGCTCAACTATACTGTAAGCACATTTCTCTCCAAATGTCTGGGAAAACTAGCATTCCTCTAAAATGCAAGATTTTGCCCAAACCTGGGCCCAAAACAAGGCTTGAAGAATTTATTCAAGGTTTCTTTTAGAAATAAGTATCACAATCATTGAAACATTCTAAATTAATTTTACCAATGTTTGCTAGCGGGGTTAGCCCACATAGCACATGCTGATTCACTTCCTTGTGCAGTGCCGCATCCTGGGACCAGGTGAGAGCAGGGATGCCAGCAAGCTGGGAGCACTCAGGTAGCTCTCTTCCCAAGATGGCTTTGAAGTCAAGATGATTCAGGCAACTAAACAGTCTTCATAATGGGGATCCTGGAAAGAGTATGTAGCACAGGGAGAGAAAGCTAAATTTGAATACTTGAAGACCTTAGACAGATTACTACACTTTTTTACCTCTTGTTTTCACATGTGTACCTTGAAGAAATTGACATACCTTATAGTGTATTGTAAAAATTAATTGAAGTAAAATATGTACTCTGCCTCAGACACACACACACACACACACACACACAGGCACACACACACAGGCACACACACACATTATATAATACATACACATACACACAAATTGTGTGTTGAATTGTTTGAAATTGTCGGTACTGACTACTTTTTGACCTACAAAAATGACAATTTCATATGGTTTGACGTAATATGCATATAAAGAGTTATGCGCAGTGGCTAAAAAGTAAGAAGTACTACCTCTTTGGGGTAAAGAAACCATATATCTATACTTAAAGACATGATGGAAGATACCTGACCCAACACAACACCCAACAGTGGGAGAAGAGAAAACTAAAAGGCAGTGTGATAGATGTGTACGTCCCCAGCATACGTTTATGAAAGAGCACAACAAAAGAACCGAACTAGGCAGTAGAGCCATTTTGGCATTTAGACGCTATGTTAACATCAATTCTTCAAAGGAAGCAATTTGTGAAGCTTAAAAATAGAATATGCCCAACTTTCCAAGGCAAATTAAAAATGCACCTTGACATTGCCTTGATATTTATTTTTTATTTCCTTAACTAACCCTGAGGTGTTGTCTCATGTTGATGTCAGGATGTGAGTCATAATATTTTGCTCATTCACCTTTATTTGCTAGCACAATGGAATGGGCCAGCCTCCGAGACAGCCCCAATTACAATAGTTTTTCGACTTTTCAGACTTGCAATGAGCAATGTCCTATCAATTTGCCGCCCCCATGTTCAGTCTCCGGAAATGTCTTGTCACCCCCCAGGTTCTGTCTCCTGATTAATGGCTCAGATCTTGACTTTTCAACTAGGTGAACTTCCTACCCAGTGGTTGGATGGATTCCTGTGGCTTTGTCCAGTGAGGAGACAGGGTGACCACTAACAGGAACTGGGTTGAAATGGTGAGGATCCAGGTCAGGAGTGCTTTATTAATTGCAGCTACCAGGACTAGAATGAGGTCAGGAGATCAATTTAGTGTCTGTATTGAATTCTTACCCTTTAGGCTTAAAAAATGAAAAGCCCAAGAAATGTAACTTCACAGGGGCTGGGATGGGGGTGTGTGTGAACTGTCAGGAAGGAGAACTCCAGGGTGGTTTACACCCAAATTTCCATTAATTCCCTGTGTTCTCTGGAATTAGATGTTCAGGGAAACCCTCCCCAAATACAGAAATTTCATCAGGTTTCTTACCAGACAAACAGACCCAATGCATTGCTCAATGTCTGTATGGCAAAAATTATATGCTGTGGTGTATGTAAAAGAGGAAAACCCATAAGTGGAGGGCACCTCACCCCACAGTAAAGAAGTGCCGATTTCGGTGGGTAGCACCACAGTGGCTTCCAGTAACCTAAAGAAAAATATTATGTTAAACTGTTTCCCTAATGTGATACTTTCTTCAAAACAGAAACAGTGAAACATTTAACTCAATAACAATATTCCAGATCTTATAACAGGATCTTAATGAATCTTTAATTATTTTTTGCTTGTTTTTAATCTCTTTTTACCTGTTGGTTCATTGTTGGTGATTTTACAGAGATGGGAATCTGAGTGACAAGCCCTCTTTATTTTGACTTGGAATTGTTTTCTGTCTGAAGTCTGAAGAACTCTGCCCCAGTAATTATATAGGACAGGTTTAAACAAAGGCTAATTAGGAGTGTTATGTGTAAATACCGTATGTCATATGGAAATACCATATCCGTTTTGGAATGTTATTTTTGATCTGAGCAAACTTGGCTTTATATGACAAAATTTCTAGTAGTAAAGACATGATCAATCAAGAATTATGCAGTACAATTAAGTGTATACTTTGTTTCCAAGATGCCTACTGAGTGATTAGTGTAAAATGCTTTAGCGTGAATCAGCAGGTGAAAAGTACTGGAGTAACACCTTGGGAAATTACCAGTCTAAGACAGCTGTCATATTTTTCCCAGCTTTGTCCTTGGGAACTCTTACAGCAAACAAGTCATTGAATCACCATGTATATTGTTAACAACAAACAGAAAGTGATTTGTCTGGTTTTTGTGCCCTACTGGATCAAAGGTGATGATCAAGTATTATATAGAGATCTTTTAAATCTTTCAGTCTTGAGTGTTTAACTCTTTTGACTTCTAGCCTCAAGTTTCCTTTGTGAGATATCCTTCTTTTTTTCCCCCCCAAATTCTTTTTTTTTTTAGTTGACTTACATTATAGGATAGTGGTTAAGGGCATGGGCTTTAGTGCCAGAAAGAGCTAGGTTTAAATCCTTCACCTACCATTTATTGGCTTTAAGAAGTGTGACTTTTCTGAATTTGTTTTCTTATCTGTAATAAGGGAATGATAATAATAATAATTTTTAAATGTAGTTATGTATTATTACATAAATGAAATAAGATTATTTAGCCTAGCTACTAAATAAATATTAGGTGTTATTATCATTATTCTTATTTAATTTCTATATCAATATGTATAATGCAGCACGGTTGTATAGGAACAAATTAGTCAAGAAGAAAGTTCCCTTAGTATAAAAGTGATTAATTTAAGGGAAATTCTTTTGGGAATATCCCTTAAATCAATTAACTTTGACTATTGCCTCACTCTCTTTGCCCATCCTGCACTATCTTTTATATTCTAACAGGATTAGCTAACCCTAGGGAAGACTGTGAGGCAGCCTCAGAATTTTAGGGGAGTTAATGGTTTGCTTAGTACATACCATGCCCACAGCCCCCTGTCCAGGAGTGACTCGCACCTTTGTTACCATACTTTATGTTGACCATCATAACACCATCATGCCTATCGAATTTAACCAGGACCCTTGAAATCAAAGGTAACCATTCATAGGCTTGCCAGAAAATTCTATGGGAGGAACAAATCTATACTGGAGAGTATCTAAATGAATCAATCAGATTCTCTCTTAGAATTTTTGGGGGCGGAGGGGTGGGGGGGAGACTGAAAAACCTACAACCAAGAAGACGATAAGCAGACACTTTGAAGACATAAATAATCAGAAGCCACGAAATAAGGAGGATTGGGAGAGTCAGGAGTTAGTATAGGCAGTGGAGAATAAAGCAGGAACAAAGAATCAGAGAGGAGAAGTGAGGCACGAAGCCAGCTGTGTCCCCGAGTTAGTGTCTGGCTTTGGTGGGGGTATCACCAGAACTGCTGCTGGACCACTAGAATTGCCATTGAATTGGGAAAGAAGTTTGGTTCTCCATGAGGGCTGCTAGATGACTGTAAATATGTTAAAGCTAACAGGCCTCCATAAATCCCTTCAGCTGTTCCCAGGGAGTGACCACTTGGTGACCAAGTTCTGATTTCTTTCTCTCCATTTCTTCATTTCTGTTTAGCTAGTAGATAACCTGCCAGCACTGTGGGCTTCTGTATCCAAGCATCCCAGCAGCACGTTTTTCACACCTTCAGTCACCTTTCAGGTTGGCCTTGATTTTAAGACCCCATGCACTATGTACTCAAAGGTAAAGACTGGTGAGGAGAAACGTCAAGGAGAAGACCCCTGTGAGTGCATTAAAGCAAAAAAGAACATGATTTATCAACTGGAAACCAGCTTGTTTATCTCCATACATCTGCCTCATATGCCCTCTCCTAAAATGCCCTTTGCCTTTTTTCTCTACTAGTCCAAGCTCCTCACCAAAGCCCTGCAGAACCTAATGAAAATTCACAGCCTCCTAGAAGTATTTTCCAGTTGAGGGATTTCTACCTGATCTGCCCTAGCTCTTGATTATTTCTGTTGTCCCATATTAGAATGTGGTAAGAGAAATACTACTGCTTTGTAAAAAGGATTCTGTTAATTGGGATTTTCCCTTGTTTTGTCTAAAAGATTAAATCTTCTATGTCTTGCATGTCTTCTAAAACTTTAACTATGCTTCATGCATGACTGACGCTCAACAAATATTAGCTAATCTTCAGTAATAACAAATTACAACAACAATAACTGACATTGATGATAAGTAGGAGGACCTGCTTATATATCAGGTAAGGTACTGCTGCTTTACTCATATTATCTCTATTCCTTATATTGTTATGAAAGAAGGATATTTTTCACTCCTAGTTTATACACAAGAAAAATGAAACTCAGAAAGTTAAATAATTTTGCCAAAGTCACACAGCTTTCAAGTCACCCCATGAAGATTACACTCAGTGCCTGTTTCCATTGTACACCAATGGTTAACTTTTTCAGGTGAGTGGACTCTATGGCTCAAGTACCACTGTTGCTTATTACCTGAAATTTGTTTTTATAGCTGTCTACTTTATTTTGAAAATAATTTGCCCTTCTGAACTAAGATTTTTCTTCCTTAAATGGCTTTTAAGGAAATAAAAATTCATTTATTTGTTATTTATATTTCTCTCTTTCTCTCTCTCTTTTGTGGTTATGGAAAATCCAGCAGTGATTCATACATACAGAATCAATTTAAAAGTTTTTATTGAAGGTATGCAGCACCATCTTCCCTGCCCCAAGGGCATGGCTCACAAACTCTTCATATCATTTATACTTTAATCCAATGTTAAGCCACAATCATTGTCTGGAGTTGAAGCCAGACAACATGACTCACATTATTTAGTGACTCTTGGTAACTTAAAATCTTACTAACTTACAAGAGATTGCAAACAGCTTCTTTAAACTGTATGTATTAATGTTAATAGTATAATAATAATATTTAGGTTACTAACATTCTAATTAAATAAGGCTACTTACAATTTAAACTGAATTTGGGTTTAGACGATTTTTCTGTTTAATCTATCCATCAACCAGGGAATTGTGAGCACTGAGTTCATAAGTATCAATAATTAATAAATAATTGCAAATAGCATGCAACCCACAGAAAACCTTATGAATTATACAGAGGTTAGGTTCACAGAAAATTCTCTTCAGACAACTAAAAAGAAATCTATAAGCCTCCTCCTGATTGATTATATCATGATCAGGGAGTTGCTTTTTTCATATTTTGTTGTATTTGTTTTCCTGAGACTCAAACAGGCGTGTACTGAAAAGGCAATTGCATTTTTATGGCAGAGCAAAGAGCAGATAAATACACTTTATAACAGGTAATCTGGTCTGGGATGGAAGAGTAGTTACAAAGCTCAACTAAGTTACCACCGTTAGTCTTCTTATATCTCTACTGCTCTAATATCTTTTTTTTTTTTTTTGCGGTACGCAGGTCCCTCACCGCCGTGGTCTCTCCTGCTGCGGAGCACAGGCTCCGGACGTGTAGGCCCAGTGGCCACGGCCCACGGGCCCAGCCGCTCCGCGGCACGCGGAATCCTCCCGGACTGGGGCACAAACCCGTGTCCCCTGCATCGGCAGGCGGACTCTCAACCACTACGCCACCAGGGAAACCCTGGTCTAATGTCTTTTGCCTTAAACATCATCTCTGGATCATGGCAGTTCAGTGCAGACCAGAGCTATTCACAAGAAACTGACAAATCAGTGTGCCAGTGTTAATTTGGACAAAGGAATATCTGCTAGGTAAAAATATGACTATTAAAGAATCATATCCAATAATTTATGCATTCTTTTCCACTGAGATACCTATATGAGTAATATAATCAAGAGCATAGTTTTCTTGGTTTATTTGGAGACAGAGCAAAAGGCCCTGGGTGATCTTAAAGGACGGTTCCTTCAGATTTTATCTGTTACCCCATTCTCCCTCACAGACCAGATACTCCAGACAGAACAAGTAGATACTGCTGCAGACAAATGCGTCTATATGTCAATCCTTACTCTGTTAAAATTATATAAAAGAAACAAAAGTTATAAAACTCTATAAGAACCAAGACAATGCGAGGGTTTATTAACACTTGAGAGATTTCAATAAATTTCTGAAATTAACAAAATGATAATACTGGTGTTTCAGTACTTGTTTCATAAAATTCTGTGTTTGATACTCATTTTATTTTTTAAAAACATATTAAGAATTTATAAAAAACTTAAGAATCATTGAAATAAGTTAGTTAATGCATTTTAAATATAAACATTTATAAGAATATTCTAGGACATAAAATTTATTAGCACTTGTCAAATATGTATTATCTTTCTAAAATAAATTATCAAAATAAATTGTTAAAATAGAAAACAACTTATTTTCATAGTCTTTTGTTTCATCATTTGTAAATGAATTTTTCCTATACATGAACTAATTTCAATATTCTCATCTTCATACCTAAAATTTTGGGGACATCTTCCACTTTGCTGTCATAACTCAATAATTTGTCTCCATTAATTGTGTGAGCTTGGTCATGAGGAATAATAAAGTGCTGAATTTTTCAAACAATTTACATTTTAACATTTTTTGTATCATTTTCTGGGCTACCTGTTTTGATAGTGTCACTCTCACTGCTTTCTAGTGTGTTTTTTTGAATTGGAGAGAAAGGGGTAGAGTTTCAAGTGGTATCCTGTACAGTTGAATGTTATCTATCACAGGGGACCACAGAACATGGCTGAGAATGGATGCGTTTACATGGATCTCATCAGCAAGTCATTTTTTTTAAAGTGATTATATCATGATTTAGAGACCTAATGTTCTTTATTTTCAAAAAATTAATTAATTTTTTAAAAATTAATTAATTTATTTATTTTTGGCTGCATTGGGTCTTTGTTGCTGTGCACGGGCTTTCTCTAGTTGTGTCAAGAGGGGGCTACTCTTTGTTGCAGTCCATGGGCTTCTCATTGTGGTGGCTTCTCTTCGTTGTGGAGCATGGGCTCTAGGTGCACAGGCGTCAGTAGTTGCAGCATGTGGGCTCAGTAGTTGTGGCTCGTGGGCTTTAGAGCGCAGGCTTAGTTGTGGTGCATGGGCTTAGCTGCTCTGCGGCATGTGGGATCTTCTCAGACCAGGGCTTGAACCCGGGTCCCTGCACTGGCAGTCGGATTCTTAAACACTGCGTCACCAGGGAAGCCCCAGCAAGCCATTTTTGACCACCGCTGGTTTTTGGGAACCATTTCCTGATTGACTGCCTAAATTTGGCGGGTGGGTCATCTTAATTTTTGAGATTGTGACCTATCTCCATTCCCATCAACTGACTAAATTCTATAAGATAATGAGTAATGGTGGAGAAAACTGGTTCAAAATCATTCATTTAATCTGGATATGGCAAAATACCTTGAAGCAAATGAAATATTAGGATGAATGTCTCTTATGCAATGTACTTGCCTCTTCAAACTGAAAGCACTCCACTCTGCAGTCATCCAAAAACTGGCGGGTATAGGACTTTCCAAGATGTGTAAAGTATTTATCTTTGGAGGAAGAGTAGATCAAATTCTATATTTAACCTCTTGCTTGAGTGGTTTCATCAGCTTGCATATTTGTACAAGAAGGGGTCAGGATCTACTTAATCGTTTGTGTTTGTCAGTGTTTGGGAAATTTTGAAAAGAATTTTGGTTTTGGAAAAAATTGACACATATCCTCAGTGATGCTATACCAGGAATATGGCTCATTTCCTAACATCTGGATTATATTAATCCCATTAGCATTGGACTCATGGTTAAAATGGTCTGGCAGCAAGGTGATTAGATGAGTTCCCAAATTGAGGCAAACTAGCAGTGAGGGTCCTTGGGTTATGACCCATAGGGAAAATTCCTCCCATCCCTACAGTCCTGTCTAGTTCTGTTAGTATCTTTGTATTTAGGTGTCTGGAACAGACTAACTCGGATTCTTGGCCACCCTCTAGTTAAATAAGAGTCAAAGCAAAAGGACAGTGCTTGGTCCTTTGTTGTTTCAGAATAAATGCCATTTTCTTTCTAACCCACCTCCCTTCCTCCTTACCTTTTCTCCTTCCGTCTTTTTCTATTATGTTGCCCCTTTCCTTCTTTACTCTCCTTCCTTCCTTCCTTTTTCTTCTTCCTTTCTTCCTCCCTCCCTGCTTCACTCATTCTCTCCCTTCCTTTCTCACTCTATTCTTTGTTTCCTCTCTCCCTCCTTACCTTCCTTCCAATGTCAGAGGGCAAATTACAAGATCCCTGTTGCTCAGCCAATTTTAGTGATAAAGTCCTCAAAAAAAAAGAGCAAAACTTACATTCTACATTTAAGGCAACTAAACAAGGAGTGAAGCCTTTGCTTCTATCCATAAACTTTTACTTTGGACAAAAGAATGGGCTATACTTGCTCTGTCCCTGAACAGAAAAGAGTGCAAAAAGAAAATAGTGATAAATAAATCACCTGCCAACATTTTGATCCTATAAAAGAGGCTCAGTGAGGCAGAGGATCAAAGTATCTCCTTCCAAACCCCCACCCTCAAGTGAAGGTTTTCAGAATCCCAAGCAGCAGAGGCCACCATATCTGTGCTAATGGCCTTTCTGTTCTGGAATCTCGATGTCTGCAGGCCCCTATCAATCCCACATCTATTATACTTGTAGATAACAAGATCTCCTCACCAAGGCAGAATTGCTTCTCACAGAGGTGATATCTCCTTCTCTTTTAGTTTTCTGAATTTAGCATGTAGTTGTTACATTTAATGGGTATAATTGTGTGCTTTATTTCTAGCACTATGTGAAAGGCTTTTATCAACTCCCCTTGAAATGAACACATGGGAAGAAGAGCTCCTGGGGAATAGACTTCAGCACATGCAAGCCTTCTTTGGTCTAAAAGCAAAAGACTAACTAGATGCTGAAACTTTAAACCTTATGAAGCAGCTAAGGTGTATGTATACGTGTGTGGGGGCTTCCTGGCATAGTGGAGTATAATTTTTTCCTAAGAAAATGAAATGACTAACTGATAATTTGACCTACAGGGAAAAAAGTGGCTTATAATTTTTTCTCTGTGCAATGTGTAATATTACTTTAGCTGGCAAGATCAGCTTTAGCAGTTTAGCATGTATTAAGAAGTAGTTGGAGGAATACATAGTATCCTAGACTATCCCAGTCAGCAGTCTGAACTTCTAATCCTAGCATTAACTTTATCTTTTGGTGTGGTTTTGAGGAAGTTTCTCAATGTCTTCGAACCTGTTTTCCAATGTAATATAAAGGGATTAGGTTAGATGACCTCTAGGTGTACTTTAGGGGTCTATATAAGTCTGTTATCCCTAAATCACATTCTTATGTATTCCAGATGAGGCTAATCTGGTCTGGAATACTTGAATATTGACTTAGTAAATCAATATTGACTTAGTAAATATTGATACTTGAATATTGACTTAGTTACTTGAATATTGACTTAGTAAATCTTCCCTAAAGGGCTTAACATATCTTAGAAGAAAATAATTTTTTAATTAAAAAATATGATGGAGAACTAATAATTTCATTTTTACCTTGTGTAATAATTTTAAATGAAAATTGAAATTTAAAATTGTTAAAATCAGTTGTTTCTTAAGAACAGTAGTGCTAAGAATTTTCCTGCAAATTTAGAGTTCAAAAACAACAAATATTGAACCTATGTTATTGGGCAGAACTGATTTTTTTTTTTTTCACAACTCACACACACACACTATATTTTATTTTTACAAGAGATAAATAAGCTGACACCAAGCATTGTAAATGGATGACCACAACAAAAGCAACAATGATTGCAATTACCAAACACGAAACACACTCATACTATGTCATAATATTGACATTCAGTCCAGTAATCCTCCACTGTAACAGCTCCTTTACTTTGCAGTGAAAATTGATTTGTATATTTTTTTGCCTCTGAGTCCTTGTGGAATTTTTTTTTTATTCAAACAGAAAGTCACAAAAATTATAATCATCCTCATCAGTCCCATGTAATTAATTTTTTTTCATCTTGATTTTTGTTAGCACTTTTATGAATTCATCAGTTTTCCATTAGAGTTCTGAAAATGCTTATTCATTCAGTTCAGCAGTATAGTCAGTTACCAGAAACCTGTACTTGTCAGTGTCTTTTCCATGAATTCTTTGAAGATGAAACGCTTTTATAGGAACATTTTTGAGAAAGCATCAGAGTACACCCAGAACTGTCTGTAAATAACAAAAGACTTAAAAATGACCAAGGTTAAAGATTTAATGAAAGTTCATAATAATGCAATTGACAAGGAAATTTAGTTATTTCTAAGATATACATTTTAAAGTAATAACTAGAATTATGACTTATAATATTATACCAGACCATATAAGATTTTTAGAAATTTCATGTAATGTCTGAAACATTTATATTAACATATTTCCATACAAATAAACCAAAGAAAGTTTAGTATTAGTTGTTGTTTTTGTTTGTTTTTTTATACAGCAGGTTCTTATTAGTCATCAATTTTATACACATCAGTGTATACATGTCAATCCCAATCACCTAATTCAGCACACCACCATCCCCACCCCACTGTGGTTTTCCCCCCTTGGTGTCCATACATTTGTTCTCTACATCTGTGTCTCAACTACTGCCTTGCAAACCAGTTAATCTGTACCATTTTTCGAGGTTCCACATACATGTGTTAATATACAATATTTGTTTTTCTCTTTCTGACTTACTTCACTCTGTATGACAGTCTCTAGGTCCATCCACATCTCAACAAATGACTCAATTTCGTTCCTTTCTATGGCTGAGTAATATTCCATTGTATATATATACCACATCGCCTTTATCCATTCATCTGTCAATGGGCATTTAGGTTGCTTCCATGACCTGGTTATTGTAAATAGTGCTTCAATGAACATTTATTATGTGTCTTTTTGAATTATGGTTTTCTCTGGGTATATGCCCAGTAGTGGGATTGCTGGATCATATGCTAATTTTATTTTTGGTTTTTCAAGGAACCTCCATAGTGTTCTCCATATTGGCTGTATCAATTTACATTCCCACCAACAGTGCAAGAGGGTTCCCTTTTCTCCACACCCTCTCCAGCATTTGTTGTTTGTAGATTTTCTGATGATGCCCATTCTAACTGGTGTGAGGTGATACCTCATTGTAGTTTTGATTTGCATTTCTCTAATAATTAGTGACATTGAGAAGCTTTTCATGTGCTTCTTGGCCATCTGTATGTCTTCTTTAGAGGAATGTCTATTTAGGTCTTCTGCCCATTTTTGGATTGGGTTGTTTGTTTTTTAATACTGAGCTGCATGAGCTACTTATATATTTTGGAGATTAATCCTTTGTCCATAGATTCGTTTGTGAATATTTTCTCCCATTCTGAGGGTTGTCTTTTGGTCTTGTTTATGGTTTCCTTTGCTGTGCAAAAGCTTTGACATTTCATTAGGTCCCATTTATTTACTTTTGTTTTTATTTCCATTACTCTAGGAGGTGGATCAAAAAAGATCTTGCTGTGATTTATGTCATAGAGAGTTCTGCCTATGTTATACTCTAAGAGTTTTATAGTGTCTGGCCTTACATTTAGGTCTCTAATCCATTTTGAGTTTATTTTTGTGTATGGTGTTAGGGAGTGTTCTAATTTCATTCTTTACATGTAGCTGTCCAGTTTTCCCAGCACCACTTATTGAAGAGACTGTCTTTTCTCCATTGTATATCCTTGCCTCCTTTGTCATAGATTAGTTGACCATAGGTGCATGGGTTTATATCTGGGCTTTCTATCTTATTCCATTGAACTATGTTTCTGTTTTTGTTCCAGTACCATGTTGTCTTGACTACTGTAGCTTTGTAGTATAGTCTGAAGTCAGGGAGTCTGATTCCTCCAGCTCCGTTTTTTTCCCTCAAGACTGCTTCGGCTATTCCGGGACTTTTCGGTCTCCATACAAATTTTAAGATGATTTGTTCTAGTTCCGTATAAAATGCCATTGGTAATTTGATAGGGATTGCATGGAATCTGTAGATTGCTTTGGGTATTATAGTCATTTTCACAATATTGATTCTTCCAATCCAAGAATATGGTATATCTCTCCATCTGTTGTTATCATCTTTAATTTCTTTCATCAGTGTCTTACAGTTTTCTGTATACAGGTCTTTTGTTTCCCTAGGTAGGTTTATTCCTAGGTATTTTATTCTTTTTGTTGCAATGGTAAATGGGAGTGTTTCCATAATTTCTCTTTCAGAGTTTTCATCATTAGTGTATAGGAATGCAAGAGATTTCTGTGCATTAATTTTGTATCCTGCTACTTTACCAAATTCATTGATTAGCTGTAGTAGTTTTCTGGGGCATTTTTAGGATTCTCTATGAATAGTATCATTTCATCTGCAAACAGTGACAGTTTTACTTCTTCTTTTCCAATTTGTATTCCTTTTATTTCTTTTTCTTCTCTGATTGCCATGACTAGGAATTCCAAAACTATGCTGAATAATACTGGTTAGAGTGGACATCTTTGTCTCATTCCTGATCTTAGAGGAAATGCTTTCAGTTTTTCACCATTGAGAACGATGTTTGCTGTGGATTTGTCGTATATGGCCTTTATTATGTTGAGGTAGTTTCCCTCTATGCCCACTTTCTGGAGAGTTTTTATCATAAATGGGTGTTGAATTTTGTCAAAAGCTTTTTCTGCATCTATTGATATGACCATATGGTTTTTATTCTTCACTTTGTTAATATGGTGTATCACATTGATTGATTTGCATATATTGAAGAATCCTTGCATCCCTGAGATAAATCCCACTTGATCGTGATGTATGATCCTTTTAATGTGTTGTTGGATTCTGTTTGCTAGTATTTTCTTGAGGATTTTTGCATCTATATTCATCAGTGATATTGGTCTGTAATTTTCTTTTTTTGTAGTATCTTTGTCTGGTTTTGGTATCAGGCTGATGGTGGCCTCATAGAATGAGGTTGGGAGTGTTCCTTCTGCAATTTTTTGGAAGAGTTTGAGAAGGATGGGTGTTAGCTGTTCTCTCAATGTTTGATAGAATTCACCTGTGAAGCCACCTGGTCCTGGACTTTCGTTTGTTGGAAGTTTTTTTTTTTTTTTTTGCGGTATGCGGGCCTCTCACTATTGTGACCTCTCCTGTTGTGGAGCACAGGCTCCGGATGCGCAGGCTCAGTGGCCATGGCCCACAGGCCCAGCCAGTCCACAGCATGTGGGATCTTCTCAGACTGGGGCACGAACCCATGTCCCCTGCGTTGGCAGGCGGACTCTCAACCACTGCGCCACCAGGGAAGCCCTGTTGGAAGATTTTTAATCACAGTTTCAATTTCATTACTTGTGATTGGTCTGTTCATATTTTCTATTTCTTCCTGGTTCAGTCTTGGAAGGTTATACCTTTCTAAGAATTTGTCCATTTCTTCCAGGTTGTCCAGTTTATTGGCATAGAGTTGCTTGTAGTAGTCTCTTAGGATGCTTTGTATTTCTGCTGTGTCTGTTGTAACTTCTCATTTTTCATATCTAATTTTATTGATTTCAGTCCTCTCCCTCTTTTTCTTGATGAGTCTGGCTAATGGTTTATCAATTTTATTTATCTTCTCAAAGAATCTGCTTTTAGTTTTATTTATCTTTGTTATTGTTTCCTTGTTTCTATTTCATTTATTTCTGCTCTGATCTTTATGATTTCTTTCCTTCTGCTAACTTTGGCTTTTGTTTGTTCTTTCTGTAGTCCCTTTAGGCGTAAGGTTAGATTGTTTACTTGAGGTTTTTCTTGTTCCTTGAGGTAGGCTTGTATAGCTATAAACTTCCCTCTCAGAACTCTTTTTACTGCATCCCATAGGTTTTGGATCATCGTGTTTTCATTGTCATTTGTCTCTAGGTATTTTTTGATTTCCTCTTTGATTTCTTCAGTGATCTCTTGGTTATTTAGTAATGTATTGTTTAACCTCCATGTATTTGTGTTTTTTACTTTTTTCCCCCCTGTAATTCATTTCTAATCTCATAGCGTTGTGGTCAGAAAAGATGCTTGATATGATTTCAATTGTCTTAAATTTACTAAGGCTTGATTTGTGACCCAAGATGTGATCTATCCTGGAGAATGTTCTGGGTGCACTTGAGAAGAAAGTGTAATCTGCTATTTTTGGATGGAATGTCCTATAAATATCAATTAAATCTATCTGGTCTATTGTGTCATTTAAAGCTTCTGTTTCCTTATGTATTTTCATTTTGGATGATCTGTCCATTGGTGTACATGAGGTGTTAAAATCCCCCACTATTATTGTGTTACTGTCGATTTCCTCTTTTATAGATGTTAGCAGTTGCCTTATGTATTCAGGTGCCCCTATGATGGGTGCATATTTATTTATAATTGTTATATCTTCTTCTTGGATTGATCCCTTGATCATTATGTAGTGTCCTTCCTGTCTCTTGTAACATTATTTATTTTAAAGTGTATTTTATCTGATATGAGTATAGCTACTCCAGCTTTCTTTTGATTTCCATTTACATGGAATATCTTTTTCTATCCCCTCACTTTCAGTCTGTATGTGTCCGTATGTCTGAAGTGGGTCTCTTGTAGACAGCATATAGATGGTTCTTGTTTTTGTATCCATTCAGCAAGGCTGTGTCTTTTGGTTGGAGCATTTAATCCATTTACCTTTAAGGTAATTATTGGTATGTATGTTCCTATGACTATTTTCTTAATTGTTTAGGGTTTGTTCTTGTAGATCATTTTCTTTTCTTGTGTTTCCCACTTAGAGAAGTTTCTTTAGTATTTGTTGTAGAGCTGGTTTGGTGGTGCTGAATTCTCTTAGCTTTTGTTTGTCTGTAAAGCTTTTGATTTCTCCATCAAATCTGAATGAGATCCTTGCCTGGTAGAGGAATCTTGGTTGTATGTTCTTCACTTTCATCACTTTAAGTATATCATGACACTCCCTTCTGGCTTGTAGAGTTTCTGCTGAGAAATCAGCTGTTAACCTTATGGGAGTTCCCTTATATGTTATTTGTCCTTTTTCTCTTGCTGCTTTCAATAATTTTTCTTTTCTTTAATTTTTGCCAATTTGATTACTATGTGCCTTGGCATGTTTTTCCTTGGCTTTATCCTCTATGGGACTTTCTGTGCTTCCTGGACTTGGGTGGCTATTTCCTTTCCCATGTTAAAGAATTTTTCAACTATAATCTCTTCAAATATTTTCTTGGCTCCTTTCTCTCTCTCTTCTCCTTCTGAGACCCGTATAATGCGAATGTTGTTGCATTTAATGTTGTCCCAGAGGTCTCTTAGGCTGTCTTCATTTCTTTTCATTCTTTGTTCTTTATTCTGTTCCACAGCAGTGAATTCCACCATTCTCTCTTCCAGGTCATTTATCCATTCTTCTGCCTCAGTTATTCTGCTATTGATTCCTTCTAGTGTATCTTTCATTTCAGTTACTGTATTGTTCATCTCTGTTTGTTTGTTCTTTAATTCTTCTAGGTCTTTGTTAAACATTTCTTGCATCTTCTCAATCTTTGCCTCCATTGTTTTTCTGAGGTCCTGGATCATCTTCACTATAAGTATTCTGAATTCTTTTTCTGGAAGGTTTCATATCTCCACTTCATTTAGTTGTTTTTCTGAGGTTTTATCTTGTTCCTTCATCTGGTATATTGCCCTCTGCCTTTTCATGTTGTCTATCTTTCTGTGAATGTGGTTATTGTTCTGCAGGCTGCAGGATTGTAGTTCTTCTTGCTTCTGCTGTCTGCCCTCTCGGAACTTATTCTTTCTCAAGTGAGGTTCTAAATTACAACTCAAGTGAAGTGAAGGATTAAGACATGAGATAATTCCAGCATGAAATCTGTAGATACTCACATTGAGCCTGTTTTTATTCGCATCTGTCCATTTATTCATTGGTTTATCTATTCAACACATTTTAATTGAGTAACAAGGCTGGGTTGAATCTCTAGGGATATAAAAATGAATAAGAAGCATTTTTACACTCAATCTCTAGTACATCAGAAAGATATTTCTCCACTAGTGAATGCCTTTTAAAGTAAAGCCTCACTGATTTAAAGCCTGCTGATATAGTTAAATATTTTATTTAGTATACATAAATCTCATCTAGCAGAATGATGCAGAAAGGAAACACTTTAATGTTTTTCTGTGCTAATGTTTAGTTTTACTTGAAAGGCAAATCCAGTTAGAGTGCAGTAGGTAATTTTTCCCAAGAATCTATGAACTTAATGGTTCTTTAATTTTTTTACAATAATATTTTTTAAATGTTTTGCCTCCAAACTCTGGGACCACCAATTCAATCATTTAGTGCATTACTTATTGATATATAGCATAGGCTGAATGTTAATTAGTTGTACTGAATTATCTCTTGCCTGGCACTTAAATGAAATAAAACAAACATTCACACATTTTATATTAAGTGGAATTTTGTACCCTTATTTAAAATTATTAATGTCTTAAGTATTGTTTAAATATTAGCTGATTATAGTGCAATTTAGATTTTTTTTAAGTAAGGATACTTGTATCACATAAAAAGGCTGTGTCTAAAGAAATTTGAATATATCATAGTGTACCTTAGACTTCTGATTCTATAAGGAAATACGAATCATGAAAAGTCTAGATCCAAAAGTACAACAATCTTTAAAATGTCACATTTTAATGTCTCTCTGTGTTAATCAGAATAGCAACTTACACTCCAGCTCTTTTCCCTAAAACTGTGGACCATGCTGTCCAAGCAGCCTTCAAGGTTTGGAGTGATAAGACCCAACTCAAATTCACTAGAGTTTTCTGGGACACTACTGACATATAATCATCTTCAAAAGCAGAGGTAATAATGATGAAAAGACTGTCTTTATTGAGGATGTCTCATTTTTTAATACACTCCACCTGAAGTGATAGGTTTTGTTCTTGTCTTGACAATTTTTCCACAATTATTTTCTGAGTTGTTTCCCTTTTAGAATATGGAGATTTATTTCCCATTTGAAGGGTCATTTGGACCACGAGCGCATGCTTTTTCTCCTGGTGAGGGTCTGGGAGATGATGTTCACTTTGATGATGATGAACTCTGGACAAATGATTCCAAAGGTAAAGGTGAATAACCTTCAGTTAGAATTGATGTAATCCTATTCACTGAACTTGTGTAATCACTGATCTCAAAGAGTGGTGAAAGTTACAGAAATCCCTCATTTGGGAGAAAATTGCTTTTTCCATCTTATGTAAATAGGTTGTCAAAACATTGAGTTTTCCATCTCATATCCCCAACAGCAATTAAGGCAATAAAACAGAAACAACCAAAATGCTTTTTGATGTCTTAGAAGGTTAAGCTGACACTGCAGGGATTGTGTGGTAACACTACAAAGTTTGAATTGACCCAGGTTTTTTCCCTCCTATGGTTGAAGAAAGTGTAACATGGTTTGCTAATTGATCATTTAAACTTCAGCGTGGTGGAAATAATTTATAGTGATTCACAAATAAAACATATTGTCATATATTTAGATATAAAACAATGACCTTTATTTCATGTTTTGCTGCTTTATGTTATATTCCTATTCTTCACTAACACTTTGACTAAATATCATATCAAGGGGTAGACAACACAGGCATTAAATATCAATCTATAATCTCTCTTCTTTCTTATTAGAAAAACAATGTGTCACTCTGTCCCCAAGCTGGCATAGAAAATATATCCTTCATAGTAAACTAATGAGCATTAGAAAAGCTTGCTGTAAAAAATTCTCTAACTTGGGCAAATATGGAATTAGGAGGGTGTGTGTTTATATCAACTACATAGTAATAGTCATGTTTGCCAAGTACTTTCTGCCAGAAGGCTTGCCTGAATCAACAAGAATTACTGTGATTGGCATGTTTATTGTTTTTATGCAAATATTGCTAAATGCTTTAAAACAACCTAAAGCTTTGAATTTGAATACCCCTAGTGTGTCTATTACTGCTTGCAGCTCAGCAATTTTTTTCATAGTGCCAAAATAAACTCTGGATAAACTCCATTATTAATTTATATTTCAATCTTTGTAGATACTGTACATTAGGCACTTACTATTTGCTGGGTCCTTTGGATATTAATAATATAAACAACAAAACTAATCTCTAGTACAGTGGTTGAATTCTTATAATGTGCTATGTGCTTTACCATTAAATACTCTCACTAATCCTGTAAGACTGGTTTCATTATCCTCACTTCACAGGTGAGGAATCTGTCTGGCTTCGGGGCCCATATCCCCTACCAGTACAGGATTCGCTATTTCTTTTACATATTCTAAACTAATTAAGTTTTTTTTTAAACATCGTTATTGGAGTATAATTGCTTTACAATGGTGTGTTAGTTTCTGCTTTATAACAAACTGAATCAGCTATACATATACGTATGCTCCCATATCTTCTCCCTCTTGTGTCTCCCTCCCATCCTCCCTATCCCACCCCTCTAGGTGGTCACAAAGCACCGAGCTGATCTCCCTGTGCTACGTGGTGCTTCCTACTAGCTATCTATTTTACATTTGGTAGTATATATAAGTCCATGTCACTCTCTCACTTCATCCCAGCTTACGCTTACCTCTCTCTGAGTCCTCAATTCCATTCTCTACGCCTGAGTCCTTATTCCTGTCCTGCTCCTAGGTTCTTCAGAACCTTTTTTTTTTTTTTTAGATTCCATATATATGTGTTAGCATATGGTATTTATTTTTCTCTTTCTGACTTACTTCACTCTGTATGACAGACTCTAGGTCCATCTACCTCATTATAAATAACTCAATTTTGTTCCTTTTTATGGCTGAGTAATATTCCATTGTATATATGTGCTACATCTTCTTTATCCATTCATCTGTTGATGGACACTTAGGTTGCTTCCATGTCCTGGCTATTGTAAAAAGAGATGCAATGAACATTGTGGTACATGACTGTTTTTGAATTATGGTTTTCTCAGGGTATATGCCCAGTAGTGGGATTGCTGGGTCATATGGTAGTTCTATTTTTAGTTTTTTAAGGAACCTCCATACTGTTCTCCATAGTGGCTGTATATACTTGTACAGTTTTGTGGTGTCCAAATGTTCTTTTTCACTGAAAGTAAAGTGACCATAGTTTTTCCCTTATTCATTACTGCCTAATAACACAGCAGTCAAAGTGCACAACAAAATCAGTAATGGAATCTCAGTGGCTCCAACCTGCACCACTTGGGCACTTGCTGTGTCAGGGTCACTGACGAATGTATCCTTACAGATTTTGGTTTTTGTCCTTCTTCATTAAATATGCAACAAGGGAGAGATGTAATTAATAAGGCTTAAAGAATTTGTCTGAAAAATCTTTTAAAAGAACTGATTTTGGTGTGCTTCTACTTACATCATCAACACTGTGTTCCTTCATAGACATTAACCTGTTTGCTGTTGCTGCACATGAATTTGGCCACAACTTGGGCCCCCATCACTCCAGGGACCCCAAGGTTCTGATGTACCTTATCTGATATACACCCACTTTAGCCAGAGGAAGATCTTCTCTGAGGATGATGTCAAAGGCACCTGGGCTTTCTGTGGTTTGCTGACGTTTGGTTTTCTTCTCATTCTAGAAGTATTCATTTGCCCTGCTAATTTCATAAAACAGCTTTTCTCAGTCTGTGTACTGTGGAACTCCAATGCTTCAAGAAGCAACTGAAAAGACTGTTCCAAGCTCAAATAACTGAGGGACTCATTCCAAGCTCGAGCCCTTTTCTTAGATTATCATGATGTCATGAAGCTCTAGGAAGTCCTCCAGGAAAGAAACTGGTTCACAGTTGTTTAACTCAACATCTCCTAAGTTTATTTGACCATAGACATTTCCCTCTTTTTCTCCCTCCTTCCCTCTCTACCTGTCTTCATTCCCACCATTAATATTGGTGGAACATCTCTGATATCCCATGGAATGAGGTTTCACAGCACCCCCTTTGAAAAATGCAGTCCTAAGACACATAACAGTGAGGAGTGATTTTCTCCATGAGTTTGTGGAAGTCCAGATCTGAGAGAATCGGGATTACCAGGTTGGCCGCCATTTACTTTTCACTCAAACTTTTAATCTTATTTCAAAAGGCATATTTTATAGTAATTTAGTTATCTCTGTACCTGTAGTTTAAGATTCTCCAAATCTTTTTCCCATCTCAGAAGAGAAGCTCATAATTGTATGCTGCACTTTAGCAAATGCATGGCTGGTGCAGACTAGAGAATACCATTTTATAAAATCCATCCTGTTAAAATTCATATAATTTATATTAAATTCATTCCAAATTTTGTATGAGAAAAGAAATTTCTGGGAGTTCCCTGGTGGCCTAGAGGTTAGGATTCTGGGCTTTCACTACCGTGGCCCGGGTTCAATCCCTGGTAGGGGAACTGAGATCCTGCAAGCCATGTGGTAAATCCAAAAGAAAAAAAAAACCCTGAAATTTCTATTAAAGGTGGGAGATTTATTAATTGAAATATATAATCTAATTAAAATATAACTTAACATAGAATCTAATTAATGAAGGACATGACATCTGTCTTTGGCCAGACCTAGGAGAAAATGTTCATTACCTATAGGTCCTGGGGACCGGGTAAAATAATTATTATGTTTGCTGCCAAAATACAATTTTCATTTCATTTTCTCACTCTCTGTGAAATTTTAAAATAGGGAGCTATTATTTTCCTTGTATCTGAAAATAAGTATATAATTTATACATGAAGATATACATTAAACTATACAAGAAGATACAGTAAGTCAGTGCTGATCGTGACTGGAAAATGTATTACAGTTTTCCCATTTTAATCCTTATATTGTCAACTTTATCCATCAGGACCCAACCAGGAGCCAGAAATCACTTTAGGTATTAAAACAGGATTAGAAGAGAAACAGAAACAACCCACAAATTAGCAACACCGAAAACCTCTACCAGCCCCTGGGGCTAGAGGGACACAGGGAGCAGATGATGTGACCAACCCAGCACCCTGAGTGATGAGGAGTTAGAAAGCATGGTGGGGCTGCCTGGGAGGAGCTGGAACCACAGAGGGAGGGGCTGTCTACAGCGAACTGGAGACAGCCACCACTCCTCCCAAGAGAGAGGAGAGGACAAGAAATACTGGTTTTTCTCCTGCTCTCCAGTGTCTCCCTTTGGCTGACCCTACCTAGGAGCCATTTGGCAAGAGGGCCCAGGAAAAGTACTAATTAGCCGAGGAAGTGTTGAAGATTGGAAGTTAAGAACATCAACTTCACCTTAAAGCTAAGCAGTGGCCCTTTCCCCAGACACAGGGAAACACAGGTCAGTATTTGAGACTAAGAATTAGGAATAAGCCACAATATATGATCTGAAGATGTTTTCCTATCTCATTTTAATCTAGACATCAAAACTAGAATGCTAATGGTTATTTTGCTTTTGAAAAGAATCTGGAGACAATCTGAAGAAAATCAAAGGACCATGTTAGGTCATTATTTTCTTACTTTTATGTCCAAGAAAGAGATCATTCAGTGGGCAAACTCCAGAGAAATGTGATCTAGACTTCACACTTGATGCTATTATGCAGTTACGAGGAGAAAAAATTATCTTTAAGGACACGTAAGTCAAATTTGAGGCCTAAAATCAGTGGAATACCTGGGAAACACCCCAAGTTGACAGTCTTCAAATTCCCCAGTTCAGCTTTTCCCACCACTCTCCTTGTTTGTTATAGTCTGGCACATGTTTTTCCTTTTCCCTGAACAGAAGCTTTCTTCCATGCTGTGCCTTTGTGCTTGCAATTCCTTCTGCCTAGACTAATACTCTGCTCCCAGGTATTTTCATGGCTGAGACTCTCTTGTCATCTGGTCTCAGTTTTAAGTGTATCTCCTTGGAGAGACCTGCCTTAACATTCAGGTATCCCCCCAGCCCTGCCTCTATAGCTTCACTTCATTTTACATTCTTAATAATATTTCTAACTAGCCAAACTTGCTTTTTTTTTTTTTTTTTTTTTGCAATGTCTACTTTCTCCTTCTAATATCTAAGAGTTCTCGTCAATACTGTTTATGCAATATCCTGTATGCCTACAAGAGTGCCTGGCACAATGGTTTTGCTGGGTGCTAGGTAGGTTAGTTACTGTTAATTAATGATATATATCAGGTGCTTCCTGTGTGCCAGGCACTGTTGCAAATGCCCTCAATCCTCATATAACCTATAACACAAGTACTGTGACGATCCCATTTGTATAGTTAAGATTGAGTAACTTTTCTCCTCACCCTGCTCCAGCCACACTGGTCTCCTTGCTGCTTACCCCAATTATACCAGCACAATCTTACCTCAGGGCTATTGCACTTGCTGTTCTCTCTGCCAAGAGCATTATTCCTCAGACAGTTCCATAGCTCATGCCTTCACTGACCTTCCCTCAGGTCTTTTCTCAAATTTCACTTCCTCAGTGAGCCCTTCCCTGTCACCATATATAAATTACAACAGTCCTCCCTGAGCCCTCAACTCTCTATCTTGCTTTACTTTTCTCCTTTTCTCTCTCTCTCTCTACTAGAGTGTTCGCTTCATGAGGACCAGGATTTTGATGTGTTTTGTTCACTGTTGTATCACTGAGATTAGGGAGCTAATAAATGGCAGAGTTGGGATTTCGGTTGGTGTAACTGATTCCAAGCCCTGTGCTCTCCATCTCTATGTGAGCTCCACAGACTTAGCTAAGGACTGGATCACTGGAGAGGTAAAAGAAACAAATACACATCCTGTAGTCCATAACTTAGAAGGATTTATTTGTAATTTAGTTTATATTCAGTCAGTTTATTACATTCTTTGCCTTAGACATGTCCCTTGCTTGGTCATAACTTTCCAACCACAAATAAGGTCTTTCTTTGATTCATTGTTATTAACAAGAAAAAACTTTAGGGCCTTCATGTCGTGTTGGATGAATGTCCCAAGGGAATTAGTGAGCTTGGATTTCCAGGAGACACCTAAGAGATTGATATTGCTGTCCAAGAACCTAACACTGGGATGACCACCTTTTTCACTTGCAGACCAGTGCTGAAGGGATGAAATCATCTTAGCAGCCAGGTTGAGGTAGAAGCCTTTGTTGGTAGTTCATGGTTGCAGTGAATTCCTGTCTATAATTTTCTGAAATTAACTAACTAGAGCATATAGAAAAAATTTAAATGTTAATCTCTTTAATATATAGCATTATTAAGATACATTTTGTGCATTTTGAGTTCATTCTCAATTTTATAATAGACTCAATCAAGAAAGGCAAACTATGGAAGATGGCTACCCCAAATTTATTAAAGATAACTTTCCTAGAATTGAAAATAAAATAGATGCAATGTATGACTAACCTGACAAGTTTTTCTATTCTAGAAAGTACTGTTTTTAAAAACTTTTAAGGTTGACTGTCATCTAAATATATCAATTTAAAGGATATATATATATCCTTAAATTTTATATATATGTGGGGTTATTTAAAAAATCTTGGGGTATTACAGTAAATTTTGTCTTGTAGTTTTCTCCCTATTTTCCAGTCTTTATGTAATAAGTTTATTACTTTTTTGTATTTTACTTTTTAAATCAGAAAATTTATTGCTTAAAAATATGTAACAACTTCTACTTTAGTGAATTGAGGCAGCAAGGTGAGGTTAGGCTGTTTCAAAAATAGACTTTTTGATTCATTGTTTAAATATTAGGGATTTTAAAATACACTGAAATTGCTTGTTGTTAAAACCTCAGTCCCCGTTTCTCGAGCTGGTTTTCATTTCTATTATTCACTGCCAAACCCTGTTTTTTTTCCTTTTCAGAGACATTTGGGCATGAATGGGCTAGAATGTGTATTCTATTCCTGGTTGTTTTCTCTTACAGTATTTTGTTAAAGCTGGCAGAGGTGGACATTCAGTGACCACCCTTTTTAACAAAACACAATAAAAATTAAAATTCATTTAGGAATAGAGCCCAGGAAATTGTGTCTTGACTTTCAGATGTCATACTCGAATAAGAACTGAAAAGACTTTTATTTTTTCTTGCAGATTCTATTTATTTCTTTTGTGGATCAATCCAGTATGAATGCAGGATCTCTGACGACTATGCAATTCAAATGTTAAAAGTAAATGACCTCCTAAATTGCTGATCTTCTGCTTTGTATCTTCAGCATCTAAAATAGTGGATTATGACATGATTGTGCATAAGTAGGTTAGGTAGGGCACTCTTACACCCTAATCTAGGGTGTAAATATGATTAAGTGTTTAAATTCTAGTTTAGTTCTCTTTTTTTAAGACTACATGAGCCCATTTCATGGGGCCATGGGCAAAAAAAAAGGACAGAATGAAAGAAAATCAGAGACTAGAGCAAAGCAACCATCAGAGAGTGTTTAAAAAAATCATTACTTTATACAGTTACAGAATCAAATCATTTGCCTTTTAGAAAAATAAAGATACTACTAAGTGTCGTTGTCAACACTGATCATTTACAATGCTTTAAGCTGAAGCCAAATTTTTTTATCATAAAGGTTCTTTGGTTTACACAATTTTCATAATTTCAACCCAACTCAAATGGCCCATTGTTCCTATTATTTCATTATTTCTAATCAGGAACACCCCTGTGCTTTACTCAAGAGTTGTTCATAGACATTTTAGATTCTCTTCTGGGTGATGTTTTGAACTTAGAAACTGATGATAACATATGTTTTAAAAATTCCCACATTACTTATATCTGAATCAGCAGTAGATACACATACTGCACATATCTAATTTGGTCTACAGTTTTGCTTGCTTGTTCTACAGGTTTTCAAATTTCCCAGTGATTCGTAAACTTCTTAGAACCATTTGTATATACCTGTTCAGCCTGTGTGTTTAAGTGTTAACCAGAAGGCCTGGCTTTCATTTTAATAATTAACCTGAGATAAGGACTTGTGTTGACAAGCAGTTTGCCAACACATTTCCATGTGTTGACACATCCTGATTGCTGTATAAAACCAGTCCTCCATGAAAAATAGCCTATAGTCGAGCAGTCTGATGATTTTCCTAAGAAATCAATTTCTATTTTAATCTTCTGAGGAATTTTTATTTATTCCAGTAAGAAAATTGTGAAATGTGTAACAGTATGTTATCATTAAACTTTCTGTGTTTTATCTTTTGCCCTGTCTATATTCTTAAGTGAAATAAGAAACTAATAAAATATTAAAGTGGTTTGACAGTAAGCATAATTTTGAAAGTTGAAAAATGGTGACATTTATTTTTATTGTTCATTAAAAATCCTTCTTTATGGGGTAGGTAATATTGCAATCACTGCAAGTAAAAGGCTCTTATCTTATCCTTCATTCCATCTTCATAGTGACTAGCATAATATCCTGCATAGTTGATGTCCAATCAGCATTCATTATTTAATAATGAAAAGGGCTTTAAAAAATTCTAGTTTCAGGTGGTAACATTTCTATAAATATATGAAATCTATAAGTAGAGTTAGCTTATTTGATTCTTTTCACCCACTTTCAAACATTAAATAAAATGACACTTGTTTTTAAACATCTTGTTCAAGGACTTCTTTTTTATTATCTAATGTCACCTTAAAAGACTATAAAAATGTATTGGTAAAAGCAAATGCTTTCTAATGAATCGATTTCTTATAAGCTTAATAGATGAATCAAATTTGTAGACAAATTTCACTTAATCTCAAAGTTAAATGTTATACATGGAAGAGGCTTAAATCAAATTATTATTTTCCATTGCTGATTGAGCCCAAATGTAATATTGAACTCTGGAAATAATCTATTGTAAGGATCTATTTGGCTTTATTTTGGATAAAAGCATAATAAATTTCCCTCAAGTGATTGCTTACATGTGATAGGTTTTTCTGGTTTTCTCTGAGGTACTGGCTAATTTAGATGATAGCATTTTACCCACATGTTGGGATACCCCTTCCCTACTCACCTTAATCTGTCTTCATGCTCCTCCTGTTTGTTAGTATTCTCTGACCTAAACTTCTCTCTGACTCTTAATCACTTAAATTAGCTTGTGTTTTTAATCATTCAGTCAATCTGAAGATCATGGCCCATATTTCTCTATCCATTTACATCTGCAAGGGACCAAAGATGGCATTCTGAATTCATGGTATTAAATGTGTGAAGTTCTAAAGGGAATAATAGACTAGAGGCCCCTAAAGGACAGTTTTCTGGAGTTGTTGGAGCAAAGGTACTTCTATTATTCAAACTTAAAAGTGAAAATCAAGAAACTTGAAAATGGCCATAGAGTCTTAGTTTTCCTGAGCACTCCCAGAGGTGTGGGAACTAAGCAGTTCTGTTTTTGAAAAAATATTTGAGAATGGATGGAGTAGAGATCATATTCCACAGTGGTCAAAAACATGAAGTCTACTGGCCTGGATTCAAATGCTGGTAGTAGCGTTTATTAACCATGTCACCTTAAACAAATATTTAACTTCTCTGTGTCTCAGATTATTCATACGTAAAGTGAAAAACAAGCCTTCCTACAATACCTACTTTACAAGACTGTTGTAAGGATTAAATGAGATAATACCTTTTAAGTCTAGCATGCAGTAATCCCTCAATATGTGTTAGCCATTATACTGTATTCCAATATACTGTATTCTAATACATTCTTCTACCTCTGCCTGAACCTGTAGGGAATTCATGCAGGGCTCCATATTTGTTGAGAGGTCACACCAGTGCTTTTAAATTCCAGCTGCAGCACTCAATCCTGTGATGAGTCTCCAAGCTTGGTTCTGGTCCATTTCTGTGGCCTTCAGGTATATATAATATTTCCCTCTTAGGTTCTCTGGAGAAAATGAAGTTTAAAACTCACCAGGTTATAAACATTCTGGAAACAAGACTACATTTCTTCTTATGGAAGTAGGTGTACCATCTTGATATTCTTATCTGAAAAAGTAGAATAAGCTACTTTCCCACAAAGAGGAAAATATTTTTGCCAAGTGAAGTGAAAATTTTACTCTTCCCACAATAGCCATAAATATGCTGAGGCCGTTATTTTGCCAGATGGTTTTTGAGACCCTGCTGAAATGAGAGAAGGCCTTATTTTATATTTCCCTCAAATTCTACCAGAAACCACACTTCTTGGGAGGAAAAAAAGTCCCCATGTAAGCATGTTTACCTTTAACTGACTAGGAAGTTGAAACTTGTCCACAAATGATGACTCACCATCATAGGCCTATAAAAGTAAAGGTACTTGTCTGTGGAAAAGCAGCAGCCTCCAGGCACAACCACTCAAGATGTACCCAGGCGTCCTGGCTGCCTTCCTCTTCTTGAGTTGGACTCACTGTTGGTCCCTGCCTCTTCCCAATGATGAAGATTCTGACGATTTGTCCGAGGAAGACTTCCAGTTTGCAGAGGTAGAGTATTTTGCCAACCCCAGTGGTGTGATACATCTCATAAATGTCCTTTTCTTTTAAAAGAGGATCATTGTGGTCTCTTTCCTAGAATTACCTGAAATCATACTACTATCCTCTGAATCCTGCTGGAATCCTGAAGAAGACGGCAGCAAGCTCTGTGGTTGACAGGCTGAGAGAAATGCAGTCTTTTTTCGGCTTAGAGGTGACTGGCAGACTTGATGATAACACCTTAGACATCATGAAAAAACCAAGATGTGGGGTCCCTGATGTGGGTGAATACAATGTTTTTCCTCGAACTCTCAAATGGTCCAAAATGAACTTAACCTACAGGTAAATCATAGACTATCTTTCTTTAATATTTGTTATATTTTTCAGTATCAGATGTCTAATTTTCAGCACAAGCTACAGGTGACAGAACACGTGTGGTCCCATTATTTTACATAGGCCTTAGATATTAAACTGGAAGTTAAGTATGTCCAGGAATAACTTTAATACTGTTGATGAGAATATCTCATAACATCTATTATGGTTACATTAACCCAGCATTATTTCTCATTGCAAATCTCAATTTATTTCTTTCAGATATGAAATCAAAATAGAAGTAAAAGTAGTTTCAAGGCAATTTGCAGAGATGCAGTAATCAGGCATATTTATTATAACAGTGCTAAAAATGGAGAGTTTCATTCTCTATGAACTTTACAGAACTATTTCATTTGTTTAGGTTACAGTGATACAGAACTTTTAGCATGCAGTATAAGTTATATTAAACATCTAAATACTTTAAGATGTCAAATGGTCAAATCTTTGGAGATACTCAAATATCTGATTGAATTTTTCATTTTATAGTCTTTGTATGGCATCATAATTAATACGTTCTTGGAAACAATGGACGTTTAGTAGAACTTTTAAAGGAGCCATTGCATTTTGAGTAGAAAAGCAGTATTCCAAGAAAATATATTCTAAAATAGCTTTTACCTTCCGAAAATTTGATGGAAACTTTCTCTGTTGAATAGAATTGTGAATTATACCCCTGATTTGACTCATTATGAAGTTGAAAAGGCATTCAAAAAAGCCTTCAAAGTTTGGTCTGATGTGACACCTCTGAATTTTATCAGAATTCAAAATGGCACTGCGGATATCATGATCTCTTTTGGAACTAAAGGTAATGATGCAGACTTTGTGTATTCTGCTCCTTAATTGGCTCCATTCTTTTATTCCTTCTTTCAGTTATTCATTAATTTTTATAGAATTCAACAAAAATTCATTAAGCACCTGTGCTAGGCACTACTTCATATAATTAGAGTCTTAACTCTTGTTTTTGTGTATAGAGCATGGTGACTTCTACCCATTTGATGGACCCTCTGGTCTATTGGCTCACGCTTTTCCTCCTGGACCAAATTATGGAGGAGATGCCCATTTTGATGATGATGAAACCTGGACAAGTAGTTCCAAAGGTAGTATTTCTTATAAAGATATAATTCATGATTATCAGATTAGATTAGACCATTAACCCATTAATAAGAAGTTTAAGCATACTGTAAATTATATTTGGTATTTGATTCTATTTTCCAAGTTAACAAGTATGATAATCTTCTACTTATTAGTCTCTACAAGTGACATTTCTATAAGCTAATATGAAACATTAAAAATGAGCAAAATCTACTAAGTCTAGTGGCTCGAGGGATACTAGCTAACTTTGAAACAGGATCAGAATGCTTTCTGTCAACGAAGGTGCTGTTATTGTGGATTACCTTTGACATGTTGAAGAAGTACAGTTTATTACAAATATAAATCTAAAAACTATTAGGGCTAAATATGTAGATCGTAAATGAGTTGGATGTGAGTTGGAATAGTTTTTTCCCTTGTAGAAATATTAATGGCACAAGTCCAGTCAAATTTCTGTTCTCTATTATATGTTACTTGTTTTAGACTTGTCTGCATCACTGATTTTACAAATACCATTCTAACAAATCAATATAGTGCCTTACTTGAGAAAGCATGAGACAAAACAGATTAAATTATATTTACAAGAGCAAAATGAAACTGACTGTTGAGTGAATTCAGTCAGTAGTTGAGTCTTCAAGGCTCAAAAGGATTGGGAATATTAATTTAGGCAGAAAAGCAGGATTATCACAACTAGGACTTAATTTTGGAGCTATATGGACTCTTAGTTGTGACAATTAAAGGGTAGTCTTCAAAAACAGCTACTTTTTATTATTCATTTAAATATAAAAAGAATTATTTTTCCAAGAAGTAAAACTGGGCCTTGAATAGTCAATGTCTCAATGCATACATCTCCAATCTGTCTTTGGAAGGGAAGGTGAGAATTTATATATTTAAGGTCTGAATATTTAGCAGGTAGGAATGATTTTAGGAAGAAAGAACAACACGTAGTATTGTTAAGACATAGTCACAGTAAGCTTCAGTTTTTGGTTCCTGCATAAATTCTGGGTTTGAAAAATTTAAGTAAAATGAATGAAAACATCCATAAGTCAGGATTAATTTTTCAGCTGAAGGCCAAGAATGATACCCACTGCTAGTTATTTCAATGAAGAATTATTGTTATTCAGATTATCATGAACTTTGATCACTCTTATGGTCTGCACAATTCACTAAGTTTGTTATACATTTTCTTCATGCATAGGCTATGAGAGCAAAGGGTATTCAAGGTCAAATTGAAACCATTGACTCCAGCTTTCATCTGTTCTTTTGATATTTTATTATTTTTTTCCAATTTAAATTACCAGTATTAGGAGGCTCAATAATTGGTGGAAAGAGTGACTAGAGGAATTAGTGTAAATACAGTGACATAGTAGTCTTCGAGAATAGAGGAAAGTTGGCCAATCATGTCCAGAGTTTCTGTTTCTTTAAATTCTAGAGTCTAGAGATATTCTGGAAAGGATCATTTGGTTGGAATTTGCTCCCAAGTAGATTCTCGGAGATCCTATTTAATGCATCCTTTATGCTTGGTCATTATACCTTTGGATGCTGCCTCTGGTTTAGATGATGTTCTAGGCAGTACTGTAGATATGTATCATCCTATATTTTTTCCCATGAGTTTCCAGTTAAAGTCATCACTGTCTACTTTCCTCACCTGACATGAGAAAACAAAGAGCAAATCAGGATTACTAGTGTCTTCACAATAAATCGTTTTTGATTACTAATCAATGTGTTGGTACTCTGTGTAGGCAGCTATAATCAAAGAGAACACCAAATTATTTATAATGATTAAATCAGTGTTTTAAATCTTCCTTTAAGACACTGAATATTAACTTTAAAAAGTGAGTTAAATAGCCAAGAAAGAGAAATGGTGACATAATAATAATAAACAAAATAATATTTATTCTGTGAATTGGTCGTTGGAGGACTTTTTTTCTCAGTTTCTTTGTTTTCTTACAGGTTACAACTTGTTTCTTGTTGCTGCCCATGAGTTTGGCCATTCCTTAGGTCTTGACCACTCCAAGGACCCAGGGGCACTCATGTTTCCCATATATACCTACACGGGCAAAAGCCACTTTATACTTCCTGATGATGATGTACAAGGGATCCAGTCTCTATATGGTAACTATTAATTTATCCGTTTAACAGCAGAAGAGGTATATACATTTATTTTCTAAATTATTAGTGAATTTACCATTACCAATATTGCTGTCCTGGTTTTGTTATTAAAACCTGGAGAAACACGCTCATTTTTTCTTTCCAAATCAAACTACCTGCTCAGGTAGAAAATATTCCATTCTCCAAAGTTTTTGCAGAATGTAACTCCCCATGTTTGTATTTTATACATTGTAAGGTACATTTGATATCCTCACAATACTTCTGACATCAGAAAGAAATATTTTATTCACCATTTAACCAATGAAGAAACTAAGCCTGTAGAGTTTAAATAGTGTATCGATAGCAGCACAGCTGGGTGAAACACAGCTGGATAGTAACACAGCTTTTGGGATAGCTTTCACCCAGCTTATACAGGGAGAAAGTGAGATTTTAACCAGCGTTTACAAAATCTGGGTATTCTTTCAACTACTCCTGTTTGCCACAGTAGAATCCATTCAAGTGGCCTGTGTTAGTTTTTAACCAACATCTACAGTGACCATTTGTAAGAATCTGTTCCTTTTTTTTCTTCCAAATTTTCAATAATATTTACAAGATAATTAAACTTCAACCCAAACAAGCAAAAGTACCTACCATAAATAGAAGTAAAACCACAGTACACAGTCATCAGTGTAAACACTTCTAGAACACAGAGCTCAGAAAACTAGCTCAGGCCACCTCAACCTATTATTTTCCCTTCTGGATTTAAATCTACTACAGCAGCTAGTGTAGGCACAGGCAAGAATTTTGCAATTTTTACTATTTCTACAATATCTTGACTGAGGAACTTAATGATAGAACTAATAGGACCTATTTAGAGAAAAATAAGTTTAGAATTATTTTATTTACTGCACCTCTTCTGCACTCATGTGAGCTGGTGGAACAGTTCCCAACATGCGGCCGGTCATACCAGAATGGCTGAAGACCTAGCTTTTCACTGAGATGCAGCTGTGATGTGGTCAACTGGTAAAGCAACATGAGCTGATGTTGACAGCTGATAAAATAGGCAAGAAAAAGAGCCCAAATGAGGGCTGCCACAGAGACAACATGCCGCCAGAAATGGCTTTGAGAGGAATGTGTTTCTCAAGCGAAGCCCGTCAATAGGTTGTGCAAAGCATGGGGAAAGTTTCCTCAAAGTTTTTTCTCCCCACCCCCCGCCACCCCATTTCTATCACCAACCTCAAGAAAGCTAAATTTGTAGCTGAGATGATTCTCAAGGGTCTTGAAAGATGAAAACAGAAGGAGAAGTCCTGTAGGCAAGAACTTGGTAACCATGGAGGAAGGAAGTAGGATTACAGGTTCTTTGGAGAATTATGTACTGGTGGCAGGACTTACTGCCCTTTCTGCTCTCCATTGGCAGAATCAGGTCATCCTCAGTAACTTCCTTCACTCATTTCATGACTGCAGGTCCAGGAGATGAAGACCCCAACCCTAAACATCCCAAAACGCCAGACAAATGTGATCCTTCCTTATCCCTTGATGCCATTACCAGTCTCCGAGGAGAAACAATGATCTTTAAAGACAGGTACTCTTTGTATTATTTTATAAAACCTGCATGTAACAAACATTTGTGAGGTCATGTCTTCAAATTGCCAAAACATGTGGTCAAACTTCCAAAGAAAGGTGAAGTTAGTGAAAATAATAGAACTTTGGGTAGTTTATTTACATATATGAGAGGAAGTAAATAACTGATGGATAAATGTTTTACTTTTCAATGGATAATCTTGGCATTGTATAGCTTCCTTTTACATCTTTGGTTGTAGTTTTTCTTATAAAGACATATTTACAAAGTAAATATAGAAATACAATTTATTTATTTTAAAATGCAGTTATTGAAATCAATTACCATGTTAGTAAGTTGTTACTCATAATTCCACATGAATTCCTTTTGATATGAAAAAACTTTGGTTCTGGTAACATATGTTGGAATTTAAGAGAGGAAGCACTGTACAACCTAAATCTATAGGTGACGAAAAATGAAATACTAATTTTTAATTTTGATATTGTTTTAATATCCTTATTTGTTCATTTGTTCATCTATTCAATGAATTAATTGTTCCCTCATCTGTGATCCTATAGCATTCCTACCTCCTCTACTATAGCTCTAATTTCATTGGGCTCCAGTATTTTCTCATATATCAGTTTCCCCAGGCCATGAGATCTTGGGAGCATAGTTTGTGTCACTCATGTTTTCTTTCCAGAGCCCAACACAGTGCCTGGCACATTTGCTTGCCACTTAAAAGATATGCAAAATTGAACAAAGCATGGTCCCAGCCCACAAATGACTTGGAGCCTTCACAAAGGCTCTGTGAGATTTTAGACTTCAATAATTTAGGATAGAGTTAAGATAGCAACAGCTTGTTTAACTGGCACTTAAGGGAAGTGGAAATCTTTCACCGTCACGGGTGCTAGGGAGTGGTTGTGTCTAACTTACCTGTATTGATGTGGAGAAAGGTGGCTAGCAGGATAGACATATTGCACTTGAAAAAATGATGGCAAACTCTGCATTTTTACTTTTGTGTTAGATTCTTCTGGCGTCTGCATCCTCAGCAGGTTGACGCAGAGCTGTTTTTAACAAAATCCTTTTGGCCAGAACTTCCCAACCGTATTGATGCTGCATATGAGCACCCTTCCCATGACCTTATCTTCATCTTTAGAGGTAATCTTTCCACCAGTGGGACCTCCCACATGTCCAGAGCAGGCAGTGATGAACTTGATGTTACCAGAGACTTAATAAAATGATTGTTGTCAAAAATACACCTAAATTAAGAATCAAGTATAACAAAATGGGAACCAGAAAGCACCTGAAACCTTTCTACCAAGTGTCCCCAAATTTGACAAGTAAAAAGTCTACATTATTACTTATCATATCCACTCTTTATTTCACACCAATCATGTCAGTTTTTTTTTCTTATTTCCTCTTAAAAATTATTTACTAAGCAAATGTAATAACAATGTACATTTTTAAAAATTGAAAAAAATTATCCATAATTCCCCCTTCTGAAAAGTCAACTTATTTTATTTTATCACTTTATTTTCTAGTCTTTCACCATATGAAATACATATTTTAAATATTTATATTCATAATGTATATACATTTTAATATTCTACTTGACATAGGTTCCCAAATTGCTATTCCAGCTTCGTGATCATAATTTATAATGGCTACATAGCATTTTACTGACATTGTTTCTATTGTTTGACTATTATAATAAAGCTATAATGAAGTCACTTTTTAGAGAAGAAAATAATTTTCTACTGGTATAAAATTTGAGTTTTCAAATTAATTTCCTATTCCTACTGTGCTGCTTATTCATACAGAAATCTTAATGTATTTTTCACCCAGTTCCAAACTTAATATTCAGAGGTAACAAATTGTCAAACTAATCATGATATTTGGTGGGCTATACTTACAGTTAGGAAACTGGCATCTTAAATCCTTTTTTTTGTTTGTTTGAAGAATGTGCATATTTCTGTGTTTCATAAACATGGTGACCACAAACACTGACTAATTTATTTCTAAATGTGTAAAATGAGTCTTTCTTTGTTAAATATCTACATATGTGAGTTTTAATAGATTCCCTTGAATAATAAAACAATTCTTTTACTTATTCTAGGCAGAAAATTTTGGGCTCTTAATGGTTATGATATTCTGGAAGGTTATCCCAGAAAAATATCCGACCTGGGATTTCCAAAAGAGGTTAAAAAGATAAGTGCGGCCGTTCACTTTGAGGATACAGAGAAGACGCTCTTCTTCTCAGGAAACCAAGTCTGGAGGTATGGCAGCCATATTTACTGACCCATCATCTTATATCATAGAGGCAAAGTGAGTCTCGAAAATCCCTTGCTACTTAAAATTATCTCATGAAGTATTGTAAATGTCATACCCGTCATTCATTCTCTTCCATGCCAGCTCCAGCAGGTGGCTCTTAACACAGGTATTTAAAAGTCTCAAGCCCTCTTGAAAATACACATATAATTCTTGCCCTTTCTGGGCCACTCTTCTCTTTCTTAGGCATTTGTTGTACTACAACCATGGCAAAACTCTCTCTCTTATTTTGACATCTTAATTCCTTGTAATCTTTCTCCTGGATTCTCTTTCTTGTCATCCTCTCCTAATTTACATGGAGCTCCATCTTCTGTGGCCAGAGAGGACACAAGAATAGGTACAGGAAAAGACTGAGCAAGAGAAGGCCACAATTTCTAGTCTGTTGATTCATCGGAGAGGTTGGCCAGGAAGCTGCTAGGCTTGTAGTTTGTGAAGCCAGCTCCTTCTGAAGAACAAGTAGAACAGGAATATCGAAAACACATGTAGAGCTCAAGGCAGCATTGACATTGGCAATATTTATGAGCCCAAATCCATGTCTATATTCAGGGATGATTATCTCATAGGTACACAATAGTTGAAATATTTTAAATGGTAACTTTACTCCCTCTATACACACACACACACACACACACACACACACACACACACACATATATATACACTCATTATATATATATATATAATATATATATATACATATATATACACTCATGCATGCATGTGTACCCACACATACACACTCTTACATATCATCTTTACGTTTTGGCTTCTTTATTTCTGATAATGACACTTACCACTTTAAATATTACTGCCAGGTTCTACCTGCACTAGTGTTCCAGTCCCTTTACCTTATATGAGGTCTATGGCTCAGTCAAAATGGATTGCTTATCATATCTCAAATGCACTGTGCTTTTATCTCCCCATAACCTTCCCTTATGCAATTTTCTTTGCTAGAGGTCTTTCCCTACATCTCTGTCTTTTGAAATTCCATCCACTGTTTAAAGTTAACTTGAAAGTCTTTCTTGATCACCCCATTCAAAATTATCTCCCTTCTCATGTAACTCCCATGACATCTCATGTTTACTCTCTCATGATGTTTAGCCCCTATTGCCTAATGTTGCAGTTTTGTGTGTATATGTCTTAGCTTTCTTGATAGTGCAGTGGTTCTTACTTTTTATCTATTGAAAAATACCTCAAAAATATAAAAAACTTTCATCAATAACAGTAAGAATATTACATCACAGGAAGCTGCTCTCTTAGGTTAATTTCAGAGTGTGTTTTGTTGGCTAAGGTGTGAGTATGTGCAGGGGAAGAAGAGTATGGAATATAAAGTTATGAGAGGGGAAAACTGTGCTCCCCTTCCTAGTTTTATTTCCACTGTATGCCTCTATAACTTTTTAGTCCAGAAATTGAACCTTAAATAGTTTGGCATCCGTTACTGCACTTAGCAAGTTGTCTTACACATAGTGGGAGCTCAACAGATAATAGTTCAATGCATAAACATATATTTCACTCTAAGAACACTTTCCTAATAATATACTTTTATAGCAGCTATACAAATTTTGAAATGGAAATGAGCTTATAACTGTCTTTACAAAGATGGTCTTTAGGCAAGTCAAAATACCTCACCAGGTATCCATTGTATACTCAGTATTATAATTCCTAATTTTAAAAAGCTACTGGTTGTTTCAAATGGACTTAAAAATTTGAAACTTTTGTCAATTTTGAAAGCTGCCATTATATCCATTGTATTATTTCTAAAGTAGTTTACCTACGACCTACTCAAGAGTTTCTTTTTCTTATTAAATAGCTATGATGAAACTAACCATATGATGCATAAAGACTACCCCAGACTAATAGAAGAGGACTTCCCAGGAATTGGTGATAAAGTAGATGCTGTCTTCGAGAAAAATGGTAACTAGTTCCATTGAACTGACCTTAATGGAGGGCTTCTGTAGCCTCTTGAAATAATTTCCTTATAAAGGAATTTTACACAGAACTTAGATGTGCTGATAAATGTCTGACAGTTAAGGGATTACTCATTCTTGTGTGACTACTGACACAGACAGCAAACAAAAATTAATATGCTTAGAATAAATGAGAATTTTACTTAATGACTGCTAATTCTATGAATAAAAGATGCCAAATCTTAAACACTACCTTAAATTTAAAGATATTAAGATGCAAAAAGTATAGTTCAAATCAGGGGTGGAGTGGGGAGTAATTTATATATGAAGACCAATAATCATAGCTATATAATGATTTTTTGCTTGAATTATGGAAAGAGATGTTATCTCTAACTTACAAAAAATAACCAATATCAATAATTCAACCATCAAAACTGGAACTCCTGCCAATACAGCAATTAATTTCTGGTGACAGTTTAAGAGAGCTGGAGACATTTATACCTTTCCCCCTCTTTAAATTATAAGCAATATATTAAAACATTAGTGGTATTTATAAAGATAAACACTGGAATGTTAAAAAAAATGAAGCTAACAGATTGGGCTTTTAAAAGTAGCTAGAGTAAAACATTATTTTCAAACTCTGAAATTTTCTTTTTGGTCTTTTTCTTTTAGGTTATATCTATTTTTTCAATGGGCCCATACAGTTTGAATACAGCATCTGGAGTAACCGTATTGTTCGTGTCATGCCAACAAATTCCCTATTGTGGTGTTAAATGTTTTAAAAATATTGTTATTTAAATCCTGGAGACCATTTGGGATAATGCTTCCAGACATTTTTGAGGGGGGCTATGGGGGAGGGAGAGATATCAGGGGAAAGCTTAGTTCTGTGAACAAGCTTCAGTAAGTTATCTTTGAATATTTAGTATCTATACAGCTATGCGTGGGGCTGGAACCACAATGAATTTTAAAGTCATGAAATTCATTATCTCTAAGGGTCACCTAATTCTTGTGTACTATACAGAAGCAGTAGTTGACAATATTCAACATCAAAAATGGGATATATGATCTGTCAAAGAGAGTTAGCTTAATATATTTATAAGGAAACTTTGCAAAGACATAAAAGTAAATCACATTTATATAATTAATGAATCATCTTTACCAAATAGTATAAAGTCATATGAAAATGCAATTTTGGGGGAGCATATGACAGCCATACACAAACAACAATAAACCAAAGGGAAATGTCTGTAATAAATATATTATAGACAACTTTCCAAAGAAATAACTTGGGTTTTTCACTAAAAATATTTGGATGTATGTGCCCCTCTTCATTCAGAAATATCAGAGTCACTAAAGATATGAGACAAAGACTAATGGTGAGGACAGCAGATGTGGCCTTTGTATTGTGTTTAATTTTCACTATTGGCAATGACTCAAGGACTACTCTCAAAGAAGACAAATATTTCTTTTCATATTTATAGAAGACAAAGAGAGATGATCTCTCTTTGTATTAAAATATTTCAGGTCTTTCAAAAATATCAAAGTATACTAAAATTGTTAACAAAATGATCTAAGGCCACAGAACCACTTTTTCATAAATCATCTGATTATTTAAGGCTAAAAGTAGTGTTTTAACCCTATTTTATCTAAACAATTGTTTTAATTGTCCAGTTTACCTTGGATATATAAGCTATTTTTGAAAGAAATAGACTAAAATTTATGATAAATTGGAAGTATATATGTTAAAACAGAGATATCCAAAATAAAGGAAATATTCTACTGGATTGTGGTACTCTTGAAAAATGAAACTATGCCTTTTTTCTCCTTTTTTTTTTCTTTAATCCCTCGGAACTTTTTACAGTGCTTGGCACTTGGTACTTATTGAATATATGAATGGTCATCAAGGGAAGAACCTTTGTGTTGAGAAATCATGTTCCTAAAAACTCAGGCAAAGAAAAGAAAGTGTATTATATATGTGAAAAGTATTAGGAAGTGTTTATATTGTTTATAATAAAAAGTTATTTTCAACAGACATTGTCATACGGTATATTTTTGTCTTTTGGTATAATTTGAAGCTTTTCCTCACACAAAGAACGTCCATTTAAATTATTCCTTTTTCTTGCTAACCTCTTTGTTGGGTTGTTTCTTATAAGAACACTAAATTCAAATTTAGTATTAATTGTACCCGGCTTTTTTAACTCAAGTTCTGGTTGAGTTTGGTCAGCCTCGTGCTGATGAGCCCCATTTACTGGGCCAGCTTCCTTAGATGGAGCCCACAGGCTCCTCAGAATCTTCTCTGCTGAGAGTATTACTTGGTAATGAAGTGGAGAAAGCAGTAGATCTAGAGTTAGGAAGACTGAGTCCTAACACCAACTCTGCCATGAACTCGGGCATGTTACTTCAGGCAGCTCATTTAATCTGTGTGGGCTTTACTTTGCTGATGTTTAAAATGAAAGGAATAGCAGCTTTGGGGAAATATGAGGAAGCAGGGAACTCTGATGGGGAAGACAAACACTACCTAGGAAACTCAGGGCCTCTGAGCTTAAACATTAGGTCTTTTGTGTTTTCTTAAACAGTGTTCATCCCCAAACATTTAATAAGTATCTGTTCTATGTCAGGCACCTAAGACATTGAGATAAACTAGAAAAACTTGATCTCTACCCCTGAAGACCTTCTATCCTACTATGAAAACAAAGCGATTAAAATTGAGTAAATAAAGTGCTTTTCCAGGGGAGAAATGACCACCTGTTATGGGTGCAGAGAAGACTGCTCTTACCTTCCTCCCAGTGCACCCCCAAAGTCAGTCTATGCACTTTTCATCTTCCTTGACAATTTAATAGGATTACTGATTTCTAAGTTTTGCTATTGGTGTAGAACATCATCTACCCATCCATCCAATAAATATATAAGGTATAATAAGTATTAATTTCTGTCCTGTGTCAAGAACTTAAGTAGATGCTGGGAGTACAGTGAAAACCAAAACCTCATTACTTTCTTGGAGCTCGCAGTGTAGTTGGGGAGACAGACATTAATCAGATAAGTATAAATTACAACTGTGATAAATGCTATAAGGTAAGGAAACTTGCTCTGAGATCCTCTCATAAGAGGGATTTTACCTACTGTATATATTGGGGGGAAGGAAACAGGAGGGTCTTTCAAGAAGGGCAACACAAAGGAAGAGATAGATACCCAAGCTGACATAAAAAATGAGTACAAGGCAGTGAAGGGAATCAGGGAAAGAGTTCCAGGCCCATGCCTTCAGACTAGAATGGATCTGTTGGAGCTCAGTAGAGTTACAGAGAGGGTTTTTTTCGCCTGCACCACACAGCTTGCGGGATCTCATTTCCCCGACCAGGGATTGAACCAGATCTCAGCAGTGAAAGCTCAGAATCCTAACCACTAGACCAGGGAACTCCCTTACAGATAGTTTTATGATGATGTTGGCAGAGTATGGATAGGTAAAACGTACCAGGAAACCCCCTAAATCCAACCATGTTCCTCCTATCTTTCACTATGCCAAATATAAATCAGAGAATCTCTCTATGATCAATAACAACAAAAAAAGTATTCATTTTTAAAGACTGTTAGCACAAAATAACTGTCTATGCTAAAAATAAGCATAGGTCATTGCAGGAGTTGGCATGTGAATATCTACTTCTTGGTAATTGAGACAGTTGATGGAAATATTAACTTTTTTGAGCATATGGGTGTCTACATTATTCTGAAACAAGGTGGGGTGCTGTTTCCATCAGAGCACTGGGGAGGCCCTTCCCCAGTGAAGGCCTTGGTCCTGCCTGGCGCCCAGTGGGTCAGTGCATGGTACTGGTGTGGTAAAAGGCCACTCACCAACCCCGCCCCTCGTCTTAAGTGGATGACTTAACTCTGAGGGAAACCCCAGGTAGATGGTGTCTAACTCCTCTCTGCATAAGAATGGTTGCTTTAGAACAATACTTCTCAATATGTGTTCTGTAGGCCAGCAGCATCAGTGCCACCTGGGAACTTGCTAGAAATGCACATTCTGTGCTCCCCCAGAGCCAAGGAATGAGATCTGTGTTTTAACAAGGCTTCTAGTCCCTCAGGTCCCAGAGTCCCTCAGAAAATCTCTTGCTCTGAGAGAGATGACATTGGTGTTCCCAGGGGTCAAAGCTTCCTGCTAAGATCTTGGGGAACACTGTATTCTACACTCCTTCCAGAAGATTCATAGTATATACTAGCATATTAAAGGCTACAAATAATCCTGTGTCAAAGAAACTATTTAACCTATTGAAAAAGGTTTTCCAAACATATCTGAACATGGAACATCATTTACTTTCTTTTACTCTCTTTTTAAAAGAGATGTTTAACTTGATTTCAGAAAAATTTTCATTTGCTTTATTATTTGCTTGCATGATCTCTCTCATGGATGGCTAGATAGATAAACCAGTAGATAAGAGATATATAGTCAGGATTTTTCCCAACTCCCATCTCTGCTCCAGCCTCAATTTCAAATGCCCAATCTGATTGGTGTTACTTGGATCAGTGTCCTTCCACTGTGGCCAGAGTACCAAATTCAAATTACACCAAATGTCTATCTGGAGTTTACCAGTGGGGGCAAGGGTACTATTTAAAAAGAACTCAATATGAGTTGAGTGGTTGGGCTTAATAGGTTATGCTATAAAATATGTTACAGTTAAAATACAAATAGCCTGTTCACACAGATATTCATGTATGATGTGAAGAGACCAAGTTAGAGTGCATTTGCCCAACACACTGCACTCAAGTCGAATTGTAGATAGTAACAGCCTCTTCATCAGATAATAAGGGTGAAAAGTTTGAAAATCCCCTCGAAGTGAACCAGTAGTTTAAATGTTTTGAAATAGGAGCAATTGATGAGATCCCATGCTGGTGAAACAAATTTTGCCCTGGAAATTATCCTGGGAGAACTTTCACGTTAAATTCAAAATAGAGTCCTCAATCCCTGCATCCTCATATCAGAATAAAAATGCCAAGATATATATAGCAGGCCTCACAAAAAGATAGCCACCATACTTCTCTACTAAATTTAAGTCCCAGTTACAGGAAATACCTTGGTATTTAAGGATTCATCATAAGGTTGTGAGATTCAAAATACTTCCATTAGGTGGCATCAGCCATACTGTTTTGAAAATGATGAATCGATTTAATTACAAAACAAAACTAATACTTCGCTCTTTAATGTAAGGATGAGGAATCTGGCCAAATTGCTGATGGTTTAATCCCTGACTTTATGCCGTTGACTTTCAAATAAGGTTTAACAGCTTAGGAATTCAAGAATAGCTTGCTCTAGTTTCCTTATGTGTCCCTGTCACTCATCTCAACTCTAAAATTTTCCTTCACGGGAGGTGAGAGTCAGGAAGGTGTGTCACACCAAGCCACCAAGACCTGCTGCAGGCCCCTTGGAGCTGGGGTTTGTGCGTCACCACAGACCTCTGGGTGACAGGCTCCAACATAAACCACAAAATACACAATGTACCCAGGGAATGGAATCACACTAAAAAGAAACCAAACTAGCTGGCAGCAAGAGGGAAGAAAATCCCAAATTACCAGTCCAATTACCTGGAGACAATGTTAAGCATAGAGGAAGAGAATGCTTAAGCTTTCCAAATGTTCTTTCTCACATGGTTTAGTTTTTCTAAATTTTTTGGACTTTTATACCTGCCTGATATTCTAGAGTTTGCGAAATGCTGATTTAGGATTTCTTGGCTTTGTTCTACCTCACTGCTCACAAGGTACTCAAATGGGACTACAGCTATTCTATTAATGACCTCTGGAGGATCAAAGATATGGTAGGTTTACACCAACAGCATGGCCATTTTGGTAAGAGTTTATCATGGTATCTTATTGGACTTAAATGGTCAAAATTATGCCCTAAAATTACATGCTGTGAGAAAGAAAATTTCTCTTCCATATATTTAAAATTTGTTATAACCCAGTCCAGAAGTAATCATTCAATAATGTCCCCACACATCAACAGAGCAAGGAAGGATTATAAGTACTTGATATCCGGTGAGTCTGTGAGACTCTTAAATCTTGGTTGAAATGGTAATAGACTCACATTATTCAAAATTGGCTTGTTATATTTTACAATTCTTTACAAGTGAAGACATTACTCTTCCATTTTCATGGCTTTATGCTGGATTAAAGGACGTCATCCAACCGTCCTTAGCTATGGCCTCATCTGTTATGCCAAAAAGATTTAAAATTAGTAACTAAAAGTGTGTTTTGGGTTATTTGTTTTTTAATGTTTACATATACCAGTAGACTTCCTTTTCTCGACAACCCTCCCTTTCCTTTAACAGACTCGGCACTAAAGGCTAGCACAGTACAAGTCGCAAGCAAAACAGTTCACAGAACCGTTCTAATTCTATCCGAAAAGGACTATTGCTTTCTGTGGTTAAAGGTGTGGCCTTTCTGTGTTTTATCCTCTAGCTAGTCTGTGCCTCAGCTTAATGAGTGCCAAGTGGCTTGTGACTTTGCTTCCAAAGCAACACAAGGAAAAAGGAAATCTGTGAGTTCTAAGAACCTCTGAGTACATGGGGCACAGTGTGTATGCTTATGCTGGCTCTGTTTCTGGAAAACTCTGGTTTGGATCATTTTGAGCTGAACAGAGGGCTGAGAAACAGCACCTATGCCTCCAGCCAAGCCCACCTTTCTGAATTCACTTATCAGGATTTATCCCATAATAAATAAGATACCTCCTAAGTAGTTGTATTCCCAATTTCATAGGGAATGTCCAAACTGATTAATGGTGTGAATAACAGAGACAAAATAAAGGCCAAGGAACCAGGGTAATAAGGGAATGAAATAATGGGCAGTATTTTGCAGTAGTGGTAATAGAAGCAGAATACTTGTACAACAAAATTACCCAGGGATTATGTGGAATTAACTGGAATATGAACGAAGAACTCAGAGCTATTTTACTAGAATTGCCTTATACCCTCTGTATATGTAATATGCTTCTGCTTGATATTTACATTTAAGTTCAAAACATTTCCTGAAACATTTCAATGTGGCAATATTGTATATCCTGTGTTTACTTAAGATGAAAATATCCTGTGTTTACTTAAGATGAAAATAACTAGAGGAATAATTAGATCATCTGATTCATTTTTTATTTTTATGAATGAGAATGAGGCCAAGAGAAAGGAAATGATCTCTCTAAGACCATACAATAGTGTTGGAGGCTGGACCATAAAAATCATCCAGATCTCGGGTGGCCTCGGCCTGCAGTGCCTTGAAGCAGGGTTTCGGTTCCCATCTAGTGATTGAGGTCAGGTTGTGGCGGTGAGAGCACTGAATCCTAGCCACTAGACCAGAGGTCAGTGACAAGGCCCTGGCCCTATGACTTTACAGAAAAAGAATTCCCACAAAGACGGAAAGTAGTGAAACAAGTAAAGTATTTATTAGGAAAAAAAAGAAGTACAGTACGTGTGGATAGACACACGGGTGGGCTCAGAGAAAGAATCGTGCCCTCTTGGCAGTTTGAATCACTTATATGGGACATTTCTTCCATGTTTTCTTTGACCAATCATTTTGGTTTGCCTGGTTCAGAGTCCATATTTGGTGTATCTCAGGATCTTCCCATGTGTGCACGCGCATCTCTTAGCCAAGATGGATGCTACTGGAGAGGCTTATGGGTAGACTTAGCCACTTAACATCACTCCCTTTTTGACCTCCAAGGAGCCTTTCTGCTCATGTGTAGTCAGGGAGGTCTCCTAACTTCGAGAATGAGGGATATGTGGTCTCTTATCTTCTATCTGGGCAGTGTCCAGCCTTCTCTCTTAATTGTCCTGTTATTCCCATCTCAGAGTATCGGTCCACAGGGAACGAACTCAAACCATTTAGCCTGAGGGCCTATCTATCACCTGCCTCAATCCCACTTTTCTCCTTCTAGCTTATTAATTCTTCTACTACTTCCACAGTCCACTATGTGTTTAGATATCCATTATTTATCAAGGGTCATGAAATACATTTAATTCTACCGTAAGGGTACCACTAATCTGATGGTACAAGGGGAGCTGAGTCCATGTGTCTATATTATCTTGGATAACAGTCAGGTCCCCCCAGCCTTTCAGTCTTTGCTGGCCACCCTCTCCCCACAGCTCAGGTCTCTGATTGACCTTAGTCAGGAGAGATTAAAAGGGCTCTGGCTCAGTTGTCTGAGATTCAGTAAGAAATTTTCTTTGCCAGGACAACTTTGGTTTTGCATCCAGTTTTGACAACTCAATTTCTGTGATTTTCGCAAGACTGAGTCCCTACCTTTGTTACAAACTGTCTCCTCCTTTAGTCCCTATGCCAGAATCCCTGTTTCTTAATACTCTGTGCCCAAAGGATACTGCCTTCTTTTCACCAGATCTTACTGGTTCAAGTTCTGGTCCTTGCCTCAGCCCAGAGGCTGGGCCCCACCGCTATTTTTTTTTTAATTAATTAATTATTTTTTGGCTGCATTGGGTCTTCGTAGCTGCGCACAGGCTTTCTCTAGTTGTGGCGAGAGGGGACTACTCTTTGTTGTGGTGCTCAGGCTTCTTATTGCGGGGGCTTCTCTTGTTGAGGAGCACAGGCTGTAGGCATGTTGGCTCAGTAGTTGTGGCTCACGGGCTGTAGAGCATAGGCTCAGTAGTTGTGGTGCGTGGGTTTAGGTGCTTCACGGCATGTGGGATCTTCCCGGACCAGGGCTGGAACCCGGATCCCCTGCATTGGCAGGTGGATTCTTAACCACTGAGCCACCAGGGAAGCCCCCCACCCCATACTGCTTATTGATGAGGGGCTGGTCTCTTCCTTCAGTGAAGACAGAAATATTGACAAATACATACAACTATCTCAATTTTCTTCAGTCCATCCCAAACATCTTATATATTTTCCCCCCTCTCACTCTTAGCCATCCAATTGGCTTCTTCAGGAAAAAAAAAAAAAGGTACAACTACAAAGATCGCTCCTTCACAGCACCTGAGCACCCACTCCATAGCCCCTCTGGATAGCATCAGCACAAAAGCTAGTCACAGCTCTCTGTCGGGAAGAAAGTAATTTTCCTCTACCCTTCTAGGTTCTTCTGGCTGGTGTAAGAATTAAATTGATGTAAGACAGATTAAAAGAAAATCAAACAAAAGTTTAATAACAGGTACACATGGGAGAGACCCAGGAGAACTGAGTAACCTGTCAAAATGGCTGAAACCCTCACCTTAAGCACGATCTTCAGATGAAGACAAAAGAGGGTGTTGGGGGCAGTGGTCTGGGACATCAAAGGGGAGAAAGCAATTCACATGGAGATGGAAAAGCAAATTTTTGGTAAGCAAATGTTTGCTGGCCCATGCAGAGACAGTGGGGCACAGAGAAGAATTTTAACAAGCCACTTGACTTTGCGGGGTGCCTCCCTGCGTGCACCTAGTTCATACTATGGTTACCTATGGTGGCAGCTCCTTTCCTGGAACAGGTCCTCTATCTACCTTCTTTCAGGCAGTTAGGGGAAGGTCAAAGTTTCTTCCTGAGTCTTTCGGGCCTTGATTGTTGAAACAATCCATATGCATAGGAAATAATCCACATGCCAAAGAGACATTTTGGGGTGCGAATTTTGCTGTAATCCGAAAGAAATCATGTAGAGCCCTTAGCAGACTCCTAGGCCTGTAGCAAGTGCTCAAGAAATAACAGCTGCTACTTCAACAATGCTGAAGATGGTCGTAGGGGTGGATCGTGGGACGGTAGAGGTGTGGAATGACGGGTCTAACTAAATCAGAGACAGGAAGCACATCCTCAAAACCAGTAGCTGAAGTCATTCTTGTTTTTTTGTCTTTTTAAAAAAATACAATATTATTTATCTTCCCTCTGTTAAACCCCGAGTCAACCACTTTCCCCAGACTGCCTGGGGGCTTATAGGAAAAGAACATACAATACAGGGCAGATGAAACATGGGAGAAAGAAGATGGGAGAGGAGATGGCTCCTTCACATGGCACAGAGGATGAGAAAGGCCACCATCAGACAAAAGAGCCCCTTGCCTCTAAGAGGACGAAGCCCTTCACTGTTGCTTCAGAGAAGGGTTCCTGGCATAACAAATAATGAGGCTCCCTAACACAGTCCCAATTCCAGCCCCAGAGCTAACCACCCCTAACTTGGCAACCCAGCCCCAGTGAACGTGGCTTCTGTGTCAATGTCCCTTGAAATGGTGTTGGTTTGGAAGCCATGGCTAGGAAGGACTGAGGTCAGGATACCTGAGTAGCCAAGCTACTGGGGCTCCCATCAGTCACTTCCACACCACTGCAGACAGTGGTGGGCGCAGTGGCTGACAAAGGAGGGGGTTGGAGACGGACTTAGTGCAGGCACACATTTTCAGGGGTTGAGGGGCTGTGGCCAGAGAGCTGTTCTTAGTGCAGAGAAGACGGTGGAGGGGGGAGGCAATAGTGAAAATGAAGTCATTTTTTCAGGTTTACAGCTGTAATCCTCAAGTACTTCCTTGTTCATGCAAACTAAATGTTACTTCTCTTTAGTTTAGTCAAATGACTAAGTGCTTGTATGTCTGCTATTTTTCTTGAGAATATGGAATTCTTTTTTTTTAAGATTTTTTTTGTTGTTGTGGATCATTTTTAAAGTCTTTATTGAATTTGTTATAATATTGCTTCGGTTTTATGTTTTGGTTTTCTGGCCGGGAGACATGTGGGATCTTAGCTCCCCAATCAGGGATCAAACCTGCACCCCCTGCATTGGAAGGCTAAGTCGTAACCACAGGACTGCCAGGGAAGTCCAGAGAATATGGAATTCTGCTATTAAAATTCCTAGAAGGAGCTCTCTGGAATTGAAAATAAAAAAATATCAGTCATCCATTTCTTTACAGCTAATGAGTCCTGCCTCCCTTTCTTTGGTTCTGGGCCAACAGAGGAGTCTTCTTATGTGGGTGGTACCATCAAAAGGCCCTTCTGCTCTTTGCAAAGATCATCTAGTCAACTACTGTACTATCTATACTAACAGTAGATATCAGCATGTGAATACAGTAGTTTAGAAAAAAGGAAAGAATACCTAATAAAGGATTTATTATTATTTGTCCGTGAAATACATTTTAAGGTTTATTGGAGGAAATAGATTTTCTTTACTAAATGTCTTATTTAGGTTAGTTTTAAAATTTATCCATATTTCCCCAGTATGCACAAAGCCTAGAGGAAAGACCCAGAGGCTTCTAAATTGCAAGGAAGATTAGCCAGTCATCAAGGATTTCTCCCAAGGAAAGGTAAGGTCTAGGTGGGATGACAGAGACACTGCACTCTGGGGTATAGCTCATCTGAGACTAAAGTCCTGCTGGATCCTCAGAATGAGCATGGACAGAAATTGTTATATGCAGCCCTTTCTTAAACCTATTTCTTCCGATATGTTATACAACTTAACCGTGTCACATGGCCAAATCAGCTGAAGCACAAGATAGTCAATTTTTCCAACGATGTGCCTGACTTTATTTCTGCATCAGTAGCTGAATCAACGCTGAGTATTCATATTGCAGCTGAAAAAGCCACATCCTCTGGGCCTAAACTTAGTGTTTTAAAGCTATATGGAGTGGATGTACTCATTCCATAGACAGTACATCGACATGGCCACACCCTTAGGTTACAACATTACAGATGTGTCTCACGCTCCCTGGAGGATATGCTGACGTATCTCTGCCCATCTTCAACCCCAGCTGACAGCTGATGCTATCAACTCCCAGTCCCTCCTCCTTGGGAAAAGAAAGAAAATGGATTAAGGTGTGCCCTTTGGCAAGTTCCCTTTGGTGGTATAATCATTGATGATTCTTTACTTAGTGAAGAAGAATTAAGACTTTGGGCCCGGGGGGCAAAACACACCCTATAAAAGCATGTTTTTTTTACCAGCTGAATGCCTGTTACTGAACAGGAAATCATGATAATCAGAGTTGAGTCAAGCTTGAGAAGGCTTTTGTTATATGCCCTCGAGTAGAATTCTCCCAGCTGAAGCTCTCAAAGAGACTGGCAAGCTTACCATTGATAAGGTTGTCTTCCAAATTTCTTAGAATAAAATTTAACTGTTAGAGTTTTCATTCATCACTTCCTCATTCATTAAACAAAGTAGTTTTGAATATATTGCAGCCTAATTTTGCTAACTGAGGCTGTTGGCATATTTCTCAGGGAGGAAGTGAAGTTAGGTTTAGGTGTAAAACTGGGCCACGGCACCTAGGCAACAAGTTTCAGTAATAAGTGCCAGGACATGAAACTGAGTCCCCCTAAAACCAAGTTCCGCTGTGAGTTTATGATTAATCTCTCTATCCAAAACTTTATTCACGTTCTTGTCCGACCCCTGTGATGCTCAGGATTGAGGAATATCAAAAGAAAAGGGGGATTTAAACCAAGCAGAAACCTGCAGGGCCTTCCTGGGTACAAAACCCCTCCATATTCCCCATTTGTTTTTTGTAGAAAGAGGTTTTAGTCTCCTAGGCCTTCCCTGATTTACAAAGAGCAGACTCAAGCAGTTAATGATTAGAACAGTAGAGTCACAGGACTCCTAGATCTCCCTGAAGGGATATAGATAACAATCTGATGCATATCTTTGAAATGTTCTGCAGAAACTAGGACCCCAGTGGAGGATGGTGACTACATGCTGAACACAAGCACAGAGACCTCAGATGGAACCAGAAGGTTGATGATTGAGATTCCCGAAATATCACACTGTTACCTCACAACCAACCAAACAGAAGAAGGTCCACAAACTGATCAGGCATCCTGTGACCCTCTCCTCTAACATTGTCTTTATTTTAATCTTATTTTATATTGCAGTATAGTTGGTTAACAATGTTGTGTTAGTTTCAGGTGCACAGCAAAGTGATTCAGTTATACATATACATGTATCTGTTCTTTTTAAAATTCTTTTCCCGTTTAGTTTATTACAGAATGTTGAGCAGAGTTCCCTGTGCTATATAGTAGGTCCTTTTTGGTTATCTATTTTAAATATAGCAATGTGTACATGTCAATCCCAATCTCCCAATCTATCCCTCCCCATACTCCACCCTTCCTCCCTGGTAACCATAAATTCATTCTCTAAGTCTATAAGTCTGTTTCTGTTTTGTAAATAAGTTCATTTGTATCTTTTTTTGTTTTTAGATTCTGCATATAAGTGATATCATATGATATTTGTCTTTCTCTGTCTGACTTACTTCACTTAGTATGATAATCTCCAGGTCCATCTCTGTTGCTGCAAATGGCATTATTTCATTCTTTTTAATGGCTGAGTAATATTCCATTGTATATATATACCACATCTTCTTTACCCATTCATCTATCCTAAAAGCCATCCAGGGAGTTTGGGTCTTTTGAGCATGAGCTGCCCATTCTCCTTTCCTGGAACCCTGAAAGTAACCCTTACTTTGCTGCAGATACCTGCTGTCAGAATTTGGCTCTCTGCACTGTGGGCACAGGAAACTTTGCTTGATAACAGACACATTTAGTCAAACATGTGAATTGATTTATAGGTTAAAATTACAAAGCGTCAGGTTGTATATAATTTTACAAATAGGGATTAAGCAACTTTCATGGCAGAGTAGGTAAATACCTGACCACTGGGAACATAACTGTTGGACAAGGGGAGAGTAGATTGGGAAATAGTGAGTCTTAGAAATTGATAAGTTTTCCCTTCTCACTCTCAATGAAAGTGCAAAAAGTTCCAGTGATTTTCCCTATGTAGCTGCTCTCTGGTATAGTTTTACTGTAATACCCAATCACTGAATTAAGAAAAGTAAGACAAGTGTTCATTTTATTTTTGTGGCATAGAGCAATTTCTGTCTTCACCTGCAACAAAGGACAAGAACTTCAATGTGTCATGGGGTGGTGGTCCCCATGGGCGGTAGTTCCCATAGGCCTGGCTATGTGAGGAGGTGACTGGATGACATCACTTTCAGACCAGGGCCTGTTGTACAGCCTTGAATGAATCTGGCAGTCGTTTTGCTTCAGAGGTAGTCATGTTGACTACAAAGTTCCCTGAGTTCATGGTCTTATTCTGACTCAGAAACATCGTTGTGTATGAAATGCAAGATTTGAGAGAATCTGCAGATATTAGGTTGGAAAAGAGTGAAGAGAAACATAGAGAAGAGGCACTGGGCAGAAGCCAAGAGGCAGGAAAAGTTGTGAATGGGAAGAGACCATCATGCAGAGAGCAAAGTTCCTTGACAGCAAGAGTAGAAGTGGAAATGGTGATAGAAAGTGACTGATCCACCTGATGGATGCCTGTGGATACACTACCTCCTCCATGAAGTCTCACCTAGTCATGCTAGGCAAAGTCATCTGCCTTCTGAACTCAGCACCTAGCCCCTCTATTTTGGCCTTATTGCACTTTGTATCTCTCTCAGGGCTCTTTGAGTTTGAGAAATATAGAATGCAACTCTGGCTAAGCATTCTGAGTAGTTCACAGAATTGAAAGAAAAGCTAAACTCCTAGATATCAGAAAGGACAGATTCCAGCCCAGTCCTGATATCTCAAGAGGAGGAATCCAGACTTTCTCTGGGCAGTTCCATTGAAACGATTCTACTTCACTGCTTCCATTTTATGTCAGTCCACTCAAGAGTCAGTTTCCAGGAAGAGAGAGTTGTGTTCTCTCAGCTCAAGACTGCTGGCTACCCTTGGTAGGGGCGAGTGGCAATGGGCCAGAACTGGACTGACAGTTCCATAGCACAATCATCCCATGGGTTAGAGAAGAGAGAATCAAAGTAAAGGAGGATGCATTTTACTAAAAGAAAGAAGAGAGGATATTGTGCAGGCAAACAAACAAAACAAAACCAAAACAGGTGTGCAGTACACACCCTTCTCTATTTTACAATTCTTTGCAGAGTTGTCTTTGTCACTTACTAAATGGGGCAAGTAATACATTTTCCTCTTCCAGGCAGGGTCCATTCATTAATTTTATTTGATCCTTTAATATTCCGAATATTATTATCAATGTCTAACATTTATTGAGCAAACACAGTGATACTGTGTTGGGTGTCTTATATGCGTTATCTCATCTGATTTTCTCAGCAGATGTATACAGTAGTTGTTTTATTAAACTCACTTTACAGACAGGAAAACCATGACTTGAAGAGGTTAAGAACTTTCCTAAAAACACATCCTGTAAGAAATAGAAAAGGGTTTAAAATTCAGTTTGTGTGACCCCAAAACTCAGGCTTGTAACCACTCTGATATATTGACTCCACATTATATGAGATAATTGATGCATATTTTAATTAATTAATTAATTAATTGATGGCTGTGTTGGGTCTTAGTTGTTGTGCTCTGGCTTTCTCTAGTTGTGGTGAGCAGGGGCTACTCTTCCTTGCAATGCGCAGACTTCTCATTGCTGTGGCTTCTCTTGTTGCAGAGCACCAACTCTAGCGCGTGGGTTTCAGTAGTTGTGGCTCACAGGCTCTAGAGCGCAGACTCAATAGTTGTTGCACACTCAGTAGTTATTTGATCCACAACACGTGGGATCTTTCCAGACCAGGGCTCGAACCCGTGTACCCTGCTTTGGTAGGTAGATTCTTAACCCCTGCGCCATCAGGGAAGTCCTGATGCATATTTTTAATAAAAGTATTTTTCCACGCTTGTACAAAATATCTTTTAATAATTTATGCAGCCCAGGACACAGCACCTCAATCTAAGACTTAAAAAAGCTGAAAAGCTATTGAGAGGCAGCATGGTAGTGAAGAAATGGCTGATGAATGAAAGTCTCAAAAAAATTATGACTGTCATGTGAAAAACTTCAAAGTACCTGGTCAGGCCAAGCCCAGTGTCCACGGACTAAGCGACAGCCGAGGTAGGGAAAAATAAATGAGACTTTCTATGAGGACTTTTTGTAGATTGAAAGGCTCTGAGTAAAGAGAAGACTTGGTTATTTTTACTCTAACCTATAGAAAATATTGAAATGTAAGAAGTAAAACCAACAAGTTTTAAATAAATTTATAGTTCACACAAAGGCTAAGGTGTTCTCTGGCTGCCCCTAGTCTTGTAGGCTGTTTGTGGAGTTCTCTAGCACTCTGCTGGATACTGCTGACTGGGCTGGAGAGAATTTTAACTTGCCTCACTTTGGTAATCCTCATGTTTTTAGAATGTGACTTCTCTGCAGAGAAGTGAAACTACAGGTACACCTTGTTTTATTTTGCTTCGCAGATATTATGTTTTTCACAAATTGAGGGTTTGTGGCAGCCCTGCATTAAGCAAGTCTTTCAGCATCATTTTTCCAACAGCATTTGCTCACTTCATGTCTCTGTGTCACATTTGGGTAATTCTTGAAATATTTCAGATTTTTCATTATTTTCATATTTGTTATTGTGATCTGTGATCAGTGATGTCATTGCTATGACTCGCTGAAGGCCGAGATGATGGTTAGCATTTTTTAGCAATCAAATATTTTAAAGTTAAGTATGTACATTGTTTTCTCAGACATAATGCTATTGCACACTTAAGAGACTATAGTATAGTATAAGCATAACTTTTATATGCACTGGGAGACTAAAAAATTTGTGCGGCTCACTTTATTGCAGTGGTCTGGAACCGCAACCACAATTATCTCTGAGGTATATGTCCGTACCAGGCCTTTCAAGCTAGCTACTGCTGGACATGTCCACTGTAGGGACAAATTTGTTTCAAAGAGATCTCAAGTGAGTCATTCGTGTTCCTAGAATGCAGGCCTGGGGACAGGAAAAAGACATCATGGGCAAAACTGGTCTGAAATGAATGGAATACAAATACTTTTGGGAATCCAAGTGGCCAAATCCTGTGCACTGACCATCACAACAAAGATTCATGGTCTTACACTGGAGGCCAAAGTCATCTAGTAGTCATTGGCTTTTGTTCCTGGAGGAGGGAGAGGGGTCTGGTCAATTCCTCCTTATTTAGCAATGTGTCACTCCCTTGCATAAAACCCAGCAATGGTTCCAGTTAGCTCTCAGGAAATAATTTCAACTGCTCAGTGTGGCTTACAGACATCACCTGGTCTGACCCCATGCCCCCACCTGACCCTCTAGCCTTGTCTCTCATTTCTGTGACCCTCCATTCCCTTATGTCCCCTCCCACCTTTCCACTGCCCTCCCTGATTCAACCATCGTTCTTTCCTTGAAGACACCAAACCCTTTTTCCTTTCTGGCCTTAGAATATGTGTTTACTTCCTCTTCAACTTTCAGATCTAATTTTTTTTTTTTCGGACCTCTCACTGTTGTGGCCTCTCCCGTTGCGGAGCACAGGCTCCGGATGCGCAGGCTCAGCGGCCATGGCTTACGGGCCCAGCCGCTCCGCGGCGTGTGGGATCTTCCCGGACCGGGACACGAACCCGTGTCCCCTGCATCGGCAGGTGGACTCAACCACTGCACCACCGGGGAAGCCTTCAGATCTAATTTTAAATGTCATTTTATCTGGGAAGCCTCCCCTGACCCTAGGTCTGGGTTAAGGACATGAGCCTCCTTTTTGCATTATAATTGTGTGGGGTTTTTTTCTGTATTCTCCCCTAAGACTTTAAGCCCAGTTATGGCAGGAAATGAAAGCCTTATTCATATATATATATATATATATATATATATATATATATATATATATATACACACACACACATACATATACATACACTTATGTACACATATATATGTATACACACACATATTATACACAGACAAACTGAGAGGAAAGAGGTAATGAGGTAATGTGACTTATCTTACACCTCACGATCTAGTTCCCTGCAGTTATGTTCATTCAAATACCAAGCACAGGAAAACCCTGGGTTACATGATAGTGGGAGTTCCTGGTGAGGATACCCTTGCCTGCAGACATGAGGAAGATAGGCAGAAGCTCCACGGGCACACAGCCAGTGCCACCCTTTAAGCAGGGCAAGAAGGGCTCCCAAACTGGGTCCCATACTTTAGAGTGTCTTGCATATCAAAAACTCTAAATAGAGGCTTTTTTTCCCCTGTTTTATATCTTAAGAAGGTTTTTCTGAAATTTTGCTACCACCCTGAGTGAACAATGTTATGGGAGGAGGATACACAAGTCGCATTGGCCCTTCAAGTCAGTACAGGCAAGACTGAGGGTGTGGCAGTGTATATATGTCAGTGATGGGAGGGTCAGGTGAGAAGGATGTCTCCCCCAAATCACATGAAGTGGGTGTCTTTGCAGATGAAGATCCCCAGACATCTTTTCTCCTTAGCTCCTCTAGGGAGGTGCTTGGAACTACCTGGAAATCTTGAATTAGAAAAGTAAAGCATTGGTGAGGGCGCTTGACCAGGAAGTTCTGGCAAGAGCCCAGCTTCTGCCCTGCCCCAGAAGATGTGCACTATCAGGTTCACAGGCTGCTGAGGGATGGGGGCTGGATGGGGAGTGAAGGTGGAGAGAGTGTGGGGAGAGGTGCGAGTCCACAGCTTCTTTGGCCTCTAGTCTAGATATTTAGACATGTAGTAAGTGGATCTCTACTTGGATCCTTCCTCCTTGGTCCCCCACCAATATTTGGAGTAGACCTGTGCACAGTCTTGCTTCATTAGCTATGAAGGCTCTTGTGTGCTTCTCCTTGGAAGTGGGCATGGTTACTCCTTACTTTAACTTTCTATTCAAGGAGTGACTCAACTTTTAATGTGTGCTTATACTGATTCTTCTTCTGTCTGTCCCAACTGGTTGGCCAGTCACTACTTGGTATGGAGCCCCTCTGTTGAGCAGACCTTTTATGTCCATGGCTCAGAGACCATCTGCCAACCCATAAGTGTCTTGGATGAAGCATCCCTCTCTGAGCTAATCATCTGTTGGCCACAGAGACAGGTCACATTTTACACAGAAGTGTGGTGATTTGGGGATGAGGAAACCACTTGGCATTGGCTCTGAAGAAGCTGTGAGCAGAGTAGGCACTCAGAGCTCCATGCCCCATACATGCTCTTTCCCATATCCCACACTGCTACCCAGATCACTGAATGCTACTTTTTTTTGAATTTTATTTTATTTCATTTTTTATACAGCAGGTTCTTATTAATTATCTGTTTTATACATATTAGTGTGTATATGTCAATTCCAATCTCCCAATTCATCCCACCACCACCACTCCTGCCGTTTTCCCCCCTTGGTGTCCATACATTTGTTCTCTACATCTGTCTCTATTTCTGCTTTGCAAACCGGTTCATCTGTACAATTTTTCTAGACTGAATGCTACTTTTGTATTAATTTTTAAGTCATTCATGCAGTTATTCTCATTCCCACCTAAAGTACGTCAGCTACAAAAATGTATGAGGATCTAAATTAAATCATTCTGACTCTTCTGCAAAAGAGGAAGAGAGAATAAGAACTCTTCAAACATAAGTGCATGACTTAGAGTTTTTCAAGTTATTTAAAAAGATGTGATCCGTTCTTTCACTGTAAATTTACCCTGGTTTCAGAAATGTCTTGTATGTCTGGGAATGGTTTCATTTCCTCTACAAAGGTCAGTAATAGTCTCCATAAAATTAAGACTGGGAAAAAAAGAAACTGCATCTATATCTGGAAAACAAATCAATTCCTTTCCATTACACAACAGTTTGGGCAATTTTAGTGATTATTTTTGCATAATTTATACACAAGTTTAGTTATAGAATTTATATAATCTCCTCATTAAGCTGGCCCAAACACTATGCAGTCCAGTATTTTGGTCACATATACTTAACCATCTCTCATAACGTTATGTGGCTCCTACCACTCTGAGTGTTGTGCTCTCCTTAAAAGTAAATCAGTAAGTTGACCTCAATCTTTCTTCATGCCTGACATTGGCTCTTTACTGGCCTTCCCTCTCCATAAGTGCAGCAGGAGTGGATAAAGGGTGCCCCCAGGACCCTTTCGAGTCGTGGCTCCTGGCACTCACACCCAGTCCTAGAAAATGTGAATGTGGATGTCACTGGCTTCTCCACAGATCAACTGTCTAAAAGTCTTGTCCCATCCTGGGAAAAGAGGGGGAAATAGATGAGACAAGGTGAAATTTAAGTCTACTACCCCAAAGAATGCAAGTTCTCAGAATCAAGGAGAGCTTCAAACATGGATTCTCAACTCTGATTATTCATTGGAGCCAATTGCCATGTTTAAAAGACTCACACTCTACCATCAACCTTGGAATTCTAATGCCGAAGTCATGGGTAGGGATTGGCTTATGTACATGTTTCTAACAGTAATTTTGATGCTCAAGCAGGATTCAAAACCAGTGCTTTGAATGAGATGTTTACAATTTGCTTTTATTTACCCCTCCACAAATGAACAAGAGATTCATTTCACTGAATGACAGACTACACACATTGGTGCTATTCCAGTTTTGGGAGGAGAGAAGTTTGGTTCCAATAATAATCTCCTCAATCCACCATAGGCCTTAAAAGAAGAGTGTACAGAATCATCTAAGCAAAATCACACAGCAAGAAAGTCTGCCTGACTTTGGATATTTACTTCCCTTTCAACATGTTTGTGATTCAATATGGCTTCCGTTTCTCACGTGTTGAGTTTGATTTGGGAGGAGCATCATTATCAGGTATCCTTGGTACACTATTATATGAGGGATTACAACCAAATGCTTGAAAAAGTCAAAAAAATTGGAATATTACTCAGCAACTAAAAAGACAAACCACTTTTGATACATGTAACAAAATGGATAAATCTTAAAAAGTGAGAGAAGACAAAAGGTACTGCATGATTCATTTCTACAATATTTTAGAAAAAAACAAAAGCACAGAGATACAAATCAGCTCCATGGTTACCAGGGACTGAGTGTGGGAGAGGGAGGTTTTATGCAAAAGAGGAAAAGAATTTTCTTGAGGTAATATGAAATAGTTTATGTCTTTTATTCTAATACATTATGTTTATTAGAGGACAATATGACCCAGACTTTTAATTAATTTATTTATCTATCTATCCATTTATTTATTTATTTCCTTATTTATTTATTTACATCTTTATTAGAGTATAATTGCTTTACATTGTTGTGTTAGTTGCTGCTGTATAACAAAGTGAATCAGCTATACGTATACATATATTCCCATAACCCCTCCCTCTTGTGTCTCCCTCCCACCCTCCACATCCCATCCCACTAGGTGGTCAGAGAACACCAAGCTGATCTCTCTGTGCTATGTGGCTGCTTCTCACTAGCTTTCTATTTTACATTTCATTATGTAAATATGTCAATGACACTCTCCAACTTTGTCTCAGCTTACCCTTCCTCCTCCCTGTGTCCTCAAGTCCATTCCCTACGTTTGCATCTTTATTCCTGTCCTGCCCCTAGGTACTTCAAAACCATTTTTTTTTCTTTTAGATTCCATATATATGTGTTAGCATACAGTATTTGTTTTTCTCTTTCTGACTTACTTAACTCTATATGACAGACACTATTTCCATCCACATCACTACAAATCACTCACTTTTGTTTCTTTTTATAGCTGAGTATTATTCCATTGTATATTTGTGCCACATCTTCTTTATCCATTCATCTGTTGATGGAAACTTAGGTTGCTTCCATGTCCTGTCTATTGTAAACAGTGCTGCAGTGAACATTGTGGTACATGACTCTTTTTGAATTATGGTTTTCTCAGGGTATATGTCCAGTAATGGGACTGCTGGGTCACATGGTATTTCTATTGTTAGTTTTTGTTGGTTTTTTTTAATCTTTATTGGATTATAATTCCTTTGCAATGGTGTGTTAGTTTCTGCTTTATATCTGTTGTTAGTTTTTTAAGGAACCTCCATACTGTTCTCCATAGTGGCTGTATCAATTTACAGTCCCACCAAGAGTGCAAGAAGCTACTCTTTTCTCCACACCCTCTCCAGCATTTATGGTTTGTAGATTTTTTGATGATGGCCATTCTGACTGGTGTGAGGTGATACCTCATTGTAGTTTTGATTTGCATTTCTCTAATGATTAGTGATGTTGAGTAGCCTTTCATGTGTTTGTTGGCAATCTGTATATCCATCTGTGGAGAAATGTCTATTTAGGTCTTCGGCCCATTTTTGGATTGGGTTGTTTGATTTTTTGATGTTGAGCTGCATGAGCTGCTTGTATTTTTGGAGATTAATCCTTTGTCATTTGTTTCGTATGCAAATATTTTCTCCAATTCTGAGGGTTGTCTTTTCGTCTTGTTTATGGTTTCCTTTGCTATGCAAAAGCTTTTAAGTTTCATTAGGTCCCATTTGTTTATTTTTGTTTGTATTTCCATTTATCTAGGAGGTGGGTCAAAAAGGATCTTGCTGTGATTTATGTTATAGAGTGTTCTGCCTAGGTTATACCCTAAGAGTTTGATAGTTTCTGGCCTTACATTTCGGCTTTAATCTATTTTGAGTTTATTTTTGTGTATGGTGTTAGGGAGTGTTCTAATTTCATTCATTTACATGTAGCTGTCCAGTTTTTCCAGCAGCACTTGTTGAAGAAGCTGTCTTTTCTCCATTGTATTCTCTGGCCTCCTTTATAAAAGAAAAGATGACTGTATGTTTATGGGTTTATCTCTGAGCTTTCTATCCTCTTCCATTGATCTATCTTTCTGTTTTTGTGCCAGTACCATACTGTCTTGATTACTGTAGTTTTGTAGTGTAGTCTGAAGTCCAGGAGACTGATTCCTCCAGCTCCTTTTATCTTTCTCAAGATTGCTTCAGCTATTTGGGGTCTTTTGTGTTTCCACACAAATTGTGAAATTTTTTGTCCTAGTTCTGTGAAACATGCCATTGGTAGCTTGATAGGGATTGCAGTGAAGGTGTACATTGCTTTGTGTAGAATAGTCATTTTCACAATGTTGATTCTTCCAATCCAAGAACATAGTATATCTCTCCATCTCTTTGTATCATCTTTAATTACTTTCATCAGTGTCTTATAGTTTTCTGCATACAGGTCTTTTGTCTCCTTAAGTAGGTTTATTCCTAGGTATTTTAATCTTTTTGTTGCAATGGTAAATGGGAGAGTTTCCTTAATTTCTCTTTCAGATTTTTAATCCTTAGTGTATAGAAATGTAAGAGATTTCTGTGCATTAATTTTGTATCCTACTGCTTTACCAAATTCATTGATTATTTCTAGTAGTTTTCTGGTAGCATCTTTAGGATTCTCTATGTATAGTATCATTTCATCTGCAAACAGTGACAACTTTACTTCTTCTTTTCTGATTTGGATTCCTTTTATTTCTTTTTCATCCCTGATTGCTGTGGCTAAAACTTCCAAAACTATATTGAATAATAGAGGTGAGAGTGGACAATCTTGTCTTGTTCCTGACCTTAGAGGAGTATTATTCCATTGCAATGGTGTGTTATTATTCCATTTGCAATGGTGTGTTAGTTTCTGCTTTATATCTGTTGGTTTCACTTTTTCACCATTGAAAATGATGTTGGCTGTTGGTTTGTAATATATGGCCTTTATTATTTTTAGGTAAGTTCCTTCTATGCCTACTTTCTGGAGGGTTTTTAAGATAAATCGGTGTTGAATTTTGTCAAAAGCTTTCTCTGCATCTATTTAGATGATCATATGGATTTTCTTCTTCAATTTGTTAATATTGTTTATCACATTGATTGATTTGTGTGTATTGAAGAATCGTTGCATTTATGGGATAAACCCCACTTGGTCATGGTGTGTGATCCTTTTCATGTGCTGCTGGATTCTGTTTGCTAGTATTTTGTTGAGGATTTTTCATCTACGTTCATCAGTGATATTGGCCTGTAGTTTTCTTTCTTTGTGACATATTTTTCTGGTGCTGGTATCAGGGTGATGGTGGCCTCGTAGAATGAGTTAGGGAGTATTCCTCCCTCTGCTATATTATGGAAGAGTTTGAGAAGGATAGATATTAGTTCTTCTCTAAATGTTTGATAGAATTCGCCTGTGAAGGCATCTGGTTCTGTGCTTTTGTTTGTTGGAAGATTTTTAATCACAGTCTCAATTTCAGTGCTTGTGATTTGTCTGTTCATATTTTCTATTCCTGGTTCAGTCTCAGAATGTTGTGTTTTTCAAAGAATTTGTGCATTTCTTCCAGGTTGTCCATTTTATTGTCATAGATTTGCTTATAGTAATCTGTAATGAACCTCTGTATTTCTTCAGTGCCAGTTGTTACTTCTCCTTTTTCATGTCTAATCCTATTGATTTGAGTCTTCTCCCTTTTTTTCTTGATGAGTCTGGCTAATGGTTTATCAATTTTGTTTATCTTCTCAAAGAACCAGCTTTTAGTTTTGTTGATCTTTGCTATTGTTTCCTTCATTTCTTTTTCATTTATTTCTGATGTGATGTTTATGATTTCTTTCCTTCTACTAACTTTGGGTTTTTTTTTTTTTTTGTTCTTTCTCTAATTGCTTTAGGTATAAGGTTAGGTTTTTTATTTGAGATATTTCTTGTTTCTTGAGGTGGGATTGTATTGCTAGAAGCTTCCCTCCTAGAACTGATTTTGCTGCATCCCTTAGGTTTTGGGTCACTGTGGTTTCATTGTCATTTGTTTCTAGGTATTTTTTGATTTCCTCTTTGATTTCTTCAGTGATCTCTTGGTTATTTACTAGCATATTGTTTAGCACCCATTTGTTTGTATTTTTCACATGTTTTTTCCCTGTAACTGATTTCTAATCTCATAATGTTGTGGTCAAAAAAGATGGTTGATATGATTTCAGTTTTCTTAAATTTACCAAGGCTTGATCTGTGACCCAAGGTGTGATCTATCCTGGAGAATGTTCTGGGGGCACTTGAGAAGAAAGTATATTTTGCTGTTTTGGGGTGGAATGTCCTATAAATATTAATTAAGTCTATCTGGTCTATTGTATCATTTAAACCTTGTGTTTCCTCGTTTATTTTCTGTCTGATGATCTGTCCATTGGTGTAAGTGGGGTGTTAAAATCCCTAGTATAATTGTGTTACTGTCGAAATCCCCTTTTATGGCTGTTAGCATTTGCCTTATGTATTGAGGTGCTCTGATGTTGGGTGCATAAATATTTACAATTGTCATATCTTCTTCTTGGATTGATCCCTTGATCATTATGTAGTATCCTTCTTTGTCTCTTGTAATAGTCTTTATTTTAAAGTCTATTTTGTCTGATATGAGAATTGCTACTCCAGCTTTCTTTTGATTTCCATTAGCATGGAATTTGTTTTTCCATCCCCTCACTTTCAGTCTGTACGTGTCCCTAGGTCTGAAGTGGGACTCTTGTAGAGAGCATACATATGGGTCTTGTTTTTGTATCCATTCAGCCAGTCTATGTCTTTTGGTTGGAGCATTTAATCCATTTACATTTAAGGTAACTATCAATATGTATGTTCTTATTACCATTTTCTTAATTGTTTTGGGTTTATTATTGTAGGTCTTTTCCTTCTCTTGTGTTTCCTGCCTAGAGAAGTTCGTTTAGCATTTGTTGTAAAGCTGGTTTGGTGGTGCTGAAATCTCTTAGCCTTTGCTTGTCTGTAAAGGTTTTAATTTCTCCATCGAATCTAAATGAGATCTTTGCTGTGTAGAGTAATCTTGGTTGTAGATTCTTCCTTTTCATCATGTTAAATATGTCCTGCCACTCCCCTTTGGCTTGTGGAGTTTCTGCTGAAATATCAGTTGTAAACCTTATGGGGATTCCCTTGTATGTAATTTGTTGTTTTTCCCTTGCTGCTTTTAATATTTTTTCTTTGTATTTAATTTTTGATAATTTGGTTAAATGTGTCTTGGCATGTTTCTCCTCAGATTTATCCTGTATGGGACTCTTTGTACTTCCTGGAGTTGATTAATTATTTCCTTTCCCATATTAGGGAAGTTTTCAATGATAATCACTTCAAATATTATCTCAGTCCCTTTCTTTCTCTCTTCTTCTTCTGGGACCCCTATAATTCGAATGTTGGTGAGTTTAATGTTGTCCCAGAGGTCTCTGAAATTGTCCTCAATTCTTTTCATTCTTTTTTCTTTATTCTGCTCTGCAACAGTTATTTCCCCTATTTTATTTCCAGGTCACTTATCCGTTCTTCTGCCCCAGTTATTCTGCTTTTGATTCCTTTTAGAGATTTTTTGAATTCATTTAATGTGTTGTTCATCATTGTTTGTTTGCTCTTTAGTTCTTCTTGGTCCTTTTAATCATACCTTGTATTTTCTCCATTCTATTTCCAAGATTTTGGATCATCTTTACTATCATTACTCTGAATTCTTTTTCTTGTAGACTGCCTATTTCCTCTTCATTTTTTTGGTCTGGTGGGTTTTTACTTTGCTCCTTCATCTGCTGTGTGTTTCTCTGTCTTCTCATTTTGTGTAACTTACTGCATTTGGGGTCTCCTTTTTGCATGCTTCAGGTTCATAGTTCCTGATGTATTTGGTGTCTGCTCCCAGTGGGTAAGGTTGGTTCAGTGGGTTGTGTAAGGCTTCTTGGTGGAAGGGACTGGTGCCTGTGTTTTGGTGGATGAGGCTGGATATTGTCTTTCTGGTGGACAGGACCATGTCCGGTGGTGTGTTTTGGGGTGTCTGTGACCTTATTATTTTAGGCAGCCTCTCTGCTAATGGATGGTGTTGTGTTCCTGTCTTGCTAGTTGTTTGGCATAGGGTGTCCTGCACTGTAGCTTGCTGGTCATTGAGTGGAGCTGGGTCTTAGCATTGAGATGGAGATCTCTATGAGAGGTTTTGGTTTAGCTGTTTGATATTACATGTAGCTGGGAGATCTCTGGTGGACCAATGTCCTGAACTTGGCTATCCCACCTCAGAGGCTTAGGCCTGACACCCAGCCGGAGGACCAAGACCCTGTGAGGCACACAGCTCAGAAGAAAAGGGAGAAAACAAAGAAAGAAAAAAATAAAATAAAGTTATTAAAAATATTATTAAAAATAACAAAATTAAAAAGTATTTTAAAAAACAGAAAAAAATAAATAAAGAAAAGAGCAACCAATCCAAAAAACAAATCCACCAATGATAACAAACTCTAAAAACTATACTAAAAAACATAAAGAAAAAAGTGACAGAGAGAACCCTAGGACAAATGGTAAAAGCAAAGCTACACAGACAAAACCACACAAAGCAGCACACCCATACACACTCACAAAAAGAGAAAAAGGAAAAAAAACATGTATATCTATCTATATAAAAAAAGAAAAAGGAAGAGAGCAGCCAAATCAATAAACAATTCTACCAATGGTAATAAACTCGAAATACTAAAGTAAGATAAATGTAAAACCAGAAACAAATTAGATGCAGAAAGCACACCCCAAGTCTACAGTTGCTCCCAAAGTCCACCGCCTCAATTTTTGGATGATTCGTTGTCTATTAAGGTATTCCACAGATGCAGGATACATCAAGTTGATTGTGGAGATTTAATCTGCTGCTCCTGAGGCTCCTGGGAGAAATTTCCCTTTCTTTTCTTTGTTCTCACAGTTCCTGGGGTTTAGCTTTGGATTTGGCCCCATCTCTGCATGTACGTCACCTGAGGGCATCTGTTTTTTGCTCAGACAGGACAATGTTAAAGTAACAGCTGATTAGGTGGCTCTGGCTCACTCAGGCTGGGGAGGAGGGAGGGGTTTGGAATCAGAGGCCAGCATGACATTGCAACAGCCTGAGGCTCACCATGTGTTCTTCTGGGGAAGTTGTCCCTGGATCACGGGACCCTGGCAGTGGCGGGCTGCACAGACTCCTATGAGGGGAAGTGTGGATAGTGACCTGTGCTTGCACATAGGCTTCTTGGTGGCTGCAGCCACTGCCTTAGAGTTTCATGCTCATCTCTGATGTCCACACTGATAGCCACATCTTGCACCATCCCTGGAGCTCGTTTAGGCAGTGTTCTTAATCCTCTCTCCTCACCCACCTTGAAACAATGGTCTCTTGCCTCTTAGGCAGCTTCCCAGACTCCCTCCTTGCTACCTGTGGCACCCTAACGCCCTTCCAGCTGTCTTCACACGGCCAACCCCAGTCCTCTCCCTGGGATCTGACCTCCAGATCCAAGGCCTCAGCTCCCAGCCCCCACCCACCACTGCAGGTGAGCAAACAAGCCTCTCAGGCTGGTGAGTGCTGGTCGACAGCTATCCTCTGTGCAGGAATCTCTCTGCTTTGCCCTCTGCATCCTTGTTGCTGCATTGTCCTCCATGGCTCCAAAGCTCCCCGCTGACCACCAGCCGTCCCCACCAGTGAAGGGGCTTCCTAGTGTGTGGAAAATTTTCCTCCTTCACAGCTCCCTCCCAGAGGTGCAGGTCCCATCCCTATTCTTTTGTCTCTGTTTTTTCTTTTTTCTTTTGCCCTACCCAGGTACATGGGGACTTTCTTGCCTTTTGGGAAGTCTGAGGTCTTCTGCCAGTGTTCAGTAGGTGTTCTGTAGGAGGTGTTCCACATGTAGATGTATTTCTGATGTATTTGTAGGGAGGAAGGTGATCACATCTTATTCCACAACCATCTTGAAGGTCTCTCTCCTTTCCATCACTTTAAATATGTCTTGCCACTCCCTTCTGGCTTGCAGAGTTTCTGCTGAAAGATCAGCTGTTAACCTTATGGAGATTCCCTTGTATGTTATCTGTTGTTTCTCCCTTGTTGCTTTTAATATTTTTTCTTTGTATTTAATTTTTGATAGTTTGATTAATGTATGTCTTGGCATGTTTCTCCTTGGATTTATCCTGTATGGGACTCTGTGCTTCCTGAAGTTGATCGACTCTTTCCTTTCCCATATTAGGGAAGTTTTCAACTATAATCTCTTCAAATATTTTCTCAGTCCCTTTCTTTTTCTCTTCTTCTTCTGGGACCCCTATAATTCGAATGTTGGTGTGTTTAATGTTGTCCCAGAGGTACCTGAGACTGTTCTCAATTCTTTTTTCTTTATTGTGCTCTGTGATAGTTATTTCCACTATTTTATCTTTCAGGTTACTTTTCCATTCTTCTGCTTCAGTTATTCTGCTATTGATTCCTTCTAGAGAATTTTTAATTTCATTTGTTGTGTTGTTCATCATTGTTTGTTTGCTCTTTAGTTCTTCTAGGTCCTTTTAATCATACCTTGTATTTTCTCCATTCTATTTCCAAGATTTTGGATCATCTTTACTATCATTACTCTGAATTCTTTTTCTTGTAGACTGCCTATTTCCTCTTCATTTGTTTGGTCTGGTGGGTTTTTACCTTGCTCCTTCATCTTATGCATATTTTTCTGTCTTCTCATTTTGCTCAACTTACTGTGTTTGGGCTCTCCTGTTTGCAGGCTGCAGGTTCATAGTTCCCGTTGTTTTTGGTGTCTTCCCCCAGTGAGTAAAGTTGCTCCAGTGGGTTGTGTAGGCTTCCTGGTGGAGGAGACTGGTGCCTGTGTTCTGGTGGATGAGTCTGAATCTTGTCTTTCTGTTGGGCAGGACCGTGACCAGTGGTATATTTTGGGGTGTCTGTGAACTTAGTATGATTTTAGGCAGCCTCTCTGCTAATGGGTGGGTTTGTGTCCCTGTCTTGCTAGTTGTTTGGCATGGGGTGTCCAGTCCTGGAACTTGCTTGACCCAGACTTTTGAAGTGATGCTTGGTTGTTACATGTAACTTCAAAACTGGGATTTGGATTGTATTTCATACAAGGAGGAAGGGTTTGAAATACTCTGGATAGAATGGATAGATTCTGTCCCACAGGGAAAGAAAAAATATTGTTGTGGCAGTTAATATTTCTAAAGACAAAAATGTTCTATAGTGGGAAGAACATACACACACACAAGTAATAACCCAATTAAAAAGTGGAACACAGGGAACTCTACTCAATATTCTGTAATAACCTATATGGGAAAAGAATCTGAAAAAGAATGGACATATGCATATGTATAACTGAATCACTTTGCTGTACCCCTGAAACTAACACAACATTGTAAATCAACTATACTTCAATAAATTTTTTTTAAAAATGGGAAATGAACTTGAATAGACATTTCTCCAAAGAAGGCATACAAATAGCCAACAGATATTTGAAATGAGGCTTATTAATAATCAAAGAGTAATCAACATTATTAATTATTAGTGAAATGCAAAGCAAAACTACAGTGAGACATCACATCACACCCATTAGGATGACAATTTTTATTGTAGAAAAAACATATAACATGCAATGTATCCTTTTAACAATTTTTTTAGTGTACAGTACTGTATTGTTAACTATATCTACATTGTTGTATAGCCGATTTTTAGAACTTTTTCATCCTGTGTAACTGAAACACTGTACCCATTAAACAGATACTCTTTATTTACCCCTCACCCAAACCCCTGGAAACCACCATTGTACATTCTCCTTCCGACTTCAGTTTTTTTTTTTTTTTTTTTTGGCTATGTTGGGTCTTTGTTGTGGACTCTTCTCCAATTGTGGCGAGCGGGGGCTACTCTTTGTTGCAGTGAGTGGTCTTCTCTTTGCGGTGGCTTCTCTTGTTGTGGAGCACAGGCTGTAGGTGCACAAGCTTCTGTAGTTGCATCACATAGGCTCAATAGTTGTGGCACGTGGGCTCTAGAGCGCAGGCTCAGTAGTTTCGGTGAACGGGCTTAGTTGCTCCAAAGCATGTGGGATCTTCCTGGACCAGGGATTGAACCTGTGTGCCATGCAATGGCAGGTGGATTCTTCACCACTGCACCACCAAGGAAGTCCCTTTGATTATTTTTTGATACCTCATTTAAACGGTGTCATACAATATTTGTCCTTCTGCAATTGGCTTATTCAAATAGCATAATATCCTCAAGGTTCCTTCGTGTTGTAGTGTATGACAAGATTTTCTGCTTTTTAAGGCTAAATAATATTCCATTTTATTTATATAGCATATTTTCTTCATTTATTCTTTTTTTTTTTGCCACTCATCTCTTTTTTATTTTCTTGTTTGGACCTTGAAAATTATGCAACTTATTCAGCCGCAGTGATATATATGTTCCTTTTTTTGCCACTTAATTTATTAAAAGGATGTTACCTGTAAGCATTTGTATTTTGAAGAATAATTTCCCAAACAGTCCATTCCATCTTATTATTACTCTGTAGTTATTTCCTTGGCAAAAGATACCTAAAACACTACACCATTTTTCATCATAAAAGTCATACAGCCAAGACATCCAATTATCAGAAAGCTTCTTCCCATTGAGACAACAGCCCAATTTGTTGAAAAAAATTGCTTACTACAAATTCAAAATGCTTATTACTGTTTTTTTGTTGTTGTTGTTTATTTTTTTAATTTTTTACGTCTTTATTGCAGTTTAATTGCTTTACAATGGTGTGTGAGCTTCTGCTCCACAACAAAGTGAATCAGTCACAAATATACATATGTTCCCGTATCTCCTACCTCTTGCGTCTCCCTCCCACCCTCCCTACCCCACCCCTCTAGGTGGTCACAAAGCAGTGAGCTGAACTCCCTGTGCTATGTGGCTGCTTCCCACTAGCTACCTATTTTACGTTTGGTAGTGTATATATGTCCATACCACTCTCTCACTTTGTCACAGCTTACCCTTCCCCCTCCCCATATCCTCTAGTCCATTCTCTAGTAGGTCTGTGTCTTTATTACTGTCTTACCCCTAGGTTCTTCATAACGTTTTTTTTTCTTAAATTCCATATATATGTGTTAGCATATGGTATTTGTCTTTCTCTTTCTGACTTACTTCACTCTGTATGACAGACTCTAGGTCCATCCACCTCATTACAAATAGATCAATTTCCTTTCTGTTTATGGCTGAGTAATATTCCATCATATATATGTACCACATCTTCTTTATCCATTCATCTAATGATGGACACTTAGGTTGTTTCCATCTTCTGGCTATTGTAAATACAGCTGCAATGAACATTTGGTACATGACTCTTCGAATTATGGTTTTCTCAGGGTATATGACCAGTAGTGGGATTGCATGGTCATATGGTAGTTCTATTTGTAGTTTTTTAAGGAACCTCCATACTGTTCTCCATAGTGGCTGTACCAATTCACATTCCCACCAGCAATGCAAGAGTGTTCCCTTTTCTCCACACCCTCTCCAGCATTTATTGCTTCTAGATTTTTTGATGATGGCCATTCTGACAGGTGTGAGATGATATCTCATTGTAGTTTTGATTTGCATTTCTCTAATGATTAATGATGTTGAGCATTCTTTCATGTGTTTGTTGGCAGTCTGTATATCTTCTTTGGAGAAATATCTATTTTGATCTTCTGCCCATTTTTGGATTGGGTTGTTTGTTTTTTTGGTATTGAGCTGCATGAGCTGTATATAAATTTTGGAGATTAATCCTTTGTCACTTGCTTCATTTGCAAATATTTTCTCCCATTCTGAGGGCTGTCTTTTTGTCTTGTTTATGGTTTCCTTTGCTGTGCAAAAGCTTTGAAGTTTCATTAGGTCCCATTTGTTTATTTTAGTTTTTATTACGATTTTTCTGGGAGCTGGGTAAAAAAGGATCTTATTGTGATTTATGTCATAGAGTGTTCTGCCTATGTTTTCCTCTAAGAGTTTGATAGTTTCTGGCCTTACATTTAGGTCTTTATTCCATTTTGAGTTTATTTTTGTGTATGGTGTTAGGGAGTGATCTAATCTCATACTTTTAAATGTATCTGTCCAGTTTTTCCAGCACCATTTATTCAAGAGGCTGTCCTTCCTCCACTGTACATTTCTGCCTCCTTTATCAAAGATAAGGTGACCCTATGAGTGTGGGTTTATCTCTGGGCTTTCTATCCTCTTCCATTGATCTATATTTCTGTTTCTGTGCCAGTACCATACTGTCGTGATTACTGTAGCTCTGTAGTATAGTCTGAAGTCAGGGAGCCTGATTCCTCCAGCTCCGTTTTTCATTCTCAAGATTGCTTTGGCTATTTGGGGTCTTTTGTGTTTCCACACAAATTGCGAAGTTTTTTGTTCTAGTTCTGTGAAAAATGCCAGTGGTAGTTTGATAGGGAATGCATTGAATCTGTAGATTGCTTTGGGTAGTAGAGTCATTTTCACAATGTTGATTCTTCCTATCCAAGAACATGGTATATCTCTCCATCTATTTGTATCATCTTTAATTTCTTTCATCAGTGTCTTATAATTTTCTGCATACAGGTCTTTTGTCTCCTTACGTAGGTTTATTCCTAGATATTTTATTCTTTTTGTTGCAATGGTAAATGGGAGTGTTTTCTTGATTTCACTTTCAGATTTTTCATCATTAGTGTATACAAATGCCAAAGATTTCTGTGCATTAATTTTGTATCCTGCTACTTTACCGAATTCATTGATTAGCTCTGGTAGTTTTCTGGTAACATCTTTAGGATCCTCTATGTATAGTATCATGTCATCTGCAAACGGTGACAGCTTTACTTCATCTTTTCCAATTTGGATTCCCTTTGTTTCCTTTTCTTCACTGATTGCTGTGGCTAAAATTTCCAAAACTATATTGAATAAGAGTGATGAGAGTGGGCAACCTTGTCTTGGACCTGATCTTAGTGGAAATGCTTTCAGTTTTTCACCATTGAGGACTATGTTGGCTGTGGGTTTGTCATATATGGCCTTTATTATGTTGAGGAAAATTCCCTCTATGCCTACTTTCTGCAGGGTTTTTATCATAAATGGGTGTTGAATTTTGTGGAAAGCTTTCTCTGTGTCTATTGAGATAATCATATGGTTTTTCTCCTTCAATTCGTTAATATGGTGTATTACATTGTTTGATTTGTGTATATTGAAGAATCCTTGCATTCCTGGAATAAACCCCACTAGATCATGGTGTATGGTCCTTTTAATGTGCTGTTGGATTCTGTTTGCTAGTATTTTGTTGAGGATTTTTGCATCTATATTCATCAGTGATATTGGCCTGTAGTTTTCTTTCTTTGTGACATGCTTGTCTGGTTTTGGTATCAAGGTGATGGTGGCCTCATAGAATGAGATTGGGAATGTTCCTCCCTCTGCTATATTTTTGAAGAGTTTGAGAAGGATAGGTGTTAGTTCTTCTATAAATGTTTGATAGTATTCACCTGTAAAGCCATCTGGTCCTGGACTTTTGTTTGTTGGAAGATTTTTAATCACAGTCTCAATTTCAGTGCTTGTGATTAGTCTGTTCATATTTTCTATTTCTTCCTGATTCAGTCTTGGCAGGTTGTGCATTTCTAAGAATTTGTCCATTTCTTCCAGGTTGTCCGTTTTATTGGTATAGAGTTGCTTGTAGTAATCTCTCATGATCTTTTGTATTTCTGCAGTGTCAGTTGTTACTTCTCCTTTTTCATTTCTAATTATATTGATTTGAGTCTTCTCCCTTTTTTTCTTGATGATTCTGGCTTATGGTTTATCAATTTATTTATCTTCTCAAGAAAACGGTTTTTAGTTTTATTGATCTTTGCTACTGTTTCCTTTATTTCTTTTTCATTTATTTCTGATCTGATTTTTATGATTTCTTTCCTTTTTTTATTTCGGGGGTGTTTGTTCTTTTTTTCTAATTGCTTTAAGTGCAAGATTAGGTTGTTTATTCGACATGTTTCCTGTTTCTTAAGGTACGATTGTATTGCTATAAACTTCCCTCTTAGAACTGCTTTTGCTGCAATCCATAGGTTTTGGGTCGTCGTGCCTCCATTGTCATTTGTTTGTAGGAGGTATTTTTTTATTTCTTCTTTGATTTCTTCAGTGATCACTTCATTATTAAGTAGTGTATTCTTTAGCCTCCATGTGTTTGTATTTTTTACAGATCATTTCCTGTAATTGATATCTAGTCTCATAGCATTGTGGTCAGAAAAGATACTTGATACAATTTCAATTTTCTTAAATTTACCAAGTCTTGATTTGTGACCCAAGGTATGTTCTATCCTGGAGAATGTTCCATGAGCACTTGAGAAAAATGTGTATTCTGTTGTTTTTGGATGGAATGTCCTATAAATATCAATTAAGTCCATCAAGTTTAATTTATCATTTAAAGCCTGTGTTTCCTTATTTATTTTCATTTTGGGTGATCTGTCTATTGGTTAAAGTGGGGTGTTAAAGTCCCTTACTATGAATGTGTTACTGTCAATTTCCCATTTTATGGCTGTTAGTATTTGCCTTATGTATTGAGGTGCTCCTATGTTGGGTACATAAATATTTACAATTATTATATCTTCTTCTTGGATCGACCCCTTGATCATTATGTAGTGTCCTTCTTTGTCTCTTGTAATAATCTTTATTTTAAAGTCTATTTTGTCTGATATGAGAATTGCTACTCCAGCTTTCTTTTGGTTTCCATTTGCATGGAATATCTTGTTCCATCCCCTCACTTTCAGTCTGTATGTGTCTTTAGGTCTGAAGTGGGTCTCTTGTAGACAGCACATATATGGGTCATGTTTTTGTATCCATTCAGCCAGTCTGTCTCTTTTGGTGGGAGCATTTAATCCATTTACATTTAAGGTAATTATTGATATGTATGTTCCTATTCCCATTTTCTTAATTGTTTTGGGTTTGTTATTGTAGGTCTTTTCCTTCTCTTGTGTTTCTTGCCTAGACAAGGTCCTTTAGCATTTGTTGTAAAGCTGGTTTGGTGGTGCTGAACTCTCTCACCTTTCGCTTGTCTGTAAATATTTTAATTTCTCCATCAAATCTGAATGAGATCCTTGCTGGGTAGAGTAATCTTGGTTGTAGGTTTTTCTCCTTCATCACTTTAAATATGTCCTGCCATTCCCTTCTGGCTTGCAGAGTTTCTGCTGAAAGATCAGCTGTTAACCTTATGGGGATTCCCTTGTGTGTTACTTGTTGTTTTTCCCTTGCTGATTTTAATATGTTTTCTTTGTATTTAATTTTTGACAGTTTGAGTAATATGTGTCTTGGCATGTTTCTCCTTGGATTTATCCTGTATGGGACTCTCTGTGCTTCCTGGACTTGATTAACTATTTCCTTTCCCATATTAGGGAAGTTTTCAACTATAATCTCTTCAAATATTTTCTCAGTCCCTTTCTTTTTCTCTTCTTCTTCTGGAACCCCTATAATTTGGATGCTGTTGCGTTTAATGTTGTCCCAGAGGTCTCTGAGACTGTCCTCAGTTCTTTTCATTCTGCCCTGCAGTACTTATTTCCACTATTTTACCTTCCAGGTCACTTATCCATTCTTCTGCCTCAGTTATTCTGCTATTGATCCCATCTAGAGTATTTTTAATTTCATTTATTGTGTTGTTCATCATTGCTTTTTTCATCTTTAGTTCTTCTAGGTACTTGTTAAATATTTCTTGCATTTTGTCTCTTCTATTTCCAAGATTTTGGATCATCTTTACTATCATTATTCTGAATTCTTTTTCAGGTAGACTGTCTATTTCCTCTCCATTTGTTAGGTCTGGTAGGTTTTTATCTTGCTCCTTCATCTTCTGTGTGTTTTTCTGTCTTCTCATTTTGCTTATCTTACTGTGTTTGGGGTCTCCTTTTTGCAGGCTGCAGGTTCGTAGTTCCCGTTGGTTTTAGTGTCTGTCCCCAGTGGCTAATGTTGTTTCAGTGGGTTGTGTAGGCTTCCTGGTGGAGGGGACTAGTGCCTGTGTTCTGGTGGATGAGCCTGGAACTTGTCTTTCTGGTGGGCAGGTCCAAGTCTGGTGGTGTGTTTTGGGGTGTCTGTGGACGTATTATGATTTTAGGCAGCCTTTCTGCTAATGGGTGTGGTTGTGTTCCTGTCTTGCTAGTTGTTTGGCATAGGGTGTCCAGCACTGTAGCTTGCTGGTCGTTGAGTGAAGCTGGGTGCTGGTGTTGAGATGTAGAACTCTGGGAGATTTTTACCGTTTGATATTATGTGGAGCCAGGAGGTCTCTTGTGGACCAGTGTCCTGAAGTTGGTTCTCCCACCTCAGAGGCACAGCACTGACTGCTGGCTGTAGCACCAAGAGCCTTTCATCCACACAGCTTAGAATAAAAGGGAGAAAAAGTAGAAAGAAAGAAAGAAAGAAAGAAAGAAAGAAAGAAAGAAAGAAAGAAAGAAAGAAAGAAAGAAAGAAAGAAAGAAAGAAAGAAAGAAAGAAAGAAAGGAAGAAAGAAAGGAAGGAAGGAAAGAAAGAAAGAAAGAAAGAAAGGAAGGAAGGAAGAAAGGAAGGAAGAAAGGAGGGAGGGTGGGAGGGAGGGAGGGAAGGAAGGAAGGAGGGAGAGAAGGAAGGAGGAAAGAAAGAAAAGAAAGAAAGAAAGGAAGGAAGGAAGGAGGGAAGGCAGGAAGAAAAGAAAAAGAAAGAAAGAGGATAAAATAAAGTAAGATAAAATAAAGTTATTAAATAAAAAATAATTATTAAGAAATAAAAAATTTTAAAGGAAAAAAACAAAAACAGACACGTAGAACCCTAGGCCAACTGGTGGAAGCAAAGCTATGTAGACAAATCTCACACAGAAGCGTACACATACACACTCATGAAAAGAGGAAAAGGGGAAAAAATAATAAATCTTGCTCTCAAAGTCCACCTCCTCAATTTGGGATGGTTCACTGTCTATTCAGGTATTCCACAGATGCAGGGTACATCAAGTTGATTGTGGAGCTTTAATCCACTGCTTCTGAGGCTGCTGGGAGGGATTTCCCTTTCTCTTCTTTGTTCTCACAGCTCCCGGAGCTCAGCTTTGGATTGGCCCCACCTCTGCGTGTAGGTCGCCAGAGGACATCTGTTCTTCGCTCAGACAGGACAGGGTTAAAGGAGCAGCTGCTTCAGGGACTCTGGCTAACTCAGGCGGGGAGTAGGGAGGGGTGCGGATGCGGGGTGAGCGTTCAGCGGCAGAGGCTGGCGGGATGTTGCACCAGCCTGAGGTGCGCCGTGCGTTCTCCCAGGGAAGTTGTCCCTGGGTCCCGGGACCCTGGCTGCACAGGCTCCCTGGAAGGGAGGTGTGGAGAGTGACCTGTGCTCGCACACAGGCTTCTTGGTGGTGGCGGCAGCAGCAGCCTTAGCGTCTCATGCCCGTCTCTGTGGTCTGCGCTTTTAGCTGCGGCTCACGCCGGTCTCTGGCGCTCCTTTAAGCAGCGCTCTTAATCCCCTCTCCTCGTGCACCAGGAAACAAAGAGGGAAGAAAAAGTCTCTTGCCTCTTCGGCAGGTCCAGACTTTTCCCCAGACTCCCTCCCGGCTAGCCGTGGTGCAGTAACCCCCTGCAGGCTGTGTTCACGCCACCAACGCCAATCCTCTCCCTGCCTCCGACCGAAGCCTGACCCTCAGCTCCCAGCTCCACCCGCCCCGGCGGTTGGGCAAACAAGCCTCTCGGGCTGGTGAGGGCCGGTCGGGACTGACCCTCTGTGCGGGAATCTCTCCGCTTTGCCTTCCGCACCCCTGTTGCTGTGCTCTCGTCCGCGGCTCCGAAGCTCCCCCCTCCGCCTCCCACAGTCTCCGCCCGCGAAGGGGCTTCCTAGTATGTGGAAACTTTTCCTCCGTCACAGCTCCCTCCCACTGGTGCAGGTCCCGTCCCTATCCTTTTGTCTCTGTTTTTTCTTTTTTCTTTTGCCCTACTCAGGTACGTGGGGAGTTTCTTGCCTTTTGGGAGGTCTGAGGTCTTCTGCCAGTGTTCAGTAGGTGTTCTGTAGGAGTTGTTCCACGTGTAGATGTATTTCTGGTGTATCTGTGGGGAGGAAGGTGATCTCCGCGTCTTACTCTTCCGCCATCTTCCCTATTCCTCTGAACCTTCTTTAAATCAACCATTCATAGGTCTCAGAAACGCCTGGTTTTTATTTGTTTTTATCTTTGTTTCCAGGAAGCATGAAGCAGGAAGAAGAAGTAATTAAAATCAGATTTTAGTGCAGATCTTTGGTAGAGTCTCCCTTTAAACTCTAGTGCAGTGGTTCCCAAAGCACTGTTGCTGGGCCCACCCTAGAGTTTCTGATTGAGTAGGTCTGGGGAAGGAGCCAAAATTTTGCATGGTTATCGGATTCCTAGGACACGCTGCTGCTGTTGGTCTGGGGCCACACTTTGAGAACCAGTACTCTAGAGCAATTGCTCAAGTACTGCCCTATACCTCTAAGAAGTTTTGCAAGCTTGTCTTCTAACTTGGTGGCTTCCACTCTTATTATCAACCATCACTCTCCAAGCCCAGACTCCTTATTTTTCATTCCAGCCTCACATTATCATTGCCATCTGGATAGGACAGAACAGAATCAAATCCCCCAAAAGCGATGTGAGATTGTTTCAAATTGGAGTAAAAAATAAATAAATAAATCAATAAATTAAATTTGTTTCTTTTTCTGCTGTTAATCTCGTGCCAATTTTATTATTAGTCCAGCCACAAGAACTCAAAATGTGTAGAGGGGGAAATTTCCCCTCCCAGACAAGTCCCATCTCTAGAGATGTCGTCTCTCCCCAACACACACATACATACACACACACACACCCTCTTCCCCAGATATTCCTATTCTTTTTGGCTTTGTACATTCTCTGGCTGCTTCACCTTGCTCACTCTTTGCTTCCCCTCTCTACTCTCACCTGGTCTAAGAGAGTCAGATGACCTACAGTCTCCTCTGAGACTTCCTTTGGGAAACCTTTTCTGACCCAGAGGAAAGGGTGTGTGCCCCTCCTGTGTGCTTACCTGACCCAGGCTTCCAGACTGCCTTGTCATTTCTTGATCCCTGTAAGGCCCCCAGGGACAGCTTACCCAGGGCATATCCTTCTCAGTTGATTGCAGTTATTTGTTTTGTTCTCTTTCTCTCTTATAATACTGTGAGCCCCTTGAGAACTGGAGCCTAAAACCATGCCTGGTAAATATTTGTGGAATTAATTTCTGAAAGAATTTTATCTTTGCAAAATAATATGGATTGGAATTTTGAATTTAAAATTTCTGCAAAATTTGGAAACTATAGAAACATAAAAAGAAGGAAGTAAAAACCATTTGTAATTCCTCTGTTCTGAGATAATTCCTTTTAGTTTATGAATGAATTTTTGAGAACAGGAATACTATGCAAAACATAAAATGTAGAAAAAATTTCTGGCAACAATGTGTCTTACATAGAGAATGGATTAAAAGGCTAATTAGAAAAGAATTTAGATTCCAGGTATAAGATCATAAATGTATAGACTAGATGGGACTAGAAAAAGAAGAGCTAAATGAATGTGATAAGAAGTGTATGAGATGACAGGACTTGGAAATTATTAAAGGTGGTGGTGAGTGGGGAATAGAGTAGAGGAAGAGAGTCAGATGACTTGCAGGTTAAATAAATGGAAGATTTTGAGATTGGATGAATGGAGGTATTCTATTTTTTTTTTTAATTTTTATTGGAGTATAGTTGATTTACAATGTTGTGTTAGTTTCAGGTGTAGAGCAAAGTGAATCAGTTATACATATACAGATTCTTTTTTCATATTGCCATTACAGGGTATTGAGTAGAGCTCCCTGTGCTCTACAGTAAGTCCTTATTAGTTATCTATTTTATGCACTCATTTGTTCCTTCGTCACATATTTATTGGGTACCTAATTCTATGCCAGACACTAGTCTAGTTACTGGGGTACATAAATGAAAAAAAACACCAAAAACCCTGGCCATCCTGTTGCTTCAGTTCTGGTGGTGGAAATTGTGGTACCATTGAGGCAGCTTTAGACTGGGAGATCAATCATAAAAAATTAAACAATTGTTTGAAGAGGTTTCAAAAGACACATATATTCCTTTAATCCCCTGAATGTATTTACGTAATGACAAGAATAAAGCATATTCAAGGCTGTCACACAGCAGTGTTAAAAAGAAAACCACAGGCCCCAAATGGCATCACTTGTGTTAAACCTAGATGTAATACCTAATCTAATTATAGTTTCAACCTCTCCCAGAAATGTAATCTTAATCAAGCAGTCTGGAATTTTCTGGTCAACACCAGTGAGGTGTTGTCATCTAGGCCCTCTCCATCCTCCAGAGGGAGAAGAGTCAACCTGCATGATAAAACTCTTGTTACTCCCTTCCCTCCAAAAAGATGTCATGACTTAAAAATAATCCTTTTTTCTTTTGCTAATAGCTTCCTTGTCCCACCCTTCTTCCCCTGAAAACCTTCCATTTTGCACAACCCCTGTAAGTGCCCTTCTAGGTGCGGAATGAGATGTCCCTCAATTCATGAATTATTGAATAAAGCCAATTAGATCTTCACATTTACTCTGTTGAATTTTGTTTTAACGGTAATGAGCTGGGGTCTTATGGGACAGCAAAGAAAGAAGATAGTTGCTTCAGAGAGAGGTGTAAAAATCTCTGATTATGCAATGGCTGGCGTTTGGTTGGTGTCTTCTTGATGAAAATTGGGAATTAGTTTCTCTCTCTGAAGAGACGTTCTCTAATAAAAATTACACTAATAGTTAATAGCTAGAAAAACCACAGAAAATTTAAGAAACTCCTGAAGAAAAAACACTAAATAAATAATACGACCCATTTATGGTTACATGAGTGTGTTCATTTCATGAAAATACTTTAATATCAACATTTATAATTTGCATACTTTTCTGTATTTATACTATATATATATATATCAATTAAAACTTTATTTAAAAGGAAAATTGCTCCAGATACAGTTTCTTCTAAAAAACAACAATAAAACAAAACAAAAAACCAATTCTCTGTTTCTTTCTGACAGAGAGAACAATGGCTGTTTCAGGATATGATATTAGGGTAGGCTGTGGGGAGCTCTCCCAAGGCCTCAAACCCTGGCATTAGTGAATGTGGACATACCACATTCAAATTCCATTATTTCCTTAACTAGCTGGTCGGCTACAGGCAAATTATTAAAACTCTCTGAGCTTCTTGTTCCTCATCTAAAAAGTAGGAATAATACGAACATCTTAGAGTCATTATGGAGTTGAAGGAAATAATGTGTATAAAGTGTCTGGCCTAGTGCTTGCCATACAGAATGCTTTCATACAGAAATGTTCCTCGGGGCTTCCCTGGTGATGCAGTAGTTAAGAATCTGCCTGCCAATACAGGGGACACGGGTTTGAGCCCTGGTCTGGGAAGATCCCACATGCCGCGGAGCAACTAAGCCTGTGTACCACAACTACTGAGCCACGTGCTGCAACTACTGAGCGCACGTGCCGCATCTACTGAATCCCTCACCCTCTAGAGCCTGTGCTCTGCAACAAGACAAGACACCACATTGAGAAGCCCGCGCACCGCAATGAATAGTAGCCCCCACTCGCCGCAACTAGAGAAAGCCAGCGCACAGCAACGAAGACCAAATGCAGCCAAAAAAAAAAAAAGAAAAGCTCCTCACTTTCTCCAATGACTTTCCTCTTTTACACCATCACAAGATTTCCTAGCTCTGAGATCCCAATAAAGTCAAAGGGAGATGCTACTGGGTCAGGCATGCCAAAGGCTGAAGAGCAAAAGAGGCTCTAGGAGGAGCCAAAGCCATCCAGGCCCTGGTACTCTTAGGTAACAAGGAATATGTGAAGGGATCCCTGTCATGATTGAAAGACAGCCAAACACTGCTGCTGAGGTGCCAATGATAATAAGGGAACTTGCAGCTGAAATCACAGTATTTGCTCACTGCAAAGATTTTCCCCACAGAAAAATAGAGGGGTAAGTCAAACAGCAATATGAAATATCAAAACGGTGGATTTTCCCATGGGATGATTATGGTAGGGAATTTGGGTTTATTTTTTGGTACCAGTCTTAGTAATATTTGTTTGACTCATTAAAATCCAATCCATGTCTATTTTCATGTGTGCCATCTTCTGTCACAGAATTTTGGGGAACTGAGACATTCTGCTGTCAGCAGCACATGGCATTAACTTGCTTTTCTTAAAATGGTTTTCCCTGAGTTTTTCATTCTCCCTAGTTTGGGGCCTAAGGAAACCTGATCCAGGTTCATCTAACAGTAGAATCTGCATGGTCATTAGCTCTAAAGCTTCCCCTGGCTCCTCTCTCCTTGTCTCAGGGGCCCAACTTGACCTTAATCATCTCTGCTCTTCGGTGCCTTCTTCACTTCACATATAGCCCTGGCTTGAGACTGCACTTTGGTGTGTTTATTTGGTGACCTTAGGGATCCCATCTCTAAGGGAGATGAGGAGGCTGTAGTTTCAATGAATACCATGCCACCTTAGACCCATGCAGGTTGTATTTTCTTCTTTATGTATTTCTTAAATGTAAAGTAACAGTCCCATCATATCACTCAAACAAGAGGAATTTGTTATTTAAAACTACATATGAAAAAAAAAGCACTACATATGATTTTTAACAGACTGTGGTTACCAAAAGGGAGAGGCAGTGAGGGAGGGACAGATTAGGAGTATGGGATTAAAAGATACAAACTACTATACAAAAAATAGATAAGCAACAAGGAGTTACTGTATAGCACAGTGAATTATATTCAATATCTTGTAATAACCAATAATGAAATATAATCTGAAAAAATAACTGAATCACTTTGCTGTACACCTGAAACTAATATAATATTTTAAATCAAATATACATCAAAAAAAAACTACATACAGTTAAATGTAAAAGATACTCCAAATGTGATACCATCTGTGCCATCGGGTGGTTAAGTTTCCAGCCGTGGCTCAGTAGAACATGGGACCTTGTCTATCTCTGATGTCCTATGGCCTTGGGCTAACCTCTAAACTTTAAGGGAGAGATGAGAAAGGGGAAACTGACATAGGAGAGGAGACACATGGAGTCCATTTCCCTAACTGCAGCAGCTCCTACCCATTTCTTTATTGTTACAACAGAAACAGGGTCTGGCACTCAGAAAGGCTTCTGGTCTCCCACCCATCAGTCTGAGAATGTGATAAAATTGTTCTTAAAAGATCTGGGGTCTAAGGAATTATATACTATACCTATTATTCCTATAAGAATGGAACCAAGACAACATTAACAATGGCAAATGGCAAGTTTATGAGAATAAAGTGATAAGTGAATGATAAGCACTTAAAATTAGTTTGCATGAAAGACAGTACCTCCACATTAGCCCCAAACTTACCCAAGTCAGTATGTAAAAGAACATTTGTCCAGTGGCCATATGGTACCTTGTACTTCTATAGAGAAGGTTGGGAACATTGCCTTCTCAGCTGCCTGCCTTTACTGTGTTACAAGTCTGTAGGGCAGCAAGATTTGCCACCCCAAGATGTGCCTCTTTGGCATGTGGATTATTGTGAGCTGAAAGCAATCAAGGCCCAAAAGGCTCAGGTAGAACCTTTGATGTTTCCCCTAACTGCTTAAAATAATTTAGATAGAAGACCTGTTCCAGGAAGGGAGCTATCACCATAGGTAACTATAGTATAATATGCGCTAAGTGAGGTAAACAGGTAAGAGCCTAGCAAAGTCTGTTAAAATTCCTCTCTACATGGCCCAGCAAACATTTGTTTACCAAACAATTGCTTTTCCTTCATGTCAATTGCCTTCCTCTCCTTTGAAGTCCCAAACCACTACCGTAAAATTCTGTTTTGTCTTTAGCTGAAGATTTATTTAAGTATTAAGTGTTAAGATTATTAAGTATTTAGAGTGAGGGTTTTGCTTTTGCAAAGCAAAGGAACCTACAATCAAGATGAAAAGACAACCCTCAGAATGGGAGAAAATATTTGCAAGCAAATCAATGGACAAAGGATTAATCTCCAAAATATATAAATAACTCATGAAGCTCAATATTAAAAAAACAAACAACCCAATCCAAAAATGGGCAGAAGACCTAAATAGACATTTCTCCAAAGAAGACATACAGATGGCCAAGAAGCACATGAAAAGCTGCTCAACATCACTAATTATTAGAGAAATGTAAATCAAAACTACAATGAGGTATCACCTCACACCAGTTAGAATGAGCATCATCAGAAAATCTACAAACATCAAATGCTGGAGAGCGTGTGCAGAAAAGGGAACCCTCTTGCACTGTTGGTGGGAATGTAAATTGATACAGTCACTATGGAGAACAGTATGGAGGTTCCTTAAAAAACTAAAAATAGAATTACCATATGACCCAGCAATCCCACTACTGGGCATATATCCAGAGAAAACCATAATTCAAAAAGACACATGCACCCCAATGTTCATTGCAGCACTATTTACAGTAGCCAGGTCATGGAAGCAACCTAAATGCCCATCGACAGATGAATGGATAAAGAAGATGTGGTACATATATACAATGGAATATTACTCAGTCACAAAAATGAACGAAATTGGGTCATTTACAGAGACGTGGATGGATCTAGAGACTGTCATACAGAGTGAAGTAAGTCAGAAAGAGAAAAACAAATATCATATATTAACACATATATGTGGAACCTAGAAAAATTGTACAGATGAACCAGTTTGCAGGGCAGAAATTGAGACACAGATGTAGAGAACAAATGTATGAACACCAATGGGGGAAAGTGGCGGGGGGGTGGGGGGTGGGATGAATTGAGAGATTGGGATTGACATGTATACACTAATATGTATAAAATAGATAGCTAATAAGAACCTGCTGTACAAAAAATAAATAAAATAATATTCAAATATAAAAAAATAAATAAAGTGAGGGTTTTGGCCATTTTGGTGAGTTACTCAGTTCTTCTGGGTTTCTCCCATGTATACATGTTATTAAACTTTGTTTGATTTTCTCCTGTTAATCAGTCTCATGTCAGTTTAATTCTTAGATCAGCCAGAAGAACCTAGATGGGTAGAAGGAACATTTTTCCTCCCCAACAAGTCCATAATCTGATACAAGTCATCATCTGGAGGAAGAGGTTTGGAGATTTGGTGGATGATTGCTACCATGAGAGAATCTCCTTTGTGACTTTTTTGTATGGAATTTTTCTCAAATTCAGGAATTCTTCCTCTGGGGTCAAGGCCCCTAAAATTATAAGCATTTTTTAAAAAGTGTAAGTATGTTTTTCTGGGGAGGTTTTATCATTTTCATGAGATTTTTTCAAAGACCCATAATCTCTAAAAGGTTCTGAACCACTGCTCCATTCAAGTTACTAGACAATGATACAGAGAAGAACAAACAGAAAATTAACAAATCTGCAAAGATAAGGGAAGAAAAGTGTTAATGTAGAGTAGACGTAAGATTCCCTTTCCACTGTTGTGGAATAAAAAACTGAAGACAGTATATATACCCATCAGTAAGGAAATCCCTGAAAATTGTGGTATGTCTAAACTATGCAATACAATAAAGGGATTTTTATAGAACAAGTTAGATCTATTTTGGATGATTTGGATGGTTTTCTATGATGTGATTATTAAGTGAGAAAAGCAAGATTCAGAGAAATGCATGTAGTATAATTCCATTTTATAAAACAAATCATGACAAACCTCCTCCCTTGCATATGTGTATGTGTGTGTGTGTGTGTGTGTGTGTGTGTGTACATACAATATAAATAAGGAGAAAAAAGATAGAAAACTGTATACCAGATTATTAAAGAAAGGAAACCACAGAGCAGGATGGGGTGAGTTATTCAGTGGAGAGAGAAAAAGTGAAATGGATGCACACAAAACAAATGAACAAACAAATAACGACAACAAAAAGACCCACTATTTTGAAAAAGGAAGGTGTACATAATCAAAATTGCACTTATCTGAAATTAACTATATGTTCATATATGCATAAAAAGGTACATAAAAGAATGGTGCTGTAATGGTGGTTGAAATATTCATGGATATTTTATTCTGTTCTTCATGTTTTACAGAGCTGTTTCCTTACTAATTTTCCTATATCTTTTGTGGTTCAAATACTTTTATAACTGCCATGTATTATTTATATATTAAACTTTTTGAAAATTTCATTGTGATAAAAGGAAAAGATTTATTTTTTATTTCAGGTGGCAATTCTCATTCTCAGTGTATAATTCTAGTAGCAATTAAATTAATTATTCTCAGAAATTAGACATAGAAAGCACATAAATTGTCATCTCTAAACCACACATCTTAGTTTTGGCAGGTTCAACAAGGATATGGTGTGTGGGTAGGTGTCAATGTGGTTGGCACCAGTGAAGAAGCTGAGAAAAAGGAAACCCACAAAATCCACTTTAGTGGTGTAAGAGAGGCACAACTCACCACAACTCATCTTAGGTTTTCAGCTGGAACTCTAACTAAAAGACAGATTAACAAGAGAAAACAGTTTACTAAATGCACATAGTCCGCATTATGAGGGAGGAATCTAAATGAAAAGTAACCCAAAAAAGTGACTTAGAAATCCAGTTTGTATAGCATTTTCAACAAAGAACAATAAATTTGTAGAGAAATGACAAGAAAAGGATAGAAGTTTTAGGCTTCCAAGGGTGGCAAACCGTGAGAAGGTAAATATATAGGAAGAAACTAATGGAGTAAGATTAGTTTAGGTATTCTACTGGTGCCTCCTCTGGGCTAAAAGTCTATCTGCAGTTAAAAAAAAAAATTTATATCTTGTCTTTGGGCAAAAAGGGAGTTTTTGTTTGTTTGTTTGTTTTGCATTTGCTGCTTCATAATTGTCTTCAGCTCAAAATAATTTTTATCTCAAAGAGACATATTTTAGGGTGACATATTCTGGTTTCCTTCAGTGGATTTAGGTTCTGGGAAAGATATCAGAATGCAAACAATCTGCTCAGGGTCACAAAAGCTGAAGCAGAAAATACAGTGCCTGTTAGCTGCTTGCATAGGGCTTGAAGCAAAAAAATGAACTTCATGGGTGTTGTGTTACCAGAACTGGGTCCTGGAAGACAGGCTGCACTTGGATTGAAGAAAAGCAGGATCAGAGTCTTTCCAAAATCAGACAAGAATATGACTAAAGACATGAAGGACTTGCTTGAATTATGCCCAAACACAGACATTTAGACATTGTTGTCACTCACTGTAAGATGTTTTGTGTTTATAAAATGAATTCTAAGCATGATTCAGTTTTTTTTTGCAGGGCTTATTAATCATTTGATGAACTTGGTATTAGAAAGGAGGAAGTTCCTTGCTGTCTCCACAGAGTGGATCTTCTTAAGGCTGACTTGGGTTGGAAAATCCCAAGAGCTTTGTTATTCATAATGAAACACAGACATGAAACTTGAGTTCATTCATTTCCTTGGTGCTAAGGAGGGCCTCCCCTCTTCATCTGTATTTGTATGAGATATGTTAGGCAACCTGTCTGCAGAAAAGAGAAGCCCACTTCCAATTTTGCAAAGCAATGTCCAAGTGGCTTCATTCTGCTCCTGTGTGTGTGTGTGTTTCCTTCTTTTGACCTTCCCTTCTGTGGATTGCCCTTGTAAGGGAGGAAGAAAATTTCCTCTTCTCTTCTAGATTCTTCGGACTCATCTAAGGATTAAATTGACATAAGACACATTAACAGGATAAAAATCAAACAAAGTTAATAACATGTATACATGGGAGAGACCCAGGAAAACTGAGTAACCTGCCCAAATGGCCAAAATCCTCACCTTAAATACCATCTTCAGCTAAAGACAAAAGAGAATGTTGAGGGTAGTAGTTTGGGACTTCAAAGGGGGAGGAAGCCAATTCACATGGAGATGGAAAATCAAATGTTTGTTGAGCCATGCAGAGACAGTGGAACACAGAGTGGACTCTGACCCCTAGGTCCTGCAGAGAGTCCCCCACCACACCTAGTCCATATTCTTTGCAGATAAATCTGGTGATATCTCTATTCCAGAAACAGACTCTTATCTAAAACCTTGTAGGTGGTTAAGGGAGAGGTAACAACAACAATAAAAAACTTCCAGAATCATCTATTTCTTGAAAATAATGTTTAATATCTCTCTTTGAGATTTTTTCAGGGACCCTCTGAAAAATTACAAAGTTAGCCGGAGGTCAAAAGGACTTCATTTAAAATTTGATTTGGGGGGGCTTCCCTGGTGGCACAGTGGTTAAGAATCTGCCTGCCAATGCAGGGGACATGGGTTCGAGCCCTGGTCTGAGAAGATCCCACATGCCGCAGAGCAGCTAAGCTTGTGTGTCACAACTACTGAGCCTGTGCTCTAGAGTCTGCGAGCCACAACTACTGAGCCTGTGAGCCACAGCTACTGAAGCCCGTGCACCCTAGAGCCCGTGCTCCGCAACAAGAGAAGCCACCGCAATGAGAAGGGCACACACCGTAACGAAGAGCAGCTCCTGCTCACCACAACTTGAGAAAGCCTGTGCAGAGTAACGAAGACCCAATGCAGCCAAAGATAAGTAAATAAAATAAATAAATTTATTAAAAAATTTTGATTTGGGGAAGTTTATCAAAGGTATCAAAATGTTTTAAAACATCTGGTCAAATACGGTCATAGGTCACTGTGAAACAATACATAGTTTTTCACTTAACCAAAGTGATAATAAAAGATTTAAAAGGCAAATACAAAAAGTTACAATAGATTACTTAAAAGGTAAAGAAAACTTTTATAATCTTTTATCAAAAGGAGATCAATATTTATAGAAAACTTTGTCCTCTTAACAAGAGAGAAAATCAAATTCTAGTTTTGTGTCAGCCTACATTTGATATTAAAATTCATTCACTCAATTAAATTCATTCTAAGTGTAGCTAGTCCTAACCACACACAAAACTCTTTTCGCAGGGTTCCTTTTCCACAAACCTTCTATAACATCCTTTTTCTTTTTTTTTTTTTAACATCCAGATTTTGTCCTATGCTCTCTCACTCTCTTTCTTTCTATATATCTCTATCTCTATTTTTACCTCTATCTCAACTTCTTTAGGACAAAATTACTTTCTTTTCCCTTAACAAAATACATTTCCATTCCTTATAACTTTTAAAAAATTTCCTTGCACATGAAAATGGTTTTCTTATTAATTTTAGTAGTTTTAATTACATTAATTAGAATTCTTAACACTTAGAAACCCTAATATCTAGTGAAAACTAAGAGGTAAGCAATTGTAAACTGTTTGTTATACCAGTAGTTTTTGATTAGCAAACTTATGAATACATTTCACAATTTTTGGAAGCATACATTTCCTCTGCACATATTTTCTTCAATGTGGTAAAAAACATGTTTACTATAAGACCCAAACATCTTCAGATTTTCTCTAATAAGACAAAAATAGGTAAAAGACTTGTTTAGCAATTAATTTTCAGTATTTTATCTTATCTGGAAATTATCTAGATAGTCAATGAATTCCCATCATTTACCTTCCTTAACTTGGTTAGCAAAACTCTAAAGTTTTAAGTTACCAAAAGATTTGGAAAGCATTTTTTAAGTCCTGTTCCATTTATGTCTATCTAAATCATTTGTTCCCAACAATTATGTTTAGATTACTCATGAAAATTTCATGAGATATTAGACAAAGTCAGTCACCATCCCAAGCTATTTTACTTGCTGACAAGTTTTGTAACAGAGATAACATAAACTTATTTAATTCTTGGCAAACCTAAGTAGAGTAAAAGTTTTATATTTAATGTTGATAACTTTAAAGACATGCCTATTTTAATTAAACCAACAAGTGTTTATTTACTAAAGATTAATCCTAGATTGTGTGAGCTTGAAAAACATTTGGGTTTGTTTATATTTTTGAGAACATTTTTTTAAGATCTTGTTTGTTTTAGCCAATTAGATAGTTTTTTTTAATAAATTAATTTTGTCATTGCCATTCAGAGGTAGAAAATTACCATATCTATAGCATATATGCACACATACAGACACAAACACTCTTAGCTCTTATTTAAAAACTTTACCCATGAATCAGGTGCAATACAAAAATTACTAGTTTGGGAGCAATAATTGGAATAAATTAAGTTTACTCACTCGGATTGCTAAAGTCTTATTATTTGTGGGGAATACTTTTAAGATTTATATTTGTCTTTGTCAAGCAATCTTAAGGAAGTTGTGATTTAGCATTTGTGTTTTAAAAGCCCCTTTTCCTCTATTTTTTTTTTTTGCCCGGCAGGGGTGGTGGAGTGGTGAGGAGGTGAGGAGGAGATGTTCAAGTTCTACTGACCAAATTAACCAGGCTCAGATTCAGACGATTGTGGGTTGCATTTACATTCCTTATCAACAAATCTCAGTCCTACAATTCTGAGTAGGGGAAGCGTTCCCAGCTAGATATAACATCCATTCCCATAAAATACTCAGGCAATGTTGACATAACCTTTTCACATAACATCTACTCAAACATTTCAGCCTTTATAATCCTATCAACCCTTGCACTTTGACTTTTTCTCAATCTAACTATAGCTTAAATCAGGGTTCCACCAGTGGATTTTGGTACCACAGCTCATAAGTCTCCCACATCAAGAAGTCCTTAAAACTTCTCTCCATCCCCCAGCCATTTTACCCATTCCTTATGTAAAAAGCCTTCGGTTCCAGTGAGAAGTCAGGCCAAGGGACCTAGGCCCTTTTGTCAATCTTTAACTTTGTTAATTGGCCTAACTGTTGTCTCCAAGCAATCACAGGTCAGGTTTTGCATTGTAATTTTTGCCTTCCAGCTTCTAAAATTTCTCCAAACTGGGGTAGGTAGATAAAGTGAACTTGTTTGGGGACCTTTAATGTTGCGGGGACAAATAAAGGGTCACTTTGGCCCACCCAACCTTAGGTAGTACTGTATTAAAACCTTTATTTAAACCCCATCAATGTCTATTGTACTTATCCCATTTCTTAATAACCATCTAAAGACTTCCACCCTGCTGGGATGAGTGCCATGACTCTTTCCTTTCTGATTCTTCTTTGGGCCACATCTTGCAATATGTGCTTTATTTACCTTATTTCTTAATAACCCTTAAAATTTTTCCACTTTGGGGCTTCCCTGGTGGCGCAGTGGTTGCGAGTCCGCCTGCCGATGCAGGGGATGCGGGTTCGTGCCCCGGTCCGGGAGCCTGCGTGTCCGGAACCTGTGCTCCGCAGCGGGAGAGGCCACAGCAGTGAGAGGCCCACGTGCAAAAAACAAACAAAAAAAAAATTCCACTTTGTTGGGAAGAGTCCCTTGATTTCCCATCAGCTTTGTCCCAGTATCTTTTTAATTAACCTAATGTTTTCGTTAGTACCTGTAAGACCCAGTAGGGGAAGCTAAGACCAAAAATTCAATTAGGCTTCCTGAATTGGTTTTTCTTTTTTTAAGGGAGTTCTTAAGATTAGCCATTACATTTCTTTGTATCCACCTTTTAATTTGATCTTTCCATAGGTACCAATACAATGGTTGTTTATGATGAGAGCTCTCTAAAAATTTACCAATTTTAAAGTTTTTCCAATTCAAAGGGTCTGGTTATTGAAGAGCAGGATCTTAATAGCAATTCAGACCAATAAGGCTTTTTATGGCTTAACCAAAGACAAAAGAGGTATCCCATAAGATCCAGAAAGTTTACTCCCCAAAATAGCATAGGAAAGCAAAGATCTTTGCTGCATAGGCAGTAAGGATGCTGTAGTGCCAGGACTAACAAAGCAACAAGGTTGAGATGATAAAGGCCCCTTATGATCGGGACCCCTATGACAAACTCCCCTGATGGCTGGCATAGTCAGACAAAGAATGCTTAGATGTCAGTCACAAACCCAAGTTATTACCTGTACTTCTGACCAACTGCCTATTCTTAGATCCACAACCTATTTGGCTGCCTGCCAGATGTATGCTGCAGAAGGAAGTACCTACATCCTTCGGCTGGCAGAGATCAGAGACAATATGCTCACTGATCATAAAGCCAAACACTCAGGACATAAACAAGATGAAAGGAAAAACCTCTTCTGGTTTTTCTTATGTGCACCTTAACAGCTTTAGCTAAGTCTTGGGTTTTAGGGAGCATTTAATTATTTCATAAATATGCCCTAGATTACCCCTGATTTGAGTACATGCATAGAAAAGGACTGCCTGCTGCAGAAATGTGAGCCATGCCTGTGCTAGGTCCAGTGGTATCACCTCCATGTTTTTATTGTGATTCATTTAAAGTCAAACACCTATTGATTGACTGTCTAGTAATAATATTGCTTTGTGTTCTTTGAAGTCTCAAAAAGGGTCCACAATGATTGCTAAAACATAAAATTTATACACTTTGTGGAAAAGTGAGACAAAACATTTAGACAATTATACTTAAAGTATAATAATCATCATCATCATAACAGCAACAACAACGTAGTACACCCCCTATGTAGAAAGGATCATGTTACGTAGCCTGTATATGTAGCTTTGTTAGACCTGCGCGGTCTCCTAGGAGTTTCGACTCGCCCAGGAAACAACAAGAGTCGGAAGTCGATGCAAAACGCAAGAGGTTTATTGAAGGCCGGTGCACCGGGGTTCCTTGGTCCTCACGCAGGAGGTCGAAGAAGGAACCCTTTTGGGCGCGAATATGTCAGTTTTATAGGTTCCCACTTCCCCGTATGTAAATTATAGATTTGGTTGTGTTCTCCTGCTGATTGGTCCCGGCTTAGGCTCGGACCAGAGAGGGAACTTGTCCCCAGCTGCCTGATTGGTCTTTGACAGACACCTTTTTTACATTTTGTTATCTCCCTCCTTCTCCCCAGCTGCCTGATTGGTCTTTGACAGACACCTTTTTTACATTTTGTTATCTCCCTCCTTCTCGGAAGGGGGCCGGACATCCTGGAAATTCACCCATTGTCTAAGAAGCCCCTATTGTCTGGAGAGTTCTTAATCATTAGCTGGAACAATGTCCCTCGAGTCCCACATTCCCCCCTTTTTCTTGTGACTATTGATTCCAATCATGGAATCTCAACCTTCTGTTCGTAAACTTTGGTACTGTTGTCTTAACATTAGAACTTGTATAGTACTGATACGTTCTCTAATAAATGCTATCAAGCGATTTAGAACACATGGTCCAAAAATTAAAATCAACAATAAAACAATAAGAGGTCCCAACAGAGTAGAGATTAAGGTGGTAAACCAGGGGGACTTATCAAACCATGATTGAAACCATCCTTTTTCGTTCTCTCTCTCCCTTTGCCTTTTATCTAAGCGTTCCCTTAGTTTATCCATGGTTTTGGTAATGGTTCCTGAATGATCAATATAAAAGCAACATTTTTTTTAGAGCGGCGCATAATCCCCCTTCCTTAAGAAACAGCAAATCTAGGCTGCAACACCATTTCTGAAAGTGAGGTGAGTGATTCCTTTAGTTGAGTTATGGAACTTTCTAATGCTCGAAGGTTGATGTCTACAGCCTGTCTTAAACTTGCATAATACTGGGGTTGTTGTATGAGGGCTGTGGTTCCTGTTCCTATCCCGGCAGATATTCCTAGTCCTAGAAGGACAGCCAATGTGAGGGTTACAGGTTCTCTTTTGTTTTTTGTTTTTCCTACATATTTATCTAAAAAGGATGAGTCTGAATGGTAGATAAGTCTAGGGACTAATTGCACTAACACACAAAAGTCAGCTGAAGTATTAAGAACCTCTAAAGAGACACAAGGGGTGAGCCCCGTGTTACATGTCCACCATCCATCTTGAGGAGGTACAAGATATCCTGAGCCTGAAGGGAGGCTAAAATCATGACAAAGGTGTCTATGGGACTGGGGAGGTGTTCCTATACAAGTACCATTTCCAAAAACCGAGGACAGGGTTAATTTACTGTTCCCTTCTTGCTTCCATCGACATTGGTCTGAGGAGGTAGAATTAGTATAGTTGGAGCTATATCCTATAGCATCATAATAAGGGGGAGGGGCAGTATAGCAAAGTCAACATGATTTTGTAGCCTCTGGGTTTGTAGCATTGAGAACCGTAAAGGCTGCCTGCACCAAAGAAAGCATCCTATCCTGAGGAGTCCCAGGCTTAACTGTGGGTTCTTTGGATCCAGAGGTTTCATTAGTCTCATTCTTTGTTGACGTAGTTGAAGGGGCCGGGGAAAGCAAAGGGGGGCCAAGTATGGGATTTGGGCCTATTGATATAGGAGCAGGAGTCTCAATCTTTAGCTTAAGGGTCATTAATATTTCTAAATCATATACTCTCATGTAAAATCTAACGCCCCAAGAATGACCATTTATCCATTTTTTATCTCTTTTTCCGGGATTACTAAAGGAAATTTTAAGGGGATGACACCATCCTGAACATTTACTCCGGTGTCTGGTATCCTCATTATGAGAATAATTAGCCGTTACAGTAATAAAATCCCAAGTTGAGGTGGGTTTCCAATTAGTATCCCCGGTAGTTTCACATCCCCAGCTTTTGCAATAAAAGTTTTCAGTTCCACCACATTTATAATTCAGAGATCAAGGGCGGTGGAACCCGGGGCATACGTAGAAAGTGAGGATACCAAGCATCATTCTTTTGCCTGCATTTTTGCAACCCGGCCCAAACCAATCAGTTTCCGAAACTTTGGAAGGGGCAGTGTTCATATCATGAGAATCTTCTGTATCCCAATAAGGTGCTCCTATAGCCAATTTACAAACATCAGGAAAAAGATCTGGCCACCAGGTCCAGGGGGGTGCAGTATGACTAATGGACCAGGTTACATCTCCAGTCTGAGAAATTACCTGCCAAGTTAAACGTTGGGGGAGGTGAGGGCTAAAATCACTTACAGTCAGTAAAGGCAGTAAAACCAAAATTATAAGTCTTAGGTTCGTAGAAGCTTGAGTTTGAGCGGGTTGTCGGTTCTTTGGGCCCGCCATCCTGATGATGCCTCGCTGGTGCAGCCTTCACATGTGAAGCATGGATCCAGGCAGCGATGCCGTCCACTTTTATGGCCGTTGGGGTGGTGAGGAGGACGGTGTATGGTCCTTTTCATCGAGGTTCCAACGTCTGGGTTCGATGCCGACGGACGTATACGGAGTCTCCGACTTGGAAAGGATGAGTTTCTCCCGGTGTTCCCGGTTGGTAGGCCTTGGCGAGTTGGGACCATATTTCTTTCTGGACCAATTGGAGTCCCAGTAGCCTAGCATATAAGTCAGTGTTATTTTGACAATCAGGTTTTATTTCTTTTCCTAAAGTGAGGAGGGGAGGCGGGGCACCATATAATATTTCAAAAGGAGTAAGATGGTATCGGGAAGGTGTATTTCTAACCCGGAATAGGGCCAAAGGAAGGAGCACCGTCCAATCGGTACCGCCAGTCTCCAAGGACAATTTAGTTAGGGTCTCTTTTAGAGTCCTATTCATTCTTTCTACCTGACCTAAACTTTGGGGTCTATAGGCACAATGTAATTTTCAATCAGTCCCCAAATATCTGGCCACATCCTGACTTACCTGGGCGACGAAGGCTGGACCATTATCAGACCCTATTACCTTTGATGCTCCAAATCGAGGAAAAATTTCTTCTAAAATCTTCTTGGCTACTACAGCAGCTGTTTCTTTCTTTGTTGGGAAAGCCTCTATCCATCCTGAAAAAGTGTCTACAAAAACTAAAAGGTATTTATTACCGTACCTTCCAGGACGCACTTCGGTAAAGTCCACTTCCCAGTAAGTTCCTGGGCGGTCCCCCCTGAGTCTCTTTCCAGTTTCAAGTTTCCCTTTGTGAGCATTTACCTGTTGACATGGGACGCATTCCTGCACAATTTGTTCAGCTAATTTTGTCATTCCAGGGGTTTCGTACCCGGCTTTTTGTAACAAGGCTACCATCTTTTTAGTCCCCAAATGTGTCCATCTGTGCATCTGTTGTAACATGGATTCTGCTTGCTGAGGGGACAAAGTTCCTTTTGTTGTGGCCGGGATGATTTCTTCATCGCGGCCCGGTTTTTCAGGAACTTTATCTGACAGTCCTAAAATGACTTCTCCCGATGCTATTTCTCGGGCCACTTGGTCAGCCATATTATTTCCCCTAATTATTGGGGTATTTCCTTTTTGATGTCCAGGGCAGTGGATGATACTGACTTTAGTAGGAAGCATGAGTGCAGTCAACAAAGCCACGATTTCGTCTTTGTTTTTAATTTCTTTGCCACCTGAAGTTAGTAGCCCTCTCTGTTGGTAAATGGCACCGTGGATATGAGCGGTAGCAAATGCATATCTACTGTCTGTGTAGATGTTTACTTTTTTATTCTCGGCCATCTCTAATGCCCTCGTCAGGGCAATTAATTCAGCTCGTTGGGCTGAGGTCCCTTGTGGTAGCGCCGCTGCCCATATGACTTGTTTTCCGTCTACCACGGCTGCCCCAGTTCGACGCTTACCTTCCTCCAGGAAACTGCTCCCATCCGTGAACCAGGTGAAATCAGCATCAGGGAGGGGCAGGTCCATCAGATCTGGCCTACTGCCGTGTGCTGCGGCTAGTACTTCCTGACAATCATGTATGATGGTGGAGCCTTCCAAGTCAGGATCAGGTAGCAAGGTGGCTGGATTGAGTCCTGTGGCTGGAGCAAACTTGATGCGATCTGAGTTTAGCAACAGGGTTTGGTAATGGGTCATCCTGGCATTAGTTAGCCACCTATCCGGTGGTTGACGGACTACATTTTCCAGGGCATGAGGAGCTGTTATCGTTAGATTTTGTCCTAAAGTTAGTTTGTCAGCATCTTTGACTAGAACGGCCACTGCAGCGATTATCTTTAAACAGGTGGGCCATCCTGATGCCACAGGGTCCAATTTTTTTGACAAATAAGCAACTGAGCGATTCCAGGGACCCAATTTCTGAGTCAATACTCCTTTTGCAATGCCATTATTTTCGGCCACATATAAATGAAAAGGTTTGGTTACATCTGACAGTCCTAGGGCTGGAGCTGAAAGTAAAGCTCGTTTGATTTGGTCAAAAGTCCGTTGTTCCTTATCGCCCCAAACGAAAGGAGTGCTGTTTTTGGTTAGGGGGTACAATGGGGCTGCCAGCTCAGCAAACCCTGGAATCCATAGTCTACAGAATCCGGCCATCCCCAAAAATTCTCTAACCTGCCTGGCGTTTTTGGGAGCCGGAATTTGGGCCACCGTATCCTTTCTGCTCTCCGTGAGCCATCTTTGCCCCCCTTTTAATAGATACCCCAGGTAACTGACCTGTTGTTGGCATATTTGTGCTTTCTTGGCTGAGGCTCTATATCCCAGGGTTCCAAGTTCCGTTAACAGTTTTTCAGTACCCTTGATACAATCTTCTTGGGTCTCAGCAGCTAATAAAATATCATCAACGTATTGGAGTAATGTTACCTGGGGATTTGATTCTCTATATAATGCCAAATCCTGATGGAGGGCTTCATCAAAGATGGTCGGGGAGTTCTTAAATCCCTGAGGTAGCCGTGTGTCAGCTGACCAGACATTCCCGATGTTGGATCTTTCCATTCGAAGGCAAAGTAGGGTTGGCTCAGGGGAGAGAGTCTTAAACAGAAAAAAGCATCTTTAAGGTCCAAAACAGTATACCACGTATGTTGAGGTGGAAGAGTGCTCAGGAGGTTGTAAGGGTTTGGAACTGTGGGGTGGAGGTCTGCCACCCGTTTGTTTACCTCTCGTAGATCCTGCACCGGCCGATAATCATTTGTTCCTGGTTTCTTTACCGGCAGGAGAGGGGTGTTCTATGCTGATTGACATCTTATTAAGATGCCCAAGTCTAGTAGCCTCTGTATATGGGAACGGATACCGTCTTTGGCTTCTCTACTCATGGGGTATTGACGGACTGTTATTGGGGTGGCAGTTGCCTTGAGTTCCACTAGCACCGGGGGCCGATTTTTGGCCATCTCCATTCCGGCAGTTTCTGCCCAGGCTTGAGGGAACCGAGTTACCCAATCAGTAACATTAACTCGTGAGGATGAAGGCTGCTCGTATAATTTATATTCATCTTCTAATTTCATAGTCAATATTTGAAGTAACCTTCTCTTATTATCAGTTATGGTGGGACCTTCTGGCTGAAAGTGGATTTGAGCCCCTACTTTGGAGAGTAAATCTCTTCCCAGCAAAGGATAGGGGCATTCCGGAATAATCAAAAATGAATGGGTTACTCGTCCAATCCCAAGATCTACTGTCCTTCGTGTGGTCCATGAATATTGTTTATTCCCAGTGGCTCCTTGTACCCATGACCTTTTAGCTGAGATAGGACCTTTTGAGTGGAGAAGGACGGAGTGCTGGGCTCCGGTATCTACCAAAAATTGAACAGGTTCCCCCTCCACTTTAAGAGTTACCCGGGGCTCGGGGAGAGGGTTCGAGCCCTGACTTTCCTAGTCTTCTTCTTTCAATGTTAAGATTTTGTTTTTGGTTGGCCTTCCTCCATTCTTTTTCTTAGGGCATTCTCTCGCCCAATGTCCTTTTTCTTTACAGTAGGCACATTGGTCCTTGTCTAATGGCCGCCTTCTGTCTGCCGTTCGCCCTTCCTGCCTATTTCTATCCCCTATATTTCTTCCTCCAACCACAGTGGCCAGTATCTTACTTAAATTCCTCTCCTGTCTCTTATCCCGTCTTATTTCACGGGCTTCCTGCTCTTTCTGCTTTCTTTCTTCCTTCTCTTCCTCTGTTTCTCTTTTGTTATATACTTTATCTGCCTCTTTTACTAACTCCTGAAGCGAAAATCCCTGCAAGCCATCTAGCCTCTGTAATTTCTTCTTAATATCAGGGGCCGCTTGATCTATGAAAGCCATTGCTATAGTAGCCCTATGTCCCTCCGAAGTTGGATCATAAGGGGTAAAGCGTCTAAAGGCTTCCATTAAACGTTCCAGGAACACAGTTGGCGATTCCTGGGGCCCCTGAGTTACTTCCCTTACCTTAGCCAAATTAGTGGGCCATCTGGCCGCTCCATGGAGACCCGCCACCAGAGCCTGGCGATACATTTTCAGGTGCTCCCTACCTTCCGGGGCATTGAAATCCCAGTTTGGCCTGACGAGTGGGAAACCAGCATCAATCTCGTTAGGCAGCTGGGTAGGTTGCCCATTGGCGCCTAATACATTTTTTCTGGCTTCTAAAAGAACCCGTTGCCTCTCCTCAGTCGTTAGGAGAGTCTGGAGCAGCTGCTGACAATCATCCCATGTGGGCTGGTGGGAGAAAACAAGAGATTCTATTAAAGCGGTAAGGGCCTGTGGATTTTCGGAAAAAGTTGGGTTATGCATTTTCCAATTATAAAGATCTGCAGAGGAAAAGGGCCAATATTGGAGAGGTCTATTCCCTTGGCCATCGGGGGGGCCATATTCTCTAAGAGGTAGGGCAGTGGAGTCCAGGGAGATAGCCCTCCGGCTCCTAGTGCCCACTGAGGGACCCCTTTCTTCTTCCATCATGGATGGTTCCCTTGGTGCCGAGGGCAGTGGAGCTGGGGGTCCTCTAGGTGGTAGGGGATTCGGGGCCGGAGGATAAGGGGGTGGGGAATCCAAAAGAAGCAAATCGGACTGCGGGTCAGGATAAATCGCCTTTGGTAGATCCGGGGCGTCGGGTAGCTTCTCCGTGTTGGGGTTTTTCTTTAAGGCTAATATCTCCGACGCTGCTGATGTATGCGCGGACGTACCTGTTGAGGAAACAAAGGGCCGGACCCACGGAGGTGGGGAGAGAATTAAATCTTCCCAGACCAAGACATATGGTACTTGGTCTGGATGTCCGTGGGGATCTATATTAAATATCTTAGACTTCAGCAGCTTAATCTTGTCTAATAAAAAGGATCCTTCGGGGGGCCATCCTATCTGAAATGTTGGCCATTCAGAGGCACACAAAGTCTGCCACTTTCCTTTCTTTACCTCTACCGAAAAATTATGGGCTCTGGCCCGAACTTTGGTCCAATAGCTTAGGGTAAGGGAAAGAGGAGTCGTCATAGTTTGTCCCATTGTCGTCCGTCAGAGAAGAAGAATAGACCACAATACAGAAACAGTTAAAACTCCACGAAACACATATACGTATGGGCCACAGCGAGCTCGCTTCAAAACCGAAACTTCTTCAGATGGCAGTTATCACCAAGGGAACTGCCGAAACCGAGTGAAGGGGAGACAGAGTTTGCCTCTCCTTCCAGATGAGCCACCAGGGCGTCCCCTAGGGCTCATGGACGCCGGCTATTAGCACGTCTGCCTAGCCAGAGGTCCGATACAGATTCCATAATAAGCCGATTCTTACGGCTTTCCTCCGATAATGGCCCACAAAGAACAAGGGACAAACAGACAATCAAGCTCGAGCTTACCTGGTACCTCCAACTCCCGATGTTCTTGTGGTCCAGGGCGAGTGGAATCCCGGACGAGCCCCCAAATGTTAGACCTGCGCGGTCTCCTAGGAGTTTCGACTCGCCCAGGAAACAACAAGAGTCGGAAGTCGATGCAAAACGCAAGAGGTTTATTGAAGGCCGGTGCACCGGGGTTCCTTGGTCCTCACGCAGGAGGTCGAAGAAGGAACCCTTTTGGGCGCGAATATGTCAGTTTTATAGGTTCCCACTTCCCCGTATGTAAATTATAGATTTGGTTGTGTTCTCCTGCTGATTGGTCCCGGCTTAGGCTCGGACCAGAGAGGGAACTTGTCCCCAGCTGCCTGATTGGTCTTTGACAGACACCTTTTTTACATTTTGTTATCTCCCTCCTTCTCCCCAGCTGCCTGATTGGTCTTTGACAGACACCTTTTTTACATTTTGTTATCTCCCTCCTTCTCGGAAGGGGGCCGGACATCCTGGAAATTCACCCATTGTCTAAGAAGCCCCTATTGTCTGGAGAGTTCTTAATCATTAGCTGGAACAATGTCCCTCGAGTCCCACAGCTTATAAGAATCTTAGTGCAGCTGTGTCAGATATAATGCATCATATCCTTGTAGTGCTGCTGTGAAGTGAAGCCCAGTTCTTCATGACACAAAGAACCTATAGATCACCCCATCATTTCCAGCATTGGCTCAGTTTAGGAAAAACCCCTCTATTCTCAAACCATAGCCAGTTTAGTGATTTAAGTGCTAAGAAAGAAGTCAGAATGTGAATAATGTACTCAGGGTCACAAATGTTGAGGCAAGAAACAGAGTTGGCTAGCAGCTTGAAGGAAAGTAGAGAAATAAAGGAAAAAATAATTCAGTGATTTAAGATTTCTCCTGCCTCACTCTTGAAAAGAACTATGCATATTCTCTTTGATTTGTTCTCTTCTTTCTAGCCATTGATTTGTTTTCTCTGTGAGCTGGTCTAACCCACAAACACATTTGGTCAATCCTTTGTGAGAATGTCACTATTTTTCACTGACACAAAGTTCAACAGGCTTACCTCTATGATCTAAATAGTTCTATGATCTAAACAGTGTCTCTGAAATCCAGATCTCTTGGCTTTATGGATGTCTTCCAGAATATGTACTTTTTATCAGCCTTCTGGTGAAATGCCACGTCAGAACAGGCAGAACTGGTGGCATGGGTCATTTACTAACCCAGCAATGTAGAATACACACTACTATAGGACATATATTCTTAGTGGGGGTGATACCACTCCCAGGTGGGTGGAAATTGCTTACTGGGGACAAAAGCATCTTATTTTTTATGTATAAAGGACAGATATGCATACTGCACATAAACAGGTATATATCTCTGATATTGAAATTTCATAGGGGAAATGTCTAAAATGCCTCGTTTTTGGAGGCAATAATGAAAGAAATGTTGAGAAACACTGCTCTAGGTGTCACCAAAGAAAGAGAACCAACATTTATGGACAGGCTGTTGATGTGCCAGGCATAGTGCTGAGCAGTTTCATGCATCATCTGTTTTAATCCTTCAAATGGTCACTTATGGTTGGGGAAAACGAACTTAAATACCTTGCCCAAAGCCACACAATTGGTAGGTAACATAGCTGAAGTTTGAGGCCAAGTCTGTTTCCAAAGCTTTGCTCTTCCTGTTAAACCCAGCTTCAAAGTCAAACCAGTTCAGAGTTATCTGAGTCATTATCTCTACCCTTAGGCACTTACTTTGTTGTTGGAAAGCCCAGGAAAATAGACAATTGACTAACAATACATGTGTGTATATCATCACGTTGTCTCTACCTTGGGATGTACACATAGGACATCTGCTTCCTGTTGCATTTTTGTCTTATTTTATAGTTGTTTGAGGGAGAACCATTTGCTGGGGGAAGAAAAGGGACAAGAAAAAGGAGCCACTGCTACAATTACCTTCCCTATTTCCTCCCTCTACTTCTCTGGGCTGCACCCAGTGTGATCGACCTCACTGCCAAACCCTATACATTCCATGTTTTCACCAGTATTCTGCACCTTCCCCTTTGGGAGGAATGTCATGGGGTTAGGGAACCCACTGACACAATTGTGGGCTGAGAACTAGTTTGGAAGGCAGTGGGTTTCTAACCAGTTACTCCAACAATCTGCCTTATGGACAGCCATGTAGCAGTTCCATGTAGCGTCAAGTTCCAGCTGATTCTGGAAGAAGGGGGGAGAAGACTCTAAGAGCCATCTCCACCATCAACACGAGCACTTCTCCAGCCTGTTTGTGTTTCTTTGCTGGGTGTAGATGCACTTCTGGTTGAAAACACTTAGGCTAACTTTTCTCCTATATGGAAAAAGTTAGCTGGTCTAGACCAACCATGGCATGACCAACATACAGAGACAGTGTAAAAGGAGAAGGCAAAGAATGAACATTTATGGAGTTCTCATCATAGGAAAGTAGGTGCTTTAATGGATTATGTCATTTATTCTTTACAAAACTTCAGTACTATTCCCATTTTACATATAAAGAAACTGAGGCATGGGAAAGTTAACTTGTCTAAGTCCATACCACTGAGTAGGGTGACTCTAAACATTATGCTTTTCAGAGGTGCTCTGGGCCAATTCCTGGGAGCCTTGGCAACAAAGGCACCTTCACAGCAGGACAATGCCCAGACCAAGGCAGGGAAGAGATGTACAGAAGGTGAGTCTCCAGAGAGAAGACCAGTACTGCCACTGCCCTGAGGATCCAGGTTCACCTACAACATTCCCAGGACTGTCTGGTTACTTCTGGCCCCTACAATGGCAAAGGGGACAACCTGACTTTAACTAAAAAGATTGAGGGTATTATAGTATCATTTTTATAGTGTTTGCAGTAGTAAGTTACCCATAAAAAGATAGAAATCTGAAGAAAAATCAAAGTGATATGGGACAAAATAATGTATATTGTAGCAATAAGTCAGGAAAGAGTCAGGAGAACTCCCAGAGGTCTTATTAGGCAATTCATTTCCCTTTTCCAGACTCCCATTTCTTCATCCATAAAAGGAGAGGTTTAACTAGCTGAAATTTTCTTCCTGCATGAACAGACTATTGGTGAAGAGGTCAGCTAAGGGATTTCTTTATATATTTGGGGAACATTTCTCCTTCTTGGTCCTTACTGATGACCATGTTTTGATTTGCCTCTGTACCTCAAGCATGACAACAACCAGCTGAAGGTGATTAAATCAGGGATATACCTTAGAATGTGCTAGTGTTTGTCAAGAAGGAAACAATATAATAGAGCTTTAGATACTTTTGGAAGATTTGGGTTATAAAATCTGCCTTTTAATAAGGAAACTCAGTGCAAGTCCTCCCTTGTGAGGAACTCTGATCTAGGCTACTTTCTGCACTTTCATAGATATGCTCGTTTTCACCTAAAGCATTGCCAATGACCCCTTGATTATCACTTCACTCAGTGTGTCCCCTGGAAGCCATGTCTCTGATGGGACTCGGCTTCTATCCTGGGCCTAGATCATAATCTTATTGTAGCTCCTTCTACCACAGGAGCTTGGTCTGGGCATGTAGCTGATCTCCCTTTCTCACCCTCATTACCAGCCTCTTTTAAATGTCTTACATAAGAGTGCAGTAAAGGAAGGAAGATACCAAATCACTGAATCTTTAAGGTGTGTCAGGCACTAGGCTATATAATTTCCCCACTAGACTATATAAATTCCCCTGTAATTCTTATAACAACTCTTGAGATAGCTGCTATTATTGTTCCAATTTTACAAATGAAGAAATTAAGTCTTAAAGAGATGACAATGATTGCTCAAGGTCATAAAGTGATGGAGCTAAGATTCTAAAGCAGATCAACTTGACCCTAGACCCTCAATTTACGACCACTGACTGCAATGTTCTCTGTCCAAAGGGACCCAAATTACCCATTTGAGACATTTGATAAGCAAAAACCCAGAGACCATTAAAATTGGGGTGTCACTTTCTATTTTTAGCAACCTGACAGTGAGGCCATTCTTTCACTTCCTTTGTATCTTGGGAAGCTTTAACCATGCATCTTACATCCTATACTTTCTAGACTGCTTGAAAGTCTTCCAAGAACCAGATTCTTTCCTGTTGTGGATAAGAACAGTTCTGTATGCTTTCAGAGAGGTTTAGGAGCACAATCTCTTGTGTAATGATTGCTCCCATAAAGGAAGTTTACTACTGATGTCTTTAGGCCCTATTCTCCAACTAGATTCATTCACATATATTTATTGAGCACCTACTAATTTTAAGGTAGTTTTAGGCACAAGGAATACAATGGAGGGCAACACTGACTGTCCCTGTTCTCACTGGGCATTGTTCTGCTGTTGGAGAACCAACCCCTCCCATATTTTCTAATAAATCCCATTTTCCATGATTTATAGCCAAACTGTCATACTCCTCTTATAATTTTCTAGTTAAATTCAATATTTGAAAGGATTACCTTACAATTCTTCTCTTCATAAATCCTAGAGTCACATCTGGTTGCAAACTTACAGTGCATGACGTTGTCCTTTGAGGCCAAGGGGAGAAGAATAAATATTAATGAGCACCTGTAATATGTGCTGTACTTATTACACATCGCTTCATTTAATCATCATAAAAGCATGAGGAGGTAAAAGTTATCATTCCCATTTTCAAATGAAATACCTAAAAATCCTAGAGGTTAAATCACAGAGCTTGAAAAAAGCAGAGTATGGAGGTAGATACCAGGTGCAATGCAGACGACCCCCTTTCCTTCCTACTTAAGAAGGAAATCATTCACCTTGAAGCCCCAGACTCAGGAAAATCCTGGGGAGCAGCCAGCATTTCCCAGGCCTTGAAGGTGGGTCAGAGTAATGACTGAATCATAACACACTGTTTTGTGCACCCCCCGCCCCCCAGACTCTTCACATAGAATCAGAAGGGAGCCCTATTGCTTGCATTTCTGTCTTTGTAATTTATTCCTTGAGTCTTAAATGTTTTCAGTCTTCAAACATTCTCTATTGACTGAAAGACAGATTCTGTGTTAATGGGACCATTAGGGAGGAGGCTGAGCTGATCAGGAGGCAGATAGATTCCAGAGGCAAACTTTTGCTACCTCCCAAAGTTGAAGTGTTGACCTTCATGCTACCAACATGAAGGAGGAAAGGAAATTTGCCTCTGGAATCTCTCTACCCAGCTATGCAGTTGGGATTAGGCCTCAATTTAGATGCCTGAAGATCTCAAATTATAGAAACAGGATCTAAGCCTCCACAATACAGAGAACAAACATAAAACATCATGCTGTTATAAACTTTTCCCTTCTAAACAGGGAATCTCTATATTACAGTTCTCTAGGGAGCTAAATTCAGCTTAGAGAGTATTTTTCTATTCTAACAAAAGAACTTTATCTAACTTCTTAGATTTAGTTTTTTAAAAAACTTATTTCACTTATAATAAATATAAGGAGAGTATTATAGTGAAAGTTCAGATCCTGAACTTCCTAAAAATGTATTTTTAAGTTATTTTCATATTTTACGTGCTTAATATTTCTCATATAATGGTTTATTCTATAAGGTAGATGGAAGTTGTGGCTTATTTATTTTGAAGAAATATACTCTGAGTTGTCTGAGTGAGGGATGAGTTTGATGCTAATTGACCCATTGATGGGTTAGATATTAACTGACCCACTGTTGGTTGTAGAATAAGGTCATACATGTGCTTGTATTTTTTTGAGATAAATCAAAGGATGATATCAACTGTGAGTCATGCAATGGATTTCGTATTTACAGAGCCTGGCCTAAGAGCTATATAAAGAGAGACATTTAAGGAACTTGTACTGAAAAGGAACAGGATAAATTGGGTTAAGCTCTTCAGAAGAGGTGTAGAATGAAGTTTCTTTTATTGATACTGGTTCTGCAGGTCACTGCTTCTGGAGCTGCTCCCCTGACTGACTATTCAAGCTCTGAAGAAAATGATGTGGTATTTGCTCAGGTAAGTATTGACACTATAGAATTTATCTAGCCTGATTTTTGTCTTTAACATTTATTGCATTAACCAGTTTTATCTCTAAAAGTACTAGTTGAAAACTGCTTCCGGAGGCTATTTGCTTTTAGTATGGTTTTTTGATGTTGTTGTTTTATTTTTATTTATTTATTCATTCATTTATATATGTATGTATTTATTTATTTACTTACTTATTTATTTTTGCCAAAGAGGAATGTAAGAAAAAAATGTCTGGGAAGAAGAAATTTTCCTCTACTTTTCTAGATTCTTCTGGCTGGTCTAAAAATTAAATTGACATGAGACAGATTAACAGGAGAAAAATCAAGCAAAAGTTTAATGACATCTATATATGTGAGAGATTCAGGAAGAAAACTGAGTAACTCTCCCAAATGGCCAAAACCCTTGCCTTAAAAAAGCATCAGTGTGCATTTGAGTTATAAACACAGAGCGCCAACAGAAACCTTTCCACATAAAATAATGTATTAATAAATATATTTTTTCCAGAGGTACTTGGTAAACTTTTATAGCCTTGAGGTGGAAACAACTCCAATGACAAAAATGAAAGTCAATAGGAACTTCATAGAAGATAAAATCCAGGAAATGCAGCAGTTCTTGGGGCTAAAAGTGACTGGGCAACTGGACACATCTACTCTGGACATGATGCACAGACCTCGATGTGGAGTCCCCGATGTTCATAATTTCAGAGTAATGCCAGGGAGGCCAGTCTAGAAGAACCGTTTTATCACCTACAGGTATAACATCATAGACAAGTATTTTTCTAATTTCTCCCACGTCTACAGGAAGCCTTCCTCAATTGTTAACACTATTCCTGTGTAATAGTGTCTCTAGAGGGAGGATTGTTCACTCAATGGATCTGTTGGGCTTGTAAGTCCAGAGCAGAGTAGAAAGGCTGTAAATAAAAGGAGAATAAAGCTGAATCTATGGTAAATAAGAGGCAAGAGAAAATTTTATAGACTACTTAGATGAATAAATGCAGAAGTCTGGGAGCAGGGGCAAAAAGCATAAGCTTCTACAAATGTAAATCCTTCCTAATGATGACCTGTAAATCATAAATGAGTAGAAATCAAGTTAGATTCTGTTTAAGGACTAAGGTGTCCAAGGATACCTATTTCTGTAGCTAATGAAGCAAGTTTTTCTCATCTGGTCTATTGATTTATGAAACACTTCATTCTCAAATGATGTTAGCAGAAATGAAGTATTGTAATAAGACAAAATTAACACATGGTTTCCATGTATTTTTGTTTCTTTTGTTCTGCTGGTAAAGAATTAGCAACTACACTCCTGACATGAAGGCTGAGGATGTTGACTATGCCTTCCAGAAAGATTTTCAAGTATGGAGTGATGTGACCCCACTGAAATTCAGAAAGATTAATGCAGGCAAGGCTGACATCGTGATACAATTTGCATTTGGAGGTAGAGAACTTGGACTTAACTCATCTGTTTCATTTGGCATGACCTATAGCATGTACAGATGTACTTTCTTTTTCTTTTAATAAGCACATGGAGACTTCAGTTCTTTTGATGGCAGAGGGGGAATCTTAGCCCATGCTCTTGGACCTGGACCTGGTATTGGAGGAGATGCACATTTTGATGAGGCTGAAATCTGGACTAAAAGCTACAAATGTAGTTTCCCCAAACCCCAAAACAATAGGAAAATCCTAACAAATTCTAAATTATATCTTGTTTTTGAAAGGCTACATTCTAAGAAATGATTATAAGATAAGAAAACTTCTTCTGATTAAAATTTTTGCCACTAAATAAAAATTTAACACTGTTTCAATTTCACTGTCTCTAAATGGAGCATATTGGACTAGATTATTTTAAAGGTCAGTTCTAAGAATCTATGAAGATAAACTAATTTATTAGTATAAATTCAGGAACCTTAAGAACCATAGTATGGGAAGAAAAAAGCCATTATTTAGGGAATCAGTTTTTGGCAGTACAATCCATAAACTTGAGCAAACACAGATACTAATTCTGTGTATGCCAACAATCCTAGGATAGAGGTGATCATTTTCATGATTCATTGTATGCTGACAATCTCTTAGTTTCATAGTGACACATAAAGATGAAATTATATTATAGAGAATTTAGAGATCCTTATAAAGAAACACAAGTTTATAAGGTCACGTAGTCTCTTGTGATTCTGGGATAAAATTTTCAGAATGCCCAATTGATCATTTAGCAATGATCTTTTTAAAGATCAATGTAAATACCTGTGTGTATTTACAGAGGAGCTATAATTCATCATCCATCCCAGACAGTTAGGGGATGAGGGTAACTAGTATCCCCTGTTATTTAGAGAAGTCACTATCCACCAGAAAATTCAAACCATCATATCAGAAGCCTTCCTAATCTTTCTATTAGAAATTCTAGATTATATGACTGACTCATGTGGAAAGTAAATGAAGAGAAAGTCATCAAGAATATGCTCTACTTAGCATTCCCCCGTCTCTTGTTGATATTGCATACATTGGATGGAGATATTTTTATAGACCAGAAAGGCTATTTGTTTTAGTCTGACACGTGGCCTAAGCTTATGAAATCCTTGATTGAGAAGTGAACTTTTTCATTATCAAAAGACAAATGATGTAGGATTAGGTCCTTGCTGAGCCTCAAATCCTTAGTAGAGATGTTAAATTTGTCTAAATTTTATCCAAGGGTATTTGGGGTTTGTAATCTCTTCATCTGACAGGAGAAACTTATTCTGATTAGTCTCAACTAATCTACTGTTGATTCCTTCTATCATATTTTAAAATTTCAGTTATTGTATTCTTCAGTTCTGTTTGGTTTTTATTTTCTAATTCTTTGTTGAAATTCATACTGTTTTCAACCATTCTTCTTTCGAGTTTAGTGAACATTTTATGACCATTGCCTAGAACTCTTTATTGGATAGATAGCTTATCTTCACTTTTTAAAAGATATTGTTACTTTGTTTGGAACATTTTCCTCTGTCTCCTCATTTTGCCTATTTCTTTGTATTTACTTCTATGTATTAGGTAGGTCAGTTGAATTTCCAGATCTTGGAAAAGTGGTGTTATGTAGGGCATGTCCTATGGGGGTAAGCAATATGTTCCCCTCTGGTTATTAAAGCTATATGCTGTAGAAGTGTGCCCTAATTGAGTTGTGTGCCCCCTTCTTTTGTGGCTGGCCCAACTACAGTGTGCACACTGGAAGGTGGAGCTGGCCCAAATGGCTGCTAGGTCCTGTCTCAGGCAGTGGCTGTGGGCCTGCTAGAGGGTGGAACCATGTCCCTGTGGAGCTAGCTGCACAAGCTGGGGTCCATGGGCCCTCTGGGCTGGTGTCAGCCCACGGGTGGGCAGGGGTAGGACAGACATTTTTATTGCTATTTTAAGAATAAAGAAAAAAGGACACAGAGAAGGTAAATAATTTATTTGGTGTCACAGACCTAGTAAGTCCATATTAAGATTCTAACTGCGGACTGTTTCACCCAAACTCAAGCTGTTTCTACTATCCCACTTTGATTCTATTGACTGATAATCTTTCAACTAATAAGGAGCATGATCTGATACAATTTGGCTCAACTATTAGGGGCAAGATAAAAGAGTTAATAAATTATCAACAGCAAAAACTCTTACTCTAATTCTGTGCTTTTTTGGAGCAGTCAAGTTGACAATAAAATATCTTGAGGGAGATGTGAATATAAGTAAGGGTGGAAATTTGAGAAGTTTTTCCACTTTTCCTCTAAATTCATGACTTGGAACAGTATGTTGCAATCTTATAATTGCATAAAATATGATTTTCAGAGGAAAGACGGATTGTGAAACATGTTTGGGGCCACAAAGGTACTGAATTGTGTGTTTATGCTTAGAACCTTAGAGTTGTATTTTTTAATGAGCACTTAGGAATTCATGGCTAGCAAGATTTTTACTAATGTTTTCTGGAATTGGAGTTTTGACCAACCTTGCTGACTGAGGATACTTTGGATTTTTTAATCTCAATAACACATAATCACTGCTCATAGACGTTTGTCCTAACTGGGTTGCATATGGACAGCACAAGTGAAAGATAATTGACAGGAAAGACTGGACTTAGAAAGAGGAGAGGGAAGTCAGAACATCAGAAATTCATGATAGGAGGCCCTAATATTGAAGACTATGAGACATACACTGGCATAATAGACATATCCAGTATTTAGTTTTTGAAAATATGAATATTTGAGAGAGAAAATTTTTGGAAAGGGTTAGGTCCAGGCTAAGATGGTGTTATAAATAAATGAAATGCAGAGATTGAATTTAGTCTGAAGACATTACAAACTCTTGTTTCTATTTGATTTATAGGTTTTGACTGAACAACATGTGCATCATCTCTGCTACTTACTGTGTATGTGAACTTGAACAAATGTTTTAACTTTTCTGAACTCCATTTTTTCATCTGTGAACTGAGGATACTGATATTTACCTTGTAATGTAGGTGTAAAGATTACACATAATATAACATGCTGGGTTCATAGTAGATAATCAATATATAGTGGCTTTCTCCTTTCTTAAAAGAGAGTTCTGATACCTACCTGTTTGACAATACTACACACTCTGAGAAGAGTAAGAGACACTAATTACCTAAAAGTATATAAAATAATGAAAGTTCAGAATCTTTTTTTCCATTATTCTAATGGTATAGCTTTAATGGAGAGTAAGCTGGCACACCAACACCTGGTCTCTAGGTTTATGTGAGTTAGCTCTGCCTTGGTACATATCCAACTCTAATTTAGTTATACAATACAATTTCATTTTGTCCTTCCTACATAATATGACCCATCCAAAAATATATGTCAACATTAACAAATCATGACTCATAAGAAGGTGAAGTGTCTCAGCCATGGCAAAGCAGTGCGTAGGATCATTACACAGATTTGTCAGGGCAATGAGTATCAACGGTTACAGATATTTGACCTAACCCTCAGAATAAAGCACTTATAAATTCCAGAATTTAAGCAAAAAATATATGGATAACAAAGAAAAAGTAATTCAGCCAAGTGTAAATACCCCAAACTTTCATCTATTTCAGAGGTGCATAAGGCATGGAGTAGAGACTTTTCCAGTGAGAGACTGAATAGACAAACAGACAATGATTGTACTATATATAAAAATAGAACTTTGACCCACAACCTGTAGCAACTTGCCCAGGAAACCAATCTCCTTATCTTCAATAAACAACCCAGGAAGCCAGCTTGTTGTAAGTGGAGGAAGCTAGATTGATATCTCTAGTGACAATCCAGGATGCTAAACAATAACTTCTGTGACAATCAATCTAAAATGGCTAAGATTTTCTGAGAAACTGATGAGCTTATTTTTGTCTCATTACCAACTGAGGATCCAATTGGATTTTCTAACCAATTTCACAGGATACGCACTTCTAGTTAGCCCACCTACAGCATCCCCAGATCAATAGCTTTCAATCAGGATATACACAAAACGTTCCCTTTTCCCCACTGTAATGTTTCCCATGTGTCTATCTGCTTTGAGTCTCTGCGAAAACACACGTTTTGGTGGCTGACTCCCTTGCTACAGCAAGCTCTGGATAAATAGCAATTGCTTGGTCGCATTTGGTTGGTCTTTGTTTTTTTCCACACCAGGGAGAGACCTGCCAAGTCACAAAGAAAGGAACTCAATCTCAATTGTAGATGACCTAGTTTCAATTCTTCCCATTTTGCAAGATTATTGGCATCCATGCCTTTTTAATCCTTCCTGTCCCTTTTCTGTCTGTGTCATCTCTTTCCATTCTCAATTCTTTTTACTTATATCTGCAATCCTTCAGATTCCCCTTACAGCTCACTTAGATAATTATAATAAACCAGTCAACTTTACCTTATTTTTATTCTAATCCACCTCAATCACTACCGCTGGATAAATCTCATAGAAGCAAGGTTCCAATGTTTTCACTTATCTTACAAAAAACATTAAATGGGAAAATTTTCAGTCTAAGAAAACAAATGGCCTCAATCAAAATCCCAGCAAGTTATTTTTTGGGTATAACAAACTAATACTAAAGTTTATATGGAGAGGCAGAAGATCCAGAATAGCCAACACAGTGTTGAAGGAGAACAATTTGCTACAGTAATCAACTCAGTGTGGTATGGGCAAAAGAATAGACAAATAGATCAATGAAACAGAATAGAGAGCCCACATACAGATTCACATAAATATAGTCAACTGATCTTTGACAAAGGATCAAAGGCAATGCAATGGAGCAAAGATAGTGTTTTCAACAAATGGTGCTGGGACAACTGGACATGCACATGGAAAAAACTGAATTGAGATACAGTCTTACACTCTTCACAAAAATTAGCTCAAAATGAATTACAGACCTAAATGTAAAACACAACACTATATATAATTAGAAAATTATATATATGTATATTTAATAGTTCTTTAAAAAAAAGAAGACGCTGGCTAGTAGCCACTGAAGTAGTCTTTCCCAAACTTGCACTACAGCACATAAAATGCAAGGAAAAAAAGAAGTTATAACATTGAAAACAAAGTTGCTGTTTTAGAATACATTTTCCCACTGTTTATAAGGACAGAGAAGTTATATTGGATAAAACAAAAGATTGCTTATCTATGTTTATCATATGAAACCTCAGGAACTTATGGTCATTTGAAAGAACTAAAAATATATTTTTTTCCTCAAATGTCTGATCAGAGACAAGGACATTTATTTTTCTATGAATGAGAAAACACTGAAGCCACATCTCTATCGGATGGTTGTTGATTCTGGAAGAGAGAAAAGAAATTGTGACCGTAGAGTTGCATACCCATCCAAGATATCTTCCATAAGAGAGGTTAACAAAAGAGATGCTCAGATATGGTAGAATCAGTAAATTTCTCCTGAACCACCCTTGGAAAATTACATAAAGACATACAATTGCCAACTGACTCAAAATGAACAATTCCAGAATGCATAGTTCAGGCTCTAAAAAGTTAAACAGAGCTATCTTTTCTCGGTTTGTTTGCAGTTTTCTAACTGAAAGGTGACTTAGGTGGATTTGGCAGTATGGGGTTATGCTTGGTCCATGCTGCTTCTCACACTTATTTCTCTTCTGCTTCTACTCTAATCATCATATGAGAAAAAGTGTTTCTCAAGCAACATTTTATATTCTACAATCAGATGAAATATACTGCCCATTGGAGTACCACTAAAAACTTTGTTTGCAAAATTGAAATAATTATGCCAAGAATATTACAAAATGCTCTCCTTCTTTCCATAAAATCAGAGTTGCCTGGAGTCACATAATGGCCATTGTCATTGCCAAGGAATTTGAATATGGATTTCAACACATTTACCACTCCTGTTGAGTGATCTGAGTCATTAGGCTTTTATAAATGAAAAAGATAGTCATTCCACGTGCAAGTATTATCTGTTCTCAATTCCCTATTTCTACTGTAGTTCACATTCCAACTAAAATGTTTGAATGTTTCTGTGGAAAACAGACATAAAAATTAGCATATATGATCTTATTTCAACCATGAAAAATGTACATTTTAAAAAACCCATAGGCAACATGTTTTATTTTATAATGCAGAGGGAATATATCACCTTATTAGTACTTATTTTTGGCTGGTGAGATTCAGTTTTGTGGAAAAAAAATAGATAACATTTTATAAATTTTCCATGATCAGCATGATGTAAAAATGTATACACAGGTATTAAAAAATCAAAAGTACAGTAAAGTGTTAACAGTGTTTTTCTCCTAGCAACTTGAATGTAAATGATTTATTTTCCTCTAACTTTTTTATATTTTAAATTTTCTAGAGTAAAAATACAAAATTTTATTGAAATGTAAGAAATTTAATTGAATGTATTTTGTAGAAACATGGCTTTCCATCACCAAAAAAATCAACTAAACATCTACAGTAATTCCCCTTACATACTAACGAGTTCCATTCCGAGAGTGCGTTCATAAGTCCAACTTGTTCATAAATCCAACAAAGTTAGCCTAGGTACCCAACTAACACAGCCAGCTATATAGTACTGTACTGTAATAGGTTTATAATTCTTTTCACACAAATAATACATAAAAATCAAACAAACACAAAAAATAAAGAAAACATTTTTAATCTTACAGTACAGTACCTTGGAAAGTACGGTAGTACAGTACAACAGCTGGCATAAAGGGGCTGGCTTCGACTCAATGGGCAAGACGAGTTACTGACTGGAGGAGGGAGAGGAAGTGGGAGATGGTAGAGCTGAAAGATGGTCAGCAATAGGAGACGGAGGGCAAGCTGAAATTTCACTCACGCCGGACGTTGATGGAACGCACGTTCGCATCGTTGAAAGTTTGCAGCCTGAAGGTTCATATGTAGGGGACTTGCTGTAAAATAAATTAAATAAACTAAACATATTAGCTGCAGGCTAATGGCCTTCCACGATGGGCTTCAATCTGTCTTCCATAACTTTATTTTTCATTATTCCCCTTCACACATTTTTCACTTCAATAAAAAATTAACCCTTTGCCATTTTACATATAGACTAAATTTTCTTGACTCTGTATGGTTGTTTATCCTGTTCCTGGATTTTCCTCTATGTCCAAATCATTTCAGGCTTCACTTATTTGTGGCTTTACCTTGGGCTTTTTCTTAACTAAACAGCTTTCCTTCTGCATATTTCCTGTACAGCTTCTTTCTTTATTTCTTATAAAATCTTATGCAGAGGTCATCTCCTCTACTAGATTATACCCTTTTCTCCTGTATTCATTCTTTCATTCTGTCATCTCATCCTTCCTTCTTTCTTATTTTTAAGTAGTTAATTTGGTCACTTTTTTTCTATATTTCTCTTTTAAATATTATCTCCGAATCTACAGTCTTACTTTGTTTATTCTGAAGCATTTAAGACTCAGACACTTGAGAAATTAATGAATAGCTAAAAGAATGATATATCAGCTGGAGGTAACAACGATCATGTGTTATCTCATCTGATTAGTCATGGTGAATCATAATAAATAGGAAGACAAAAGTGAAAAGTTATGAGACAAAATGTTACCTGGACTAACTGCCTGCTTTTGAATCTAAGTTGGGATCAGATTTAAGTTTACTTCTAGACCTCTGATCCCTGGAGGTTAGATTTACAAAAGCACTCATTCTGACCCTTGTATATATTTCACCATATGACAAATGATTGTTCTGTGGAACAGTCATTTTCCTTCCTGTGCAGAAAAAGCCCATTTTTTCCCCTAGTGTTCATAACTCCCCTCTACATTTGATGTATTGGGTTAGCCAAAAATTTCGACAGAAAAACCCGAACGAACTTTTTGGCCAAGCCAATATTTACTCTTTCTTACTCTTTTTCCTTCTTTTTTTCCTTATTTCCCTTTCCCTTTCTCTTTCCCTTCCCTCTTCCTTCCTCCATTTTGTCTTTCCTTCCTCTTTCCTTCCTTCCTCTTCCCTCCCTTCCTTCCTCCACTCAGTTACTCTGTAATTGCCTATTCCTTTGCATTAATCTGTTCCCTTTTAAAATTTAATCCACAAAATTCAAACTATCTCATTCATTGTCAGAAAATTCCTTGATTCCAGTCTTAGTTTGGGTGTTCAATAGATATAGGAGTAAGGATTTTAAATATATAAGTCTTTTATTTATTCTCTTATTAGAGAGACAAGATGATAGCTTGAAACTTTTTCTATGAAAATAAAATAAAATAAATCAGTTATTAGGGTATTTAGTAAATATGACATGTAAGATCTGGGAATTTAGATATGCATCATTTGTGAAATTTTTGACTTTTCATTTACCTCTTTGACTTTTGCTGTGAGCCTTTCATTCATAATTAATATATTAATTCTCTACCCAATTTTGAGGTTCCTGCCGTACGCAAGGCCCCACCCTAAGTATTAGGAGTACAGAAATAAATGGGAAACAGTCTCTACCCTCAAGAATTTACAGTAATATGGGGAGGCAGATAAGTAAACCATTAAACTACAGTTCAGTATGAAAAATCAGGCAGGTACAGATACTGTTAAGAAATAAGTAATGAACTCTTCCTGGGGCTCAAGGAAGACCTCTCAGAGAAGTCTGTTTTAAAAGATGACAAAGTTCTGCATTGGAAAACTTGTGTTTTTCTCAGGAAAAATATGGCCTCTTTTGTCAATCACTTTTGAACAGTTGGGAAAATAAACATAAAATCTGTCAAGTTTCCCTCTAAATTTAAAAAATGTTTTATAAATTATGCTAGCAGTGAAAATTTACAAAGAAAAACCCTTAACTTAGAAGGAATTGACAATTGTGGATGTCACAGCTCTTCTGCTTTTAATTTCTCACTACCTTTTCTGCCTGACTTCATTGTTTCTTCCTGGAATTCGTATCTGGTGCAAGCCTTTACCACTCCAACCCCCTTAGCTTCCCTGACATCAGTGTAAACAAGTATTTTACCCTTATCTCAGTCAAAATGAAACAAGACACTAAGGAATATAGAACTCTAGTTTTGAGTGTCTTTGAACAGAATCTAGCCTAAAAATGGATGCTTAAATGTATCATATAACCCCCTGCCAAGTGGTCATTAGGCATCTGGAAACCTGCAGCTACAGGTTACAACCACTGAGGAATTCTATTACATCTTCTATAAATATTGAGTGAAACATCTCCAATATTTCTTTTAAAATGCACAAAAAGTAAAGCAAAAAAGGAAAATGCAAAAGGGATGCAAGTGGGAGAAATCAAAACGTACACTTATTAAATGTTCATTAAATGCACATTTTTATTCATCATTTTATTTAATTCTCACTCCCAGGATATTCTGCTCTTTAGTAAACAAATAGGCAAGCAAACAAAGAAAAAAATAAAATGTGGTGATAAATAAAAGTTTGTGCACTTAGTAAATGTTTAATAAGTGTAAGTTTTTCTTCCTCCCACTTGCATCCCTTTTGAATTTCTTTTTTAATTTATTTTTCTAAGGATATAGGAAGTGAGGTTGGTGGGGAGATAGGTGGGTGGCAGGTGGCAGGAGGATTGTATGTAAAGTGTTTAACAAAGTTTCTTCCTCTGGGAAGGTTTAGGATCTTCCTTACAAGCATTTATTTCACACAAGTGATGTGAGCAGCACTCCAGTTGACAAAGAAAAAGAAAGAAAAGTTAGGAAAGGGAAGGGAAGGAAAAGAAAAAGGAAAAAAAGGAGGAGAAGAGAAGAGAAAAATGATAAGCAAGGGACAAGAATTTAGGATGGCTTGTTTTTAACTTTAAAATATCTACAAATTTGAATTTAGGGAGGAAGAAAAGAGATTGAAAGAGAATAAGAAAAGAATAGAAGATAAGACAGAGGAGAATTTCAGTCTAATGAACAAAGTAATTCATATCAATTGTTTGAGTATTTGTGGAGTAGCTATTACAGGTCCATCACCCATTAATAAATTGGGTACAGAATTAAGACCAACCAAAAGAAAATGGATATGTGTCCTTCTTCCTCAAAATCTTGAGGAATGAGCATCCTTCCCATGAGCATCTCCTCCTCAAGGACTAACAAGTCCAAGCAGAATGTGACAGTAGGTATTTCAAATCAAGGTTCAAAAAGTGAATTTCCCTTTCAATTTTATTCTAGATAGTATTTTTTCTGTTTTTACAGAATTTAATAGTATAGACTGTAGCTATTTATGTACAGATTTGCATTTACTTATATCTTATTACATTTGATTTTAAGTGTGTTCTTCTTAAAATAAAATTACATTTAAAAGTTCTACAGAATCCTGACTTTTTTACCATGTCAGCCTACTTCTCAAATCCACAAACATAAACTACCTAGTAAATTCCAGTCACTTTTTTTTTTCCAGAATAAAAAAAATGCCCCAGTTTTCTTCTTACCAAGACAGGAAGAGTTTCCTGGAGATTAATCACTCTTTTGACTTGCAAAATTGGAACGGTTGAGAGAAATTAGTAAAGTAGGTTGTATCATCCTATTTTGGATTTGGAATTTTTGGAAATGGGCCTGCTGCCATTCATAGGAAAACAATCATGAGTCAAGCTGTGTGTGGGTGATCTAAACAAACATTGTCACCCTATAAAAGTCGGACTCTAGACCGTTAATCTAGAAGAAGATACACGGAGAGCAAGGCATTAAGACAACAGAGAGCTGTGAAAAGTCAATGGAAATGAGGAATCTTCCAGTTCTGCTGTTGCTATCTGTGGCAGTTTGCTCAGCCTATCCATTGGACAGAGCTGCAAAGGACGAGGATGACAGCATGAACCTTGTTCAGGTAATTAAGGGAGCCAGCCCTCACGCTCCCTGACAGGGCAAAGTGGAAACCCTCTCTGCTTTCTATTTATAAAACTCACAGAATTGTTTGAACTTAATGTATAGGAAGTTCAAAGGCAGAGAGTTATAGAGTGTTGTACGTGGTGAGGGTCTCAGTATCATCTATTTGGACTCCTCTTTTTATGCCAGAGAAACAAAAGCCAGAGATATTAGGTAATTTCCTAAGATCAAAGCCACCTTACTAGCAGCACTGCTTAAGACACATGATTAACAAGTGGAGAGTATATGAAATATATCTTGCTTTGGGACTTCTGTAGGCATTTTAATCCAATATAAAGTTAGATGGATATTTTTATTGCTGGTGTCATGTTTAGACATAGAGATTTGTCTAAGTTATTTTCTTAAGCCAGGTCCTTGTGAGAAGCATAAAGTGGAAAATTGAATAAATGTAGCTGAAATATACAATTACGCACAAGGAAGTTTGTTTTGTTTTTCTCCATTAAGTTCCCTGGATAATTATCTTGGTTTTCCAGTTCATTGCAATTTTCATTGCTTTGGTAGTAAAATAAGCTGCAGAGATATTCTGTTACAAAGATAAAACGAAAGTGAGGAGGAGTCTGCAATTGAAGAATTAAACAAATATGACACTTACTTTGATTTCAATAAACTAGAGGAATATTTCATAGATTAAGTGAGCAACTGTACAAGTTTACCATAAACCACTAAAAATCATAAGAATGACCTAAAAACTATACTTATGTTTCTGCTAGCAATACCTCGAAAACTACTACAACCTTGAAAAGGATGTGAAACAGTTTGTTAGAAGAAAGGACAGTGGTCCTGTTGTTAAAAAAATACAAGAAATGCAGAGGTTCCTGGGGTTGGAGGTGACGGGGAAGCTGGACTCTGACACTCTGGAGGTGATACGCAAGCCCAGATGTGGGATTCCTGACGTTGGTCACTTCAGCACCTTTCCTGGCATGCCCAAGTGGAGGAAAACTCACCTCACTTACAGGTAATGGGTCCAAAGAGATTTTGACATAATACTGAGATTTATAAATCACTATCACAGGAGAAATAGTATCTTCAATTTTTTTTCATACAGGATTGTGAATTATACACTGGATTTGCCAAGAGATGCTGTTGATTCTGCCATTGAGAAAGCTCTGACAGTCTGGGAGAAGGTGACTCCATTAACATTCTCCAGGATCAATGAAGGAGAGGCAGACATAATGATCATTTTTGCAGTTCGAGGTAAAAAACAGAAACAAGAAAAAAAAAACCCATGCAAAATTTTATCTGTTGTTGTTTCATTAGAAAAGATCCCAGAGAGATCCTAATTACTAATCTTGCCAATAATTTTTTTTTTTCTCTCTTAGAACATGGAGACTTTAGCCCTTTTGATGGACCTGGAAATGTTTTGGCTCACGCCTATGCACCTGGGTCAGGGATTGATGGAGATGTTCACTTTGATGATGATGAAAAATGGACAAAGGATACATCAGGTTAGTTATATATCTCTCAGAATGATTTCAGTGTGGATTTTTGTTTTAACTTGGAGAACTCTTAATAGCTAAGAATACTGAAGAAATGAGGTGTTATGGATTTCCCAATGGGTCAAGAATCAGCAGAATCAGGCTGGAGATGGGAGTAATTGGATACGGCTGGTACTTTGTCCCAGAGATTGATTTCAAGAATGAGCCTTGAAAAACACTTGGCTTTCCATTAAGTGTACTCAGTCAATTGATCAATTAACCAAAACAAAAAAAAGAGGGGGTGAAGCACTGTGTGCTTCCAGGAAGTAAACAGATATAATACACAGCTGATCTGTGTAATGTACATGTATTTAAGGAATGAGTAACTATTACTTATGATTTCTTAAATAGGGATCAATTTATTCCTCGTTGCTGCCCATGAACTTGGCCATTCCCTGGGTCTCCAACACTCGACCAACAGGGAAGCTTTGATGTATCCAGTCTACAACACATTCACAGACCTGGCTCGGTTCCACCTTTCTCAAGATGATGTGAATGGCATTCAGTCCCTGTATGGTGAGTGATGCTGGAAAAATTAGGTATTGTAACTTTGCAATGATGGTCTTCAGGAAAGCTTCAAAATGCTGCATAAAGCATTTGTAATTTAACTCAAAGCACTTTGAGAATGTTTGGAAAGGATATAAATTGACAGAAGACCCACATTTCTTCTAATGTTTGCATCCTCATATCTGTTCCCTTTAGGACCTCCCACAGCTTCTCGAGATGACCCTGTGGTGCCCACAGAATCTGTGCCTCCAGAACCTGGCACACCAGCCACATGTGATCCTGCTTTGTCCTTTGATGCAGTCAGCACTCTGAGGGGAGAAACTCTGTTCTTTAAAGACAGGTCAGACCAGAAAACTATATTTTCCTATCTATTCTTTCTATGTATCTATACAATGCTTAGAGAGGAAAACAAACAGAAACTTGATAAGGATTTTTAAATATTTAAAACAAAAAATTTTGCTCTGAACTTGGAATCTTTCTGATGCTTCACTTTCCATATTTTCCTAAAATTGTCAAGTTCATTTTCAAAGACTTAAGATGATTTGATTTTAACCCTGTAATTGTCATTCCCAAATGTTATAAGTTACAGTTGCTTTTCAAAAGTCACAATTAGAATCAGAATTTTATCTTTACTTCCTTTAAAAATGATACCAGGATACCATTACATTTAATCAATTAATTTACTCACTGCTGGATAAATATGCACATGATAAAACTGCACAAGTGGAAAGAAAGTTAAAAGAAAGTCATCACCACATCATTGACTCTTTGTTCCTCACTTCTCCCTATCTTCATCCATAGTGATGAACTCTTAAATATCCTTCCAGAATTGTTCTGTGTATATATAAAAATATACTTACATGCATGTATACATACACACACATCTGCCTATCTTTTTGAAAATATAAACGATGGTATAATATATATACTGTTTTGCATGAATTGTAGGTATTTAAAGGTTACAGTCAGCTGATTAATTTGCATTGTAAGATAACTTTCCTTTCACAGAAGACATTACTCTGGAATCCTATGGCAACAGGTCCAGTGCAATCTTCTGGAAAAAAAGGAAAGATTTTTCCCCAGTGACAACATGCCTGATTTCTGTCTGTCATTGAGCCTACAGGATGTGGGAATGGGGGAAGATGGGTGAGACAGGACAATGAAGAAAATATGCTGAAAGGTGAAAGACTTCTTTCAATTTTCATTTCTTTTTACATGTTTTTCAGACATTTTTGGCGCAAATCCTTCAGGACATTTGAACCTGAATTTCATTTGATCTCTTCGTTTTGGCCATCTCTTCCTTCAGGCATAGATGCTGCATATGAAGTTATTAGCAAAGACAGCGTTTTCATTTTTAAAGGTAATTGTTATATAATAATTTCTTTAACTTGCTGAAATAAAGCCTCTCACTGGAAAATTGATTAAGACTTTAACTGGGAAATTGCCCAGAGTTGTAAATTCCCTCATTTGGTCTGTGTTCATTCATTCAAGCTGCAAATTTTTGTTTAATGTCTATTTTGAGCTGGTGACTAAATCTAAAATTCTGGCTTCCTTTTTTTTTCTGTTTTTGCGGTACACGGGCGTCTCACTGTTGCGGCCTCTCCCTTTGCGGAACACAGGCTCCGGACGCGCAGGCTCAGTGGCCATGGCTCACAGGCCTTGCCGCTCCGCGGCATGTGGGATCTTCCCGGACCGGGGCACGAACCCGTGTCCCCTGTATTGGCAGGCGGACTCTCAACCACTGCGCCACCAGGGTAGCCCCCTGGCTTCCTTTATACTATGAAAATCAAAGGTGCTAAGAAGTATTTCTAAAACCAAAGATATCTGTTATAGATTCAATGTGATTGTGATTTTTTTTTTTTAAAAAAAACACAGGAAATCAGTTCTGGGCCATCAGAGGAAACGAGGTGTCAGCAGGTTACCCAAGAGACATCCATACCCTGGGTTTTCCTTCAACAATAAAGAAAATAGATGCAGCCTTTTCTGATGAGGAAAGGAAGAAAACATACTTCTTTGTAGAGGACAAATACTGGAGGTAAAATTTGATTGGAATGACTTTGTATGATCCTAATTAGGGAAATTATTTTCTTTCTCTAAGGAAATCCCCCGCCTTACTCTTAGACCTGAGTCCCTCACAGTAGGAGTGGTGGGGCTTTAGACAACTGTGGGGAAGTGCTTACTTTCAAATATAGCAGTGCCTGATAACAGGCATTTCTTAAGCTCTCCTGTTTTGAGTCCCATGTACAATAAGCTGGAGCTTCCCTTTGTGCTGTAGCCCCATCCGCCTGGAGTGTGCTCCTTTCTCCTCCACCTACACAAACCCTGCCCATCCTCCAAGTCCTGGCTCAAGTCCCACTACTTCCATGAAGCTTTCCCTGCTGCATTCCAAACCCAACTGGGCTTTTCTTTTTTGAAAGAAGCCCTGCAAATCCAGGCCACGGGGAAATCATTCCTTTCCCTTTGTCTTATAGTCCACTCATTGTTAGTGTTTGTCTTGATTTCCCAACTGTACTATGTGATTCTCAAGGGCTTCCCTTAGCCTAACCCATTCATTACCTCTGCCTAAGAGGATGACAGGCAATAACAGTCTAGCTGTATAGGGCTCTCAGAGGGGCTAATTCTTGAGCTATCTGCCCAGACTCTGAGATCTGGGTGGACCAACCAAGGTCCAGCCAACAATCAAAGATGCACTTACTGTGCTTTGCTTCTTGTTCCAATCCCTTTTCATAGGAGACTGCCATAGGAAATCCAGATGTGCAGGGTAGGGACAACATATATGTACAAAGTATGATAGAGAACTTCAAATTTGTATTTTAGATGAATGATTGAATTCATTTTATGTTCATATCTTTGTGATAGAAGGATGATTAAGATTCTTTCTGTCCAGACCTAAGAAATATGGTAACAAACAGCATCTGCTAGATCAGGATGTTACCTCTGTTTCTGGTAGAGATTTTATTTTATTTTATTTTATTTTTTTTAACATCTTTATTGGGGTATAATTACTTTACAATGGTGTGTTAGTTTCTGCTTTATAACAAAGTGAATCAGTTATACATATACATATGTTCCCATATCTCTTCCCTCTTGAGTCTCCCTCCCTCCCACCCTCCCTATCCCACCCCTCCAGGCTGTCACAAAGCACCGAGCCAATATCCCTGTGCCATGTGGCTGCTTCCCACCTTACTTACTACTTACTACTACTTACTACTTACTACTACTTACTACTACTTACTACTTACTTACTTACTTACTTAAACGTACCTTACTACGTTTGTTAGTGTGTATATGTCCATGACTCTCTCTCACCCCGTCACAGCTCACCCTTCCCCCTCCCCATAACCTCAAGTCCGTTCTCTAGGAGGTCTGCGTCTTTATTCCTGCCTTACCCCTAGGTTCTTCATGACATTTTTTTTTCTTAAATTCCATATATATGTGTTAGCATACTGTATTTGTCTTTTTCTTTCTGACTTACTTCACTGTGTATGACAGACTCTAGGTCTATCCACCTCATTACAAATAGCTCAATTTCGTTTCTTTTTATGGCTGAGTAATATTCCATTGTATATATGTGCCACATCTTCTAATTGGTTCAGCCACTATGGAGAACAGTATGGAGGTTCCTTAAAAAACTACAAATAGAACTACCATATGACCCAGCAATCCCACTACTGGGCATATACCCTGAGAAAACCGAAATTCAAAAAGAGTCATGTACCAAAATGTTCATCGCAGCTCTATTTACAATAGCCCGGAGATGGAAACAACCTAAGTGCCCATCATCGGATATCTGGTAGAGATTTTAAAAGCTAAGTTTGCAGTACCATTAAAGTCACACATTTCTGTAGCACTAAACATGTCTGACATTTATTTGCAGTACTTGGAAAGTTTGTTAGAATTCCACATTAAACCTAACATGATTTACGAATTTTGGTAACATGACCTCCATGCAATGCTGAGCTTTGTTTCTTTTACTCGGTGCAGATTTGATGAGAAGAGACAATCCATGGAGCCAGGCTTTCCCAAGCAAATAGTGGAAGACTTCCCAGGGGTTGACCTAGAGGTGGATGCTGTTTTTGAAGCATTTGGTAAGAGGACACTTATTTTGTTGGCAGTGGGGCACTTGAAACAGTCTATAGTATCAAAGGGAAGAGGAAAATTGAAATAATATTTCATAACAGTTTTCTTTAACCAGGATCCTCCTCTCAACCCTAAATTTCAACTTATGAATTTCATATCAATTATTTGACTACCTCATATAATAAGCTATATAAAAATTACCTCAAGTGGTATGGCCAAGTTTACCACTGACCAGCTGGCTTTCTCTATCCCGCTGCTGCTACTAATTCCCAGGGAGATTTTCTCTGTCTTTCCTGAGTAGTCAGTCAGTTGCCAGTATTTAAATTTCCATGAGCCCAAAGTCTAAAAAAAGATTTTTTTTTCCTCCTCAGGGATAGATGGGTGGAGGGATAGATGATCTTTATTGAAAGGTAATCTAAGCACCATGATGGCAGAGCCATAAAGGATCATCAGGCTCTGAAAGAGTCCCTGTGCCTCTCTGAGGCCAGAAATACCCCTCAGGCTGCCTCATGAGGAAAAGGGAGGAGGAGTATTGGGAAAGAAAAGCTTAAAGATACCACAGTTTCCAAAGATTCAGAGAATTTTATCTGATTGCAAGCAGAATAACCTAATAACTCAGAGCATGATTTTGCTGTCAGACAGAGCTGAAGTTGAGTGCCATCTCCATTCTTTCCTTGTTGAATGACCTTGGACAAGCATCTAAATTTGTCTGAACCTCAACTTCCTCATCTGTAAAATGGAGTTAGATATACATGCCTCTTAGGATTGTTGCAGAAATAAATGAAAAAACATCATGTAAAATGTTTAACATAGTCCCTGCCAAGTAGTATAATTCTATAAACACTTTCAGCTTTTAGGTGTCTATTATTATGAGTTTTGTACTTTGCCAAATTTATTTATTGGAAAAAATATCTCACTATTTCCCCCGTCTGTATTTGCAGGGTTTTACTATTTCTTCAATGGATCTTTGCAGTTGGAGTTTGACCCAAATGCAAAGAAAGTGACACATGTTTTGAAGAGTAACAGCTGGTTGAATTGTTAGGAGAGATGCTTAGAAGGCATAACATGGGAATTCTAAATGAAGCTGATAACTCTTCACCTAAGTCTCTGTGAATTGAAATGGTTCATTTTCTCCTGTGTGTGCAGTGACTGAGAATGAGAGTGTGAGCTGGTGTGTCTTGCCCATTAGCTTCACAAATTACAGGGCATTCAAATGGGCTGTGTGTTTGCACTTTGCTCACATGGGGTAGCCTCCCACGGGGAAGGAAGAAGCACTTCTGCAACAGACAAGTGACTTTATATAGAATATTTTCTTATTATTTAATAAAGAGGAGTTGTCAGTTATTTTATTTTATTGTTCTGTTTGTTTCAAGGACTAGTTGTCCTCACAATCTTGGGCGCATTGTGGACTGAGCAGGAAACAGTAGAGGTGGCAGGATTAGGATCTCCACAGCTGGAGCCTCACAATGGGCTCATCCAGAAATGGAAACAATCTGCCACTTGCCCTCCCCAGGTACCCTACAAAAGAGATGCTATTTCCACCAACCAGGCATCATATGTGTTCCTGACATACCTAAGGAGAAAGATCTAGGGAAGTTGTCACCTTATAGGGCAGTCTCTGAAAAAAGTTGTGAAGCAGAATCCTATAATTATAGCAAATCACCTAGTTCACACACTTCATTATTCAGGTGGGGAAATAAACCTGTTGTTCATCTCTTGCTTTTACTTATATATTCTATAAATGGAGTCCCTTTCCCTGCCCTAGCAAACAAATGTGCTCATATTCCCCCTATTCACACATGAAAATATCCTCCTGTACTCATTTTGTATCTGTCCATGCCCACAAGCCCATGGACAACTGCATATCCTAAAATTGGTTTGTCACTCCTAAGTAATAAATGTAACATGGTATCTGCTACACAGTAAGAGTTCATTCATGCTGTAAATTATTAATTCATTTGAGAATAATCTTTTAATCATATTCCATGTGTCAAGCATTGTGCTAGGTTGTGGGCATAGGAGCCTGAGAAAATGGACACAGTCCCTGCCTCACTGAGGTTATAATCCAGCAAGAAAGAATATAAGCAAATAGTGACAAACATGAACATGTAAGTGTAATTTTAGTAAGAGTTATAAAGGAAAAAAATTAGGCTTATTTGATAGAATAATAGGAGGATCTACTTTGATCTAGGTGGTTTTAGAAGAATTTTTGGGGGAATGGCATTGGAGAAGGTTTTGAAGGAAGACGTGAAAACTAGGTGAGAAGATGATGGTTTGGACTAAAGTGGTCACAGTGGAGAGTCAGAGACAGGAATACATTTTATATATATATATATATAAAATGATTGACAACAGAACTCTATGATGGCTTAGATATGGAGTTTAAGAGAGGAAAAGTTGCCAGAATAATTCCCAGATAGCTTCCTTGAGCATAAGGGTTGATGGGGGAAGACCTGAAGAGAAGCAGGTTTGTGAGGAAAGGGCAAGAGTTAGGATGAATTGCTCAGTTTTGCCAATTTTTGAAATGTCTGAGAGATTTCCAAGTAAGACCATGAGGTAAGATAGTCTAGAACTCAAAAGAGAAGATATAGTAATTATGTTTGGTGATGGATGTTAATTAAACTTATTGTGATAATTATTTTGCAATGTATACATATAGCAAATCATTATGCTGTACACCCAAAAATAATACAATGCTATATGTCAATTATATCTCAATATTTTTAAAAGAGAGAGAAGATATAAACATATGGGATTTTTCGGCATTTAGATTGTTCTTAAAACCATGAGTATAAGACACACCATATGAGAGATCTTAAGATGGAATCTAATAACAATATTTTGCAGGGGATTGAACATTTCTTTATTTTAAAAATTAACTAAATTATTTGGTTTATTTTTTTTTGATAGGTACTATGTAGCCACAGCACAAATTCAAAAAGTAAAAAACATTTTGTATAAAAAGTTAATTTTCCTCACACCCATTTCATCACTATTTAATTCCTTTCCTCAGAGCAGCCAAGTAGATTTCTAGGAATCCTTTCAGAGCTATTTTATACATATACAAACAGTAATATTATATTATCTTTTTAAGTTAAAATGGTAGCATGTAAATTTACACTGCTCTGCTCTTTGCTATTTTCACTTACTATAGTTTGGCAACAATTCCACATTAGTACATGTGGAATTTGCTTCACTCTTTCACTGGCTCCATTCTATGAAATAAATATATAATTTATTTATTCAGTCTCCTATTGGTCACTAAATTAGTGATTAAATAAATGTATACATCAAAGAAATAAAATTTAAAAATTAAAATAATAAATTAAATATATTTAAAATAAAAATATATTAAAATAATTTAATAATATTTAAAACATATACTTGAAAAATATATAATATACTTGAAATAAAAATAATGAAAAGTAAGTCAAAAAAATTGTATCAGTATTATTTTCAGTATTCAGTAGGTTACTTAAAATATTTTATTGTTATTCCCAATGATACAATGAATATCCTTAAACACACTTGCATATCTGTCGAAGCTTAAATTTCTAAGTCTGAGCAGAGATGGAGGAGCAGGGAAACTCGTTTGGATTCTCCAGTGTGTGGGCCACTGGATGCTATTTACAACAGCAGTATTGGTGGAGTGGTGGAGTTGAATTCTGATTGAAGTGAATTGAAATGTTGATGCCAGGATACTTTTGGCTACAGGTAGCAAAAAGTTCCAACTGGCTTAAAAATAAAAGAGTTTATCAAAAAGACAAAAGATAAGTGTTGGTGAGGATGTGGATAAAAGGGAATCCTGGTGCACTGTTGGTAGGAGTGTAAATTGGTGCAGCCACTATGGAGAACAGTACAGCAATTCCTCAAAAAGTTAAAAATAGAACTACCATATGATCCAACAATACAACTTCTGGGTGTATATCCAGAGGAATGAAATCAGATTCTTGAAGAGATAGCTGCATTCCCATCTTCACTACAACATTACAATAACCAGGACATGGAAACAACGTAAGTGTCTGTTGATGGATGAATGGATAAAGAAATGGGGCATGTGTATAAATGGATCATTATTAGCCCTAGTGAAAAAAAAAAAAAAAAGGAAAATCCTACCATTTGCAACAACATGGATGAAACTTGAGGCCATTATGCTAAGTGCAATAAGCCAGACACAGAAAGGTTAAAACTGCATAATTTCACTGATACATGAAATTAAAAAAAAAAAGACAAATTCATAAAATCAAAGAGTGGAATGGTGATAGGGGCTAGGTGGGTAGAGGAAATAGGGAGTTTTTGGTCAAAGCTTACAAATTTTCAGTTGTATAGGGAAGTAAGTTCTGGAGATCTCACGTAAAGGACGGTGACCAGAGTTAGTAATACTGTACTGTATACCTGAAATATGCTGAGAGTAGATCTTGTGTTCTCAACACCTAAAAAAAAAAAAAAAAAAATTATGTGAGGTGATGGATGTGTTAATTAGTTTGATTATGGTAATCATTTCATAATGTATAGGTATAGCAAAACACCATGTTGTACACCTTAAATATGCATAATTTTTATTTGTCAATTATATCTCCATAAAGCTGGAAAGAGTTTTGTTTTTTTTTGTTTTTTTTTGTTTTTTCGGTACGCGGGCCTCTCACTGTTGTGGCTTCTCCCATTGCGGAGCGCAGGCTCCGGACGCGCAGGCTCAGCAGCCATGGCTCACGGGCGCAGCCGTCCCGTGGCATGTGGGATCTTCCCGGACCGGGGCACGAACCCGTGTCCCCTGCATCGGCAGGCGGACTCTCAACCACTGCGCCACGAGGGAAGCCCTGGAAAGAGTTTTTTTTTTTTTTTTTTTTGCGGTATTCGGGCCTCTCACTCTTGTGGCCTCTCCCGTTGCGGAGCACAGGCTCCGGACGCGCAGGCTCAGCGGCCATGGCTCACGGGCCCAGCCGCTCCGCGGCATGTGGGATCTTCCCGGACCGGGGCACGAACCCGCGTCCCCTGCATCGGCAGGCGGACTCTCAACCACTGCGTCACCAGGGAAGCCCGAGTTTTTTTTAAGTAATGAAAATAAAGGAGTTTATTGATTCACATACTTAAAAGTACAGCAGTCAGGAAGGTTTTAGTTTCAGTGTGATCATGGTTCTGGCTCCTCCAGTCTACTCTTGTCTTGGCTATGTCTTCTGTGTCAGTTTTACCCTCAGGCTGGCTTTCCTCATGGCAGCATAAGACCTATGGTAGTTCCAGGCATCACACCTATAAAAAGCACCACCCCTAACCATCAACCCATACTTCTGAGCCTCCCCCTTGTTTGGATCATCTCAATCATGTGGTCAACACCTAGAACAATCACTGTGGCAACAAGGACAGGTAATTTTTACCCCAACTGTGTTGCTGTTACATAGTGGGGTGGAGGAAAACATACTGAGGCAGCAATCTCTATCCATCTACCACAGAGAGAATTTGGGAGGTAAGAAAGTGGAAATAATAGGTCAGATAACTCTTAGGAGAAGTTGGGCTGGGAAGGAAGCAAAGCATATTTTTTTTGTATTGCTAGACCTAATTCATAGTTCTTATGCATGTCTTCATTTCATTGGGAAAAGAAACTAAACAACTTTTTATTTACTGAATACCTGTTTTTTGGTTAGGCACTGCAGTAGAGGTGAAATCAAGCAGGACCTTGTGGGGCCCTCCTGGGTATAAAAGCCTTTCAGTGTCCCCTGTTTCTTATTTGTAGAAAAAGAGTTTAGTCTCCTAGACCTTCTCTGGGTTCCAAAGAGCAGATTCAAGCAGTTACTAATCAGGGAAGTGAGGGAACCAGAAACAAGGGAAAAGCAAGACCACCATAAACTTTTCTGTGATTGTTACCTTAAACCAATGCCTTGATTTATGACCCCAAACTGTTGAGATGTCCTGTGGCTTCAACCAGCTGGCCTCAAGGGGACTTCAACATTGATGACCCAGAGGATCAATTGAGAACTGAAACTGAACCATCATGTGGGCCCTAAATAAATGATAAAATGTCTCAACTATTGCTTTTGCTCTCTCCTAGAGGAAAGTTAAAGGATCACCAGATCATGATTTATGAGCTTGTTTTGCAGGAACATAAAGAATAATCACGATCACCAGCAACAAACGAAGTCACAGGGCAGTGCCTAAAAGTTTGCAGCTGAGATCTTATCAGGAAGCTGGGATCACAAAGCCTTCCACCCCTCCCCTTTTGCCTTTAAAAATCTTACACCTTGGCTAGTCAACAAGATGGATTTGAGAGGAGTCTAGGTCTCCCATCTTCTGGATTGGTGCCTCATCGACTAATAAACTTTTCTCGGCTCCAAACTCGGATATTTCGGTTTGTTTGGCCTCATTGTTCGTGGGTACTCGAACCTGGGTTCGACAACAGGCACTTGATGGGCACTGTTCATTTCATCCTCATAATGACTATTGAGTTGGTGGTTTGCCTTGATAGTGCAGAAGTATAAGTTTAGAGTGATTCAGTAACCTTACCATGGTCATATAGTAAGTAGCATAGTCAGGATCTCATTTCATATCATCCTGGTTTCAAAGATCATGGTCGTATTTAGTCTAGGATAAGAGAATAAATCAGTCTGGTTGACCTTAATCTTATTTAGTTTTGACCCTGTTCTGAACTAGATATTCTGCTATATCATACTGTGTGACCACAAAGGAAAGGAGCTAATTCTTTCTCAATCCTGAAATTGAAAATCCCAAAGGGCCAGGGTTCTTCTTTTCACATCTGACATCTGGCTTTTCTAAATTCCCCTGTGCAGTGCAAAATTATAATGGACAGCGGGGAACCTCACACCTTCTACTACTCTCCTCTGTAAATTTCCCTAGGCAATCTTGTTCCCAAAAGACTCGAGTGCATTTGTGTGCTGACAAGCCATTCACTCGTGTTTCTTGACTCCAACCAGTGGCCAAGAACCAGAGACCATATTTGTGGTTCATGTAAGGGCGAGTCCAGCCTTAACAGTGATGTGATGCTGAATCCCAGAATGATGTTCAAGAACTGGCTCAATTCCTTTTGCCTTGGAAATTTGGAGTATGTTTCTGCATTTATAGGAAGTGATCTGGGGACAGTAGGTTGGTGGGAGGGGAAAGGAAAGCAGAAGCTGGGAATTGGGCTGGAACTTGGCAATAAACCAACAGAAAGGTAGACTTAACACAGATGAGAAAGTAAAAAATAAAGGAGTTACAGTTACACCAGAAGTTACACCAGTGAGGGAACAGGCAGGTTACTATCTCAGAAGCATTTGAGAAGCTCATCACCAGAAACCAAGCAATGTGGAGACTTGCTGTGATCGCGTTGTGAAGAGAAATAATGGGAAAACCATACTGAATCTACTCAAATCCTTCAGGAGTAACGTGCGAAAGTAACTTTCTGTAAAACTGAAAAAGTTGGCAGGGCTTAGTTATAAGAAAGTGTTCAGCTTGCAGTGTAAATGTCCCTGTCATTGATTTACAGTCACTGGTGGTAATCAGTATGTTTAATTTTAGTGGCTGTAGTAGACTTGAAATAGCAATTATCTTCTCTTTGGTCAGGGAGCAAACTAGTCACTTCTAGAAGGAGGGTATTTATGGAGACTTTTATTTATGTAGTGTTATGCTTTGATAGTCATCTTACTGTTTTGCATATGTTTTTTCTGTTTTTAAAGTGTTTGAAAAGTGTATGATAATTTTATTTAAGGCATTCAATTCTTTGCTTTATTATATTAATGAGTTACTTAAATGCTTAGAAATAACTTGCTTGTTTGATTTTAAGTCTACACAATAGATTTGGATTATTTGAAAGAATTAGTTATATTAAAATCATAGCTGTAATTTGAAGTGTTGAAAATATTATGAATACAAATTGTATTAAATGTTTAAGGATAATTCAATATTTTAACCAAATGAATCAATTAAATATTAATTTAAGAGCTATTGAAAGTGATTGTACTTATTTTTATATACTTTCACTAGATTAAAAAACAAGATTAGAAAGGTAAATTTAGTCTTAAGAAAACTTAAGATTTGTCTTTAATAAATTGAACATTAATTATAATAAGTAAAACTGTATTAATTATCCTGCAAAAAAAGCTGCCCTCAGACATTAACGAGTTCAACCAAATGTCTGACATATATTACTAGTCCGATTTTAATGCAGAAACAAATACTTTACATACACCATCTCACTTAATTCTTATTTGTGAGGTAGAGACTATTAAACCAATTTTACAAATATAAGGATTGCCGCTCAGAGAGGGTAAGCCATATCCTCAAGGTCATGCAGATAATAAGTGGCCGAACCAGAGATCTAATTCATCTTGTCTGACACCAAGCTTATGTTTGATCCACTCTGCTGCATCCCTACATGACATGAATTGGTCTATAAATGTGATGAAAGGCAAAAGGGATACAGCAAAGAAAAGACTGACAGAGGTAATAAATCAAGAGTTGGAAAAGAGATAGAGTAAAGGATTGGCTCTTTGTAGCTGGTTGAGTCAAAAAGCGTGGTTGGAGTGACCTAGGAATGGCTGTATGATACAGACATTTGAAAGTCAAAGGTTCATAAATTGAGTAGTTCCTATAAGTGCTGCTTTATAATATTTTTCCATTTAAATAAGGAATGCTAAGTCATGTAATAAAATATTTCATGTGCATCTAAGTGTATAGGAATATGGTTTTGTTATTAATAAATAAAGTAGCCATTTCATAATTCAAGAATATTTCATGATTTGTCAATTGGGATTAATCTATTTAAAAAATCACTACAAAATCTGATACCAGAGGAAAGGGCATGGGTGATTCATAAAAGAACATTGTAGAGGGCTTCTACACTCTTGAGGGACAACACATGACCACAAATATATTTTAAAGCCACGAAAATATTTTACAGATCTGTTAAAGAACACCAAATCAATATCTCTGACACATTCTACACCTGAAAATGACAATTTAATCTTTAAATTTTTCTGTACATTAACTTGTTTTGAATTTCTTTTCCCATAAAATCTTAATGTGTTACCGTTTGACTCTGTGGAAGGTGAAAGAGTCTCTTTCTCAATGCTCTTAGTCCATGTCAGTCTTGTGATTAATCAGATTCATATTACATCCTCATGAGCAAGTTAAAACTTGCAAGGAGAGTCACACCACAAGACTACAGTTGGCAGAAATCTAGGTCAAAATTCTGTAAAGAAAGGACAGAAGTGCTTCCTACCTTTTGGAGCTCACAATTTGGGATGATACCACCAATATGAAAATTAATATAAAGGACAAACAGGGTAGGAGACATTCATTTGTTTCTTTATTCATTCACTCTTTGGTCAATATTTACTAAGGACTCACTATATGCTAAGCACACTGCTAAAAGCTTGGGTAAATTTCAATAAATCAGTGAACAAAATGGACAAAGATGTTTGCCTTCTTAGAACTTACATTCACAAGAAAGACAGACAAGAAACTAGAATTATAGACTATAAAGACACTACATTGTATGTTAGAAGGAGATTCCTGCTATGGAAAAAAGAAAAAAAAAAGTAGTGTGAGGTAAGGGGATTTCAAGTGAAGAGAGCTGGGGGTGGTGATGGGTTGCAGTAAAAATACTAAAGTGAGCCTCACTAAGAACGTGATATCTGAACAAAGATGAAGGAGGCAAGAGAGCTGGCCAGGTGAATCGGGGGGAAGAGCACTCCAGACAGAGAGAACAGCTAGCGTGAAGAAGTCTGAGGTGACCTGTGCTCAGCATATTCAAAGAACAGCAAGAGGACTACTTACAGCAGTGAAGTATGTGGGAGGAGGGTGAGAGTACTACAAGATAAAGTCAGAGAGGTACAGGTTGATGTAGGAGCAAATCATGTGGGGTTATATGGGCCAATGTAAAACACTGGTTTGTACCTTGAGTGAAATGGAGGAGCCATTGGAGGAAATGGGTCAGAAGAGTCTCTGGATGCTCTCTTAGATTAGATTGTAGGGGAGCCTAGGTAGAAGTCCAGAGACCTGTTAGGAGACAATTGCAGGATTCCAGGCAAGAGAGGATGGTGGCTCCAGACAGTGTGGTAGTTGTGGAAGGAGAGAGAAGTTATTCTGAATTTATATGAAAATAAAACCAGCAGGATTTAATGATGCAAAAGTGTGAGGCTGTGAAGTGTGAAAAAAATAGCAAAATTTAGAATGATTTCAAGTCTTTTGGATGGAGCAAGTAGAAGGATGAAGTTGCTGAGTTTCCATGACTTGAGACGTGAGGGCTGAGGGTGGAGCAGGCTTTGGTAGGGAGATCAGAACTTCAGTTTTGGGCTTGTTGTGTATTGAGGTGTCTATCTTACATCCATATAGTGATGCTGGATATATAAGTCTGGAGTTTAAGGAAAAGATCTGGATTGGAAATGTAAATTTGAGAGTCATCAGCATGTAGATGGTTTCAAAGTCTTGAAACTGGATAAGCTTAACAACAGAGTAAGAATATAGAAGAGAAGTGGCCCAAAAACCAAACCCTGGGGTACAAAGATATTGAGTTAAAGAACACATGCACAATAAATATATATTCGATCACTCTTCTTTAGTGCTGACTTGAAGCACCACAATCATTAATGAAATGAAGTAGGGTACCAGGTGTATCATAATCTACAATTATAGATTGCCTTTTTTGCTATTTGTGAGAGTCCAGGATATGGATTATTATATTTATATAAGTGTGTCTGACAGAGAGAGGAGGATGCGATATGCTGGTAGTATGGAAGGAATCTGTAAACCCTCCTAGATATCCCATGATGAACAGATGTTGGGTGGAGGAGTGTTTTAGCAGGTCAAGGGAGGAAATCAGGAAGAAGTGAGTGAAGAAGGGAAAGGATTAAGATGAAGAAATACAGAATCACATGAGGAAAGTAATTTAGATTGGTCACATAGGAAGTGGATAGCCAACAAGGAGGAGAGAGGTGTCTGGAGAGAATTTTCATCCAGAGTCCCAGGGCTGAGTCCAGAGAACCTGCAGGAGAGCTTTCATTACTCCTGGACTAGGGGCCAAGAAAGCACCAGATGACCTACCTAAGAAGCAAAAACAGACTTAACCTTTAAGCAACGAAATGGGTGCTGCTGTGGTTTGACTTATCTCCATCTTATTCATGTATTGATTTATTCATTCCTTAAACAGATATTTACTGGATGTCTCAGATTGCCAGTAGATGTGGTTGGACTAAGCAACCATGCAGTCCCACAGTTGTGCAAAAATCTAATTGGATTACAGAGGGGCACAAGAATAAAATAGAGCCTATCTAGTGCTCTCTCCCAGAGTTAGAAACAACAGACCCAGAACACATGGTCAGACCATGTTGTAGACAGAATCTCTAAGATTTCCTAGGATTGGAATCAGAATCAGGACCATGGTGTGTCAAAGGCCTTCATGGAATGATGTTATGGGGGATCATTATCCTTGAAGCAAAGCTGGTCTACAGAAAGAGAAAAAAACAGTGAACATTCAGGCTAAGGCTGAGAACATGAGAGACTGAGAGGGACAGACAGAGACAGAGCCTGTAATTGTCCCATTTTTCAGGAAGGCTGTCCTGAGATTGGATTCCATGAGATTCTCCAAGTTCCTTATTATAAATCCACTGTAATTATCCTCCCAACAAAATGATTCCTGTCTTAGACATAAGTTGGGAGTGGCTTGGCAAGCCACAGACCTTCAGAGAACATGTGGAATTTGCTGTGGGGGTCCCAGCAGGGCAGAGGAAAATGCCATGTCAAGGTGCAGCCAGCAGTCAGTCCATGAGCAAAGGAGAAGAAGCAGCTGGTTCAACTGCTATCTGTGTTAAACTGTCTCCTGAAACTCAAGCCAGGGCTTCCCTGAGATCAAAGTTTAGGGTCTTTTAGGGTGAAAAGTAAAGTTGTCTGAAGTTGTTGGTTACTTCTTGTCATCTAAAGTCTACAAGGAAAAGGATATATTACAGTCCAGGTTTCCTTCCTTAAAATAAGAAAAAAACTAAATAACTGTTGGCAGAAGCTCTTACAGTCTGTATTCATATTCAGATAATGAAAATGTGTCCAGAAATTAATCACGCACCTGGCTGAACTGTACCCTTTCCATGCTCTGCCCTACCGAGTGCTAACAGGAATGGTAGGGTTGAGTGGTGAGAAATGGGAATGGAGACTGTTGAGAAAAGCTAGTGGAGGGGTTGGAGGGATGTAACTACCTGCCCAACCCATCCCTTCAAACTACTTCTCGTTATCAGAGTCTATGTGATCCCTCTGAGTCCTTAAAATAAACTTCCTTTTAATTCAGTTTATCAATCTCTTCAATCAGATGGTTCCTGATGAAAACAAACATTCCGTTCTCCCAGCAGACTTGCTCTTGAAAACCAGTGCTTCCTTCTGGATGTGAAGAGCCAGCAGGAGTCTATCAGGCCAAGTGTGGAGAGGAAGGGAACATCATGTGAAAGGGTGACGATATGAGAGAACACACCATATTTGGGGGTTAAAGAGAAGAAAATATTTTTTTATGAGTTAAGTTGTAAAGAGAAGAATATTAAGTATTCAACTTGCTAATTATATAATTAAGAACATTAAATTTCAAAAAAACATTAAATGTTATTTAATAAGTGTAACAACTGAGAAAATGCTCCCCAAAGCATATTAATTCATTCAGTCAATGAATAATTCAGCAATAAATCTATTTTGGAAGTAGTCAGGCTATAAACAATAAATTAAACAACTTACTCAGCTAACAAGCATTACCTACTACACACAAAGGAAATTTCGTAAGCATATTTGAAGTAGACTAAAAGTGCTTCAGAGAGAGGCAAGTAATATAGGGGGATAAAAACCCTGGCCTTCCAAGGATTTACCAAAAGAGAGGTACTTGAAGATCTATTTAAGCCATTCAATCCTTGTTGGTCAGTAAAAAATAAGCTGCTTTTGGGGAAAATTCCACCCTGGGGTATGGTCCTGGTAAGTGTCAAACCACAGAATAACAGCTGATTCTTAATATAAGTATCTTTATCAATAAAAGTTCCTCAGCATGATTAAGAGGAAATGTGTTTCACTTTCCTAAGATAAAACTAAATGTGAGTATGTATGATACCTGGCTTCCTGGTCATGATTTATGCAACTAAGGAATTTTCCACCTTGACAGTAATGATTAGCTTGTGACAATGAAGGTGATGATGATGATAGAGCACCTTATAACACAGCTGCTTCTTGGGCAAGGTTCCAAAATTAATAAAGGAGGCAACTCACTGTGTTGGTTGATGTTGTGCATTTAACTGAAAATTAAATTCCCATTGACTTGCTTTACCTCATGGCACAATAAGAATTTCCTCAAGAATTGTATTTAATTTACATTATAGATAATTATTTACTATCAATATTTAGCATATTGATACATTCTTGTCAGGACTCATAGTTCCAATAGCTCTGATAGTTTTGCTTCCAATGAAAGAAAACAAATGAAAATTTAGGGATGCTATTTCCTCATCTCCAATGTAAGGGGGTTAAGGTAAGTGATTTGGGGTGTCTTTTCACTCTAGAGGAATTAATACTCATTGAGCAGCTATTATGTGATGGCATGATGCATATTGCATTTGAGGAATTAATCATCCCCCAAAAAGTCATGGCATATCTTAATATTATTATTTTCACTTTATATGTGAGAAAATGAAATATCAGGGAGGTTAACATGCCTAAGGTTATAGGTCTAAAATGCTGCAAGATCGAGTTTTGAATCCAAATCTGCCTTATACAAAAATCAGAATGCTGTTTTGGTTCTATATTGCTTCTGTATACATCTAATAATTCTACATTTACAATCAAGCTACCTAGAGTATCAATCAATGAAAGTACCTCAAATATTTATGCATGTACAGAATTTTGGTTAATATTCTAATGACAAGTTTAACTTTTTATTTCAAGAAAATACTAGCTATGAATCCAGAAAATGGGTTTCATGTCTGTGGACCACTACTTATCTTGTATCGTTACGTAGTACCTGGTCACAGGGACAGTCTTAAAGGTCAGGAAGTAATAACGATAGTATGTAATCATTCAATTTATAAAGTACCTGTCAGTTCAAATTTATCATAAACAAATGGGCAAGCATTATTATTTTCTTTTTACAGTTGATAACATTCAGGATTGCTCAGCTGTGATTCAGACCTACGTCACTTGATTCAAAGTTCTGTGCTTTTTCCTACCACACCCTCTGGAAGGTAACTGAAAGAAAATTCTCTTACATATCCCCTCCCCGTGTACAAGGTAACTATCTTCACTCACTACAATTAGAAAACCACTGTTTTGTGCACAAGGTTATGATATTTCTAACAGAAAGTGCATAGACTTTTTAAAATATTTTAACATCTTTACGGGAGTATAATTGCTTTACAATGTTGTGTTAGTTTCTGCTGTAAAACAAAGTGAATCAGCTATATATATATATATATATATATATATATATATATATATATATATATCCCCATATCCCATCCCACTTGCGTCTCCCTCCAACCCTCCCTATCCCACACCCCTAGGTGGTCACAAAGCACCAAGTTGATCTCCCTGTGCTATGCGGCTCCTTCCCACTAACTATTTTACATTTGGTAGTGTATATATGTCCATGTCAGTCTCTCAGTTCATCCCAGCTTACCCTTCCCCCTCCCCGTGTCCTCAAGGCCACTATCAACTTCTGCTTCTTTATTCCTGTCCTGACCCTAGGTTCATCAGAACCATTTTTTTTTTTTTAGATTCCATATATATGTGTTAGCATATGGTATTGTTTTTCTCTTTACAACTTACTTCACTCTGTATGACAGACTATAGGTCCATCCACCTCACTACAAATAACTCAATTTCTATTCTTTTTGTGGCTGAGTAATATTCCATTGTATATATGTGCCACATCTTCTTTATCCATTCATCTGTCAATGGACACTTAGGTTGTTTCCATGTCCTGGATCTTCTAAACAGTGCGGCAGTAAACATTGAGGTACATGACTCTTTTTGAATTATGGTTTTCTCAGGGTATATGCCCAGTAGTGACATTACTGGGTTGTATGGTAGTTCTATTTTTAGTGTTTTAAAGAATTTCCATACTGTTCTCTGTAGCGGCTGTATCAATTTATATTCCCACCAAAAGTGCAAGACGGTTCCTTTTCTCCACACCCTCTCCAGCATTTATTGTTTTTAGAATTTTTGATGATGGCCGTTCTGACTGGTGTGAGGTGATACCTCATTGTAGTTTTGATTTACATTTCTCTAATGACTAGTGATGTTGAGCATCCTTTCATGTACGTGTTGACAATCTGTATATCTTCTTTGGGAAATGTCTGTTTAGGTATTCTGCCCATTTTTGGGTTGGGTTGTTTGTTTTTTTGATATTGAGCTGCATGAGCTGCTTGTATATTTTGGAGATTAATCCTTTGTCAGTTGCTTTGTTTGCAAATATCTTCTGCATTCTGAGGGTTGTCTTTTCGTCTTGTTTATAGTTTCCTTTGCTTTGCAAAAGCTTTTAAGTTTCATTAAATCCCATTTGTTTACTTTTGTTTTGATTTCCAATTATCTAGGACATGGGTCAAAAAGGATCTTGCTGTGATTTATGTCATAGAGTGTTCTGCCTCTGTTTTCCTCTAAGAGTTTATACTCTCTGGCCATACATTTAGATGTTTAATCCATTTTGAGTTTATTTTTGTGTATGGTGTTAGGGACTGTTCTAATTTTTTGAGTTTATTTTTATGTATGGTGTTAGGGACTGTTCTAATTTAATTCTTTTACATGTGGCTGTCCAGTTTTCCCAGCAGCACTAATTGAAGAGGATGTCCTTTCTCCATTGTAGATTCTTGCCTCCTTTATCAAAGATAAGGTGACCATATGTGTGTGAGTTTATCTCTGGGCTTTCTATCCTGTTCCATTGATCTATATTTCTCTTTCTATGCCAGTACCATACTCTCTTGATTACTGTAGCTTTGTAGTATAGTCTGAAGTACGGGAGCCTGATTCTTCTAGCTCCATTTTTCCTTCTCAAGATTGCTTCAGCTATTTGGGGTCTTTTGTGTTTCCACACAAATTGTGAAATTTTTTGTTCTAGTTCTGTGAAAATTGCCACTGGTAGTTTGAAAGAGATTGCATTGAATCTGTAGATTGCTTTAGGTAGTATAGTCATTTTCACAATGTTGATTCTTCCAATCTGTGAACATGGTATATCTCTCCGTTTGTATCATCTTTAATTTCTTTCATCAGTTTCTTATAGTTTTCTGCATACAGGTTATTTGTCTCCTTAGGTAGGTTTATTCCTAGGTATTTTATTCTTTTTGTTGAAATGGTAAATGAGAGTGTTTCCTTAATTTCTCTTTCAGATTTTTCATCATTAGTGTGTAGGAATGCCAGAGATTTCTGTGCATTAATTTTGTATCCTGCTACTTTACCAAATTCACTGATTAGCTGTCATATTTTTCTGGTAGCATCTTTAGGATTCTATATGTATAGTGTCATGTCATCTGCAAAGTGCCAGTTTTAATTCTTTTTTTCTGATTTAGATTCCTTTTATTTCTTTTCCTTCTCTGATCGCTGGCTAAAACTTACAAAACTATATTGAATAATTGTGGTGAGAGTGGGCAACCTCGTCTTGTTCCTGATCTTATAGGAAATGGCTTCAGTTTTTCACCATTGAAAATGATGTTGGCTGTGATTTGTCATATATGGCCTTTATTATGTTAAGGTAAGTTCCCTCTATGCCTACTTTCTGGAGAGCTTTTATCATAAATGGGTGTTGAATTTTGTTGAAAACTTTTTCTGCATCTCTTGAGATGATCATGTTGTTTTTATCCTTCACTTTGTTATCATGGTGTATCACATTGATTGATTTGCAAATATTGAAGATTCATTGAATTCCTGGGATAAACCTCACTTGATCATGGTGTATGATCCTTTTAATGTGCAGTTGGATTCTGTTAGCTAGTATTTTGTTGAGGATTTTTGCATCTATGTTCATCAGTGATATTGGCCTGTAGTTTTCTTTTTTTGTGACATCTTTGTCTGGTTTCAGTATTAGGGTAGTGATGGCTTCGTGGAATGAGTTTGGGAGTGTTCCTCCCTCTGCTATATTTTGGAAGAGTTTGAGAAGGATAGGTGTTAGCTCTTCTCTAAATGTTTGATAGAATTCACCTGTGAAGCCATCTGGTCCTGGGCTTTTTTTGTTGGAAGATTTTTAATCACAGTCTCAGTTTCAGTGCTTGTGATTGGTCTGTTTATATTTTCTACTTCTTCCTGGTTGAGTCTCAGAAGGTTGTGCATTTCTAAGATTTTGTCCATTTCTTCCAGATTGTCCATTTTATTGGCATATAGTTTCTTGTTGTAATCAGTCCTGATCCTTTGTATTTCTGCAGTGTCAGTTTTTACTTATCTTTTTCCATTTCGAATGCTGTTGATTTGAGTCTTCTCCCTTTTTTTCTTGATGAGTCTGGCTAATGGTTTATCAATATTGTTTATCTTCTCAAAGAACCAGCATTTAGTTTAATTGATCTTTGCTATTGTTTCCTTCATTTCTTTTTCATTTATGTCTGATTTGATCTTTATGACTTCTTTCCCTCTGCTAACTTTGTGGATTTTTTGCTCTTCTTTCTCTAATTGCATTAGTTGTTATGTTAAGTTGTTTATTTGAGATATTTCTTGTTTCTTGAGGGAGGATTTTATTCCTATTAAATTCCCTCTTAGAACTGCTTTTGCTGCATCCCATAGGTTTTGGGTCCTCGTGTATTCATTGTCATTTTATTCTGGGTAATTTTTTGTTTGTTTGTTTGCAGTACGTGGGCCTCTCACTGTTGTGGCCTCTCCCATTGCAGAGCACAGGCTCCGGATGCACAGGCTCAGTGGCCATGGCTCACGGGCATAGCCACCCATGGCATGTGGGATCTTCCCAGACCGGGTCACGAACCCATGTCCCCTGCATTGGCAGGTGGACTCTCAACCACTGTGCCACCAGGGAAGCCCTCCAGGTAATTTTTGATTACCCCTTTGGTTTCTTTACTGATATCTTGGTTATTTAGTAGTGTATTGTTTAGCCTCCATATGTTTGTATTTTTTACAGATCTTTTCCTGTAATTGATATCTAGTCTCATGGCATTGTGGTCGGAAAAGATACTTGACACAATTTCAATTTTCTTAAACTTACCAAGGCTTGATTTGTGACCCATGGTATGATCTATCCTGGAGAATGTTCCATGAACACTTGAGAAGAAAGTGTATTCTGTTCTTTTTGGATGGAATGTCTTCTAAATATCAATTAAGTCCATCATGTTTAATGTATCATTTAAAGCTTGTATTTCCTTATTTATTTTCATTTTGGATGATCTGTTCATTGGTGAAAGTGGGGTGTTAAATTCCCCTACAATGATTTTGTTACTGTCGATTTCCCTTTTTATGACCGTTAGCATTTGCCTTATGTATTGAGATGCTCCTATGTTGGGTGCATAAATATTTACAATTGTTATATCTTCTTTTTGGATTGATCCCTTGATCATTCAGTAGTGTCCGTCTTTGTCTCTTGTAATAGTCTTTATTTTAAAGTCAATTTTGTCTGATACGAGTAATGCTACTCCAGCTTTCTTTTGATTTCCACTTGCAAGGAATATCTTTTTCTGTCACCTAACTTTCAGCCAGTATGTGTCCCTAGGTCTTAAGTCCATCTTGTATAGACAACATATATTCGGGTCCTGTTTTTGTGTCCATTCAGCCAGTCTATGTCTTTTGGTTGGGGCATTTAATCCATTTCCATTTAAGGGAATTATTGATATTTATGTTCCTCTTACAATTTTCTTAATTGTTTTGGGTTTGATTTTTGTAGGTCTTTTCCTTCTCTTGTGTTTCCTGCCTAGAGAAGTTCCTTTAACGTTTGTTGTAAAGCTGCTTAAGTGGTGGTGAATTCTCTTAGCTTTTGCTTGTCTGTAAAGGTTTTTGTTTCTCCGTCGAATCTGAATGAGACCCTTGCTGGGTAGAGTAATCTTGGTTGTAGGTTTTTCCCTTTCATCACTTTATATATGTCCCACCACTCCCTTCTGGTTTGCAGAGTTTCTGCTGAAAGATCAGCTGTTAACCTTATGTGGATTCCCTTGTATGTTATTTGTTGATTTTCCCTTGTTCCTTTTATATTTTTCTTTGTATTTATTTTTTGGTAGTTTGATTAATATGTGTCTTGGCGTGTTTCTCCTTGGATTTATCCTGTATGGGACTCTCTCATCTTCCTGGACTTGACTGACTATTTCATTTCTCATATTAGAGAAGTTTTCAAGTATAATCTCTTCAAATATTTTCTGTCCCTTTCTTTTTTCTCTTCTTCTTCTGGGCCCCCTATAATTTGAATGTTGCTGTGTTTAATGTTGTCCCAGATGTCTCTGAGACTGTACTCAATTCTTTTCATTCTTTTTTCTTTATTGTGCTCTGTGGTAGTTATTTCCACTATTTTATATTTCAGGTCACTTATCCAATCTTCTGCCTCAGTTATTCTGCTATTGATTCCTTCTAGAGAATTTTTAATTTAATTTATTGTGTTGTTCATCATTGTTTGTTTGCTCTTTAGTTCTTCTAGGTCCTTGTTAAACATTCCTTGTGTTTATTTCATTCTATATCCAAGACTTTGGATCATCTTTACTATCATTACTCTGAATTATTTTTCATGTACACTGCCTATTTCCTCTTTATTTTTTTGTTCTGGTTAGTTTTTACCTTGCTCCTTCATCTGTGGCATATTTCTCTGTCTTCTCATTTTGTTTAGCTTACTGCGCTTGGGGTCTCCTTTTCCCAGGCTGCAGGTTTGTAGCCCATGCTCCTTTTAGTGTCTTCCCCCAGCAGGTGATGTTGGTTCAGTGGCTTCTGTAGAGTTCCTGGTGGAGGGGACTGGTGCCTTTTTTCTGGTGTGTGGGGCTGGTCTTGTCTTTCTGGTGGGCAGGACCTTGTCCAATGGTGTGTTTTTGGGTGTCTGTGAACTTAGTATGATTTTAGACAGCCTCTCTGCTAATGGTTGAGGTTGTGTTCCTATGTAGCTATTTGTTTGGCATGGGGCAACCAGAACTGGAACTTGCTGGCCGTTGGGTGGAGCTGGGTATTAGCATTGGAACAGAGATCTCTTGGAGAGCTCTCACCAATTGATATTACAAGGTGCTGGGAGTTCTCTGGTGGTCCAATGTCCTGAACTCAGCTCTCCCACCTCAGAGGCTCAGGCCTGACACCCAGCTGGAGCACTAAGGCCCTGTCAGCATATGGTTCAGAAGAAAAGGGAGGAAAAAAAGAAAGAAAGAAAGAATAATAAATTTAAAAATAAATTATTAAAAAATAATAATAAAAAGAAGAGAGCAACCAAACCAATAAACAAATTCACCAGTGATAACAAGTGCTAAACACTAAACTAAGATAAACATAAAAATCAGAAACAAATCAGTTGCAGACTGCAAATCCCAAGTCTTCAGTTGCTCCCAAGGTCCACTGCCTCAATTTTGGGGTGATTCATTGTCTATCCAGGGTATTCTTTAAATGCAGGGCTAATCAAGTTGATTGTGGGGATTTAGTCTGCTGCTCCTGAGGCTGCATAGAGAAATTTCCCTTTCTCTTCTTTGTTTGCACAACTCCTGGGGTTTAGCTTTGGTTTTGGCCCCACCTCTGCCTGTAGGTCTCCCTCAGACATCTGTTCCCACCAAGACAGGATGGCATTAAAGCAGCGGCTGATTAGGGGGTCTTGTGCACTCATGCTGGGGGGAAGGGAGGGGTACGGTAGTTATAATTGGAATGCAGGGTGAGCCTGCAGTGGCAGAGGCTGGCATGAGGTTGCAGCAGCCTGAACGCACTGCATGTTCTCCTGGGGAACTTGTCCCTGGATCATGGGACCCTGGCAGTGGTGGGCTGCACAGGTTCCTGGGGGGGGGGTGGGGGGTGCAGATAGTGACCTGTGCTTTCACACAGGCTTCTTGGTGGCTGCAGCAGCAGCCTTAGCATCTCATGCCTATCTCTGGAGTCCAAGCTGATAGCTGTAGCTCGTGCCCATCTCTGTAGCTCATTTAGGTCGTGTTCTGAATCCCCTCTTCTTGCACATCCTGAAACAATGGTCTCTTGACTCTTAGGCTGGTCCAGACTTTTTCTCAGACTCTCTCCCCACTAGCTGTGGTGCACTAGCCCCCTCCGGCTGTCTTCATGCTGCCAACCCCAGTCATCTCCTTGGGATCTGAATTCCCAAGCCTGAGCCTCAGCTCCCAACACCCATCCAACCCAGCAGGTGAGTAGACAAGCCTCTCAGGCTGGCAAGTGCTGGTCATCACTGATCCTCTGTGCAGGAATCTCTCCACTTTGCCCTCTGCACCCCTGTTTCTGCACTCTCCTCCGTGGCTCTGAAGCTTTGCCCCCACCCACCTCCCATCTCCACCAGTGAAGGGGCTTCCTAGTATGTGGAAAACTTTTCCTCCTTCACAGCTCCCTCCCAGAGGTACAGGTCTTGTCCCTATCCTTTTGTGTGTATTTTTTCTTTTCTCTTTTGCTCTACCCAGGTACATGGGTATTTTCTTGCCTTTTGGGAAGTCTGAGGTCTTCTGCCAGCTTTCAGTAGGTGTTCTATAGGAATTGTTCCACATGTAGATGTATTTTTGATGTATTTGTGGGGAGGAAGGTAATCGCCACATCTTACTCCTCCACCATCTTGAAGGTCTTCCCATGCACTGACTTTCTAACAGACAGCTCTGAGCTTAAAGCTCCACTCTGCCACCTCTCAGTGCCTTGGAGAAAATAATGTCTGAGTTTCAATTTTTCCTCATCTACACTGTGTAAGGATCCAGTTCTAAGGGATCCAGACTCCCTAGGCCCACCTCACCACCACACCAGCAGCTTCCAAGGAGCTGGAAAAGGAGCAGGGGTTTTTATGCCTGATGGGAACTGCCCAAATGTTCCACTTTCCAGTTTAAAGAAATTGCTCCTCTCTCTCATGCTTCCCTCAAATCTTTTTCCTTTCTCCTCTTAGTTGAAGACACCTGGCATAACCTTCTCAAATGATCTTAGGTTTTCCCAAGGTTGGAAAGAGATGTTGCCTTCAAGCAAGTAGCTTTTGATTGTAGTCCTGAAGGCACATCTGAGACTAGGGAACACAGTTCTTGGCAAGGTCAGAGGAAACTATAGAACAGAAACCACAATTTTACATCTCAATATACTATCTTGTGACATATACTCTCTATAGAACTATATATACATATTCTTTTGCAGACACTGTGTTAAGTATATTTACGTATGTACTGTTCTATAGATATTTACATATATTGAATCATGAAGATTTATGGATATTTATATAAAATATGTAGTACACACTTGTTCCTTTTTATACAGAGACTGTGCTAATCCCTCAGTGTAAATGAGTACAGTTGTCCCTCAGTATCTGTAGGTGATTGGTTCCAGGACTCCCTGCAGATGCTAAAATCTGTGGATGCTCAAGTCCCTTACATAAAACAGTATAGTATGTGTATACATTTGTCCTTACAACCTTGACAGAAGGCCCTGTGAGAGATAAAGAACAGAGAAGAGATAAAAAACAGAGGACTCTAGGGGACTTGAGGGGCTTCTATGACCTCAGGCTGAGCTCCAAGGCCAAGGAAGAAAATAGCCCTATGCCCTCATTGTATAGATTTTAGGGTAGATCCCTCTAAAGGGTTCTGGTTCCTATTCTTGAAGAATATTTCTCTAAAATCCCTTATGCCCCATTCGTTCTATCCATACACATTCTCCTGCTCCTTTTGAAAGCTGTGTGACCTGGGAACCTAGTTTCTTTTTCCTATACCATGGAGAGAAACCGGCTTGTGCCTAAGGGGAGGGCACTGTCTTTTGTGAGCTTCTGTATAGAATCCATGCCATGCCCAGACCCCCACAGAATCTCGTTGGAAGTGACAGACTATGGCTATGGCTACTTCTGTACTTTACATTACATTGAATTTAATTGGTGAAGGACAGATAATAATAAAAACAATAAAGTTAACTCTTCCTTAGCATTTTCTGCGGCAGAAAATGTTCTAGTTATATGTGATTTATTTGGTAAATAAATAAATATAGAATGAATGAATGGATAAATGAATGAATGAAACCTAACTAATACATACTTATGTTTTGGTGTATGGATGGCTTGAGAGCCCTTCACTTTCATCAGCTCCCAGGGCTCAGCAGAAGACCCTCCAAGAGAGCTTATTAAAAGATACTCCAGGGCTTCCCTGGTGGCGCAGTGGTTGAGAGTCCGCCTGCAGATGCAGGGGACACGGGTTCGTGCCCTGGTCCAGGAGGATCCCACATACCACGGAGTGGCTGGGCCCGTGAGCCATGGCCGCTGAGCCTGCGCGTCCAGAGCCTGTGCTCCGCAACAGGAGAGGCCACAACAGTGAGAGGCCCGCGTACCGCAAAAAAAAAAAAAAAAAAAAAAAGATACTCCAGCCAACTGTCCAACCACAGGTCCCTTAAGTGCCTCTCCACTCACATTTCCAATAAGGCCAGTGGATGTTCCTTATGCCAACAAGATTTCTTGTCAGTGCTAAAAGGTATCAGAAATAAAAGAGACATGCTTATATGAGTAGCAAAAGGAGACTTTGACTTAATTTGTTTTAGCCATTAATAAATTTCTGGATAAATTGACTGGAAAGTATATACTTGTATTTTAATCTTATTTTTCCTTTTGTCTTCCATACTAATTGTCGAGGTATGTGCCTACATAAATGTTCCTTGGTATAATACAAATTACACCTAAGATTTTAACAGATACTTGAAGAAATGATCATTTATACAATATCAGGCTGCATCTATGTCATGAGGGAATTAATCCCCTAGAGCAAAATTGGTGTCTAATTTTTTTTGCAATTCCTAGCATGTAGCCTGATGCCTTCTATACCATATGTGTTAAGTAAATGGGAGTAAATTAAGTCTATATGCATTCAATTTTTTATACAAAAGTCAGGGAAATGGTTAACTAATGTGTTCTTGTCCACGTATACGATAGCAACCTGATAATTATAATTTTGCAGAGTTCATTATGATTCCTTGGGTTTAACCATTTCAGCCCTCTTAGTGACTCTGATTCCTTTTAGGTTTGCCAATTAAAAGAACTCTTTCTGAAAGAAGAAACACTCTCAAAAATTGTTAATGTGCCACTTTTTCTATTATATTGAATTTAACCTACAATTTTCCATATCAACCAAATTTGTGTAAATCCAGTAAGCCCTGGAAAAAGGTCAAGAACATAAACACAGGTAAAACACCTTCTCTCCTTTCAACAAATTACCTTCCTTTAAGAGAGTGAAGTCAAGGTGAGGAAAATATGAAAAGTGCTTTAAGGAAGTATAATGTTCTATGAAAATTCATAGTAGAACTATCTCACAGAGCAAGGAAAGAGAAAACTTTGTGAATGAAGTAACATTTAAACTGGACTTTGAAGAATAGGTAGAATTGTATTAAGTAGAAATAGAGGGGAATAAGTATGACAAGGTAGGGGAACAAATTTCAAGACACATTTGAGAAATAATGTAATTCAGTTTTTTTGGAAGAGTGGGAAGTGAAGCTCAGAAGTCATTTTCAGTCATTTTTAAACATGGCAGGTTCTGAGTGTTATAATTGGTATTTGCCTTGGTAGGTAATGTAAACCACTGAAGTCATTGAGGGCTCACTAAATGTTAAATGCTATTTCTCTTGCTCAGCACTTATAAGTGTTGACTGACTCAGCTGTCATCGCAATAAATTATAATTGGGGCATGAGTAGTTGAGAATTAAAAAGAAATGAATAAAAAGCTAGTGAGCTTAGTGAACATTTTACTTTTTCAAAAGAAAAATAATAATAGAAAAAAGTTCTGAAGGCAGCAAAGGTGTATACATCAGAGACTCCCAAACAAGCAAGCGAGTCATGGTCTGGGCATTGTCTCATCATCAAAATCTCATAGAGGTGTCCTGAGCTGCCTCACACATCTCAAATCCATATCACAGACTTGAGTGCTGGGAGAGAATGGTTCCAACATGTCTGGGCTGAACCATGGTACAAGCAGTACTTATCCCCTGCAAGACACTTGATTTGAACTTCCTTAGAGGAGTGCTATAGCTGCAAAAGTCTGTAGGCTACTCTCAAGTATGTGTTCCTGATGAGCATTTTCCAGACTGTTTAATAAAATATTTAGATGGAGAAGTATTATTGGCAAACAAATTAAAATGCTCAAAATAATCAGTGAATAAATGGCTATAGCATGACATACAAATAGCCAAAACTAAATGTGCAGTGCTTCATTCAAAATCTCCACTGAATGGATATGTCCAGATTTTGCCTATGATATTTTAAATAATTTTAATCTTAGGAGAATGAAATAAATAAAAATCTAACCATGAGTATGAGACTTTTTGCAGACAATTGAGCCTTCCAAGAAATGCCCTTTTATTTGTATCATTTAGTATCTATTTATTCATTCATTCATTTATTTATTCGTTCATTCAACAATCATTTGTAAATACCTACTATGCTGAGGAAGTAACTATAGGCTACAATTTTATTAATTTTGGTAAAGAAGTAAATGTTATTGAGTGATAGCTTTAAAAGGAAGATACTTTCAGCTCTGAGGGGAAGGGTGGTGGCACAGAGACATTATTGTAGACATCACATGATATTAGACAACCTAGCATCTCACAACATTATCTCTGTTAGGGAGGCAAAGTTTCTATATCCAGAGTGTGTGTGTCATGTCTCCTCACAAGAGCACCATGAAGACTGCTAGGAGGTGGACTGGAGTTTCACAGACACATGTCAGTAAATGACTTAGTGCTGCTGTGTCCATCATTTTTACCTGGAGGGTAACCACGAGGACTGAAGTAACCAAAGGCACAAAGTGTCTGTTAAGCATCTGGCACACAGTGGTTATCCAAAAAGCCACCATGTGGCCATATGTAGGGAAAATATATTGGGTTGGATAGATCTTTCCCTCATGTTACTCCGAAAACAAAGCAGCATTAAATATTTAAAGCTTCTGGCTAAAGGCCATTTCAAGACCTGTAGGACCAAAAAAAAAAAAGAAAAAAAGTAAAAAGAAAAGAAAGAAAAAATATCTGACAATCAAATTGAATTATAAAATTAAAAACTGAATCACTTTGCTGTACACCTGAAACTAACACAACACTGTTAATCAACTATATTCCAACATAAAATAAAAAGTTAAAAAGGGTTGAATTTCCAAGCATAAAAAATATGAAGCAAAATTGAAATTCCAAGATTGAATTTAATATGGAAAAATACAAACACATTTGAGTCTTTCCACAAAGCAGCCAGCATGGAAATAATTTGCCTGTTTGGAAATAGGAGTCAGTTGACACTCCATACTTCTGAGAGCCCTCTTAAGCCTGTCATTCTCCCAGAGGGAAAAGGGTAGCAGGATAATTTCCACAAAAGTACATCCAAAAGGGGATTATGGGGAAAGAAGAAGCTCCCAGAGGAAAAAACATTCAGATGTGAAGAGCAATACAATTTTAACACGTTTTGAGTTTCTTGGAAACTATACTCAGTGCAAGCATTACTAGGATTTTGGTAGGATTGAATCACCAGCTTTTTGTTCTAGATTTTTGTGTTTTCTTTTTCACTCTCAAATAGATCACTCACAAGCACGAGCCTGGGAGTTAACGTGTTCTGGTATAAATACCTAACTTGAAATTTCAAGATTTAGGACCATGTGAATCTTTGAGGCTTTAAACAAAACTTAACTTAAAATTCTTTGTTATTTTAGGAAGAAATTTAACAAAAAGCTATTTTAGGTATCCAGTTTCCAATCCATGTCAGCATATCTGAAGTTGTAACAAAAGACTTAGAGCATTTAAGTCGAGAGCTCTGGACTCAGACCATGAGAAAAAGGTGTTAGTCCAGGCTCTGTCTCCTCTTTTCCCCCACCCTTATCCTCCCATCCCTGCAGAGGTGTGATCCCAGATCTGTAGGCAACTACTCTGTCCTTTAGTTTCAACTGGAAAATCAAGGTCTTGGACTAGGTCCATGGTTTTTGAGATTCACTGCACTGAACCCTCATTGTTCCTTAGAAATTGAGGACTTTGCTAAAGAAAGGGGGATGGGGGCAAACTGGGAGTGATATAGATGGGTCTCGCAGCCCATTTCCCCTTTCATTAGAGCACTTCTCCTATCATCTGGTTTACAAATTGGTCTTCCAAAAGAGATTTTGTTTAAAGATACAGTAGTTTACAAGGTTTGAAAACTTCTAGACCATAAGATATAGACTCCTGCCAGACTGAACAGTTTATGAGACTCTTCCAGGGTGATGCTTATGTAATTTCTGGCCCCATCCCAGATGGTCACAATGTTGTTCTCTTGCATTAACCTAGTGACCCTTGTTCTCCAGACCCCAGTAGAGTTGGGGGCAACGTCACATTGAACAGATTCCCTAACAAAGTGTGTCAACCACCCTTTGACTGAATACACAATCTGTGTTCAACCTCTAATGTAAAGAGTTCCTTTCAGTATATACCTTGCCTGTGCTGGAGTGTCTTTAATTGCCAGTGTTCTTTGGTCCCCACCCTCCATCTAATGCCTGTGAGAAAGAGAAGGTTTCATCTTCATGAGAGCTTCTTCCAATTCCTCTCACCTCCATGAACTCACATGTTACTCCACTCAGATGAGGAACCCGTGGTTAAAGATTAAAGAGGAAATAAGCTCTTTCACGTCAATTCAACCACTACTGAAGAAAGATTTATGCATAAGATGCATTTCTTAGTGTCTCGAGGAAAACAGAAATTGGTAACTGAGAAAAGTCCTGAGAAATCAAACCTGACATGATGGGGAAGGTGGGTGACACCATCAGGTGCTAATGTGGAAGAACACAGGCAAGTGATTCTCAACTTTATGTCACATTTAAACTCTTTCTTTGAAGGAGGGTGGGGCATGGGTAAAGGAAGCTACAGATTTAGACCAGCTTGCCTTACCAAGAGTGGAACAGATACCACTGGTGGCCCCAAGACACTTTAATGTGGATCCTGAAGAATGAATATACATTTTTCATTACATAGCCATGTATTTATTTTAATATGCAGACAAAAATAATGACCCACTAAGCTATGATTTTATGGATATGATAGCTTATAATGAGGCAAAACTTTTAGAGTAAATTTAAAGAAAAACACAAAAATGATATTAGAGGTGGCACTAAGATTTGGCAAAAATCATGACAGAGGTAGAAGGATTAATGAAAGTCAGAAAACTAGGGCTAAACCAGGTCCAGAGTCTCTCGTATCCCAGTACTTTCCAGTAAAACTGATCTGTGCAACTTCATACAGACTTCTGTTAAAGCCATCTTAAGGTGTCCCATAAGATGTTTCTTTATTAATTAACCCCATTCCATCATAATTGGTGCACAGAAGATGCTAAATAAGATCTTTGAAATAGATGAATGCATAAATACATGAATGAATGCATACATGAAAGAATAAATAATTGCTGCCTAGCCCCAGGGAGCAGAGATGTGCTCACATTGAGGGGAAGATTAAAAATAAGACCTCAGACTCATACTTGGTCTTTTGCTAGCCCCTGGCTCACCTGCTACATTCTGACTGGTTTCAGAGAAGGATCCTATTTGTCCCATGATGCCGCTGGGCAGTGTCTACACAGGGTGGGGAGTTACCTCATACCCCACCTGTGGACGGGGACCTTCTAAGCCAAGGTTCTCAAATCTTGGGCCTGAATGAAAATTAAGGGAAACTATGGTGTTAAGAAAATAGTGTACAAGGCAGCTTAGCAAAGGTAGAAGGGAACCCCACTGAACCTGGGAGAGCCACCCCCAAATGAATGCCTGTCAGTACAGGTGATGAACAGCCATAGGGCATGGATGTCAGCAATTCTGTCCTCTGCTTGGGGAGAAAGGTGTGTGTATAACCCAGAGCACTTTATGACCAGCAGGACCAAGTACCAAAGTCTATTTTTTAAAAAGTCTGTGGAGTACTCTGTGATCTGCAGATATAATAACGTCTTTCTCAAACAGGATAGAAATGAATTGAAGAAAACAACTGTTTACATTTTGGATGTGTCTCCTTTCCCCATGTTCTGTTTAATGTTAATCATAAGCTTGCAACACCGAACAATCTCAAATAATCTGCTTGGAGTCACCATTTGTGATGATTGCTCAGATTATTCACTGATAATCAAGAGGATGTTATGAAATGTGAGTCAGACAGCCTCTGGCTTTCTGGAAGTGCCAGAACCCTATATATATAGACGGAACTTCCTAGTTGAGACATTGGAGCAGCAGAGAGGTGGGAGCCATCAGATTCCTTAAGCTGAGAAGGAAGACAGAGGCCAGCATGCCCAGACTGCCTTTGCTGCTGCTGCTGCTTCTCTGGGGCGTGGGGTCTCACAGCTTCCCAGCAGCGACTTCAGAAACACAAGAGCAAGATGTGGAGACAGTGCAGGTAAATGCTGAATTTCACATGCCCCAAATGCAAAAGCCTTTATTTACATTTTCCCACAGTATAACAGAGTAACAGCAGTATAATAGAGTTTATTTAAGGATGGATGCCCTACAAAGATAAATTTTTGTCAGAAAGGGCACTATCCCCAAAAATGTATCTATCCATGCATAGACTCTCCTTTTCCAGTTAGAAATGATAGGGAACTAAAAGAACAATATGCAAATTTGTCTCTACAAATTATAATTCTGACTTCATAATAACTAATGGTAGGGAAATTTCTACTCCAAAATTACAGTTTCCACCAATAATAAGAATAATAAGGACCATGCAATCTAAACACAATTTTAAAAGTAGTTCTGTGTTTCAGCTATAACTTTATACTGTCAATATTTAGAAAAATTAGAAAGATTTCCCATCCAGTGTTTCAATAATTTTATCTTTCATCAGAAATACCTGGAAAACTACTACAACCTGAAGAGTGATGCGAAGCAAGTTGAAAGACAGAGAAACAATGACCCAGTAGTTGAAAAACTAAAGCAAATGCAAAAGTTCTTTGGGCTGAAGGTGACGGGGAAACCAGATGCTGAAACCCTGAATGTGATGAAGCAGCCCAGATGTGGGGTGCCTGACATGGCTCAGTTTGTTCTTACTCAGGGGAGCCCGCGGTGGGAGGACACACACCTGACCTACAGGTAATTAGACTGAGCACCAGAGTGGGAATGCTATTTCCCATCAGAGCCATCAGAAATGAAATCCGACGTGTCTGTATTTTATTTCATTTGAAGGATTGAAAACTACACACCAGATCTGTCAAGAGCAGCTGTGGACCATGCCATTGAGAAAGCCTTTCAACTCTGGAGCAGTGTGTCACCCTTGAGCTTCACCAAGGTCTCTGAGGGTCAAGCAGACATAATGATATCCTTTGTCAGGGGAGGTAAGCTCTTCTTGTAGCATGAAAGTATTCTCACCTTAACTTCCCCCTGCCTTTGAATCTCTTCAGCTTTGCAACTAGATCTCCTTGTTTGAGAAAAGTGTTTATTTTATGGACTTAAGAATGAAAACTATATTGCATTTGCTGCAAATCTGTTGGCCTCTTAGCAAAGCTAATGCTTACTCTCCTGGGTTAGCCTAAGTAAGAACCAAGAGGAACTTTTGTTGAATTTTGTTTCTTGCAGATCATCGTGACAATTCTCCCTTTGATGGACCAGGTGGAAACCTCGCTCATGCTTTTCAACCAGGCCCACATATCGGAGGGGATATCCATTTTGATGAAGATGAAAGGTGGACCAACAATTTCAGAGGTAAGTCAGCTCATCTTGCCTCTCTCAACCCTTCTCCCCCCACCCACTTTCTTGGTTCATTGTAATATTGGTTGACTTAACTGAAAGAATGCATTAAAAAAGTATGCATTTTTCTGCTACCACTTAGAAAATTAATGGTGCATTTAGAAAATGTAAGAGAAGAATTATTTCTGTTAGTAAGAACATCTTATTGGCTACAAATAGGCTACTCTGAAATTTCTAGTAAGTAAATGTTGAAAATCTTAATGTTTTCCTTGTGGGCATCTACATAGAATCTTTTTTATTGGAAGAAGACACCAAAGTGTAATAATGTTAGTAAGATATGTGGAAATCAAGAGAAGAGAGGTTGTATATATTTTCCAAAATTTCCAGCATTAAACATGTATCAATCTGTAAATAGGAAAAAAAATGTGTTAATAGAAGACTATTTCTTCTCTGTGAAATAATATGTGCCATCTAGCCACTGACAAGACTGACTAATCTGTGCTAGACTCTTGGTTGGCTGAATTTGCTTTTTAATTGTAATCATAGAGTTTAGGCTTTAACTGGTCTCTTCACTATTAATAAATGCATTCTTCTTACCTTCAGAAAATTATTTTATACATTTCAAAAAGCTATTGAGAAAATAAGAACATTAATCCTTTAGAGTTATAGATTACTTCTTAATTAAATGTCTCAAAACTGAAAATATTTCAAATAATTGCAAATGGGTTTATTATCCATTTTAGATTATAACTTGTATCGTGTGGCAGCTCATGAATTGGGCCATTCCCTTGGACTTGCTCATTCTACTGACATTGGGGCTTTGATGTACCCCAACTACATCTTCAGTGGTGATGTTCAGCTATCTCAGGATGACATCAGTGGGATCCAGGCCATCTATGGTGAGTATAAAAAAAAACATTATAGACAAGGGGTCATTAGAACAGCCATTGGCTTTATCCTTTAAGAAGCTTTCATTGGTTATGTAGTTTTCCAAAGCCAGGTGGAACTAACTCCAGATCTCTTGTTCCTTTAGGACCTTCCCAAAATCCCACTCAGCCAATTGGCCCGCAAACCCCACAAGTGTGTGATAGTAAGCTAACTTTTGATGCTATAACTACAATCCGGGGAGAATTGATGTTCTTTAAAGACAGGTAAGACATCAGTTCTTCTTTGTGTTATGTATGTGTAATAACAGGACTCACTGCTATGGGTACATATGGGCCACTACTATGCTTCACACATTGTTTATCTTACATTTGTTTACATACATTATTATAATTATAGTTGAGTGTAAACAATTGCTTGCTCTTGCACAACATAATGAACTTATAACAACCTTTTCCCCAGCATGTATTCTGTCATTTGATTCTCATAAAAATTACCATTGAAGTAGAAAATCAGTAAATATAATTCCATTTTACACATCAGTAAAGTAAAGCAGAGAGAAGGAAAGAGATCCTTCAGGGCACAGAGTTTCTTGGCAACAAAGCGGTAATTGGTCTTCTGACCTCTACTCCAGGCCTCTTCTCATTTTTGTCACTCTTTAGAATGATAAGTATGTCAGTATTTTATTAGGAGAAATCAGTCCTTTTCATAGCACCATCATGCTGAGAAGGATTGTGTAGACCCCTTTTAAGTATCATCCTGGAAAAGACAGTCCTTCCAAAGCCTGTGGTCATAATAGGACTCTGTCTCCACCCCTTTACCCTGGGAGGGGGCAAAGAAAGATAGGAGCCATTGCAGGGAGAATCCCCGAGAATTCATGAGGACCCTGTCTGTTGAGGGTCAGGGGATATGGGCAGTCACAATGTGCTTCCCTCCTCAGAGGAGGATCCTAGAACTCCCTCAGCAGTGTGTGGCCTCAGGAAGGCTAAGGTCCCCTCACACACAAGGAATAGGCCTGCTCTGCATACAGTTCTGATTCCTAAAGGACAAGGCAAAATAATAATACAGTCATTTTCTGAATAATACAGTCTGCCACACATAGAAAGTAAGGATGCTCTAAAAGGCTCCCTTCTCCTCACCTCTCTTCTTGGAGTGTCACTGGAACTGTTTTACCACTTTGTGATCATATCTACCCCAGAAAGCAGTGTATTGGCTCCTAATGCTTCCCATCCTGTGCTTTACTATTTCTGAGTATAAAAGATAAGGATGGATATAAACCATACAGGGTGTGGCTCAGTGCTGGGGAGTGCTAGGAAAGACTTGGTTTTAAAGGAAAGCTGTCAATATAGCAGGATGTGCTTATCAAAGCAAGTATTTGAAGGATGACTCCAAAGAACAGGAAAAAGTCTAGGATTTGCAAGAACTGAAAGGACACTGAGATCATTTAAATGTCACCAGGTCATGAAGCCACAGAAGGTTAAGTCTAGAAACAGTAATAGTAACTGATTTGCCCAGGGTCTCACAGCCAGGCAGAGGCAGGACTGGATCGAGAAGTCAGATTTGACTTCCAAGGCCAGAGTCTTCCCTGTGGCCTGGAATTGGGAAAACTCTTCTGTCGGCCCATGTGACAGTCTATGCTTTGTCGTTACCCCAGTCAACTTTGTAAACCACCAACCAAAGGAAGACAAAGGGAGTAGCTGCTAGATCTGAGTTTAAAGTTAACCTTTGCCTCTTAACAGTTGCATGGCCTTGGACACCTCCCTTCGCCTCCCTGACCTCAATTGCTAATCTGTGAGATGAAAGCAATGTTCTCTTGTAGGATATTTGTGAGGTAGGGCATGATGTAGGTAAAGTGTGCACTAAATGTAGGATGTTAGTGCCGTGTCCTAGGCCCTGGTGTGCTTGCCAAAGATGATTGTTACATTTCGAGAATTTTGCAAGCTGGTTGTTAAACAGCATTATTAAAAGTTCAATTATTAACTTTAGAGTTAAATTATACAACTTACAATTGTATTTAAACCAAAGGTAATAAAAGTAATCAGAATTCATCCCTTTGTAATTGTTTTGCTGCATTTTACTATTTATTTATGTTCCTGAGGCAGTTTATGCCTAATGTATCCGTAGAGTGGAAACGCTATACAGTGGTGCACCACCGCAAATCTCTTGATTTGCAGTGGTTGTAATATTTCCACCATGAAAATAAGCAAATGCTACAAACCAGGACTCCTCCCCAGCCCCATCGTGGAGAGCCAGATGTTAAACATTTATGAGCACACTACTAGTGCCAGCAATAGAAGGACCTGAATGACAGCCAGAGCTTGCTATGAATTAGATAAAAACATTTTTCCTTCTTTCAAATCAGGTTCTACATGCGCACAAATCCCTTCTACCCAGAAGCTGAGCTCAATTTCATTTCTGTTTTCTGGCCCCATCTGCCAAATGGACTTCAGGCTGCTTATGAGGTTGCCGATAGAGATGAAGTTCGGTTTTTCAAAGGTAATGTTTCCAATTATCTTTCAGTTTTTATGCATTAAAGTTTCTTCTGCTTTTGGGCTGATATATGAGACTACTAGCTACTTTATTTCCATAGACTTAGGAAAATCTAGCAAATCAATGGGAGTCTATCACTTTAGTTAAGAATTGCATGGTGCATGTCTGAATAAATTTTAAGTGAATAGCATATGACTGGAGATACATATTTTATGGCCTGTTCGTGAATGTAGACTTATGTAGCTGTTTTCTGTGAAAACTGTTTATGTATTTTAAACCCTCTCCACATTCTTGGGGTGCTCAGGAGTAAAACTGAGAAGATGGAACAGAAACATTTGAGTTGGATGGTTTCCTAGAGCCTATTTTATACTAATAACTCTCCTGAGAGGAGGCCCCACAGGGCAGCCAGATGGGGGTGCTGCATCCTTGATGTCAAAGTATGGTCTTCAGACCAGCAGCACTGACACTGTCCTGGGGTCTGTTAGAAATTCAGAGTCTCACTTAACCATAATACTGACAAAGTTCATCCATATTGTCAGATCCTATTCCAGACCTTCTCGAAGTTTAACAAGATTGCCAGGCAATTCGTACGTACATTAAAGTGTGAGAAGTCCTGAACTACCATGAATAGAATGGGGTAAACTTCTTTGATTCTATCAGAATGAAACATGCTCCAGTGATCAGCTCCTGACTTTGAAGACACCATGCCAAACATCAGTATTTCTCCAAATGTATGTTTGGCATAGTGCAGACAAACATTAAGACACCTGACCCAGTCACACACTCAAGGCAAAGAACTCAATACAGTTCAGATGGGCAAAAAACTTTGAAACGGGCTTTCTAGCCCTTATATAATGAAATTAAATGAGATTTTAGATACACAAAGTTTCAGACTGGTTTTTCCTGAGAGATAAATAAGGATACTTGAGCGAAAAGTACAAGCCTGGCTACAAGACGTAAGACCAGTTTTATATGACATGGAGTTTACTAAGTCTAAATATGCAGAATCTGGACACAGCCTAAATTCAAGTACTTGGAACTGTAGTCAGGTGCAATGATTTCTACCCTGGGTTGCTAGTCATTACAGATTGTGAGTCATTACAACACTCTGGCCTTTAGAATACCCTTGGTGTGAACTTCCACAACCCATGGGCAACCTGGAGAACTGAGATTTCTATCACTGAGGTGGCACGATGAACTCTGTAGTCATTTGAACATCTGGCTTTGGAAGGAAGCCCCCAACTCCACAAACCAGTCATTCTCAAAGCTTGCTACATGTTAGACTTGTCTAGGAAATTAAAGAAAAATACTGATTTAATTGGTATGGGGTAGGATACCAACAACGGTATTTAAAAAAAAAAAATCTCCCTAGATGATTCTAATGTGCAGTCAGGATACTCCTCTAGCACACGAGACTAAGCATTTAGCTGGAAATCCACTTACTGTCTACTGGTGCCCTGGGCAAGTGTTTTCATCCTGTTCCTTGATTTGCAGGTAATAAGTACTGGGCTGTCAAGGGGCAAGATGTGTTATACGGATACCCCAAGTACATCTACAGATCCTTTGGTTTCCCTAGGACTGTGAAGAACATCGACGCTGCTGTTTCTGATGAAGATACTGGGAAAACGTACTTCTTTGTTGCTAACAAATGCTGGAGGTAAAGACTGGGTACAGAAAATGGTAGGGTATGTATTCTTTCTACATAGAGAGAAGTTACTAAATTGAAACATATATAAAAATGAGTCTCATAGTGCCTTGGCTAGCTGCCTTTTCTGGGAATGGCTGTAGCTTGTCCAGCTTCCAAGTTGGTTGACCAATAATCATCACGCAATTCCTGTCCCAGAGATCCAGGGAGAATGTGGACCTGAATTTGAAAACGAAGATGTGAAAAGGAGGGCATTCATCTTCATAGGGCTGCTGTGGCCAACAGGAACTTATCTTTCACTGCATTTGACATTAATAGCACCTACTGGAGAAGTAGAATTAGATGTTGGAGTTCAGAGGGAACTTATAAATCTTCTAGACCACCCAACATCCTACCTCACATCGTCCCACCTCCTATTTTTACACATGACCTATGGAATTAAAAGGTCTTATTACATTCTTGCTGGTGAATTCCCTGTAATGGTTTTGTGAAGGCTACACATTTAACAAATAGTTCTGACACTTCTAATTATTTTTTTACCAGGTATGATGAATATAAACAATCCATGGATGCAGGTTATCCCAAAATGATAGCAGAAGATTTTCCTGGAATTGGCAGCAAAGTTGATGCTGTTTTCCAGAAAGACGGTAGGTGAATATATACATATTTCCTCTATTTTGTTGCCATGGAATAGCATCAGTATTGTTATTTGGAACAGAAAATACCAAAAATATTTATTCTCACAAATGACTTGGATTTTTGAAGAATTAAAGTTAAACCTAGAAATCACTTGTATAAGGTAATAAGTCTCTTTTGTTTTATTTCTAGGATTTTTCTATTTCTTCCATGGAACAAGGCAATACAAATTTGATACCAAAACTAAGAGAATTTTGACTCTCCAAAAAGCTAATAGCTGGTTCAACTGCAGAAAAAATTGACCACCTGTTAAAAAGTTAAACAGAAAAATATATTTCAGGAGTCCAAGGAAGGTGCTTTCCTGAAGAGACATATATTTAAATAAAATACAGAGTTATGAAGTATAATCTTATTTATACCCCATTCTGCATAATTTTTATGACTTAGAATGTAATGTTTTATGTACTGCTATAATTTAGTTCCACAAATAAGGTCAAATTCATGGCTCCACAGTTCAATTCTCTGCAGATGTGGAAGGAAGGAATAGGCAGTCACATTTGGATAGTCCTGGCCAGTGGATTGTGCCCAGAAGTGACCAATATCACTTCCAGATGGAATCATTGGATTGCTGGTGCAAACTTCTCCAGCGCTGTGATGATTGTAAAAGCACATCTTGAGAGAATTTCCACAAGGTTGAAGAAGCCTGAATTCATGGGCCAACACTCTGAACAGTTACCTTAAACCTCAGTAGATTTTGCTTAAGAAATAAACTTTCATTGTGTTAAGCCACTAAGATTTTAGATTTTGTTAAAGCTGTGTAACCCAGTTTTTCCAGACAAACATTATCTAGTTTATCATGCCTAATTTGGGAGGATGTTAATGGAGGTAGGAGTCCTGTGGGTAGCTTCCAAGCCCTATGAGTTTTCTGAGTAGCTCAGAGAGTGCTCAGAGTGTTTGCAGACTTTCCAAATACACAGAGAGTCTTGAGAATATTTTTTGAGTTATTCATGATTCTGAGGCAGGCAGTTCTCAACTCAAGAATTTGGACAGCAGTGTAACCTTCACTTTGGACAAATCTCTCTCTCCATTAAACATTTTTATATTAAAGTATAACATAAATGCAGAAAAGTGCACATATCATAAATGTTCATGTCAATGAGTTATCACAAAATTAACAACCCCACGTAATTCTCACCCAGTAAACAAAACATTACCAGTGTCAGGGAGGGGGAAATATCTCCCTTACCCGTTTTGAGCTCTTGTGGCTAAACTAATAATAAAGTTGACACAAGACAGATTAACAGAAGAAAAAGAAAGTTAATTTAATTCATGCACATGGAGGTATCATAGAAATGAGACCTAAGGATTGGCTAAAGCAGGCAGCTTTTATACTTTTTAGATAAAGAAACAATAAATTTGTGAGGAACTGAGAAGACGAAGAAAGTTAATTGGTGAAGAATCTAAAGCGAGTTTGGGCTTGGGGTAGTAAACTAAAACAGTAACAAGGTTTGTATATTCAGTCCTGCATCCCTATCTCTGGAGATAAGGATGTCCTACTACCACCAGATGCAGGGATGACACTGCTGTCAATCTGATCCCCCCATAAGTACTGATATGACAGCTGTTTATGATGAGGGCTCTCAAAAAAGTCTTCCTTTCAAATTACCAATTTATAGGATCCAACATCTGGCCATTGATGTGTAGGATATTATATTCATTTCAAATACTGAGTCAAACCAGTAAGCCTTTTTTGTGGCTTAACCAAAGATGCAAGAGACATCTCACAAGAGAGTATGTATCCCTCACATGATCCCATCACTGCTCAACTCTTTCTTAGCTTAGTTCTTCAGAATAAGAGTCTGAAACAGGAATTCTTTGGTGTTGTCATTGTGGGAGGAGTGCTCTCAGGAGAAGAGGAGTGGGGGACATAGTTTAGAACAGGGAAAAAGCTAAAGAATGTGATCTCAAACAGAGCTTGCTTTGATCTTATGAACAAGGAGCTCTGGAGCAAAAACTGAATTACAGTGAGTCCCACCTTGAGGCAAAGGAACTAGACTTTTGCACCTCTGTGTCAATCAGTTATCAGTTGAGGTCTGTTTTGGGGAGAGGAGCATTGCTCCCAGGCAAGATGATCCCATTTGGCAAAGTAACAGGGGACAACTGGAAGTTGTAGCAGTCAACACTTGCAGTATCCATGAGGATGCCGAGGGGGATCTGGGGACAGTACCAACAGCATTCTCTATATATTCTCTATTTCCCAGAGTAACCACTATGCTGACCTCTAATACCTTAGATTAAATTCACCTATTTTTTAACTAAATTAGAACAACTGTGTATTATTTTGTATCTACCTTATTGTGTTGAACATTATTTATCCACTGGTAATGGGCTTTGTGTTGTTACCATTTGGGGGCTTTTATAAATAATGTTGCACATATGTAGGCATTTCTGTTGATTATATACTGAAGAGTGCAATTGCTGAGTCATAGAGATTATCAGACACTCTTCAGATTCTTCCTTGGCCTCATCTTTCTTTTATCCCTGACACAGCAGTGGTGACTGGCTTTGTACAGGTTCTAAACCAGCTTCTAAACTAGAAGCTGTTCTCGTTGGTCTGTGCAGTGTGTTTCTTGCTTCCTTCTCTAGGTTTTTCCATCTTTTCTGTTGGTGTTCCATCCAGCTCTGTTATGGAACTCATTCAGAGCTCATGAACATACAATCTAGAAGTGAGAAGAGTAATAATTTGTGGGACAAATATTTTACCAATGTGAGAGTAATGGATGAATAAATGCATTTCCCTTTCTTTCTTCAGAAGGGTGTTTCTAAGACACATTTCCAGTAGTCCCTCAGACAGTCCCATATCGTACAACACATTTCTCATATCTGTATACAGTTGACAATTCATCTGTGTATTGTCTCTCCTGCTTTCCCTCCTTCACTCTCCATGTCTCTCAATCCAGCTCCCTGGATTACACTTAAATTTTGTCTCAGGCTCTGCTTTCTAGGAATGCTAGAGTAAGATAACTTGTGCTGAAATGTGGTAGTGATAACGCTTGGTATGTAGTGGCATCACAGTTACTAAGACTTTCATCTGTGGTTGATTGTGAAAAGATGATGAATGGTGAGGTGTTGGGTTATCAGGTGTCTGGGACACTTCAACAGTATGAGAGGGAGGGTAATTTTAAGAAATGTGGAGTGAGCTGGTTAACTGCCCTGGAAATTTGATAAAGAAAGTAATAGGCTCAGAGAAGCCAAATATCAACTCAAGACATACTGTGAAAGCTAACAGACTTTAATGGCAACATTTAAGAAAATCCTCATCTATTGTAGACTATGCCAAAAATCAATCCCAGATCTAACTGCAAAATTGGACACTTTCTAGCTGGAATAATGGGTAAACAAACCTGAAAATCTTGAACATCTAAACTTCTCTGAAAGCTCCACATGGGTAGAAGTATCAATAATATCTCCCTCTTGACAGAGGAGGACAACTTACCCTTGTGTAGAGAATCAACAAAGACCATATGTGACTCAGCATCTCACAAGATAATGCTCGTCCTCCTCCCAAATTATCTCCCTCACCCCTCATCATTTTCAGGCAAATGACTAAAGTCAGGTCTCAGTTTAGCTCAAATCCTAGCTATAGCAGGAAATCACTAACACACCAAACTTGTTGTGGAGTGATTTGAGAGGAGAGTTTGGAGATTTCCCTTACTTTCTATAAGCCCAGTTGTGCTGAAAAGTATTTTTTATTAAATATAGTTGATGTACAATATTATGTTAGTTTCAAATGTACTATATAGTAATTTGACGTTTGCATACATTATGAAGTGATCACTATAATAAGTCTAGCCATCTGTCCCCATGTAAAGTTATTACAATACTATTGACCATATTTCTTATGCTGTATAATACATCCCTGTAGCTTATATATTTTATATCTGAAAATTTGTACCTCTTAATCTTCTTCACCTATTTCACCCCTTCCCACCCCTCTCCCCTCTGACAACCACCTGTTTGTACTCTGTATCTATGAGTCTGTTTTCATTTTGTTATGCTTGTTTATTTCTTTTTTTTTAGATTCCACATATAGTGAGATCAAATAGTATTTATCATTCTCTGTTTGACTTATTTCACTTAGCCATAATACCCTTTAGATGCTCCACATTGTGGCAAATGGTAATATTTCCCTTTTTTATGACTGAGTAATATATCATTACATTTATATACCAGATCTTCTTTATAAATACATCTATTAATGGACACTTAGGTTGCTTCCATTACTTTCCTATTGTACATAATGCTACAATAAACATTGGTGTGCATATACCTTTTTGAATTTGTGTTTTTTCTTTCTTCAGGCAAATACCTAGAAGTGAAATTGCTGTTCTACTTCGCTATCACATATGACAGTTCAATTTTTAATTTTTAAGGAACCTCCATGCTGTTTTCCATAGTGGTTACACAAATTTACACTCCTACCAACAGGGCATGAGGGTTGTCTTTTCTCCATATCCTTGTTATTTATTGTCTCGTGGATGACAGCCATTCTGACAGGTGTGAGTAGTATCTACATGAGGTTTTGATTTACTTGACCCTAATGATTAGTGCTATTGAACATATTTTCATGTGTCTGTGGGCCATCTGCATGTCTTCTCTAGAAAAATGTGTATTCAGGTCCTCTGACAATTTTTAAATTAAGTTCCTTGTTTGTTTGTTTGTTTATGTTGAGTTTTATGACTTCTTTTTAGTTTTTGGATATTAATTCTTTATCGGATATATCATTTGCAAATATATTCTCCCATTCAGTAGGCTGTCTTTTCATTTTGTTAATAGTTTCTTCCCTGTGCAAAAGCTTTTTATTTTGTTGTAGTTCCATTTGTTTATTTTTGTTATTATTTTCCTTGCTGAGAAGACAGTCAAAAGAGTATTGCTAAGATCACTGTCAAAGAGCATACTATGTTTTCTTCTATAAGTTTTATGGTTTCAGGTTTTACATTAGAGAGTTTAATCCATTTTGTGTTTATTTTTGTATATGGTGTGAGAAAGTAGTCTAATTTGATTCTTGTGCATTTAGCTGTCCAGTTTTCCCAATACCATTTTTTGAAAAGACTCTGTTTCCTTCATTGTATATTCTTGCCTCCTTTGTTGTAGATTAATTGATTGAAATTAAAACCAAGACTTCCTGTTTTCCACAACAGTGTCCTAAATGCATTTCTAAAACTAAAAGGCTTCACTGAAATTTTCTTGGGCTTCTTTTTTTGATAGGCAATAAGTTCTGGGCTGTCAGAGGAATTGAGGGGCAAGCAGGTTATCTAAGAGGCATCCACACCTTGGGTTTTCCTCCAACCATAAGGAAAACTGAAGCTGTTTCTGGTAAGGCAAAGAAGAAAACATACTTCTTTGTAGAGGACAAATACTGGAGGTAAGAAGCAATAGGAATGACTTTGTATGGAGCCTAATTAGGAAAATTATTTTCTTTCTTTAAGGATATCCCCCACTCCCACAATCAAACTTCCTCTAACTTCAAACTTTCTGATTGTGAGGAAAACAACTTGTAATTATTCAACTTCCCAGATATAACAAAGGACTCTCAGAACGGCTTATCCCTGGGTTATATGTCCAGACACCAAAAGACATCAGGAGAGACAAACTGAGGTCCAGACAATGAGCCACCATAGGAAACCCAGGTGTATCAGGCTATAGAGACAAGGTCTACAGGGCAAGTGTGATAAAGAACCAAAAGCTATTTTAGCCAAATGATTTAATTCACTTTGCATCTTATTTGTATATAGTTCTCATGCATTCAAAGCAGAAAGGCACTTGGGCTCTGTGTGTCTAGGCTTAGAAGATTGACCTCAGACATATGTATGGAACCTTTGTAGAAGAGCATGATGTCCTTGTATCTGGAGAAAATATTGATTTATGTGCTAAGCTTTTAAGTCTAAGAAAGTCACATATTTGTATAGTTATAAAAATATTTAACACTTCCTTATACCACTTGAGAATTTTATCCAGGATTTCACACTGGAACATTAACATGATATCATACTGTTGCATGTAATGGGGGCTCTACATAATGCTGAATTGTATTTTTTTTCACTTGGTACAGATTTGATGAAAATAGCCAGTCCATGGAGCAAGGTTTCCCCAGAATAATAGCTGATGACTTTTCAGGAGTTGAGCTGAAGATTGACGCTGTGTACAGGCATTTGGTAAGGGGACACTCATTGCATTGCCAGTGGGAACACTTTGGGACATTTTATGGTATCAAAATGAAGAGGAGACACAAACCAATTTTTAAATTGTTCAAGCTTATAACCTTTTAACTCTAAACTCTAGAAAATTTTCATTTTCCAATTTATGCTAATTGGGCTTAAATTTTTTTCTTGAATAATTTCCAAGTCTGTTTCATACTTGCACATAAAATCAAAAGATGCTTCTTCACATCATAGCCATTTCAGGTCACTATTTTGGTATAAAAATACAACCAAGTGAGAGCCAGGTTTACTAATGGCTGGTTGTCTTTCTCCCCTGTCTCCTCCTTGTTGTCCATTCTCTCCTATCCCAAGGAGAGATTAAAAGAGCCTTGTCTGGCTTTCTGTTGCAAGCTGCAATTGTCTACATTAAATAATTCATTTGTAAATAAATGTTAGTCCTGTTATATGCTGAAAAGAGACACAATTTGATTCCTGGTAATGAGCGGATGGGAAAGCAAAACATGTCCCTGCTTTTAAGGAATTCTGGAGGGAGCTGCCAGGGCTTGACATCATAATGTTCATAAGATTGCTGATCTTGTTACTAAGATAACTTGGCCTTAAAGTATGCAAAGCAGGAAATGGACCTCCAGTGCATTTTATTGTCGGCCTGATTTTCTTGGGTCCAATTGCATCTCAAGCTGTGATTAAGTATCTCGTGGGCGGAAAGGGGATTGGGAAGAAAGAGGGGAATAAACGAAGGTTTTAAAATAATCCTGGAATTTTATCTATTTGAAGGTAGTATAATCTAATGTTTTTAGATCACTGGCTTTGGAGTCAAAAGAATTGGAGTTCTCCCTCCATCTTTTATTAGAGATGTTACCTTTGGAAAATTGCAAAATATTTTTTATATTTAGTTTTGTCTTCATTCATAATACTTCATACTTTTTTTGTACGGACAGATGAATAAAACATGTAAAGCACTTAGCACAGTGCCTGGCACAGTACCACTTAATAAATATCACTCATTATTAGCTCACTCTTATTTGAGTTATGCATGTTGGAAAATTAATCTATTTGAAGAATGCCCCATTATTTTCCTCTTTTAAATTCATAGGACTTTTCTATTTGTTCAGTGGGTCATCACAGTTTGAGTTTGACCCTAATGCCAGGATGGTGACACGTGTATTGGAGAGTAACAGCCGGTTATATTGTTAGGTGAGATATGGGAAAGACAGATTCATTTTAAGTGAATCTAATCATTATGCACATCATTTATTACGACTCAAAATGTTTAATTCTTCCTGCATGTGCCATTGCCAAAGAAGATGAGCCTTGCAGACATCATCATGGTCATACAGCACTTATCTGGACTGCTCCACTTGCTGTCAGATTACATTGAATAGAAGTGAAAAATACTCATGTGCAATAAGCAAGATAATCTACATCCATGAGTGCTTTATTTACTGTTTAATAAAAATTTTGATTTTGGACCTGTTCCTTACTTTCTAGAATAACTCATATTCAATACAACGACCACACTGTGGACTGAGCATTTAACAGATATTCTGCTGGTAAGTGTAGTAGGAACACATATTCCCTGGATGGGGCATATGCTGTCATGTAGTTTCTCCCATCCTCCTCCAAGACGACCTTTATTTTCACCTCCCAGATAGTGTAAGTGTTCCTTACACACCTAAGGAAGAAAGAACTTAATCAGTAGTTGTCCTGTAAGACTGGTTCTGGACAAAATTGGGAAATAGAATTCTAGAATGTTGGTGCTTAGGAACGTAGAAAATCATCTAGTCTGTGTCATCATTTACAGGTGGGGAAAAAAACTTGTTTGGAACCCCGCCCCCTCTCTTTTTTCATATTTATTACTATTTGCAGTTTTATTCCCAGATGGAGAGTCTTCATAGTCTTCTAGTACTTTAATTTTTTAAATTAATCTTTATTAGAGTATAGTTGCTTTACAATGTTGTGTTAGTTTCTACTGTACAGCAAAGTGAATCAGCTATACGTATACATATAGCCCCTCTTTTTTTGGATTTCCTTCCCATATAGGTTACCACGGAGCATTGAGTAGAGTTCCCTGAGCTATACAATAAGTTCTCATTAGTTATCTATTTTATACATAGTATCAATAGTGTATGTGAAACCCAATCTCCCAATTCTTCCCAACACCCCCTTTCGTGTCCACACATTTATTCTCTATGTCTATGTCTCTATTTCTCCTTTGCAAATAAGATCATCTACACCATTTTTCTAGATTCCACATATATGTGTTAATATATGATATTTGTTTTTCTCTTTCTGACTTATTTTACTCTGTATGACACTCTCTAGGTCCATCCACATCTCTACAAATGACCCAATTTCTTTCCTTTTTATGGCTGACTAATATTCCACAGTATATATGTACCACATCTTGTTTATCTATTCCTCTATTGATGGACCTTAAGGTTGCTTCCATGTCCTGGTTATTGTAAATAGTGTTGCAATGAACACTGGGGTGCATGTGTCTTTTTGAATTATGGTTTTCTAAGGGTATGTGCCCAGTAGTGGGATTGCTGGGTCATATGGTAAATACTATTTTTACTTTTTTAAGGAAACCCCATACTGTCCTCCACAGTGGCTGTATCAATTTACATTCCCACCAACAATGCAAGAGGGTTCCCTTTTCTCCACACCCTCTCCAGCATTTATTGTTTGTAGGTTTTTTGATGATGGCCATTCTGACCAGTGTGAGGTGATACCTCATTGTAGTTTTGATTTGCATTTCTCTAATAATTAGTAACATTGAGCATCTTTTCATGTGTTTGCTGGCCATCTGTATGTCTTCTTTGCAGAAATGTTTATTTAGGTTTTCTGCCCATTTTTTAATTGGGTTGCTGGTTTTTTGATATTGAACTGCATGAGCTGTTTGTATATTTTGGAGATTAATCCTTTGTCAGTTGCTTCTTTTGCAAATATTTTCTCCCATTCTGAGGGTTGTCTTTTCGTCTTGTTTATGGTTTTCTTTGCTGTGCAAAGTTTTTAGTTCTATTAAGTCCCTTTTGTTTATTTTTGTTTTTATTTTCATTACTCTAGGAAGTGGGTCAAAAAAGATCTTGCTGTGATTTATGTCAAAGAGTGTTCTGCCTATGTTTTCATCTAAGAGTTTTATAGTGTCCGGCCTTACATTCAGGTCTTTCATCCATTTTGAGTTTATTATTGTGTATGTTAGGGAGTGTTCTAATTTCATTCCTTTACATGTGGCTGTCCAGTTTTCCCAGCACCACTTATTGAAGAGTCTTTATTCCATTGTATATTCTTGCCTACTTTTTCATAGATAGGTGACCATAGGTGTGTGGGTTTATCTCTGAGTTTTCTAACCTGTTCCATTGGTCTATATTTCTGTTTTTGTGCCAGTACCATATTGTCTCGATTACTGTAGCTTTATAGTATAGTCTGAGGTCAGGGAGCTTGATTCATCCAGCTCTGTTTTTCTTTCTCAAAGATTGCTTTGGCTATTTGGGAACTTTTGTGTTTCCATACACATTGTAAAACTTTCTGCTCTAGCTCTGTGAAAAATGCCATTGGTAATTTGTTGGGGATTGCACTGAATCTGTAGATTGTTTTGGGTAGTATAGTCATTTTCACAATATTGATTCTTCCAATCCAAGAACATGGTATATCCATCTGTTTGGGTCATCTTTGATTTATTTCATCAGTGTCTTATATTTCTCTGTACAGGTCTTTTGTCTCCTTAGGTAGGTTTATTCCTAGGTATTTTATTCTTTTTTAGCAATGGTAAACAGGAGTGTTTCCTTCATTTCTGTTTCTGATCTTTCTAATCTCATAGCATTGTGTTCAGAAAAGATGTTTGTTATGATTTCAATTTTATTAAATTTACCAAGGCTGGATTTGTGACCCAAGATGTGATCTATCCTGGAGAATGTTCAATGTGTACTTGAGAAGAAAGTGTATCCTGCTGTTTTTGGATGGAATGTCCTATAGATATCAATTAAGTCTATCTGGTCTAATGTGTCATTTAAGGCTTGTGTTTCCTTATTTATTTTCTGTCTGGATGATCTGTCCATTGGTGTAAGTGGAGAGTTAAAGTCCCCCATAATTATTGTCTTACTGTTGATTTCCCATTTTATGATTCTTAGCATTTGTCTTATGTATTGAGGTGTTCCTTTATTGGGTGCATAAATATTTACAGTTGTTATAACTTCTTCTTGGATTGACCCCTTGATCATTATGTAATGTCCTTCCTTGTCTCTTTTAAGAGTCTTTATTTTAAAATCTACCTTGTCTGATATGAATATTGCTACTCCAGCTTTCTTTTGATTTCCATTTGCATGGAATATCTTTTTCCATCCCCTGACTTTCAATCTGTATGTGTCCCTAAGTCTGAAGTGGGTCTGTTTTAGACAGCCTACATAAAGGTCTTGTTTTTGTATCCATTCAGCCAGTCTGTGTCTTTTGGTTGGAGCATTTAATCCATTTACATTTAAGGTAAATATCAATATGTATGTTTCTATTACCATTTTCTTAATTGTTTTGGGTTTGTTTTTGTAGGGCTTTTTCTTCTCCTGTGTTTCCCACCTGGGGAAGTTCCTTTAGCATTTGTTGTAAAGTTGGCTTGGTGCTAGCTTTTGCTTGTCTGTAAAGCTTTTGATTTTTCTGTTGAATCTGAATGAGATTCTTGCTGGGTAGAGTAATCTTTGTTGTAGGTTTTTCCCTTTCATCACTTTAAATATATCCTGCCACCCTTCTGGCTTGCAGAGTTTCTGCTAAAAAATCAGCTGATAACTTTATGGGGATTCCCTTGTGTTATTTATTGCTTTTCCCATGCTGCTTTTAATGGTTTTTTTTTTTTTTTTGTATTTAATTTTTTTAGTTTGACTAATATGTGTCTTGGCATGTTTCTCCTTGAGTTTATCCTGTATGGGACTCTCTGCACTTCCTGGACTTGGGTGGCTATTTCCTTTTCCATGTTAGGGAAATTTTCAACTATAATCTCTTCAAATATTTTCTCAGACCTTTTCTCTTTCTCTTATTCTTCTGGGACCCTTACAATTCAAATGTTGTTTAATGTTGTCACAGAGATCTTTGAAATGGTCCTCATTTCTTTTCATTCTTTTTTCTTTATTCTGCTCCTTGGCTGTTATTTCCAGCATTCTATTTTCCAGCTCACTTTTCTGTTCTTCTGCTTTGGTTATTCTGCTACTTTTTCCTTATAGTGTATTTTTTATTTCAGTTATTGTGTTGTTTATCTCTGTTTATTTGTTCTTTAGTTTTTCTAGGTACTTCTTTAAAATTTCTTGTATTTTCTCGATCTGTGCTTCCATTCTATTTCCGAGATTTTGGATCATCTTTACTGTCATTACACTGAAGTCTTTTTCAGGTAGATTGCCTATTTCCTCTTCATTTATTTGGTCTTGTTGGTTTTTACCTTGCTCCTTTGTCTGTAACCTATTTCTCTGTCTTTTTATTTTGTCTACCTTACTATGTTTTATTTTGTCTACCTTACTATGTTTCTCCTTTCTGCAGGCTTTGGGGTTGCTTTCCCTCTTGCTTCTGCTGTCTGCCCCCAGTGGGTGAGGTTAGTCCAGTGGCTTGGGTAGGTTTCCTGGTGGGAGGGACTGGTACCTGCACTCTGGTGGGTGGAGCTGTATCTTGTCCCTCTGATGGGCAGGGCCGCATCAGATGGTGTGTTTTGGGGTGTCTGTGATCTTAGTATGACTTTAGGCAGCCTGTCTACTAATGGGTGGGTTTGTGTTCCTGTCTAGCTTGTTGTTTGGCATGGGACATTCAGCACTGGAGCCTGCAGGCAGTTGGGCAGACCCAGGTCTTGGAGTTGAGATGGAGACTTCTGGGAGAGCTCTCACCAGTTAATATTCCCTGGGGTCAGGAATTTTCTGGCAGTCCAGCATCCTGGACTCAGCACTCCCACCCCAGAAGTTCAGGACTGACCCCAGCTGGTGAACCAAGTCTCTGCAAGCCACATGGTGCAGAAAAAAAAAAGGGGCAGGGGGTGGAACAGACAAACAAAACCCAAGACAGATAGCAAAGACAAAAAGAAACAAACAGCAACAACAACGATTAAAAAAAAAAGAAAACAAACGAACAGACAGATAAAACCCAAGACAAATAGTAAAAGCAAAACCAAAGAAACAAAAACTAAGAGTAACAAAGAAGCACACATACAAAAAAAGAAACAAAAACAAAGAAACAAAAAAAAGGAAAATCAGAAAAAAAAACCCAAAACATAATCAATTAAAAACAAACTAACAAAAACAAAACACAAAAGTATAATGCATACTAAAAAAAGAGAAAACATAAAACAAACACACAAAAATGATTTTTAAAAAGATTTAAAACAAAACAAAGAGAAAAAAACAAGGAAAAAATACAAAAAAATGAGAGTAAGTAAAAATTTAAAAACTAAAAATATAAAAAATTTTAAATTAATAATAAATTTTTTTAATAATATTTAAAAACAATGGAAGAAAGCAAAGCATAAAAAATAATAGTAATAATATTTTCCTGAGGTCTCAGCTGTCAGTGTCCTTGACCTCATTGTGAGCCACCGTCAACCTCTGCCTCCCCAGAGGCCCTCCAATACCTCTAGGTAGGTCTCTGGACCCACTGTGGGCACTGTGGGGCAGCTCAGACTCTGATCTGGCCCAACTCCCACGTGTACTTGTCCCCAAAGGCCAAGGCTACTAAAGCTAGACCAGTCTTAGCTGTGGGAACACTCCTTGTCCATTCAGATATTCCATAGACACAGGGTTTACCAAGTCAATTGGGTGATTTAATCTGTGGCTTTTGCAGCTTCACAGAAAGATGTTCATTCCTCTTCCTTAGTTGCCCTTTCTCTGGGACTCAGCTATGGTTTAAGCCCTACCTCTGCATGTGGGCCACCTACAGGGGTCTTCTCCCAAGGCTGCCCTGCAGCACTCAGGTCTGCCTTGGTGAGGACAGGGCACAGAGGTGGCACAGTTGCTGGGGTTGTGGGAGCCCCATGAGCAACAGGTGTGCAGGGGCTGTTGGTGGCCACAGGCATGAGAGATCTGGCCTTAGAGGGAGATTTTCCTAGTGCCTTCCAACTATCATGAGAGGATCAGCCCTGGCGGTGGCCTTTCTTAGTACCAGGTGGCAGGCATGCAAGGGCCAGCCCTGCTGGGATACTTTCCTAGTGCCTGGTGGCAGGTGCAAGAAGGCCAGCTTTGGTAGGGGCTTTTCCTAGCACCTGGCAGCAGGAACGTGTGTTCTGGCCTCGGCAGGGACCTTTCCTAGTGCCTGGGGAGGCAGGGGCCGGCATGTGGGAAGAGAGCTGCAATGGCAGCTCCACCCCTTGAGCATCACTCAACAGTGATGCTTTGCTTCTATGGCAAGGGGTTTCCTCCATAAACATTCCTGGTTGTGCATTTCCTTCCTCCCATCCCCTCAGGTTGTCTCCTCATAGCCACTAGCAGTCATCTCCGTGGTTTTTCTCTCCAATGCCCATGTTCCAGCTCCCAGGCCTCATATGCACTGGCAGACACATGTGAGTGAGACACAGGTCTCACTCTGTCCTGTCTGCCACAGAAGCCATTTCTCCCTCCTCCAGCAGCCTCTGATCTGCTTCTGTCCCAACTGATTTCCCCATTGCTTAGGCAGCTTCCCCAGATACAGGAGCCTCTCCTCTTCCTCAGATCTCCTCCAGGGGTGCAGGTCCCATCCCACTTCCTCTCCTCTTCATTTTCCTTTCTTCTTTCTTTTGTCCTACCCAGTTATGTGAGGACTTTTCCTGTCCTTTCTGGCATCCAAGTTCTTCTGCTAGTGTTCAGCTGGTGCTCTGTGAGAATTGTTCCATCTGTAGACGTATTCTTTTTTTTTTTTTTTAACATCTTTATTGGGGTATAATTGCTTTACAATGGTGTGTTAGTTTCTGCTTTATAACAAAGTGAATCAGTCATACATAATAAACATATGTTCCCATATGTCTTCCCTCTTGCGTCTCCCTCCCTCCCACCCTCCCTATCCCACCCCTCCAGGCTGTCACAAAGCACCGAGCCAATATCCTTGTGCCATGCAGCTGCTTCCCACTAACTATCTACCTTACTACGTTTGTTAGTGTGTATATGTCCATGACTCGCTCTCACTCTGTCACAGCTCACCCTTCCCCCTCTCCATAACCTCAAGTCCGTTCTCTAGGAGGTCTGCGTCTTTATTCCTGCCTTACCCCCAGGTTCTTCATGACATTTTTTTTTCTTAAATTCCATATATATGTGTTAGCATACGGTATTTGTCTTTTTCTTTCTGATTTACTTCACTCTGTATGACAGACTCTAGGTCTATCCACCTCATTACAAATAGCTCAATTTTGTTTCTTTTTATGGCTGAGTAATATTCCATTGTATATATGTGCCACATCTTCTTTATCCATTCATCCAATGATGGGCACTTAGGTTGTTTCCATCTCCGGGCTATTGTAAATAGAGATGCAATGAACATTTTGGTACATGACTCTTTTTGAATTTTGGTTTTATCAGGGTATATGCCCAGTAGTAGGATTGCTGGGTCATATGGTAGCTCTATTTGTAGATTTTTTAAGGAACCTCCATACTGTTCTCCATAGTGGCTGTACCAATCCACATTCCCACCAGCAGTGCAAGAGTGTTCCCCTTTCTCCACACCCTCTCCAGCATTTATTGTTTCTAGATTTTTTGATGATGGCCATTCTGACTGGTGTGAGATGATATCTCATTGTAGTTTTGATTTGCATTTCTCTAATGATGAATGATGTTGAGCATTCTTTAATGTGTTTGTTGGCAGTCTGTATATCTTCTTTGGAGAAATGTCTATTTAGGTCTTCTGCCCATTTTTGGATTGGTTTGTTTGTTTTTTTGTTATTAAGCTGCATGAGCTGCTTGTAAATTTTGGAGATTAATCCTTTGACAGTTGCTTCATTTGCAAATATTTTCTCCCATTCTGAGGGTTGTCTTTTGGTCTTCTTTATGGTTTCCTTTGTTGTGCAAAAGCTTTGAAGTTTCATTAGGTCCCATTTGTTTATTTTTGTTTTTATTTCCATTACTCTAGGAGGTGGGTCAAAAAGGATCTTGCTGTGATTTATGTCATAGAGTGTTCTGCCTATGTTTTCCTCTAAGAGTTTGCTAGTTTCTGACCTTACATTTAGGTCTTTAATCCATTTTGAGCTTATTTTTGTGTATGGTATTAGGGAGTGATCTAATCTCATACTTTTACATGTACCTGTCCAGTTTTCCCAGCACCACTTATTGAAGAGGCTGTCTTTTCTCCACTGTACATTACTGCCACCTTTATCAAAGATAAGGTGTCCATATGTGCATGGGTTTATCTCTGGGCTTTCTATCCTGTTCCATTGATCTATCTTTCTGTTTTTGTGCCAGTACCATGTCATCTTGATAACTGTAGCTTTGTAGTATAGTCTGAAGTCAGGGAGACTGATTCCTCCACTTCCTTTTTTCATTCTCAAGATTGCTTTGGCTATTCAGGGTCTTTTGTGTTTCCATACAAATTGCGAAGTTTTTTGTTCTAGTTCTGTGAAAAATGCCAGTGATAGTTTGATAGGGATTGCATTGAATCTATAGATTGCTTTGGGTAGTAGAGTCATTTTCACAATGTTGATTCTTCCAATCCAAGAACATGGTATATCTCTCCATCTATTTGTATCATCTTTAATTTCTTTCATCAGTGTCTTATAATTTTCTGCATACAGGTCTTTTGTCTCCTTAGGTAGGTTTATTCCTAGATATTTTATTCTTTTTGTTGCAATGGTAAATGGGAGTGTTTTCTTGATTTCACTTTCAGATTTTTCATCATTAGTATATAGGAATGCCAGAGATTTCTGTGCATTAATTTTGTATCCTGCCACTTTACCAAATTCATTGATTAGCTCTAGTAGTTTTCTGGTAGCATCTTTAGGATTCTCTATGTATAGGATCATGTCAGTTGCAAACAGTGACAGCTTTACTTCTTCTTTTCCGATTTGGATTCCTTTTATTTCCTTTTCGTCTCTGATTGCTGTGGCTAAAACTTCCAAAACTATGTTGAATAAGAGTGGTGAGAGTGGGCAATCTTGTCTTGTTCCTGATCTTAGTGGAAATGCTTTCAGTTTTTCACCATTGAGGATGATGTTTGCCCTGGGCTTGTCATATATGGCCTTTATTATGTTGAGGTAAGTCCCCTCTATGCCTACTTTCTGGAGGGTTTTTATCATAAATGAGTGTTGAATTTTGTCAAAAGCTTTCTCTGCATCTATTGAGATGATCATATGGTTTTTCTCCTTCAATTTGTTAATATGGTTTATCACATTGATAGATTTGCATATATTGAAGAATCCTTGCATTCCTGGAATAAACCCCACTTGATCATGGTGTATGATCCTTTTAATGTGCTGTTGGATTCTGTTTGCTAGTAATTTGTTGAGGATTTTTGCATCTATGTTCATCAGTGATATTGGCCTGTAGTTTTCTTTCTTTGTGACATCCTTGTCTGGTTTTGGTATCAAGGTGATGGTGGTCTCATAGAAGGAGTTTGGGAGTGTTCCTCCCTCTGCTATATTTTGGAAGAGTTTGAGAAGGATAGGTGTTAGCTCTTCTCTAAATGTTTGTAGATGTATTCTTGATGCATCCATGGAGAGAGATTAACTCCACGTCCTCCTACTCCTCCACCATCTTGAAATCCCAGCCCCCTCTTTTTTAAGCCAAATGTTTCTTCAGTGGTGCTCCCTGACTGCTCTAAAGACCAGATTTCTTATATCCTTCTCATTGTCTCATTAAAATATTCTCTTGTTATCATTTTGTACCTTGCAGTTCCTGAGAGATAAGACTTTGTGTGGACATGCCAATGGTATGACAGGCTGATCAACACCAATTTTATGCATTACATCATACCAGGTACACTAAAAATCTTGTTCATTCTTTTATTGATTCACTTAAATGAAAGGCACTGACTTGGGTACAAGGTGTAGGATAGTGATGAAAACACATTTAACCCAACTTCCTTCAGTTTTGTCTTGTGGGATTAAGAAATCAAACAAAAAGTATACAAATTAATATATAAATTATAAGAATGTTATTAAAGAAATAACGGAGTGGGCTTCCCTGGTGGCGCAGTGGTTGAGAGTCCGCCTGCCGATGCAGGGGACGCAGGTTCATGCCCCGGTCCAGGAAGATCCCACATGCCGCGGAGCAGCTAGGCCCGTAAGCCATGGCCACTGAGCCTGCGCGTCCGGAGCCTGTGCTCCACAACGGGAGAGGTCACAACAGTGAGAGGCCCACGTACCGCAAAAAAAAAAAAAAAAAAGAAAAAAGAAATAACGGAGTGGTAAGGGAGAATAATGTTGGTGGGGAGGGAGCTACCTGGTAAAGTTTGGTTGTTAGAATAATTCTCTCTGGGACAATAACAAAAAAAAATCTAAATTCAATTAGCCAGGTGGTTGGATAGGAGGATATACATCATTTTAGGAAGAGAAAATGAAAAATAATGTCGATGTTCATAGGTGGAAAAATCTCGGCATATTCAAGGAAGAGAAAAAGATGGGTGCCTGGAGGGTGAATGTAGAATAAGATGATATTAAATAGGTAGGAAAAATCAAATTGTTCAGGGTCTTTCAGCTGTATTAAAGAGTTCTATTTTATTTTAAGTGCATTATGGATTTGTTGAAGGAGTTTTTAAACAAAGAAATGACACAAGCCATTACATATTTTGAATGACTACTCTAGCTGGAGAGAATTGGAAGAAAATGATGTTGAAAGATGGAAGACAAGTTAAAGGACTATTACAGATGACAAGGGAAGTGGCAAGGGTAGGGCGTCTCATGGGAGATTGAGAGATATGACGGAACTTGAGACATTTTAAAATCATTCAGATTTAACAATGAACTAGATAAAGAGTTCTGAGGGGGCAAGAAAGAATATTCAAATAAATAAAAATTATATTTAAGTGGAAAATAAAGAGTTCTGAGAGAAAAGAAAGTGTTAAGAATAACTCCTGGATTTCTATCATGAGCAGCTTCTTGGCTTGACCACAGTTGGGGGAAGACTGGAAGAGAAACACTTCTGTGGGAGATGGTTAAGAGTGTAGGAGGAATCATCTCATTTTTTAAATTTAAAAACTCCCGTGAGATAACCAAGTAAAGGCTTCAATTGTCCATTAGAGAAAGGAGTCTGGAGTCCAAAACAGAGTAAGTAAAAGTGTGGGTGGTTGGACGAATTAGTGAAGTCATGGGAATTGATGAGGCTATATGTAGAGACTGCAGATAGAAAAGAAAACAGTTCAGGACTGAACCCTGTAAAATGATGTGTCCCTCAGGTTAGGCCAAGTTATGCTGTGATCAAGAACAACTCCCACATTTCAGTGGATCAAAACTAAAAGTCCATCATGATATTCTATTGGGATTTCTACACCAAAGTGTCCTCACTTCAAGACCCAGACTCATGAAACAGCCACCACTTTGAGCTCTGTCCTTAACTGTGGCAGAGGGAAAGAGGAATTGGTAAATTTCACACTGACTCCTAAAGCTGTGTGAAGGTATAACAAACATTGATCTGTCTACATTTCATTGATCAAAGGAAATTTATATTGCCTCCTCTAATGCCAAAGACTGGCAAATGATATCCTGTCATACGTCTGGGAGAAGAATCAGGAATATTTAGTGTATAGCACTAGTCATAACCACAAAAGCATTTTTCTCACACAAAAAAGTAACATTTCTTTATTTTACATATTTTACACTAGATTTTTTGCATTGAAAGTACATGGAAATGACCTAAGGTCTAAAAGGGAGGAAATATTATTTATTTAGTGAAAAGTTCTCCTTCCTATTTCATCTCAGCCTCCTAATTCTCTTTTCCAGAGGAAAACAATGCTACTAATTTCTGCTAATTTTGTGTGAATCTTTCCATCTCTTCTATGCACTTATAAGTATGTCTACGAAGTCTTTTCCGCCCAAAATGTAACATACTTTATATCCTATTCTAAACTTCACTTTTTCTCACTTAATATATCTTGGAGATTGTTCTACACCAGTAACAGAAGCTGCCTTATTCTATTAAATAGAGACATAGTAATCTAGGGTATTAATCCATCATTTATTTAACAAATGCTTGTTAGTACACAATTGGGTTTGTTTTCAATATTTTGCTTTTAAAAACAATAATGTAATTAATAGCCTTTTACATATGTGATTTCATAGGTGTATGTCTGTTGAAAAACTCTAATACTTAAGGTCTAGGCAGAGCAGAAAGAGCTGGAGAAGCAACTCATTGATTTGGTAATATGAAGGTCATGGATGATCCCCAAAATGGCAGCATAGATGGGGAGATTGTGGCAGACATATGACCAAAGTATCCCTTAGGATGATTTTTGTAAAGATTGCCTTAATAAAGGGAACTCATTGGCTCACCAACTAAAAGAAAAGTCTTTGGGCAGTTTTCAGTTTCAGTTTACCCAGTTTCTTCTGCTGTTCTTTTGGCTCTGAACACTGAATGACAGCTTTATCTTTTAGGTTGAATTTCCCTGTGGCAGCCTGATGACTTCAGGCATTACATTCCTTCGATATGTTATGTCTATATGTCAAATAAGATTTCTCTGCTCTCCTCTGATTGAGCTATCTTTGTTTATGAGCCACACGGAATCAATCTTCTACACGGAGGAAGAGAGAGCAGGACTACCACGACTGGCTTAGACCCCTGGAGGGTGGAGGTGTGCTTAATCCCACCTTAATCACACTGCTGCTATTCAGTGGGTAAGGAGAGAATTAACAAAGAGGTAGCAACATCAACATTTTCCACTAAGAATGATTGCGAGATAAGAAGATGGAAAGTGTGCACTGTCAATTTTGGGAAAGGAAGCACTAATGAAAATGTTTTCTGTTATGTTTCCAGGCTAGATTAATGGTTCTAATGAATTCATTTATTCAGTTGGGGAGGTGGGTAAAGGAGAAAAGGAACTTCAATTTATAGACACTGTACAAGGTGCTTTATGTGTTCAATTCATTTAGTCTTCATAATAATATAGTAAATTGTAATGTCTCTCAATTTCAGAACTTAGAAGGATAAACTTTCCTTGATCAGGAGCTGATGAACAGTCACACCAAGATTCTACTTCAGAACTCTTTGGCTTCAAAGATCTAGTTCTTTTTGAGGTTAGATTAACATATTATAAATCATTATACTCTAGTTAATGTTTTTGCTTTTAAGGGCACAAAAGTTTGTTGAGATTGTTGTCCTCTGAGATTGTAGTTCTCTGATATTGCTACATCATCTCCACCAATGTGTTTCTGATTCTACAGAATACATATGAAAATAACTGAGAAGAGTAAGCACTAAAAGAAAACAAGATTCTGACTCAGAATCTTGACACTGATTCAGGATTTTTCCTCAGAACTGATGGAGAAGTATTGGCTTCATGGCATTTTCTTTTTTTTGACAGGTTAGGAGATGTTAGACTCAGCAATATCAAGTGGAGTCCTTTGGATTCCTAAAGACAAGAGAACTCTGACGCTTACAATTCTATTCCCTCAACACTATGTGTCCTTTTCAGGCTTGTTTCTTCAACAGTGTTCCCTGGTTTAAATACAGCACTAACCTTATATATTCATCTTGAAGGCTCAGTCTACTTTGATTTCTTATTTTGCTCACAAGCCACATTCCCTCAGTTGCCATATCCTGTGAATTCTGCCTGAGCCACGTCTGGAGAGACACAATAAAGGGCTTCAGCTGGAGAGTGACAGAGTGGACAGGAGGAGATACACATGACAGATGTTACTCAATCTTTGTAACTTTCCAACTACATGTCTGTGCTCTTGTTGCCCCTACTCTGACCAATCTTCACCTGGACACTTTCCACCCTGTCCATGATACCTTCTCACATAAAATTAACTTCTGGCACAAATTTGGTAAGTCTTGGAATCAGTTATGGCATGACCAATTTCTTAGAGCAAGAAACCATTTCAGATGCAGGTGCTAATTAGATTACATCCAGTGGACAAAATACAGCTCCAAAAGGGTTATAAAGTCAAGACCAGTCATAATCTAGTCGAGCAAATGAAGTTTAAAGATTAGTCAGTGGAGAAGCCTGAGGCTATCCTGAACTTTGTCCTCCTTAAGTCTTGATCTCTTTATCTGGATGCAGACTATATATAAATATATACTAAAACTATGAAACTTTACTAGGATGGATTTTGGTGTTGATCATTCTCTTATTTTTTCTCTTGGATATGGCATATGTACCCCAGCTGTGGATTCAAGTCTTTTATTTTTGGTAAGTTATCTTGAGTTGTATTTTTAAATATTTTCATGGTTACATTATTTTGGTTTTCTTGGTCCATGACACTGATTTACTTGTCTTCCATATTCATTCTTTTCTCTCTTGCCTTTTTAAACTATATCAGTACTCAAAAAACTAATTTTGGAACAATCAAACACAATTAAGTTTTGAAAAAAGAGTGACTCAAGAATCTTTATAACTAGACAAACTGCACTTCAACATAAAAGCAAAAATTTTGAACATATAGAAATTCAAGGAATATAGTTTTTGAGTTATTTTTAACTTCAGCCTTCCTTTGATGAATGGAGAAACTACAGCAAAAGGATTGATTATGAGGATTGAATCCATTGTCCCCGAAAATAAGATCAAAATGAATGTGAGAATTATGGTAAATATTATAATGTAAATGTTAAAAATTGGACAATATGGAAATTATATATCCAACAAAAGTGAGGAGGTGAGAGGGAGAGCAGTAAGAGGTGAAATAAGTATGCTGATCTCTTTTTATAATAAGATGGATAGCAATATTATTTAAAGCTGCTAAAGTAATAGAGATATAAGGATATCTAGAGATATAAAGGTGGATTGATTTTGGTGGTGTCACGGAACAGATGACAGAAGTGTGACTGAAGACAGAGAAAGACAAATAGGATATGATATCACTTATATGTGGAATCTAAAACAATGATACAAATGAACTTATTTACAAAACAGAAACAGACTCACAGACTTTGAAAATAAACTTATGGTTACCAAAGTTGGGGGGAGCAGGGATAAATTCGGAGTTTAGGATTAACAGATACACACTACCATATATAAAATAGATAATCAACAAGGACCTACTGTATAGCACAGGCAACTGTAGTCAATATTCTGTAATAACCTAAATGGGAAAAAATCGGAAAAAGAATGGATATACGTCTATGTATAACTGAATCACTTTGCTGTACATCTGAAACTAACACAACATTGTAAATCAACTATACTCCAAATAAAATTACAAAAATAAAATAGAAGAGAGAATCAAGATGGCAGAGGAGTGAGAGGTGGAGATCGCCTTCCTCCCACGAATACATCAGAAATACATGTACATGTGGAACAACTCCTATAGAACACCTACTGAATGCGGGCAGAAGACCTCAGATTTCCTAAAAGGCAAGAAACTCCCCCACATACCTGGGTAGGGCAAAAGAAAAAAGAAAAAACACAGACAAAAGAATATGGACTGGACCTGCACCAATGGGAGGGAGCTGTGAAGGAGGAAAATTTCCACATACTAGGAAGCCCCTTTACTGGCAGAGAAGGGGAGTGGCAGGGGGAAAGCTTCATAGCCACAGAGGAGAGCACAGCAACAGGGGTGCAGAGGGCAAAGCACAAAGATTCCCATACAGAGGATTGCTGCCAACCAGCACTCACCAGCCTGAGAGGCTTGTCTGCTCACCCACCAGGGCCGGTGGGGGCTGGGAGCTGAGGCTCCAGCTTCAGAGGTCAGATCCCAGGGAGAGCACTGGGGTTGGCTGTGTGAACACAGCCTGAAGGGGGCTAGTGCACCACAGCTAGCTAGGAGGGAGTCCAGGAAAAACTCTGGATCTGCCTAAGAGTCAAGAGAAAATTGTAGTGGGGTGCGCGAGGAGAGGGGATTCAGAGCACTGCCTAAATGAGCTCCAGAGACTGACGTGAGCCATAGCTATCAGCGTGGATGCCAGAGACAGGCACGAAACGCGAAGGCTGCAGCTGCAGTCACCAAGAATTCTGTGTGCAACCACAGGTCACTATCAACAACTCCCCTCCTGGGAGCCTGTGCAGCTGCCACTGCCAGGGTCCCGTGATCCAGGGACAACTTCCATGGGAGAATAGGCGACCTACATGCAGAAGCGAGGCCAAATCCAAAGCTGAAGCCCAGGAGCTGGCGGGGTGGGGGGGGGGGAGAAGAGAAAGGGAAATCCCTCACAGCAGCCTCAGGAGCAGCGGATTAAATCTCCACAATCAACTTGATGTACCCTGCATCTGTGGAATGCCTGAATAGACAAAGAATCAACACAAAACTGAGGCGGTGGACATTGGGAGCAATGATATATATATGTTTTTATTCCTTTTTCTCTTTTTGTGAGTGTGTATGTGTATGCTTCTTTGTGTGATTTTGTCTGTATAGCTTTGATTTTACCATTTGTCCTAGGGTTCTGTCTGTCCTTTTTGTTTATTTTTTTAGTATAATTTTTAGAGCTTATTATCATTAGTGGACTTGTTTTTTGGTTTTGTTGCTCTCTTCTTTCTTTCTTTTTTATTATTATTTTTACATTTTTTATTTCTAATAATTATGTTTATTTTAATAACTTTATTTTATTTATTTTTTCTTTCTTTCTTTCCCTTTTTTTCACTTTTCTTCTCAGCTGTGTGGGTTACAGGGTCTTGGTGTTCCAGTTGGGTGTCAGGCCTGTGTCTCTGAGGTGGGAGAGCTGAGTTCAGGATATTGGTCCACCAGAAACCTTCCAGCTCCATGTAATATTAAATGGTGAAAGCTCTCCCAGAGATCTCCTTCTCAACGCTAAGACCCAGATCCACTCAACAACTAGAAAGCTACAGTGCAGGACACCCTATGCCAAACAACTAGCAAGACAGGAACACAATGCCGCCCATTAGCAGAGAGGTTGCCTAAAATCATAATAAGGTCACAGACACCACAAAAAACACCACCGGACACAGTCCTGTCCACCAGAAAGACAAGATCCAGCCTCATCCTCTAGAACATAGGCACCAGTCCCTTCCACAAGAAAGCCTACACAACCCACTGAACCAAGCTCACCCACTGGGGGCAGACACTGAAAACAACAGGAACTATGAACCTGCAGTCTGTGAAATGGAGAACCCAAACACAATAAGTTAAGCAAAATGAGAAGACAGAGAAACACACAGCAGACGAAGGAGCAAGGCCAAAACCCACCAGACCAAACAGATGAAGAAGAAATAGGCAATCTACCTGAAAAAGAAATCAGAGTAATTATAGTAAAGATGATCCAAAATCTTAGAAATAGAATGGAGAAAATACAAGAAACGTTTAACAAGGACCTAAAAGAACTAAAGAGCAAACAAACAATGATGAACAACACAATAAATGAAATTTAAAATACTCTAGAAAGAATCAATAGCAGAATAACTGAAGCAGAAGATGGATAAGTGACCTGGAAGATAAAAGAGTGGAAATAACTACTGCAGAACAGAAGAAAGAAAAAAGAATGAAAAGAATTGAGGACAATTTCAGAGACCTCTGGGACAACACTAAAAGCAACAGCATTCGAATTATATGGATCCCAGAAGAAGAAGAGAGAAAGAAAGGGATTGAGAAATTATTTGAAGAGATTATAGTTGAAAATTTCCCCAATATAGGAGAGCAACGAGTTAATCAAATCCAGGAAGGGCAGAGACTCACATACAGGATAAACCCAAGGAGAAACATGCCAAGACACATATTACTCAAACTATGAAAAATTAAATACAAAAATATATATATTAAAAGAAGCAAGGGAAAAACAACAAATAACATACAAGGGAATCCCCATAAGGTTAACAGCAAATCTTTCAGCAGAAACTCTGCAAGCCTGAAGGGAGTGCCAGGACATATTTAAAGTGATGAAAGGGAAAAACCTACAACCAAGATTACTCTACCCAGCAAGGATCTCATTCAGATTCGACAGAGAAATTCAAACCTTTACAGACAAGCAAAAGCTAAGAGAATTCAGCACCACCAAACCAACTTTACAACAAATGCTAAAGGAACTCCTCTAGGCAAGAAACACAAAAGAAGGAAAAGACCTACAATAACAAACCCAAAACATTTAAGAAAATGGTAATAGGAACAAACATAGCGATGATTACCTTAAATGTAAATGGATTAAATCCTCCAAACAAAAGACAGAGATTGGCTGAATGGACACAAAACCAACACCAGTGTGTATGCTGTCCACAAGAATCCCACTTCAGACCTAAGGACACAAACAGACTGAAAGTGAGGAGATGGAAAAAGATATTCCACACAAATGGAAATTCCAAGAAAGTTGGAGTAGCAATTCTCATATCAGACAAAATTGACTTTAAAATAAAGACTATTACGAGAGACAAAGAAGAACACTACATAATGATCAAGAGACCAATCCAAAAAGAAGATATAACATTTGTAATATTTATGTACCCAACATAGGAGCACCTCAGTACATAAGGCAAATGCTAACAGCCAAAAAAGGGGAAATTGACAGTAACACAATCATAGTAGGGGACTTTAACCCCCCACTATCAACAATGGACAGATTATCCAAAATGAATATATAAAAGAAACACAAGCTTTAAATGATACATTAAGCAAGATGGACTTAATTTTTATTTATAGGACATTCCATCCAAAAACAACAGAATAAACTTTCTTCTCAGTGCTCATGGAACATTCTCCAAGATAGATCATATCTTGGGTCACAAATCAAGCCTTGGTAAATTTAAGATTATACAAATCATATCAAGTATCTTTTCAACCACAACGCTTTGAGACTAGATATCAATTAGAGGAAAAAATCTGTAAAATATACAAACACATGGAGGCTAAACAATACACTACTTAATAACCAAGAGATCACTGAGGAAATCAAAAAATACCTAGAAACAAATCACAATGAACACACAACCACCCAAAACCTATGGCATGCAGCAAAAACAGTTTTAAGAGGGAAGTTTATAGCAATACAATCCTACCTCAAGAAACAAGACACTTCTCAAATAAACAACCTAAACTTACACTTAAAGCAATTAGAAAAAGAAGAACAAAGAAAATCAAAGTTAGCAGAGGGAAAGAAATCATAAATATCAGATCAGAAATAAATAAAAAAGAAATGAAGGAAATGATAGCAAAGATCAACAAAATTAAAAGCTGGTTCCTTTAGAAGATAAACAAAATTGATAAACCATAAGACAGACTCATCAAGAAAAAAAGGAAGAAAACTCCAATCAATAGAATTATAAGTGAAAAAGGAGAAGTAACAACTGGCATTGCCGAAATACAAAGGATCATGACAGATTACGACAAGCAACTATATGCCAATAAAAGGGACAACCTGGAAGAAATGGAAAAATTTTTAGAAAAGCACAACCTTCCCAGACTGAACCAGGAAGAAATAGAAAATATAAACAGACCAATCAGAAGCACTGAAATTGAGACTGTGATTAAAAATCTTCCAAAAAACAAAAGCCCTGGACCAGATGGCTTCACAGGTGAATTCCATCAAACATTTAGAGACGAGATAACACCTATCCTTCTCAACCTTCCAAAATATGGCAGAGGGAGGAACACTCCCAAATTCATTCTATGAGGCCACCATCACCCTGATAAAACCAGAGAGAGATGTCACAAAAAAGAAAACTACAGGCCAATATCACTGATGAACATAGATGCAAAAATCCTCAACAAAATACTAGCAAACAGGATCCAGCAGCACATTAAAAGGCACATACACCATGATCAAGTGGGGTTTATCCCAGGAATGCAAGGATCCTTCAATATATGAAAATCAATCACTGTGATACACCATATTAAAAAATTGAAGGACAAAAACCATATGATCATCTCAATAGATGCAGAGAAAGCTTTTGACAAAATTCAACACCCAGTTATGATAAAAACCCTGCAGAAAGTAGGCATAGAGGGAACTTACCTTAACATAATAAAGGCCATATATGACAAATCACAGCCAACATCATTTTCAATGGTGAAAAACTGAAGCCAGTTCCTTTAAGATCAGGAAGAAGACAAGGTTGCCCAATCTCACCACCATTATTCAACATAGTTTTGGAAGTTTTAGCCAGCAATCAGAGAAGGAAAAGAAATAAAAGGAATCTAAATCAGAAAAGAAGAATTAAAATTGGCACTTTGCAGATGACATGACACTATACATATAGAATCCTAAAGATGCTACCAGAAAAATATGACAGCTAATCAGTGAATGCGGTAAAGTAGCAGGATACAAAATTAATGCACAGAAATATCTTGCATTCTTATACACTAAGGATGACAAATCTGAAAGAGAAATTAAGGAAACACTCCCATTTACCATTTCAACAAAAGGAATAAAATACCTAGGAATAAACCTAACTAAGGAGACAAGAGACCTGTATGCATAAAATTATAAGACACTGATGAAAGAAATTAAAGATGATACAAAAAGGTGGAGAGATATACCAAGTTCATGGATTGGAAGAATCAACATTGTGAAAATGACTATACTACCCAAAGCAATCTACAGATTCACTGCAATCCCTATCAAACTACCAATGACATTTTTCACAGAACTAGAAAAAAATTTTCACAATTTGTATGGAAACACAAAACACCCCGAATAAACAAAGCAATCTTGAGAAAGAAAAACAGACCTGGAGGAATCAGGCTCCCTGACTTCAGGCTATACTACAAAGTTACAGTAATCAGGACAGTATGGTATTGGCACAAAAACAGAAATATAGATCAATGGAAAAGGATAGAAAGTCCAGAGATAAACCCATACACATATGGTCACTTTATTTTTGATAAAGGAGACAAGAATGTGCAATGGAGAAAAGACAGCCTCTTCAATAAGTGGTGCTGGGAAAACTGGACAGCCACATGTAAAAGAATTAAATTAGAACACTCCCTAACACCATACACAAAAATAAACTCCAAATAGATTAAAGACCTAAATATAAGGCTGACACTATAAAACTCTTAGAGGAAAACACAGGCAGAACACTCTATGACATAAATCACAGCAAGATCCTTTTTGACCCACCTCCTAGAGAAATGGAAATAAAAACAAAAATAAACAAATGGGACCTAATGAAACTCAAAAGCTTTTGCACAACAAAGGAAACCATAAAGAAGACAAAAATACAACCCTCAGAATGGGAGAAAATATTTGCAAATGAAGCAACTGACAAAGGATTTATCTCCAAATTTTACTAACAGCTCAATATCAAAAAAACAAACAACCCAACCCAAAAATGGGCAGAAGACTTAAACAGACATTTCTCCAAAGAAGATTTACAGGTAGGTGAGAAACACATGAAAGAATGCTCAACATCACTAATCATTAGAGAAATGCAAAGCAAAACTACAGTGAGGTATCACCTCACACTGGTCAGAATGGCCATCATCAAAAAATCTACAAACAATAAATGCTGGAGAGGGTGTGGAGAAAAGGGAACCCTCTTGCACTGCTGGTGGGAATGTAAATTGATACAGCCGCCATGGAGAACAGTATGGAGGTTCCTTAAAAAACTAAATATAGAACTACCATATGACCCAGTAATCCCACTGCTGGGCATATACCTTGAGAAAACCATAATTCAAAAAGAGTCATGTACCCCAATGTTCATTGCAGCTCCTTTTACAATAGCCAGGACATGGAAGCAACCTAAGTGTCCATTGACAGTTGAATGGATAAAGAAGACATGGCACATATATACAATGGAATATTACTCAGCCATAAAAAGAACAAAATTGAGTTTTTTGTAGTGAGGTGGATCGATCTAGAGTCTTTCATACAGAGTGAAGTAAGTCAGAAGAGAAAAACAAATACCGTATGCTAACACATGTATATGGAATCTAAAAAAAAAAAAAGGTTATGAAGAACCTAGGGGCAGGACAGGAATAAATATGCAGATGTAGAGAATTGACTTGACAACACGGGGAGGGTGAAGGGTAAGATGGGACAAAATGAGAGAGTGGCATGGACTAATATATACTACCAAATGTAAAATAGATAGCTAACGGGAAGCAGCCGCATAGCACAGGGAGTTCAGCTCAGTGCTTTGTGACCACTTACTGGGATGGGATAGAGAGTGTGGGAGGGAGACACAAGAGGGAGGAGATATGGGTATATATGTATATGTATGGCTGATTCACTTTGTTATACAGCAGAAAGTAACACACCGTTGTAAAGCAATTATACTCCAATAAAGGTGTTTTGATTGATTGATTAATTAATTAAATGTTAGTCATTGGAGAACACTCTGAGCTAATAAATACTGGGAAATTCAGACAGAGAGGCATGCCACAGGCACTTGGAAGTTTGGATATGACTAGGTACCTGGGTCCCAACCTCTAGTTCAAGAATAAAGCCCCAAATTATGAGGCAAGGGTGCGGGTGGTATAACGTAAATATGAGGAGACCAGCCATAGACAACCTAGTCTTAGAACAAGAATTTCTTAGAAGAAACACAAGACAGACTATAAGTTATCCAAACTAAAGTCAAAGACTATTAAACAGACTTGAACTCCCACATTATGACAAGACCAGCACTAATGGAGAATTGAGAAGAATTCTCAAAAAGATGTGCAGTGGATATTTTAGTGATTCCTACCTCTGGTCAATTTTGGTTCCAGAAATTGGAAAATATATGACTGCAACTTCAGGAAGGGATCAAGTGGCTCTAGCTTTGGAGAGATGGAAGGGTGTTGTGATTGTGAATAGGCAGGGACTTGTCAATAAATAGCCATAGGATGGTGGTGATGAGGCACAAAAGAAAGTAAGTAAATACAACCTGAGTGAGCTCAGAAGTGGGTTTTCCCCAGTCAAGTCTCAGTGACTCCTTGAGATCCTATACAGAAATCCCAGAAAACCCATGGTTCGACTTTATCCCACAGAAATGGAAATAGTGTGTGTTGTTTTAATCCACTAAGTTTGAAGTAATTTTTAAACCAGTAATACATATCTAATACAGTGAGTGGTCTTATTTGGAGTCACACATACATAATAATTATCTGATAATTCAGGTAAAAAATCCTGCTCAAGAAGGTGTGAAGGCAGAAATGTCTCACTACTTTTTGGAGTTCCAAATCTGGCAGTGATACCTGTGACATAGAAAGATGTACGACTGCATCAAGGGTGAGCTCAAAGGCAAAATTTTATGGTAGGGAAAACTGGCCATTTATGCCTTTGCTTGATTTGGGGTATTTTTCTTTTTCTATTTTACCTTCTTATCCAGGCACCAAGTAATACACATTTTTTGTAGCCATTAATGAAATTATGAATGATAAAATGTCTGATGTGTTTGAGTTATAAAAATCTTTTCTTGTTATTGACAAATATTGGGGTTCAGATGTTAAATACACTTGTAAGAGACAGAGAAATCGTAGAGTCAGAGCAAAACACACACAGATAGAGAAAACAGAGACAGAGAGACAGATGGACAGAGGCAGAAGGAAAGACAGAGAGAAGGTAAAAGGTGACCTGGTAGCAGTAAGTACAGGTTTAGGCAAGAAAGTGTGAACCACATTTGAAATGCCTGAAGATGATCCAGGTATGAACAAACCTAAGGAGGAGAAGTCTGTGAATTGGTGAAGGGGCAAAGTGAAGAAGGAAAAGACTAAGATGGCATAATTAGGACTACATTTGGAAGTTACACTGGGCCAGGCCACCTAGGAAGCAACCTGGAGATAAGGGAGGGGAGAGCAGCCTGGAAAGCAGTTTTATCCTAAGCCCCAGAGTGAGACTGAAAACCTAGTAGAAGGGTGTGTATGCCTCACAGACCATGAGCAGAGAGAGTTCAAGCCAGTCTACCTAAGAAGCAAGCCCTGACTGTTCTCTAAATAGAGAAAGAGGTGCTTGCATGAAACAGGTTCCTGGAGGTTGGATGGCAGTTGTTCCTCCTCTACTCCTTCATTCATTGAATAACCCACTCACTTAGATATTCGGTGAAGTCTACTGTACGGTGGGCATTATATTAGAGACATGGACATAGAGCTTTACAGACATGCCTGTCCTCTTGCAGAGCTTATATTCTCTAGAGGGAGACAGAGAAGTGAACAGTCTATGTGATACAATCACAAGTGCTTTGGCCATATGGCGGAAGCATACAGAGCTGTGGGATCACCTAGAAGAAGTTCCATCCTAATAGCCAATACTGATGAGTCATGGGAGGCCATCAAGAGGAAAAAACACTTAAGTGGAAAATCAAAGAACAAGAATTTAGAGAGTAAGGGAGACTGAGGTGGTCAAGGTAGAGAGAAATTAGAGTATTAGAAGGTGTTTAGACCTTGTGGTCTAAAGCAGTGCTTCTCAAACCACTGGTTGTGAAGGACCAGTTTCTTAAATTCCCAATAAATTATCGACCAATACTTTTGTGAAATACAATAAAAAGTAATTACTAAGAAAATAAAATGACAACGTTTTGAGTGCTCAATTTTTGGACTCAATAGACAGAAATTTCTGTCAAACTGCTAGAAGAGCCTCGAAGCATTTATTCCCCATTTTTGTACTTATCTCATTATAGAATAATAACAAGCCATTCCTGGACAAACAAAGAGGACACTTTGAATAGCACTAGCCTATAATATACAAGTAAAGATATGCATTACACAGAGGGGAAAAAATCAGGGAACTCTACTGACTGAAGCATTTTCTGTGTGTAGTTGGCATTCAGACTACTGAAAATCAAGTCTAAAGATTAATTATGCACCTAATTGTATTGTAACAGATGAATCCTCAACACTCCCGTTAACACCAAGGCTAATATTCTGATAGAGACAGTGAGATCCCAGCAACTGGAACAGGGAGAATTGGGAAAAGTTGGGAGAGGAGATGGGGAAATCTTCCCTTTCTACCTGTTCTTCAAAGTACTTTTATTATTTGTTGCCATGAAAACTTCTTAAAATAAACCTTCTGTAGTTCAATTTGATTGACTTGGTTAAACAGAAAATCAAATAAACCACAAAAGCTATCCCCCACACATTTTCTCCATTGCTTTCCAGCTACCTCCTTGAGCTTGGGACTCAGCTCAGGAGCTACCTCTCTGAGATGCTCCCTTTGTTCTCCCAGATGTGTTACATCATACCCAGGTGCTCACAAAGCACTTTCACTCTCTATTATAACTAGTGCCTCAAATTTGTCTCATATCAGGATGAAACTTCCTTGAATTATTTACCATTCTAAATTGCTCAAGAGCATAATAGTTAGCATGAAGTAGGTGCTCAATAAATGATTGTTGAATGAATGAATAAATAGGTCTCTAAGTCTAAGCAGGAAGTAGTGTTTGATCTCAGAGTAAAGAATGAGTGGGAGTTGTCAAGCCACCAGTTTGGAGAGGAAGGGTGTTCTAAGTGCAGGGAACCACATGAGCAATGGCATGGAGATATTAGATGACGTGTCATGTTTGGGGACTCCCAAGATGTTTGGTTAGAGTCAAGAAAAGAGGTAAGTGGGACTTCCCTGGTGGTGCAGTGGTTAAGAATCTGCATGCCAATGCAGGGGACACAGGTTCGAGCCACGGTCCGGGAAGATCCCACATGCCGTGGAGCAACTAAGCCCGTGCGCGACAACTACTGAGCCTGTGCTCTAGAGCCCATGAGCCACAACTACTAAAGCCCACAGACCTAGAGCCCATGCTCTGCAACAAGAGAAGCCACAGCAATGAGAAGCCCATGCACAGCAACAAAGACCAAACGCAACCAAAAATAAAATTAATTAATTTTTTAAAAAATTTTAAAAAAGAGTAGGCACTTTTGATGTATATTTTGGAGAGAAGATTATGAAGCATTCAACTTATAATTAAGACCATGAAATTCTATTTAATATATATGACAGTTGAGTTAAATGCCTCCACAGGGTTCATGACTAACCTTACCTTATTTATTTCATGATTCATTTACACACTTATTAATTCAATAATAATTCAATCATGGCATCAAATCTATTTTTGAAGCAAGCAGGATATATGTTTTGAAATAATGTACTCAGTCAGCTAAGAAGCACACCAAACTACCCTCTACTACATGATACATTTCTTCAGCAACTCAATAGACAAACATTATTTCAGTAAGTGAGCAGGGGAAGGAATGACCTGGCCTCCCAAAGAGTTAATCAAGGGAGATTTTCTGGTTGTTTATTGCTGCATAACAAAAAAAAAATTCCCAAACTTAGTGACTTAAACTGACAATCCCTCATGATTCTGTGGGTTAACTGTTTACAGCTGTGCAGTTCTCATTCACGCTCTTATGTGGCTGTAGTCAGATGTTTACTGGGGCTGGTCATTGCAGGCTTCTTCACTCACATGTCTGGCGCCTGGCTGGAAGGGCGGAAACAGCCTGACCCCCTACAATGCAGCCTCTCCATCTGGCTGACTTGGTCTTCCTAATAGCATGTAGCCTCAGCAAAGGTAGATTTTTGAGACAGAAAGTGAAGGCTGCCAATCTCCTAAGGCACTATGTCATTTCTGCTTTTTTCTAATGATCAAAGCGGTCATAGAATTCACCCAGATTCAAGAGGAAAGGAAACATAGACCTTTCAAAAGCTGGGGGGAATAGAATGTCAAAAATTTGAGGCCATATTTTTTTATCTGCCACAGAGATATTTAAAGATTTGTACAAACTTGATCCCCGCAAGGTCAGTTGTAAACACAGCTCTTTGGGAAGAGTCTTCCCTGGAGCATGAACATGGCAGTGATAGATCTGTTGATATCCAGAATTTGAATCCTAAGTGATTATATCAGTAAAGCTTTCCCAACAAGATTAATGGGGTGGTATTACATTGTCATTAGCTAAACCAAAATTTGGTTATGCAAGATACTTGACTTTAGGGCACAGTTTATCTCTCTTGGAGACATGTCATTTTAACAACTATTCTTAGAATCACATTTAACTTGTGGTGATGATGATTGTGCAGGAACACCTGACCACATGGCTGTTTCCTGGGCAAGGCTCCTAGATTGAGAAAGGACATGATTCAATGTATAGTTTATAATGTGAATTCAACAGAAAATATTTTTCTCTTATTGCAGTTTCCTCAAGAGTCACATTTCTTTAGGAAGTTGAAATCCACTTTGAATGATCTCACTCTATTCCTTGAATCATTTTCCAGTTGTTTTGTTTCTAAGAAATAAAACAACCTAGGATTTCTCAATTTTCCCATCTTTCACGTGGAGTTTAATTAGATGATTTTTAAAAAGATCTCTTGAAACTCTAAGAAGAGTGAACACTCATTGAGAAATGTGTTTCAGTGTGACAAACCATGAACTACAGATACATCACACACATTATTCCATTTAACTCTCCCAAAAACCTTTTTTTTGGAAGATATTTTTATCATTCTTCCTATTCTCCAGTCAAGGAGACCAATTTCCATAGAGAGATTAACCGGCCAAGTTCTTCATACCTAGTTGAGAAGAGACTTAGGATTCAAAATTTTATCTTCCTCGCCCCAAAATCTTACTTCAAAATGTTGCCTTCCATCCAACAATTATGAGCCTATGATTATGAAATTATTCAGCATTTGCAATGAAGCTACTTACAGTATCAATCACTCAGGGTTTCTATGATATGTGTCCTATGTTTTTAGTACTTTAGTTTATATTCTCTCTTTTTATGCCAGAAAGACACTTTATGTACAACATTTCCCCTTTATATACCTGATCACAGAGAAAATCTATTATGGAAATTATAATAATTATAGTTTTTATTAGCACAACTCACAAAGGATTCATCAGTACAGTTACGCTTTAAAAAATTTGGTGGGTGAAGCATCATAATTTCCTTTTTACAATTGAGCATCAGATAGGTTAAGGAAATTCTCCACATTTGTGAAGTTTATAAATGGAGGAACTGGAACTTAAACCTAGACCCTTTGACTCTAATCCTGTGCTTTTTCAAGGCTGCTGCTTGGAAGGTGTAAAAGAACCACCTCCAACCTCACACATGCACAGCTCTCCGCAGATCCAAAGTCATTATTTGAGGGAACAAAGCACAAAAACCAGAAAGAACATTGACTTTGAAGTCAGTTCAGCTGTGTTGCTCCCATCCCAACTGGGGAGGATAATCTAAGTCTTGATTTTTCCTCACCTGTCAAAAAGATCAACTGGTACCTTTCCTCTAGGTGCCTAGTGAGAAACAGGCTTCTCTCATCATGCCACAGATGTCCTCTGGATCTTGGCTTCCCACATACAGTTGCCACTGAGCTGGAAAGTGGAGCAGGATTCTCCAGACTGAAGGGCTGCTCCTTCTCCTCTGATGCTTTTCCAAAGCTTTACCTCAACCCTCCCACTGCAGGACATGGAGGATTAGATATTCAGGTGGTCTTGAGATTTCCAAAGGGCAGAGACATGTTGCCTTGAAGGAGTTTTACTTTCCATCCTGGAAACCAATCTAAGTCTAGAGATGACAAAGCATCTAGCTTCCTTCTTGACAAATTTCAGAAAAATTAGAAGGCAAAGTAATACAAACTAGTATCTCAATAAATTATCCTGTTACTATGCTTTTAAATTCATATATCCCCAGAAAATAAAAATATGTGTGCATAAATATATGTCTGTATATATGTATACATACACACACACAGAGTGCCCACCTATATATTCATATATGTGTGTGTGGAAATATAGAAATAAATATGCAGATACACAAATAAGTAGCCATTAATATACATATATGCAGAAGCTGAAAGTAACTATGATCTCAGATGGGGCTTACAAAGCCAGGGAGAATAATAAGCCACTAATATGCTTGTGCAGTTTCATGGAGAGAGCCACTTGTGGGATCTTAGCCATGGCCTGGGAGGTATTTTCTCTGAAAATGATTATGCCCTATTCACTCTTTCTATACATCTTCAGCTCCAGAACAGACTGTTCTCCCTTTGAGAAGAGCGTAGTCTGGGATCTGTTCTTCCTCAGGTACCATGCTTTTCCTGAGGTGGAGAGCACTGGCCTTTCTAGAGGTCCAATTTTACCCACCGTTAACACCTGACATTTTAAGATATAATTGTGAGTTTTAGGACTATGGGAATTCTCTGTCCTTTAGCTTACAATGTGATTACTTGGTAAATTAAAAATCATAATAATTACAAATTAAATAAAAATAGATGCAGATAAATTAAAAAATTATTTTAAAATATTAGCATGTATTTGTGACAGGCACCATCTTGAATTCCTTGCATATAAACAATACCTATAGAAAATAATGGTAATATCATAAAAATAGTAATGAGAAATTGGTAAACATTAGAAGTTACTTCCCCTTTCAGTTGAACTTGGAGATAAAATATCACTCCATGGGAAACACAAAGACCATATTTAACCCACTTCCTGAGATTGCATGAATCTCTAAAAATTTACACAATGTGGCTTGTAGAACTAGAATTTCCTCTCCATGTCCCTTAACTTCTATCTCTAACCCCAAACCATATTTATATTTAGTCAAGTTTCAGTGTTTGAAAAAGTTTGGAGATTATTCAATTTTATCATCTCTCCTGGATCCCACAGAAGAATGTCAGACAGATCACAGGAACTATTAGACAGCAAGTGGTATTTTCCAAAATTTAACAAACTATATAAACATGTAACTCCTTTAAGTTTTCTTTAGTTAAATCTCCAAAGAATGCCAGGTGGAAAACTCATGTCCATTTTGCCAAGATCTGTTACTGTTAATAAGAAGCTAGGTAGCCAAGATAAAGTCCCCCAGAATGTGGCATGCTCAGGAGAATAGAGATAATGGATTTATGGAAATTAGTACTGTAAAGGCTGAACGTGGCATTACCATTACTGTACTCTTGAGAAAATTTCCTGGAAAACATACACTTGTTTTATCGGTCAGGGTCCAAAGAGGAGACAGAAACTGTATAGTAATTTGAGCAGGGAAAGTTTAAAGAATTATTAACTATAAAAGAGGACTGAGTCATGAAAGATTGGCCAGTGAGAAGTAAGGAGAACTCTAAAGAATACATGAATAACAGATACAATCTATGTCAACAGCTGAGTAGAGCTCCAAATAATTTCTCTCACTTGAAGACTTCAATCCAAATCTCACTGTAGAGGACGTGGCTGCAGCTTTCTGGATGGTAGAGAAGTTGCTGAGATGGTGTACCACTAACTTTCTGGAACTTTCCAGGGACTTTCTAGAAAGCTGCCCAAGGGGGTGCCATGGGATACTGTTTACAAGGAGGAGCCTTGGGAGGCATTCTACCGCAAACCTAACTGAAGGAATGTCATGGAAAACTACTGGCCACTGGGTCATATCAGCAGGAGTCAGACTTGGAGAATGCACACACCACAGGAGCTGGTCACTGGGGAGGACACACACACTGCAGAACCTGGAGAGAGAAGCACACCAGAAACAAGAAAAGAGACTGAAGAGGTCTCTTCCAATGTCCCTGCTGAGCCCACTACTGGCACAACTGAATACGATGCTAGCCAACAAAAGAGAATTATTTACTGGGATCATCTCCATTATTGTATAACAAGCACTGATGGGTAAAAATGTATCTAACAAGCAGTGACTTGATAAATGGCTCAGTCCGTTTCATTGGCTACTCAGGTTCCATATGTACTCTTCTACACATAGTTGAACTTTCATATGACAATGAAGCAACATTTTTATTTCCACCTAATAAGATGAAGTTATCCTTCTTGCAAGCGAAGAAGTATGTAACCTCTTCCCCCAAATGAGGAACTACACAGTCCCAACAGTACTTGTATCCATTGCTGTCTGTACGTATTATTCCTGTCACAGAATATCTCTTACCTAAAGACTAAATGGTAAAGTTGACTTTCGACAACTTGTACTTAAAATAAAAATGGAAAGGAGAGATAAGAAAAAATGGTTAGCATATACAAATAAACACATACAGACAAGCAAAGAGAAAACAGGTGAAGCTACTATAATCATCTATCTTCCCTTAACAATTCATTCAAAAGCCAAGATGTCTGCATTGTTTCTTGATATGCACTGAGAGCTTGGTTTCTTGTTTTGTGCTCCAAAGACCCGAGTTTCATTCCTTCCTCCACTACTTACTGACTGTGCAATCTCAGGCAAGTACCTTAATTTCTGTGAGGGGTTCTTTGTCTATAAAATGTGACTAATAGTATCTGCCCTAATTGATTTATAGGATTGTTGCAAAGACAGACTTAAGATCATGTTTGTAAAAGGTGTAAAGCCCTAAAGATATTAAATATTTTTGCTTTCATCTAGTGCACGTTTGATCAAGTGTTGAGTAATTGAAGGAAAACAATAGCTCAAACCAGTTGGTATTATAATAAATTAGAACTGAGAAATGAATAGCCTAAAAAAATAAAAATAGAATGCATACAAATCTTATAGTTTTTTGTATTGTGTAATATTCCTCTTTGTCAAAAAACAGAAGCAAATTTAGCAAAATAGAACATAATCTGATTCGTCATCTAAACGTGATTCACAGAAAACAGATCTGAAGGTAAGAGATAAACACACAACCAAAGACACAAACAAGCAAGTCATAGTCTGGTCATTGCAGCATGACAAAGATCTCAGAGTTGTCCTGAGCATCCTCATATATCTCAAACCCTTGTGCACAGGGTTGGGTGCTGGGAGAGGCTGGTTCTGACTAATCTCAGCTGAGCCATACTACAAGCCATTTTAGTTTAAACTTCTTAGGAAGAGCTACACTTAAGAGACAATTTGGCTTGTACAAGGACTGTGGTTTCTGTCTGTACTGATACGCCATAAATCTGCATATCGCACTGATTGTTTGATAAATTACACAAAAGAGAAAATATTGTCGGCATGAAAATGAACAAAGTGTGCAGTCAAAGCTGACATGAAATGACCTTGGGAAAGGATATCAATCTTTATGTACAATGTCTCACTCAGACCATTCACTCAACATACACTCATTCTCTCTACGATATTTTAAGCAATTATGCATCCTAAAGAAGATAAAATAAACTAATCTAATCATAGAGTAAGGTATTTTTGCAAGTAATTGAACCTGAAAAATCCATCGCTTCCTCTGTTCCTTCACTCAGTCAATAGTTATGGATCATCTCCTAAGTACCACATGGGGAAGTGGAGGGAGGGAGTATAAACTCTCCTTGCAAAAAAAATGTTGTTATGAAGGAAAAAAGAGAGACAGAGAAGTAGCATGAAGGGGAAGTATGATCCTGGAAAGTTTCTTTTAGGATTAAAGAGGACAAGGATAAGAAGGGGAAGAAAGAGAAAAAATTTTCATTGAAAAGATATTGATTAATGTAGCAAAAATAGAAAATTACTAATAGATGGAGTAAACTACCAGAGCAAATGAAATAGCAATAATAAAATCTTCTAAAAGACTTCTGATTCCAGGTACAGACAAGCAACTTGCTTCTTATCATCACGTGACCACCCTGAGGAGCAAATGTGAATCTGAGGAGCACAAACATTTCTGATCTCAGGTGAATTTGAATGAGAAATCCTGGACAGTGGGAGACAATAGAGGGAGGAAGGAGGTCCAGAGGATTCACATTAAGGTGGGAAAGTGAGGGTGACTCAACAGGAGTTGCAGTCCTTTGGGTCTCTCTAGTTTGGCTGTGACGCACTTTAAACCATCAGGGACCTTTCCACAGCAACCGTTGGGGATTACAGGATCCTAGAAGCAAGTAGCTCAATCATCGCACTTCCCTGTGGGACTGTGAGGCTTGAGTGAGAGCCCACTTTGAGGGCCCAAGGGTGATTTTATGGCATCTCTCCTTCCTTAAAAAAAAGAAACAGATCTGGACAGCAGTCAACATGGTAAAATCAGATTTTGCTCAACAGCTATTGCAATAGGGGGAGAGAGAATTGGTATAGAACTAGGCTTGATTCTGAATACAGCATGGACAAGGGGGGATTTATAGCCAAAGAGCAGTGTGGACGTCAGTGGATAGAAAATTATTAAAAGGAAGCATTAAGGTTGAGGGAGATTCTGGTTAAATTGACTTGACAGGATTCTTGCTGAAGGCTGACCAAGGCAATCAAATACCTAGAGATATCGAGGGTAGGGTGTTCTGCTAACCTGACTTTTAGAAGATTCTTGTTACAACTGGACAAGGCAGGCCCAAAAAGAATGGACGCCAAGGTTGAGGCCTAGAGGGCTTAGTGGGGTCTGACTAGAGTTGGTCAAAGAGGGCCCTTTATCATCTTTCACAGCCAGTAGACAGAACATTTGCCTTGATTCTCAAGAATTGCAATATGGCTCCCTTGTACCAGGCTGCAACAGCATTGTTCCAGTCTGCCCAATTTTAGCCAACAGTGACAATCAATTTTACCAGCAATGGTGGTGGTGGCAGCAGACTAGCAGTGAGAGACAAATTCTGACCTCAGACAGCATCTTTTTGGAGCAGCTGGGTGAGGAGGGAGATGGTTCTCTCAGCTCCTTCATCTTCATGAAACCCCTCCCAGTGAGATAGTAATATCTGTGAATGTCTTAATGACCACTGCAGAGGAGTTCCTTTAGGGGAAAATCATAAAATGGAAATAAGAATTCTGTCCTTTAAGAAAAAAAAGTGAAGAGGAATCTTAGATAATTAAATGAAATATTTGCAAAGTGCTCCACTAATGAAAACTATACAACAATACTTGGGCCTTTGAATTCAGGCAGAAAAAGCAAGATAGAGCAAATATTGTACCCATGGGATACCCAAACGATACTGCATCTAGTATTAAGGTAAGGGGTGAATTTTCCAGGCAAGCAGAAGGATGATAAGAGCACTGAGACTAGGAGAATAAATCTAAACTGTGCCCATGTGTTTTTACAGTCTTAGGAAGCCTGGAATGCCACACATTACACAAGCAAAGGCAAGGAGAAGGGGTCTACCACTTAACAGAACACCTTCCACATTCTAACCTTTATGATCTGTACTTTACCAGTAAGTAACTTCCCCAAGGTCACAGAGCTGGTGAACTGTGGAAACAAAAGTTGAACGAAAGTCAATCTGGTTACAAATTATTCCATGTAGTAGTTTCAGTTTTCCCTCCTGCCTCCACTGGACCATGTCATAACATATCAAGTGTGATTTCATTTCTTAATTAATCTCCTTCCAGCTGGAGATTTCCATGGTAAAATCTAAAAGGATACCATGTGAAGTAAAGACCTGGTGAGGACTGTAGGGTAAGAACATGTGGCATCAGACCTTTGGTGCCATGGGAAGTCTTCTTCCCTAGTCTCATGGGAATGTGGGAGATAATTGTACCAATTCTTATTCCTTGTGATATTTTCTGTCACTTAGGAGTGAGAACTTCTAGAATGTGTGAATGTGTTCAGGCCTGGGGACACTGGAGCATAATGAATGAAGACTACCAGAACTCTAGGGTCAGACTGATGAGGGTTCAGCAGACTTTTCCACATCTCACCTGTGCTGTGATCTTGGGTTACTTACTTAACCTTTTTGAGCATCAACTTCCTACTATTTTTTAAATGGGATCAAATCCCATTTTCTACCACCTGAGTCTTGTAAGGATTAAATGCACAAAGTATACAAAGTCTCAGAGAGTGCACCCAGCACACAGTAGGTATTCACTAACTGTCAATTATCATGTGAAAATGATTGACTAAGGAGTAAATAAAATATGATGAGATGGTATGGGGTGGAGCTTCCTCAACATGACACATCAAATGATGAATGCTTCTGATCAAAGACCATTGGCAAGATTTGCTTAAAAGAGTTAGAAAAGAAACTCAACCTCAAAATGAGTTGAAAATTTGAAACAGAACCAAATTAAGTTGGACTTCTGAGCATTAAAGAACATTCTATAGTTGATATTAAGATGGAACGTATGGTATAGGAAGGAATGTAGCATGAGGGCTTCCACACTGTCAGCAGTGAAGAACACCAAGAATAAGAATGGACTGGAGATTATTTAACTATTTAAGGGAAAAGTCAGCAGTCAGCACATGCCCTTACACATTAGAGCTCTCTAGCATGAGCAATTATCCCAAAGATTGTGGCAGCAGGGGAGTGAGGGACCAGAGGTTAGAAGTGGAGGACTAAGTACACCAACCTCCACTCCACCTCAATCAGAGTAAAACTGCTTTAATTTCATCTATGTGGAGGATACATACAAAGGATTTTGCTTGGGCAAAGTGTATAGCAATTAAAAAAACTAGTTACCAAGCACTATATTGAATAACCCCTAGATTTATTGTTGTATGAGTCTTTATTAAACCACAGTCATGGTTCCCTGAGTTCACCAGGGGTCCCCTTTCCTATCACCATGGCTACTGAGTGAGACTGGAAATCCCTGGCTGGAAGCACCAGAAGAACTGAGGTGACAGCCCCTCCACTCAGTGCGCATACTCCCTCACCTTGGCTGGGAAAAATGGCTTGTGTGCCACCTGTCCTAGAAAATACCTCCTTTCCTGACATCCCTTGCCTTTGCAGGCATCAGAAGTACTCTGTAAAAAAAAAGATTTAATTTCTCCTGAGAAATTCATTCACTTCCCCTTTTCTGCTTGTACTCATGTAATACTCCATTGAGATGAGGAAGTTGTGGTTAAACACTAAATTGACAGGGAGCAAACTAAATTCTTACCCATCATACATTGGAAGTCCACACGAGTCCATTACCTTGTACTTACTGTGTACAAGGTAATGTTGGGGTCACCAGTTTGAGGGCAGAGATTTGTAAAGCCCGTGGAATTCTGTGAAATTAAATGGGCTCAGAAGGAAAGAGGAGGAAGAGGAAGAATACAGCATGAACACTCCCTCTACTTTGCCTGTCGAGTTCATGCTCTCAGAAAAGGAGGCTGGATTGATGAGAAGGGAGGAGAAACCCTCAGGTTTTTCCCAAAGGGTGGAAAGCAAACCACTGTAGGCACAGATGATTGTATGTAGTACAGGGATAATATTGAATGTGAAATCAAAATAGTAATCATGTTTCCATGGATATTATTGCTTAGAATGAGGTTATTTTTGAAGCAATTGAATTAAAAAAAAAAGATTAAAAAAGGATATGGATATGTAGATCTGACAAACCTCCAAGAGGAGGAATGAAGGTTAATGCAGGTCAGGAACCACAGAGCCAGGCCAACTCTACTGTCTCCCCTTGCCCGAGTCTTCCAGGGGAACTAATGTCTGTCTTCTGTGCAATTGTAGCCCTTTGTACAAATCTCTTATAGCACAAATTCAAGGTACCATGGAAAATGTACTGACCCATTTCTCCTGTCTCCACCTTAGATGACTGGAATACTGAAGATATTAAGTAAATATCTGTTGAATAGATGAATGCATATGTGAATGGATAATTAAATGCAATCTATCCCTGTGGATCAAATATGTTCAAGCCTATGGGGAAAATGTTGTTAAAAGTAGTAACAGGGCTTCCCTGGTGGCGCAGTGGTTGAGAGTCCGCCTGCCGATGCAGCGGACATGGGTTCGTGCCTCGGTCTGGGAAGATCCCACATGCCGCGGAGCGGCTAGGCCCGTGAGCCATGGCCGCTGAGCCTGCGCGTCCGGAGCCTGTGTTCCACAACAGGAGAGGGCACAACAGTGAGAGGCGCGCGTACCACAAAAAAAAAAAAAAAAAAAGAACCAAGCTCATCAGTGTGAAGGAATACAAGGTACAAGGGAATGGCCCAGTTCATGTGCAGCAGGGTTGTCAGATTTTCTACTGTTACTAATTTTTGCAAATGATTTTGCAATTATTTTGTGCAATTCCTTTCACTACTTCCCTCTCTAGGATGATAAACATGTTAGTGAGTTAGAGAAAATAGGTTGCTCTGGTTGGCGGCGTGAAAACAGCCTGCAAGGGGTTAGTGCACCACGGCTAGCTGGGAAGGAGTCCGGGGAAAAATCTGGACCTGCTGAAGAGGCAAGAGATTTCTTCTTCCCTCTTTGTTTCCTGGTGCACGAGGAGAGGGGATAAAGAGCGCTGCTTAAAGGAGCTCCAGAGACGCGCACGAGCCGCGGCTAAAAGCGCGGACCCCAGAGACGGGCATGAGACGCTAAGGCTGCTGCTGCCGCCACCAAGAAGCCTGTGTGCGAGCACAGGTCACTATCCACACCCGCTTCCGGGGAGCCTGTGCAGCCCGCCACTGCCAGGGTCCCGGGATCCAGGGACAACTTCCCCGGGAGAACGCACGGCGCGCCTCAGGCTGGTGCAACGTCACTCCGGCCTCTGCTGCCACAGGTTCATCCAGCACTCCGTACCCCTCCCTCCCCCAGCCTGAGTGAGCCAGAGTCCCCGAAGCAGCTGCTCCTTTAACCCCGTCCTGTCTGAGCAAGAACGAACGCCCTCTGGCGACCTACAAGGAGAGGCGGGGCCAAATCCAAAGCTGAGCCCCCTGAGCTGTGAGAACAAAGAGAAAGGGAAATCCTTCCCAGCAGCCTCAGAAGCAGTGGATTAAAGCTCCACAATCAACTTGATGTACCCTGCATCTGTGGAATACCTGAATAGACAATGAATCATCCCAAATTGAGGAGGTGGACTTTGAGAGTAAGATTTATGATTTTTTCCCCTTTTCCTCTTTTTGTGAGTGTGTATGTGTATGCTTCTGTGTGAGATTTTGTCTGTATAGCTTTGCTTCCACCATTTGTCCTAGGGTTCTATCCGTCCGTTTTTTGTGTGTGTGTTTGTTTGTTTTTTCTTTTAAAAAAATTTTTTTTCTTAATAATTATTTTTTATTTAATAACTTTATTTTATCTTACTTTATTTTATTTTATCATCTTTCTTTTCTTTCTTTCTTTCTTTCTTTCTTTCTTTCTTTCTTTCTTTCTTTCTTTCTTTCCTTCCTTTCTTTCTTTCTTTCTTTCTTTCTTTACTTCTACTTTTTCTCCATTTTATTCTGAGCTGTGTGGATGAAAGGCTCTAGGCGCTGCAGCCAGGAGTCAGTGCAGTGCCTCTGAGGTGGGAGAGCCAACTTCAGGACACTGGTTCACAAGAGACCTCCCAGCTCCACATAATATCAAATGGTGAAAGTCTCCCAGAGATCTCCATCTCAACACCAGCACCCAGCTTCACTCAACGACCAGCAAGCTACAGTGCTGGACACCCTATGCTAAACAACTAGCAAGACAAGAACACAATCCCACCCATTAGCAGAGAGGCTGCCTAAAATCATAATAAGTCCACAGACACCCCAAAACATACCACCAGGCGTGGACCTGCCCACCAGAAAGACAAGATCCAGCCTCATCCACCAGAACACAGGCACTAGTCCCCTCCACCAGGAAGCCTACACAACCCACTGAACCAACCTTACCCACTGGAGGCAGACACCAAAAACAACGGGAACTAAGAACCTGCGGCCTGCAAAAAGAAGACCCCAAACACAGAAAGATAAGCAAAACGAGAAGACAGGAAAACACACAGCAGATGAAGGAGCAAGATAAAAATGCACCAGACCTAAAAAATGAAGAGGAAATAGGCAGTCTACCTGAAAAAGAATTCAGAATAATGGTAGTAAAGATGATCCAAAATCTTGGAAATAGAACAGACAAAATGCAAGAAACATTTAACAAGGACTTAAAAGAAGTAAAGATGAAACAAACAACCATGAACAACACAATAAATGAAATTAAAAATACTCTAGATGGGATCAATAGCAGAATAACTGAGGCAGAAGAATGGATAAGTGACCTGGAAGATAAAATAGTGGAAATAACTACTGCAGAGCAGAATAAAGAGAGAAGAATGAAAAGAACTGAGGAGATTCTCAGAGACCTCTGGGACAACATTAAATGCACCAACATTCGAAATATAGGGGTTGCAGAATAAGAAGAGAAAAAGAAAGGGACTGAGAAAATATTTGAACAAATTATAGTTGAAAACTTCCCTAATATGGGAAAGGAAATAGTTAATCAAGTCCAGGAAGCACAGAGATTCTCATACAGGATAAATCCAAGGAGAAATACGCCAAGACACATATTAATCAAACAGTCAAAAATTAAATACAAAGAAAACATATTAAAAGCAGCAAGGGAAAAACAACAAATAACACACAAAGGAATCCCCATAAGGTTAACAGCTGATCTTTCAGCACAAACTCTGCAAGCTAGAAGGGACTGGCAGGACATATTTAAAGTGATGAAGGAGAAAAACCTGCAACCAAGATTACTCTACCCAGAAAGGATCTCATTCAGATTTGATGGAGAAATTAAAACCTTTACAGACAAGCAAAAGCTGAGAGAGTTCAGCACCACCAAACCAGCTTTACAACAAATCCTAAAGGAACTTCTCTAGGCAAAAAACACAAGAGAAGGAAAAGGTCTACAATAACGAACCCAAAACAATTAAGAAAATGGGAATAGGAACATACATATCGATAATTACCTTAAATGGAAATGGATTAAATGCTCCCACCAAAAGACACAGATTGGCTGAATGGATACAAAAACAAGACCCATATATATGCTGTCTACAAGAGACCCACTTCAGACCTAGAGACACATACAGACTGAAAGTAAGGGGATGGAAAAAGATATTCCATGCAAATGGAAACCAAAAAGAAGCTGGAGTAGCAATTCTCATATCAGACAAAATAGACTTTAAAATAAAGACTATTAGAAGAAACAAAGAAGGACACTACATAATGATCAAGGGATCGATCCAAGAAGAAGATATAACAATTGTAAATATTTATGTACCCAACATAGGAGCACCTCAATACATAAGGCAAATACTAACAGCCATAAAAGGGGAAATCGACAGTAACACATTCATAGTAAGGGACTTTAATATCGTACTTTCACCATTGCACAGAACATCCAAAATGAAAATAAATAAATAAACAAAGGCCTTAAAGGATACACTAAACAAGATAGACTTAATTGATATTTATTAGACATCCCCTCCAAAAACAACAGAATACAAATTTTTCTCAAGTGCTCATGGAACACTCTCCAGGATATATCATATCTTGGGTCACAAATCAAGCCTCAGTAAATTTAAAAAACTTGAAATTGTATCAAGTATCTTTTCCGACCACAATGCTATGAGACTAGATATCAATTACAGGAAAAAATCTGTAAAAAATACAAACACATGGAGGCTAAACAATACACTACTTAATAATGAAGTGATCACTGAAGAAATCAAAAAGGAAATTAAAAAATACCTAGAAACAAATGACAATGGAGACACGATGACCCAAAACCTATGGGATGCAGCAAAAGCAGTTCTAAGAGGGAAGTTTATAGTGATACAATCCTACCTTAAGACAGGAAACATCTCGAATAAACAACCTAACCTTGCACCTAAAGCAATTAGAGAAAGAAGAAAAAATAAACCCCAAAGTTAGCAGAAGGAAAGAAATCATAAAAATCAGATCAGAAATAAATGAAAAAGAATGAAGGAAACGTTAGCAAAGATCAGTAAAACCAAAAGCTGATTCTTTGAGAAGATACAAAAAATTGATAAACCATTAGCCAGACTCGTAAAAGAAAAAAAGGGAGAAGACTCAAATCAATATAATTAGAAATGAAAAAGGAGAAGTAACAACTGACACTGCAGAAATACAAAAGATCATGAGAGATTACTACAAGCAACTCTATGCCAATAAAATGGACAACCTGGAAAAATGCACAAATTATTAGAAATGCACAATCTGCCAAGACTGAATCAGAAAGAAATAGAAAATATGATCAGACCAATCACAAGCACTGAAATTGAAACTGTGATTAAAAATCTTCCAACAAACAAAACCCCAGGACCAGATGGCTTCACAGGCGAATTCTATCAAACATTTAGAGAAGAGCTAACACCTATCCTTCTCAAACTCTTCCAAAATATAGCAGAGGGAGGAACACTCCCAAACTCATTCTATGAGGCCATCATCACCTTGATACCAAAACCAGACAAGGATGTCACAAAGAAAGAAAACTACAGGCCAATATCACTGATGAACATAGATGCAAAAATCCTCAACAAAATACTAGCAAACAGAATCCAACAACACATTAAAAGGATCATATACCATGATCAAGTGGGGTTTATTCCCGGAATGCAAGGATTCTTCAATGTACGCAAATCAATCAATGTGATACACCATATTAATGAATTGAAGGAGAAAAACCATATGATCATCTCAATAGATGCGGAAAAAGCTTTTGACAAAATTCAACACTGATTTATGATAAAAACCCTGCAGAAAGTAGGCATAGAGGGAACTTTCCTCAACATAATAAAGGCCATATATGACAAACCCACAGCCAACATCATCCTCAATGGTGAAAAACTGAAAGCATTTCCACTAAGATCAGGAACAAGACAAGATTGCCCACTCTCATCACTCTTATTCAACATAGTTTGGAAGTTTTAGCCACAGCAATCAGAGAAGAAAAGGAAATAAAAGAATCCAAATCGGAAAAGAAGAAGTGAAACTGTCACTGTTTGCAGATGACATGATACTATACACAGAGAATCCTAAAGCTGCTAGCAGAAAACTACTAGACCTAATCAATGAATCTCATAAAGTAGCAGGATACAAAATTAATGCACAGAAATCTCTGGCATTCCTATACTCTAATAAAGAAAAATCTGAAAGAGAAATCAAGAAAACACTCCCATTTACCATTGCAACAAAAAGAATAAAATATCTAGGAATAAACCTACCTTAAGGAGACAACAGACCTGTTTGCAGAAAATTATAAGACACTGATGAAAGAAATTAAAGATGACACAAATAGATGGAGAGATATACCATGTTCGTTGATTGGAAGAATCAACATTGTGAAAATGACTCTACTACCCAAAGCAATCTACAGATTCAATGCAATCCCTATCAAACTACCACTGGCATTTTTCACAGAACTAGAACAAAAAATTTCACAATATGTATGGAAACACAAAAGACCCCGAATAGCCAAAGCAATCTTGAGAAAGAAAAATGGAGCTGGACGAATCAGGCTCCCTGACTTCAGACTATACTACAGAGCTACAGTAATCAAGACAGTATGGTACTGGCACAAAAACAGAAAGATAGATCAATGGAACAGAATAGAAAGCACAGAGATAAACCCTCCCACATATGGTTACCTTATCTTTGATAAAGGAGGCAGGAATATACAGTGGAGAAAGGACAGCCTCTTCAATAAGTGGTGCTGGGAAAACTGGACAGGTACATGTAAAAGTATGAGATTAGATGACTCCCCAACACCATACACAAAAATAAGCTCAAAATGGATTAAAGACCTAAATGTAAGGTCAGAAACTAGCAAACTCTTAGAGGAAAACATAGGCAGAACACTCTATGACATAAATCACAGCAAGATCCTTTTTGACCCACCTCCTAGAGAAATGGAAATAAAAACAAAAATAAACAACTTGGACCTAATGAAACTTCAAAGCTTTTGCACACAAAGGAAACCATAAATAAGACCAAAAGACAACCCTCAGAATGGGAGAAAATATTTGCAAATGAAGCAACTGACAAAGGATCAATCTCCAAAATTTTAAGCAGCTCATGCAGCTCAATAACAAAAAAACAAACAACCCAATCCAAAAATGGGCAGAAGACCTAAATAGACATTTCTCCATAGAAGATATACAGACTGCCAACAAACACATGAAAGACTGCTCAACATCATTAATCATTAGAGAAATGCAAACCAAAACTACAATGAGATATCATCTCACACCAGTCAGAATGGCCACCATCAAAAAATCTAGAAAAAATAAATGCTGGAGATGGTTTGGAGGAAAGGGAACACTCTTGCACTGCTGGTGGGAATGTGAATTGGTACAGCCACTATGGAGAACAGTATGGAGGTTCCTTAAAAATCTACAAACAGAACTACCATATGACCATGCAATCCCACTACTGGGCATATACCCTGAGAAAACCATAATTCAGAAAGAGTCATGTACCAAAATGTTCACTGCAGCTCTATTTACAATAGCCCAGAGATGGAAACAACCTAAGTGTCCATCATCAGATGAATGGATAAAGAAGGTGTGGCACATATATACAATGGAATATTAGCCATAAAAAGAAACGAAATTGATCTATTTGTAATGAGGTGGATGGACCTAGAGTCTGTCATACAGAGTGAAGTAAGTCAGAAAGAGAAAGACAAATACCGTATGCTAACACATATATATGGAGTTTAAGGGAAAAAAATGTCATGAAGAACCTAGGGGTAAGACAGGAATAAAGACACAGACCTACTAGAGAATGGACTTGAGGATATAGCGAGGGGGAAGGGTAAGCTGTGACAAAGCGAGAGAGTGGCATAGACATATATACACTACCAAACGTAAAATAGCTAGCTAGTGGGAAGCAGCCGCATAGCACAGGGAAATCAGCTCAGTGCTTTGTGACCACCTAGAGGGGTGGGATAGGGAGAGTGGGAGGGAGGGATATGCAAAAGGGAGGAGATATGGGAACATATATATATGTATAACTGAATCACTTTGTTATAAAGCAGAAACTAACACACCATTGTAAAGCAATTATACTCCAATAACGATGTAAAAAAGAAAATAGGTTGTTCTGAATAACACTACTTAAATCAGTTCTCTACAATATGCTGAGGGCAATGTAACCTGGAGCCCAGACAGGAAGGACACCATTTATGTATCTCCCCTTCCAACCTGGAAAAGATGACTATCCCAAAGCCTGTGATCCTAAAGGCCTCTGTCCCCAGAGAAGGGAAGATGCCATTGCAAGGAGAATCCCCCTGAGTTCATGAGGACACCCCCTCAGGCAGATATGGGCAGTCACATATCATGCTTTCCTCCAGAGGAACAGAAATCCTGGGACTCCTTCTGAAGTGTGTGGACTCAAAAAGGCTGAGCTTCCCCCTCACACCTGTGGATCTGGCCTCCTCTTCCCACCAAACTGATACCTTGAAGGATTGAGAAGCAAATTATGCTTTCTCATAATTTTGGTCCTCCAAAAGATTAAAATTACTAGGAATTTGAATGGAGTCAGCAAGTCTCCCTGATCCTATAAAATGTTTGATGATTTTTACTATTGTGTGTCAGTACCTACACAAGAAAGAAATGCAGGATAATGACAGATATTGCTATAATACCTTTTCGTTTGTATTGGTAAATATAGATATGCATGGATCAATACTGGAAGATGTTAATCTTCCCTCCTTCCTTTTTTTCACCCTTCCTCCCTATCTCCCTTCCTTTCTTCTTTCCTTTCTTCCTTCATTTTCTGTTTTAATAGCAAGGTCTTAGTTTGTCATGAAAATCCTCTCTAAACAATTGTGTGAAGGAAAAGTTCCATTTGGCAGGAAGAGTTCAGGTACAGTTGGAATACGGCAATGAAAGGGACCCCTCAGAACATTCCCTGTGACCTTGACATTTACCCTTGAGGGAACTGAAACCTGGACATGGTCACAGATTTGCACAAGGTCCTTAGCCATTTGGGGGAAGATTGAAGCAGGTACTGACACAAAGATTTGGGAGCACGTCGTTGGTCTGGAGGTGATCCCTGAGGCATAGTCAAAGCGTAAGGAATTGAGACAGATAAGGGAGCAGAGACAACAGGGGTGTGCCCATGAGTGGGTTACCACTGTGGCCAGCAGGGGCCCAGTCCCACTTCAGAACCTTTGAAGTCCTCACAGGGCATACTTCAGAACTGTCCCACCAAAGGGCAAGGGACCTGAGGTGTTTTCACCAACATTTTCCCTCTCTGTTTGAGAATGTTCCTGAAAGTGTCAACTAGTCAGCACCTTGGCTGGTGCTGCACTGGTCCAGCCTGCTCCTGGGGCGGGGGAAAGCTCAAGGCTGAGAGGGATTTATGGGGACCATTGCTGAAGCTGCCTGTAACTTTGGTGGTGGGTCCAGGGATTTGAACATCAATGGTGTCTGCTACAGAGACTGACAAGGATGGCTCTTTCCGTGCATCAGTCTTCTTTGTAGAATCCTTTATTATTGCCTGAGGCTGGCTTGCTATGATGCTTGCATTTGGTTTCTGTAGTTTTGGAAACACTTCCATCAGCCCACGTGGAAGTCTCTGCTGTGCTCTTATTCCAGTATCTATGATTGTGAAAAGAACACAACAAAACTCCCAGCTGAAAGATCATAAAAAAAAAAGAGCTTATTCTGAGCAGCCTTTGCCTCTTACTAGCCTTGAACACCACCTCTAGCCTCCTGAAATCAACCTGACCTCAATTTCTCATCCACTTCCATGTAGGACTTTTGTGAGACAGGATATAATGTAGGTAAACGGCCTATATATATAGTGAGAGAGAGAGAGGAAAAGAGAGTGTGAGAGAGTGATACCAACTCAGGACACATTTACAAGAAGTAGAACATATATCTAGATGGATGCTTGGCCTGGGTCAGTGGGTCAGTATATCTATATGTATGTATCAATACCTCTATTTCTGTATCTATCTACCAACCCAGGCCAAGTTTCCATATCTATATGAATGTCTATATATACCTATATCTGTATCAACTCAGGGCACATTTACAAGTGGAACATATATATATGGAAATTTGGCCTGGATCAATACACACATATATATCTATAGATCTATATACAGATTTCTCTATATAGATATAGATATGATGCCACATTTACAAGAAATAGAACACAAATACTTGTTTTTTGGTATTCTGAGAGAGTCCATAAATATACATCACCACTTTAATGGAGGTATAGAGTGACTCCCCCACCCACTGTCCACATGGATAGATGAGCTACAGTGAATTGATGGACAAAATGCTTGGATTCTGCCATATCCAATCGTATTCCAATAATCAACACTGGCTTTGTGTTCCTTATGCTAAACATTCAGCTCTTGAAAAATATTCAGGAGTTTGGCTTTTATAGACACAAAATATGAGACATTTGACCCAAAGTAACATGAATAATTTAAAATAGTTTAAATAAGTAAAGAATCTTGAAAAAGATCGGTTTAAAGTGTGTATCATGAAAATAAGGATTTATATATATGAAGTTTCAAACTGCCTTTTTGTGACGTGGTAATGTGTATTTGTGCAGAGATACTCTGCCTTCATGATGTAAGATAAATTAATATTCTGGGGGTAACTAAATGAACAAATGCAGAATCCTTTGCCAGGACCCAGCCTAGCCAAGAGCTCGGAGGTGTCTTCCAGTCAGATGTAGAAGTGTGCATTGTCCTCCCACTCCTGCAGGACCACTTGTGACCACCCACACTCCCTGTGCAGCTGGAGAAGTGAGCCAGTCACACTAGAGAGAAATGTCTGACTCAGGTGCACCTCACTTTGGAACAAAACACTCCATCCCCTTCTTATTATTTTAAAATAAATTTATTTATTTATTTGTGGCTGCATTGGGTCTTCGTTGTTGTGCGCTGGGGTTACTCTACATTGCGGTGCGTGGGCTTCTCATTCCGGTGGACTTTCTGGTTGCGGAGTACAGGCTCTAGGCATGCAGCCTTCAGTAGTTGTGGCTCACGGGCTCTAGAGCGCAGGCTCAGTAGTTGTGGCACATGGGCTTAGTTGCTCCGTGGCATGTGGGACCTTCCCAGATCAGGGCTCGAACCCGTGTCCCCTGCATTGGCAGGCGGATTCTTAATCACTGCGCCACCAGAGAAGTGCCCCCAGCCACTTCTCAAGAAGTGAACATCTGGAGAAAACCCTACCTGGTGTCTTTCAGAGTCCCAGGCGAATCGTTTCATAGCCATTTTTTTGTTTGACAGGCAATAAATACTGGGTTGCTGATGTGGGTGTGATACTGTCCAGATACCCCAGGGACATCTACAGCTCCTTTGGCTTCCCTGGAAGGGTAAAGAACATCGACGCTGCCATTCATGAGGAGGAAACTGCAAAGACGTATTTCTTTGTCCCCAGTGAGTATTGGAGGTAAAGACAGACACTTGGAGCTCTTAGGGCATCAGATCCCTCCTTAGTGGAAGGAGAGTTGCCTTTTAAAATTATTCTCAAATTGTGCTGAAACTCCATCCTCCTTCTGTGAATGGATGCAGCCAGGCTGAGTGTCACTTAGTCCCCTGCCTGTTTTCATCACACAGTGCCTGTCCTTGGAAGGCAAGGGACTTGTAGGATTGAGTTCAAAAAGGAGATTTTTTAAAAGGATGGAGGCTGAGATAAAATTTGAATCAGATTTTTAGAGCTGATGCCTCTTTAGGGATGGTCTAGTCTGTCTGAGTCTCCCATAACCCTATTGAAACGGGACCCTTTCCAGTTAAAAGTTCCTATTAATTTATACCAATGATGCATCCACCCACAATTGTTTTAAGCAGCCTTTGGATTTCAGCAAAGTGGAGATAAAGATAGCACCTACCTCCCAGATTTGTTGTGAAGATTAAATGAATCAGTACACTCAAAGCACTTAGAACAGTGACTGGCACATGAAAAGTTCTTTGTGAATGCTAAGTGTTATTTTTTGTTATTGTATTTATCACACATTCCAATAATTTTTTTTAACCAGGTATGATGAAAACACGCAGTCCACAGATGCAGGTTATCCCAAAGAGATAATTCATGACTTCCCTGGAATTGGCAAAAAAGTTGATGCTGTTTTCCAAGATAGAGGTAAAGGCTATCCAGTTTCTCCATTTTGTTACCATTGACATAGCATATGTGCTGTTACTTAGATATGAAAGTAAATTGCATTCATGGAAACTTGTATGTTTTTTCAAGTATTCATGTGGAAAAACCACTATTTGTCTAACATGATCATTATCTTTCATTTTATTTCCAGGATTTTTCCATTTCTTTCATGGAAAAGGGCACTACAAATCTGATCCTAAAACTAAGCAAATTTTGGCCTCCCGAATACTAACAGCAGGTTCAAGTGCAGAAATAACTGATGGTTGACTCTCACAAAGGAGTTGGAGAAAACATTTCTACTCAGCCCAAAGAAGATGTTTTTCTGAGAAACCAGGTATTTCAGTATTTTATTTGAATCTCTAGGTAATAACAAGGCACAGACATATAAGTACAACCTTATTTAACCTCAGTCTGGACATATTGTATGTTAACTATGTTGTACTGCTTCATGAACTTACACAATTTAGTTTTAAGTGAGTGCTGAGGATGTCAAGGTCATAGTTCACCTTTAGGTTTTCATAGAGAAAAGCTTTTTACCAATATTCTATGATATTTTCAGTAATTACATTTCTCCTAGTAACCACATTCTCAAATATTTTGTCTCTAGGATAGGCATACTCACAATGCAAGTGTGTGGGAAAATATTTAGGATGTATAGAATTCAAGCACTCACCCTTCTCATGGAATATGCAGAACATAAGGGAAGGAAGACTAGTTATTGATCCTCCTCACTTATTTTAACTTCAAATTAAGCCTTAAGTCAAATAAAGGAAGGAATTTATTGAGCTTTGGTTAGGGGTTCTGGAGGGAGCACTGGATTAGGTAGTTTTATGTGTTCCCTCAGTTCCATTTTGGGGAGTTATCTCCAATTTCTCAGTGAGAAAAGTCAGAGATTGATGCCAGCACAACTCTGCACCCTCACTTTTACTGCATAACTATGAGTAAACTGCTTAGATTTCTCAGCTATTCTCCTAGCTATCTTCATAAAGTTAGCTCTTATCCCTAAATATTATTGTTGGGTCTTATTCCCCTGGTAGTTTTCCTTACAGGACGCTCTGAGTGCACTTCACGTTACATTTTGCAGGTGCAAATTTGCAGAAGTTAACTACTGCTGCTGAAAAAATATCAGTACTACACAGATTGTCTTTTTTCTCATTCAGTCAGATTATTTACCATAGGTTTCCTGTGGTGCTCTGTGATTAACAGTGCCTCAATTTTATAGCAAATTATTTGTACAATGTTTATTTTCAAATATTTTTTTCTGTTTACCAACATAATAAATACATGCTCAGAAATTTTGAGCAAGTTGCCAATTCCACTGTGGCTCCTTCCTCTGAACCAAAGCCAAGAAGTACAGGGGACTTCTAGTACAGGAAATACTAGAACCAGACACAAACAGTGAGAAAACTGTGAGTGAGCAGATAGACCCAACCAGCATGGGGGAGGAAATATCCTACAGGGGAGAGGCCGAAATGCCTCCAACTGGGGACAGGCTTTGGGAAGCACACTCTACTTGTGTCCTTTCTTCTCACATGTTGCTCTAGGTCCCGTGTCTGTATGGCAGGCCTGGAAGGCAGCAGGACAAGCAAGTAACAAGGGGATAACGTCAGGGCAGTGACCCAATTTCATTCACAGACAAAGCTCAAGTCCCCACTATGATCTACAAGGTCCTATATGCCCTTTCCCCATTACATGCACACCTTCACCTATTCTCTAATATTCTCCCCCTTGTTTACTCCATTCCAGCTGCATGGACTTCCTTGCTATTTTTTAACATGTGAGGTATATCCATACCTCGGTGCCTTTTCACTGGAATTCTCTTCCCTCAGGTACCTTCATGGATGACTCCCTCACTTATTTCTCAACTCTGTTGAAATGTAACCTTCTCAGTGAGGCCTTTGCTGGTTTACTCTTTTTAATATTACAACCTACACCACCCCTCCACACAAACATACACATATTCCCAATAGTTCTATACAGCCCTACAATTTTATTTTCCATATCTCTTATCACCTTCTAGCATACTATATAACTTAATCACTTATTATATCTACTGTTTATTGCCTGTTTTTCCTGCTATAATGGAAGTTCCATAAGAGGAAGGGCCATTGTTATGTTAACAAAAAAATGTTTTGTTTGATTTGGCTTTGGCATGTTTGTTTGTTTCACTGATATAACTCAAGAACTAAGTAGGTGCTCAAGAAAACATTTTAATAAATGTGTGCCGAATTGATGCTGGACGCCAGCAAAGCTGGGAAGTCAATAACAAAGTATATAGTCAGCTTGACCAACTCCTGAAGGACTCTTCTTTCTGTCCTTCCCAGGCAAGACAGTAGAGAATTACAAACATGGCAGCAGCCCCCAGAATGCTTAGAAGCTGAAAGAGAATTTCTGTGTGGTCCCTCATGGGAGGATCCATTGATGAGAGTGAGAGGTGAGAGTAACTTGGTGCAGACTTTATCACCAAACACCGTGTCCTGAGATGCTTCAATTCCATCCTAGTCCCCAAAGTGTCAAAGAGAACAAGCCAGGATCCAGGTTTTAACTCATCTAAAGAGGCCAGGGAAACTACAGTCCCATGGAAATTTGAAATCACAAGAGAAATATGAACTTGGAATGCATATATATGCCATTTCATCCAGAATATGTAAAAAGGTCCTACCAACTGCTAATAAAATGACAAATAGGCCAGTTAAAAATGCACAGAGGTATTAAATTGGATTCTTCACAAAGAAAGACATATAAATGATCAATAAACACATGAAAAATATACTTACCATCATTAGTTATCAAGAAAATAAAATTCTCATAAGGTACTACTATAAACCACTAAAATAATTAATATTAGTAAGACTGACAACACCAAATGTTGATGAGAAGCCAAAACATCTACAGCCCTCATACAATATGGAAATTGCTCACAAAGTTAATTATGTACTAAACTTATGACCTTTTCTACATATTTTCCCAAGCTCAATGAGCACATAATACACAAAAGCCTTGTTCAAGAATGTTCATAGCAGCTTTATTCATGATAGCCCAAGTCTGGAAACAGAGATATATTCATACAATAGAATATTACATAAAAATGAATATTACATAGAAAGGAAAGTGAATGACCTTCTACTACTGGCATACCTCATTTTATTGCACTTTGCAGATATTGTGTTTTTTACAAATGGAAGGTTTCTTATAACCCTGCATCAAGCAAGTCTATTGCCACCATTTTCCCAACAGCATTTGCTAACTTTGTGTCACTGTGTAACATAATTCTCATAATATTTCAAACTTTTAAAGTATTATTATATGCGTTATGTGATCGTGATCTCTGGTGTTACTATTGTAATTGTTTTGGAGCACCACAAACCACACCCATATAAGATGGCAAGCTTAATTGATAAATGTTGTGTGTGTTCTGACTGCTCCAATGACCAGATGTTCCCCATCTCCCCATCTTCTCTGGCCTCTCTATTCCCTTAGACACAGCAATATTGAAATTAGTCCAGTTAATAACCCTACAATGGCCTCTAAGTGTTCAAGTTGCACATCTCTCACTTCAAATAAAAAGCTAGAAATGATTCAGCTTAGTGACGAAGGCATATCAAAAGCTGAGTTAGGCCAAAAGCTAGACATTTTGTGCCAAAAGTTTAGCCAAGTTGTGAACGCAAAAGAAAAGCTCTTGAAGGAGAGTAAAAGTGCTACTCCAGTGAACACAAAAATGATAAGAAAGCAAAACTTCTTTATTCTACTATCACCATATGGCACATGTGGCGAAACTTTAGTCACTTTCCTATTAATACTGGGAATAAGGGAAGGATGCCTACTATCACTGATATTTGTTCAACATAGTCCTGGAACTCTGGTCAAAAACTGACAAGAAAAATAATAATGGATATAGAGATTAAAAGGGAAGAGTCCAAATTACCATTATTTTCAGATAATTAGGTCATTTACGTAGAGAAACCCAAAAGAATCAAAACCCTTTAGACAGAAGAGAAATTTTAGTATTTCCAAATATAACATTAACATATCATAATCATTTATATTCCTATATACTCACAATAAAAAGTCGGTAAAATATAGAAAATAAAACACTAATGGCTACAGTAAAATCTACAATCTACCTAGGAAATAATCTAGCAAAAATAGACCTTAACCTTAATAACTAAAATTTTAAGAGCTATTAGAGATATATAAGAAAAACTGAATACCATATTCATGAATAAATGACCTAAAGAGATGAAATAATTTAAAGATGATCTTTTCCCAAAATTAATTTATAAATGTAATGAAACTTCAATTCTATCCAAACAGTATTATTTGGAAAACAAAAACACTGATTGTGAAGTTTTTATGAAGGAATAAATACACACAAAGAGCTAAGAATTTTGACAAAGCATAAAGAAAGAAAGAGTCCCACCAGACACTGACGTTCTCACAAAACCATTATAAAACTAATACAGGAGCACAGATAGAAGCTAACGGAACCAAATATGAGTCAAGAAACATATCTTTGGCATGATAGAGGAGGCATCACAAGTTAGAAGGTAAAGAATAAATAGTAAATAATGTTTGGAGAAAATTGGTATACTATATGGAAAAAATAAAGGTGGATTCTTTCTCCCGTTTGGTGTTCATGATTAATACTCTTCACCATGTATTGGGTTGACCAAAATGTTCATTAAGGTTTCCCAAACGTTTTGGTCAACACAATATTTCCAGCTCTCCACCTACTGGACACATGGAAGTATTACACTGCCTGGCTTACTGGCAGTGGGTGGGGCCACATGACTAGCTCGAGAGTGAATTGTGAGTGGTGGTGGCATGCGGCTCCTCTGGGCTGGAACATTTAATTGCCTGCACAGAACCCTTCAGACGTCTTTTTCCATCCAACATAACAACTGATAGAATTCAAAACTATGGCTCCTCCGGAAATCTGGGAAACAAGGTTACTACCATGAGAAGAGCCCCTCTGTCCAACCAGGATGGATGCATAGCATGAGCAAGAAGTAAACTTTTATTGCTTTAAGAAACATTGAAGAATTCAGAGCTTATAACCACAGAATAATTTAACCTATCCTCTTTGGTATAAACCACATACAAAATTAAACTTTGAATGGATTTAAGATCTCAAAGTTAAAAACTATAAAAAATAAGTGAAAAAATCAATAGAATATTTTTGTTACCTTAAGATGGAGAAGAATATCTCAAACAACACCAAAAAAAGCATAAACTATAAGAGGTAAATTGATAAGTTTGACTACATCAAAATTCAAAAATTATATTAAATGAGGGACATCAAAAACAAGGCAAGGAAAAATTGAAAGATAGAGAAGATATTTGCAACATATGAAACTAAAGAAGGATTAATATGAGGTCCATACAGGAAATTCCTCCAATTCAACATGAAAAAGATAAGTAATTCAATAGAAATACAAGTGAAGGAAATAAGCTAGCAATTAACAGGAGAAGAAACTTAGGGAACCAAGAGCATCTGAAGAGATATTCAATGCAACTTTTCTTTTTCTTTTATATTAACATTTTTATTGGAGTATAATTGCTTTACATTGGTGTTTTAGTTTCTGCTTTATAACAAAGTAAATCAGTTATACATATACATACATTCCCATTACTCCTCCCTCTTGCATCTCCTTACCAACCTCCCTATCCCACCCCTCTAGGTGGCCACTAAGCACCAAGCTGATCGTCCTGTGCTATGTGGCTGCTTCCTACTAGCTATCTATTTTACATTTGGTAGTGTATATATGTCCATGCCATTCTCTCACTTCAACCCAGCTTACCCTTCCCCCTCCCCATGTCCTCAAGTCCATTCTCATCTGCATCTTTATTCCTGTCCAGGCCCTAGGTTTTCCAGAACCATTTTTTTTTTTGGATTCCCTATATATGTGGTAGCATATGGTATTTATTTTACCCTTTCTGACTTACTTCACTCTGTATGATAGACTCTAGGCCCATACTCCTCACAATAAATAACTCAATTTCATTTCTTTTTATGGCTGAGTAATATTCCATTGTGTATATGTGCCACATCTTCTTTATCCATTCATCTTAGGTTGCTTCCATGTCCTGGCTATTGTAAATAGAACTGCAATGAACATTTTGGTACATGACTCTTTTTGAATTATTGTTTTCCCAGGGTATATGACCAGTAGTGGGATTGCTCGGTCATATGGTAGTTCTATTTTTAGTTTTTTAAGGAACCTCTATGCTGTTCTCCATAGTGGCTGTATCAATTTACATTCCCATCAACAGTGCACGAGGGTTCCCTTTTCTCCACACCCTCTCCAGCATTTATTGTTTGTAGATATTTTGATGATGGCCATTCTGACTGGTGTGAAGTGATAAGTCATTGTAGTTTTGATTTTCATTTCTCTAATGATTAGTGATGTTGAGCATCCTTTCATGTGTTTGTTGGCAATCTGTATATCTTCTTTGGAGAAATGTCTGTTTATATCTTCTGCCCATTTTTGGACTGGGTTGCTTGTTTTTTGATATTGAGCTGCATGAGTTGCTTATAAATTTTGGAGAGTAATCCTTTGTCAGTTGCTTCATTTGCAAATATTTTCTCCCATTCTGAAGGTGGTCTTTTCATCTTGTTTATGGTTTCCTTTGCTATGCAAAAGCTTTGAAGTTTCATTAGGTCCCATTGTTTATTTTTGTTTTTATTTCCATTTCTCTAGGAGGTGGGTCACAAAGGATCTTGCTGTGATGTACATCATAGAGTGTTCTGCCTATGTTTTCCTCTAAGAGTTTGATAGTGTCTGGCCTTAAATTTAGGTCTTTAATCCATTTCGAGTTTATTTTTGTGTATGGTGTGAAGGAGTGTTCTAATTTCATTCTTTTACATGTAGCTGTCCAGTTTTCCCAGCACCACTTATTGAAGAGGCTGTCTTTTCTCCATTGTATATTCTTGCCTCCTATATCAAAGATAAGTTGACTATAGGTGCGTGGGTTTATCTCTGGGCTTTCTATCCTGCTCCATTAATCTATATTTCTGTTTTTGTGCCAGTACCATACTGTCTTGATTACTGTAGCTTTGTAGTGTAGTCTGAAATCAGGGAGCCTGATTCCTCTAGCTCCGTTTTTCTTTCTCAAGATAGCTTTGGCTATTCAGGGTCTTTTTTGTTTCCATACAAATTGTGAAATTTTTTGTTCTTGTTCTGAAAAATGCCATTGGTAGTTTGATAGGGATTGCAGTGAATCTGTAGATTGCTTTGGGTAGTATAATCATTTTCACAATGTTGATTCTTCCAATCTGTGAACATGGTATATCTCTCCATCTGTTTGTATCATTTTTAATTTCTTTCATCAGTTTCTTATAGTTTTCTGCATACAGGTCTTTTGTCTCCTTAGGTACATTTATTCCTAGGTATTTTCTTGTTTTTGTTGCAATGGTAAATGGGAGTGTTTCCTTAATTTCTCTTTCAGATTTTTCTTCCTTAGTGTATAGGGATGCAACAGATTTCTGTGCATTGATTTTGTATCCTGCTACTTTACCAGATTCATTGATTAGCTCTAGTAGTTTTCTGGTAGCAGCTTTAGGATTCTCTATGTATAGTACCATGTCATCTGCAAACAGTGACAATTTTACTTTTTTTCTGATATGGATTCTTTTTATTTCTTTTTCTTCTCTGATTGCTGTGGCTAAAACTTCCAAAACTATGCTGAATAGTAGTGGTGAGAGTGGACAACCTTCTCTTGTTCCTGATCTTAGTGGAAATAGTTTCAGTTTTTCACTATTGAAAATGATGTTGGCTATGGGTTTGTCATATATGGCCTTTATTATGTTAAGTTACCTCTATACCTACTTTCTGGAGGGTTTTTATCATAGATGAGTGTTGAACTTTGTTGAAAGCTTTTTTGCATCTATTGAGATGATCATATGGTTTTTATTCTTCAGTTTGCTAATATGGTGTATCACATTAATTGATATGTGTGTATTGAAGAATCCTTGCATTCCTGGGATAAACTCCACTTGATCATGGTGTATGGTCCTTTTAATGGGCTGCTGGATTCTGTTTGCTAGTATTTTGCTGGCGATTTTTGCATCTATGTTCATCAGTGATATTGGTCTGCAGTTTTCTTTCTTTGTGACATCTTAGTCTGGTTTTGGTATCAGGGTGATGGTGGCCTCATAGAATGAGTTTGGTAGTGTTCCTCCCTCTGTTATATTTTGGAAAAGTTTGAGAAGGATAGGTGTTAGCTCTTCTCTAAATGTTTGATAGGATTCACCTATGAAGCCATCTGGTCCTGGGCTTTTGTTTGTTGGAAGATTTTTAATCACTGTCTCAATTTAAGTGCTTGTGATTGGTCTGTTTATATTTTCTACTTCTTCCTGGCTCAGTCTCAGAAGGTTGTGCTCTTCTAAGAATTTGTCCATTTCTTCCAGGTTGTCCATTTTATTGGCATATAGTTGTTTGTAGTAATCTCTCATGACCCTTTGTATTTCTGCAGTGTCAGTTGTTACTTCTCTGTTTTCATTTCTAATTCTATTGATTTGAGTCTTCTCCCTTTTTTTCTTGATGAGTCTGGCTATTGGTTATCAAATTTGTTTATCTTTCAAAGAACCAGCTTTTAGTTTTATTGGTCTTTGCTATTGTTTCCTTCACTTCTTTTTCATTTTTTTTCTGATCTGATCTTTATGATTTATTGCTTTCTTTCTGCTGACTTTCTGGTATTTTTGTCCTTCTTTCTCTAATTGCTTTAGGTGTAAGGTTAGGTTGTTTATTTGAGATGTTTCCTGTTTCTTGAGGGAGGATTGTACTGCTATAACCTTCCCTCTAAGAACTGCTTTTGCTGCATCCCATAGGTTTTGGGTCATTGTGTTTTCATTGTCATTTGTGTCTAGGTATTTTTTTTATTTCCTCTTTGATTTCTTCAGTGAACTCTTTGTTATTAAGTAGTGTATTGATTAGCCTCCATGTGTTTGTATTTTTTACAATTTTTTTCCTGTAATTGATATCTAGTCTCATAGCATTGTGGTCAGAAAAGATACTTGATACAATTTCAATTTTCTTAAATTTACCAAGGCTTGATTTGTGACCCAAGATATCTCTCAGTCCTACTTTTTAATCATGGAAATACGGATGTAAACAAGATACAAAGGTATATCCATTAAAATGGCAGAAATTAGAAATTCTGATAAAATTAATTGCTGAGAAAAAGATGGAGAATATAAACATTCATTTACAGTTGGTATGAGTGTTCATTGGTACAACCATTGTGAAGCAATATCTTCTAGTATTGTAAGAATGCCTAAGCCCTAACCCCAGCAATTCCACTCCTGGGTATAAATTCTAACCATGGTCCATAGGAGACTTATAGGTGGATGACTATTAAAGAACTATTTGACAGCAGGGAGGTAGTAGCAGCCTGGGTGGCCTTTGTTTAGTGACTGACAAATAGGATGTGAGCTATCTATATCTATCTACCTATCATCTATCTATCTATCTATCTGTCTATTTGTATTACCAGAATACTACGCAGCAGTGAGAAGCAGTACACTAAAGTAACTTCAGAGCAGCAAGGACTGACCTCAAAGATGAAGTGTTTATTGAAAATGTAAGAAACAGGATGAAATATAAAGAACAGTGCCATTTAAAAAAAATAATAAGATCCGCATACAAAACAACACTATATATTTTTCAGCAATATATGCAGAGTTAAATGAACATTTGGAAGGAAAACTAGAAGGAAATATATTAAATATTTTGAGGCAGCAGAGGGTATTTGTGCTGTGGATGGTAAAGAGAAGAACGGTGAGAAAAATAATAAAAGGTGTCTATATAGACTAATAAGGATAATGTGTCATGAACTGAGGGCTGTGTGTAACAAAATTTGAGTTAAAAAAAAGAAAGAAAAAAGAAGGGAAATGGAAAAGGAAGGAGAAGGGAAGAGAAAGAAAGGGAAGGAAAGGAAATGGGAGAAAGGAAAAGGAAAGAAAACTTGAAAAATACTAAATATTTCAAAAATAGAACACGAATCATCTGTAATCTTACCACCCAATGATAAGCACTGTTAATACTTTGGGCTATTAACTTCTGGTATTTTTAATGCTTATGCTTTTCTTTATAAATATGAAAATATATTGTGCCTACTTTTTTACAGCCTGAATTCTTCACATAGTAAATATCATGATATTAAGTAGTCCCTATGTATGTATTAACTGAAAAAGTACTTACTGATCACATACTATGTGGATGCTCTATTTTAGGCATTTTGGATACCTCAGTAAACAAAACAATGAGAGCTGTTTTTGTGGGGTTCAAGGAAAACAGATACTAAGTAGTCAATATAATTTTTTTAAGTATATAGGAAGATGACACATGTCATGGGGGAATAAGAAAAAGTTCACAGGAAGAGGAGAATGAAGGGTGCTGGGGAGGGCGTGTCAACTGAGTCACTGATTAATTAGAATAGTCAGGTTAGGATTTATTGGCAAGTTGTCCTTTAAGAGCAGACTTAAAGAAGAGCAGGACCTAGGCGTGTGAAAGCCCGAGGAAGAGTGTTCAAGTAGAGGGAATAGTCAAGGCAAGGACCCTAAGATAGAATATGCATGATGGAGTCAAGGAAAAGCAAGTAGCTTATGAGGCTCCGGCAGAGCAAGGGAAGCCAAGAATAGGAATTGAGGTAAGAGATGGGCCAGATCAGAAAGGCCCTTGTAATCCATTGAAGGACTTTCATTTTCACTCTGGGTAAAATCAAAATTGGGACCTCTTGCAGCATTTTGAGCAAAGTAATGTATGCTGACTGCTGTGTTGAGCATACATTGTAGAGTAGCCAGAACAGAAACAAGAAGGCCTATTGTCCTGGCAAGAAATGATGGTAGTTCAGACCAAGGTAGCAGTGGAGCAGAAACATGAAAGAAATCATTTCCATGCTTCCTTCTCTTCTCTGCACGGATATCAATTTTCTTGCAGGTTCTTCTGTACCTCATTTCTGTTGATGGTAGGTAGTCATCAAGTCTTCAACCGTTATTTGACAGACTTAAAATATTTTCTTCTACCAGCAAATTGTGCAAATTGTCCAAAGCAAATTGTGACATGTATGACAGCCACTGTGTGACCATAGATGGCCCTATCAGTGACCTTCTAAAACTGCTACCTACAACATGACATTAAGATTTTCTTCTGTTAATGGAGTACAAAATTGTGTGCTTAGGGAGTGTGTGGACACTCTGTGGAGTTCTCATTCTGTTTTCTCACCTGCAGCCAACTATGCATTTTAATGGGCCTTGGCTGAGTCTCCAATGCTCAGTTCTCCAAGTAACCTGCCTCGTTCAAACCCTTGCTAAGTGAGATAACGGCCATCTGTGTTCACGTTTCTGTTTCAGACTACTGACCTGATCAAACAGCTCACTGCCCAGACGGATTCTGGGCACCCTCTAGTAGTTTTACATGGGCATGACCACCACTAGCTTGGCTAAGGATGACAGGTCTCTTCCATGACTTGATTTAGGTCTTGTTTACTACTCTACAGCAGCCTAGCCTTGGAGAATCTGACATTTTACACTCGGGACACACTGTAGTCCTGGAAACTTCTTCTATATCTAATAACAATCTTTAATCTTTAGCATTAAGACATAGAAAAATGTCTGGACGGAGACATATCAAAACGCTAACAGTGGTCATCTCCAGAGGATGGGAGTGGAGTGAGGTGGGGGGTTTGGGGAACTTCACATTTACTTTTCATACTTCTGCGTGTTTGAAATTGTTTTCTTTTTTTTAACAGCATATTCCTGTATTACTAGAATACTTTTAAAATAAAATAAATCTTTTGAATAGCCCTTTGTAGTTTATAGTCTGCTTTTCATCTATTACCTCTTTAGAACCCATGGCTATCCTGTGAGATACTTTCCTAATCAGTTGTCAGAGAACTCTTATCTATTATTTTGCACTATGTGCAGACACTTTCCATGCAAATCTATATTTAATCATCATGACAATCATACTGTGTAGCTGATATTGCCACCATTTTGCAGGAGGAAACTGAGGCTTATGGATGTGAAGTGAATTGTTCAAGGTTCCACAGCTGTAAGTGGCCAATCAGAGATGTGAAATTGAGGCACAGAGATAAAGGAACTTGTCCATGGTCAAGTAAACGGTAGAAAGGGGTCAAACCCAGGTCTCCAGACTTCCACTCCACATACAAAAGATAAACTAGCTGCCTGTGAGGGCCCTGGGACTTCGGCTCAGGCTCCTCTGAAGTTCTGTCCTCATGTGCAAGGCAACCACACTTGAAGAATTTGGAGGAAGGAAGAGTCGGAATATTCCTATGGGGACCTTAGTGTAACATTTGAACTAAAGAAGCTACTAAGGTAAAAGGTGACCTCCAGGGTATGACTTTGTTGAGCTTTAATGGAACGAGTTTGGATCGAAGTTATGAAACAAAAACTGAATTCCCAAATCCACTTACATTACACACCTGCTAGCCATGTGACCTTGGGTAATTCACTTAGCCTCTCTGATCCTCGATTTCTGTATTGCTTTAAAAACCCATACTTAAGAGATTTACATGAAAGTGATCTTGCAAAGGCACTTACTACAGCCCCTGATTTATAATGGGTGTTTAGTAAGTACTCAAATGGGTACCAGGTTGGGTGTAGGTCATCCTGGGATTATAGGGCATGATCTCCTAAAGGACTTTCGAACCACATGCAGACCCACAGATTCTCAGGTGCCCTTCTCTGTGCAGTCACTCCACACATTTACTGGCCACCCCCATCTCTTCCCATTGAAAATTATTGCCCCAAAGATGTCCACACTCAAATCCCTGGACATCTGTGAATATGCTAATTTACATGGCAAATGAGACTTTACAAGTGTTACTAAGGTTAAAGACCTTGAACTGGGGAGAGTATCCATGTGGGCCCAATCTAATTACCAGAGAACCTTTCCCAGCTGTGGTCAGGGAAAGATGTGATGTCAGAAGAAGGGTTAAAGAGAAGCACTCATTCTGGCTTTGAAGACGGAGGAAGGAGGCCACAGCTGAGGCACACAGGCAGCCTTTAGGGACTGAAAGCAGCAAGGAATCCAGTTCTCCCCTGGAGCCTCCAGAAGGAAAAAAAACCATGCTGACACCTAGATTTTAGCCCAGTGAGACCCATATCAGACTTCAGACTATACAACTGTAAGAGAATACATCTGCCTTGTTTTAAGCCACTAAACTTATGGTAATTTGTTACAGCACCCATAGGAAACTAATACACAGCAGTATGTAGATAGCCAGTCACCAAAAGGCCTATGTGGTGTCTTTCTGATATTCCAGGTTTAAAGAGTTGAGAACCATTGATCAAGACAAGGGAGAACAGTATCAAGTGGGGTCCCTAAAGATGTGAGACAGAGTTTATTCAGATGAGCTCTCGACTCCAGTGGTGCCAGGCAAGGGGGAGGCTGGGCCAGGAGGGGACAAGGGCAGAGGTGCAACGTGAGGAAGCACTGGATGAGGCCTCCAAGAATCTGAGTGTGAGGGGAAGTGTGCGAGGACGGTGGTGATGAGAAGGCCATTGGTGTGTTTTGTTTTGTTTTGCTCTGACGGCATTTGCAGACAGAGGGGGAAGGCGTCAATGAGGGAAAAGAAAAAGAGTGGGGAGAAGGTTTAAAGAGAACAGACTCTGGTGTAGAAATACAAAGAGAGATCCGTGGACACAAGGAAGGGCAGTTATCAGGAGTCTGGGATGAGGGAAATCAGATTTTTGTGACAGAAACTGAGGTAATTTGCCTATGGTAGGAGGTAGTATCTCTTGGTATAGCAAGGTGGGCATGAGACTGAATAACCGGGAGTGGAGAAGATTCAGAAAACACACACCTCAGGAGAAACGAAAAACAAGACATCCCAGCCATAGAGCTGGACTGCTTGAGGAGGGAAGAGAATTTGGGCAAATTCAGTCAGCAGTTGCCTCCCACCAGAAACAGAGCAGCTTGGAATGGAAATGCCTATCATGTTGTGGTCTGTTCTCATGGGTCTCTGTCAAACGGGTATGTGTACAGTTACTGACTATCGCTGGGTCATTTTTTTTCTCCTTTTTGTCTTATCCTCAACACCCTCCAGTTGGGAGGGGAGTTGAAAAGGAAATGTTTGGTAAATGGAAATGTTTGGTAAATGGAAATGTTTGAAGCTAATAAACAAGGTAGGGATTGGATCCTTGTTGCCAACAGTAGCCGTCTCATAGGCCTGGGCCATCACTGCTGCTCAGCCAGGCTTTACTGGCCTCAGCTGCCAGTTGAATTTATTACCACAGCTTTTGTAAGTCACCTCCAATTCCTTCAGGCTCAAGCCCTGACCTGGCTCCCACCTGCCAACCTCAAGACAACAGCTCTTATGTTATCCAGACAATAGATATTATCCAGTGTAGATTCCCCAGTGTATGTCTGTGTTGTGAATGGTTGCCCCGGAGATGAGTTGTGTGGTGACCCAGGCTCCCGCCTGTCTTCCTCAACCTCATTTATTCACCACCCATCCTCGAACAAAGAGAGATATCTCTCCTCTTCTTGTAGGAAGACCCATGGCCATCCCCAGGGCCAGGTCCTTTCACTACAACTTTTATACCATCCTTCAATTGTTCTCCTCCCCACCCTAGTCTGTCCTAGGCACTGTGACCATGTTAGCTTTATTAACTCATCTCAGATCACTACTAGGCCCAGAAACCAAAAATGACTGCTTTTTATTGACCTTTTTGATGTTCAGTCCCTGCCATTCCACCATCTGGTTCCAACCTACCTTTCCAACGTGTTTCCCTTTATAAATTCTATCCTTACAACCCCAGTACCTTGTTAGTCTCCACATATAAACCAAGGTTTCTGTGATATTGTGATTTATAAGAAATATATATTTGGTCATTCAGAACCACAGTTTCTGAGTCACAGCTCACAAAACCCATGGGATTTCCCAAGTGTTGAGAATGATAAAGGTGTCTTTTGTTAATGAGGTGACTTTTGGAAAATGCCTAAGAATGGAGGCTGGTCACTGAAAGATACAACCATATGATTAAATGTTGGAACTCTCAGCACGACCCACTGATCTCTGGGGAGAGGGGCAGGGGAGGAGGTTGAGTAAGAGCTGGGCAGGGGAGGAGGTTGAGTAAGCTGCCAATGGCCAATGATTTAATCAATCGTGCCTATGCAATGAAGCCTCCATAAAAACCCAAAAGGACAGAGTTTGGCGAGCTTCCAGGTTGGTGGCCATGTGGAAATGAGTGCCCCTCCCCACACACCTTGCCCTATGCATCTCTTCCATTGGGCTAATTGTGAGTTATATCCTTTTATAATAAATGAGTGGTTTACTAACTAAAATGTTTTGCTGAGTTCATGAGCTGTTCTAGAAAATTAATCAAACCCAAGGAGAAGGCCGTGGGAACTCCTGATTTATCGCCAGTTGGTCAGAAGTACAGGTGATAACTTGGGCTTCTGACTGGCGTCTGAAGTGGTGGGGTCGGGGAGAGTCTTGTAGAACTGAACCCATAACCTGTGGAATCAGATATTCTCTCCAGGTAGTGTCAGGACTGAGTTGAATTCTCAGAAACCCTGCTGGTGTCCAAGAATACCTTGTCGGATTTGTGGTGACCCCACCCCCACTCCGAAAACACACACACACACACACACACACACACACACACACATTGAAATTGCATCTCAGAATACCAAGTCTCTCATATCTCTGCCTTTGCTCTTTGTTTCTTCTAATTCCACCCTCATTACCTGAATATCAATGCCAAAATTCAGTCCATTGTTTGAAATTTATCTCAAGGCCACTCCCTCCATGAAGTCTCTGCTGATCTCTTCAATGAGTGTGATTGTTCCTTCTCTTGAACCCTTAAGGTGTGGATGTTCACGTTCTTGTGTATGTTCTCTATACTCTCTTACAAAGGGGTTCTTAACTCATTCTCAGAATCACTTGGGATGCTCCCTAAAATTATGTATGCCTGTGCCCTACCCCAGAGATTCGGACTTGGGGGCTGGAGTGGAGCCCACTTATCTGTATTTTTTTTATATTTATTTATTTATTTGGCTAAGCCCAGTCTTAGTTGCAGCACACAGGTTATTCCTTGCCACATGCAGGATATTTAGTTGCAAGCATGCATGTGGGATCAAGTTTCCAAACCAGGGATTGAACCAAGGACCCCTGCATTGGGAGCTCAGAGTCTTAGCCACTGGACCACCAGGGAAGTCCCACACTTATCTGTATTTTTAATACAGACTCTGATGTAGAGCCAAGACTGAGAACTACTGCCTTATTTTGAATTTTTCCTCACTGAGAGAACAAAGGAGAGATTACCAGGAAAGATAAATGGAAAGGTATGTTGGAATCAGATCTCTAGACCTCACTTTCCTTATCTTTAAAATAGGGATAATAACCCCTTCTTCCTTGCATTATTATGAACCTAAAGGGAGATAATATATAGCCAACATCTAAGGCTGAGTCCTAAGAGTGAAGACACCACACACATTCCCTCACTTGACAGTAAAGACTGCCAGCTTAGTGCAGTGTTTAGTACATGATGGCTTGTGTGATTTTTAACTTAACCATTTATACTCTGTGTGAAGGGTGTGTAACTTACACACATATGTTCCCTGGCTGCCCTGAGCTCTGGATGCTGAAGGAAGCTGTATGGAAGTTACTTCATCACTCAGTGGCTTAACCTTGAAGCACTTCTCTTTCTGGAAAAGAGGAGCTTTTCAACATTGCTAACTCCACTTGTAGCATGGACATAAGAACGATGATGGCCATAACTTCATCACACTCACAATACAGGGAAGAGGGCACAGGAGGGTTTACATGGAGCTCCCACATACACTCTCTCATCCAATCCTCCTGAGGCCATACGAGGGAGATGTTAATGTCCCAGTTTTATAGATGTGGAAGTCAAGGCTCAGAAGAACAGATGATTTGCTAAAAGTTACATAAGTAGGAAGTGGCAGAACTACAATTCGAACCCAGTTAGTGTAATTTCACATCTGATGTTCTTTACCTTCACCACAACTGACCCCAACAATTATCTGTTCATTTGATCAGGGGGTAGAGACGTCCATCCTGATCATCACAGTTCAAAACTGCTTGATGCAGAAGACATTTTGCCTGTGAATGAATCAAAGGTCCACCTGCGTCACTGGGTAAACTTCTGTACTTAGTGTGTGCTGTTTCCTCTACCGCTCACATTCCCCATTGGCAAACTCCCACTCAGCTTTCAAGATTCAGCACACAGGATCACCTCCAGGTAGCTTTCCCTGCTGCCTATGCCCACTCCAGCTAGCTAGACACATTCTTCTCCTTTTTTCTCTCTTTTAAACTAAAGAGAAAACAAACTATATCTATGCAATCAGTTCCTTCTTGTTGGGCTGAAAAAGCAAAACTAAGCTGTAAAATTACAAGTTGCTACCTCTGCTATGGAACAGCACATCGGGTGATCAGACAAGGTTGCTATCTACAGGGGGTGGCATTATGGAGACAGAATGGTCCTCCATTGTCATTCATTGTCTCTGTCCAAAACTAAATTTCCACTGTCTTTTTTACTTGCTCTGAAATTCATATTATGGGGAACAAAGACTTCATTAAAAAAAAAAGTTAGCTCGTTTGTCTTTTTTTTTTCTAGTAAGAAATTGGCTTAAATGGCCCCTAAGTGCACACTAAAATGGAAATGACTGATAGCTGGTCTTTTCCCAGAAGCAGGTTTTCAGAGGAGAGAGAGCCTGAGAGAACTCTGGGTTCCAGGCACCAGAAGAAGGGAGGTGCAGACACTGTGGAGGTGAGGGGAGGTCAGGTGTAGAGAAAGAATTCAGAAAGCGGAAGGCGGAGGCCCTGAAAACAGGGTGTCTTTCTCCACCAGGTGTGTTCTGTAACACAACATTTACACAAACACTAGAAAACTGAGTTTACCAAAGTTTGGGATTCTTGTCTAAATTGTGTCCCATTATGTTCAGGAGAAAGTGCATTTATAAACCTTATAAACAAGGTAGTGAATCCAAATAACTCAACATAGGGTAGACCAATGTTAAGGCATTCTCATTTAGGAAGAAAAGGTTTTTTCACTAAAGATCTAATGCAGAGGAAGCCACATCATGACTAAGTTGTGTACCCAGGGAAGGTTAACATGATCATGACCTTGGAACTGCTTGAACAAATTGGAAAAAACTAGCACATGAGGACAAGGAATAGATCCCCAAATCTCTGCACATCCACATTCTACTTTTTCTTTGAGGACAAGTTCACATGCTACATCCTTCATGAAGAATTCCCTGATTCTACCTAACCCAATCATTGCACTTTCCTCCAGACTCCCACAGTATTTCATCTGAACCACTATTAACTTATCTCCAGTAATCTAGTACCCATCACAGCACCTGGCATACAATAGGTGTCAGGAAATATTTCTTGAGTGAATGTAAGAATCTACCTCATAAACATTCGTCTGCTATCCGGATAGGTTCTAACCCAAGACATATTTCTTTGGATTGTCTAAAAGGCTCCTAGGAGACTCCAGGAGGGAACTGAACCATCTACCATAGCATCTCAAATAATATATTAACACATGTTATACATCATACATGTTGACATATACATTTATGCACAGGAATACCTGCCCTTACAGAATACAGTTGGCCCTTGAACAACATAGGTTTGAACTTCATGGGTCTACTTATACCTGGATTTTTTGCAATAATAAATACTACAGTACTACATGATCAGCACTGTTGAATCTGCTGATGTGGAATCATGGATACAGAGGAACTGAGTATACACAGGGCTGACTATAAACTATATGCAAATTTTCAGTTGCACAGAGGGTCAGCACCCCTAACCCTCCCCCTTGTTAAGGGTCAACTGTATATATAAATATATGTAAATGAATGTATACAAAGACTGTGTATGGTAACAATCTACATGCACATAGAGTCAGAATAAGTGAGACCAGGTGACACAATTTGAAAGCAAGCCCAAGGGCCTCTGATCAATACAGCCGCTACATAGCCATGTTGCCTGAAAGTCCTCTCAGGGTCTTTTCCCTTGGGAGTGTACAAGGCATCTCATGCTCACTCTCCCTGTCTTCTCCATGAACACAAGCCAAGGCCTCCCAGTTGTTACAGCCCTGGAGCTACTGCTCCACCGTGGGCCAGCCGGGTGCTGGAGTGGAAGACTAGAAAACAGGGCCTGATGTGGTAGCTGCCAGCTCAGCCTCTAAACATACCCCCTACCATTGAATCCTGGCTCCTCCATAAGGTTAGCATGTGATTTATATAAGCCATCTCACTTCTCTGGATTTTCTTTATATCTGCAAAATGCAGATAATAATAGCATCTACCTCCCAAGGTCTTGTGAGGATGGACTGAGGTCATATACATACAGCATGTAAGTCTGGGACATAATAAATATTTAGCAAATGATCATTATTATCATTACCATCAGTATTGGTTTCTTTGTCTTTCCCATGCAAAATCCAGCTTGCAGAAAACGCATTGACGCTAAAACCACATCCTCCAGAAACTGCTTTAGGACCCCCATATACACCCAGCTTTGTCACGACGCACACAAGCACACATGTTCCTCACCTACAACAAGGGTGGGTAAGTGCAGAGCTTCTCTAGTTAGGCTCCTTAGCCCCAAGATACCTACCACTAATCAAACAATATTCTACTGCATAAATTAATACAGCCTCAGCATCTGACATGCCCAGAAAATGTAACTGCTGTTCATTAACTTCAGAATTAGTCTCTTATTCCTTTTCCTTGACCAGACAATTTTGCAAAAGTAAATATCTAAAAACCCCCAAAACAGAGCAGCAAATTGTACTTTTTTTTCCATTGAAAGACTCCCCTATTTGGGGGTACTAGATCACATTATAACATTGCAAAACTGTCAGAGTGTAATTAACCCGTGTTGCTTCACATTCCTGATGTGGCAATTGTTTAAGACAGGGCTTTATAAAGGACCAAATGAAAGCAGTGAGTGACATGGGATGCTCTGAACTTCAGGGTACCCATCAGGAGAAGGGGCAGAAGGAAGGCCAGGAGAGGTAGTTTTTGAAGACGAGGCCATGTTCAGTCTGAAGATGCTTCCACTTCTGCTGTTACTCCACGTGCAGCTTTCCAAGGCCTTTCTAGTACATTCTGAATTCCTAGAAGAGAAAACTACAAAAATTGTGCAGGTAACTCAACTATCAATTAGGTGGGCAGTTGATTTGCTGGTGATGAGGAAATTGTTTGGGTTCTCTTCTCTTTTTAGTTAAAGCAGCCTGAAAGAATTATGTGAATGATTTGTTTGAGGTTAAACGTCTGGTTTCAATGATTTGGAGAGTTCCAAGCTGGGCCCTCTGAAAGCCAGGCATGCAAACAAGCTGGGCTCTTCAAACCCTCAGAAAATACTGCTGCCGAGCTGCTGCAGCTGGAGAAAACTTTTAGAAGGAATGGTTTTAATTATAAAATGATTTTCTTTCTCACTTACCTAAGATTTTCCCTTCTGGTGTATCTGCAACACAGTTACTACATGACTGGTGCTTTCTACATGGACTTGTTTTGCAGCCAAAAATCTCAGGTGTACATAGAGCGCGAGGATGGGAAACTCTAAGGAACTAGAAATCAGTTCATAGTGTAATCATATTTCCTAAAACCAGATTATGGGGCTGTTTATAAACTCTTGAAAGCACTGTAAAAGCAAAACTGATAACTTTTCTCCATTGTTTCACAGTATGAAAGGCCAAATTTTTAAAGGAACACAAGGGAATGCTGTCAGAAATTTGTCATGCACAATTTTCTTAGCATTACAGTTTTAGAAAAGCATTTCTTCTTGTTATTTTTCTTTCACTTAAAAAAATATATTTCTTACAATGATAACAGTAACCCATGGGCTAATAGAAGTGATTAAGTGCTTACTCTGTACAAAGCGCCCCTGCTCAGCATTTCACAAACATTGTCTCATATCATCCTACAACAATCCTATGAGGGCAGCGGATTATTATTTCCAATTTAGAGACAAATGTGAATCTGAAGTCATCTAAGGGATGTGTCCAAGGACACAAAATTAATCTGTGGCAGAGCTAAGATTTGAACCCAAATCTGTCTGATCTCAAAACCTGTGTGAGCACAAAATTGCTCTGTCCTGTGTCACTTGCAAAGTGCCACTTAAGGATGCTTAAGGTGAGAGAAAGAAGTTTCATGATTAGCTTGTTAACACCCCTCAGAACCTTCTTAATGAGTTTTGGCCCCTCCCAAAGAGTTACTGTGGTGGATAAAATGCTAATGACAGTGATGCTGCTGTTGCCCCAAAACATGTTTGGAATTCTTCTTTTGAAGACGTTAATTCTCATTTGAGAAGCAACATGGTGAATTGGGACCTGATTATCTTCTTGGCAAGTTCCTTATTTCTCTGCATCTTCATGTCTTAATATGTATGATTAAACCTTCTCTACAGTAGTGAAAAGAGGATTAAAAAAGAGAATCTGCATTGCTGCAACTAATGCTTCAAGGAGTCAATAAATGCTGATGCTGTTTTGTTTTTCGTTTTTTTATTAAAAATAAGAAGGCAGTCTCCTGACTGTGTACTAGCATTTTGCTTGAGGATGTGGAACTCATCCCTTATGAAATACCTATTTTTATGCATAAATATTAACTGTAGCACTGAATGGATGGACTGTTCTTTCCAGTAGGCAATGTTCTCTCCAAGTCAACCAGAAAATTTGTGCTTTTATCTTTGTGACTATCAGGTTATTAGTTTTGGTTTGACCTCTGCAATAACTTAAAAAGGAATGCAAAATGCACAGAGAACTGAAGGAAATTTCACAGCAAATCTGTTACGTGTTTGACTTTCTCCAGAATTACCTAGAAAAGTTCTACCAATTACCAAGGTACAAATATCAGTCTGAAAGGAAGAACAGCGCTAGTGTGATTGTTGAGAAGCTTAAAGAAATGCAGCAATTCTTTGGGCTGAACATAACAGGGAAGCCAAATGAGGAAACCTTGGAGATCATGGGAAAGCCTCGCTGTGGAGTGCCCGATACTGGCAATTTTATGATAACTCCAGGAAACCCCAAGTGGAAACAAACTAATCTGACCTACAGGTAATATTTCTAGAGTTTGAGAATTCACTCATTCAGCCCATGTTCACTGAACACTTATGATGTGTCAGGCACTGTTCTAGGATTCGGAATACACTAGAGACAAACAAATGAATAAATATCCCTGCTCTTATAGAGTTTAGATTCTAGTGACTGAGTATGAGAATGAAAGGGTAAAGATCCCATGGGTTCTTTTCAATCCAAAGCCTGCCATTTTTGTCTTCTTTCTCTATCAATCTAAAGAGGACTATGGCAATGTTAGGCTGTCTCTCTAAGAATTCACTTTAGGACCCAAAAAAGGCTTAATCATTGCTGGAGAGAATCTAGCCCCACCATTCATGCATCTTGATGATAATAACAATAATAATGATACCCAATGTTTGTTGAATACTACTATTTGCCAAGTAGTGAACTAAATGCTTTACATACATTTAATCCCACAACAACCTTATGAGAGGGGTACTATTTTATTATCCTCATTTTATGAATAAGGAAACTGAGTTTAAAGACATGTAGTAACTGGTCCAGAACCTACGTCTGTCTTCAACCCTAAGTCCCGCATCCCTCCTTGCACCCTCTTCAGTGGTAGCACATCACATATGCACAAACTCCAAACTAGAGCAATTCAATCTACTGATGGACTGCTGTTCTAAACAATAATGAACGCTTCACACACCTTCTCATTTTGAAGGATTATTAACTATACCCCAGACTTGTCAGAGGCTGAAGTGGAAACAGCTCTTGAGAAAGCCTTTAAACTCTGGAGTCACGTGTCACCCCTGAACTTCACCAAGACCTCACAGGAAGAAGCAGATATCAAGATTGCCTTTCTCCAAGGAGGTAGGCTCAAAGCAGTCATGCTCGATTTTGCTTTCCCTGGCTAAACTGAGACTTGGCAAATACCTAATACAAATCGTTTTATTTCAGATCATGGGGACAATTCTCCATTTGATGGACCCAATGGGATCCTTGCTCATGCCTTTCAGCCAGGCCCAGGTATTGGAGGAGATGTTCATTTTGATGCAGAAGAAACATGGACCAAAACCTCCAGAAGTAAGTTAACCAAGGTTATGTCCACATGCAGCTTCTAAATGAACTTTTCCACATTAGAATTTGCCCTCCTACATACACACACAGCCAAGTTATTGTAACATTTCACACTCACACAAACTGATCATTTAAAATTCTTGCTACCTCAAGATACTAAGTTAATTTAGGTTTAGAAAAAATCCTGAAGCTAAATTCTGACCTTGTTTCCTAAGGCAGGAATCAGAAAACAACAGGTCATGGCTAAGTCCTTCCTGGTCCTATTTGTATAAATAAAGTTTTATTGGAACAGGGCCACATACTCTTTTGTTTATGTATCATCTATGGCCGCTTTCATACCACAATAACAAAGCTGAGTGGTTGACACAGAGACCATACGGCTCATAAAAATCTAAAATATTTACTATCTGAACTCTTATAGAAAAAGTTCGCTTACCACTGCCTTAGGGTATGTATTTTAATATTGTGAAATTTAATGATGTTTGAAAAAGATTCCTATTTTTGGAAATTCAGAAATAATTGGTTTATTTAGAAAACTGACCTATTTAGGAAAGAGCAGCCATCTAGTTATTCTCGTTCATCTGGTGATTTCATCTTCGTGGAGCTCTTTTTCAATGATACGTTTCCATATAGCAAACTACCCCTTTCAGGAGAAAACTCAGAGTAAGAAGAAGACCACCTGAAGGGAAGAACTGAGAATAATGAGAGGTATATTCAGACCATATGGTACTTTACAAGGCTACAGGGTAACAAGAAGCCAAAGAACACTTTTTAGAAAATAATAGGAAAGGAGCATTTTACCATTGCTTGGGACCTGTTCCTCCCACCATTTTCTCAACATAAATGTTCTGAGTGTTTATTCTACCTAAGTCCCTGTGCTAGGAGCTGTGAGTACCCAAAGATAATAAACACTCCCCACGACTTTGCATTCTTATTGCCCTCCCCACTAGTTCAGACAGTCATTACCTCTTACCTGAATTAACTGGTCCAGTTCCCACCTGGACTGTTCACCTCCGATCTCAGCTTCCTCTAATTTTCCCCAGCACTGTAAGAAGTTTTGTCCTTGGAAAGCCCATCTTTACATTTGGAAAGCCCAGTGTTTACATTTTCCAGGCCAAATATGTCCACATACCTTCACTTGACACTGAAAGCTCTTGGAGATCTTCCAAACTCATCTTTCATGGCTTGTCTTCATATTTCACACACAGCAGTCACATGGCACATTCACTGTTTCTAGATCACACCATGTGCTTTCCAACTGCCCTACATTTGCTCACATTGCTTCCTCTTCCTGAAACGCCTTTCCCCACACCCTAAGCCCCACCTTTCAAAATCCCTCTTTTCCATGCTACGTCAAATGCCACCCCCATCCTGTCTTTCAGCTGGAAATGAAGCCTTCCTCTCAGAATAACAACAGCCTTGATTTTTTCTTCTCTAACTGCCCTCCTTATTATTCTGTGCATTCTGTTTGTTTGCACACATCTCCCCTTTTAGTCTATGCATCATCACAAATCTCCCAGAGCCCCTTGCCCAGTACTCCAGACACTCAAAGATGTTTTTTATAGCATTTATGAATGCAAAATGGAAGGATGTGATGATCAAGAAAGAAAGTCTTGGAGCATGAGTAGAATATTACAAGGGTAATTATCATCAGGAAGTTGAACATGGTGATAAGAACACAGGTCTTGCCATCATACCTGGGTTCAACCCCAGCTCTACCACTTATTAGTTGCAAGGCCAATATAACAAGGTATTCAAAAATCTCTGGGCTTCAGTTCCTTTATCGTAAAAGTAATCTAACAATTCTTCATAAAAATATTGTTAAGATTAAATATTATTACAATTCCTAGCATATAATAAAGTGCTGTACAACTATGATTGTTTTTTAAGTAGACATGTAAGAAAATGCACAGTGTGTTTGTGAAATGGCACATAGACTAGCTGGAGTGAAGGATTCACATCAGAAATCTAGTCCTCAAATGTCTGCTGGAGCCAAATGGAGTAGTCTTGAACTTGGCAAAGGAGCTCAGGCTTTATTTGACAGGAAGTGCAAGCCTTGAAAGTTTTTAAGCTCCCAGTTATGAAAGGCACTATGCTCATGGAAGTTAAAAGATAAGGGTAGGAAGCAATAAGAAGCAGCGTTTGTCTCTTTCTGGTGGAAAATTCCTGAAGCTTCCTGGAGAGCTCAGAATCAAGGAAGAGCTGGTGCTGAGTGGTCAGGGAGCCAAAGTGAGTCAGCTCTGCATCTGAGGCCACTCTTGCTGCCTGGCAGACTGAGACTCTCCTCGTGGGGCTGTGGGCCTGGGAGACTGGAGAGGGGTAGGGGTGGGTGCATGGGAGGAGAGGGCTTTTGAGAGTTATGAGACCTGTGATGGCCCTGCCATCACTTGCCTGAGCCCCAGGCCCATGAGATATGGGAACTGGAATAAAAGCAGCAGTCTTTCTTGGTTCTAAGATTTGGTGAGGACCTCATACTCACCTAATCTTAACCTATAGCCCCTACCTTGATTCCTTCCAATCTCCATTTCTTCAGGTACCTGAAGAGAAAAGGAAAAAGGTAGGCATGGGAAAGGCTGTTTCTCCAGGGAGTTTTGGCTCAGAAGCTGCATTCCTTGAGATCCTATTTCCACCACCCTTCAGTCTACTTGGAGCCATTCACCACACATGCTTGCATTTCAGATTACAACTTGTTTCTTGTTGCTGCCCATGAATTTGGCCATTCCTTGGGGCTGGCTCATTCCTCTGACCCTGGTGCCTTGATGTATCCCAACTACGCTTTCAGTGAGCCCAGCACCTACTCGCTCCCTCAAGATGACATCAGTGGCATTCAGGCCATCTATGGTAAGGTCATCTGAAGAGCAGCAGTACCTGGTGAGACCTGGCCATGTCAGGGACGTTCATTGCAGTCTTGGCTATGGTGATCGAAGTTAGAGGGCACCTGGGAGTCCATCAGGAGGAGAATATATGGGTAAAATGTGGTGAATGCCTGCCATAGAGTAATGTACAGCACTGAGAAGCACTGAATCAGATGTACATAGATGAGTCTTTAAAACATTGTGCTTCCTGGAAAAGAAAGAGAATGATACATGTTACTCAGTGTATAAATTACATAATACATGAATCTACACAAATTAAATATGTATATAGACAAAGCAAGGCATTTTCAAGAAACATGCTAACAAACATGTATACATATATATTGAACATATCAAGATTGTTTTCTGTGGGGGAAAGAGGGGAGTGGGGATGCAGTATGGAGAGAAAGAAACATCTTTTAAAGACAGTACTGATACTTTTCAGGGAGAGATATAGAGGCCTTTGCCTCTAAGTATTGTCTGATAAGACCATTGCCTCTCTCTTTCCTCTTGCCCTCCTGCCCCCTAGTGGCTGTAATAACAATAAACCAGAGAAGAGGTTTGTAGCTCTCTAAAAATAAAAAAATTTAAAAAATGTTTTGTTGATTGGAAGGGAGTGTCGTGGAGTCGAATTGTGTAAAACATTCTCCCTCTCTGGTTGGACAGCAGTACAAAACGAAGCATGCCAGGGTCCCACAACTACAAATTTTATTCATGACAGTAGAATTTTCAGGGATGATGAGACCTAGTCTAACTGCCTCTACTCCCCAATTCCTTTTCCCCTGAAAACACCTCCCTTTCTCACTCGCCCATATTTGAACTGTTAGCAGCCTTTCATTCTACAATGGGAAAATACATTAAAATTTAAATACTTATAGAAAAAAATATTGCTACATTTTGATTTAGATTTATGCTGTGAGGGCCTCTTTCCAGAAGGTGGATTTTAGTGAGAAAGGAGAAAGTAGATACTGAGTGACTAAAAATGCAGAAAGAGGAGGCAAGAAGGGAAAGAAGCATGGGATTCTAATTTTAAACTGCCAGAGGGGAGGGGGAAGAATTCAAATTTCTTTATTTCACAACTTAGCTTGGAACTCTCCCTAATGCTACCATTACTCTTTTATTTTTGTTTCATTTTTTTTTTAATTGGGGAATAGTTGTTTTGCAATGTTGTGTTAGTTTCTACTGTACAGCGAAGTGGAGTTACCTGTGCTATACCTCAGGTTCTTATGAGTTATCTATTTTATACATATTAGTGTATATATGTCAATCCCAATCTCCCAATTCATCTTACCCCCTCTTTTATTTTTTAATTTTAAAAAATAAAACTTTTAAGAGGGCCTAATGTGTGATTAATGTCTTATAGGATAGTCAGCTAGCATTTCTTTTCATATGAAGACCCTTCACCAACCTGAGAAGTAACTGAAATACACCAAAATTCACCCTGGACTCATGCTTATAAAAAGTCTTTTTACTTTCAGGACCTTCGAGCAACCCTGTGCAACCTACTGGACCAACCACACCCACAGCCTGTGACCCCAGACTGACATTTGATGCTATCACTACACTCCGCGGAGAAATACTTTTCTTTAAAGACAAGTATAAGAATGAACTATTCCTTCCTTTGACTTCTTTTACTGGCATAACTTAAAACTGGATTCTAATTAAGTCACATATTACACATTACCCAGCTTTTCCTTTGAATTCTATGCATATGAATCTCGTTGGAATTGATAGTGCTTTCTGGGTAAATCAAAACATCCAGGAAAAGAAAAATAAAAGCTAAAACATCTGTAAGCATTTAGATGTTTGTGATGATGTAAACAGACATGGACTCTAGCTGATGGGAACTCTATAGCTGGGTTTACCCAACACCAAAATAGCATTCAATTCCACCCAAATTCATTCAAGTGAATGGAAACTGTCACTTAATAAGCTGCAGGGAAAATCATCTGACTGAATTTTTCAATTTTCCATTGGCATTCTGTGATTGTGCACTCACAGGCTGAGTGTACTTGTATTGCTTTTGCTAGAATAGTCTAAATATTCTCTTCATATTGTAGCAACAATAATGAAAGAGACTAACAAAATAAAACTTGTCAATGTGTGAGGAGGCGGGCAATGTAAAATGTAATCAAATGAGGTCACTCCTATCAGCTCATCTGAAAACTGTAAAATACTCACCAGATGGACAGTATCACCATAAAGTGCTGGCCATATGCTGGTCACTGTGCTGGAAGCATTGCCTTCACTGTATATTATATCCTCCCAGCAATCTTATAGGATCAATACCAGCCCAAGACTCACAGAAGCTGCCTGCTTAGACTGTTGTATGTGGTTTTCTCCCTTGTGTTCCATTAGGTACTTCTGGAGAAAGCATCCTCACCTACGAAGAGTCGAACTCAATTTCATTTCTCTCTTCTGGCCATCCCTGGTAAATGGTATACAGGCTGCTTATGAGGATTTTGACAAGGACCTAATTTTCATATTCAAAGGTAACTGCCTAAAGTTTTCATCTTATTTTAGTTCCTCCTGAAGGGAAGGGCAGGACTTCTTTGTGGTCCCTTCCAGTTTCAAGGAGGTGAGTCAAGGAGAGAGTGTTAGGCTAGCTGGGCTTTTGTCACGAGACCTGGGTTGGGTCGCTTCTCCACCACTAAATGCTGTATGAAATTGAGCATGTTGTACCTTCTTCAGGCATCAGTTTTCTCATCTACAAAATGAGAACACTTTATTAGACCACCTTTAGCCTTCCTCCACCCTCATCCCAGATATAAATTTCTAAGATTCCCCAAGGCTCTAGTTCTCTGTATAGAAGTCACATGAGATAAGACGTTCAAGTGTGGGGCCCTGAGTGTCAGGCTAAGAAGTTGGAAATGCTTTACAGGTTCCAGGAAATCACTAGAGTTATCATAGCCCAATGGTCTTGACTTTACCACCTCTATCTTTTCAAGACTATTTTTTCCATTTTCATTTCTATGATGAATTTATGCAAAGATTAAGAATTGGTATACATTTTGTAGGAATGGAAAAACTTTATCTAATATATAACCTGAATCATTGGCAGGCAATCAGTACTGGGCTGTAAGTGGCTATGATATTCAGCAAGGTTATCCCAAGAATATAGCAAACTATGGCTTCCCAAGCAGTGTCCAAGCAATAGATGCAGCTGTTTCCTACAAGGGAAAGACATACTTCTTTGTAAACAACCAATTCTGGAGGTAAGATAAACTATTTTTTCCATTAGAAATTGAAATTTGTGTTTCTTTACCCTCTTTACAAACCATCATTGATTAGGCAACTGAAGGTTAAAAATATCTAGGTGGTCTCTGATAGGCATTCTTTTTCACAAGATGATTGATGTCGCTCTGGCTTTTGAAAATTTTACAAAGTTAAGATTCCTGCACAATGGTATTGAGGATTCTATATCCTGAAACAGAGCAAACTTTAATAAAACACTAAAATGGGATGCAAAGAAAGAGTTAGGCTAATTCTCATTTATTCATTAAATTCTAAGAGTTAAATTCTACTACACTCAAGCAAATGTTATACAGAACTTGATTCCCAACTTGAAATTATTATTTATATTTATTCAGATAGAGAGACTATGAACTAATTAAGTAAAAGCCTTAGAGCATATAAGCTCTCCTTTTTTAAAATAACACTGCCCCAACAATCAGAAGCCTGTTTTCATATTAGTGATACCCATATATTTTATAAATATGTATGTACCCTTAGGTAGAGAAGTTAACCACTGTTAGTTTCCCAGTAAATAGGACATTGTGAAGAACAAATGAGAAAATATGTGTGAAGGCATTATGTAAAGTACATACAATTTAAATAAAACTATTAATCACTGTACACTGTATTGGTCTTAAATGTGGGACAATTATTTTTTTCTCATCAGATATGATGACCAAAGTCAATCCATGGAACCAGGTTATCCCAAAAGCATAGCAAGTAGCTTTCAAGGAATAGAAAGTAGAGTTGATGCCGTTTTCCAGAAGAATTGTAAGTAGAAAAAAAAATAACCTAATAAATTAAAAAATAATTTAAGTAGCTCATTTGCATTGCAAAGTTATATTAGGACAGGAGTGGGGTCTTTTTAATTGAAAACATCCAAGATCTGCTACAAGCTAATTCAATACATTATATCTTTTTTCTTTTTCTTATAGCCTTCTTCCTTTTCTTCAGTGGACCAAGATATTATGCATTTGATCTTAGTGCTCGTAGGATTACTAGAGTTGAAAGAAGCAATAGATGGCTTAACTGTAGATAAAGCCGAAGCAAAATCAAGTGTGTTTGTGTCCGTTTTCTGAATATGGAAGGGAGATCTAATCTGCATATCTATTACATTGTGTTCTATTTATACTTTTCTCAACAATAAGTAATATGGTTTGGTCTCACTGTATTCATTGGACTGATCCTCACTGAAAATACGTTTGGAGTATTCCACTGTTTGCAGAGGCTGATTTTGTCCTATGTTCCATCTCAGGTTAGTGAATCCATCACAAGGAGAAGGAAATTAAGCCTTCTTTGCCACCTCAATATTCATTATTTCATCACTTGCTATTTGACTTATTTGACTTCTAAAATGCCCATTTATTCTTAAGTCTTTTAAATATGTCTTAAGTGTAACTGCTACATGTAATTTAGCACTGTTTTTGGTTATAGGTAAGGATTATGAACAACATAAATAGTACACATTGCCTTTTGCCAAAAATGTGATGCCATTTTCCACTCTTGGAAAGAAATGTTGTTGATACTTGTTGTGGATTGAATTGTGTCCCCCCAGAAAAGTATGTTGAAGCCCTGACTCCAGGTACCTACAGATGTACCTAATTTGGAACTAGCATCTTTGAGGATGTAATTAGTTAACATGAGGTTATACTGGGTCAGAGTATGCCTAAAAACTGATGTTCTTATAAGAGGAGAGACATAGACACACAGTGGAGAAGGCCATGTAAAGATAGAGACAGGATTGGAATGACGCATCTACATGCCAAGGATTGCTGGCAACCACCAGAAACTGGAAGAGGCAAGGAAGGATCCTCCCTAGAGCCTTCAGAGAGAAGAACATGGCCCTCCTGACACCTTGATTTTGAATTTGTAACTTCCAAATTGTGATTTTAAAAATTTCTGTTGTTTTAAGCTATGAAGTTTGTGATACTTTGTTAAGGCAGCTCTAGAAAGCTGATACAGTACACCTGAACTTATGGAAATGAATCAGTACAGAAATACAGACTTGCAACCCCAGTAAAGATTACTGGCATCTTCCCAGGGGAGCAACAAAAAGGAGGGGTACCACTTCCTCTCCCGCCTCCTGGCTTCTAGAGTTCAAGAAAATGGGCCAGTTAAATCTGTTGTTCCTTATTCCTGGGATCCTCAGGAGGACACCCTCTACAGATAACCAGGGTTTGCTGCACAAACAAAATAGTGTTCGGCACAAAATTCAATAAATCTCATTTAATTGAGTTAAACTGAGCTTAGATGCATAAATTTGCTAATGGCTCTTTTCCGTTAAGAACTTTAAGATTTGTGGTATCAAAATGACTAGTCTAGACATTAAAATCATTATAATGTCGTATCTGCAGTTGTTAGAATGTAATGCAGTGCAGCTTATTACACAATAAAATATGTGAATTGTAAAATATATTTATCACTAGCACATCCTTTTTTCTTTTCCTGTTAAAGTTTTTAAACCCCACAGATGATTGATTTAGTATACTTTGATACTTTTTTCTGGTTCAAAATTTATCTATTAAATGATTTCAAAATAAATATTTTAAATGACCAACTTGTGATCTACTATAATTTCTTAAGATACTACCACATAGTTCATCTAAAGTATAAAAAGGAAATTTCAATATATTTGCAACCATTTTCCTTTATCAGAAATATTACAACATTGATATTAAACTTTTAGATATTACTTCACAGGTTTATGAAATATTTTATCAATATTCTATGTCCTCAAAGATTCCCTCAATTATGTCAATACATTATTCTCAACTTATTTTACAAGATAAGAAAATAGAAACTAGTATATACTATAATTTCATTTATTCATTTATTCAACAATTAATCACCTACCTGTTCCAGATGCTGTGCTAGGGAAAGTGAGAGAGACATATAAGCAATTCATTGTATCAATGTCAAAGGGCAAAAGGACCTGTAAGAACTGGATATTTCCTTAAGAGTCAATTCCAGACTATGGCATTTTCTAAAACTTCTTATGAAATCAGTTTTTAGAAGCACGAAGATGGGAGATTCATCTCAGAACAGCTGCTAGTTGTGCCAGTTAGTTATGATAGATTCTTGGCCCAAGCTTCATCCGTACATTTTCAAGATAAGAACTGAGTTCATGTTATTTCTTTAACCATATTTCACAGTCATAGGAAGTGAACAGCAATACAAAGTATAGTAAAGAATTTTTAAAATTAGCCCTTTTTTTGGTTTTCTTCTTGACAACATGTGGTATTTTTTGGATGTTACATTGAAGTTTTATGTGAGGATAAGAGATTTAAGACTCTAAGCTTAAAACTTTAAGAATGATATTACTTTTATCTTAGGTTGAGTTTCCTAAAAAGCAAAGACTAAGACAAAACTTCGGTGCAGTTACTTTATTCAGGACATGGTCCCAGGAAGCAAGAGTGAGGTAGCAGGCAGAGTGAAGCAGAAAGAGGGAAAGTCAATACAAGTATGTGTTACTGAGGTTTCTACTATGGGCAGCCGGGGCTCAATTCCATCAGGACCTCCTGAGAAGCTTACAGAACACCTTTCAATTGTTCATATCTCCAGTGGATCGGAGGCTGGATCCGATCCAGCCTCCAATCCCTCCTTCAATTCCCTCCTTCAACATTAATCCTTCAATTCCCTCCCCCACTGGGTAGCTCTAAGGAATTGGCCTGTAGGCTCCATGGCAGCTCAACGCCCTGGGTAGAAAGCAGAAAGACATCCAATCTGTGGTTAAGGTTGGACTTTGTCAGAGTAAGGTGAGTTACACAAGCCTGTCCACCACCATACAACTAAAATCAGAGGTACACTGAGGGGATTCTGACACGGGGCACCAGAGGCACCTCCTATAACTTTGTTGTTGGGATATTAAAATTATGGGAAATTGGAGGTGACATCTTTGGAGAAACTTACTCACCCAAGAAAAAAGACTTACAGATACCAACACTATAGAAATCTCAATGGGACAGGGACTGCTAGTTACCTATGTTAACATGATTCCCCCCTTCCTTTGCTGTAGTAAGAATCCAATTTCATTTGAGGTAGCAATGCATCCAGCTAAGAGACTACATTTTGTAGCCTTGCTTACAGCTAAATGTGGCCATGTGTTTAATTTCTTGCCAAAAAGTGTAAGCAGAATACTCTGTGGGCTTCTAGAAAGAGACTGGGTACTTACTTTCTCTACGTTCCTCCTTCTTGCTGCCTGTAATGCAGATACAATTGCAGAAGCTGGACCATAAGGCACTGGCACTGAGAGAGTGGTGTAGCTAGGTGTCTGTTGCCTACATCCCTGATGATGTGGTGTTGTCATACAAGCCATGGACTGCCACATCTGGCCTTCTCTTACGTGAGGAAGAAATCAATGTTTATTAATCATCTATTATTTGGGTTTTTTCTCTTACATTTTGACCAAATCTCATTCCAGCTAATACATCACATGAAGTGTCTGGAACCCGCCCCACCTCCCTGCAGTAAAGGCCATTAACTGGCAAGCCCTGTCAGTGCACACATAGTTTCCAGTCAGCTTTCCTGTCTCTCAATCTTAAACAGATTGCAGAGTACAACATATCCAAACATTTTTTTAAAAGCTTCTGATGTCAAAAACAGACGCCAAAAAAGAAACTTTGAAGAAATAGAGACAGTCCTGGGAGCAAAAGAGAATGTCAAAATAAACAACAACAAAAAAACCTTAACATTCTTTAAAAATAAGACATATTTTACATCCAAAAAACATTAACAAAATACAAAAAAGTATACTCAGAGAACTAGAAAGAGCTCTTGGAAATTAAAAATATAACTGAAATAAGAAACTCAGTAGGTGAGCTGGAAATAAAGTTGATGGAAAATAGTAAAGGATATATTGAAAACACAGAGATTTAATCCAAGAGTTCCAGTAGATATGTATTCCAGAAAGAGAAAGAGGAAACTGGGTGGAAAGAAATTATCAAAGAAATAATAGAGGAAAGCTTCCTTGAATTAAAATTTTCATAATGAAAGAGCTCTCTTACTGACAAACAATGTTAATGCAAAAAGACTCACATTAAGAGACATCATTATAAAACTTCAGAATATCTGGTTAAAGAGACTTTCAAAAGTTTTCAGAAGAAAAAAGAAAAATATCAAGAATCAAAGTCTTTTCAACAACAATACTAGATTCTAGAAAACAATGGAACAGTAACTTCAAAATTCTAAGGGAGATTTATTTCAGCCTGATATTCCATAACCAGAAACACTCTCAGTCAAGTGTGAGGATGGAATGAATGGCATTCTAGATACGAAAAGATTAGAAACATGCATTTTCCTTGCACACTTTCTTAGACCCTCCATCCCTATTTCCCATGGCTATCTACACATATATTTGCTCCAGTCAGGACAGATTTCCTACAGCTCATTTCCGCCATGGTACCTGTTTCCTGTGGTCTCCCTCCACTCATATGCCTTCTCCTTTCGGCTGTGAAAACCAAATCTCCTACACGTTCTTCAAGAGCCAGTGCAAGCTCCACTTGCTTGAAGCCTTTAGGCCACACACATCTGCAGTGATCTCTTTACCTTTTGACCCTTCTCAGTCTCTAGAATCTTCACATGCATTTTGCTACTTTTGTCATTTTATCCGGCATTAGTCTCTGTATATGTCTGAATTCTCCAACAAGATTGGAACAGTATCTTAGTGTGACAGGAAAATAGAAAGTGCTTGGTAAACATCTGAAGTTTACCCAGTTAATTAGGATACTCTGATTCCTGAATCAATTGTCTTTTCATGACACCATACTTTTTTTTTTTGAGAAACAGACATGGCTTGTTTATTAGAATGCAGAAAGTATCTGTATCAAGAGCAAGACAACAGATGAAATTGTATTTCTCAGAAAAAGCAACAAATTACAATTTTGCAAACATAACAGGTGATTTCAAAAAAGATAAAATTTTTTTACAAAGAAAATTATCTTTTTATACAAATATTTTGGGCTTTCATTCAAAGGAAGATTATTTCATAAACTCTCAAGAATTTATGGATAAGAAAACCTTCAACTTTGCAAGGACAAAAGTAACTTGGAGGCTGACTTTATATTATTTTGAATTCAATAATGAACAATGACTGTGTTTACCAAACAATTGTAGATCATGATTGCAAAATCAAGTTACCCTAAGAAAAAAAAAAGCATATCATGACACACCCCATGGCAAATGTCCTTTTCTGTTTTTAATCAAAGGATGATACAAGTCAACTCACGCCACGTCTCACTATTATTTTCTAAATTCTATGCAAACAGGACAAGGCTTCAACTGAAGAGAGACAAGAATGAAGAGGCTTCTTTTAGTTTTGGTCCTTGTAACATTTTCTTCTGCATTTCCCACAGACCGAAAGATGGAATATGAAGAAAATATGCAACTGGCTCAGGTACTGTCTCAATAAATGTTATTAATGACTATCAATAAAACTTTTACTTTATTGATTGTATTGGGACTTAAAAAGACAGCTAGTTCCTACCAAAGAGTCCTGAACTTTCTTGTGAGGAGCTGCTTTTCCTTTCCTTGGCTCTAAGGACATCAAGGAAATTTGAGGGGTGGAGAGTAGGGGTCGGGTGGAGGACAGGAAGGATTTGCTACAACTTTAAGCAATAGTTACAAGTGAAGAGACAGTGAGAGTAGAAAGGGTCAGCCCTGAAAGAATGGAGGTCTCCATAAAAGCATTTGAAGACCAACCAGGAGAACCCAACTATATTTTGGAGCCACTTATCCCTGTATGTATGAAAAACACATTGTTTTGGAGATTCCCTGTAAAAATCAGTCCAATTTGCCATATTTGGTGAAATTATTTACATTTGAAAAATGGATAATCACATCTCCTCTAGAATTTGATTCAAGGAAACACCAAAATGAAAGTAACAGCAACAATATGTAAGACACAAGATAATTTAACACACAGAAGAAGCTTGCTTCTCTTCTGTGGAAGTTTGGAGTCTCGTGGGCTGTATGGGTTTAGCCAGTTCTGGTCACACATAGCTCAATGAGTTCTTGAAAACTGAAAACACAGGGTGACTCTTTGCTTTCTTCTTTGTTTTCTTCCTCTCTTCTTTCTTCTCTCACTCCTTCCTTTCCCTTGTTACTTATTTCCTTTTTCCCTCCTACTGCCAAAAAGGATTGCAGAAAATTTTGTTTTCTCCTGAGATGGAGATCTGCTCTCCTGTAGTCTGTGCCTTTTTTTGTCTTTTTGGTCAGGCATATCTCAACCAGTTCTACTCTCTTGAAATAGAAGGGAGTCATCTTGTTCAAAGCAAGAACAGAAGTGTCATAGACAGCAAAATTCGTGAAATGCAAGCATTTTTCGGATTGACAGTGACTGGAAAACTGGACTCAAATACTCTTGAGATCATGAAGACACCCAGGTGTGGGGTGCCTGATGTGGGTCAGTATGGCTACACTCTCCCTGGGTGGAAGAAATACAATCTCACATACAGGTAATGCTACTGCCCCTAATCTAAAGGAACATGAAAATAATCTCCAAGGAACAAAAATAATAATAGTTTATTTTACCGAGCACTTCCTGTGTGCACAGCACTTGATAGATTTTATTTATTCCATCCTCCCAAGAAATTTGTGACATAGGCATCACTGCTATTACCACCTTAAACACAGAGAAACAAAAGCTTATTTACCATAGGCCATTTTACAGACTCATCAGACTGGCTCTGGCAGATATGCTCTAATCTCTAGCCTCTGCCACCTCTATAAAAGCTCAGGACCAGGATCTGCCTTCTGATTGCAGATGCTTAAAGGTACAAATGAAGTGTGCTCAAGGGAAAATGGGAAGACCCTGGAGCACAACCAGTTCATGTCAGAGGTGTGTGAGTCAGATTGTCAAATCTAAGGTGGACCCCAGACATCTCAAGGACAGGGAGCTGGCTTATTGGCAGAAAGAAGATGAAGTGCACCTGTGACCTGAGATAGAGTCAGTGACTTTGACCACTGCTCTAGAGCCTTCCTGGCTGGCCCTAAAGAGTCTTTCTGATAGTTCTTCCTTCATCTTACTGAGCCTTAGGGATTGAGATAAAAATACGTTTATCAAGATAGGGAATATAAATTAAGGGAGATATTTTCTTGAGTAACAAACTCTTTGTGGCTTTCAAGTGAAACTCTTAATATATGACACATGCATAAGACTGATTTCTACAAGCCGTTTGAGAAAATAAATCTCAATTCTTTTTAGAAGATATTTATAATACAGTCATATACACAGCAAACACATACATGAGATTAATGATCTCCCACTTAAGATGTGATCTTAGGGAAATCATTTAACCTCTTTGAGCCTCATTTGTTAAAGTGTGATAATACAACCTGATGAATAGGGCAAATGAAAGATTGAATTATATAGCATACGTAAAAGTACCTTATTTAAATAGTAAAGTAGTGTACAAATGTAGCAATAGCACCGTACCAAAAGTTACTGCCGCATATAATTGATGACATAGAAATTATTTTCTTTCCATAGTATGTGTTTACATGTATGTATAACCACGAATTGATATATTTTTGTTAATTTCTAAGAATCATAAACTACACTCCAGATATGGCACGAGCTGATGTGGATGAGGCTATCCAAAAAGGTTTAGAAGTGTGGAGCAAAGTTACTCCACTAATATTCACCAAGATTTCCAAAGGGATTGCAGACATCATGATTGCCTTTAGGACCCGAGGTAAGGTTTTCAGCAGAGAAAGCTATATGGCTATTTTCATCCCAGGAGCTTTGAAGATGCTGATCCTTTTTCCCCCCATGAATTGTATCTCAGTCCATGGTTGGTGTCCTCGTTATTTTGATGGCCCCTTGGGAGTCCTTGGCCATGCCTTTCCTCCTGGTCTGGGTCTGGGTGGAGACACTCACTTTGATGAGGATGAAAACTGGACCAAGGATGGAGCAGGTGAGCCCAATTTTCTTTATGAACAAAATTTTGTTATTCATACAAATTCCTAAAGGAATAGTTTTGCAACTAGTTGCTTTTTACTTCCTAATTTCCCTACGATTTTTCATATTCCAGATGACATTGATGAAAGTGTCCAATGTCTGTTCAAACCATTGTGCTTGTCCAGTTCAGAGCCTTATCCACACAACATCTTCATAAGGTTGCTAATCCTGTTATGATCAGAACATTCTTCCTTTACTCAGATGTTCATTCATATACCCACAATGCCTGAAGGGCCACTATGTGCCTGGAACTGTGCAAGGTGTTGTACAGACCACAAAGTTGTACTCGAAAAGTTCCAGCTCTTCAGAGGTTCATGATCTTGTGTGATGTATAAAGCCTAGACCCACTCACCACCATACAAGGCAGACTGTGCTGTCTGTTATACCCATGGCAGAAGTCATCTCTGGCTTGAGGACTGAAAGAAGACTCTGGGGAGGTGGTGATTCTAAGTTAGTGATTGAAGGATGCTGTGTGGGTTCATGGCCCATAGGAAGTCTGTTTATATGCATGAACCTCTTCTAGCTCTTGCCTGTCTGCCAAGGTATTAGACCCTGGTCTTTATATTTGACTTACTTCTTCAGACTAAGTGGGTTGATTTTATTTCTTTTCATGGGCCTCCCTGGCACTAAAATAAGAGATATTTTATTACTTTTCAAACAAAAAACAAAACTTTACAATAGTAAAAATATGTGCCTCAAATGAAGGAGCAGGTTGAGTAGACTCTCGGGTTCTCCCACTCTTTTTTTCTATCATTGACTACAGTCATCTTGGGTCTGGCATCTGGTTTCCCAGGTCCCAGGAAAGTGGAGGCTGTGTCTCTCTGGTGGATGGTACGCAAGGCCACAATTCAGTCCTGACCAAGTAACTCCAGACAGTCTGTGGGTCAGTTTTACAGTTTCTGCAAAACTGAAAGCCAGTGACTCAAAATGATGCGTGGCCACTCCTTGCTAAGTCTGATCATGTGATGTAATTGTTTTTCCAAGAGCTAGGAAACAAAGAGGGTAAAGAACTCAGTGCTGGCTGAACTTCAGGTACCGGGGAAGTCTGAGATTGGTTGCTGCCACTGCCACGTGAGTTACATCAAAGACAAGAAAATGAAAGGGGTGGGGTGACACCATGACCCAAACAACAGAATAGTTGAATGGACCATGTCTGTATCTCCTGCTGAAACATGTCCCAATATTTCTCTGGATTTGGCCTAAAGGCAGTGTGGATATGTCCAATCAGGCAGTTATAGGAAATATCTTAGTGCTCACCAAAGTCAGAATGACTCCACTTTGTCAGCCAGGATTTACTTTCATATCTAGAGGTAGATATGAAAGTTTCACTGTCATTTTATCCCTATTAATTCCAATACTTAGTAGTAAAATTACTATTACGCATACTGCAACAGGCCCCTAGCCAAAGGGGATGTGTGGGGTCGATTACAAAAAAGTCCAATTTGATCTGGGCCTCAAGTTGGCAAAACTTGCTTGAGCAAAGCAGAGGATAAATATAGCCCTCCACCAAGTTATGGGTGGATAGCCAGGCAACAATACTAAAATGGGTTATCTTCTAACTACTTTGCTACATTCCCTCAGCTTTGAAATTTTTGGCCCTGGGGGATGCCCAATCATATAACTCTTACCTCACTGATGTAGAAGGGAAAATGCCTTCCTGTTCTCTAATAAAAACATAAAATCTCAAGCATATGTGACCTCCAATCAGATTTTTTAAATAGAAAATTTGGCAATAATGTATAATATATGATTACCTTCTTTACGTATATGTAAGCTCTCTCTATGGAAAGGGCACAAAAGTCTTAGTGTAACTTCCTTAAAAGCAATAGACAACCGTCATCTGCTAATCCCACTGTTTCCTAAGGGAAGGACAGTCACTGCGTGGTGATGTCAGAGGAATTTGTGCACATAGAGAGGCTTTCCTGAGAATCTCCCAAAGTGAGGTCAGTGTCAAGCCTGTATGAATGTAAATGTTCTACGCACACATATGTACTAAACAACTGAAACAGACCTCAGAGACCGCTACAGATGCAGTGTTGGGATGGAGAAGAGCAGTGGTCTGTGGCTTGGCAGACCTTACCTGCAGGAAGATGACACATGTTATCTGTAATAAAGGTGAAAACACCTTGCAAAGCACTTGCCTTTAGCAAACATTCAGAAAGTGTTTGACACTGATGATTATGTTGGTGATTATTAGTATTAATGATAATGATGATGATTAGATAGAGTGATTTCTAGGAGAAGGAAAAACTATTCACAAAGGTACTCATGTATTATGTATCAATGTATCCATTTAGTCACATCTCCAAGAAGGCAGCAATGTTGTCTTTTTTTCTACAGTATCATACAGCCTATAATATTGTCAGCACATGAGAGACACTCTACAAATATTTGATAAATGAAGTCACGCGACAAATCTTTACTCAACATCTACTCTGACTCACGCTCTGCAATAGAAATGGAATATACAATAGTGTACAAGACATAGACCCTGCCCTCCAGGGGTTTACAGTCTAGAGGACACACTCTACCAAATGGCAATTAAAATTAGTATGATCAACCGTGGGATAAAGGGAACTATGGCAATGTAATAGGAGCACATAAGATAAACTCCAATCCATTTACAGAGGTCAGGGAGGAAGTGATGCCAAACCTGAGACCTGAAGGCTCTGCAGGAACTCTGAAGACAAAGTGGAGTAAACAGTTCTAGACAGAATAACCCAACCAACCCAAGTATTAGAATTGTGGTGGAACAGAAGGCTAAAATGGTGAATAGGATTCAGATTAGAATCCTTTATAGAAGGTCTTGAAAGCCACGATAAATGTTTGGACTTCATTCAGATGATCTGAGTTTGAATTACTTTTTTAAAGAGTCACTTGTCCCATCCCCGTCCAAAAGCACATGCAGTGATATTGCCAGCAGCAAAAGCCAGAGCAGAAAAGCATGAACGTCCATGAAATAATTTTTTGCCATTCCATGTTCGTTTTGTGCAAACATCACTGGACAAAGCGCCATAACAAAAGGCTCAGCCTTTTCCTTCATGTCCATAGGCTTAGTTGCAACTCCAAGGACAGTCTTTTATATACTTAGAAACTTACAGACTGTGGGAGAGACAGAGAAATAAAAAGGCAAGTCCAACCATGCATGGTATAACTTCTGGTGTGGTAAAGTACAGAGTACTATGGTCTTGTATAGGAGGCACAGCTAACCATTCGATCATCCACATAAAAACCTGGATATCCAGCAACCATCACTAAGCAGTTTCTCAGTCACCAGGAATAAAAGATGATTAAGACATGGTCCCTGTACCGAAAGGGTACACAGCTTGGTGAAAGAAATAGACAATGCAGTACTTATCTGCAAAGACAGAATTAAGCACTGAGTCTACAGAAGCCGAGAGAGGTGCAATTAAGTCAACCTGGATAGGAGCTGGGGAATAAGAGAAGCCTCATGAGGGAGATGGCTCTAGGGGGAATCCTGAGGAATACATAGGATAGCGGGGAGAAAGGGGGGTGAGAAAGTAATACGCTGGGCAGAAGGGATGGAGATATGGAGACACAGAGATTAGAAAGAACATGGCATAGACGAGAAATGCAAATGATTCAATATGGCTAGCTCATGGAATGTGAAAATAAAATATGAGGCTGGGAAAAAAAGCAGGGACTCGTTCATGGAAGGCCATGTTTAGGTATTTGGACTTGATCCTACAGCCAATGGAGAACCTCTGAATAATATAGGTAGGAGAAATATGATCACATTCAGCAGCCTAAAAACAACCAAAGACTGGCGGCTTCTCTCTCTCTCTCTCTCTCTCTCTCTCTCTCTTTTTTTTTACTACTATCCATTTCTGAGACACCTGTTTCCTGCCATCTGTTAACTCTGGGTTATATTTCTCCATGATGTGACTAATACCAATTATCAGTCTTGAAATATTTCCCAGATAAATGATGGTGAATATGTTATAAGAATTATCTGCTGTTTGGCAAGCCTTTTCTTCATTCCCCTCAGTTACTTCCTAATCTCAGATGCAATCATTCTCCTTCTGAATGACTAATGTACTCATGTTTTCCCTGTTTTTGTTAAGGATTCAGCTTGTTTCTTGTGGCTGCTCATGAATTTGGTCATTCACTGGGGCTCTCTCACACCAATGATCAAACAGCTTTGATGTTCCCAAATTATGTCTCCCTGGATCCTAGCAAATACCCACTTTCTCAGGATGATATCAATGGAATACAATCCATCTATGGTGAGCAACGAATCTGAATATATGTGAACTGAATTGACAGCCTTACAGGAAGGAAGTTGAGAAAAATCACTTCTTGAAATATTATCATGAAGAAATATTCTCTTGGGTAAGATCCTTCTGTAGGTATTTCTACATGCCTTCTTAATTCACTAAGGTATTTCTTTTCTCATCAAAGGAAGTCCACCTAAGACAACTGCTAAGCCAAAGGGACCCACTGTACCCCATGCCTGTGACCCCGATTTGACTTTTGATGCTATCACCACTTTCCGCAGAGAAGTAATGTTCTTTAAAGGCAGGTAAACCCATTCCCTTAAACACCTCAACTTCCTATGAAGATTTTTCTTTTCAAGAGATTTGGGGATAAGAGAGCTGTGGGGGTAGTGAGAATATGTGCCTTTACTTTTCGTTTTATAACTGCCCATATTGTTTGAATGTTTTATTCTGTGCACATATCTCTTACTTGTTTGATAAATTAATTTTTAAATGTTTTTAAGCAAATTTTTAAATTGCCATTGAAACAGAGTCTACTTTCAGTGACTTCTTAGCTAAAATAACACACCACTCCTGATGGTGTGTTGGAGGTGGCTTATACCATTTCAGGATCCAATTGTGAAATTTTCAAGAATTTTGTAAACTGGTTCACATCACTTTGGTAGCTTGAAACTGGCCATGGTTGGAGTATTTACACCCTGGAAATCATCAAATGATAAAAATTAGGTTTTTTTCCTACCTGGAGAGCCAATTGTTAAATACGCATCGACAGACCTTTCCCTGAAGCTGAATCAACAGTGTTAGCTGTGGTAGGAAATCTCTTCTCTCACTATGTATAATTTACTGCACTTAACTTGCAACATGGTGTGTCAATTATGTATACCATGACCATATTTTCAGAACAGAGTATCAAGACATACACCAACTGACAAGGATATAGGGGCAAAAGAAAAGAATATCTGAAATCAGACTCCTGCCACGCACAACTATGTAGCACTGTAATTACATGCTGTCACTACCATGCTCTTAATAGTCGAGGCTGAGAGACCACTTGTCAGGGATGGGTAGACAGCATGGGAAGGAAAATGGACTATATGGACTTTTCAAGTCCTCCTCATAGGCTCAGAACTTTACAGCCAGAAGGGAAATCTGAGGAAATATTTAGCTATGCAAAAATAATAACATTTCTTTATTCTAGCAAACATCAGCACCAAAAAATTCTTCTTAGATGGCTTGGTATTGGTTTAGAATGTTGGGAATTGCTGCTTTGGCAAAAATGAGGTGATTGAGCACACTGAGAACTATTTATGAGATTTCCATGGGTATTTTGCTACCCTAAGTTCCCAAAAGAGTGGGCACAAAGTCATGTCCTGACCTTGGTAGTCCAAAGGGTAGAATTGAACTCATAACCATCTAAATTTGCTGTGGAAATTTGTATTAATGCCATAAATTGTTTGAGGAAAATATCAACCAATTAGATAAGGGACAAGTGTCAGTTTGCAGCATTTTCATTGAAATAGATATATATACACTGTGTATAAAGTATGGTTTTCTGTCTAACACAGGCATCTATGGAGGATCTACTATGATATCACTGATGTTGAATTTGAATTGATCTCTTCATTCTGGCCATCTCTGCCAGCTGATATTCAAGCTGCATATGAGAACCCCAAAGACAAGATTCTGGTTTTTAAAGGTAATTTTACCCATCATTATTCCTCTTCTCCCTCTGGATGCCTGAACTGTTCAGTGGGTATTTTAGTGCAAGGAATATAATCTTCATGAATGAGCAAAATAGACAGGGCTTCTGCCCTGACCTGAGGTTCCTATCGTAAAGAATAACTATCCAAGGATTCTCAGTGGTTGTGAAGATAAACACCATCCCAACAGCACAGGAGAAAAGAAAACTGTATAACAAAAACTAAAAAGTGTTTTTTTCTGAAAAATAAAGGTAACCCATTTCTCTTCTGTGCTCCCTTTTTACTAGGGTTGTTAGATGTGGCAAATAAAAATAAAAGATGCTTTGAATTTTGGACAAACAACAAAATAATTTTTTAGTATAAGTATGTCCTTTGCAATATTTTGGATACACTTATACCAAAAATTAGTCATTGTTTATTTGAAATTCAGATTCAATTGGTATCTAATATTCAAATTAGCAACCCTACTTTTTACATGGGTTTCACCAGATTACTTGCCTTTGAGAACACTTGGGTACTGAAATTTAGGAGAACATGTCCAAATATACTTGACTGTTTTGTCAGAGTTGGAAAGAATTAATACAATGAATTCAATTGACATGGGTATGCACACTACTAACTATAGGTATATATTACTTGTGTAATGTTAATGACATAAGTAGCTAAAGAAAGCAGTAAGAATAAATGGAGACATAAGATTACTAAATCTCTAAGCATTGAACCTGAAAGGAACTAAGCATCTAATTATTTTCAAACTTCTTAAGACAGCTATTTCTCCCTTTAGGAAATAAATCAGAAGATAATCACTTTCTCTCTTCCTAGGTGAAAACTTCTGGATGATCAGAGGATATGCGGTCTTGCCAGATTATCCCAAATCCATCCATATACTTGGCTTTCCAAGACGTGTGAAGAAAATTGATGCAGCTGTCTGTGATCGAAACACAAGAAAAACCTACTTCTTTGTGGGCATTTGGTGCTGGAGGCAAGTCTACAGACAATTGACCCTTTGTTTTACTCTGGAAAAAAATATCCAGATAACTTCACTTTAACATGGGCAAAAATAAAATTAACCTACAGTGTTCCTAAAGTGTTATCTTGAAGGCAATCTCAGGTGGATGGCATTCGCCAAACAAAAGAATGTTTCAATCAGTTCAAAGATCTTTCTCCAAGCTAAAAAAATAAAGATAAAATCATAAAGCTGGTGATGCCAACCAAACCACCAATGACAAACATATCTAGTCAAAATCTTTGAAACTCCAGGATGAGCTCTTATTTTGATTTAACAGTTCCACAGAATAGCATCAATCCGGCAAATTATGTGGCTTTTCCCCCTCATAATTCCTTGCTTTCAAGACATTATAAGTGATTTAACCAAACATAATCTTTGCCATTTTTATTTTATTATTCATCCAACTCGTTTTCTTCCAGTAGGACTACTTTTTTTTTCTACATCTTTGCTTGACTCCAAGGAGGCAGTAAAAAATTAAGCCCTCCCCCTCCAAAACTAAGATCCCCTGAAAACCTTTCAAATCCATGTCTCCAGGTATGACGAAGTTACCCAAACCATGGACAAAGGGTATCCACACAGGGTGGTAAAATACTTTCCAGGAATTGGTCTCCAAGTGGATGCTGCTTTCCAACATAAAGGTAAGTGCCTGACTATAAGGATACTTGGAAGACTTTGCTGACTGTGAAATAAGACAGCATGAAATCTTAAATGTTTCAATTTTAATGTCATTTTATTACTCTAGAGTACATGTAAATAATAATAAACTTTAATCTGAAGGCCTTATCAAAAACTGAATAGTAAGTTCTGAATTATATTCTCTGTCATACTATTTCAAAACTGCAAAAAGTACCAAAATTAACTATCACTGATCCAAGATACCTTATAAAGATACCCCCGAAGAGGTTTAAGTGTGAAAAATGACTAAGCACGTGAAGTGAACAGTGATTCTCAATCTTAATGTACATAGTTTAATATACACAGCTTGGGGTTATGAAACTACAAGTCCCTTAGAGTTTCTGAGGCAGTAGGATTGTGGGTAAGATCCAGGAATCTATAGTCTTAAAAGAACCTCAAACAATTTAATGCATCAGTTCAGCTACTATATCTTCAGAGACAACAAACCAGACCATGCAGTAAGCAGGAGTCTAAACATGTTTTTGAGTAACACCATCTGTTATTCTTGTGAAATCTAACATGGAACCTCAAAAACTAAAACAGATTAACCAGAGCAACACTAGGAAAATGCGGAGGTAGGGACCAAGGCCATACTCACATTTCTCCCCCTCTCTGAGACACATTTTTGAAACCTAGTTTGAGAACCTCTGGCATAAACCACAGTCTGACTAGAAAGGTAGTAAGCCCTTGAAACTCATGTTTCATACCTTGGCTTTTTTTTCAGGGAAATAAAAATAATATTTCTCATGTGACTGAGCAGAGTAAAATGTATCTATATATGTATCTATATAGTTACACATTTCTTTTCTCTCCATATAATGTTCAGTTATTCTATATTCATAAAATTTTAAAGTGTGGAATCATTGTATAGTGGTGCAAAGTAACTAATCATGATTCTCTCTCTCTAGGATTCTTCTATTTCTTCCGTAGATCAAAGCAATTTGAATATGACCCTAAGGCAAAGAACGTTACCCGAATAATGAAAACCAATACTTGGTTTCAATGCAGAGAACCATTAAATTCATCATCTGATTTTACTCTCAGTGAGGAAAATGTACATTCAGGAAGAGTGGAGATGTTTTATCATAAGAATTTAAACTTGCTTATTTTCAGTATTGTTCATGTGCTGAAAAACTACAGTTATCAATAAATTCATAGACCTAAAATAAACCTCAAGGGGTCTTTTAATCTGAACTCTGCTTCAAAGGAGAATAGAACTATTCTTTAACATCAAGTTGCCAGTCCTAGTTCTAAATATCTATCTAGTTAAGAGTCAAACAGCTTTTTGAGCTTCCTGATTCTTTTTACAGGAAGTTATGTGTAAACACAACTCTCACTGGACTTCAAACATATTTTGTGCTTTGTAGACTTGAAGAAGTAAGACGTTTGTTATAATAACAAAATACTGAAGACATTTATTAAACCAATCTTTAGCATTCTATTTTGTCTGGACCTTTGGAGTTGGAGAAGCTTGATAAACTGCATCCCTCATCCCTACCCATGTTCTGAACCCACTGAGAAATAACATACAGTTGGGAGAGTAAAATACCACCTTTATTAATGAAAGGCTTATATTGGAGAATATATCTGTGGACAAGAAAGCTTCCTAATATCAAATTCTAGAGTGAGCTATACTTACAAGTCATGGGAAGCACCATGCCTCCCCAAGAAAAAGTGAGCTGCCTACGGACTACATGGAGCCCAAAGAGAAAGAAACAAGGATGGAGCTACATGTGCCTAGTTTCTGCTCCCAAATTCACCATTCAAATAAGTTATTCCACCTACCAAAGAGAGGAGTGAGAGCCTAGAGAGATGAAGGAAGTGTTACACTAAAGATGATCCCCCAAGAATTAAGAAACTAGCAGGAGTAGGAAAGTAGTGTTCCTTCCAACCCTCCCAATCCCACCCCAAGCATAGACCAATACAATGAACCATTCCTTAGAAAGTTTAAAAGCAAGTGGTGTGCACACTGATCTCATATAAAAGAAATGTAGAGATTTCTTGTGTTTCCTGTGTATATGGGTCAACTGGGCTTAAACCTATTGGTAGAAATTTCCTGTCATCTTTATATGTATCTGTTGTATGTTTAGAAACCCAACCATGTACCTGTTGGTTAAGTTTTACCTTTACACCCTCAAAGCTAAATGCTTAGCAAAGCTCTACATTAATTTTCTGACCCAAAAGATGGGAGGTTGTCAGTTGAACTTGATTCTGATTAGGTGATGGATTGAGTAGTGTCAACTGATAGAAAATAAGCACAGAATATCTCAGGAATTCCTACAGCTAGTCCTCCAAATCACACATTTTTTTCCTTGGGTTAAGTATTACCAGATTCCTAAAAGAAAGGGATATAAGAGGAGGAAGAGTAAGAAGTGGACATCACCTTCCTCCCCACAAATATATCAGAAATACATCTATATGTGGAACAATTCCTACAGAACACCTACTGAATCCTGGCAGAAGAACTCAGACCTCCCAAAAGGCAAGAAACTCCTCACGTATCTGGGTAGGGTAAAAGAAAAAACAGAGACAAAAGACTAGGGATGGGAGTGGCATCAGTGGGAGGGAGCTGTGAAAGAGGAAATGTTTCCACACACTAGGAAACCCCTTCATTGTTGGAGATGAAGTGGGGGGAAGCTTCAGAGCCACAGAGGAGAGTGCAGCAACAGGGCTGCAGAGGGCAAAGCAGTGAGATTCCTGCACAGAGGATCGCTGTTGACCAGCGCTCACCAGCCCCAGAGGCTTGTCTGCTCACGCACCAGGGCAGGTGGGGGCTGGGAGCTGAGGATCCGGTTTCGGAGGTCAGATCCCAGGGAGAGAATTGGGGTTGGCTGCGTGAACACAGCTTGAAAGGGGCTAGTGCGCCACAGCTAGACGGGAGGGAGTCCAGGAAAAAGTCTGGAACTGCCTGAGAGGCAAGACTTTTTCTTGCCTCTTTGTTTCACGGTGTGCAAGGAGAGGGTATTAAAAGAGTCATCTAAACGAGCTCCAGAGATGGGTGTGAGCCGCGGCTATCAGCGCAGACCCCAGAGACGGGCATGAGATGCTAAGGCTGCTGCTGCACCACCAAGAAACATGTGAGCAAGTACAGATCACTATCCACACGTCCCCTCCTGGGAGGCTAGGCAGCACGCCACGTCCAGGGTCCCATAATCCAGGTACAACTTCCCCTGGAGAACAAACAGCACACCTCAGGCTGTTGCAACTTCACACTGGCCTCTGCCACTGCAGGCTCACCCCACATTACGTACCCCTCCATCCCCCCAGCTTGAGTGAGCCAGAGCACCCTAATCAACTGCTACTATAACCCCATCCTGTCTGAGTGGGAACAGATGTCCTCAGGCGACCTACATGCAGAGGTGAGGCCAAATCCAAAGCTGAACACCAGGAGCTGTGTGAACAAAGAAGAGAAAGGGAAATTTCTCCCAGCAGCCTCAGGAGTAGTGGATTAAATCTCCACAATCAACTTGATGTACCCTGCATCTGTGGAATACCTGAATCAACAATGAATCATCCCAAAATGAGGTGGTGGACTTTGGGAGCAACGATATATATATATATATATATATATATATATATGTTTTCCTTTTTTTCTATCAGTGAGTGTGTATGTGTATGCTTCTGTGTGTGCTTTGTCTGTATAGCTTAGCTTTTACCATCTGTCCTAGGGTTCTGTCTGTCCGTTTTTTTGTTTTGTATTTATTTTTGTTATTGTTGTTGTTTGTTTGTTTCATTATAGTTTTTAGTGCTTGTTATCATTAGTGGATTTGGCTTTTGGATTGGTTGCTCTCTTCTTTCTTTCTTTTTTTATTACTTTTAATTTTTTTCAATTTTTAAGAATTATATTTTATTTTTTATTTTAATAACTTCATTTTATTTTATTTTTTCTCTCTTTCTTTCTTTCTTTCTCCCTTTCATTCTGAGCCATGTGGATGACAGGGTCATGGTGCTCCAGCCAGGTGTCAGGCCTGTGCCTCTGAGGTGGAGAGCTGAGTTCAGGACATTGGTTCACCAGAGACCTCCCAGCTCCAAGTAATATCAAATGGCGAAAATCTCCCAGAGATCTCCATCTCAACGTTAAGACCCAGCTCCACTCAAAGACCAGCAAGCTACATTGCTGGACACCCTATGCCAAACAACAAGCAAGACAGGAACACAACCCCACCCACAAGCAGAAAGGCTGCCTAAAGTAAGGTCACAGACAACCCAAAACACACCACCAGATGCAGACCTGCCCACCAGAAAGACAAGATCCAGCCTCATCCAGCAGAACATCAGCACTATTCCCTTCAACCAGGAAGCCTACACAACCCACTGAAACAACCTTAGCCACTGGGGGCAGACACCAAAAACAACGGGAACTACAAACCTGCAGCCTGAAAAAAGGAGACACCAAACCCAGTAAGTTAAGCAAAATGAGAAGACAGAGAAACACACAGCAGATGAAGGAGCAAGGTAAAAACACACCAGACCAAACAAATGAAGATGAAATAGGCTGTCTACCTGAAAAAGAATTCAGAGCAATAATGGTACAGATTATACAAAATCTAGGAAATAGAATGGAGAAAATACAAGAAACGTTTAACAAGGATCTAGAAGAACTAAAGAGCAAAAAAAAAAAAAAAAAATGAGGAACAACACAATAAATGAAATTAAAAATTCTCTAGAAGAAATCAGTAGCAGAATAACTGAGACAGAAGCACCAACATTCGAATTATAGGGGTCCCAGAAGAAGAAGAGAGAAAGAAGGGACTGAGAAAATATTTGAAGAGATTATAGTTTAAAATTTCCCTAACATGGGAAAGGAAATAGTCAATGAAGTCCAAGAAGTGCAGAGTCCCACACAGGATAAATCCAAGGAGAAACACACCAGGACACATATTAATCAAACAATCAAAATAAAATACAAAGAAAAAAAATTAAAAGCAGCAAGGGAAAAACAGAAAATAACATACAAGGGAATCCCCATAAGGTTAACAGCTGATCTTTCAGCAGAAACTCTGCAAGCCAGAAGGGAATGGCAGGACATATTTAAAGTGATGAAAGAGAAAAACCTACAACCAAGACTACTTTACCCAGCAAGGATCTCATTCAGATTTGACGGAGAAACTAAAACCTTTACAAACAAGCAAAAGCTAAGAGAATTCAGCACCACCAAACCAGCTTTACAACAAATGCTAAAGGAATTTCTCCAGGCAGGAAACACAGAGAAGGAAAAGACCTACAATAACAAACCCAAAACAATTACAAAGATGGTAATAGGAACATACATATAGAAACTTACCTTAAATGTAAATGGATTAGATGCTCCAACTAAAAGATAAAGATTGGTTGAATGGATACAAAAACAAGACCTGTATATATGCTGTCTACAAAAGACCCACTTCAGACCCAGGGACACATACAGACTGAAATTGAGGGGATGGAAAAAGATATTGCATGCAAATGGAAATCAGAATAAAGCTGGAACAGCAACTCTCATATTAGACAAAATAGACTTTAAAACAAAGTCTATTACAGAGAAAAAGGACACTACATAATGATCAAGGGATCAATCCAAGAAGAAGATATAACAATTGTAAATATTTATGCATCCAGTATAGGAGCAACTCAATGCATAAGGTAAATGCTAACAGCCTTCAAAGGGGAAATTGACAGTAATAAATAGTAGAGGATTTCAACACTCAGTTTTCACCAATGGACACATCAACCAAAATGAAATAAACAAGGAAACACAAGCTTTAAATGATACATTAAACAAGATAGATTTAATTGATATTTATAGAATATTCCATCCAAAAATAAAAGAATACACTTTCTTCTCAAGTGCTCATGGAACATTCTCCAGGATAAATCATATCTTGGGTCAAAAATCAAGCCTTGGTAAATTTCAGAAAATTGAAATCATATCAAGTATCTTTTCTGACCACAACGCTATGAGGTTAGATATACATTACAGGAAAAAATCTGTAAAACATACAAACACATGGAGGTTAAACAGTACACTACTTAATAACCAAGAGATCATTGAAGAAATCAAAGAGGAAATCAAAAAATACCTAGAAACAAATGACAGTGAAAACACAACCCAAAAACCTATGGGATGCAGCAAAAGCAGTTCTAAGAGGGAAGTTTATAGCAATACAATCCTACCTTAAGATACAAGAAACATCTCAAATGAACAACCTAACTTTACAACTAAAGCAATTAGAGAAAGAAGAACAAAAATATCCCAAAGTTAGCAGAAGAAAAGAAATCATAAATATCAGTCAGAAATAAATGAAAAAGAAATGAAGGAAACGTTAACAAAGATCAATAAAACTAAAAGTTGGTTCTTTGAGAAGATAAAAAAAATTGATAAACCAGACTCATCTAGAAAAAAAGGGAGAAGACTCAAATCAATAGAATTAGAAATGAGAAAGGAGGAGTAACAACTGACACTGCAGAAATACAAAAGATCATGAGAGATTACTACAGGCAACTCTATGCCAATAAAATGGACAACCTGGAAGAAATGGACAAATTCTTAGAAAAGCACAACCATCTGAGACTGAACCAGGAAGAAATAGAACATATGAACAGACAAATCACAGACACTGAAATTGAGACTGTGATTAAAAATCTTCCAACAAACAAAAGCCCAGGACCAGATGCCTTCATAGGTGAATCCTATCAAACATTTAGAGAAGAGCTGACACCTATCCTTCTCTAACTCTTCTAAGTAGCAGAGGAGCAGCACTCTCAAGCTCATTCTATGAGGCCACCATCACCCTGATACCAAAATTAGACAAAGATGTCACAAGGAAAGAAAACTACAGGCCAATATCACTGATGAACATAGATGCAAAAATTCTCAACAAAATACTTGCAAACAGAATCCAAGAGCACATTAAAAGGATCATACACCATGATCAAGTGGGGTTTAGCCCAGGAATGCAAGGATTCTTCAATATATGCAAATCAATGTGATACACCATATAAACAATTGAAGAATAAAAACCATATGATCATCTCAATAGATGTAGAAAAAACTTTTTAACAAAATTCAACACCCAATTATGATAAAACCCTCCAGTAAGTAGGCATAGAGGTAACTGACCTCAACATAATAAAGGCCGTATATGACAAACCCACAGCCAACATCCTCCTCAATTGTGAAAAGCTGAAACCATTTCCACTAAGATCAGGAAAAAGACAAGGTTGCCCACTCTCACCACTATTATTCAACATTGTTTTGGAAGTTTTAGCCACAGCAATCAGAGAAGAAAAAGAAATAAAAGGAACACAAATTGGAAATGAAGACATAAAACTGTCACTGTTTGCAGATGACATGATAATATACATAGAGAATCCTACAGATGTTACCAGTAAACTACTAGAGCTAATCAATGAATTTGGTAAAGTAGCTGGATACAAAATTAATGCACAGTAATCTCTGGCATTCCTATACACTAAGGATGAAAAATCGGAAAGTGAAATGAAGGAAACACTCCCATTTACCATTGCAACAAAAAGAATAAAATACCTAGGAGTAAACCTACCTAAGGGGAAAAAAGACCTTTATGCAGAAAACTATAAGACACTGATGAAAGAAAACAGATGGAGAGATACATCATGTTCATTGATTGGAAGAATCAATATTGTGAAAATGATTATACTACCAAAAGCAATCTACAGATTCAATGCAATCCCTATCAAACTACCAATGGCATTTTTCACAGAACTAGAACAAAAAACTTCACAATTTGCATGGAAACACAAAAGAACCCGAATAGCAAAAGCAATCTTGAGAAAGATAAACAGAGCTGGAGGAATTAGGCTCCCTGACTTTAGACTATACTACAAAGCTACAGTAATCAAGACAGTATGGTACTGGCACAAAAACAGAAATATAGATCAATGGAACAGGATAGACAGCCCAGAGATAAACCCATGTACATATGGTCACCTTATTTTTGATAAAGGAGGCCAGAAAATACAACAGAGAAAAGACAGCCTCTTCAATAAGTGGTGTTGGGAAACCTGGACAGCTACATGTAAAAGAATGAAATTAGAACACTCCCTAACACCATACACAAAAATAAACTGAAAATGGATTAAAGACCTAAACGTAAGGCCAGACACTGTCTAACTCTTAGAGGAAAACATAGGCAGAAAGCTCTATGACATAAATCACAGCAAGGTCCTTTTTGACCCACCTCCTAGACAAATGGAAATAAGAACAAAAGCAGACAAATGGGACCTAATGAAACTTAAAAGGTTTTGCACAGCAAAGGAAACCATAAATAAGATGAAAAGACAACCCTTAGAATGGGAGAAAATATTTTCAAGTGAAGCAACTGACAAAGGATTAAACTCCAAAATATACAAGCAGCTCATACAGCTCAATATGAGAAAAACAAACAACCCAATCCAAAAATGGGCAGAAGACCTAAATAGACATTTCTCCAAAGAAGATATACAGATTGCCAATGAACACATGAAAGGATGCTCAACATCATTAATCATTAGAGAAATGCAAATCAAAACTACAATGTGATATCACCTCATACTGGTCAGAACGGCCATCATCAAAAAATCTTCAAACAATAAAGTCTGAAGAGGGTGTGAAGAAAAAGGAACCCTCTTACACTGTTTCTGGGAATTTAAATTGATACAGCCACTATGGAGAACAGTATGGAGGTTCCTTAAAAAACTAAAAATAGAACTACCATTCAACCCAGCAATCCCATTACTGGGCATATACCCTGAGAAGACCATAATTCAAAAAAGACATGTAGCATAATGTTCATTGCAGTACTATTTACAATAGCTAGGACATGGAAGCAACCTAAGTGTCCATCGACAGATGAATGGATAAAGAAGATGTGGCACATGTATACAATGGAATATTACTCAGCCATAAAAAGAAATGAAATTGAACTAGTTGTTGTGAGGTGGATGGACCTAGAGTCTGTCATACAGAGTGAAGTAAGTCAGAAAGAGAAAAACAAATACCATATGCTAACACATATATATGGAATCTAAAGAAAAAAAAATGGTTCTGAAGAACTTAGGCACAAGACAGCAATAAAGACACAGATTTAGAGAATGGACTTGAGGACGCAGGGAAGGGGAAGCGTAAGCTGGGATGATGTGAGAGCATGGCATGGACATATATACACTACCAAATGTAAAACTGATAGCTAAAAAAAACAAAACAAAAACTGATAGCTAGTGGGAAGCAGCCTCATAGCACAGGGAGATCAGCTTGGTGCTTTGTGACCACCTAGAAGGGTGGGATAGGGAGGGTGGGAGGGAGGGAGACACGAGAGGGAAGAGATATGGGGATATATGTATATGTATAGCTGATTCAATTTGTTATAAAGCAGAAACTAACACACCATTGTAAAGCAGTTATACTCCAATAAAGATGTTAAAAAAAAAAAAAGTGAATACCATAATAAAGTGAGTCACATGAAAAACAGAAAAAGAAAGGGATATAGAAAAGAGTGATTTCATCTTTGAAGCAGAAAGTAAATTTTAAGAAGTGCAGCTTAATACATAGCATGTAGGAGATAGTAGGTGCATCTTTCAAAAAAAATACTGCTGGAATAATCAAATATACAAACATGTTAAAAAAAAGGAAATTTCAATTCTTAACTCACACTGTTCACAAAAACTAACTAAAAATGAGTCATAGACCTCTAAATAGAAGAATTAAAACTATAAAACTTCTAGAAGAAAATATTTTTTTAAATGTGATCTTGGATCAAGCAAAGATTTTTAGATAGGACATAAAAAGTGTGAACCATAAAAGAAAAAATTGATGAATTAAACTTCATCAACATTTAAAAGCCTTGCTTTTCAGGGCTTTCCTGGTGGTGCAGTGGTTGAGAGTCCGCCTGCCGATGCAGGGGACACGGGTTCGTGCCCCAGTCCGGGAATATCTCACATGCCGTGGAGCGGCTCCACCCGTGAGCCATGGCCGCTGAGCCTGCACGACTGGAGCCTGTGCTCCGCAACGGGAGAAGCCACAACGGTGAGAGGCCCGCGTACCACACACACACACAAAAAAACCTTGCTTTTCAAAAAAGAAGGAAAAGCCACACTTTGGGAGTAAATATTTTCAAAAAATATAAATGTGATAAAGTACTTCTATCCTGAATATATAAAGAATGCTTCTAACTTGAAAATAAGAAGACAAACAGCTCAGTTTTTTAAATGGCTAAAATATTTGCTATATGAGTGGCAAACAAACACATGAAACGATATTCAACATCTTAACCATTAGGAAAATTCTAATTAAAACCACAATGGGATACTACTACATACCCACCAGAACGTTTAAAATTTAAAAGACTGAAAATACCAAATGTTGACAAGATGTAGTAGAGTAACTGGAACTCTCTTAGAGCATTGGTGAGAATGAAAAATGATGCAGGCATTTGGGAAAATAGTCTGGCTGTTTCTTATGAAATTAAACATATACATGTCATGTGACCCAATGACCTCACTCCTAAACGTTTATCCAAGAAAAATGAAAACATAGTCACATAACTGGTTGCACATAAATGTTCATGATAGCTTTATTTATGATATATAAAACCTGGAAACAACCCAAATGTCTATGAATTAGTGAATGGAGAAACTGTGGTACATCCCATGGACAACTACTCAGCAATAAAAAGTAACAAATGAATAATACATGCAACAATATGCATGCATCTCAAAAGCATTATGTTAAATGAAAGAAGACAGACACAAAAGACCACATATCATATGATTTCATTTATATGAAAAATTATAAAGGCAAAACTATAATGATAGAAAACAGATGGCTGGTTGCCAGGGGCCTGAAGTGGAGGAAGGGACTGACTACAAAGGAACATGTGTGATGGAAATGTTCAATATCATGATTATGGTGGTGGTGACACTACTGAATATATATTTTTTAAGACTGTACACCTAAAATTAGTGAATTTTATTGTACATTAATTCTACTTCAACATTGCTTATTAGAAAAAGTAGTGCAAGTTAGTACTTAACATGAAGTAGATTTTCAAATGTTGATCAGTCTTGTTTTGTTTCCTGACATCTATTCTCAGTCTGTGGCATAAATACCTGTGATATTTGGAGAGCATCTGAAATTGCACTCAGATTTGCTTATGGGCAGTTACTGTCTCCTTGATTTTCAAGAAAAAATTTGATACAACTGTAAGAATAATCCTATTTTCAACCCAGTGGAATATCTAAAAACAGTTTTCCAAGGAACCTGTGTTGACTATTAGAGCAATGTTAAAGGTTTATAAGTATAACCCATAGGTCAGGTGATATCACTCATCCTTTGATATTTAAATGAACTTGACTTCAAAAACCCTATGGAGTTTTCTAAGGCCCTCCACCAAGCAGTTGGGGGAAAGTGTTCTTATTCTTAATGTCCTTTAGCCAACCCAACACTCAGACATCTCTCCAGTCACTTCTGCCCTGGACTCCACCCTCGGTCTCCCCTGTCTGACCTCCTCCGTGCTTTGCCCTCTATGAAGAACCCAAGTTCCTCCTTATTTATTTTTCTTTTTAAACATAAAGCAGTTAAGTTGTAACTTTGTTTACTGTCTCTTGAACATGCCATCAGGGCCTCCCTTTTCTTGGAAAAGCAGCTTATTTTTTCTCCCAGAGAAGAGTACCAAAATACACTTTGACCTTGCTTCATAAAGAAGACGTTTTAGTTTCCCTTTGCTAGCCTGGAGGCTGGGATGAGTATGGGCTCGGGAGCCAGACTGCTTAGGCTTGCGGCCACTTCCTCCATTTAACAGCTGTGGGACCTTGGGCAAATTACTGACCTCTCTGTGCCTTGGTTTCTCCATTTGTGAAAGGAGGCTGGTAAGAAACCCAGACACTGAACAACTGGTCACATACAGCTCATAGAATCAGCACTTAAGGCATAGTGTCAGATAAGTGTGAGCCATCATTACTGTAATTAGGTAAGTTAAACAGTTTATCCAAAAGTACAAACAGTTGGAAAAACTAGAAGCCTGCTGTACCACACACATACTGGGAACAAATTAACTGGAACAGCAAACTTTATTTTCTCAAGGACCTGTGATCAGGTCCTGAAAGAAAGAAACAGCTTTAAAAACAAGCATGAACAAGACTATGTCAACAAATATTATTCATTTTGGAGATATGAGCAGCTGAGATGGAACAAATAAATTCACACACAGAGAATGTATTGAATTCCTCTTGCCTCGGGACAAAGAGAGAAACTCATCATAACCTTTCTATTATTTACCATGGATGGACTCTCCTAAGACTCTCAACTGAATTAATCATTTGTCCCAGAGGAAAACAGGATGATTTATTGTTGTTTTGGGTTTTGGTCTTGCAGTTATTTTGAACACATGATATATATATATATATATATATTTATTTATTTATTTATTTATTTATTTATTTATTTATTTATTTAGGCTGTGCTGGGTCTTCACTGTGGCACATGGGCTTCAGAGCATGTGGGCTCAGTAGTTGCAGCTCATGGGCTCTCTAGGTGTGGCATGCAGGCTTAATTGCCCCGCAGCATGTGGCATCTTAGTTCCCCAACCAGGGATCAAACCCATGTCCCCTGCATTGGAAGGCAGATTCTTAGCCACTGGACCACCAGGGAAATCCCGTGAACACATGACATATCTTTGGGCTTGAAATTCAGTCCCTTGTTTGTCTTCACATATAGAGAATCTTAAAAATGAAGATCAGCACCTAAGAAATATCTTCAACATACTTAAATTGTCATAATATCATAAATTTGGGGTCTTTATCACTATCCAATACTAATCTATCCGAAGTTTCCACATGAAAATAAAAATCCACTTTGAATCACTTAGATTTAGAATTTGATCTCCAGGAACATCAAACAAATACAAACAAGACAGTCAACAATGAATTTAAGACCTCTTTACAGTGATAAGTTTCCAGAACAGAGAAGTGTTTCTGTCTGACTACTATTTATAGTTTCATGCAGTATTTATTGCTTAATTGACAATAAGGCCAAATTTGGTTTTAATCCTGAGATTTGACAAATTAATGATTTTTTTCCATTTTTTAATAAATTACAGTGCTCAATTTTACCAGCAACAAATAGAAGCATTTATCTTCAAAGTTTGTTTTATTGTTTTGATACACTGAATTTAGAATTTCAGGTTTCCTGAACTATTTTTAAAACTTAGAAGCAAAAAGAATCAAATAGGAAGTATTTCAAATGACAAATTCATGAAGATGAAATGGAAACTAAATGAGTCTAAAAGCTTCAGGAAATATGATACTAGGAATTCGAAGGAACCACATATGAAAATGCATCATAAATTATAAGGTTCTTCATATGAATGTGTTCTTCTCAGGAGTCTTGCATTATAAAATCTGTTAAGATGGATTTCATGTAGCTTGGCACATTGTTATTTTTCACATAATAGTTACCTTGGTATTATAATTGTTAATCAGTCTCAATTATTCAATATGTGTTTAATGCCTGCTATAAGTCAGGTGCACTGTCTGTTGAGACATATTCTCTCATTCATCAAATATTTATTCACTGCATACTATGTGCCAGGCACTGTTTTAGGAGCTGGGGGTATAACAGTGAACAAAACAGCAAAGCCCCTGCCTTCAGGGACACCATATTCCAGTCAAAGTAGAGAAACTACAAATAAACAAAAAAGTGTACATATTTCAAGGATGATAAATGCTCTGAGGAAAAGCAGAGAGCAGATTGTGCCGGTGCTGGGCCTGTTTGCCTTGTAGTTGGTTCCTCTGCTCAGAGCAAGATGGTGGGTGCTGCCCGCTGCAGGCTCAGCACAGGCCTCAGTGAGTTCATCCAATGAGAGGTACTGAGAGCCCAGAGGGCAGGAGAAGGGAGAAGCCAGCATCGGTAGTGGTGGCTGTCTCCCCATTGCTCCAGCTCTGCCACAACCACTGTGTTGCCTGCCTCCGCCAGGTGATATGGGTGGCTTTCTCCCACCTCCATGAGAGGACGGGGACTAGCGATTTCCTACTGTTTCAAACTCCTGGATTGTTTCTTTATCTCCTCTGGCTTCTCAGCCCTCACTCACAGAACTAATTTCCTGCATTAAATCCCTCCTGTTTAAAACACTCGGAGTGATTTCTGTTTTCCGGTTGACACGTGACTTAATACTTTGAGAAAGGGGATAGAGAGCGTGGCAGACGTGAGCTTGGTGAAGACCTGAGACCTATATCTGAAGTAAGTGAGCAAGCAAACCAACTTGGGGAACACAGCACCCCAAGAGGAACAGTTCGAGGCAAAGGCTCTGAGGCTTAGCTGCAGAACTGTGAAGAGGCACCGGTGACCCAGGGAGAATTGAGGCAGGGTTGGAGGGAGGAGATGAAACTGGAGAAATGGCAGGGACACAGATCGTGTAGAGCGATACAGGTCTTTATAAAGACCTTAGATTCTAGAGAGATTTAAGAAGAGAAACAACATAATTATTCGATTTGTATTTTAAAAGAATCACTGGCTGCTCTGAGGACGATAAACTGTAGGGGCAAAAGAGCAGAAACAGGAGGTGTATATCTGCAACAGCAGATGATGGTGGTAGCAGTGAGAAACCTGAGGATGTACTTTGAAGGTGGGAACCACAGAATTTGCTAATTGATTGGATGAATGGTGTGATATGAAGAGAGGAGTCAAGTATAACCCAACTTTGTTTCTGAACAACTGGAAGAATGGAGTGTCCATTCACTGAGGTGACCAAGTCTGTGGAAGCAACAACTCTGAGGAGAAAATCAAGATGTCTAGTCAGCAGTAGGATACACAGGTCTGAAGTTGGGAGGAAAGGCTGAGCATGGCGGGATCCATCTGGGGGTTACTGTGTAGACACAGGATCAGATTAGGTCACCTAGGTAGTGGCCCAGATAAAGACAAGAAGAAACTGAGACCTGATCCCTAGTCACTGACAGATTAAAGATAAATTGTGTTGGGCATTTTGATCCCCACAGCAGTTCTATTTATGTACGTGGGCACATTCTTCCTGTTGGGTATGCATTCATGTTCACATCAACAATGTATGTCATAGTTTTATATGTATATTTTATAGATATCTCACACATTTTTATCAATGAGGAAAAATTTACGAAATGAGAAAGCTTCCATCATGCCATTTGAGGAGAGACCTACTGTCTGTGTTTGTAGGAGGACTCTGCCTCACCTCATTGCCAAATGGTCTGCAAGCTGAGTTTCTGGCCTTGTGGGCTATTGTGATTTTATTTTAATAAGCATTATAAACATTGACATTTTTTTCTTTTTCTATAAGAATGGAACCTGTTTTAAGAAACAACAAAAAGAATCAATGCAAGAATTTAAAATTAGAGGCAACATTTCTAAGAAAACCTCGCTTGATCATTTTCCACCTCAGTTATTGCATTCAAATTAGGAAAACATCCTGCTCTCAGACCTGACTCCTGGTGGCAAGAACAGCATGATATCAGAATGGAGTACCTACCCTGTTTGAAGCAGATAAAGAGTTTTTCAAGTGGAAAAAGAATGCTCCATTTTTAAGCCCTTGTCTTCACTGTTAAAGATAGTTTATCTGCAGCTATTTCTATAAGGACTCTCTAAATAATCATAGTGATATTGACCATTTATTAAACACAATAATGATAATTACTTTATGGTATCTCTTTTATCCTCATAACAATCCTATAAGGGTGGGTATTGTTGCATTTTATAAATGAAGAAATGGGATTTAGAGAGATTATTTTTCTTGCCCAAGGTCACATGATAAATGTCAGAACCCAGATCCTGTCTCATATAGTCACATTTTCAATGTTCTCATGGAAATGAATGTTCTAACACTCTTATGTCCTGTACTGACCACCACTCAAAACAAAGCAAAACATTACTCCCTTGTACACATTTTCTATTTACCTATAAGAACCTGATTCTCCTGTTCACCTCACAACCAGCAGCAGCACCCAGCAGGCTCCACTGCAACATGTTTCCTGGTTCTTCTGCAATATGTTTCACCAAAGTTCTGATTTCATGATTGCTGTGGTTTATTTTCTCAATGTGTGTAAAGGAAAAGGAAAGAACACAGTATCTTCCCTGTTAAGCAATGCTACAACACACCAAGTGACCAAACACTGTAACCCAGGCTATGCTGGACCTGATGGTGCCTGCATCCTTCCATGAAAACACTCCTGTTGAATGCAATTGTGAAAGAGGCTCTGGGGAACCCAAACATCTCAACTCTTCAGCCTCTTGACAAGGGGCTCCCTTATTTTACAGTAATTCAAAAATAACTAAAAATGTTGGTTTGCAAGTTATTTGTACAGAACTGCATAAGAAAAGTATGACAATAATGATGATTAAATTTTGTATTTCACTAATTATTTTCACATCCATGATCTTACTTGGTTCTCAAGATGACCCTGGGAGGTAAGAAAGAAAATGTTGGTGGTAATAAGTCCATTTTATGCAGAAAAAAATTAAGATACACATGAGTTGCTAACAAAGATGGAATTCATATTCAGCTACCCTGGCTAATGGTTCTGTGTTCTTTTTACTACAGCACTTTCCTGTATAACATTTTTCACCTCTCCAACTTCTGTTTTGTTGTTGTTGATGTTGTTTTAGTCTTAAATGACTCCCTTCTTAAATGTAAGGACCATGCCTTAGGAATCTTAATATTTACTATAGTGTCTAATACCTAGGAGGCCTCAAGGAATATGCACTGGATTGAAAGAAATGATCTTGCAGTCATACTTTTATGATCTTGTTTAGATCTTCATTTTCCCTGCATTTATTCCATAAGACACAAGCCTGGGATCCCAGTGGTGGTTTGGGGAATATTAAAATCCAACTCACTGCCCTGCATCATCCAAAGAAGAGAAGTATTCCCAAATACTGCCTTCTCCTCTCCCCAAGCTGGGCATCTCTACCAGCTAACCTTGGCCGGGCCTCGGGCAGAGTCCAGGTGGACTCCCATCACCTCTCATGGTGAGACCTGCCCACCTTTCTCCTTGGTTGCAGCCTCTGGGCTGATGATCCTGGGCTGGCTTGGAGTTGGATCTAGGCTGCCAGGCCCTCTTTTTCTTATTCCTCATTTTGTTTTTTCATGGCCTTCACCTCACTGGTAGTAGCTAGATCTTAGTTCTTTGTTTCATTCCCTTGTGGGAACCTGAAAGTTTCATTGACTGATGTTACGACATTTTTAACACCTGGCCTATATCCTCTGGGCCATCTTCTACTGCTGAAACTGTGAAACTTACCTCTCTTTGGATAAAGGTGTAATAACTGAGCTCTTCTGAGCTCCAGTAAATCTGCAAAGGAAAATCATTTACATCTTTTAATATCTGTGTGGAAGGGACCGCATTTTCTCCCAGAAAACATAAAATGCACTTAACAATTTCTTCCTTAGAGAAGTAATTCTTAATCCTAGATGCATGCCTTAGTCAGTTTGGCTGCTATAAAAAAATACCATAGATTGGGTGGCCTAAACAACAAACATTTATTTCTCACAGTTCTGGAGGCTGGAAGATCAGGGTGCCAGCACGGTGGAGTTCTTGGTAAGGGCTCTCTTCCTGGTTATGTCCTCACATGACCTGTTCTTGGTATGTGCATGCAAGGAGAGAGAGATCTCCTGTCTACTCTTCTTTTTATAAGGACACTGATTTCACCATCAGGCTCCCACCCTCATGACTTAATCTAACCCTGATTACCTCCCAAAGGCCCCACCTCCAAACATTGGGTATTAGGATTTCAACATGAATTTGGAGGGGACACAAACATTCAATCCATAACAATTCACAATTAGAATCATTTGAGAAGCTTTTAAAATTACCGATAATTAGGCTCCTTTATCCCAGACCAATTACATTAGAATCTCAGGAGAGTGGGACCTGAGAGTCTGCATTTCTAAGAAGCTCCCAAAGACACTGGTCCATAGACTTCCTTTTAGTAGCACGGACTTTCTAAAACAGTGGTTCTCAAATGATAGTGTGCATCAAAATTACCTAGAGGGCTTGTTAAAATACCTATTGTTGGGCCCCACTTTAGACTTTGGGATTCCGTAGGTGATCTTATAGCTGGTCTGGAGACCACACTCTGAAAATCACTACAGTCTGCACTGCCCCCACCACCACACCTCCTGCCATTTTTGTCCTCCTAACAGCATTGTGGCTACAATGGTGAAGGCCTGAGAGCAGAGAAAGTAAAACCAAGAAAGATAGGTAGAGAGCCCACATCCCTTGACTGTCCTTTGGTCTGTCTCTATAGAGTCAACTACAGAACTTGGATCAAGGAAGCTGGCAGTCACTTCTGTCCACAGTCCCCATTTGTGTGCCACACTTTTACTAAACAGAAGCCAGCCTCACATTCACTTGGGCTTCCTGATAAGCAGGCACTCAATTCCCAAAAAAAATAGGCAACTCCCCTGGCTGGCCCTAAGTGTTTGGAACACTATAGTGAGTGATTAAAGGCAGTTATGAAATATCTGTCCCCAAAAAAGACCAGCATCCTGAACTCTGAATGTTCAGGAATCTGTTGACTCATCAAGACCTCATTAAATCAATTGTACATATTTTGAAAGGGTACTTGCTCACAAAAATAGTCTGAGGACAAAGACAGCATTTTCCCTCTATAGTGTTATGTGACTAGCTGATGAGGGGAAAGGGAAGTGCCTGACTCGGAGATAATTCCTGATTTATTCTTCTTGCTGGAGGAGGGCTACCACTAATCACTTCCCCTATTTTTGCCCCTTAGGCTCTGAGTGAGAAAAGGAGGGGACAAAGTAAATACAACGGTAGTGTTTGTGACAGTCCAGGGTAGTCCAGGCAGCATGAGCCAACCGCCAGCGCTAGGTGGGTTTTGGATTGGTCTTTACTAAGGAGGGTGATTCCATCACAGAAAGTCAAAAACCCCATTTCTGGAAGTTGATAGCAACCAGTCAGATTCCACAAACCTCTGTAGAGTTATTAGGAAGAAACCATCAGGTTCAGCCAGTGAGAGAACTTTCAAACCAATGACCAGAAGAGAATAAAACCAGATCACAGAACAAGGCACAGACCTGGATTACCTCTCTCTTAACTTCTGTCTTAACCTCTTTCAACACTCTGAATGGTCCCAATAGGTCAAGTCTGCTTTTCACAATTCGCTGAATTCACAATCTTTTAATCTTAACTATTATTTAAAATTCTCCATGCGCCACCTAGTGAAAACTTTTTGAGCTGAAAATGTGCTCTTTCATCTATTTTGCAGGGTCTGACCACTGTTTAATAAAGGGAAAAATGCAAACATATACAACCTACACCAATGCTTCTCTAATGTTAAAGTGCATATGAACCATCAAGGGGTCTTGGTAAAGTGCAGATGCAAGGTGGCCTTGAGTAGGGCCTGAGATTCTTCAAAAAACACTTGGACTATAAAAGGTTTATTCCACCTAAACTGGTGTTATAGATTACATCATATGTTTTAAAACATTTTTTCCTTTCTACATAAGTTACAAATCCAGAAATCACAGTAGAAAAACTGAAGAATTTGACCAAAAAGATTTAAAATTTTTCCATGGCAAAAATACTATAAACAGGGTAAAAGAGGAAATATATTTGCATATGGAAAGGGGCTGTTTCCTTTTTTAATGTTGAAAGCTCTTCACTGAGAAATAACTACCAACTCAACAGAAAAACTGTCAAATGACAGGAACAGTTCATGGACAATAGAAGGAAGGCTTACATATGAATCTATGCTCAATATCACTTGTAATTGAAGAAATAAGATAAAAAGTCATTGATATATATATACTTTTTTTTTACCTATCAGATCATCAAAGTTTTTCGTCTGATTTTTAATGTGAAGCATATAATGTTAATGAGAGTATAGGATAAAAAGCATTCTCACACCCTGCTAGTAAAGATGTAAACTGTTGCATTGTAGTTGATGGGAAATTAAAATACACACACCTTATGATCCAGTCAATACCACATCCAGGAATTTATCCTAAGGATATATTTGCACACATACACAAAGTTGAGTATCCCCAGAAAATCATTGTGGCACTGTTTTTAGTTGTAAATTATTGAAAATAATTAAATATGCATAGATAAAGGACCAATCAAGTAAATTATTATATATCATTACAACTGAATACAATGCAATCACTAAAAGAAAAATATAACATATTACTGATATTAAAAAAATCTAAGAACTTCATCAAAATTAAAAACTTTTGCTCCATGAAATGCCCTATGAAGATGATAAAGAAACAAGCCATGTTCAGGATGCCCCCGACCGCACAGCCAGCCATAAAAAGAACCAGCCCCCACCCACCATCAGGTATGACATCAATTCCAGGATTCCCAGGGCCCTGCAGCCAGAGACCCAGCCCTGCCCACCAGTGGGCCATCACTAGCACTGGAAACCCCAGGGTTCCACAGCCAGTGCCTCATGACCTGACCCCACTCACCACCAGCCAACAGCTTCCACAGACCAGTGGCCAGCCATGCCTACCAGACTTCCCATAGTAGTCAGCCCACTACAACAGAAGGACTCACACAGCTTTCATAGGGGGCACCACTAGAGCATACAGCTCTGGTGACCAGAGAGTAGTACACTGTTGGGATGCACAGGATGTCTCATACAAAAGGCCACTTCTCCAAGGGCAGGAAATGTAACCAACCTACCAAAGACACAGAAATAAAAATAGCAAATTAGACAAAATGAGGTGACAGAGGAACATGTTCCAAATGAAGGAACAAGATAAAACCCCAGAAGAACTAAGTGAAGTGAAGATAAGCAATCTACCCAATAAAGAGCTCAAGGTAATGATCATAAAGATGATCAAAGAACTTGGGAGAAGGGTGGATGAACAGAACAGAGTGAGAAGTTATAAGAAGAACCAAAGAGAGATGCAAAATACAATAACTGAAACAAAAATTACACTAACAGAATGAACAGTAGATTAAATTATACAGAGGAGCGAATTAGTGAGCTGGAAGACAGAATAGTGGAAATCACTGATGCTGAACAGAAAAAAAAAAGATAAAAAGAAATGAGGATAATTTAAAAGACCTGTGAGACAACAAAGAGTGTACTAACATTTGCATTATAGGTGTCCCAGAAGAGAAAGAGTGAGAAAGAGGCATAAAACATATTTGAAGACATAATGGCTGAAAATTTGCCTGACCTGGAAAAGGAAACAGACATCAAGGTTCAGGAAGAACAGAGTCTCAAAGAGGATCAACCCAAAGAGGAGCACCAAGACACACTATAATTAAAATAGCAAAAATTGGGACTTCCCTGGTGGTGCAGTTGTTAAGACTCCATGCTCCCAATACAGGGGGCCTGGGTTCGACCCCTGATCAGGGAACTAGATCCCACACGCAGGCCACAACTAAGAGTTCACACGCCACAACTAAAGAGTGGGTGAGCTGCAACTAAGGAGCTGGCAAGCCGCAACTAAGGACCCAGCAAGCCACAACAAAGGAGCCCTCCTGCCGCAACTAAGACCCAGTGTAACCAAATAAAAATAATAAATAAATAAATAAACAAATATTTTAAAATATAAAATAGCAAAAATTACAGATAAAGAGAGAACATTAAAGCAGTAAGGGAAAAGCAACAAGTTATCAACAAGGGAACTTTCACAATGATAAGTGCTGACTTTCCAGCAGAAATACCACAGGGCAGAAAAAAGTGGCACAATATATTTAAAGTGATGAAAGGGAAAAACCTACAACCAAGATTATTGTCTCCAACAAGTCTTTCATTCAGGTTTGATGGAGAGATCAAAAGTTTTACAGATAAGCAATAGCTAAAAGAGTTCAGCACCACGAGAGGGGCTTTGAAGGAAATGTTAAACAAACTTCTCTAAGTGAAAAAGAAAAGGTCACAACTATAAATATGAAAATGGCAAAAGGAAAAAGCTCATTGATATAGGCAAATATACAGTAAAGATAGTAAATCAACCATGAACAAAAGCTAGTATGAACATTAAAAGACAAAAGCAGTAAAATTGGGGGACCTTCAAGATGGCAGAGCAGTAAGATGCGGAAATCAACTTCCTCCTCACAGATACATCAAAAGTACATTGAATGTGGAACAACTCCTACAGAACACCTACTGCACACTGGCAGAAGACCTCAGACTTCCCAAAAGGCAAGAAACTCCCCACATACCTGGGTAGAGTGAAGGAAAAAAGAAGAAACAGAGACAAAAGAATAGGGATGGGACCTGCACCTCTGGGAGGGAGCTGTGAAGCAGGAAAAGTTTCCACACACTAGGAAGCCCCTTCACTGGTGGAGACGGTGGGTGGTCGGGTGGGGGGGAAGTTTGAAGCATGGAGGAGAGCACAGCAACAGGTGTGCAGAGGGCAAAGTGGAGATATTCTCACACGGGGGAAAAGTGCCAACCAGCACTCACCAGCCTGGGGGGCTTGTCTGCTCATCCGCCAGGGTGGGTGGGGGCTGGGAGCTGAGGCTAGGGCTTCAGAGGTCAGATCCCAGGGAGAGAACTGGGGTTGGCTGCATGAAGACAGCCTGAGAGAGCTAGTGCACCACAGCTAACCAGGAGGGAGTCTGGGGAAAAGTCTGGATGCCTAAGAGGCAAGAGACCATTGTTTCAGGGTGCACGAGGAAAGGGGATTCCCACCCTATGTGTCCACAGAAGGCAGAGCACCACTAAAGGGAGCTCCAGAGACGGGCACGAGCCGCGGCTGTCAGCTCAGACCCCAGAGACGGGCATGAAACGCTAACGCTGCTGTCGCCACCACCAAGAAGCCTATGTGCAAGCACAGGTCACTAACCACACCACACCCTGGGAGCCTGTGCAGCCCCCCACTGCCAGGGTCCCATGATCCAGGGACAACATCTCCAGGAGAACACACGGGGCACCTCAGGCTGTTGTAACATCACAGTGGTCTCTGCCACCACAGGCTCACCCTGCATTCCATACCCTCCCTCTCCTGAGCCAGAGTGAGGCAGAGCCCCCTAAGCAGCTGCTCCTTTAACCCCGTCCTGTCTGGGCAGGGAACAGACACCCCAGGCGAGCATGCAGAGGTGGGCCAAATCCAAAGCTGAAGCACAGGAGCTGGGCGAACAAAGAAGAGAAAGGGAAACCTCTCCTAGCAGCCTCAAAAGCAGTGGATTAAATCTCCACAATCAACTACATGTACCCTGTATCTCTGGAATACCTGAATAGAAAAAAAATCACCCAAAAATTGAGGTGGTGGACTTTGGGAGCAACTGTAGACTTGGGATTTGCTTTTTGCATCTAATTTCTTTCTGCTTTTATGTTTATCTTAGTTTACTATTTAGAGATTATTGTCATTGGTACATTTGGTTATGCATTTGGATGCTCTCAACCTTTTTATATATATATATATATATATTTGTTTGTTTGTTTACTTTTTCTCTTTTTGGGAGTGTGTCTGTGTGCACTGCTTTGTGTGATTTTTTTCTGTATAACTTTGCTTTTACCATTTGTCCTAGGGTTCTGTCTGTGCATTTATTTTATTTTATTGTTTTTTTGGTTTTTTTGTTTGTTTGTCTGTTTTAGTATAGCTTTTAGCCCCTATTTTCACAGGTGGATTTGTTTTTGGTTTGGTTGCTCCCTTCATTCTTTCTTTCTTTTTTATTATTTTATATATTTTTTAATATTAATAATTTTTTATTTTAATAACTTTATTTTATGTTATTTATCATTCTTTCTTTTTCTAAATTTTCTTCTGAGCCATGTGGCTGACAGGGTCTTGGTGTTCTGGCAGGTGTCAGGCCTGAGAATCTGAGGTGGGAGAGTGGAGTTCAGGACATGGGACCACCAGAGAACTCCTGGCCACACATAATATCAAACTGAAGGAGCTCTCCCATAGATCTCCATCTCAATGCTAAGACCCAACTCCACTCAACAACCAGCAAGCTACAGTGTTGGTCACCCTATGCCAAACAACGAGCAAGACAGGAACACAACCACACCCACTAACAGAAAGGTTGCCTAAAATCATAATAAAGTCAGAGACATCTCAGAACACACCACTGGACACAGACATGCCCACCAGAAAGACAAGATCCAGCCTCATCCACCAGAACACAGGAACTATTCCCCTCAACCAGGAAGCCTACACAACCCACTGAACCAACCTTAGCCACTGGGGACAGTCACCAAAAACAATGGGAACTACGAACCTGCAGCCTGCAAAAAGGAGATCCCAAACACAGTAAGTTAAGCAAAATGAGAAGACAGAGAAACACACAGCAGATGAAGGAGCAAGGCAAAAACCCACCAGACCAAACAGATGAAGAAGAAATAGGCAATCTACCTGAAAAAGAAATCAGAGTAATTATAGTAAAGACGATCCAAAATCTTGGAAATAAAATGGAGAAAATACAAGAAACATTTAACAAGGACCTAGAAGAACTAAAGAGCAAATAAACAATGATGAACAACATAATAAATGACATTAAAAATTCTCTGGAAGGAATCAATAGCAGAATAATGGAGGCAGAAGAACGGATAAGTGACCTAGAAGATTAGCTAGTGGAAATAACTACTGCAGAGCAGAATAAAGAAAAAAGAATGAAAAGAATTGAGTACAGACTCACAGACATCTGGAACAACATTAAACACACCAAATTCGAATTATAGGAATAACAGAAGAAGAAGAGAAAAAGAAAGGGACTGAGAAAATATCTGAAGAGATTATAGTGGAAAACTTCCCTACTATGGAAAGGAAATGATTAATCAAGTCCAGGAAGGGCAGAGAGTCCTGTACAGGATAAATCCAAGGAGAAACACAGCAAGACACATATTAATCAAACTATCAAAAATTAAATACAAAGAAAAAATATTAAAAGCAGCAAGGGAAAAACAACAAATAACATACAAGGGAATCCCCATAAGGTTAACAGCTTATCTTTCAGCAGAAGTTCTGCAAGTGAGAAGAGAGTGTCAGGACATATTTAGAGTGATGAAAGGGAAAAACCTACAACCAAGACTACTCTACCCAGCAAGGATCTCCTTCAGATTCGATGAAGAAATTAAAACCTGTGGCACAAATATACAATGGAATATTACTCAGCCATAAAAAGAAACGAAATTGAGCTATTTGTAATGAGGTGGGTGGACCTAGAGTCTGTCATACAGAGTGAAGTAAGTCAGAAAGAGAAAGACAAATACCGTATGCTAACACATATATATGGAATTTAAGGAAAAAAATGTCATGAAGAACCTAGGGGTAAGACAGGAATAAAGACACAGACCTACTAGAGAATGAACTTGAGGAAATGGGGAGGGGGAAGTGTAAGCTGTGACAAAGTGAGAGAGTGGCATGTGTATATATACACTCCCAAATGTAAAATAGATGGCTAGTGGGAAGCAGCCACATAGCACAGGGAGATCAGGTCGGTGCTTTGTGACCACCTAGAGGGGTGGGATAGGGAGGGGGTGAGGGAGGGAGTCACAAGAGGGAAGAGATATGGGAACATATGTATATGTATAACTGATTCACTTTGTCATAAAGCAGAAAGTAACACACCATTGTAAAGCAATTATACTCCAATAAAGATGTAAAAAAAAAAAAAAAAAAAACCTTTACAGACAAGCAAAGGTTAAGAGAATTCAGCCCCACCAAACCAGCATTACAACAAATGCTAAAAGAACTTCTCTAGGCAGGAAACACAAGACAAGGGAAAGGCCTACAATAACAATCCCAAAACAATGAAGAAAATGGTAATAGAAACATACATATCGATAATTACCTTAAATTTAAATGGATTAAACGTTCCAACCAAAAGACATAGACTGGTTGAAAGAATACAAACACAAGACCTGTATGTGTACTGTCTACAAGAGACCCACTTCAAACCTAGGGACACATATAGACTGAAAGTGAGAGGATGGAAAAAGATATTCCATGCAAATGGAAATGAAAAGAAAGCTGGAGTAGCAATTCTCATATCAGACAAAATAGACTTTAAAACAAAGACTATTACAGGAGACAAAGAAGGACACTACATAATGATCAAGGGATCAATCCAGGAAGAAGATATAACAATTGTAAGTATTTATGCATCCAGTACAGAAGCACCGCAATACATAAGGCAAATGCTAACAGCCATAAAAGGGGAAATCGACAGTAACAAAATCATAATAGGGGACTTTAACACCTCACTTTCACCAATGGACAGATCATCCAAAATGAAAATAAATAAGGAAACACAAGCTTTAAATGACACATTCCTCTTCAAGGAATTCATGGAAAAGACTCTGACAAGTACAGGTTTTGGTAACTGACTATACTGCTGAACTGAATGAAAAGCATTTTCAGAACTCTAATGGAAAACTGATGAATTCATAAAAGTGCTAACAAAAGATCAAGATGAAAAAAAATTAATTACATGGGACTGTGTGAACTGATGAGGATGATTATAATTTTTGTGACTTTCTGTTTGAATTAAAAAAAAAATCCCAAAAAGACTCAGAGGCAAAAAATATACAAATCAATTTTCACTGCAAAGTAAAGGAGTTGTTACAGTGGAGGATTACTGGACTGAATGTCAATATTATGACATAGTATGAGTGTGTTTCATGTTTGGTAATTGCAATCATTGTTGTTTTTGTTGTATTCATCCATTTACAATGCTTGGTGTCAGTTTATTTATCTCTGGAAAAAATAAAATAAAGTGTGTGTGTGTGAAAAAAGAAATGACACAATAAACAAGACGGACTTAATTGATATTTATAGGACATTCCATCCAAAAACAGCAGTATACACTTTCTTCTCAAGTGCTCATGGAACTTTCTCCAGGATAGATCATATCTTGGGTGACAAATCAAGCCTTGGTAAATTTAAGAAAATTGAAATTGTATCAAGTGTCTTTTCCGACCACAACGCTATGAAACTAGATATCCATTACAGGAAAAAATCTGTCAAAAATACAAACACACTGAGGCTAAACAATACACTACTTAATAACCAAGAGATCACTGAAGAAATCAAAGAGGAAATCAAAAAATACCTAGAAACAGATGACAATGAAAACACGACAAACCAAAACCTATAGGATGCAGCAAAAGCAGTTCTAAGAGGGGAAGTTATAGCAATACAATACTCTCTCAAGAAACAAGAAACATTTCAAATAAACAACCAAACCTTACACTTAAAGCAATTAGAGAAAGTAGAACTAAAAAACCCAAAGTTAGCAGAAGAAATCATAAAGATCAGATAAGGAATAAATGAGAAAGAAATGAAGGAAACGATAGCAAAGATCAACAAAATTAAAAGCTGGTTCTCTTAGAAGATAAAAAAAAAATTGATAACCCACTACCCAGACTCATCAAGAAAAAAAAAGGGAGAAGACTCAAATCAATAGTATTAGAAATGAAAAAGAAGAAGTAACAACTGACACTGCAGAAATACACAGGATCTTGAGAGATTACTACAAGCAACTATATGCCAATACAATGGAAAACCTGGAAGAAATGGACAAATTCTTAGAAAAGCACAACCGTCTGAGACTGAACCAGGAAGAAATAGAAAATATAAACAGACCTATCACAAGCATTGAAATTGAAACTGTGATTAAAAATCTTCCAACAAACAAAAGTCCAGGACCAGATGGCTTCACAGGCAAATTCTATCAAACATTTAGAAAAGAGCTAACACCTATCCGTCTCAAACTCTTCCAAAATATAGCAGAGGGAAGAACACTCCCAAACTCATTCTACAAGGCCACCATCACCCTGATACCAAAACCAGACTAAGATGCCACAAAAAAGAAAACTACAGGCCAATATCACTGATGAACATAGATGCAGAAGTCCTCAACAAAATGCTAGCAAACAGAATCCAGGAGCACATTAAAAGGATCATACATCATGATCAAGTGGGGTTTATCACAGGAATGCAAGGATTCTTCAATATATGCAAATCAATCAATGTGATACACCATATTAACTAACTGAAGGAGAACCATATGATCATCTCAGTAGATGCAGAAAAAGCTTTTGATAAAATTCAACACCCATTTATGAGAAAACCCTCCAGAAGGTAGGCATAGAGGGAACTCAACATAACAGAGGCCATATATGACAAACCCACAGCCAACATCGTCCTCAATGTTGAAAAACTGAAACTATTTCCACTAAGATCAGGAACACGACAAGGTTGCCCACTCTCACCACTATTATTCAACATAGTTTTGGAAGTTTTAGCCACAGCAATCAGAGATGAAAAAGAAATAAAAGGAATACAAATCAGAAAAGAAGAAGTAAAACTGTCAGTGTTTGCAGATGACATGACACTATACATAGAGAATCCTAAAGAAGCTACCAGAAAACTACTAGAGCTAATCAATGAATCTGGTAAACTAGCAGGATACAAAATTAATGCACAGAAATCTCTTGCATTCCTATACAATAACAACAGAAGATCAGAAAGAGAAATTAGGAGAACAATCCCATTTACCATTGCAACAAAAACACTAAAATACCTAAGAATAAACCTACCTAAGGAGACAAAAGACCTGTATGCAGAAAACTGTAAGACACTGATGAAAGAAATTAAAGATGAAATAAACAGATGGAGAGATATACCATGTTCATGAATTGGAAGAATCAACATTGTGAAAATGACTATAATACCCAAAGCAATCTACAGATTCAATGTAATCCTTATCATACTACCACTGGCATTTTTCACAGAACTAGAACAAAAAATTTCACAATTTGTATGGAAACACAAAAGATCAGGAATAGCCAAAGCAGTCTTGAGAATGAAAAACGGAGCTGGAGGAATCAGGCTCCTGGACTTCAGACTATACTACAAAGCTACAGTAATCAAGACAGTATGGTACTGGCACAAAAACAGAAAGATAGATCAATGGAACAGGATAGAAAGCCCAGAGATAAACCCAGGCACATCTGGTCACCTTATCTTTGATAAAGGAAGCAAGAATATACGATGGAGAAAAGATAGCCTCTTCAATAAGTGGTTCTGGGAAAACTGGACAGCTACATCTAAAAGAATGAAATTAGAACACTCTCTAACACCATACACAAAAATAAACTCAAAATGGATTAAAGACCTAAATGTAAGGTCAGACACTATCAAACTCTTAGAGGAAAACATAGGCAGAACACTCTATGACATAAATCACAGCAAGATCCTTTTTGACCCACCTCCTAGAGACATGGAAATAAAAACAAAAATGAACAAATGGGACCTAATGAAACTTCAAAGCTTTTGCATAGCAAAGGAAACCATAAACAAGATGAAAAGACAACCCTCAGAATGAGAGAAAATATTTGGCAATGTAGCAACTGACAAAGGATTAATCTCCAAAATCAGAAAAACAAACAACCCAATGCAAAAATGAGCAGAAGGCCTAAATAGACATTTCTCCAAAGATATACAGACTGCCAACAAACACATGAAAGAATGCTCAACATCACTAATCATTAGAGAAATGCAAATCAAAACTACAATGAGGTATCACCTCACACCAGTCAGAATGGCCATCATCAAAAGATCTACAAACAATTAATGCTGAAGAGAGTGTGGGGAAAAGGGAACCCTCTTGCTTTGTTGGTGGGAATGTAAACTGATACAGCCACTATGGAGAACAGTATGGAGGTTCCTTAAGAAACTAAAAATAGAACTACGATATGACCCACCAATCCCACTACTGGACATATACCCTGAGAAAACCATAATTCAAAAAGAGTCACGTACCACAATATTCATTGCAGAATTATTTACAATAGCCAGGACATGGAAACAATCTAAGTGTCGATCGACAGATGAATGGATAAAGAAGATGTGGCATATATATACAATGGAGCATTACTCAGCCAGAAAAAGAATCGAAACTGAGTTATTTGTAGTGAGGTGAATGGACCTATAGTCTCTCATACAGAGTGAAGTAAGTCAGAAAGAGAAAAACAAATACCGTATGCTAACACATATATATGGCATCTAAAAAAAAAAAAGGTTCTGATGAACGTAGTTTAAGGACAGGAATAAAGAAGCAGAAGTAGAGAATGGAATTGAGGACACAGGTAGGGGGAAGGGTAAGCTAGGACGAAGTGAGAGAGTGGCATCGAAATATATACACTACCAAATGTATAATAGTTAGTGGGAAGCAGCCGCATAGTACAGGGAGTCAACTCAGTGCTTTGTGACCACCTAGAGGGGTGGGATAGGGAGAGACGGAGGGAGACACAAGTGGGACGGGATATGGGGATACATGTATACATATAGCTGATTCACTTTGTTATACAGCAGAAACTAACACAACATTGTAAACAATTATACTCCAACAAAGAGGTTTAAAAATTTTTTTAAAAGACCATAATGAGATATCACTACATCTATTAGGACAGATAAAATGAAAAATAGTGACAATAACAAATGCTGACATAATGGAGAATCTGATCTCTCATATATTGCTAGTGAGAATGTAAAATGGTAAACTTGGGAAATCAGTTTGGCAGTGTTTTTAAATAATGAAACATACATTTATACAACCCAACAATTTCACTCCTTGGTATTTATACCAAAGAAACAAAAACCTATGTTTACACAAAACCAGTAAATGATTGTTATAGCAGCTTTAAAAAATTTTAAATCGAAGTATAATTGACATACAACATCATATTAGTTTCAGATGTACAACGTAATTGTTTGATATTTGCATATGTTGCAAGATGATCTCCACAATATGTCTAGTTAACATCTGTCACCATTCATGGATACATTTTTTTTTCTTGTGATAACTTTTAATACCTACTCTCCTATCAACTTTCAAATATACAATACGGTTTTATTAACTATAGTCACCATGCTATACGTTACATCCCTAGGACTTATTTTATAACTGAAAATTTGTACCTTTTGACCCCCTTCACTCATTTCATCCACTCCCCACTCCCTTGCCTCTGGAAACAACCCATCTGTTCTCTGTATCTATGAGCTCAGTTTTTTTTGTTTTGTTTTGTTTTGTTTTAGATTCTACATATGAGTGCTACAGCAGCTTTATTTGTAACAGCCAGAAACTGAAACAAACAAAATGTTCATCAATAGGTGAATCGCTAAACAAACTGTAGTATACCCATACTATGAAATTAAAAGGAAATAATTAACTCAGCAGTTAAAAGGAATGAACTATTAATACAGAACAATTTGGATGGATCTCAAAAATACATTATGCTAACTAAAAAAAAGCGAATCTCAATGTCACACACTATAAGGTGCCATGTTCATCAGCAGTCCCCAACATTTTTGGCACGAGGGACCAGTTTCGTGGAAGACAATTTTTCCACAGCCAGGGGTTGAGGGTGTGGTGGGATGGTTCAGGCAGTAATGCGAGCAATGGGGAGCAATGCGGAGCAATGGGGAGCGATGGGGAGCGAAGGGGAACGGCACATAAATCTTCACTTGGCCTGCTGCTCACCTCCAGCTGTGTGGCCCGGTTCTTAACAGGCTGCAGACCAGTATCAGTCTGTGGCCTGGGGATTGGGGACCCTTGATGTACATAATATTCTCCAAATGACAAAATTATAGAGATGGAAATCATACTAGTGGTTGCCAGGGTTATGGGATGGTAGGAGGTTGGGCAAAGGGGGCAGCTATAAGAGAGTATAGCACAAGGGAGATCTTCTTGATGATGGACCAGTTCCCTATCTTGACGGCAGTGGTTGCTACATGAGTCATGTGACAAAATGACATAGAACAATATACAATCATTGCACCAATGTCAATTTCCTGGCTTTGATATTGTACTATAACTGTGTAAGATGTAACCACTGGGGGAAACTGGGAGAAACGTTCATGGTCCTCTTTCTCTCTATAGTACAGAGTGAATCTATAGTCTATATTTATTTTATGAATCTATAACCATTTTTAAATAAAAGGTTTAAAAAACACATATTCATGTTAAATTTAACATTTTATTTATGTATTGAAAAAAAAGTCTTTAAGACACACTAAGTGAGATAAAAGCAAGGCTACGAATGATGTATTAAAGTGGTGTGCTCCTATTTATTTTTTCTTTTGGAAGGGCCATATATGCATGTATATATGCTTATATAGTCATAGAAATTTCCTAAGTGATATTCAGGAAAATAATAGTAGAGGCTGCCCCTGGGCAGGAGAGAGATTGGGGTAAGAGACACTTTGAAAAGTGAAAAGGGGCCATATTAATAATTGTACAGTGACAACAGGCACTGACAGGACAAAAATGGGAAAATCAGAGTTTATGGTCACTGATAGTATGCACTCAACAAATGTCAATAATTGTTATTTTCTTTTCTCTTCCGTATATTTTAATCTATTTTGTACAAGAAAATATTTATGGTAACAGAGGACTAAGTTATTTGTATTAACCCTTCTACTGAAAAAAAGTTAGTTTTAAAATGTTGTTAAGCCCATACAATATATGATAGGACATCACTTAAAACACCTCTAATTTCCTCAGTGGTCAACAATCCAAATGCCTAGTGGGCCAGTCAGGTAAGGTAGATGTGTGAATTGAGCCATGTGTAGTATTTAGGAAATGGCTGAGACTGTGACAAACTTGAAAGAACTCCAAGACAAAGCACTCAAATGCAAATGTTTATAAGACTCAGCCTGGGCCAAAAAAACACAGCAATGTCCTGCCAGTGCCCAGTAGTGACCCCATCCATGGCTGCTTGCTAAGGCATCCTGTTCCACTGCAGACAAGTCTAATTACTAGAAAGTTCTTTATGCTGAAATGACATTTACCTGTGGTGATTTTCCCCTATTAATCCTAGTTCTGAGCATTTCCTTCATAATGAGAATTGTAGACCTGGTTTCATAGTAAGTTAATTGGACTTGCTGGCATCCAATTAAGAACCAGTTCCTTTACTAAGTGCTCAGAGCTGCCTACAGGTAGACAATGTAGCTCAAGTTTGTCCTCACACAAACCAGGGTAAATGCAAACTCTGTCATTTAACAGATCTAATACATTGAAAAAGTGATTCAATCTTTACTTACCTTCCTATTCAAAATGAGGATAATAAAAATGGCCAATTTGCAGAGCTGCTGTGAAGATTAAATATGGAAACGTTAAAATGCCAAGTAGATGTCAAAGAAAATGACTCCTGTCAGAAAACAATTGTGATAGAGGTTACTTTGGGGCTTACTGTTCAGCTCACGTGGATTTTGTGAGAGTGGAAAATATGCAGATTTTCAGAGTAATTTCATAGCCAGGGATCCAAGATTGAGCTTTCTCTCTTCCCAATCTACCAGGCATGTTTCCTCATTTTGCCACTAGATGGCAGTTGCTTCCCAGAGCATTTGAGCTCCAAGGAAGTAAAATCTCCAAAGCTTATCCAAGGCTCTCATTCATGTTACAGATCAGGCCTAGAGCCACACCAAGTAACAGGGTGTCTGTCCTCTCAAGGAGAATTTGTTTCACTCAGTAACCAAGAAATTCAGAGCCCATTCCTGAAATTCAGCGGGGGAAGGGGTGATGGTCCAGAAGAACAATTTATTACTCACTCACTCAGCTAACCTGGATTTGCTCCTGCCACAGGGCCTTTGCACTTGGCTGTCCCACCTTCCTGGATCCTCTTCCCCTATCATTTGTATAGCATACTCCTTTATGTATTTACTTACTAGCTCACAGCACCCATAAAGTAAGTCCCAGGACTGCTGGGGCTGTGTTTCGTTCCTTACAACATCCCCAACCTCAATAACTGTGCCTACTACATAATAATAAACATTTGCCCAATAAATATCTGTCAAATGAAAGTTAAATGAATACCTCAGTTCTCCACTAGCTAAAATAACACTCTTTCTCTTTTCCTTAAGAAAGCAAATCCAGGTGCCAGAGAAGGAGAGAGACTCTGTCTAACCAGCCCAGGACTGAATGTGGCCATGGTCCCCACCCCTCACCGGTGGAAATCACATCTCATCTCCTACATTGCTTGAGCCTCCGGTGACAATGGCGAGGCTAATAAACTGACCTGAGGTAATGGGGGAAAGCCAGGAATGATCCTTTTCTTTCCTTATCAGTAACATGGCTTTTAATAGTCATTCTGGAGAAAAAGCTATTGCCAAAACCCAATACTCCTTTGTTTTGTCTTTTATCCACACCTCTATTTTATAGGTGCCTCAAACTCAAATAAATTCATTCTCTTCTTCCACAAACTGTCCCTGATAATGGCACCCCAGTCATAGGACTTCAGCTCATTGCTCTCCTTGGACACCACATGTAACTGTCACCCCCTAATAATCCTACCTCAAGCCTCTACACTCCTCTTTCCCATTCTTACTGCCATCACCCAGGGCCCTCATTTCCCTGGGCTGTCACAAAAGGCTATTTGACAAAATGCACAGCTCTGACTATGACCTGCTCAAAACTTTCTATGGACCCTTTAAGATAAGCTTATTTCATCTCCTTTGCGAAGCCTTCTCTCTCCCTGCCTCTCTGAGTAGAATTGACCCTCTGTTCCATGTGTCTCCACTTGTTTCATGTAGATTTCTCTCATGGTATCTATCCCTCTTTATTGCAAAGAATTTTTACCAGCTGTTTCTCACTAGAGTAACATGAGGGCTGGGCCATATTTTATTCATTTGTTTGTTATTGTTTTTTTACGCCCAGCACCTAAAAATGGATCTGCAACATACTGATGCCCATAATTGGTTCCCACTACCTGCCAAATAAATCCCAACCTCTTGTCCTATCATTCAAGGGCACCAGTATGTCTCTTAATTGCTTCCCCACATCCACTCCCAGGCATTGCTGGCCACCCTGGGAGTCCCTGTAGCACATATCAGGGACGACCTAGTGCCCGTGGAGAAAGACCTCTGAATAATAAACTTTAGTACATGATGGTAGATCATACTGTCATCTAGTTGAGTCTAGAGCCTGGTTACCTGGGTTCCAATCTCCCTTCCACAATTTACTGGTTGTGTGACTTGGAAAAGTATTACTTTAACCTCTACGGGCCTCATTGGCAAAAAGGTGGTAATAATAGTACCTTTCCCATAAATTGTTTTCTTTCTCTTTTTTTTTGGAGGATTGGGTTAATATATGTAAAGCTCTGGAACAATCTTGACAAATAGTAAGCATTCAATTAATTCTAATTATTATTAAGCATATGTTATATATCAACTGTGATGCCAGAAACTTGACATATATTACATCTAATCCTTATGACAACACCAGAAGGAGGCAAATTTTCCTCCTTCAACTGTTAAGAGGGCTAAAGCCCATAAAAGTTGAGTATCTTTCTCAAATTCACATGGTCAGGAAGTGCTGGGACAAGGATTTGAACCCAAAGTTGTCTCTCTCCTCTCTGCTCTTTCCAAACTTCAGTCAACTGCATACCACTTATGAGACTTTTGCCATATATGTACTATTGTTTACTAAGTATTCTTTAATTTGGCTCTTTTTCCTTTAAATAAATATAGTGTAAACTTCATTTCATTTTCATAAATGAGATTGATGTGTTGGCCACTTATCCTAATTCACATTAAAATAAATACAAAATTCTTAAATGTTTGTCCACCTTTCACCTAAAAATATCAAATATTCCACAGTACTTGGTCAATGCAGTACTGGACCATGATGCTGAGCCTGTTTTGATTTACATGAGTTGATCTTCTGTACAACAATGTGCATATAGTTAACAATACTGTACTGTACACTTAAAAATTTAAGAAGGCAGATTTCATGTTATGAGTTTTTTACCACAAAAGAGAGAGAGAAAGCAAAAAAAAAAAAAAAAATTTACAAAAGAATAATAGTGAAAGAGAGAGAGCCAGAAATGTGTAGTTAAAGTAATACAGGACTTCAATTCTAGACTTCAGTCTACTGCTTAAATAGCTTTGGTACAGTTGGCAATTCTCTCAACAGTTACTTTCTCTTATCTATTTCATATGGATAACACTGCAGGCTACAGCTCTTTGAGGTGCTATAGGAAAAATAAAATTAGAAACTGATGGGATAATATTGTGAGAAATATAAAGTACCCCATAAATCAATATTTTAATTATTCCTTGTGCAAAATAGTAATAACTTGTACTCATACCAGAATCAAATTATAATAATACAGGACCATAATGATAAGCTCTTGTCAGTAATCCAGTAGGAATTGTTATTAGATTACAATCCAATCAGCCCTCTCAAAGGAAAGAAACTGTGCTTCCTCATAAAAATGGAATTTTCCTGACTAAGTTATTCTCCATGTGGGCAAAGTTTTCTCTTTATTATGGGCATATAATACAGTGAAGAGGTAGTTCAAAAATTTTTATTCTGGCAACAAAAGATTGAAAATTTACTTCTGTTCAGACCAGAGAAAGTGAGAAGTGGAACCTTCACTGCAAATTACAAAATCCCGTATTCTGAGAATTTTGAGTGTGTTCCCAAGTCTCATCCCGGTCCTGCACAAAGGGCGTCACTTTTTAGACACAGCTTAACCTGGATTTCACGCATGATAAATGCACCTTCTATATACAAACACAAACAACCCAATACTGCAGGTGATAATTATTTTCCCATAAATTCAAGTACTTATTCATGTCCATAGTGTCCCTTTGCTAGAGAAGTGTCTGGTACCATTTTTATTTTACTGCATTTTCTTTTCACTTTTCTTTTCTTTTTTTTTTTTTTTTGTGCTACGTGGGCCTCTCACTGTTGTGGCCTCTCCCTTTGTGGAGCACAGGCTCCGGACGCGCAGGCTCAGCGGCCATGGCTCACGGGCCCAGCTGCTCCACGGCATGTGGGATCTTCCCGGACCGGGGCACGAACCCGTGTCCCCTGCATCGTCAGGTGGACTCTCAACCACTACGCCACCAGGGAAGTCCTGCTTTTCACTTTGCTTAACAAACATAATCTGGGGATGTTCCTAATACAGTTAAAACATAAGTACTGTTGGTTTTATAATTTCTGTCAGCATCAGTGAAAATCAAGCACATTAAAATTTTTTATATTAAAGAAAGAATTACTTATTTTATAAATAAAAAAGAGTATAATGGCTATTTATTCCTGGTAGAAGTAAGCTTCAATTTATATGCCAATTTTGAGGAACTGGCAATGACTGCCATAGTGCTCTCTGACTGCCAAGGGCCCAGGTGGCAGGGGTGAGGGGACTGGTCACCTATTTGCCATTCTTCATCTGGTCCAATCCATTCAACTTTCCAGAGGTTATTCCCCCACCGACTTCTCTTTCTCCCACCACCGTTCCCTTACTGGATAACCAGTAGAGCCAGGTTTTCCCAAGGGACAGTATTAAGTAAGGGAGGAAGGAAATGCTGGCAACTCTCTTGATCCTGGAGTGAGGGTGCCTTAGGAGATACACTGGGGACCCAGAGCCATCAGGAAGGAATTGAAAGGGCTATGAGATGATGTGCTAGATGGGGCATTCCAGTGAGGAGAGCAAAGAACCTCAAGAAGTTGCACCAGCCAGACACAATAGGATCCTGGCAGGTAAACATTGTTTAATGTGATGACTGTGTATTAAACCTGAAATCAGCATTTAGCCCCTGTCAGTAAGTCAGCAGGATGCCTCTAAGTGTTTACTTTGGCTTTTGCACATGTATATTTTCCTGCTCCAACACATACTTAAGGCAGACACTGGGCTGTGGTGAGGGATCTCATTCATTATTATTTACCTGAGCCAAGCTGTGATGTTCATTTGGACAAGTCTCTACTTATTTGGTCCCATTTGAAGGATTAAAAAAAAGTCCTCCTTCTGATTCTCCTACTGTAGTTCTTCCTGTTCTTTCTGGTTCTTAGAAAAGAAGGAAAGTTTGTAGAGTGGTTATGCTCACTCCAAAAACTACAAAAGAAAAGCCAGAGGTCCTTTCTTTGTTAGCAAGACTAGAACTCTTTTTCAGAAAGTGTTAAAGGACCACTGTGTGGAAAAGAACATAGCAGGTCTGAGCTGCTATCCTTAGAAAGCTCTGCTTACAAAGTTGGCCTTTGGCTGGCTTCAAGTAACATGGATTTTAGAAGGGTTCCCACCATTAACAGATTGAGTGGTTCACTGTGCCTAAACTGCTTATGCAAACAGTATGGTCTATGCAGAACACCTGCTTTCTTTCTGGGAGTTGGCAATTCGGATTCATGCCTGGCAAAGGCAGGAAGAGGGGTCATGTCAACTGCACCCAATAAAAACCCTGGGGATTGAGTCTCTAGTGAGGTTCCCTGGTTGACAACACTTCAGGCATGTTGTCACAACTTGTTGCTAGGAGACTTAAGCACGCCCTATGTGACTCCACTGGGAAAGAACCCTTGCAAACTTGCACCTGGCTTCCCCTAGACGTGGTCCTTCTGCTTTTGCCTTTGCTGATTTTTCTCTGTATCACTTCACTATAATAAATCATAGCCATGAGTATGACTATATGCTGAGTCCTGTCCATTCTCCTAGCAATCGTGGAACCTAGGGGTGAACATGGGGAATCCACCGACACAACCACTTTTGCTTTACCATACCCTAGGGATATAAGATGGGTCATGGCCAGAAAACCAAATAAACTTGAGCTAAGAATCTGAAACTTAAATATAAGGTGTGAACTCCATAATCATCAACTAGAGAATCACTCTATGTCTTGGACATGTGGGGAAACATGATGAACTTTCTGTGGCAATTGCAGAAGGGGTATTTTGCCCTTGAAAAGCATCATTTAGTTTATGACCTGATCTTGTATGGAAGAAAAGAAAATTGCTGTATAAGTAAATGCTAGTTAACACAAATGATCTTCTTTGCAGTAGATCTCAAAACTAGAAATCTAAGATTCCTCTTGACTTGTTTTAGGCCCTGTCTTCTTTTTTAAAGGCATTTGGAGGACTTTAAATGTAGGGACCTAAGAGGTCATCGTCCCTTCTCCTATCAGTATAGAAATCCTCTTTAGAACATTCCTATCAGTTATTGCTTGAGCACTTCCCTTACACTTAGGGCTTCTCAAATTTTTCCTCCAAAGTGCCCTAAGGACATAATACTTTTTGGCAAAGAAGTAGTTATAGATGTAGTACAAATTAGATTTGCAAATATAAATATCTCTAAACATACCCGTTTTCACTTAAAAAGTCATCTGAATTTTGCATTCTATTTCATTGTATGTGTGTTTGCTTAACATAAAAATATTATAGATTGAGGCATAACCTGGCACATGTGTGTTTCTATGGAGATTTGATCACCATTCTAAAAAGCACAATCTGAAATAAAATATATTTTATGTAATTTTTTCCTAATTACAAAATACGTAAAAGCACAAAGGAAAAGGGACAACAGTCATACATAAACTACCTCTGCCCCCAAGATAACGGCTTCTAATCTTTAAGTGCATGTCTTAGAAAAATTTTTTCAAGGAAAAAAAGAACAGATATAATATATTGTGATAGATTCTACTTGCATAAAATAATAAGAAAGAAAGAAAAAAAGAAATTGGGTACTACAATTTCAATAGAAGGAAGTGACTGCAAATTAACTTTGACTAGAAGATCTAGTGGTGAGAGACAGAAAATTAGATATAATAACAATGTTTCCATTTTAAATATACCTTTCCAGCAAGGATCCAAATGCTTTCGTTACAATATGGCAAAGACAGAGTCCAGAAAATTGAAGAAAGGCTGTCTGCACGTTTATTTGCCTTGATTCTTTGTTAATATAAGGCTAGGCATCTATGTACCCTTTAGTTATACTCACTCAGCTGCTGTCAGCAGAATCATTGCACAGGTTAAGAGCAGTGTTGGGAATTTACTTTTCGGTTATGTATACAGGTCTTTCTAGGAGGTAGAGAACTGAGTCTCATAAGAAAAATGATTGTGTTTGCAAGACTATTAATCTTTGTGTTTGGCCAGATAGGAGACCTAGTAAGGTTTCAAGGGCCTAAAATAAGTGGACATTGCATACGTGTGCACTTGTGCACACACGTGAATGCACACACACATGCACACAGGGAAGATGGGGGTAGAAGTGTGAGGAGGGGCAACACTCTCACTGAACAGCAGCAGCATTCCATCAGGCATCTGGCTAAAAAGGCTGGATTTACTCCAGTGTTTGGAAACTCGATGTAGCTACAGTGTTTGAAAGAAACTGAGAACTTGCCCTGTAAGAGGTCCAAGTTCTACTTCTGGTTCTGCTATTTACCAGTTGGTGGGCTTCTGCAAGCCATTTCACTTCTCTGAGCCTGTTTTCCCATCAATAAAATGGGAATCACAATACCCACCTAGAAGGATTAAAGTTGGTATATTTTAGACTGTCTGGCATGTAATAGATACTTAATACATGAGAGCTCAGAGGGTTGTTATCACTGATAAAATAAAACAATTTACATGAAAGCACTTTGTAATCTATATAGTTATCTGAGAGTGGGAGGAAGCCAAGCCTTAGTGGAATGCAAATATTTAGATCTAAGGATTACAATTTTTAAAGGCCTCATTGACTAAGGAAGGCAAATAGATTTCACCTGGAGGGACAGCCCCATTCAATGAGTGGCTGCTGAAAGAAGTGCTGCATTGTGAAAGAAAAAAAAAATCCTGAAGCCATGTCCAGACTCAAAAAGAGTTTTGTGAGAAATTAGTTATGTCTTCCATGAGTACAGAAGGGAAATGAATTCCAGCACTCATGCCTGGCATTGCAGACTCAGGTCATGGAAAGGACTCTGTTAGACCTCAAGCCCACCTCCAGCATTTATGGAAAGGCTCCTGCCTGCACCCTGGCTCCTGATCTGTAGCTGCTCCACTTAAGGTTATAGGAAAAGATTTCATGAACAGAAAATGGCAATCATAAACATCAGACTCATACAATGGACACATGGATGAGACCCACAATATCCCAATCTTCGCAAGTTCATCCAAGTGCATAATCTCAAATCACTGAGTAACAGCAAAAAAGAGTAGGGAATCTTCCCACCCACAATCCAAGGACAAAATTGGACATCAGTTTGTACTAAACATGAGGGTAGTTATAGTGCTACTTTTAGGGTTTTATGAGGAATAAATTAGATGAATATGTTAAATGCCTAGAATAGGACTTGGCACATGACAAACTTTCAATAATATTTAACAGTTATTACAATGAAAAAGATTTATTATCTTTTGTTTCAATAATTTATGATATGATTTGAGATTAAGTTATAAAATTAATAATTAATGCAAAACTCAAGCTAAATCAAAATTACTTTTGGGTAATCCCTAAATTATCAACACCTAAAGATCTGAAAGCCCAAAGGCAAAGAATAAATGAGTTTTTACCTCTCTTTGTTTTTCAGGTGAGAGCTCTGTTTATGGAGGGCAAAGGGAGGTCCTCATTGGGAGGAAGGGTGAGAGGAAGAAGAGAGCTGAAGCTGGGGTGCATTTAAGTTAACAGTGTATGTGATGCAAATCCATTTACAATTAACCTTAAGAGTTAAATCAAATAGTATTAAAAGACTTAAAATAAAGCTATCTCTGCTATGCCCCAGTCTGACAACTCAGACTCAACCGTGCAACCGTGCAACCGTGCAACTCAACTCAGCCGTGCAACCACGGCTGCATACTGAATTGTGTCTTCCAGTGTTCAACTTTATTTCTCTAAATAATATGCTTATGCATTTATTTCTTTATTATCTGTTTTATACATAATCAACTGACTTCTGTTAAGACAGGATTTAGCTCTATCACACTCCCAACCCTCTGTCCCTTTTCTTTGCTTACACTCCTTCTTTACTCATATCACATTTAAATTAAATCAATAGTTTACATTTTTGATTATGTAAATATTGTTTACTTCTAAGTTGTGATAGTTTACTATGATTAAATTTCCATTTACATAAACTTTCTGTTCTTCCTAAAGAGGTTTTTTTCCTAAAAGTTAGTTATTGCTTTATTGTTTTCATTGCTTAGTTTTCTGTGTGTCCATTCCAAGTTTTTTTCAAATGTTCCAGCTGAGTTGATGTGTGCCTATTACCCAACTCAAATACTACCCAACCATTTAACTTAGTTCTATTTTTCCTGAGATTTAAGCTGTCCATCCTGAACAGGTAGGTCTCTAACCTTGATGCTGAGTTGTTTATCCTGAAACTTCCCTTCATTTCCTTCCATACTGCCTTCCTCAACCCCTAAGTATCATGTCTTTTTCTTTATTTTTTACCCTATCAAGTTTCTGAACCATATTATCCAGTGACTTTCTGAGAAAAGATACATGGAAAATTGGTGTTTTTTTTTTTACTTATTGATTTTTATCTTGCTTGATGGATTGGTTGGGTATAAAAACCTAAGTTAAAGTCATTTTCCCTTAGAATCTGAAGACATTTCTCCACCATCTTGTAGTATTCTGGCCATTTCAATTCCTAAATTTTGTGATCTGGTTTTTTTACTTTATCTATTTTGTTTTGTTTTGTTTTCTGAATTTCAAGGTAATATGCCTTGATATAAGCCTTTTTGTATTTGTTGATCTGGGTAATTGGTAGACCCTTTCAGTCTAGAAATTCTCAGCCTTCAAAGGAAGGAAACTTTCCTATGTTATTTCTTTGATAATTTCTTCCTCTCTGTTTCCTCAGTTCTGTCTTTCTGGAAATTTTCTCCTTTGGATGTCAATTGTCCTGGTTCGATCTCCAGTTTTATCTTTTTCTCCAATTTTTTACCTCTTCATATTTTCATTCTATTTTCTGGACAAGATTCTTCACTTTATCTATACTTTTATTTTTAATAAGATTAACCAATTTACTAAGTATCAGTCAGGGTACTTAGTTGAAAGCATGAGAAGCAAATTATGGCTAATTAAACAGAAAGCGAATGTACTTAAAACATTGGGAGTAGTTTATGGAATATTTTGAGACTAAGGAACAAGCTTGGAGGATACAACAGCCGAGAAACCCAAATACCTTACAGAACTTTTTCTATAAAGATGCTGCTTCACCATCACTGGGCATAGTCACCACAGCTCGCACTGCCAATGTCACCAACACTCAGTTCTGCATGTTATCACTAGAATCTTTTCCAATTTACCCCTGGAAGCTAAAAGTAGCTGCAACCACAACTGCCAGACTCACCAGAACAGATCTGTGTAGCACTTGAGTCTTCCTGCCACTAGATGCTAATTCAAAGTATGGAGAAGCTGACCATGCCCTAGTTGAAAGCAAATGCTTGGTATATTCAGTTTCAAAATTGGAGGCTGCTTTGGCCTCATAAATAGGGAATCTTCTAAATATAGGATGAGAGCTCAGATACTACTAGGTAATCACAAAGGATGAAAATGTTCAGTGAAGTCCATCCCTTTATCTGTCCTACACTAATATTCACCATTCTTCTATACTTACACTTCTAAAACAAATGCTCCTACATACCATAATGTAACCAACCATTCCCTGTTCCACTGAAAACATGCTCATCTTTTGTCCTAGTATTAAAAAAAATAGTCAGTCAAAGTCTTGTTATCATTTGTTGCTTCCATTCCAAGGCCAGGATCTCTGTTGATGTCCCTTCTCTTCTGGTCATGTCATAATTCCATCTTCTATTCAATATCCTATAACCTATGGATTAATTTGTAAAGATAACCATAAAAAACAAATATAAAATAGTGGAAAAGGGAAGAATTGGAAAGAAGACATTAGTTGAATGGTTGAGAATACATAATAAAAGAAAATATTGGTAGATGCTACCATCTTATGTCTGCAAATGATCGTGAAACTTTGTGGTAGGCTGAAAAACAACTCCCCAGAGATATGTCCACACACTAATCCCTGAAACCTATAAACGTTACCTTATTTAGAAAGACGGTCTTTGTAGATGCAATTAAATTAAGGATTTTGAGATGAGGACATTATCCTAGATTATCAATGTGAGCACCAAATCCAGTCACAATTGTCCGTATAAGAGAGAAGCTGAGGAAAACTTGACACAGACAGAAGAGGAAAAGTCAGTGTGACCATGAAGGCAGATTGGAGTGATGCTGCCCCAAGACACGGAGTATCAGCAGCCACCCGAAGCTGCAAGAGACAAAGAACAGATTTGTCCTTAGAGTCTCCAGAGGGAGCATGGCCCTGCTAACACCTTGATTTCAGCCCAGTGAAGCTGGCTTCGGCTTCTGTGCTCCAAATCATTAAGATAATAAATTTCAGTTGTATGTGAAAACTTATTACATCAGCCACAGGAAACTAATCCAAAGCTGCAGTAGTATTTAGGATTTCCCATCTCCACTATCAGGCCTAGGAGTCTGTAATTCTCAGGAGAGAAATATTCCTCAGGAGATTCTGAATATTAGCCAGATTTTTAAACTACTTCTCTGGTAACAGCAGCATCGGTTGAAGGGGTCATTTCTTCACCACTCCTGATATTTCCTTCTACAAGGAGGATATCCTCGTCATTTTAACACTTCTGACTTGTCTACTTTCTCACTTACTGATGAATTTAGAGGGAGAAGCTGGACATGCATAGTTCAATCCCTTTCTTCTTCTGCTCTTTTGGAAGCTAACTGCCTGTATGGAGGTTTTTACAGTTGGGGAGTTTGATTTTAAATGCTGCAACCTGCACAAGAGGTTTCTAAGTCCAGTGTTTTTACTTTTGTGGGTGATTATAGGTTAAGAAGGCTAATTCCACAGGCAGAACTTGATCCATGGGTGGTTTCAGAGAAATGGCAACTAGAGGCCACTTGGGCCTCAGCAAAGACACTGGAGCCCATGGATCTTCTCAATAGCAGGACATCTGGTGTAGGTGAGAGGACCTCAGATGGAGGCAGTTCACACAGGGGCTGGCAAACAAACTCTGACTTCTCTGTCTTCAGCAAAGTTATAGGTCTTTAGTAGATACAGGTAACTTCAGGGTATTGGCAAAGCAGTTCAACATTCAGCTACACATTGGTTTGATTAATGTACACTTCTCACTTATAATCTTTGAGAGGTAAAAATCCACATTGTTTTTCAGTAGTTCCAGGATAGAACCCAGAAGAGCAGAGGTTGTTACTGAGGCAGTGGCCTCATGGAAGTATGAACAGGTCTGTCCTAAAGACGGCTGATCTCCTCCCATGACAAGGATAGGCCACCCTTGGTTAACCATGGGCTTACTGTTCCAGTCACTGGATTGGACTGGGGACGGGGATGGGGGGGAGGAAGTGAGTGAGGTCACTGTGTCGTCACTCCTGATGTTTCCTTCCTGGGTGGAAGCCTACAGCCACAATGCAGTGCCCACCAGCTCACCTACTCCCCTGATTGATGAGTTGGAAGGGGTACGTGGTCATGCCTAGCCCTTCCCTGTGCTCCCCCTTCTCTTTTGGGAGCTGTCTGCCTGCAGGGAGCACATATTACCCCTCTCCCCAGCCTGTGCTGGAAGCCATGGTGGTGGGGCAAGCTGCCTAATGCTTGGGAGCTAGCGGACATGTGAGATTTCCCAATATCAGCTTAACAAAAGAGATACCTTGATCCCACCTGCCTTATTTCTTTGCTTTATTTTTCAATTGCTTCAGAACACAGGAAAGGAAGAGGGGAAGTGGATTAAGACATTCAAATATACTAGATGGAACCGGAAGGCACTTAAAACAAAAACTGGTTACAGACCTTCCCATTTTACAGATTTCTAAACTTTATAGGAAATCAGTGATGTCTCAAATGCTTTTCTCTGAGAACTACTATTTGGATCCCCCTCAAAGGCCCCAGCAATGTATAACGTAAGAACAGAGCCCTTAATTTCTCAGTAGAACTATTTCCGTAACACAGTACAGACCTTTTATCCATAGGCTGATGTTTTTATTTTTGGAGCCTATGGAGTTTTACATGAAATGTGTTCATTATAAATTACGGCATACATTGATCAGGCAAATTTCAGACCTACTAATTTAGTGAAATAAAGAAACTGCAGCAGATCTTGGCTATGGTAAGCATAAAACAGGGATTCTCCATTGTTCCTCAAAGTGCAGCAGATTTGGAGTCAGGCCTGAGTCCACATCCTGGAGCTGCACTTACTGGCTGTGACAAGTTGCTTAATTCCTCATCTGTTTGCCCATATGTGTAAAATGGGGGACAGTAATGCCTCTGTTTTACAGTTGTTGTGAGGATGAACTTTAGTGAGATCGTGAACTTTTAATCTGAATACTCACATTCCTCACCAGCTTGAGAGTATAAATATAGTCACAGTAATATCGTTGTCCAAATTTTTTAATCCCAGTATATAGAATTTCAAGACCTCAGCCCCTCTCTCAAAATTCTTGTGAGATTTTCTTTTCTTTCCAGTTTTCTCAACTCTTGAATTCCTCCTTTTCTCTTTGTAATTAATAAGTATTTCATAAAGGAAGTACTTTGAGACCACGCAAATATCTTAATTGTCATTAAGCTATCTATTTTTAATTTGCATGTATATGGACTAATGGAGTCCTATTTTATTCAATTAAATTATGCTACCGTCATTATTTATTTTGATACTCAAAGTGCTCCAGATTTGGTCAGCAGGACCCCTTCAAGCTAGTTATTGCATCTTTTTGCCAGTCTCTATTATTCTTTAAACAATTCCTTACTCTCTAGCCAAACAAGATATTTCAGGCTTATCTTATACTTTTCCTTCCCCATCCCAGGAATTAGTCATCTCTCCAAGGAGCCCTGGTCCCTTTGAGGAGAGAATGGTATTTAGAAACCAAGATCTAGGTGCTAGTTGTGTTTATTACTATTGGGGTGCCACAGCTCCAGGATTCCTTCATTGGATAAAGCTAGATGTAGATGTACATACAAACATACACATGCATATATACACTTGTATATGTGTATACATACATGTGTATATACACAACTATGCATATTTCTCTGTCTATATAAATTGAAAACCATGAGTTCACACTAGTACCTCCAATCCCAATCCAACACCTAGTTTTTTTTCTCTTCCCTTACTTATAATGCCATTCTATGACTTTGGAAAACCTATCTCCCATTATCCTTACAAAATTTACTGAATTAATTTATCCTCCTGTATGTAACAAACCTCCTGGATGCCTTGCTATTCTAGACCTCATACAGATGCCCTTTTCACACCTCTCAATCTCCAACGTCCCTCACTGGGCTGCCATCACTCACATCCCTGCATGGACACCCTCTTCACCTCCCTTATGCTCAAGTACACTGTGCTGGGCTCCCCCACTGACAGATACTTCCTCACCCCATTTGGGCTTTATATCCTGCTCTGGACCACCACAGATTTCCCCCCACTAGCACAGATGCCTACCTTTCCTTGATTTCACCCAATGAAATGGTTTCTGAGTTAAATTGTTTGAAAAAGGAAAAAAGAGGAAGAATGAGGAATTTAATCTTTGAGATAGTGTTTTGATAAGAAATGTGAGCAAGTAGATACTAAAAGTCTCAAAATTTTTGCTAAAAGGTGGGCAAGATGTTTAGATATTACATCTCTCAGCTGCCAATGAGATGGCCTATATATGTGGACTGTAACATAAATATGTCTGTGTATGTCCTCACTCTCAACCATCCCCCTGCTTTCTCCGTTATGACTACCCTCACTCCCACTGGCATCCCATGCCCACTGTCACCTTCAATGCTTCTGGCAAAGACTGGTACAAATAGGAAACTTAGGAAATCAGTATAGACAAAGATTATTATTGTTTTTCCTCCTTATTCTAAGATAGGTTTATAAAGATCCAGACAAAAAGAGAATATGGTGGCAACTCTGAGATAATAATACAGAAAGGGTTTGCAGTATTCAAAATATATTTATTACTTGTTTACTATGCTTAATGCAAGTGACAAGATAGCTCTTGTTTTGCTCTGTACAAGATCCAACAGCAGGAAAAATGAATGAAGGGAAAATAGAAGTATTTTAAAAACAGAAGTAACTTGTTGTTAGAAGGTGCTTTTGAGGTCCTAACCTGGTCTGCTGAATATTTCTATTAGGAGGAAGCACACTGCCTCCACTTTTCAGCTAACTCCAAGACTTGGATCTCAGGGTGAGCTGTTATGTATCCCCTCGGAACTTCTGTCTCTCCACTGATCCCAGATCACTCCTCTGCAGTCACGCAGAACAAGTTTAAGAACACTGTAGGTATTCAAAGACAGCTATTATGTACCTCCACCTGAGTCTTTAATATGCTTGCTTTCTTAACCGATTCCTTATATGATGTGTTCTGAGCACCTCTTACTTTCTGATTCCTCTCTGTAGAGGTTCCAGTTATGAACACTATATTTTTAATTTTTTAAATTTATTTTATTTTTGGCTGCACTGGGTCTTTTTTGCTGTGCGTGGGCTTTTCTCTAGCTGTGGTTCGCAGGGGCTACTCTTTGTTGTGGTGGGCGGGCTTCTCATTGCGGTGGCTTCTCTTGTTGCAGAGCACAGGCTCTAGGCATGCGGGCTTCAGTAGTTGTGGCTCACGGGCTCTAGAGCGCAGGCTCAGTAGTTGTGGCACGTAGGCTTAGTTGCTCCCCGGCATGTGGGATCTTCCCGGACCAGGGCTCAAACCCATGTCCCCTGCACTGGCAGGCGGATTTTTAATCACTACGCCACCAGGAAAGCCCAATGACCACTTTCAAATGCAGACTTTAGAGCTGGTCACAACGGTGCAGGTGTGTTTCGATCAGTGCTGAGATCAATGAAGCATTTGCGCTGGCACATCATCTCCTGCATCCAATCCCAGAATACATGCCATGTAAGGCTGGTCACTCTGCTTCTAGACAGTGTCTATTCAGAAGCAAATTGTCAAGCAAAGAAGCCAAGGAACTCCTGCTCTTCAGTGTGGCCCCTCAAGAGCTTACTACAGCTCCCAATTCCACTGATTAGGGTTAAGTCTTGTACAATTTTAATGGCAAATATGATAGGAGTGGCAGTGTATTTCATCTTTTTTGTCCATTTTATCTTATTTTTCAAATTCATCTAATTTTTTCCCACCTCAGTTCTGGCCTCCATTATCCCACTATTGAGTTATTGCTACATCAGGCTATTGGGATCCCACTGCCTCTAGGTTTATAAACCAAGGCCAGAGTAAGCCCTCTGAAATTAATAATGTCATCCCCTTTCTTAAGAACTTTAAGTAGTTTGCCATCACTCTTAGCCTTCTGAACATGACTTAGAAGCCCCAACATGACAAAAGTCTCTATCCGGCTTTATCTTTCTTCACCCTTTACCCACCCAGCCTTGTGTCTGATGCTTAAGCCATGCCAATCTTTCACAAGTTTGCCTAAACGTGACCATGTTCTCTTTCATTTTCAGGTCTTTGAACCTGCTGTTTTATTTCCTGGAACTCTCTCCCTCTACTGTCCTGTCCTCTTCACCTGGCCTTCTCCTTCTCAGTCTTTAGGACACCAGATAGAGTTCCCCTCTCCTGGGAATCCTTCCCTGACTCCCCACACCTAGCGTTTTCCCTCCTGTCCTCTTCCCTTAGCACACTGCATGGTATGTCTATCATCACATTTATCCAAAGTCTTTCTCAAGACAGCAGGCCAGGAAGTCCACAAATAAGTGATCAGAGTGGGTACAATCTATATGCCTTGAACTGACCAAAGAAAAGTAGTCAGACAACCAGCATATACCCAATTTTAACCCTTAGGATCCTTTGGCCTTGAAGAGTAGAAAAAAAGGAACAGCCTTACTCTACTGAGTCTGAGAATAGAACAAAATAAGTAGGGTAGAAAACCCAGAAATCTGATAGAAAACAAATGAAGATTTAAAAATAATAATGATAAAATATAGTTTGAGTTGCAAATGGTGGTATCTGGCAAGTCCCAGGAACTGAGTCATCAGCACTTTCAATCACCTATGAATGCTACAGTCTGGAGTGGTCTGGCCTTTTATAGAAACCTGTAATCAGCTCTAGGTCTCAACCTAGATGATGGGTGTTGACCTGAGCAGAGGACCAAAAAGAGAGGAAACAAAGGTGTATTTTCTTTCTGGAAAGGAAGCACTATGTTGAAAGAATGAAGGAATGGAGTCACTTATTTAGAAGAAGAGTACAGGAAAATGTAATGAGATGAAGAAATATCTCAGTCACCAAAATCTCTGTTAGAGAAAGCACTGTATTTGTCATAGAGTAACTGTCTGAATTAACCACTACTAGTCAAAGGTAAGAATCACCCGCAGGCTGCAGGTGCATGCTGGAGAAACCAGAATCATTGCTAAGTTGTTCTGTATGGCCAGGAAGTGAGGGATTTAAAGTTGTCTTTGAAAAGAGAAGGAGAAAGAGATCAGAGAAAGGGAAATGTCAGAAGTGGCAAGAAAAGGAGGAACTGAGAACAGATATATCTGTTAAACCATAACCAAAATAGGCTTAAGTGAAATATTATTTATTCAAAAAAATCTTTGGACTTCTCTGTGTCCTTCTTTTCCTGGGTATTTTGAAAGAAAATTATAAGGTAAGCAAATGTTTGCAGAAATTCAAACTCCTGTCTCTTTAGAGACAAAGACTAAAGACCTTTTGAGACCTTCTCAGTCCTGTGATTCTATGACATTTCATCGAATCAAGAGCATGATTAAACCTGAAGAGCTATAATAAAAAACAAACCTTAGGTGTAATTATAATATCCAAAAGTGCCTGCTTGGTCTCTTTTGCTGCTGCTTCTTGTATTTTCAACAGTTTCAAACTGCAAATTAGCATTTTTTAAAAGATCCTGGGTTCCCAAGGGGAAAAAAGTAAATGCTTCTGAATTCAGAGCACAATTCTGGTTCCAAGTCAATATTTTTGTTGCTGCTATAATTTATTTGACACAGTGTATATTTTCTAAACGGTTCTCTGCAGTTTGTATTAGATCTTATGGGACTAGGAAACCAAAGATGAGTGAAATATGATTTCTGCTTTTAGAGATCACATAATACAATGTGGGAAACAGAAATACAATAAATAACCCAAATGAAAGGGACTAAGTACTGAAATGGAGTTATATGAAAATGCTACCTAATAAAAATTCTTATTTAAGACATGAAGAAATAGAGCCACTGAAAATATTCAGCATTGTTCTTTGTAGTACTATCATATCCTGTTATCCTGATGGAAACATGGCAATGGCAACTATATCAAACCTCTATGGAGACAAACAACAAAACTACATGATGGATAATAATGCCAAATGATGCCAAATAGTCTCTGAGCAAAAAGTTGGAGTATAATTCCATAAGGGCTACCAGCCAGGTGTTCAGATTATTTTGCAGTGTAAGCCAGAGGATCGCCTCAGTGTTCAAGAGGTCAAATAGGATTAGAAGATACAAAATAGAGATGGCGGAAGAGTAAGACACGGAGATCACCTTCCTCCCCACAGATACAGCAGAAATACATCTACACGTGGAACAACTCCTACAGAACACCTACTGAACGCTGGCAGAAGACCTCAGACTTCCCAAAAGGCAAGAAACTCCCCACATACCTGGGTAGAGTGAAGGAAAAAAGAAGAAACAGAGACAAAAGAATAGGGATGGGACCTGCACCTCTGGGAGGGAGCTGTGAAGGAGGAAAGGTTTCCACACACTAGGAAGCCCCTTCGCGGGCGGAGACTGCAGGTGGCGGAGGGGGAAAGCTTCGGAGCCGCCGCGGAGGAGAGCATAGTACAGGGGTGCGGAGGGCAAAGCGGAGAGATTCCCGCACAGACGATCGGTGCCGACTGGCACTCACCAGCCTGAGAGGTTTGTCTGCTCACCCACCAGGGCGGGCGGGGCTGGGAGCTGAGGCTCCGGCTTCGGTCAGAGCGCAGGGAGAGGACTGGGGTTGGCGGCGTGAAAACAGCCTGCATGGGGTTAGTGCACCACGGCTAGCCGGAAGGGAGTCCGGGGAAAAGCCTGGACCTGCCGAAGAGGCAAGAGACTTTTTCTTCCCTCTTTGTTTCCTGGTGCACGAGGAGAGGGGATTAAGAGCGCTGCTTAAAGGAGCTCCAGAGATGGGCGCGAGCCGCGGCTAAAAGCGTGGACCTCAGAGACGGGCATGAGACACTAAGGCTGCTGCTGCCACCACCAAGAAGCCTGTGTGCAAGCACAGGTCACTATCCATACCCCCCTTCCAGGGAGCCTGTGCAGCCTGCCACTGCCAGGGTCCCGGGATCCAAGGACAACTTCCCCGGGAAAGCGCACGGCGCGCCTCAGGCTGGTACAATGTCACGCCAGCCTCTGCCACCGCAGCCTCGCTCGGCACTCCGTACCCCTCCCTCCCCCCGGCCTGAGTGAGCCAGAGTCCCCGAAGTAGCTGCTCCTTTAACCCTGTCCTGTCTGAGCAAAGAACAGATGCCCTCCAACGACCTACACGCAGAGGCGGGGCCAAATCAAAGCTGAGCCCCGGGAGCTGTGAGAACAAAGAAGAGAAAGGGAAATCCCTCCCAGCAGCCTCAGAAGCAGCGGATTAAAGCTCCACAATCAACTTGATGTACCCTGCACCTGTGGAATACCTGAATAGACAAGGAATGATCCCAAATTGAGGAGGTGGACTTTGAGAGCAAAATTTATGATTATTTCCCCTTTTCCTCTTTTTGTGAGTGTGTATGTGTATGCTTCTGTGTGAGATTTTGTCTATATACCTTTGCTTCCACCATTTGTCCAAGGATTCTATTTGTCCGTTTTTTTTTCTTAATAATTATTTTTTATTTTAATAACTTTATTTTATCGTACTTTATTTTATTTTACTCTTTCTTTCTTTCTTTCTTTCTTTCTTTCTTTCTTTCTTTCTTTCTTTCTTTCTTTCTTTCTTTCCTTCCTTCCTTCCCTCCTTTAGACAACGAATCATCCCAAATTGAGGAGGTGGACTTTGAGAGCAAGATTTATGATTTTTGCCCCTTTTCCTCTTTGTGAGTGTGTATGTGTATGCTTCTGTGTGAGATTTTGTCTGTATAGCTTTGCTTCCACCATTTGTCCTAGGGTTCTATCTGTCCTTTTTTTTTTTCTCTTAATAATTATTTTTTGTTTTAATAACTTTATTTTATTTTATCTAACTTTATTTTATTTTACTTTATCTTCTTTGTTTACTTCTTTCTTTCCTTCCTTCCTTCCTTCCTCCCTCCCTCCCTCCTTTCTTTCTTTCTTTCTTTCTTACTACTTCTACTAATTCTTTCTTTCTACTTTTTCTCACTTTTACTCTGAGCCGTGTGGATGAAAGGCTCTTGGTGCTGCAGCCAGGAGTCAGTGCTGTGCCTCTGAGGTGGGAGAGCCAAATTCAGGACACTGGACCACAAGAGACCTCCCAGCTCCACATAATATCAAATGGCGAAAATCTCCCAGAGATCTCCATCTCAACACCAACACCCAGCTTCACTCAACGATCAGCAAGCTACAGTGCTGGACGCCCTATGCCAAACAACTAGAAAGACAGGAACACAACACCACCCATTAGCAGAGAAGCTACCTAAAATTATACTAAGTCCAGAGACACCCCAAAACACACCACCAGACGTGGACCTGCCCACCAGAAAGACAAGATCCAGCCTCATCCACCAGAACACAGGGACTAGTCCCCTCAACCAGGAAGCCTACACAACCCACTGAACCAACCTTAGCCACTGGAGACAGTCACCAAAAACAATGGGAACTACGAACCTGCAGCCTGCAAAAAGGAGACCCCAAACACAGTAAGATAAGCAAAATGAGAAGACAGAAAAACACAGCAGATGAAGGAGCAAGATAAAAACCCACCAGACCTAACAAATGAAGAGGAAATAGGCAGTCTACCTGAAAAAGAATTCAGAATAATGATAGTAAAGATGATCCAAAATCTTGGAAATAGAAGAGACAAAATGCAAGAAACATTTAACAAGGACCTAGAAGAACTAAAGATGAAACAGGGAATGATGAACAACACAATAAATGAAATTAAAAATACTCTAGATGGGATCAATAGCAGAATAACTGATGCAGAAGAATGGATAAGTGACCTGGAAGATAAAATAGTGGAAATAACTGCTTCAGAGCAGAAAAAAGAAAGAAAAGAACTGAGGACAGTCTCAGAGACTTCTGGGACAACATTAAATGCACCAACATTCGAATTATAGGGGTTCCAGAAGAAGAAGAGAAGAAGAAAGGGACTGAGAAAATATTTGAAGTGATTATAGCTGAAAACTTCCCTAATATGGGAAAGGAAATAGTTAATCAAGTCCAGGAAGAACAGAGAGTCCCACACAGGATAAATCCAAGGAGAAACATGACAAGACACATATTAATCAAACTGTCAAAAATTAAATACAAAGAAAACATATTAAAAGCAGCAAGGGAAAAACAACAAATAACACACAAAGGAATCCCCATAAGGTTAACAGCTGATCTTTCAGCACAAACTCTGCAAGCCAGAAGGGACTGGCAGGACATATTTAAAGTGATGAAGGAGAAAAACCTGCAACCAAGATTACTCTACCCAGCAAGGATCTCATTCAAATTTGACAGAGAGATTAAAACATATACAGACTAGCAAAAGCTGAGAGAGTTCAGCATCACCAAACCAGCTTTACAACAAATGCTAAAGCAACTTCTCTAGGCAAGAAACACAAGAGAAGGAAAAGACCTACAATAACGAACCCAAAACAATTAAGAAAATGGGAATAGGAACATACATATCGATAATTACCTTAAATGGAAATGGACTAAATGTTCCCACCAAAAGACACAGATTGGCTGAATGGATACAAAAAAAAGACCCATATATATGCTGTCTACAAGAGACCCACTTCAGACCTAGAGACACATACAGACTGAAAGTAAGGGGATGGAAAAAGATATTCCATGCAAATGGAAACCAAAAGAAAGCTGGAGTAGCAATTCTCATATCAGACAAAATATACTTTAAAATAAGGACTATTAGAGAAGACAAAGAAGGACACTACATAATGATCAAGGGATCGATCCAAGAAGAAGTTATAACAATTGTAATTATTTATGCACCCAACATAGGAGCACCTCAATACATAAGGCAAATACTAACAGCCATAAAAGGGGAAATCGACAGTAACACATTCATAGTAGGGGACTTTAACACCCCACTTTCATCAATGGACAGATCATCCAAAATGAAAATAAATAAGGAAAGACAAGCTTTAAATGATGCATTAAACAAGATGGACTTAATTGATATTTATAGGACATTCCATCCAAAAACCTCAGAATACACATTTTTCTCAAGTGTTCATGGAACATTCTCCAGGACAGACCATATCTTGGGTCACAAATTAAGTCTTGGTAAATTTAAGAAAATTGAAATCGTATCAAGTATCTTTTCCGACCACAACACTATGAGACTAGATATCAATTACAGGAAAAGATCTGTAAAAAATACAAACACATGGAGGCTAAACAATACACTACTTAATAACGAAGTGATCCCTGAAGAAATCAAAGAGGAAATAAAAAAATACCTAGAAACAAATAACAATGGAGACACGATGACCCAAAACCTATGGGATGCAGCAAAAGCAGTTCTAAGAGGGAAGTTTATAGCAATACAATCCTACCTTAAGAAACAGGAAACATCTCGAATAAACAACCTAACCTTGCACCTAAAGCAATTAGAGAAAGAAGAAAAAATAAACCCCAAAGTAGGCAGAAGGAAAGAAATCATAAAAATCAGATCAGAAATAAATGAAAAAGAAATGAAGGAAACGATAGCAAAGATCAATAAAACTAAAAGCCAGTTCTTTGAGAAGATAAACAAAATTGATAAACCATTAGCCAGACTCATCAAGAAACAAAGGGAGAAGACTCAAATCAATAAAATTAGAAATGAAAAAGGAGAAGTAACAACTGACACTGCAGAAAAACAAAGGATCATGAGAGATTACTACAAGCAACTCTATGCCAATAAAATGAACAACCTGGGAGAAATGGACAAATTCTTAGAAATGCACAACATGCCGAGACTGAACCAGAAAGAAATAAAAAATATGAACAGACCAATCACAAGCACTGAAATTGAAACTGTGATTAAAAATCTTCCAACAAACAAAAGCCCAGGACCAGATGACTTCACAGGCGAATTCTATCAAACATTTAGAGAAGAGTTAACACCTATCCTTCTCAAACTCTTCCAAAATATAGCAGAGGGAGGAACACTCACAAACTCATTCTACGAGGCCACCGTCATCCTGATACCAAAACCAGACAGAGATGTCACAAAGAAAGAAAACTACAGGCCAATATCACTGATGAACATAGATGCAAAAATCCTCAACAAAACACTAGCAAACAGAATCCAAGAGCACATTAAAAGGATCATACACCATGATCAAGTGGGGTTTATTCCACGAATGCAAGGATTCCTCAATGTACACAAATCAATCAACGTGATACACCATATTAACGAATTGAAGGAGAATAACGATATGATCATCTCAATAGTTGCAGAGAAATCTTTTGACAATATTCAACACCCACTTATGATAAAAACCCTGCAGGCAGTAGGCATAGAGGGAACTTTCCTCAACATAATAAAGTCCATATATGACAAACCCACAACCAACATTGTCCTCAATGGTGAAAAAGTGAAAGCATTTCCACTAAGATCAGGAACAAGACAAGGTTGCCCACTCTCACCATTCTTATTCAATATAGTTCTGGAAGTTTTAGCCACAGCAATCAGAGAAGAAAAGGAAATAAAAGGAATCCAAATCGGAAAAGAAGAAATGAAACTGTCACTGTTTGCAGATGACATGATACTCTACATAGAGAATCCTAAAGCTGCTAGCAGAAAACTACTAGAGCTAATCAATGAATTTGGTAAAGTAGCAGGATACAAAATTAATGCACAGAAATCTCCGGCAACCCTATACACTAATGATGAAAAATCTGAAAGTGAAGTCAAGAAAACACTCCCATTTACCATTGCAACAAAAAGAATAAAATATCTAGGAATAAACCTACCTAAGGAGACAAAAGACCTGTATGCAGAAAATTATAAGACACTGATGAAAGAAATTAAAATGATACAAATAGATGGAGAGATATACCATGTTCTTGGATTGCAAGAATCAACATTGTGAAAATGACTCTACTACCCAAAGTAATCTACAGATTCAATGCAATCCCTATCAAACTACCACTGGCAATTTTCACAGAACTAGAACAAAAAATTTCACAATTTGTATGGAAACACAAAAGACCCCGAATAGCCAAAGCAATCTTGAGTGCGAAAAACGGAGCTGGAGGAATCAGGCTCCTGGACTTCAGACTATACTACAAAACTACAGTAATCAAGACAGTAATGTACTGGCACAAAAACAGAAATATAGATCAATGGAACAGGATAGAAAGCCCAGAGATAAACCCATGCACATATGGTCACCTTATCTTTGATAAAGGAGGCAGGAATGTACAGTGGAGAAACGACAGCCTCTTCAATAAGTGGTGCTGGGAAAACTGGACAGGTACATGTAAAAGTATGAGATTAGATCACTCCCTAACACCATACAAAAAAATAAGCTCAAAATGGATTAAAGACCTAAATGTAAGGCCAGAAACTGTCAAATTCTCAGAGGAAAACATAGGCAGAACATTCTATGACATAAATCACAGCAAGATCCCTTTTGAACTATCTCCTAGAGACATGGAAATAAAAACAAAAATAAACAAATGGGGCCTAATGAAACTTAAAAAGCTTTTGCACAGCAAAGGAAACCATAAACAAGATCAAAAGACAACCCTCAGAATGGGAGCAAATATTTGCAAATGAAGCAACTGACAAAGGATTAATCTCCAAAATTTACAAGCAGCTCATGCAGCCCAATAACAAAAAAACAAACAACTCAATCCAAAAATGGGCAGAAGACCTAAACAGACATTTCTCCAAAGAAGATATACAGACTGCCAACAAACATGAAAGAATGCTCAACATCATTAATCATTAGAGAAATGCAAATCAAAGCTACAATGAGATATCATCTCACACCGGTCAGAATGGCCATCATCAAAAAATCTAGAAAAAATAAATGCTGGAGAGAGTGTGGAAAAAAGGGAACACTCTAGCACTGCTGGTGGGAATGTAAATTGATACAGCCACTATGGAGAACTGTATGGAAGTTCCTTAAAAAACTACAAAAACTACAAAAACTCTCACTTTTGGAGTGGCTGTAATGTGGTGGGTTGATGGCTGCAGCATCCTTTGTTTACTGATATGGCAGACAATATGTTCTATTCATACCTTCATGACCTTGAAATTTTTGAAATTATAGGCAGTTATTTTATAGAATGTTCTTCAATTTGTATTTGTGTTTTTGGCCACACTATCACAGAAACTATTGGGTGAGATATAGTGTCCGTTTAATCCCATTACAGGTGATGGTAATTTTTTTCCTGAGTAATACACATTTTGTGAGATGATACTTTGTAACCATGTAAAAATCCCCTTCTTCCCTCCATTTCACCCACTAGTTTTAGCAACCCTTGATGTTTCTTGCCTGAATCAATTATCACTAAGATGGTTTCCAAATGGCTATTTTCCTAAAGTCAATTTTTTTTCCACGATTATTTGTTAGTTGGCTTTCTACTGGAAGGAAGAGATTTCTCTTCTCTTCATTATTAGTTTGTTTAGTTCATAGTCTATCATAGGTTCCTATTTTATTTAATGGACTGTAACCTATTACTATCATTATGTATCTTGATGCCAAACAGCATCCCAGATTAGGCCAGAGGGGCCCAACAAGCTAGCTGTGTTCTTTTGACAGGCCTCCATCATTATTTGAGAACTTCCTTGCTACCTGGCACCACACGATGTTCTGGGTTCATCTTTTCATTTTCCTCCCCCAGCTCTAGAATCTGCCCTTTCTGAAAAGTCCTGGTGCTTTTTAGTCGAGGTAGCATTTGGAAAACAAAATCTGGCTGCAAAGTATGCATGTTGTAGCTGGTGTATCCCTGTTCCTAGGCTCTCTCAGTGGACACTGATAGGAAATACATATATGTATACACGTACACACATGCTTGCACATTTGGCTCCATATTTATTTCTGTGTCTTATGAGTTTACACCAATACCATCATTCCCATTTGCTCAGGCTTCATTCATTGTAGCTTCCCTCCTGTCTGTAGCTGTACTTCTCTTTTCTAATGGTGAGAAACTTGGCTCCTGTTATCTTAGTCCTCGAGGTGTAGTCAATCTCTTGATCCTGCCTCACATACACACACCCTGACCCCTGCTCAAGCTTGCCTTCTCCAAGTTACCAACCCCATTTGGCCTAATTTAATGGCTTTTTGATAAGAAAGGGAGGGAGGGAGAGAGGGAAGGAGGGAGGGAGTGAGGAAGGAAGGAAGGAAGGAAGGGAAGCGGGGAGAAAGAGAGAGGGAAACAGGTCAGAGGAGGACGGAAGAAGAAAGAAAAAAAGGAAGACAACAGGTTATTTTTTAATGGTGGGGGGGGTTGGGGAGAGAAGAGCAAAAGCCAGTTCAACAGCTAGAGAAAGAGGCAAGTGGATGCCATGTTCAAGGTTAAAGGATCCTCAAGGCTGTGCTATTTCTCTTCTCCATCTACTCTCTCCGTAGGTAATCTCATCTAGTCTTGTAGCTTCACCATCACCTATACTTAATGCCTCCCAAATTTTTATCTCCAGTCTCAACCTTTCTCCTAACTCCAGCTTTACAACCCATTGCCTTCCTGAAATCATATGTAACCGATCAGACACAGAACTCGTGACTTCCCTTGCTCACAAATTCACACCTCCTGTCGTCTTTCTTATCTTGTAAAAAATAATAATTGATATTCACTGAGTGCTTAGTATGTGTCTGACACAGTTCCAATAGCTTTAAATGCCCCAACATTTAATCCTCACAACATTTCTGGAAGGGATGTATTATTACTGTCTTTCCTATTTTCCAGATGAGAAAAGTGAGGCACAGAGAAATTTGTGCTGCAGGCTGTGTCAGTGACCCTCTCAGAGTCCTTTAGCCTACATCAGAGGTTACCTACAGTCAATTCCTACCTCTTTCTGAAGGCATTTTCTAGTCACAGGCACATACCTGGCCCATGTGGGGTAGTCTAGAGGCTTCTGAAAAGGAATGTCCCAAGAGCAACCTCAACCAATGAAGACAGTAATTACTAGATAAATAGCCCAGCTGCCCGCCCCCCTTCCTGGGACAGTTCTGAAGTACGCTCCACATAAGGTCCCCAGTGGGGCTGAACCCCAAATGCCCACAGTGGTAAGCTTCTCATTCATGTACCCTTTATTAGCTTTCTTCCCTCCCCAGGGAAATGACACAAGAAGCCCCTCCTAGCACTTCTGGGGATCACTGCACCTAAATCGTTTCAGAGTCTGCTTTTGCAGGAGACATTAATTGCCCAAAGTCACACATACTTAGTGATGGAGTTAGGACTTAAATCCAGACATACTGCCTCAAACTTATGTTCAAAATCACCATGCTTTACTACATTCCCTCACTATTTGCTCAGACATGAGATTCATTCTTGATTCGTCCATGATACATACAGGCTATCAGCAAGCCTCAGAAGCTCTCTCTCTCTCTCTGTAACCCAGATCTGATAAGTTCTTCCCACCAGCAGCCCTGGAACATAAGCATATATCAGAATCTCCTGGAAGGCTTGTTAAAACATAGGTTGCTGGGCCTCCATCCCCAGAGTTTCTGATTCAGTAGGTCTTGATGGGGACCAGGAATTTACAAATCCCCAAATGATGCTGATGCTGCTGGTCCAGGGGCCACATTTTGAGAACCCCAGTCTAACCACCGTCACCTCTTGCCTGGACACCAAGCAGCCCAGCTGGTCTCCCTGCTCACACTCACACATGTCCACAGCAGCCAGTTTTCCTTTTAGACATGTTGGATGCACTGTGGTGCGTATGCTCAATCTCCTCACTCCCAGCGCCTCCCATCACATGGGGAGTCTGGTGCAGGAATCCAAGACCAGCCAAGATTCACCCTGCTGCCGCTCTGACCCCTCCACCATGCTCCCCTCGCTCACTCTGCTCTGGCCTCCTGCTCGCTCCTGGCTCTTCCCCAGACACACCAGACTCTGTACCACCTAAAGGCTTTGGTAGCTGCTGTTCCCTCTGCCTGGAATATTCTTCCCCCTAAATACTGATGAGACCCACTTTCTCCTTACATTTAAATCTCTGCTCAAATGCCGCCTTCTCACTTCTGCATTCCCTGAACCCAGAACAGTGCCTGGAACACATAGAGGACACTCAAAAAACATTTTCGAACATATATAAAAGAAAATAGAAGAGGAGGAAGTGGTGGGGCTGTGGTAGATCCTTCAAAGTGATTGAATTTATTTTATGTGAAGACAAAACTCTAGAGGAAACAAATGGAGATTTCAAAAGAAACTACTGGGCAAGCTATCAATTTCCAGAAATTGCTGATTCCTATTACTGAAATAGGTTTATAATTTAGAGAATTGACTCATTAAAATGATTGGGCAAGTGGAATGTGTTCTAATGGGACTTTTGACATCCCACCCCTTACAGAGACTGCTGTAAACACATTTACTATCCAACCTCAGAAGCTCACGTTAGTGATCATTGCATTACAGGCCTGGGATTTTACAAGAATAAACAAAATGCTAACTATATTGACATGTTTGTCTCTCATGGTACGTGATCTAAGAAAAACATAACTGTTAGCCCTCTGACCCCAGCCTCCTACAACTCACCCCTCGGTGACCCCCTCCAGTCTACACTGTGTGCTTGCTCCTTTCAGAGCAGTCTTTCTGTAAATGCAAACCCAGTCATGTCATTCCTGGGAAAGAAACGCTCTAGTGGTTTCCCATCACAAACCCTTAATGTGTAGATGCCTTAGCCTGGCACACAAGGCTCCATGACGTTGCCCAGTCCACTCTTCTCCGTGCCCTTTAAATAAACCCAGCAAGTCCTCAAAAGCCCTTGCTGCTACTGTGGCTGCTCCAGACTTGCTCTGGGCATTCGGCTCACCTTCTGCCTTCTTTGTTTTGCCAACATGTTCCAGCTCTGTGCCCTGGAACCTCATTTCATTCTTGCTCTTGGACCTCAGCTTGGGGTAGGACTTGTTCTCCTGGCTTTCACCATTGCCCATGGCTCACCCAGCAAATGATTCCTGGCCTCTGCCTTGCCGATTCAGTCATCAGAACTGTGAGTGAGAGGTGTCCTCCAACAGACAGGTCTCTGCCTCCCTTTTCTGCCCCATCTCCTGGTTCTGCCCCCAAATAGACTTGTGCATAGAAATACCTTCAATTTCCTAGGAATAGATGCCTTTCAATATCTCCTCACCCCATAAATCTCAGCTTGGAATTCTCCCCTCCCCACTTCCCTTGCTCAGTCCTCCTTCTGACCTCACCCATCTTGCTGGTGAACTCAGCTAAAGCTCCTCTCTACGGAAAGCCTACCCTGACCCCTCCTTTCCTCCATCCCACTCCCACTCTCAACAGCCCAGGAAGAAACAGGCTGGCCCTCTTCTGCCCTCATCTAGACTCTGAAATACCTCTGTTACTCCACTAATTACACTGCAAGGACACTCTGAGTTTACATCTGAGTCTCTCCCTGGAGACTCTGAGACCATGGTAGATAGGAACAGGTTTTTATTTACCTTTTGTATCTCAGCACTAAGCCTAGTACCAGCATATAGACTAAATGCAAGAGTTTTCGACTGAGTAAATAAATGAAGAGTGGGCAAATGAATAAGTAAAATATGCCATTGAGTTCATCATACAGATTTTCTCAAATACAAACTTAAAGGGTACATGGATATAGCCCCTCAAAGTTTCACTGGTCTTTTTGTGGCGCAAATGTCATACTTTTTTTAAGCATAGTTGATGTACATTATCATATAAGTATAGGTGTACAATATAGTGATTCACAATTTGTAAATTTATAGTTATTATAAAATATTGGCTACATTCCCTGCGTTATACAATATATCCTTGTAGCTTATTTTATACCTAATAGTTTGTACCTCTTAGTCCCCTACCCCTATCCTTCCCCTCCCCCTTTCTCTCTCCCCTCTGATAACCACTAGTTTGTTCTCTATATCTGAAATTTTCACTGTTTTTAAAAAAATGTATGGTAGCATTAGAGGAAGATTTACAGATATGGTTAGGTATAAGGCCTTACCACCTTAACACTATTGTTGTCGTTTCCCCAGGTTTTCTTTTTTGCCTTTATGCTTTTCTTTAGCAGACAGAAACAAATGTGCCCAATTTTGTGTTTTCCTTTTTTGGTTAAAATTGTTCTTTTAATATTTTATGCACTGCTATTTCCTTTCTAATGACTAAATTATATAACATTGAATTGTCATCACTTACGTAACCACTTCCCTATTTTTAGACATTTAGATTGTTTCCAAATTTTTGCTCTTATAACTAAGAATAAAATAAACACTTTTGCTTTTATTCTTTTAAATTGATTTCTCACTGAAAATTCTTAGGAATATGCAATATGTCCAAAAAATATGAACCCTTTTATGGTTCTTGGTATATAGTGCCTTTTAGAAGGATTCTACCAATTTGCAATGTAAAGGCACATTTTTTTGTCACAAAGATTCAGGCCATTTCTAATATCTTACTCCAAGTTCTCAATCTTATTACAAGAGAAAACTTTAAGCTCCTAAAGTGTAAAAACAGTGTCTCATATCTCTGTACTTCCAGTGCCTAAAAAATGATTGATGCTCAATAAATATTTATTGAATATGTGAATGAATGTAGGTATTCATATATATATATAATCTTCCCTTTTTCTTTCTCTCCTCTCCTCTCCTCTCCTTCTTTCTTTTCCTGTTCTTGGTGAAGATAAACAAGTTGGATTCTGCTTCTGGAAGGGGCTGGCAGGCCCTCTTTGAGCTTCTCATTCTCACAAGTGATGCCAGATCATTTGATCATTTTCTGTATGGTGTTCTGAAGGTAGTCTTTGGTTTCAAATACACTTTTTCTTTCTTCTATTTTTATTCCACCTGATTCTAAAATATGTTTTCACCTAGAAATTCAGAATATCAGTTAATATTATTCTCTATTCTTTTTTTTTTCAATGTAACTGTCTGATTTAATGTAAAAGTCAGGGTAATAAGAAAGGTATTAGAAGGCACAAAAATTAGAAACAAAAGTTAGATTTCTGGTACCAGATAGCCTAATAATTCACATAGATTATTCTAACTAATCTACAAAAATGTTAAAGCTAATAACTGCATTTAGCAAATTTGGAGAATATAGTCAACATTTAAAAATCAAGGAAGAACTATACAAGTAAATTTAAAAGTACCAGAAAGTAAAGCAAAAGTGTTTAGGGATAAGTTCAACAAAACTTATAAAATAACTCTGCACTAAATCTTACAGAACATTGCTAAGATAAATGCCAGGGGACCAAAATAAATACATGTTCATCAAATTAAAAACCTATTATTTAGATAACCATTCTTCCATAATAGATTTTTTATTAACATCTTTATTGGAGTATAATTGCTTTACATTGGTGTGTTAGTTTCTGCTGTATAACAACGTGAATCAGCTATACGTATACATATATCTCCATATCCCCTCCCTCTTGCATCTCCTTCCCACTCTCCCTATCCCACCTCTCTAGGTGGTCACAAAGCACCGAGCTGATCTCCCTGTGCTATGCAGCTTCTTCCCACTAGCTATCTATTTTACATTTGGTAGTGTATATATGACCATACCACTCTCTCACTTCATCCCAGCTTACCCTTCCCCTTCCCCATGTCTCAAGTCCATTCTCAACGTCTGTGTCTTTATTCCTGTCCTGCCCCTAGGTTCTGCAGAACATTTTTTCTTTTTTCTTTTTAGATTCCATATATATGTGTTAGCATATGGTAATTGTTTTTCTGACTTACTTCACTCTGTATGACAGTCTCTAGGTCCATCCACCTCACTACAAATAACTCAATTTCATTTCTTTTTATGGCTAATATCCCATTGTATATATGTGCCATATCTTCTTTATGCATTCATCTGTCAATGGACATTTAGGTTGCTTCCATGTCCTGGCTATTGTAAATAGTGCTGCAATGAACATTGTGGTACATGACTCTTTTTGAGTTACGGTTTTCTCAGGGTATGTGCCCAGTAGTGGGATTGCTGGGTCATGTGGTAGTTCTATTTTGAGTTTTTTAAGGAAACTCCATACAGTTCTCCATAGTAGCTCTTTCAATTTACATTCCCACCAACAGTGCAAGAGGGTTCCCTTTTCTCCACACCCTTTCCAACATTTATTTTTTGTAGATATTTTTTAATTTATTTATTTTTAATTTATTTATTTTTGGCTGCATTGGGTCTTCGTTGCTGTGTGGGCTTTCTCTAGTTGCAGAGAGTGGGGGCTACTCTTCGTTGTGGTATGCAGGCTTCTCATTGCGGTGGCTTCTCGTTGCGGAGCACAGGCTCTAGGCGTGTGGGCTTCAGCAGTTGTGGCTCGCGGGCTCCAGAGCACAGGCTCAGCAGTTGTGGCGCACGGGCTCAGCTGCTCCGTGGCATGTGGGATCCTCCCGGACCAGGGATCGAACCCATGTCCCCTGCACTGGCAGGCGGATTCTTAACTGCTGCACCACCTGGGAAGTCCCTATTGTTTGTAGATTTTTTGATGATGGCCATTCTGACCCGTGTGAGGTGATACCTCATTGCAGTTTTGATTTGCATTTCTCTAATGATTAGTGATGTTGAGCATCCTTTCATGTGTCTGTTGGCAATCTGTATATCTTCTATGGAGAAATGTCTGTTTAGGTCTTCTGCCCATTTTTGTACTGGGTTGTTTGTTTTTGCGATATTGAGCTGTATGAGCGCTTGTATATTTTGAAGATTAATCTTTTGCCAGTTGCTTCATTTGTAAATATTTTCTCCCATTCTGAGGGCTGTCTTTTGGTCTTGTTTATGGTTTCCTTTGCTGTGCAAAAGCTTTTAAGTTTCATTAGGTCCCATTTGTTTATTTTCATTTTTATTTCCATTTCTCTAGGAGGTGGGTCAAAAAGGATCTTGTTGTGATGTATGTCATAGAGTGTTCTGCCTATGTTTTCCTCTAAGGGTTTGATAGTGTCTGGCCTTACATTTAGGTCTTTAATCCATTTGGAGTTTATTTTTGTGTATGGTGTTAGGGAGTGTTCTAATTTCATTCTTTTACATGTAGCTTTTCCCATGTAGTTTTCCCAGCACCACTTATTGAAGAGGCTGTCGTTTCTCCACTGTATATTCTTGCCTCCTTTATCAAAGATAAGGTGACCATATGTGCATGGGTTTATCTCTGGGCTTTCTATCCTGTTCCATTGATCTATATTTTTGTTTTTGTGCCAGTACATTACTGTCTTGATTACTATAGCTTTGTATTATAGTCTGAAGAAAGACCTTCTAAACTAAAAATATACGTATCATTACAAAATGGAGTATGATATGATTTATGGGTTAAAGAAAACATTTTTACAAATCAGGCATTCAAAGTGGAGTATATTTACTGGGGAAGTCTGCAAGAAAGACTGTGATATGGCTGGCTGTGGGCTGGAAGCCCAGCTGGTCGCTGATTGCTAGTAGCCTGCCTCACTGGAAGGCATTCATCCAGCCTGGGGCTGAACTCCTTGCAAGTCAAGAAATGTAATCATTTATGAGAGTTGAACTCACTAGAGATTGAGATGTAGAAACCAGAGAAAGAGTTGAATCATTTGCAATGAGAAATAGGATCAGTCAGGGAGCTTGGGCAGGTTGGCTGGCCCCCCTTCAATGTAGGCAAGACTCGTGGGAGTGCTAGGAAGCTGCCTGGCCACGGGGTCAGCCAAGTGGTCCACCTCCAGCCAACTCTGAGCCCAGTGTTCCCTAGGACACTGCATGGCACATGCATCAATGTATGTATTCCTGTAACTGTCAAGAACACAGATTTTTGAGCTCTGACAGATTTGGGTTAAAATCATGGAGCTACCACTTAATATCTACATGCAGTTCAACTAATTATTCACCTTACCTAAGCCCAAGTTTCTTCATTTGTAAAATGAGGTGTTCTATAGTTGTGTGGAAAATGTACGTAAGGTGCTTGGCTCAATGTCTGGCATATAATAAGGGTTTAATAAAAATTTCAATAACTTAGGGTAATGCTACACACCTTTGTTTGATTCATTACATGGATTAAGGAAAAATTTCTCTCCCTAAGGGCAATCTTATTTTTCTTATTCCTAACTTTAATCATTCAATCAGTTACTCATTCATACATTCATTTATTCAACAGCTATTTATTGAAAACCTATTTTGTACCAGGCACTGTTTTATGCACTAGGGATATTGCTGCAGACAAAAGATAGAGTCCTTATCCTTATGGAGCTTACATTCTAGAAGTGAAAGACAGACAAAACACACTTGAACAATATATAGCATGTCAGTGTATACATTTAATGATGTAATGCTTTATTTTTTCCCCACAACTGTTATTTTAATCAATGGTCAATTCAATAGCCGATGGTATCTTAGAAGTAAGAAAATGTCATATATTCATTTTTTATTAATCCTTCACAATATTTCTGTGGAATTTTTGAAAATCATGGCAAAAAGCAATTCTGTAGTCTCCTATTTATGAACTGGACTGAACACTAAGCATCCATTTAATCCTCTCAACATCCCTTGACATAGGTATTATCCCCACCTCGCCCCCACACCATTTGACAATGCAGGAGTAGTTTAGGAGGTTTCACAGATTGTGGTAGACATTTTCTGGGTTTGGTTTTGATTTGTTCTTTGGTTGCCCAGCACCAATTTTCTCTCTGGGGGATAGTCCCATCTCATATTTATTTATTTATTTATTTATATATAATTGGTGGTCTCTATGGAAGCTGTCCTGCCTCTTAGTATGGAGGCCTGCTTCTTGCCTCTGGACATCAGGGTGAGGGCACATGACCCAGGCCCAACCAATAGAATTTCTCATTAAAGACTCTGAATACTGAGGGAGTGAGAAAAAGACATAGAAACAAGAGCAGCAGTAGCCTTGACTATCCATCTGGAGCATTGTCCAGTAGTAAGAGGCAAGGGTCCCACAACTGATAATTCCTTGGCTCTGGTTTCTTCTGCCCTTAGTCCTGCTGGTTCTTCCAGCCTGATGCTCCAGGCTTCCTGGCAGTTCTCTAAGCTACCTGATATCCTTTAAAAAAAAATGTTTTCTCTTAAATTATCCAAAACTGGTTTTCATAGCTTGAAACATAATAACACTGACTAGTAATATATCTAGAAAGTGACCAAGTCAATATTTAATTCTAGGTCTGTCTAAATATAGAGCCCTTTAATAAGTCAACTGGGCAATCAGTAATTTATTCAACAATTATTCATCAATGCATAACATGCACAGCAGGCACCATCTCAGCAACTTCAATGTTGAGGATTTACGAAAACCCCTATGGAATCAAATTCAGCTAGGGTCTAGAGAAAAGCAGTTCTTTGCAGTAAACTTGATTCTGTAATTTAAAATGCTTATCCTCTTACATTAGTGGTACATGGAAACTTTAGTTCTGTGTAAAGTTCTACAAAGTCTGCAGGACCCCAAAACATCAACCCTGCCCAGAGGCTACCAACCTCCTGTTTCATGTGTATTATTTTTATAATCTGATTTTTCTACAGATACTATGCTTTCCACATTTCTCTGTGATATGGGCTCTCCTTCTATTCCCTTTTAGTCATTGACTTGCTTTGATATGATCTTTTTAGGTTAGAATGATTTGGATTTAGTTTAGATTTGACACAAGAATGATAGAAAGAAAGGAAACTTTTGCTCCCCTGTGAAGAGAGAAAGTCAGGACAAAAAAACACCTAGTGAGAAATTACCAGCTTGAGTTTGTCACTTTGGAAGGGTCAAAGGTGTTGCCTAGCACTGGCCTTGAGGTAATACCTACTCACATTAATGTGTAAATGACTTATAAGAACATAAATTGCTACTCCTCTTCAGTTTTTGCCCTTAACAATCGAAGTGTCATACTTGGGAATATTGGGATTCATTGCATTCACGCAATTGAAGAGTGGATACTGGAATCTTCTAGAAATATATAGATCATACCTTATAAGCAGTTATTTACTTCAGTCTACTTCCAAAAATGGGACTTAGCAAATTCTTTGGAGTTCTGGAGGTGAGGGTATTTTCTCTCTATAGGTCCGAGAATTTCTTGCTATCGTTCCTTCACTCCCTGCCTGCATTGGGGCCATCAAGATGAATTGCAACAGTGGTTTGGGGAGAAATTGGGGTAATGAGACGATCAAATAGAGGGAAATTTCAAGGACTCATTCTTTGTTTTTCAATTGTGGCAGCTGCTGTGAAAGTGTAGTAGTAGCACTGCAGAGGACAGGAGAACGTATAAATGCAAATTTTGAAAGATTGTTGTCATAGTATTTTCCTTTACTTAGACCAAAAAGAGACAATGAGTATATGTTTGTACATTCATTCATTCATTTATAAAACAAACTTACATGACTTTTATATCATTCATTCTCCAAGGAACTTATAATTCAGTTAGTTGGATTAGTCTACTAGATCTGCGGTTTTCTTTCTTTTTTCTTCTGAGGATCATGTTTTGTGTGCCTCACAGCATATAACAGAGATGATGTTCACATGTGTGACAAACTCTCGTTGAGTACCTGGGGTTATTCACTAGACACCATACATGGCCACAACCCCACTGTTTTCTCTTCATGCAGGAAAATGTGTCAGCATGCAAACAGAGCAAGAGAGAGAGAGATCACTATAGTAATAACTTTGAATCTAGCCTAAGTGCGAAAGTAAGACATTTATGTATTTTTATCATTTAACAAATAATAGTATTAAATTATTTGCAACAGACTTCACAAATGACTTTAAATACCAGGTATGTCACCACTAAGATACACTGCTGTAGATGGCAAGGGCAATACTGAATACTTTCTGTGACCAGGATGTTCTTGGCACTTTGTATATATTTTCGTTTCATCCCATACTTCATAATCCTGTTTGCTCATCTACTCCAGTGGTTTTCCAACTTTAGCATGCATCAGAATGACCTGGAAGTCTTGTTTAAATGCATCTGCTGGGCCCCATTCCCACAGTTTCTGATCCAGTAAGTCTGGGTGGGGCCTGAGAATTTGTATTTCCAACAGGTTCCCCGGTAATAGTAATGCTGCTAGTCCAGGAACTACACTTTGAGAATCATTGAGTCATCCACTCATCCATTCAAAAAACATTAATTAAAAGCCTACCTGGTGGGACTTCCCTGGTGGTGCAGTGGTTAAGAATCTGCTTGCCAATGCAGGGGACATGGGTTCGAGCCCCCCTCCGGGAAGATCCCACATGCCACGGAGGGTCCCACATGCCGCAGAGCACTTAAGCCCGTGCGCCACAACTACTGAGCCTGTGCTGTAGAGCCCACGAGGCATAACTACTGAGCCCACATGCCACAACTACTGAAGCCCGCACACCTAGAGCCCATACTCTGCAACGAGAAGCCGCTGCAATGAGAAGCCTGCACACCACGACGAAGAGTAGCCCCTGATCGCCGCAACTAGAGAAAGCCCACACATAGCAACGAAGACCCAACGCAGCCATAAATAAATTAATTAAATAAATTTCAAAAATTAAAAAAAAACTCCAGAGTGAAATAATTTAAGAACAATTAATTCATTTTAAAAAAAAGCCTACCTGGTGCCTGGTAATAAAGTAAAAAGATAAATTGAACATTATTCTGTAAGAGCTGACGTCTACTGAGCACTCTGCTGAGGGCTTTGTTATGACCTGATTTACTCCTTTATGACAATTCTTCAAAGTAGGTACCTTTTTCCCTATTTTTCAGGCAAAATTACCACAGCTGAAAGAGATTAAGTAACCTGCTCAGTCATATGGACAAGTGTCAGAACTAAGACTTGAACCCAGGTCTACTGGATGCAAGTGACACCCACAGACACCATGTCACATGCTATGCTACCTCTGTAACATGAGGGGCTTACACACAGTATTACTGTCAGTCTTTTGCAGATTAAAAAAAAAAATGATGTTCAGAGAGGTTACATAACTTGCCCAAAGTCACCCAGCTAGGAAGTATCTTAAACAAAATTTAATCTCAGTTTGTCTGATGCCAAAGTACTTTTTCCACCATACAACACCATTTCTCCATGCTATCTCTAAATCAGGATCCATCCAAATCAGAGCCAGGAACAAGAGTATGACTCCAGTTAACCAGAGTGCACAGAGAATGGGGAATTGACGGTTTCGGTTAATGAAGAACATCTCTCTTATGTTAACTTATTCAAAAGCTTTCTAACAATTACCAGTGCACCTTCCACCCTAAGTCAGCATGGTATAAGGTAATGCTTCCTTGATGATTCAGGATCTTACGTGTCCCAGAACCATCATTATAAACAGCATTTGTTTCTGAGAAATGTCCAAGTGGATACAGAAGAAGGTGAATGGGGTAGATGTGTGGGGAGCCCAGAGGTAGAAGTCAAGTTAAAGTATATTCTACTCATTTACCTTCTCTGCCAGCAGAATGGAAAAGCCCCAAACTGAGACTCATCAAATGTTTCAGTTGATGTGGGTTCAAATTAATCACGTTTACTCCAATTCATGTAAGTAGCTGAAAACTGCATTAAAAGTGACTGTTTTTCTCGTTTTGCCACTTGGTAAATTGCAAAGAGTGAAGGTTCCCTGACTCCTGTGTACTGCTGTGTTACCCCGTCATCAGCGGAGAAAGGAGCTGTATAATTACCTTTTGAGACATGAATCATCCTTGCTCTGAGGGCCCAGACCTGTTTGACTCTATAAAAGCAGCTCAAGGTCGAAGTGCAAACGTGCACTGTCTGCCATCCCCCAGGCTGCTATAATTACCAAGCCACCAGGAGGAGATGAAGGTGCTCCCTGCATCTGGCCTTGCTGTCCTCCTCGTCACGGCTCTGAAGTTTTCCACTGCAGCCCCCTCCCTATTTGCAGCCACCCCCAGGACCTCAAGGAACAGCTACCACCTCGCACAGGTTTGTGAATCTTTGCACAATTCCCTCTTCCCCCTCCTGCCCCAGAAAACCTAAAGGGGATAATGAGAAAATAAGGAAAATCTGTTATGGCTTTGAAATCATCTTCTAAGTCCACTAAAGTCTAATGGATATGATCCCCTGTACAGCTAAGGCTGGTGTCTGGTACACACTGAGTGCCTGTGTTGCATGATTGCATAAATAAATGAATGAATGTCTATTCGGGTATCTTGCTGCACACAGAATTTGAGGCGGCTAGCAAAAATACATGCATTACAAAAAAAGACAAAAGAAGTATTTGCGGAGCAACATAGGAGGAAAAATAAGGGCAGAAAAATAAAAATCAAAGTGTAAGATTTGCACAGTAGAGGTGGGTCGGAAACTTAGTGCTAAGATTCCTAACAGTCGCAACAGAAAGATTTCCTGTGTTCACTTTTTAGAAAAATGGCTCTTGTACTCAGGGCAAACTTGATCAAAATTTGAAGTAAACCGGGCTTCCCTGGTGGCGCAGTGGTTGGGAGTCCACCTGCCGATGCAGGGGACACGAGTTCGTGCCCCAGTCCAGGAAGATCCCACATGCCGCGGAGCGGCTAGGCCCGTGAGCCATGGCCACTGAGCCTGCGCGTCCGCAACAGGAGAGGCCAGAACAGTGAGTAGGCCCATGTACCACAAAAAAAAAAAAAAAAAAAAAAAAAATTGAAGTGAACCAAGTTTTTGCTGGGTGGCTACCTGCTTCTCATGTGAGGGTCTCTCCTCTCTAAAGCATATTCACCAAGTACCTTATTTACTTACAATTTCTGTACCTTCCCCTCCTTTAAAATCTCTCCTGACTGTCGGAGAGGATCTGATAAAATAATACATATCAGAATTTCTTCAAAGACTAAGTGTGACTCAAAGTGATTCAATGTATATTTGCTTCCAAGTGTTTTGTTTTTAACATTTAAAGAGAAGTGGTGAACTTTACCTTAAGAAAAAGTCTTCAATGAAGGAATTTCCAACATTCATGAAAGATGTGTAAGTGAGATGTTTTTGCACCAGGGCCTTTGTTTCAAGTGTCTGTCAAAATGATAGCGCATCTGTGATTGCCAACCCTGCCTCAGGGTTGCTTTCCTACCTGCCAGGCTACAACTGGGTACACATTGCAGAGCTGATTGTCACCTGTACACACCGGCGTGTCCCTACTGACTGTTTACACAACTCTTCCATTCTAATTGGTCCATCCCCCTGCCCCACCAGTCGTTAAACATTTTGAACATCAGCCCTGCATGTAAACAGCACAGTGGATGCCGAGCACAGACCTGTTGAATTGAACCTCCTTTGACTTGAGCCCACTTTCAGACGAACTAAATTCCAAATAACATATCTCACAATACTGGGGGTCTATTTCAAATTGTATTTTGCTGGTGGCACCAAGCTTTGAATCCCTTCTCCCCAAATGTAATCTTCCATCACCCAGCCTCATGCCACCCTGATTCAGAAACTAGAGGCTTTGGGACCTTCAGAAGGAGGGTCATGTTGAGGCCATGGCAGCAAGCTGGAATGATCAGGGCAAACCTCTCAAGTGGATCCCAGTGCCTAGAAAGAATTACTGTCCCATCTTATAGTTTATAGAAATATTTAACAACTTAGGCAGCCTTACAATACAACAAATGAAATGACATGAAAATAGGCTTATTTCATTAAAATAGCTTAAGTTCATTCATTCAGCAATTATTTATTGAAAGTTTACTGTATGCTATGTGCCAGGACCTGTTCTAAGCACTGGACAAACATCAGTGAACAAAACAAGTCAAGTCCCTGTTCTTATGGCGCTGGCATGGGGATGATGGAGGAGTGGGAAGATGCTGGGAGGAGACAAACAAGTCAGTCAATAAGTCCCCAAGTGATATTAAAAAATAAATTAGGATGATAGTGAGTTACTGGGACCCTGGGGGGCATTTTCACTTGAGTAGTCCAGGAAGGATTCTCTGAGGAAGTGATATTTGAGATAAAGAGCTACGTGAACCTGAACTTCACAGTCGTGTGAAGATCTGGAGACAGAGCAGTCCAGGCAGAGAAAAGAGCGAGTGCAGCAGCCGGGGACTGAAAGAGCTTGGATTGGAGCATCGGGCTAGCATGGCAAGAAGATACTGGCTGAGTCCCAGAGTCAGGCCAGACCAGCATACACCTGGGGCCTGGGGGTCCAGGTCAGGTTAAGCCCCTTCTACACTGTTCTCTTCTTTCTAGATCGCTCACTAAGAGATAACAAATGGTTTCCTGTGCCTGGAAACTCGAGGCAGGAAACGTTTCCAAATACTATTCGCTTCTTCCTAAACCCATGAACACGATAATCTATGCTTGAAAAGATAAACAGGTTTTTAGTTGATTTAATGCCCACTTGTATCTTTTAAATTCTGATTGGCTAATTATCATAAAGGCTTGGAAAATGATGACATACTTAGTCTCATAATCCAGAGTTTTATTCTACTTTTTGTTTGTTTTTTTTTAAAATAATAATATCAATACAACATTTAATACAGGCTGTTAAATTGTTCTTAAAATAATATAAGCTTTTATAATCACATTATTATGAGCTTATAATTAAAGAAAATAAACAAAAAACCTTCCAAATACAAACTGTTAAATTCAGGTACTTTTACTACCATTTTACTTTCTGTGCATAAAGATATTTTTTAATTGTCATTATACTCAAAATTTGGTTCCTACCTTTCTTATTATTATAACACAATAAAATTTTGATTTTATACTATGTTCATAAAGATCATGTTATAAAGTTACAAATATTTCAGAATATAAGTGAGTTATAATTTATTTAGCCATTTCCTTTGTTGGATACATGGAATATTTCCATATGAATAATGTTTCTATGAACATTTTTGTACATCAGCCTAACCTAAAGGATTATTTTTTTCAGGATAGATTTCCAGAAGTGTAATTAATGAGTAAAAAGGTATATACATTTTAAAGTCTTTTGATACATTTCAAAGTATTTTCACACTAAGGATCTCACTGGATCCTCATACTGGTATGGGTAGGATAGACACCAGCCCCATGTTATAGACGAGAAACCTGACACCAAAAGGAATTGCCCAAGATTTTTAGAACCTAGGATTTGTCACACAACAAAAAGTTCCCACAGTTCCATTCCTGTGGCTTAGCCAAAACAGAAAGAAATATTGAAGAACCATATCTTGAACTTCACCTTGTCCTGAAGCACACTTAAATCTGAACTTTAAGCTCTTCACTCTCAGGAAGGACACTAGGAAAGTGCACTGAAAGAAGAGTTGGGAGGGGGACCTGGGCCACTAGCTTCTGGGACTGCCCTCGAGGCCTCTGCTATTCTTATCTGTCAAATATTGTTGGAGACATGGAGAGGGGACCACCATATTGCCAACCCTAGACTCCTGTGGTTTCAACAGTGGGGGAGTACGGAGGGTGGTGAGGCACGTAGGACAATTCTGGTGAGTCCTGAAATCTTTGACCCAGGCCCACAATTAGGTGTTGAGCCAACAGCACACAAGTGTTAGAATAGAACACAAACACAGTTCTAAGTGGGCATCTTTGTGCCTAAATGAACATTTTGACTCTGAAAAGTATGCTAAAACCTCATCAATAACTTTGGCAAGAAAGTGTACAGAATAATTTGGGCTCTCTGTACTTCAGAGAGCTTGATAATTCTTCAAAGAAGCATATTTTCTATATTTTACCTAAAGAAAAATAGCTCAAATGGTAACTGAACATCTACTCTGCACCTAGAACTGGGTCAGGCCAGGGCCATATCTGTGAAGGCATCACGATCCCCAGCCTGAGAAACCAGAGGTGAGAGTGATGAGAAGCTGGTAGACTATGGTACAAGGTGGCAGGTGTTCACTAGTCTAAGAACCACATTCTGTGGGAGCACCCAGTAGGGAGCAACTCACCTGTGTCACTGCAGTAACCAATCCTTGTGGTCTCTTTAAGTAGAAATAGTTTTTGATTTTATCTTTACTTCATTAAAGATAGTTTTAATCCTATTTACTATGACTTGCCTTAAACCTTTTGAGTTGCAGGTCTAGCATCTTAAGCATATTTTGAAATATATATATATAAAACATATATAACTAAAAATGAATTATTCTCAATTCCATCACTAAAATATAACCACTGTTAATCCCTTAGTCTACATTTTTCAAAACCCTTTCTATGACTCAGTGCTGGGACTAACATGAAGGAGTGACACAAGCTTGGACCCTGTCTTTATTTAAAATGTTGATATTTTGTCCATCATAGATTTTACGCATTAATTTTTATTTTTTCCAAAAATATTTCATTAAACATTATTTTTCTTGATCATTGAGTATTTGGCAAACCCCCACCCAGGCTTTGTTTCAGGGCTCCATCGCCCTTTTCCTCCTCTTGGGTTCTCATCTCAGTAAGATTTTTACAAAGAAAGACCACCAGGGAAGTGAGCTCCTCTCATAAACAGGGCAAGGAGTAAGGATTGGTTGACCCCACAGTAAGGACACAGAACACCTTGTCCAAACAAGTGAGCGAGTCTTACTCCTTTTCTTTTTTTCCTTAACAATTACAGTTCATGTTCATAGCAGAAAACTTTGGGATATAGGAAAGGATAAAGAATAAATTGTCACCCATAATTTTAAAACCCAGAGATAAACAAGATTAATATTCAGACTTATTTCCTTCCATTATTTATGTTACTTATGTTTATTATAAATTATATATATGTTAATTATCAATGTCTTGATTAATGTCTTAATTTTAAGTGTTAATATAGATGCTAACATTATTATATTAATATACAGATATAATAAACATGAATATAATCTATTTACATTATACGATTTTATGAAATTATGTATAAATATTTTACTTCTATCTTTCTCAGTATATTGCCATTATATTGACTTCATTACTCCATGCCATTAAGTATTTTTCAAAAATATATAAATAATATTATTTATATACAACAAATAAGTACCTTATAATAATATACAAATATAAAATTTTATATTTAATAAAATATAGATATAAAGATTTAGCTGCTTTTTGTTTTCCTGAAATAAGTTGGGTGGGTGAAATTCCTGGGCCAACAGCAGGCTCTGACCCTGCATTTTCACGACCCTGTCTCACTCACTTCACCCAAGAAGTCATACAGAGTGTTTTGAGTGGTACATTAGGGTTTTAAGCCTTTAAGCGCAAGTAAAAGCCTTATAATTTATGGCTAATTTCATTTGCTTCAAGGGGCAAAGAGCCAGTCCTAGGAAACATGCCCCTTGGAAACAATTTGCACCCCATGTATTGAACACACCTGAATTAATTAAAAGTCTCAGCTGGGAAACAGATTGACCTGCTGCCTTTGTATAAGATGAGAGGATGCAATATAAAGCCGCAGAGAGTTAAGAACATACTGATCTTGCATAATGTATAATGAAAATACGACACAAATAACTGCTTACTAGAAAAATAGGAGAGTCTTTGTTTTACAAATTGGTAAAGACCTCAATGACAAATAAATGGTCCGTGGGGAAAATGTTCACATTATTCTCCTTCCATTATTTTTTTCTCTTCAAACAACTATTCATTGTAGAAAAAGTATAAAAGGCACGCACATAAAAAAATCTAAAATCCCACCGCCCAAAGACAATTGTTGTTAATAACTTGGCATATATCTGTCTAAGCTTCATCTATGCAAATATATCTAATTTTTTCAAAAGTGGGAATATGCTCTGCACACTATCTTTAGCATATCAAGAATACCTTCCCTTTCTTACCTGAGCATAAGTGTTGTCCAGAGATTGTGCTGTGGATGTCAGCCTGCCTCTCCATTTCAGGCATACCTTGACAAATATTACACAAAGAAAGGAGGGCACCAGATTGGTGAGATGATTGCAAGAGGAGGCAATTCCATGGTTAAAAACATTAAGGAGCTGCAGGCTTTCTTCGGCCTCCGAGTCACCGGGAAGTTAGACCGGGCCACCATGGATGTGATCAAGAGGCCTCGCTGTGGAGTTCCTGATGTGGCAAACTATCGCCTCTTCCCAGGTGAACCCAAATGGAAAAAAAATACTTTGACATACAGGTAATGAGATCGAGTCTTTCCAAATTCGGAGAGAAAGAGCCTTTCTCTCCTTCTTTCTTTTCATTTAAAAATATCTTCCTTCTGATGTATAAAAATCATGACTCGGGCTTCCCTGGTGGCGCAGTGGTTGAGAGTCCGCCTGCCGATGCAGGGGACGCAGGTTCGTGCCCCGGTCCGGGAGGATCCCGCATGCCGCGGAGCGGCTGCGCCCGTGGGCCGTGGCCGCTGAGCCTGCGCGTCCGGAGTCTGTTGCTCCGCAGCGGAAGAGGCCACAGCGGTGAGAGGCCCGCGTACCGCAAAAAAAAAAAAAAAAAAAAAAAAAAATCATGACTCATCACAATCATAAGAGAGCATAAGAACTTTTTAGGTCTAATCTTTAGAAAATGACAGTGGAGAATTCACTAGAAAATATGATGTCAAGAGTATCATAATGGCTGGCCGTTTTAGGCATTACAATTTTATCAGAGACAACACATTTTTCTCTAAAGAAAAATAAACTAGTCTAGGATTAATAACCTGATGGTACCAACCAGTTTTCTTAAAACAATCTTTTAAATCAGAAGTAAATAAACTCACCTACTGATAAATTAGTTTTTTATTAATTCCAATAATAATTTATTGACAATTTATTAAATGTCTACCATAGGCATTCAGTATTGGAGATGTAAAGGTGAGTAGATCACCTTTCCTCTTCTTTGGGGGAGACACGCATACAAACAGTCGCAGCTCCGGGTGAGAAGTGTGAAACTACAGGTCTAAGCAGAGAACTGTGGCAGCACATGGAGGGAGCTACCAAGTCACCCAGGGACTGGCCAGTGACATCTGAACCTGACTTGTAGGCAAAGCGGGAGCCAGTCAGCCCCTAGCCCCAGGCTCTCCCATCTCCCACCTTACCCCCCTCCACCTCCACAGTTGAGCCTGGCCCCCACCTGGCCATCCTCTGGATTCCTCCTGTCCCAGGCGGAACAAGGATTCCGCATGATCCAAGAGGACTCATTCACCCAACCAGAATCTACACTCTCACTGTACTCTGGGTTTTCAGGCCAGAATTCCAGCCCCTCAGCCTGCATCCATTTGTGGGGCCAGTACAGGCCTCCTTCCCAGGTTGGTCCACCCTCCTCCATTGGACCGTCCATGGTGCTTCCTAATTATTATACTACATTTTACTATTATCTATATTCACGAGGTCATTTACATCTCTTATCTGTATGATGGAAATGATGTGCTGCTACTCATCTCCTCCCAACTTTACGTTCACTCATGGCAAGTTGGTTGTTGAAATTAGCCATAGTGAGGGTACTTATAGTATGGAAATCAGCAAACCCTACAGATGAGGAGTTTTGGTCATAGAACTGGTTGTTAAACTGTAGCAGCACACCAGTGATTCCCTGTGATCAAATGGGGGCTCAAACCCAAAGAGAGATCAGATGATTCCTCTAGGCCACTTGTCAGTTGCTATGAGCCTAAGAGTCCTTTAAGGTGGTGCTGAACACAATTATTAGCCTCTGCTCCAGCATAAGAATTCCACAAAAATCAAAGCATTTGGGGAAGAAACACCCTATAAAGAATTAAACACCCAAAAGATTATGAGATGATTAAGGGCAAGACAGAAATATTTTATATAAACTCATGAAGTTTTTTCTGTCATTTCTTAAAATAAACTGTATCATAGAATTTTAGTCAGTGATTATGCACAGCAAAGACAAGGGGAGAGATCAAGCTAATTTGGGACTTAAAGAAGTATAATATTCTTGTGATAATATTTTGGGCAGTCCCAAAAGCACCCTCCACACTGCCCATCCAGTTGCTCCCAAACAACTCTCCTTCTCCCCCGCCCCACCCAAAAAGGAACTAGAGACTATCTTAGTACTCTGTCTGTATAGCTACTGGATCTCAGAATAACTCCTTTTAACATAGCCCAAAGGACTGCAAAAGACAAAATATAGCATAGTGCTTGTGTGCACAGGCTTTGGAGTCTAAAGAACTGGGCTCAAGTCCTGACCAGTCATAAAACGTAGAGTGTTACTATAATCTGTGAAGGTTACTGTGAGCGTTAAATGTGTTCTAGGCACATTTAAAAGTGCCTAGAACAAGGTCCAGCACGTAGTGTGTATTCACAGAACATTAGCTGTCATCCCTGCTGCTGTGTCGGTCTCCAGACCCTGGGTCAGGACCTCTGTCCATGTGCTCTTCCTTTCTGGTGTCGTCCCTTCTCCATCTCTGTCTTCTCCAGCCCAACACACAGGCAGCTCTGTGAGAATGGATAGCTTGTCTATAATGTGAGCGAATTTCGAGATACCAACTACACAGAGCCATGATAAATCACAGTTTCATATTATGCAGTGGGCGTGGCATATTCTGAAAACACTAAATGGTCTCTTCAAGGGTTCTTCTGGTTTCCCCCCAGACACTCTACCTCCCTCCCCCAGTCCCTGGAGTTAGAGATCTCCTTGATCCTTCTCTCTCCATTACTGAGGTTTAGCTATTTCCCATTACTGAGGTTTAGCTATTTCCCATCCTCTCTGTGGGACATGGTCCCTTCCTTTTGGACCCCCAGGATAACCACTGTTGGTTTCTGGCTGAGAATGCACCACCTGCAACAGAATAACCTAGACTACTTGTTAAATGCAGATTTCTGGATCATACATGTGTGTTTAACAAGTTTCCTAAGTAGTTATCACAAGTCCTAAACTTTGAGAACTACTGAGTAGGCCCTAAAAAACACTAGCTTTTATTCATTAGTTCATCCACTTAGCAAGTGTTTGCTAAGTGCCTACTATGTGCAAGGGCCTGGACTAGGAGCTGCAGAAAGAGAAAGTTGGCTAGGTGTCTGCTCTCAAGATTGACTCTCACAGAATTCACTTCTAACTCTGCAGCCATGATTCCGTCTGAGCCCAAGGTTCTGGATGGCAGTTCCTTTCTCTCGCCCTTCTTTTACATGCTGCCAAGAGCCCCCAGCCCCTGGCCTCCAGCATGGCATGTCCTAGAAAAACACCAGCTGTCTCTGCCCACTGTTTGTCCAAAATGCTCTGTACTTTTCTGCCTTCTAATGTCATGGCCAGGCCAGGATTTAATGAAAGACTCAAGCCTTTTTCAGTTCAAATGAGCATCATTGTGAGGAGCTAGCACTTCCCCTTTAAGATACATATTATTTTAAGAAAAAACATTCCCCCATGGCCCTGGGGAAATCCTGATGGTCTCTGAACAAGAATTTGAAAACCCTCAAAACTCTGTGTTTTTATTTTTTACAATTGAAAATTTTCAGTACCTTTTGGGGAAAGAGGTCCCTTCTCAGTTAAAACCACTTTAGGGAAAATGGACTTCCGGCTACTCTTAAAGTTACACAAGGTATTATTCTTTAAAGTTAGTGATATATAATAACAATGAAAGCCAAACTGTTTCAGCACCAGATTATCTCAACTCTTTCATTTCTCCCCTTCATTTTTCTTACTGTTTAACATGTTTCAGTAATTTAACAAATATGAAAGCAAAATAAGAATTATTATTTTGGAGAAAAAAATCTAAGTTGTAGATTTATGTTCAATATTTTTATTTTTAATACAACCTTGATGTAATTCTTGCTTTCTTCACTTAGGAGCACTTACTGAAAGCAAAACATGTTCCTTCTGTTTTCACAGAATATCCAAATACACACCTTCCATGACTTCTGCAGAAGTGGACAAAGCAGTGGAGATGGCCCTGCAGGCCTGGAGTAGCGCCGTCCCTCTGAGCTTTGTCAGAATAAACTCAGGAGAAGCAGATATTATGATATCTTTTGAAACTGGAGGTACTGTGGTGCTTCTTAGATTTTGTCTACTAATCAGAGGAGAAATGTTTCAACACTTTTCCTTCTACAGTATTTAATCCATGTGATCAGCACAATCCTCCTTCACACAGTTGTGAAGGGCAGAGGACAAGGTCATGGCAAAGTCACAATCTTCGTCTGGCCAGAATATAAAACCAGAGGAGTTCTCAGCATTTCTTGTCATCATTAGACTGAGCTGTAGAATGGACTCAGCATAATCAGCTTTCATAGTGGTATTGCCCCATCAGGGACAAATGCTGTCAGATTTAACTTTCCCATTGGCTAGAAGGTCATCTGACCTCATTCTATTCCCATGATGATACCCATCGCCATATACCCCCTCCCATATTAGCCAAGGATGTCCCACCTTGAATCCTCACTGAGGATTAATTTCACAGGAGCCCTGGCAGCTTTCCCGTGCAGCAATGTTTAGGAGAGTGACTGGCATTGCCGTCTTGTCCACACTTGCATACCATCTTTTGGAGATGCCAGGCGTGCCTCCAACCTGCCCACTTCTCCATCCCCCAACTCCCCGCAGCGAGCAGTGGAGCCCTTTTCAGAGAAGCATGTCTAGTAGTAGATGATGGAAAGGCCATGTAATTCCTTTCCCCTCTCAGTTTCCTCAGAGTCAAGGTGAGTATCACTGCTTCTTCCCCTTCACAGATAACATTTCTAAGTGTCCTATTTCAAGTCCTTATCTTAATTTTAATCTGATGTCACTGGGGAAATACATGCTTAGAAGTTGGGAGAGAGAAGATCAAGTAAGTCCTGAGTGTGACCCCTTGAGAGGTGGCCCTGGGTGTGGCCTGGTCCATGGCAGATCCTGTTCTCCCAGAGGACCAAGGCCACCCCCCAGTGAACTAGCAGGGCAGTGGGCTCAGGGCAGCTCTGGAGGTGATGGAGTTAACATCTGGCTGTCTCTTGATCTTCCAAGCTTGTGCTCTGTTCCCTAAAACAGAGTTAACTAGGGACTGTGCTGCCATTTAACCAGGCCTTCAGGGCATGTAATCTGATTAAACAACATTGCACTGAAACCTGGGAAATGGCACACCAGAATTTGTTTTGTTGGTTTTTAATAAAACAAGGTATCCTCACGAAAATCCAGAAAAACTGTGAAATGTAGTTTCTATAATATCTCTCGTTTTATTCTTCCTCCTTTTCTATTATATTTGTAATGAACTTCTAATTAAATGTAGATAATAATACAAAAGCATATTAAGCTTTGAAAGTTGTAATTTTATAAACACCTTTATTGCTTTCATGAGTTTTATGCATGAAAGTATATCAAAATTACAGAGAATTTTCTTCTTTTTTTGATGCTTCCTTAAATTATATTGTGCTCTAGAAACAGAAAGCACACACTTGTTCAATTTTCTATAATTGTCTTAGTCAAATCATATTTTTGTTTGGTTTTTTGTTTTTCTTATTAATTTTATTTTTTATTGAAGTATAGTTGATTTACAATGTTGTGTTAGTTTTAGGTGTACAACAAAGTGATTCAGTTATATATATGTGTGTGTGTGTGTATATATATATATATATATATATATACATATTCTTTTTCAGATTCTTTTCCCTTATAGGTTATTACAAAATATTGAGTATAGTTCCCTGTGCTATACAGTAGGTCCTTGTTGGTTATATTTTATATATAGTAGTGTGTATATTTAATCCCAAACTCCTAATTTATCCCTCCCCACCTAACCCCGAATCATACATTGAAAGCACTCTGCCAACGTGTTCACATTCCAGTCAGTGGACGAGGTTGCGATTGAATGACCATCTGCTCTTTCTCCTTTTGTAATCTGTGGCATGGTCATAGTCTACAGTATGCCTTGTGCCAATTAATAGACATTGCAACAAATACAATATCAAAAGAACATTTTTTATTTTTAATGCTTACTATCTTTAAAATACAAAATAACCCTTTTATTTTTTTAATGGATAGGTTACTCATTGGCATGTGAGCTTCTTCTTATAAAAAAATGAATATTGAAAAGTAAACCTATTTGTATGAGAAGTGTCAATGCTATTGAAAAAGTTTTCTGTTCACTGTGATATTAGGTACCCGTCAAAAATTGCTAGAAAGACTAAATCCTGTTGGTGTTTCTCCCCACTTGTTTAGATCACGGGGATTCCTATCCATTCGATGGGCCTCGGGGGACCCTAGCCCATGCATTTGCACCTGGAGGAGGCCTGGGAGGAGATACACATTTCGACAATGCTGAGAAGTGGACTATGGGAATGAATGGTATATATGCACAATTCACCATAACCTGGAAAATATTGTACCTTCTTCTGGGCCTCCATCATGAAACCTTGAGGTTCAACGTCCCAAGCCACCCTTTAACTAGGGGGGCTGGCTAGGAAAAACAAGTAAGCCAAAAATCCAAAAGGGAACACCGTAAGGGAAAAAGATCCACCCTCAAATGTGCTGTAGACTTTTCTGATCTCTGGTTCATAGTGTATAATCTCAAGAAGCAGCAATCCCCTACTCCACACACAGCTCAATTTTTCTTCAACTACATAATATTTTTTGATTCTTACTTGTACTTGGAAATAGGCTATATTCAGAAATGACCTGAGGGGAGTCAGTACTTTCCTGAGAAGTACGATGGGGATGGGTATAAAAGTTCTAGAACATCATGCATGTCATGTGGAAATCTTCAGTGTGAAACTTGTGTGGATAAAAGGGAGTAGGCAGGGAACTAGTAAGGCATCTGTGGCCTAAATCTAGGTATTATTGCCACTGTTAGATCTAAGGCCCTTCTTTATCAATCTACTGAGCACCATTGACAATGAACAAAATGAACTGATTTACATTTCCATCTTCTCCCACCCCCAAGCCCTTCCTAGCCAGGGTGGGGAAAACTGGACTAAAGTCAGCAAAGTTAAGTGCCAGGACAACCTACCAACCTTTGAATAACCCAGTTATGAAAAGAAAATGAATAAACTGTGATTTGGGCATAAATTCTCCTGTGAAGACAGGAAATGTTGAAAATAAAACCTTGTGCTGATGCTGTCTTTTTCTCTCTCATATTGTCTAGGTTTCAATTTATTCACCGTTGCTGCTCATGAATTTGGCCATGCACTGGGCCTGGCCCATTCCACAGACCCATCAGCACTGATGTACCCAACTTATAAGTATCAGCATCCCTATGGATTCCACCTTCCCAAGGATGATGTGAAAGGGATCCAGGCACTGTACGGTACAATCACTACGCTTTTTTTGACCACAAGCCCTGAAAGTGACAGGCATTTGGTCTCCAACTTAAAGAAAGTATACTTTGTCAGAAGTTACCTACATAAGTGAAGATTAAGCTAGAAACTACAGCCCCAGCTATGCCCTCTTATGAAGAGCTTATTTACCAGATATGAGTATTGCTTTCTTTTGTAAGATGTACAATTAAATTTTACATCTTTCCTCCGGAGCATATTGGTCCCTTGATGGCCATAGAAAATACAATCATTTGTGTGTATTTTGAGTGTCGATCAGGAGTCAGACATTGGGAGAAGATGGATATTTTTTATAGTTCATATATATCACGCTTATCCATTTGCAGATAAGTGACCTTATCTTCCTAAAAATAGCAATGATAATGGTAATAACTGTACCATTCAGTCATATAGGCAATCTTCAGTTTGTAAATCATGCTCATATGAGTCATCTCCCTACCATCCTCAGGATCAGCCTGTGGGGTGTGAAATGTTTTCCTTATTCGATAGTTGAGAAAGCTGAGGCTCAAAGACAGTAACTATCCCAAAATATTCAAAATGATCTCAAGCGTTAACATTCTTTCAAAGGTAATAAAGGATTATTAGGAACTCTATATCCAATTTTGCTTAACAGAAAGAAAAATCTGTTAATCCATGAGATGAAATCTTGAAACGTCATTAGACCTTGACATTTTTTTGTGTTTGATGGATAAAAGCTGAAGAATCTAGGAAACTGACTTTTCCTTAAGCCTCAGAGCCTGGTTATTCAGGCTTTAGTTATAGGAGTTCCTCCTTTTCCTCTCAGCCTAGAAAAGGGTCTGTAGAGTCCAGCTCGCCCATGTTTCCTGCATGCCAGCCCACCCATCTGCTGCTTAGAAATGGGCACACAGATTTGGGCAGTCAGAAATGGGCACACAGAAATGGGCAGTCAGATTTTACCTGAGGCATAAAAGACAAATTTCATCCCCAAACGTGTTCGGCCAGCTGTATCCCTTCAGAGAGGGGTATATGGCAGTCCTGCTCCGGCCTTGATTGACAGGAAGAAAAAATACTGTGAATCTCTCCATATAACACATTTGGCCCTAGGACTCCAATGTGAAACACTTCCTGTGGCCGCCAAGAAGAACCCACTCCAAATCCATGCCTGCCCTTTATGGGTCCTTGTGCACTAGAGAGTCACCACCATCTGATGGCCACTCTTACTCGGCCAGGAGCTGCAGCATATATTTTGATATGGCCATTTTTACACAGGTGAACAAAATGCAGAAACATGGTTTTATATTGCCAAGAAGCACACACATCAGCCACCCCTGACCACCTGAGCACCCTGATCTTTGGTAGAGTGCCTGGCAGCACACTTCTGATCTGACCAATTTCCAGTTTCTGATCTTTTCCCAAAGCTGCACCCCAGCTCAGATCTTCGCCCCATTGCTGACCCTTCTCCACCCTGATCTCACCCATCTCTCACTCTTAGTGGACCCTTCCCTGTGCCTCACTCCTTCCCTGATCCTCAGCTCTGGTCACAACAAGACTCCATCAAGCACAGAGATCTGCGAGGGGCAGTGGCTCAGGCAGCCCCAGCTCACTCTTCTGTAGCTGGCAGACAGTCCTCAGGAACAGAATGGGGGATGAAAACTCACCAGCACCTCTCCCAAAGGGCAGGTCCTACATTCCAAGAGGGTCCACCAGAAGATAACTTTAAATGGCAAATACTTCCAAGGTACTTCAGTGCCCCAAGAATTTGCTCAGTCTCTTCTGGGTGCCTAAGAAAAGGCTTGTGCACAGGGAAGGACACCCAGAAGTTGTTTGAAAACAATAAGAAAACACACAAGAAAGTTATAATCTTATTGAGAACAAGAGTACTTAATTATCAAAAAGAAAAAAAATCAGAGGCAATTTTCAAAATAGATTCCTAATTTGAAACACCCATAGCTATCAAAGAAATTATGCATAGTAATGAAATTAATAGTTACCATTTTTGGAACTTTTATTATATGCCCAGCACTCCACTAAGTGCTTTTTAGGCATTATTTAATTCTCACAAAAACCTTCTGAGGTAGGTACCATTATTGCCCCATTTTACTATGAGGAAACGGAGGCTTAGAGAGGTTCACCTGTATCACACAAGTCAGCAACTAATGAAGCCGGGATTCAAACCCAGGTCTGCCTGTCATCGACAGCCATGCTCTTTATTACCTTGTCATATACAGTGAAAGCAGGTCCCTGGAGCAGAAGTGCACAGACTCTACATTCCTGGTACCATTTTGACCAAGTTGCTTTGAATCCTAGGACCTCGGAAGACATTCCCAGGGAAGCCCGCTGTGCCCCACAGCCCCCCTCATAATCCTTCTATCCCCGACCTCTGTGACTCCAGCTCAGCCTTTGATGCTGTGACAATGCTGGGAAAGGAGCTCCTGTTCTTCAGGGACCGGTAAGCATTAAGACATGCCACCAACTCTTATCAGAACTCAGCTCCGTATCCAGACACACGTCACTCTAGAGGACCTTGTTGCTGCCATGGGTGGCAATCATGCAGAAGTGCTGTCCTGTGTGGCATCTGGATGGGAGGCAGGAGTCTTTGGGGAGATATGGAACTGCCAAAACCCAAAGAGCACCTACTGTGCTCTTGCCACTGTACTGTTTTTGGTATGAGTACAGTGTTTCTTCTAACCTTTTTCACTGTGAAGCAGAGTTAGAATCCCAAATTTACAGATGAAGACAGAAGCTCAGGAGAACATGTAACTTCACAAAGTAACACAGTTGTATTAAGTGGCTGAGTTATGACACCAGCCCAGATTTATCTGATGTCTGTTTTGCTCACCACTGTATCCCTAGTGAGAGCACATAGTATATTCTCAATAAATATTTGTTAATGGGGGTTGGATAGATGGAAAGATGGACAGAGAGGTTGTTGCAAGAATGGATGGATTCATGGATGGATGGATGGATAGTCAGGTGGATAGATAGATGGGTGGATGGTTCTAAAGTTAGTATTCTTCCTAAACGCTTCTTTCTCAAGGCCTCCTGACTTTTCAACTATCAGCTGTCAGAAAGCACAGAGAAGGAGGCAATATTGGTGGGTGTTTAGTTACAGCTTTAGTTACTCAAGAATACCCTGAGGTTTGAGTTTCTATTACTGTTGTTTTAGGAATGTTTCTTTTGGGCTTACTAATAGAAGTTTCAGTAGTTCTGTGAGTTGTAAAGAATGATGAGATAGCATTGGTATTTAACTTTAATAGCATAGGAGATTGAGTAATTTACGACACTAGAGATCCTGGGTTTTTAGTGAAGATACTATAGGAGCTATAGGAGTAGCTATAGTATCAGATACAGCTATGATTAGTGGTGGTAGGTGGTTGATCTTTATTTTTTAGTATTTTTATTGTTATGGAGATTATTCATCAAAAGAAAATAAGTATGGGGCTTCCCTGGTGGCGCAGTGGTTGAGAATCTGCCTGCCAATGCAGGGGACACGGGTTCGAGCCCTGGTCTGGGAAGATCCCACATGCCACGGAGCAACTGGGCCCGTGAGCCACAATTACTGAGTCTGTGTGTCTGGAGCCTGTACTCCACAACAAGAGAGACCGCGATAGTGAGAGGCCCATGCACCTCAATTAAGAGTGACCCCCACTTGCCACAACTAGAGAAAGCCCTAGCACAGAAACGAAGACCCAACACAGCCATAAATAAATAAATAATTTTTTTAAAAAGGAAAATAAGTAAGTTTAACATTAGTGTAATAAGGAAAAAGAGGAAAATTAAACATTTTTGGTTTGAAATTGATGTAGAAATTTTTTTTTTAATATTTATTTATTTGGTTGTGCCGGGTCTCAGTTACGGCAGGTGGGCTCCTTAGTTGAAGCTTGCCAGCTCCTTGTTGTGGCATGCAAGCTCTTAGCTGCGGCCTGCATACAGGATCTAATTCCCTGACCAGGAATCGAATCCAGACCCCTGCATTGGGAACACGGAGTCTTAACCACTGCACCACCAGGGAAGTCCCAATGTGGAAGTTTTTATCTGAAGATAAGAAGTAGTTTCTGGAATAAAGTTTTCTATCAAAATTAAACGTAATATTAATGATGCTAACTTTTTGGCTTGCTGAAATGTTGATGAATGGTGACAGACAGTGTGTAATAATCGGAAAAACCCTGAAGAGGTTGGAAAATTTATACAGGTGCAAAGGGGAATTAAATTTTAGGTTTTGTGTTACAAAGTTAAGTTCAAGTGCTAGAATAAAACCTGAAACAGCTACAGGGAGAGCTGCTCATTTTAGGTCGTAGAGCATAGTTGTTGGGGTAATCTTGTTGGAAGTAAAAAATCTAGTGAAAATGCTTCTGATTGAAAGGTGTTGAATAGAATCGATTAGGAGAGGATTATTTTCATTCATTAGAATTAGTGTTGAAAAATGAGGTTGTGCTAGACAGGTGAAGAAAATAATTTGAACACTATAGGCAGCTGCTAGGGAAGTAGCAACAAGAGTAAATAATAGGGCTCAGGCATTGGTGTACAGTGTGTTAGCAGTTTGATAATTAAGGCTTTGGAGTAAAAGCCTGTAAGGGAAGGCCTACCTGTGAGCTCTAGGCTTCTGATAATAAGTGAGGTTGAAGTAAAGGGTAAAGCTCTAAATAAGCTGCCTATTTTTCAGGTGTCTCTTTCATTAAGTTACAAATAATAGACCCAGAGCATATAAATAACATGGAATTTAAAAATACACGTGTGCAGATGTGAAGGGTGCTAAGTATGGTTGGGTGATACCAATGGTAACTATTAGGCCTAACTGGCTTGAAGTAGAGAAGACAACAGTCTGCTTGATGTCATTTTGCTGTGAATAGTTAGTGTGGTGATAGCACCTAGACAGCGTGTCAGTGTTTTGAATAGTTTTATTATTTTCTATCAATGGTAAAACAAATTAGTAAAAAGACACCTGTTTCAACTCTTGTGTTTGAATGATGCTGAGGCTGTTGCTGGGCTTCCTGTGGCTGAGGGAAGTCGTGGGTGAGGCCAAGCTGGAAGCCCCCTTACTAGAAGCAGATAATGACCAAGGTTAAACATGAAGATGTGTTGGAAATCTCATGAGTTTAAATTAAATTGTTCCTTGTTTCCTCGTTCTGTGGCTTCTCAGGGAGCATAATTACTTCTCTCCTTGGACAGCAAGAGAAACATCCCAACTCTCACCTCCACTCCTCCCCTTACTGGGGACTGAATTCAACCACATCAGAATAAGCAGAGGTGGCTCAGGCCTATGCATGTGTGACATTATTTTTTATTCTTTTTTCTTCACTGGAAAAGTGGTCGTTGAGCTCATACAGAGTGTTAAAAACTGTTGTAGGGACTGAAGCTATAAAGATGGATCAATAGTCCCCTTGCTTTTGTACACTTCAGGGTTAGATGAGGGAGAGGGACATTCAAAAAGCACTGCCATCTGTGTGCTCATGTGCACATTTAGACAGAGAGAAAACGTCCTGGTGTCTCTTTTTATAAGAGCACTAATCCCATCAGCCCCACCCTCATGACTTCATCAAACCCTAATTACCTCCCACTGGTCCCATCCAAATACCATCACACCATCACATTGGGGGTTGGGATGAATTACGGGAAGACACAAACATTCAGCTCATAACACAGAGTAATCACATTGTTAAATATGTTATTGGATGTCCATCCAGACTTTTTCTCTGGGTAGAGATTTATTGTAAATATGGGAGGGAGACAGGGATGTCCACAAAAGTGGGATTTTGTAATGTGCTGGATGTGCTGATTTGTACATTTTTTCACTCAATTATCTCTCATGTTTCCATGTCAATGAATTTTAATTTTCATCTTTATTTTATGTATGTATATATTATCCTAATATACAGATCTGTCCTAACTTATTTAACCAATCCCAAATTAATGAACATCTGGATTGTTTCTGATTTTTAAAAATTAGGAACAGCTTCAATAATGAATGGGCATCGGATTTTCAAAGGCAAATGAGAGGAAAGCCCAGGAACTCAGGCCTTAGACTTAGGCTAAGTTGGTTTAAATCTGGCCATGCTTCTTTCTGATCAGGTGACACTGGGCAACTAATGTGCCAGACACGCAGTAAGCATTCAGTAAAAGGCAGTTACTATATTTAGGAGTGGAAATCAAAAAACATGTACAACAGATTAGGGATTAGAAACAACCTGAGGTATTTTTAATTATTATCTTTTTTATTAAGACTTATTGATTATTTACTTTATTTTTATTGTTTATAACCAAAAAGTAAACCAAAGGGGAATCAGTAAACGTTGACCCAGGAGTGATAGACAAGGCACAGAGCAGGAATCCTGGACACCGTGCAAGATGACATCAGCTTCATCTGAGGGATAACCTTGTCAGACTCTGCTGCCCATACAAGTGCATGTAGCACTTGTGCCCCAGTGCAGCACACAGCTTACTCTTTTGGTAATATCAATGTTTGTGATAGAGGCAAAGGAGACAGTGCAGTCAAAGGTATTATGCCCTTTCATGCAATTATAATTGTTTTCTTAAAAAAGCAAAAGAAAATTTTTTTAACCTTCTGTTTATCAAACTGTGAGCATTCAAAAATTGCCATGACTAAGTGAAGATAATACATCCTTTGACTAAATCTTGACTGTAAATACTGAGGGTGGTAACAGAATAGAAAGGGAGGCATAGATATAAGGGACATTTAGAAAGGAGTGGTTAGGGAAGGGATTAAAGAAAGCGAACTTGTATCTGCTCGGCCATCACCTTGTCATCTTCTCCCATTTCTGATCTGATGAGCTATTGCGGTAGGGCAGGTAATACCAAAGGTCTAGGAGGAGCTAGAAGGAGCCAGCAGTGGTACCCTTTCAACACTAGAATTGCCACTGACCCAACTTGGGACTTGGAACCTCTATTTCTCCTCTTTAAAATGAGGTGTTGTCTGATATTCATAGCGACTTCAGTGTGTCCAGTACTTACTGTGCTAAGCTCTTTGTTATCAACTCCTTACAACACCCCTGTAAGGTATGGATTATTATTCCTTTTTTATTAGACATAGAAAAGATAACTGGTTCAAGCTCACACCCACACCCACACTGTCCTCTGCTAGAGCCCATGCTCCTAACCTCCCTGCCTAACCACCTCCTAAGGTGCTGTCCAGAGCTAGAATCCCATGGCTCTGATCTCCTACCAGCTGTCACCAAAAGTCCCCAAGTGCTTGCTAAGCCTGGACAAAGAACAAAGAATTCTTTCAAGCCACAGCCATCATGGCAACCTGGGGGCCATGATAAAAGAGTTCCCAGTCTGTTCTCTCCCACCTGCCAGCCTGGAATTCCCCATCACCAACAATAACCTGTTGATGAGACATTTCAGGCTGTGGATGTAATAACCACACAGTTTGTTTCCAAAGCAAGATGGAATGCAGTGTCTTTTAAAGTCACTGTGAGATTGTTGCAGTGTATAAATGTACATTGGTACATTCAAATGTTCTGTTTGAAGAGAAATAAACTTCAGCTATAATAAGTTGAAAGTCATAAGTATATATTACTTTCATATATATATAAATATATGTATATATTTAATTCATATAGATTTCTCTTTATAATAGATGACAAAATATTAAAGTTATCCCAGATTTCCTCGAGGTGACTGGAACTCCAGTCATACCCAAATGATATTTGCATCTCTCTGATTATTCTCGATTTTACATGATATAATTTAACGATAAAATCAAGAATATCACAATCAGCTATAGACCTTAGAAGAATAATAGCATTTTACATATGGAATAAGCATAAAGGTTGATCATGTCCTAATCCTTCATTTTGGAGATAAGAAAGCTAGGCCCAGGTCTCTCAGCCCAGCAGACCCTCCACTGCAACCCGGGTCTGCTGACTCATGATGCTGAGTCTATCGTATCACTCACATAGATAACCTCTGACTGTGTAATGGAACTATGCAGAGAACTCTGAATTTTGACTTGAATGAATGAATGCTCTTTGACTGGAATGCATTTGGAGTGAGTAGGAAAAGCACTTTGGGGCGGCTCCTGTTCTCCTGGGCCCTTGGCCTGTGGGTTGGGTAAAGAGCCACAATCTTTACCCAACCTTCAGGGTAAAGAAGGAGGAGGTTCTAGACTATCCAGGTTTCCCAAAAATGTTTGCTAGGCTTCTCCACATTCTGTTTTATTCTCAAAATAGGATTCTTTATTTAAAAACATCTGTCAATCACTAATTGTCACATTTGAAAGACGTTATGTATACTAGATTCGAATGGAAAGAAACATATGGTTAAGAGTCATGCAAGTAGGGATTGAAGAGAAGGGCGAATGTAAGAGGCATCCTGAAGGAGTCACCAGCAGGACTCGGACACTGATTTGGTGAGAACAATGGAAAAGGAAGCAGCATGGCCCACATAGATAGGAAAATCCAAAAGACTTATGGGACAAATGAAGAAAAACTCAATTTTAGATGTGTCGAATTTAAGGTGATGACAATTCTAGTGGGGTTTTATAGAAATAAGCCAGTGCTCGGGGAGAGATCACAGTCGGAGGCTTCATAGGTTATAGAATCTCCCACATGGAGGAGGCACTGAAAGATTTGAAAATAAACTCTAATAATTATAATAACAATGATCATTTACAATGTGCTGTGTGTTCTGTTAAGCATTTAATAGACATCTGCTCATTTAATCCACACTGTTCTTTTTCCCAGCTAGAATTTTTAACCTAGGTCTACTTGACTTCAGAGGCAGAATCCCTATAATGGAGCCCCAGATAAACCAGGGAAAAGAGAATTATCTTTTCTATAAGTGATCAATAGTGGACAATGCTGCTGAGGTCACCAGACTGAGGACTGAAGAACAGGACTGACTGGCCAGGATGATGAAGAGATGTAGTTTTAGTGGCATAGTAAGGAATGAACCCAGATCCCGAGGAGTGAAAAGGCAAATGGTGTGGAGCAAAGGGTAATGGTAGATGTAGGTCATTCATTTGAGAATCTTGTTAATAACAAAGAGTTACGATAATAGCTGGAAGAGGCAGCACGGTCAAATGAGGATTTTTTTCAAGATGAGAAATACCTGGGCACATTTGAAAACATGAAAAGGAGCCAATGAAGAAAAAGAAATGCAAAGCACTTTGGGAAGGAGGGACAATAAAATCAGTAACCTCTGCTATTAGATGGCACCATTGGAACCTAGCATTTCCCAGGGTTCCGTGGGCTTGAGGAAAGCTTGCACAGCTAAAGAGGAAGTCTTCCTCCTTCAGTCTCCCTGGGGATCTTTCTTTTCTGGCTATAAGGTTGCATCACTGAAAGTCAACACAGGCATTGTATTTACTTAGACTGATTCTCTGTTATGTACTACAAATTCAGACAAAGAGGCAGAAGGTGTACTAAGATTGCTGATTCACTGCCATTTCTTCTGAACACCCTCCTTCTGACTAAGGACGAGGTTCTTTACATCTTCACAGGTTACGGCTTATAAATATGGATCTCTGTAGGCTCCTCAGATGGGTATAAACACTTAATTTAAGGACACTGTGCACAGCTTTGGCTATTTTAACCACTGTCTACATGTGGGTTTTTAATTTTATAAGCTCTGTTTCTCGTGGGTTCAGTGAGATGGATGATTCATGTCTGATTTTTGGCCTCTGAAACATCCTCATATAAACAGCCCTGGTTAGTGAGCTCCCCTCAAATGAATGGCTTCTTGGCCAATGATGTGACTGTCTGTACTTCAAATTTTCCAGTGACAAAATTTTATATCAGCGAGACAAATTTAGAAGGAAACTTATCTCTACTGATAAACTCTAAGTTTTACATAATTAAAAAATTTGTAGAGTAAAAACATGTCTCTTTAAAGTATTTACAAATAATTGTAAGAGTAGTCCAGAGTTTATAAAATGCTTTAATATGCATTGTCTCAATTGATCCTTTGAAATATTAGCACAGGTTTATTATTATTATCATTCTTATTTGACAGAAAGAAACTGACTCCCAGAAAAATTAAGTAACCCATACAAGGTCACACATCCAATAATAAAACAAGGTCTCCAGCACCCCTTTCTTCTTTCACTGAACTACAGTGTCCAGTCTCAGGGGAGAGAAGCATCAGTTCAACTGAGAGCATCAAAATGATAAAAAGAAGAAAGACACCTATTCCCCTGAAACTAGGGAACAGAGTGACAGAGAAGAAGAGAGTCAAGGAGAGTAAGGGGTGAAGACAGTAGAAAATGAAAGCACCCATCAGCTCCTGCTGGATTACCTTGACAGTCAGCAAAGAAGAGGTGAATGTCTCTCCTGAAAATGAAAGACTGAGGGGATCGGTTTAGGCAAATGGGGAGTGAAAACAGTGGGGTAAAACAAAAAAAGAAAAGTTCAACAAATATGAATCAAGTCCCAGATGTGCCAGGCACTTGCTAAGCCTGAGAATACATAGATGAATCATACATGACCTTGCTCCAAGGAGCTCACAGGACTGGCAAAGAGGTTCAAGAATGTTACCAGTGACTTCATCTCAAACTTGATGATTTAATTGCTGTTCTTTAGTAAAAGAGAATGAAAATTTCAGAGAATATGAAAACTGATCATTAGATGAGTTCCACACAACCCTCTGACACCCATTTATCTAGCCAACAGATATTTATTGAGCCCTGACTATCTGCCAGGCACAGCAGTGGCTCCTGGCTACACAAAGATAAACAGTGCAGTTAAATATTTATCAGCAGGTCTATAATATCAATAAACTCCATTGTTTTGCCCTCCTTATCAAAGAGCAGGTTACAGACTGTTGATATGATCTGTTTATTTTCATTACCAGTTCCAATACATCCTGCAGCTGTTTTTTTTATAATTGATGTATAGTTGATTTACAACGTGTGTTAGTTTCAGGTGTACAGCAAAGTGATCCAGTTATACACACATGTATATCTATTCTTTTTCAGATTCTTTTCTGTTATAGGTTATTACAAAAATTTGAGTATAGCTCCCTGTGCTATACAGTAGGTCCATGTTGGTTATCTGTTTTATATATAGTAGTGTGTATATGTTAATCTAAAACTCTTAATTTATCCCTCCTCACTTTCCCCTTTGATAACCATAAGTTCGTTTTCTGTGTCTGTGGGTTTATTTCTATTTTGTATATAAGTTCATTTGTATCATTTTTTAGATTCCACATATAAATGATATCATATGATATTTGTCTTTATCCATCTGGCTTACTTCACTTAGTGTGATAATCTCTGGGTTCATCCATGTAGCTGCAAATGGCATTATTTCATTCTTGTTTATGGCTGGGTAATATTCCATTGTGTATATATACAACATCTTCTTTATCCTTTCATCTGTCCATGGACATTTACACTGCTTCAGTGTCTTGCCTATTGAAAATAGTGCTGCAATGAACACTGGGGTGCATGTATCATTTCAAATCATGGATTTCTCCAGATATATACCCAGGATTGGGATTGCAGGATCACACGTAGCTCTATTTTTAGTATTTTAAGGAACCTCCATACTATTCTCCATAGTGGCTGTACCAGTTTATATTCCTACCAGCAGAGTAGGAGAGTTCCTTTTCTCAAAACCTTCTCCAGCATTTATTATTTGTAGACTTGTTGATGATGGCCATTCTGACCAGTGTGAGGTGATACCACATTGTAGTTTTGATTTACATTTCTCTAATTATTAGCAAAGTTGAGCATCTTTTCATGTGTCTTTTGGCCATCTATATGTCTTCTTTGGAGAAATGTCAATTTAGATCTTCTGCCCATTTTTTGATTGGGTTGTTTTTTTAATATTGAAATACTTGTATATTTTGGAGGTTAATCTCTTGTCGGTCACATCAATTGCAAATATTTTCTCCCATTCTGTAGGTTGTCTTTTCATTTTGTTTATGGTTTTCTTTGCTGTGCAAAAGCTTTTAAGTTTAATTAGGTCCCATATGTTTATTTTTGTCTTTATTTCTGTTACTCTAGGAGATGTATCCAAAAAGATATTGCTGCAATTTATGCCTATGTTTTTCTCTAAGAGTTTTATAGTTTTATAGTCTTACATTTAGGTCTTTAATCCATTTTGACTTTATTTTTGTGTGTGATGTTAGAGAATGTTCTAATTTCATTGTTTTACATGTAGCTGTCCAGTTTTCCCAGCATCACTTATTGAAGAGGCTGTCTTTTCTCCATTGTATATTCTTGCCTCCTTTATCAAAGATAAGGTGACCATAGGTGCATGGGTTTATTTCTGGGCTTTCTATCCTGTTCCATTGATCTCTATTTCTGTTTTGGTAACAGTACCATTACTGTAGCTTTGTAGTATAGTCTGAAGTCAGGGAGACTGATTCCTCCAGTTCTGTTTTTCTTTCTCAAGATTGCTTTATCTATTTGGGTCTTTTGTGTTTCCCTACAAATTTTAAAATTCTTTTGTTCTGGGCTTCCCTGGTGGCGCGGTGGTTGAGGGTCCGCCTGCCAGTGCAGGGGACGTGGGTTCGAGCCCTGGTCCAGGGGGATCCCACATACCGCGGAGCAGCTAAGCCTGTGCGCCACAACTGCTGAGGTCCGCGCGCCTAGGGCCCATGCTGTGCGGCAGGAGAGGGCACCGCAGTGAGAAGCCCGCACACCGCAACAAAGACACAACACAGCCAAAAATAAATAGATAAATTTATTTTTTAAAAACTTATTTTGTTCTAGTTCTACAAAAAAAAGCCATGGTAATTTGATAGGGATTGCATTGAATCTGTAGATTGCCTTGGGTATTATAGTCATTTTGACAATATTGATTCTTCCAATCCAAGAACATGGTATATCTTTCTATCTGTTTGTATCATCTTTGATTTTTTTCATCAGTGTCTTACAGTTTTTGGAGTACAAGTCTTTGCCTCCTTAGGTAGGTTTATTCCTAGGTATTTTATTCTTTTTGATGTGATGGTAAATGGGAGTGTTTCCTTAATTGCTCTTCCTGAGGTTTTGTTGTTAGTGTATAGGAATGCAAGAGATTTCTGTGTGTTAATTTTGTATCCTGCAACTTTACCAAATTCATTGATGAGCTCTAATAGTTTTCTGGTAGTGTCTTTAGGATTTTCTATGTATAGTATCATATCATCTGCAAACAGTGACTGTTTTACTTCCTTTCCAATTTGGATTCCTTTTATTTCTTTTTCTTCTCTGCTTGCCATGGCTAGGACTTCCAAAACTATGTTAAATAAAAGTGGCAAGAGTGGGCATCCTTGTGTTGTTCCTGATCTTAGAGGAAATGCTTTCAGCTTTTCACTGTTGAGTATGATGTTATTAGCTGTGGGTTTGTCATATAAGGCCTTTATTATGTTGAGGTTCCCTCTATGCCCACTTTCTGGAGCATTTTTATCATAAATCGATGTGGAATTTTATCAAAAGCTTTTTCTGTGTCTGTTGATCATATGATTTTTTTTTTGGGGGGGGGAGTACGCGGGCCTCTCACTGCTGTGGCCTCTCCCGTTGCGGAGCACAGGCTCCGGACACGCAGGCTCAGCGGCCACGGCTCACGGGACCAGCCGCTCCATGGCACGTGGGATCTTCCCTGACCAGGGCACGAACCCGTGTCCCCTGCATCGGCAGGCGGACTCTCAACCACTGCGCCACCAGGGAAGCCCGATCATATGATTTTTATTCTTCAATTTGTTAATGTGGTATATCACACTGATTTGCAGATATCAAAAATTCCTTGCACCCCTGGGATAAATCCCACTTTATCATGGTGTATGATCCTTTGAATGTATTGTTGGATTCGGTTTGCTAGTATTTTGTTGAGGATTTTTGCATCTATGTTAATCAATGATATTGGTCTATAATTTTCTTTTCTGTGTGGTATCTTTTACTCATTTTGGTATCAGGGTGATTGTGGCCTCATAGAATGAGTTCAGCTGAATGGAGAACAGAGTATCTGTTCTATTTTTGAGTGTACAGGCGATTGTTTCTATGAAAATGGGTTTATCTAAGAAAGGTCTTGTTATGTCTTGCTGCCCTGAATCCCCTTTCAAAGCCTACTTCTTTTATTAACACTTTCCACAGGGTGTTCGTGGGGTTAATGACTTTCTGTACGTTTGTCCTGAGGGCCCAGGTGCAAGGGAGGCAGCTCCTGGTTTTACTCTACTCAGCCCGTCATCTGAAAATTCCAGAAGCGAACCAAGTGTGAGGCTGGAGATGCCGGGCTTCAGTTACGAGGGTCTTCAAAATATTAGCCTTAGGAGAAGTAGCCTTAAAATAAGAATGGATGTACACAGTTACTTCAGGTGTAAGTCTCAAAAACAACGTTCCTTAGTAATGGGGCTGGCCCAAGCTTTGGCTATCAAAAAGTGAAACACTCTTTAGTATGTAAATTAATTCTTAAAAGATGTGTGGACAGTATTGAATCGCCAACAACCTGTTATTTGAATGGCTGGAACATGGTTAAGTTCAAGTTGGCACAGGCGTAGATAGACGGTAACAGCGACCCACTGTGAGTACCCACTGCTTCATTCCAGCCGCAAATGAGGACGCGTGGGGCCATCCCACCTCCGAGGTTTCCCTGTTGTGCTTTAACACAGTTGTAAGAGGTTCACGGCAATATAATAGTTAATGAACTTTCAGTTTAAATTGTGTACATTTTTAAATTGTAAGATTTTTACTGTATATTGATGCATAGTGTGATTCAATAAACTGCTTTTAATTTAAAAACTATTTAATATTCAAAATAAATATAGTTATATATTTATAGAAAAATTAAAAAAAGAAGTGTTCCTTCCTCTGCAATTATTTGGAGTAGTTTGAGGATAGGTGTTAACTCTTCTCTAAATGTTTGGTAGAATTCACCTGTGATCCTGGACTTCTATTTGTTGAGAGTTTTTAAATCACAGATTCAATTTCAGTACTTCTGATTGATCTGTTCATATTCTCTATTTCTTCCTGGTTCAGCCTTGGGAGATTGTACCTTTCTAAGAATTTGTCCATTTCTTCTAGGTTGTCCTTTTTTTTTTTTCGGTACTCGGGCCTCTCACTGTTGTGGCCTCTCCCGTTGCAGAGCACAGGCTCTGGGCGTGCAGGCTCAGCTGCCATGGCTCACGGGCCCAGCCGTTCCGCGGCATGTGGGATCCTCCCGGACCGGAGCACAAACCCGCGTCCCCTGCATCGGCAGGCGGACTCTCAACCACTGCGCCACCAGGGAAGCCCCTAGGTTGTCCATTTTATCAGCATATAGTTGCTTGTCTCTCATGATCCTTTGTATTTCTGTGGTGTCAGTTGTAACGTCTCTTTTTTCATTTCTAATTTTATTGATTTGGGCCCTCTCCCTTTTTTGTCTTGATGAGTCTGGCTAAAGGGTTATCAATTTTGTTTATCTTTTCAAAGAAGCTTTTCGTTTCATTGATCTTTGCTATTGTTTTCTTCCTTTCTATTTCATTTATTTCTGCTCTAATCTTAATAATTTCTTTCCTTCTACTAACTTTGGGCTTTGTTTGTTCTTCTTTCTATAGTTGCTTTAGGTGTAAGGTTAGGTTGTTTATTTGAGATTTTTCTCATTTCCTGAGGTAAGCTTGTATCACTATAAACCTCCCTCTTAGAATTGCTTTTGCTGAGTCTCACAGGGTTTGGATCATCATGTTTTCATTTTCATTTGTCTCTAGGTATTTTTTGGTTTCCTCTTTGATTTCTTCAGTGATCCATTGTTGTTTAGTAGCATATTGTTTAGCCTCCACGTGTTTGTGTTTTTTTTAGTTGATTTCTAATCTCATAGCATTGTGGTAGGAAAAGATGCTTGATATGATTTCAATTTTCTTAAATTTACTGAGGCTTGCTTTGTGGCCCAGCATGTGATGTGTTCTGGAGAATGTTCCATGTGCACTGGAAAAGAATGTGTGTTCTGATGCTTTTGGATAGAATGCTCTATAAATATCAATTAAGTTAATCTGTCATTAATGTGTCATTAAAGCCTGTGTTTCATTATGGGTTTCTGTCTGGATGATCTGTCCATTGACATAAATGAGGCAATAAAGTCCCCCACTATTATTGTGTTACTGTCAATTTCTCCTTTTATGTCTGTTAACATTTGCCTTATATATTGAGGTGCTCCCATGTTGGGTTCATATATATTTACAATTGTTATATCTTCTTTTTGGGTTGATCCCTTGCTCATTACATAGTGTCTTCTTTGTCTCTTGTAACAGTCTTTATTTTAAAGTCTATTTTTTCTCTTATGAGTGTTGCTACTCCAGCTTTCTTTTGATTTCCATTTGCATAGAATACATTTTTACATCCCCCTTAGCTGTTCCTTTACAACAGTTTTATAGATTTTCATTTTGCTTATATTTTAAATCCATTTACAGCTGTATTAGGAGGTTATTTGCTATACATTTTTTGTCAATTTTAATTTATTAATTATTGTAATCTATAGCTCTAAGTTTGTAAATCCTCTGAATATGTGTTCTATTGTTTTATTACCCAGTAGACATAATTTTTCTTCATTAATGTACTGAAATTTTTCATGAGTACAGATTCTTTTGGAATTTGTGATACTTTACACACATATATCACATATAGGTAGTGTTTATTACTACCTTATACATACAGTGTATACATTATAATATGTCTAAGTGTTTTAACTAAGGTTTCTTAACTTTGGCACTTACTGATATTTTGGGCCAGACTGGTCTTTGTCATGTTGGGCTGTCCTGTGCATTGTAGGATGTAAACTAAAATGTCACCCCTTGTCTTCACTAGACTCCAGTAGCATTGCTCCCCCTGCCCACTTTTCTCATTTCTTCATCCCCCCTATTATAATTGCCTGAAAGTCACGCTTTGTGCCTTAATGAGAATCTAGCACAGTGACTGGAGCAGAGTCAGCATTTCAGAAGTATGTATTAAATTGAATTAATTGTAAAACACTTGCTTTTTGGATTCTTCATCAGGTTCCCAGTTAATCCATTGTTTTGTCCTCCTTATCAAAGATGAGATTATGGACTGTTGACATGATCTCTTTTTCTATTTTCATTACCTAATTCTTCTGGATACCCAAACCTGTGCTCTTTCTGTGATGGTGAAGAGAAGGGAGAGGGGGAAAGCAGTCCCTCTGGCCTTCAGCAAAGGCTAGGTCTCATTGGGTAAGGGGTCAAGTTATAAACAGAGAAAAACTGGAGGTCACAGTCTGGGAAGGAGCAAGTAGATTAGTTAGGACATGTGATGAAAATCAACATAGCTGGAGTCTAATCGGCTCTGTTTGCCCCTAACCACTGCTGACATTTGGGCCCATCAGCTTTTCTGGGTCTCAGTTTTCCATCTGTTAATACATATGGTCTAGATAAGGCTGTGATGTGTAAAGCTTGGGGAGAGGAAGTGTACCCTCAATGGCCTCCTGCCACACTGAGTATTGTCTATGGTAGATGCCCAAATAATAATTTTAAAAATGGACAATATTCAGCCAAGTGGCACTTTACAGTTTATAATGCACTTTCATATGCTTTATCTCAATTGATCCGCATAAGGATCTCAGGAGATAGGCAAGTTATTATTATTTGCATTTACAAGATTATGAAACAGGGCTGAGGCAGCACGGCAGCATAGGGATGGTAACCTTGCCTGGCAACTGCAGCAGAACACTTCAGTTCTGCCCTGCAAGGATATATTTAATAATAGATTGGTGTGTCTATTTAATACAAGAAAATGGAAACTGAACAGCCAGAGGAAACCTTTCCCAACACCGAAACCAATGGCAAATTTGGTAAATGCCCTCCTGAAGATATGGAAGAGGAATAAGCTTTTAAAAGATCTAGAAGCACTGATGAGATGGTTGAATTACGCATTCTGCTTCAGAGCAAGAATGCTGGGGCAGTGATTGGAAAAGGAGGCAAGAATATTAAGGCTCTCCGTACAGACTACAATGCCAGTGTTTGAGTCCCAGACAGCAGTGGCCCCGAGCACATATTGAGTATCAGTGCTGATATTGAAACAATTGGAGAAATTCTGAAGAAAATCATCTGTACCTTGGAAGAGGGCCTGCAGTTGCCATCACCCACTGCAACCAGCCAGTTCCCGCTCGAATCTGATGCTGTGGAATGCTTAAATTACCAACACTATAAAGGAAGCGACTTTGACTGTGAGTTGAGACTGTTGATCCATCAGAGTCTGGCTGGAGGAATTATTGGGGTCAAAGGTGCTAAAATCAAAGAACTTCGAGAGAACACTCAGACATCAATCAAGCTTTTCCAGGAATGTTGTCCTCAATCCACTGACAGAGTTGTTCTTATTGGAGGAAAACCTGATAGGGTTGTAGAGTGCATAAAGATCATCCTTGATCTTATATCAGAGTCTCCCATCAAAGGACATGCTCAGCCTTATGATCCCAATTTTTACGATGAAACCTATGATTATGATGGTTCAATGATGTTCAATGACCGCCGGATGTCCCATGGGATTTCCCATGTGGGGAAGAGGTGGTTTTGACAGAATGCCTCCTGGTCGGGGTGGGCGTCCCATGCCTCCATCCAGAAGAGATTATGATGATAGGAGCCCTCGTCGAGGACCTCCTCCTGGACGAGGGAGCCGGGGTGGTGGCAGAGCTCGGAATCTTCCTGTTCCTCCACCGCCACCTAGAGGAAGAGATCTAATGGCCTATGACAGAAGAGAAAGACCTGGAGACTGTTATGATGGCATGGTTGGTTTCAGTGCTGATGAAACCTGGGGCTCTGCAATAGATACATGGAGCCCATCAGAGTGGCAGATGACTTATGAACCACAGGGTGGCTCTGGATATGATTATTCCTATGCAGGGGGTCGTGACTCTTATGGTGCTCTTGGTGGACCTATTATTACTACACAAGTAATTATTCCCAAAGATATAGTTGGATCTATGGCTGGATCTATTATTGGCAAAATTGGTAAGCAGATTAAACAAATACGTCATGAGTCAGGAGCTTCGATCAAAATTGATGAGCCTTTAGAAGGGTCCAAAGATCAGATCATTACCATTATAGGAACAGAGGACCAGATACAGAATGCACAATATTTGCTGCAGGACAGTGTGAAGCAGTATGCAGATGCTGAAGGATTCTAATGCAAGATATTTTTTTCTTTTTTATAGTGTGAAGCAGTATTCTGGAAAGTTTATCTAAGACTAGTGAAGAACTGAAGGAGTCCTGCATCATTTTTTTTTATCTGCTTCTGTTTAAAAAGCCAACATTCCTCTGCTTCATAGGTGTCCTGCATTTGAGATGCAGTGAAATCTTTGCTGTTCACCAGATGTAATGTTTTAGTTCCTTACAAACAGGGGTGGGGGTAGGGGAGGGTGTGCAGAAACTAACATTGAAATTTTGAAACAGCAGCAGAGTGAGTGAATTTTAATTTTTGTTCATTGTTGGTGGTTTTAAAAAAAATCCCCCCATTGGGCTTCCCTGGTGGCGCAGTGGTTGAGAGTCCGCCTGCCGATGCAGGGGACACAGGTTCGTGCCCCGTCCCAGGAAGATCCCACATGCCGCGGAGCGGCTGGGCCCGTGAGCCATGGCCGCTGAGCCTGCGCGTCCGGAGCCTGTGCTCCGCAATGGGAGAGGCCACAACAGTGAGAGGCCCGTGTACCGAAAAAAAAAAAATCCCCCCACGTAATTATTGTGAACACTTTGCTTTGTGGTCACTGTAACATTGGCGGGGGGGGGGGACAGGGAGGAAAAGTAACAATAGTCCATATGTCCCTGGCATCTATTCAGAGCAGTGTGCAGAATGTAATACTCTTTTGTAAGAAACGTTTTATGATTTTTAAAATAAATTTAGTGAACCTAAAAAGAAAGAGATTATGAAACAGACTTGGAGATACTTGTCAGCATTGGAATTGCAGCTCCAGCTTACAGCCTTCTAAAACATGTGCTTTTCCTTTTGCCTCTTGATGTTGCTTAGGAACATGAAGTATTTCTCTCTCTCAGTACAGCTCTCCTTTAGATTTTGTCATCAGCTTAAAGTGCCTCACCTGGATGGCTTCGCCAGCTCCCCCCAGATGGAATGACACATCCCTCCTGTGGAATACACTCTATGTTCTCAGAGCAACATGAGCTTGACTCTTCATTGCACAAATTGCTCTGAATTATAATTGTCTAATCACTTATCTGCCTCTACTACTAGATTATAGCTTCTTGAGGGCAGAGTCCGAGTCTTGTTCAGTGTTTCATCCTTGACGTCTACCTCAGTGCCTGCTGACAGGTGCTCCATAAATATTTGTTAAATTAACTAAAACTCAACGTAAGATTTGAGGAGTGCCTAAACTTACTATATGGAAAATTAAATGTCAGAACTTTATTACAATTTCCCTGTCTGCAAATAATTTTATGTGTTGATTCTAACTTCTGTGGAGTCAAGTAAACTATTTGTATTTTATAAGAATGATTTTCATCTCCAAAATTCAAAGTGGACTTCATTTGCATTGAAGGTTTCAGCCCAGTACCCTCTTGTATACTCCCACAATTTTATGTAAATAATACTGGATAGATGGGTGGTTGAGTTGATAAATCTTAAGTTAATGTATGTGTACCAGAGTTTCTCTGAAGTAGCCATTAGGTACAAAGATATAAACATTTTCAGTAGATAAATACATAGACAACATCATTTATAATTGTTAATGTTTTTGCAGTTTTTACAGGAAATAATTAGCCTCTTCCAACCACAAAAGTTTAGCTCATTTATATAATATCTATAAAGTGCACCTGGATGGTATTTATCTTAATGAGATTTTAATTTTTAAAAGATCAGAAGTGGAAAGGGAAATTTGTAGCAAATGATACTTGGAATAGGAAGGTGAACAGCTTAAGTGTATAAATTATTGATGTCAACCCTTGCTATCCTTTCATGTTTTGAACATCCTTAAATAAATGAAGGAAAGAGGATTACAGAGATGCTAAAAGAATGAAAAGGGAGAAGAAATTGTTTACTAAAGTCAAAAAAGGATATGGGGAGGGGGAAGGGTAAGCTGTGACAAAGTGAGAGAGTGGCATGGACATATATACACTACCAAACGTAAAATAGATAGCTAGTGGGAATCAGCCGCATAGCACAGGGAGATCAGCTTGGTGCTTTGTGACCACCTAGAGGGGTGGGATAGGGAGGGTGGGAGGGAGGGAGACGCAAGAGGGAAGAGATATGGGAACATATATATATGTATAACTGATTCACTTTGTTATAAAGCAGAAACTAACACACCATTGTAAAGCAATTATACTCCAATAAAGATGTTTAAAAAATAAATAAATAAAACAAACTTGGTTAGACTATGACTGTCCCAGATATGTTAAAAAAAAATTATGTTCTCCTTAAAAACAAGGCAAGAGCAAGAGGCATTTAGAAATGGCCTCTGAAGTGTGGTTTGCAGTATATTTCAGCCCAGGTTCAGTTGAAGATCTAAGTCAACCCTTGATCTTGATTTCTTTTCCATTGCCCAATAGGATTTTCTGGCGTCGGCAGGTTCACTTGATGTCAGGGATCCGGCCCAACACCATCACCAGCTCCTTTCCCCAGCTTATATCCAATGTGGATGCAGCTTATGAAGTGGCTGAGAGGGGCACAGCTTACTTCTTTAAAGGTACCCTAAAGAACCCTCAAAGAAAGAAGTGGCAGGGTACAGTGCCTGGTATGTTTGGAACACCTAGTACTGTCAGCATTTGTTAGCTATCACAGAGCATGTTCCAGTCACTCCTCCTCAGATTGGGGATGATAAACCCCTCTTCTGTACTGTGACCATGACAGGAGTGACAGTGACTATCAAACTCTTCTCAGAGCCAAAGATGTCGTCTAGTGAGGCACTGTTATAAGTGACAGTGTCCAGGGAGGTAGAAACCTAGTCCCTGTCCCCTGGACCTCTGCTCTGAGTGACATGGTATACTCTTCTGAGAGCTTCTAATTCACAAAAATCAGCATGGAACCCTCAGGAGAAAAATACAAGCAGCTGAGAGAGGACAGACGCCTGCAACTTCAGGAGGTAGACGCATACAATATGTCTCTGGCTCCAGACCTTTACTATTTGAGTGACTTTGGGAAGTTATCTAACTGCTCTCAGTCTTCATTTCTTTCTGTGCAAAATAATTATAATAATAACAACCTTGAAGATATGACAGTGGCTAGCCAATGGAAGTTGTCCAATAAGTGATAACTATCAGTTTTAGTTTGTATTTTCTTGATGCTGAGGGCTAAGGGTAGAAGGTTAGTGCCAATTTAAGCAAGAATCAGCTTTTGTGAGTTGCTTGCCCCTTGTCTCTCATACATATATGAGACTGAAATGAGATTATACAGATGAAAGTTATCTTGAAAAAATTGAACGTGTTAAATTTAAAACATAATTGTATCAATATTCTTGCTTTCTTAAGGCATCACTAGGGATTTTGCCTCCAGAGCAAGTTTTAAGTCTTTTACCGAATTGAATAGAGGCTTTTTTCTCCTACTAGGTTTAAGCCATGGTAAATATCCGATAAACTAGCCCTATTTGTGATCCTGCATAGAAATCCTCATGAGTAAAGAGCATCACTAAATGGTACAGAGTTTTTGTAAATTTTAATTTCTGTTTCCAGGACCCCACTACTGGATAACAAGAGGATTCCAAATGCAAGGTACTCCTCGGACTATTTATGACTTTGGGTTCCCAAGATACGTGCAGCGAATAGATGCTGCCGTCTATCTCAAGGATGCACAGAAGACCCTTTTCTTTGTGGGAGATGAATACTACAGGTATGGCTTTTCTCCTTTTGATTGTCCAGATGTATTCAGTGAGAAGGAAAAATGCTTTTGCAGAAAAGAATGCAAGGGAAGTTTGCTATAGGCCCATTGACTCTTCTCAGCCACTGGGGTGTCATTTACTGATGGTTGATACTGTCTTCAAGGTACTGAACCGTCCAAATAAGTGAAACATTCATTCAATAATCCCATTGTTTGGTCTTTAGCACATGAATCATCCAAAGCTTTCAAATCATTCATTAATTGGACCCCCAGTGGCCTAAAAGAGTGGATGTAGCACTCCCAGTATATAATTACCCACTGGGAATGCCTGAAAGAAGAACTGATTTCCTCTTGAGTATCTATGCATTCCAGCATAGTCTGTGATTTTGTGCAAAATGAATGTGGTCATGACTATGGGGCTCCTTGAAGGAAATTTTTACTGAAAGGCAAAGGCCTTATTGCTAAGTCCTTTAACCCAGAACATGAAGATTCTTCTTATCCAAGGAGGATTACATATCATTTCCATGCCCGTCTTGCAGGAGGTTATTGTAAGCAGATCCAATCACTGCACACAGGGTCACACCTCATCTCTCCTGCCTCATCTTACCACTTTAATTGACTCATGTTAGAGAACTGAGTGCAGCTCTTTGTCAAGCGCTGCCTCTGCTCCTTCTTTATTCACAGTTCTCACTTTAGCATTGCTTGTTTTTCTGAACTATAAGAAAGAAACCAAAACAGACTCTAAACAGGTGACTGTGCTAAACACTTTAGGTCCCTGTTAGGGTCTGGTTGGCAGAGGACCCAGCTTTGGTCCAAGGGTTTTCATTCTATTTTCTATTATCTATTTTAATAACCATTTCTGTGGCATAAAATAAATTTATAAATATATCTGTCATCTTCTTCAATTTAGAGCTGAGAAAGTAATATAACTGAAGCACAGATATTCTTCATGAAAAGAAAAATTTATTTCATAAAAATGAATGTCAAAATGTGGACCCTGCTGACTTTTTTGGGCCACTGAAAGCCCTGGTAGCATTGCTCAAAGTATTACTTGCTGTCATGAGTTGTCACTTCCAGTCCAATGTTTAAACCACTAAGCCAACTAATTTTCTTTCAGAACTTCCTTTATGAAATAGCAATAGTTATTCCTTTATTAAGTCCCTAATATCTGCTGGGCATACTCTCCAAAGTCTTTCTTTAAGGTAAGGTGGCTGTAATCACCGTGTTGACATACAGGAAGATAGATATTGAGAAATCCAACTCCCATTTTAGGTTTTCAGAGAATGGCATCCAGAGATGCGTGTATGAGCAAGTGTGTGAGAGTATGAGTTATGATTATTTGGTTCTTTGTCAAAGCCTGTTCATAGCCCGATTCTCCTTGGGGGGATTATCCACTCTCTTACTATTTCCATTCTCCATTCATCACCTGGTCTTTGGACTAATCTTCCACCCACCAGCACCCGCAGTAAAGCATGGACCTCCAACCAGGCAGGACTGAGGCTTAATGGCTAACACAAGGGGCCTGGTGAGAGGTTTATAATACTCCATAAATTTAGGGATGGGGAGGGGAGGGTCCCTGATTTTAACGATGCCTTATCCCCCTGAGGAAATAATTTTGAACCTTTCCAACTGAACCTCTGTGAATGTCTATTAAGGAAAAGTCTTTAGTAATCTAGATAAAACAAATTCATTAAAAAGTTGGCCTAGGGCACTAATACAAATATTAAAGAGCTCCTTTTGCTGGAAAGGAAAAGAAACTGCAGTAGGCACTTTTGATATTAATCTCCCCAGGTTATTGAGAGTATTAAGTGATATAATACATGTACATACCTAGCACAGTGCCTGACATATAATAGGTGCTCAAAAAGAGTGACTGTTCAGTAACAGTAGGAACTTATATGGTAATTAGCAAATAATTGCTTTAAAAGTTGTGATAATTAACAAATGATTGCTTAAACTTCAGTATTCCTATAAATAGCAATCCAGTCAAAGAGCTGGTCAAGGGGATTTCCTTTTTCAATACTGAAGGGCCCTGAAATTGCACTGAAATCTCTGCTTTTGGCAAGGCAGAGACAGTCATTTCAGCAATCGGAGTCTCCTACTTCATACTCTCCAACACAGACACCGGTTTACATACTAAGGAATAAGACAAATAACCTTGAAAAGGTTATTTTCAAATAACCTCAAAAGTTCAGGAAAGGGCTTCCCTGGTGGCGCAGTGGTTGACAGTCCGCCTGCCGATGCAGGGGACACGGGTTCGTGCCCCAGTCCGGGAAGATCCCACATGCTGCGGAGCGGCTGGGCCCGTGAGCCATGGCCGCTGAGCCTGTGCGTCCGGAGCCTGTGCTCCACAACGGGAGAGGCCACAACAGTGAGAGGCCCGTGTACCGCAAAAAAAAAAAAAAAGTTCAGGAAAAGCTAACATATCATCTTTATTAACAAATCCCCCTGAATTCCACACATTTCACGCATGAGTATGACATCTTATTGTCTTGTAAAGCCTATATTGGTTAGAAATTATGTTCAGCTGCTAGTAAGAGAGACCTAGTAATAACTGTGACTTAAACACATAAGGGTCTTTCTTTCTCATATATGTAAAATGTCTGAAGTTTATCAGATTTAGAGCTGGTAAGGTGGGTCCATGGCCATTAGGGACCCAAGTTCCTTCTGGCATTTTGCTCTAGTATTAACAGGTAGCTTCCACTCTCATAGTGGCCACAGGATTCAAGGTGGTCAATGGCGCCTCAGCCATTACATCCTATTCTAAATAGGAAGAAAGAGGGCTGGAAGGAAAAAGCAAAGGAGGCAATGAAGTTCTATAGGTAAAGCACATGGACACACTCAAAAAATACAGAAGCCTCAAGTTACAGACGAATAATTTTACTATTGACACCCATTGACATTGTGTTAGGATTTATTTTCCTTAGTCATTCCTCAGGTTCTTCTTTGGTCCTCATGCTAGTTCAGTCTGTGACACAAGTAATGTGCCAAGGGAAGAAAAGTCTCTGGATGTGCAGGTTGTCAGGGAAATTCTCCATGAACCCCTAGGGCTGGGGACCCGTTTTAGTGAATGAAATGGCATGAGAAAACTACTGAAGAATTCCTCCACTGAGGTTTGAGTGTTGGCTTGGGGCTAGGTTGATTCAGGCTGTAAGAGTAAGAACCCACATGTCAGTGTAATATTGATAGTAACTTACAGAGGAGCAGCTCACAGAACTACAAAGTGAAATCCAAAAGGGGGTTCTGCCATGCTGATGCCATCACATGCTACATTACCAAATGACATACTGGTTAAACTTTACTAACAAGGGCTACTTCCCCATACATTTGTTTGCTTTCATTCCTTCCTTTTCTTTTCCTAGAAGGCCTAAATGATCCAGCCAGTTTTTTTCTTTACATTACTTCCACTACCTATGGTTAATTTCTCCCAATAGATGTTCTCCCTTGCAGTGATTACACCAAGTAGTTCCTGAGAACTGGCTGGGGGTGGGGGCGGGGGGACGGGGAGGCGCTATCAACTCCATCATTCTTTGACATGGTCAGTGTTTTCTAAATTTTGTGTAAAGTGACTTACAAATCTACAGGTTCCAGCCCTTTTCCACTCCCAAATCACTCTTTCTACATATATGGAGGCATGATTGATGCAAAATAGGATACAGTCTTCTAAATTCTTTCCTTCCTAGATACCCCAAGAATACTGGAACTGGATCTGTTTATTTAAGGATTTTATAGTTAGTCACCATAGAGAAATAAATAATAAGTAATAAAAATTTAAAAGATGGGTGGAGTTCAAAATCTTGGTTTTTTAATCTTTTTTTTTTTAATGTATTGCCAAACTACCACATTCAACATACATATACTGGGCATGATTACATGTCAGGATCTGTACTAGGACCTTGACACATGAGAAGGCACAAAGTTTGCTGTTTATAAGCGTGTAGACAAGAGTAAGAGAGTGCTAATGTCAACTCCAACAGCAGTCATCTGGCAACCTGGATTACCTTTCTGTTTTAGTTTATGGAGGCAGATGGAGGCAGAAATAGTAACTACTTCATTGAGTTGTGGAAATGAATGAGAAAATGTGAAATGCCTGTCCTATAGTAAGTACTCAGTTCATATTGGGTGTTATTAATGCCCTCAACAAGTCTTACAGTTGAGGGTAAATGTATAGATAAGTAATTAAGAGCAATCCAGGTGGCCTCGTAAAAGACTGCACAAGGATTAGTGGGGCAAAACAAAGAGGAAATGGACAATTCTAGCAAAATTGTCAAGAAAGAGTTCTTAGAGGAAGCAGTGACTGAGCTTCATCTTGAGAGTTGAGTAGGAGTTTCCCAAACAGGAGGGGAAGGGCGCTTCCAGGCAGAGAGAGCAGTTGAAGCAAAAGCACTGATGCATAAAAAAGCCTGTGTATAGGAGGAAAACCTCAAGCAGTTCAGTATGATTAGAACGTGGGCTAGAATGAGAGATTTGGTCCAAGGATGGAGATCATGGAGGGCCTATGCCTTTCTAGGGAGATCAGTGTTAATTTATAGAAAAGAGGGATATCTCTAAATGTCTTAAACAAGGAAGTAACCCATTAAGATTTGTGTTATTAAAATATCACTCTGGCAGCAGTGTGACTGGATTAGAGGGGGACAAGACTGGAAGTCAGTCAAACCAGTTAGGCCAGAAAGTAGTGGGAAGCATCTTCAGAGTGCTTAAAGAAAAAACTCTCAACCAAGAATCCTATATTGCACAAAGCTATCTTTCAAAAATGAAGGCAAAATAAAGACATTCCCAGATAAACAAAAACAGAGAATTTGTCGTTAGCATCTTCCTTACAAGAAGTACTAAAGAAAATTCTTCAGGCTTCAGCAAGTAACCCCAGACAGTTATTTGAAATTTTGAATCCACATAAAAAAAGAGTACCAGTAAGTGTAATTATGTAATTATAAAAGATAGTATAAATGTGTATTTGTTCTCTTAACTGATTTTTAAATTAATTAAAATTAACTGTATAAAGCTGTGTGTGTGTGTATATATATATATATATAATTGTATGGCTGGGCTTATAACATATAGAAATAAAATATACATTTATATATAAAATTTGAAGCAGATTATGTTAAGTTAAAAAATATATATGGTATGCTCTATAGCAACCACTAAGGAAATAACTTTATTAAATGAAGTAAAAACCTCATAAAAGAAATTTAAATGGTACACTGGAAATTCTTCAGTAAAGCAAAAGAAAGCATTAAGGAGGAAAAAAGGAACTAAAAAAAATATGAGACCTGTAGAAAATAAAAGCAAAATGGCAGATATAAATCTAATTATATCAATAATATTAAATGTGAATAGATTAAACAATCTAATCAAATTGTAAAGGTTGTCAGACTGGATAAAAAAACAAGATGTCACTGTGTACTCAAAGATACAAATAGACTGAAAGTAAAAGGATGGAAAAAATATGCATCATGCAAACAATGACCATAAGATAGCCAGGGTGACTATGCTAATACCAGGCAACAAAACATAATAAAATAATACTTTTAAAATTAAAAGTATTACTAGGAATAGAGAGAGATAATTTATAGTGATAGAAGGGTTACTCTACCAGGAATATAAGACAACCTAACAGCAGGGCCCCAAAATGGATGAAGCAAAAATACTGACAAAAATGCAGGGAGAAAACCACAACTGAAATAATCATAGTTGGAGACTTCAATACTTCACTTTCAGTAATGGACAGAACGACTGGACAACAAGAGCAATTAGGAAAGGAAGACATGAACAGCATTATAAGCCAACTAGACCTAACAGATATCTATGGAACACTTCACTCAACAAAAGAAGACTACACATACTGCTCAGGTGCATGTAGAACATTGTCCGGTACAGATGACATGTTAGACCAAAACACAAGCCTCAGTAAATTTAAAACCATTAAAATCATACAAAATACCTTCTCTGATCACATTGGAATAAAGCTAGAAATCAATACCAGAAGGAAAACTGGAAAATTTACAAATAAGTGGAAATTATACTTCATGCTCTTCAACAACAAATGGGACAAGAAGAAATCACAAGAGAAATTAGAAAATACGTAAAGGTGAATGAAAATTAAAATACAACATATGAGAACTTATTGATGAAGTTAAAGCAGTGCTCAAAGGGAAATTTCTAGCTGTAAATACCCATGTTTAAAAAGAAGAAAAAACTCAAATCAATGACCTAACTTCCCACTTAAGACACTGGAAAAAACAGCAAATTAATCCTAAAATAAGGAGGAAAAAAGGAAATAATAAAGATTACAGTGAAAATGAATGAAGTAGAGAATATATAAACAATTTGAGAAAATCAGCAAAACTAAATTTGGTTCTTTGAAAAGGTCAAGAAAATTGACAAACTGCTCACTAAATTGACCTAGTAAAAAAAAGACCAAAATTACTAAAATCAGAAATGAAAGAGGGAACATTACTACAAACCTTACAGAAATAAATAGGTTATAAAGGAATGAACAATTATGTGCCAATCAATTAGAAAATTTGGATGAAACAGACAAATTCCTAGAAAGATACAAAGTGATGAAACTGAGTCAGGAAGAAATAGACAGCTTGAATACACCTATAACCAGTGAAGAGATTTAATTCATAATTTAAAAAATTATCCACAAAGAAAAACCTAGGCCTACATGTTTCACTGGTGAATTCTACCAAAACATTTAAAGAACTATTGCCAATTTTTCACAAACTCCTCCAAAAAATAGAAGAGGAAGGAATACTTCCCAACTTATTGTATGAGGCCAGCATTGCCCTTCTATGGAAACCAAACAAAGGCATCACAAGAAAATAAAACTTCAGACCAATATATTGTGAATGTGGATGCAAAAACCCTCCAAAAGCACTAGCAAACCAAATCCAGAAACATATAAAAAGAATTACCAAGGGGAAACTTTTTTTCCCAGGAATGCAAGGTTGGTTTAACATCTGAAAATCAATTAATATAATACACCATACCAATAGAATAAAAAAATTAAAAACCATATGATCATCTCAATAGATGTAGAAAAAGCATTTGACAAAATCAAACACCACTGCATGATAAAAACATTCAACAAACTAGGAATAGAAGGGAATTTTTCAGTCTAATACAAGGCATCTATGAAAACCCACAGCTGATATCATACTCAGTGGTGAATGATTGGATGCTTTCCCCCTAATATCAGGAACAAGACAAAAATTTCCATTCTCACCACTTCTATTCAACATTTTACTGGAGGTTCTAGTGGGGCAATTAAGCAAGAATGAATGCTATAAAAAATTAATGATAGAAAAGATTGGAAAGAAAGTAAAATTATCTTTATCTGTATGTCGTATAATCTTTTACATAGAAAAGCCTAAAGAATCCTCAAAAGAAAAAAAAACTGTTATAACTAATAAATGAGTTCATCAAATTTGCAGAGTATGTGTTCAAAATGAAAAAATCTATTGTATTTCTGTACACTTCAATGAACAATGCAAAAATAAAATTAAGAAAACAATTCCACTTACAATAGCATCAAGAAGAAAAACATACTAAGAAATAAATTTTAACAGAACAAGTAGAAAACTTGTAATATGAAAACTACAAAACATTGTTGGAAGAAATTAAACGAGATCTAAGTGGAAAGATATCTTATGTTCATGGGTCAGGCTTCATGTTTTTAAGATGGCAGTTTCTCCCAAAATTGATCTGCAGACTCAATACAATCGCTATCAGAATATCACTGGTTTCTTCAGGGAAACTGACAAAGTGATCTTAAAATCTATATGGAAACTCATAAGACCCAGAATAGCCAAAATATTTTGAAAAAGAAGAACAAAGTTGGAGAGCTCAGACTTCTCAATCTCAAAATTTACTAGAAAGCAAAAGTAATCATGACAATGTGAAACTAACATGAGAATAGACATATAGGTAAATGGAATAAAATTGACAGTCCAGAAATAAACCCATATATTTATGCTCAGTTGATTTTTTACAAGGAAGCTAAGGCCATTCAATAGGGAAAGAATAAAATTAAGAAGTAAAGCAAAATTAAAGAGTAAACAGGAATTCCAGTTTGTACATATGTAGTTTGAAATGCTAGTGAGACCGATGAATGGATATGTCTGGAAGGCAGTTGGAAATACAGGTCTTGAATTCAGAGAATTCAGGCTGGAGATATAAATTTGCATTTCATCATACAGTAAGATAGTAATTGAGACCATCAATACATTTCAACATTGTTATTAATTCTTTGTTTCAGAATTTTCTCACAGTCACTTTCCTCATGGGGACCTGGTTCCTGACCCTTATCTAGGATGGTACATGGCAGCTTCTTACTCTTCTCCATTCTCTTCATTCCTGACCACTCTCCTGGCTGCCCTCTCTAGTGAGATCACAAAGGTCCCTTCCTCCGTGAAAGCCATGTGATTCCTGGCTAGGAGTGGATTATTAACTTCAAAGGGGATTCCACTAGAAATTCCACTAGATTTCACTAGAAAGGTCTCCTTGAAGAAACTTCCTGAAACATATACCATAAATACTTACCAATAAATTCCTCTTTTTGCCATCCTTTCTCACATTTTCTTTAAGCATCTTTTAGCAGACTGAACTGCCTATTCAGTAATTCAAAGAAGGCAGAATGGAGTTAAGTTTTACCACTGACATAAGTTAGAAATCATCACAATGAAAACACCAGAAATTCCTAACAAATCTAAGGTCTGAGCACACAGTTAAACAATATGCAAGTACTTTACCAATATAGTCCCCAAATTCTTAGATTACAAAGGTAGAGAGTAAGATAATATATATGAAAAACCACATCAGATATCTATGGCAATATCACTAGTAAAGTGTCGCTGTCAGTAATGATTTAGTTAATATCTATACCCATTGATCAATATTAAATGATTAAACAAATACCCTTAAAGGACATAAACATAGTTACTGGTCAATCATTTTTAGCTGATATTTAGATTTCACAAAAAAGACCTCAGTAATGAGAAAACATATGCAACGATTTTAGCAGGTTTCTAGTATATTTACAATAAATATTTTCTTAGTATTCAAATATTGATGGTTTATTATGTGTTAGGAATCACACTGAGTATTTTCTCATATTCTCTCATTTTCCCATCTGCCTTCTCAACAGTCTTGAGAAGTAGGTATTGCTATCTCGATTTCATAGTTGAAAATATTGCATCTAAGAGATTAAGTGATTAGATCAAGGTCACACAGCTAAAAATAGTCCATCTGAGGATATATTTTATGCCCTCTGAATCCAAATACAGAGATCCATCCCATCTACCATACGTAGTCACCTTTTATTCTCTTCACCACTGATTTATTTATTTACTGTCAATTAAAATACCCATGCCCATAATTCTCATCCTGTCATATAATTTTATTTTCTTTTACCCTCAGCCAAATCCTCAACATACTAGTAGACCTCCTAACCCCTTTCTGCTGAGGTCTCTGGACTACCTCCAACATTCTCTAGCTCTCCTTTCTCCTCTTCTCAACCTTGCCTACTATTGCATGTTATCTTAATGAAGTGTGTTTAAAAAATTAGGTAAAGACTAAACTCTTTGGTGACTTAGGATCCCAGACCAAATCGCAACATCCACTAAATGTCATACTAGCCAGTCAGTTATTGGTTCTTGGGGCCAAAATAAACTACAAAGTCTTATAGCTTGGGCCAGACCTTGACGTTAACATGTACCAGGCACGTGTGTGTGTGTGTGTGTGTGTGTGTGTGTGTGTGTGTGTGTGTGTGTTTGTGTGTGTGTGATTTCTCTCATTCTCATGACTACTGTATTGCAGATAAGGAAACCAGGGTTCAGAGCTCAGAACACTTTCCCCTGATCAGAGCCAGCAGGTAACAGAGTCAGAACTCAAACCCAGAACCATCTGACTATACACTCTTTGCTCTATAACAGAAATCCTCAAATATCTGTCCAAAAACCAAGGGCTAGATCATCACAAAGTTTTCAGCAGTCCACAGAAAAATAAAAATAGCACAATATAATAAACACAGGGGGGTGTGATCTGGGTCAGTATTATTGGCAAGAACCATCTTTTATTCTGAGATTATGTCCTTTCTGCCTTTTTTAGTATTAAAGTTTCTTTTCTTTCTGAAATGATAATGGAAATAGGTGGTAATTTTTATTTTGAGGGTTGATGGTAATGTTCTTACTTGGTAAAATGAAAAGTAGGTAACCCTATGTTAATTATGTAGGCCCATCTACACAGTGACTACGTAAAAGGTCCAAATGAAATATACATGTTATCAGCTAATCTTAAAATGGTGACTTATGTGTCAGACTGATACTTTGAGATAGATTTTATTGAGAGTAATACTCTTTGGAAAGCAGTTATAGGATAAGAGGCAAGAGGGCAGAGAGGGGGTTGGCAGAAAGGGAGAGGGACTATTAAATACATAAGTGGTAGAAGGGATGGAGGAAAAAAAATGATTTCATAGTTTTGCCAAAATTTTTGCCTACGTTTTTATAAATGCAATTGAAAATTAAAATTCTCAGCCAGACATTGCATCTCTAAAATTTCTTTTGAAATTTTATTTACATATAATATTATTACCTCCATTATCCTCTGAACATATATATATATATATATAATATAAGATTTTAGATGTCACCATCACCCACCTTAGCAAACTAAACAGACAGATAAAAAGAGAAAGATTTCTTTTTCAGATTTTTCTATTGGATTAATAGTCATCATTTTCTCTTTAAAACTTATTCCTATATTATTTAAACAGTATTTCTAGTCTCAGAAAAGATCTTTACTCTCTCCTTTCATACTTTCCAGATTTCTCAATCCAATTTAAATATACAAGCAGATCCCAACTTGTAATAGGTTTCCCTATAGATATTCTTTAGTCAGTCACTTGTTTGGAACTGAGAACACCTTTTGCCATAAAACAATATAAATGGTGATTAAGTTATCAAAATCACTCATAAATGTTTAATGAACACAAAGGTAAGGCATAGCTCTAATTATAATAGCTCAGCTTCTAATCCTCTATTCAGAGCAGACAAAAGAGGATAAAGACATGAAAGGCTTTTCACCGTTTTCCCTGAGCTTAGGGGTCAACATTAAGCAAAGAATTCAAAATGTCATGTTCTCTGGCATCCCCCCACCACATTTCCCTCTATATCCACAGACACCAAATGTCTCTTGGTCACTTCTTTGTTCTTCCTTTTGCATCCCTCTCCCCAAATATTTTAAGCTTTGGAATTATCTTCCTCACTCCCTTCACTCAAAGCATCCATTTTCCCAGTACAACTGCCTCAGGGAATTGAGAGAAGAAAACCTAGTGAACAGAGATTAATATGTAAACAACCTGTACTTTGAGTGTCTGACTCTAGATTTCAGAACAAAAGAAGTCTAAGCCATGGGAGAGGCAATATGCCTGGCTGTTCTTTCTCTCCAGTCTTTCCCTCATTACAGTCCTGATACCTTGCAACCACTGCTTCTAATACCATACAGGTGTCCTGTCCCCACTCTTTATTGGCACTTCTGATGACAACAAAATATGGTAAATGGCTTCCATGTTTATTTGTGCTTACAGTAACTCATATAACTTGGTTTTCCCCTTGGCCTACTTGGAAGATTCTAATAGCTCTCCTGGAAAGGGAGTTTGGACTCCTATTGATACTTCTAGGATTTAGCTTCCACTCCTATCCGCAACACCCCATAAAGCACCTCAGTCCACTAGTCAGTTTCAGCCTGAATACTTCTTTCCCAACGTTTGATCTGCTCAGTATCATGAGAGATCTGTCCCCTGGCCTGTGCAGTCATAGTTACAAGAAAGGCACATTTCAGGAGAAGGTGGATGTGATCTGCTGCTGCAGGAAACTCTCAGTGGCCCAGACACAGGAGAAATTGACCTTTGGGTGGGAAAGCAGCGGCGTGTCCACCTTGGGAATGTCCGCGTTGGGAGCTCTACGCTAATGAAGAAGGGACTTTCTCATACTTTAAATGAAAACTTCTTGAAGGGAAAAGAGTCTGCCCTGCCTACATGCTGAACTCATACAAGTCATACTGATTCATACAAGTCACAGTCTTTTCTACAAGGGGTAATTTAGATCACAAAGAGAGGTATTAACCAATCTTCAGAGTTATCATTGCACGGCAGTTGTGGATTCAGAAAAAAAAAAACCTAATCTACTCTTTGGTCAGTTGTATAATCTTTCTAGGAAACAAAAAAATTTAATTCAATTAAAACAATTTAAAAGGCAGTCTCCATTATTCCAGATTTTCTCATTTCTTGTCTTTATCTATTGAGCATTCACACATGTATTTATTCATTCACTGTGCATTATTTGTTCAATCCCTCCTCTATGGGTACACAGTAAGAAGCTCATTAATGAAAGCCTCTGTGAAGGGTTTTTAACTGTTTGGTAAGCCAAGAAATTCATACATAGAGAACAAAAGAGAGACAGAAATTGCAACAGTAAATAAAGCACTAAAAATATATGCAGAGTTCCCATTGAAAGGTAGTATTTTTTTAATTATAGAAATATGATCCTATAATTCTAAACAATATAACTATTTCTAAACAATATATCTGGCAAATTTTTTAACAATAGAATGTTTACAGCAAATGACTCCCAAACTAGTGTTCCCAGAATCTCTGGAAACTGGGAGAGAAATGGCAGAATGTGTGTGTGTGTGTGTGTGTGTGTGTGTGTGTGTGTGTGTGTGTGTGTGAAAGACAGAGAGACAGAGAGAGATCTAAAGTAAATCATAAATCAGCCCTGGCTAAATATGCCTGATAGCGCAGTGTCTTCTACAATCGATAAGTACTTCTTGTTTATATTATTTATGAAATAATATTTCTTCCAGCTATGATGAACGAAAAAGGAAAATGGAAAAAGACTATCCAAAGAATACTGAAGAAGAATTTTCAGGAGTTAATGGCCAAATAGATGCTGCTATGGAGTTAAATGGTGAGTGTTTCCACTGTAAAGTTTCTTTGTAGAAATTGTAACAAGAAATCTGGTCTCTGCTGTAACATAGAAGAAGATGGATTTCCAAATGGGAGTCCTTGGTTCTTATTTTTTTGTCCCTGAGTCCCTTATAAATTTAGCTAAAAAGATTAACCACCAGAAAGAGTATAAAAAGTCTGTCATTATGGTTCTCTCTTTACAAATGGAAAGTTTTAAAAGTATACCTTCAGTGCATTAGTCAGCTACATCATAAAGGCCATCCAGTCAAAATTACCTTTTTCATCTTTAAAATGCACATACTCTCAGCCTTCCCAGGGGCTTTCCCCACACCATCACCCAACTCCTGAAATTTAACACATAGCTGGGAAAGTTGAATTGAACTGAAGTGGGTTGAATAAGTTTAATTGGATCTTTTGAATCGGTCAAAACATTCTTCTTGAGTACATAGCACAGAGCTGGACACTGTTCAGAAATGCAAATACAGTTTGATATGGTCTCTGCACTTGTGGAATGGTTATTCTCTTTGGAAAATGACCCTCTATCCAACACAGATGAAATTACTAGAAAACAAGACAACTTATAATTTAGTATTGAATTGTGTGGTAGTCTTCACAATAATTGCAAGAGGTGATCTGAGGAAGAAAAGATCAAAACAGGCATCAGGTGCTGTAGATCTCATGGTGGGACTTCAGCTGGGTTTTAAAGAATGGCTAGAGGTTTGATTAGGGAAAGAAAACAGTGGGGGCTGGATTTCCTGGAGGGGAACAGCCTGAGTAGAAGCAAAAACCACCTCTGGCATGAGAAGAGAGATGAGAGATGATCAACATGTTAGGGGTGTCAAGTTCTAGGGCTCCGAGAGAGCTGTGACGAGGATTAGCTAACTGCCACCTGACACGTTCTCAGTCCCCATTTGGTGCTACCTCAAGAAAGTTACAACTACAAGACAATCCCATTTATAAATTTGCAAGTCATTTTCAGTAATCATAATTTCAACTTTGTCTCTTTTAGGCTACATTTACTTCTTTTCAGGACCCAAAGCGTACAAGTATGATACAGAGAAGGAAGATGTGGTTAGTGTGCTGAAATCTAGTTCCTGGATTGGTTGCTAAATAGAAAAGTCTAGTCTTTCCTAAGGAATGAAGATGACCGAGAGCAGCTGGTAACCGGATCTTAAGGACTAAATCAGAACTCAGGTTACGTATTCTTCCCATGGCCTTCAATTCTAAGGGAAATTTAGAATTTGTTGAAAATAATTATGCTTCTGAACTGTTTCTTAGTTTTGGATTCAGAATTTTAATCCAAATGGAAAATTCCTATATGGTCAGTTTTACACAAAATCAGAATCAACACAATGCACGCTTCAGTTAGACACCGGTCATTTTTTTCTTACCTAATACACTGAGGCAAATTGATAAGTTTGGTTTTTATTTCCAGGAAGAAGCCTACTTGTGGACTCCCTGACATGTATTATAATTCTTTTAATAGGAAATAGCATTACTATACAAATTATAATAATTCTTTACAAGCACTGGCTTTTTTGACCTTAACATTTGTTATGATGAATATAAATGTATCCGCCTTTACTTTAAACATATCACAGACAACATACTGTATAAGTTTTGTTTCTCATTGTTTTTGTGTTCGTTTGTTTGTTTGACTCTATGTGTGCTCACTGGTCTTTGAAGTAGGTTACAGTGGGCAAACCTACTCAAATGGATTTTCATACTATGTAAGAGGTGGGCACTTTGCAACAGGAAGGCTTTTAACAAAAGCCAATAAAAATGTTGTATAAGAATAGTCCCTCATTTCTCTTTCGTTAATGTTTACTAGCTTCTATCACACTTTGGCAACAAATTCTGTGTACCTATAGAAAACTCAAACCTTGGTATAGTATCATGAGTATGCAGACCCAGAAAAAATACTCATAATTCACTCTTTTTCCTTCTTCCCGAAAATAAAATGCCCTCAATGAAACTATCTTTAACCCATCTAAGTGGGTCTCTTCTGAACAGCTTTCCATTTAGGGAAGTTTATCTTTTGTTTTAGTTTTTCTCACTTCAAGCTAAACCATTTTTTTCCTACCTACTCATTAGTACAGATAAAATACTGCTGTCTGTCATTCTTATTTTTTTTAATCTTACATTTTAGTAGTTCTACTATAAAACATTGATAAAGGAAATTGAAGATGATTCAAAGAAATAGAAAGATATCTCATGTTCTTAGATTGGAAAAATTAATATTGTTAAAATGGCCATACTACCCAAAGCAATCTAAAGATATAACACTATCCCTATCAAATTGCCCATGACATTTTTCACAGAACTAGAACAAATAATCCTAAAATTTATATGAAACCATAAGACACAGAATTGCCAAAGCAATCCTGAGGAAAAAGAACAAAGCTGGAGACATAACCCTCCCAAACTTCAGAAAATACTACAAATCTACAGGAATCATGGTATTGGCATAAAATAGATGTATGGTTCAATGGAACAGAAAAGAGAGCCCAGAAATAAACCCACATGCCTACAGTCAATTAATCTTTGACAAAGGAGGCAAAAATATACAATGGAGAAAAGACAGTCTCCTCAGCAAGTGGTGTTGGGAAAGCTGGACAGCCACATGTAAATCAATGAAGTTAGAACACTCCCTCACACCCTACACAAAAATAAACTCAAAATGGCTTCAAGATTTAAATATAAGGCATGACACCGTAAAACTCGTGGAAGAGAACATAGGCAAAATATTCTCTGACGTAAATCATAGCAACATTTTCTTGAGTCAGTTTCCCAAAGCAATAGAAGTAAAAGCAAAAATAAACAAATCGGATTTAATCAAACTTATAACCTTTTACACACCAAAGGAAACCATAAACAAAACAAAAAGACAACATACAGACTGGGAGAAAATATTTGCAAATGATGAGACTGGCAAGGGCTTAATTTCCAAAATATACAAACAGCTCATACACCTCAATAACAAAAAACAAACAACCCAATCAAAAAAATGGGCAGAAGACATAAATAGACATTTCTCCAAAGAAGACATACAGATGGCCAAAAGGAACATGAAAAATGCTCAATTTCGTTAATTATTAGAGAAATGCAAATCAAAATCACAATGAGGTATCACTCACACCGGTCAGAATGGCCATCATTAAAATGTCTACAAATAATAAATGCTGGAGAGGGTGTGGAAAAAAGGGAGCCCTCCTACATTGTTGGTGGGAATGAAATTGGTGCATCCACTATGGAAAACAGTATGGAGGTTCCTCAAAAAACTAAACAGAGTTGCCATATGATCCAGCAATCCCACTCCTGGGTATATATTCAGAGAAAACTCTAATTTGAAAAGATACATGCACCCCAATGTTCATAGCAGCACTATTCGCAATAGCCAAGACATGGAAGCAACGTAAATGTCCATCAACATAAAAATGGATAAAGAAGATGTGGTATGTATATACAATGGAATACTACTCAACCATAAAAAAGAATGAAATAATATCATTTGCAGCAATATGGAATGACCTAGAGATTATCATACCAAGTGAAGCAAGTCAGAAAGAGAAAGACAAATACCATATGATGTCACATGTGGAATCTAAAATAATGATACTAATGAACTTATTTACAAAACAGAAACAGACTCACAGACATAGAAAACAAACTTATAGTTACCAAAGGGGAAAGGGAGGGGAGGGATAAGTTAGGAGTTTGGGATTAGCATATACAAACAACTATATATAAAATAGAAAACAACAAGAACCTACTATATAGCACAGGGAACTAAATTCAATATCTTGTAATAAACCATGACAGAAAAAAATATGAAAAAGAACATATATATATATGTATACATATAACTGAACCACTTTGCTGTTCACCAGAAACTAACACAACATTGGGAATCAACTACATTTCAATTAAAATAAATTTTCAGTACTTCTACAATTAGATGATAAAATACATTTAACATATTTCATAGACTGGAACATCTACAGTGTTCAACAGATATTAGCTATAATTATTGCCATCATTTATTAAATTTGTTTCATACACTCACTAAAAAGACAATATTAGGAAGGGACTGGGGACTTCCCCAGTGGCGCAGTGGTTAAGAGTCCGCCTGCCAATACAGGGGACATGTGTTCGAGCCCTGGTCCGGGAAGATCCCACATGCTGCAGAGCAACTAAGCCCATGCCCCACAGCTACTGAGCCTGCGCTCCAGAGCCAGCAAGCCACAACTACTACGCTCACGTGCCACAACTACTGAAGCCCACGTGCCTAGAGCCTGTGCTCCACAACAAGAGAAGCCACCACCATGAGAAACCACACACCACAACAAAGAGCAGCCCCAGCTCACAGCAACTAGAGAAAACCCGCGTACTGCAATGAAGACCCAACGCAGCCAAAAATAATAATAATAATAAAATAAATAAATAAAGTATAAGAAGTAGAAAATTATTTTTTAAAAACTAAAATGTTGGAAAAAAAAGGATGGAACAGTTACTCAAGGTTACTCTAAACTTTCCATTTTGTTTCTGTTACTGAAAGTGGCTATTTACAGCCAACCAGATGTTGAATCTGGCATCCCTGCTTTCCAATGTCAACTGATTCTACAGAGTAAGAAAAGTCACTTTTGCAAAAACAGTCAGCTGAGGAAAACTTCTTAGTATCAATAGGCAAGGAGGGAAAACAGTCTGGCATCTCCTCAAAACACTAAACATAGAGTTACCACATAACCCAGCAATTGCACTCCTAGGTGTATACCTGTGATAAATCAAAACATATGTCCACACAAAGGTTCACAGCAGCATTATTCATAATAGCCAACAAGTAGAAACATGGCCATTAAATGAGGAATGGATTTTTTTAAACCTGGTAAATTCACATATTGGAACATTATTTGGCAATTTAGAAAAGGACTAATACATGCTACAGCATGAATGAAATGTGAAAACATTACACTAAGTGAAAGAAGTCAAACACAAAAGGCCACATATTGTATGATTGTATTTATATGAGATGTTCAGAATAGGAAAAGCCATAGACGCAGAAAGCTGATTACTGCTTGTCAGCAGCTGGAGGGAGGGGGCAGCTGTGACTACTAATAGGCATGACACGCTAAAGGTGATGGTGGCTAAAGGTGATGGATGACATGCTAAAGGTGATCTGTGAATAACTGAAAGCCATTAAATTGTACACCTTAAATGGAGGAATTGTATGGTATGTGAATTATATTTCAATAAACCTATTATTTGTTTTAAATAATAAGCAAGGAGATCAAGGTGGTGCAATTATCTGTGCAGGCCGTGCAATCTGGTCAGCTGTGACAGGGACCCCATAGCAATGAAACATCAGCCTGAAGGCATCTGGTGCCGAGCACAACCAGCCAGATGTCCTCCTTATGTCCAGGGCTAGCCAAGGGGCATGTCCACTGTAAACACTTCACTAAATAAACGAATGTTACTGGATGCAAAAAGCATGTGCTCTGAGGCCTGACTGAATTCAAACCCCAGATCTGCTATTTTTAGCCTTGTGAGGTTGGTCAAGTTCCCTAATTTCTGTCTTAGTTTCCTCCTTTGTAAAATTACAGTAAGAATGGTTCTTACCTCCTAGGGATATTTAGAGGCTTAAATATATGAGTCAAAATATGTAGAACTCTAGATAGTCCCTGGTACCTTATAAGGGCTCTATAATTGTTGTTTTTGAAACAATTAGAATTAATTTTGTTTTGAGATGCTTTGGAGAATTTGTGTATATCCCTTGAGATAGCTGAGCTATAGTACCACAAGGATTGATAACCAGTGACCTGAAATTTTTCTTTTCCAAATTCCAAATTATATCAACAATCAAATAATATACTGACTGTGGTTAACCTCCATTCCCTGAAAGTAATTCTTACAAATCCTTATTCCTTTGTTGAGTAAGAGAACTGGCTTCCAGATATAGTTGTATGTATTTTGGAAAGATATAGTCTCTCTAAAGCACAAGAAATGGTGATTTTGTTTGTGTCAGAACTCAGTCAGAGCATTTATATGCTCATCTGAAAGAGGAATTTTGTGCAGAAATAATTTATAACATATGCTCCTCACTTGTTTTCAGAATAACAGTGCAAAAATATTCAGTTAAATAACAGTTTTGAACAAAGTGTGGTTTGACTGCTTCTTTTGAGATCAAGAGGAAGCAGAACAGAGTTTGCTTTCTGATGACCTCTGTGTATTGTCCTATTAACCTCAGTGATAACTACTTGGAAAGTACCAGAAAAGCTACTGAAGGACAAATGGATTCACCTAGGTGAGGAGTTTCCCTAACAGCTCAGCCTTAAATTTTCTGTGGCTGGACCAAGCTCTCTTCCAGTTAGCCTGGTGTGAAATGGCAGACCCACCTTTCTAGGTCCTCTGTTCTTTTTCAAATGTTTCTTTGGAAACACCTTGGACTTCCATTTCACATGGTAGATCACAAATGAACTACCGTTTTTTATTTGGAATTCTGTGTGATATGTTTAAAACATATCACAGGGTCTTCAAGTGCTTTCATTTATATGTACAATGATATTGAAGGTTTTTTGTGAATATTTATAGCCAAATTACCCAGCAAAGTACCATTTGAGAGGAAATGCATAATGTTTGTCAACAGGTTGGAGTTTTAGACTCCCATAATAGATCATAGAAAAGTCTAGGTCAAAAGATTCACTGCATCTCTCTCCTACAGGCTGAGTAGGCCTAAACAGCATCTTCTGATTATCTTCCATCTGCTGACCCTGTCTTTGGTCTCATTCCCATCCCCAAGTGGCTTGTCAACATGGCAAGACTAAAAGGCATCTATTATACTCAAAATGCCATAATCTCTGCCTTGGTTCCACCACTTAGACTCTTGGAATTGAAATAGAGCAGAATTGGGAAGCCTGCTGGTAAATAAGTTAGAGTAGGAAATTAGTGAGTGACTTTGGAGTCCAAAAGAGGATGCTTCTAATGCACATATCCTCATGTTAATCTCTTCTCCATTAATCTTAATCCAACACACTTTCCTTTCATTCAATATATCATTTTAAATGGTTGGGGATAATATTAAACCTTCATTGCACAATGCAGCATGTTGTTCCTACAAGAGTAGAGGGAGAGATCAGAAAAGATAAGGATAGAAGAATGAAAAAAAAACTGTTGCAAAAGACCAGTTGAGAAATGTAACATTCAAATCCATTTTAGCTCATCTGCAGTAGGGGGAAAAAAAGCAAGTCTGTGTAAATAGTTAGCAACTTGTTTATTCTTGGAAAAGCCCAGGCCTGTAATGCAATGTAAATAATGTGAGCTTTTGAGGTTGGTTGTTCACAGCTGCCTCGGTAGAGGATGGGATGTCAAAAGTCCTATTAGAGCACATTCCACATGAATCGCAGGCTGCCCAACAACTGTAGTGTGTCACTTTACTAAACTTTAGGCATATTTGCATGTATGAACTGACAATTTCTGGAAGTTAATAAATTTTTGACCATTTATTTTGAAAGACTTCACCCCTTCCCTGAAACAGTTTTATCTCCACAAATAATTCAGCCTTTTTTGAAGGCCCTAGCTATCCCACCATCACCCTCAGTACTCATTCTTAATGCATGAAAAAATATTTATTAAGTGTTTACTTTATGTGGACACCAGTCTAGGCTCAGCTGCTTTCAAGTGTAAACTGCCCTCAAGGAGCTTACATTCTAATGGGAGAGACATTCAATATTCAAATGAATGAATAAATCTAGATGCAATGAAAGACATTAAAAATGATGTGAAAAATAAATAAAGCAGGGAAGGGGATAAAGGGTATTGGAGTGCCATTTTATAAAAGCATGTGTAGGGAAAGGATATGCTGAGTCAGGGAAATTTATGCAAAGATGTGAGTGAGGGAAGGAAGGAGACATGGTGTCTCTGGGTTTCAGGTAGAGGAAGCAGTAAGTGCAAGGCCTTGAGCTAGGAAGGGGTCGGGCACATTTGAGGCACAGCGGAAAGGCCAGTATGGCTGGAGGCAGCGAGGGAGAAGAAAAGTAGAAGGAGGTAAGGTCCGAGAGAAAGCCAGCCAAACTACCCAGAGCCTGCAGGCCACCTGTGGAGATCGACCTCATGCTGATGACATGAGAAGGGTTTGAGCAGGTACATAACATGATCTCAGCTAGGTTTCAAAGGGTCAGTCTGGCTGCCGGGTGGCAAAGAGATTGTAAAAGCTTATGAGCGGGTGCAGGGACACCAGACTGTGGCATTTGCCAAGGGAGAGATGATGACAGTGCTGACCAAGGAAGGAGCAATGAAGATGCTAAGAATGGTCAGATTGAGGAAATTCTTCCAGGTAAAGCCAACAGGATTTGTTCCTGAAGTGCCTGTGGGATTTTAGGGAAAAAAGGTGGTGGGGGGAGTCAAGAATAACTCCAAAGTTTTCGGCCTAAGCAAGTGGGAGAAAGGTGGTGAAATGAGGAAGATTAGAGGAAGAATGGGTTTATGAGGGCTGGAAATCAAGAGGGAAATTTTGACTTTGCTGGGTTTGAGTTGCCTATTACACATCCAAGAGAAGATGTCCAATTAGGTAGTAGATATAAAAGCCAGAGTTCAAGGAAGAATTTGGAGCTAGAAATTTGGGAGTCATAGATAGCCCTTATATTGTTATCTACAATGTTTTGAGTCCCCTTCCCCCAGGAAACTCGGGGAAAAAGGATTATAAAAGAATATGGAAGCTGATAAAATCAAGTTTTTTAATCACCATCCAGTGCTCAGTCTACTAATCCATTCTTCTTCTCCTCTTCAAGAATGTGGTTTAATTTTCAACAAGAATTTTCGAGGTTTTGAGGGGTTTTCTCCCTTGATATTTACATTTCTTGGTACAAAAATCAAAGAATAAATCACAAAATACAAAATCTTAAGGATTGCTCTTCTGGAAGAAAGTTGTTGGTAGCTTAGGACTTTCTTTAAAAGGTTAAAAAAGAAGTTTCAAGATTTTTTTTAAAAACTCCATTTTGTTCTTATAGTGAAAACACTTCTATTTTTAATCTTACCAAGCCTTACAGAGAAAGTGACTAGCAAGTTCTCTACAACATTCTTCTGTCTTTGCCTGAAAGCCAGAGTCAATTTGTCTTTACCTCAGTCAAGGCCTTCCCCAGTACCCAAGTCAATCTTCAAAACAACCATTATGCCTGGAACCTCAGTCCAGCCATCAGTGGCGCTCATATCAGAAGGGCCAGTCTTGCTCTCCAGTGGACCAGTATACTAAGGGTTAGGATGAATCCAGAGATGTACACCTTCTTCTGCCTAACCCAGTGTGTGCAAACAGGCCCTTGCCTCAGTGTTTGTTCCCAGTACACAGATTCATAACCCTACTTTGGCTGAACCCCCAGATCCCTTGGCTGGTGTCCTAGAATTATATTTAGTACCATAGTTTTTCAAGCATCATTACATACCTAATCTGCTTTGAGACTTACAGTAACCCTGAGAGGTATTATTACTTCCACGGTCACAAGGGTAAGACTAGAAATGTACATGAATGTGTACAGAGAGTAAGATCAATGCTAACTAATTGCCAAGCAAGTAGCACGAACCACACATGCTACAGAAACCCAAATAAGGAAAAGGTGGCAAGAAAGAAGGAAAGAGGAGGGGCTTCCCAGGTGGCACAGCGGTTGAGAGTCCGCCTGCCGATGCAGGGGACACGGGGTTCATGCCCCAGTCCGGGAGGATCCCACATGCCGCGGAGCGGCTGGGCCCGTGGGCCACGGCCGCTGAGCCTGCGCGTCCGGAGCCTGTGCTCCGCAACGGGAGGGGCCACAGTGGTGAGAGACCCGCGTACCGGAAAAAAAAAAAAAAAGGAGGAAAGGAGTCTCAGATTTTCCTTCCTACAAGTGAACCTGAAGTTCAATTCTGTTATTTTCATAATATTAATACTCGAAAGTGGTTAGGTTTAACTGCCAGGACTTTCACGTCCCATAAACACAACTACATAATCAATCTCCTTCTCTGTATCTCTCTCTCCTTCCCTCTCTCCCCCTACTCTCGCTCTTTGCTAATTATAGGCTAGTCACAAAAATATGTGAATAAGTTTCAGCCAGATCAAATTTAGTTTGAAAGCCTGAAACCTAAATAGGTTACATGCATATGAACGGAAATTTCACTGTATTTGAAGCAGGCTTCAAACTACTACAGAAAGTAAAGGCTGTTCCGGAAAGTATATCACATGAAAAGCTCTAGCAATCTGATTCTGGGGTCTTTCAATATTTCTCTATGTGGTCTTGGTGGTGCTGTGTGCAGGGATCATGCACAGTACCCTGCTTTTGCTCCCGACACCTCAGAAGTGGCAGTTGGGTTTTGGCCTTTTTGTATCTTATTGTTCATAATTTGCCCCAACTGCACATGCAAGCAATTATTTTTAGTCCCTTATAGGTTTCTTTGTATTCTGTTGCTGGAGGAGACATTTTCCCAGGTGCAAGCACTCCAGTAAAGGTCCCAGTTCCCAGGTCCCAGCCTATCTCACAGACATAGGTTTTTAGCATGTGAACTTTCTTTTGGACATCTTTTCTCTCCTCAGATGCCTCACTTATTTGCTCTGTGAGTTCATATTTTCATGGATTATCAGTGTCCCTAGCTGGGGGAGGGATGAGGGCCTTCATCTTAGTTTGTGCCTTCTTGCCTAGTTTAGGGGCCAGGAAGAAATTGAAGCACCTCAGGACAGGAAGCTTGGTGTTGGAAGTCTGGACTCAGCCACTCTCATATCTCAACCTGATCAGTGGATCCTCCCCTCAGGGACACCTCAGAAATTCAACATCAGGTTCTGAGAATTTCTGAGGGCTGCTGCTATTTCTGTAATTTTCTAGTGTCTAGTCTGGGGAGGAGTGAGAGAAGTTATTTTTCAGGAACTGGTCAGGCTGACTATATATCCTGTTACTGACTTCCCATCTTTGCTGGCATTCAGCCTCAATTCCATATTAATTTATTCAAAAATATTTATTGAGCATCTACTTGGCTCTTGGATTATGTCAGCAAATGAAACAAAAGCCCTTGCCCTCATGGAGCTTCCCATGTGCCTGAGAAAGACAGGCAATAAACAGTAGACATAATAAGTGATTAAATTATATAGTATGTTAGAAGATGATAAGTTCTATAGGAAAAATACTTGTAAGGCAGTGTCAGGCAATTGGGAATCAGGGGTTAAGGTGTAGTTCTTAACTTGAAGTGTTCTAAGTCAGGGAAGGACTCACTGAGAAAGTACAAATTAACTAGTATGTTCATGAGAAAACAAACTCACTTCTTATTTTAAAATAAAGTGTATTCTTGTATTATACTTAACACTAATAAATCAGAGAAGACTTAGCTTTTTTCATAAAACCAAGATTATTAAACCATTCTGATTTGCCAGAGACTTACCGTTATTATGTGAACTTAAATTCTTAAGATGTTTCTGAGTTAATAGTATCTGTAAAAAAGAATTTAAAAAAATAATACTTTTTCTATATTAAAACTACTTTTCTAATTTTCTGTGAATTTGGGACATATTAAGATTATGTAAGGATCCCGGTGCCAGATCCAGCATCCGAGAGCAGAGTTCCCCAACCCTTGGGCCGCAGACCAGTACCGGGCCGTGGCCTGTTAGGAACCAGGCCGGACAGCAGGAGGTGAGCAGTGGGCGAGTGAGTGGAGCTTCATCTGCCTCTCCCCATTGCTCACATCACCACCTGAACCATCACTCGCATTACCTCCTGAACCACTCCCCCACCTTCGGTGGAAAAATTGTCTTCCACGAAACTGACCCCTGGTGCCAAAAAGTTAGGGACCGCTGTCTTAGAGGAACCATGTCCTGCAGCTTTGGGTGCCACCTGTTGTGCCAGGCGGATGCCACTGCACAAGAGGAGACGCCATTTGAATTCTCTGTGAATGTTTGGAGGAGGAATGCCAGAGCTACCAGCTGAAAACTATCCAAACAAAAGATATATATAGGCTGGGGACCCTGAATCACCTCCCCCAGGATGGACTTTCTGGTTCTCTTCTTGTTCTAGCTGGCTTTGGTGCTGATTGGTGTTGTTACAATCTGCATCTGCTCAAAAACCCATTGCTTGAAAGGCCTGGTCAGAGGAGGAGCACAGATTCTTTTTCCTGTACGATTCCAGAATGCCTTTGGACAGCCATAGTAAGATTGCTTCATTACCACTTTCATACATGGAACCACACCTTCGTTATCCTGCATCTCATCTTGCAAGGGATAGTTTATGCCAAATACACCTGGGAAATATTTTGCCTTTGTCAAGAGCTGGAGTTCTCCTTGTATTACCTTTTTCTGCCTTATCTGCTGCTGGTTGTAAACCTGTTTTTTTTGTTTGTTTTTGCCCTAAGTTGTGTAACCAACCCCGGTACCATAACAAAAGCAAACGAATTACTGTTTCTTCAAGTTTATGAATTCGATGAAGTGATGTTCCCAAAGAACGTGAAGCGCTCCACATGTGATTTAAGGAAACCAGCATGATCCAAGCACTGCAGCATGTATAACTGGTGTGTACATCAGTTTGACCATCACTGTGTGTGGGTGAACAACTGCATTGGGGCCTGGAACACCAGGTACTTCCTCTTCTTCCTCTTGATGGTGACAGCCTAAGCTGCCACCACGGCTGTGGAGAGCACTGTTTCTGGACCAGTTGGTGGTGTCTGACTTGTACCTGGAGACTTACGTCGATGACCTTGGACACTTGCAGGTTGTTGACACTGTCTTTCTTATTCAGCACCTGTTCCTGACCTTCCCAAGGATTGTCTTCTTGTTGGGGTTTGTTGTGGTGCTGAGCTTCCTCCTGGGGAGCTACCCGTGTTCTGTCTGTACTTAGCCGCCACAAGTGGTAGAGAGGTGACCGAGCCTGGTGCCAACATTGCTCCTAGATGGCCTGGCCCCCATCAGCAGAGCCCGAGGTTTACCACAACATTCACTTCCATGGGCTTTGGAGTAACCTTCAAGAGATCTCTCTACCTGCTGCTGCACATTATGAAAGAAAGAAGAAATAAGGATGGGAAGAATGTGAACTTATGGCTTCAGTCTCACACCTCAGCCCAGTCGAGGATAAACACAGAAATACAAAGACAAACTGGTCTCGATCTTAAAGAGTTATCCTCTTTCCCAGGGGGCACAAAATTCTGAATTGATGTGAGCTCATGAAAATATAGATGAACAGAAAAACAAACAAAAAAGACTAACCAATCAGTTTCTCTGTTGTTTCTCACCAACAGAGAATTCATCTGCATCATCTAGAAACATCATCAAATGGTTATGCTATAAAACCAAATTTCCAGTCACTGATGCAACCACTTGGGAATATATTGTTGACTATGGGAAAGTCAGAAAAAAAAAAATCAGTAGACAGAGAAGAAAAACTAGAGAAACAGAGTAAGCAAAGCTAAAATTCTATCGTTACTTGGAATTCACTCTGAAGGCCAAGAAAGGATGTGTCCAGGTTATATAAACATTAGTGAACTTCTCCAGAAATGCGGTTTACTTGATACTTTGCCAAGACAGCCCACTTGGGCTTCTCAGTGTAACCTCCCAAACTGCCAAACTATAATTTTCTAAAAGGTAAAATTATGACTCTCAAACAAACATAAAATAAACATATGTCAAAGAATTTGTTTATTCAATTAATTAATGAGTGTACTAGTAAGAGATTTTGGAGAATATATATGTGCAAATAGGAACATTGAAGTGATTTTGCTAATAAACGCAAAACTGGTTAAAATTTTATAGGTCAATTAAATATAAATTTTACATTTAAAAGTTTTATCTCTATGAGACAATATGCCATTGCATTCCTTTTTTAAATTTTTTTAATTGAAGTATGGTTGACATATAATATTATATTAGTTTCAGGTGTATAACATAATGATTTGACATTTATATACACTATGAATTGATCACCATGATAAGTCTAGTAACCATCTGTCACCATACAAAGTTATTAAAATATTATTGGCTATAATTCATATACTGTACATTGTATCCCCTTGACATTTATTTTCTATCTGGAAGCTTTGTACCTCTTAATCCCCTGCACCTATTTGGTCCAAAGCCCCTCCCCCTCCTCTCTGGCAACCACCAGTTTATTCACTGTTTCTATGAGACTCTTCATTTTTTTTTTTTTTTTTTTTGCGGTACGCGGGCCTCTCACTGTTGTGGCCCCTCCTGTTGCAGAGCACAGGCTCCGGACGCGCAGGCTCAGCGGCCATGGCTCACGGGCTTAGCCGCTCCGCGGCATGTGGGATCTTCCCGGACCGGGGCACGAACCCGTGTCCCCTGCATCGGCAGGCGGACTCTCAACCACTGTGCCACCAGGGAAGTCCCTCTTCATTTGTTTTGTTTTTTAGAGTCTTTGCATTTCTATGGACAAGACTGTTTGCATTACTGTGGACTGGAAAAACTTAGATTGTTATTGGTTTTCTACAACTTAGTTTCTATCCCTAAACAGCTATGAAATAGATTAGTCAACCAGACAGTGAAATAATCAAATACAACCAAATAATCTCTGGAGGATCAGCTAGATAACACTAAGGACCACTCCACTGAAAGAACAGTTAGTGCTCTCTTTTTTCTCGATTTTTCAAGTCTCATAATTGTTCTTGAAATTTAAAATAAATAATGAAAAAAAGTTTCCAATATCAATTTATTAAGGCCTATATAATTAATTCTTTTTTTTTCACACCACAACCCCCCACCCCCTGCCACTTCCCCCCCTTGGGGTCCATAAGTTTGTTCTCTACATCTGTGTCTCTATTTCTGAACAGCAAACCGGTTCATCTGTACCATTTTTCTAGGATCCACATATATGCGTTAATATATGATACTTGTTTTTCTCTTTCTGACTTATTTCACTCCGTATGACAATCTCTAGATCCATCCACGTCTCTACAAATAACCCAATTTCATTCCTTTTTATGGCTGAGTAATATTCCACTGTATATGTGTACCACACCTTCTTTATTCATTCATCTGTCATTGGGCATTTAGGTTGCTTCCTGGCTATTGTAAATAGTGCTGCAATGAACATTGGGGTGCATGTGTCTTTTTGAATTATGGTTTTCTCTAGGTATATGCCCAGTAGTGGGATTGCTGGGTCATATGGTAATTCTATTTTAAGTTTTGTAAAGAACCTCCATACTGTTCTCCATAGTGGCTGTATCAATTTACATTCCCACCAACAGTGCAAGAGGGTTCCCTTTTCTCCACACCCTCACCAGCATTTGTTGTTTGTAGATTTCTGATGATGCCCATTCTAACTGGTGTGAGGTGATACCTCACTGTAGTTTTGATTTGTATTTCTCTAATAATTAGTGATGTTGAGCAGCTTTCCATGTGCTTCTTGGCCACCTCTAAGTCTTCTTTGGAGAAATGTACATTTACGTCTTCTGCCCATTTTTGGATTGGGTTGTTTGCTTTTTGATATTGAGCTGCATGACCTGTTTAAATATTTTGGAGATTAATCCTTTGTCCATTGATTCATTTGCAAATATTTTCTCCCATTCTGAGGGTTGTCTTTCATCTTGTTTATAGTTTCCTTTGTTGTGCAAAAGCTTTTAAGCTTCATTAGGTCCCATTTGTATATTTTTGGTTTTATTTCCATTTCTCTAGGAGGTGGATCAAAAGAATCTTGCTGTGATTTATGTCACAATGTCCTGCCTATGTTTTCCTCTAAGAGTTTTATAGTGTCTGGACTTGCATTTAGATCTTTAATCCATTTTGAGTTTATTTTTGTGTATGCTGTTAGGGAGTGTTCTAATTTCATTCTTTTACATGTAGCTGTCCAGTTTTTGCAGCATCACTTATTGAAGAGACTGTTTTTTCTCCATTGTATATTCTTGCCTCTTTTATAAAAGATAAGGTGAACATATGTGCTTCGGTTTATCTCTGGGTTATCTACCCTGTTCCACTAATCTATATTTCTGTTTTTGTGTCAGTACCATATAGTCCGGATTACTGTAGCTTTGTAGTATAGTCTGAAGTCTGGGAATCTGATTCCTCCAGCTCCGTTTTTCTTTCTCAAGATTACTTTGGCCATTGGGGTCTTTTGTGTTTCCATACAAACTGTGAAAATTTTTGTTCTAGTTCTGTAAAAAATGCCATTGGTAATTTGATAGGGATTGAATTGAATCTGTAGATTGCTTTGGGTAGGATAGTCATTTTCACAATATTGATTCTTCCAATCCAAGAACATGGTATATCTCTCAATCTATGGGTATCATCTTTAATTTCTTTCATCAGTGTCTTATAGTTTTCTGTATAAAGGTTCTTTGTCTCCCTAGGTAGCTTTCTTCCTACGTATTTTATTCTTTGTATAGCAATGGTAAATGGGAGTGTTTCCTTAATTTCTTTTCAGATTTTTCATCCTTAAAATATAGGAATGCAAGAGGTTTCTGTGCATTAATTTTGTATCCTGCAACTTTACCAAATTCATTAATTAGCTCTATGAATTCCTGGTGGCACCAGATTCCTGGTGGCATCTTTAGGATTCTTTATGTATAGTATCATGTCATCTACAAACAGTGACAGTTTTACTTCTTCTTTTCCAATTTGAATTCCATTTATTTTTTTTCTTCTCTGATTGCTATGGCTAGGACTTCCAAAACTGTTTTGAATAATAGTGGCTAAAGTGGACAACCTTGCCTTGTTCCTAATCTTAGAGGAAATGGTTTCAGTTTTCCACCATTGAGAGTGGTATTTGCTGTGGATTGGTCGTATATGGCCTTTATTATGTTGAGGTAGCTTCCCTCAATGCCCACATTCTGGAGAGCTTTTATCATAAATGGGTGTTGAATTTTGTCAAACCTTTTTCTGTATCAATTAAGATGATCATATGGTTTTTATTTTTAATTTCTTAATATGGTGTATCACATTGATTGACATGCATGTATTGAAGAATCCTTGCACCCCTGGGATAAATCCCACTTGATCATGGTGTATGATCCTTTTAATGTGTTGTTGGATTCTGATTGCTAGTATTTTGTTGAGGATTTTTGCATCTATATTCATCAGTGATATTGGCCTGTAATTTTTTTTTTTTTTTAGTATCAGGGTGATGGTGACCTCATAGAATGAATTTGGGAGTGTGCCTTCCTCTGCAATTTTTTGGAAGACTTTGAGAAGGATGGGTGTTAGCTCTTCTCTAAATATTTGATAGAATTCACCTGTGAATGCATCTGGTCCTGGACTTTTGTTTGTTGGAAGATTTTTAATCACAGTTTCAATTTCACTACTTGTGATTGGTTCTTATATTCTATTTCTTCCTGGTTTAGTCTTAGAAGGATATACCTTTCTAAGAATTAGTCCATTTCTTCCAGGTTGTCCATTCTATTGGCATAGAATTGCTTGTAGTAGTCTCTTAGGATGCTTGGTATTTCTGTGGTGTCTGTTGTAACTTCTCCTTTCTCATGTCTAATTTTATTTTTATTTAATTTTATTAAATTTTTTTATTTTTTATTTTTTATGTTTTGCGGTACGCGGGCCTCTCACTCTTCTGGCCTTTACCGTTGCAGAGCACAGGCTCCAGACGCGCAGGCTCAGCAGCCATGGCTCACGGGCCCAGCCACTCCATGGCATGTGGGATCTTCCCGGACCGGGGCACGAACCCGTGTCCCCTGCATCGGCAGGCAGACTCTCAACCACTGTGCCACCAGGGAAGCCCCATGTCTAATTTTATTGACTTGAGTCCTCTCCCTCTTTTTCTTGATGAGTCTGTTTAATGGTTTATCAATTTTATTTATCATCTTCTCAAAGAACCAGCTTTTAGTTTTACTGATTTTGCTATTGTTTTCTTTATTTCTATTTCACTTATTTCTGCTCTGATCTTTATGATTTCTTTCCTTCTACTAACTTTGGGTTTTGTTTGTTCTTCTTTCTCTAGTTCCTTTATGTGTAAGGTTAGATTGTTTATTTGAGATTTTTCTTGTTTCTTGAGGTAGGTTTGTATTGCTATAAGCTTCCCTCTTAGAATTGTTTTTGCTGCATCCCATAGGTTTTGCATCATTTTGTTTTTGTTGTAATTTGTCTCTAGGCATTTTTTGATTTCCTCTTTGATTTCTTCAGTGATCTCTTGGTTATTTAGTAACGTATTGTTTAGCCTCTATGTGTTTGTGTGTTTTACGTTTCTTTCCCCTGTAATTGATTTCTAGTCTCATAGTGATGTGGTCAGAAAAGATGCTTGATATGATTTCAATTTTATTCATTTTACTGAGGCCTGCTTTGTGACCCCATATGTGATCTATCCTGGAGAATGTTACATGTGCCCTTGAGAAGAAAGTGTAATCTGCTGTTTTTGGATGTAACATCCTATAAATATCAATTAAATCTATCTGGTCGATTATGACATTTAAAGCTTGTGTTTCCTTAATAATTTTCTGTTTGGATGATCTGTCCATTCGTGTAAGTGAGGTGTTAAAATCCCCCACTATTATTGTGTTACTGTCGATTTCCTCTTTTATAGCTGTTAGCAGTTGCCTTATGTACTGAGGTGCTCCTATGTTGGGTACACAAATGTTTATAGTTGTTATATCTCTTTCTAGGAATGTTCCCTTAACATTATGTAGTGTCCTTTCTTGTCTTTTTTTTTTTTATCCCCTAAGGTGACTTTTTTACATCTTTATTGGAGCATAATTGCTTTACACTGGTGTGTTGGTTTCTGCTTATAACAAAGTGAATAAGCTATACATATACATATGTTCCCATATCTCTTCCCTCTTGCGTCTCCCTCCCTCCCACCCTCCCTATCCCACCCCTCTAGGTGGTCACAAAGCACCGACCTGATCTCCCTGTGCTATGTGGCTGCTTCCCACTAGCCATCTATTTTACATTTGGGAGTGTATATATACACATGCCACTCTCTCACTTTGTCACAGCTTACACTTCCCCCTCCCCATATCCTCAAGTTCATTCGCTAGTAGATCTGCGTTTTTATTCCTGTCTTACCCCTAAGTTCTTCATAACATTTTTTTCTTAAATTCCATATATATGTGTTAGCATACGGTATTTGTCTTTCTCTTTCTGACTTACTTCACTCTGTATGACAGACTCTAGGTCCATCCACCTCATTACAAATAGCTCAATTTTGTTTCCTTTTATGGCTGAGTAATATTCCATTGTATATATGCGCCACATCTTCTTTATCCATTCAGCCAATAATGGACACTTAAGTTCTTTCCATGTCTGGGCTATTGTAAATAGAGCTGCAATGAACATTTTGGTACATGACTCTTTCTGAATTATGGTTTTCTCAGGGTATATGCCCAGTAGTGGGATTGCTGGGTCATATGGTAGTTCTATTTGTAGTTTTTTAAGGAACCTCCATACTGTTCTCCATAGTGGCTGTATCAATTCACATTCCCACCAGCAGTGCAAGAGTGTTCCCTTTTCTCCACATCCTCTCCACCATTTATTGTTTCTAGATTTTTTGATGATGGCCATTCTGACTGGTGTGAGATGATATCTCATTGTAGTTTTGATTTGCATTTCTCTAATGATGAATGATGTTGAGCATTCTTTAATCTGTTGGTTGGCAGTCTGTATATCTACTTTGGAGAAATGTCTATTTAGTTTTCTGTCCATTTTTGGATTGGGTTGTTTGTTTTTTTGTTATTAAGCTGCATGAGCTGCTTATAAATTTTGGAGATTAATCCTTTGTCAGTTGCTTCATTTACAAATATTTGCTCCCATTCTGAGGGTTGTCTTTTGGTCTTGTTTATGGTTTCCTTTGCTGTGCAAAAGCTTTGAAGCTTCATTAGGTCCCATTTGTTTATTTTTGTTTTTATTTCCATGTCTCTAGGAGGTGGGTCAAAAAGGATCTTGCTGTGATTTATGTCATAGAGTGTTCTGCCTATGTTTTCCTCTAAGAGTTTGATAGTTTCTGGCCTTACATTTAGGTCTTTAATCAATTTTCAGCTTATTTTTGTGTATGGTGTTACGGAGTGATTTAATCTCATAATTTTATATGTACCTGTCCAGTTTTCCCAGCACCATTTATTGAAGAGGCTGTCATTTCTCCACTGCATATTCCTGCCTCCTTTATCAAAGATAAGGTGATCATATGTGTGTGGGTTTATCTCTGGGCTTTCTATCCTATTCCATTGATCTATCTTTCTGTTTTTGTGCCAGTACCATACTGTCTTGATTACTGTAGCTTTGTAGTATAGTCTGAAGTCAGGAAGCCTGATTCCTCCAGCTCCGTTTTTCATTCTCAAGAATGCTTTGGCTATTCGGGGTCTTTTGTGTTTCCATACAAATTGTGAAATATTTTGTTCTAGTTTTGTGAAAAATGCCAGTGGCAATTTGATAGGGATTGCATTGAATCTGTAGATTGCTTTGGGTAATATAGTCATTTTCACAATGTTGATTCTTCCAATCCAAGAATATGGTATATATCTCCATCTATTTGTATCATCTTCAATTTCTTTCATCAGTGTCTTATAATTTTCTGCATACAGGTCTTTTGTCTCCTTAGGTAGGTTTATTCCTAGATATTTTATTCTTTTTGTTGTACTGGTAAATGGGAGCGTTTTCTTGATTTCACTTTCAGATTTTTCATCATTAGTGCATAGGAATGACAGAGATTTCTGTGCATTAATTTTGTATCCTGCTACTTTACCAAATTCATTGATTAGCTCTAGTAGTTTACTGGTAGCATCTTTAGGATTCTCTATGTATAGTATCATATCATCTGCAAACAGTGACAGCTTTACTTCTTCTTTTCTGATTTGGATTCCTTTTATTTCCTTTTCTTCTCTGATTGCTGTGGCTATAACTTCCAAAACAATGTTGAATAAGAGTGGTGAGAGTGGGCAACCTTGTCTTGTTCCTGATCTTAGTGGAAATGCTTTCAGTTTTTCACCATTCAGGAAGGTGTTGGCTGTGGGTTTGTCATATATGGCCTTTATTATGTTGAGGAAAGTTCCCTCTATGCCTACTTTCTGCAGGGTTTTTATCATAAATCAGTGTTGAATTGTGTCAAAAGCTTTCTCTGCATCTATTGAGATCATCATATGGTTTTTTTCCATCAATTTTTTAATATGGTGTATCACTTTGATTGATTTGAATATATTGAAGAATCCTTGCATTCCTGGAATAAACCCCACTTGATCATGATGGATGATCCTTTTAATGTGCTGTTGGATTCTGTTTGCTAGTATTTTGTTGAGGATTTTTGCATCTATGTTCATCAGTGATATTGGCCTGTAGTTTTCTTTCTTTGTGACATCCTTGTCTGGTTTTGCTATCAAGGTTATTGTGGCCTCATAGAATGAGTTTGTGAGTGTTCCTCCCTCTGCTATATTCCGTAAGAGTTTGAGAAGGATAGGTGTTAGCTCTTCTCTAAATGTTTGATAGAATTCGCCTGTGGAGCCATCTGGTCCTGGGCTTTTGTTTGTTGGAAGACTTTTTATTTTTATTTTTTTTTTTAAAACATCTTTATTGGAGTATAATTGCTTTACAATGGTATGTTAGTTTCAGCTTCACAACAAAATGAATCAGTTACATATATACACATGTTCCCATATCTTGTTGGAAGACTTTTAATCACAGTTTCAATTTCAGTGCTTGTGATTGGTCTGTTCATATTTTCTATTTCTTCCTGATTCAGTCTTGGCAGGTTTGCGTTTCTAAGAATTTGTCCATTTCTTCCAGGTTGTCCATTTTATTGGCACAGATTTGCTTGTAGTAATCTTTCATGATCGTTTGTATTTCTGCAGTCAGTTGTTACTTCTCCTTTTTCATTTCTAATTCTATTGATTTGAGTCTTCTCCCTTTTTTTCTTGATGAGTCTGGCTAATGGTTTATCAATTTTATTAATCTTCTCAAAGAACCAGCTTTTAGTTTTATTGATCTTTGCTATCATTTCCTTCATTTCTTTTTCATTTATTTCTGATCTGATTTTCATGATTTCTTTCCTTCTGCTAACTTTGGGGGTTTTTTTGTTCTTCTTTCTCTAATTGCTTTAGGTGCAAGGTTAGGTTGTTTATTCGAGATGTTTCCTGTTTCTTAAGGTAGGATTGTATTGCTATAAACTTCCCTCTTAGAACTGCTTTTGCTGCATCCCATAGGTTTTGGGTCATCGTGTCTCCATTGTCATTTGTTTCTAGGTATTTTTTTATTTCCTTTTTGATTTCTTCAGTGATAACTTCGTTATTAAGTAGTGTATTGTTTAGCCTCCATGTGTTTGTATTTTTTACAGATCTTTTCCTGTTATTGATATCTAGTCTCATGGCATTGTGGTCGGAAAAAATACTTGAAACAATTTCAGTTTTCTTAAATTTACCAAGGCTTGATTTGTGACCCAAGATATGATCGATCCTGGAGAATGTTCCATGAGCACTTGAGAAAAATGTGTATTCTGTTGTTTTTGGATGGAATGTCTTATAAATATCAATTAAGTCCATCTTGTTTAATGTACCATTTAAAGCTTGTGTTTCCTTATTTATTTTCATTTTGGATGATCTGTCCATTGGTGAAAGTGGTGTGTTAAAGTCCCCTACTATGAATGTGTTACTGTCCATTTCCCCTTTTATGGCTGTTAGTATTTGCCTTATGTATTGAGGTGCTCCTATGTTGGGTGCATAAATATGTACAATTGTTATATCTTCTTCTTGGATTGATCCCTTGATCATTATGTAGTGTCCTTCTTTGTCTCTTCTAATAGTCTTTATTTTCAAGTCTATTTTGTCTGATATGAGAATTGCTACTCCAGCTTTCTTTTGGTTTCCATTTGCATGGAATATCTTTTTCCATCCCCTTACTTTCAGTCTGTATGTGTCTCTAGGTCTGAAGTGGGTCTCTTGTAGACAGCATATATATGGGTCTTTTTTTTGTATCCATTCAGCCAATTTGTGTCTTTTGGTGGGAGCATTTAGTCCATTTCCATTTAAGGTAATTATCGATATGTATGTTCCTATTCCCATTTTCTTAATTGTTTTGCTTTCTTTATTGTAGGTCTTTTCCTTCTCTTGTGTTTCTTGCCTAGAGAAGATGCTTTAGCATTTGTTGTAAAGCTGGTTTGGTGGTGCGGAACTCAGCTTTTGCTTGTCTATAAAGGTTTTGTTTTCTCTATCAAATCTGAATGAGATCTTTTCCGGGTAGAGTCATCTTGCTTTTAGGTTCTTCCCTTTCATCAGTTTAAATATATCATGGCACTCCCTTCTGGCTTGTAGAGTTTCTGCTGAGAAATCAGCTGTTAACCTTATGGGAGTTCCCTGGTATGTTATTTATCATTTTTCCCTTGTTGCTTTCAATAATTTTTCTTTGTCTTTAATTTTTGTCAGTTTGATTACTATATGTCTCAGTTTGTTTCTCCTTGGCTTTATCCTGCCTGGGACTCTCTGCACTTCCTGGACTTGGGTGGTTATTTCCTTTCCCATGTTAGGGAATTTTTCAACTATAATCTCTTCAAATATTTTCTCGAGTCCTTTCTTTCTCTCTTCTCCTTCTGGGACCTCTATAATGCGAATATTGTTGCATTTAGTGTTGTCCCAGAGGTCTCTTAGGGTGTCCTCATTTCATTTCATTCTTTTTTCTTTATTCTCTTCCATGGCAGTGCATTCCACCATTCTGTCTTCCAGGTCACTTATCCATTCTTCTGCCTCAGTTATTCTGGTATTGATTCCTTCTACTGTATTTTTCATTTAAGTTATTGTATTGTTCATTTCTGTTTGTTTGTGTTTGTTCTTTAATTCTTGTAGGTCTTTGTTAAACATTTCTTGCATCTTCTAGATCTTTGCCTCCATTCTTTTTCCAAGGTCCTGGATCATCTTCACTATCATTATTCTGTATTCTTTTTCTGGAAGGTTGCCTATCTCCACTTCATTTAGTTGTTTTTCTTGGGTTTTATCTTGTTCCTTCATGTGGTACATAGCCTTCTGCCTTTTCATCTTGTCTATCTTTCTGTGAATGTTGTTTTTGTTTCACAGGCTGCTGGATTGTAGTTCTTCTTGCTTCTGCTGTCTGCCCTCTGGTGGAAGAGGCTATCTCTAATTAATTCTTTTTTCAGCTGGATTTTGAGCCTGCAGTCTGCTTTCATATATCTATCTGGGCTAAGAAAATCTATACAGGTACGTTATAAGCTTTCCATTAGGGTTAGCCATAATTTGAATGTTATTTCTAATATTAGTTCCTAATATTATGGTGGAAATTTGAATTGTTTTTTCCTTTTGAAGTAATTTTTACAAATAAAATCAACATAAATAAAGTTCAAATTAAATAAAAGACAGTTTTCTAGGTCAAAACCCTGCTTTATCCTTCCATATTGCCAGACAATATTCTTCAGAAAGTTGGTTACTGGGTAGAGCTACTGAGAGATGGAATATTTGAGAAAGGACACTTCCTGGAGCGGGACTTTTGAAGACAGCTGATGTGGCCTCTGGAAGTTCACTGAGCACCTAAAGGAGTGCTTGGCATCTGCTCCTTCAGAGCTGGGAAAATTCAGGCAGGTCCAGAGCCTCCAGGCAGGAACTAGCAGTTATTCCCTTGTCTATATTTACCCAGAAACCAGCCTTCCAACCCACACTTGACAGGTATTTGGAGATATGTGTCTTGCTGAAGCAGTACAATGCCAGTATAATTGGCCAAATAAGAATTTCCCCATTAAGTATTTTTGGGTACAACCAGCTTTATCAAAAGCATAAGATACCCTTGGAATCTGAAGCTTTTACCCTTGAAATTTCAGATTTTTGCAAGCACAGAATGTTCAAGTTCATGGCTTCATTATTTTGCTAAAGGAAAAACTGGGTGCAGTGGCATTGTGAGGATGGTGTGCATGAGAGGAGCACCTGAGCACTAGATCCTGCTAGCCACTGGGCATCTGCATTATAGCGTGGCTTACCAATCAATGTCCTTCACCAGTGTCAAGGTTCTGCTGGATTTTTAAACTACCTATCGTATGCTCTATATTCCAGGGAGTAGAAGAATATAAACATATAAGACATTCTCTTTGCCATCAAAGAATATTTATTTTCATTAGACAGACAAGATGGAGTTAATAAGATGGCCAACAACACCCAAGATAACATGACTAAGAGCTGAAGGAGTTCTATAAGAAAATGCCAGAAAGTCAAGGGACCTGTGAGTAGTTATAGAGGAGCGAGGTTTTGAATCCCATCCTGAAAAAATATATAGAATTGGGGCAGATGAGAAAGCAAGGGAGGGTGGGGGAGGATTCCAGCAAAAGGGGAAGTTGGAATAGGAAGATAGTACCAGATAAAGGAACTAATTTAGAATGTGTATGGTGTAGAGGACAGAAAAAAAAAAAAGCCTTTTGTGGCAGAGTTAATAAAAAGCAAAATTTTTCATAGGAGAATAGAGGAAAATAGCATTGAGTGGCTTCGTGTTATGCCAGACATTTTTACATCATTATTCCACATAATCTTTTTTTTTAAAGATAAATCTACATGAAGAAAAGATCACTATCATCCCCATTTCACAGATGAATATGCAAATGAGACTCAAGGAGTAAAGTAACTTGACCAGCTGGGATTTACAGCCAAGTCTTCTGATTTTCAACTTTTATCATGATAGGCAGTACTTTTTCTAATTGCACCTCATGGAGAAGGCAAGACTTGAGCTAGTCCCCTAAAAACAGGTACGTATTTGAAGTACTAGTTATTAAACTACTGAGTGGCAGGAACCCATTGCCCAGCAACTAGTAGATGCTAAATAAATATTCATTACATGAGTGAATAAATTAATAAATACCTAAGCAGAGAACACATTCTGGGAACGGAAATGGTTTAAATAGACAATAAGGAGAAATTATATAACTTATATTGGGCTATGTTATGAAAGATACAGGAGATCAAGCTGAAGAACTGGACTTTATTCAACGAAGAATGCAGGTTGCAAAACGGAATTTTTTTAAATGGAGCTACAGAGGAAACGGGGTATTTTATCTAATGGTTGTTGGTTTGTTACTGAGTCCAAGCTCGTTCTGCCTGCTGCACGACAGGCCAGTAAATCGGGAGATGAGGTGTTGAGGCAAGGAATACAGCTTTATTTGGAAAGCCCGCAGACCAAGAAAATGGCAGACTAGGTGTCTCCAAAAAACCATCTTGTCGGGATTTGATGTCAATTTCTTTTATAGAACAGAGACGGGGAGGAGATGAGGAAGGAAAGTAAAAAAGGCATAAGATTTGCAAATGTCCCCTAGAATGGCCAGCCTCGGGGAGGGGATGTGTTAATTTCTTCTTTCTTGCAGACATCCACAGGTGGACAGGGTCAGGATGCTTCCCTGAACAAAGGCACGTTGGTTTAACATTCAGGCAGAGGGGCAGGGTTCCCCTGAGGCAGGCCATTATGTATAGACAGTATCCTTTTAGTGAACAAAAGCAGTGGAAAGCAAAGGTTAAAGTAAAAGAAACAGATCCAACATGTAGTCAGATTTGGTTCTTCCCTGTTACAGGTTCACAACCTCAGGAGTTCCCTGGGTGAAATTTGAAACTGGCTCCCACACACAGAAAGCAAAGAGAGACTGAAGAAAGGAAGATCACTCCAGACTGGTAGGTGGCAGATTTGATAAGCAAGGGAACTTACATATGAGGCTTGTCTTGGGCGACCACAAGGTGAGTAGATCTCTGCACCTGCCCCCAGAACCTTGTTTATACAGAGGTCTTAACTGGGTTCAGTCAAACTCACATGTCCAGTCCACGTGATCTCAACAACACAGGCTCTCTCAAGGCTGCATCCTTGAAAATGGCTCCAGCATTGGGAGCAGTGGGCAGAACATACATTCCAGGGATAGGGGAGGAGTGAGGAGCCTCTGATTGCCCAGGTCCAGTTCATGGGTCAACCAGCAGTCATGTCCTCTCATGACCTCCTCCAACAATGGTTTAAACTAAGTTGCCATTGCATTGACTGAGAGGAATAATTGTTTATGTATCTTATGTAAATATCATGGACTTTTATATCTAGAGGAGGAGAAAGACAAGGAGGACAAGAAGAAGAAAAGAAAGAAGGAGGAGGGGGAAGAGAAGGAGGAGGAGAAAGAGGATGATGGGAAAGAGGAGGAGGAGAAGGATGGTGGGGAGGAAGAAAAAGAGGAAGAGAAGCAACAGCATGAGACAAACCACTTGCTTCTCTTTGGAAGATATTATTACAGACATACTCAACAGATGTAAAATTACTCTGAGAAATTGCTTATATAAGCTTATAAATGCTTACCCTCAAGTTCTGTATGCATGTCATTAGACTGGTAGCAAGCAGATCCCAGACCGGCATTGCCCTGTGGAGTACATTTTGGGTAGCCCTGGTCCATAGAATGGAGCCATTCAAAATGATGTGCCTTAAATTCAAACTTTTTATCATATCAACAATGTCATTCAGCAAGTTTTCAAACTAAAAGTCATCTGTAAAGTATGTCATAATATATGTTTATATTTATGAGATATCTAAAAACATTACAGAGGAGATACAACGGAAGAGGGAAAGTGGTAGGAAGAGAAGTAGAATGAGCCAACAATTTCATAATTACACCAAAATATATTTCAATAAGGCTTTATTCATAAAACATTACAACCAAGTATGAAAATTCTACTGAGGAGAGAATAAGAGAACATTGAGTATAATTTCACCAAGTGAGCGTTTGATGAGAGTTTAGTTTTTACACAAGTAATAATGTCCTCAACGGTGAAAATTGTCAAGCATTTCAATGTGACATTTGTCACACCGAGAAACTCTGCTAGTGGCCTAGCATCATGGGACTTACTCTTGTCTATTTGAGGAAGTCAGCCAATTCCAAGTCAATTTCAAGTCAACCCAAGATGTAACTATTCTTCTAATAACAGAGCCCCAAATTCCAAAACATGACCATGTGACTAACCTAACCACAGAATGCCAAAAACTTCAAGCCAGTAAGGCTCAGGAATTTAAGTACCAAAGAGTACCAAACCACAGCATTATTAATAAAATATAAAACAGTCCTCAAGTTATACTTAGGTTGTATTTCAAAACTTTGTTAGCTGGCTCTTTAGAACTCAGAACATATTTCCCAAGACGGTGATCTTTTAAACTAACAAAAGACTATATACCTTTGAGTAGAATTGTTGGTTCATAATCTATGTATATGTTCAGCTTTAATATATAATATATACCAAAAAATTATCTTCAAGAGGGGTTGTCCTAATGTACACTCCAGCCAGCAGTGTGTGAGTTCCAGTGAATAATCTTTTTTTTTTTTTTTTGCGGTGCACAGGCCTCTCACTGTTGTGGCCTCTCCCGTTGCGGAGCACAGGCTCCGGACGCACAGCCTCAGCGGCCATGGCTCACGGGCCCAGCCGCTCCGCAGTATGTGGGATCTTCCCGGACCGGGGCACGAACCCGTGTCCCCTGCATCGGCAGGCGGACTGTCAACCACTGCGCCACCAGGGAAGCCCGAATAATCTTTTTTATTGAGCATTTAGTATGTGCCAGACACCGTGTAAGTGCTTTTCATGTGTAGTTTTATTTGATCTTCACAACAACTCAGTGAGGTGGGTATTACTGTTTCTCTATTTCTAGGTTAGGTGAACTTGCCCCAGTCATATAGCTAAAAAGAGGCAGAGCCAGGATTGGAGCCCATGTCCAATGCTGTAAGCCACTAAGCCTTCCCTGAGAAAGACTTCAGTGCATCCAGAGCAAACACATATGAAAAATACCCCTCAATGCAGTAAAGGAAGAGCTGCATTTAGTTCTGCACATCAGTCAACGGTCAGCTCTGCATGGGGATATGCCTGAGGGCTGATGGGAGCAGACACAAGCCTTCCAGATACAGTTAGCATGGGAAGATGATTCAGAGATTTGGAAAGAGGGGAAGGATGGCTTAGGCAAGGCTGGGAGGTGGAAAACACACAAGTGAGGTCAAGAGCTCTGTGACTGGGCCTTCCCTGGTGGCGCAGTGGTTAAGAATCCACCTGCCGATGCAGGGGACACGGGTTCGATCCCTCGTCTGGGGAGATCCCACATGCCGCCGAGCCCATGTGCCACAACTGCTGAGCCTGCACTCTGGAGCCCGCGAGCCACAACTACTGAGCCCATGTGCTGCAACTACTGAAGTCCATGTGCCTGGAGCCTGTACTCTGCAACAAGAGAAGCCACCGCAATGAGAAGCCCGCGCACCACAACGAAGACCCAACGCAGCCAAAAAAAAAAAAAAAAGAGCTATGTGACTGGGCTTGCTCTGTGCTCTGCACTTGCAGCCTCATGCATATATGACTTCCTGAGAAGTGAGTTGTCTGACTTTCTGGAGCTTTCCCCAGAATACTACAGACACCACGATTCTGAATGAAAAAGTGATTTTCACACACATTTCACCTTGGGGAGAAAATTTCTGTTATATCTTCCTGGAATTCCACCCTTTGTTCTTTGGTTCTGTTTGTTGTTTCTAAGTGGAATTTTCTTCCTCTCTTTCTCATTCCCCTGGTGCTGGTCTATCCTCCCACTCTGATGGGAATTCCTCTTAAAATTCTGGCAGTCTCTTTGATGAGCTGAGCCCGGTAAAGCCTGGGAAGTGTGCTCTGAGCCTCTGGCTGTCTGACCACCTTCCCACAACCCACAAGTGGAGTGTGTCTGTGCACAGATCATCGGTATCTTCCCCTCTTTGAGATCCAAGTTGGCCTGGCCTTACTCTCTGGGTGGACATGTGTCTGAGCCAGCTCAGAGTATTGCATTTTCGGTCCAAATTTCCACCTCTGAGGTCACAATTTTCACTATCTAAATACAAAAATGAGAGCCCCCTTTCTGCACTGAGTTTAAGTTATCACCAGTCAGATCCTCTGAGAGTTTCCATGCTGGGGGGATGCTTGCATTCTCTCTCATCTCTTATTTGTTCCATCATCTTTTCTCCAAGCTCCTCCTCAGATCATCATTATGGTCATCTGTGCCTTGTCACCCTCCCTGGGCCTGCTGTCCCCTTCAGCATGGACACAGCCCCTCTTCCCCATGCCCCAGGTCATCACAATCACAGAGCTGATGTGAGTAGCAGGTTTAAGGAGAAGATTAGAGCACAGAAGAGGAAACAACTTACAACTGACTATTAAGGCTCTCTTGTAACATTTCCTGACCATATCAGCCCGATGTCCTTTCCTGGCTGTTTCTCTTCTCAGACCCTTATCCTCAACATCTGTGGTACTCTTCCCTCTCCTCTTGCCTGTATTTTCCCTTATGCTTCCCCAAGTTCAGAGGCCTTTGAACACTTCCTGGGGACCACCAGGAAAAATAGGAAATTCCTATTACTTTATTACACAGATCGATTTACTGGTAGTTTCCTTTGCCTCCAGTTCCCATTTCATAATCTTGAATTTTCAGAATCAAAATATCATAAGTGGTATCCTTAAAAGAAAACTATGCACTCTAGGCTTCCAACTTCGGCAGCAGCCCAGATCTCTGAACGTTTTAAACAACTTCAAAGCTTCTGACTCAGGTTTTATTAGTATCATGGTGAAAGCACCTGTGCTTTCCTCTTCCGGGAGTCTGTAGGTGGAAGGAGAGCAGTTCTCAAGCTAGTCTCTCCCTTACCTGGTCAAACATCAGAGCCGGGGCTTTTTTCTGCTCTTTCATGGGTAAAAGTACTTCTCGAGGACATGGTCTCAGAGATGAATCATGTCTCTGGCATCAGACAAAAGCTCAAGTTAAGGATTGGCCACATCAAAGGATGCACAAAATTCTCCTCTCCACTATTTCCACCAGGAAAATAAGGCACCTCTAGATTATGCAGCCAACACAAATAGGCAGCAAACACATGGCGAGTCAAACTGAAGAACAAACTCTTGTCGTATACAAAAGAATATTCCAGAGATCTGAAACACAGTTCTAACTTCAAGGTGCATAATATTTACACATCAGATATTTAGATCCTATTTCCTGTGGTCCCTGTGAAAGAAGCTTTTTTGTTCCCCTACTCTATGCCAAGAGTGTAATTCTCAGAATGGTCCTGGGAGTTGAGGTTATTACTCTCACCTAACAAGCAGTGTAACTGAGGCCCACAGAGGTTAAGATTTTTGCCTAATTTAACACAAATTAGTGCCAGAAGAATGGTTAAAATCTTGTTCTTCAGATTCCAAGTCCCTAGCAATTTGTGTTTCCCCAAAATACAGAAGATACTAAGTCAAACATCCAAGTGGCAATCTACCTCTTAGTGTTTGCCTCTTGCCTCAAATCCTCCAAAAACTACATCAAATGAGGGGACATAAGGGGCAATGAGAAAATAAAATATGAAGACAGCTTTCTAAGGCAGCAGAGAGGAACATGAAAAACAAATACAACATTAAATATTTCAGCCTCTGTTATTAAGTATACTGGTAGCCTATTAATTGATAAAAGTATTTGAATTATTAATTATTCTTTGGAGAAATCTATTTGTTTACTGCTCTGCCTCTCCAGGATAGGGAGAACACCTTTTTTTTTTTTTTTAAATCACAAAATGCTGGAATGTTTTAGCTTCAGGAATCTTATGAAGGAAGGGCAGGATTTCCAGCCCAAGTCTCATAGCCTGAGTGAGGAGAATACAAAGTGAAAAATGAGAAGTAAGTATCAGTACACAGGGGTTGTATTTTTCTAATTGGTAACCCGAGACAAGGCAGTTTCAAACTCTCCCAGACAAACTGTTAAAGGTCCAGACACAAACAGGATTTGGGAGCATGAAAGAGCAGCCCACAGGCTGTCTGGATCCCATTGGAGCTACTGTTGTCAACGTACTATCATTATAAGGGGTTCATGCTTCACTGCGGAAGGGCCCTGGGTGATATCTGTCCCACCCTCTCTCGTTCACCAAGCAATGAAGATTAGATATTACACCTGCAAACCCACAGGTTGTTAGAGTCTAGAACTCAGACCCCACCTAAATTCCCAGAACCCAAAAGTGAAAAGATGAATTGCTATGTGGGTGGAGGTGGGAGGGAAAGTGGCAGTGGCTGCAGCAGGAGCTCACAGCTCTAGACAGCCCTGTTGATCAATGTGCTCTCTCCCACCTTTACCTTTCTGATGACACACATCTCACAAGCCTCAGTTTTCTCATCTGCATAATGGGAATAATAATTACAGAATTGTTGTTGTGAGAATTAAATGAGACAGTCTATATAAAACACATATCACAATGCCTAGTTCACAATAAGCAATAAATTAATGGTTGGTATAATATTAAAATAATTAATAATTATTTTTATTTCCCTTTTACAGTCCTGAGGAATTGTTTCATGTTGCAGTGTTACCCATCTTATTACCCAGTGCTAGGAAACAAGATATCTGAGTTCCAGTCCTGGTCTTCTGCTAATGAACTCTGAGTTCTTGGATGGCTTGCTTCATCTTTCCAGAATGACTAAATCTCAGTCTCCATGTGCCAGAAATTCTAATAAATAGCATTGATGAAATAATCCCCCTCCAAAAATCTTGTCTTAGTCTCTATTCTAAATAAATATTGAAATTACTGTTGAATTTTAATAATGTATATGTAGACTTGAAGTTAGCATATTTTTATTACTTATCTTTAATAGATATTGTGTCCCACATAGAATTTAATTTAGAGAACTTTTCGCTGAAGTTAACTGTGGACTAATGAGGACTCAGCTACACACATACCCTTAAAAGTAAGTCCATAACAGTTCATGCTCACTATGGTAAAATTCGCTTTGCCAATTTCTATAGCACTACTGATTCCTGTATTTAAACAGTAGATTTGAGATAATCAAAATATGGGATTATAAAAATAAGAAAACAGAATTTGAATTCCATCATTTCTGTCATTCCCTGTGACCATGTGGAGTTTTTTGGTATTTTAAAATTTTCAACTGTAGAGACATATGAAAGATGATAAATTCAATCCCAAAGAAACAGACATGGACAGCACTGTGATTTCTGGAAATTAATGTGAAATGGGATTTTTTATGACTCTGACAAAATTATCCCTAAGTTTAAGATTTTTCCTATTTGTATGTTGGTTGCTCCATGTGAAAGAAAACTTTAAAATTAAATTAATAAGACGTGTTCTTTATGAAATAATGCCATTTGCAGCAAAATGGATGCAACTAGAGATTATCATACTAAGTGAAGTAAGTCAGAAAAAGATAAATACCATACGATATAACTTATATGTGTAATTTAAAATATGGCACAAATGAACGTATGTACAAAACAGAAACAGACTCACAGACATAGAGAACAGACTTGTGGTTGTCAAAGGGGAAGGGAGTAGGGGAAGAAAGGACTGGGAGTTTTGGGTTAGCAGATGCAAGCTATTATATACAGAATGGATGAATGACAAGGTCCTACTGTATAGCACAGGGAACTATATTTGATATCCTGTGATTAAACCATAATGAAAAGAATATTAAAAAAGAATGTCCATAAGTGTATAACTGAGTCACTTTGCTGTACAGCAGAGATTTGCACAGTGTAAATCAACTATATTTCAAATTTTAAAATTTTTAATAAACAAATAAAATGCAAATCCAAAAAAAATTGTTCTTCAATTAACTATGAGTCAAGATATACTGACAAATTTTAACCCAAATGTGCAAAGATCAATTACAATGAAGTTCAGGCTGAAAAAAAAAACTTTAACATTCATTACGATGTTCAGTAACTGAAAATTTCACTTTCTGCATTTCCTTTCCAGTCAGTATTCTTATTCATTTTGTTTCCTGATTATGACAAAATAATTTTGTCATACAGAGAAAGGGGGTGTTAAAAACAATGACTCACTCCATAGGCCATAAACACTAGGTTTACTCCTGTTCTGTCAACCAGAGATAAGGGGGTCGGGCTGTTTTCAGAGTTGGAAAGGGTGGTCCACGGGGAAACGCTAACCTAAAGGCATGTTTTCTTTGAACTGCAGGGTGTTGGGTCACACAGTATTGTTATTTATTTGTTTACTTATTATTTAAATTATTTAAATAAATATCATTTTAAAATCAGGATTTTCTGGATATATGCCCAGGGGTGGGACTGCAGGATCATATGGTAGCTGTATTTTTAGTTTTTTAAGGAACCTCCATACTGTTCTCCATAGTGGCTGCACCAAGAAAACCATAATTCAATAAGATACATGCACCCCAACATTCATTGCAGCACTATTTACATTAACCAAGACATGGAAGCAACCTAAATGTCCACTGACAGTTGAATGGATAAAGAACATGTGGTATATATTATGCACAATGGCATATTACTCAGCCATAAAAATATGAAATAATGTCATTTGCAGCAGCATGGAATGACTGAGAGATTATCATACTAAGTGAAGTAAGTCAGAAAGAGAAAGACAAATACCATATGATATTACTTATACATGGAATCTTGAAAAAAATGATACAAATGAACTTATATACAAAACAGAAATAGATCCACAGACCTAGAAAACAAACTTATGGTTAGCAAAAGGGAAAGGGGGAGGAGAGATAAATTAGGAGTTTGGGATTAACATATACACACTACTATATATAAAATAGATAACCAACAAGGACCTACTGTATAGCACAGGGAACTATACTCAATATTTTGTAATAATCTATAAGGGAAAAGAATCTGAAAAAAAATGATATATATGTATTTACAACTGAATCACTTCGCTATACACCTGAAACTAACATAACATTGTAAATCATCTATACTTCACTAAAATAAAATAAATAATAAATATAACTGGAATTCAGCAGATTAGGAAATGGTAAAAAAAAAGGGGGGGGGTTAATTTATGCCCAGCACTGTAAAGCCTTTTAGAAGCCATTAGTGACATTATTAAAATAAACACTATGGAAAATGATGCACAAAAATCAGAATTTTCATGTTGTATTAAAAATTCCTGAAATCTCTGAAAAAAATCTGGTAACAATATGCTGCCTCTTAACTGGAGGATCAGAGAGGCCAAGTAATTACCCCCACATTACTGAAACCAGCACGCCAGATATCCTGAGTAGAATTCCCAGGTCTTTCCCAATGTACTACTGGCCTATCGTGTGTGTGTGTGTGTGTGTGTGTGTGTGTGTGTGTGTGTGTGTGTGTGTGTGTGTGTGTGTGTGTGTGTGTAAGAGAGAGAAGGCATCATGGCAGGTGTCAGTGCAAGGGGCAGGAGGCGTCCAGAGAGGACTCCATTTCAGCATATTGAGAGGACTTTATTTTGAAGAGGAATAATACTGTATCAAGTTCTGGGTCATATTCTCTCTCCTTCACCCGCCAAGCACATATCTATAGCTGCACTTATTGAGCACCTGTGATGTAATACTGACTCTTCTAAAAGGTGATGGTGGGGGTAAGTTGTTAAACCAACACGACATACTACTTTCGGTTTCACAGCCTTTTGTCTACAAACTTGATGAATATACACTGGACTCGTGATTGTTATTTTTCAGAAGTGGAGAGAGGCCTAGGAGAGATCATGGCAGTGAGAACAAAGGTGGCTCTATCCTTGCCTCTATGTAATTGTCATTGTCAATGTCCCTTGCTTTTCCAAGATTAAGTATAGCAAAAACTTACTGGACATGGAAGAACAGCTGGATTTGGGCATCTTTTCCTGAGAAGAGTGGTCCAGATTGTGGGTATCCAAACTGAGTGTGCCGGTTGAATTGAAATAAAATAGAATTTTCAATAGAATTGCTTGATGAACCCCCTTCATTACCACCCCCAGCTCCTGATCCTTTCAAGAAGACTAATTTTTTTTTTAACGGAAGTATACTTGATTTGCAATATTGTGTTAGTCGCCGGTGTACAGAAAAGTGATTGTTATATACATATTTTTTCAGATTATTTTTCATAATAGGTTATTACAAGATAATGAATACAGTTCCCTGTGCTATATAGCAAATCCTTGTGTGTTTTGTTTTGTTGTTTTTGTTTTGTTTTGCAAATCCTTGTTGCTTATGTGTTTTCTGTACAGTAGTGTGTATCTGTTAATACCATAGCCCTCATTTATCCCTCCCCTGCTCCCTTTCCCCTTAGCTAACCACAAGTTTGTTTTCTATGTCTGTGTGTCTGTTTCTGTTTTGTATATAGAGTCACTTGTAATGTTTTTGAGATTACACATGTAAGTGATATATTTGTCTTTTTCTGTCTTACTTCACTTTGTATGATATTCTCTAGGTCCATCTATGCTGCTGCAAGTGGCAATATTTCATCTTTCTCTGGCTGAGTAATATTCCATGGTATGTATGTATCACTTCTTCTTAAACCAATCATCGGTTGAGGGGCACTTGGTTTGTTTCCATGTCTTGACTATTGTAAATAAGGCTGCTATGAACACTGGTGTGCATGTATTTTTCCGAATTAGAGGTTTCGTCTTTTCCAGATATACGCCTAGGAATGGGATTGTTGGATCATATGGTAGCTCTATTTGTAGTTTCTTAAGCAACCTCCATACAGTTTTCCATAGTGGCTGAACCAATCTGCAGTCCCACCGAAAGTGTAAGAGGGCTCCCCTTCATCCACACCCTCTCCAGCATTTATTATTTGTAGACATTTTGATGATGGCCATTCTGACAGGTGTGAGGTGATACCCCTCTGTGGTTTTGATTTGCATTTCTCTGATAATTAGCGATGTGGAGCATCTTTTCATGTGCCTGTTGGCCATTTGTATATCTTCTTTTGAGAAATGCCTACTTAGGTCAAGGAGACTAATTTAGGAACCAGTGTACTGGTAAAACTAAACTGTATTTTTAACATTGCTTCTCTTTATTGGGCAAAGGAAATGTTCTTTCAAGTACAAAAGTGAAGTGAAAACATAGGGAGTGTAGTGGAAGAAATATTTTCTGAAATTTATTTTTGTTTCTTTTGCTTCAAAACCCCCCATTTTGTTATCCTAGGCTATTTGGAGCGTGTATCTGCCGGGAAGAGATTGTGATATCCCTGAAATGTAACAAGGAAAATTTCAGGTTCTAAAATTTAAAATAGCAATATGAGCCAGGCTACTGTCTTCATAGAGGTTTCTCAGAGTTCCCATATTTCTCTGCACTGCCATATCCACAACTGACCTAAATTAAAGGACCAAAAGCCCCCAAGATCTCAGTTACTTATCACATGAAAGTTTACTCCTTGCTCATATGAGATCTACTATGGTCCAGTTGCTCTCCAGGGCTGCTGCCTTCTCAGTAATTCCAGTCTGCTTCCATCATGTGGTTCCACCATCTCAATACAGGGCTTAATCATCTTTTCAGCCAAGCATGTCACTGCCATCCTCCACTGAGGATCCGGAGTTCAGTCTCTCAGCTTCAGTTTTCCACAGAATATACTATCACAGAGTTGCCTAGCTGCATGGTGATAGGGAGGACACATGGGCTTTTGCTACTCCTCAATGAGAACTTCAAAGAAGCCTTACTTTTTCATTGCTCCTGGCCTGTAGTTTTACATGGTGCTTCAAATTTCAGAATCTTACTGAAATTCTGTAGGGGACAGCTAGAGGGAAGAGAGATGTGGTTTGATTCTCCAAAATGTTTCCTTCTGCATCTAAACTATCATTTTCAATTTCCAAAATTTATTCTGAGTTTGGCCACTTCTGTGCATTCTCAACACTATGGCCTAAGTCAGTAACCATCGATTCTCACCTGTATTACTTAGATGTTCTATCTACTTCTCCTGCCCCCAAGGGGTCCACAGAACACTTAAGGTGATTAGTTAAATATGCAAATTATATCATGTCAAATGCTGTTTTCAACTTCCAATGCCTTCTCATTTCAAGCTGAAAAAACTCAAATATTTAACATGAGCTACAAGATGCTGCCTCTCCCTTCTCTAGCCCCAGATACAAATGAGCTTCCTCTCTATCCACACAAAAGCAACAAGCTCTATGTTAGGGCTGGAACTCAGACTTGAACTTTTAAACAAACGAGGTGGTATCTTCTCCAGGCTTGTCCATCCACCAGAAGGATTCCACTCTTGTCAGCATTTTGGAGCCAAAGGAAATCCAGTATTTCCCAGAGGAGACGGCTCTCTGAGCCAAGTCCTGCCTCAGTCTGCAGCTCTGTGAGTTTCCTCTGTTGGGGGTATAAGTGCCTGAGACCTCTCTAGATTCCCACACTTGAGTGCATGGGTGGCTTCTCACCTCACTGTAGCAGAAAGTCTCTTCATGGAAGTTTCCAAGCCAAACCTAAAGAAAGTACAAAATATTGAAAATAAGTGGATGACAGAACAAACTGATTTAACATCAAGTAAAAGAAAATTGTATAGCAATCTTAATTTCAAAGTTTGAATTTAAGGGCAAAAAGTACACTCTTTTGGTAGGCATGTAAACTGGTGCAGCTATGGTGCATACTATGGAAAACAGTATGGAGGTTCCTCAAAAATTGTAACTAGAACCACCATATGATGCTGCAGTCTCACTTCTGGGTATATAGCTAAAGGAAATAAAAACAATATCAAGGAGATATCTGCCCTCCCACATTCACAATGGATAAGCTATGGAAACAACCAACATGTCCAGTGATGGTTGAATGGATACAGAAGATGTGGTACATAGATACAATGGAATACTACTCAGCCATAAAAAGAATGAAATTTTGTCATTTGCAACAATATGGATGGTCTTGGAGGATATTATGTCCAGTAAAATAAGACAGAGAAAGACAAATATGGCGTGGTATCACTTATATGTGGAATCTTAAAAAAAAAAAAAGAGTAAAACTTACAGAACCAGAGTAGAAAAGTGGTTGCGGGGGAGGGCAGGGAAGGGAGGGTAAAAGGGTACACAGTGAAAAAAGTCTCAGGAGCTAATGTTAACCATGGTGATTATAGTTGATAACAACGTGATGTATAGTTGAAATTTTCCAGAAGAGTAGGATTTAAATGTTCTTACCAAAAAAAGTAAATATATGAAGGAAATGTGTTAATTAACTAGATGGGGGGAATCCTTTCACAATGTATAGCAAATCACCATAAAGTTGACTGAATATTTTACAATTTTAAAAGTCAATTATACAGCAATAAAGCTGAAATTTAAAAATAAAGAATTAGGACAAATCATAAGACAGAAAAAGAGGAATATCTAATTGAACAGTAAAGACATTAAGCAAGCTTGAAAAGAAAGGAGTTAAGCACTCAACTCAAGAAATTGGGTGGCTTAACCCAAAAGAAAAATTAGGGAAAGGAAAACAATGATATAAGCTGAAACAATTACAAAAGAAAACATAACACCCAATAGAAATGATGACTGAAACCAAAATGCAATTTGTAGACCATTAAAAGTGTAAAAACATAAACATAAGAGAAAAGAGAGAAAAGTACAAGCATATCACGTTATAATAAAATAGGGGACGCAAATAAAAATCTACCATTATAGAAAGAGTGCCTATGTAAACAAAATCAGGAAAAAAGTACAGAACACAAATATACACATCCTTAACAAGCATTATCCTTAATGTGTAAATACCTGAAACATTCTCATTAAAATCTAATCATTAATTTGCATTGATAGACAAATTATTAGAAATATAGGGTTCACTCAGAATGGGAGAAAATATTTGCAAATGAAGCAACTGACAAAGGATCAATCTCCAAAATTTACAAGCAGCTCATGCAGCTCAACATTATAAAAACAAACAACCCACTCCAAAAATGGGCAGAAGACCTAAATAGACATTTCTCCAAAGAAGATATACAGATTGCCAGCAGACACATGAAAGAATGCTCAACATCGTTTATCATTAGAGAAATGCAAATCAAAGCTACACTGAGATATCATCTCACACTGGTCACAACGGCCATCATCAAAAACTCTACAAACAATAAATGCTGGAGAGAGTGTGGAGAAAAGGGAACCCTCTTGCACTGTTGGTGAGAATGTAAATTGATACAGCCACTATGGAGAACAGTATGGAGGTTCCTTACAAAACTACAAACACAACTACCATACGACCCAGTAATCCCACTACTGGGCATATACCCTGAGAAAACCATAATTCAAAAAGAGTCATGTACCAAAATGTTCATTGCAGCTCTATTTAAAATAGCCCGGAGATGGAAACAACCTAAGTGTCCATCATCGGATGAATGGATAAAGAAGATGTGGCACATATATACAATGGAATATTACTCAGCCATAAAAAGAAACGAAACTGAGCTATTTGTAATGAGGTGGATACACGTAGAGTCTGTCATACAGAGTGAAGTAAGTCAGAAAGAGAGAGACAAATACCGTATGCTAACACATATATATGGAATTTAAGAAAAAAAAATGTCATGAAGAACCTAGGGGTAAGACAGGAATAAAGACACAGATCTACTAGAGAATGGACTTGAGGATATGGGGAGGGGGTAGGGTAAGCTGTGACAAAGCGAGAGAGAGGCATGGACATATATACACTAACAAACTTAAGGTAGATAGCTAGTGGGAAGCAGCCGCATAGCACAGGAGATCAGCTCGGTGCTTTGTGACTGCCTGGAGGGGTGGGATAGGGAGGGTGGGAGGGAGGGAGACACAAGAGGGAAGGTATATGGGAACATATGTATATATATAACTGATTCATTTTGTTGTAAAGCAGAAACTAACACACCATTGTAAAGCAATTATACTCCAATAAAGATGTTAAAAAAAACACACACACACATTCTTAAATTGCATCTACTAGAACTGTTACAATTAGAAAGACAGTTTCAAATGTTAGCGAAAATGTGGAGCAACTGAAACTCTCATACATTCTTGTAAGAATGTATAATTAGAGAGTCACTTTAAATAACTTCTTTGAAAAATAATGTTATGCAGAATTATGCCCTGTGGCAGAACAATTACACTCCTAGGTATTTACCCAAGAAAGATGGAAACATATGTCCACAAAAACACCTGTACAAAATTGCTCATAGCAGCTGAATCTAGGTAGCCCATATGGGACACAGTCCAGCTGTTTGTAAATAGGAGAATGAATAAGCAATTTGTAGAACAGTCCCATAATAGAATTCTACTCAGCAAGTAAAGGGAAGAAACTATTAACACACACAATAACATAACTAATCTCTAATCGTTGTACTGAGTGAGAGCAGCAAGGCAAATGATGAGGGAAAATCATAAACTTTTCTATGACCGGGAAATCAAACTAAGAAAGGAAAAAAATAGTATGCCCGCTTTGTGGTAGGCCTTTCCCAATGTGCAATGTGCATCTGTATTGTACATTAACCAGACCTCCTCAAACAGGAGGATGTAATCAACCTTTAAGAAAAATGGCTGCTTTATTCAGACACCAACGTTGTAGTTTTAAGGTTATTTTAATTTCTTTTTCATCCCATACAGGGAGCTGTATTGACCAAAACATCTTTGATCAACTTTATGTAGAATGCTAACCTGTCAATATAACACAGAAATTCTTTGTCTCAGAAATGCAAAAAATTGCATCTCTAACTCCTGACCAATGGAACAGTTCTCACAGCTTCTGCAAATCTGTTCCCTGGGTTATAATCCTCAGTTTGACTCAAATAAAATTCTCTTTTCTTTCTTCTTAGCTTGACTGTTATTTGATTTTCCACCAACACACAAAAGAATAGCTACTATCTGATTCCATTTATATGAAGTTCAAAACCAAACTAATCAATGATGACAGATATCAGGAAGTGGTTGCTTCTAGGGGGATATGGTAAAAATTGACCAGAAAGGGGCACCAGAGAACTTTCTGGAGTCACAGAAATGTCCTATATCTTATTTTGAGTGATATAGATACATGCAATTTAAAAAATTTATTGAATTAACTCAAGACCTGTGCATTTTGTTACATGTAAACTCCACCTCAAAATAAAAACACATTTTCTGTCATTTCTTCAGATTTAAGAAAAATAAGAGCTATTTTTCCTTTTTTCCGCAAAAAATAAATAAATAAATAAATAAATTCAATTCTAAATGTAAATTTTTTACTTAGGATGTTTCGATGATAGTCAAGCCCTTATCTCCCTATTGAGTGATACTTCAATATGCCCAACTGTCTATTAGCAACTTCTTGGAATATATCTTAGGCACCTGAAACTCAGTATGTCCAAAACTGAATCTACTTAATGTTAAATATTATGGTAGGAGACATAACATTTTAAAAGACATTAATAAATTATATTCAACTCTTTCAAATTTAACTTTCTTATTAAAAAAAAGTACTATGCAAGAATCTGGGGATTTACTGTGAAATCTCAGATGATAGTTATACACACTGCTTTATTCTTTATTTTTTTTTTTGGTGGTACACGGGCCTCTCACTGTTGTGGCCTCTCCCATTGCGGAGCACAGGCTCCGGACGCGCAGGCTCAGCGGCCATGGCTTACGGGCCCAGCGGCTCCGCAGCATGTGGGATCCTCCCGGACCGGGGCACGAACCCGTGTCCCCTGCATCGGCAGGCAGACTCTCAACCACTGCGCCACCAGGGAAGCCCCGACACTGCTTTATTGAGTAAACCACATAACATTTTCTAAAACGGACATTCGTACTCTTCACTTGAAAATGGCAACAATTTCAAATTCTCATTCAAGTTCTTTGAAAATTACTCCAAGTTATACAGTGGTAGTAAGATATGTAGTATTTTCATACAATGGAAATTACTTGGCAATAAAAAGGAACAATCTACTGATAAATGCAAAACATGTGAATTTCACAGACCCTATGCTTAGTGAAAGAAAATAGACACAAATGATTACATGCTATCAATTCTATCTATATGAATTTCTAGTATAGGCAAAACTAATCAAAGGCGGCAAAAAAAAAAATCAGAAGAATGATTGCCTTGAGAGTGTGTGGAGTTGATTGAGAAGGGGCTTAAAAGTACTTTCTGAAGTGATAGTAGTATTCTATATGCTGATGGGGTTTGAATTACACAGGTGTATGCATTTGTCAAAAGTCAATAAATGTACATTTTGGATTTCTCCATCTCAGTATAGTAAATTTTATTATCTTAAAAAAACTACGAACACAAAGTAGTATGTATTCCTTTTTATTACTAAGAAATTCTATTTCTTCAATGTAGAAAAAGATGAATTTGGATTACATCAAAAACCTTCTTAATACCTCTTTAATTATTGCTTGTATGTATAAGGAAGTTCTCTTTGTTATTTTTATTTTATTGCATGCATTTTTACCTCTGGCATACCTTGTGGAGAAAAGGCACTAAAAGGTGGAACATCTGAAACATTTTCATATCTTGGAGGAGGTGGTTCAAATAATGATGTGTTGAAAATCTAGAGAAACAAAACATAAAAATCAGAGGCAAATGAGGTAAAGTTTCATTACTATAACCAAAAAAGGAAGTGTGTACTATCTCTTTCTGTCAGTAGATGGTTAATGAAGCCTTTGGTATTTTAAAGATACAGATCAAAGAGCCAGCACTGTGCTAGAGGCTATAAGGATTTCATGAGATGATAAACTTAGAGACCCTTAGAGGATGTATAAGCACTAGCTTTTGATTTAGAAGGAAAACTTTAATTCCCAAATAAAAATAACAGCGTACAATATTCTTAGTCACTTATAAAAATGCTAAGATAATTACTTGGGAGCAAATCAATGTTAAATTCACTTTGAACCAAATATAATATAATCTTTTAAGTGTATCACTGACATTGTTTAGTAGGAATCAATTTTTTTTTACGTTCCAAACCACTACCTCTAAAAGAGAGCTCCAAGCTACAGGAAGAAGAAACTGACAGAATTCCAAAGGGAAATAAAAATAATCCACCACTCTAGTGAGATAATCTAACATTCCTTTCCCAGCAATTAATAAAGATTGCAGACAAAATAAGACTACATCAAGGATAAAGGCGATTTTAGCCAAACAATTAACAAACTTGAACTAATGAACAAATATAAGATCATTAAACTCAACAACTGAATACATTGTTTTCAAAGAAACACATTTATAAAAATTGACCACATAATAGGCTATAAAGGAAGCCTCAACAATTGCCAAATGACTAGTGTCATACAAACCACATTATCTGATCACAGTGTAGTTAAGTTAGGAAATCAGATCAAACCAAGAGTGGAATAACTTTTAAATTTGGAATTTTAAAAATACCCCTAAATAGCTCCAAGGCTCAAAGATGAAAACATAGAACTTAGAAAATATTAAGATATTAATGATAACTAAAACACTTCTCCAAACTTGTGAGATCTGGTTGAAGTGGCTCTTAGAAGGAAATTTATGGTTTTAAATACTCATATTAGAAAAGAAGAAAGGTTGAACATCAATAAATTTTCAACTGAAAATGTTACAAAGAACAGCAAAATAGACACCAGGAAGGTAAAAGAGGAAATTATATTAAGAACAAAATTAATGAAACATAAAACATATATACAAGAAATGATTGCCAAAGCTGAAGGTTTATTCTTTGAAAATACAGGTAAAATGGACATATCTCTGTCAATGTCAATAAGAAAAATATATAAGGTAAGCACAAATAAATAATACTAAGAGTTGAAAAAGAGTCGTATCTATAGATGTAGCACAGATTCAAAAATGTAATAAGAAAATACTAGGAAGAACTATGCCAATAATTGAAAACTTAGATGAAATGGAAAAATGCATTTAAAAAATTTATTAAAACTGACATAAGGATGCATTTTTTAAAATCTAAATAGTCCTATAACAATAAAAAAAATTGAATCAGTACTTTAAAATCTCCCACAAAACAAAGTATCAAAACCAACTGCTTTTCCTTTGAGTTTGAAAGATGAAAGTAAAAGATTGTTTAAGTATAACACAACGTATTTCAGAGATTAAAAACTCAGCTCATTTTATAAGGCAGGTCTAATCTAGAAATTATACCCCAATAAGCAAATTGCAGAAATACAAGCCAAACATGCTATGAATATAAACTGAATATATATAGATATATGAGTTGAAAACTCTACTACTAATATTACAAATTTCAAAAATGTAAGATTAGTCTAATATTAGAATATCATTTAATATAATTATCATTGTGAAAAAGAAAAATTATACGCTCATCTCAAAAGATATCCAAAAAAAAGAAAAAATGTGTTGATAAAATTCAACATAAATCCATGACAAAAAGTCTTAGTAAACTTGGAAAGGAAGTGAATTAACGTAACCTGATACAAATATCAAAATTAAGGTGAAACATTGAAAACATTCAAGTCAAGGACACCTGCTATCACCACTCATTTTTCATGTTAAACTATAAGTCCTGGTCCGTGCAGTAATGCAAAGGGTTGTGGGAGATGCGGAGTGACTCTGAGCTGACATTATATTGTACTGACTAGAGCACCAGTTACCTACTTCTGATGCTGATAGAACCTAAAATGAAACAAAATCAACTACTACTCTTCAAAAATTCCCATATCTTCCATCTTTCCCATAATTTTTCTGTGGTCCACATAGGGTACAAATGAAGCTGAATCACTGGGAAAGATTATAAGAAAAACTATACTAAAGTGCAATGAAAATCCATCTAGAGACAAAGTCATCCCATCAGCAAGTCTTTCAGCCAAGGAAGTACTCAAGCTCGTCTCACTTGACTTGCCTTTACAGTAATCTTCAATTTTACAACACCACTGAGCAGGTGGATTTTACATCAAGTTTATGAGTTATTCTAACAAGTAGGAAAAGTTTCTTAAGGTGACGGAAAAGAGTCTTTTGGGTGACTTTATCAAAGGTAGACAATACACCAGTGAGCACTGCTCACTATCCAAAATTCACTAATATAGCTTCAAATTATGTATTCTGAGTATAACTAAAATAATTTTGGTTTACAAATTTCTATTTACTTTTTGTGACATAAAAAAGGCAATGTATATAGTTCAATCCATATGGCACGTTATCGTTAGTAAACAAAGATAAAATAATGCATATAGTATTAAAAATATTTCTTGCAGAATCTATAAAATACTAATCATATTTGTTGCCTGTGGGAAGGGGAACTCCTCTGTGTCATGCAGGAAAGTAAAAGTTTGCAGTTTACCACATAGCTTGGCTATGAATAGTCACAGTAATTAAACTGGGAGATGGGGACACAGTAAAAGAGCATTTGTAGTTGGGGTGAAAATAGAGCTGAACTGTCACAAGGTCAAAAGATAGTGCCTGAGTCTGAAACACAAGCAATACAAGCATGTCATTTAAAGAAACAGAAGTAAATACCAAAAGAATCAACTCAGTGTTGAACAGTGATTGCCTCAGGGAAGGGGGATATAGAGGGGCCCTTTGGAGAACTGTGTGATTCTTTATGTGCAGGTAAAACTTGGGTAAAAATAAAAATGATTCAATGATATAACTTCCAAAAAAGTTAATAAGCTTTTGGCAGCTAACACCATTCAGGAAAATCTCCAAAATGAAACTTCTAAAAGATAGGTTTACATTAAGTGACAGGCTTTAGAAATTTCATAAGTGCTTATAATAGCAAAAGAAACAATGAAATGAAATAATAGCAAAGGTACAGTCAAAATTGGAAGTGAAGAGCAAGGAAAAAAGAAGAGAATTGAAAGTTTGCTATTTTCCTCATTGCACACAATTGCCAAATTTGATAGATCAAATTTGGTTTAAGTATGTGTATTTTTTTAACATTACCAATATTTTATTACATCATTAAATAATCTTCCTAAATATACATTTAAAGACCCCTTAATACTTAATTATATAGATATGACCCTGCTTATTTAATAAAGGTTATGGGACCATAGGAAGTATATCAGTATTCCCCATACCTACCTTAAAAATATTTTTAAAATTTTGAAATAGTTTGATAATATTTTTAAAAGTTAAACTGTATTAACTACTATAATTGAAAATAGTGAATATGGAAACTTTCAACTCATATTAGGAAATTTAGCATGGGATTACATCACTGACTGTAAAACAACATATTAATCATTAAGAAGAGGCTGATTCACTAGTCAATAAGGGGAGGTGATTAAAAATTTATATATACTTAAATCACATGACATTTTTAGTTGACTGATCAAACTGGACATATCTGAAGCTATATGCAATTTAAAAGGCCCAGCTATCCAAAGCACTGAAAGAAGCTATCCAGAGTAAAAGGGGCTACTTTAAATATGGTAGCTGTAAGGCAAATAGGGATGAATATTGAGTTATATTTTATGAGCTTTCATATTGAATATATATCGTGATAAGAAATATCTCAATTACTTGTATTATCTTCTTTCCTAAGTGCCCTAACTAGCAAAGAAGATTGTAAATTCTTTAGTGTAGATATAATTCTATAGTATTTCTCTCCAAATTCTCCTCCTTCCAAATGACCACACCCAAGTTCTGGGCACAGAGCTGAACACATGATCATATGAGATTTAATCATTAAGTACCAATAAAAACCTGCTAGGTCAAACAGCACTTCTCTGAATTTTCTAGCATCTTCAAATCTATGCATGATCTTTTATAGTCCAAACCTTTCAAAAATGTATCAATTTAGTTGCTTAGAAGTTTACTAATGTATCATATTTTATATTAGTGTACAATACTAAAAAATAGCAAATGTCATGAAACATCAATTTTTCAGAATCTTTCCAACATCACATAAATTCAAACATCATAAGAAAGAGTTGGCACCAGTAATAAGATTATAAAAGGCATCATTCACAAGTGTCAATATTGATTTCTATCAGTATTTGGACATGGTAGAGGGCATTCTTTCACATAAGGTATTTCAAAATAGTAGACCAGGGGGACTTATTTTTTCTTTCTTTCTTTTTACCTCATTTCCATCTTCATCAATTACTGAGATGTAGTTGGGATGAGTCTTATTTGGATAGGACAACAGGGCATCATAAAGGGCTAACTCAACAGAAGCCAGGCCAAATTCTTTCCACTGAGATTGAATTTGCTTTGCAAGCTGAAAGTTTTGTTCTGTTCCAGCTAAATGTGGTATCCGTGTAAAATTACTGTTGAACAAAAATTGAAAGTGGTTAGAAATTTTTAGTCAGACTTTATCTTAAATCAACAACCAAATAAGGCTGATTTACATTAAAAAATACTTTGAGGTGTTATACATTAAAAAAGCAAAGTGGGGGCTTCCCTGGTGGCGCAGTGGTTGAGAGTCCGCCTGCCGGATGCAAGGGACACGGGTTCGTGTCCCGGTCCGGGAAGATCCCACATGCCGCGTAGCGGCTGAGCCCGTGAGCCATGGCCGCTGAGGCTGCACGTCCGGAGCCTGTGCTCCGCAACGGGAGAGGCCACAACAGTGAGAGGCCCGCATAATGCAAAAAAAAAAAAAAAAAAAAGCAAAATGGCACTATTATTGCATCAAATAGATTTTCAAGTGTGTTTTGAAATTTTCATGCTCCAATTTATACTCATTCAAGAGAAAAATTAGAAAAAACTGATCTTTGTAGAGAATTGTTACATGCAGTCCTGAAGATGTATCTCTATATATCAGATGAGGAAAGTGTTATATTCTTTCTTAAGAAAGAATGCATGTTTGAACTTTCATGGAATTATCTGTTTACTTCACCTTGTAAAATATAATTGGAAGATAAAAATATTTTCATCCAAAGATCAAGCTGTGACATGCCAAGAACTACTAATAATTACATTTATTTTTAAATACTGAAAGTTAGAGCCAAGTGAGAAACCTTTTGATTAGCAACCATTTTAAAGTGCCTTCTTTAAGGAGTAATCTGAACATACTTACACAAGCTCAAACTGAATCTTTTGTACTGCATTTACTTATTAAGTAAGTATAATACTTAAAATCAACGATGAGAATTAGTCTGACCACAAATATCTTTAACAAATAAACTATGTGGCTAAGATTTTAGCTACCACAAATACTTTCATGAATAGATTAATTTCTCATTTAATATGTCCAGATACTGGTGATTTTATTTGTTTTAAATTTCTCTTTCTTGGAAATTTGTTGTTTCCCTGAAGATTCAGTTCATTGGTATTTTCAAACCCCTTCAAGAAAAAACAAAAAATCCCATACGACAAAGCATCATGTATCATGATAAGACACCGATTTATTTCTAGCTCATGAACTTCTTGAACTTCATGAATTTCTGGTTCTAAATATGTAGATTTTTCTAAACTCAACATACTTCCATCCTGATGGTGATTTAAAAAAAACTAATAGCCAAAATGGCTATTATGATCCCAATTTCAAATGTTTGATTCTATTGTGTATCTTTAAAAAAAAAGGAGGAGGGGGATTCTGGTGATTAATTTTATAATTATATTAAAATCATTTAAATTGTATTTACAAAAATAGTATTAAAAGTCTCATTCAATAAATGTTTTTTTTGCAGTACGCGGGCCTCACCACTGAGGCCACTCCCGTTGCGGAGCACAGGCTCCGGACGCGCAGGCTCAGCGGCCATGGATCACGGGACCAGGGAAGCCCTCATCCAATAAATTTTTAGGGGCTTAAAACCTTACATGGGATTTCTAGGGCTTCCCTGGTGGTGCAGTGGTTGAGAGTCCCCCTGCCGATGCAGGACACACGGGTTCGTGCCCTGGCCCGGAAGGATCCCATATGCCATGGACCGGCTGGGCCCGTGAGCCATGGCCGCTCAGCCTGCGCGTCCGGAGCCTGTGCTCCGCAACGGGAGAGGCCACAACAGTGAGAGGCCCGTGTACCGCAAAAAAACAAACAAAAACAAAACAAAACAAAACAAAAAAACCTTACATGGGATTTCTAATATGTATTTACAAAATAAAGTAATGAAAAGAACACAATTTTAAGAGCCAGCTGAGGAGTCTATATATTCCTTCATCAATGGATACCTGCAAAGAAAACAGAAAATAGCCAACAAGTTGCTATTTTCTTCCATATTACACAAATCCAAACTGTAACAGAACTAGATGCAGATTATGCATATTTCCTGAAGTCACAGCTAGAACTCTATTCTTACATGAGAGAAGAATTGTTATGGGAGTCTTGAACCTGCTCACACACACACAGAGGAGATCATTATTAGACTTTATTATTGAAACTGAGTCCCCCTAAAACCGAGCTCCCCTGCCAAGTTTATGATTAACCTCTCTAGCCAAAGCTTTATTCTCTTTCTCATTCTGCCCCTGGTCCTCTCAGGATTAAGAAGAATCAGAGAAAAGGGGGGACTGAAACCAAGCAGTACCCTGCAGGCCCCTCCCAGGTACAAGAGCCCCTCAGTGTCCCCCATTTCTTTTTTGTAGTAAAAGGCTTTAGTCTTCTAGGCCTTCCTTGGGTTCCAAAGAGCAGACTCAAGCAGTTACTAATTAGGGAAGTGAGGGAATAGAGAAACAAAGGAAAAGCGGTCAAGCAAGAAAGTAATGATAGCTTAAACAGTATAACAACCTGATGCACATTTTTGGGCTGTTCTGCAGAAACTAAGAACCCCACCCAGGTGGAGGATGGTGACTACATGCTGACCAGAATCACACAGACCCTAGACTAGTTGGAACCAGAAGGTTGATGATTCAGATTTCCAAAACATCATCCTGTTACCTCACCAGCAACCAATCAGAGTAAAGTCCATGAGCTGCAACCCTCACCCCAAATGTTGCCTTTCAAAACCCTCCCCTTTAGATAGCTAGGAAGGAGTCGCATAGCACAGGGAGATCAGCTGAGTGCTTTGTGACCACCTAGAAGGGTGGGATAGGGAGGATGGGAGGGAGGGAGACTTAAGAGGGAAGAGATATGGGGATATATGTATATGTATAACTGATTCACTTCGTTATAAAGCAGATACTAACACACCATTGTAAAGCAAATATACTCCAATAAAAACGTTAAAAAAAATCAAATGGGAAAAATATTTTAGGATCATCCAAAGTATTTTGCCTATAAAAATAAAGGAGAGGGCTTCCCTGGTGGCGCAGTGGTTGAGAGTCCACCTGCCGATGCAGGGGACACGTGTTCGTGCCCCGGTCTGGGAAGATCCCACATGCCGCAGAGCAGCTGGGCCCGTGAGCCATGGCCGCTGAGCCTGCGCGTCCAGAGCCTGTGCTCCACAATGGGAGAGGCCACAACAGTAAGAGGCCCGCGTACCGCAAAAAAAAAAATAAAAAATAAAAAAAATAATAAAGGAGAGAAGGAATTATATATAATGCTTTAAAAAGAAAAAAAACCCTCCCCTGAAAGCCACCTGGGATTTCCGGTCTTTTGAGCATAAGCTGTCTGTTCTCCCTATTTGACGCCCTACACTAAGTGCTGGACTCCTTCACCTCAACCTGGTGGCAGTAGACTGGCTTTGCTGCACAGCAGGCTAGCAGACCCAAGTTTGGTTAGGTAACATTATGAGTGAAATTCCTGGTAAAAGTTTTGTCATTACCCACCAAGATGCAATGGTGTTCTATGATCAGGTTTAGAACCCACTCATTTGGAGCAAAGTTAATCCTGAAAATGATGAGTAGGAAAAAAGATTTGTTTCCAAGGATAAATAAATCAACTGGCCACAAAATCAGTGCATTACAGGTTTTGCCACTAACTTGTTGTGTAATCCTGGCCATGTCTTCAATTTCTCATCCATACATGGGGAGAATATTGCTACCTCACTAATTCACAAAGATTTGAGGCTCAATTAGACAACTGCTAAGAAACAGAAGTTCGTTTTTTTTTGTTTTAATCAATTGAGAAGTGTGTTACACTGTCTTGATTCTATTAGAATATCCAGTTATTTTCTAATAAGAAGAATAATTTACAAATTATCCAAAATAGCCAACAACATGTATTAACAAAACAAATAGGCTCATACATCTCTGTCTGGCTAGAAAAGGTTATATATGTTCCAAGGATCATTATGTTATCTCAATTAATAAAGGGAGCTATTGGTATTCCTGTTTTCATACATTGCATCTGGTTTACAAATGCACAGTGCTTGGAGAAGTTAGATGACCTAAAGACAGCCAGTGAAAGACGGAACTGGTATTCAAATGTAGATCAGTGAAAGCTAAGACACTCTTCTGAAATAATCTTGTCTTTCAGAACAGGGTGGAGAAGGAAATTCCCTCTAAAGACATGCAAAATAGTGAACAGATCTGAGAATTTAACTAGATGTTACAAAACAAAAGGGAAAACACAGGACAACCTTGTACCCCAAGGAAGACTGAAAAGGCAGCCCTTACTTAACGCCCCGCCCCAGCCACTATTGAGAGTCAGGTGACTTAGAAGTAGTAGAGCATTTTTAGTAGTAAAGCGAAGGATTAGAAAGGGGAACAAGACAGAGGATCTGAGGCTTTAATGACCCCTAACCTAAGGGTCTAAATAGACTGAAAGCACTCTGATGGACAAATGGCAATTTGGAATTCTGGAGAGTCCAGGAGGCTTCTGGAGGTTCTGTGGTCCTTGGAGGGGTGAGTGGGGGGTTCTGTTAATCTCTTTCTTTTGTTTGTTAATGATGCAAATCCTTGAGTTCTAAACAGTTAGAGGAGCTTGGTCAAGGCCACGGAGAATAAGCAAGAAGCTGACGGCCCAGAAAGTGAGCTAGAGGCAGGCATTCATTTTATTTCTTTGCTGGTCACTCCATCTCACAGGTTAGAAAAGGAAAAATGAAGCAGAGGCAGCACCCCTGTCTAGGAGTGAAGATTATATCTCGCCAGACTTCCACTTTTATTATACCTATTATACATAATTATAGTAAAAGAAGTGCAAGAGGCAGAAGGATTTCCACAAAATTTAAGCTTCTGGGTCTCTCACTTGAAATGGCCCTTCCAAAGACTTGATAGGTGCCCTAGCAAATTTTATTCATAGTTTTAATTCTATCATAATTAAATAGACATATGTGTTTGTATGACTAAGTGTATGTACATCTATACATATATATATATTTACTTGACTGTTTTTACATAAAATTATAACTTGTATTCACTAAGCAGTCCTTTAATCGTTATCAGGACTTCAAGTATGTCACTTTGAAAAAGCTAAGTATTCCAATCAATTATTCAATAAAAGTGTTTTATTTTTAGTAGCCTTGCAAATACTTTTTATATTTACTCATTTACCCCTTTTTCCCTACACCAGGGATAGCTATTTCAGGAAATAGGGAGCTGGTTTTTACACTAGGTCACATATATGCTCTCTAATTTCATGCTCATCAGAACAATATCACTATCCCCATTTTATAGAGGTGAAAATGATGGCTCAGGAAGGTTAAATATTCACTCAAACTTACTTTAATATCAGTGGGCGAAGATGGAATTTAAACTTGTGTATGTCTGACTTCGAAGTCCAAAATTTATTCTTTTGACTAAAATATACTATCTTCCTCTGAAACAGGAGTCAGCAAACTATGTTTCACTGACCAAATCCAGCTCACTTCCTTTCTTTGTACAGCCCACAAGCTAAAAATGGTTATCACATTTTAAATAGGTGAAAAAAATCAAGAGGAATAATATTTTGTGACATATTTATATGAAATTTAAATTTCAGTGCCTACAAATAAAGTTTTATCGAAACTGTCACACTTATTCAATTACGTATTTACTATCACTTTTTTGGTGCTACAATAGCAGAGCTGAGTAGTTGGGACAGAGATCAGCTGGCCTACAAAAGCTGGACCTTTACAGAAAAAGTTAGTGACACCTGCTTTAAAACATCTATCATGATAAAGTTCAGCTGAAGGTACAATCCTCTCCAGATGAAACATGATACAAGATCTTCAGTAATAAAACCTTTTAAAAAGTCAGTTTCTGTTTATGAAATATTGGATCAAAACTTCTAAACAGAATAATAAACTTTTAAGTATATGCTTACTACAAGAATGTCTTGATGTTCACTGCTTTCAACTCATCCAAAAATGCTTTCTTCACATTATGCGGTGGAATGTTAGTAGCTTCACTGGAGGATTTTATAAACCATCCTGTAAAATACAAACAAATATAGGAATGAGATATGAGCTTATAGACAGGGCCTATCTCTCCTTATTATTGTATTTATCATATATAAAACATCAATGACCTCTGGTATTAACTGAGATTTTCTGAAGTTTCATTGCTCTTGCCTACTTCCATTGGAAAAAAAATCATGCAGACACACTTAATTACAAATCAGTTGCAACATATTTTTTTAATCCAATTTCAATAAGCATTGCTGTTATTCTAAGAAATGTTTTATGAAATTAGCACTAAAATTGAAGATGGTTCAACTGATGGGAAAAATGAAGGCAAAGAGGAGATCCACCTTCTTTCTCCTTAAACCTTTTATCCCCAGTGACGATGCCTCTGCTGACCCAGAATAAGCATTTAGTAAATGTTTGTAATGAATTAATTATGAGTATATTTCAAGTACATAAATTATTTCAAAGAGTTGAAGGCAATTCAGACTTGTAATTTGTTCTGGTTCTGAAACTAAAGCCAAATATGCTTAAATATTTTGTGCTTGCAGTTGAAGTAGGCTTCAAAAGTTCAACTTCAGAGAGCTACAGTGAAACTCCAATTCACCCAACATCTCTGCAAGACACACAGTGAATACAGAGACTAGAGGCAATGGGTAGCCAGATCGCGTAGAGCCATTAGCCCTGGTAGTTGGCTTCGTGACATAGTTTATTTAGATAAATGATATGATCTGTGCATAAAATGGTTACCTAAATCACCCAGCTAGCTTTCATGGAGCTTTCCAGTTATTAATCACATACACGTTACACACATGCATATATACACGCATATTGAAATAAATGGTTGGCAGCAAATGGAAATACAGTTCCACCAGTATGTAAAATAAAGGGACTTGGATTAGACTGTAGGATAAGGGCACTCGGAAGATGAAATGCTTGAATCGAGATCTAAAAAATGAGCTGGATAAAGAGGATGGAGGCCTGTGGGAGGGAGGGAGCAGAGAATCCTAGGAAAAAAATTAACAAACATTAATAAAGAACCCACAGCCATTGAGCAGTGAATATAGGGATGGGGCTGAGGGCTATACTGGGACGAATAAAATGCTTTTAAAAGATGCAGAAGATCTTAATCCTCATGCTACCCTTGCCCACGTTGTACAGCTGAGAAAACTGAAACTCGAGTTGAAGTGTGCCCTTAACGAGCACACTTATCTAAGCCCCACAATAACCCTAATATCCACATGCTAGTTATGAGCAGAGTGTGGCTCAAAGGTTACACAACAAGCAAGAAGAGGCTGAATTTGAGCCAGCTTAGTTGGTCTATGCCCTGGTCTTCTAAATCCCAGAAAGGGGACCCAGAATTCAGAGTAGGGCCGAACTACCAGGCTATACCTTAACGCTAGTCCTGTGCATTAATGTCCAGTTAGAAGCATCTCCTCACCAGGAAACAATTTTGAAAAAGTGCCAATACCCCAGTACTGTGCGAGGAGCTTTAGATGCTATTTCGTTTACGATTCCCACTAAGTTACAGATAGTATTCTTACAAAGGTTGACAAACTGTGGCTCAGAGAGACTCGGTAACTCGCTCAAGGACACAGAGAAGTTGCAGAGTTAATATTAGAATTTAAAAGAGTCTCAGCAAATCTGTGCTGCCCCCTGGTTATCATGGAGAGTTGGGTTAAGTCTGCAAATCAGTACACAGGGGAAAACGCTAAAGAACTGCTATTAAGGATCTGTTCAGAGCACTGACAATGTCAGCCAGTTATCTCCTAAATGTTCCTATTTATTTACTCCCCAGGACGAAAGAATGAGAGAATAGGGCTCCCACGCAGCAGTGCCCTGAGTTCTACCTACTGTATACACGAAGCAGGTCCAGGCACAGGCACTAGATAAAGACCCCAAACAGGTAAGAGTCGTTTCTGGCAAAGCTCCTTGGACGACCTAGCAAATGCCCCCAGAGATCCGGCGCTCCTGCTAAAACGTACCGATTGCTCGCAGGGCCTCAGCAGTTGGAACTTTCTCAAGTTCAGTTTGAGTCTCTCCGTTCTACTCCTTACCCTGGGTGACTGTCCTACAGTAGACCGTCCAGAACCCAGCTGTGCACCGCCCCCAGCAACTCCTACCTAACTCGCGGGTGCTCATCCCCACGTTCCCCCAACCCGGTCACCGCCCCCCACCCCCCGGGAGACCGGGAGACCAGCAGCTGGCCCCACGCGTCAGCTGGCACGGAGTCCCGCGAACCGCCAAACAGCCGGGTAGGCTCAGGGTTGTCCGTGGCGAGGGCCCCGTACCGAAGAGGAAGCCGAGGACGAAGAGGCAGGCGGCCAGCACCAGGGCCCCAGCGCACAGCCAGCGCGCGCGGCGCCAGGCGACAAAGGTCGACTCGGTTTCGCGCAGGGGGATTCCACATCTCACCGTGTGGCCCGCGGGGCCTCCGGGGACCGGTGCCTCTGCGGTGCGCCCCCGCTGCTGCCTCGCGAGCGGAGGGGCAAAGGCTTCCTCCTTCGAGGGCCGCTCTTAGCAGTTCTGCAGCCTAGAGTCCACTCGCACTCCCAGGGCACTCCCAGTTTCTCCGCCCCTGAAAGTATTTCTAGTTTACTCTCAACCAATCCCGGAGAGCAAGAGGCAGCATCAGTCCCCAGAAGAAAAAAACCCAGCACCTTCGGCGGGGTGCTTAAAAAAAAAAAAAAAAAAAAAGTTTAGCTTGAAAATTTCTAGCCCTTATTTTAAAATAAAAGGAAAAGAAGGAAGAAAGGGAAGGAGGAAGCAAAGAACAAACTCTTCTCCTTTCTCCACTTCCAGACCACAAATCGATTCAGAAAAAGAACACTAAGTACCCCGTAATTCAATAGAACGATCCTCTTTTGTCTGTCTAGGAAAATGCATGTTCCAGGCAAGTTGGTAGACTAAACTATTCCTCAAGAACTTTTTTCAGATCCGAAATCCTATTAAATACTATTATAGCCCTAAAAAGAGTAAATTCAAGTAGAAAACGGTGGTGTCCAGTTCTGGCACTGCTTTGGATATTCAGGGAGTGAATTTTGGTGTCAATGCCAGTTACCACTGTGCTCTTTTTCCTAATGAAGATCATTGATACTTATCAATTATTAGAGAATTATTCCTCCCTTTACATAGCACAACCATTTTTAAAGAAATATTATTGGAATTTACTGAAGGCAGAGAGTACATCTCTTTATATATCAGAGCTGCCCTTGGCACTCTCTTACACTGTGGGTATGAAATCAGTCTTTGTTGAGTTAACCTGAAGAGTCAATCACACATAAATCTACCCCTGTTATAAGTTCTTAAAAAATTATAACAATGATACCTAAAGGAGGACAATAACGACATGCTTTATAAAATCAACGATGTTTTTATAATCTGTAAGGGAGACTGCATGCATGGCCTCTAGCTAGGAGTGCTTTATGGAAGTATTGCATTTAAAAGAATCGTGAAGTACCAGCAGAGTTTGAACCAGGGGAGATGAGAAGAAACTTTGGGTCTGGGAGCCAGAGCGATAGTCAAGGAATGGCAGATAGTTTGCTTTGGGAAAGGGAGCGAACAGGGAGAGAGCGAGGAGACACGGGGCTACATCATAGAGAATGTTGGGTATTTTGATAAAGAATTTCTGAGCTAAGTGAAGTGATGTGGGAAAATTAAAATGTTAACAGTGAACCAAGACAACTACTAGATAATTTAGGACAGGAAAGGAAGGAGTTTCTTCAGCCCTTTCTAACAATAGCTTATATTTATTAAATGTCTCCTAATGTTCCTATTGTTAAATCTAACCAAGAATAGTGGAAGAATAATACTTACTGAGCACTTTCTGAATGAGCCACTTTATATACATCAACTCGTTTAATCATCGGTACCCTTCGTGGTTGATACTATCACCCTTCCCGTTTTACATGTAGGAAAACTGAAATTTAATGAGATGAGATAAATCACTCAAAGTCACAAAGCTAAGACAAAATCCAAAGTGTGCCTTACTCTAAACCACTGTACTGCCTCCCTTGAGCATGGGCTGCATTTGCTAAGCTCTTTGCTTGTATTGGGAGGAACACTGGGCTTGGAGTCGGAAGACTTGGACTTAAGCTTTGGATCTGGTCCTGTCTAAGCCTTGTACCCTGGAGAGTCACATATTCGGTTTACTTGAATGTATCTTCTCATTTGTAAAATACAGGATCATCTAATAAAATTATTAAGTACCATCTGTTAATAAAGATGTTCTGAAGGTCAGATGCGAGTACAATTGAGGGAAATTATATTTATTAAATATAAGAAGGGTTTTGAACAATGCTACAACTACCTAACAATTTAATTAATACCCTTATGGTGAGCTGGGCTACATTTGAAGAAATCAGAGAACAAATGAACATCTGTGAAATCTTATTGAAAGGATTCGTTCTCTCCTCATGAAGCTTACAGTTTAGTGGGGAAAACATAGCTTTAAGAGTAATTAATGACTGATTAATATTATGAGCACATTCCACATGGCAGGCACTTGCTATATGCTTTACAGAATTATTTCATTTAATTATCAGGATTTAGCCCAAAAGAATTTGAAATATCTAACAGGTGGTTTTGCAAGCCACACTAGATTTTTCTTTTCTTTTCTTTTTTAAGATGCTCTCTTTTATTTATTTATTTATTTATTATTTTTGGCTGCATTGGGTTTTCGTTGTTGCATGCAGGCTTTCTCTAGTTGCGGCGAGGAGGGGCTACTCTTCCTTGCAGTACGCAGGATTCTCACTGAGGCAAGCCACACTAGATTTTTCTGTTGCTACTATTTCTCTTTTACAGCTGAAGAAACTAAGCTTTAATGAAGTTGATTAACACCCACCCTCCCCCCAAAAAAACCTGACACATGTTTGCTTTGATAAGCATTAGATCACACTGTACTTCCTTCTTCGACTATTGAGGAAAGTTTGTAGATGACTCTTCATATAATGACTTGTAGAAGAAGAAGAATGCCAAACCCAGTAAGATACATTCTTATTTTTCTTGACTGTAACATTTATCATACTATATTGTAACTGTGTTTACTTGTCTATCTTCCTGGATACTGTGAATTTTTTTTTGAGGTCAAGGACTTTATTTGATACATATTTATACCCATAATTCCTGGCACAAGATAGCTAGGAATGGCTATTTGTTTCAATTAACGAACAGGTGAATGATTGAACAGAAGAACAACTTTAATGTTAGAAAGGAAAACTATTTGCTTGATAATTCACTATGTATTATGTCACCTAATGACAAATGAAAAATCTGACATCCCTACACCTTGCCTGGGTTGCTATTTGAGATTTCAAGAGCATTGGTTTCATACAATACTCTCCCCAACCCTGCACCATTTACTTCCTTCACACATTCATTATGACTCATAAACTCCCAAGGAAAAATGAATACAACATCTGTTTAATAATGCTTTATTTTTGAAAGTGTCCAAAATTGCAAATGAACTCGTCTATGTGGACATCTTATTTCCACTTTCATATGCATAACTTCTTATATGGACGTATTATTTCCACTTTCATATGCATAATTTTTTCTCTCTTTAAAGATCCTGCTTAAAAATACCTATGTTGTGAAGTCTTCTTGATATTCAGAGACATTTGCTACTAATACACTGATCTCTACTTTTCCTTAATTTTGTGTCAGCCTTTTGTTACACATGTTACTCTCTTATTCCCTTTCAGATTTTAAGCTTCTTGGTGCCAGGAACCATATCACGTTCCTGTCTATTTTCCAGAGTTATCACAATGCCTCGCATATAGAAACCTCCTTTTGAATGAATGGATGACATTATGCTAAGTAAAGAAGCGACTATGAGGTATAAGAGATCATTACTGTTACTGAAGAACTTTACTCAAAGGGGGAAGACAGGACCTAAACGGAAAGATAAATAACAATACCAGAAAGCAGAGATTATGAGCCAAAAAGAACAGCAATAGCTTGTGCTCAGGAAAGCATTCTGGGCTCCTTGTTTGTACCTAATGACTCATATTAACCTCATTAGCTTTTGTTTGAAGAACACCTTGAAATATTTCATAGTGCCATACGCCCATCCATACACAAAAAATGTGTGGCTTTACTTTGTAGGTAGGTAGATAAGGAAAAATGTGACCTGATCATCCTCTTCCTCTCCCAGTGCAGGAAATAAGAGATTCAGAATAGAAATATTAAACGAAGGAAACGTAATACACTTGTATCTGCTACTAGTTATCAGCTCTTACAGAATCTCTAGACTGAAAGCTCCAAAGAGGAAGGGCTGTGCCTGACAGAGCACTTGGCACATAATACTTATACGATAAATACCTTTAAATGATTGAACAGTACAGCAACTATTAGATGATGAATAGTTATTACCTAGTTACAAAACTCTTTTAAACAATAGAACAGTAGAGTACAAAATGAAACTCTTTAACTTTAATTCAGTAAAGAGAGAAAGCATTTTTGTCCTTTACTAATATATACTCATTTAGATATTTTATTCAGTCTGAAAGGCATTTCTTAAAATTATCAACATGGGTCAAGTACTGGGCTGGGTCACAGAAACACCAAATAATAAGATCTTTTTTTGCTTAAGCTGCGATTTCTGACTCTCTGAACTGTAAGGTTTGGTAAAAGCAGATGCTCAATAAATAGTAGCTATTATAATTCCCTACCTAAGACTGGCTAGAATTGAATATATATAAATCAGTACAAAATAGCTGTGCTGGCTAACCAGCCTTGGAGAGAATGTGTATAATCCAACCTTGTTAGGCTGAAATGATTTAAAACAGTCTTGACCAAGAACTCTTGGAATACTGCTGTCAACTCAAGTGGCAGGAAGCTTGAGAGCTCAAACAGAACAATGTTGTCACATTAATTTTCCAAGGTCTCTACTCTGTTGTTGATTTCCCAACTCAGAAACCTTAAGTGGAATCCAGTGCACTATATAGTGATTCTAAATTCCTTAACAAAGCAGTGCAGGCTATCTAGATTTTGGATTCTTTTTGGCAACATCCTCCATTAACCTCCCTGTCATGTACTCTAATGTAATTTCCTTAGTCTTGCTAACCTTCAGTTTACTCATCTATAAAATAGTAATAATACAAGTTCCTGTTGCACGCAGTAGTTAAAAAAGGTTAGCAGACAAGCCTGTCACTTAGATCACTGTAAGTGAATAAGAGATGCTGTCATTACGTATTTCAAAAAAATCATGTAAAATCGTTATCTTATTTGACCAGATTATTTTAAGTAAACGTCATATATGTACTTAGAAATCTCCTGTGTTTAAAACCAACACATTATCATTACGCTAACCTACGCTTAAGAAGAAACTATTCTTATGAGAACAGTAAAAAAATATATTCCAAAGAGTAAAATGAGATACTTTATGCATAATACTAATATTTCTTTCATAAGTTGAAAGTGATTAGATCAGTCAATATGGCAATAAGGACAAGATAAATCTGTCTTTGTACAGACATGAACTAAATCAAAGAGTATTACACTCATCTCTGGAATATGTTTGAAAGAAAACAATTAAAATTATTTTAGGTCCTTTATCCCCAGGCTCTAATACATATTTACTTTTTAAAAATACTTTAATGTTCTAAAAAAAAATACTTTAAAGCTTCATGACAAAGGAAACCATAAACAAAGCAAAAAGGCAACACACAGAATGGGAGAAAATATTTGCAAATGAAATGACCGACAAGGGATTAATCTCCAAAATATACAAACAGCTCACGCAGCTCAATATCAAAAAAACAAACAACCTAATTAAAAATGGGCAGAAGATCTAATTAGACATTTCTCCAAAGAAGACATACAGATGGCCAAGAAGCACATGAAAAGATGCTCTAACATCTTTACTAACAATTAGAGAAACACTAACTAGAGAAATGCAAATCAAAACTACAATGAGATATCATCTCACACCGGTCAGAATGGCCATCATCAAATAATCTACAAACAATAAATGCTGGAGAGGGTTTGGAGAAAAGGGAACGCTCTTGAACTGTTGGTGAGAATGTAAATTGATACAGCCACTATGGAGAGCAGTATGGACGTTCCTTAAAAAACTACAAATAGAACTACCATACGACCCAGCAATCCCACTACTGGGCATATACCACGAGAAAACCATAATTCAAAAAGAGTCATGTGCCAAAATGTTCATTGCATCTCTATTTACAATAGCCAGGACATGGAAGCAACCAAAGTGTCCATCAACAGGATGAATGGATAAAGCAGACGTGGCACATATATACAATGGAATATTACTCAGCCATAGAAAGGAACGAAAGTGAGTTATTTGTAGTGAGGTGCATGGACCTAGAGCCTGTCATATAGAGTGAAGTAAGTCAGAAAGAGAAATACAAATACTGTATGCTAACACATATATATGGAATTTAAAAAAAAAAAAAACTGTCATGAAGAAACTAGGGGCAAGATGAGGATAAAGATGCAGACCTACTAGAGAATGGACTTGAGGATATGGAAGGGGGAAGGGTAACCTGGCACAAAGTGAGAGAGTGGCATGGACATACATACGCTACAATCGTAAAATAGATAGCTAGTGGGCAGCAGCCACATAGCACAGGGAGATCAGCTCAGTGCTTTGTGACCACCTAGAGGGGCAGGATAGGGAGGGTGGGAGGGAGGCAGTTGCAAGAGGGAATAGATGTGGGCACATATGTATAACTGATTCACTTTGTTATAAAGCAGAAACTAACACACCATTCTAAAGCAATTATACTCCAAGAAAGATGTTTTAAAAAAAAAAGAAATATAGGTCTCAATCAAGTTTCTAGACACTGGTTAGCAAACAAAATCTATAGATCCCATACACCAGTTAACAATCAATTATAAAGTGAAAGAGTAAAAAGGTTTTAATCCCTTTAATAACAGAAATACATGGCCCCAATGAAGAAATCTAAAAATGATATGCATGCAATGCTTATACTTTAAATGCATAAATAAATGTGAATTTTACCAGGGGAAAAAAGTTGCTTTCTGGTATAAAATGTCATCCTTTTCATCTTTATGCTTTAAAGGAAAAAAAAAAAAGGCCAAAAAAGTGCCTGCCTTCTGCCAGTCCAAAATCTTAATTCCAAATGATGATACACAGGACCCAGAAAATGGTTTCCTTGAAGGATTCAGCCTCTGAATGAAACAGGCTGTGCTCAAAGTCTGGCTATATATGTCCCACACCAATTTCAATTCAATCAGTACTACCCCAAATCTAATACCCTCATATCCAATCAAAATCTCTAATTTGATCCCTCATATTTTTCAAGTCCCTTCCAACTGACACACTCCTTACCCAGTTCTAGAAACCCTCTCATTCCCATTAGATCACAGTTCACTAAATGAGGTGCTTTTTCCTGAAAATCTTTGTGATTTTTACCAAGAAAATATTAAGAAAAATATTAACTTCACAAGTAGGAAAATAGTTTAAAAATAAAAACTCAAGGAAAGGATATCCCAATGTATAGTACCCTCTCTCTCGCTCTCTCTCTATATATGCATAAATAGTGTCATTTTTTAAAACTTCTGGTAGGAAAATAACTCTTTTGCTCATAAGCACAAATTACAGAAATAAAGGGACCTACCTTCTACCAACAAAATCCTGATTCCAGTTGGAGATATTCAAGGACCCAGAGAGAGAGAGACAGTGTTCTCTGGGCAGCTGGCCTCCAAATGCAGACCCATGTCCTGACGGCTCTGGCTTTCTACCTGGGCAAAGGTATAATCTGATCAGCACCAGTCAACGGTAATTGCTCTCGTTGATCAGCCCACTTTGTCTGCGCCCCTTTGAGTTTTTAAACCAGTCTTACAGCAAACTAAGAGGTTGCAAATAAAAGGAGTGGGAAAGTCAAACCAAGCAATTATTAAACTAAAGAAACCTGGTCTAGCAGCAATTAATATCGAATGTATTTATAAGGTAAAAGAAGGGCAGGTTTAGTTATGAAAAAGAAAAACTCGTGGGAAAGATTACAATGATGCACTTTACGCACCTAGACACATAGCACTGAGACACAGAACACAAAGACTGAGAATTATAAGGTAAAACTGACATATCTGCAATCATCGTGTGAGGTTTTTTTTTCAAACACCGTTCTTCCAGAAACTGATACATGAGGACAGAAGAAAATTAATACTGTTATAAAAGTATAAACAATATAGTTAACAACTTTGACTATATTTCCTGCAGCAACCACATAGCAAAATGCTTTTCAACACATATAAAACATTTACAAAATTTTACCGCTGTTAAGACCACATAATAAATCTCAATAAAAATTCCACAGAATCTACATATTGAGTACCCTCTTGATCAATCTTTTATTTCAATCATGAAATAAAATTGAAAGTCAATAATGAAAAAAGGGAACACCACCATATTTATTTAAAAATGAATATCCACGTAACATCTACAACAATATCCATATAATAGCTAAAAATCTATTGATTTTTCTGTTGTCTGCAAGTAGTTAGTAAAAACTAAACCAAAATACCTCAGAATTATTTGAAAGAAAAAAAAGATAAAAATGATAAAACAATTCAAAAAACAAAAGGGAAAACAACCATATACAAAAATATAAATGATTAATAAAATAGAAGTCTGTTACTTAAAAGATAAAATAAAGAAAGAACTGGTTAATAAATTATATAGTACTCCCTGCTACAGGAAGAGAGTGCTCCCTGCGTGGGAGAAGCTGGTGCAGAGTGGCAAGTGGTGATGGGACTCGGGGAGGGGTAGTCATTTTATAGAGGTGGACCCTGCCAAACCCCATTTTAACCAGGTCAACATCAAGAGTCATAAACTGGGAATTCCCTGGCCGTCCAGAGGTTAGCACTCCGCGCTTTCACTACCTAGGGCCCAGGTTCGATCCCTGGCCAGGGAACTAAGATCCCACAAACTGCGAGGTGTGGCCCCCCCCAAAAAAAGCCATAAATTACTTTGATAGTATATGTCCTTGATATGATGTGATTAAAATGTGACAAAATTCCCTCCGTAATCTTCCTCCAAGAAAACAGAGAAACTCAAGATAATCATAAGAAAAGCATCAAATTCCAATAGAGGGGCATCCTCCCCCAGACTGTCAGGTTTCTATATAATCTTTTGGTCAAAAACAAGGAAAGTCTGAGAATCTGTTACAGCCAAGAGAAACCTAAGGAGACATGAAAACTAAATGTAATTTGATATTTTAGATGAGATCTTGGAACAGAAAAAGGACATTCCGTAAAATGTGAGGAAATCTGACCTTTAGTAGACAGTAACATATTGACACTGGTTCATTAATTGTCATCAATATACCATGGGAATTAAGATGTTACTAAAAGGGGGACATGCAAGTGGCGTCGGGTCAATACTCCCTGATCCACGTGCTCAATGCTTTGTAAATCTAAAACTGCCCCAAAATTTAGGTATTACTAAATATTGTAAATAATAAACAAACAGGAGAAGGCATCAATAAACAATATTAGAATGAAAAAAATTTGAAACATAATCTGAGTTTTGGAAACAGTCTACCAGACAGCACATTATAAACCAAATGATTCTATGAACCACTATGTGGCATAATCTTTTAGAGCACTTTTAAAAATATTTTAAATTATGAAATATAAAGTGTTCACAGAAATCTATAAAGCATATATGTACACTTCAACAAATAACTATAGAGTAAGCAGAAGTGGAACCAGTACCCAGGTCAAGAAATGCAATATTGCCAGGCACCTGGCTGCCTGACTTGTGCTCTTTTGCCCAGATTACAGCCCCTTCTGCCTCCTGGACTGACCTTATCCTAACTATTCACATAGTAATTTTGGTAAACATTATAAAATTAAAACTCTGTCCATTTTTGAAAACTTTATATAACCTTGAAGAATCACAATTGTATTTATGTCCTTTAGTGTATTTTTGGTGTAGTTTTTCATCACTTACGCCTTTGCATGCAGCTGGACTTTTCTGTTTCAGTACTGTAAAGTATTCAACCATATAATCGTGTTGGGCCGGCTCCTGTGAGAAGGGTGTCTGTCGCGCTTCTGGGGCGAGCTCCCTCCTTCCGGAGCCCGATGGACAAGCCTGGGGGCGGCAGAGGTTGTGCCCCGGCTGTGGCCGCGAACGCTCCTGTGGGCCGTGTTCTTACCCATACCGCAGACCCCCGGCCCACCCCCCGCCCAGTCGTGGACTTGGCGGCTCGTGGAGCGCCTCCGTGGGCCCAAAGGGGAGAGTCGATTGGTGGGGGATGACGCACCGTCGGTGAGAAAGCCTTCTCTAGCTGTCCGAGAGGGAGCCTTTGGGTACCGGACCCCCAGCCGCTGCCCCTCTCAAGCGTGCAGTGGTCACGGTGGCGACCGCCAGAACACGTGGGCAGAGCCCCTCGCCTTCGCTGGAGGGCTTGCGCCGGCCCTGCGGTGGGGCCGAGCGCCGCTCTTTGCCTGCCGCGTGCTGCGCCTTCCCGCTCTGAGTCGTGGGAAGGTCCCGCCAGGCCTGCGTCCGGCGCGGGGCCGCGCGTATGCGTCTGCGTGCGCGTGCGGTGACCCCGTTGGCTAGCCCAAGGGGGCGTGGACGCCCGGATGTCCCGGCTCCCCAGTCCCGCAGCCGCGAGGAGCCTGTCGCGCCTGCCCTCTCCGCGAGTCGCAGCCGGTGGCGGTGTGTGGGAACGGTGCGGGTCGCCTCGCTCGGGAGCGTTTCCCTGGGGCGCGAGCACCGGGGGTCGGACTTAGATGAAGGCGGATCTGGCGAGGACGGAAAGGTTGAGTTTGGGTGGATGGGTCCCCCCGTGCCACGCGGGGGGACCGTCGCACGCGGGCCCTGGCGGCGGGACCGGGTCGTGGGAGGTCCCAGGGTGGCTGGGCCTGGCCGGCGTCTCAGGCGTCGTGGGACCGCCTTCGTGTGTGTGGCGGTAGGACCCCGCACTTGTTTTCCTGGTGGTCCGGTAGTGTCTCGGCCCTTCCTCTCCTTGGGCAGCGCCCCGCGCCCCTGCCCCGCGGCCCTCGCCGTGTGTGCGTGCCGCCACCTCCCCGTCGCCGCCGGCCCTCACCCGCCCCCACCCCTCCGCGCCCCCTTCCCCGTCTGGGACCGAGCCGGCCTCGCCCACGTGAGGGTGTCACCCCCCCGCCCACGGTCCTCAAGGACAACGGCATTCCCTTCGGTCGGGTCACTCAGGAGGCTGGAGAGTTCATGGTGACGTTTCCCTATGGCTACCACTCTGGCTTCAACTGCGCGGAAGCCATCAATTTTGCCACCCAGCGCTGGATCGATTATGGCAAAGTGGCCTGGGAATAGGGCTCTGCATGACCTTTGGAAAGATCTTCGTCAGAATAAGGGAGATTTCAGGTGAGCACCCTTAGGATATTAAAAATGGGTGGTTGGGTGGGGACTCTAAAAGGGACCTATAATTACCAGCTGCGAAGGGAGTTGGATGTTAGAATAGTAACATTAAGACCAGAGCTTTGTATGGTACTGACATTGTGTGTATGTGTGTGTGTGCGTGTCTTCTGTTTCCTGAAGCAATATGGAATGGAGACTTTGTTTTCTTGGAGCAGCACGGAAATAGGAAGGTGGGGAGGCTTTATCTTCCTTTCCAGCCAGGCTTCGAGATGGAACAATAAGATGAGTGTGGGCATGAAGAGGTGAGGAAGATGGGCCGTGTCCCTGGCATGCACTGTAGAGAAGAAAGGAGACTTGGGGAGGTCTGCATTGTCACCAGACTGTGAGGCCCCCTTCCCTGGCCCCTCTCCAGAGCTGCAGAAGCTTTCCTTCCTCATCATGGCAGAGAGAGTTGACCTCCAGGGGAAGCTGACTCTGTCCATTATGAAGTTTTGTCCTTGGTATGGGAAATTCCAGAAAGGCTATTACTCTGGATAGTAATAACAATTCTCTATTCGGTTCTTCTTCCCTATCACCTCTCCTGCAGCCTCTTATTTTTCTTTTAATGGTGAAGTAAATAAATGTGATGCTGTTGATGTGGTTTTGTGTTGTCCCTCCAGCCACAAACTCAGTCCATCCGTGGACCCACTCTGTATGCGTATGTGCAAAGTTGAATCTGAAGCGTGATGTCTTTCGTAAAGCAAACTTTTCCATAGTCACTGCTTTGAGCTTTCCAGCAGTTACTTAGAGGGGAGAGCTGAACTTAGAGTCAGCAGAAATGGCATTCAAACCTGCGCTTTGCTACTTTCTAGTCGTGGGACCTTCAGCCAAAAAATCATTGATTTTCTCTGAGCCAGAATTACAGTGCGAGAATTTTGTGACGATACTGGGGATGTAAATGTGACAGGCATGGAAGAGGTGCTCAGTTAATTTGATGTGCATCCATACACTCTCCTGGCCTCTAGGGCCAGCCCAATGCCTAGGACATCCACTCGTATTCTTTCTGTGATGCTCAGTTCTACTGTTGTTTTCCTCACCACACCCCCAGGCTTACACGTTACTTTTCTTTTAATTAATAGACTTTATTTTTGCAGAGTACTTCGCAACAAAATTAAGTGGAAAATACAGGGGATTCCAACATATTCGGTCCCATGCTTCTCCACCAGCATCCACACCAGAAGGGAACATTTGTTACAGTCGAACAACCTGCGCTGACACCTCATTATCACCCAGAGTCCTTAGTTTAATTTATTCACTCTTGGTGTTGTACAGTCTATGGATTTGACCAATGTATAATGACATGTATCTACACTTATAATACCATACAGAATAGATTCATTGCCTAAAAATCCTCTGTGCTCTGCCTAATCATCCCCCCCTCCCCGACCCCGACAACCACTGATCATTTTACTGCTTCCATAGTTTTGTCTTTTCCAGATGACTTCTTTCTCGTAGTAATATGCCTTTAAGTTTCCTCCACGTTTAGTGTTTTTATAGCTCATTTCCTTGTATTGGTGAATAATATTCCATTGTGTTTTGTATGACCCTTTATTTATCCACTCACGTGCTGAAGGACATCTTGGTTGCTTCCAATTTTTTCTGCAATTATGAATACAACTACTATAAACATTTGTGTGCAGGTTTTGGTGTGGATGTAAGTTTTCAGCTCATCTGAGTAAATACCAAAGAGTGCGACTGCTGGATTATATGGTGAGACTATATTTAGTTTTGTAAGAAACTACAAATTTTTTTTTTTTTTTTTTTTTTTTTTTTGCGGTACGCAGGCCTCTCACTGCTGTGGCCTCTGCTGTTGCCGAGCAAAGGCTCCGGACGCGCAGGCTCAGCGGCCATGGCTCACGGGCCCAGCCGCTCCGCGGCATGTGGAATCTTCCTAGACCGGGGCACGAACCCATGTCCCCTGCATCGGCAGGCGGGCTCTCAACCACTGCGCCACCAGGGAAGCCCAATATTAGCTATTTTAAATAATATTCTGTTAGAGGTACAGAGAAACTTCTGTTGATCAAAAAAAAAAAATGAAAAAGCGTGAAAAGACAAATCAAAGAGTGAGAACAGATGATCGTGTTACTCATACCCAGTAAAGAACTAATAAGCAGAACATATAACTACTACCAAGGCAGACAACCCAGCAGAAAAATGGACAAAATACTTGATGAGGCACTTCCTGAAGGAGCACCTCCAATCAGCCAATAATCATAAGAAAAATTGGTTCACCCCTATTAGTAACCAATAAATGCAAATCAGTATGAGGTACCCCTATACCCTCACCTGATCGGCTAAAACTGTAAAGGCAGAAAATCACCAAAGGTTTGCAGAAGTGAAGGGTGATGAGCACCCTTGCATGCAGCTAGTGTGTAAACTGGTGAAATATGTTGAAAAAATTTGGCAAGTTTAAGTTTACATATTCTATGGCCATTATACACGTCAGAGAATTTTCAGAGCAACAATGTTTGTAAGAGGCCCAAAGTGGAAGCAACCCAAAGCCCCATCAACAGTAGAAAGTTTATATGGTTGAATACTTTACAGCACTGAAACAGCAAAGTTCAGCTGCATGCAAGGACGTAAGTGATGAAAAAATACACCAAAAATACGCTAAAGGACATAAATACAATTGTGTTTCTTCAGGGTTATATAAAGTTTTCAAAAATGGACAGAGTTTTAATTTTATAATGTTTACCAAAATTACTATGTGAATAGTTAGGATAAAGTCAGTCCAGGAGGCAGAAGGGGCTGTAATCTGGGCAAAAGAGCACAAGTCAGGCAGCCAGGTGCCTGGCAATGTTGCATTTCTTGACCTGGGTAGTGATTCCACTTCTGCTCACTCTATAGTTATTTGTTGAAGTGTACATATATGCTTTATAGATTTCTGTGAACACTTTATATTTCATAATCTAAAATATTTTTAAAAGTGCTCTAAAAGATTATGCCACATAGTGGTTCATAGAATCATTTGGTTTATAATGTGCTGTCTGGTAGACTGTTTCCAAAACTCAGATTATGTTTCAAATTTTTTTCATTCTAATATTGTTTATTAATGCCTTCTCCTGTTTATTATTTACAATATTATATTTAGTAATACCTAAACTTTTGGGCAGTTTTAGATTTACAGAGCATTGAGCACGTGGATCAGGGAGTATTGACCCGACGCCACTCACATGTCCCCCTTTTAGTAACATCTTAATTCCCATGGTATATTGATGACAATTAATGAACCAATGTCAATATGTTATTGTCTGCTAAAGGCTATCATTGGTTCAGATTTCCTCACCTTTTACCCAATGTCCTTTTTCTGTTCCAAGATCTCATCTAAAATATCAAATTAGTTTTCATGTCTCCTTAGGTTTCTCTTGGCTGTAACAGATTCTCAGACTTTCCTTGTTTTTGACCAAAAGATTGTATAGAAATCTGACAGTCTGGGGGAGGATGCCCCTCTATTGGAATTTGATGCTTTTCTTATGATTATCTTGAGTTTCTCTGTTTTCTTGGAGGAAGATTACGGAGGGAATTTTGTCACATTTTAATCACATCATATCAAGGACATATACTATCAAAGTAATTTATGGCTTTTTTTGGGGGGGGCCACACCTCGCAGTTTGTGGGATCTTAGTTCCCTGGCCAGGGATCGAACCTGGGCCCTAGGTAGTGAAAGCGCGGAGTGCTAACCTCTGGACGGCCAGGGAATTCCCAGTTTATGACTCTTGATGTTGACCTGGTTAAAATGGGGTTTGGCAGGGTCCACCTCTATAAAATGACTACCCCTCCCCGAGTCCCATCACCACTTGCCACTCTGCACCAGCTTCTCCCACGCAGGGAGCACTCTCTTCCTGTAGCAGGGAGTACTATATAATTTATTAACCAGTTCTTTCTTTATTTTATCTTTTAAGTAACAGACTTCTATTTTATTAATCATTTATATTTTTGTATATGGTTGTTTTCCCTTTTGTTTTTTGAATTGTTTTATCATTTTTATCTTTTTTTTCTTTCAAATAATTCTGAGGTATTTTGGTTTAGTTTTTACTAACTACTTGCAGACAACAGAAAAATCAATAGATTTTTAGCTATTATATGGATATTGTTGTAGATGTTACGTGGATATTCATTTTTAAATAAATATGGTGGTGTTCCCTTTTTTCATTATTGACTTTCAATTTTATTTCATGATTGAAATAAAAGATTGATCAAGAGGGTACTCAATATGTAGATTCTGTGGAATTTTTATTGAGATTTATTATGTGGTCTTAACAGCGGTAAAATTTTGTAAATGTTTTATATGTGTTGAAAAGCATTTTGCTATGTGGTTGCTGCAGGAAATATAGTCAAAGTTGTTAACTATATTGTTTATACTTTTATAACAGTATTAATTTTCTTCTGTCCTCATGTATCAGTTTCTGGAAGAACGGTGTTTGAAAAAAAAACCTCACACGATGATTGCAGATATGTCAGTTTTACCTTATAATTCTCAGTCTTTGTGTTCTGTGTCTCAGTGCTATGTGTCTAGGTGCGTAAAGTGCATCATTGTAATCTTTCCCACGAGTTTTTCTTTTTCATAACTAAACCTGCCCTTCTTTTACCTTATAAATACATTCGATATTAATTGCTGCTAGACCAGGTTTCTTTAGTTTAATAATTGCTTGGTTTGACTTTCCCACTCCTTTTATTTGCAACCTCTTAGTTTGCTGTAAGACTGGTTTAAAAACTCAAAGGGGCGCAGACAAAGTGGGCTGATCAACGAGAGCAATTACCGTTGACTGGTGCTGATCAGATTATACCTTTGCCCAGGTAGAAAGCCAGAGCCGTCAGGACATGGGTCTGCATTTGGAGGCCAGCTGCCCAGAGAACACTGTCTCTCTCTCTCTGGGTCCTTGAATATCTCCAACTGGAATCAGGATTTTGTTGGTAGAAGGTAGGTCCCTTTATTTCTGTAATTTGTGCTTATGAGCAAAAGAGTTATTTTCCTACCAGAAGTTTTAAAAAATGACACTATTTATGCATATATAGAGAGAGAGCGAGAGAGAGGGTACTATACATTGGGATATCCTTTCCTTGAGTTTTTATTTTTAAACTATTTTCCTACTTGTGAAGTTAATATTTTTCTTAATATTTTCTTGGTAAAAATCACAAAGATTTTCAGGAAAAAGCACCTCATTTAGTGAACTGTGATCTAATGGGAATGAGAGGGTTTCTAGAACTGGGTAAGGAGTGTGTCAGTTGGAAGGGACTTGAAAAATATGAGGGATCAAATTAGAGATTTTGATTGGATATGAGGGTATTAGATTTGGGGTGGTACTGATTGAATTGAAATTGGTGTGGGACATATATAGCCAGACTTTGAGCACAGCCTGTTTCATTCAGAGGCTGAATCCTTCACGGAAACCATTTTCTGGGTCCTGTGTATCATCATTTGGAATTAAGAATTTAGACTGGCAGAAGGCAGGCACTCTTTTGGCCTGTTTTTTTCCCTTTAAAGCGTAAAGATGAAAAGGATGACATTTTATGCCAGAAAGCAACTTTTTTCCCCTGGTAAAATTCACATTTATTTATGCATTTAAAGTATAAGCATTGCATGCATATCATTTTTAGATTTCTTCATTGGGGCCATGTATTTCTGTTATTAAAGGGATTAAAACCTTTTTACTCTTTCACTTTATAATTGATTGTTAACTGGTGTATGGGATCTATAGATTTTGTTTGCTAACCAGTGTCTAGAAACTTGATTGAGACCTATATTTCTTTTTTTTTTAAAACATCTTTCTTGGAGTATAATTGCTTTAGAATGGTGTGTTAGTTTCTGCTTTATAACAAAGTGAATCAGTTATACATATGTGCCCACATCTATTCCCTCTTGCAACTGCCTCCCTCCCACCCTCCCTATCCTGCCCCTCTAGGTGGTCACAAAGCACTGAGCTGATCTCCCTGTGCTATGTGGCTGCTGCCCACTAGCTATCTATTTTACGATTGTAGCGTATGTATGTCCATGCCACTCTCTCACTTTGTGCCAGGTTACCCTTCCCCCTCCCATATCCTCAAGTCCATTCTCTAGTAGGTCTGCATCTTTATCCTCATCTTGCCCCTAGGTTCTTCATGACAATTTTTTTTTTTTTTAGATTCCATATATATGTGTTAGCATACAGTATTTGTATTTCTCTTTCTGACTTACTTCACTCTATATGAGAGGCTCTAGGTCCATGCACCTCACTACAAATAACTCACTTTCATTCCTTTCTATGGCTGAGTAATATTCCATTGTATATATGTGCCACATCTGCTTTATCCATTCATCCTGTTGATGGACACTTTGGTTGCTTCCATGTCCTGGCTATTGTAAATAGAGATGCAATGAACATTTTGGAACATGACTCTTTTTGAATTATGGTTTTCTCATGGTATATGCCCAGTAGTGGGATTGCTGGGTCGTATGGTAGTTCTATTTGTAGTTTTTTAAGGAACCTCCATACTGTTCTCCATAGTGGCTGTATCAATCTACATTCTCACCAACAGTGCAAGAGCGTTCCCTTTTCTCCAAACCCTCTCCAGCATTTATTGTTTGTAGATTTTTTGATGATGGCCGTTGTGACCGGTGTGAGATGATATCTCAGTGTAGCTTTGATTTGCATTTCTGTAATGATAAACGAGGTTGAGCATTCTTTCATGTGTCTGCTGGCAATCTGTATATCTTCTTTGGAGAAATGTCCATTTAGGTCTTCTGCCCACTTTTGGAGTGGGTTGTTTGTTTTTATAATGTTGAGCTGCATGAGCTGCTTGCAAATTTTGGAGATTAATCCTTTGTCAGTTGCTTCATTTGCAAATATTTTCTCCCATTCTGAGTGAACCCTATATTTCTAATAATTTGTCTATCAATGCAAATTAATGATTAGAACTTAATTAGAATTTTTCAGGTATTTACACATTAAGGATAATGCTTGTTAAGGATGTGTATATTTGTGTTCTGTACTTTTTTCCTGCTTTTGTTTACATAGACATTCTTTCTATAATGGTAGATTTTTATCTACATCCCCTGTTTTATTATAACGTGATATACTTGTACTTTTCTCTCTTTTCTCTTATGCTTATGTTTTTACACTTTTCGTGGTCTACAAATTGCATTTTGGTTTCAGTCATCATTTCTATTGGGTGTTATGTTTTCTTTTGTAATTGTTTCAGCTTATTTCATTGTTTTCCTTTCCCTAATTTATCTTTTGGGTTAAGCTATCCAGTTTATTGAGTTGAGTGCTTAACTCCTTTCTTTTCAAGCTTGCTTAATGTCCGTACTGTTCAGTTAAGTTTTAATTACTCTTTTTCTGTCTTATGATTTGTCCTAATTCTTTATTTTTAAATTTCAGCTTTTTTGCTGTATAATTGACTTTTAAAATTGTAAAATATTCAGTCAACTTTGTGGTGATTTGATATACATTGTGAAAGGATTCCCCCCATCTAGTTAATTAACACATTTCCTTCATATATTTACTTTTTTTGGTAAGAACATTTACATCCTACTCTTCTGGAAAATTTCAACTATACATCACATTGTTATCAACTATAGTCACCGTGGTTAACATTAGCTCCTGAGACTTTATTCACTGTGTACCCTTTTACCCTCCCTTCCCTGCCCTCCCCCACAACCACTTTTCTACTCTGGTTCTGTAAGTTTTACTCTTTTTTTTTTTTTTAACATTCCACATATAAGTGATACCACGCCATATTTGTCTTTCTCTGTCTTACTTTACTGGACATAATAACCTCCAGGACCATCCATATTGTTGCAAATGACAAAATTTCATTCTTTTTATGGCTGAGTAGTATTCCATTGTATCTATGTACCACATCTTCTGTATCCATTCAACCATCACTGGACATGTTGGTTGTTTCCATATCTTATCCATTGTGAATGTGGGAGGGCAGAGATCTCCTTGATATTGTTTTTATTTCCTTTAGCTATATACCCAGAAGTGAGACTGCAGCATCATATGGTGGTTCTAGTTACAATTTTTGAGGAACCTCCATACTGTTTTCCATAGTATGCACCATAGCTGCACCAGTTTACGTGCCTACCAAAAGAGTGTACTTTTTGCCCTTAAATTCAAACTTTGAAATTAAGATTACTATACAGTTTTCTTTTACTTGATGTTAAATCAGTTTGTTCTGTCATCCACTTTTTTTCAATAATTTGTACTTTCTTTAGGTTTGGCTTGGAAACTTCCATGAAGAGACTTTCTGCTACAGTGAGGTGAGAAGCCACCCATGCACTCAAGCCTGGGAATCTGGAGAGGTCTCAGGCACTTATACCCCCAACAGAGGAAACTCACAGAGCTGCAGGCTGAGGCAGGACTTGGCTCAGAGAGCCGTCTCCTCTGGGAAATACTGGATTTCCTTTGGCTCCAAAATGCTGACAAGAGTGGAATCCTTCTGGTGGATGGACAAGCCTGGAGAAGATACCACCTCGTTTGTTTAAAAGTTCAAGTCTGAGTTCCTGCCTCTCAACTCTATCAAAACTTCTTTAAAAATAAAGGAAGTATAGGGAAGAGGTTACTCCCCAGCATTCTCAGGTATCCAAAGCATACCTAAGAAGCTGGCAGTCCGTTGCTTATTCTGTTGTCGCCATGCAGTCTAAGCACTTTGGGAGCCAGAACCCAAGTTGTAAGATTACGATCGTCCACCCAACCATGGAAGAATTTGAAGATTTCAGCAAATATATTGTTGCCATGGAGTGGCAAGTTGCACACCGAGCTGGCCTAGCCAAGGTAATTCCACCGAAAGGATGGAAAGCCGGACAGATGTACGCTGATACCGATGACATCTTAATAGCCGCTCCCCTGCAGCAGGTGACCACTGGGCAGGCAGGTGTGTTTACTCAGCACCACAGAAAGAAGAAAGCCATGACCGTGAGCGAGTATCGCCGCTTAAGATTCAGTGAATGACACCAGACTGCATTCTACTCTGATTTTGAGGATCTGGAGTGAAAATATTGGAAAACATGCCCCTATGATTCACCAGTATACGGTGCGGACGCCAGTGGCTCCTTATTCGATGAAAACACGAAGCAGTGGAACCTCGGACACCTGGGAACCATTCAGGACCTGCTGGAACAGGAGTGCGGAGTGGTCATCGAAGGCATCAACACCCCCTGCCTGTATTTCGGCATGTGGAAGACCGCCTTCGCCTGGCACACGGAGGACATGGACCTTTACAGCATCAACTACCTGCACTTCGGGGAGCCCAAGACTTGGTACGCGGTGACCCCGGAGCACGACCGGTGCCTGGAACGCCTGGCCAGGGAGCTTTTCCCGGGCAGGTTGCGGGGCTGTGAGGCCTTCCTGTGGCACAAGGTGGCTCTCTTCTTGCCCAAGGTCCTGAAGGACAACGGCATCCCCTTCGATCGGGTCACTCAGGAGGCTGGAGATTTCATAGTGACGTTTCCCTATGGCTACCACTCTGGCTACAACTGCGCGGAAGCCATCAATTTTGCCACCCAGCGCTGGATCGATTATGGCAAAGTGGCCTGGGAATAGGGCTCTGCATGACCTTTGGAAAGATCTTCGTCAAAATAAGGGAGATTTCAGGTGAGCACCCTTAGGATATTAAAAATGGGTGGTTGGGTGGGGACTCTAAAAGGGACCTATAATTACCAGCTGCGAAGGGAGTTGGATGTTAGAATAGTAACATTAAGACCAGAGCTTTGTACGGTACTGAAATTGTGTGTGTGTGTGTGTGTGTGTGTGTGTGTCTGTCTGTCTGTCTTCTGTTTCCTGAAGCAATATGGAATGGAGACTTTGTTTTCTTGGAGCAGCACGGAAATAGGAAGGTGGGGAGGCTTTATCTTCCTTTCCAGCCAGGCTTGGGGATGGAACAATAAGATGAGTGTGGGCATGAAGAGGTGAGGAAGATGGGCCGTGTCCCTGGCATGCACTGTAGAGAAGAAAGGAGACTTGGGGAGGTCTGCATTGTCACCAGACTGTGAGGCCCCCTTCCCTGGCCCCTCTCCAGAGCTGCAGAAGTTTTCTTTCCCCATAATGGCAGAGAGGGTGACCCCCAGGGGAAGCTGACTCTGTCCATTATGAAGTTTTGTCCTTGGTATGGGAAATTCCAGAAAGGCTATTACTCTGGATAGTAATAACAATTCTCTATTCAGTTCTCCTTCCCTATCACCTCCCCTGCAGCCTCTTATTTTTCTTTTAATGGTGAAGTAAATAAATGTGATGCTGTTGATGTGGTTTTGTGTTGTCCCTGCAGCCACAAACTCAGTCCATCCATGGACCCACTCTGTATGCGTATGTGCAAAGTTGAATCTGAAGCGTGATGTCTTTCGTAAAGCAAACTTTTCCGTAGTCACTGCTTTGAGCTTTCCAGCAGTTACTTAGAGGGGAGAACTGGACTTAGAGTCAGCAGAAATGGCATTCAAACCTGCGCTTTGCTACTGTCTAGTCGTGGGAGCTTCAGCCAGAAAATCATTGATTTTCTCTGAGCCAGAATTACAGTGCGAGAATTTTGAGACGATAAAGGGGTTGTAAATGTAACAGGCATGTAAGAGGTACTCAGTTAATTTGATGTGCATTCAGACACTCTCCTGGCCTCTAGGGCCAGCCCAATGCCTAGGACATCCACTCGTATTCTTTCTGTGATGCTTAGTTCTACTCTTGTGTTCCTCACCACACCCCCAGGCTTACACGTTAACTTTTCTTTTAATTAATAGACTTTATTTTTGCAGAGTACTTCGCAACAAAATTAAGTGGAAAATACAGGGGATTCCAACATATTCGGTCCCATGCTTCTCCACCAGCATCCACACCAGAAGGGAACATTTGTTACAGTCGAACAACCTGCACTGACACCTCATTATCACCCAGAGTCCTTAGTTTAATTTATTCACTCTTGGTGTTGTACAGTCTATGGATTTGACCAATGTATAAAGACATGTATCTACACTTATAATACCATACAGAATAGATTCATTGCCTAAAAATCCTCTGTGCTCTGCCTAATCATCCCCCCCTCCCCGACCCCGACAACCACTGATCATTTTACTGCTTCCATAGTTTTGTCTTTTCCAGATGACTTCTTTCTCGTAGTAATATGCCTTTAAGTTTCCTCCACGTTTAGTGCTTTTATAGCTCATTTCCTTGTATTGGTGAATAATATTCCATTGTGTTTTGTATGACCCTTTATTTATCCACTCACGTGCTGAAGGACATCTTGGTTGCTTCCAATTTTTTCTGCAATTATGAATACAACTACTATAAACATTTGTGTGCAGGTTTTGGTGTGGATGTAAGTTTTCAGCTCATCTGAGGAAATAGCAAAGAGTGCAACTGCTGGATTGTATGGTGAGACTATATTTAATTTTGTAAGAAACTGCAAATTTTTAGGTTTTTTTTATTTTTTGTGTGGTATGCAGGCCTCTCACTGCTATGGCCTCTCCCGTTGCGGAGCACAGGTTCCGAACGTGCAGGCTCAGGGGCCATGGCTCACGGGCCCAGCCACTCCGCGGCATGTAGGATCTTCCTGGACTGGGATTCGAACCCATGTCCCCTGCATCGGCAGGCGGGCTCTCAACCAGTGCGCCAGCAGGGAAGCCCTGCTAATTATTTTTACCGGTAGAAAACTGATTTTTTTTTTTTTTTTTGCTCATGATCTACCGCATGTTTGCACAAAAGGTCACACATACCCATTTACAAATTCCACTCCTTGTCGTATTTGTCCTTGTTGCAGTGTTACAAAGACAAGGTAAAGATTTTACAATCATTCAAGAGCCAGAGGACCCAGCCTTTATTCAGACTCCTACCCCAGCTTGTTTAGTAGTCTTTCAACAAATCAGGTTTCGATGGCTCTCCATTTGTCAGTTTAGGCAAAATGAGCTCTTAACCACATTGCACCTCTGTTAGAGTTTGCACATAACAAGTTCAGATCAGGGCAAACATAATTTGTGCTAAATAAATATTACCTATTAGCATTATTACTTAGGAGCCCAAAGTTGTAAGATGGATATTAGAACCTGTACTTAAGCGTAACTCGTAGAAGTTGGAATTCGGGTCTTGGGACTCCTCTAAGATTTGTATAAAGGGTCTGTTATGGATCTGTCTGACTACCTGGCCACAGTGAATTATTCGTAGAGATTAACCATTACACCAATTCAGTTTCCGTGTGTATAAGGATTCCTTTCCAGATATTTGGAAATAACTTTACCATGATATTTATGTCGTTAGATTGTTACCGTATATGGGTCTTGAAGTTGCTTTTTCCCCCAATGTTTGTGTTACCTTTCATCACTTTAAATAGGAAAGCACAAACAGTTGGTAGGAATTGGCTACCGAGGTAAGTGGAATGGACACTGATGTGAGTTGAACAGATCCTGGTGAGTAGCAGCCCTTGCCCGTCCTGCTCTGCTCACCAGCCGCTCAAACTGAAATGCCTCCCAAGCTCCTTGTCATTGACCTGCAGTGATTACAGGGTAATAGTGAGACCCTTCTCACGGTTCCTCAGCAAGTGGTGGGTGTTAGGGGGATAAGCAGTTTCAGGGAGGACAGAGGAAGGGCAGAACTGAGCCCTGTTGGGCATGGGTAACATGTTGGAGGTGCCACTCAATGAAAATGCAACATTTGTGTGGCCGGGTTTCTGGATTTTTCTGGGATCCTGGCATCCAGTATCCTCGTGCCCTAAATGTTCAGGCTCCTCTACCTAAAAAAGAGCTACGTTAAATCCTGTAGACCTCAGAGAGCATCTTTTCTTTGTCCCATCTCTCAGAGAGCCTTTTCTCAAAAGCTTCACATGGTGTCTATATATTTCAGTGCCCGTTCACTCACTCTCTTATTAATTCATTCAGCACATGTTTGCTAAGCACTTACCGTGTACCAGGCACTGTTTGTGGAATTGGGGACACAACAGTGAAAAAGGCAAAGTTTCAGTTCTCCTGGAGCTTATATTCTCATTATAAAGAGAGACATAACAAGTCAAGCAGTCACAAGGCCTAGGAGAAAAAATAAAGCAGAGTAAGGGGTTAGAGAGTGGCAGGACTGCTGTGTTGGAAAGGGTGGCCTCTTGGGAGTGTGGTCTTCGAATGCGTGCTGTGGACAAGGGAGTGAGAGCATCACCCTAGGCAGAGGGACAACACATGCAAATACCTGCGGTGGGGGCACCCTTAAGGGGCTCACAGATTAGCAAAGTGGCTGGAGAGCAGGAGAGAGGCGGCGGGAGCTGTGGCGGGGGGAAGGCATAAAATGTCATAACTCAGTGAATGCAAACTCCTCCCACTGTGTGATTGGGGCCATTGGTGTTTTAGGTGACCTGGGGATGGAGAAATTTGGGGGCCACAGAGTCTTTGAAAGCACGGATAATTCACAGCCATCCCTGGAAATGGGTCTATCGTTCCTACCAGATGCAAATCCTGAGAGCGGAATGTCTGTATGTTCTCGTTTCCTGCTGTACCAGCTGACATGTCACGTTTCTGACTTGTATTGCATTAGGTGGGACTTTAACAGAGCCAGCAGATCACTGACATTCACTAAGTTGACAATAGCCATCTCAGCTATGTATGAGCAGCAGCAAATCAATGCAGTCAGTATTTTGGAATTGTGCTGAGGCCCACATTCACATAATGTGGAGGGCAGTGAAGGCATCTCCTCAGGAGACTTCAGGAGAAATCCTCTGGATAAACAGCTACCAGGTGAGAGATCAGGTGTGAGAGTTGAACGGGCTATAGATTTAGAATTTGTGTCTATGCATGGGAAATCCTTGGCGCCAGAGACGGATAATTTTTAGGAAAGAGCTAGGATTAAGAATTTGCAAAGAAAGAGCTCAGGATCCATTCCCTGGGAATGTCAAGGGTCTATTGCATAAATTTCTTTTTCCTGAGAAACTCCTTAGTAACCAGGTGACCTAACCTCAGCTCGCTTGTGGTATATCACCTTGACTGTACTTACACACGACCCTCTAGGACCCTGAGTACTTTATTACCCTATGGTTTAGCTCATGGATTGAACCAGATTAAAACAGTTGATAATTATCTTTCTTGGCTTTCTCTGTTTAGTGAGGACTCAATGAATATTGTCGATTGAGTGAATGACTTGAAACCACCAATAGAAATGAAAAAAAGAGCTAGTATCATAAGAAACACCTAAAATAAATAAATAATTCCTATTACAGCATAATTGCTTTTATGTTAATTGTCTTTTAAAACAAGATATCCGGTTCTAAGCTGGGGTTTGAAATAACTTACAGAGCCAGAAAATAAACTCTGTTTGTCTTATTCCAATATGAGACCTTCATTCATTGACTCCACAAATATTAAGCACCCTCACCGTGCCAGGCTAGTCCTACGTGCTAAGGAAACATAGTATGACGTTTATGATCTGCTTGGAGACAGGCAGTTAGGCAGTTTCACCACGCCACAGCTTCTTCCCAGCTACAGTAACCATAGCCAGGCTCCCCCCCATACTGCTGCTTTTAGAGCCTCTGAAGAAAGGATTCTTATACTGGGAACAGTCAGCCCCAAGTTCAGGACCAAAGCCTCTTGCGACTCTCAGAGCTGTTTCAGTATGTTCCCGGGCTCATGGCAGCTCTCTTGTTTACTTTTCTCAGTCATACTCTTCTTCTTCTTCTTCCTCCTCCTCCTCCGCCTCCACCTTTTCTTCTTCTTCTTCCTCCTCCACCACCTCCTCCTCCTTCTCCTCCTCCGCCTCGTGCACCGCCTCCTCCTACTTTTTCTTCCTCTTCTTCCTCCTCCACCACCTCCTCCTCCTTCTCCTCCTCCGCCTCCTACACCGCCTCCTTTTACTTCCTCTTCTTCCTCCTCCACCAACTCCTCCTCCTCCTACTCCTCCGCCTCCTCCACCGCCACCTCCTTCTTTTTCTTCTTCTTCTTACTCCTCCACCACCTCCTCCTCCTCCTCCTCCACCTCCTCCTCCGCCTCCTCTTTCTTCAGCTTCTTCCTCCTCCTCCACCGCCTCCTCCATCTTTTTCTTCCTCTTCTTCCTCCTCCACCACCTCCTCCTCCGCCTCTCCACTGCCGCCTCCTTTTTTTTTCCTCTTCTTCCTCCTCCACCACCTCCTCCTCCACATCCTCCACCACCTCCTCCTTTATCCTCCTCTTCTTTCTCCTCCACCACCTCCTCCTCCTCCTCCACCTCCTCCAACTTATTTTTTTCCTCTTCTTCGTCCTCAACCACATCCTCCACCTCTGCCTCCTCCACCACCTCCTCCATTTTTTCTTCCTCTTCGTCCTCCTCCACCACCTCCTCCTCCTCCTCCTCCGCCTCCTCCACCACCTCCTCCGTCTTTTTTATTATCCTCTTCTTCCTCCTCCACCACCTCCTCCTCCTCCTCCTCCACCTCCTCCACCGTCTCCTCCTTCTTTTTCGTTCTCTTCTTCCTCCTCCACCACCTCCTCCTCCTCCTCCTCCGCCTCCTCCACCGCCTCCTCCTCCTTTTTCGTCCTCTTCTTCCTCCTCCACCACCTCGTCATCCTCCTCCTCCACCTCCTCCACCACCTCCTCCTTCTTTTTCTTCCTCTTCTTCCTCCTCCACCACCTCCTCCTACTCTGACTCATCCACCACCTCCTCCATTTTTTCTTCCTCTTCTTCCTCCTCCACCAACTCCTCCTCCTCCTCCGCCTCCTCCACCGCCTCCTCCTTCTTTTTCTTCCTCTTCTTCCTCCTCCACAACCTCCTCCTCCGCCTCCTCTGCCTCCTCCACCACCTCCTCCTTTTTCTTCCCCTTCTTCCTCCTCCACCACCTCCTGCTCCTCCTCCACCGCCTCCACCACCTCCTCCTTTTTCTTCCTCTTCTTCCTCCTCCACCACCTCCTCCTCCTCCGCCTCCTCCACCGCCTCCTCCTTCATTTTCTTCCTCTTCTTCCTCCTCCACCACCTCCTCCTCCTCCGCCTCCTCCACCTGCTCCTCCTTCTTTTTCTGCCTCCTCTTCCTCCTCCACAACCTCTTCCTCCTCCTCCTCCACCACCTCCTCCTTTTTCTTCCTCTTCTTCCTCCTCCACCTCCTCCTCCTCCTCCACCTCCTCCACCACCTCCTCCTGTTTCTTCCTCTTCTTCCTCCTCCACCACCTCCGCCTCCTCCTCCGCCTCCTCCACCGCCTCCTCCTTCATTTTCTTCCTCTTCTTCCTCCTTCAACACCTCCTCCTCCTCCTCCGCCTCCTCCACCACCTCTTCCGTCTTTTTCTTCCTATTCTTCCTCCTCCACCACCTCCTCCTCCGCCTCTCCACCGCCTCCTCCTTCTTTTTCTTGCTCTTCTTCCTCCTCCACCTCCTCCTCCTCCTCCTCTGCCTCCTCCACCGCCTCCTTCTTTTTCTTCCTCTTCTTCCTCCTCCACCACCTCCGCCTCCTCCGCCTCCTCCACCGCCTCCTCCTTCTTTTTCTTCACTTCTTCCTCCTTCACCACCTCCTCCTCCTTCTCCTCCGCCTCCTCCACCACCTCTTCCATCTTTTTCTTCCTCTTCTTCCTCCTCCAACACCTCCTCCTCTGCCTCTCCACCGCCTCCTCCTTCTTTTTTTTCCTCTTCTTCTTCCTCCACCACCTCCTCCTCCTCCTCCACATCCTCCACCACCTCCTTCTTTTTCTTCCTATTCTTCCTCCTCCACCACCTCCTCCTCCTCCTCCGCGTCCTCCACCGACTCCTACTTCTTTTTCGTTCTCTTCTTCCTGCTCCACCACCTCCTCCTCCTCCTCCTCCGCCTCCTGCACCACCTCCTCCTTCTTTTTCTTCCTCTTATTCCTCCTCCACCTCCTCCTCCTCCTCCTCCTCCGTCTCCTCCACCACCTCCTCCTCCTCCTGCACCTCCTCCACCACCTCCAACTTATTTTTCTTCCTCTTCTTCGTCCTCAACCACCTCCTCCACCTCCGCCTCCTCCACCACCTCCTCCATTTTTTCTTCCTCTTCGTCCTCCTCCACCACCTCCTCCTCCTCCTGCTCCGCCTCCTCCACCACATCCTCCGTCTTTTTTATTATCCTCTTCTTCCTCTTCCACCACCTGCTCCTCCGCCTCCTCCAACGCCTCCTTTTTCATCCTCTTCTTCCTCCTCCACCACCTCCTCCTCCTCCTCCTCCGCCTCCTCCACCGCCTTCACCTTCTTTTTCGTCCTCTTCTTCCTCCTCCACCACCTCCTCCTCCTCCTCCTCCACCTCCTCCACCGCCTCCTCCTTCTCTTTCGCCCTCTTCTTCCTCCTCAACCACCTCCTCTTCCTCCTCCTCCACCGCCTCCTCCTTCTTCTTCGTCCTTTTCTTCCTCCTCCACCACCTCCTCCTACTCCTCCTCCACCTCCTCCACCGCTTCCTTCTTTTTCTTCCTCTTCTTCCTCTTCCACCACCTCCTCCTCCTCCTCCTCCGCCTCCTCCACCACCTCCTTCTCCGCCTCTTCCACCACCTCCTCCTTCTTTTTCGTCCTCTTCTTCCTCCGCCACCACCTCCTCGTCCTCCTCCTTCGCCTCCTCCACCACCTTCTCCTTCTTTTTATTCCACTTTTTCCTGCTCCACCACCTCCTCCTCTGCCTCCTCCAACGCCTCCTTCTTTTTCTTTCTCTTCTTCCTCCTCCACCACCTCATACTGATACTCCGCCTCCTCCACTGCCTCCTCCTTCTTTTTCTTCCTCTTCTTCCTCCTTCACCACCTCCTCCTCCTCCTCTCCCTCTTCCACCACCTCCTCCATCTTTTTCTTCCTCTTCTTCCTCCTACACCACCTCCTCCTCCGCCTCTCCACCGCCTCCTCCTTCTTTTTCGTCCTCTTCTTCCTCCTCCACCACCTCCTCCGCCTCCTCCACCGCCTCCTCCTTGCTTGTCGTCTTCTTCCTCATCCACAACCTACTCCTCCTCCTCCACCGCCTCGTCCTTCTTTTTCTTCCTCTTCTTCCTCTTCCACCACCACCTCCTCCTCCTCCTCCGCCTCCTCCACCACCTCCTCCATGTTTTTCTTCCTCTTTTTCCTCGTCCACCACCTCCTACTCTGCCTCCTCCACCGCCTCCTTCTTCTTTTTCTTCCTCTTCTCCTCCACCACCTCCTCCTCCTCCTCCACCTCCTCCACCACATCCTCTTTTTTCTTCCTCTTCTTCCTCCTCCACCACCTCCTCCACCTCCGCCTCCTCCACCGCCTCCTTCTTTTTCGTCCTCTTTTTCGTCATCCACCACCTCTTCCTCCTCCTCCTCCGCCTCCTCCAATTCCTCCTCCTTCTTTTACGTCCTCTTCATCTTCCTCCACCACCTCCTCCATCTTTTTCTTCCTCTTCCTCCTCCACCACCACCTCCTCCTCCTCCGCCTCCTCCACCGCCTGCTCCTTCTTTTTCTTCCTCTTCTTCCTCTTCCACCACCTCCTCCTCCTCCTCCTCCGCCTCCTCCACCGCCTCCTCCATCTTTTCTTCCTCCTCTTCCTCCTCCACCACCTCCTCCTCCGCCTCCTCCACCGCCTCTTCCTTCTTTTTCTTCCTCTACTTCCTCCTCCACCACCTCCTCCTCCTCCGTTTTCTTCATCTTCTTCCTCCTCCACCACCTCCTCCTCCACCTCCTCCACCACCTCCTCCTTTTTCTTCCTCTTCTTTCTCCTCCACCACTTCCTCCTCCTCCACCGCCACCACCACCTCCTCCTTTTTCTTCCTCTTCTTCCTTCTCCACCACCTCCTCCTCCTCCGCCTCCTCCACCGCCTCCTCCTTCATTTTCTTCCTCTTCTTCCTCCTCCACCACCTCCTCCTCCTCCGCCTCCTCCACCTCCTCCTCCTTCTTTTTCTTCCTCTTCTTCCTCCTCCACCACCTCCTCCTCCTCCTCCACCTCCTCCACCATCTCCTCCTTCTTTTTCTTCATCTTTTTTCTCCTCCAGCACCTCCTCCTCCACCTCCTCCACCACCTCCTCCTTTTTCTTCCTCCTCTTCCTCCTCCACCACCTCCTCCACCACCTCCTCCTTTTTCTTCCTCTTCTTTCTCCTCCAACACCTCCTCCTCCTCCTCCAACTCCTCCACCACCTCCTCCTTTTTCTTCCTGTTCTTCCTTCTCCACCACCTCCTCCTTTTTCTTCCTCTTCTTCTTCCTCCACCACCTCCTCCACCTCCGCCTCCACCACCTCCTCCATTTTTTCTTCCTCTTCTTCCTCCTTCACCACCTCCTCCTCCTCCTCCTCCGCCTCCTTTACCACCTCCTCCATCCTTTTTTTTCCTCTTCTTCCTGCTCCACCACCTCCTTCTCCGCCGCCTCCACCACCTCCTCCTTTCTCGTCCTCTTCTTCCTCCTCCACCACCTCCTCATCCTCCTCCTCCACCTCCTCCACCACCTCCTCCTTCTTTTTCTTCCTCTTCTTCCTCCTCCACCACCTCCTCCTACTCTGACTCATCCACCACCTCCTCCATTTTTTCTTCCTCTTCTTCCTCCTCCACCACCTCCTCCTCCTCCTCCACCTCCTCCACCGCCTCCTCCTTCTTTTTCTTCCTCTTCTTCCTCCTCCACAACCTCCTCCTCCGCCTCCTCTGCCTCCTCCACCACCTCCTCCTTTTTCTTCCCCTTCTTCCTCCTCCACCACCTCCTGCTCCTCTTCCACCGCCTCCACCACCTCCTCCTTTTTCTTCCTCTTCTTCCTCCTCCACCACCTCCTCCTCCTCCGCCTCCTCCACCGCCTCCTCCTTCATTTTCTTCCTCTTCTTCCTCCTCCACCACCTCCTCCTCCTCCGCCTCCTCCACCTCCTCCTCCTTCTTTTTCTTCCTCCTCTTCCTCCTCCACAACCTCTTCCTCCTCCTCCTCCACCACCTCCTCCTTTTTCTTCCTCTTCTTCCTTCTCCACCACCTCCTCCTCCTCCTCCACCTCCTCCACCACCTCCTCCTTTTTCTTCCTCTTCTTCCTCCTCCACCACCTCCTCCTCCTCCTCCGCCTCCTCCACCGCCTCCTCCTTCTTTTTCGTCCTCTTCTTCCTCCTCCACCACCTCCTCCTCCGCCTCCTCCACCGCCTCCTCCTTCTTTTTCTTCCTCTTCATCCTCCTCTACCATGTCCTCCTCTGCCTCCTCCACCGCCTCCTTCCTTTTCTTCCTCATCTTCCTCCTCCACCACCTCCGCCTCCTCCTCTGCCTCCTCCACCGCCTCCTCCTTCATTTTCTTCCTCTTCTTCCTCCTTCAACACCTCCTCCTCCTCCTCCTCCGCCTCCTCCACCACCTCTTCCATCTTTTTCATCCTCTTCTTCCTCCTCCACCACCTCCTCCTCCGCCTCTCCACCGCCTCCTCCTTCTTTTTCTTCCTCTTCTTCCTCCTCCACCTCCTCCTCCTCCTCCTCCTCCGCCTCCTCCACCGCCTCCTCCTTCTTTTTCGTCCTCTTCTTCCTCCTCCTCCGCCTCCTCCACCGCCGCCTCCTTCTTTTTCTTTCTCTTCATCCTCCTCTACCATCTCCTACTCTGCCTCCTCCACCGCCTGCTTCTTTTTCTTCCTCTTCTTCCTCTTCCACCACCTCCGCCTCCTCCGCCTCCTCCACCGCCTCCTTCTTTTTCTTCACTTCTTCCTCCTTCACCACCTCCTCCTCCTCCTCCTCCGCCTCCTCCACCACCTCTTCCATCTTTTTCTTCCTCTTCTTCCTCCTCCAACACCTCCTCCTCCGCCTCTCCACCGCCTCCTCCTTCTTTTTTTTCCTCTTCTTCTTCCTCCACCACCTCCTCCTCCTCCTCCACATCCTCCACCACCTCCTCCTTTTTCTTCCTCTTCTTCCTCCTCCACCACCTCCTCCTCCTCCTCCACCTCCTCCACCGCCTCCTCCTTCTTCTTCGTCCTTTTCTTCCTCCTCCACCACCTCCTCCTACTCCTCCTCCACCTCCTCCACCGCTTCCTTCTTTTTCTTCCTCTTCTTCCTCTTGCACCACCTCCTCCTCCTCCTCCTCCGCCTCCTCCACCACCTGCTTCTCCGCCTCTTCCAAAACCTCCTCCTTCTTTTTCGTCTTCTTCTTCCTCCTCCACCACCTCCTCGTCCTCCTTCGCCTCCTCCACCACCATCTCCTTTTTATTCCACTTTTTCCTCCTCCACCACCTCCTCCTCCGCCTCCTCCAACGCCGCCTTCTTTTTCTTTCTCTTCTTCCTCCTCCACCACCTCATACTGATCCTCCGCCTCCTCCACCGCCTCCTCCTTCTTTTTCTTCCTCTTCTTCCTCCTTCACCACCTCCTCCACCTCCTCTGCCTCTTCCACCACCTCCTCCATCTTTTTCTTCCTCTTCTTCCTCCTACACCACCTCCTCCTCCGCCTCTCCACCGCCTCCTCCTTCTTTTTCGTCCTCTTCTTCCTCCTCCACCACCTCCTCCGCCTCCTCCACCGCCTCCTCCTTGCTTGTCTTCTTCTTCCTCCTCCACAACCTACTCCTCCTCCACCGCCTCGTCCTTCTTTTTCTTCCTCTTCTTCCTCTTCCACCACCACCTCCTCCTCCTCCTCCGCCTCCTCCACCACCTCCTCCATGTTTTTCTTCCTCTTTTTCCTCGTCCACCACCTCCTCCTCCGCCTCCTCCACCGCCTCCTTCTTCTTTTTCTTCCTCTGCTCCTCCACCACCTCCTCCTCCTCCTCCACCTCCTCCACCACATCCTCTTTTTTCTTCCTCTTCTTCCTCCTCCACCACCTCCTCCCCCTCCGCCTACTCCACCGCCTCCTCCTTCTTTTTCGTCCTCTTTTTCGTCATCCACCACCTCTTCCTCCTCCTCCTCCGCCTCCTCCAATTCCTCCTCTTTCTTTTCGTCCTCTTCATCTTCCTCCACCACCTCCTCCATTTTTTCTTCCTCTTCCTCCTCCACCACCACCTCCTCCTCCTCCGCCTCCTCCACCGCCTGCTCCTTCTTTTTCTTCCTCTTCTTCCTCTTCCACCACCTCCTCCTCCTCCTCCTCCGCCTCCTCCACCGCCTCCTCCATCTTTTCTTCCTCCTCTTCCTCCTCCACCACCTCCTCCTCCGCCTCCTCCACCGCCTCTTCCTTCTTCTTCTTCCTCTACTTCCTCCTCCACCACCTCCTCCTCCTCCTCCTCCGTTTTCTTCGTCTTCTTCCTCCTCCACCACCTCCTCCTCCACCTCCTCCACCACCTCCTCCTTTTTCTTCCTCTTCTTCCTTCTCCACCACCTCCTCCTCCTCCGCCTCCTCCACCGCCTCCTCCTTCATTTTCTTCCTCTTCTTCCTCCTCCACCACCTCCTCCTCCTCCGCCTCCTCCACCTCCTCCTCCTTCTTTTTCTTCCTCTTCTTCCTCCTCCACCACCTCCTCCTCCTCCTCCACCTCATCCACCATCTCCTTCTTTTTCTTCATCTTTTTTCTCCTCCAGCACCTCCTCCTCCACCTCCTCCACCACCTCCTCCTTTTTCTTCCTCCTCTTCCTCCTCCACCACCTCCTCCACCACCTCCTCCACCACCTCCTCCTTTTTCTTCCTCTTCTTTCTCCTCCAACACCTCCTCCTCCTCCTCCAACTCCTCCACCACCTCCTCCTTTTTCTTCCTGTTCTTCCTTCTCCACCACCTCCTCCTTTTTCTTCCTCTTCTTCTTCCTCCACCACCTCCTCCACCTCCGCCGCCTCCACCACCTCCATTTTTTCTTCCTCTTCTTCCTCCTTCACCACCTCCTCCTCCTCCTCCTCCGCCTCCTTTACCACCTCCTCCATCCTTTTTTTTCCTCTTCTTCCTGCTCCACCACCTCCTCCTCCGCCGCCTCCACCACCTCCTCCTTTCTCGTCCTCTTCTTCCTCCTCCACCACCTCCTCCTCCTCCTCCACCTCCTCCTCCTTCTTTTTCATCCTCTTCTTCCTCCTCCACCACCTCCTCCTCCTCCTCCGCCTCCTCCACCACCTCCTCCTTCTTTTTCGTCCTCTTATTCCTCCTCCACCGCCTCCTCCACCGCCTCCTCCTTCTTTTTCTTCCTCTTCTTCCTCCTTCACCACCTCCTCCTCCTCCTCCTCCGCCTCCTCCACCACCTCTTCCATCTTTTTCTTCCTCTTCTTCCTCCTCCACCACATCCTCCTCCTCCTCCACATCCTCCACCACCTCCTCCTTTTTCTTCCTATTCTTCCGCCTCCACCTCCTCCTCCTCCTCCTCCACCGCCTCCTCCACCGCCTCATCCTTCTTTTTCATTCTCTTCTTCCTGCTCCACCACCTCCTCCTCCTCCGCCTCCTGCACCACCTCCTCCTTCTTTTTCTTCCTCTTTTTCCTCCTCCACCACCTCCTCCTCCTCCTCCTCCGCCTTCTCCACCACCTCCTCCTTTTTTTCCCTCTTCTTCCTCCTCCACCACCTCCTCCTCCTCTGCCTCCTCCACCGCCTCCTCCTTCTTTTTCTTCACTTCTTCCTCCTTCACCACCTCCTCCTCCTCCTCCTCCGCCTCCTCCACCACCTCTTCCATGTTTTTCTTCCTCTTCTTCCTCCTCCAACACCTCCTCCTCTGCCTCTCCACCGCCTCCTCCTTCTTTTTTTTCCTCTTCTTCTTCCTCCACCACCTCCTCCTCCTCCTCCACATCCTCCACCACCTCCTCCTTTTTCTTCCTATTCTTCCTCCTCCACCACCTCCTCCTCCTCCTCCGCGTCCTCCACCGACTTCTACTTCTTTTTCGTTCTCTTCTTCCTGCTCCACCACCTCCTCAGCGTACTCCACCGCCTCCTCCTTCTTTTTCGCCCTCTTCTTCCTCCTCCACCACCTCCTCTTCCTCCTCCTCCACCGCCTCCTCCTTCTTTTTCGTCCTCTTCTTCCTCCTCCACCACCACCTCCTCCTCCTCCTCCACGTCCTCCCCCGCCTCCTTCTTGTTTTTCTTCGTCTTCTTCCTCTTCCAACATCTCCTCCTCCTCCTCCACCTCCTCCACCGCCTCCTCCTTCTTTTTCTTCCTTTTCTTCCTCCTCCACCACCACCTATTCCTCCTCCTCCACCGCCTCCTCCTTCTTCTTTGTCCTCTTCTTCCTCCTCCACCACCTCCTCCTCTTCCTCCTCCGCCTACTCCACCACCTCCTCGTTCTTTTTCTTCCACTTCTTCTTCCTCCACCACTTCCTCCTCCTCCTCCTCCACTGCTTCCTTCTTTTTCTTCCTCTTCCTGCTCCACCACCTCCTCCTTCTCCGCCTCCTCCACCGCCTCCTCCTTCTTTTTCTTCCTCTTCTTCCTCTTCCACCACCTCCTCTTCCCCCTCCTCCGCCTCCTTCACCGCCTCCTTCTTTTTCGTCCTCTTCTTCCTCCTCCACCACCTCCTCGTCCTCCTCCTCCACCTCCTCCACCACCTCCTCCTTCTTTTTCTTCCTCTTCTTCCTCCTCAACCACCTCATCCTCCTCTGACTCATCCACCACCTCCTCCATTTTTTCCTCCTCTTCTTCCTCCTCCACCACCTGCTCCTCCTCCTCCGCCTCCTCCACCGCCTCCTCCTTCTTTTTCTTCCTCTTCCCTCTCCTCCACCACCTCCTCCTCCGCCACCTCTGCCTCCTCCACCACCTCCTCCTTTTTCTTCCTCTTCTTCCTCCTCCACCACCTCCTCCTCCTCCACCGCCTCCACCACCTCCTCCCTTTTTTTCCTCTTCTTCCTCCTCCACCACCTCCTTCTCCGCCACCTCTGCCTCCTCCACCGCCTCCTCCTTCATTTTCTTCTTCTTCCTCCTCCACCACCTCCTCCTCCTCCGCCTCCTCCACCTCCTCCTCCTTTTTCTTCCTCCTCTTCCTCCTCCACCACCTCCTCCTTTTTCTTCCTCTTCTTCCTCCTCCACCACCTCCTCCTCCTCCGCCTCCTCCACCTCCTCCTCCTTTTTCTTCCTCCTCTTCCTTCTCCACCACCTCATTTTTCTTCTTCTTCCTCCTCCACCACCTCCTCCTCCTCCGCCTCCTCCACCGCCTCCTCCTTCATTTTCTTCCTCTTCTTCCTCCTCCACCACCTCCTCCTCCTCCGCCTCCTCCACCTCCTCCTCCTTCTTTTTCTTCCTCCTCTTCCTCCTCCACAACCTCTTCCTCCTCCTCCTCCACCACCTCCTCCTTTTTCTTCCTCTTCTTCCTTCTCCACCACCTCCTCCTCCTCCTCCACCTCCTCCACCACCTCCTCCTTTTTCTTCCTCTTCTTCCTCCTCCACCACCTCCTCCTCCTCCTCCGCCTCCTCCACCGCCTCCTCCTTCTTTTTCGTCCTCTTCTTCCTCCTCCACCACCTCCTCCTCCGCCTCCTCCACCGCCTCCTCCTTCTTTTTCTTCCTCTTCATCCTCCTCTACCATGTCCTCCTTTGCCTCCTCCACCGCCTCCTTCCTTTTCTTCCTCATCTTCCTCCTCCACCACCTCCGCCTCCTCCTCTGCCTCCTCCACCGCCTCCTCCTTCATTTTCTTCCTCTTCTTCCTCCTTCAACACCTCCTCCTCCTCCTCCTCCGCCTCCTCCACCACCTCTTCCATCTTTTTCATCCTCTTCTTCCTCCTCCACCACCTCCTCCTCCGCCTCTCCACCGCCTCCTCCTTCTTTTTCTTCCTCTTCTTCCTCCTCCACCTCCTCCTCCTCCTCCTCCTCCGCCTCCTCCACCGCCTCCTCCTTCTTTTTCGTCCTCTTCTTCCTCCTCCTCCGCCTCCTCCACCGCCGCCTCCTTCTTTTTCTTTCTCTTCATCCTCCTCTACCATCTCCTACTCTGCCTCCTCCACCGCCTGCTTCTTTTTCTTCCTCTTCTTCCTCTTCCACCACCTCCGCCTCCTCCGCCTCCTCCACCGCCTCCTTCTTTTTCTTCACTTCTTCCTCCTTCACCACCTCCTCCTCCTCCTCCTCCGCCTCCTCCACCACCTCTTCCATCTTTTTCTTCCTCTTCTTCCTCCTCCAACACCTCCTCCTCCGCCTCTCCACCGCCTCCTCCTTCTTTTTTTTCCTCTTCTTCTTCCTCCACCACCTCCTCCTCCTCCTCCACATCCTCCACCACCTCCTCCTTTTTCTTCCTCTTCTTCCTCCTCCACCACCTCCTCCTCCTCCTCCACCTCCTCCACCGCCTCCTCCTTCTTCTTCGTCCTTTTCTTCCTCCTCCACCACCTCCTCCTACTCCTCCTCCACCTCCTCCACCGCTTCCTTCTTTTTCCTCCTCTTCTTCCTCTTGCACCACCTCCTCCTCCTCCTCCTCCGCCTCCTCCACCACCTGCTTCTCCGCCTCTTCCAAAACCTCCTCCTTCTTTTTCGTCTTCTTCTTCCTCCTCCACCACCTCCTCGTCCTCCTTCGCCTCCTCCACCACCATCTCCTTTTTATTCCACTTTTTCCTCCTCCACCACCTCCTCCTCCGCCTCCTCCAACGCCGCCTTCTTTTTCTTTCTCTTCTTCCTCCTCCACCACCTCATACTGATCCTCCGCCTCCTCCACCGCCTCCTCCTTCTTTTTCTTCCTCTTCTTCCTCCTTCACCACCTCCTCCACCTCCTCTGCCTCTTCCACCACCTCCTCCATCTTTTTCTTCCTCTTCTTCCTCCTACACCACCTCCTCCTCCGCCTCTCCACCGCCTCCTCCTTCTTTTTCGTCCTCTTCTTCCTCCTCCACCACCTCCTCCGCCTCCTCCACCGCCTCCTCCTTGCTTGTCTTCTTCTTCCTCCTCCACAACCTACTCCTCCTCCACCGCCTCGTCCTTCTTTTTCTTCCTCTTCTTCCTCTTCCACCACCACCTCCTCCTCCTCCTCCGCCTCCTCCACCACCTCCTCCATGTTTTTCTTCCTCTTTTTCCTCGTCCACCACCTCCTCCTCCGCCTCCTCCACCGCCTCCTTCTTCTTTTTCTTCCTCTGCTCCTCCACCACCTCCTCCTCCTCCTCCACCTCCTCCACCACATCCTCTTTTTTCTTCCTCTTCTTCCTCCTCCACCACCTCCTCCCCCTCCGCCTACTCCACCGCCTCCTCCTTCTTTTTCGTCCTCTTTTTCGTCATCCACCACCTCTTCCTCCTCCTCCTCCGCCTCCTCCAATTCCTCCTCTTTCTTTTCGTCCTCTTCATCTTCCTCCACCACCTCCTCCATTTTTTCTTCCTCTTCCTCCTCCACCACCACCTCCTCCTCCTCCGCCTCCTCCACCGCCTGCTCCTTCTTTTTCTTCCTCTTCTTCCTCTTCCACCACCTCCTCCTCCTCCTCCTCCGCCTCCTCCACCGCCTCCTCCATCTTTTCTTCCTCCTCTTCCTCCTCCACCACCTCCTCCTCCGCCTCCTCCACCGCCTCTTCCTTCTTCTTCTTCCTCTACTTCCTCCTCCACCACCTCCTCCTCCTCCTCCTCCGTTTTCTTCGTCTTCTTCCTCCTCCACCACCTCCTCCTCCACCTCCTCCACCACCTCCTCCTTTTTCTTCCTCTTCTTCCTTCTCCACCACCTCCTCCTCCTCCGCCTCCTCCACCGCCTCCTCCTTCATTTTCTTCCTCTTCTTCCTCCTCCACCACCTCCTCCTCCTCCGCCTCCTCCACCTCCTCCTCCTTCTTTTTCTTCCTCTTCTTCCTCCTCCACCACCTCCTCCTCCTCCTCCACCTCATCCACCATCTCCTTCTTTTTCTTCATCTTTTTTCTCCTCCAGCACCTCCTCCTCCACCTCCTCCACCACCTCCTCCTTTTTCTTCCTCCTCTTCCTCCTCCACCACCTCCTCCACCACCTCCTCCACCACCTCCTCCTTTTTCTTCCTCTTCTTTCTCCTCCAACACCTCCTCCTCCTCCTCCAACTCCTCCACCACCTCCTCCTTTTTCTTCCTGTTCTTCCTTCTCCACCACCTCCTCCTTTTTCTTCCTCTTCTTCTTCCTCCACCACCTCCTCCACCTCCGCCGCCTCCACCACCTCCATTTTTTCTTCCTCTTCTTCCTCCTTCACCACCTCCTCCTCCTCCTCCTCCGCCTCCTTTACCACCTCCTCCATCCTTTTTTTTCCTCTTCTTCCTGCTCCACCACCTCCTCCTCCGCCGCCTCCACCACCTCCTCCTTTCTCGTCCTCTTCTTCCTCCTCCACCACCTCCTCCTCCTCCTCCACCTCCTCCACCGCCTCCTCCTTCTTTTTCATCCTCTTCTTCCTCCTCCACCACCTCCTCCTCCTCCTCCGCCTCCTCCACCACCTCCTCCTTCTTTTTCGTCCTCTTATTCCTCCTCCACCGCCTCCTCCACCGCCTCCTCCTTCTTTTTCTTCCTCTTCTTCCTCCTTCACCACCTCCTCCTCCTCCTCCTCCGCCTCCTCCACCACCTCTTCCATCTTTTTCTTCCTCTTCTTCCTCCTCCACCACATCCTCCTCCTCCTCCACATCCTCCACCACCTCCTCCTTTTTCTTCCTATTCTTCCGCCTCCACCTCCTCCTCCTCCTCCTCCACCGCCTCCTCCACCGCCTCATCCTTCTTTTTCATTCTCTTCTTCCTGCTCCACCACCTCCTCCTCCTCCGCCTCCTGCACCACCTCCTCCTTCTTTTTCTTCCTCTTTTTCCTCCTCCACCACCTCCTCCTCCTCCTCCTCCGCCTTCTCCACCACCTCCTCCTTTTTTTCCCTCTTCTTCCTCCTCCACCACCTCCTCCTCCTCTGCCTCCTCCACCGCCTCCTCCTTCTTTTTCTTCACTTCTTCCTCCTTCACCACCTCCTCCTCCTCCTCCTCCGCCTCCTCCACCACCTCTTCCATGTTTTTCTTCCTCTTCTTCCTCCTCCAACACCTCCTCCTCTGCCTCTCCACCGCCTCCTCCTTCTTTTTTTTCCTCTTCTTCTTCCTCCACCACCTCCTCCTCCTCCTCCACATCCTCCACCACCTCCTCCTTTTTCTTCCTATTCTTCCTCCTCCACCACCTCCTCCTCCTCCTCCGCGTCCTCCACCGACTTCTACTTCTTTTTCGTTCTCTTCTTCCTGCTCCACCACCTCCTCAGCGTACTCCACCGCCTCCTCCTTCTTTTTCGCCCTCTTCTTCCTCCTCCACCACCTCCTCTTCCTCCTCCTCCACCGCCTCCTCCTTCTTTTTCGTCCTCTTCTTCCTCCTCCACCACCACCTCCTCCTCCTCCTCCACGTCCTCCCCCGCCTCCTTCTTGTTTTTCTTCGTCTTCTTCCTCTTCCAACATCTCCTCCTCCTCCTCCACCTCCTCCACCGCCTCCTCCTTCTTTTTCTTCCTTTTCTTCCTCCTCCACCACCACCTATTCCTCCTCCTCCACCGCCTCCTCCTTCTTCTTCGTCCTCTTCTTCCTCCTCCACCACCTCCTCCTCTTCCTCCTCCGCCTTCTCCACCACCTCCTCGTTCTTTTTCTTTCACTTCTTCTTCCTCCACCACTTCCTCCTCCTCCTCCTCCACTGCTTCCTTCTTTTTCTTCCTCTTCCTGCTCCACCACCTCCTCCTTCTCCGCCTCCTCCACCGCCTCCTCCTTCTTTTTCTTCCTCTTCTTCCTCTTCCACCACCTCCTCTTCCCCCTCCTCCGCCTCCTTCACCGCCTCCTTCTTTTTCGTCCTCTTCTTCCTCCTCCACCACCTCCTCGTCCTCCTCCTCCACCTCCTCCACCACCTCCTCCTTCTTTTTCTTCCTCTTCTTCCTCCTCAACCACCTCATCCTCCTCTGACTCATCCACCACCTCCTCCATTTTTTCCTCCTCTTCTTCCTCCTCCACCACCTGCTCCTCCTCCTCCGCCTCCTCCACCGCCTCCTCCTTCTTTTTCTTCCTCTTCCCTCTCCTCCACCACCTCCTCCTCCGCCACCTCTGCCTCCTCCACCACCTCCTCCTTTTTCTTCCTCTTCTTCCTCCTCCACCACCTCCTCCTCCTCCACCGCCTCCACCACCTCCTCCCTTTTTTTCCTCTTCTTCCTCCTCCACCACCTCCTTCTCCGCCACCTCTGCCTCCTCCACCGCCTCCTCCTTCATTTTCTTCTTCTTCCTCCTCCACCACCTCCTCCTCCTCCGCCTCCTCCACCTCCTCCTCCTTTTTCTTCCTCCTCTTCCTCCTCCACCACCTCCTCCTTTTTCTTCCTCTTCTTCCTCCTCCACCACCTCCTCCTCCTCCGCCTCCTCCACCTCCTCCTCCTTTTTCTTCCTCCTCTTCCTTCTCCACCACCTCATTTTTCTTCTTCTTCCTCCTCCACCACCTCCTCCTCCTCCGCCTCCTCCACCTCCTCCTCCTTTTTCTTACTCTTCTTCCTCCTCCACCACCTCCTCCTCCTCCTCCTCCGCCTCCTCCACCACCTCCTCCTTTTTCTTCCTCTTCTTCCTCCTCCACCACCTCCTCCTCATCCTCCACCTCCTCCACCACCTCCTCCCTTTTCTTCCTCCTCTTCCTCCTCCACCACCTCCTCCTCCTCCGCCTCCGCCTCCTCCACCACCTCCTCCTTTTTCTTCCTCTTCTTCCTCCTCCACCACCTCCTCCTCATCCTCCGCCTTCTCCACCGCCTCCTCCTTCTTTTTCTTCCTCTTCTTCCTCCTTCACCACCTCCTCCTCCTCCTCCTCCGCCTCCTCCACCACCTCTTCCATCTTTTTCTTCCTCTTCTTGCTCCTCCAACACCTCCTCCTCCACCTCTTCCACCACCGCCTCCTTCTTTTTCTTCCTCTTATTCCTCCTCCACCTCCTCCTCCTCCTCCTCCTCCGTCTCTTCCACCGCCTCCTCCTTCTTTTTTTTCCTCTTCTACCTCCTCCACCACCTCCTCCTCCTCCGCCTCCTCCACCTCCTCCTCCTTCTTTTTCTTCCTCCTCTTCCTCCTCCACGACCTCTTCCTCCTCCTCCTCCGCCTCCTCCACCACCTCCTTTTTCTTCCTCTTCTTCCTCCTCCACCTCTTCCTCCTCCTCCTCCACCTCCTCCACCACCTCCTCCTTTTTCTTCCTCTTCTTCCTCCTCCACCACCTCCTCCTCCTCCTCCGCCTCCTCCACCACCTCCTCCTTCTTTTTCGTCCTCTTATTCCTCCTCCACCGCCTCCTCCACCGCCTCCTCCTTCTTTTTCTTCCTCTTCTTCCTCCTTCACCACCTCCTCCTCCTCCTCCTCCGCCTCCTCCACTACCTCTTCCATCTTTTTCTTCCTCTTCTTCCTCCTCCACCACATCCTCCTCCTCCTCCACATCCTCCACCACCTCCTCCTTTTTCTTCCTATTCTTCCGCCTCCACCTCCTCCTCCTCCTCCTCCACCGCCTCCTCCACCGCCTCATCCTTCTTTTTCATTCTCTTCTTCCTGCTCCACCACCTCCTCCTCCTCCGCCTCCTGCACCACCTCCTCCTTCTTTTTCTTCCTCTTTTTCCTCCTCTACCACCTCCTCCTCCTCCTCCTCCGCCTTCTCCACCACCTCCTCCTTTTTTTCCCTCTTCTTCCTCCTACACCACCTCCTCCTCCGCCTCTCCACCGCCTCCTCCTTCTTTTTCATCCTCTTCTTCCTCCTCCACCACCTCCTCCGCCTCCTCCACCGCCTCCTCCTTCCTTGTCGTCTTCTTCCTCCTCCACAACCTACTCCTCCTCCTCCACCGCCTCGTCCTTCTTTTTCTTCCTCTTCTTCCTCTTCCACCACCACCTCCTCCTCCTCCTCCGCCTCCTCCACCACCTCCTCCATTTTTTTCTTCCTCTTTTTCCTCGTCCACCACCTCCTCCTCCGCCTCCTCCACCGCCTCCTTCTTCTTTTTCTTCCTCTTCTCCTCCACCACCTCCTCCTCCTCCTCCACCTCCTCCACCACATCCTCTTTTTTCTTCCTCTTCTTCCTCCTCCACCACCTCCTCCCCCTCCGCCTCCTCCACCGCCTCCTTCTTTTTCGTCCTCTTTTTCGTCATCCACCACCTCTTCCTCCTCCTCCTCCGCCTCCTCCAATTCCTCCTCCTTCTTTTACGTCCTCTTCATCTTCCTCCACCACCTCCTCCATCTTTTTCTTCCTCTTCCTCCTCCACCACCACCTCCTCCTCCTCCGCCTCCTCCACCGCCTGCTCCTTCTTTTTCTTCCTCTTCTTCCTCTTTCACCACCTCCTCCTCCGCCTCCTCCACCACCTCCTCCATCTTTTTCTTCCTCTTCCTCCTCCACCACCACCTCCTCCTCCTCCGCCTCCTCCACCGCCTCTTCCTTCTTTTTCTTCCTCTACTTCCTCCTCCACCACCTCCTCCTCCTCCTCCTCCGTTTTCTTCGTCTTCTTCTGCCTCCACCACCTCCTCCTCCTCCTCCACCTCCTCCACCGCCTCCTCCTTCTTTTTCTTCCTCTTCTTCCTCCTCCACCACCTCCTCAGCGTACTCCACCGCCTCCTCCTTCTTTTTCGCCCTCTTCTTCCTCCTCCACCACCTCCTCTTCCTCCTCCTCCACCGCCTCCTCCTTCTTTTTCGTCCTCTTCTTCCTCCTCCACCACCACCTCCTCCTCCTCCTCCACGTCCTCCCCCGCCTCCTTCTTGTTTTTCTTCCTCTTCTTCCTCTTCCACCACCTCCTCCTCCTCCTCCTCCAACTCCTCCACCGCCTCCTCCTTCTTTTTCTTCCTTTTCTTCCTCCTCCACCACCACCTCTTCCTCCTCCTCCACCGCCTCCTCCTTCTTCTACGTCCTCTTCTTCCACCTCCACCACCTCCTCCTCTTCCTCCTCCGCCTTCTCCACCACCTCCTCGTTCTTTTTCTTCCACTTCTTCTTCCTCCACCACTTCCTCCTCCTCCTCCTCCACTGCTTCCTTCTTTTTCTTCCTCTTCCTCCTCCACCACCTCCTCCTTCTCCGCCTCCTCCACCGCCTCCACCTTCTTTTTCTTCCTCTTCCACCACCTCCTCTTCCCCCTTCTCCGCCACCTTCACCGCCTCCTTCTTTTTCGTCCTCTTCTTCCTCCTCCACCACCTCCTCGTCCTCCTCCTCCACCTCCTCCACCACCTCCTCCTTCTTTTTCTTCCTCTTTTTCCTCCTCAACCACCTCATCCTCCTCTGACTCATCCACCACCTCCTCCATTTTTTCCTCCTCTTCTTCCTCCTCCACCACCTCCTCCTCCTCCGCCTCCTCCACCGCCTCCTCCTTCTTTTTCTTCCTCTTCTTTCTCCTCCACCACCACCTCCTCCGCCACCTCTGCCTCCTCCACCACCTCCTCCTTTTTCTTCCTCTTCTTCCTCCTCCACCACCTCCTCCTCCTCCACCGCCTCCACCACCTCCTCCCTTTTCTTCCTCTTCTTCCTCCTCCACCACCTCCTCCTCCGCCACCTCTGCCTCCTCCACCGCCTCCTCCTTCATTTTCTTCGTCTTCTTCCTCCTCCACCACCTCCTCCTCCTCCGCCTCCTCCACCTCCTCCTCCTTTTTCTTCCTCCTCTTCCTTCTCCACCACCTCCTCATTTTTCTTCTTCTTCTTCCTCCTCCACCACCTCCTCCTCCTCCGCCTCCTCCACCACCTCCTCCTTTTTCTTCCTCCTCTTCCTCCACCACCACCTCCTCCCTCTCCTCCTTCGCCTCCTCCACCACCTTCTCCTTCTTTTTATTCCACTTTTTCCTCCTCCACCACCTCCTCCTCCGCCTCCTCCAACGCCTCCTTCTTTTTCTTTCTCTTCTTCCTCCTCCACCACCTCATACTGATCCTCCGCCTCCTCCACTGCCTCCTCCTTCTTTTTCTTCCTCTTCTTCCTCCTTCACCACCTCCTCCTCCTCCTCTCCCTCTTCCACCACCTCCTCCATCTTTTTCTTCCTCTTCTTCCTCCTACACCACCTCCTCCTCCGCCTCTCCACCGCCTCCTCCTTCTTTTTCATCCTCTTCTTCCTCCTCCACCACCTCCTCCGCCTCCTCCACCGCCTCCTCCTTCCTTGTCGTCTTCTTCCTCCTCCACAACCTACTCCTCCTCCTCCACCGCCTCGTCCTTCTTTTTCTTCCTCTTCTTCCTCTTCCACCACCACCTCCTCCTCCTCCTCCGCCTCCTCCACCACCTCCTCCATGTTTTTCTTCCTCTTTTTCCTCGTCCACCACCTCCTCCTCCGCCTCCTCCACCGCCTCCTTCTTCTTTTTCTTCCTCTTCTCCTCCACCACCTCCTCCACCTCCTCCACCTCCTCCACCACATCCTCTTTTTTCTTCCTCTTCTTCCTCCTCCACCACCTCCTCCCCCTCCGCCTCCTCCACCGCCTCCTTCTTTTTCGTCCTCTTTTTCGTCATCCACCACCTCTTCCTCCTCCTCCTCCGCCTCCTCCAATTCCTCCTCCTTCTTTTACGTCCTCTTCATCTTCCTCCACCACCTCCTCCATCTTTTTCTTCCTCTTCTTCCTCCTCCACCACCTCCTCCTCCTCCTCCTCCGCCTCCTTCACTACCTCCTCCTTCTTTTTCTTCCTCTTTTTCCTCCTCCACCACATCTGCCTCCTCCTCCGCCTCCTCCACCGCCTCCTCCTTCTTTTTCTTCCTCTTCTTCCTCCTCCACCACCTCCTCCTCCGCCTCCTCCACCGCCTCCTCCTTTTTCGTCCTCTTCTTCCTCCTCCACCACCTCCTCCTCCTCCTCCACCTCGTCCACCACCTCCTCCTTCTTTTTCTTCCTCTTCTTCCTCCTCTACCACCTCCTCCTCCTCCTCCGCCTCCTCCACCGCATCCTCCTTCATTTTCTTCCTCTTTTTCCTCCTCCACCACCTCCTCCTCCGCCTCCTCCACCGCCTCCTCCTTTTTCGTCCTCTTCTTCCTCCTCCACCACCTCCTCCTGCTCCTGCTCCGCCTCCTCCACCACCTCCCCCTTGTTTTTCTTCCTCTTCTTCCTCGTCCACCACCTCCTCCTCCTCCTCCTCCGCCTCCTCCGCCGCCTCCTTCTTCTTTTTCTTCCTCTTCTTCCTCCTCCACCACCTCCCCCTTGTTTTTCTTCCTCTTCTTCCTCCTCCACCACCTCCTCCTCCACCTCCACCACCTTCTTCTTTTTCTTCCTCTTCTTCCTTCTTCACCACCTCCTCCTCCTCCTCCACCTCCTCCACCGTCTCCTCATTTTTCTTCCTCTTCTTCCTCCTCCACCATCTCCTCCTCCTCCGCCTCCTCCACTGCCTCCTCCTTCATTTTCTTCCTCTTTTTCCTCCTCCACCACCTCCTCCTCCTCCGCCCTCTCCACCTCCTCCTCCTTCTTTTTCTTCCTCTTCTTCCTCCTCCACCACCTCCTCTCCTCCTCCACCTCCTCCCCCACCTCCTTCTTTTTCTTCCTCTTCTTCCTCCTCCACCCCCTCCTCCTCCTCTGCCTCCTTCAACCCTCCTCCTTCTTTTTCTTCCTCTTCTTCCTCCTCCACCACCTCCTCCTCCACCTCATCCACCACCTCCTCCTTTTTCTTCCTCTTCTTCCTTCTCCACCACCTCCTCCTCCTCCTCCACATCCTTCACCTACTCCTCCTTTTTCTTCCTCTTCTTCCTCCTCCACCACCTCCTCCTCCTCTGCATCCTCCACCACCTCCTCCATTTTTTCTTCCTCTTCTTCCTCCTCCACCACCTCCTCCTCCTCCTCTGCTTCCTCCACCGCCTCCTCCTTCTTTTTCTTCCTCTTCTTCCTCCTCCACCACCTCCTCCTCCTCCGCCTCCTCCACCACTTCCTCCACCACCTCCTCCATCTTTTTCTTCCTCTTTTTCCTCCTCCACCTCCTCCTCCTCCTCCTCCGCCTCCTTCACCACCTCCTCCTTCTTTGTCTTCCTCTTTTTCCTCCTCCACCACCTCTTCCTCCTCCTCCGCCTCCTCCACCACCTCCTCCTTCTTTTTCTTCCTCTTCTTCCTCCTCCACAACCTCCTCCTCCGCCTCCTCCACCGCCTCCTCCTTTTTCATCCTCTTCTTCCTCCGCCACCACCTCCTCCTCCTCCTCCTCCGCCTCCTCCTCCGCCTCCTCCTTGTTTTTCTTCCTCTTCTTCCTCCTCCACCACCTCCTCCGCCTCCTTCAACTCCTCCTCCTCCTTTTTCTTCCTCTTCTTCCTCCTCCACCACCTCCTCCTCCTCCTCCGCCTCCTCCACCGCCTCCTCCTTCATTTTCTTCCTCTTCTTCCTCCTCCACCACCTCCTCCTCCGCCTCCTCCACCGCCTCCTCCTTTTTCGTCCTCTTCTTCCTCCTCCACCACCTCCTCCTGCTCCTGCTCCGCCTCCTCCACCACCTCCCCCTTGATTTTCTTCCTCTTCTTCCTCCTCCACCACCTCCTCCTCCTCCTCCTCCCCCTCCTCCACCGCCTCCTCCTTCATTTTCTTCCTCTTCTTCCTCCTCCACCACCTCCTCCTCCGCCTCCTCCACCGCCTCCTCCTTTTTCGTCCTCTTCTTCCTCCTCCACCACCTCCTCCTGCTCCTGCTCCGCCTCCTCCACCACCTCCCCCTTGATTTTCTTCCTCTTCTTCTTCCTCCGCCACCTCCTCCTCCTCCTCCTCCGCCTCCTTCAGCTCCTCCTCCTTCTTTTTCTTCCTCTTTTTCCTCCTCCACCACCTCCTCCTCCTCCTCCGCCTCCTCCACCGCCTCCTCCTTCATTTTCTTCCTCTTCTTCCTCCTCCACCACCTCCTCCTCCTCTGCCTCCTCCACCACCCCTCCATTTTTTCTTCCTCTTTTTCTTCCGCCACACCTCCTCCTCCTCCTCCTCCGCCTCCTCCACCACCTCCTCCTTCTTTTTCTTCCTCTTCTTCCTCCTCCACCACCTTCTTCTCCGCCTCCTCCACCGCCTCCTCGTTTTTCGTCCTCTTCTTCCTCCTCCACCACCTCCTCCTCCTCCGCCTCCTCCACCGCCTCCTTCTTCTTTTTCTTCTTCTTCTTCCTCCTTCACCACCTTCTTCTCCGCCTCCTCCACCGCCTCCTCGTTTTTCGTCCTCTTCTTCCTCATCCACCACCTCCTCCACCTCCTTCAACTCCTCCTCCTCCTTTGTCTTCCTCTGCTTCCTCCTCCACCACCTCCTCCGCCTCCGCCTCCTCCACCTCCACCGCCACCTCCTTCATTTTCTTCCTCTTCTTCCACCTCCACCACCTCCTCCTTTTTCTTCCTCTTCTTCCTTCTCCACCACCTCCTCCTCCTCCTCCACCTCGTCCACCACCTCCCCCTTGTTTTTCTTCCTCTTCTTCCTCGTCCACCACCTCCTCCTCCTCCTCCTCCGCCTCCTCCACCGCCTCCTTCTTCTTTTTCTTCCTCTTCTTCCTCCTCCACCACCTCCTCCTCCTCTGCCTCCACCACCTCCTCCATTTTTTCTTCCTCTTCTTCCTCCTCCACCACCTCCTCCTCCTCCTCCGCTTCCTCCTCTGCCTCCTCCTTTATGTTCCTCTTCTTCCTCCTCCACCATCTCCTCCTCCTCCGCCTTCTCCACCACCTCCTCCACCACCTCCTGCATCTTTTTCTTCCTCTTCTTCCTCCTCCACCACCTCCTCCTCCTCCTCCTCCGCCTCCTTCACTACCTCCTCCTTCTTTTTCTTCCTCTTTTTCCCCCTCCACCACCTCCTCCTCCGCCTCCTCCACCGCCTCCTCCTTTTTCGTCCTCTTCTTCCTCCGCCACCACCACCTCCTCCTCCTCCTCCGCCGCCTCCATCGCCTCCTCCTTGTTTTTCTTCCTCTTCTTCCTCCTCCACCACCTCCTCCTCCTCCTCCTCCGCCTCCTCCACCTCCTCCTCCTTCTTTTTCTTCCTCTTCTTCCTCCTCCACCACCTCCTCCTCCCCCTCCACCTCCTGCCCCACCTCCTCCTTCTTTTTCTTTCTCTTCTTCCTCCTCCACCACCTCCTCCTCCTCTGCCTGCTCCACCACCTCCTCCTTCTTTTTCTTCCTCTTTTTCCTCCTCCACCACCTCCTCCTCCTCCTCCGTTTCCTATACCGCCTCCTCCTTCTTTTTCGTCCTCTTCTTCCTCCGCCACCACCTCCTCTTCCTCCTCCTCCGCCTCCTCCACCGCCTCCTCCTTGTTTTTCTTCCTTTTCTTCTTCCTCCGCCACCTCCTCCTCCTCCTCCTCCGCCTCCTTCAGCACTTCCTCCTTCTTTTTCTTCCTCTTTTTCCTCCTCCACCACCTCCTCCTCCTCCTCCGCCTCCTCCACCGCCTGCTCCTTCATTTTCTTCCTCTTCTTCCTCCTCCACCACCTCCTCCTCCGCCTCCTCCACCGCCTCCTCGTTTTGCGTCCTCTTCTTCCTCCTCCACCACCTCCTCCTGCTCCTGCTCCGCCTCTTCCACCACCTCCCCCTTGTTTTTCTTCCTCTTCTTCCTCGTCCACCACCTCCTCCTCCTTCTCCTCCGGCTCCTCCACCGCCTCCTTCTTTTTCTTCCTCTTCTTCCTCCTCCACCTCCTCCTCCTCCTCCTCCGCCTCCTTCACCACCTCCTCCTTCTTTTTCTTCCTGTTTTTCCTCCTCCACCACCTCCTGCTCCTCCTCCACCTCCTCCACCGCCTCCTCCTTTTTCGTCCTCTTCTTCCTCCGCCACCACCACCTCCTCCTCCTCCTCCGCCTCCTCCATCGCCTCCTCCTTGTTTTTCTTCCTCTTCTTCCTCCTCCACCACCTCCTCCTCCTCCTCCTCCGCCTCCTCCACCTCCTCCTCCTTCTTTTTCTTCCTCTTCTTCCTCCTCCACCACCTCCTCCTCCCCCTCCACCTCCTGCCCCACCTCCTCCTTCTTTTTCTTTCTCTTCTTCCTCCTCCACCACCTCCTCCTCCTCTGCCTGCTCCACCACCTCCTCCTTCTTTTTCTTCCTCTTTTTCCTCCTCCACCACCTCCTCCTCCTCCTCCGTTTCCTATACCGCCTCCTCCTTCTTTTTCGTCCTCTTCTTCCTCCGCCACCACCTCCTCTTCCTCCTCCTCCGCCTCCTCCACCGCCTCCTCCTTGTTTTTCTTCCTTTTCTTCTTCCTCCGCCACCTCCTCCTCCTCCTCCTCCGCCTCCTTCAGCACCTCCTCCTTCTTTTTCTTCCTCTTTTTCCTCCTCCACCACCTCCTCCTCCTCCTCCGCCTCCTCCACCGCCTGCTCCTTCATTTTCTTCCTCTTCTTCCTCCTCCACCACCTCCTCCTCCGCCTCCTCCACCGCCTCCTCGTTTTGCGTCCTCTTCTTCCTCCTCCACCACCTCCTCCTGCTCCTGCTCCGCCTCTTCCACCACCTCCCCCTTGTTTTTCTTCCTCTTCTTCCTCGTCCACCACCTCCTCCTCCTTCTCCTCCGGCTCCTCCACCGCCTCCTTCTTTTTCTTCCTCTTCTTCCTCCTCCACCTCCTCCTCCTCCTCCTCCGCCTCCTTCACCACCTCCTCCTTCTTTTTCTTCCTGTTTTTCCTCCTCCACCACCTCCTGCTCCTCCTCCGCCTCCTCCACTGCCTCCTTCTTCTTTTTCTTCCTCTTCTTCTTCCTCCACCACCTCCCCCTTGTTTTTCTTCCTCTTCTTCCTCCTCCACCACCTCCTCCTCCACCTCCACCACCTCCTCCTTTTTCTTCCTCTTCTTCCTTCTCCACCACCTCCTCCTCCTCCTCCACCTCCTCCACCGCCTCCTCCTTTTTCTTCCTCTTCTTCCTCCTCCACCATCTCCTCCTCCTCCGCCTCCTCCACTGCCTCCTCCTTCATTTTCTTCCTCTTTTTCCTCCTCCACCACCTGCTCCTCCTCCGCCTCCTCCACCGCCTCCTCCTTCTTTTTCTTCCTCTTCTTCCTCCTCCACCACCTCCTCATCCGCCTCCTCCACCGCCTCCTCCTTTTTCGTCCTCTTCTTCCTCCGCCACCATCTCCTCCTCCTCCTCCTCCGCCTCCTCCACCGCCTCCTCCTTGTTTTTCTTCCTCTTCTTCTTCCTCCACCACCTCCTCCTCCTCCTCCTCCGCCTCCTTCAGCACCTCCTCCTTCTTTTTCTTCCTCTTTTTCCTCCTCCACCACCTCCTCCTCCTCCTCCTCCGCCTCCTCCACCGCCTCCTTCTTCTTTTTCTTCCTCTTCTTCCTCCTCCACCACCTCCCCCTTGTTTTTCTTCCTCTTCTTCCTCCTCCACCACCTCCTCCTGCACCTCCTCCACCACCTCCTCCTTTTTCTTCCTCTTCTTCCTTCTCCACCACCTCCTCCTCCTCCTCCACCTCCTCCACCGCCTCCTCCTTTTTCTTCCTCTTCTTCCTCCTCCACCATCTCCTCCTCCTCCGCCTCCTCCACTGCCTCCTCCTTCATTTTCTTCCTCTTCTTCCTCCTCCACCAACTCCTCCTCCTCCGCCTCCTCCACCTCCTCCTCCTTCTTTTTCTTCCTCTTCTTCCTCCTCCACCACCTCCTCCTCCCCCTCCACCTCCTCCCCCACCTCCTCCTTCTTTTTCTTTCTCTTCTTCCTCCTCCACCACCTCCTCCTCCTCTGCTTCCTCCACCACCTCCTCCTTCTTTTTCTTCCTCTTTTTCCTCCTCCACCACCTCCTCCTCCTCCTCCGTTTCCTATACCGCCTCCTCCTTCTTTTTCGTCCTCTTCTTCCTCCGCCACCACCTCCTCATCCTCCTCCTCCGCCTCCTCCACCGCCTCCTCCTTGTTTATCTTCCTCTTCTTCTTCCTCCGCCACCTCCTCCTCCGCCTCCTTCAGCACCTCCTCCTTCTTTTTCTTCCTCTTTTTCCTCCTCCACCACCTCCTCCTCCGCCTCCTCCACCGCCTCCTCGTTTTGCGTCCTCTTCTTCCTCCTCCACCACCTCCTCCTGCTCCTGCTCCGCCTCTTCCACCACCCCCCCTTGTTTTTCTTCCTCTTCTTCCTCGTCCACCACCTCCTCCTCCTTCTCCTCCGCCTCCTCCAACGCCTCCTTCTTTTTCTTCCTCTTCTTCCTCCTCCACCTCCTCCTCCTCCTCCTCCGCCTCCTTCACCACCTCCTCCTTCTTTTTCTTCCTGTTTTTCCTCCTCCACCACCTCCTGCTCCTCCTCCACCTCCTCCACCGCCTCCTCCTTCTTTTTCTTCCTCTTCTTCCTCCTCCACCACCTCCTCCTCCGCCTCCTCCACCGCCTCCTCCTTATTCGTCCTCTTCTTCCTCCGCCACCACCTCCTCCTCCTCCTCCTCCGCCTCCTCCACCGCCTCCTCCTTATTCGTCCTCTTCTTCCTTCGCCACCACCTCCTCCTCCTCCTCCACCTCCTCCACCGCCTCCTCCTTTTTCTTCCTCTTCTTCCTCCTCCACCACCTCCTCCTCCTCCGCCTCCTCCACCTCCTTCTCCTTCTTTTTCTTCCTCTTCTTCCTCCTCCACCACCTCCTCCTCCTCCTCCACCTCCTACCCCACCTCCTCCTTATTTTTCTTTCTCTTCTTCCTCCTCCACCACCTCCTCCTCCTCTGCCTCCTCCACCACCCCTCCATTTTTTCTTCCTCTTTTTCTTCCGCCACACCTCCTCCTCCTCCTCCTCCGCCTCCTCCACCACCTCCTCCTTCTTTTTCTTCCTCTTCTTCCTCCTCCACCACCTTCTTCTCCGCCTCCTCCACCGCCTCCTCGTTTTTCGTCCTCTTCTTCCTCCTCCACCACCTCCTCCTCCTCCGCCTCCTCCACCGCCTACTTCTTCTTTTTCTTCTTCTTCTTCCTTCTTCACCACCTTCTTCTCGGCCTCCTCCACCGCCTCCTCGTTTTTCGTCCTCTTCTTCCTCATCCACCACCTCCTCCACCTCCTTCAACTCCTCCTCCTCCTTTGTCTTCCTCTTCTTCCTCCTCCACCACCTCCTCCGCCTCCGCCTCCTCCACCTCCACCGCCACCTCCTTCATTTTCTTCCTCTTCTTCCACCTCCACCACCTCCTCCTTTTTCTTCCTCTTCTTCCTTCTCCACCAACTCCTCCTCCTCCTCCACCTCCTCCACCACCTCCTCCTTTTTCTTCCTCTTCTTCCTCCTCCACCACCTCCTCCTCCTCTGCCTCCACCACCTCCTCCATTTTTTCTTCCTCTTCTTCCTCCTCCACCACCTCCTCCTCCTCTGCCTGCTCCACCACCTCCTCCTTCTTTTTCTTCCTCTTTTTCCTCCTCCACCACCTCCTCCTCCTCCTCCGTTTCCTATACCGCCTCCTCCTTCTTTTTCGTCCTCTTCTTCCTCCGCCACCACCTCCTCCTCCTCCTCCTCCGCCTCCTCCACCGCCTCCTCCTTGTTTTTCTTCCTCTTCTTCTTCCTCCGCCACCTCCTCCTCCTCCTCCTCCGCCTCCTTCAGCACCTCCTCCTTCTTTTTCTTCCTCTTTTTCCTCCTCCACCACCTCCTCCTCCTCCTCCGCCTCCTCCACCGCCTGCTCCTTCATTTTCTTCCTCTTTTTCCTCCTCCACCACCTCCTCCTCCGCCTCCTCCACCGCCTGCTCGTTTTGCGTCCTCTTCTTCCTCCTCCACCACCTCCTCCTGCTCCTGCTCCGCCTCTTCCACCACCTCCCCCTTGTTTTTCTTCCTCTTCTTCCTCGTCCACCACCTCCTCCTCCTTCTCCTCCGGCTCCTCCACCGCCTCCTTCTTTTTCTTCCTCTTCTTCCTCCTCCACCTCCTCCTCCTCCTCCTCCGCCTCCTTCACCACCTCCTCCTTCTTTTTCTTCCTGTTTTTCCTCCTCCACCACCTCCTGCTCCTCCTCCACCTCCTCCACCGCCTCCTCCTTTTTCGTCCTCTTCTTCCTCCGCCACCACCACCTCCTCCTCCTCCTCCGCCTCCTCCATCGCCTCCTCCTTGTTTTTCTTCCTCTTCTTCCTCCTCCACCACCTCCTCCTCCTCCTCCTCCGCCTCCTCCACCTCCTCCTCCTTCTTTTTCTTCCTCTTCTTCCTCCTCCACCACCTCCTCCTCCCCCTCCACCTCCTGCCCCACCTCCTCCTTCTTTTTCTTTCTCTTCTTCCTCCTCCACCACCTCCTCCTCCTCTGCCTGCTCCACCACCTCCTCCTTCTTTTTCTTCCTCTTTTTCCTCCTCCACCACCTCCTCCTCCTCCTCCGTTTCCTATACCGCCTCCTCCTTCTTTTTCGTCCTCTTCTTCCTCCGCCACCACCTCCTCTTCCTCCTCCTCCGCCTCCTCCACCGCCTCCTCCTTGTTTTTCTTCCTTTTCTTCTTCCTCCGCCACCTCCTCCTCCTCCTCCTCCGCCTCCTTCAGCACCTCCTCCTTCTTTTTCTTCCTCTTTTTCCTCCTCCACCACCTCCTCCTCCTCCTCCGCCTCCTCCACCGCCTGCTCCTTCATTTTCTTCCTCTTCTTCCTCCTCCACCACCTCCTCCTCCGCCTCCTCCACCGCCTCCTCGTTTTGCGTCCTCTTCTTCCTCCTCCACCACCTCCTCCTGCTCCTGCTCCGCCTCTTCCACCACCTCCCCCTTGTTTTTCTTCCTCTTCTTCCTCGTCCACCACCTCCTCCTCCTTCTCCTCCGGCTCCTCCACCGCCTCCTTCTTTTTCTTCCTCTTCTTCCTCCTCCACCTCCTCCTCCTCCTCCTCCGCCTCCTTCACCACCTCCTCCTTCTTTTTCTTCCTGTTTTTCCTCCTCCACCACCTCCTGCTCCTCCTCCGCCTCCTCCACTGCCTCCTTCTTCTTTTTCTTCCTCTTCTTCTTCCTCCACCACCTCCCCCTTGTTTTTCTTCCTCTTCTTCCTCCTCCACCACCTCCTCCTCCACCTCCACCACCTCCTCCTTTTTCTTCCTCTTCTTCCTTCTCCACCACCTCCTCCTCCTCCTCCACCTCCTCCACCGCCTCCTCCTTTTTCTTCCTCTTCTTCCTCCTCCACCATCTCCTCCTCCTCCGCCTCCTCCACTGCCTCCTCCTTCATTTTCTTCCTCTTTTTCCTCCTCCACCACCTGCTCCTCCTCCGCCTCCTCCACCGCCTCCTCCTTCTTTTTCTTCCTCTTCTTCCTCCTCCACCACCTCCTCAACCGCCTCCTCCACCGCCTCCTCCTTTTTCGTCCTCTTCTTCCTCCGCCACCATCTCCTCCTCCTCCTCCTCCGCCTCCTCCACCGCCTCCTCCTTGTTTTTCTTCCTCTTCTTCTTCCTCCACCACCTCCTCCTCCTCCTCCTCCGCCTCCTTCAGCACCTCCTCCTTCTTTTTCTTCCTCTTTTTCCTCCTCCACCACCTCCTCCTCCTCCTCCTCCGCCTCCTCCACCGCCTCCTTCTTCTTTTTCTTCCTCTTCTTCCTCCTCCACCACCTCCCCCTTGTTTTTCTTCCTCTTCTTCCTCCTCCACCACCTCCTCCTGCACCTCCTCCACCACCTCCTCCTTTTTCTTCCTCTTCTTCCTTCTCCACCACCTCCTCCTCCTCCTCCACCTCCTCCACCGCCTCCTCCTTTTTCTTCCTCTTCTTCCTCCTCCACCATCTCCTCCTCCTCCGCCTCCTCCACTGCCTCCTCCTTCATTTTCTTCCTCTTCTTCCTCCTCCACCAACTCCTCCTCCTCCGCCTCCTCCACCTCCTCCTCCTTCTTTTTCTTCCTCTTCTTCCTCCTCCACCACCTCCTCCTCCCCCTCCACCTCCTCCCCCACCTCCTCCTTCTTTTTCTTTCTCTTCTTCCTCCTCCACCACCTCCTCCTCCTCTGCTTCCTCCACCACCTCCTCCTTCTTTTTCTTCCTCTTTTTCCTCCTCCACCACCTCCTCCTCCTCCTCCGTTTCCTATACCGCCTCCTCCTTCTTTTTCGTCCTCTTCTTCCTCCGCCACCACCTCCTCATCCTCCTCCTCCGCCTCCTCCACCGCCTCCTCCTTGTTTATCTTCCTCTTCTTCTTCCTCCGCCACCTCCTCCTCCTCCTCCTCCGCCTCCTTCAGCACCTCCTCCTTCTTTTTCTTCCTCTTTTTCCTCCTCCACCACCTCCTCCTCCGCCTCCTCCACCGCCTCCTCGTTTTGCGTCCTCTTCTTCCTCCTCCACCACCTCCTCCTGCTCCTGCTCCGCCTCTTCCACCACCCCCCCTTGTTTTTCTTCCTCTTCTTCCTCGTCCACCACCTCCTCCTCCTTCTCCTCCGCCTCCTCCAACGCCTCCTTCTTTTTCTTCCTCTTCTTCCTCCTCCACCTCCTCCTCCTCCTCCTCCGCCTCCTTCACCACCTCCTCCTTCTTTTTCTTCCTGTTTTTCCTCCTCCACCACCTCCTGCTCCTCCTCCACCTCCTCCACCGCCTCCTCCTTCTTTTTCTTCCTCTTCTTCCTCCTCCACCACCTCCTCCTCCGCCTCCTCCACCGCCTCCTCCTTATTCGTCCTCTTCTTCCTCCGCCACCACCTCCTCCTCCTCCTCCTCCGCCTCCTCCACCGCCTCCTCCTTATTCGTCCTCTTCTTCCTTCGCCACCACCTCCTCCTCCTCCTCCACCTCCTCCACCGCCTCCTCCTTTTTCTTCCTCTTCTTCCTCCTCCACCACCTCCTCCTCCTCCGCCTCCTCCACCTCCTTCTCCTTCTTTTTCTTCCTCTTCTTCCTCCTCCACCACCTCCTCCTCCTCCTCCACCTCCTACCCCACCTCCTCCTTATTTTTCTTTCTCTTCTTCCTCCTCCACCACCTCCTCCTCCTCTGCCTCCTCCACCACCCCTCCATTTTTTCTTCCTCTTTTTCTTCCGCCACACCTCCTCCTCCTCCTCCTCCGCCTCCTCCACCACCTCCTCCTTCTTTTTCTTCCTCTTCTTCCTCCTCCACCACCTTCTTCTCCGCCTCCTCCACCGCCTCCTCGTTTTTCGTCCTCTTCTTCCTCCTCCACCACCTCCTCCTCCTCCGCCTCCTCCACCGCCTACTTCTTCTTTTTCTTCTTCTTCTTCCTTCTTCACCACCTTCTTCTCGGCCTCCTCCACCGCCTCCTCGTTTTTCGTCCTCTTCTTCCTCATCCACCACCTCCTCCACCTCCTTCAACTCCTCCTCCTCCTTTGTCTTCCTCTTCTTCCTCCTCCACCACCTCCTCCGCCTCCGCCTCCTCCACCTCCACCGCCACCTCCTTCATTTTCTTCCTCTTCTTCCACCTCCACCACCTCCTCCTTTTTCTTCCTCTTCTTCCTTCTCCACCAACTCCTCCTCCTCCTCCACCTCCTCCACCACCTCCTCCTTTTTCTTCCTCTTCTTCCTCCTCCACCACCTCCTCCTCCTCTGCCTCCACCACCTCCTCCATTTTTTCTTCCTCTTCTTCCTCCTCCACCACCTCCTCCTCCTCTGCCTGCTCCACCACCTCCTCCTTCTTTTTCTTCCTCTTTTTCCTCCTCCACCACCTCCTCCTCCTCCTCCGTTTCCTATACCGCCTCCTCCTTCTTTTTCGTCCTCTTCTTCCTCCGCCACCACCTCCTCCTCCTCCTCCTCCGCCTCCTCCACCGCCTCCTCCTTGTTTTTCTTCCTCTTCTTCTTCCTCCGCCACCTCCTCCTCCTCCTCCTCCGCCTCCTTCAGCACCTCCTCCTTCTTTTTCTTCCTCTTTTTCCTCCTCCACCACCTCCTCCTCCTCCTCCGCCTCCTCCACCGCCTGCTCCTTCATTTTCTTCCTCTTTTTCCTCCTCCACCACCTCCTCCTCCGCCTCCTCCACCGCCTGCTCGTTTTGCGTCCTCTTCTTCCTCCTCCACCACCTCCTCCTGCTCCTGCTCCGCCTCTTCCACCACCTCCCCCTGGTTTTTCTTCCTCTTCTTCCTCGTCCACCACCTCCTCCTCCTTCTCCTCCGGCTCCTCTACCGCCTCCTTCTTTTTCTTCCTCTTCTTCCTACTCCACCTCCTCCTCCTCCTCCTCCGCCTCCTTCACCACCTCCTCCTTCTTTTTCTTCCTGTTTTTCCTCCTCCACCACCTCCTGCTCCTCCTCCACCTCCTCCACCGCCTCCTCCTTCTTTTTCTTCCTCTTCTTCCTCCTCCACCACCTTCTCCTCCGCCTCCTCCACCGCCTCCTCCTTGTTCGTCCTCTTCTTCCTCCGCCACCACCTCCTCCTCCTCCTCCTCCTGCTCCACCGCCTCATTCTTTTTCTTCCTCTTCTTCCTCCTCCACCACCTCCTCCTCCTCCTCCACCTCCTTCATCACCTCCTCCTTTTTCTTCCTCTTCTTCCTCCTCCACCACCTCCTCGTCCACCTCCTCCACCACCTCCTCCTTTTTCTTCCTCTTCTTCCTTCTCCACCACCTCCTCCTCCTCCTCCACTTCCTCCACCGCCTCCTCCTTTTTCTTCCTCTTCTTCCTCCTCCACCACCTCCTCCTCCTCCGCCTCCTCCACCTCCTCCTCCTTCTTTTTCTTCCTCTTCTTCCTCCTCCACCACCTCCTCCTCCTCCTCCACCTCCTCCCCCACCTCCTCCTTATTTTTCTTTCTCTTCTTCCTCCTCCACCACCTCCTCCTCCTCTGCCTCCTCCACCACCCCTCCATTTTTTCTTCCTCTTTTTCTTCCGCCACCACCTCCTCCTCCTCCTCCTCCGCCTCCTCCACCACCTCCTCCTTCTTTTTCTTCCTCTTCTTCCTCCTCCACCACCTTCTTCTCCGCCTCCTCCACCGCCTCCTCGTTTTTCGTCCTCTTCTTCCTCCTCCACCACCTCCTCCTCCTCCGCCTCCTCCACCGCCTCCTCCTTCATTTTCTTCCTCTTCTTCCACCTCCACCACCTCCTCCTTTTTCTTCCTCTTCTTCCTTCTCCACCAACTCCTCCTCCTCCTTCACCTCCTCCACCACCTCCTCCTTTTTCTTCCTCTTCTTCCTCCTCCACCACCTCCTCTTCCTCCGCCTCCTCCACCACCTCCTCCATCTTTTTCTTCCTCTTCTTCCTCCTCCACCACCTCCTCTTCCTCCGCCTCCTCCACCACCTCCTCCATCATTTTCTTCTTCTTCTTCCTCGTCCACCACCTCCTCCTCCTCCTCCTCCGCCTGCTCCACCGCCTCATTCTTCTTTTTCTTCCTCTTCTTCCTCCTCCACCACCTCCTCCTCCTCCTCCACCTCGTCCACCACCTCCTCCTTCTTTTTCTTCCTCTTTTTCCTCCTCCACCACCTCCTCCTCCTCCTCCGCCTCCTCCACCGTATCCTCCTTCATTTTCTTCCTCTTCTTCCTCCTCCACCACCTCCTCCTCCGCCTCCTCCACCGCCTCCTCCACCGCCTCCTCCTTTTTCGTCCTCTTCTTCCTCCTCCACCACCTCCTCCTGCTCCTGCTCCGCCTCCTCCACCACCTCCCCCTTGTTTTTCTTCCTCTTCTTCCTCGTCCACCACCTCCTCCTCCTCCTCCTCCGCCTCCTCCACCGCCTCCTTCTTCTTTTTCTTCCTCTTCTTCCTCCTCCACCACCTCCCCCTTGTTTTTCTTCCTCTTCTTCCTCCTCCACCACCTCCTCCTCCACCTCCACCACCTCCTCCTTTTTCTTCCTCTTCTTCCTTCTCCACCACCTCCTCCTCCTCCTCCACCTCCTCCACCGCCTCCTCCTTTTTCTTCCTCTTCTTCCTCCTCCACCATCACCTCCTCCTCCGCCTCCTCCACTGCCTCCTCCTTCATTTTCTTCCTCTTTTTCCTCCTCCACCACCTGCTCCTCCTCCGCCTCCACCGCCTCCTCCTTCTTTTTCTTCCTCTTCTTCCTCCTCCACCACCTCCTCATCTGCCTCCTCCACCGCCTCCTCCTTTTTCGTCCTCTTCTTCCTCCGCCACCACCTCCTCCTCCTCCTCCTCCGCCTCATCCACCGCCTCCTCCTTGTTTTTCTTCCTCTTCTTCTTCCTCCACCACCTCCTCCTCCTCCTCCTCCGCCTCCTTCAGCACCTCCTCCTTCTTTTTCTTCCTCTTTTTCCTCCTCCACCACCTCCTCCTCCTCCTCCTCCGCCTCCTCCACCGCCTCCTCCTTGTTTTTCTTCCTCTTCTTCCTCATCCACCACCTCCTCCTCCTCCTCCTCCGCCTCCTCCACCGCCTCCTTCTTCTTTTTCTTCCTCTTCTTCCTCCTCCACCACCTCCCCCTTGTTTTTCTTCCTCTTCTTCCTCCTCCACCACCTCCTCCTGCACCTCCTCCACCACCTCCTCCTTTTTCTTCCTCTTCTTCCTTCTCCACCACCTCCTCCTCCTCCTCCACCTCCTCCACCGCCTCCTCCTTTTTCTTCCTCTTCTTCCTCCTCCACCATCTCCTCCTCCTCCGCCTCCTCCACTGCCTCCTCCTTCATTTTCTTCCTCTTCTTCCTCCTCCACCGCCTCCTCCTCCTCCGCCTCCTCCACCTCCTCCTCCTTCTTTTTATTCCTCTTCTTCCTCCTCCACCACCTCCTCCTCCCCCTCCACCTCCTCCCCCACCTCCTCCTTCTTTTTCTTTCTCTTCTTCCTCCTCCACCACCTCCTCCTCCTCTGCTTCCTCCACCACCTCCTCCTTCTTTTTCTTCCTCTTTTTCCTCCTCCACCACCTCCTCCTCCTCCTCCGTTTCCTATACCGCCTCCTCCTTCTTTTTCGTCCTCTTCTTCCTCCGCCACCACCTCCTCATCCTCCTCCTCCGCCTCCTCCACCGCCTCCTCCTTGTTTATCTTCCTCTTCTTCTTCCTCCGCCACCTCCTCCTCCTCCTGCTCCGCCTCCTTCAGCACCTCCTCCTTCTTTTTCTTCCTCTTTTTCCTCCTCCACCACCTCCTCCTCCGCCTCCTCCACCGCCTCCTCGTTTTGCGTCCTCTTCTTCCTCCTCCACCACCTCCTCCTGCTCCTGCTCCGCCTCTTCCACCACCCCCCCTTGTTTTTCTTCCTCTTCTTCCTCGTCCACCACCTCCTCCTCCTTCTCCTCCGCCTCCTCCAACGCCTCCTTCTTTTTCTTCCTCTTCTTCCTCCTCCACCCCCTCCTCCTCCTCCTCCGCCTCCTTCACCACCTCCTCCTTCTTTTTCTTCCTGTTTTTCCTCCTCCACCACCTCCTGCTCCTCCTCCACCTCCTCCACCGCCTCCTCCTTCTTTTTCTTCCTCTTCTTCCTCCTCCACCACCTCCTCCTCCGCCTCCTCCACCGCCTCCTCCTTATTCGTCCTCTTCTTCCTCCGCCACCACCTCCTCCTCCTCCTCCTCCGCCTCCTCCACCACCTCCTCCTTATTCGTCCTCTTCTTCCTTCGCCACCACCTCCTCCTCCTCCTCCACCTCCTCCACTGCCTCCTCCTTTTTCTTCCTCTTCTTCCTCCTCCACCACCTCCTCCTCCTCCGCCTCCTCCACCTCCTCCTCCTTCTTTTTCTTCCTCTTCTTCCTCCTCCACCACCTCCTCCTCCTCCTCCACCTCCTACCCCACCTCCTCCTTATTTTTCTTTCTCTTCTTCCTCCTCCACCACCTCCTCCTCCTCTGCCTCCTCCACCACCCCTCCATTTTTTCTTCCTCTTTTTCTTCCGCCACACCTCCTCCTCCTCCTCCTCCGCCTCCTCCACCACCTCCTCCTTCTTTTTCTTCCTCTTCTTCCTCCTCCACCACCTTTTTCTCCGCCTCCTCCACCGCCTCCTCGTTTTTCGTCCTCTTCTTCCTCCTCCACCACCTCCTCCTCCTCCGCCTCCTCCACCGCCTCCTCCTTCATTTTCTTCCTCTTCTTCCACCTCCACCACCTCCTACTTTTTCTTCCTCTTCTTCCTTCTCCACCAACTCCTCCTCCTCCTCCACCTCCTCCACCACCTCCTCCTTTTTCTTCCTCTTCTTCCTCCTCCACCACCTCCTCCTCCTCTGCCTCCACCACCTCCTCCATTTTTTCTTCCTCTTCTTCCTCCTCCACCACCTCCTCCTCCTCCTCCGCTTCCTCCACTGCCTCCTCCTTCTTTATCTTCCTCTTCTTCCTCCTCTACCACCTCCTCCTCCTCCGCCTCCTCCACCACCTCCTCCACCACCTCCTCCTTCTTTTTCTTCCTCTTTTTCCTCCTCCACCACATCTGCCTCCTCCTCCGCCTCCTCCACCGCCTCCTCCTTCTTTTTCTTCCTCTTCTTCCTCCTCCACCACCTCCTCCTCCGCCTCCTCCACCGCCTCCTCCTTTTCGTCCTCTTCTTCCTCCGCCACCACCACCTCCTCCTCCTCCGCCTCCTCCACCGCCTCCTCTTTGTTTTTCTTCCTCTTCTTCCTCCTCCACCACCTCCTCCTCCTCCTCCTCCGCCTCCTTCACCACCTCCTCCTTCTTTTTCTTCCTCTTCTTCCTCCTCCACCGCCTCCTCCTCCTCCCCCGCCTCCTCCACCGCGTCCTCCTTCATTTTCTTCCTCTTCTTCCTCCTCCACCACCTCCTCCTCCTCTGCCTCCACCACCTCCTCCATTTTTTCTTCCTCTTCTTCCTCCTCCACCACCTCCTCCTCCTCCGCCTCCTCCACCACCTCGTCCACCACCTCCTCCATCTTTTTCTTCCTCTTCTTCCTCCTCCACCACCTCCTCCTCCTCCTCCTCCGCCTCCTTCACTACCTCCTCCTTCTTTTTCTTCCTCTTTTTCCTCCTCCACCATATCTGCCTCCTCCTCCGCCTCCTCCACCGCCTCCTCCTTCTTTTTCTTCCTCTTCTTCCTCCTCCACCACCTCCTCCTCCGCCTCCTCCACCGCCTCCTCCTTTTTCGTCCTGTTCTTCCTCCTCCACCACCTCCTCCTCCTCCTCCACCTCGTCCACCACCTCCTCCTTCTTTTTCTTCCTCTTCTTCCTCCTCTACTACCTCCTCCTCCTCCTTCGCCTCCTCCACCGCATCCTCCTTCATTTTCTTCCTCTTCTTCCTCCTCCACCACCTTCTCCTCCGCCTCCTCCACCGCCTCCTCCTTTTTCGTTCTCTTCTTCCTCCTCCACCACCTCCTCCTGCTCCTGCTCCGCCTCCTCCACCACCTCCCCCTTGTTTTTCTTCCTCTTCTTCCTCGTCCACCACCTCCTCCTCCTCCTCCTCCGCCTCCTCCACCGCCTCCTTCTTCTTTTTCTTCCTCTTCTTTCTCCTCCACCACCTCCCCCTTGTTTTTCTTCCTCTTCTTCCTCCTCCACCACCTCCTCCTCCACCTCCACCACCTCCTCCTTTTTCTTCCTCTTCTTCCTTCTCCACCACCTCCTCCTCCTCCTCCACCTCCTCCACCGTCTCCTCCTTTTTCTTCCTCTTCTTCCTCCTCCACCATCTCCTCCTCCTCCGCCTCCTCCACTGCCTCCTCCTTCATTTTCTTCCTCTTTTTCATCCTCCACCACCTCCTCCTCCTCCGCCCTCTCCACCTCCTCCTCCTTCTTTTTCTTCCTCTTCTTCCTCCTCCACCACCTCCTCTCCTCCTCCACCTCCTCCCCCACCTCCTCCTTCTTTTTCTTTCTCTTTTTCCTCCTCCACCACCTCCTCCTCCTCTGCCTCCTCCACCACCTCCTCCTTCTTTTTCTTCCTCTTTTTCCTCCTCTACCACCTCCTCGTCCTCCTCCGCCTCCTATACCACCTCCTCCTTCTTTTTCTCCCTCTTCTTCCTCCTCCACCACCTCCTCCTCCGCCTCCTCCACCGCCTCCTCCTTTTTCGTCCTCTTCTTCCTCCGCCACCACCTCCTCCTCCTCCTCCTCCGCCTCCTCCACCGCCTCCTCCTTGTTTTTCTTCCTCTTCTTCCTCCTCCACCACCTCCTCCTCCTCCTCCTCCGCCTCCTCCACCGCCTCATCCTTCTTTTTCTTCCTCTTCTTCCTCCTCCACCACCTCCTCCGCCTCCTCCACCGCCTCCTTCTTTTTCTTCCTCTTCTTCCTCCTCCACCACCTCCTCCTCCTCCTCCACCTCCTCCATCACCTCCTCCTTTTTCTTCCTCTTCTTCCTCCTCCACCGCCTCCTCGTTTTGCGTCCTCTTCTTCCTCCTCCACCACCTCCTCCTCCTCCTCCTCCGCCTCCTCCACCACCTCCTCCATCTTTTTCTTCCTCTTCTTCCTCCTCCACCACCTCCTCCTCCTCCGCCTCCTCCACCACCTCCTCCACCGCCTCCTCCTTCTTTTTCTTCCTCTTCTTCCTCCTCCACCACCTCCTCCTCCGCCTCCTCCACCGCCTCCTCCTTTTTCGTCCTCTTCTTCCTCCTCCACCACCTCCTCCTGCTCCTGCTCCGCCTCCTCCACCACCTCCCCCTTGTTTTTCTTCCTCTTCTTCCTCGTCCACCACCTCCTCCTCCTCCTCCTCCGCCTCCTCCACCGCCTCCTTCTTCTTTTTCTTCCTCTTCTTCCTCCTCCACCACCTCCCCCTTGTTTTTCTTCCTCTTCTTCCTCCTCCACCACCTCCTCCTCCACCTCCACCACGTCCTTCTTTTTCTTCCTCTTTTTCCTCCTCCACCACCTCCTCCTCCTCCGCCTCCTCCACCTCCTCCTCCTTCTTTTTCTTCCTCTTCTTCCTCCTCCACCACCTCCTCCTCCTCCTCCACCTCCTCCCCCACCTCCTCCTTCTTTTTCTTTCTCTTCTTCCTCCTCCACCACCACCTCCTCCTCCGCCTCCTATACCGCCTCCTCCTTCTTTTTCTCCCTCTTTTTCCTCCTCCACCACCTCCTCATCCGCCTCCTCCACCGCCGCCTCCTTTTTCGTCCTATTCTTCCTCCGCCACCACCTCCTCTTCCTCCTCCTCCGCCTCCTCCACCGCCTCCTCCTTGTTTTTCTTCCTCTTCTTCTTCCTCCACCACCTCCTCCTCCTCCTCCTCCGCCTCCTTCAGCACCTCCTCCTTCTTTTTCTTCCTCTTTTTCCTCCTCCACCACCTCCTCCTCCTCCTCCTCCGCCTCCTCCACCGCCTCCTTCTTCTTTTTCTTCCTCTTCTTCCTCCTCCACCACCTCCCCCTTGTTTTTCTTCCTCTTCTTCCTCCTCCACCACCTCCTCCTCCACCTCCTCCACCACCTCCTCCTTTTTCTTCCTCTTCTTCCTTCTCCACCACCTCCTCCTCCTCCTCCACCTCCTCCACCGCCTCCTCCTTTTTCTTCCTCTTCTTCCTCCTCCACCATCTCCTCCTCCTCCGCCTCCTCCAGTGCCTCCTCCTTCATTTTCTTCCTCTTCTTCCTCCTCCACCACCTCCTCCTCCTCCGCCTCCTCCACCTCCTCCTCCTTCTTTTTCTTCCTCTTCTTCCTCCTCCACCACCTCCTCCTCCTCCTCCTCCGCCTCCTTCACCACCTCCTCCTTCTTTTTCTTCCTCTTCTTCCTCCTCCACCACCACCTCCACCTCCGCCTCCTCCACCGCCTCCTCCTTCTTTTTCTTCCTCTTCTTCCTCCTCCACCACCTCTTCCTCCTCCTCCTCCACCTCCTTCACCACCTCCTCCTTCTTTTTCTTCCTGTTTTTCCTCCTCCACCACCTCCTCCTCCTCCTCCGCCTCCTCCACTGCCTCCTCCTTCATTTTCTTCCTCTTTTTCCTCCTCCACCACCTCCTCCTCCTCCGCCTCCTCCACCTCCTCCTCCTTCTTTTTCTTCCTCTTCTTCCTCCTCCACCACCTCCTCCTCCTCCTCCTCCGCCTCCTTCACCACCTCCTCCTCCTTTTTCTTCCTCTTCTTCCTCCTCCACCACCGCCTCCACCTCCGCCTCCTCCACCGCCTCCTCCTTCTTTTTCTTCCTCTTCTTCCTCCTCCACCACCTCTTCCTCCTCCTCCTCCACCTCCTTCACCACCTCCTCCTTCTTTTTCTTCCTGTTTTTCCTCCTCCACCACCTCCTCCTCCTCCTCCGCCTCCTCCACTGCCTCCTCCTTCATTTTCTTCCTCTTTTTCCTCCTCCACCACCTCCTCCTCCTCCGCCTCCTCCACCTCCTCCTCCTTCTTTTTCTTCCTCTTCTTCCTCCTCCACCACCTCCTCCTCCTCCTCCTCCGCCTCCTTCACCACCTCCTCCTCCTTTTTCTTCCTCTTCTTCCTCCTCCACCACCGCCTCCACCACCTCCTCCTCCTCCGCCTCCTCCACCTCCTCCTCCTTCTTTTTCTTCCTCTTCTTCCTCCTCCACCACATCCTCCTCCTCCTCCTCCGCCTCCTCCACTGCCTCCTCCTTCTTTTTCGTCCTCTACTTTCTCCTCCACCATCTCCTCCTCCGCCTCCTCCACCGCCTCCTTCTTCTTTTTCTTCCTCTTCTTCCTCCTACACCACCTCCTCGTCCTCCTTCTCCGCCTCCTCGTTTTCTTCCACTTCTTCCTCCTCCACCACTTCCTCCTCCTCCACCTCTGCCTCCTCCACCACCTCCTCTTTCTGTTTCTTCCTCTTCCTCTTCTCTTCCACCACCTCCTCCTCCTCCTCGTCTGCCTCCTCCATCTTTTTCTTCCTCTTCTTCCTCCTCCACCACCTCCTCCTCCTCCGCCTCCTCCACCTTCTCTTCCTTCTTTTTCTTCCTGTTCTTCCTCCTCCACCACCTCCTCCTCCTCTGCCTCCTCCACCACCTCCTCCATTTTTTCTTCCTCTTCTCCGTCCTCCACCACCTCCTCCTCCTCCTCTGCCTCCTCCACCGCCTCCTCCTTTTTCGTTCTCTTCATCCTCCTCCATCACCTCCTCCTCCTCCTCCACCTCCTCCACCACCTCCTCCTTCTTTTTCTTCCTCTTCTTCATCTTCCACCACCTCCTCCTCCTCCTCCACCTCCTCCACCACCTCCTCCATCTTTTTCTAGCTCTTCTTCCTCCTCCACCACCTCCTCCTCCGCCTCCTCCACCACCTCCTCCTTCTTTTTCTTCCTCTTCTTTCTCTTCCACAGTCTCCTCCTCCTCCTCTTCCGCCTTCTCCACGTACTCCTCCATCTTTTTCTTCCTCTTCTTCCTCCTCCACCACCTCCTCCTCCTCCTCCACCTCCTCCATCACCTCCTCCTTTTTCTTCCTCTTCTTCCTCTTCCACCACCTCCTCCTCCACCTCCTCCACACCCTCCTCCTTTTTCTTCCTCTTTTTCCTTCTCCACCACCTCCTCCTCCTCCGCCTACTCCTTCATTTTCTTCCTCTTCTTCCTCCTCCACCATCTCCTCCTCCTCCGCGTCCTCCACTGCCTCCTCCTTCATTTTCTTCCTCTTCTTCCTCCTCCACCACCTCCTCCTCCTCCGCCTCCTCCACCTCCTCCTCCTTCTTTTTCTTCCTCTTCTTCCTCCTCCACCACCTCCTCCTCCTCCACCACCTCCTCCTTCTTTTTCTTTCTCTTCTTCCTCCTCCACCACCTCCTCCTCCTCTGCCTCCTCCACCACCTTCTCCATTTTTTCTTCCTCTTCTTCCTCCTCCACCACCTCCTCCTCCTCCTCCGCTTCCTCCACCGCCTCCTCCTTCTTTTTCTTCCTCTTCTTCCTCCTCCACCACCTCCTCCTCCTCCGCCTCCTCCACCACCTCCTCCATCTGTTTTCTTCCTCTTCTTCGTCCTCCGCCACCTCCTCCTCCGCCTCCTCCACTGCCTCCTCCTTCTTTTTCGTCCTCTTCTTCCTCCTCCACCACCTCCTCCTCCTCCTCCTCCGCCTCCTCCACCATCTCCTCCATCTTTTTCTTCCTCTTCTTCCTCCTCCACCACCTCCTCCTCCGCCTCCTCCTTCTTTTTCGTCCTCTTCTTCCTCCTCCACCACCTCCTCGTCCTCTTCCTCCTGCTCCTCCTCCTATGCCTCCTTCTTCTCTTTCTTCCTCTTCGTCCTCTTCCACCACCTCCTCCTCCTCCTCCTCCGTCTCTGCCTCCTCCTTCTTTTTCTTCCTCTTCTTCCTCCTCCACCACCTCCTCGTTTGTTTCTTCCTCCTCTTCCTCCTCTATCACCGCCTCCTCCGCCGCCTCCTCCACCACCTCCTCCTTCTTTTTCTTCCTCTTCTTCCTCCTCCACCACCTCAAACACAGTATGTTAAACAAAATGAGAAGACAGAGAAACACACAGCAGATGAAGGAGCAAGATTAAAACCCACCAGACCTAACAATTGAAGAGGAAATAGGCCGTCTACCTGAAAAAGAATTCAGAATAATGATAGTAAGGTTGATCCAAAATCTTGGAAATAGAATGGAGAAAATACAAGAAACGTTTAACAATGACCTAGAAGATCTAAATAGTAAACAAACAGAGATGAACTACAGAGTAAATGAAATTAAAAATTCTCTGGAATTGATCAATAGCAGAATAACTGAGGCAGAAGAACAGATAAGCGACCTGCTGGTAAAAGAGTGGAAATAACTACTGCAGAACAGAATAAAGAAAAAAGAATGAAAAGAATTGAGGACAGTCTCACAGACTTCTGGGACAACATTACACACACCAACATTTGAATTACAGGGGTCCCAGAAGAAGAAGAGAAAAAGAAAGGGACTGGGAAAATATTTGAAGCGATTATAGTTGAAAACTTCCCTAATATGGGAAAGGAAAATGTTAATCAAGTCCAGGAAGCACAGAGAGTCCCATACAGGATAAATCCAAGGAGAAACACACCAAGACACATATTAATCAAACTATCAAAAATTAAATACAAAGAAAAAATATTAAAAGCAGCAAGGGAAAAACAACAAATAAAACACAAGGGAATCCCCATAAGGTTAACAGCTGATCATTCAACAGAAACTCTGCAAGCCAGAACGGTGTGGCAGGACATATTTAAAGTGATGAAGGAGAAAAACCTACAAGCAAGATTACTCTACCCAGCAAGGATCTCATTCAGATTTGATGCAGAAATTAGAACCTTTACAGACAAGCAAATCTAAGAGAATTCAGCACCACCATACCAGGTTTACAACAAATGCTAAAGAAAGTTCTCTAGGAAGGAAACACAAGAGAAGGAAAACACCTACAATAACAAACCCAAAAGAATTATGAAAATGGTAACAGGAACATACATATTAATAATTACCTTAAATATAAATTGATTAAGTGCTTCAACCAAAAGACATAAACTAGCTGCATGGATACAAAAACAAGACCCATATATTTGCTGTCTACAAGAGGCCCACTTCAGACTGAAAGTGAGGGGATGGAAAAATATGTTCCATGCAAATGGAAATCAAAAGAAAGCTGGAGTAGCAATTCTCATGTCAGAAAAAATAGACTTTAAAATAAAAACTATTACAAGAGACAAAGAATGACACTACATAATGATCAAGGGATCAATCCAAGAAGAAGATATAAGAATTGTACATATTTATGCACCCAACATAGGAGCACCTCAATACATAAGGCAAATACTAACAACCATAAAAGGGGAAATCGACAGTAGCACAATCACAGTAGGGAATTTAACACCCCACTTTCACCAATGGATAGATCATCCAAACTGAAAATAAATGAGGAAACACAAGCTTTAAATGATACATTAAACAAGATGGACTTAATTGATATTTATAGGACATTCCATCCAAAAGCAGCAGAATATACATTCTTCTCAAGTGCGCATGGAACATTCTCCAGGATAGATCATATCTTGTGTCACAAATCAAGCCTTGGTAAATTTAACAAAACTGAAATTGTATCAAGTATCTTTTCTGACCACAATGCTATGAGACTAGATATCAATTACAGGATAAAATCTGTAAAAATACAAACACATGGAGGCTAAACAATACACTACTTAATAACCAAGAGATCACTGAGGAAATCAAAGAAGAAATCAAAAAACCTAGAAACAAATGACAATGAAAATACTATGACCCAAAACATATGGGATGCAGCAAAAGCAGTTCTAAGAGGGAAGTTTATAGCAATAAAATCCTACCTTACGAAACAAGAAACATCTCAAATAAACAACCTAATCTTACACCTAAAGCAATTAGAGAAAGAAGAACAAAAAAAAACCCCAAAGTTAGCAGAAGGAAAGAAATCATAAAAATCAGATCAGAAATAAATGAAAAAGAAATGAAGGAAATGATAGCAAAGATCAATAAAACTAAAAGCTGGTTATTTAAGAAGATAAACAAAATTTATAAACCATTAGCCAGCCTCATCAAGAAAAAAAAAGGGAGAAAGCTCAAATCAATAGAATTACAAATGAAAAAGGACAAGTAACAATTGACAGTGCAGAAATACAAAGGATTATGAGAGATTACTACAAGCAGCTCTATGCCAATTAAATGGATAACCTGGAAGAAATGGACAAATTCTTGGAAAGGCACAACCTTCTGAGACTGACCCAGGAAGAAATAGAAAATATGAACAGACCAATCACAAGCACTGAAATTGAAACTGTGATTAGAAATCTTCCAACAAACAAAAGCCCAGGACCAGATGGCTTCACTGGCGAATTCTATCAAACATTTAGAGAAGAGGTAACACCTATCCTTCTCAAACTCTTCCAAAATATAGCAGAGAGAGGAACACTCCCAAACTCATTCTATGAGGCCACCAACACTCTGATACCAATACCAGACAAAGATGTCACCAAAAAAGGAAAACTACAGGCCAATATCACTGATGAACACAGATGCAGAAATCCTTGACAGAATACTAGCAAACAGAATCCAGCAGCACATTAGAAAGATCATACCCTCTGATCACGTGGGATTTATCCCAGGAATGCAAAGATTCTTCAATATACGCAAATCAATCAACGTGATACACCAGATTAACAAATTGAAGGGAAAAAAAGGCATATGATCATCTCAATAGATGCAGAGAAAGATTTCAACAACCATTAATGATAAAAAAAAAAACCTCCAGAAAATAGGCATAGAGGGAGATTTCTTCAACATAATAAAGGCCATATATGACAAACCCACAGCCAACATTGTCCTCAATGGTGAAAAGCTGAAACCATTTCCACTAAGATCAGGAACAAGACAAGGTTGCCCACTCTCACCACTATTATTTAACATAGTTTTGGAAGTTTTAGCCACAGCAATCAGAGAAGAAAAAGAAATAAAAGGAATCCAAATTGGAAAAGAAGAAGTAAAGCTGTCACTGTTTTCTGATGACATGATACTATACATAGAGAGTCCTAAAGATGCTACCAGAAAACTTCTAGAGCTAATCAATGAATTTGGTAAAATAACAGGATACAAAATTAATGCCCGAAATCTCTAGCATTCCTGTACACTAATGATGAAAAATCTGAAAGTGAAATTAAGAAAACACTGCCATTTACCACTTCAGGAAAAAGAATAAAATATCTAGGAATAAACCTACCTAAGGAGACAAAAGACCTGTATGCAGAAAATTATAAGAAACTGATGAAAGAAATTAAAGATGATACAAATAGATGGAGAGATATACCATGTTCTTGGATTGGAAGAATCAACATTGTGAAAATGACTCTACTACCCAAAGCAATCTACAGATTCAATGCAATCCCTATCAAACTACCAATGGCATTTTTTACAGAACTAGAACAAAAAATTTCACAATTTGTTTGGAAACACAAAAGACCCTGAATAGCCAAAGCAATCTTGAGAAAGAAAAACTGAGCTGGAGGAATCAGACTCCCTGTCTTCAGACTATACTACAAAGGCTAAAGTAATCAAGACAGTATGGTACTGGCATAAAAACAGAAATATAGATCAATGGAACAGGATAGAAAGCCCAGAGATAAACCCACTCACATATGGTTACACTATCTTTGATAATGGAGGCAAGAATATACGGTGGAGAAAAGACAGCCTCTTCAATAAGTGGTGCTGGGAAAACTGGACAGCTACATGTAGAAGAATGAAATTACAATGCTCCCTAAGACCATACACAAAAATAAACTCAAAATGGATTAAAGACTTAAATGTCGGCCAGAGACTATAAACCTCTTAGAGGTAACATCGGCAGAACACTCTTTGACATAAATCACAGCAAGATCGGTTTTGACCCACCTCCTAGAGATATGGAAATAAAACCCAAAATATACAAACGGGACCTAATGAAACTTCAAAGCTTTTGCACAGCAAAGGAAACCATAAATAAGACAAAAAGACAACCCTCAGAATGGGAGAAAATATTTGCAAATGAAGCAACTGATAAAGGATTAATCTCCAAAATTTACAAGCAGCTCATGCAGCTCAATATCAGAAAATCAAACAACTCAATCCAAAAATGCAAATCAAAACAACAATGAGATATCATCTCACACCAGTCAGAATGGCTATCATCAAAAATTCTACAAACAGTAAATGCTGGAGAGGGTGTGGAGAAAAGGGAATCCTCTTGCACTGTTGGTGAGAATGTAAATTGATACAGCCACTATGGAGAACAGTATGGAGGTTCCTTAACAAACTAAAAGTAGCACTACCATATGACCCAGCAATCCCACTACTGTGTGTATACCTTGAGAAAACCATAATTCAAAAATAATCATGTACCAAAATGTTCATTGCAGCTCTATTTACAATAGCCAGGATGTGGAAGCAACCTAAGTGTCCATCAACAGATGAATGGATAAAGATGTGGCACATATATCCATTGGAATATACTCAGCCATAAAAGGAAACGAAATTCAGTTATTTGTAGTCAGGTCGATGGACCTAGAGTCTGTCATACAGAGTGAAGTAAGTCAGAAAGAGAAAAACAAATACTGTATGCTGACACATATATATGGAATCTAAAATAAATAAATAAATAAATAAATAAGGTCATGGAGAACATAGGGGAAACACGGGAATAAAGACACAGACCTACTAGAGAATGGACTTGAGGATACGGGGAGGGGGAAGGGTAAGCTGGGACAAAGTGAGAGAGTAGCATGGACATATATACACTACCAAACGTAAAATAGATAGCTAGTGGGAAGCAGCCGCATAGTACAGGGAGATCAGCTCGGTGCTTTGTGACCACCTGAGGGGTGGGATAGGGAGGGTGGGAGGGAAGGAGATGCAAGAGGGAGGAGATGTGGAGACATAGGTGTACATATAACTGATTCATTTTGTTATGAAGCAGACACTGACACACCATTTTAAAGCAATTATACTCCAATGAAGATGTTAAAAAAAAAGAGAGTACACGTTGTAAGATCCCATTCATAGAAAATTTTAGAAAATACAAACTAATGCATAGTGACAGAAAGCAAGCAGCTCAGAGGTTGCCTGAAGAAGGAGGGGCAGAGGGAACAGATTACAAAGGGTCACAGGGACACTTTTGGGGTGAAAGATATGTTAACTCTCTTAAATGTAGTGATGATGTCATGGGTATATGCTTATGTCAAAACTTATCAAAGTGTACACTTCAAGTAGGTGAGTCTACATGTCAGTAATAGCTCAATTAAAAAATAAATTTTAAGAAATAAATCAGAACGATGAATAGAAGAGAGAAAAAGAAAAAAACATAGTAGGAAAACTCAAATGCTTTCCCATGCCTCTAGTCTATTCATTCAGCATTTTCCCTCCCTCCTCCTCACTCGAATCTCTGTCTATTGTTACACTTGTTCCCCAGATTGCCAACCTTGACCGAGCCTGGCTGCAGAAACGTGAGCCTGGTACTGGAGAATGGGGATCCCATTTCAGAGATAGGCAGCTCATTTCTCCACAGTGAGATTTCATTAGGATAGGGATGAGGCTGACTGCAAGCAATGTGCTCGCATGGAACGGGCTCTCAATACCCCTCAGTTGGTGATTATAGAAACCTATTGAGGGGTAAGCTTCCGATCACGTGAATATAGATTGCAAGAACAAGGTACAGCAAAATCTGAGTTCTGTCGAAACTGGCATGTAAAACCTCACAGTGCAAACCTTACTGAGGAGTCTTATTTTCAGCAATATTTTCTTAGAGTGCCTTAAACCAAGTCAGACTTGTAATACTATACCAAACATTGTTTTCTAAGGAGTTAATTCCTGCCAGTGTTGGATGAAACAAAACTATAAAGAAGAAAACTTGATGAGCCCAGAGTGGATACATATTTACTCCCACTAAAACCCTCGTGAGGTGACAGAATCTGGTTTTCATTTAAACTAAAATCCTACAAAATAACAATAGTAACGGATCTAAGCACTCTGTATGATGTTTAATAATGCTCTGAGAATCTGTCCCCCAAATACTGGCAAGAACTATATACTCTTTTGAGGGAGCTGAAAATCCATTCAACTTTCTCTGCTATTAAATTATTGCTTAATAAGGAGTGCAGCTATTATAGACCCTGCATCTCTATCGTTTCAACACCCTGGAAACCGCAGTCAAGGAAAATCTCACAGTATGATTCTAGAGTGACAGCAACAACCAAGAGGAACAGTGATGTCCCCAGGTTCAGTGCCAAAATCCCATGGCCAGGAAGGATGAAGTTGGACTCACAATATGTACAATTAATCTCTCTTGGCCAAAATGCTCCAGTTTCTCCTCAACTGTGTGTATGGTGGTAAAAGGAAAAGAGGTGGTTAAGACTCTCTTCCACAGCATATTGCTCCAGATACTGACTTTTAAGAGAAAAATCATTATTCTATGTATTCCGTATGTTACACATTTCATCATCCTATGATTACAAAATACTACAGCAGCCCTTTCTTCATCCTGAAATTATTACAACTTGAGTCTCAACTGGCCTGGTCAACTGGTGACAATTTGCAGGGAAATGCAAAATATCCCTGCATATTCACTAGAATGACTAAATAAAATTAATAATTAATAAGTTTAAAAAGAAAAAAATGTAAAATGCCAACAACACCAAGTATTTGCAAAGATATAGAGCAACTTGAATTCTCATACACTGCTAGTGGGATTTCAAAATAGTAAAATGACTTTGGAAAATAGTTTGACAGTTTCATATAACATTTCATAGATATTTACCATATGACTTAACAATCCCCCAGAATAAAAAACATGTACACATAGGACTTGTATAGGAATAATCATACCAGCTTTATTCATAATCACAAACAATTGGAAACAATCCAAACATTCATCAACTGTTGAGTTGCTGTATAATCATACAATAGAATACTGCTCAGCCATAGAAAGAAGTAAATTACTTATGCCCACAACAACATGGATAAGTATCAAAAATATTATACTGAGGGGGCTTCCCTGGTGGCGCAGATGGTTGAGAGTCCGCCTGCCGATGCAGGGGACACGGGTTCGTGCCCCGGTCTGGGAAGATCCCACATGCCGCAGAGTGGCTGGGCCTGTGAGCCATGGCCGCTGAGCCTGCACGTCCAGAGCCTGTGCTCCACAACGGGAGAGGCCACAACAGTGAGAGGCCCGCGTACCGCAAAAAAAAAAAAATTAAAAAAAATTAAAAAAAAAATATTATACTGAGTGAGAGAAAAAAGATATAAAGTAGTTCATTCTGTATGACTTCACTTATGTGAAATTCTAAGAAAACCAGAACTAATGTATAGACAAAAAGCATATCAGTGATTGCCAGAGTCAAGGTAGGGAGGAGCTTGACTGCAAAGGGAATAACATAACTTTTGGGTGATGGGATTGCTGAGTGTGGTAGTAGTTATGGCTCTTCCTAGAGTCCATGAGGTCCCTTTTGCACTGCTTCTTGGTTCTATCCAACAACTGGACAAAAATGACCCCCTGCTCTTAGGAATGCCCTCATGTGTCGCTGTGGCTTAGAGTCCTGCCTAACTATCCAGCAGCCCAAAAGACAGAGGACATTTCTCCACTCATCCCACATCCCCTCTCCTGCTCTCATCCTCTCCTCTGTGCAAGAGTAGGTTCAAGATTAACATCCACCCTTGATCAGACAGAAGAGGAAAGATCATCCATTCTGTTCAAGAGAAAATGAACCTGCATGGTATTTGCTCTACACACTGAATCAGACCATCTTAATAGTTTATGTCCCAAAGACTAGGCTATTCAGTCTTAACAGATTCCATAGTGTGGTCCACCGGTCATGTTTCTCCAGCATAGTATGAAGTAAAGGACATCCACATCCATCCAGTAAACAAATATGTGTTCCTTATATCACATCCACACATGAAATGTGTGCACAGGAGGGTACATACACACACTCAAACACAATCTTCCCCCCAAGCAATAATATTCTCACATAGCAAAAGTTAACAAAACACAGGATAAAAGGAAGTTAAGTGCAAGGAGAAAGAGATAGAAAAGACCCACAGAGCCATAGATCCTGGGTGAGAAAATACATTAAAAGTTAAAGCTGAGAAATTTAGGTGATCCTTTGGCATCAGTGTGATCATGAACACAAATTCAGGTTACCTGAATGATCTAGGACATAAAGACGTACAGGAAGATGGATATAGATACACACACATATACATATTAATAGATGATAGATTATGATGATGTTGATGATGGTAGAAAGATAGATATAGATACAGATAGATACAATTTCAATATAGAATTTTAACTATTGTAAAGACTTCCTGACTCCCCACAAAATATGTCTACTGACTCTCCAGGGTAAATTCCAGTTTCAGTAACACTATTACAAGGACTCATTTTAAGCATGAGAAAAGAAGATCTCTGTCTCAGTAACATTAAAATGAAGCCATCAGGCATTTCCAACACAGAGGGTAATATAAGTTACACACTAGCCTCTTCATGACAAAGCTGAAAGAGTCTCAGTTGAAAAGCTGGACATCATGAAGAATTTTAGAAATAGCCAGAACTAAGCAGTATCTCAGATAGAACATCAGAATTTTCCTTTCCTTTGTGGCAAAGGAACCAGGAGTTGGAAGAAAACTGACATTTGTGGCTCACCTACTAAATGCCAGGCATTTTGTATGTACATCACATATATTACCATATGAAATTTAATTTAGCAACCAAGAGGGGTAATTTGAAATTATCTTACACTATTATGGAAGATACAGATGGGACTTAAAAATCTTGTGTGAAGATGTAAACCAGTGAACTCTCATAGTTCCTATATTTCCAGAAAAAGATTTATTTTTTGTGTTATATTTTTTACTAATGTCTGTGTTGCCCACTAGCCTATAAGCTCTATCAAGAATACTGGTCAGATCTGGATTTTACTCACGACTGGATCCCCAGTTCCTAGCACATGGACTATCATGTAGTAAAGATTCAATAAATCATTTGTAAATAACTGAACAAATTGCTGATTTTCCCCATATTGCTTGTATTTATGGGACACATTGATTTTCTCAATTTAAGGAAACAATCCTTAAACTCTTCTCTGTGGAAACAGGAGACAGAATATTAATGACAACACCTGAAAACTTAACTATGGAGTTATGAACAGGACCTAAAAATAGATTCCTCTGATAACAGCTTCACCCGACAAATGTTAGGCTCTGTAAAGCTTCCCTCTCGTAGACACAGGGCAAAGCAACACATTCACAGTTGTCAAGTAACACTCTTAGCTGAAACTTAAGCAGAACAAAACCTGACAGTGAGCCATGGTTGAATCTTAGTCCCAGCTACATAATATCTCCTAGGAAAGTGAGTGTTTTCCAGATTAACTTAAATGCCAAAGCTGGAGCTGTGAACATAATTATGGCTGACATTTTTGTTCACCCGCTTGACAGATAGTTAGCAAGAACTAATTGTCTTATGCAGAAAATGTTTCAATTTTTAGAAGAGATGAAGGGAAACGGCTTTTAGTATTGAAAGACAAAAATAGTACCATTTCTTGTTCCATTCCTGCTAACCTGTGGAGGTTGGAAAGAGGTTGGGGACTCTTTTCCTCCACCCACTGTCCCACAGGACAGAGACTCTACCACATGTGCAAAAAGCTGCAGCTCCAATAGCCATTGTTCCAGTTCCTTTTAGGGTAGAGGTCCCACAGCAGGAGAGGTGAGTCAAGAAGATCACAGATGATCGCCTCCACACAGAGAACAGCTCAGAGAGCTGGGATGTCATCCCAGGAGAAGCAGGCCACTGTCCCAGCCCCTAGCTCTGAAGAAGTGGCTCAGACACTTTGCTGAAGGTGAGAGAGAGACAGGCCAACATAACAGGAAGATCAGAAGTTCTCCCCAAAGAAATTGCTGTTATTCAGGACAGAATGTAGTGAGATTCAAGCCTAAAGACTTTCTCAGAAACAGAGGAGATTCTGGTGGTAAGCAATTAAGAAGCCAGTCACCCCATGACAGCAAGGAGCTAAACAGTAGTCCAGCTAGTTTACCAGGAAGAACCAGCCAAGGAAAGAGCCGGGAAGATATGTCAGAACAAGCCCCAGGGACTGGCCTCAAAAACAGCCCTGGAGGGCTTCCCTGGTGGCGCAGTGGTTGGGAGTCCGCCTGCCGATGCAGGGGCCGCGGGTTCGTGTCCCGGTCCGGGAGGATCCCACGTGCCGCGGAGCGGCTGGGCCCATGGGCCATGGCCGCTGAGCCTGCGCGTCCGGAGCCTGTGCTCCGCGGCGGGAGAGGCCGCAGCAGTGAGAGGCCCGCGTACCGCAAAAAAAAAAAAAAAAAGCCCTGTAAAGGGGCCCAGGTTTAATCATATTAGTCTGCAGAGCAATTTATGCCCTAGGATTGTTGAAAGCAGTAAGCAGTCAGGATTAGTGGGGGCCTAAGAGCTGAGTGTGATACCAAAAGTGGCAGACAGCTTAGCAGAGAGACCAGGGAAAGAGACAGATACAGCGAGCCCTCCAAAACCTCCATCATCTCTGGGTCCTGTCCACATGTCCAAGGCTGAGCCCACAGTGAGTGAGTACAGACACTTCACACTGAGGAAATAGACTTCATGGAAATAGTCTATTCAGGTCACAAGACAAATACATAAGCAAATGACAACAAGCCCTGAGGGGGTGGGGGGGAATCAATATTCATGTTGTTAAAATATATTATCTAAGATGTCCACTTTTTAATATTAAAAAAAAATGAGGCATGCAAAGAACAGGAAAGCATGATTTATACTGTCCCTTAGAAGCCATGCAGTCGGATCATTCAGTTGACACCGAAATTATCTTTAACTATAGATCTAGGAGCAGAGAGAAAGCCTGTAATCCTCAGATATTCACAGGACCTTGGGATGTTCTAGACACTGTCACATGCATGCTGTGACTCTGTACTTCTTGTTTAATCTACTTTCTTTCTTTTTGTATGAATACAGAGTATGTGCATATGTGTGTGTGTGTGTGAAACAATTTATCATGTTAGAGACACCTATTTGTCACTCTTTACCTTCTTCCTTATAATAAATACACATATTAGATATTTTTAAACTTGTGCCCGAAAGCTGCGTCCTGAATTTAACATTATTTGATTTTTGAAAGCCATTATTACTGCTTTTATCCTGAAGTTGTGCTTCATCCATTTTATTCACTCAATGTCCAACACTCACTAAGCTATTACGTATGCTGTATTGTTCCAACAGAAAACTGAGATTTACTGTTTGACAAGTGTGAATTAGGTTAGGAGGATTATAGAGGATTGGAAAGGAAGATTATTCTAAACTCTGAAACATAGATTCACCAGAGGTATTAAAATAATAATAAATTTATCTTTGGTAGGCATTCCTTATTAATCACCTTCATCTACATAATTACTTGATAATATATCATGCCCATTTGCATTTGAGGGCATCAGGCCTCAGTGTGTTACATTACCTCCCCAAGCTATACATCTTATTGTGATTAAGGATGCTATTCATTTTATCCATTTTTAAATCCCTTGCTCTTTTCAACTTGCCAATCTCATAGCAAACCTTTGCTTAGAATACCATTTCTGGCTTCTTCATGATTACTGAACCATTTCCTTAAAAAGCTTGGTATTGTCTCTACAGCCTTTGTAGGACAACGGTGCTGCCAGCCTCTGATAAGCCTCTCTGCTCAGTTCTCAGTCATCCTCTAGATGCCATATTTGTGTGACCCACATCTTCATTTCCATTCCTGATCTGCCTCTAATCTACTATTCCAACAGATTGTAAATCCCAACTATTGTCTTGCTACTGGCGCATCTAGCCCCTCCATGGAGCTCAATGAATTATGATAATGGCTAACATATGACAGAACAACTTAAAAAAAGGATTACGTTTAAATATTTACCATATAATGCCAACATCCTGAGTATAACAAATACCTCTTAGACATAAGAAAATGTGTTTGGCTATATCACTGAACACAGTATTTTAAAAATCTAACAGCTGGGATGAATATGTTTAACATCAGTGTTACAATGAAAGGGTGATTACGTCACATCAGTGAGAGATTGAGAGACCAAAAACAAAAAACTAGTAATTCCGTAGTAGAATTACTACAGAATATTTTTTTTAATGGAAAGGACCTTGGACATCATCTGGTTATTTTTTCTAATGAAGTATAGTTGATTTACAGTTAGTGTTAGTTTCTGGTGTACAGCAAAGAGATTTATTCATATATATATATATATACACACACACACACACACACATTTTCCGATTATTTTCCATTATAAGTTATTATACAATGCTGAATATAGTCTCCTATGTTTACAGGAATCCAAGCCTGCCCTGGGAAGGCTGCTCAGAATGAAGTCCATGCTTTAATTCCACCCTATCGCCAAGCCACGTGGACCCCTAACTGGGAGCTGCAGGATTATGACTATTTAATCCTCCTCTGTGCATTTCCCCTTGCTTTTTTTCCTGCTTCCAAACCCCAACTCTGTCTCATGTTTCTATCGGCCAAGAGAGAGCCTTGGACCAGCCCACCAGCAAGCACAGTCCTCCTGGGGTACAGACCACAATCTGCCCATCACCCGGGTCCGTTGGGCTGAGACATATGAGCACAGCCTGGTGTTTTCAGCTGCTTCCCGAGCAGAAGGGCAGGAGGCAGGGCCTCCATGCACAGGACTGGGAAAGTGGTGGCCCTGCTCGGGGTTCCTTGTCTTGCACACCTTCGTGCCTGGGAGTTACTCCGCTAAGGATAGTTTTCTCTACATTTAGCAAAATCAGGGCGAGTGCCTAGGAAAGTTACACACATTGGTCCCTCAGGTAACAGCCCTACCCTTGGCCAGGGAGACCACTTATCCAAGCAAAATTAGTGGAGTTTTGACTGAATATGACTTAATCTGTATGGCATAAAGAAAGGATTTCTCAGCTATTGGCACATGGGCAGATTGTTCAGATGGTTAAATATTGCAGTGTTTTAGAACTGGAAAAATCCTACTACCTCACATGAAGGTAAGAAAACCAATGTTGAAAGAAGTCAAATGAGACACAGGGCAAGACCCAGTCTGCACATTGACTGGCAGCAGAATATGTTAGAAGCAGAACTCCTGGTGCAGGTTTGTTTGCTTCTATAGGATGTGAAGTTTGTCCAGCTGGCCAGTTATTTTAAGCTATTGGCTTTTAAGTCTGGAGGTTGCGTGCAGTGGGTTGGAGAGGGGAGCCTGACCTGGAGATGGAGGAAAAGTTCAAAGCCGTCTTCGTTTCTGTCAGCAGCTCTCTCTCCCTCCTCACCAAGTGATCTCGGGAGGTGAAATGAAAGTCATGTCAGTTTATACCCAGGAGAACCTGGAAACAATAAAGGCTTAAATTTAGACAAGAAAAATGAAAACGAATGATCATCAAAAGAGGCACTCTTATGGTCAATTAAAAAAAAAATCCTACTGAGACACTAAAGCAAGATTTGGGGATTTTCTTTTCATAGAATTGTCATGGTGTGAGGAATTTGAGAGACATTTGTATCCAAGCTTTTCTTGGGAGATGAGGTCACTTTCTCACAAGTACTTTTAAATAAACACACACACACGCAGCTATACATATATGTACGTATATGTAGTTTCTTTTAAAACCATAGTATTTCTTATTTTTCTGTATTTTGCCCTATTTTCTGCTAAAGGCCACTATGCATTCACATTTAAATGTGGCTTCAGCTTCAATTTAGCATAACATGTACCCCAATTTATTGGGTATCAAGTGGTTAACAGAAATGCCATGAATGCATATTCAAGGAGACTCTTTAGCTGCATTAAGAAGAAAGTACCAGCTTTCCTGCTAACCTAGAAATGTAATTTTTAGTTCATTCCTCAATCAGGAGGTAACTTTTCAAAGCCCAACCTGAAAGCATGAAATTTAACCTTTCTAAAGGTGAGAAGAGACCCAAATCACAGATGAGGAACAAGAATTCTTGTGGAAGTAGACTTAGCAGTTGTGAAGCTGCAGGAAGATAAAGAAGCTTATCTTAGGATAATAAATACCTACAGGCTGGCATTTTGTAAGAAATGTCACTTATATAAAATGTGGAGGTTGTTGGATATCAATGTTATGTTGAAACCCATTCCTACGTAATTATTTTAACTAAAGGCACCTGGTAAGGGCAAACTTGAGGCAGTTTTTTGTGTTGTCTCTTTTTTTAATTTTAAGATAAAATAAACTTTCAGGTAATTGCTTCCCACCATTTTGCTGTTTTGTTTTGGTTTTCCCTTATACCAGCAGAAACAAAAGACATGCATCATGAAGCAGAACTTTTTTGAAGTGGGACAACCATGTGTGCCCTCCCTCAACCTTAAGGCAAGTAGACCGATTCCCTCTTCCTCTAAATTCTAGCATTCTGACTCCACAGGAAAGTACAATAGTCCAACAGATCTACCAATACTCTCTTGTTATAAAATGCTAGAGAGTTTCTGGAGATGGAGTTCAAAAATTGCACAGGAGGCAAAGAACTTTCTAAAACAAAGAGGCTTGAGATCCTAACCCTTTTCTGTAAGATTAGAGATTGTTAGAATATTTCTGATGGACTGAAGTAGCTTCAAATAAATTGAGCAGTCCATGAGGGACACCAGGGGCTAAGCCACTGGTGAGTCTCTGCAGGCTTCCTAGAGTCACCACCAAGGGTGGGGCAGCCCATTGCGGACGCAGCACAGGAACGATGGCAGAACCACATGCAGCCCTCCTCCCACCACTACCCAGGGTCCTGAAGCTGAGGACACGTGGCTTGGGGAGCATGGATATCTCAGGTATGTTCAAAGAGCAGCCTAACAGTGGCTCAGACTGACATTGGTAAAAGGAACATTCTCCTCCCCCAAGGAAATACCACAAGAGTGATGCACATCAGACACCGTAACCCATCCTGCCGCGGGCACAGAACCTTGAGGCTTCCTGCTCACCTGATTCAAGGTGGTGTCTGCCTGAGCTTCTGCAGTCCTTCCGCAAGGACCACCCAAGTGCTCAGCTCAACTGAGTGTAGCAGCCACATCCTAGAGAACAGCCTGGACCCTCCTGCAGGATGATCGGATTTCAGAATCCTCAGCAGTCCTTTGGGTTTATATTTTTCTCTTTGAGCTGTTGGTACCTACCCCTGAATTGCTGGATTGAGTCAGAACTTGTCCTTTTCACAGTAAGAAGAGAACTCTGGAAAAAAGAAAAACAATAGTCTCTCCATTTGCAGATGGCAGACTGGTCATAATCTGGAGGTTAAGAGAGTTCCCTGAGTTTATACACCAAACCAATGAACTGGATTATATGGCAGCTACATGAAGCTTACCATTCTGGAAGGTGAGTTTAGCCTTTCTTAGCTAATTTTTTGTTTGTGTTCCTAAATGTCCGATTTAGAGATTCCACTATTCCCACAATTTGAGGCATACGCCTGGATTGTATGGCTCCTGTGTTATTACCTTAATTCAGATTCTGAATCAAATAGTTTTATCCATCTGAGCTGCCTCCCTTACAGGATGTGAATTCACAGACTTCTTCCTTCCTTAGCATACTTCATACTATACTCACATTAGAAACACTCCACAAAAACAGTACCAAGGCTTCAAGGGAATGCTAACAGAACAAAAATAAAGAGAGACACACACACAAAAAGAATGCTGTGAAAATCCTGCTTGCTAAATAGAGGACTAAATGAAAGTGTTTTTCTGATGTCTGCATTTTAAACATAAACAGATCTGCAAAATTCCCCTCTGAGATCCTTTCACTGTATTAACACATTCTCAAAGCTTAAAGTTTACTCTTTGAAAAATTAGCCCAAAGAATAGTGCATTGTGCTTCAAAAGAATACTTTAAGATGATCTCTCCCTGGGCGTGAAATTTTATTCTTAAGAGACTGAAGTAAAAGATAGTGAAGGTAAGATGGCAGTAAGCGCCCCCAAACAATGTTGAATTCAGTTATTAGTTTTCTTAAAGAGTTTACATTCATACTCGAGATCAATTTAAAATGGAGAATAACGATTCTAAACTAAATAAGGTTTGAGGTTTGAAAAGTAGCATTATAAGTTTAATTTATTTTTATTTTTTGTCACTTTGAATTTTACACATCTTCCTACAAATGAGTTTAGGATGATTTGCACCATTTGACTAAAACACTCATGCTCTAATATAAAGCAGCCCTCTTTCTGCTTCCCCACACCCTAAATTCACAGGCTCTTTTGACAGAGTTTGAAGCTTAATTCAAATAGATGTGCCTGCATAGAGCATCTACCTTGTACCAGGGACTGTGAGAGTAGAAAGGTAATGAAAACTTCATTCCCAAAATCAAGTTGCTCATAAATTTGTGGGTGAGGTATAATATACATAAAAATAAGACATGATGAAATAGACAAAATATAGGCAGTGTTTGCTGGAAAAAGGAGCAGAGAGAAATTCATTGGGGCAGGACTGGGAGGGATGGGGGTGGTATGATCAGGGAATAACTGAAAATAGCCAGAGTCAGCCTTCGGAAACTATCCTCAAAAATCAGTTTTAATTCTCCTGTGCGTGCAGATGGAAGGTGGTGAGCAGTGTATAAAGGGGGAAGCCACTGGCCTGTGTGTGGAAATTGAAGCATGGAGGGAAGAGCCAGGTGCAAGGAGACCCAGGCAGGAAGAAATGATAACCTCTGGATTCTCAGCTTTCAAATCCCAGCAACTCATTTGATTCTCACAACAGAACCAACTACGAAGACGCTGAGACTATAAAGGAACGAAACATCTCACTGGACTAGTGCCCATGTTTCATAGGTAATAGGCTGGAACTTAAAGCCGTGTCTTCTCCTTATTCTGTGCTGCAGGGAGAGAGAGAGAAAGAGAGAGAGGAGGGAGAATTAAAGTAGGAGGCTTTCCAGATAACAAATAACTAATGCCATGTGCTTTCATTGTTCTGTATGTTCTCCTAATTGAGAATTACATGAGGTTCTTTGCAAACTATGCCCATTTAGTGGATTGGTTGATTAATTAATTTGCTGAGGAGATTAGCTCCTCCCTCAGCAAGATGGCGGCAAGATTGATCTGCCCTCTGGAAGCCAGAATGGTCCCTTCACTGGGGCAGAGATATTTGGACACCCACAGAGAGAGGAGTATTGGGTGGGATGATTTTCCTGCACCCAACTCTCACTTCCCCTTTTCAGGCTATACATCAAGAGGGTTTTGGCATCTTTTTAACTCTGGGATTTTGACACTGCCACAGATATATTCGTAGTTTGTGTATTTTAATTGTATTTCCTTTATAACGTATGACAAAATAGCATACCCACAGGTTGTAACAGGTGAGTTGCAAGTTGTATTATTTTAACATATACTGAAGGTGAAAGAGATGATGATTTTCTTTCATTCATTACCTTTTGTAAATGCTTATAAACTTCCAGAGTGAAGATGTCTGAATCACCATCACCTGCAGGGTTTCGTTAAAAATTTTCTCTTTCCCTCCTGCCACCCTCCACTGTTGGGGAGGATTCCCATTAGACTTTTAAGGCTCCCAGATGACTTTGATGATCAGTGAAACATTGGAAATACCGAATTAGAGTACCCTAACCATGGAAGCACACATATTTAAGTGTGTTCACAATAATTACTTTAGGGATAATTAATGCTTTCATAATCAATAAATAAAGGATGAAACTGGTTATATGTTACTCTGAAGTGTATATGTGCTAAGGCAAAATGGGGTGTGTGAGGCATGAACCACCGTAGGTAAACCTGAACAGCAGAAGTCCAGATCCTGGAGAGCATAGCATAGATCCTTGCTTCTCCCAGAGTGGACCTCAGACCAGCAGCTCTGGCATCTGCTGGGAGCTTGTTAAAGTGCAGATGTATCTAGTGAGACAAATAAGAATCTGTATAGTAACAAATTACCAGGTTATTCCCACCAGGAAATTTTAAGAAGTCTTAGGTTCTTCACATTGACTGCCTGTTAGAAGCCACTGAGACAATCTTTAACATGACAATTCCAGGTTCCTACCCCAGAGAAATGATACCAGGTTCTAGGGGTGGAGCCTGGGCATTTTGGGGTTTTTTTGTTGTTGTTGTTCTGTTTTGTTTTGTTTGTTTGTTTAATTTTTATTGGAGTATAGCTGACTTACAATGCTGTGTCAGTTTCTGCTGTACAGCAAAATGAATCAGTTATACATATACATATGTCCACTCTTTTTTAGATTCCTTTCCCATATAGGTCATTACAGAGTATTGAGTAGAGTTCCCTGTGCTATACAGTAGGTCCTTATTAGTTATCTATTTTATATAGAGTAGTGTGTATATGTCAATCCTAATCTCCCAATTTATCCCTCCCCCCCTTACCCCCTGGTAACTATAAGTTTCTTTTCTACATCTGTGAGTCTATTTCTGTTTTGTAAGTAAGTTCATTTGTACCCTTTTTTTTAAGATTCCACATATAAGTGATATCCTATGATATTTGTCTTTACCTTTCTGACTTAGTTCACTCAGTATGATAATCTCTAGGTCCATCCACGTTGCTGCAAAGGTGTTATTTCATTCTTTTTTAAGGCTGAGTAATATTCCATTGTATATATGTACCACATCTTTATCCATTCCTCTGTTGATGGACATTTAGGTTGCTTCCATGTTCTGGCTATTGTAAATAGTGCTGCAGTGAACTGAGCATTGGTGTTTTGAAACCAATGCCCAATTCTGCCTTGTCACAATACTATTTATATGAAAGAGACAAGGCTTTTCTCCCACTCAGTATTGGCAAGCCTACGAGTACCTCCTTCCATGAAGGAAACAATGGCGCTAGGAGTGCCGCCCTGTTACAGTACCCACACTTGGAGACCAGCATCACATTAGCCCCATTCACTGGCTGGGGACAGCCTTAGGGCTCTGACACCCTGTGTGTACACAATCCAGCTCCTTCATTTCCTCTGGTACCCATGAGATCAGACTGAAGCTTTGCTAATGATGAAAGTATGACAAATTACCTCTGAAGAGCCCAAGCACTCATTCTGTGGTCAGTGCCTTTCACTGTATCAACTAATTCAGAGTCTCTTTCGTTTCATCAAGTGATGAAAACTGTTTTCACAATTTCTTTTACAGATTGAAGAATTAAGCTAAGACATATCATCAGGTCTCTAATCTTAGGCCAATAATGAGTTTTTTTTTAATTTGAAGGGACAAGAAAGAAAGAAGTAAATATTGCATTTACGACTAAATTTTTCCTAACATTATGAGTATGATTTAAAAATAAAAATTAACTGCAATAGAATTTAATTGCCTTGAGTCTTATTGAATTCAAGGTTAGATGATGTGATCAGCCCTATAAAGCAAAATGCTCAATGAATCAACTCAAATTTCACAAATGCAGGTGAGGTTAAGAGTGTACAGTTTAAGTGGCATGGATCAGTGGACATCACAGAATCACTGTAAGATGTTGATCTTTGTAGTTTTCTCTTACTAAAATTTACTAATTCAGAGAAGAGGCCCTCCTTTTGTTTTTAAAGATCTTTCATAGTATTACCTGCTGGTCTTATCCTTCCCCTCCTCACATTAGATAACCAAGAACCCAAGAGATAATCAAAATGGCCATTCATTTTAAAATATCTTAATCTCATCATACCTACTTATAATCATCCATTGAGCTAGAATTTATAAAGTACATTTACATATATCACCATATTTAATGCTTTTACTATCCTCTGGGTCATTATTTCAGTTTGATTTACAGATAATGACACAAATAATTTTAATATTTCATATGCACATATTGACTTGGAGGTGACATTTCTTTGAATTACTGCTTCACATCATTGAAGATTCAAAGTTACCCTCAAGTTCCAAACTGACTTAGGAGCACCTAGTAAGAGGGTGGTGAGGCCAGGTGGTGAAACAAAGAAGCACACCTAAAGTATAATATGGCTTCAGTACTCAAGGGGCTTATAGTTTACTTGATGAGGAAAAAAGCATTTTTCAATTAAACATTTGAAATAGCAAAAAGCAACATGTATAGTGACACAGTGAGTAATACAGATAATGAAATGTTTAGAATGTGAAATGTTGGAATAACGGAAAAAGAACTTTGAGCTAGGAGAGGAAGTTCCAACTTCCACCTGGATGAGTCCTGAGAGGTCAACAGTCTCTCCCTGGCCTCGCCACACTCCCCAGGAACAGGAAGGATTTGCTTAAAACATCACAGTTTCCTCTCCAACTGGAAAAGCTACTGTCTGGGATAAGCGGAGTTTAAGTTAAGAGTGAGGACTGAGCTGGCCGCTGTGGATGAAAAGGAGCTGATAATACCCAGGTGACCAGGAGAAGAGGAGGATTGGGAAGCCTGCTGCGATTTGTCATGCAACAGAAGTTTCAACTCCCACGATGTGATTCTTCTCTGAGCTCTAAGAGCCTCTCCAGCTAACGTAGCCTGAAGTCAGCTAAGTGCAGACATTAATTCTGAGGGCTCTTGGTTCAGAGTACACTTATGTTTGGCATAAATTCCCTCACCACCATTTACTGGTATGACAGTACTTACTGCACCATATCCAGTTTTCTGTGAGCATACCTGAATGCAGAAATAAACTGTATGAGTGAAGAACTGTTTGTATTTTTCTGTCAGTGTTGTCGGATTCATCTTTGCGATCCTCTTTAGACCAAATCCAGGGCCTTGCGCCTCACAAGTGCTAAATAAATGCTTGCTGAATCTGACTCTCTTGCCGAACAGAATAAGGGAGAAGCAAAGTTCACTTTTCTTTTCTCGTTCTCAGGACTGGGAGCAGGTGAGGAGCTCGATAATAGCCAGATAAAGGAGAGTTGTGGGCCATTCCTTTAGACCAGTGGCTGCAGTCTGACCATGTGAAGGTGAGTCTGCCTGGAGGAGTACGGTGTGATCATACACAGCAGATTATGAAGTAAGTCACAAGCCCCACCCACCTCTATTATGCCTTGCTACCACACCCCTTTAGGTTGCTGGCTCTGACCCGGAAATCATTTGAGTTTGTAACTCCAGATTCAGAAAACAATCAGAGCCAAGAAAAGATTTGACATAACATCTGTCTGCTAACAGCTTAGATTGGAAAAAGATTTCATTATTGTGGAGCTTTTAAAACATTTAAGCAAATATAATGTAGTTCTACAAAACAAGTATCAGGTAGTTTCTCTGAGTCTCTCAACATATAATGGCCAAGATATGAAGTTTGGTTATCAGACAGAGTATAAGAAGTGGACTTCTGAAGAACATTTGTGAAAACACACCATTGGTTTTTCCAAACGTGTTCTTTGATTTTAGGCCTCCTTCTTCTCTTGGAGTAAGACAGATCTTTAAAATAAATGTTGGCAGAGACTGGGTAGCTTTTCTCCAGATGTGCATAATACAGATACTCTATCAGACCATCTACTTATATCATGACCCCAGGAAAGTTCTTGAATCTCTTTGAGTCTCAGTTTCTTCATTCATCAGGTAGAGAAATAATGCCCACCAGACAGGGTTATTTTAAGAACTCAAGAACTAATGCTTATCGAGTGCTTACTATGTTTCAGGCCCCATACTATGCGTTATACATGCACTAACTCATTTAACCTCACACTAACCCAAGGGATTAGAGACTGTTATTACCACCCCAGTTTATAGATGTGGAAGCTCAGGTGTAGGGAACATAGGAAGTTGCCCAGGTTATACCTCGTGAGTGAGAGAGCCGGGCTCAAAGAGAGACAGCCTGAGCCTGAGACCCACACTCTTGATCCCCGGCCCCAGTTCCTTGAACCTATGAAGTGCTCAACTGTGGTTGTGCTCTCTCCTCTTGGACCTCTTCTTGACACCTTCGTCTTCTATTTCATCAGAAGTTATATGGGAGATGCTGCAACTCTAGAACAATGTGAAAATGTCCTATGTGATTTTTCCATAAGTGCAAGACTTCTAAATATATTGCAGTATCAATTCTTAATAGTATTTCAAATGTTGGACCCAGATCCAGTTACCTCTGTTCCTGTATTCCTGTTCTGATCAAAAAATCAGAATTGCATTAGTTATATCACCAATGGAGCAGAATTGATGTTTCAGCTGCATAGGTCCAGACAATTTATTTACTTTTCCAGTAGACTGCCTCATTTATTCAGTCAAATACAGAAATACTCTCATAATATAATTTTATAAATAACAGAAAATGTATTCTTATATGCCCAAACATTTTTTTTTTTTTTTGCGGTACGCGGGCCTCTCACCCTGTGGCCTCTCCCGTTGTGGAGCACAGGCTCCGGACGCGCAGACTCAGCAGCCATGGCCCACGGGCCCAGCCGCTCCGCGCCACGTGGGATCTTCCCAGACAGGGGCCCGAACCCGTGTGCCCTGCATCGGCAGGCAGACTCTCAACCACTGTGCCACCAGGGAAGCCCTGCCCAAACTTATTTTTTAAATTAAAACATTTTCTGCAGAAATATTTGTAACATGTATTAATTATGTTCCTTCTGTAAGTTAGAATCTCATGGTTAATATTTTAATTTCTTGATTAATGAAGGTACATATGTACATTGAACTATACAAAATACAGTATTGCTCCAAAGCCAGCTAAGATGTGTACAACTAGTTTCCCCTTAAATGGAGATGCATCTTTGTATCCTTTTGTCATTTGTTTTGGAGAGTTTGTATCTTCTCTGTTAACATCACCTTATGGGATATCTATTCTCATTTCCTTAGTGCATTTGCTTCTACAAAATTCCTACCTGCATCCATGTCTTCTTATGATGGCTAAACTGAGAAAGCTAACGAACAACTTAGTCAGCATCTGGTGTTAATGTAAGAGCAAATAGGTAAAGAGTATCAGCCTAATGGGTCCTTTTATAGGTAAGTTTCATAAGCATTTAGTGCATGGATTCAGGTAGCTTATATACTCACCAGGTAATTTGCCTTGTTTCACGGATCTTCCCAGTGTTCTAGACAGTTAAGACGGCCAGGTGAGTGACCCCCAGATAAAAGAGGATTTGCTGTATTTGTCTTTTACTATTAATGTACCCCAAAGTGGATAATCGTTGTGCAGCAGCTCCATTTACTTGTCTATACAAGCTAAATGCTCTATCGTAATTATCCTTCAAAACAAGTACCTACATCTGATGAGTGGCCTACACAAGTGACACTGAAGGGGTACAATTCTCATTCCTCTGATGCATCTGTCAGTGACAATCATCTTTCTGAGAATGATGGATGATACAAACAGTGGACTCCAAAAAGACCCCTGAGCTTTCAGTGGTCCTGACACTTTAACTAAAATAGGAAGCTCTTTGCTCAGAAGGAGAATTGACTCAGTGTTGGATCCAAGCTAAAAATGGCTGGGCTGTAACAGGTGATTTTTGTGAGTTATAATGAAAAGTCACCAGAGTCTGGGCATCTGTGGACATAACTAAGATGACAAGAAGACAAACATTGAACTGAGGAGCTTGTTGCCACGTTAGTAAGGGATTCGATTAAAAACATCTTATCAAATTAAAAGTATTACAGAGGACCCAGTGAGTTCCGGAAAGCATGCTAGACACATCAATCACAGGAATGGAACAGCCCAGGCCTGGTCCCTGCAGGAAGGTGCTGTGGGAACAGAGACACGTTGCTCTGTAGGCACGAATCCCTGGGACATTCTTGAAATTAGGCTGCATTTTCCCTGCCAAGCCGTTGAAAATAAACTTTAGGCTGTCGAGGCTTAACCGAGAAATATTTGTCTTTTTAACATTTTTAGAGAGGAGGCGATAATTTGTGAAATGATTGTTCGAAAACCTGATAATTTTTGCTGTTCTTGTTGTTGGCTCTCAAAATTATACCTTTCCCACACTGCCTGGCCACCTCCCTGTCCTCCAGAAGGAGTGGGTAACAGTTTGGACATTTTTTTTCTGGTAATGACATTTTAAGGCTATTTGTCATCTCCTAGAATACTCTGCCCGTTTTTCTCTTCAGCTCTTCAAAGACGTTAGACCAGAATGTTAAAAGAGGTCAAAGATAGAATAGATTCTGAATTAGTGATTTTGATTCAGGCAGGGAAGTTCTTAAAAAGGGTGTGTCAAAAAGCATGTATGCTTTATAGTATGATGCCTAAAACAGGGGGCATCATACTATGGGGGCTGGAAATCCTAGAAGCTGTGTTATCAAGCACATGTGTAAATATTGCCAATGGTCAAGATTTCAGAGAAAACAAATTCAGTATCAGGTCGAAGAGCTTACATATTTATGATACCTTATGAAAGGGAAGACAACTTGAAGATGGTTTTATCACCAAGAAAATCATGAATCAGGAACAGTGGTCAATGTGTGTCTCTGTGTGAAATTGGACTATTTAGCTAAGTGTGTTGAAGTGCTGATGATCTAGGGTTTTAATTATGACATTTGATGTAGAATTCATTTACTCATTTTCCATTCAATTCAGTACGCGTTGAGCATCTAATGGGTACCAAGCATGAGTTAGACACTGAAGAATCACAGACAAATAAATATTTTCCCCACTCTCAAAATATTCACAATCTGAATGGTGAAAGATACAAAGAATATTTTTTCTTCATTGTACCCAGGCAGGAAAATATACAAGAGTTATGAAATCATAGAAAAAGAAGTCACTAACTGCTTTGTGAGAGTCCAGAGAAGGCTTTGCATGCTGAGTTGTCAAGTAAGACCTGGTGTGCATCAAGTTCAAGGGATGCCATGTACTCCCTGGATGTGTGGACAAAAGTGACAGGGTCTCTAGCCAGAAAAGTAGGCAGCAACTGGATTGAGTACACGTTTACCAAATGATAAAGTGTGGAAATTAATCTATCAAGATGGAGAGCTGTATAATTTTTCAAAGCACAAGAAGGAAATGATCCAGTTGTAAAGATCCAGTTGTAAAGATCAGGCTGGCAGCAGAGAAAAGCATGGATTGGGGAAGAGCAGCGTTCAGAGGTGATCAGTCCTTAACCACACAGACGGTAGGATGTGACGGCAACGTGCTAATGGAATGAAGGAGTCGGAGATTTCTGAAAAGTACCATACTTGATGACTAATTGGACTTGTGGGGAAATGGAGAGAGGGCCATCTAGGAAGTCTGATAGGCTTCGGTGTAAGTAACAGCATTAGCTGACGTAAGAACAGAGGAGAATGAAGGTAATGAAAACAATTTACATTTATTGATTGCTCGCTGGGATCAGACGTTATACCAACTCCTTTCCATGGATTATCTTATTTCGTCCAAATGATAACCCATGGAAGGAGGCAATATTAACATTCGCATTTGACACAGGAAAAACCAAGTTAGAAAAGTTAAGCAACGTTTACTGATCATACAACTGTTAAATGGCAGAAAGAGCAAAAAGATGCCTGCCTTTGTTCTGTAGTTACATGAAATCATAACGGCTAATACTGGACTTATCATTCTTCCCTTCTATCTCTCTCTTCACTGGAATAAAAACTTCTTAAGAAAAAGATCGTATCCTATATGGTGTGCATCTTTCTAATATCTAGTAAATGACTACTGCACAGTAGGTACAAAATAAGTTTATGCTTTGGGACATGATTAAACCTGGGATACAGAGCTGGTGGCACCACTGCCATAAACCACAATGTTATTACTTATTGGTAACTTTCCCTTAAATTCCTTATTCATTCATAATTCATATGACATAGAACACAGTCAAATACTGACAACTGCCTAGAAAGTGCCACGGAACCTCAAAAGAGACCATGTTGTTTATCGAGCTATTGTCTCTGGGGTCCAAACCCAGCCCACACCTTGATGCTGGGTCTGGCCTATGAAAGGTCACTGTCCCTTTGCCAGCTGCTCCCCGGAGGTTCGGCCATGGGGGGTACAAGAGGAAGGCAGGAAGAAGAGGAGGGACTCACCCACCCTACTCTGCTTCCTTTTATGTCCGCGTCACCCGACAGTGGACAAGGGTTCTTCATCTGGGCAGCGATGGTTGGTTTCACCTTTCACTTTTCCCAACACCATCCAGTTGCCCCCGAGAAGGCCCGGGTCCCAGACACCCTTCTTCTATCCAAGCTTCCTCCGAGGGGCTTCTGGAATTCTCCCTCAATATCTCTGTGAGACCTCACTGTTCCCCTTTGCCTTTTAGTCTTCCAAGACCTGTATGACCAATTCCTTATATTAAAATTCTCTCTGCTAAAATAACTGGCTTCATTTCCATTTTCCTGACTAGATTGTGGCTGAAAGTGTCAGGTGTTTATTTCCCCCTTTAGAGCTGAAGGAGGGAACTTTCAAATTTTCTAGCAGAAAATTCTCCCAGGGAGGGTGTCAGGCTTCCCCTTCCCATCCATTTAGAGAGGGTTGCCTGGGTAACCCCTGCATAACAGGGTTGCAAATATCAAGAGAGGAGGCATCACCAATCAGGCCATTAAGGATCAGGTCTGTTGCTGCTCCTTCCTGAGCAAGTTTACTGCTCTCCTGTCCTGAACATCAGAGAAGAAGAGTTAAAGAGAAACTGGATCTTTTTCCTGACAATTTTTTATGATTACAATAGTAAATTTCCCTAGTTTGTTACTTTTGTGACTAGCTGTTCAACTCTGTCCTAAGTGATCTAATAGGAATTGGGCCCCAAAATGATTCCTGAGTCAAGGACTCTGGTTATAAGGGGATTGTATAAGCACAGATTTTTAAATTAATTTTCTTAAATATAATTGCTTCTATGATCGTTAATATTTTCCCCCCAAAAAAACAGAAAACCGGTCTGTTCCAAAATTTTAGAGAGCATCACACAGTGTGTCATGATTATCTGTTTTGTTTCAGCTAATCGGTAGTTCTTACCGTGTTTGGCACCAGCTGACAAATGGCAAGCCAGAATAAACTACTGTTTAAACGCCAGAAGAATCCCTTAAAGGGTTTTTAGCCTTTTAAAAAAAGAAAATCACCTTTGGTCCTGCTCCATAGGGCTGGGCATCTGAGTTGCTGCATCAGAGCATCTGTAGGCCTCATCCTGGGGGTTACTGGGTAGAGGCATGGGGGGTGGAGAAGAGGGAAAGCACTCAGAGTTGGCCATTTTCATGCATTTGGAGGATGAAGGGTCACATGAGTTGCATCACCACAGTTAGACTATAAGTCAGGCTATGTCAGGGGTTGCATACATATATATGCAAAGAAGAATCAATCCTCTCACTGGACTGAATGTCAATATTATGACACAGTGTGAGTGTGTTTTGTGTTTGGTAATTGCAATCATTGTTGCTTTTGTTGTCGTCATCCATTTACAATGCTTGGTGTCAGTCTATTTATCTCTTGTAAAAATAAAATACTGTGTGTGTGTGTGTGTGTGTGTGTGTGTGTGTGTGTGTGTGTGTGTGACAAAAAAAAAGAAAAAAACAAAAAACACCATGCTTTGAGCCCCAACTCCAAAAAAAAAAAAAGAATCAATCCATCAATCCTCTCACTTTGCAGAATTTCTTAGGGTATGTATCAAATAAGTGTGCTTTTTTCAGTCACACAGAAACCAATTTGCTATTTTCACCTTCAAAATAGCTGCTTCAGTAACACTCTACCCTCTTTGAAAGGACATGTTGCTTTAGAGTAGAACAGTTACAGGCTCTGAAGCAAAATAGGTCTTTTTTATTTTTCACTGTTCACTAATTGTGCGATCTCACCCTCACTGTCCCCATCTGTAAAATAGATCTTAAGTGGAGTAAAAGAGAAGACTTATGTGAAGGTCAAGATTCACAGCAAGACATCAATAGATCAAAAATATTAGCTCCTCTCCTTCACTGTAAAACAGAAAATTAAAAATTCACGGTAGTATATGGAGGAATTTTTCAATGCATTCAAGCTAAATAGGATTTAACTCTTACGTTATTCTCTTTTCTGTCCCCCTCAGCTTTATTGAGGTATAATTGACAAATAACTTTGCATATATTTAAAGTATTCAATGTGATGCTTTGAGATTTGTCTACACTGTGAAATGATTACCACAATCAAGTTAATTAACACACTCATCACCTCACACAGTTACCTTCTTTGCAGGGTGAGAACTCTTAAGATTTACTTTCTTAGCAAATTTCAAATATATAATAAAGTGTTGTTAGCTGTAGTCACCATGCTGTACACCAGATACTCAGAACTTATCAATCTTATAAAAAAGTTTGTTTCCTTTGACCAACCTCTCCCCATCTCCCCCACCCCCCAACCCCTGGCAGCCACCTGTCTACTGTCTGTTTCTATGAGCTCAACTTTTTAAAAAAATTCCACATATAAATGATACCCATAGAGTATTTGTCTTTATTTCACTTAGTACAATATCCTTCAGGTTCATCTGTGCTGTCTCAAATGGCAGGATTTCCTTTCTTTTTCATGGCTGAATAATATTCCATTATATTTGAATAAATATGGAAAATGTAGCATATATTTTATAGGAATTGTGTTGGTACTGTTTGTGTGAAGGACCAGGGGTAGATATTTCAAAAATTCCTACAGGTCAAATACCAAAAGCTATTCAAAAGCGCCTTGTAAGTATGACAGCCTACGCTTGCCAACACAGGTGGGACATTAATCCATGTTTATTGGCAGGACTATGGCACTCAGTTCACTTGGTTGAATGGTCACATTTCAAAAGTATTAGAAACTTGATTCAAGTGGTGAACAGGTCTTCCTCTGGTCCTTGATCATCAACCCCACTGTCTGGAAATGTTTCAGAATGCAAGGGAAGCACAAGAGAGGGATTTTTGTGACATTTCCTTTAGCAGATTATTGTTTCCAGAGCACCCAGCTCAGTGAAAGCTTACTCCAGGATAACGAGTTTCATGTGTACACATATTGGTAGCAGCCCCCTTCCCTCCCACACCTATCACTGTATCACTCTAGACCCTGGATTGGGCACCATAGTGAAGCCAGCTGGCAGAGCTCAAGGATGCCAGCAGGGTAAGGGCACCCCCAGAACACAAGTTCATTTCTCTCATAAATAATAACCAAGGCAGGTTAATATCTGGCTTTTGTTCATCCAATAATCTACGATGCACTGAGTGATAAAAACCCTCGATGTTCAGGGCCCAGTGTGGTTTCATGTTTGGGCCATCCTGAGATGGTGAATCCCCACCCTATACAGTGTAATGAAACTTAGCTCTGAATGACCCTCCTGACACATCCCTTGAGTTTCTGTCTGTTCTGATCTGAACCTGCCCAGCAAATGGCCATGTGTTCATTTTCTTGCCTTTGAGCTCACCTTGCTGGTTGCACGAGCCTGACCAAGTAAGGCAGGCACTTTCTTGTTACATTCTTCTGGGAAACCTCCCCAGACCGACCGTGAGCACAGCCCCCTTCAAAGGGGCTTCGGACACACAGTGCTCTCCATCATGTGATGCTGCCAGCAGAGCTGCAGCCATGGGAAGAAGCAAGGTACCTGACCCAGAAATGGTCAATCCTTAGAACAGCCAACTGCCTATAGTCCAGTAATGCTGACAGCTGCTCAAAGCATCAATGGCATCCACTCTCACGGAGTTTGAATAAGAACCACACCAAAAAATGAGCAGTTCATAACCAGGGCAGAAACTAAAAGATTCCCACGGAGAAGATTTAAGCAGGAGCCCCATGAAGTGGGTCAGTATCACAGGCATCAGAATTAGGGCCCTGGGAAAGCTTCGTCTCCGTTTTGCCTGTGGATGACAGAATAGCATGGATCCTGAATTTCCTCAAGGGTATGTCCCAGATAGGTAGCCAGCTACGTCTTCTCTGTTTTCCCGTATCGGTACAACACAGTTGTCTACATTACCTGAGAAATTCTGAGTTTGTCTCATTCTTGCAGCATTCTGGTCATGACCTTGTTTTTCCTCAGTCACAGTTCTCATGGTCCCCCAGCTGTTCCACATTCACTAAGTTTCCTAGAGTGAAAACCAGCTCACCCGTTCTTTCCTCCTGCAGTCTGTTCCCCTTTGGAGCTGCTTGCATTCAGCATGACCTGGACACCTGATCCTCCACCAGGAACTAGACACTTATCCAAGCTGCTCCTACATCACAGTGAATGTTGAAGGTGGGCTTTGAAGATCTCTGAGGTACTAATTCAGTTACCTCCAAATACCTATAACACCTAGGGTCATTGCTTAGGTTCAACAGGAAGCCACCTACCGACTAATTCTTGGCGAAAGAGAAGACCCTCAAAATTACTGTGCCTGTCCATCTTTTTTGATGTCTAGATTTCCTTGGCCATTGATTGTTCCAGGCTACAACTTCATAAAGCGGAAAGGCCAGTGGACTAGGAGTCAGAAGAACCTGGTTCTAGAACCTGGATTTACCACATTATTAGGCATGGGGATAGATTTAATGTCGTTGGGTCTCAGATGTCTCATGTATAAATTGGGATTATAATGCTCGCTTCCACAGACCACTTATGGTGTAGAAGGAATAGCCAAACTAGCGCTACATGGCATTTCTTAAAGATCGTGAACATAGATGCATCATTTTCAAAATCTTCCCTAAAACCTATGGTGGGTTCCTTGAGTTTATGCTGTAAGATGTTAATATAAATTTCAGAGCTAGATACATATGTTACAGAACTATAGGAATATTATATTAAGAGCAGCTATTTTTTAAATGTCACTGTCTGCATTTAAGGGGTGACAATATAATTTACTTTAGTGGGAGGACTGATCCTTCATTTGCGAAAATACTTTAAGGGCCTTTGGTTATGTAAAGATCTTAAGTAACTGAGACAAGTGTAGAAGGAAATTGAAGAAAAAAGAGAGAGACTACCCTGAGCAATTATTTTACAGATCACTCTTTCCTGAGGGGTAGGAGCGGGGAGACACATCACTGTAGAGATTCTATTTTGGTCTTTAAGGATTTTCCTTTCTTCTTGGTAGATCTAAGAGAAGGTGTATGAGGGGCCTGGAACTAGGGAAAGAGCAAGGCCAGGAGTGGGATCTCTGTTCTGAGCCAGGAATCCAAGCAAGAGGCGGATGGCCAAGGGGAATGTCAGCCGTTGGGGACCCCTGTGGAAAGAACATGGTCAACAGATTTAGGTTTTTTGGTTTTTGTTTTTTAATTAATTTTTTTTTTTTTTTTTTGTGGTACGTGGGCCTCTCACTGTTGTGGCCTCTCCTGTTGCGGAGCACAGGCTCCGGATGCGCAGGCTCAGTGGTCATGGCTCACGGGCCCAGCCGCTCCGCGGCATGTGGGATCTTCCCCGACTGGGGCACAAACCCATGTCCCCTGCATCGGCAGGCGGACTCTCAACCACTGTGCCACCAGGGAAGCCCTGTTTTTTAATTTTTAAAGCCAGCTACTAAGTACAGTTTCGTTAACCTTTGTAGCTCCTCTGCATTGCTGAGCAGAATGAGAAGATAGGTCTGCATCCACACTTGTGATGAGGTCACAGGAAAGAGCATCTTTCCTTCCCACCAGGCATCCCTGAGGCCCCTGGAGAAGGTGGCAGGTGACCCAGGTGCAGGCGGTGATCAGAGGTAAGCAAACAGGATTGAAGCAAGGAGCTCATGCACAGAACAAAATGTGACCAGTGGAAGGTGAAACCTACAGATTCAAAACCCAGTAGGGGAATTCCCTGGCGATCCAGTGGTTAGGATTCGGCACTTTCACTGCAGTGGGCTCGGGTTCGACCCCTGGTCTGGGAACTAAGATTCCATAAGTCATGCAGCGAGGCAAAAAAATAAAAAAAATAACTGGTAGTTTTCAGAAAATCAGCAGGAGGGGCCCCATTACCAAACTCAAGTGTTTCACTGAACATGAATACATCCCAGAGGTCCTGGGGATCCAGCAGACCTGGGACCTCTCTGTACATCCCCAGAGGTGGAAGTCTTACCATGAAGACAAGGCAATGCAATGTCCTTTGAGAAGCTGGCTTTGAGCCCTGTGGCCTTGGGTAAGGTGCTTACATTCGGGGGCTCAATTTCCTCAGCTGCTAAGTTCCTGCAGGGCTTCTGTGAGAGGCAGAGAGCACACCTGTCAAATGCTTGGACATGGTTAGCAAATGGTAAGCACTTTGGGTATATGCAGAGGCATGCAAGTCCCATGCCAGCTGTAGGTGACAGCAATTCACGGAGGCAGACACTGAGAGTTTATTTTGAGACACACTTACGCTTGAAACACAGGCTTCCGGAGGGCAGTGCCTGGCACACCGAGATTGTGTTGAGGGCCTTAGACACCACAGCATTCACTATTGAACAGCCAAGCTCTTTCCACACTACCTAGCAATTTATTTCTGGGTTAATATGAGGTGATGGTTTCAACCTGTAAATCCCATTAAGTTTGAATCCTGGTTACGTCAAGGTAGTGCATAAGAAACAAGGTTGTCATGGCAATGTACATCTGAGACTCACAGGTGATCATAGACCCTAGCTCTGAGGCTCAAGGGACAGTATATTTTCCATGCTTCATTTTTCATACTGGAATTCTCTTCCCCTTCCAACATCCAAAGACTCGATTGCTGGAATCTCTGTGGGGCAGAGATTGACTTTTTACATTGTTTGAATAATGCTCTGAGGTGGTAATTACAAATCTAATAGATACATTTTTATATTGGGAAATTTTATATTGGAAAATTCTATGTATCTGAGAGCTTTTAGTAATGACTATTTTTTAATCTAATAGTTTGAGGTAAACATAGGGATAACCTTCAAGCATATTCCCCTTGATAAATGTGTGATATCAACTCTGCACTGTTCTAAATAAAACCCCTTCGTTATCTAGTTTGAGGCTATATTTTCAACATTCAGCAAATAAAACGTACCTCTCACACTTGAGACCTCTCTCACTGAATTTAGCTCAGGTACATATTTCAGATTCCTCTTTGTGACACGATTACTTATATTATTGTAAGGCACACAAATGGCCCAAACTGTTTGAATTGTGACTTCTATACAAATAGGAAGATCACTTTGTCATGAGACCTTTCAGAGAGGTTAGAGGTTCTAAACTACTTACCCTGTTGGCCCAGAGTGTGGTAGCAAAAGAATTATTTGCTTTTACAGGCCAGTCTGGCTGTTTCCAGTACCCTTTTTGACAGCTTTGCTTGTTTTCCTACATTTATTGTTTTCGAAGAGCTCAGGTTTTTAGATGCAGGAACAGAACTACTGGCTTTTAGAAGATCGGCAGACTTCAAGATTCATCTACTGACATGAGGGCAGAGACGCCATGATTGCTGCCTGGTTCCAAAATTTTCTTGATCTTTCTGCTTTCAAGCACCACTTACCACTTTATGTAAGAAAATGCTTCTTCTTGAGGAGTATATTATTAATATGTCCAAGGGTATAAGATGACCTTCGGCCGTATCTACATGTTCTTACATACATTGCCTAGAAATTCATTTAAAATGAAAATCGTTAGGTTCTGTCAGCCTCTTTATAATTATCAACCCCAACTGAGAAAAAAACATGGAAAAGGGCTTCCCTGGTGGCGCAGTGGTTGAGAGTCCGCCTGCCGATGCAGGGGACACGGGTTCGTGCCCCGGTCTGGGAAGATCCCACATGCCGCAGAGCGGCTGGGCCTGTGAGCCATGGCCGCTGAGCCTGCGCATCCGGAGCCTGTGCTCCGCAACAGGAGAGGCCACAGCGGTGAGAGGCCCACGTACCGCAAAAAACAAACAAACAAACAAAAAAAACATGGAAAATGTTACTGCATGATTATAAACATAATTTAGAAAGTATTCTTTAAAGAAAACAATTAACTTAATATTCAAATAACCGTACATGTAGGTATTGCTGTTATCTCTGTTTTATGAAGGAAGAGAGTAGATTTCAGAAATGTTGTGAAGATTTCCAAACTCACAGTGCCAATAAATGGCAGGCCCAGGATCAAATATTCTTTGGTTGTATTAATGTATTCATTAAACTCTCCTGCAAAGCTCATATATGCCAGCCTCCTTGCAAGGTCAAGATTCCCTGCCCCACTCTTTAGGAAGATTCTGTCACAAGGCAGACAGATACACCAGCCAAGAAATCGCCATACTATGTGCTACATGCTACAAAAAAAGAACATTCATTCTCTCTGGTAGGCTACGAAAGCTTCCAGGAGGGTATTCTATCTGATCTGGGTTTGAAAGGGTGCTATTACCTCATGGACTAGAAAGAGCATAGGCAGAGCCAGGGAAGCCAGGAGCAGCCTCACTTGCTTGTGGATGATAGTGGTTTGGGACTCTGGGAACATGAAGAGTCAGGGCCTGAGTGGCAGGAAGTATGACTATCTTTAAGCTTTAACTAGCTACTTTTAGGGGCTGGATGGTGTCCTCATATGGTCTGAAAGTCCTAACCCCCAATGTAACCTTATTGGTCTTTAAAAAGGTAATTAATTAAAATGAGGTCATTAGGGTGGGTTCTAATCTTATCTGACCTGTGTCCTGATAAGAAGAAGAGATCAGGACAAACAGACACACACAGAAGGAAGACCCTGTGAGATCACAGCAAGAAGGCAGCCGTCTGCAAGCCAAGGAGAGAGGTCTCAGGAGAAACTGCTCCCATCAACACCCTGATTTTGGACTTCTGGACTCCAAAAGTGTGAAGAAATACATTTTTATTGTTTAAGCCACCCAATCTTCTTTGTTACAGCAGCCATAGAAAAGCAATCAGCTGCTTCTATCTTTTCAAAATCTTTATTTAGACCACTCTATGCCTCCACCAGCAGCACAGGCAAATAGCACTCAGTTCTAAGGAAGAGGGCCTGTGCTATAGTCACCCCAAAGCAGGAACTGTCACCAGGACGGTAGGCAGGGTACGATGCAGCCACATTCCAGCACCAGCTGGATAAGCGCCTTGCAAGGAGACTTCTGCAGGTGCTAGGCAGAAGTCTTTGCAGGTGTACAGCTTCAGGGGCCATGGAAAGAATGGCCTGGGCAGAATGGCTGGTGGCATGCCCCACAGAGGGCCTTGCCAGAAAGCGGCAGGGGCGGCCGGAGCAGAACAAATCACCCTTAGCCATCCAAGCTGATTTGTGGCCTGATATAGCCTTTTATATGGCTTCCCTCAAACTTCACATAATTCATGGCTGCAGCTCACTTTCATTACCATGCTCAGGACCAGGCTTCCAGAAACTCCTTTGAGGGCGCCCTCCACAAGGTCGCCCCGCAAAGTGGAAGGAAGATGCACTCTGGCTTATGTGACAGCCACTGGGAGGAACAGGCTTCTGAAGGTGTCATGTAGCCCCTTAAGGCTACCCCAGGTTTTATTTTTAATTGTTACAGACTTAACTATCTCTTTGAAATGCTGCAACAGGGCTGACCCAGCTACAAGTCAGCTCCTGCTAGGGAAATCATGTGAACCCGTAACTCTCCTCCAAAGACCTCCCAGTACATCTCCTAGCCTCTGGTCTTCCTCCCTGACTGTTTCATCCTCCAAAGAGCTGCTGGAGGGTGTGCTCCTCCCACAGGGCTGTCATGCCATTCCTGATCCTGAGTTTCATCTTTTAAAACAGTGTTTTTAAAATTTGGTGTCACTGTTGTTAAACATATTTTTTGAGCATGCATAATATGTGCATTTATATCTTTTTATAAATTAGACATTTAGGGCTTCCCTGGTGGTGCAGTGGTTAGAAATCTGCCTGCCAATGCAGGGGACACAGTTTCAATCCCTGGTCCGAAAAGATCCCACATGCCGCAGAGCAACTAAGCCAGAGGGCCACAACTGCTAGAGCCCACGCAACTAGAGCCCGTGCATCGCAACAAGAGAAGCCACCACAATGAGAAGCCTGCGTACCACAACGAAGAGTAGCCCCCGCTCGCCACAACTAGAGAAAGACCGTAAGCAGCAATGAAGACCCAATGCAGCCAAAAGTAAATAAATTATTGTTTAAAAAATTAGACATTTACTACTATATACATATAATATATACTATAAAACTACAAAAAAAAAGCAGAGAAATTAAAGGAAAATAAATGTAAAAGCTGAAGTCCAAATCCTTTCACCCTGTGTAAAAAACACCACAAAAAACTCTGTCCTCAGATGACAGCCTTCCTTTCTGAGTGCCCTGAAATGGTTAGCTCACACCAGCCTCTTGCCATTGTCCACAAGACCATGCTTCCTTCCCAGCTCTTTCCTTTGTAGACATTCTTCCCTCTGCCTCCATGTTCTATCTGTTCAAACTTCTCATCTTTCAAGATCCAGGTTAATTATAAACAATGAAAATCATATACCCAAGTAACAGGAAAACTTGTTACGCTATTCCAGAGCTCAAACAAACAACACTATACTGTTCTTTAAAATTACTTAAAGACATTTTAATCACAAAATAAATATACAAATTAAGGACTTAAGAATGGAAAAGTAAAATGATAAGAATTTCTATAAGCATTGAAAATAGTTAAATATAAATCTAAGAGTTTTGGATCTGGTTACAAACATAACTGTAGGTGCCCAGAATTTATTCTTATAAAATATATGGAAATAATAATTAATAATATTAACATGAGTTCAAAATACCAAACCCTATTAGTAGAATGTATAAGTGGAAGAAGGACACTAAGAATACCCAATTCATTATCTAATTCCCAAATTCATTAGGGAATTTGAAATAAAATTTCATTTTGAATTTTACTTATAACAGAAATATACCTTCAGAAATTTCAGGGAAATTTAAATATAACTCCTAGTAATAATTCAGATGATACTTGAGTCTTCCCAATTATAAGGTAAAATAAAACAATCAATACATAGTTTATAAAGCAAAATATAAAAAAGGAGAAATAATAAGAATGCATAAAAATCACCATGAAATAAGGTGACAAGATTAAAAACATGTAAATTGGTTATGGCATATATTCAAATGTTTTGGAATTTTTTGATGATGTTGGGAAAGTACTTATTGAAAATATTAGTTTAAAGAAAACATAACACAAATATTTCTAAAGTAAGCACATACCTATATTTATACACACACATCATATATAGGTATATATACGTGTGTTTATACATGTATGTGTGTATGTGCGTATATACAACTATACATAAAACTATATATTATATGCATGTATATATACACACACATATGTATATATTTATTTACATACATACACACACACATATATATATATTTTTTTACATCTTTATTGGAGTATAATTGCTTTACAATGGTGTGTTAGTTTCTGCTTTATAACAAAGTGAATCAGTTATACATATACGTATGTTCCCATATCTCTTCCCTCTTGAGTCTCCCTCCCTCCCACCCTCCCTATCCCACCCCTCTAGGTGGTCACAAAGCACAGAGCTGATCTCCCTGTGCTATGTGGCTGCTTCCCATTAGCTATCTATTTTACGTTTGGTACTGTATATATGTCCATGCCACTCTCTCACTTTGTCACAGCTTACCCTTCCCCCTCCCCATATCCTCAAATCCATTCTCTAGTAGGTCTGTGTCTTTATTCCTGTCTTACCCCTAGGTTCTTTATGACATTTTTTTCCCTTAGATTCCATATATATGTGTTAACATACAGTGTTTGTCTTTCTCTTTCTGACTTACTTCACTCTGTATGACAGACTCTAGGTTCATCCACCTCATTACAAATAGCTCAATTTCGTTTCTTTTTATGGCTGAGTAATATTCCATGGTATATGTGTGCCACATCTTCTTTATTCATTCATCCAATGATGGACACTTAGGTTGTTTCCATCTCCTGGCTATTGTTAATAGAGCTGCAATGAACATTTTGGTACATGACTCTTTTTGAATTATGGTTTTCTCTGGGTATATGCCCAGTAGTGGGATTGCTGGGTCATATGGTTTTTATCCAAAACCTTACTATAATATCAGCACAAATAAAATCATAGTAACAGTGATTAACCAGAGTTTATGTTGCTGCCCTGCAGGCACTCATAGGGTATCTGCTTGTGCAGTCTTCTCTAAGGACTCTCAAATTTTCTGGAGTCAGATAGAGGTGTATAAAACAAAACAAATCAAAACAGCAAAAATCCAAAGATATCTGTTGCCAATAGTTACTAATGGAAAATCAAAATTTCAGAATCAGTATACTTTCATGCCACATATTTTATTTTTTTCTTGTTATTTATTTATTTATTTTTGCATCTTTATTGGAGTATAATTGCTTTACAATTTTGTGTTAGTTTCTGTTGTATCACAAAATGAACAAGCTATGTATACATATATCCCCATATCCCCTCCCTCTTGCATCTCCCTCCCACTCTCCCTATCCCACCCCTCTAGGTGGTCACAAAGCACCGAGCTGATCTCCCTGTGCTATGTGGCTGTTTCACACTGGCTATCTATTTTACCTTTGGTAGTGTATGTATGTTGATGCTTCTCTCACTTCGTCTCAGCTTCCCCTTCACCCCCACCCGTGTCCTCAAGTCCTTTCTCTACATCTGCATCTTTATTCCTGTCCTGCCCCTGGGTTCTTCAGAACCTTTTTTTTTTTTTTTAGATTCCATATATATGTGTTAGCATACTGGTATTTGTTTTTCTGTTTCTGACTTACTTCACTCTGTATGACAGACCGTATGTCCATCCATCTCACTACAAAAAACTCAATTTTGTTTCTTTTTATCACGCCACATATTTTAAAAGGTAAAAATGAAGCTTACCAAAAACAAAAAGAAAAATATAATAATAGCTTAGTTCTTGAACAAAAGTGACCCTTTAAGGCCATATTTCCCTTAGGTTTTCTGAATATTGTGAGTTTCCTTGTTTTCAAATGTATTTTAATCTATTTTTTATATTTGTATCATCCATTTTTCCCTTCAAATTGCCTACTTGAAGCTTGTTCAGTTCTTTCCATCTGAATCATAAAGCGATTCCTGGAAGAGGTGGGTGGGGAGCTCTGGTGCAATCCTCGTGTATAAAAGAGGATCAATGGGTTTAGAAAGGAGGCTTAGAATCACCAAGCTCTGGCTGGTGGCACTTTTCACACATTTTTCCTGCATCAAACTTTTGAGAAAATACTCATAGTTGTAATCTAAGTCTAGGGACTGAGGTCTTTCTCTGCATCACTGCCCTGTTGTGATGTGTTGTGATCTGGCTGCCATGTTGCTTCTTTGACCTCTAATTCCCTGAAATTGGTGTCTGGGGCTTCTTGGGCTCCCAGAAGGAGACACTCCCTCCACAGGTGAGTCTAAAGGTGCCCATCTCCCACATCCCTGACAAGGATGACATCTCCTGATGCTCCAGCATGGCCATCCCTTGAGGTGCCAGAGGTGTGTTGGTTCCACATGGAAGCAGGGAGAAGACCCTCTCTGAAGCCTCCCACTCCTCACAAATGCACCAGGCATCTTCCACAATCCAAAAACTTCTGTGTCCCATAATGTCATGCTGCCCTAACTGCCTGAGAGCAGCTTGTTCCTTGTGGGAGGCAACCTGTGGAAGCTGAAAAGGTACGCTGAGAGGAGACACAAGCCATAGCTCTCAACACAACTCCATCACTCACCTGTCTGCAGGTTTGGCAAATAATTCAGCCACTGCTAGGACACTATTTTTATCATCTGGAAAGAGAGGGTGATAGTTTATGTTCTCCCCGTATCTCAAGACTCTTATGAGAATCCAGCGAGGCAATACATGTAGTGGTACCCTGTACAAGTAAGACATGCCGGGCCAGCAGAGGAAACTGCTATGTGTACAGCTCCATGGTTTCACTTTGCATCTCCGTTAAACATTTACAGGACATTCCCCAATCTCAAATGTGGGCTTCTTACAAGTATACAGTAAATCCAAGATTGCTATCTAATACATTCAGTATTCAAAATGTGTGTTTTGTTATTGATTTATTGATAAATTCTCTATACAGTCACCTGGATTAATGATATCTATTCTGAACAATTGCTAAGCTAGTGATCATAGACCTGCTTTCACTCAACTCTTCTACTCTGTTCCTGATATAGTTCTATGCACAGCTTGGTCTTCAATTCAGTGCTTTTTGATTATGGGAAAATTTTTCTTTTTCTCAGTTCTAACCCTGCTAACAGATACCAGTAAACCCCTGATTAATGGAATTACACATCACTTTCCATCCCAGCATTTGGAGACCAGTGTCAATATGCATAATGACATGCCACATGCTTCAGATATTATTGGGATGTCCTGGAAAGATTATTTATTGCCTATGGGAGGAATCCATCAATGGGAAGGGCTGGCATCCTGTCTGTGAGCTAGCTGTCACATACCCTGGGAAATGACTCTTTGTGGGAGAAATCAAAACATGTATTTTCTCCTTGCTGGCTGGCTTCTTATCCATTGTAACCCATCTTTTATTTGGCTTATTAGCCACAAAGTAACACAAACTCAGTCAGACTTACTGGCTTTCGTCATGTGGATGAACTGGTTAAGGATTTTCCCTAAGCACACTGAATGAGAGAGAAATGGAGTGAAATGCACAATATTGGTGAGACAAAGGGCATAGGGGCAGAAGTCGGAAGAGCTGTGAGTTACAGCTGGCTTTGGCGTTCACGAGTTTGGTGGCTTCGGGTGAGGTTGCACCTGAGTTTCCTCCCTGTACAATCCGAAATGACCTCACTGGCTTATCCTGAAGATTAGAGATGGCAGATGTCAAGTACACAGCCTGGTGTCTGGCACAGGTTGGTGCTAAAAGCTCCATGTTTGCTCCTGGATTCTCAGGTTGTTCTACTTCACAGGATTGTATGATGGTCAAGTGAAATAATCCCTGTAAGAGATTTTACTCACTTTGTAACCTCCAACATTATAAAACAAGATGTGACCATGCAGAAGACTGGTTAAAAAAAAAATTTCTTTTGCTTCACTTCAGCAAAATATTCAGAGTATCTTCCATCCAGCCACTATGATCGGTTCTGGAAATTCCAAAGTATCTGAAATACAGCTTGACCCGGAGGAGCTCACAGTACACAAAAGTGTCAACAAATAATTCACTTATAAAATAGCATGTGTTACGTTCATAAATAAACACAGTGCTATGAAAACTCAGACAAGGGGATCTCATCCCATGGGGTTCAGGGAAGACTTTCTGGAGGACAGAACAACTTATTGGAGTCTCAAAGGAGGAAATAGATTATAAATGTGATTTGTTTTGTTTTGTTTTGTTTTGTTTTTTGTCAGGGGAAGGTAGTGGGGGGCAGGGAAGGGGGTCTAAATAAAGAGAACAACGTGAGCCAGATACAGGCACATGAAAGAGTGTGAGTGTGTGTGTGTGTGTGTGTGTGTGTGTGTGTGTATGTGTATGCACAGGAAGCCACCCTTAGTATTACTCCAGTGTGAAACTTGATCTGGACTACTGCAGGAGATGGGACGAAACCAAACACTCAGCTTTGAGGGCCATAGAGGGCCACTGCAAGATTTTAAGTCAATTTGCCTTTTAGGAAGATTATCCTGAATGCAGTTTGGGGAATTAATTTAAGGGGAAAGAAGAAAGGTATGGAGCCAGTTAACTGGCTTTGGAACCATGTGAGAAGAGATGTCCTCTGACTCAAGGGCGTGGTAGATGGGAAAAGAGGAAGGGGTTTAGCAAAGCCCTGAGCAGTAGTTTGAAGACTGGCTGAAGAGAGGACAGAGGCAGAGAAGAGAATCTAGGACGATGGCCAGAGGGCGGGCTGGGTGCAGTGCCATGAACAGCGCGACGCTGACGGGCCAGAAGTTCAGGCTGCGCATGCGTGCGTGAGTCAGGGGGCACTGGAACTTGGAGACACTGGAGAGCCCACGGAGCTGCAGTGATGCTGAACCGTCTAGGAACTTGTAGCCTCTGCAGTTACAGAGCAGACCAGCCTTCGCTCGGCAACAGTTGATTTCTTTCCGGCCAGCTCATTACCAGCCTCACGGCACGTGCTGCACAACCACAGGTAATGAACAACCAGAGACACATTTTGCAAAACTAACCGAGGCTCCCAAACTCGGAGGGCCGTATCAGCTCCTTTGCAGAACCGGGGAGTTTATTGATACCTGTTTCAGAGTGAGATTAACCCCACTCTGGCAGGTTCTCTGTATTGTGCTTCTTTATTAGCTTTGGGATTCCCAAGAACATCTCACACCCAAAGTCCCAGTAGCCAATCCAGGGACAAGGTAAGTTAGTGAATACTTAGGAAATACAGACGCAGGAGGAGATCCCTGTAGACCAAGGATGGGCCGAGGAGAAAACTCATTGTAAAGTTAGTTTCCAGGGGTAAAGGACTGAGGCTAGTCGTCAGGGCAGCTTTGGGCAAAATGTGAAGAAGTGTTTGGAGCACTGCTTACTTAAGGCACCAGATGGGGGATTTGGAAATGGAGGGGAAACACGGAAGGAGATAATTACACAGCCTACACCAGGAGCTTACACCGCAGTGCCAGAAGTGTTTCTATCCACGGCATTGGAATAAGGCATACTACATGTCACCTGCGGGGTGTTTTGGACTGTGGTTTTCTGCCTCTTGTTTCTATGTAAATGCAGTAATCTGTTCTTTTAAAAATACTACATTTTTGTCGTTTCAAAAGGTATGGCGTGGGAGAGGTTTGACCATGGTATTCTCTCCCACCTTGGTCCAGTCTCCTAGGGAATTTGATGGACCTTGGTTCTAATGTGTTGGTATATCTGTGACCTCCTGGAGACAGTGCATTAATACAAAGAAGGTTGTTAATGGTGGTGATTTCTAATGCATGGAACTACTTTGAGGCAAGTGAGCTGTGCCTCCCTCCCCAAATTTCACTCCATGCTAACTTTAGGCTTTTTAGAAGATGACACGTGAGCCATATAGGCACTACGTGGTTATAATAGAAATAACACAGATTACTGAAAGGAAGACAAATCTGTATGTTGGAATACCTGTGCTTTTAGTTTGTTTTTTTCTGCTTGTTTTTTATTTTAATTCTACAACTTTTCTAGCTCTGAAGATTTTGGAAGTCAATTGTCAAAATGTTTAACATTTTTTAAAATGTCAACTTACATGTCTTGATTATGTTGTTATCAATTGATTACATCCCATAAATTCAACTACACCAAACATTTCATTTATCTTAGGGTAAAGATGGGAGTGGTTAATGACACTGACATTAACGTTTACCCTAATTATGAGCTTAAGAAATAACACATATTTCCTAAAAGTCAATATAATTAATAGCATCCTACACCTGCAGAAGGAGATGAGGGGACTTTCTCAAGACAGGAGCTTTCATGACAAGTTAATAGCTATGGGCTTTGTTCACAAACTTGCCAGAATTCAAAACTGGGGTTCTGCAACATCATGGCATTGCTCCTCATATCTGCAAAACCTTCAGGGTTCCGTGGAAAAGTAAACCGAAGTTCAAAACCAATCTTTGAAGCTAGAAAATAAATGCCAACCTACTATTTTCAAGACCTGATGATAAAGCAATATAGAAAAAAAAATCAAGGAAGGAAGAAAGAAAAAAAGAGAAAGTGTTTTCTATCTCTACAGAGGCAACCTGCTGGAAAGCTCATCTGAATTCAAAGGGCAACATGAACCATTAATTAACTCTAAGGCTCTAGAGCCCAGGGCAGAACAGCAGAGCAGGAGAGAAGAAAACGAATTCAGGCAAAATGCTCACTGTGTATAATAACGAATAAGGAAGAGTTGTCTGACCAGCAAGGTTGTAAGTCACTACAATTCTCCCCAGGGAGAATTATGCCCATGGGAAAGGTGCAGAGGAGGTGGGATGTCCAGAATCCGCACCTGCCTCGGGGCAGCCCTTCAGGGTCCTGCTCACACTTGCCTCACTGACTGAGATTCGCCAGCTCACCTATATTTGGCCCTATGTTCTCTCCTGTCTCTTCAAGTCCAGGCTTTAGACAATCCTCTGGCTTTGCTTTCGCTCTTCTCAGGCTGGAACATCACCCACTTTGACCCTCCTCATAAATGCGACTGTGTGTCCAGCCCTGTTTGGCATTTGCTGACCATGTTTGGTGAATATACTTCAGGGAATCATGTGTGAGATTGAAAACTGAAAGAAGGAAGGAAGGGAGGGAGGGAGGGGTGAAATCTGTTTTCTCAGCCTAACTTGAAAAGAATAGGCAAGTGAGAAAAGGAAAGAGAAGAAGATTCGAGCTACCATGTGCCAGGTACTAAACCAGGGCTCTATCTGTAGTAGCTGCCTAGCATGCTCTCCCATCACTTAATCCTCAGAACCATGTCTATTTTGCAGGTAAGGAAAATGAGGTTTAAATAGATTAACTCACTGGCCTAAGAAAGTGAAGAACCAAGGTTTGAGGTCACGGCATTTCTGGCTTCAAGTCCAGTGGCATTTCTAGAAGATTTTAGAGCCAAGGTGGTAGACGTATTTACACCATCAGTGGTGTGCAATGTTAAGAAATGTCTCCATCCAGCGCCCCAACCCCAACAGGAAAGGCTTCTGCACACCAGCAATTATGATTTCAGATCCACATGGCTTCAACTACAGTACCTCATTAGATCAAGACAGGAATCTTGACACAAACCGTAGTTCATACCAGCTAATTAAATTAAGATCAATATGAAATCTTCTTTAGACAAAGAAGCAATTGGATGTTTCTGGCAGAGATATCTGCAGGTTGAATCAATAAGATAAGGACAAAAAACACATGTTAAAGAGTAGCCATGAGCCAGCATCCTTCCTCCGTTCTCTAATGACGTGAACAAGAGAAGCTCCTCCGGAAACAGAATCAAATGAAATAAGCAGGGAAGGCTGGGAGCTGCCTGCCAGGGCCCGGTGTTCAGGACTTAGAAGGCATAGGGCCTGGTTATGTAGCTTCTGACCCCAGTTTTCTCATATCTAAATGGGGTTTGAAAACCAAGATGATTCATAAGATGATTCTTTCCTGGAGGGTTAGAAGCTCCAAGTTCGTTTTCACACACAGTATCTTCTTGATCCTCAGAACAGCTCTTTAAAGGGGGTGTTATCATTATTATCTTCATTTACACAGTAAAGGGATGACTTGGGCTAAGGCTCTTAAGCAAATTTACCCAACATTAAACAGCTAAAATGGAGAGACAGAGCACAGATCCTTCTACCTCCCTATATGCTGTAGGTTTGCTACTTGAGCACATGTCCTTGGGTTGATGGCATATTGACAAGCCCAGAGACAGACCCCAGTCCTACCTCCACTTAATGCTTCTGTGTCCCAGAGCCCTCATCTGCAAGTCCAAAGTTTTAGATCAGTGGTTTTTAAACTTTGCGGGTCATAGGTTGCTCTGAAATACCAGGGAAAGCTGTAGACTTGACGCCTGGTGTGGGCGGGTTGGGGAGGAGGTCCTCACTTACACAACATGTGACATCAGAGCATCACTGCTCCCATGCACCTCTGATGGGGCGTCTACCCTGGAGCTGGGCCCCCAGCACGGGCTTAGCTCTAAGGCCATTCTCACACTTAACATCTCAGTATCCTATGCGGTAGTTTTCTCCTAAGGGACAAGTTCTTATATCTTATTTAACTCTTCGATGTTAAGAAAGGTGATGATTAAATAAAAAGAAGTAAAGCAAAAATGAAATAGTTAAAACGTGCAAAAATGTGCAATTGATGTTTCTACATGCATCATTGATTTAAAGTCAAATTATTTTCAGGTTTTCTTTCCCTCCAACTGTAATTCCCAACCTAGCCCACCCCCCCAAAAAATAGCAGAATAAATCCTTGTGAAAGAATTTATAAAAAGAGAGATGAGAAATTAAGGCTCGCTCTGCATTATTATAGAAGTTGATTTTGTTTTACATCTTCCTGAATAACTTCCTTTAGGGAAGTGGGCCGCAATCCAGGAAAGAAAATCACAAGGAAGAGTATAGCTGGAAAGTTTCTGTGAGTTTAGCTTGTGAAAAGTGTTCTCCAAAGAGCCAACATCTTCAGAAAGTGATGGCGACCATTCTGATTAAAGGATGCTGCAGTAAAGGGAGAGGTTACCTTAGTTCATATTTCACTTGCCCAGTATACTTTCCACCGGCTGCTCCCCTTGGGTGCTGGCAAGGTCCCTGTCGGGGATCGGGAGATGAGGACTCCTAAGGCTGCAAAGGATGGTCATTCATCCAGGGTGAAGCAAGCCAAAGCCTGGTTATTCAAACTAAATTTCAAACCCTGGAAATATGAGGTGCTGACAGTTACAATGGTCAGAGCAGGAGCTGCAGTGACCAGGGTCCTGAATCAAAAAAGGATGTCAGGGGAGGGAGAGCAGGACAAGACAAGAGTGAGAGGCCACGTGCACTCCATGGACGCCCCAGGAGGAGGTCCAAAGCCTGCTTCTGAAGAGTGCACAGGATGCAGGAGGAAGAGATTGGAAGCCGTCAAAAATAGAGAGTCGAGGTTGTACTGCAGGGAGGGAGTGTGGACCAGCATCATATTGGTTTCACCAGATCATGCGGCACCATATGCTGGATCTCAGGATTTCTTCCCCAGTGGCCTGATACAGACTATCTTGCACATTTTTTGCAAGATCATATTTTTAACCAAGGTAGGTACAAGCCAGATGGTTTACCCCCAACCCCTCACTAACTAGATGCTCTTTGCATTTCCATTTAACCCACAAGGATCCATGAGGCTCTGAGTATAATTATAATGCAAATTCCACATCAGCTTTTACAGATAAATTCTTAGGCAGAAACACTATACAGTGATCAGCCTCTACAGCAGACTGGGATTATTGAAATAATATATATGATTTACTTTTTAATTTTGGATGTATCCACTTTTCTAAAGCTAATTCTTAAGTGCAAGTTTCCAACATCTTTACACTTTTCCTCGTAACCTCTGCCTCTAAATTCTCATGTGTCCCCCACAGAGGGTTAAACCTTAGCAGATTGTGACTAATAACTAAATAGGGAGATAAGTCTTAGATTTTGAAGAATATAAGGGAAAAATAAACTTTATACTTAAAGATGAAAAATAATTATAGGGACTATTTTCCAAGACATTTTAGTACTTCAAACATGGTTTATCTGAATGAAATTGACATTTTTGTAGTTGAAAAGCAGTTGAGTGCAGGCAATTTCCTGCAGTAGAGAGAACAGAAGTTTCTGAGAAGAGGGGCTGCCACCAGAGAGACCCTCCACGTCCTCTGCTGCTGTGCCAAACAGTCGCAATGGATGGGTCCAGATTTCGATGATAAGAATGTCTCAACATAAATTCCACTTCCTCTTTTAATTCTCAAGTGAGAATCAAAACCCCTTAGAGACAGACGTCAATTGGGCTGCCTCTTCCCTTATATCAGTCTTTCCATTCTGAGCTTGGGGTACCCCTGAGATGACACCCTAAGTCTGGGACAACACCTGGGACCAGGTGAGGGTGAGACAAGGGCAATGCTCTGGGGATGCTGGAGTCTCCCTTACCTCTTGAATCTTTCCCTTTGCAGTGAGTTAATTGTTCCTTCTCGATTTTCTATGACTCCAGGAAACCTCTCAAGTCATGGGGTGGGGAGGGGAATCCCTGGAGAGCGGACGCTCTGTAGGGCTGGCCCTGCACAAGGGGTCTCAAACCTGTGCTCCCACTCAACACTCTCCAGCAACTATAACTGCTCCCATTTAATTAATAAGGAGACCAAGGCTTGAAAAAGCTAAATAACATCCCCAGGGTCATAGGGCTCAAGAGGGCAGAACCGGGGTGAGATGCAGTCATATCTGACCCCAACACCTCCCGATGTGATGTTTCCTGTCTCCTCCCTGACCTCTCGGCCACAAGCACCTGCACGGTCATCAATCTTTGCTTTATCAACTCAGAGCAGTTTGACCCATTTGGTGCACACATCTTGTGTTTGAAATTCATTTAATGGTTTGTGGTACTTTAATAAACACAAAATGCATAAAAGTAAGGATTTTTTCCTTATTTATGGAGTTGTGATGTTTTCAACATTTAATCCAGAGAGCATTGCCAACTGTTAATGAACTGTTGCTCAAGTAGCTTAACCTGAACAGGAAAAAAACAAAACAGATAATAGATAAACAACAAGGTCCTACTGTACAGTGCAGGGAACTATATTCAATATCCTGTGATAAATTATAATGGAAAAGACTAGGAAAAGTATATATATGTATATATACACACACATATATATATATATACATATATATGTAACTGAATCACTTTGCTGTACACCAGAAAGTAATACGACACTGTAAATTAACTACTTCAATTTAAAACAAGAGTGAAAAGGCAACCTAGAAAATGGGGAAAAAAATTTGCAAATCATATATCTGATAAGGGATTAATAGCCAGAATATATATTTTTTAAAACCCCTGCAACTCAACAACCACAAAAAAGAAACAACCCAATTTGAAAATGAGCAAAGAACTTGGATAAATATTTCTTCAAAGAAGATCTACAAATGGTCAATAAGCACATGAAAAGATGCTCAACCTCAATAGTCATTAGGGAAATGCAAATTTTAAAAGCACACACACAGATAATATACAGAGATTCCTTTCCTAAGATAGGGTCATGTTAGTGACCAGGAACAAACATACTCCAAGTTCCGTATCCTAACTTTCACGTAATAAATGCTCATTATGTTACTATGTGCTAGACAGACGACTGGCAAATTTATATATTTTAGCAATCTTAATTTAACCTATATCCATTTAATTTATCGCATTTAAGCCTCACGTTCTGTGACATAAGCACCTCAGTTTCACAGATAGAAAAGGAGCTTATACAACCAGATTGGTTCTATAAAGAGATCTTTCAAAGCAATCTGAGGCAACAGTTTTCCCATCGTCTTTTCTGTGCCCATCCTCGATATCTGATTATTAATTTGCTGTATCCTAGAGCCAGAAATAAACTGTTTTATGTTGAAGTCACCAATTAAGTTTGTTTTATTGGTGCTGGGGAGAGAAAGGTCCTCATCTACCCCCATCTGTCATAAAACCCTTGCTTAAAACTCACTTGGTGGAGACATCATCCTCCAATACAGAGATAAAAGGAAGATTAAAAAGCTGTGACAGGGAGGGAGGGTGGCATGGACATATATACACTATCAAGCATGGAATGGATAGCTAGTGGGAAGCAGCCACATAGCACAGGGAGATCAGCTCGGTGCTTTGTGACCACCTAGAGGGGTGGGATGGGGGGTGGGGGGGAGGGAGACGCCATAGAGAAGAGATATGGTAACATATGTATATGTATAACTGATTCACTTTGTTATAAAGCAGAAACTGGTACACCATTGTAAAGCAATTATACTCCAATAAAGATTAAAAATAAATAAATAAATAAATAAATAAATAAAATGCATGATGTGACTCTGTCCTAGAGGCTAATCACATGCAGCGGGAGGGAGAGAAGCCTGGTCTGCTGGTGTTATCAGCTTATCAGCCCCGTATTATCTCTCTCATCTATTTGTCATCAGGGCTATCATTAGGAAGGTTAAACACCAGAGTCTACAAATACTCCTGAAATTTTTGTCTTTCATTAGTGACTTATTATTATTACATAAGACCTCCCTTTTTCCAACAAAGACAATGATTTCTTAGTCTGTGTCAGGATGCAATCCATAGAGAATTCATCAGGACTGAAGAAATATTAAATGCTATTTCCAACTACTGCATCCTATTGTCAGGAGCCATCTTGGATAATAATGGCCTTAATTTATAGAAATATAAATAATCCAACAGTGACACCAGGGATCTATGATCATATAAATCTGTCACAGAACAGTACAAATGAACATAGTTAAATGAAACTGAACTATAAATATATCTGTACATCAGCTTGTGATGGAAAAAAGCTTACCAAAAAAAAAAAAAAAAGCAAGAACCTCAACTGCAATAAAAATGGAAGCATCTTTAGTCAACAGAGGCCTTTCACCTTGAAATGTGAGCCATTGTTGCATTCTATTCTTTTGAAATCTTAAGATATATTGAAAGTGATTTTTTTTAAAGGAAACAGAGGTCATGCATCTTGTAGTCTCAGACAATCCCCATGCCTGATGGTGCATGCACTCTTTTATAACTTAAGTAGCGATAACACCTTATATTAGATTTTGTGATGCTCATTGGAATAACTAGATTTACTATCTTATGAATAATCTAGTGCTGTAGTGTTGTTGGCTTGGGTGGGTAACATTATCTTTTTTTTTTATTTCAAAAAATGCTGCATTTGCTGTTTGAAATGAATGAAATCTGTTTCCAGGAATGTTCTCTTTATATAAGAAAAGTCATCTGCTTACAGCAGCTGAACAAAAAGATCTTCGTAAATTTTTCTTTTTTTTTTAAGATTTCATTTTATTAATTACTCCAGGAAAATACCTACATTGCTTTCTACACTAGAAGGGAGAGCATGTACGTAGAACTTTCATGCAGAAGATAAGTTGGATTGATCCCTTCCAAAATTCGTATCAAACACAACTTATTAGAAACAGTTTCCATCGAAACAAACAGGCTCAAGAACAAAATAAAATATGCAGAAAGGTTATTGTTGTTATAGGAACATGATATGTTCTGTTCATTATGGAATGTACATACATGCAATGAGCTGGAAGAAGAAAGCGCTCCACAGTTTTAAATGTTGCCTTGCAGATTTGCAATGTTGAAATTTTTAATTTGACATCCATGACAGAAGTACAAGATTTGAAATAATTAAGTTCTGATTTTATCAAGATGGAAGTGAAGATGCAGGAGCTAGAGGTGATATTTACCCAGACAAATCACAGCTGGTAATTTCACAACGAATCAGGCCACAATGGAGAATTATTCAGAGCTTTTCAATCAGAATACATCTTTAATTGGTAATCAAGATATAATTTTATTAACATGGTGTGTGGTTGGAGGAGGTTTTCTGGCAGCTTTAATCCATTTAAAGAAAATGTAAATATATTAGAATCTCAAATCATCATAAGCGATTGCTACTTTGCTACCAGTGGAATTCATATATGTTCTGTGCCCTCACACAGTTGTTACATGGGATCTAAGTCAAGGGCACTGCTAGGGTCTGTTTTAGGGAAGGGAGTCCCTTCCTCATGGTGCCTCAGCCCCAGTCACCCCCACCAGCCATCTTGTATCCTGTGCCATGAACACTATGTCTCAGAGAAGCAAACTGCATCCTGTAATGCCTGGGCTGGTGGCTGTCCCACAAAGCCATAGAACTGATTTCCTCTCTCACCATTCGCTGCCACTGCACTGGGAATGTGAGCATTACATTCTCCCTTTTATCACTTTCCAAATACTGCAGTTCAGGAGACATGATCTTCCTCACCTGTCTCTTCATGTCACATCCTTGGATCTGGCTTTCACTCTGCATCGATCCATCTGCCTCAGGGGGCTAGCCCCCTCGCAGTCGCCCTCTCTGTGTGATCATGGTTGGCCAAGAGAATGCACATATTATGGCTCATAAGATGTAACAGCAAATGGGCTTCCCTGGTGTCGCAGTGGTTGAGAGTCCGCCTGCCGATGCAGGGGACAGGGGTTCGTGCCCCGGTCCGGGAAGATTCCACATGCCGTGGAGCGGCTGGGCCCGTGAGCCGTGGCCGCTGAGCCTGCGCGTCCAGAGCCTGTGCTCCGCAACGGGAGAGGCCACAACAGTGAGAGGCCCGCGGACCGCAAAAAAAAAAAAAAAAAATCCAAAATCCTGAACCTATAAATTAGAAGTGTTAAATTAATTAAAACAGGAAGCCATTAGATAGTGTGGCCCTAATGCCACGGTGGCCCATGTAACCAAACCCAAATCTAACCCTATAAATGCCTTAATGTTATGAAATCAAAATGCTAAACACAGCCAATCACAAACAGGAAACAAGGCTTTAAACTATACCCAATCAATAATTTTCTTACTTTTCTCCCGATTTTTCTCTAGAAAAGCCTCTCCCTGTGCTCCTGTCAGTGGAGCATTCCTAACCACTTCTGGTTTGATGTTGCCAAATTCCATTCGATTTTTGCTCTTATAAACTCTTAAAAAATTTAATATACCTGAGTTTATCTTTTAACAGTTCTGGTTTCAGACTGTGGAACCAAAGGAGACTCCCTCCAACCTCCCCCAACACCCCCAGGAGCAAGAAGCAACCAAGCAGTTGTACCTGCTGAGCCCTTGAATTCCCTGCTTTCTCGATGCCTCTGGAGACGGTGGGTACATCCCTCTTGGATCCTAGCTCTGCAGCATTTACATTATCAGCTTCCAGAATTTATTCGTGCATTTCTTTTTCCAGACTGGGTCGGGAAACTGGCCAGAGTCAGACTGGGTTTGACTTACTGGACTGGGTCTGGGCTTGGACTGGGCCTGACTTAAGCCTCGGGTAAATAAAATTTTGTCCTAAGGCTGAACAAGCGAGTTAACCTTACCAACAAATATTTTGAATTCAGTGACCACAGTGGAGAAATTTTAACTTCGATAAGCTTGTCTATATATGAGGTAACCTAGAGAAAATGAGGTCTCAGCCAAGCACTCACCATAAAGGGTACAGGGAAAATTATTTTTCCTCTGCTACAGGTCCTGGTGACCAAGATGGGACCTGCTGGGACACCCCACTCGTTCCAGAGCCTGCAAATGGGATCCTGAGCAAAATGGCAGAAGCCAGCAAAGGGTGAGAATTCCTACCAAAGTCAGTTCTCTCAGATCTCTATCTGTGGTGCTTGGTAGAGAGAGGAAGGTAAATTTCATGCTGTTCCTTCCTTGCCAAATTCAGATTGCCAGGCCAAAGAAAAAAAAAGTAAGAATTAGATCTTTGACTTGTGACTCATGAATTTGCTTTCAGGTACTCATTGGTTGTCTGCGCTTTCTCTCCCAGGAACAGCTATTACCTTCTTGTCTGTTTTGTTTTGTGTCCTGAGAACTTGGCTTGACAGTTGTCAGGTTGTGGACCCCTAAAATATGACTGGAGATAAATGTGGGTTACATCCTATTAGTGGCTAGATATGGCTGAACAGAAATGTGCATTGTACCATATTTGCAGTTAGGGTCCTACCACTATTGCCAGCTCTCAGGATAATTGTCTAATCCATTTTTTCCTTTGCCGATCTGTGCAAGTGGTTCTGGATATTGAGAGGATAGTATCTTTTGCATCCCTTTAGACCATTGGGAATGAAGAGGACATTGAAAAAGGTGATTAGAGGGCTAAAGACACCTGAAGCACTTAAGTTGGTGACAATCTTTCTTCCAATGTCCTGGCTTTTTGCAATAATAGCAGAAATTAGGAGGGCTTTGGTTTTGTTTGGGAACCTTCATTAGCTGGAGTTGAAAATTAAGAATTCTAGCAATCCTTCTTTTAGATGACTCATCTAAGGTGCGAGTGAGCTGATTTGCCAAATTAACTAAATCTGGAGTGGACATAGTTTCTCATTCCACCCTGGTCCTTTTAACTGAAAAAGAAAGACACCAGTTCAAAATGTTAACAAGCATAGAGTTAAAGGCTACCCAAGTAGATTCAACATCTGAAGGAAGATGAGAATTTTCTTTGAAAAAAATCTGAAGTTGATTATAATAGCCATGAAAAGGTTCATCAGATTTTTGTGTGCTAGCCTGAATTTTGTTCCAGTCAATAGGGTTAAGAAAAGCTACTGTAAGTGCTGGGTAGAGTTCTACAGCGAGTGTTCTAGCCTCTTGCCAAAAGTTAGGAGTTTGCTTTTTTAAATCACTTTCAGGAAGTTCCCATTGGGCAAGTTTCATCCAATGTTTGGCCTGACTCTCACCAACAAGCATGTGAACTAACTGATATAGATCTGAAAAACCAGGCTGGGAAGTCTGATAACTATGTTGAATTCTTCAGCAAACCTATGGGATGGGGGTGATCCTTAGTTACTTTAGGAAACTCTTTAACTGTGGCTCACAATTTGGCCTTAGTCCAGGGAACATAAAAAACTTGAGGTTTGTTTGTATCATCAGAAGACTTAACTTTAAAGGGGCAGGTGCTGATAGGTTCAGAGGAGGAGAGAGTGGAAAGTTTTAGGAAAAAGGGGAAGTTTGGTGAGAGAATTGGAATGGAGAAGCAGAGGTTGTAGGGGAGGTAGAGGCAGTGCAGAACAGAAGGAGAAAGATGGCGCTGGAGGTGGGGCCTGAGCACAAGGATGGCTCCCACGCATCTGGATAAAAAGACTTGGGATGTTGGGGGAGGGAAAGAGCAGCCTCAGAAGCCATTTTGTCTTTCTTTAATTGTTCGTTTGCCTCAGTTATTTAAAAATTGTATTTTTCAGAGAAGAAATTTTAGACTTCTGATAACACTTGAAAGCCTCAAAATACCAATCAAAATAAGTATCCCATTCAGTTTTGACTATTTTAAAGCCATGGCTGTCCAATACAATTTTAAGAAAAGTAAGTTTGGGGAGTTCAAAAAGTTCCCCGTAATGGGCATCAGTGTTCTAAATTACTTTTGGTTAAGTAGGTCCATTTAGATAGAAATGTGCATGAGGGGGGACTGTGGTTTTAATTTATAAAACCAGTTGGGGTTTCTGAAAAGAGAGGGCATGCTCAAAACTTTTAGATAACTCAGATGCCATTTCTTAGAGGTTTTACTCTAGAGAAAAGGAAAGAAAAATCCTAAACTGCACAATTTCAATAGGTACAGGCTGGTTCCAAAGGAATCTGACCAAAGGCTTAGCAGCACATTTCCAGTAGGAACAGCCCAATTTCAAAAGAGTCAGGCCAAAGTGCCAAATGAGTATTCAGAAAAAAGATAGAGCCTTTAACAGAAAGGAAAAAAAGAAAAGAACAAAAAAGCAGAAAAAAAAAGAAAGAAAGAAAGAAAAAAAAACAAAAAAAAAAAAAGAAAAGAAAAGAAAGAAAAAAAAGAAAAAGAAAAAAAAAGAAAAAACAAAAAAGCAGCCTGGAAAGTTTTAAATTGCAAAAAGAGCACCGCTCCGGGGTCTGCAAGAAAGCAGTGAGCTCAGTGGGCTCTGTGGGTACCAGCACCAAAGAATACCCCCAATAACCAGCCTCAGAGTTATTGGGGGGTCTTCTCTGGATCCCACTCTCTGACACCAAGTAATGTTGACCTACACAATAAAACAGCCAGTTATTTTACCAGCAAAATGAGTTTATTTGAGAACAGAAAATAAAAATGCAATTTGGGACATACAATTTATGGTGGTGAACCACAGGCAAGTCGGAAGGACAAAGGAGAGGAAAGTTCTTTTCTAGGAAAGGGAGAAGTGAAGGAGTTGTTATAAACAGAGAGTCCTATTATAGGAACTGGAAGTTTTCATTGGCTAAGCTGTGACAGTTTCTCATTGGCTGGTCTGTATCCAAGCAAGGAGAAATTCTTTCTTCTTCCTGCTGGACAGTAAAGTAGTAACCTTCTTCCTGTTGGAGACATAAAGGTAAGTTTCTTCCTGTTGGGTCTGCAAATGACATTAAGTGGTAGGGCATGAGAGCTCCTCCTTCTGGCCTCCCACCTCCATTCTAACTGAGGTTTCTGTTTATTAATTTTCCTAAAGAAAATTGAAGGTAATGTAGTTGAATGGATAGGTCAGCTTCATTGTCATTTAGGTTGCAACCCATTCTTTGAGGAATTGAAAACAACTGTATTTTTCTTACAGATCAAGTCTTTACAAGAACAGAAATGCAGCTCTAGGAACAATTAAAAGCTCACCTATCTTTTTACCAATCGCCAAACATCCCCTATTCATGTCAAAAGACTTGTAAGTATTGTAAAATTCTGGATTTAGGATCAAAAGTCCTTCTTGAAGAAACTTGCATTCATTCCCTGTATCTTTGAGACATAAATGTTCTACCTGTTCTTCTCTAGGAACTGAGGGCCATCTCTTTGAAACAGAAACTTCAGAGAGGTAATTCTTATCAGAGGAAAAAGAAAAAAGAAAAGAAAAGAAAAAAAAGGGGAAAGCCTATTTGGAAACTAATCAAATGGAAAATCTTAACACTCTCCACAAATATTAATAAAAAGTTTGTGCCATCTGAGCTGGTAAACTTAACTTATGCATCTGCCAGAAACACAATTTGGATCCAACCACTCTTCTCTAAACTTGTGGGTTTGTATTATTATACTATTACCAAAAAGCTGGCTTCGCCCCCTGGTGGGTGTCAGCCAAATTGCACAACCAAGTCAAAGATCAGGAGAAGGAAGGTTGTATTACTTGCAGCACGTAAGGAGTGGACCGGGGATCTTTCCCACAGCAGTGTCTCCCTGCACAGCAACATTGGGGAAGTTTTAAGCTAAGTGTACATACATTCTCATGAGTGGGCTTGAGCAGAGAAGAATTCAGTATAGAATTAGGGCAAAGTTCGACAGAGTCCAAGCTCTAGTTGATTGAATTCAGAAAGGGTCAACATCATCATTCCTTAGGTTCCGCTGGATCTCGTGGTTGAGTGCCCAAGGGCGTCCAAATTCTGTGAAACAGCTCGAAAATGTTCTTCACGTTAATCTTTACCATTGTGGAACTGGGAGTCTTTACAACTGATTTATTATCTTTGTTATTGTTACTTCTCTTGCCTGATAACAGTCATCTGTTCCTGAATTATTTTGTTCTTTTAAGATCATTAATTACCGAGACCTGTTCAAGAACAAGCATTGTGGCCAGGCTTAGATCACAGCATAGCTTAGGCCAAAAAATAACTATTCTTATGTCAAGAAACCCATGTCTGGTTCTCTTTCTCCAGGGACCCCTACCCTATCTGCTTCTTGGTAAAATTTTAGAACCATAAGTTCTCTGTTTTTGCCTCTCTGTATGTTTATGTATGTCTATGTATGTATCAATGTGTGATAGTTTTCTACTTCCAATGGTATTGACAAAGTTAATTTTTAAAGTATTCTATTTAGTTGGCTTAAAGACAAAGCATCTCTATACATCACGTATACTCTCAGAAATATAGAAACTAATCCAAATGCTTTTCAGAATTAAAGACGATTCCTACACTAAATCTCTCAATAGTAATTTCATGTCCTTTATGCTGTAACAGATGTGTAGATGGAGTACTATGGCAACACAGAAGATGAAAACGTCTTCTTGGCAAAATCCAGAAAAAGTGAACTGCGGAGGTGATATTTGAGAAAAACCTCAATATACAACTAGAACATTTCCAGAAAGCTAAGTGGTAATGGGCATTTGAGGCACGAGACAGATTTTATAAAAGCCTAATGCCACAAAACAGCCAAGAATGTTTCAGAAACCATTTGAAATTTTATGTAACAAGTTTTTATGATAGATGAAGGGATTAGAGAATGGGAGAGTAGAGCTGAAGGAGAGATGAGGTTGAAGAGCTTAAATATTCAGGATTCAGTGTTGCAAGTAAAATAAACAAAAATTAGTTTAAGGAAAAGGGAGAATGGACAAAGGGGTAGGGGTTTATCACAAGGACACAAGAGTATCTCATAGAACCCAAGGGTAGGAATGACACTGGGTGTCAAGAAACCCTGGAATCAAGACCAAGGTCAGGAATTAAGGGAGTACTCCATTTCTAATACTATCTCTGCTCCTCTCTGGACATGTGCTTTATTATACTTTCTAGTTAATCCCAGGTCTCTGTGAATGTATCCATGTGGTAGGCAGAAGCTGACCGGTCACATATGTAACACTTCCAGCCACTTCAAACTACAATTCAATACCTCAGCAAAGAATATACTGTCTGCTAAATGGAATAAGGTATCTTTTCTTCATTCAACTAACTGTACCCAGAGGCATGAGTGTTTCAAGGTAGATGTCCACTACAAGAATAGATTAGTATAAGGTCCTGGGAAAATGTGCATATCCTGATGAAAACAATTCAACTTTATTTTGAAGGGTAAAAAAGAGTAAAGGCAAAGATTTTCAAGCAAGAGTCAGATATGATCACATTTATTTTTCAGGAGGACCCTAGTGGTGGTTGGATATGACTAAAAGAGAGAACAGCAACCAGGTTTACCTTGTTTACTATTGTATCTGCTGCACCTGGCACAGTTCCTGATGCATAGGAGACTCAATAAATATTTCCTTGGTAAATGGATAAAGAATGCCTTAGGCTTTTATCCTGAACAACAATGGAGAATGGTGTCATTTATTCAGATAGGGCAGATAGGGAAGCTGGGTGGAGGTGGGGGTGAGGCTGGAGAGTGGACAGTAAATGTGTTGGGGGTGGTAGTGAAGTGACTTTTATGTATCAACTTGACTGGATTAAAGGATGCCCAGAGAGCTGGTAGAACATTATTTCTGGGTGTATCTGTGAGGGTGTCTCTGGAAGAGATTAGCACCTGATTCAGTAAACTGAGTAAAGAAGATTCGCCCTTACCAACGTGATTGGGGTCCTAACAGGACAAAGGTGAAGGAAAGATGAGATTCCTCTCTCTCTTCTTCAGCTGGGTCGTTCATCTTTTCCTGAACTCAGACATCAGAGGAAGTGGTTCTTGGGCCTTCAGACTTGAAAACTTATACGAGAGACACACCCCTACCACGCCCCTTCTCGGGCCTTCGGTTGAGGACTGAATTATACCATCAGCTCTCCTAGCTCTCCAGCTTTCAGGCAGCAGACTGTGGGACTTCTTGGCCTCCATAACCATGTGAGTCAGTTCCTATAATAAATCTTCTCTTTTGTATATCTCTATATAGCCTATCAGTTCTGTTTCTCTGTAGAACCCTGACTAATACTGGTGGGCCTGATAGACTCTCAGGTGGAGATTTCAATTAAGCAATTGGATGTTTAATTCTGGATCCCAGGAGTAAAGTCTAGGCTGACAAAAAACATGAAAAAATGGAGGATCCTATCAAGATCAGTGATATTAGTGACACTGACTTCTGTGACAAATCTATAGGATTAAAAAAATAGTTTATTTTTCACATGTATAAAATCCAGTGAGCATTCTTGATTGCTGGTTACTCCTCCAAGTAATGATTCAGAAATAGTTGCTCTTTCCATCTTGAGGCAATACCACCCCCTAGAGCCTCTGATATCTCTCCTAGGTCTTGTGTATTCAGCCAAATGATTGAAGAGAAGAGAGAGGATTATGTAGGAAGTATTGAAAGGCTAGGCTTGGCAGTGGTATATATCACTTCCTCCTATATTTTATTAACCCTTACACAGTAATGTGGACCTACCTAACTTCAAGGGAGACTGAGAACTTCTGGCCTAGCTGTATGCCTAGGAAACAGGAAATGTGTTTGGTGAGCAGTTTCTACCAGAGCATGGATCATACTTAGAGTTTGAAATCACCTCAAGAGATGCTATAGAAAGAAGAGAGCACAGGGCCAAAGGCAGAGCCTTGAGACAGTCCAACATTTAAAGGGCTGGTAAAGGAGGAGCTGGCAAAGGAGACTGAGAAGGAATGCCAGTTTGAGAGAAGTGATGTCATCTGGTCTGGAAGAGAAAGTGTTAATTGGGGAACTAGCATTTCACTTTACTAAACTCTTTGAGGATCTGTATTGTAACATTTAAAAAATTGTTTCAAATATCCTTAAGGGCAGGTTTTATACAGAAAAAAAAACCTATTCAGAATTTTACGTTAATTTTTATAATCTATATTTGGTTGATTGAAGTTTGAAATTTAAAAAAGAACTTGTTCTTTCTTAACTTTAGTTTCAGTATATATATCTTATTCAATTAATAACTCAAGTAAATTTTAACAATAACCCTGGGCCCTTTCATAATTTAGTCTTATTTTACAAAGTTAATTAAATACTATCAAACATTTTAAATAGCATTTATACATTTAATGTATTCTGTTAATTTTTAAGCAATTCAATCACCTGACAAACCTTATCAAGTACTTAAAATTAATTCTTATAAGTCTAAAAAAATTTAATTTATAATTATGGGGAATATTAACTTCTTTTACATATTTCAGTAAAACTGCATATAAATATAGTAAGTAATTTCAATTTAAAACCCAAAAGATTAACTGAATTACTCAATTATATAGCTTATATTAGAATCAAGTCTTATCGAATAGGCCAAATTCTCTTAAATATCACACAGCACAGTTTTGAAATAATAATTAATGGAATAATGAATAATGAATTTGATTACCTAAACATTTCTATGTTTAAATCTAAATATTCTAGAGGTAAAAATATGATTTCTCACAAAGGAAGTATTGGTGCCACCGCAAAGAGTCTTCAAGGATACTCTCTTACATGTTTGGCATATTTACCTGAGATACTGACCAGAGATACTATGCCTTTGATGCCCTATTTGTAGTCACTATATCAATTCACTTAATAGTCTTGTAGGTCTAATAACCAACAGAGATTACATGCTTGGGTTTAGATTTGACTTAATTTTTCTTCTCACAAGACTCTGCAACCTCACTCAGGTGGTTACATCACAGGGTTTAATTTTCTTTTGGTTCTTATGTTATTTAAAATTCTTCCTACATAGGTCTAAAGAACTCTGATCTTAATGGAAACCTACACTTTGGTCAGGTTTTTCCCATTTGGTAGAAACAGATTTCCATATGGGTGTAGATAACTCATGACTATACAGTGCCAAGGTGGAGTCCATCTCACTAATAAAAGAGAGAGAGGGAGAGAGGGAGACAGAGAGAGACAGACAGACAGACAGAGACAGGGAGAGGGAGAGAAATAGAGAGAGAGAGAAAATGAGGAGCAAAGAGAATTGACCACTGTCTTGGTAACTTTGCGAAGAGCCTTTTCTGTGGAGTTGGTAGAGACTATAAAAGGGGTAAAACTGAACAATTTACCTATAATTGTGTATGTGAGCACCTGAGGTAGATTTAAAATCAAATATGTCTGATTTCAAACCCATGACTTTGAAAATATGTACTTTGACATATTTGTATGTGTGAATGTTTGTGTCTTTTCAATAATATTTTTGGTTAATATTTTCAAAGTGAACACTCTCAATGAATGTAAGATACCACATTTCAAAAACTAAATTTTTGTTAATGTATTGTTTTGGTTATATTTGGGGCCTTTTAGCATCCTTTAGTTTTAGAATTTTCATCTAGTTTTTTTGTTCTTTTTTTTAATGGTGGTAAGAATATTTAATATATCTGACCTTTTAACAGATTTTTAAGTGTTCCAAACAATACTGCTATCTATTCTGCACAATATTATCTGTAGACACAATGTTATGCAGCATATATCTAGAACTTATTCATCTTGCGTAACGAAAATTTTATAGCCCTTCATTAGCACCTCCCTAGCAACCGCCATGCTATTCTATGCTTCTACAAGTTCGACTACTTTAGATACTTCATATAGGTTGAAGCATGCAGTATTTCCCTGCTGTGACTGCCTATTTCACTTAGCATAATGTCCTCAAGTTTCATCAATGTTGTCACATATTGCAGGATTCCCTTTTTTTTAAGGCTGAATAGTATTCTATGTTACGTATACCTACTTTATTTAAAAAACTCCTTTCATTGGTTGATGGACATTTAGGTTGCTTCTACATCTTATCTTATGTGAATATGGCTGCAATGAATATGGAAGTACTAATATCTCTTCGAGTCCTGCTTTCAATCCTTCTGGATAAATACCCAGAAGTGGGACGGCTGGATCACAAGGTAGTTCTTTTTAAATTTTTGAGGATCCTTCATGCTGTTTTCCATTGTGGCTGCACCATTTTGCACTCCCAACAATAGTGTAAAAGACTTCCAATTATTTAGAAAACAAACAAAACCAAAATCCCAAAAAACAGAGTTTTTAGTTTCTAGCTTAAACAAAGAAACATCCCACCAATCAACACTCCTCCGCTCTCCCAATAAAATTTCATTTAATTGAATCTTTAGTTTACCATTCTCCATATTTTCTCAACAACTCTGAGGAAGATATTTCTTTAAACACTTGCTACTTTAATTCTCTTTAGTCTAGGTCTTAATAATGTATTTTTTCTCAGAATTCCCACTACAGACCTTCAAAACTGTGACCTTTGCCAATAGTTATTCCTAATGAGCTTCTGGCTGAGCTCTTCCTTTTATATTCCAAACAAATCTCAACAATTTTTACTTTATCCTATCCTAATCACACTCACCTTGCTTCTTACCAAACTAGAATCACCAGCGTTCTGTGATTATTCTGCTGTGTGTGGAATAAAATGGCCCTTTCTACTGCATCAGACTGGAGAATACCTTTTCATCTTTCAAGTTCTTTAAGGGCCACTCTTCCTTTTAAATATTTATTCATAACAAAATTCCTGGTGCTACTTTCCAGGACAGATTTCAGCTTTGATCCAATATATTAAACTCTCATATGAATCAGATACACATAGAAATTTTTAGTATGCTTAAGAATGAAAAAATCTATTTTTCACATCTATTCTTTAAAATATTATAAGGCTACTAAAAGCAATAAAGGAAAAACTTTATGTACTAACATGAAAGTCTGCATTAGTGAGTAAAATAAACATATTGTAAAATTATAGGCATAAGTACAAAAAAATTCCTCCAAAAACACCAAAAGAAAAAGTCAGAATACCCAACAGAAAATTGGACAAAACACTTGAACAGTCACTTCAAAGAATACAAGTGGGGCAACAAACTTAGGAGAAGCTGTTCTATTTTATTAGCTGTCAGGGAAATACAATTTAGTTGGCAAGCATATGGCGGAATTAGAATTTCACATGCAGTGCTGGTAAGAGTGACTTCTAGATATATACCCACAGAAATAAATACATATAATCACCAAATGTTCGTAGAAGCACAGTTTCTAACAGCTAAGAACTGGAGATGATCTAGATGTCTATCAAGAGGAAAATGGATAAATAGATGGTGGCGTATTTGTACAGTTGGTTAGTTCATAGCCCAGAGAATGAGTGAATGATTGGTACATGGAAAAAATATGGCCCAGTAGTATGCTGGAGCCTGCTCCTACCAGCTTACAAGAGGCAATTATGGGGGTCTTCTCTGGTGGCGCAGCAGTGAAGAGTCCACCTGCCAATGCAGGGGACACGGGTTCGATCCCTGTTCCAGGAAGATCCCACATGCCGCAGAGCAACTAAGCCCGTGCACCACAACCACTGAAGCCTGCGTGCTCTAGGGCCTGCGAGCCACAACTACTGAGACCATGCCCTGAAAATACTGAAACCCATGTGCCTAGAGCCTGTGCTCTGCAACAAGAGAAGCTATTGCAATGAGAAGCCCACGCAGCGCAACGAAGAGTAACCCCCGCTCGCTGCAACTAGAGAAAAGCCCATGCGCAGCAACAAAGACCCAATGCAACCCAAAAAAAGGCAATTACGGGCATCTCCTTCCAACTCACATACATCACGTGTTAGCTTTAACTCTACCACTGTGGGAGTATTTGCATCATGTAAATTAAGAGATGCCACAAATCAGAGCTTTCCCCTCCCTTGCCAGAGCTGATTTACTAGTACACCACTGAAAGTATCTCACAAATGTAATTCTGAGTGAAAGATGCCGAACACAAAAGTAAATATACTATATAATTCTGTTTATAGAAACTGCAAAACTAAACGTTGGTGTTAGAATTCAGGATAGAATAGTGGATATTAGCCAATGTGAGGAGTAGTGATGTAAAGGGGATTGAGGAGGGCATCTGGAGTTCCTGGTAAAGCTCTGTTTCTTGATCCTGATGCTGAATTACCATTGTTTGTAAAAATTCATGAAGCTGTACGATTATGATTTGTGTACTTTTCTGTAAGTATGTACACATCAATTGAAAACTTTCTTAAAATAAAAAAACAAATAAATGCATAGCATGATATCATTTTGTATTTTTAAAGGTATTGTGTATATGCATCGAAAAATGTCTGGAAGGATTAATACTAAGATGTTTACAGTACTTACCTCTGGAGGGTGATATGGTGTAGGAAAGGAAAGAAGGGTGTAAAAGATTACTTTGAGCTTCTTATTTCCTATACTTCTATATACATTTCTTAAAAAGATAAACACGCTTCATTTTAGTGTTAAAATTTAACTGAAACCCTCTATATTTTTTCTTAAAATGTGTCCTTTTACAAACCCATTCTATCATTTGATTGAAAAGCTAAATATTCTATTTCTCAAAACTTCAAAGGAAAGAAACTTGTCTGCAAAGATTCCCCTAGTTTAGGAGAATGAGAATTAATTAGTTTAAAAGAGTGGAATTTAGAGGAATCATTAAGAAATAATCTTATTTACCTATACACCTATCTTTTTATTTAAATCAATTTTTGTGATTTATAATTTATATACAATAAAATGCACAGAATTTCAATGTGTAGTGAAAAGAGTTTTACAAATGTATATGTTCATATAATCACCCTCCAACTTTAAAAGATTGAAAATTTTAAAAAGATAGAAAATCACTTGGAGAAGAGAGTTCTTGTCTTTCCAAGCTACATTATTTAATGTGTAATATAGAGTGCAAGCGTTCTGTGTTTACAGATTAAGTAGAAGTCATGGAGTTCTGTTTCTGTTTTTGTTCTTGTGTTCAAGAATGTTTATTAAAGGTTTTTTTTAATTGGAGTATAGTTGATTTACAATGTTGTGTTAGCTTTTGCTCTAAAGCAAGGTGAATCAGTTATACATATACATATATCCACTCTTTTTTAGATTCTTTTCCCATATAGGTCATTACAGAGAATTGAGCAGAGTCCACTGTGAAATACAGTAGGTTCTTATTAGTTATCTATTTTATATATAGCAGTGTGTATATGTCAATCCCAATCTCCCAATTTATCCCCCCCCTTTCCCCCTTGGTAGTCATAAGTTTGTTTTCAACATCTGTGACTGTATTTCTGTTTTGTAAATAAGTTCATTTGTACCATTTTTATAGATTCCACATATAAACGATATCATATGATATTCGTCTTTGTCTGTCTAACATACTTCACTCAGTATGACAATCTCTAGGTCCATCCATGTTGCTGCAAATGGCATTATTTTATTCTTTTTTGTGGCTAAGTAATATCCCACTGTATATATGTACCACACCTTCTTTATCCATTCCTCTGTTGGACATCTAGATTGCTTCCATGTCCCAGCTATTGTAAATAGTGTTGCAATGACCATTGGGGTACATGTTTCTTTTCAAATTATGGTTTTCTCTGGATATATGCCCAGGAGTGGGATTGCTGGATCATATGGTAGTTCTATTTTTAGGTTTTTAAGGAACCTCCATACTGTTCTCCATAGTGGCTGTACCAATTTACATTCCCACCAAAAGTGTAAGAGGGTCCCTTTTCTCCACACCCTCTCCAGCACTTATCGTTTGTAGATTTTTTGATGGCGGCCATTCTGACCAGTGTGAGGTGATACCTCATTGTAGTTTCGATTTGCATTTCTCTAGTTAGTGTTTCTCTAATAGTTAGTAAAGATGTTAGAGCATCTTTTCATATGCCTCTTGGCCATCTGTATGTCTTCTTTGGAGAAATGTCTATTTAGATCTTCTGCCCATGTTTAATTAGGTTGTTTGTTTTTTTGATATTGAGCTGCATGAGCTGTTTGTATATTTTGGAGATTAATCCCTTGTCGGTCTCTTCATTTGCAAATATTTTCTCCCCTTCTGTGTGTTGCCTTTTTGTTTTGTTTATGGTTTCCTTTGTCATGGAGCTTTAAAGTATTTTTCTTTTTAGAACATTAAAGTATTTTTAAAAAGTAAATATGTATTAGAGCCTGGGGATAAAGGAGCTAAAAAAATTTTAATTGTTTTCTTTCAAACATATTCCAGAGATGAGTGTAATACTGTTTGATTTAGTTCATGTCTGTATAAAGACAGATTTATCTTGTCCTTATTGCCATATTGACTGATCTCATCACTTTCAATTTATGAAAGAAATATTAGTATTATGCATAGAGTATCTCATTTTACTCTTTGGAATATATTTCTTTACTGTTCTCATAAGAATAGTTTTTTCTTAAGTGTAGGTTAGCATAATGATAGTGTATTGGTTTCAAACACAGGAGATTTCTAAGTACATATATGATGTTTACTTAAAATAATCTGATCAAATAAGATAATGATTTTACATGATTTTTTTGAAATACGTAACAACAGCATCTCTTATTCACTTACAGTGATCTAAGTGCCAGGCTTTTCTGCTAACCTTTTTTAACCACCGCGTGCAACAGGAACTTGTATTATTACTATTTTATAGATGAGTAAACTGAAGGTTAGCAAGACTAAGGAAATTACATTAGAGTACACGACAGGGAGGTTAATGGAGGATGTTGCCAAAAAGAATCCAAAATCTAGATAGCCTGCACTGCTTTGTTAAGGAATTTAGAATCACTATATAGTGCACTGGATTCCACTTAAGGTTTCTGAGTTGGGAAATCAAAAACAGAGTAGAGACCTTGGAAAATTAATGTGACAACATTGTTCTGTTTGAGCTCTCAAGCTTCCTCCCACTTGAGTTGACAGCAAAATTCCAAGATTTCTTGGTCAAGACTGTTTTAAATCATTTCAGCCTAACAAGGTTGGATTATACACATTCTCTCCAAGGCTGGTTAGCCAGCACAACTATTTTGTACTGATTTATATATATTCAATTCTAGCCAGTCATAGGTAGGGAATCATAATAGCTACTATTTATTGAACATCTACTTTTACCAAACCTTACAGTTCAGAGAGTCAGAAATCACAGCTTAAGCAAAAAAAGATCTTATTATTTGGTGTTTCTGTGATGCAGCCCAGTACTTGGCCCATGTTGATAATTTTAACAAATGCCTTTCAGACTGAATAAAATATCTAAATGAGTATATATTAGTAAAGGACAAAAATGCTTTCTCTCTTTACTGAATTAAAGTTAAATAGTTTCATTTTGTACTATACTGTTCTATTGTTTAAAAGAGTTTTGTAACTAGGTAATAACTATTCATCATCTAATAGTTGCTGTACTGTTCAATCATTTAAAGGTATTTATCGTATACGTATTATGTGCCAAGTGCTCTGTCAGGCACAGCCCTTCCTCTTTGGAGCTTTCAGTCTAGAGATTCTGTAAGAGCTGATAACTAGTAGCAGATACAAGTGTATTACGTTTCCTTCGTTTAATATTTCTATTCTGAATCTCTTATTTCCTGCACTGGGAGAGGAAGAGGATGATCAGGTCACATTTTACCTTATCTACCTACCTACAAAGTAAAGCCACACATTTTTTGTGTATGGATGGGCCTATGGCACTATGAAATATTTCAAGGTGTTCTTCAAACAAAAGCTAATGAGGTTAATATGAGTCATTAGGTACAAACAAGGAGCCCAGAACGCTTTCCTGAGCACAAGCTATTGCTGTTCTTTTTGGCTCATAATCTCTGCTTTCTGATATTGTTATTTATCTTTCAGTTTAGGTCCTGCCTTCCCCCTTTGAGTAAAGTTCTTCAGTAACAGTAGTGATCTCTTATACCTCATAATCGCTTCTTTGCTTAGCATGTCATCCATTCATTCAAAAGGATGTTTCTATATGCGAGGCATTGTGATAACTCTGGAAAATAGACAGGAACATTATATGGTTCCTGGCACCAAGAAGCTTAAAATCTGAAAGGGAATAAGAGAGTAACATGTGTAACAAAAGGCTGACACAAAATTAAGGAAAAGTAGAGATCAGTGTATTAGTAGCAAATGTCTCTGAATATCAAGAAGACTTCACTACATAGGTATTTTTAAGCAGGATCTTTAAAGAGAGAAAAAATTATGCATATGAAAGTGGAAATAATACGTCCATATAAGAAGTTATGCATATGAAAGTGGAAATAAGATGTCCACATAGACGAGTTCATTTGCAATTTTGGACACTTTCAAAAATAAAGCATTATTAAACAGATGTTGTATTCATTTTTCCTTGGGAGTTTATGAGTCATAATGAATGTGTGAAGGAAGTAAATGGTGCAGGGTTGGGGAGAGTATTGTATGAAATCAATGCTCTTGAAATCTCAAATAGCAACCCAGGCAAGGTGTAGGGATGTCAGATTTTTCATTTGTCATTAGGTGACGTAATACATAGTGAATTATCAAGCAAATAGTTTTCCTTTCTAACATTAAAGTTGTTCTTCTGTTCAATCATTCACCTGTTCGTTAATTGAAACAAATAGCCATTCCTAGCTATCTTGTGCCAGGAATTATGGGTATAAATATGTATCAAATAAAGTCCTTGACCTCAAAAAAACATTCACAACATCCAGGAAGATGGACAAGTAAACACAGTTACAATATAGTATGATAAAGGTTTCAATCAAGAAAAATAACGTATCTTACGGGTTTGGCATTCTTCTTCTACAAGTCCTTATATGAAGAATCATCTACAATCTTTCCTCAATAGTCGCAGAAGGAAGTACAGTGTGATCTAATGCTTATCAAAGCAAACATGTGTCAAGTTTTTTGGGGGGGAAGGTGGGTGTTAATCAACTTCATTAAAGCTTAGTTTCTTCAGCTGTAAAAGAGAAATAGTAGCAACAGAAAAATCTAGTGTGTCTTGCCTCAGTGAGAATCCTGCGCACCGCAAGGAAGAGTAGTCCCTCCTCGCCGCAACTAGAGAGAGCCCTCGTGCAACAACGAAGACCCAATGCAGCCAAAAATAATAAATAAAAAAAAAAAGAAAGAGAGCAGCTTAAAAAAGAAAAGAAAAGAAAAGAAAAATCTAGTGTGGCATGCAAAACCACCTGTTAGAGATTTCAAATTCTTTTGGGCTAAATCCTGATAATTAATGAAATAATTCTGTAAAGCATATAAGCAAGGGCCTGCCATGTGGAATGTGCTCATAATATTAATCAGTCATTAATTACTCTTAAAGCTATGTTTTCCCCACTAAACTGTAAGCTTCATGAGGAGAGAACGAATCCTTTCAATAAGATTTGACAGATGTTCATTTGTTCTCTGATTTCTTCAAATGTAGCCCAGCTCACCATAAGGGTATTAATTAAATTGTTAGGTAGTTGTAGCATTGTTCAAAACCCTTCTTATATTTAATAAATATAATTTCCCTCAATTATACTCGCATCTGACCTTCAGAACATCTTTATTAACAGATGGTACTTAATAATGTTATTAGATGATCCTATATTTTACAAATGAGAAGATACATTCAAGTAAACCGAATATGTGACTCTCCAGGGTACAAGGCTTAGACAGGACCAGATCCAAAGCTTAAGTCCAAGTCTTCCGACTCCAAGCCCAGTGTTCCTCCCAATACAAGCAAAGAGCTTAGCAAATGCAGCCCATGCTCAAGGGAGGCAGTACAGTGGTTTAGAGTAAGGCACACTTTGGATTTTGTCTTAGCTTTGTGACTTTGAGTGATTTATCTCATCTCATTAAATTTCAGTTTTCCTACATGTAAAACGGGAAGGGTGATAGTATCAACCACGAAGGGTACCGATGATTAAACGAGTTGATGTATATAAAGTGGCTCATTTAGAAAGTGCTCAGGAAGTATTATTCTTCCACCATTCCTGGTTAGATTTAACAATAGGAACATCAGGAGACATTTAATAAATATAAGCTATTGTTAGAAAGGGCTGAAGAAACTCCTTCCTTTCCTGTCCGAAGTCATCTAGTAGTTGTCTTGGTTCACTGTTAACATTTTAATTTTCCCACATCTCTTCACTCAGCTCAGAAATTCTTTATCAAAATACCCAACATTCTCTATGATGTAGCCCCGTGTCTCCTCGCTCTCTCCCTGTTCGCTCCCTTTCCCAAAGCAAACTATCTGCCATTCCTTGACTATCGCTCTGGCTCCCAGACCCAAAGTTTCTTCTCATCTCCCCTGGTTCAAACTCTGCTGGTACTTCACGATTCTTTTAAATACAATGCTTCCGTAAAGCACTCCTAGCTAGAGGCCATGCATGCAGTCTCCCTTACAGATTATAAGAACATCGTTGATAAAGCATGTCGTTATTGTCCTCCTTTAGATATCATTGTTATAATTTTTTAAGAATTTATAACAGGGGTAGATTTATGTGTGATTGACTCTTCAGGTTAACTCAACAAAGACTGATTTCATACCCACAGTGTAAGAGAGTGCCAAGGGCAGCTCTGATATATAAAGAGATGTACTCTCTGCCTTCAGCAAATTCCAATAATATTTCTTTAAAAATGGTTGTGCTATGTAAAGGGAGGAATAATTCCCTAATAATTGATAAGTATCAATGATCTTCATTAGGAAAAAGAGCACAGTGGTAACTGGCATTGACACCAAAATTCACTCCCTGAATATCCAAAGCAGTGCCAGAACTGGACACCACCGTTTTCTACTTGATTTTACTCCTTTTAGGGCTATAATAGTATTTAATAGGATTTCGGATCTGAAGAAAGTTCTTGAGGAATAGTTTAGTCTACCAACTTGCCTGGAACATGCATTTTCCTAGACAGACAAAAGAGGATCATTCTATTGAATTACGGGGTACTTAGTGTTCTTTTTGTGAATCGGATTGTGGTCTGGAAGTGGAGAAAGGAGAAGAGTTTGTCCTTTGCTTCCTCCTTCCCTTTCTTCCTTCTTTTCCTTTATTTTAAAATAAGGGCTAGAAATTTTCAAGCTAAACTTTTTTTTAAGCACCCCTCCGAAGGGGCCGGGTTTTCTTCTTCTGGGGACTGATGCTGCCTCTTGCTCTCCGGGATTGGTTGAGAGTAAACTAGAAATACTTTCAGGGGCGGAGAAACCTGGAGTGCCCTGGGAGTGCGAGTGGACTGGGCTGGGAGTGGACTCTAGGCTGCAGAACTGCTAAAAGCGGCCCTCGAAGGAGGAAGCCTTTGCCCCGCCGCCCGCGAGGCAGCAGGGTGGCCACCGCAGAGACACCGGTCCCCGGAGGCCCCGACGGCCACACGCTGAGATGTGGAATCCCCTGCGCGAAACCGACTCGACCTTTGTGGCCTGGCGCCGCCCGCGCTGGCTGTGCGCTGGGGCCCTGGTGCTGGCCGCCTGCCTCTTCGTCCTCGGCTTCCTCTTCGGTACGGGGGCCCTCGCCACGCACAACCCCGAGCCTACCCGGCTGTTTGGCGGTTCGCGGGATTCCCGGGCCAGCTGTTGGTCTCCCGGTCTCCCGGGGGGTGGGGGAAAGTGGGGACGAGCACCCGCGAGTTAGGTGGAAGTTGCTGGGGGCGGTGCATAGCTGGGTTTTGGACGGGCTACTGTTAAGACAGTCACCCAGGGTAAGGAGTAGAACGGAGAGACTCAAACTGAACTTAAGAAAGTTCCAACTGCTGGGGCCCTGCGAGCAATCGGTACGTTTTAGTAGGAGCGCCGGATCTCTGGGGGCATTTGCTAGGTCGTCCCAGGAGCTTTGCAAGAAACGACTCTTACCTGTTTGGGGTCTTTATCTAGTGCCTGTGCCTGGACCTGCTTCGTGTATACAGTAGGTAGAACTCAGGGCACTGCTGCGTGGGAGCCCTATTCTCTCATTCTTTCGTCCTTGCGAGTAAATAAAGAGGAACATTTAGGAGCTAACCGGCTGACATTGTCAGTGCTCTGAACAGATCCTTAATAGCAGTTCTTGAGCGTTTTCCCCTGTGTACTGATTTGCAGACTTAACCCAACTCTCCATGATTACCAGGGGGCAGCACAGATTCGCTGAGACTCTTTTAAATTCTAATTTTAACTCTGCAACTTCTCTGTGTCCTTGAGCGAGTTACCGAGTCTCTCTGAGCCACAGTTTGTCAACCTTTGTAAGAATACTATCTGTAAGTTAGTGGGAATCGAAAACGAAATAGCATCTAAAGCTCCTGGCACAGTACTGGGGTATTGGCACTTTTTAAAAATTCTTTCCTGGTTAGGAGATGCTTCTAACTGGACATTAATGCACAGGACTAGCGTTAAGGTATAGCCTGATAGTTCGGCCCTACTCTGAATTCTGGGTCCCCTTTCTGGGATTTAGAAGACCAGGGCATAGACCAACCATGCTGGCTCAAATTCAGCCTCTTCTTGCTTGTTGTGTAACCTTTGAGCCACACTCTGCTCATAACTAGCATGTGGATATTAGGGTTATTGTGGGGCTTAGATAAGTGTGCTCGTTAAGGGCACACTTCAACTCGAGTTTCAGTTTTCTCAGCTGTACAACGTGGGCAAGGGTAGCATGAGGATTAAGATCTTCTGCATCTTTTAAAAGCATTTTATTCGTCCCAGTATTGCCCTCAGCCCCATCCCTACATTCACTGTTCAATGGCTGTGGGTTCTTTATTAATGTTTGTTAATGTTTTTCCTAGGATTCTCTGCTCCCTCCCTCCCACAGGCCTCCGTCCTTTTTATCCAGCTCATTTTTTAGATCTCGATTCAAGCATTTCATCCTCCGAGTGCCCTTATCCTACAGTCTAATCCAAGTCCCTTTATTTTACATACTGGTGGAACTGTATTTCCATTTGCTGCCAACCATTTATTTCAATATGCGTGTATATATGCATGTGTGTAACGTGTATGTGATTAATAACTGGAAAGCTCCATGAAAGCTAGCTGGGTGATTTAGGTAACCATTCTATGCACAGATCATATCATTTATCTAAATAAACTATGTCACGAAGCCAACTACCAGGGCTAATGGCTCTACGCTATCTGGCTACCCATTGCTGTAGTCTCTGTTCACTGTGTGTCTTGCAGAGATGTTGGGTGAATTGGAGTTTCACTGTAGCTCTCTGAAGTTGAACTTTTGAAGCCTACTTCAACTGCAAGCACAAAATATTTAAGCTTATTTTGCTTTAGTTTCAGAACCAGAACAAATTACAAGTCTGAATTGCCTTCAACTCTTTGAGATAATTTATGTACTTGAAATATACTCATAAATAATTCATTACAAACATTTACTAAATGCTTATTCTGGGTCAGCAGAGGCGTCGTCACTGAGGATAGAAGCTTTAAAGAGAAAGAAGGTGGATCTCCTCTTTGCCTTCATTTTTCCCATCAGTTGAACCATCTTCAATTTTAGCGCTAATTTCATAAAACATTTCTTAGAATAACAGCAATACTTATTGAAATTGGATTTAAAAATATGTTGAAACTGATTTGTAATTAAGTCTGTCTGCATGATTTTTTTTCCAATGAAGTAGGCAAGAGCAATGAAACTTTGGAAAATCTCAGTTAATACCAGAGGTCATTGATGTTTTATATATGATAAATACAATAATAAGGAAAAATAGGCCCTGTCTATAAGCTCATATCTCATTCCTATATTTGTTTGTATTTTACAGGATGGTTTACAAAATCCTCCAGTGAAGCTACTAACATTCCACGGCATAATGTGAAGAAAGCATTTTTGGATGAATTGAAAGCAGAGAACATCAAGACGTTCTTGTAGTAAGCATATACTTAAAAGTTTACTATTCTTTTTAGAAGTTTTGATTCAATATTTCATAAACAGAAATTGACTTTTTAAAAAGGTTTTATTACTGAAGATCTTGTATCATGTTTCATCTGGAGAGGATTGTACCTTCAGCTGAACTTTATCATGATAGATGTTTTAAAGCAGGTGTCAGCAAACTTTTTCTGTAAAGGTCCAGCTTTTGTAGGCCAGCTGATCTCTGTCCCAGCTACTCAGCTCTGCTATTGTAGCACCAAAAAAGTGATAGTAAATACGTAATTGAATAAGTGTGACAGTTTCAATAAAACTTCATTTGTAGGCACTGAAATTTAAATTTCATATAAATGATATGTCACAAAATATTATTCCTCTTGATTTTTTTCACCTATTTAAATGTGATAACCATTTTTAGCTTGTGGGCTGTACAAAGAAAGGAAGTGAGCTGGATTTGGTCAGTGAAACATAGTTTGCTGACTCGTGTTTCACAGGAAGATAGTATATTTTAGTCAAAAGAATAAATTTTGGACTTCAAAGTCAGACATACGCAAGTTTAAATTCCATCTCCGCCCACTGATATTAAAGTAACTTTGAGTAAATAGTTAACCTTCCTGAGCCATCATTTTCACCTCTATAAAATGGGGATAGTGATATTGTTCTGATGAGCATGAAATTAGAGAGCATATATGTGACCTAGTGTAGAAACCAGCTCCCTATTTCCTGAAATAACTATCCCTGGTGTAGGGAAAAAGAGGTAAATGAGTAAATTTTAAAAAGTATTTGCAAGGCAACTAAAAATAAAACACTTTTATTGAATAATTGATTGGAATGCTTAGCTTTTTCAAAGTGACATACTTGAAGTCCTGAATACAAGTTATAATTTTATGTAAAAACAGTCAAGTAAGTATATATATGTATAGATGTACCTACACATAGTCATACAAACACATATGTCTATTTAATTACGATAGAATTAAAACTATGAATAAAATTTGCTAGGGCATCTATCAAGTCTTTGGAAGGGCCATTTCAAGTGAGAGACTCAGAAGCTTAAATTTTGTGGAAATCTTTCTGCCTCTTGCACTTCTTTTACTATAATTATGTATAATAGGTATAATAAAAGTGGAAGTCTGGCGAGATATAATCTTCACTCCTAGACAGGGGTGCTGCCTCTGCTTCATTTTTCCTTTTCTAACCTGTGAGATGGAGTGACCAGCAAAGAAATAAAATGAATGCCTGCCTCTAGCTCACTTTCTGGGCCGTCAGCTTCTTGCTTATTCTCCGTGGCCTTGACCAAGCTCCTCTAACTGTTTAGAACTCAAGGATTTGCATCATTAACAAACAAAAGAAAGAGATTAACAGAACCCCCCACTCACCCCTCCAAGGACCACAGAACCTCCAGAAGCCTCCTGGACTCTCCAGAATTCCAAATTGCCATTTGTCCATCAGAGTGCTTTCAGTCTATTTAGACCCTTAGGTTAGGGGTCATTAAAGCCTCAGATCCTCTGTCTTGTTCCCCTTTCTAATCCTTTGCTTTACTACTAAAAATTCTCTACTACTTCTAAGTCACCTGACTCTCAATAGTGGCTGGGGGGAGGTTAAGTAAGGGCTGCCTTTTCAGTCTTCCTTGGGGTGCAAGGTTGTCCTAGTTTTCCCTTTTGTTTTGTAACATCTAGTTAAATTCTCAGATCTGTTCACTATTTTGCATGTCTTTAGAGGGAATTTCCTTCTCCACCCAGTTCTGAAAGACAAGATTATTTCAGAAGAGTGTCTTAGCTTTCACTGATCTACATTTGAATACCAGTTCCGTCTTTCACTGGCTGTCTTTAGGTCATCTAACTTCTCCAAGCACTGTGCATTTGTAAACCAGATGCAATGTATGAAAACAGGAATACCAATAGCTCCCTTTATTAACTGAGATAACATAATGATCCTTGGAACATATATAAACTTTTCTAGCCAGACAGAGATGTATGAGCCTATTTGTTTTGTTAATACATGTTGTTGGCTATTTTGGATAATTTGTAAATTCTTCTTCTTATTAGAAAATAACTGGATATTCTAATAGAATCAAGACAGTGTGACACACTTCTCAATTGATTAAAACAAAACAAAACAAAACGAACTTCTGTTTCTTAGCAATTGTCTAATTGAGCCTCAAATCTTTGTGAATTAGTGAGGTAGCAATATTCTCCCCATGTATGGATGAGAAATTGAAGACATGGCCAGGATTACACAAGTTAGTGGCAAAACCTGTAATACACTGATTTTGTGGCCAGTTGATTTATTTATCCTTGGAAACAAATCTTTTTTCCTACTCATCATTTTCAGGATTAACTTTGCTCCAAATGAGTGGGTTCTAAACCTGATCATAGAACACCATTGCATCTTGGTGGGTAATGACAAAATTTTACCAGGAATTTCACTCATAATGTTACCTAACCAAACTTGGGTCTGCTAGCCTGCTGTGCAGCAAAGCCAGTCTACTGACACCAGGTTGAGGTGAAGGAGTCCAGCATTTACTGTAGGGCGTCAAATAGGGAGAACAGACAGCTTATGCTCAAAAGACCAGAAATCCCAGGTGGCTTTCAGGGGAGGGTTTTTTTTTCTTTAGCAACATATATAATTCCTTCTCTCCTTTATTTTTTATTTATTATTATTTTTTTTTTTTGTGGTACGTGGGACTCTCACCATTGTGGCCTCTCCCATTGCGGAGCACAGGCTCTGGACGCGCAGGCTCAGCGGCCATGGCTCAAGGGCCCAGCTGCTCCGCGGCATGTGGGATCCTCCCGGACCGGGGCACAAACCCATGTCCCCTGTATCGGCAGGCGGACTCTCAACCACTGTGCCCCCAGAGAAGCCCCCACTTTGCTTTTGTAAAGTATAACACCTCAAAATATTTTTTTTAATGTAAATCAGCCTTATTTGGTTGTTGATTTAAGATAAAGTCTGACTAAAAATTTCTAACCACTTTCAATTTTTTGTCAACAGCAATTTTACACGGATACCACATTTAGCTGGAACAGAACAAAACTTTCAGCTTGCAAAGCAAATTCAATCTCAGTGGAAAGAATTTGGCCTGGATTCTGTTGAGTTAGCCCATTATGATGTCCTGTTGTCCTATCCAAATAAGACTCATCCCAACTACATCTCAATAATTGATGAAGATGGAAATGAGGTAAAAAGAAAGAAAGAAAAAATAAGTCCCCCGGTCTACTATTTTGAAATACCTTATGTGAAAGAATGCCCTCTACCATGTCCAAATACTGGTAGAAATCAATATTGACACTTGTGAATGATGCCTTTTATAATCTTATTACTGGTGCCAACTCTTTCTTATGATGTTTGAATTTATGTGATGTTGGAAAGATTCTGAAAAATTGATGTTTGATGACATTTGCTATTTTCTGTGTTTTAGTATTGTACACTAATATAAAATATGATATATCAGTAAACTTCTAAGCAACTAAATTGATACATTTTTTAAAGATTTGGACTATGAAAGATCATGCATAGATTTGAAGATGCTAGAAAATTCAGAGAAGTGCTGTTTGAGCTAGCAGGTTTTTATTTGTACTTAATGATTAAATCTCATATGATCATGTGTTCAGCTCTGCGCCCAGAACTTGGGTGTGGGCATTTGGAAGGAGGAGAATTTGGACAGAAATACTATAGAATTATATCTACACTAAAAAATTTACAATCTTCTTTGCTAGTTAGGGCACTTGGGAAAGAAGATAATACAAGTAATTGAGGTATTTCTTATCACGATATATATTCAATATGAAAGCTCATAAAATATAAGTCAACATTCATCCCTATTTGCCTTACAGCTACCATATTTAAAGTAGCCCCTTTTACTCTGGATAGCTTCTTTCAGTCCTTTGGTTAGCTGGGCCTTCTAAATTGCATATAGCTTCAGATATGTTCAGTTTGATCAGTCAACTAAAAATGTCATGTGATTTAAGTATATATAAATTTTTAATCACCACCCCTTATTGACTAATGAATCAGCCTCTTCTTAATAATTAATATGTTGTTTTACAGTCAGTGATGTAATCCCATGCTAAATTTCCTAATATGAGTTGAAAGTTTCCATATTCACTATTTTCAATTATAGTAGTTAATACTGTTTAACTTTAAAAAATATTATCAAACTATTTCAAAATTTTAAAAATATTTTTAAGGTAGGTATGGGGAATACTGATATACTTCCTATGGTCCCATAACCTTTATTAAATAAGCAGGGTCATATCTATATAATTAAGTATTAAGGGGTCTTTAAATGTATATTTAGGAAGATTATTTAATGATGTAATAAAATATTGGTAACGTTAAAAAATACACATACTTAAACCAAATTTGATCTATCAAATTTGGCAATTGTGTGCAATGAGGAAAATAGCAAACTTTCAATTCTCTTCTTTTTTCCTTGCTCTTCACTTCCAATTTTGACTGTACCTTTGCTTTTATTTCATTTCATTGTTTCTTTTTGCTATTATAAGCACTTATGAAATTTCTAAAGCCTGTCACTTAATATAAACCTAACTTGTAGAAGTTTCATTTTGGAGATTTTCCTGAATGGTGTTAGCTGCCAAAAGCTTATTAACTTTTTTGGAAGTTATATCATTGAATCATTTTTATTTTTACCCAAGTTTTACCTGCACAAAAAGAATCACACAGTTCTCCTAAGGGCCCCTCTATATCCCCCTTCTCTGAGGCAATCACTGTTCAGCACTGAGTGGTTCTTTTGGTATTTACTTCTGTTTCTTTAAATGACATGCTTGTATTGCTTGTGTTTCAAATTCAGGCACTATCTTTTGACCTTGTGACAGTTCAGCTCTATTCTCACCCCAACTACAAATGCTCTTTTACTGTGTCCCCATCTCCCAGTTTAATTATTGTGACTATTCATAGCCAAGCTATGTGGTAAACTGCAAACTTTTACTTTCCTACACGACACAGAGGAATTCCCCTTCCCACAGGCAACAAATATGATTAGCATTTTATAGATTCTGCAAGAAATATTTTTAATGCTATATGCATTATTTCATCTTTGTTTACATAAGGATAACATGCCATATGGATTGAAGTATATATATTGCCTTTTTTATGTCACAAAAAAGTAAATAGAAATTTGTAAACCAAAATTATTTTAGTTATACTCAGAATACATAATTTGAGGCTATATTAGTGAATTTTGGGTAGTGAGCAGTGATCACTGGTGTATTGTCTACCTTTGATAAAGTCACCCAAAAGACTCTTTTCCATTACCTTAAGAAACTTTTCCTAGTTGTTAGAATAACTCATAAACTTGATGTAAAATCCACCTGCTCAGTGGTGTTGTAAAATTGAAGATTACCATAAAGGCAAATCAAGTGAGACGAGCTTGAGTACTTCCTTGGCTGAAAGACTTGCTGACGGGATGACTTTGTCTCTAGATGAATTTTTATTGCACTTTAGTATAGTTTTTCTTATAATCTTTCCCAGTGATTCAGCTGCATTTGTACCCTATGTGGACCACAGAAAAATTATGGGAAAGATGGAAGATATGGGAATTTTTGAAGAGTAGTAGTTGATTTGGTGTCATTTTAGGTTCTATCAGCATCAGAAGTAGGTAACTGGTGCTCTAGTCAGTACAATATAATGTCAGCTCAGAGTCACTCCCCATCTCCCACAACCCTTTGCATTACTGCACGGACCAGGACTTATAGTTTAACATTAAAAATGAGTGGTGATAGCAGGTGTCCTTGACTTGAACGTTTTTAATGTTTCACCTTAATTTTGATATTTATATCAGGTTACGTTAATTCACTTCCTTTCCAAGTTTACTAAGACTTTTTGTCATGGATTTATGTTGAATTTTATCAACACTTTTTTTCTTTTTTTTGGATATCTTTTGAGATGAGCATATAATTTTTCTTTTTCACAATGATAATTATATTAAATGATATTGTAATATTAGACTTATCTTACATTTTTGAAATTTGTAATATTAGTCAGTAGTAGAGTTTTCAACTCATATATCTATATATATTCAGTTTATATTCACAGCATGTTTGGCCTGTATTTCTGCAATTTGCTTATTGGGGTATAATTTCTAGATTAGACTTGCCTTATATAATGAGCTGAGTTTTTAATCTCTGAAATACGTTGTGTTATACTTAATCTTTTACTTTCAAACTCAAAGTAAAACCAGTTGGATTTGATACTTTGTTTTGTGGGAGATTTTAAAGTACTGATTCAATTTTTTTTATTGTTATAGGACTATTTAGGTTTTAAAAAATGCATCCTTATGTCAGTTTTAATAAATTTTTTAAAATGCATTTTTCCATTTCATCTAAGATTTCAATTATTGGCATAGTTCTTCCTAGTATTTTCTTATTACCTTTTTGAATCTGTTCGACATCTATAGATATGAATTTTTTTCAACCCTTAATATTATTTATTTGTGCTTACCTTTTATTTTTTTCTTATTGACATTGACAGAGATATGTCAATTTTACCTGTATTTTCAAAGAATAAACCTTCAGCTTTGGCAATCATTTCTTGTATATATGTTTTATGTTTCATTAATTCTGTTCTTACTTAATATAATTTCCTCTTTTACCTTCCTGGTGTCTATTTTGCTGTTCTTTGTAACATTTTTAGTTGAATACTTAATTTATTGATGTTCAACCTTTCTTCTTTTCTAATATGAGTATTTAAAACCATAAATTTCCTTCTAAGAGCCACTTCAACTAGATCTCACAAGTTTGGAGAAGTGTTTTAGTTATCATTAATATCTTAATATTTTCTAAGTTCTATGTTTTCATCTTTGAACCTTGGAGCTATTTAGGGGTATTTTTAAAATTCCAAATTTAAAAGTTATTCCACTCTCGGTTTCATCTGATTTTCTAACTTGCCTACACTGTGATCAGATAATGTGGTTTGTATGACACTAGTCATTTAGCAATTGTTGAGGCTTCCTTTATAGCCTATTATGTGGTCAATTTTTATAAATGTTCTGTGTTTATTTGAAAAAAATGTATTCAGCTGTTGAGTTTAATGATCTTATATTTGTTCATTAGTTCAAGTTTGTTAATTGGCTAAAATCGCCTTTATCCTTGATGTAGTCTTATTTTGTCTGCAATCTTTATTAATTTCTGGGAAAGGAATGTTAGATTATCTCACTATAGTGGTGGATTATTTTTACTTCCCTTTGGAATTCTGTCAGTTTCTTCTTCCTGTAGCTTGGAGCTCTCTTTTAGAGGTAGTGGTTTGGAACCTAAAAAAAAAATTGATACCTACTTAACAATGACAGTGATACACTTGAAAGATTATATTATATTTGGTTCAAAGTGAATTTAACATTAATTTGCTCCCAAGTAATTATCTTAGCATTTTTATAAGTGACTAAGAATATTGTACGCTGTTATTTTTATTTGGGAATTAAAATTTTCCTTCTAAATCAAAAGCTAGTGCTTATACATCCTCTAAGGGTCTCTAAGTTTATTCATATCATGAAATCCTCATAGCCTCTAGCACAGTGCTGGCTCTTTGATCTGTATCTTTAAAATACCAAAGGCTTCATTAACCATCTACTGACAGAAAGAGATAGTACACATTTCCTTGTTTGGTCATAGTAATGAAACTTTACCTGATTTGCCTCTGATTATTATATTTTGTTTCTCTAGATTTTCAACACATCATTATTTGAACCACCTCCTCCAGGATATGAAAATGTTTCAGATGTTGTTCCACCTTTCAGTGCCTTTTCTCCACAAGGAATGCCAGAGGTAAAAATGCATGCAATAAAATAGAAATAACAAAGAGAACTTCCTTATACATACAGGCAATAATTAAAGAGGTATTAAGGAGGTTTTTGATGTAATCCAAATTCACCTTTTTTTATATTTAAGAAATAGAATTTCTTAGTAATAAAAAGGAATACATGCTATTTTGTGTTCATAGTTTTTTTTAAGATAAAATTTACTACACTGAGATGGAGAAATCCAAAATGTACATTTATGGACTTTTGACAAATGCATACACCTGTGTAATGCAAACCCCATCAACATATAGAATACTACTATCACTTCAGAAAGTACTTTTGAGCCCCTTCTCAATCAACTCCACACACTCTCAAGGCAATCATTCTTCTGATTTTTTTTTGCCACCTTTGATTAGTTTTGCCTATACTAGAAATTCATATAGATAGAATTGATACCATGTAATCATTTGTGTCTATTTTCTTTCACTAAGCATAGGGTCTGTGAAATTCACATGTTTTGCATTTATCAGTAGATTGTTCCTTTTTATTGCCAAGTAATTTCCATTGTATGAAAATACTACATATCTTACTACCACTGTATAAGTTGGATTAAGTTTCAAAGAACTTGAATGAGAATTTGAAATTGTTGCCATTTTCAAGTGAAGAGTACGAATGTCCATTTTAGAAAATGTTACGTGGTTTACTCAATAAAGCAGTGTGGGGCTTCCCTGGTGGCACAGTGGTTGAGAGTCCGCCTGCTGATGCAGGGGACATGGGTTCCTGCCCCGGTCCAGGAAGATCCCACATGCCGCGGAGCGGCTGGGCCCGTGAGCCATGGCCACTGAGCCTGCGCGTCCGGAGCCTGTGCTCTGCAACGGGAGAGGCCACAACAGTGAGAGGCCCATGTACCAAAAAAAAAAAAAAAGAATAAAGCAGTGTGTATAACTATCATCTGAGATTTTACAGTAAATCCTCAGATTCTTGCATAGTACTTTGTTTTTTTATAAGAAAGTTAAATTTGAAACAGTTGAATATAATTTATTAATGTCTTTTAAAATGTTATATCTCCTACCGTAATATTTAACATTAAGTAGATTCAGTTTTGGACATATTGAGTTTGAGGTGCCTAGGATATATTCCAAGAAGTTGCTAATAGACAATTGGGCATATTGAAATATCACTCAATAGGGAGATAAGGGCTTGACTATCATCAGAAACATCCTAAGTAAAAAATTTACATTTAGAATTGAATTGACATTTAAAGTTCTATCTTCACCAATTAGTTAAAATTTATTGCAAGAATATAAGGATGATTTAATATTTGGCAATGCCATGTTTTTTAATAAGTAAAGTTAAAAAACACTATTTTTATTGTTTGCTAATGTTTTGAATATTTGATTAACTTATAATTTAAAAACTCTCACAAACTTAGAATAGAATATTTTCTATTGGTTGTATGAAATTTACTTCAAATGAGTAGTTAACATCATAGTTAAGGGAACAGTATTAGAAAAATTCTCCCTAAATATTTGCACATAAATAGAATGCTTATAATCACTATAATTATTTCATAATTGACATGACATAGAAATAAGTTATATAAAAATTGGGAATGAAGATATAGCATATTTTAAAACTCAGGTATCTTGAGGTCACCTAGACTTATTCCTCAAGGAATAATAATAATGGGTCCATGTAAGATCCCTAATTTAATTTCTTTCCTTTCATCTCTCATCCCTATTTTCAATCTCATTCCTCTTCTCCACTCCACTACACCCTGCCACTGACTCTAATGTATTTATACTTTTAGAAATGTATGTATTCTTACAAAAACATGGCCTTAATTTTGTGATAGGTGTATTTTAAATGTACGCAAATAATATTATACCTTAGGTCTTACTTGGTCTCTTACTGTTTTTCAATCAACTTTTTTTTTAATCTATTGCTTTATGTCAGAGTAGTTTGTTACTTTTCACAGTTGCATGTTATCCCATGTTATCATGCACACCACATGTAACTTATCCATTCTCTTAGTGGCAAACACGTGGTTTGCCTCTAAATTTAAATTACCACAAACAGTGTTGGAGTGAATATGCTCATGTATGGGCTCTCTGTGTAAACTAAACCAGGTATGGGATTGCTGGTTTGTAGGGAATACTTCATTTCACACTGTCAAGAGTGTAGCAGTTTACTGCTCCCTCCAATACTGTGTGAGTGTTCCTGTTTCCTCACATTTTCATCAATGGCTGAAGTTATGTAACTTTCTAAATTTTGCTCATCTAATTGTTTTGTTGTTTTAATTTATTTTGATTCACATTTTTTTATTACAAATAAGATTGTACATCTCCAAATATATTTATTAGCTATGCTGTGTTTTTGCTCTGTGAAATGATTAATTATAGTCTTCTTTTCCTGTTGAGTTTCTGGCCTTTTTCTTATTAACTTCAGAGGTTTCTTAAATATTTTAGTTATTCATCTCCTATTGGTTTAGATATTGCAAACAGCTTCTCCTAAGTTTTCATCTATATTTGTTCATGTTATTTATGTTGCTTTTTACTGAAAAGGATTCTTTAATTGTGATATTGTCCAGTGTTCTCTTTATGTTTTCACACTTTGGGTCTTTATTAATTTCCTCATTCATTATTTTTTTAAACATCTTTATTGAAGTATAATTGCTTTACAAGGTTGTGTTAGTTTCTGCTGTATAATAAAGTGAATCAGCTATATGTATACATATATCCCCATATCCCCTCCCTCTTGCACCTAACATAGGCAGAACACTCTATGACATAAATCACAGCAAGATCCTTTTTCACCCATATCCTAGAGAAATGGATATAAAGACAAAAATAAACAAATGAGACCTAATGAAACTTAAAAACTTTTGCACAGCAAAGGAAATTATAAACAATCATATAAAACACAGATTCTGATTCCCATCACCTGAGTTTCAGTAGGTCTTGGGTGAAGCCTGAGAGTTTGTTTCCAGCAAGTTGCTAGATATTGTTGATTCTGCTGGTTCAAGATCCATGGTTTGAGAACCACTGGTCTCACGTCCCAATTCTGTCTCTATTAACAAGAGCAGGAAGATGGAAGCTTAAAAGAAATGGAAAATTGTAGGCTAACAGTGCAAGATTGTATTTATTCCCAGTTATAGAACAATGGTACAGTGTAAATTTTACAAGAAGGTCATTGTCTGAAAATAAATATTTTTTTCTAACTAGCAGTGACAACTTGCATTTGTGAAGTGCCGAGAGGGCCTATCTGTCCACACTTGTTTTCATTTTCAAAGTTTACTGTCATTTTCAAACTAATATCTTCTCCAATCCCTTCTCCATCATAATTTGCTTTGTGAGGAGTGCAGATTTATTAAAAGATAGCCACAATTTACAGACATTTACAGAAGTCTTCTCAAAGTTGGTGATATTAAATATGAATAAATTTCAAGTAGAACATTTACACTAAAACAAAATTCACTGAAACCAAATTGGTTAATGGCTTTGTATTCACAGTAGTATAAGAGTGAGTTCCAGAGAAGACTAACAGTTATAAATCAGACATACAGTGCTATCATCAATAGTGCATTAATATTGCATTGGTCTTAGGAGGAAAAGTAATAGCTAAAACTAATCCTTTTACTGAAGCAAAGATTCAGATGTCACCTTCTCAATAGACTTTCTCTCTTTTTCGAAAATTGCACCCAACTGAGTACAGTACAAATTCCCTGTTTGCCTACTGTATTTAAACTTTTTTTTTTTGAATTTTTCTACAGAACTCATCACCTTTTAATATAATATACAATTTACTTAGTTATTAATTTTATTGTTTATTATCTTATCTCTCTGCTTTCCACATGAATGTAAGTTTCTTCAAGGACAGGGATTTGCTGTATCCCTAATTCCTAGAATGATATGCCCTCAACAGGTTTGTGGAATGAATCCTAAAATCAGCTTGGAAACAACCTTATGTCAATATGTTATAAATTTGTTGTGCACATGTTATGAGATGTAGTTAAAGAGGAAAATAATAACCAAAATAAAATGATAGGATATCAGAAATCGTGTAGGACAGGGACTTCAAACTCTAGGGTATGTGAAGACTTTCCAAAGGCAGACATAGGATCGTTTTAAATAAATCAGTTGCATCATCAATTTCTCAGTGGACTCTTCCATGGTATTGAGACCTAGCCCGTGGTGAGGTCCCGGTAGTACTCTGTCTCCACCTCCCTATTTATAGTTATTTTTATCTTATTTTATGAATGAGAGACATCACTCATTCATCCTAAAACAAGATGAAGAATATCTCTGAGTAGTAAAAACAATCTCTGGGGCTCCAAACAAAGAGACAATAGTGAAAGATTCTAATAGCTGGGTAACAAAGATTTGGCAAGTCAAATGGTTTATAGTTGAACAAAATTAAAGATGAGCCTAATTGAGTTTCCAGCTGGTATCATTAGAATTAACTTGGATAAAAGATCAGTGTGAGATTTAGGAGTTGTAACTTGGAAAGAGTTTAGATAATATAAGGAAATTCCATTTTTTATCATCCCCATCCTGAGGTTTCTCAGAACTTGTCTAAAAACAAGAAATGTAAATAAAACTGAGAGTGAGTCCTGACTCATTCTGGAAATAATTTATTCATCCGTAGATCCATGACCTAATGTTTTAACATCCCATAGCACTAAAAGTTGTATTTCAAGTAAAATTTTATGCTTAGGTATGTATTATTTATAAAAGTTTGTAATGATGTTGTTAGGCTCAATTGATACTACTAATAATTATAATAGTAAATTACTCTTGAAGAATTTTCTTAACATGTACAGCTTGTCATAGAAAATAAATATTTTTAAGCACTATACACACACACACACACACACACACACACACACACACACACATTCTTAATCAAGGCAAGTTTGGCAGTGATTAATAAAAGACTTGCAAATATACCCAGATTCTAGGTAACAGAAACTGAAATGGAATTTAGCATGCTAGATGGTTATTAAGGAATGTTCTCTTGGGATCAATATCTGTAGCAGGGAGGAGAAGGAAGCTGGAATAGGCAGAGGGAGAAGCTGCACCTCAGTGCTAGCTCAAGGACAGCCTCAGCTGACCCAATGGGCAGCTCTGGAGTCAGAATAGCCTTTCAAGATTGTCCTGGGCTGGACAAAGATGTCCAGGTATTCATATTCCCACATCGATCAGTCATTGAACATGTGCATCCTAAGAAGGGGCATGACCTTGAACAAGGTGGCTGTCTGTAGCTGATCGTAAGCAAGGGGCTGACTCCTGAAGGCTGCCTGCAGAGAGCCTGCCCTGCAGCAGGAGCAAGAACATCTTCAGTGAAGGGGAATCGACACCAACGCACTGGTGTCCAGCACAAATACATTTTACTTTAGAGTAAAATGCTTTAGGGAAACGGGCAAATACAACTTCAAGGAGAAAAAGCGATGATAAAATTCTGACTGAAGAGTGTGGTTTTAAAGTGGATGATATTGAATAAAAAATCATTACAATATTTAAATTCCTTTGGATATAAATAAAAAGTGAGGCAAGACTACTTCTGAAAATGTTAATATTTATAATGTGCTGGAAATTGCATTGTTCACCACAACTTAAAGACATGCCAAAAAATTTCAGATGTCAACTTAAAAATAAAGGTGGGGGGCTTCCCTGGTGATGCAGTGGTTGAGAGTCCGCCTGCCAATGCAGGGGACACGGGTTCGTGCCCTGGTTCGGGAAGATCCCACATGCCGCGGAGCGGCTGGGCCCGTGAGCCATGGCCGCTGAGCCTGAGCGTCCGGAGCCTGTGCTGTGCAACGGGAGAGGCCACAGCAGTGAGAGGCCCACATACCACAAAAAAATAAAAATAAAAAAATAAAAAAATAAAAAAAATAAAGGAGGGGGAGGACCTTCAAGATGGTGGAGGAGTAAGATGTGGAGATCACCTTTCTCCCCACAAATATATCAAAAATACATCTACATATGGAACAACTCCTACAGAACACCTACTGAATGCTTGCAGAAGACCTGACTTCCCAAAAAGCAAGAAATTCCCCATGTACCTGGGTAGGGCAAAAGAAAAAAGAAAAAAACAGAGACAAAAGAATAGGCATGGGACCTGCACCACTGGGAGGGAGCTGTGAAGGAGGAAAAGTTTCCACACACTAGGAAGCCCCTTCACTGGTGGAGACGGGGGTGGGCAGGGGGCGGGAAGCTTCGGAGCCATGGAGGAGAGCACAGCAACAGAGCTGCAGAGGGCAAAGTGGAGAGATTCCCGAACAGAGGATCGGTGCCGACCAGCACTCACCAGGCTGAGAGGCCTGTCTGCTCACCTGCCAGGGCAGGTGGGGCTGGGAGCTGAGGCTCGGCCTTCGGAGGTCAGACCCCAGGGAGAGGACTGGGGTTGGCTACATGAACACAGCCTGAAAGGGGCTAATGCGCCACAGCTAGCTGGGAGGGAGTCCGGGAAAAAGTTTGGAACTGCCAAAGAGTCAAAAGACCTCAGGGTGTGCAAGGAGAGGGGATTCACAGCACCGCCTAAATGAGTTCCAGAGACGGGCGCAAGCCTAGGACACCAGAGACAAGCATGAAATGCTAAGGCTGCTACTGCAGCCACCAAGAATACTGTGTGTCAAAAACAGAAATACAGATCAATGGAACAGGATAGAAAGCCCAGAGATAAACCCACACACATATGGACAACTTATCTTTGATAAAGGAGGCAGGAATATACAGTGGAGAAAAGACAGCCTCTTCAATAAGTGGTGCTGGGAAAACTGGACAGCTACATTTAAAAGAATGAAATTAGAACACTCCCTAACACCATACACAAAAATAAACTCAAAATGGATTAAAGACCTAAATGTAAGGCCAGACACTATCAAACTCTTAGATGTTGAGGAAAACATAGGCAGAAAACTATGACATAAATCACAGCAAGATTCTTTTTGACCCACCTCCTAGAGAAATGGAAATAAAAACAAAAATAAACAAATGGGACCTATGAAACTTAAAAGCTTTTGCACAGCAAAGGAAACCATAAACAAGACCAAAGACAACCCTCAGAATGGGAAAAATATTTGCAAATGAAGCAACTGACAAAGAATTAATCTCCAAAATTTACAAGCAGCTCATGCAACTTAATAACAAAAAAACAAAAACCCAATCCAAAAATGGGCAGAAGACCTAAGTAGACATTTCTCCAAAGAAGGTATACAGATTGCCAACAAACACATGAAAGAATGCTCAACATCATTAATCATTAGAGAAGTGCAAATCAAAACTACAATGAGATATCATCTCACACTGGTCAGAATGGCCATCATCAAAAAATCTAGAAACAATAAATGCTGGAGAGGGTGTGGAGAAAAGGGAACCCTCTTGCACTGTTGGTGGGAATGCAAATTGATACAGCCACTATGAAGAACAGTGTGGACATTCCTTAAAAAACTAAAAATAGACCTACCATATGACCCAGCAATCCAACTACTGGGCATATACCCTGAGAAAACCATAATTCAAAAATAGTCATGTACCAAAATGTTCATTGCAGCTCTATTTACAATATCCAGGACATGGAAGAAACCTAAGTGTCCATCAATAGTTGAATGGATAAAGAAGATGTGGCACATATATACAATGGAATATTACTCAGCCGTAATAAGAAACGAAACTGAGTTATTTGTAGTGAGGTAGATGGACCTAGAGTCTGTCATACAGAGTGAAGTAAGTCAGAAAGAGAAAAACAAATACCGTATGCTAACACATATATATGGAATCTAACAAAGAAAATAAAAAGGTCATGAAGAACCTAGGGGTAAGATGGGAATAAAGACACAGACCTACTAGAGGATGGACTTGAGGGTATGGGGAGGGAGAAGGGTAAGCTGTGACAAAATGAGAGTGGCATGGACATATATACACTACCAAGAGTAAAAAAGATAGCTAGTGGGAAACAGCCACATAGCATAGGGAGATCAGCTTGGTAGTTTGTGACCACCTATAGGGATGGGATAGGGAGGGTGGGAGGGATGAAGATGCAAGAGGGAAGAGATATGGGAACATATGTATATGTATAACTGATTCACTTTGTTATCAAGCTGAAACTAATACACCATTGTAAAGCAATTATACTCCAATAAAGATGTTAAAAAAAAAAAAAGAATCCTGTGTGCGAGCACAGGTCACTATCCACACCTCCCCTCCCAGGAGCCAGTGCAGCCCGTCACTGCCAGGGGCCTGTGACCCAGGGACAACTTCCCCGCGAGAGCACACGATGCCCTCAAGCTGTTGCAATGTCATGCTGGCCTCTGCCATTGCAGGCTCGCCTCACGTTCTGTACCCCTCTGGCCTGAGTGAGCCAGAGCCCCCATATCAGCCGCTACTTTAACCCCCTCCTGTCTGGGTGAAGAACAGACACCAGAGGGTGACCTACATGCAGATGCGGGGTCAAAACCAAAGCTGAATCCCAGGAGCTATGTGAACAAAGAAGAGAAGGGGAAATCTCTCTGTGCAGCCTCAGGAGCAGTGGATTAAATCTCCATAATCAATTTGATGTGCCCTGCATCTGTGGAATAACTCAATAGACAATGAATCATCCCAAAACTGAGGCAGTGGACTTTGGGAGCAACTGTAGACTTGGGGTTTGCTTTCTGCATCTAATTTGTTTCTAGTTTTATGTTTATCATAGTTTAGTATTTAGAGCTTATTATCATAGGTAGCTTTGTTTATTGATTTGGTTGCTCTTTTCCTTTTTTAAATATATATATATATATATATATATATATAGTTTGTTTCTTTGTTTTCCTTTTTCTTTTTGTGAGTTTGTATCTGTATGCTTCTTTCTGTGATATTGTCTGTATAGGTTTGCTTTTACCATTTGTCCTAGTGTTCTGTCTGTCCATTTTTTTTCCTTTAGTATAGTTTTTAGCACTTGTTATCATTGATGGATGTGTTTATTGGTTTGGTTGCTCTTTTTTTTAATTTCTTTTTAATTTTAATAATTAATTTTAATTTTTTTATTTTAATAACTTTATTTTATTCTTTTCTTTTCTTTTTTTCTTTCCTCCCTTTTCTTCTGAGCTGTGTGGCTGACAGTGTCTTGGTGCTCTGTCTAGGTGTTAGGCCTGAGCCTCTTGAGGTGGGAGAGCTGAATTCAGGACATTGGCCCACCAGAGACCTCCCAGCCCCTTGTAATATTAATTGACGAGAACTTTCCCAGAGATCTCCATCTCAACACTAGGACCCAGCTCCACTCAACGACCAGCAAGCTCCATTGCTGGACACCCCATGCCAAACAACTAGCAAGACAGGAACACAACCCCATCCATTAACAGAGAGGCTGCCTAAAATCATACTAAGTTCACAGACACCCCAAAACACACCACCAGATGCAGTCCTGCCCACCAGAAAGACAAGATCCAGCTTCACCCACCAGAACACAGGCCGCAATTTCCTCCATCAGGAAGCCTACACAACCCACTGAACCAACATTACCCACTGGAGGCAGACACCCAAAACAATGGGAACTATGAACCTACAGCCTGAGAAAAGGAGACCTTAAACACAGTAAGTTAAGCAAAATGAGAAAACAGAAAAATACACAGCAGATGAAGGAGCAAGGTTAAAACCCACCAGGCCAAAAAATGAAGAGGAAATAGACAGTCTACCTGAAAAAGAATTCAGAGTAATGATAGTAAAGATGATCCAAAACCATGGAAATAGAATGGAGAAAATACAAGAAACATTTAACAAGGACCTAAAAGAACTAAAGAACAAACAAACAATGATGAACGATACAATAAATGAAATTAAAAATTCTCTAGAGGAAACAATAGCAGAATAAATGAGGCTGAAGAATGGAAAAGTGACCTGGAAGATAAAATAGTGAAAGAAACTACCACAGAGCAGAAAAAAAGATAAAAGGAATAAAAAGAATTAAGGACAGTCTCAGAGACCTCTGGGACAGCATTAAACGCATGAACATTCAAATTATAGGGGTCCTAGAAGAAGAAGAGAAAAAGAAAGGGACTGCAAAAATATTGGAAGAGATTATAGTTAAAAACTTCCCTTATACGGGAAAGGAAATAGTCAATCAAGACCAGGAAGTGCAGAGAGCCCCATACAGTATAAATCCAAGGAGAAACATGCCAGGACACATATTAATCATACTATCAAAAATTAAATACAAAGAAAAAATATTAAAAGCACCAAGAGAAAAGCAACAAATATCATACAAGGGAATCCCCATAAGGTTAACAGCTGATTTTTCAGCAGAAATTCTGAAAGCCAGAAGGGACTGGCAGAACATATTGAAAGTGATGAAAGGGAGAAACGTACAACCAAGATTACTCTACCCAGCAATGATCTCATTCATATTTGACAGAGAAATTAAAACCTTTACAGACAACAAAAACTAAGAGAATTCAGCAACACCAAACCAGCTTTACAGCAGATGCTAAAGGAACTTCTCTAGGCAGAAATACAAGAGAAGGAAAAGACCTACAGTAATAAACACAAAACAATTAAGAAAATGATAATACAAACATACATATTGATAATTACCTTAAATGTAAATGGACTAAATGCTCGAACCAAAACACATAGACTGGCTGAATGGGTACAAAAACCAGACCCATATGTATGCTGTCTACAAGAGACCCACTTCAGACCTAGGCACACATACAGACTGAAAGTGAGGGGTTGGAAAAAGATATTCCATGCAAAAGGAAATCAAAAGAAAGCTGGAGTTGCAATTCTCATATCAGAAAAAATAGACTTTAAAATAAAGACTGTTACAAGAGACAAAGAAGGACACTACATAATGACCAAGGGATCAATCCAAAAAGATATTACAATTGTAAATATTTATGCACTGAACATAGGAGCAGTTCAATACATAAGGCAAATGCTAACAGCCATAAAAGGGGAAATCAACAGTAACACAGTAATAGTAAGGGACTTTAACACCCCACATTCACCAATGGACAGATCATCCAAAATGAAAATAAATAAGGAAACACAAACTTTAAATGACACATTAAACAAGATGGACTTAATTGATATTTATAGGACATTCCATCCAAAAACAATGAAATACACTTTCTTCTCAAGTGCTCATGGAACATTCTCCAGGATAGATCACATCTTGGGTCACAAATCAAGCCTCAGTAAATTTAAGAAAATTGAAATCATATCAAGCATCTTTTCTGACCACAACGCTATGGTATTAGAAATAAAGTACAGGGAAAGAAATGTAAAAAACACAAACACTTGGAGGATAAACAATATGTTGCTAAATAACCAAGACATCACTGAAGAAATCAAAGAGGAAATCAAAAAACACCTAGAGGCAAATGACAATGAAAACACAATGATCCAAAATCTATGGGATGCAGCAAAAGCAGTTCTAAGAGGGAAGTTTATAGCAATACAATGCTACCTCAAGAAACAAGAAACATCTCAAATAAACAACCTAAACTTACACCTAAAGAAATTAGAGAAAGAAGAACCAAAAAACCCCAGAGTTATCAGAAGGAAAGAAATCATAAAGATCAGATCAGAAATAAGTGAAAAAGAAATGAAGGAAACAATAGCAAAGAGCAATAAAACTAAAAGCTGGTTCTTTGAGAAGATAAACAAAATTGATGAACCATTAGCCAGACTCATCAGAAAAAAAAGGGAAAAGGGTCAAATCAATAGAATTAGAAATGAAAAGGAGAAGTAAGAACTGACACTGCAGAAATACAAAGGATCATGGGAGATTACTACAAGCAACTCTGCCAATATAATGGACAACCTGGAAGAAATAGACAAATTGTTAGAAAAGCACAACCTTCTGAGACTGAACTAGGAAGAAATACAAAATATCAACAGACCAATCACAAGCACTGAAATTGAAACTGATTAAAAATCTTCCAACAAACAAAAGCCCAGGATCAGATGGCTTCACAGGCGAAGTCTATCATTTAGAGAAGAGCTAACACCTATCCTTCTCAAACTCTTACATAATATAGCAGAGGGAGGAACACTCCCAAACTCATTCTATGAGGCCACAGCCACCTGATACAAAAACCAAAGATGTCACAAAAAAAGAAAAGTACAGGCCAATATCACTGATGAACATAGATGCAAACCTGCTCAACAAAATACTAGCAAACAGAATCCAACAGCACATTTAAAGGATCATACACCATGATCAAGTGGGGTTTATCCCAGGAGTGCAAGGATTCTTCAATGTATGCAAATCAATCAATGTGATAAACCATATTAACAAATTGAAGGAGACAAACCATATGATCATCTTGATAGATGCAGAAAAATCTTTGGAAAAAATTCAACACCCATTTATGATAAAAACCCTCCAGAAAGTGGGCATAGAGAGAACTTATCTTAACATAATAAAGGCCATATATGACAAATCCACAGCCAACATTGTTCTCAATGTTGGTGGAAAACTGAAACCATTTCCACTAAGATCGGGAACAAGACAAGTTTGCCCTCTCTCACCACTATTATTCAACATAGTTTTGGAAGTTTTAGCCACAGCAACCATAGAAGAAAAAGAAATAAAACGAATCCAAATCAGAAAAGCAAAAGTAAAACTGTCACTGATTGCACATGACATGATACTATACATAGAGACTCCTAAAGATGCTACCAGAAAACTACTGGAGCTAATCAATGAATTTGGTAAAGTAGCAGGATACAAAATTAATGCACAAAAATTTCTTGCATTCCTATACACTAATGATGAAAAATTTGAAAGAGAAATTAAGGAAACACTCCCATTTACCATTGCAATAAAAGCATAAAATACCTAGGAATCAATCTACCTCAGGAGACAAAAGACCTGTATGCAGAAAACTATAAGACACAGATGAAAGAAGTTACAAATGACACAAACAGATGGAGAGGTATACCATGTTCTTGGATTGGAACAATCAACATTGTGAATGAAAATGACTCTACTACCCAAAGCAATCTACAGATTCAATGCAATGCCTATCAAACTACCAATGGCATTTTTCATGGAACTAGAACACAAGATTTCACAATTTGTATGGAAACACAAAAGACCCCGAATAGCCAAAGCAATCTTGAGAAAGAAAAAGAGAGCTGGAGGAATCAGGCTCCCTGACTTCAGACTATACTACAAAGCTACAGTAATCAAGACAGTATGGTACTGGCACAAAAACAGAAATATAGATCAATGGAGCAGGATAGAAAGCCCAGAGATAAACCCATGTATCTATGGTTACCTTATCTTTGATAAAGGAGGCAAGAATATACAATGGAGAAAAGACAGCCTCTTCAATAAGTGGTGCTGGGAAAACTGGACAGCCACATGTAAAAGAATGAAATTGGAAAACTCCCTAACACCATACACAAAAAAACCCCTCAAAATGGATTAAAGAACTAAATGTAAGGCCAGACAGTATAAAACTCTCAGAGGAAAACATAGGCAGAACACTCTATGACATAAATCACAGCAAGATCACAGCAAGATCCCTTTTGACCCACCTCCTAGAGAAAGGGAAATAAAAACAAAAATAAACAAATGGGACCTAATGAAGCTTAAAAGATTTTGCACAGCAAGGAAACCATAAACAAGACAAAAAGACAACTCTCAGAATGGGAGAAAATATTTGCAAATGAAGCAACTGACACAGGATTAGTCTCCAAAATATACAAGAAGCTCATGCAGCTCAATATCAAAAATCAAGCAACCCAATCCAAAAATGGGTAGAAGACTAAACAGACATTTCTTCAGAGAGGATATACAGATTGCCCACAAAGACATGAAAGGATGCTCAACATCACTAATCATTAGAGAAATGCAAATCAAAAGTACAATTTGGTATTACCTCATACCAGTCAGAATGGCCATCATCAAAAATTCTACAAACAATAAATGCTGGAGAGGGTGTAGAGGAAAGGGAACTCTCTTGCACTGTTGGTGGGAATGTAAATTGATACAGCCACTATGGAGGTTCCTTAAAAAATTTTAAAAGAACTACCATACATACGACCCAGCAATCTCACTACTGGGCATATATACCCTGAGAAAACCATAATTCAAAAATAGACATGTATCACAATGTTCACTGCAGCACTGTTTATAATAGCCAGGACATGGAAGCAAACTAAGTGTCCATCATCAGATGAATGGGTGAAGAAGATGTGGCACATATATACAATATAATATTAGCCATAAAAAGAAATGAAATTGAGTTATTTGTAGTGAGGTGGATGGACCTAGAATCTGTCATACAGAGTGAAGTCAGAAAGAGAAAAACAAATACTGTATGCTAACACATATATATGGAATCTAAAAATTTTTTTAAAAGTGGTTTTGAAGAACCTAGGGGTAGGATAGGAATAAAGACAAAGATGTAGAGAATGGACTTGAGGACACAGGGAGGGGGAAGGGTAACCTGGGACGACGTGAGAGAGTGGCATGGACATATACACACTACCAAAGGTAAAACAGATGGCTAGTGGGAAGCAGCCGCATAGCACAGGGAGATCAGCTCAGTGCTTTGTGACCACCTAGAGGGTTGGGATAGGGAGGGTGGTAGGGAGATGCAAGAGGGAGGGGATATGGGGATATATGTATACCTATAGCTGATTCGCTTTGTTATACAGCAGAAACTAACACACCATTGTAAAGCAATTATACTACAATAAAGATGTTTTAAAAAATCCGAATTATAAAAAATAAAGGAGGGATACATTTCTCTTCAAAAATAATCTAGGGAGTAGGTGAGCAGAAAAAATGTGTGAAGAACACTGCTCTAATCTAACAGGCCATTTTACAAATGATAATCTTGATACTCCGAGATGGTAGCATACTCGCACCTAATCCTGAAGCCAGACCCGTAAAGCAGTATTACCTGACATTTCTTTTTTACCTGGTGGTGTGAAGACCCATTGTGAATATACTTCAAAGAGAATACAGCTCTCATCTAGGGCTTTTTCACCTCGGATATCTGACCTCTGCCAAATTGCAGTGTGTATATTTATGTGTATTTTCCTGACGAACACTTCTATAGTTTTATGGTCACTTTACAGGAGACATCAACATAAACAGAACTTAATAGTTAACTCATAAGTCTCTACCCAGGTAATTGCCTTCTTAATTCAAGTTCATTTCTCTGTTGAATCTCTTACCTGAGGCTCATGCTTTTCTGACCCTCTTGCATACTCTTGTCTCTTACCTCTTTCAAAGATGTGAAACAGTCTTCACGCAGAAAAACCTCTTTTATTAAATCTTACTTGTAGTAAGTCATCCATGATCTCAACAGGGTGACCTAGTCTATGTTAACTACGCACGAACTGAAGACTTCTTTAAACTAGAGCGGGACATGAAAATTAATTGCTCTGGGAAGATTCTGATTGCCAGATATGGGAAAATTTTCAGAGGAAATAAGGTAAAAAATAATCTTTTTTTCTTTTCCACAAAAATAAAAAGTTATATTGTATCTTACATGGGTAGAACCACATCCTTAAAACTTTTGGAGGACTGTGATCTTCTCATACTCTGTACCAGCCCACCTAATAGGGAAGATACATTTTCTAGCTTATATACAGGGGTTTTAAACTGGGTCATTTGAATTCGGCCAGGGTAGAAGTTCAGGGAAACAGAACAGGTTTTTTCCATACCTACACATTATGCCTGTGGTCTACAAAGAAGCATGCATTTGATTTGTTGTTAACCTTCAGTATCTTTGTTTTAAATGTTACCTTTGAAAATATTTACTAAATTAAATTTTAGTATTCTTATTATAGGTAATGAGAGAAACCAATTTATACACAGCAGTTTTGAAAGTTACTATCACTTAATTTGGCTTGATTTGCTAATATTTTTTCCTTTTTTGTGGGAAACTAAATTTCAGAAATATTCCCTCTCAACCATAGAAGAAATGGGAGGCTAGTCTGTGGAGTCTACTTGCTTATTGTGCTTCTAGACTAGAGGAAGGAAGTAGCACATACTCACTACCACTAATATGTACATTTTAAAAATCTGCTGCTCTGAGGGCTGATTCAGCCCTGGAAACTCATTTTTAGAGCTTGCAGTAGGAAAAAGAAAAAGCCAACTCTCTGTGAGATGTCCCTTGTTTTGAGTCTAAGGATAAAAGATTGAAGATAAAGTTTAGCTACTTATTTAAGAGTAATTTTGAGTTACCAACCTAAAATATGAAAGACTGTCTATTCCAGGTTAAAAATGCCCAGCTGGCTGGGGCCAAAGGGATCATTTTGTACTCAGATCCTGCTGATTACTTTGCTCCCGGGGTGGAGTCCTATCCAGGTGGTTGGAATCTTCCTGGAGGTGGTGTTCAGCGTGGAAATATCTTAAATCTTAATGGTGCAGGGGACCCTCTCACACCTGGCTACCCAGCAAATGGTGAGTGACCAGGCCTTAATCATCACAAAAACCTTAACATTGTAAAGTGATTTTACCAAAGGATTTCCTTTGACACATGGATAAAGTATGTCTTTTTCTCGTTCTCTTTGTGTCTAAGAATAAAGGAATTTGAACTCAGAAAATTGTTGGTTCGGGTCCCTTATCCCTTATTTGGAATCCTCGGGTCTGATAGGTTTTGAAATGCAGACATTTTCAGATATTTAAAAGTAATATGGTGCATATACCATTTCTTGCATAACATTCACATAGGAGGCTGGAACATAAAATGGGAAGCAAGCATGTAAATATTTTTGCAGTAAAATGTATGAATAATCATATTAAGCAGAGGAATGTAAGTAATATAGTCTGTCTATTCAAGTCAGATCTTGCTTCCAAATTAGTTTACATCAGATCATGTTTTGTTGACAAGTAAATTCCCCCCAATTAATGGATTTCACAGTTTTTAAAATTTCTAGTTGTAGATAAGGGACAGTAGAACGAAAGAAGTTCTATAAATCCCTGAAATGACATTTAGAATTTAGAGCCTAGAAAATGCTTATTGTATCATTGCTGTATAAAGATAATAGTGATCACTTTCAAGGAGTATTTCCTAAATGCTAGCTCTTACATGCCTTAACAACCCTATAAGCTTTGTTATGTTATTATCTCTACTTGATAGAGGAGGGAAGCGAGACTAGAAGTAAGCAAACTCACACACTAAATGAGGAGTGGGGACCATCACACCACTATCACACCACTAAATGAGGAGTGGGGATTCAAATTCAGATGGTCTGGCTCCGGAGTCCACATGTTTGTCTTATGCTGAAATGCTCTGCTGTAAAACAGTAGATCATTAACAAAGGGAGCTAATTTATTTTGAATGTACTCAGCTAGTTGATGACATTTACAAAAATCTGTGATCACTTAATTTGTGTGGTTTAAAACTAACTAAGGTGTACCTTGGATAAAATAGGTTACCAAATGCCATAGGTTACCAAGTATCCATGGCATTTCCATATTTATATTTCATCTGGTTTTTCTATCAAATTGTAAACTCCTTTAAAGTTTATGCATTTTGGCTTCGTAAATCTTGGAATATAGTACATTATCATAGATTTTTGTAAAGCAATACATATTATCCTATAGTAAAATCACTTAAGTCTACCTGAACTTTACTTACTTAGCCTTTTTATTCCCAAGCTTTGAAAAATGCAACTTCTCCCAAGCTCTGTTGGTTATATAAAGTTAAAATTGTACCTCCTGCTGATGCAGGGGACACGGGTTCGTGCCCCGGTCCGGGAAGATCCCACATGCCGTGGAGGGGCTGGGCCCGTGAGCCATGGCCGCTGAGCCTGCACGTCCGGAGCCTGTGCTCCGCAACGGGAGAGGCCACAGCAGTGAGAGGCCCGCATACCACACACACAAAAAAAACATGTGAACATAAAATAAGATTAACTGGACTATTTCTGTTTATTATCCTCAAATTTAAAAGATGACATTGTAGAAAGAAAAATCATGTTATCCCTGTGAGGCTTGCATTTGTTGAATTCCCTTTTGTGCCCTATTTTTTTCTTTTCCTTTTAATTTTAGTTTTTATTATGGAATAGTTCTAACATACAAAAAAATAGAGAAAATTGTCACCACTTTGTCAATCTTATTTTATCTCTTCGTCTTTCCTTTTGCATTATTACCCTAAAGAATTTTAAAACAAATCCCATGCAACATATTATTATGTCATTTTACTATAAAAAGAATAGCTTTTGCAATCCCCTAAAGCTCTTATAATTTAAAACTTTGAAGAAAAAAATGGAAAAATAGCTCTTATTTTTCTTAAATCTGAAGAAATGACAGAAAATGTGTTTTTATTTTGAGGTAGAGTTTACATGTAACAAAACGCACAGGTCTTGAGTTAATTCAATAATTTTTTTAAATTACATGTATTTATATCACTCAAAATAAGATATAGGACATTTCTATGACTCCAGAAAGTTCTCTGTTGCCCCTTTCTGGTCAATTTTTACCATATTCCCCTAGAAGCAACCACTTTCTGATATCTGTCATCATTGATTAGTTTGGTTTTGAACTTCATATAAATGGAATCAGATAGTAACTATTCTTTTGTGTGCTGGTGTAAAATCAAATAACAGTCAAGCTAAGAAGAAAGAAAAGAGAATTTTATTTGAGTCAAACTGAGGATTATAACCCAGGGAACAGATTTGCAGAAGCTGTGAGAACTGTTTCATTGGTCAGGAGTTAGAGATGCAATTTTATACATTTCTGAGACAAAGAATTTCTGTGTTGTATTGACAGGTTAGCATTCTACATAAAGTTGATCAAAGATGTTTTGGTCAATACAACTCCCTGTATGGGATGAAAAAGATACTAAAATAACCTGAAAATTGTCTGAATAAAGCAACCATTTTTCTTAAAGGTGATTACATCCTCCTGTTTGAGGAGGTCTGGTTAATGTACAATACAGATGCACACTGAACATTGGGAAAGGCCTACCACAAAGCGGGCATATTATTTTTTTCCTTTCTTAGTTTGATTTCCCGGTCATAGAAAAATTTATGATTTTCCCTCATCATTTGCCTTGCTGCTCTCACTCAGTACAACGATTAGAGATTACTCATGTTATTGTGTGTGTTAATAGTTTCTTCCCTTTACTTGCTGAGTAGAATTCTATTATGGGACTGTTCTACAAATTGCTTATTCATTCTCCTATTTACAAACAGCTGGACTGTGTCCCATATGGGCTACCTAGATTCAGCTGCTATGAGCAATTTTGTGCAGGTCTTTTTGTGGGCATATGTTTCCATCTTTCTTGGGTAAATACCTAGGAGTGTAATTGTTCTGCCATAGGGCATAATTCTGCATAACATTATTTTTCAAAGAAGTTATTTAAAGTGACTCTCTAATTATACACTCTTACAAGAATGTATGAGAGTTTCAGTTGCTCCACATTTTCGCTAACATTTGAAACTGTCTTTCTAATTGTAACAGTTCTAGTAGATGCAATTTAAGAATGTGTTTAATCTGATTTACAGAGAACATTTTGAAAGGGACTCCATTTTTATTAGAAGTATGTTCAACTTTTTTTTCAGAATATGCTTATAGATGTGAAATCGCAGAGGCTGTTGGTCTTCCAAGTATTCCTGTTCATCCAATTGGGTACTATGATGCACAGAAGCTCCTAGAGTAAGTTTGTAAGAAACAAACCGATGGCTATTTGGGTAATTCTCTTTACTGGCAATCTTCAACTTTCATGCTTTTATCTCCATTATTTGATACTGAAGTTTTCTGTGCTCAATTTTTACCATACCCCCCTAGAAGCAACCACTTTCTGATATCTATCATCATTGATTAGTTTGGTTTTGAACTTGATATAAATGGAATCAGATAGTGTCTATTCTTTTGTGTGTTGGCAGAAAATCAAATAAGCATACAATTTTATCACCATTTTATAGAACAGTGGTTCTAACCTGGGATTTGCTTTAAATACTGGTATCCAGTGTGTGACAGCCATGAAAGTGAGTCTTTCAGATCATCAACTGTGGGGAGTGTCATTGATAAGGTGCTCCACTGTGTTTTGAAATCCATCACCCTGTTTGTATCAAGGCCATGCTTCCCATAGATGCTCCCAGTCAGTAACTAAATGCAGCAAGGGTACTAAATGAGGCCCATTACTGGGAGGCATGGGACTCCTCTGATGGGAGACTCTGGCTCAGGACTCCCTGACAGCCTTGCTATCAAGGGATTCTGCCACCAGCATTCTTCTTTCTTCTCTTTCTCTTTTACCCCATTTCTGACCTGCATTGCAGTCTGATGGCTTTCTCAGCCTCTCTTAGCTCCCTTGCTATTTCCTTCACACGCCTTTCCCCTAATAAATCTCTTACTTATTGAAACCTCTTATTGTCTACTTCTTGGTGGACCTGGAATAATGCCCTTTGAAAGCATCTTCCATGGATTTTCATCTTTATCCATTCCACTTCTTCCTCTGCTTTCACTATTGAAGCTTCTCCAAAGTTGTTATTGTTTAACCTGACATTGGAGCTCTTTCCTCTTTCTTGTCCTGCTTTCTCTCATCTGCATGTCCCTTCTTCTCCATTATCCTTGAGGAGGGGAGAGAGCACTGACTTCTCTGAAAGTAGAATCACTGGAGACCAAAGCATCTGGCCAGTTAGTCCCTTTTCTTCTTTGAGTTTAAGGCATTCTTAATCATTTTATTCTAGAATGTATAAGAAAACTTATTTATGACCTAGTTCAGTGCCCTCATTTTTACAGGTGAGGAGGCTGTCATCAGAGAATTGGAGGTGTCTGTCCAATTTAAGGGCAGATTAAGGAATAGCAAGCACCCTGGTCTTTTTTTCTTTTGAGCTCTTAGCTTTACCACATGGGTTAAGATTCAGGATGGGGCACAACTTTTGAGGGCACCACGGACTATGTGTTTGTGTAAATATAAAGTCTAAATATTCATTATATTTAAAAGATGAACGTGATTGTAGCTTTACCTGTGATAGTGGAAAATTGTAAACAACACAAATCTTCAATAATTGATAAGTAGTTAAATATATTACTGTCTATGACAGTACATGAAGCCATTAAAATATATGTTGTACAAGAGTATTTAACAATGTGGGTACATGCTTATGCTATACTATTAAATAGAAAAAGTAGATTTCAAATATATATATATATATATATGTATAATCCCTAAATTATATGTTTTAAAAAGTGAACCTGTATTATCTTTGTAGTTAGAAAAAGAGTGCATGGAAGGAAAGAAGGAAGGATTATACAGAATTGGACGTGAGGTTTATTTAGCCATGTCTACCATTTGACTGCTCTGGTAAACTAGTTGAATTTGGCTATGCCCTAACTGGGTAGTAGAATTATTAATACTTGATCAAAAAAATTACCAAATGTATTTAAGTCAGCTTTAGTAAGTCATTTTGTAAATGCAGTCATCATTAAATCACATAAATTCTATGGAAGTATATTTTGCATTCAAAACACCATGATTAAAAATGAATTTTGGTAGTACAGAAATGTATTAAAAATGTATTTGGAAGGAGAAGATGATCTGTGTATACTAAAAGCAATAAGATAATTTCTGTTTTACCATCCATACCTTCTAAGGTATAGTGAAATGTTCTAGACTGGAATTTAGTCATAAAACATTTTAAGAACATGTAATTTGTTTATGAATTTAATTGGGAGTATTTACTCCCTCTGCATAATTATCTAGGGAGTGTGCTACATATCCATTATAGTCAGTTCTCATATTCCCACAAACGGTTAGCAGTGTCACATTATGTATTAATTAGAATAGACAGTATTTTACAAATTGGATATATCATAAAATGAAAGTTTCTTAACAAGTATTTGAGAAGAAGAGGAGAGACATAAAGTTATATAATGGCCCAGGTATGCCGACAACTTTAATAAAAAGTTGATGAAATGTGAATTATAGAAAAAAGAAAATTGTGTTTACCTAGGTGGGAGAAAAGGGGAACAGGGTGTGTGTTCTTTCTTATTCTTTTTTGCATCTGTACTGAAGGGAATGTGGTTACATGGTTTCTTTTTGTCTCCCTGAGTAACTATCAGGATTATAATGACAGCAACGACAATAATAATAAAGACAATGATAATAGCATCTAACATGCATAGAGTGCTAATTATATTCTAGCACTTACTTTTTGCTAAATGATTACATACTGTTTATCAATTAGCCCATAAAACAACTACATGTGTTAGTATTGTGATAACTAATTTTACAAATAAAGAAATCAAAGTTCAGAGAGTATGTGATAGATCTGGGACCCAAATTCATGTCTGATGTAAAAGACAGCTTTGTTGAGCATCACTTATTCTCTATTCAACAGCACAAGCATTTAGGAGGCATCTCTTTGTCAAGACACTGTCTCATTCTTGTGTCTCTGCTCAGAAGACTTTTAATGGCTTCCTACAGCCTGTCCACTCAAGGTACACTTATGGAGTGGCCTCTTTTTGTCAAGCACTGTGATAAGAGTATGATTTATATATAGACTTTGTTCTCAGGGCCCTCAAAATATAGTATAGAAGCTCACAGCTAAATAGAGGCTACATGACAAACCACGAAATTCTAGCACATCATTTTCTGCCCATCTAGCTTGTTCCTAATTTTTAAGAATTAAACTCATTATTTTGAGATAATTGTGATTCACATGCAACTGTAAGTAGTACTAAAGAGTCCCTCTAGGCCATTTATCCAGCTTTCCCCAATGGTAACATCTTGCAAAGTATAGTACAATATCACAACCAAGATACTGATATATTTCTTTTTATACTCATGACACAAAACATTTCCATCATCACCAGGATCCCTCATGTGGCCCTTTTAGCCACACCCACTCCTTTCCTGTCCCCCTCCATCCATACCCTCTAACCTTAACTCCTAGCAACTACTAATCTGTTCACCATTTCTATAATTTCATCATCTCAAGAATGTTATATAAATGTATACCCTTGTGGGGTTTTTCTTCACTCAGCATAATTCTCTGGAGATTTGTTCAAGTTGTTGTATATATAGTTTTTTTCTTTTTAATACTGAGGAGTGTTCCGTTGTATTTGGTATCACAGTTTGTTTCACCATTCAAAGAACAACTAGTTTGTAGCTATTATGAATAAAGCTGCTACAGATAATCATGTACAGATTTGTGTGTCAACGTAAGTTTTCATTTCTCTGGAGTGCAATTGCCGGGTCATATGATAATAGCATGTTTACTTTTGTAAGAATCTGACAAACCTTTTCCATAGTGGTTGTATCCTTTTACATCCTACCAGCAATATAAAAAAAACACAGTTCTTCCAATCCTTTTATAAGCACTTGTATTCTGACATCACAAAATATTTCAGGTTTGTCTTGTATTTTCTTTCAATATTTCTAGTTTTCTGATAATTTTCATCATGAATGGATGTTGAATTTTCCCCAGTGTTTTATTGTTGCTGTGGTTGTTTGTTTTCTGCATCAATTTTTCTGATTATGTGGTTTTTCTTAAGCCTGTTAATGCGGTATATTACACTTTTTGATTTTTGTATGTGGTATCAGTCTTGCATTCATGGAATAAATCTCACTCGGTCATGGTGTATAATCCTTTCAAAATGCTGTTGAATTTGGTTTTCTAGTATTTTATTAATGATTTTTGTGTCAATATTCATATTCATCTTTAGTTTCCCTGTGATTTCTTTATCTGGTTTTGGTGTCATGGTAATGTTTGTCGCATAGGGTAACTTTAGAAATGTTCCTTCTGTTTTTCTAAAGAGCATGTGAAGGATTGGTGTTTATTCTTTACTGATTGCTAGCATTCAGCAGTGAAGCCATATGGGCTTCTCTTTCAGAGAAGTTTTTTTTGTTTTGTTTTGTTTTTTTGCGGTAAGCGGGCCTCTCACTGTTGTGGCCTCTCCCGTTGTGGAGCACAGGCTCCGGATGCGCAGGCTCAGCGGCCATGGCTCACTGCTGAATGGCTCACTGCCTGTGGGATCTTCCCGGACCGGGGCACGAACCCGTGTCCCCTGCATCGGCAGGCAGACTCTCAACCACTGTGCCACCAGGGAAACCCTCTGAGAAGTTTTGATTACTTGTTATAGCCTACTTACATTTTCTCTTTCTTCAGTTTTGGCAGTTTATATCTTTTCAGGAATTCATTTCATTGAGGTTAATTGGTTGGTATATAACTGTTTATAGTGTTCCCTTATAATCCTTTTTATTTCTGTAAAGTCAATAGTAGTATTCCCTCTTTTGTTCCTGATTTTTAGTCTTTTCCCCTTTTTTTCTTGGTCAGTCTAGCTAATGATTTGTCAATTTTGTTGATCTTTTCAAAGAACAAACTTTTGCTTTCATTCATTTTTCTTTATCTTTTTTTCTAGATTCTGTTTTGTTATTTTTGCTCCAGTCTTTATTATTGCCTTTCTTATGCTTATATGAATTTAGCTTTCTTTTCATTGTTGAGTTTCTTTGGGTGGAAGATTAGTTTATTGATTTGATAGCTTTCTACTTTTTTAATATAGGTGTTTACAGCTATATATTTCCTTCTAAACACTGTTTTAACTGCATCTCATAACTTTTGGTGTCTTATGTCTTCATTTTTATTCATCTCAAAGTTTTTTTGTGTGTGTGTGGTACGCAGGCTTCTCACTGTTGTGGCCTCTCCTGTTGAGGAGCACAGGCTCTGGATGTGCAGGCTCAGTGGCCATGGCTCACGGGCCCAGCCACTCCGCGGCATGTGGGATCTTCCCGGACTGGGGCATGAACCCGTGTCCCCTGCATCGGCAGGCGGACTCTCAACCACTGCACCACCAGCGAAGCCCCCATCTCAAAGTATTTTCTATTTACTCTTGTGATTTTTTTCTATGAGCCATTGGTTATTTAGGGTCAGTGTTTAATTTTCATATATTTGCAAATTTTCCCAATTTTTTTCTGTTATTTTTTTTCCTCAGAAGTTTATTTTAATTGCCTAGCAACACATTATCATAAATTACTCTCAAATTAATTATTTGGCTTCAGTGCAGGATCATTTATTAATGATGGTGGCAGTCAGCATCCATACATGTCTATTCTTAGACAACTGCTTTCTTCTTTTCTTTCTCTCTCTTTTTTTTTAAATTGGAGTATAATTGCTTTACAATGTTGTGTTAGTTTCTGCTGTACAGCAAAGTGAATCAGCTATATGTATATGTATATCCCCATATCCCTTCCCTCTTGGACCTCCCTCCCACCATCCCCCCATCCCCACCCATCTAGGTCATCACAGAGCACCGAGCTGAGCTCCCTGTGCTGTACAGCAGGTTCCTACTAGCAGTCTATTTTACACATGGTACTGTATATATGTCAATCCTAATCTCCCAGTTCATCCCACCCTCCCCTTCCCCCAATGTGTCCACTGCCAATTCTCTATGTCACCCTCTCTATTGCTGCCCTGCAAATGGGTTCATCGGTACCATTTTTCTGGATTCCACATATATGCATTAATATATGACATTTGTCTTTCTCTTTCTGACTTACTTCACTCTGTATGACAGACGCTAGGTCCATGCACATCTCTACAAATGACCCATTTTCATTCCTTTTTACAGCTGAGTAATATTCCATTGTATATATGTACCACATCTTCTTTATCCATTCATCTGTTGATAGACATTTAGGTTGCTTCCATGTCCTGGCGGTTGTAAATAGTGCTGCAATAAACATTGGGGTGCTTCCCTGGTGGTGCAGTGGTTAAGAGTCCGCCTGCTGATGCAGGGGACACGGGTTCATGCCCTGGTCCGGGAAGATCCCACATGCCGTGGAGTGGCTGGGTCCATGAGCCATGGCCGCTGAGCCTGCACATCCAGAGCCTGTGCTCCGCAATGGGAGAGGCCACAGCAGTGAGAGGCCCGTGTACCGCAAAAAAAAAAAAAAAAGAAAAGAAAAGAAAAGAAAAAAAAAAAGAAAAGAAAAAAAGAATAAACATTGGGGTGTATGTGTTTTTTTGAATTATGGTTTTCTCAGCGTATGTGTCTAGTAGTGGGATTGCTGGGTCATATGATAGTTCTAATTTTAGTTTTTTAAAGGAACGTCCATACTGTTCTCCATAGTGGCTGTATCAATTTACATTCCCACCAACAGTGCAAGAGGGTTCCCTTTTCTCCACACCCTCTTCAGCATTTATCATTTGTAGACTTTTCGATGGTGGCCATTCTGACCAGTGTGAGGTGATATCTCACTATAGTTTTGATTTGCATTTCTCTAATGATTAGTGATGTTAAGAGTCCTTTCATGTGTTTGTTGGCAATCTGTATCTCTTCTTTGGAGAAATGTCTACTTAGGTCTTCCATGCATTTTTGGATTGGGTTTTTGTTTTTTTGATATTGAGCTGCATGAGCTGTTTGTATATTTTGGAGATTAATCCTTTGTCAGTTGCTTCATTTGCAAATATTTTCTCTGATTCTGAGGGTTGTCTTTTGGTCTTGTTTATGATTTCCTTTGCTGTGCAAAAGCTTTTAAGTGCAATTCGGTCCCATTTGTTTATTTGTTTTTATTTTCATTACTCTAGGAAGTGGGTGCTGTGATTTATGTTTTTCCTGTGTTTTCCTCTGAGAGTTTTATAGTGTCCTGTCTTACACTTAGGTCTTTAATTCATTTTGAGTTTATTTTTGCGTATGGTGTTAAGGAGTGTTCTAATTTCATTCTTTTACATGTGGCTGTCCAGTTTTCCCAGCACCACTTATTGAAGAGAGTGTCTTTTCTCCATAGTGCATTCTTGCCTCCTTTGTCGTAGATTAGATGACCATAGGTAAATGGGTTTATCTCTGGGCTTTCTATCCTGTTCCATTGATCTATATTTCTGTTTTTGGGCTAGTACCTTACTGTCTTGATTACTGTAGCTTTGTAGTATAGTCTGAAGTCAGGGAACCTGATTCCTCCAGCTCCGTTTTTCTTTCTCAAGATTGCTTTGGCTATTCGGAGTCTTTTGTGTTTTCATACAAACTGTAAAATTTTTTGTTCTAATTCTTTGAAAAATGCCATTGGTAATTTGATAGTGATTGCAATGAATCTGTAGATTGCTTTGGGTAGTATAGTCATTTTCACGATATTTATTCTTCTAATCTAAGAACATGGTATATCTCTCATCTGTTTGTGTCATCTTTGATTTCTTTCATCAGTGTTTTATAGTTTTCTGAGTACCGGTCATTTGCCTCCTTAGCTAGGTTTATTCCTAAGTATTTTATTATTTCTGATGCAATAGTAAATGGGATTGTTTCCTTAATTTCTCTTTCTGATCTTTCATTGTTAGTGTATAGGAATGCAAGAGATTTCTGTGCATTAATTTTGTATTGTGCAACTTTACCAAATTCATTGATGAGCTCTAGTAGTTTTCTGGTGGCATCTTTTGGATTTTCTATGTATAGTATCACGTCATCTGCAAACAGTGACAGTTTTGCTTCTTCTTTTCCAATTTGTATTCCTTTTATTTCTTTTTCTTCTCTGATTGCCATAGCTAGGACTTCCAAAACTATGTTGAATAATAGTGGTGAGAGTGGACATCCTTATTTTGTTCCTGATCTTAGAGGCAATGTTTTCAGTTTTTTACCATTGAGAATGATGTTTGCTGTGAGTTTGTCATATATGGCCTTTATTATGTTGAGGTAGGTTCCCTCTATGCCTACTTTCTGGAGAGTTTTTAGTATAAATTGGTGTTGAATTTTGTCCACAGCTTTTTCTGCATCTATCAAGATGATCATATGGTTTTTATTCTTTAATTTGTTAATATGGTGTATCATATTGCTTGATTTGCATATATTGAAGAATCCTTGCTTACTAAATTCTTTATACTATAGTTGGGTTAGTAAAAGGTTTGTATGATTAATAAAGAGATGATATGATTTCAGCCTTTTAAATTTATTGAGTTTTTTTATAGCCTAATATATGGTCTATCCTGAAAATTGTCCTAGGAGCACTTGAATATATATACGTATTCAAGTACGTATTCATACTCAAGGCTTTTGTTGGGTAACATGTTTCATATGAGCCACTTGGCCTTTTTGGCTTGCCAGCTTCTTCAGCTCTATGTCTGAGATATGAGAGCCCATATGAAAACCCAAGGAACTCACCACTTTGTCGTTTCTTGCACCCTGAGGTCCTGAGCTGGTTTATTTTCTTTTCTCCACCTTTCAGAGTCTTATGTTTATTTTTTATGTATTTATAGTCCAGGGAATTTAGTTGTACTCATCAGGATGAATAGGGTAAAGTGCATCTTCTCAGAAGCAAATTCTCACTATTTTTCAAGTTTCTCTGTTATGGTATCCTTATCATCTTATACCCCAGCCAGATTAATCACCATGCCTTACTTTTGCTCTGACTCTTCAGCCTTCGTGACTGTTTACATCATACCTGGAATTGTACCTGGAATGCTCTTTACCTCCATCTTCCCTGCCCACATCTTGCTCATTCTTTAAAAATCCAGATAAGTGAAACTTCCTGTAGAAAGAAAATTATTTCTGATCCCACAAGGGGAATCAAGCTCTGTTTTGTCCTTCAGAGCTTTATCTATCATATATCATGCTCTGTTTTATATCTATCTTTTTCTGACTTATAAACTCTTTGGTAGAATGACCATGTCTTGTACATATTTGTATTCTTTAGTGAGTACAATACAGTACCTTGAGCATTATAGAGAATAAATCTTTGCTAAATGGACAAATAAAGTTTAATATGCTACACAATATAGATTTTTAAATTCAGTGTTGTTTATAGATACTTATTGAGCATCTATGATCTATCAAATTCTTTCAAAGACATTTCCAATATTATATTTTCTGAAATTTCTATGATTTGAAATTTAAATATTCAACCTTTTAATTTTCACAGAATTTATTTTTTATTTATAGAGTGAAAGAAGGACCTAAAGAAAATTATATCCCTGATTAATTATCCCAGTGAAATTTAGTGACTAAAACCTCTGTTCTCCATAGATGTGCGATATTTTCTTGTCCTTGTGGGGGCACTGTAATCTTGGCTTTATATTTTATTATTTTCTGGGAATAGGGACTCTTCATTACCTTCCTTATAATATGTAATTGACTTCCTGATGAATTTGCACCTTGTTTTGTTTTCCATATTTTTATTTTGAAAAGGAAATACATTTACACAGTTCAAAATTCAAAGGGGTATACAATAAAAAGTTTCCCTCCTACCCATTTCCATCCCAAAGGCAATCAATATTATTAGTCTGCAATATAGTACTATAAAAATATTTTATGTATAATCAAGTATATGTATATTCTTCACTTGGCTTCTACCATTTTTTGTATACATAATACTCTGCTATTTTGACTATTCATTATGATATTTAACAATGTATAATGCCCCTTCATTTTACTTGATGCTTTTCATGTGAAATTTTATTGTATATAGATAAATAAATTATATAGTATATTACATGAAATTATCTTTATTAAACAAACTCCCTCATGAGATAGGAAAATAAAAGAGTAAATATTTACTCTCTGATAGAGCATTTTAAAACAAAATATTATTTATACTTAGTTTTCCATGAGAAGATAATCATATTGATGTAGTTTTGCACATATAATATATTCTAGGTCAAGTTGAGCTGTTCCCATTACCTCAAATTAGTAGGCAGGGAATAAGTACCTGTGTGCAGGCACAGAAAAAAGGAGGAAACTACAGAAAATGTTTCACTGTAAATCATAGGGTGCATGCAGGTGTGTGGACCAGAGATTGAGGCATAAAAGACAGATTGATGTTTTTCACTCTCTTAAGTTTGTCTGGAGCCATCTTCTTCTATCTGCTTCTAGGTAGCAAAAATACATTTGGTTTCCATGCCCAAATCAAGAATAAGTCAATCCATGCTCTTAAACAGTAAAGGAAGATATGCTGAAATGAAACAGGAAGAACCTCACCATTCCACAGATATTATCATATTATTTTTCTCAATCACCTGGTGAGAGATAACCACGGCTAGTGGCATATATGGGCTGGTCCACCTGAATCTTTCCACCCTTTTGAATTAAAAAAATAAATAGTGTATAAAGCTTTGAGGGGCTGTTGGTTGAAGTGACATCCCTTCCTTTGCCCTTCCTCCCTTCCTAATAGATGAGTGCAAAAGTACTTTGTAAAGGATGACCATACATGTATTTGGGAATGTATTTATCAGTGGGAGAAATAACATAATGGGAAATTCCAAAGAGTTTGGCACCTGCTGTTTCTTCAGGGCATGCTCTTGAGAGCACTTTTCACATGATTTACTGTTGGAAACTGGTAACACAGAGTCCAAATTCTTACCAAGTGTTTGAATCTCGATTGTACCACTAATCAGCTGCTTGACTTTGGGCATGTTACCTAATCTCTCTAAGCCTCACCCTCCTTATCTTTGAAGTGGGGAATAATAGCAGAACCGCCTCATAAGAGGTGTATTGAGTTAAACGGCATATCCCTATGCAAAGCACTTTGTACTACCATGACTCATAGAAGCTATTATGAGCAGGCACTCAAGAAAACAAGTTCAAGGACATTTTAACTTATAACTTCAAAGGTTTCCTTCAGCTAATAATATTTTTTGTGTTCAACAGAAAAATGGGTGCATCAGCACCACCAGATCACAGCTGGAAAGGAAGCCTCCACGTGCCCTACAATGTTGGACCTGGATTTACTGGAAACTTCTCTACCAAGTTAAGAGACTATTTTTATAATAACTCTTTAGGGGGAGGAAAGCTTTTTCAAAAAACAATTACAGAGGATGACTGAAAAGTAAAATCTACTACCAGCAGGAGACATAACAACAGGTTGAAAAGGGGAATACACATATATCCTCACAATTGGACAATTGGTCAATGCAATTATTGCCTGTGTGCCTTTAGAAATATTCAAAACAATGTCAGATTTAAAAATTGTGGGTGGCAAGCTGTTAACCAGTATTTTTAGTCTGTGTCCTTTATTTTTGCATTAGAAAAGTCAAGATGCACATCCATTCCAACAATAAAGTGAAAAGAATTTACAATGTGATTGGAACTCTCAGAGGGGCAGTGGAGCCAGGTAAATTGATCATTTGCTCAGCAAATATCGATCAGGCAATTCTTCGGTGCCAGGTACTGCGCTGAGCTCTAGGAATGTAAGGTGAACAAAGCAAAGCAACTCTTTGTCCTAATGGAACTCACATAAACACAAAATAGATCAATAGGAGGTAATTTTACATTGTGATGCATGTTGTGAAGAAAGTAAATGTTGGGACTAGATTGGTCAGATGACCGAGGTTGTTGATAAACTATGCATGCTTCAATTAAAGGACCGAGAGAGGAAGATCAAGGAGAGATGGTTTACAGGTGTTTAATCTGAGCTTTCTGGATTTCCTTACCGCATATTTTACCTGGAGAAATATCTTCATTACAACAATAAGTAACACTCTTAGAAAATTAAGATAACCAGAAGTTAATGAATCCTTTACATGTTTTTTTTTTTTACACTGAAATGGGTGGAATATATATACACGTGATTTCCATATGATTTCAGATAACCCGCTCGATGATACATTTGAAAATAATCTTACTTTATTATGTTTGATTCCTTAGGAACTATATGGTTATATTTCCTACCCAAACAGACAGAATTAAACTGAATATCTCTTGTGCAAGCAGCCAGGACTTTCTTTCAGGGATAAAGAATATTGATGTGCTTCCAATGAGCACTAAACAGTGTACCACTGGCTATTTATTGAATCTCACTGAGTACATATTTTGTGCCAGCTCTGTGCTAGGCTTTGGGGATGGAGGGATTTTTTAAAAAGACACAGACCAGAGACATGAAGACCCCTACAGTTAAGTGTGGTAAATGCTTTTTTAAAAAAAATCCTTTTACTTTGTTTTGCATGCAGGCTTTTCTCTAGTTGAGGCGAGCGGAGGCTACTCTGTTGTGGTGTGCGGGCTTCTCGTTGCAGTGGCTTCTCTTGTTGTAGAGCACAGGCTCTAGGCACTCGGGCTCAGCAGTTGTGGCTCGCGGGCTCTAGAGCACAGGCTCAGTAGTTGTGGCCCTCGGGCTTAGTTGCCCTGTGTCATGTGGGGTCTTCCCGGAACAGGGCTTGAACCTGTGTCCCCTGCATTGGCAGGCAGATTCTTAACCACTGTGCCACCAGGGAAGCCCCATGGTAAATGCTTTATCAATATGAAAAGACTGCCCAGAAAGCTGGATAGGGGTGCAATTCCCTCTCCCTGCAGAAAATAGAAACAGATCATAGAGAGGTAGAATCTTTGAGCTGTACGTTAAAAACTAAGTAGAAGAATTAGGAAGTGGAGAAATCATTATTTGGCCACTGTGTTCTCTTACTCTGAAAATACTGGAAACATAGCGTAAATAGGTAAGAGAGAAGTAACAGAGAATTATATAAAGAAGTGGATAAGGATACTTTTATACTCACTTATCATTACTTACATACTTATAATTACTGTAATTAATTGAAGTATACATTTGCTTATCACATTCATATTTCCTTCATACATCAAATTCAGAGCAAAGTGATACATTTACAAAAGTCTTCAGGAACCTTTGCTATCTTAACTTGAGTCCTGAGTGCTTTGTGTTTAGTGCTATTGAGTCATTTGCAATTTCCTCTGTTCTTGACCTGTAATGGCAAGTAATTTTGCAATGATGCTTTCTAGACAGATATGTCATTCTTGGAGGTCACCGTGACTCTTGGGTATTTGGTGGCATTGACCCTCAGAGTGGAGCAGCTGTTGTTCAGGAAATTGTCAGGAGTTTTGGAAAGCTGAAAAAAGAAGGTAATGTAAGCAAAATGTAAAAAGACCATTTTTTCTGAATCTCAGTTTGGTCCTCAGTAAAGTGAGTATAAAAATACCACCTCATAGGTTTGTGTGAAACACAACAGAGAGGTTGCATGCAAATTATATCATCTTAGTAGCATAGAGTACTTAGTAGTGCTTAATAGTAGATAGTAGCTTTCAATAACTAGCAGCTATATTACTTATGTTGGTTAATGATATTGTTTATTCATTTTTATATGTTCATTTTTAATAATTCACTTATTTATATAATAAAGTTCATATTATCTATATTTATATATTAAATTATAATCTGAAATAAAGGAATTATACTATTAGTGGTTTCTCTGGCAACAAAGAAGATGGAGATGGGTTTCTTTACTGGAGAGTAGACACCAGATTTAGGTCATAAGCCAAAGCGTCCTGGTCTGAGAAATGTGAGCTTCTTGAGATCTTCCAGCCTCAGGCCTCAGGTCAAGTACACCAACTGACTGAGGGGATGAAAGCTAATTCAGAAAAATGCTGGTCTTCCTGCTTAATAGGATGCTGTCAAAAGTTCGATATCTGTATTCTCACACCCCCAGCTTTGATTTCTCTCACAGAATTGAAGATTATACTACTAGCACAGTTACTTCAGTCATTTTAGAATCTTCATATGAAACCCAAAATAAAATTGAGTTCAAATGGTTAGTTTTTAAAGTAAACATTACATACTGAGAACAGAAGCTCTACTTTGTTTACGGACCCTGCAAACAAGGTGTCTATGGGCTGTAAATGTGATCCATATTTTTTTTTTTTTTTAGCAACAATGAATGTGGTAAAAATATGTTACATTTGCCTGGTACTTACTCTCTCAGAGAAACAGTGTTATCACGTGTTATCTATTTTGAACTCATAGGAGGAGGGATATGTTTAGTTATTTCTCTTTTCATTTTACAAATAAGTTAACTGAGGTTTCCAGAATGAAGTAATTCACCCAACGTTTTGTAGCTGGTGTGTGGCAGAATCAGAGAACTAGGGTTAAAATTCAGGTTTCTGTCTCCCAGTCCACAAAACAGTGATGTCACTCTTTGAAATCAAATGTAAAGGTGCTCTATTCTTTTTTCCACACAGCTATCTTATTTTTTAAGAAAATAGAACTATGGAGACCTGAATTTACATAGCTTGTGAATTAGGTTGTGTTTCATAGTATTACAAAAAGTTTCATGATTTTGCCAGAAGATTTCTGTGGTAAATACAAAACATCACTATGACAATTACAAAGTATGCCAAAAGACTGCAATGATGGGGAATAATAATTAACAGGAGATTTGAATAATGCTATTAATATACTTAACAAAAATGAAGCTCTGGACTCAACAGCTAGAGGGATATATATCCTTAAGCACAAATGAAATATGTACTCAAACAATAACTTACATGCCTGGAGCACTTGTTCAGTGCTATATTTATAAATATTATTCCATTTAATCCTCCTAACAATCAAGGAGTGTTATCTTAACTCTGCTCTTCCTGGTATACAGGTGAAGAAACAAGAGGCCTAACAAGTTTGAATAACATTCCCTTGGTCATACTGCTAGTAAGTGAAAGAACCAAGGCTTGAAATAAGATCTTTCTTTAACTTCAAGATCAGTATTTATAACTCCAAGCCATATGACCGTCCTAATGAATGGTGTACTTCTCAGCGGCAGCAGACACTAGTGTTGAGAATGGAGCTTCTGTTGACTAATTCTGGCAGAGAATGGAGTGAAATCACACAACCAGCTGACATTGAACAATTGTTTGTGTGATGCCAACACAGCATGGAAGAGTTGTAAAGGATTTTCTCTCAGTTGTATTGTCTCAGAGCACAGACCACATCCAGCACTTTCTTCTTTCACTCTAGGCAGCTGCAGACCACAGATGGCTTCCTAGCATAGGCAATCATTATAAACCTATTAGAATATTTTATGATCTCACAGGATTTTTACCATGTCTGCATTTCCCCCTTTTTCAATACAGATGTGCTCTTTTGTATTGACAGATTAGCTTTAAAATCTTTCCAAAGGAAATTAAGTAAAGATTGTCACCATAATTCACCCTCCTAAACAACCAATGAATTTTTGCTGTTGTTACTCTGCTGGGCATGCTGGGCATGGTGATGTCTTGGCAATATTATGCATTTTCCCAGCTTTTATAAGTATGCATATATATTTCAGGATGGAGGCCTAGAAGAACAATTTTGTTTGCAAGCTGGGATGCAGAAGAATTTGGTCTTCTTGGTTCCACTGAGTGGGCAGAGGTTAGTTGATAATTCGATATAACATACATTTTCATAATAATAAAGCAGTTAGTATTTAATTCACAAGAATGTAAGAATAACTGGTCAATCCAGCCAGAAAATATTCAAACTTTTTTCCAGAAAGTCTGAAGCAACATATTCTTGTTCAAAAATCAACGATAAAATTTTTTTTGTCACTTGAGAACTAAGTGTTGTTTGAACTTTTTTTTTTTTTGAGGTACGCGGGCCTGTCACTGTTGTGGCCTCTCCCGTTGCGGAGCACAGGCTCCGGATGCGCAGGCTCAGTGGCCATGGCTCACGGGCCCAGCCGCTCCGCGGCATGTGGGATCCTCCCGGACCGGGGCACGAACCCGTGTCCCCTGCATCGGCAGGCGGACTCTCAACCACTGCGCCACCAGGGAAGCCCTGTTTGAACTTTTAAAGCCACTTAATGTCAATTGTGGAAATAATTTGATCTTCGTTGTCTGGGAGTGTGATAGTAGCTAAGTAAATTCACTAGAAACTGGACATCATAATAAGATATAATGTTTTAACTTTTTCAAATTAACTCCTAAAGCTAATTACATTTAAATATTCCTTGAGCTTGTACTGTCTTCCTCATATCATAATGACCTACTGTAAATCATGCTAAAAGTGAAGTGGAATGCCCCACCACAGAATATTTACTAGGCTCCTTGGAAAGTAATTTTACCTGCATGCATTGTTGGCTTTGTGTAATAGAAGTGTTACTTGTAAACATATGCAAAATTAACATTCCATTAACTTCTAGTCATGCTATAAATATTTACTTGGTTCCTATTATCTAAGACTTATGAGAAGCCCTGTAAACTTCAATTTTCTCTGGGGTAGAAAAAAAAGTAGTTCTCCTGTAGACAAAGATTCATGCTGGCATCAAGAAGAGCCTAAATATTTTGAGGGTGTGATTTGCGTCTTTCATCTTATTTTCATCACCTAGAGCTGTATGTTTTTTCACTTTATTTCTTACAGTCAGGACACTTAGAAAATTGCTTGTTTTGGAGATTCATAATCCACTTATATCAACAAAATCCTGCTATACTTTGTCAGTGTTTTAAAGCTGAGAAAAATGTTTTAAAGTTTTGACGAGTAGGTGGTGTCATAACACAGGAGAACTTAATTTGACGGATTAAACCACAGTGTGGTTAAGAAATCAACTCCCAGGCTTCCCTGGTGGCACAGTAGTTAAGAAGCCATCTGCCAATGGAAGGGACACGGGTTCAATCCCTGGTCCAGGAAGATCCCACATGCCATGGAGCAACGAATCCCATACACCACAACTACTACACCCATGTGCCACAGTTACTGAAGCCTGCCCACCGCAACGAAGAACAGCCCGCCACAACTAGAGAAAGCCCTCGCACAGTAACTACCCACTAAAACCAAAGAAATCAACTCCTTTTCCACTCACTGTATTATGAATGTGGATAGTCTCATCTCAAATTTTAGTCTTAAAAATGTTTTGTTTGTTATTTCTTACCAGCGACATTTATTGAAATTCTTTCAAACATACGCTTGAAAATCTTACATGTCAAATTTGGGGTGAACTTGGGCCAACTTAATTCAGAAACCTCCATACAGTAAATGTAGATGTGCGTTTTTTTAGAAAGGGGTTATGGCTATTTGTTTGTTTATTTATTAATTTAATATTATAGGAGAATTCCAGACTTCTTCAAGTGCGTGGTGTGGCCTATATTAATGCTGATTCTTCTATAGAAGGTGAATATTATTGGTTTCAAAGGAAAATATATGATCTTGGTAGTAACAGCAGTTTAGTTCGTAAGTTATGCACTAACTAGGAATGCAAATCCATTAACAAGTGGTGAGGGAATTTGCTGCTGGTTTGTCATGCTCATGGCAGCTGTGAGCTCTAGGGTGCTGATTTGGGCTCTCGAAACAACACTCTACAATTTGTTTGTTTCATCTGGCAGATTACCTTATCTATGGTAGGAATTCAGTGAATATCTCTTAAATGAATAAGTCAGTTATGGAACTAAAGATTTCTATGATTTTAGAATGGGTTAGCAAAAAGGTATGATTTAACTACTGTCATCATAATATCATGCACACAAATTTTGAAAACAAATGCTGATTTCCCAGATTTCATCTTTCACCAAGAATTTTTTCTTCTTAAATATTTTTTCCTTCAATTCAGCAAATATTTACTAAGCACCTCTCTATGCAGTGTACTTTCCAGGATTTCAAAGGAATTAGGGGTTAGTAAAGAAGAGTCTAGTACTCAAGAGTTTAAGACTCAGTATGGATGATAAAATAAATCAGTCTAGGATTCTAATATATGCCGGTACTCTCAGAAGGATATTATCAGACTGATCTTGGAGTTCAGAAGACATAATGATAGAAACGTCAGGAAAGGCTTGAGAAATGAGATAGGCATTGAAGACAGGCCTTTTAGAATGGATTTGCTTTGATAAACAGAGATTCAAACTAAGGGACAATCTCAAGTCGATTTTCAAGAAATTGAAACAGTCCATTTTCACTCACTATACTGTAGCCCCGCACGAATCTTTCTGTCCCTTGACCACATGCAACTTCTCAGCCGTTGCAACTGCTGTTCTCTGTACTGAGATTGCTGTTCGACACACCATCTGTTTAATTCTTATTCTTACAGTCTCCCCAGGAGTGTTATTTTTTTCTGGGAAGCCATCTTTGTAGCACTCATCACTGCTGTTATTAAGTAATTATTTGCTTTACAAACCCTCTCCCTTTCTAGACTATATTTTTCTGCCAGGAACAGGCAGGATCCTACTTCTTCATTCCTGGATTCTTAATGTCTTATTAAATAAATGGTGTTTGCAACAAATGAATGAATAAATGAATGAAGGGTGGACTTATAGAATATTTTCTTTAGTTTATTAGTAAATCTGCCATGTGTCAGACTGAACCCTGGGCCCCCCACAGTGAGAACAGAGTCCTAACCACTGGACCACCAGGGAATTCCTTATTTTCCTTATTTAAACACACACATGAAGATGAAACACCTTTGCCACACAGAATAAGTACACCAAACATATATTCTTCAAAAGTAGAATAATGTTCTCTCTATTGCTAGTTTTTTTTTTTTAAGACTTGATTTTAATGCATTTTTTTAATCTTTGATTTTTCTGTTTACGTCATTCCCTGGTTTAAAATGCTGCATTGTCTCCCCAGCATTTTCAGGATCAGGAGCAAATAACACACTCATTACTCTGTGATTGGAATACAGCTTGTCTCACTTTGTTTTATATTTAAAATTGTATTAACTGTTCATTTTTCAAATAATAAAATAAGTCATCTATTAGCTTTCTAATGTTAAAATGCAAAATTTACAAAGAAAACAATTTCTACTGAAACCATTCTCAAATAACCCTCTCTTCAAAGGAACCACTGTCCTCAGTTTGAGGTATTTCCATCATGTTGACATTCATATGTAGAATTTAGCCCACACAAAGTACCAACCAATGTTTAAATATAAACATTTATTTAACCCAATATTCCTGTGAGGTGAGTAATTTTATTATCTCTCTTGTATAGAACATTTGCTTGGGTGGAGTAGGTGAAGATGTGGAGAGGTGACCTGAGGTTGTTTCATGTGTGGCACCAAGGGTCATGGTGAGGATGAATTTTATTGAGTGATGAGTTGGAGAGTTTTGATCAGACTTGGGTTTTATTTATTTATTTATTTTTGGCCACATGTGTTGCGGGATCTTAGTTCCCTGACCAGGGATCAAACCCATACCCTCTGCGTGGAAGCGCATAGTCCTAACCACTAGACCACCAGGGAATTCCCCAGACTTAGGTTATAAAGGGATCATTCTGGCTAAGGAGTTAGGAATGGTCTTTGAGTGGAAGAGTAAAATAAAGAAATGAAATAGAAAACAAACTATCTTGTCTTTCAGGAAACTACACTCTGAGAGTTGATTGTACCCCACTTATGTACAGCTTGGTATACAACCTAACAAAGGAGGTAAAAATAATTACATGGAATTTTAAGTTCTACAAATGATGTTTTCTTGAGGTGGATTATTATGTTAAACATCTGTGTTGTTTTATAACTTTTGCCCATTTCTCCCACACCAATCTGAGGCAGTCTATGGAGAGCATTGCGTCTACCATCTCCATTTGAAACCGAGAAAACTGAGCCCAAAAAGCATTAGCCACTAGAGTCACACAACTTGTTCAAGTAGCTGAACCAGGACTTGGTCCTGAGGTTTAACTCCTTAATTTTGAAACTGGTTTTTACTCTTTAATATAATGATACCAATTAACTTAGGACTCTGGAAGAGTTGACATTTCTAACCGATTGAGAAAGAGAATGTGTAAAAAACCAGGTGTTGACTCCTGGGACACCGACTGGGTAAGACCATGTACCCAATTCCTGATTTCCTGCTGTGGTTATTGTAATTCTGACAGCAGCACAACATACTAAATCTGGCAGAGAGGTGGTGCCTGAATTTCTATAGGACCAATAGGCAACTCTTCATTTTAATTATCCTGCCCCATAAAGCCACCGTTCCTAAAGGTAGGCATAAGGAATGTTTTGCATGGCAGATTTTTGCTGTTACTGCTAATTACCTGATTTGAACTGGAAAGGATAAAAAGACTTGCTTATTTAACAGAATTACCAATTAAAATGTAATTACCATGAAAGACAATTATTTCCCTCAGATAGGGATTTTAAATAGATCCTAAACATATTGTTAAGGTTTGGTTTCCCAAGCATGGAATTTAATTTATTAACATCTCCAGTAGGAATAGAAAAGTTTAATTTGACACTAATCTATTCACATTGTTACTTAAGATCTCTGTCAGGTGCCTGCAGTTTTACAATTCCCATGAAGTGTATACAAAATTAAATATCTGAAACATTGTGTCTCAGAGAATTCCCACCATTTATGTAATTTGAGGTCAATGGTAAGGAAGCTTGGCAGTTATATTTGTTTACCAGGTGGATTGGTGGCACCCTGTGACAAATGCAAAAACACTACTTTCTAGGTGAAGTTTGAAATTATATGATGCTTGACAGTTTTGGATTTTTAAAATTCTGTTTTTGTTTGGGGAAGGTGATTCGCGGTATTTCAAATTTTAGTGATAAACTGTGACTTTAGTAATATATTTCTAAATACATAATTTCAAATTCATATTACTTAATAAATGGAGTGGTACTGTCCCTTGTATCAAAGTTTTGTGTAAATTTGTAAGCTTGAGTAAAATTATCTTGCTGCTTTATGTATTGATATTTTATGACTTAAGATGCTGACATAACTTCTCTCTCCCCAAGTTTATATAAATTTATCTGTGTTCCCATCGACCTTTGCACATCCGTCTATTATAGCACCTAGCACATGAATTCCACATTTTTATTTATAGTTCCCTAGTAGATGGTGTGTAATTTGTATTATTAAACTTTGTATGGCTGACATCTACAAAAAGTCTTCCACAGAACAGGTAGTCTATAAAATCTTTTGAGTTGAAACTGTTAAAAAATAGAGCATAGGACTTTTATTAAATAAAAAATAAAAACTTTTTATGCCATATATTATTCAGTTACAGTTTAGTGAGTATTAGTTACAGTTTAGTGTGCTAAACGTTTTGGCATAACATTTAATGCTCTGAGTTTAGCATTCAATAGTAGGGCATATTGTACTCCCTTAGAATTCTCATCTGTAAAATCTGAAAATGTATTGAAAGCCCTGTGCTTAACACAATTACGATAAATACTCAACTAATTAAATATTAGTGCATTTGTTTTGTTATGTATTATTTAATGACTTTGACAAACTTGTTGGCACAAAGCAATATTAAAAAAAAAAACAAAAAACAAAAAAAACAAACTTTCCCTTAACCAGCTTGCTTCTTTTCATTTTTTTTTATAAAAGGAGGATGAATGTGTTTTTGAGAGTAGCCTCCCTTAATTTGGAAAAATAGACCAAAAAAAAAAAAATCTTACAGTGTGACCATTCGTCTGAATACAATGGCTTGGTAATAATTTGGTATAGCTTTCTTTTCCATACACTCCATGTATTTTTTTTATAATAGGTGCATTATATATAATAACATGAGCATTTTCCTATATTGTGAGAAACTCATTGTTGTAATTCTTAATGACTGCTAATGTATGAATTGCATTCCTTATTTTCCTGAATATAATTTGGCTACTCATTCCCTGGTTAATAGATGTTTAGGTTTTAAAACATCTGATTTATAAGTATTCTCTCTCTCTCTCTCTTTTTTTTTTTTTTTTTCCTTTTAACTTGTATAGCTCCAAAGTCCTGATGAAGGTTTTGAAGGCAAATCCCTTTTTGACAGCTGGAATGAAAAAAGCCCTTCACCCGAATTCAGTGGCTTGCCCAGGTGAACAAAGAAAACTCTTTACTAAATTCAGTATGGAATTGTGTTGAAAATAAAAGGGTAGTTTCTTTCAACAAATAATAAAAATTTAATTTAAAATTCTCTTATATCTGTTAAAGAAAAAGTGATGCTTAGGTTTACAAATAAAATTGTTACCCAAAAACTGGATCTGCCTCCTGGTGGGTGTCAGCCAAATGGCACAACCAACCCAAAGAGCACTAGATGGAAGGATGTATTACTTGCAGCAAGTAAGGAGAGTACCGGGGATCTTTTCCAAAGCAGTGTCTCCCTGGACAGCAAAATGGGGGAAGTTTCAATTAAGGGTACATACATATTCATGAGGGGGGTTGAGCAGAGGAGAATTCAGTATAGAATTGGGGCAAAGTTTGACAGAGTCCAAACTTTAGTTGATTGAGTTCAGAAAGGGTCAACATCATCATTCCTTAGGTTTCAGCTGATCTGGGGGTTGAGTGCTCAAGGGGATCCAAATTCTGCAAAACAGCTCAAGAATGTTCTTCAGGCTAATCTTTACCATTGTAACAGAACTGGGAGTCTTTACAACTGATTTATTATCTTTGCTATTGTTACTTCTCTTGCCTGATAAGTCATTTGTTCCTAAATTCTCTTGCTGCCTTAAGATCATTAATGACTGAGACCAGTTCAAGGATAAGCATTGTGGTCAGGCCTTTACCGCAAAATGGCTTAGGCCAAAAATGAGTTGTCTTATGTCAAGAAAGCCATGCCTAGTTCTCTTTCTCCAGGGACCCCCTACCCTATCTGCTTACAAAATATTGCTGTGTGTTTTGAAATTAAATCTGTAGGCCATCAAAATATGGTTCGCTTTTGAGTAGGTAATATATACACATGACACCTAAGTCTGTCCTCTCATCACTGTATAAAGATTCTTTTTTCTGAACATTATACAGTTAACAAGTGTTTTGTTAACTGCATAATGTTATAAGAAGAATATAGGCATCATTTCAGGTTTAGCTGTGTCTTCACAAGCACGGGAAGAGGAATAAATATCTCAGTAGTTTGAGATTAAAGATAACAATATGAATAATTTAAATTTTTAAGGATGGGAATTAAATCTGAGTTATCTGAAAATTTTCTGATTCTTTTAACTTTATCATGTACAACAAATATAGGTAATAAAAAAAGTTAGTGAAGGAAAATATTTTCCAACTTCAATAATCTTTTTCTAAAAAAGCAACATACAATTGTGATATTGTGATTCATAATAAGAAGTGCATATTTGGTCCTCCTGATCTCTTACAGAGCTCCTAAACCCCTGGAATTTTCTAAGTGATGAGAGGGACAAAGGTGTCTTTTGTTATGTTAATGAGGTGATATGACCCCACTTAAGGTGGGGGCTGGTTGTCAGGAGAACCAACCAAATGACTTGAGGGTTGAAACTTTCAGTCTGACCCTCAACCTCCCAGGAAGGGAGCCGGCCTGGAGGTTGACTCAGTCACCAATATCCAATGACTTAATTGATCATGACTATGGAATGAGGCTTTCATAAAACCCCAAAAGGGTTGGGTTTGGGGAGCCTCTTGGTTGGTGAACACGTGGAGGTGCTGGAAGAGTCCAGTGAGCCTGGACAGGGCGTGGAAGTTCTGACCCCTTTCCCATACCTCGTCCTATGCATCTCTTCCATCTGGCTGCTCTTGAGTTATAACCTTTCATAATAAATTGATGATCTAGTAAGTATATGTTTCTCTGGGTTCTACGAGCAGCTCTAGCAAACCCAAGGAGGGACTCATGGGAACCTCCCATCTACAGCCAGTTGGTCAGAAGCACTGGTGGTGGTTGTGTGTTGGGGGGGAACAGTCTCTTGGGACTGAGCCCTTAGTGTGTGGGACCTGACCCTATCTCTGGGTGGACAATGTCAGAATTGAGTTGAATTGTAGAATACCCAGCTGATGGCATGGAGAATCGCTTGTTGTTGGTGTGGGGAACAGCCCCCCCCCCCGCCGACAACACACACACAAACAGGTTGGAATTGGATCCAGAAACCCAAAAGAACAGTGGTCACCTCTCCCTAAAACAATCTTATGGAAGTAGATATTTTGTGATCAGAATTGACATTCCCCCCCACTTTTTGTGGTTTTTTTGCTGCTTATATCTAAAATATATCCAACGCAATATATCTAAAAATTATATTTATAGTATTGAGTGGAGATTAGTTTAATTAGTATTGATCTGTACTCAGTGAAGAAGTTACTCAAATAATCCTGTATTTTATCCCTAAAAGGATTAGCAAATTAGGATCTGGTAATGATTTTGAAGTGTTCTTCCAAAGACTTGGAATTGCTTCAGGCAGAGCACGGTACACTAAAGATTGGGTAAGTCTATCAGTGAGTTCTTCATGGTTAGTTATGAATATATTTTAGCTAAACAAATAATTCTGATCAAAAAAAGCGACTTAAGCACCGTGCTTGTTCCATCTCTGATTATGTTCATCAAATTGAAATTCTTTCAGTATTTTAATTGGTTTCTTCTGATATCAATCTGCATGTTTGTAAATAATATGCTTCTGCTGCTATTTCTTTCTTTTTCAGTTTTAGGTATTTATCCATTTACTTCTTACTAGGAAAGCTAGGCATTCAGTTCTCTTATATCACTTCTTCTACCAACCCCCAAATACTTTCCCTCATCGCATTTTTTCAATATATAGTTGTGCTACCCTTGTTGATTAGAAGACATTTTTTTCCTCCGTGTATCCCTACTTAACTCACCTCAAACTCTTAGTATATTCAAACACATCAGGTGAACTGGCAGACTCCATTTTTCCCGTTGGGGCTCTTCTGCTCCTCTGGGTTCTCTGGTTATTCTTTCTGCCTGTGGCACAGCTCTTGGCTGTGAAATTTTCCCTCACTAAGAAATCTGAGAGAATCTTCATTTCACTCGTAGTTTGGATTTTCTGTTTCCCAGATTTTTATTCCTTTTTCTTATTTACTCTCCACGTTTTTGGGAGCACATCCTTCAGGCACTTCTTGAAAAGGGTGAATGACAGCTAAACACCTTGCATGTCTGTTATACTACACAAAATTCTTCAATAATTTGACTGGGCACAAAGTTTTGCTTGAAAATTCTGTACCCTTAGAATTTTGACCGCATTGCTTCATTGCCTGTTGAGAGATGTTGTTTGTTCCTTGATCTCTTTCTTTTCTATCTAATTTATTTATTTACTTGGTTGTACCAGGTCTTAGTTGCAGCATGCACGTGGTATCTAGTTCCCTGACCAGGGATCAAACCCCGGGCCCCCTGCATTGGGAGTGCAGAGTTTTATACACTGCGTCACCAGGGAAGTCCCTTGTTCCTTGATCTCTTGCCTCTGTTCGTTTGTTTTTTTAAATAAATTTATTTATTTATTATTTTTGGCTGCATTGGGTCTCTGTTGCTGTGCGCGGGCTTTCTCTAGTTGCGGTGAGCAGGGGCTACTCTTCATTGTGGTGCGCCGGCTTCTCATTGCCGTGGCTTCTCTTGTTGCAGAGCACGGGCTCTACGCACGCAGGCTTCAGTAGTTGTGGCTCGGGGGCTCTAGAGCACTGGCTCAGTAGTTGTGGCACACGGGCTTAGTTGATCCGTGGCATGTGGCATCTTCCCAGACCAGGGATTGAACTTGTGTCCCCTGCATTGGCAGACAGATTCTTAACCACTGCGCCACGAGGGAAGTCCCACCTCTGGTTTTTTTTAAAAGGAAGATTTTAGTATCTTCTCTTTATGATTGTGTTGCCCTTGGTGTACATGTGTATTATGCCATTTTTTAATACGCTGAGCTGGGAACAAAGTGGACTCTTTGTTCTGGAAACCTATGTATTGTAGGTGTAGGAAATGTTTTTTTCTTTGATTATTCCCTCTTTCCTCTTTCTCAAACCATTATTAATTTGTTTAGCATCTGTAGCATTATTTTCCAATGTCTTTATCTGTTCTTTTGTGTTCTTATCTGTGTCTTTTTCTACATTCTGGGATATTTTTCTCAACTCTGCCATTCATTCATTCTTTTTTATTGTTTCCCTCCATTCCCGTAGTACCTCCTTACCGTGGGCTGATTTTATTTTAGTTTGTGTGCTTGGTATGTATCTTTCAAGTTAAAGACTTTCTTCAAATGTCTGGTCCTCTTTGGCAATGTATCTTATCTGGGAGTGAGACCATAAAAAGCTGATTGAAGCCCTGTATGCAGGGGTGGTGCTTGTTGTAGGGGGGGTCTCACAAGAGAGGAATTGAGAATGCGTGTTCTTGTTGCTTCATTGAGAGCCAACTAACGCAGAGAATCTATAGGTCTTTTGTCTTGGGCTAGTTATTCTCCCCAGACAGAAAATCTTTATAATCTCTTACCATTGGGGCTGGTGATGAGGGTAGATGTTAATATTATCTACATTTTACTTATGAGAAAACTACAGCAAAGAAAGGTTAACAACTTTTGGGTTAATAACCTCCCAGAGTTATTTGGTAATAAGCCATGAAGCCTGGATTCAAACTCTGGCAGGCTAATTCCAGAGTCCCACTCTCAATGCACCACTATATAAAATGTTCTGTTATATCAGTTAAAAAAAAAAAAAAAGAATAAGCATCTAAACGATGGGCAAAAGGCATAAATCAGCAACTCAGAATTTGAAAAGTTGTTCTCTCTTGCCTTTTGTGTATGTTCTTGTTTTTTTTATACCCGTCTGAGTATTACTTCTTTACTTAGTGAGATTTTGGATCTACTGCTGAAATCCTCACTGTTCACTCTTTACTTGTCAGCACACTGCTTGTCAGAAAGTTATTCATGGAATTTCAGTCATTAAACGATTTGCAGCATTGCCCTATATAATATTGTATCATGCTTATTTCCTTGCTTCTAATGATTCTCTGTCTTCTTAAATTGTTTTCACCCAAATGCAACATTATCTTGTCTTTATTTCAGAAATATTTCTATTACATCTCTTGTTTTCTTAAAGGCAAGAATGTTAGGTTTTTTCCCAAGGTAATTTTCATAGTATTGTTTATGTTATATACACATACTTTTTAACTGGTGAAAACCTGGGGTGGGTTTTAATATTATATTAACCCTTTAGTAAGTGGCTTATTGAGGTACTTAAATACTTTCCTTTATTCATTGCTGACAGAAACAGTCTTACTAATATTAACAGTATCTATGATACTATGCATTTTATATAAGTTATCTCATGAGAGATATATTTTGTTTTTTTGGTTTTTTTGTAGGCAACAAACAAATTCAGCAGCTATCCACTGTATCACAGTGTCTATGAAACATATGAATTAGTGGAAAAGTTTTATGATCCAGCTTTTAAGTATCACCTTGCTGTGGCTCAGGTTCGAGGAGGAATCGTCTTCGAACTAGCCAATTCCATAGTGCTCCCTTTTGACTGTCGAGATTATGCTGTCGTTTTAAGAAAGTATGCTGATAAAATCTACAATATTTCAATGAAACATCCACAAGAAATGAAAACATACAATGTGTCATTTGGTATGATACCCTTCCTTTTTCAAAATTCACAGTCTGTATGTTTCTATTAATCTCTAAAATGTAATGATCTACCTCAGGCCCATTTATTACTTATTGCTATTCCATATGATCAAATATTTTATGCATATAAATGTATCTTCCATTTCATTGATGCCTGTCTTGCAATATACAAAGTATAAATACCTTGTTAAATACAAAAGAGAACAACCTTCTATATTGTTTCCTTTGCTTAAACTATAGAACAGTGCCATTAGGTCCTCATTTCTATTTCAGAATCACTATTTTCTGCAGTGAAGAATTTTACAGAAATTGCTTCTAACTTCAGTGAGAGACTGCAAGACTTGGACAAAAACAAGTACGTTGTATATATATAGATATAAGTTTTGCATGTAATAGATATAATGAAAAAGAAATACTAGCTGACATCTTTGTTGTTGAAGTATCTTTGGAAAGTTTTTTTCTGCTTTCTTTCTCTTCATTCTAACAGGCTATACAGGGCTGCAATATCTCTCAAAGAGATATTTTTGACATTCTGAGTGGCATATGTGCTGTTGAGAAATGCTGGTACCTTCTTTACTACCAACTGAGTGGTAGTTACAAAATTTCCGCCTTAACATTGAAGGTCCTCCACTGTGTGTCCCCATCTTTTTCCAGTTTTATCTCCTGTTCTTTCAACATCTGTAAATCATACTTCAACCAAGCTCTCCTATTCCCAAAACACACCTTCTTCCTCCCTTTTCTTAATGTCATTACCCACACAAAGAGCTCCTAATCTCCACTTCCACCTAGAAAAATTCTCTATATCCAGACTAGCAAATAAGGTAAAGCCATTAGTTTTTTTCCAGATGTTAAGCATTTGGGATTAATTTTTGTAAAATCACAAAAGTAAAACATAATATGAACAAAATTTTAAGACTGGAGAAAAAGAGAATGTTAGGGACAATTCTTTAAAGGTAGAATTTTGAGAGTGAATATCTACTATATATTAAAAATATTGTGACGATACAAATATCAAATCCTTAGAGCCTGATGCAGGAATACATAGAAAGACAAAGAGCAGACAGAACAAAAAATAGACCAATGATATACAAGGATGTATTTGTAATGAAGGATACATTAAAGTCAAATGAGAAAGAAAGGTATTCAACAATAATATTGTATAAGCTCTTTCAGGAATTGATAAAAAAGTGAATTCAAAATCTCACTTCACATTCTATGCAAAAATAAACAACAGGGATAGAAGAAATTTTTAGTAAAAATTGAAATATCTTGGAGGTGAGATTCCAAGTTTAGAAATAACAATGCAATCAGATTTGAGAATATTAAAATGGTTAATAATATGGAAACTGATACTGCAAATCAAAGATAAAAGACTGGAAAAACTCTTTTCCAGAAAATATGGACAGGGGGGTAATATAGATATAATAAAAATACTTTTTTTTTTGAAAATTGATAAGAAAATCAAAAGAACAAAGTTGGAAATATTGGTACTAATCATCAAGAGAAATCATTCAAAAAGAAGATACCACCTGTGCAGAAACAGATAAAAAAATTCAAATTTACTAATAATTCAAAAATACAAATGAAAATAATGTAGTATTCAATTTACTAATAATTCAAAAATACAAATGAAAATAATGTCATACTATTTTCATACCAAATGAGTAGCAATTTAAAACTTGTTTGTACACATTGCTACAGTCAGTACACTGAAGCAGATGCTCTCATGTTTTTCTGATAGCATTGTGAATTGCTTTAAACTATTAAAAATCATAAATACATATTGTTAAAGTTTCTAGGGCCATGACAGGGTTCTTACACTTTGCCATAGTATTTCTATTTCTTGAATTTTTTTCTTCAGGAAAGAGTTTCAAATTTGAGGGAATAAAATGGCTTCTCAGAGAAAGTTACAAATTATAATACCAGATAATTCAAAACAACCTTCATACCTATGAGGACAGAAATTACTAAACAATCAGATGTCCACCCATTTAAACATTTTGTAAAGATTAACACTGATGGTTATAAAGGAAGTATAATAAGATATTTGTAATAAAATGTTAAGCAAACAAAAAGGTCATAAGATTGTACATATACAATATTTTATTGAATATAGAGAAAATCTTACAGAAAACCAATTAGTATGATAATCGTGTTATCCTTGGGTGAATAGGAAGATTTTTTTTTCTTATACTTTACAATTCTTTCCAAATTTTTTATGTGAGTAAAAAATCAACAATTATAAATAAATTTTAGAGAAATGCCAAGCACCATATAGTCTATTAAGCTGATTTTCTATCATTAAATAAATGACGTTTCTTCCTTGTGGAGAACTGCTGTTGGCATGGTATGGTAATCCAGGACACTGAGCTTTCACTTCCTTGAGTATTTCTGTATTTGTCTTACCATCTCTAAATGATAGTTAAGGTACATATCCTGAAACACCTGGAGCCATGCTTTGTACATAATATGAGTAAATGCTGGCTAAAGTAAATTAAAGTAGATGTTGAATTTCTCAACCAAAACTTTGAAATGTGAGGAAGAGACACTTCTTGAATCCTGCTTTTCTTAAATCAATCCCTTAACCCATCAAAGGGTACAGAGTGTTGACTCCCTGGTACTTTTATGCTCACATAGTATTCAACCTCAAGACCTACCTCCTCCAACCCTAGGGAGGCCAGCCTGCTTCTGGTGGAAATAGATCCTGTTTACATACATCTGGTGCTGTGAGCATTTACCTCCCAGGGATATTTCAGATTGAACCCTGCTCTGTACAAGGAACATCCAAATGGGGTGTGTGCGTAACCACATGAATTTTTGTGTTTGTAGCAATGCTTTATGAATTTGGTTCAGAAACCTGTAGCGTCTTATTGAAATTATGGTTCATTCAGTTGCCGCCTTTGTTAGTTTATGAGAACTGCTCACAGGTAAAGTGTATGCCCAGTTTAGCTTTATACTATCGCAAAACCTGAGTCCTTGATGCTAAATAAATGAATGTTGAAAATAGCTCAAATCCAATCTGTGGGACCTTTAATTAGTCTGTCTTCCTGTTGTCAACACAGTACAGTTGAAGGAATAGTACTGAGCTACCACTCACTCTAAAACTTTCTAGTTGTGAACCTGGGCAAGTCATTTATCTACTGAATCTGAGTATCTCATCTGTGGAACGGGGCTATTATCCTGCATAACTTGGAGGACTGCTCTGAAGATTAAAAAGAACAAATTTTATAAACATTCAGAATAGTAATGGGCACATTGTTTTATTATTAAATCTAAAAAATAACAAAACTAAGATAAATTTTTATATAAAGTAATTTATGATTCCTTATGGTAATGGTTATTTCTCATTATGACAGACTTAATAGGTTGAATTTAATAACGTTGTTGCCCTACTCCAGGCTTGCTGGTAAATTTTCAGTTGTATTGAGTCATTTTTATTATAGTAACGCTGTACCGCACACTTTGGAATGTGAGCTCTGTGAAAGCCAGAAGTGTCTGATACATAACAGGCATTCAAATATTGTTGAAAGGGTGAAATAAGCACCACCCCTTTTGTTCATGATAGGTTTATCTTTAAAAATAATAATAAAAATATTATTAGCTGTCATTTGGTAAATATGTATAATTCCCCGGGTACCCTACTAAACATTAATAGACTATTCCATTTCAATATTGAAATGACTTCTATGAACAGGTGTTTATGAGACTTAAGATGAAAAAAGTCTTGCCTGTATTTGAATACCTAGGTTTATCAATTAATTATTTCAATATAAATAAAAATTACTATATATTTTTTCCATGGGCACATTGAACTTTTTCAGTCCTTTTATAAGCCTCAGCAGAGTAGTATTTTGTAGGATTTAAAAAAATGTAACTATGCATGCTACTGTTCTTAATTTGCATGTTATAGGAAGTTAAAATATATTAGCTGTGTTTAGTTTTGTTTTGAATTTTTAGTTTGCTGAGTAGTGCACATATTTTCATGAAGCTACAACTGTATTCCTTTCCTTTTCCAGCCCAATATTATTAAGAATTATGAATGATCAACTGATGTTTTTGGAACGAGCATTTATTGATCCTTTAGGATTACCAGACAGGCCTTTCTATAGGTAAGGGTAAAAATATGACTCTTTATTTTAATATAATTTTTTTCTTATTTTTTGCCCTGTGGGAAAAATATAGTTGATTTCTTGCAAGCATATAAAAAATTCCAAAATATATGTAGTAAATGATAAATATATTAATTTATATAATGTAATATGATTACTACAGATCTTTATTTTATTATCTTTTTTGTTTCTATGTATAAAAGAGTATATGTTCATTGCAGGAAATTTAGAAAACCCAGGAAGTCAGAAGTAGAAAATAAAAATCTCCCCAACTCTACTTGTCAGATATAAAATCATGTTTGTCCTTTGGTATACATAATTTTAGCCCCTCTCTTATTTTATTTTGAATATATGTATATTTATGCGTATACATAAGGCATAATAAAGATATATATTTATTTACTCTATCTCTTAATGTTGACATTTAGTTTTTTTCTAATTTTTGACAATTATAATTATTTCTCATAAACACCAACTGTCCCCAGGTTGATCTTACTAAGTATTCAGAAAGAATTAGATCATTGACCAGCCAGAAACGACCTCATCTTTCTGTTTAGGGATTATCTATGAAAGAATTGGAATTGGGCATAAGGGCATCATCCAAACAGGGTGAATGGATCCCCCTTAGTGGCATAATCATGTTCCTTTCCTTCTTTACCTCTTTACTGTGGAACTTGTCCTTCTCTTCCAGGGCTGTTACATGCACTGGCTAAGCTCCTTCAGTAAAAACATCACCTTCTTCCTAGGTCATGTTGAATGTTTTAAAACTGTTTTGAATGATTCTTCATGCTTGACACTAGGTATTATAACATGACTTCTTTTTTAAATAGGAGGAAAACACAATGATAGGTTGTCTGGTCACAAATGAAACCCTATAATCACAGTTGTGCTACATTTCAGAGGATAGAGTGGTATTTTGAAGTCATCACTTCTTGCAGTGTGCCTTGAGAGTGATCACTTCATCGCCCAGACCTCAATTTCCTCCTCTTAGAAATGATAATCTCAACTCTGTAGAGTTTATTTTCAAGGATTAGAAAAATGATAGGTAAATAATTGAATGCCAAGCGTGATCCATAGTAGGTGACAAACTGTTGTTGCTATCATTGTCATCATTTTTGTTGCTCTGAGACACTTTAAGTCATCTGTCTAAAGTCAAAATATAATTAATTGCCACATATTTCATAGACTAGTCTTTGGAGATTGAACTTGTAAATTTAGTTGACAAGTAGCAATTAGAATTATACAATCCACGAATTGTAGAATGTCCCTGTTTTTTCCCTTGTATATATAATTCGAGCAACTGATAGCAAACTATTTTTATCAACAGACATGTCATCTATGCTCCAAGCAGCCACAACAAGTATATGGGGGAGTCATTCCCAGGGATCTTCGATGCTCTGTTTGATATTGAAAGCAAGGTGGATCCTTCCAAGGCCTGGGAAGAAGTGAAGAGACACATTTCTATTGCAGCCTTCACCGTGCAGGCTGCAGCAGGGACTCTGAGAGAAGTAGCCTAAGAAGTTTCTTTGGGGAACACGTTGAATTAGTATGATGTATCACTCAGAAAGAATCATGTTGGATGTACTGATAAACTGAAAAATAAAGTTATGTACATATATAGATACAGATAGATACATATATCCACCTTGGCATTCTTTTTTCTTCTCCATATATATCGAATAAGGAAGATGGATGATTTTTATTCTGTAATTATAGAAAGTTATTCTGAAGTTGGACTAAGTGTTGAAATTAAGAACAGAGTAAAATTTTAATACACTTATGTGGCATTATCAGAGAGTCATGTCTAATTCAGCACTTACAAAACTACTCCTGTCACTGCACGTGTAGAAAACATCAGTCTGTTATTTGTTGTGTATTTTTAGAATTTTTATAAATAAAATTGTACCATGTATATTTTTCTAGGACTTGATTTTTTCACTCACTTTTGACATTTCATCCATGTATTATTGTGGCTGTAGGTCATTAGAGTCCACTGACACAGAGCATTCCCTTGCATTGATATAACACTTATGCATTAGCATTTAGTCAAGACAGAGAAACCACACAGAAACATAAACAGAGAAAGTTAACGTAAAGAATAATTAATTACAATAGCATTGGAGCAATGAAGTATTGTCTAGTAAAAGGTGAAAAGAAGTTTAAAGAATATAAGAATTACAGGTACTTCCCTGGTGGTCCAGTGGCTAAGACTCCACACTCCCAATGCAGGGGGCCCGGGTTCGACCCCTGGTCAGGGAACTAGACCCCACGTGCCGCAACTAAGAGCCCGCGTGTTGCAAGGAAGGTCCTGTGTGCCTCAACTAAGACCTGGCACAGCCAAATAAATAAATAATTATTTTTAAAAAAACAGAATATAAGAATTACAGATATATGGAGCAATCACTGTCCCTTGGATTGAGGACTGCAGGAACATGTAGATGTTTCCTTAAAAATAAATTAGGCCATTGTGTAAATCCAATCAAAATGATTTGAGCTTGTGTTTACACCTAAGATAACCTAATCTTCTCTAACGTACAATATCCTAAGAAAAGTCTAGTCTTTGGAAATTCTACAAAAGGCCTAAAGAATACAATTCACAGTATCCAGAAAATAAAGAACTTCACTGGTGGACATTAAGATGCCAAGTACAGATGCCAATTAGTCCTCTCTTACAAAGCAAACAGACTGGCTGATTTTGACAACTTTTCCTCTAAAATTATCATGAGACTGTTTATAATGCTCATCTATTGCTATGGAATTTGGAGATAGTGGGTTCCAATCCACCCTCTTTTCCTAAGACTGCTTGAAATTGTTCTGTCACCTGAGGATTTGAAAACAATGTGTCTCCCATGTAATAGGTGGTTTGTCTAATTCCATAATGCCTAATAGGGTAGCCACATGTAGATATCAAGCTCTTGAAATGTGACTAGTTTGAATTGAGCTGTGCTGTCAATATGAAATGCATGCTGGACATCAAAAACTTAGTATAGAAAAAAGAATGTAAAATAGCTCATTAATATTTTCAATATTATTTATATTTTTAATGATAATTTTTGAATATATTTAAGTATATTATTGAAATTCATTTCAAATGTTTTTAATTACCTTTTATGATGTGGACACTAAGAAGTTTAAAAATACATATATGGTTCAGATTATATTTCCATAAAAATTTTATTATTATTTTATTCTTTAAATCTTTTTTGCATTAAGCATTTCAGTTGTATTTTATTAAATCTTGTGATTAATGTTTTGAAAAATTGTTTTGTGTTTGCCTTATCTTTCTAACTATACAGTAAGTTTTCTGGGGGAGAAGGCTCAGCTATCTTGTTTTGGTTCACCTACCATACGTGAAAGGCAAAAGTAAGTGTTTCATATAGATTGGATGATTGTGTTGAATCAATTGAGAACACAGGTAGTGAAATGCAATACTTTACATATCTTTAACACCTTTAGTTTATAGACGTATCTTTAAATAAATTTCAACAAGTTTAAATAAATATTTAAACTTGTTGATTGACAACTCAGAGTTATATGTAAATCAAAAACTCTGGGGAAAAAAAAGAGCAAAAATATTATGGTCTCTCAGAAACACAAATAGGGCACCCTTAGTCCAGTTTAGAAGAGATTATTGCATTTATTCATTTTATAAGAGACAATTTGTTACCTGGAGTTGATTCACATTATAACTTGTGGTCTTGGAGAGTGACCTGTGCTTGCACACAGGCTTCTTGGTGGTGGCAGCAGCAGCCTTAGCGTCTCATGCCCGTCTCTGGGGTCCTCGCTGTTAGCCGCAGCTCTCGCCCGTCTCTGGAGCTTCTTTAAGCAGCGCTCTTAATCCCCTCTCCTCGCACACCAGGAAACAAAGAGGGAAGAAAAAATCTCTTGCCTCTTCGGCAGGTCCAGACTTTTTCCTGGACTCCCTCTCTCCCTGAGCTCCAACCGAAGCCTGAGCCTCATCTCCCAGCCCCGCCCGTCCCCACGTGTGAGCAGATAAGCCTCTCTGGCTGGTGAGTGCTGGTCGGCACCGATCCTCTGCGGAAATCTCTCCGCTTTGCCCTCCGCACCCCTGTTGCTGCGCTCTCCTCCGAGGCTCCGAAGCTTCCTCTCTCCGTCACCCGCAGTCTCCGCCTGCGAAGGGCCTTCCTAGTGTGTGGAAACTTTTCCTCCTTCACAGCTCCCTCCCACTGGTGCAGGTCCCATCCCTATTCTTTTGTCTCTGTTTTTTCTTTTTTCTTTTGCCCTACCCAGGTACTTGGGGAGTTTCTTGCCTTTTGGGAGGTCTGAGGTCTTCTGCCAGTGATCAGTGGGTGTTCTATAGGAGCAGTTCCATGTGTAGAAGTATTTCTGATGTATCTGTGTGGAGGAAGGTGATCTCCGCATCTTACTCTTCTGCCATCTTCCTCCTCTAATGAGAAGATAAACAAAATTGATAAACCATTAGCCAGATTCATCAAGAAAAAGAGGGAGAGGACTCAAATCAAAATTAGAAATGAAAAAGGAGAAGTTACAACAGATACCGCAGAAATACAAAGCATCCTAAGAGACTACTACAAGCAACTTTATGCCAATAAAAGGGACAACCTGGAAGAAATGGACACATTTTTAGAAAGGTTTAACCTTCCAAGACTGAAACAGGAGGAAATAGAAAATATGAGCAGAAAAATCACAAGTAATGATATTAAAACTGTGATTAAAAATCTTCCAACAAACAGAAGTCCAGGACCAAATGGCTTCACAGGTGAATTCAATCCAACATTTAGAGAAGAGCAAACACCTATCCTTCTCAAACTCTTCCAAAAAATTGCATAGGAAGGAACACTCCCAAACTCATTCTATGAGGCTACCGCCACTGTGATAGCAAAACCAGACAAAGATACTACAAAAAAAGGAAACTACAGACCAATATCACTGATGAATACAGATGCAAAAATCCTCAACAAAATACTAGCAAGCAGAATCCAACAGCACATTAAAGAGATCATACACCATGATCAAATGGGATTTATCCCAGGGATGCAAGGATTATTCAATATATGCAAATCAATCAACATGATACACCATATCAACAAATTGAAGAATAAAAACCATGATCATCTCAATAGATGCAGAAAAAGCTTTCAACAAAATTCAACACCCATTTATGATACAAACTCTCCAGAAAGTGGGTATAAAGGGAAGCTACCTCAACATAATAAAGGCCAAATATGACAAACCCACAGCAAACATCATTCTCAATCATGAAAAATTGAAAGCATTTCCTCTAAGATCAGGAGCAAGACAAGGATGTCTACTCTTGCCACTATTATTCAACATAGTTTTGGAAGTTTTAGCCACAGCAATCAGAGAAGAAAAAGAAATAAAAGGATACAACTTGGAAAAGAAGTAAAACTGTCACTGTTTGCAGATGATATGATACTATATGTAGAGAATCCAAAAGATGCCACGAGAAAACTACTAGAGCTAATCAATGAATTTGGTAAAGTAGCAGGAAACAAAATTAATACACAGAAATCTCTTTCATTCCTATACACTAATTATGAGAAATCTGAAAGAGAAATTAAGGAAACACTCCCATCTACCATTGCAACAAAAAAATAAAATATCTAGGAATAAACCTACCTAAAGAGAAAAAAGACCTGTCTGCAGAAAACTATAAGACACTGATGAAAGAAATCAAAGATGATACAAACAGATGGAGAGGTATACCATGTTCTTGGATTTGAAGAATCAATATTGTGAAAATGACTATACTACCCAAAGCAATCTAGATTCAATGCCATCCCTATCAAATTACAAATGGCATTTTTACAGAACTAGAACAAAAAATTTTAAAATTTGTATGGAGACACAAAAGATCCCATATAGCGAAATCGGTCTTAAGGGAAAAAAACAGAGCTGGAGGAATCGGACTCCCTGACTTCAGACTATACTACACAGCTACAGTAATCAAGACAATATGGTACTGGCACAAAAACAGAAATATAGATCCATGGAATAGGGTAGAAAGCCCAGAGATAAACCCACGCACCTATGGTCAACTCATCTATGACAAAGGAGGGAAGGATATACAATGGGGAAAAGACAGCCTCTTCAATAAGTGGTGCTGGGAAAACTGGACAGCTACATGTAGGAGAATGAAATTAGAACACTTCCTAACACCATACACAAAAATAAACTCAAAATGGATTAGAGATCTAAATGTAAGATTGGATACTCTAAAGCTCTTAGAGGAAAACATAGGATGAACACTTTTCGACATCAATCACAGCAAGATCTTTTTTGATCCATCTCCTAGAGTAATGGAAATAAAAACAAAAATAAGCAAATGTGACCTAATGAAACTTAAAAGCTTTTGCACAGCAAAGGAAACTATAAACAAGATGAAAAGACAACCCTCAGAATGGGAGAAAATATTTGCAAACAAATCAATGGACAAAGGATTAATCTCCAAAATATATAAACAGCTCAATATTAAAGAAAAAAGCAACCCAATCCAAAAATGGGCAGAAGACCTAAATAGACATTTCTCCAAAGAAGACATACAGGTGACCAAGAAGTAAATGAAAAGCTGCTCAACATCACTAATTATTAGAGAAATGTAAATCAAAACTACAATGAGGTATCACATCACACCAGTTAGAATGGGCATCATCAGAAAATCTACAAACAAATGCTGGAAAGGGTGTGGAGAAAAGGGAGCTCTCTTGCACTGTTGGTGGGAATGTAAATTGATACAGCCACTATGGAGAGCAGTATGGAGGTTCCTTAAAAAACTAAAAATAGAATTACCATGTGACCCAGAAATCCCACTACTGGGCTTATACCCAGAGAAAAGCATAATTCAAAAAGGCACATGCACCCCAGTGTTCATTGCAGCACTATTTACAATAGCCAGGTCATGGAAGCAACCTAAATGCCCATTGACAGACGAATGGATAAATAAGATGGGGTACCTATATACAATGGAATATTACTCAGCTATAAAAAGGAACTAAATTGGGTCATTTGTAGAGACGCGTATGGACCTAGAGACTGTCATACAGAGTGAAGTAAGTCAGAAAGAGAAAAACAAATATCATACATTAATGCATATACGTGGAATCTAGAAAAATGGTATAGATGAACTGGTTTGCAAGGCAGAAATAGAGATGCAGACATAGAGAACAAACGTATGGACACCAAGGGTGGAAAGTGGCTGCGGGTGTGGGTGGTGGTGTGATGAATTGGGAGATTGGGATTGACATGTGTGCACTGATGTGTATAAAATGGATGACTAATAAGAACCTGCTGTTTAAAAAAATAAAATAAAATTCAAAAACTATTGATCTTTATATTTTCACTTTAAAAATTTCTAGCAAGGTCAATTTATATATATATATATATATATATATATATATATATATATTTTTTTTTTTTTTTTGCAGTACGCGGGCCTCTCACTGTTGTGGCCTCTCCCGTTGTGGAGCACAGGCTCCAGACGCGCAGGCTCAGCGGCCATGGCTCACGGGCCCAGCCGCTCCGTGGCATGTGGGATCTTCCCAGACCGGGGCACGAACCCGTGTCCCCTGCATCGGTAGGCGGACTCTCAACCACTGCGCCACCAGGGAAGCTCCCATATTTTTTTATAAGTAGTGCTTCAATTAACAAACAATAGATAATTTAGTGAAATAACATGTATGTAAGCATTGGTAATTTGATAAACTGTGATAGGTGTCAGCAAAATACAGGTAGTATGGCACTTCTGTTAAAAATAATATTCTAGGGCTTCCCTGGTGGCGCAGTGGTTGAGAGTCCGCCTGCCGATGCAGGAGACACGGGTTCGTGCCCCGGTCCGGGAAGATTCCACATGCTGCAGAGCAGCTGGGGCCGTGAGCCATGGCCGCTGAGCCTGCGTGTCCGGAGCCTGTGCTCTGCAACGGGAGAGGCCACAACAGTGAGAGGCCCGCGTAAAGCAAAAAAAAAAAAAAAAGTATATAAAAAAAAATAATAATAATATTCTACAGTATGTACAGCATAGTAACTACAGATAATAATACTGTAATGCATATTTAAAAGTTGTTAGGAGAGTAGATCTTAAAAGTTCTCATAACAAAAGAAATAATTTTTAACTACATGCTGTGATGAATGTTAACTAATATGGTGATCATTTCACAATAGATGCAAATAGCAAATCATTATGTTATATACCTGAAAGTTATATGAGGTTATATGTCAATTATACCCCAATAAAAAACAGTCATCTTTATGCATTGTATTAAATATAATTACTCACATAATTATGGTATAAATAATTACTATATTATATTCATATTAATAGAAACATATACATTGATGTATATTATTATGTATGTATATATAACATATATAAAGTATTTTGTTTAAAAGTTTTCACCAATTTTTTTTTTATATTTACCCCAAAAGAAGTCTATATTCTTTTAGGCTCTCAACCCCCTAAGATTGGGTTTTCTATATACCGAAAACCCAATCAACCATTTTCACACCTTTCTGAGTAAACATCAGTATTTTCCACTTCCCTTTGAAGCTATTATCCAATCTCAAGAAGTAGGTGTGGCCTCAGGAGAGTCTAACCCTATAAAAGGCAACTTTGTCCAGGGGTGACTGCTTCTCTCAGGGGGACTGAGGGAAAGTGCAGCTACCAGGTGTTGGACAGTTCTTGTTGACCCTGATATCCACAGATTTCCAGGACGTGCAGCCTTCCAGAAGTAAGACCACTCACAGTGGACTCTGGTAAGTAAGGAATTGATTGTAAATATCTTCATGCCTATTTTCTCTCATCCAAATCCTTTCCATTTACTTATTAGCCTGCTTGGGTTTTGTCCAAGCAAACAAGTAGTTGTCTTAGTTTTTTTAAATGACCTTAATATTTAAAATATCTGTAACTAGAGCAATTGTAATATATTGATATTTGTAATATTAACATATGTAATCATTTTTATTCCATTACCTTACATGTTATTAGATGTTTTTAGGTCTTAAATGAGATTTCTACAGACATATGTATTTATGAAACGCATAGAACACCTAAAATGTTCAACATAATGTATACATTTCATAGCCTTTATACAGATGAACATAAGAGTTAAATGTGTTGAATGAATTAGAATATCTTCTTGTAAAGTTCATATGCACTATATATATATTTTTATTTAAATATCTTTATTGGAGTATAATTGCTTTACAATGGTGTGTTAGTTTCTGCTGTATAACAAAGTGAGTCAGCTATATACATACATATATCCCCATATCTCCTCCCTCTTGCGTCTCCCTCCCACCCTTCCTATCCCACCCCTCTAGGTGGTCACAAAGCACCGAGCTGATAAACCTGTGCCATGCGGCTGCTTCCCACTAGCTATCAGTTTTGCATTTGGTAGTGTATATATGTCCATGCCAGAATAAAGGTGCTGTATTTTTAAAGCCTTCAGTTTGCAGTGTAGATTTGAAAAGTGTTCAGGATAGATCCAATGAACTGATAGGGACTCCCAAGAAGTGGCATTGGTCAAATAGGGAAATATCAGAAACAAAGAGAATATGATGTTGCTTCCATTAACTATATCTTTGGAATTTCTAGTGTAGAGAGAAAATCCTCATGTATATTCAAATTTTTTCTTTGGTTTTAAAAAACAACTGATTAATTTTTACTCATTACTGTTGTAGCTTGAACATTCACTAGTTAAAAATGTGAAGTGCTCTGATGATCTGAACTGACTCCAGGAAAAATTGTGTTGCTGAACTAGAAATAACATAATTTTTTCCTTTTTTGTCTTGAAAGGAGGAGTTTTGCTATTTAAGTTGGAAGCAAACACTGAAATGTTTATAGTTTTGAGATGCCAAAGGTAAAGCCAACATTGATTATATTAAGTTTAAATTATTCTAAACAATTTTATTTGTCTTTAGAAAAGCACATCTGTCAGTTCAGAGACAGGAGACATAGAGAATATTAGCATAGAGACAAAGTGTGTGCAAGAATGGGTTCCAGTCATGGAGTCATGGAGAGAGAGAGAGACAGACAGATTGAGATTATATATGTGCTTCTGTACCAATCAGCTAATAAAAGTAACTCTGGAGTCACCATTTACCCGCTGGTCTAAGCTTTAAGCACATCCATGTAATTTAGGTATGACTGAGAACATGGTTTATTTTAAACAAAAAAGTTGCTAGGGACTCTCTTATCTAATTTTATCATTTGTATCAGCATGAACCTGTCTGTATTCACCATTTCTAGGTTTGTACTGAGGGTAAGCATATAGGTAAATTAGATAGAGTTCAAACAGACAGGACTTTGTCCAAAGGCTTTACTTTCCCTTATCAGGGCAGAAGAAAGACTTTCTCTCTTATCCTCTCTAATTCTGTCTTGAATTTTCAGAAACATGGATTCAGACACATTGCAAGCCTTCCAGAATGAACTAACCTGCTCCATCTGTATGAACTACTTCATAGACCCCGTCACCATAGACTGTGGGCACAGCTTTTGCCGTCCCTGCCTGTACCTCTGCTGGGAGGAAGACCAGACTCCAAAGAGCTGCCCTGAGTGCAGGGGACTATCAGAGAAGCCAGATTTCCAAACCAATATTGTACTCAAGAGGCTGGCTTCCCTCGCCAGACAGGACACAGCTAAACAAACCAACAGCTTGGAGGCACAGATCTGCTTGACACACAAAGAAGCCAAAGGACTCTTCTGTGAGGTTGACAAGACCCTGCTCTGTGGCCCCTGCTCTGAGTCCCCAGAGCATGCAGCTCACAGCCACAGTCCAATACAATGGGCTGCTGAGGAATACCGGGTAGGTGATACTTCTAAAGCAGTTAGGAACCTACAGGCTCCTAAATCAGAGAGAAAGATGAGGATAATAATGAAGTTGATGGGGATGGAGATGGTCAAGGTGGAGATTTTTCAGTGTAGGTCGTGTATCATTTTAATGTTGTTGCCCAATTGTCCAAACATGTGGAACTGCTGTATCCTGGGGCATGTGGTAGCACAAGGCACACTGGCTTCTGATGTGAGCTTGACGCATTCTTAGTCAAGTTATATAAAAATCTGAGTCTCAATTTCTTAGGAAATGAGAAATTTCATTTCTCTCATGGAAATGAGAGATTCCATTATCTATAAAGTTTCCCCAATTCTTTCTTTCTTTTTTAAATTTTTAATTAATTGATTTATTTTTGGCTGCATTGGGTCTTTGTGCTGCGTGTGGGCTTTCTCTAGTTGTAGCGAGCGGGGGCTACTCTTTGCTGTGGTGCACAGGCTTCTCATTGCAGTAGCTTTTCTTGTTGTGGAGCATGGGCTCTAGGCACTCAGGCTTCAGTACTTGTGGCACGCGAGCTCAGTAGTTGTGGCTCATGGGGTCTAGAGCATAGGCTCACTAGAGCACACAGGCTTAGTTGCTCTGCAGCATTTGGGATCTTCCAGGACCAGAGCTCAAACCTGTGTCCCCTACATTGGCAGGCAGATTCTTAACTACTGCGCCACAAGGGAAGTCCCCCCACCCCAATTCTTCATTATATGTTTCTGTCACTTTGATATTCAACATATTAGAATCAAATTAGATTAATGTGGAAAAATCTGACCACATCATTCAAACTCAAGATTTCTATTTTCTAAACCAGTGGTCCCCATCCTTTTTGGCACCAGCGACCAGTTTCGTGGAAGACAATTTTTCCATGAATGGGGGCAGGGAGAGGTTGGGGGGATGGTTCCGGTGGTAATGCGAACCATGGGGAGCCATGGGGAGCCATAAGGAGTGGCAGATGAAGCTTCACTTGCTCGCCCCCCTCTCACCTCCTGCTGTGCGGCCCCGTTCCTAACAGGCTGTGGACTGGTAGCGGTCTTCGGCCCGGTGGGTTGGGGACCCCTGCTCTAAATGACTGCCTTTGCTCATACATAAGGGGATGGAATTTATGGTATCATCTGTGTCGCTAAAGCTCATGGTTATTTTGCAGGAGAAACTTCTGAAGAGAATGGACTCTTTAAGGAAAATGACACAAGAAATGCAAAACAGTCTGAATCAAGAAGCTAACAAAACTCAGTTGTTAGAGGTAAGAATTAAAATATTCTATTTGTTTGCATGGAGACAGATATAATCCTGGCTTAGACTTTTAGCAAAATTCAAATTACCAGGTAAAGGATAGTGGTCTTTTCCTTGGAAATAGTAGTGGTTTCAAATGACCTATCATCAGTAATCACAATTATAACAGACCAATACAAACTAGTTCAAAGAGTGCTAGTATATGGGAAAACCAAGGCATGAAACGTATTCCTAGGCCACATTTTGAAGATTTGAATAAACCTTCTCAGACATGGAGTATAAGACAACATTGTGCTAAGTGTGTCTGTGAAGGTGAGGAGAGGAATACAGCAGTACCTAGAGGAGAATTAGTGCATATTCTTAAAGATGCACAGTATGGGGTTTACCTAATAAAAGAATATTTAGAAAAATCAGGGAAAGGAACAAGAAAAAACAAGATTTGGGTAAGAGAGGAAATAATTGATGGAGTAAGAACCCTGAAGAATCCTCCTAGGGAGAAAAACTGGAACCCCCTCAGATGGCTTGATTTAAACAGGAAAAAAGGCGAGAAACTTAGAGAAAGGATGGACAGGAAGGACCTTTGAGGTGTGAGGCAGAAAGTTTGTCAAGAGCTTTCCTGATGACAGTAAGGAAATAATGTTTGACGTTTTCTGTTGAGAATGAGGATGAGTGATTCTTTGAATCCACTATCTCTGCAGAACTATGCGGCCATAAGGAAGGTGATGATCAAAGTTCAGTATCAGATGATCCACCTGTTTCTCCAGAAGCAGGAGCAACTCCATCTGGAGGCGCTGGAGGAAGAAGTGAAGGAGACTCTTCAGCAACTCAGGGAGAGTGAATTCAGAATGACTCAACAGAAAGAAAGTCTGAAAGAAATGTACAGAGAGCTGACTGAGATGTGCCACAAGCCTGACTTGGAGCTGCTCCAGGTGAGAAGGGAGGTTCCATCCTCAGAGACAGAGGTACTATTCTGGGCACTGTTGCCATGACATTGAAATGTTACCTGCATATACTCTTATCTCAGCTAAGGGATGATGCTCCTTGACTCCCATTAACTTACTTGTCCAATCCCTTATTTCTCATAGCCTGGTAATCTTTGGGAGGTTTTTTTTAATCCTTTCACTAGCTAACATAGGACAAAATTTTTTCAGTGTGATCAGGAGTACCATCCAGACAGATTATCGAAAATCAGCAAAATTCTGTGACCAGGGGAAAGTTAATTTTCTTGGAGTAATTCTCAATACGTTGTCACTCTATTATCCCACACTTACTGAAGACATTGAGGTTTTGCCCATTGTCTAGGTAAAATTTTTAGAACTGGTAGTCAATTTCAATGCACTCTATAATTCGTTTTATATGGTTCCTTGTTTTGCTTTAATTGTCATTATAAATGGTGAGATCTCTCCTTGGGAATAGGACTGAGAAATGACTGACATTGGAAACCTGATGTTGTTGCATCATTACACAGACTCTTGCTGGCCTCCTTCCTTCCTTCCTTAATGTGCCCTGAGGAAGCTCATCATGTTTTAGTTTAAGTTCTGTTATTAAGATAGCCTCTGATTGTTCCTTAGAGGAGAATGAGAAAAACAATACCTTATTGAACAAACAAGAATAGTAAAGAAGATGCAAAAGGACAGAACTCTCATGATTAACGTGATTTTCTTTTTTTCATTGCAGGCCTCGGGAAATGTATTGGAAATGTGAGTGTACGCTAATGACTTTTGATTTCTGGAAAAGTTGTTGTCTTTTTGATGAAGTGGTTGGATAGTCATTCCTTGGTGCCACGGGGAATTGTTTTCAGGCCATCCCCAAAATCTAAATCCCGGGATGCACTATCCCTTATAGAAAATGCCATAGTATTTGCAGATAACTTATAAGCATGCTCCCATACACTTTAGTCATTACTAGACTACTTATAACACCTAATAAAATGTAAATTAAATGCTATGTAAATAGTTCCCACGTATGTGGCATTTTCAAGTTTCACTTTTTTGGAACTTCCAGGAATTTTTTTTTTTCTGAATATTTTCCATTTAGAACCAGGGAGGAAGAATGTAGGGGAGGGATGGATTTAGAATTTGGGATTGACATGTACACACTGCTATATTTAAAATAAATAACACACAGTGGTTATCTCAAACCATAGGGAAGAAGATCAGGATTAAAAATGGTGGTCAGGGCTTCCCTGGTGGCGCAGTGGTTTACAGTCCGCCTGCCGATTCAGGGGACACGGGTTCGTGCCCCAGTCCGGGAAGATCCCACATGCCGCGGAGCGGCTTTGCCCGTGAGCCTGCGCGTCCGGAGCCTGTGCTCTGCGACGGGAGAGGCCCCAACAGTGAGAGGCCCGCGTACCGCAAAAAAAAAAAAAAAAAAAAAAAAAAAAATGGTGATCAAGGGAGACTTTAGCTTTACCTATAATGTTCAAACTTTTTGAAAAGAATTTATCTATGTATTATTCTATAAGTAAAATAAATTTAACAAAAAAATAGATAACAAACAAGGACCTAGTGTAAACTAACTAACTAACTAAATAAATAAATAAAATAAAACAGAAATTACAGATTCAATCCGTGGTTGAATCCATACATGCAGAACCCTTGCACATGGATGACGAACAGTACATCTTTTGATCTATTAACATCGTCTTTTTGGCTATTTTCTGTTTTATTTCAAAAGGATTCTAGAGGCCTTCTGATCCTTGGTCTGAGAAGTTTCCTTTTCATTTGGCTGAATTCAAATATACCTGAAAACTTTCTGACATTCTGGGCTTTGTTCCACCCACTCACCCCATCCTCTCCAGACTCACCACAGTAAAACTTAGGGAAGGGATTTTTCTGAGATATCACAGAGGAAGCACCTACACTAATGAGTTGGAAGGTGAAAATGGCAGGAAAGGGGCAAATTCCCTAATAGGAAGAGGGGCTGTGATTTTGTTCCTAGGAGTAGCACTGAATCAGCCTGTTCCATTACAGCAAGCCCCCTTGTAGGTAGGACCTCAGAGCTAATGGCTTCCTGGTGCCCACTGGAAAGTTAGACCTTCAGGACCAAGGCAGCCAGGCTGGAATTGGATTCCCTTAATGGGCTGATAAGAGCAAACACGTCGGGCTCAGTGAACTCTTCCTTTTAGACACTGAACGTATCCTTGATGACTACTTGCTGACTGCAGTCCCAAAGGCTTTGCCTGAATTTTTTGCTCTCTGTAAAATGCCCAGGATCTTTGCATCACCTGAGTTGGAATAGAGGAAGTGAATGAAGTTCAATAAGTTGAAAACTGGAGTAAAGTCTGAGAAGAATAGGGGAGTTGAAATTTGATGTAATTTATATTTAGAAAAAAGTATGGTAACTTTTTATATTCCCAAGTGTGTAGAATATAATGTATATCCAATTAACCAAAAATAGGAGAATTCTGACAAAATATCCTGGATTAAAAACTGCTTTTTTGTAATGGTCTTGTGATTAGCCTTTGACCTTGAAATGCAACTGATGTCATTTGTTACAGGACTGATTTGATACAGATGCAAAAGCCTCAGCCAGTGAACCCAGAGCTCACTTCCTGGCCTGTCACTGGAATCCTAGACATGCTGAACAGCTTCAGAGGTAAGAGTCAACCTTCAGTGAGCAGGACTACATTTCATTAGAACTTCTTGGGAAGGAGCCTTCTTTTATTGTTATTTTATTTTTTCTGACATGAAGGTAGTACATAACTTCCCAAAGTTGTTACATTTTTCCTGCTTGTATAGTCGTATTACAAAGATCAAGGCTGAACTTTGCAACCTATAGTTTACCGAAAATGCAAAGCTAGAGATATATATTCAGTTACATATGACATAGGCAGAGCAAGAGGAGAGCAACCAGCTTGCTCATGTGGTTATAAAGAGAGACAATATTTACTTTTGTGAGTAACCATCAATATTGTGTTTATTCAGTTTATTTCACTCTTATAAAGTTAAATATGGCATTGCTGGTTTTTAATTTGTTCTGTATTACCAGCTCATTTATTATGCATTGTACAAAAAGATTTATTATTTCTAAAATCAGCAAGAATTGACAGAAAAGACTAAAATTAGCTTAGGCAGGATAATTGTAATGCTATTAGATCAATTTCAGAACAACTGAAAGGCAAGGGATATTTGAACATGGTTAGCCAGAACATCCTTTTAGAAGCTTCCAGAACATCCTTTTAGAAGCTTCCAAACTATTCATTGATGGATTTCTATCAAAATTTTGACCTTTGAAAATGTAGTAAGTAGAGACCATAGCCCAATAAATACCCACATGATAGCAAGTGCTATCTACGTGCTAGATCATATTAAAGACAAAGGACACAAGAATAGTTTTCTAAATGAAAGAAAAAGAAAATGTTTTTGGTGAGTCCTGAAATAAACTGTCAAGACGTTGACATTAAATCAGACTTCACAGAGTTCATATCTCCCTTTTTTTTTTCTTTTTCTGTATGATTTGAAGTCTTTCTGTGTGCTGGTGAGATAGTAATGACTCTTACTCTTCATAGAAGAGCTAGTCTGAACTCCCTTTGCTGTCTTTGCTTTGTATTTCCTTGGAGGAGGGAAAATGAAAAGACTCATTGGGTAGAGAGCCTCTGCCTCTCAGGCTGTGGAAATCTCATTTGCTGACCACATTTTTGCTCTTTCTGCAGTGGATAATGTTCTGAGTCAGAAAATGACCATTCACAATATGAGCCTTTCTGAGGATGGTACAAGTGTGATGTTTGGAGGTGACCGTCACGACGTGTCCAGACAGCCCCAGATTGTGGAAAGATTTGTGGCCTGGGGAGCTGTGGCCTTCACCTCTGGGAGGCATTACTGGGAGGTGGATGTGACACACTCCTCGAACTGGATTCTGGGAGTCTGTAAAAATATCTTGACGAGTGATACTGATATCATTATTGATTCTGAAGAAGCATTTTTGCTATTTTCTATGAAGGTGAACAATCATTATACTTTGTCCACGAACTCCCCACCCTTAATTCAGTATGTGCAAAGGCCTTTGGGTAGGATTGGAGTGTTTCTGGATTATGACAATGGAACTGTGAGCTTCTATGATGTTTGCAGAGGTTCCCTCATATATAGTTTCCTTCCTTTCTCCTTCTCCTCCCCGCTGACGCCTTTCCTTTGCCTTAGGTCTCCATGAATAGTCAAGTTCCATGACCATTTAATTGATGAAATTCTTGCCTGAACAAATTGCTTTCCTAAACCTCACGTGAGGCCAAAGGATGATATCTGACTATCTCTGAGCACATTGTAATTTAATGGAACATACGACTATATGTTTATAAAATGGCATAACCATGTTGAATGTATAAATTTGTTAATTAAATTTTCTTGTAATAAAAATTTATTATGGAATATTTCATAGAGTATAATCAGTTGCTTTTCTTCTGTCATAAATAATAGTTTTATTAAAATAAAAGTTACATACCATAAAGGTCACCCCATTTAAACTATATAATTCAGTGGCTTTTAGTAATATTCAAAAAGTGAAACCATAACTATCTAATTCTAGGACATATCCATCACCCCCAAAATAAACCAATGACCATTAACATTTACTCCCCATTCCCCCTCCCCCTCCCAAGTCACCCCCTAATCCAGTTTTATTCTTCATGGATTTTTCTATTACATGGTTTCAAATAAATTGGATCACACAATGTGTGGCTTTTGATATCTGTTTACTTTCACTTAATGCTTTCAAGATTCATCTACATTGTAAGCAGTGTGCTTTACTTGCGTATCTGAACCAGATTGGGGTGAAAGCATGAGGTAATATATATATCAGGTTAGTAAACAAAAGGAATGGTGCTTAGTTTTCTCTTCAAAGCTGACCTAGTTGGTAAGAACCAAGTGTTTGACAGACTTTATCATTTCTCTAAATCCTAGTCATTAAGCACATCTCAGCTCAACAACATTTTTCCCAGGAAGTTTTTCGTGACTACACAGACCAGTGTAGTTCCTCTCATTACACACTCTCTGAGCATATACCGTCTCATCATAATGTTCAACAAACCTTCCTCAAATTCGCACTTTTACTACTTGACAGACAATTCTGAGACAGTAGCGACAGTATATTATTTACTACTATATTCCTACTATCCAATGCAGACTTATAACATAATACACAGAAGTATAGGATGAATCAATGAACAAATACATGAATGAAAGAATTAATATAAACAAATATTATTCCAGGATTGATAAAGTTTTCCAAAATGTAGCTAACATAATAGACATAAAATGCTAACTGATAATGTCAACAAAAGAGAGGTAATTGATCTGCAGCTTTACAGCCTAAGAAAATTCCATTAGTTTGAGGTTTAAAATAACTACTGCATAATTTTGTTTTATAGTGTTGATTTTGAGATTTCCCTAAGACGATCAGTACAATCTACTGGAAGATGAAGACCCTACGTAAAGTGATATGGAAACAGAAAATGGGACTTCACATGATGGTGACTGTCAGAATTTAAACTGACATATAAAATATTACTAAGCATAAGGTGGTATAATTTCCTTAGCAGTGGGAAGGCCAAAACCAATTTAAATTTGAAGAATAATTCAGAAGACAGAAATACAGAATTCTGTAATATAATATGATACTTAAAAAATATTGTAATTGTTCTATAATATTCATTATACCCTGGTCATTTGAAAGCAGAAACAGTATGGTTCACTAGAAAGCATTCATTCTCAGGCACATCTCCACAAGAATATATTAAATGATAATTTGTTCAAGTTCAATCTATAATATCCAATTCACAAAAACTCAAGAGCTGGATGTATTTTGTTTTCTTTTTACAGAGTACAAGAAGGAGCTTCTTGGTTTGTCTCATTTTTATCTCCAGATCCTTCACTATATCTTCAGTCCTACAATTCAAAGGAAGTATTCAGTGCACTATGGAGTGAAAGTCCTTTCCTTTTAGCCATTTCTCTTTTCATTTTGATCTTTTTCCTCCATTTTCTTTGATTATATCTCTTATTCTAAGCCTCTTGATTGAATGACTCATATTTTTGTTAAGTTCCATTTATGGTAAGCCCTGTAAAATTGGGTGGAATGAAGGCTGGAGAGGCAAGGGGAATTTTAAAGAGTACAGATGATGCATCTGAAAACAAAACATAAATTTCAAATTAGAATTTGGGAAGGTTTTCATTTTATTTTTAAGAGTCAATTAAATTATAGAATTGACTTATAACAGATGAGGTGTGATTATCTCATTCATGGCATAGAAGGAAAGTTCCTTTCCTTCCCTTTCTCTGCAGAAACATGGCATCACTCACACTACAGAACCTCAAGAAATAATTCACCAGCTGAGTCTTGAGTGTGAGGAAGTTGGAGCTCTTGTGGTGGTGCTTGCAGAACTGGGACCTTGTAAGCAGCCCCAAATCCTAGAAATGGTGTTGCCCAATGGCCAACACCATTGGTTCAAAGACGACATTGTGAAGTTCCTGGAAGAAATGGAGAATAATCCCCTGTTCAATCACAGCCATGCATTCAAAACAACTCAGTCACTGATGGACTGGGAAAAAGTAGCTTTTTAAGATATTTCTGGAGAAATGTGTAAACTCCAATGGTTAGAAACATTTTATAACTTGAGAAACTGTTGCACCTTAAAAGAATTAGTCCTGGGGGCTTCCCTGGTGGCGCAGTGGTTGAGAGTCCGCCTGCCGATGCAGGGGACACGGGTTCGTGCCCTGGTCCGGGAAGATCCCACATGCCGCGGAGCGGCTGGGCCCGTGAGCCATGGCCGCTGAGCCTGCGCGTCCGGAGACTGTGCTCCGCAACGGGAGAGGCCCCAACAGTGAGAGGCCCGCGTACCGCAAAAAAAAAAAAAAAAAAAAAAAAAAGAATTAGTCCTGGTAGTTAAGGAACATGTTAAAAATCCTCACAAAAGCAAAACACCCACCCCCCAACACACAGAAGAAACATTCTGATTTACCCAAGAAGCCCCTAACAACTTACCCCCACTTTTTAAAAGAGATGTATCCCTAGTACTCCTCAAAACACCCCAAACTGTGTACCAGGCGAAAGACAAGGAGTTCCCAGAGAACATGAAGCTGAAACATATTCAAGATTTCCAGAAGGAGAAACAGGAGTGTGAGGAGAAAATGGCTCAGTTCAGGGAACACCACTCTGAACTAGTCCAGTATTCCAAGAAATCGGATGTCCCCTAAGGAATCTAAATCAAAGGCCATTCAGGAAAATGTGCAAGAAGTGAAGTCTCCCCCAGAAAACTATTTTACCATGAGGATTAGATTCCATGGAGAGACTGAACAACCTCCAAGGACACCTATCAGATGTTCCACCAGGATTCACCGTCAAGTCAGGAGTTGCAAGATATGCCCCTGAGGGATCGTATGGTGGAGATCCCGGCAAGGCATCCTGAAGAATCAGAAGGAGAACTATAAGAAACAGGCTGAGGAGGTGCAGAAACAATACAAGGTGGATCTGGATCACGGGATAAAGAGTCTGTTTCCTGAGGAATATGCTGCTATGGGGACTGTAGATCTGCCTGTCTGATCTTGGGTTTCAGGGATCCCTTTATTATCATGTTCTTACATCTAGTATAGGTTGTCTCTCTGTATGCAGCATATATTTTTTACAACTGATGAACCCACAGTGACGCATCATTGTCACCCAAGTCCATAGTTTTCACTATTGGTACATGAAAATATTTTTATTTTAACACATAAAGATCATTGAATTAGATAAATAGTTGGATAGACAGATAGATAGATAGATAGATGGCTATTGCACACTCTTAAACACATTTTTATGTTTTACTTTATTAAAACAAATATTTATTAAAGCTGATTTTGAGTTTTCATTGGAAAAAACAGGCAGATAAGTAGTGCACAAGGCATTTGGTATTCAAAAAATAATACATTTATTTCCCATAGAGTCCACCATATACAATTTCATACACAGGTATGCTCTGTAAATATATGCTTTTAATCTCTTAAAGTTACTGGAGATTTATCAATTTTATATGCCATCTAGATGGCTAACATGTTGAATTTATTTGGAAAATCCTTTAGCAGTTTGTGTTATTTGCTTCCTTCCTTGACTTTAAATTTGCAAAATTAGGTCTAAGAATTCATTCTTTTTACCTGAAAATCAGCAGATTTTCCCATAAGTCATTTTTGCCCTCCAGCAGATTTTCCCATAAGTCATTTTTGCCCTCAAGTGCTAGTAAGGCTTATAAACCAGAATAGATAGTGAGATATCCAGTCAAGTGGGGCTCTTCTTGTGAATTTAACGCATGCATTTTCTAATTCATTCAGCACCTAATGTTTTCTAAGCCATGCCTTGTTGCAGGGGATACAGAGATAAAAGTTACAATTCTTAACTTTAATATATCATTCTAACATTGAAGAATGACCAGTAAGTGTAATCAGTAATAGAAAGCATTATTTGGTCAAAAAAGTACAAATACTGGAATTGGGTAAATATGGATTAAAATTGTGAATTAGCTATTACAATAAGATGACATTGGTTAAAATAATTAACTGATTGCTTATCTGTTTCCTCATGTATATGTTCATGAAATGAGAATAAGTATAAGTGAAGATTAAATTTAATGCCTATAACTGGCTCACAGTAGATTCATAGAAAATGTTAGGTTAATCCATTGGAGCTGCTATAAAAAAATATCATAAACTGGACAAACAACAGAAATTTATTTCTCACTATTCTGGAGGCTGGAAGTCTCAGATCAGGGTGCCAAGGTGGTTGGCTGATGGCTTTGTTTCAGGGGCAGACTTCTTATGTCCTCACTTGACAGAAGACACTCAGGATCTCTCTGGAGCCTCTTTTATAAGGCACTAATCCCATTCATGAGGGCTCCACTCTCACGACTTAAACACCTCTCAAAGAGCTCACCTCCTAATACCATCACATCGGGCATTAGGGTTCAATATATGAATTTGGAGGTGACACAGACATTAAGATCATAGCACTTAGCTTCCTTTATTTCATCCATCTACCATACTTATCTTTTACTGAATTCCAACAAGAAACCACTAATACATAATAGATAGCAAAATAAATTACGTTAAAAAATTAAATACACTTAATGAAATTATTCTACTATATATATATGTCGTGATGACCTATAATCTTGCTAGAATGTTGTTCCAACTCTGGCCCAAAGCATCATTCTAGAAATTTTTAAAATAGTCCTGTTGCTATGTAGATATATTTACACAAAATAATAGTAGGAGATCCATGGTGCGATGGAAATTGCTAGAAGTGCATTTTTTGAAATGTAAACATTTTCCGAAAGGAAATTATTCCACAATTTGCCCTTGAATAAATAGAGATTAAGTAGGAAAAGGGGTAATGGAAGTGATGTTCAGATAGAGGAAACAGCATGTTCAAAAATTCAAAGTGAAGGAGAGCATGATGCCTTGGAGAACTACTTCCACAATTCCTTTGTCCTAGTTCTCTCTTATATACAACTTATGGAAACGACTAAAAACACTGCGATCCAGGTTGGAGGCACTCTTCATTTTTTTATACAGTGCATTTCTCCAAACTACACTTGTGAATTCTGGCAATATAAAAGAAGTGCAATGTACGTTAGGAATATTTCCAAAACTCTAAATAAAACAGAAGAAAAACTAGGATACAATATCAAAATTCGTGAACCTTTTCTACAACAAAACTGTCTGGAAGTCCCAAAATTTGGACAGATGGAGACAAATCAGGGATATCTAAGATTCATGGGGTATCAGAATCTGTTTAGGAGGAAACAGAAGGAAAGGACAGGATATCTGATAAATTTCAGAACCCCAAAAGTTAGCAGTAGGGATTCATTGAAAGCTGGCAGGTCCCTTAAAGAATAACTGATGAACCTGAGTAGGGTGAGTGCGTTCAGGCTGAAATATGCAAGGAATCCACAATAACATGTGAAGGGGCTGGTACCCTCCAGTCCCTACAACTCTCAGACATAACCACCTAAAGCTCCCTTCCAGGACCAGGCTTCATAATGAGAAAAAAGTACTGGGAGTAAAATACGTACGAAGCAAGACTTAGGCGGCAGGAGCAAAGAAGGAGAATGTCTCAAGAAAAGAAGTGGGAAGAGAAGCAGAACCAGGAGATGGCAAAAAGTTGAGTTCATATTACTGAACACCTTAGGAAAACAACCGAGTCCTCTAGACTTATGAAGTGAAGAAAGCTACCTTGACCTACCTTCACCTTATAAAAGTCCAAGAAGACTAATTGCATATAAATACCATCAATAGAGCACGTTTTTCACTTCATATTTAGGAAGAATCCAGAGGGAAGAAAATACCTTTCCTAATATAATAGAACTTGGTATGACTGTTCATGAAGTGGCCTTTAGAGAGACAGTTGCCAGAAGAGCCCTGATGCCAGAGCTACATTAAGAGCGCAGCCTTGTGCTCCCATCTTGGGAGAACACGACCCTCAGAGGCCCTCTCTGCTCCTTTGCCCCAGAAACTCGCAGACGCACAGCTTCATCTCCCTGGATCTATCTCTACCACTGTGCCTAGCCACCTCTAGCTGTTCCTGAAGGTCAGTTCTGCAGTGTTTTATGATCTCTCTTTCACACACCTTCTCTAGTTCCTCAAGTTTCCCCCCCTAAGGAGCCATCTGTAAGTCATTTTGTCCTGGCTTAACAATAATGGACTTTTCTAAGAACTCACTACAGAAAACACAACATGATTATACTTTAATACACAACCAAAATACAAAACACCATAGTAAATTGATGGCAATAAAATATGGTATTTGATTTGCATTGCATCACAAATGGTTAACATTCTCACTCATAAATGAGTTCTTAGAAACCAGTAGTGAAGATGTTATATATAGCAAGGGAAATTTAAAAAAAAAACAAAAGAAGAAGAAAATTAAACAACACAAGTGACTAGTAAGGATTAAACATATATGAAGATGACCGAGCTGAACAAGAATAAAAGCAATTTCTTTGTAATATCATATTACGAAAGATTAAACATGTAATATTTGTACAGTTTTAGGAAAGCTACCCACATAAACACTGGGGGACAAGATTGATAAGGTCCTGTCTATATAGTAGGGGCGTCTATGTTATCTAGTATTAATGAAATTTTGTGCACATCCTTTTGGGTGTATTGATAAACAAATTAATATGCAAGCCATGTTTGGGGGGTCTGTATACTAGCTACAAATTTCTTATGCAGTAAACATGGTTTACATATAAATTGTAAATTTATCCAACTAATTTGTTGAAATAATTCAAATAAATTAGAACTGCTAGGACTAAGAATAAGAGGTTTTTAAGTTGAGGATTAAAAGCAGACTTCCCTGGCGGTCCAGTGGTTAAGACTCTGCACTCCCAATGTAGGGGCCATGGGTTCTATTACTGAGCCCACATGCCACACGGTGCGGCCAAAAATTGAAAAAAAAAAAAAGAGCAGACTTTACAACAGCATTTAATTTTTTCTGTTTGAAGGCAAGCTACAACATTGTATTTCTGTAATGATTAAAAATTTAAAGATGATGCATTTGAAAAAAGATGAAGTGGATATATAGTTGTTCACAGTGATAAAACTAGAGGTGAATTCTCTCACATTTTGTGTCATGTTTTCATGTATTATCAAGGAATACATTCATATTATGAGATGCATATATCTTTAGGTTCAAAATAATTTGATACAGATCTCAAAAAAAACAACTGCTGAATGAAAGAGAAGATGTAGAGAAAATTCCCTTCCATTCCTCTAAGCTCTCTGGTTGGTTAGCAGATGTGTGGTCAATGTGTGGACTGCTTTATGTACAGAATGTCTAGTCAAACAAGTGCCCCATGTGCCCCGGTGTCTTCGCAGACACAGGCCAGAAAAGAACCATGAGGCTTTTCCCTTAGACGAGCACTTATTTTCCTTCACACACTAAGTGTTCATCCAAGAACAGTGGATGTGCTAGAGCCTAGCACAAGACAAGAATTCAATCTAAAAACGTCTAGAAAGGTAACCAAAATATTTCTAGCTTTAATTGTTCTTCACAAAACTAACGACACTGAAATATTTTCCTCATCGGAAACAACTATCAGTATCAAATTAGTTGTTATGCCTAACATACGGAACTAGTTATCACTTAAAATAGTATTTTATCCTTATTACATCATTATTTATAAGGGCTCTTAGGTCTGAACACTAATTGAATCTGCTTTCAGCATTTTGTTGCAGAGTTTTGGAACCAGTTCCTTTAGAATGTGCACTTAAAATAATATTTTATCCTTAATACGTCATTATTTATAAGGGCTCTTAGAAAACTCTGACAAGGCCATCATCAAGCTGCTAGCGCATTCTAAAGGAACTGGTTCCAAAACTGCAACAAAGTGCTGAAAGCAGATTCAATTAGTGTTCAGACCTAAGCATGGTTTCTAGTCTTCTCTTAATTTTCCTCTGATCTTCAGGAGCACAGCCAATTACTATGGACTGAAACTTCTGATCCCCCAGCCCAGGAGGCACCTCTGAGGGGCATGCGCTGTACATCGACGCTAGGTGACTCGGCGTTTCCCAAATCATCCAGAAACGTGCTGACCACCTCGCTGATGATCCTGGGGCATGCTTGAGGGGCTCCTGCTGCTGGGGGTTTCTAATTGTTTCCATTGAAACTTCAACGGTCCCATCAAACGCTTTGCAGTCAGATTTAATTCTTCTCTTTCCCCGTCGCCGATCTGCGCGTGCCCTGGCTGTTCTGGATGCTGTGCATCATCTCAGAAGGAAATCTTTCTCCTGCTCAACTGCAGCAGCAGCTTCTCTCAAAGCTTCCACCCTGCGCTCCAGCTGGTCCAGGCTCTCCAGAAGGCGGCTGGAGAGGTCAACCCATGAACGAGGAGCAGCAGAAGCGACCTCGTTGGCCTTGATGCTGATGCTCGCCTGAGCCATCTCGGCCGCAGGAGGCGCCGCCACCTTGCGGCGCTCGCCTCCCTCTGACGCGCCGCCCGCGGCCCCCGGGCCGGGGCCGGGGCCGGGGCCGGGGAACCAGGTGCCTGTGCATGAGACGCTCGCTGGCCCCGGGCTCGGACGGGCTCCGAGGGGCTCGGACGGCTTCGGACGGGCTCGAATGGTCTCAGAGGGGCGATGGCTGGCGAGAGGAAGCCCAGCGATTTCCCAGCGCGGGCGCGGATGGGAGGCCTCCCGTGGCGCCTGGGCTCACTCTGCCCGGGAACACCGCCTCCCCCAGTTTCATAAATATGATGCAACTTCAGGCCTTTTCCCCTTTCTTAAAAGCAGATGTAGATATTTGTTCTATGAAGCTACATTAGGCGTAATATGTTTTAATATACAGTTTAATTTGTTAAATAATGCGTGTCAGATAATTCTGAATAAAATTAAAACCAAAAACCCAGGATTTTTTTCTTCCTGTGAAAATGGAACTTGATTCTAAAAGATATATAAAAATTCAAAGTGTTGAAAATATTCCAATTAATCTTGAAAAACACATGTTGAAGGACTTGTTCTCAAGATATCAACTTATTTTCTAGACCAGTGCGTCTCTAAATTAAAGTACATTTAGGTCACCTGCGTGTCTTGTCAAAATGCAAATGCTGATTAAGTATATCTAAAATAAAGCCTAAACTGCTCTCAGGTGATACTGATGCTGCTGATCTTTGATCAAACTTTAAATAAGATTATAGACTAGTGGTTTGCAGCTCTAGCTGCATATTCACCTGGGTAGCTCTTAAGTGCACTAATACGTAGCATCAAACCAATTAAATTAGAATCTCTGGGATTGTGCTCCAATCATTGGCATGTTGAAAACTCCCAAGTGATTCTAATGTGAAGTCAATATGTTGGAAACCTAAGAGATCCAACGTATAGAAGGAAGCAGACATCTGGAGGTTTAAAAACTGTGAGTGGTATCATTGTCTCTAGCCTCCTCTTGAGAACCTCTAACATATTAAAGTTGGGCCAGAGGTAGAGATCATACAAAAATGAGCCTGAGAATACCCAATATAGAGGATATTGCCAGGTATTTGTATACAATCTGAGTCATAGAGCATGGGGTCAGTTTCCTCAGACCATTATTAAGAATATATTGTAACAAATAGGGCTTCCCTGGTGGCCCAGTGGTTGAGAGTCCGCCTGCCGATGCAGGGGACACGGGTTCGTGCCCTGGTCTGGGAAGATCCCACATGCCGCGGAGCAGCTGGGCCCGTGAACCATGGCCGCTGAGCCTGCGCGTCCGGAGCCTGTGCTCCGCAACGGGAGAGGCCCCAACAGTGAGAGGCCCGCGTACCGCAAAAAAAAAAAAAAAGAATATATTGTAACAAATAAATGGAAAGGTTTCCTGTGTTCATAGGTTAGAAGAATTAATGCTGTTTAAATGGCAATACTACAGAAAGCCATCTGTAGATTCAATGCAATCTCTATGAAGAGTCCAATAGCATTTTTTTTACATAAGAAGAAAAAACAATCATAAAATTTATATGTCACCACAAAAGACCCTGAAAGAAGACCAGTGACTCTCTTAACCACTGGCCATTTACCAATGCCTTCATCTGTAGGCATATGGACGCACTACACCAGCGCTGGGAGAGCACAGTACCACAGGCCTCGCTTGGGGATTGCCTGCTTCTTTGTGATGCTGGTGATCTCTGTTGATGTGGTTGTTTCCTGGTCTCTGTGCACTTGGTCTGCATGTGTTTCCTTAGTGTTGTCTTCCCTTGAAGGGAGGCAGCTTCAAAAGCTAGAACAAGTAGGTTTAGCTGCCACTCTAACGAGTCTGAATTTTGTTTTTAAGTTTAATGAGAAAGCTTTGAAGGATTTTTAATAATAACATGATCTGATTGCTACTTTATGAAGAAAACTACTGAGTCAATGATTATGGGCATGGGAGCAACAGTGGAGGAAGAGCCCCACTAGGGGTCTGTTGCAGAAGTCTAGATGAGAGAGGACTGTGGCTAGGATTAGATGAATACTGGTGGAGCAGCTGGATTCATGACATATATTGATTGCAGAGCCAATAGAACTTACTGATGGATTGTATGCAAGGTGTGAAAGAAAAGGAAGAGTGAAGGGCCAGAGGTGCACCAAAAATCTACAAGACAGCTGTGAAAAACATTGCAGAAGGTGGAAGAATATCTTGGTGTTCACCTGGGGACGGTGATGAGAATAAGAAGCAGATGATATAATCAGAGGGTAGTAACTTCAAAAGAGAACAACCAGTGAATTGATGATGTCAGAGCAAAGGTCCATCGTTCCTCTCTGACCCCATGAGGCCCTAAAGGACTTATTTCTACTTTCCCATGAAGTGGAATTTTTTCTGCTTTTAGGGGAAAGGGTATCATCAAGTAAAAATATGTGTTAGGTAAGATAGAATAGAGAAAGTGCTGTTAGAGGGAAGATCAAAAATCTAGAGAGATTTTAAGAATGCCCTTGTGGTCCAGTGGCTAGGACTCTGTGCTTTCACTGCAGAGGGCCGGGGTTCAACCCCTGGTGGAGGAAGTAATATCCCACAAGCTGTGCAACACGGCCAAAAAATAAATAAATAATAAATAAATCAAGAGCGATTTATTCATAATCTAATGGTACTGAAGGTACACAGGGACTGAGGATGTAAATGAGGAATGAATGTTGGAAGAAAAACCATGAGGGGGTCCCCTAATCCTAGTAGTATTATATAAAAGCTATCATGGAAAATAGGCTGAAGGTACATGTTAATTATAATACTGAATAGGGAAACATGGTTTAAAGGCCAAATAATATAATTTACCGTTCTGCCTGGAATGTTAGCATCATGGTACACACAGCCGGTATTGATAGGAGGACATGGGTTGCAGCCCTCTTTCTGTTTTACACTTTAACTTGGTGGGTCTTTTCTAATTTCTACATTTACTGTTGAGTAGAGTAATTGTGACTTCAGGAGGAAATCATCCAGTCATGGTTTTCTGCCTTTCTTTTAAACTTTCTTCTCACTTACTTTTATCAGTCTTTTATACTTTTCACACTACACTCCTGTCTCACTTCTCACCTGTTATATGTTATGGTTTATTGTACAATATACTAACATTCTAACATCTTAAGTTTCAAACTAACTTTGGGCAGTTTTTAGACATAGGATTTTAATACTCAACTAGAATGTAACACTTGTCATGAATCTCAGCCATCATGACATCAACTTTTCACTTTTTTGGAAACAGAATGTTGCTATCTGGATGACCAGATCATCCTGTCACCTTGTGACATTATTAATGGCATCATGTTTATATCTGTACAGTGAGCATCTAGGTGATTCCTCATTTATGAGAGATAAGGTAACATCTTCAGCCAAAACATGAAATTTGACACTAAACATTATTTCTTCTCTATTGAATCTTAATTATTGGTATGTTTATTAAGAAATTTACATATACTGCTTTGTTAGTATATATGTGGTACTTTGTTTTCAAACCTTGCTGTGACCCATTTGAAGGGATTTGGACTTTGAAGTTACAAGATTGCCTCTTCTAGGATGTTAGAAGGGGTGAGGGAAGATTATATAGGAACAATTTAATTTTATGAATGGAGAAGATAATGAGTTCTGTCTTGCTAGAGGCTCTGAATAATGTGCAGATCAAATGTGTTAATAGTTTTACTGAGAGACTGATTTTCCAGTACTAAAAGTCTCTTATATATTTTTTAGCTTTGAAGGAAGGACTGCAAGGGGTTGGCATAAATCAACAATGTTGCTTTGTTAAGTGTGCTCTGTAAGATACAAATATCCTCTAAGATGCTAATAATTAGATAGCAGCCTTCTGCTTTAAGCTTAATTAAGAAGAAGAGATATTGAATTTGTATCCATATATTTTTTTAAAAAGTCCAAAGACTTGCTAAACCAGCTAACTGGACTTTTTACAATGGATTGGCAAGATCAAGATTGCAGATGCCACCTATTAAGGCAGCGACATGCTTCACATTTAAGGTAATACTGCTCCTTCTTAGAACTTTTTACATTTAATTACATATTCAATATTTGCCTTCTTATTGTATTGTAGGCTTCCTAAAGGCAAGGGTCATATCATCAGAATTTTTCACGATGTCTGGAATGCTATAACCATTCAATAAATACTGAAAAAATGAATAATCTAATTTTAATTTGGGAAGATTAATCAGGTTAGGAAGCTGTGCTAATGAATAAAATGATTTTTCTATTAGTCAACATTTACTAGCTATAAAAATTGAGATAAGAGTAAGAAAAAACAAATTTCACAAATAACTTAGTCCTTCTTTTAAAGCATGAGAAAATCAAACAATTTATTAACATGTATACATGAGAGAGACCCAGAAAACTGAGTAACTCCCAACAATGGCTAAAACTCTCAGGGTTTGGGACTTCAAAGGGGAGGAAGGCATTTCACATGGAAATGGAAAAGCAAATGTTTGGTTAAAAAAAAAAAAAAGTTTGCTGGGCCAGGTAGAGACAATGGAACACTGAGAGGAATTTTAACAGTCTATTCCTGGTTCTTCCCTGTCTACCACACCTGGTTCATCCTATAGTTATCAATGGTGATAGCTCCATTCCTGCCACTGGTCCTCTATCTACATTCTTTTCGGCAGTTAGGGGGAAGGTAAAAGTTTATTCCTGAGTCTTTGAGGCCTTGGCTGTTTTCATCTAGAAATAGTACACGTACCAAAGAGACATTTAGGGGTGGCAAATTTTGCTCTCCTACAGTCCTGACTTTGAAATTTCTTTTAAGAAGTTTCACATTCCAGAAATTGAGTCAATAGATTGCTTCATCTCACTGAGCCAATTTCTTAGTTCTGACAGTAGGTCATGTCAGTTACTCATTTCAGGAGGCAGTGATGCAAGTGGGCTCTCAAAGTTAGGCCTATAGGGTGCGAGCAGTCAGGTATTTAATAAGATGCATTTCTGTGGAGACAAAAGTAAAACAAAGTTTAATGATTGGAACAAATATAAACTCAGCAACTGAGTCCTGAGAGTTTCCATTTGAGAAGATTTCTAGATCTGAAGTTTGAAGTATATTTTGCAGTTAGAAATGTCTCTGATGATGTCATTAGGTATTCATGTAAACTTTCTGAGTGGCTTACAAAGCAACAGGTACAGAGATTGCCTAAGCATGGGCTATTGTGGTGGTCTCTCTTACATTTATATCAAGCTGTTCAGCTTCAGATAGCAGGGCTTCAGGGAAAGGGCAGCTTTAGTTCTCAATGATTCCAAGTCAAAAGTGGGAGAAAAACTGGAAATGTTAGTTTGAAGAATTGTAGTCAAATATTTGAAGAAACTAGAAGAATTCAGGATCCATTTTGGTTTTCAGGTGGACAACAAAAATCTCAAGGATGATTAATAGAACTAGAATCTAATATTAATAACAGTGTATTATAGTTTCTACTGAAAGAGAATTTTTTCCTCTCTATCGTCACCCTCATTTTTATCAAAGAAAGCCAAATTAAAATTAATTTGTTTGCAAAATAAGATGAGTTACATGAAATTTGGCCTGAATATTTACATAAGTCTGGCAAGGATAGCAACTGAACACGTAGGCTCTTTTTTTTTTTTTTCACATAGGCTCTTTTAAATCCTCTTTGCTGAAACTTTTCATAAGGAATCTCCAGACTGAATTTTTAATAGCTTCTTGAAGTCAGCCAGCCAAGCCAAGAACTTACCATCAGACTCACCTGTAATACCTATAGATTTGGGTTAATTCTCTTCTTGAGGTCCCCCAAATATCCTGAGGTTCTTATATCTGCCAGGAAGTGACCTTACTTTCTCACCTGTTAAGGCTTCTGGGAACTTTGCAAGCAAGGTACCAGGCTGATTTTCCAAGGGGCTTTATGTCTCCATAAAGTCAATCTTAGTTCCTTAAAACTATCTGGTCATGTCTGATTGGATGCATATTCTAAAATGTGACATTCTAGTCAAAGCCTTGTAATATAATTAATTTTTCCAATTGTGCCCTCTTAAAAGGAGAACAGATTATTAGTGGATTTATGTAAGTAACTATTGCCATAAAAACACAAATACTCACTAAGAGTTTTCAAATTCTGGAGGGATCGGGGGAGAGAACAAATATAAATGTTTCAATTCTGCTTACAAAGGTATAATTTACCAAATTGCTATATTTCATTACATAAGAGGAAATGTTTCCTCATATATGAAAATGAAAGATTAAAAAGTCAGTAATATTTCAAACAAAAAGTCATAAAAATTATAGTCATATTCATCAGTTCATTCAATCATGAATGTGATTGGTTCTTGCTGAGCTTGATCTTTTGTTAGCAGTTTTAGGAAGCCATTAGATTTTTAGAGTTCTGTACTTTGTTACCCAATTCAGTAGTATAGTCTGACAGTTATTAGAAACCTGTATTTCTTCTATTGTACATTACTTCTACAGAAGTGCTAAGGGAAAAACCATCAAATACATCTATCAACAATTACAGTGCAAGAAAAAGAAATTAGACCCTTCCGGCAACTTGATAGGAACAAAGAAAAGTGTCTTTACTAAGATTATCAGGGCTTCAGACAATGCAGCGAAGATTGGGGGTATAACCAGACATGTACTATCCTGTTCATATTCCACTCAGCAGCCATCTTTGCTCTGACTGCAAACTGCTTTTGGTTGGATAGGAGGAATCCCTTCAGGAATTGTTAAAGATTTCCTCCAGGGTAAAATGGATGGATGGAGTCATCCTATTTAAGAGGACCACCATTTGTAAACCTTTAAATCACTTTCAGAAAGAAATACTGGGGGAAATGTGATAGGAGGGGGGAGGGCAGGGAAGATGACATTTGTTGAAAACCTACCATCAAGTTATGTTGCAAGGCATTTTCAGTGGTTAATTGTATCAATTTGAACCTACAACATTGTAGTGAGGTAGGCAAAAACCCCAATCACAGAAGAAGAAACTTGAGAATTACAGAAATTTGGAGACTTGTTCAGGTAAGGGAGAACCAAAGAACACAATCCCATCAGTTTCGATGTTATATGTTGTTGAGAAACTAACGTGTTATCAGGGAGCAGCCAGGACCAGAAATGTTTCCCAAATGTGCCAAGTTAGAAATTAGAATCCGACAGCAGAGTGATCAACAATGAAGGAAAAGCAGTAGTTAAATGCACTTGGCTGCCAACATTCAGCAGCTCCTGGAAAGAGGCTGGTAAGTAGAGTTCTTCAGGGAACAAGCAGGGACATTTTCAGTAGTCCCCCGGAACGCAAACTTGTCCAGGGTCAACAGAATGGACGTTGTCTGCCAACAAGCAGAATGTCTCCTCTCCCTGCACGGCTTCCTCTCTCCCATCGAAGTCCCCGGGTGCTCCAGGGGCCAGGAGTTTGCTGCCAGTTTCCATTCGCCTCTGGACCCACCTGTGGGGCGGAGGCGGGGCTTTGCGCAAGGCTGCAGCGGGTGAGGTTGGCAGCAACCTGGCCGTTCTTTGGATTCCCTGGGCGCGCTCTAGTTCGCCAGCATTCCCGAGGCTCGCTCGGCCAGCAGGCTCTTCTCTCTCAGTCCTGCGGAAGCCATGGCCAAGTCCAGGGTCTTCCGTAGCTTTGGATGTGCTTGGCTACAGCGCTGGCATATTTCCTGGGTGGATTTATGCTGGGTATGTATACCGACCCCTTCCCCGGATCCCAGATCTTCCGCTCCTCCCTGCAGCCTCCAAAGCGAAAAGCGGGAGAGTTTGGGGTTGGAGGGCTGTGCTGTGCTGTGGGCGCCGGGCCGACTGAGCTCCTGGACCTGGCGAGCTCCGCTAATTTCAGCAGAACTGGAAACCGGATGGAATGCATTTCGGCCTTCCTAATACAGTGTGACTGAAATTCAAATTTATTAAATGCTCACAGAGTTCAGGGTACTGTGAAGGGCTGTTAGAAAGACAATTTAGAAAAAGATGATTTCACTTACAAGCACCATTAAGGTGTCAAAACTTGCAACGAATATGGGCAGTGCTGCAAAAACTGCTCTTCCCTCGTCATTGATTAAACAAATGTCTGTGGAAGTCTCCCTGTGTGTCAGGCACTGTGCTATGAACTAAACCCCCAGAACAAGAAAGATAGAGGCCGTACCTTGATACATAACAGGTGGGAAAATGAAAAGACTATCCCTCATCTAAAACTCGTTTAACCAACTCAAAATTATATATCAGAATTTGAAGATTTTCTGCATTTATAGGAATTTTTTTTGTTGTTATGCTCACCATGATCTATTTCTTGGATAAAGGCTTTTTTTTTTTTTTGGCTTCTAGTTTTTATAAAAGTCAAAAGCAATTATGTGTGTGTGTAGTATGCATATGTGTATGTATTCTCCACCTACCACCCGTCCCATCTCAGGCTGGCTTAGGAAGCCTCTCAAAGAAACAGCCACTTCAATGGACACTCACCAAAATGTAAGGTGGAAACTGGTATTTGAGATGAAAGCTGAAAATATTAAGTCATTTCTTCAGTAAATTTGTTTTGCACATTTGATCCTCAAAATAAAGTGTTTAAAATATTGCAGGGTGAAAGTGGGCATAGAGGGAACCTACCTCAATATAATAAAGGCCATATATGACAAACCCACAGCAAACATTATTCTCAATGGTGGAAAACTGAAAGCATTTCCTCTAAGATCAGGAACAAGAAAAGGGTGTCCACTTTCACTACTATTATTCAACATAGTCTTAGAAGTCCTAGCCACATCAATCAGAGAAGAAAAAGAAATAAAAGTTATCCAAACTGGAAAAGAAGTAAAACTGTCACTGTTTGTAGATGACATGATAATATATATAGAAAATCTTAAAGATGCCACCAGAAGCCTACTAGAGCTAATCAATGAATTTAGTAAGGTCGCAGAATACAAAATTAATACACAGAAATCTCTTGCATTCCTATACATTAATGATGAAAAATCTGAAAGAGAAATTAAGGAAACACTCCCATTTACCATTACAGCAAAAAGAATAAAATACCTGGGAATAAACCTACTTAAGGAGGCAAAAGACATGTACTCAGAAAACTATAAAACACTGATGAAAAAAATCAAAGATGATACAAATAGATGGAGAGATATAACATGTTCTTGGATTGCAGAATCAGTATTGTGAAAATGACCATCCTACCTAAAACAATGTACAGATTCAATACAATCCCTATCAAATTACCACTGGCATTTTTCACAGAATTAGAACAAAAAACTTTACATTTTGTATGGAAACACAAAAGACCCTGAATAGCCAAAGCAATCTTGAGAAAGAAGCACAGAGCTGGAGGAATCAGGCTCCCTGCCTTCAAATGATACTACATTTAATCAAGATAGTATGGTTACTGGCACAAAAACAGAAATATAGATCAATGGTGCAAGATAGAAAGCCCAGAGAAAAACCCATGAACCTATGGCCACCTAATCTATGACAAAGGAGGCAAGAATATACAATGGAGAAAAGAGAGTCTCTTCAATAAGTGGTGGTGGGAAAACTGGACAGCTACATGTAAATCTACAAACAACAAATGCTGGAGAGGGTATGGAGAAACGGGAACCCTGTTGCACTGTTGGTGGGAATGTAAATTGATACAGCCACCATGGAGAACAGTATTGAGGTTCCTTAAAGAACTAAAAATAGAATGACCATATGATCCAGCAATCCCACTACTGGGCGTATACCCAGAGAAAACCATAATTCAAAAAGACACATGCACCCCAATGTTCATTGCAGCACTATTTACAATAGCCAGGTCATGGAAGCAACCTAAATGCCCATCGACAGACAAATGGATAAAGAAGTTGTGGTACATATATGCAATGGAATATTACTCAGCCATGAAAAGGAAAGAAATTGGGTTATTTGTAGTGATGTGGATGGATCTAGAGACTATCATACAGAATGAAGTAAGTCAGAAAGAGTAAAACAAATATTGTGTATTAACGCATATATGTGGAACCTAGAAAATGGTACAAATGAACCAGTTTGCAGAGCAGAAATTGAGACACAGATGTAGAGTACAATCCTATGGACACCAAGGGGAAAAAGCGGTCGGGGGTGGGGGTGATGAACTGGGTGATTGGGTTTGACATGTATACACTGATGTGTATAAAATGGATGACTAATAAGAAAATAAATTAATTAATTAACATTATAAAAAAAATTCTCTTCACAAGAAAAAGTATTTGTAATTATGTAGTGTGACGAATGTTAACTAGACTTATTGTGGTGATTATTTCATAATATATATGAATAACAAATCATTCAGCTTGTAGATCTGAATCTTATATAATGTTATATGTCAATTATACCTCACGAAAAACCAATTTTCTTTATTCATTTTATTAAAGATAATTATTCACATAAATATTGTATAAGTAGTTACTACATTATATTTATATTTTAATATGAATATATCCGTTGATGTATATGTTATATGCATAATATATACAAAGTATTCTGATTAAAAGTATTTACAGGGGCTTCCCTGGTGGCACAGTGGTTGAGAGTCCGCCTGCTGATGCAGGGGACACGGGTTCGTGTCCTGGTCCAGGAGGATCCCACATGCCACGGAGCGGCTAGGCCTGTGAGCCATAGCCACTGAGCCTGTGCATCCAGAGCCTGTGCTCCGCAACGGGGAGGCCACAAGAGTGAGAGGCCCGCGTACCACCCCCCCCCCAAAAAAAAATTTACAAATGTATGAGTCCAAACAATAGATTTTATTTGGACATAAACCACTTATTCCACAGTACTCATAAAATATTAAAGGTAAGAAAAAGCTTAGCACAGTTAATTTCACCAATTATTATATATACAATTATTTAAAACAACATTTGAATGCCTAGTTACCCTTTTTTATGAGAAATGTATATAGTGTAGGTGTGTCAATTATTCCAATTAATGTTTTATTTTCAAGCATAATCAGATAAACAATGGCTAGAAACATCATTAGCTATTACAAATTTTAAAAGTAGAGTAAGAATATACATTTTAACAATTATGAAGTCATTGCTTGAAGAATAAAAAATCATTTCATGAAATCATTTCTTCAGTTCAAATGTATTTTCAAACAACTTGTGTGGGGTCAACCTTCTTACATTTACCCTAAAGGAAGTCTGTATTCTTTTAGGGTCTTACCCCTCAAGTGTTGTTTTCTATATGCTGCAAACCCAATCAGCTGTTTTCACACCTTCCTGTCTGAAGGTTGTATCCAATTTCAGGAAGTAGGTGTGGCCTCAAGTGAGTCTAATCCTTTAAAAAGCACCTTTGTCCAGAGGCGACTGATTCTCCAAGGTAGACTGAGAGAGTGTGTAGCTGCCAAGCTTTGGAGAGTTCTTGTTGACCCTGACCTCCACAGGCTACTAGGACGTCCAGGCTTCCAGAGGTGAGACCACTCACAGTAGACTCTGGTAAGCAAGGAATTGATTGCAAATATCTTCATGCCTACTTTCCCTTATGCAAATACTTTTCATTTACCTCTTGGCCTGCTTGGGTCTTGTCCAAGCAAACAAGTAGTTTTCTTCGTTTTTTTTAAAATGACATCAATATTTAAAATATCTGTAACTAGAGCCATTGCAATAAATTGATATTTGTAATATTGTTATTTAATACTTTTTATTTCATTACTTTATGTGGTATTAGATGTTTTTAGGTCTTAAATTTTCCCATTTATATGTATCTATGGAGCACATAAAACACCTAAAATGCTGAATGTAATGTAGACATTACATGGTCTTTGTACAGATCAACATGAGTTAAATGTATTGAACTAATTATGATACATTTTTTAAGGTCTTATTTGCTAACTGTTGAAAGCCTTCAGTTTGCAGTCTAGAGTTGAAATGTATTCAGACTAGATCCAATCACCTGGTAGGGACTTCCAAGAAGCGACATTGATCATATAAGAAAATATCAATAACACAGGTCTATGGTCATGCCTCCATCAATTGCATCTCTGGATATTCTAGTGTAGAGAGGAAATTGCTGTGTAAATTATAATGTTTTTGGGGGGTGGTTGGTTTTAAATTTTGATTTTTACTGATTATCGTTGTAGCTTGAACATTCATCAGTTTGAAATGTGAAGGTGCTCTGATTGTCTGAAAAGACTGGGAAAAAATGTTTTCCTGAGCTAGAAATAGTATACTTTTTCCTTGAGAGGAGGAGTTTTGCTATTTAAGTTGGAAGCAAATACTCAACTTTTTATAGTTTTAGGACTCCAAAATTTCAGTCAACATTGATTAAATGAACAAGCTTAAATTATATGTAAACAATTTTGTCTTTGGAAAAGGGTATCTGTCACTTGGGAGATATGAGGCATAGAGACCATTAGCATAGCGATGAAGTGTGTGCATGTATGAGTACCAGTCATGGAGAGAGAGAAAGAGATTGAGATTCTCTCTGTCCTTCTGCACCAATCATCTATTAAAAAGTACTCTGGTGTCATCCTGTCTCTTAGCCTTTGCTCTAATATTTAAGCTTTTCCATGTAATTTAGGTATGATTGAGACCATGCTTATTTTAAACAATAAAGTTGCTAGGTAGTCTCTTCTCTAATTTCATCATTTGTGTTATAGCATGAACCCAATCTGTCTGTATTCACCACTTCTAGGTTTGTACTGGGGGTAAGCAAATAGGTAAATCAGATAGAGTTCAAGCAGACAAGCTTTGTCCAAAGGCTGTTTTTTGTTTTGTTTTTTATCTAATCAGGGTAAAAGAATGATCACTAGAATGATTACTCTTGTTCTTTCTCTTTAATTTCTAGAAACATGGATTCCAAAGGATTCATGCCAGCTTTCCAGAATGAACTAACCTGTTCCGTCTGTATGAACTACTTCATAGACCCCGTCACCATAGACTGTGGGCACAGCTTTTGCCGTCCCTGCCTGTACCTCTGCTGGGAGGAAGACCAGACTCCAAAGAGCCGCCCTGAGTGCAGGGGACTATCAGAGAAGCCAGATTTCCAAACCAATATTGTACTCAAGAGGCTGGCTTCCCTCGCCAGACAGGACGCAGCTAAACAAACCAACAGCTTGGAGGCGCAGATCTGCTTGACACACAAAGAAGCCAAAGGACTCTTCTGTGAGGTTGACAAGACCCTGCTCTGTGGCCCCTGCTCTGAGTCCCCAGAGCATGCAGCTCACAGCCACAGTCCAATACAATGGGCTGCTGAGGAATACCGGGTAGGTGATGTTTCTAAAGCAGTTAGGAACCTACAGGCTCCTAAATCAGAGAGAAAGATGAGGATAATAATGAAGTTGATGGGGATGGAGATGGTCGAGGTGGAGATTTTTCAGTGTGGGTCCCAAGATAGAAATGTATCATTTCAATGTTGTTGCCCAATTGTCCAAACATGTGGAAATGCTGCATCCTGGGGCATGTGGCAGCACCAGGCATACTGGCTTCTGATGTGAGCTTGAGGCTTTCTCAGTCAGGTTATATAAATATATGAGTCTCAATTTCTTAGGAAATGGATTCCATCATCTGTAAAGTTCCCCCAATTTTCTAGGATACGTCTCTGTCATTTCTGATATTCAAAATATTAGAATCAGACTAGATTAATGTGGAAAAATCTTATCACTTCATTTTAAATCACAATTACCGGTTTTTCAATGACTCCCTTTGCTCATAATTAAGGGGATGAAATTTACAGTATCATCATCTGTGTCACTAAAGCTTATGGGTATTTTCCAGGAGAAACTTCTAAAGAGAATGGGCTCTTTATGGAAAATGACACAAGAAATGCAAAACCATCTGAATCTGGAAACTCACAAAACTCTGTCATTAGAGGTAAGGATGAAAATGTTCCTTTTCATTTGTATGAATATTGACATAATTCTAGCTTAGACTTTTAGCTCAGTTTAAGTTCCCAGTTAAAGGACAGTGGTCTCTTCCCTGGAGAAGTAGTGCTTTCAAATGACATATCAGTGATCACAAATATACAGGCCCATACAAGCTATTTCAAATATTGCTAGTATATGGGAAAACCAGGGCATGAAAATTATTCATAGTCCAAATTTTGAAGATTTGGGTAAACTTTCTTAGATATGGATGATAAGAGAACATTGCACTCAGTGTGACTCTAAAGGAGAGGAGAGGAATAGAGTAGTGCCTAGAGGAAAAATAAAGAATATTTTTTAAACTGTACAATATGGGGTTTACATACTTAAAAATATATTTAGAAAAGTCAGGCAAAGGAACAAAAAGAAAAGAAGATTCAGGTAAGAGAAAAAATAAATAATGGACTAGGAACCCTGAAGAAACCTCCTAGGGAGAAAAACTGGGATCCTTCGGATGGCTTGATTTAAACGGGGAAAGAAACTAGGAATATAGAGAAGGATGGACAGGAAGGACCCTTTGAGGTGTGAGGTAGAAAGTTTGTCAAGAGCTTTCCTGATGACAGTAAGGAAATAATGTTTGACGTTTTCTGTTGAGAATGAGGATGAGTGATTCTTTGAATCCACTATCTCTGCAGAACTATGCGGCCATAAGGAAGGTGATGATCAAAGTTCAGTATCAGATGATCCACCTGTTTCTCCAGAAGCAGGAGCAACTCCATCTGGAGGCGCTGGAGGAAGAAGTGAAGGAGACTCTTCAGCAACTCAGGGAGAGTGAATTCAGAATGACTCAACAGAAAGAAAGTCTGAAAGAAATGTACAGAGAGCTGACTGAGATGTGCCACAAGCCTGACTTGGAGCTGCTCCAGGTGAGAAGGGAGGTTCCATCCTCAGAGACAGAGGTACTATTCTGGGCACTGTTGCCATGACATTGAAATGTTACCTGCATATACTCTTATCTCAGCTAAGGGATGATGCTCCTTGACTCCCATTATCTTACTTGTCCAATCCCTTATTTCTCATAGCCTGGTAATTTTTGGGAGTTTTTTTTTTTTAATCCTTTCACTAGCTAACATAGGACAAAATTATTTCGGTGTGATCAGGGGGACTCTCCACACTGATTATCCAAAGCCAGCAAAATTCTGTAGCCAGGAAAAGTTAACTTTGTTGGAATAATTTTCAATATATGTTCCCTTAATCCCTTGTCACTCTGTTATCCCATACTTACTGAATACATTGAGGTTTTGCCCATTGTCTAGAAAAAATTAGAACTGGTAATCAATTTCAATGTATTCTATAATTCATTTTGTATGGTCCTCTGTTTTGCTTTAATTGTTATCATAAATGAGATCTCTCCTTGGGAATAGGACAGGGCACTGAGTGACATTGGAGACCTAGATGTTGTTGCATCATAACACAGACTCTTCCTGGCCTTCTTCCTTCTGTAATGCATCTTGACTAAGTCCATCATGTTTTAGTTTAGGCTCTGTTATTAAGATAACCTCTAATTGTTCCTTAGAGAAGAATCAGAGAATAAATACCTTAATGAAAGGAATAAACAAGAATACTAAAGAAGATGCAAAAGGACAGAACTCTGATGATTAACATCATCATTTCTTTTTCCCTTGCAGAACTTGGGCAATGTATTGGAAAGGTGAGTTTACACTAAAAATTTCTGATTTCTGAGAATGTTTCTGTCTTTTTGATGAAGTAAATGTACAGTCATCCCTTAGTACCATGAGGATTTGGTTCCAAGCCCTCCCCCATACCTAAATCTGAGGATGTACAATCCCTTATACAAAATGACATAGTATGTACAAATAACTCACAAACATTTTCTAGTATCCTTTAAGTCATCTCTAGACTACTTCTAACACCTATTATAATGTAAATTAAATGCTATGTAAATAGTTGCCTGGTGTGCGGCATTTTCAAGTTTTACTTTTTGAAATTTCCTGATTTTTTTTCTGAATATTTTTCATTCAGATTTCACAGTTTCAAATCATGATTGAATCCACAGGTGTGGAATCCTAACAAATGGCAGGTGGACTGTACATTTTTTGAGCTATTAACATTGTTTTTGTGGCTATTTTCTATTTTATTTCAAAAGAGTTCTGAAGGACTCCTACTCCTTGGTCTCAGAAGTTTCCTGCTCATTTGGTTGATTTCAAATATACCTAAAAGGCTTCTGACATTCTGGACTTTGTTCCACCTCTCTAGCCTTACCACAGTAAAACGTACTGAACGAAATTTTCTCAGTTGCAATAGAGGAAGAACCTACCTGAGTGAGTTGGAAGGTGAATAATACTGGACAGAGGTAGATTCCCTAAGAGTGGGAAGAGGGGCTGTGATTTTGCTCCTAGAAGTAGCAGTGACTCAACCTGTTCCATCACTGAAAGCCCCCTTGTAAGCTGGACCTCAGAGGGAATGGCTTCCTGGTGCACACTGGGAAGTTGTACTTTCAGGACAAGGGTAGTCAGGCTGGAATTGAATTCCCTCGCTGTGCTGACAAGAGCAAAGCTGTCTGGTTCAGTGTACTCTTCCTTTTGGTGACTACTTGCTGACTGCAGTACAAAAGCTTTGCCTGAATTTGTGCTCTCCGTAAAATGCCCAGGATCTTTGCATCACCTGAGATTGAATAGAGCGAGTAAACAAACCTCAAAATTTCTAGAAATGGAATAATGACTAAAATGAACGGGGAATTTGAAAACGGATATAATTTATATTTTGAAAAAAAGTAAGGTAACATATTTTTTTAATCCCAAGAGTGTAGAATATAATGAATGCACAATTAACCAAAAATGGGAGAATTCTGATGAAATATCTAGGATTAAAAATAGCTTCTTTTGAAGATTAGGATTGACATGTATACGCTACTATGTATAAAATAGATAGCTAATGAGAACCAACTGTATAGCATAGGGAACTCTACTCAGTGCTGTGTGGTGACCTAAATGGGAAGGAAATCCAAAAAAGAGGGGATATATATACACATATAGCTGATTCACTTTGCTGTACAGCAAAAACTAACACAACATTGTAAAGCAACTATACTCCAATAAAAAAATATAATAAATGGCTTCTTTTGTAATGGTTGTGTGATTAACTTTTGGCCCTGAAGTGTAACTGATATCATTTTTTTACAGGACTGATTTGGTACAGATGCAAAAGCCTCAGCCAGTGAACCCAGAGCTCACTTCCTGGCCTGTCACTGGAATCCTAGACATGCTGAACAGCTTCAGAGGTAAGAGTCAGCACTTTGGTGATCAGGCCTCCATTTCTTTGATGGTTCTTGGGAAGGAGTCTTCTTTGATTTTATTTTTTCTGACATGAAGTTAGTACATGACTTTCCAAAGTTGTTATATCTTTTCTGCCAATACAGTCATGCTACAAAGAACAAGGCTGAACTTTGTAACCTATATTTTACTGCAAATGCAAAGCAAGATACATATTTTTAGTTACATCTGAAATAGGCTGAGCAAGAAGAGAGCAACTGGATTGATCAGCTAGTTATAAAGAACAGAATATTTAGTTCTCAGAGTAGCAGTTAATGTTGTATGTTTATTCAGTTTATTTCACTCTTGAAAGGTTATATATGGCATTGCTGGTTTTAATTTGTTCTATATTACAATTGTTTATCATGCATTATACAAAGAATATTTCTTATTTCTATAATTACTAACTTTTGACAAAATAGACTACAATTGGCTTAGGCAGAATCATTGTAGTGCTGTTAGATCAATCTCAAAATAATTGAAAGGTGAGGGATATGTGAACATGGTTAGTCATAACATGCTTTTAGAAGCTTCCAAACTATTCATTGATGGATTTCTATCAACATTTTTGCTTTGAAAACTTGCTAGGTAGAGACTCTAGCCCAACAAATACGCACATAATATCAAAATGCTCTCTATATATTAAACAGTGTTAAAGACAAAAGACACAAGAAAAGTTTTCTAAAGAAAAAAATAAAATTTTATGTGTCCTGAAATAAACTATCAAGAATTTGACATTAAATCAGACTTCACAGAGTTCATGATATGTCTGTATGATTTTTTCTTTTTCTATATGATTTGAGGTGTTTCTATGTGCTGTAGAGATAGTTATAACTCTTGTTCTTCACAGAAGAGCCAGTCTGAACTCCCTTTTGTCTTCCTTTTGTATTTCCTTGGAGGAGGGAAAATGAAAAGACTCATTGGGTAGAGAGCCTCTGCCTCTCAGGCCATGGAAATCCCACTTGTTGACCACATTTTTGCTCTTTCTGCAGTGGATAATGTTCTGAGTCAGAAAACGACCATTCACAATGTGAGCCTTTCTGAGGATGATACAACTATGATATATGGAGATGACCATCATGGTGTGTCCAGAGAGCTCCAGGGTGCAGAGAGTTTTGTGGCCTGGGGAGCTGTGGCCTTCACCTCCGGAAGGCATTACTGGGAGGTGGATGTGACACACTCCTCGAACTGGATTCTGGGAGTCTGTAAAGATATCTTGACAAGCAATACTGTTATCAGTATTGATTCTGAAGAAGCATTTTTGCTATCTTCTATGAAAGCGAACAATCATTATATTCTGTCCACGAACTCCCCACCCTTAATTCAGTATGTGCAAAGGCCTCTGGGTGGGATTGGAGTGTTTCTGGATTATGACAATGGAATTGTGAGCTTCTATGATGTTTGCAGAGGTTCCCTCATATATACTTTCTTTCCTTCATTCTTTTCCTCCCCTCTGAAGCCTTTCCTTTGCCTTAGGTCTCCATGAATAGTCAAGTTCCATGACCATTTATTAGATGAACTTTTCGTCGGAGGAAGTTACTGTCCTGAGACCTCATGTGAGGCTACAGGATGATACTTGACTGTCTCTGAGCCTATTGTAATTTAATGGAACATAATGATGGTATGTTTATAAAATGGCATAACCATGTTGAATGTATAAATTTGTTAATTAAATGATCTATTAATAAAAATTTTTTTATTGAGCATTTCTAGAATATAATCAATATTCTTTTTAAAAAATAATATTTGTATTAAAATAAAAATTACATATCATAAGGTTCATTTACATTTTAAGCAATGTGTTTTTTCTTCCATAGTTGAACCATATTGGGGTAGAAGAATGAAGTGGTATATATCTCAGCATAGTAAACAAAAGGAATAGCTCAGTTTTTTCTTCAAGTGTGACCTACTTGGTTGGATAAATGTATTTGACAGATTTGGTCAAACTCTTTCTCTTTGTCAAACATTTAGACTTTCTCTAAACCCTGGTCATTCAGCACATCACAGCTCATCAACAGCTTTTCCAGAAAGTTTTTCCTGACTCCACAGACCAGTATAGTTCCTCTTATAACACACTCTCTGAGCATATGTCATCTCATCATAATGTTCAACAAACTTTCCCCAAATTACTAGATACTTTTTACTGCAGACTGAAAATTATGAGAGAGTAAGGATGGCCTTTGACTTATTTACTACTATATTCCCACGATCCAATGAAGCACTTAGAACATAACAAAAATAAATATAAGGCAAATGAATGAACAAATACATGAGTGAAATAGCTAATACACAGAAAAAGTATTCTATCATCATTAAAATTTTCTTTACAGACTAGCAAAAGTTAAGAGAATTCAGCAGCACCAAACCAGCTTTACAACAAATGCTAAAGGAACTTCTCCAGGCAGGAAACACAAGAGAAGGAAAAGACCTACAATAACAAACCCAAAACAATTACGAAAATGATAATAGAAACATACATATCGATAATTACCTTAAATGTAAATGGATAAAATGTTCCAACCAAAAGACATAGAGTGGGTGAATGGATACAAAAACAAGACCCATATATATGCTGTCTACAAGAGACACACTTCAGACCTAGGGACACATACAGACTGAAAGTGAGGGGATGGAAAAAGATATTCCATGCAAACAGAAATCAAAAGAAAGCTGGGGTAGCAATTCTCATGTAACACAAAATAGACTTTAAAATAAAGACTATTACTGGAGACAAAGAAGGGCACTACATAATGATCAAAGGATCAATCCAAGAAGAAGATATAACAATTGTATATATTTATGTACCCAACATAGGAGCACCTCAATACATAAGGCAAATGCTAACAGCCATAAAAGGGGAAATAGACAGTAACACAGTCATAGTAGGGAACTTTAAGATGCCACTTTCACCAATGGAGAGATCAACCAAAATGAAAATAAATAAGGAAACACAAGCTTTAAATGATACATTAAACAAGATGGACTTAATTGATATTTATAGGACATTCCATCCAAAAGCAACATGGAACGAACACATGGAGGCTAAACAACAAACTACTAAATAACCAAGAGATCACTGAAGAAATCAAAGAGGAATCAAAAAATACCTAGAAACAAATGACCATGAAAACACGAAAACCAAAACCTATGGGATGCAGCAAAAGCAGTTTTAAGAGGGAAGTTTATAGCAATACAATCCTACATCAAGAAGCAAGAAACACCTCAAATAAACAACCTAACCTTAAACCAAAAGCAATTAGAGAAAGAAGAACAAAAAAAAACCAAAGTTAGCAGAAGGAAAGAAATCATAAAGATCAGATCAGAAATAAATGGGGAAAAAATGAAGGAAACAATAGCAAAGATCAATAAAACTAAAAGCTGGTTCCTTGAGAAGATAAACAAAATTGATAAACCATTAGCCAGACTCATCAAGAAAAAAACGGAGAAGTATCAAATCAATAGAATTGGAAAAGAAAAAGGAGAAGTAAGAACTGACACTGCAGAAATACAAAGAATCATGAGAGATTACTACAAGCAACTCTATGCCAATAACATGGACAACCTGGAAGAAATGGACAAATTATTAGAAAAGCACAACCTTCCGAGACTGAATCAGAAAGAAATAGAAAATATAAACAAACCAATCATAAGCATTGGAATTGAAACTGTGATTAAAAATCTTCCAACAAACAAAAGCCCAGAACCAGATGGCTTCACAGGTGAATTCTATCAAACTTTTAGAGAAGAGATAACACCTAAGCTTCTCAAACTCTTCCAAAATATAACAGAGGGAGGAACACTCCCAAACTCATTCTGCAAGGCCATCATCACCCTGATACCAAAACCAGACAAAGATGTCACAAAAAAAGAAAACTACAGGCCAATATCACTGATGAACATAGATGCAAAAATCCTCAACAAAATACTAGCAAACAGAATCCAACAGCACATTAAAGGGAACATACAACATCATCAAGTGTGGTTTATCCCAGGAATGCAAGGATTCTTCAATATACACAAATCAAACAATGTGATACACCATATTAACAAACTGAAGGATAAAAACAATATGATCATCTCAGTAGATGCAGAAAAAGCTTTCAACAAAATTCAACACCCATTTATGATAAAAACACTCCAGAAAGTACACATAGAGGGAACTTACCTCAACATAATAAAGGCCGTATATGACAAACCCACATTCAGCATCATTCTCAAAGGTGAAAAACTGAAACCATTTCCACTAAGATCAGGAGCAAGACTAGGTTGCCCACTGTCACCACTCTTATTCAACATAGTTTTGGAAGTTTTAGCCACAGCAATCAGAGAAGAAAAAGAAATAAAAGGAATCCAAATTGGAAAAGAAGAAGTAAAACTGTCACTGTTTGCAGATGACATGACACTATACTTAAAGAATCCTAAATATGCTACCAGAAAACTACTAGAGCTAATCAATGAATTTGGTAAAGTAGCAGGATACAAAATTAATGCATAGAAGTCTCTTGCATTCCTATACACTAATGATGTAATATCTGAAAGAGAAATCAAGGAAACACTCCCATTTACCATTGCAACAAAAAGAATAAAATACTTAGGAATAAACCTACCTCAGAAGGCAAAAGACCTGTATGCAGAAAACTATAAGACACTGATGAAAGAAATTAAAGATGACACAAACAGATGGAGAGATATACCATGTTCTTGGATTGGAAGAATCAACATTGTGAAATAGACTATACTACCCAAAGCAATCTACAAATTCAGGCAATGCCTATCAAACTACCAACGGCATTTTTCACAGAACTAGAAAAAAAACTTTGCAATTTTTATGGAAACAAAAAGACCTCAAATAGCCAAAGCAATCTTGAGAAAGAAAAATGGAGATGGAGGAATCAGGCTTCCTGACTTCAGAACATACTACAAAACTACAGGAATCAAGACAATATGGTACTGGCACAAAAACAGAAGTATAGATCAGTGGAACAGGATAGAAAGCCCAGAGATAAACCCACACACATATGGTCACCTTATCTTTGATAAAGGAGGCAAGAATATACAATGGAGAAAAGACAACCTCTTCAATAAGTGGTGTTGGGAAAACTGGATAGCTACATGTAAAAGAATGAAATTCGAACACTCCCTAATACCATACACAAAAATAAAATTAAAATGGATTAAAGACCTAAATATATGGCCAGACACTATAAACTCTTAGAGGAAAACATAGGCAGAACACTCTATGACATAAATCACAGCAAGATCCTTTTTGACCCACCTCCTAGAGAAATGGAAATAAAAACGAAAATAAACAAATGGGACCTAATGAAACTTAAAAGCTTTTGCACAGCAAAGGAAACCATAAACAAGAGGAAAAGAGAGCCCTCAGAATGGGAGAAAATATTTGCAAATGAAGCAACTGACAAAGGATTAATCTCCAAAATATACAAGCAGCTCATGCAGCTCAATATCAGAAAACAAAAACCCAATCCAAAAATGGACAGAAGACCTCAATAGACATTTCTCCAAAGAAGATATACAGATTGCCAGCAGATGCATGAAAGGATGCTCCACATCACTAATCATTAGAGAAATGGGAAGCAAAACTACAATGAGGTATCACCTCACACCAGTCAGAGTGGCCATCATCAAAAAAATCTAGAAACAATAAATGCTGGAGAGGGTGTGGAGAAAAGGGAACACTCTTGCACTGTTGGTGGGAATGTAAATTGATACAGCCACTATGGAGAACAGTATGGAGGTTCCTCAAAAAGCTAAAAATAGAGCTACCATACGATCCAGTGATTCCACTACTGGGCATGTACCCTCAGAAAGCCATAGTGCACAAAGAGACATGTACCACAATGTTCATTGCAGCTCTATTTACAATAGCCAGGACATGGAAGCAACCTAAATGTCCATCAACCGAGGAATAGCACATATATACAATGGAATATTACTCAGCCATAAAAAGAAACGGAATTGAGTTATTTGTAGTGACGTGGATGGACCCAGAGACTGTCATACAGAGTGAAGTAAGTCAGAAAGAGAAAAAGAAATACCATATGCTAACACAGATATATGGAATCTTAAAAAAAAAAAAAAAGGTTCTGAAGAACATAGGGGCAGGACAGGAATAAAGATGCAGATGTAGAGAATGGACTTGAGGACACAGGGAGGGGGAAGGGTCAGCTGGGATGAAGTGAGAGAATGGCATGGAGATATATACACTACCAAACGTAAAATAGATAGCTAGTGGGAAGCAGCCGCATGGCACAGGGAGATCAGCTCGGTGGTTTGTGACCACCTAGAAGTGTGGGATAGGGTGGGTGGGAGGGAGACGCAAGAAGGAGGGTATACAGAGATAAATGTATATGTATAGCTGATTCACTTTGTTGTAAAGCAGAAACTAACACACCATTGTAAAGTAATTATACTGCACTAAGGATGTTAAACATATATATATATATATATATATATCAGTAAACCAAAATAATAAAAGCAGTGTCATATTTGTACATTAATTCCAAAAAGTTTAGTAGCCTATGGACTAAAATACTTATACACACAACACGTACAAACTCATAACGTAATACAAATAAATCAAGTGTATGGTGAAAACATTATTCACTTACAACCCGGAGCATGAGGAAGGGATTGGGGCAGAACCAAAATAAATTTAGACATGGCCTGGAAAATTAGTGCCAAGAGTCAAAGGAGACTGATTTTAAGGAGGAGTTAATTCAAATGGAAATGATGAAGTTCTAAAAATTAATTTCTAATTTTTGAAATCAGTAAGAACAATCTCAGTGACAGCTAAGCGATAAATATACATATAGAAATGCTGCTGCTCGCATGCCCCTGCCACTAGCAAGATAGGGAAGGGCCAACTTCTCACTTCACAGAGCAGGGAGAGAGACATCAGGAGCTTGACAATCTTCTTAAAGGCAACTCTCCTACCTCCAGTCAATCAAATCTTCCCATTCCCTGTTCCCATGCAGAAGTCCTAAGGGACAGGATCACAGAGAAGGGAGGAGTCACAGACTCCTCGGGGCTCCCTCACAGCTCTGGCAGCAGAAGGTGAGGAAAATAAAACTTCTCTGTTCAGGAAACTCAGCCTAGTCCAGAGTGTACGGCAGCCCAATCAGATCATTGTTTATTCCAAGAGTATTCATGGCATTGACTGTCTCTGGGGGTGGACTTGGGGTACAGAGAGGAACCAGAAATTACTGCACGAGATGTCTTTTTCCCAACTGGTCATACTTTGTATTGAAGAGGGAAGGAAAGAAGGAAGGCAATGAAAGGGCACAGGGAGAAGAGCCCTTCCATTTGATGAAGATGCCATGGCCTTTTTTTTTTTTTTTTTTTTTTTGCGGTACGCGGGCCTCTCACTGTTGGGGCCTCTCCCGTCGCAGAGCACAGGCTCCGGACGCGCAAGCTCAGCGGCCATGGTTCACGGGCCCAGCCGCTCCGCGGCATGTGGGATCTTCCCAGACCGGGGCATGAACCCGTGTCCCCTGCATCGGCAGGCGGACTCTCAACCACTGCACCACCAGGGAAGCCCAGATGCCATGGCCTTTTGCTGGGGAGTTCTTTGTTCAGGTTGTGAAAAAAGCTCAGCTGGAATTGGAGCCAGAGGATTCCCCTGAGGTAGATGAGCTGCAGCCACTGTCCTCAGACACAATCTTCATCTTCACCTACTGCTGTGGTCTGAGGAGTTGCTGCCTTTCTCCTCTTGTTCATCTTCCTTATTTTCCTCTGATCTCCCTGAGGCAGGAAAATATTCTCCAATCATATCTGATAATTCTGTCTCTGGAGCCTGAAGCCCCTGGCCCAGTCCAAGCCCTCCCTGCAGATTCCCTGATGATGGGGACTGCAGATCCATCCTCCTAATCTTGGGATTAGGGCCTCCCATCATGTTCATGTTCTTACGCTTCAAATAGGTTGTCTCTCTGTAATAAGCATGTTCTTCAGGAGACAGACTCTTGAGTCAGAGATCAAGGTCCACCTTGTACTGTTTCTGCAGTTCCTCAGCCTCCTTCTTATAATGCTCCTTCTGGTTCTGTGGGACACGCTGCCAGCATCTACTAATCTCTACCACGTGCTCCCTCAGGGCAACCCTTTCAGCTCCCTACTCAACCACAAATCCTGGTGGAACTTGTGATAGCCATTCATAGGTGGCTTCTTGGGCTCTTCATGAATAAACTGTTTCTGGGGGGAGACCACTTTTTGCACATTTCCCTGAAACTTCTTTGGCACTTTGATTTGGCTTCCTTTGGGGACATCAGATTTCGTGGAGCTCTGGACCAGATCAGGGTGCTGTTCTCTGAACAGAGTCATTTTCTCCTTAAACTTCTGTTTCTCCTTCTAGAAATCTTGACTATATTTCAGCTTCAGCTGCTCTGGAAGCTTCTTGTATTCCTCAGACAGAACCTTGGTCAGCTCCTGGTTGCTCAGCTTAGGGTGTTTTTGGTGTACTGGAGTCGCATCTTTTTGAAAAAGCAGAGGTAAGCTGTCAAGGGCTTCTTGGGTAAATCAGGATGCTTCTTGTGTTTTCTGCATTTGTAAGGATTGTCAACATTTTCCTTTGCTTCCAGGACTAATTCTTTCAAAGTGCAAAACTTTCTCAAGTTATAAGAAATTTCTAACCATTTGAGTTTGCACATTTCCCCAGGAAAATCTTTAAAAGCTACTTTTTCCCAGTCCATCAGTGACTGGGTTGTTTTGAACACGTGCCTGTCATTGGATGGAATGTTATTCACCATATATTCCAATAACTTCACAATATCTTCTTTGGACCTGTCATCCTGGCCTTTAGGCAACACCATTTCTTGTTCTTTGGGATACTTATATCATCCCAGCAGTTCAAACACCTCAGCAAATCTCCAGCTTCTTCACTCTCAAGATTCAGCTGGTGAGTTATTTCTGGAAGTCCTGCAGTGTGTGTGATTTCTATGTTTCTGAAGAGAAAGAAAAAGAAAGGTTCTCTCCTATGTGATACACAAGAAAAGCACACCCTACCTGGGATATGTCCCTTCTATCATTTAATTTACCTTTAAAAATGTAAATGAAAACAGGCCCAAATTCTGAGTTGAGGTTCATGTTGAGCATTAAGAGCTCCTTTCATACAATTAAAAGTCCTCAGGCCCCGTTCCAACATGCCTTCCAATCAACCTCACCACAGCTTGTTTTAACTACAAATGAACAAAACTAAAGACTGGCTACTCACTCAAGGGGCATAGGATAAGAGAAAACGAAGGGAACTTTAAAAATTAAAATGCTTGAAAAGGAAAGGGCTTTAAAATAGCAATGAGATACCACAACACATGTATAAGAATGGTCAAATTCCCAAAACAAGGACATCACTGAATACTGAGAGGATGTGGAGAATCAGGAACTTTGATTCATGGCTGATGGGAATGCAAACTAGTACAGGCATTCTGAAAGACAATAAGGCAGTTTGTTACAAAACTAAATATCCTCTTACCATGTAATTCGGTAATCATGCTCCTTTGTATTTGCCCAAATCAGTTGAAAACCCGTATTCATTAAAAAAAAAAAAAAAAAAAACGTGCACAGCGATGTTTATAGCAGCTTTGCTCATTATTGTCAAAACTTGAAAGCAACCAAGATGTCCTTAGGTAGGTGAATGGATAAAGAAATTCTGGTACATCCAGACAATGGAATAGTATTCAGTGCTAAAAAGAAATGAGCCATGAAGCCATCAAGACACATGACATATACTTGAATGCATATCCCTAAGTGAAAGAAGCTAATCTGAAAAATCTACATGCTTCATGAGCCCTACTATAGGACATTCTGGAAAAAGTAAAAATATGATGACAGTAAAATAATCAGTGGTTGCAAAGGGTTGAGGCTGGGGGTACTAATGAATAGGTGATCACAAAAGGTTTTTAGGGCAGTGTAACTCTTCTGTATATTATAAAGGTGGATACATGATTCCACATGTTCACTATACATCAGCCAAAACCTACAGAATATACAACACCAAGAGTGAACACTAACGTAAAACCATGGACTTTAGGTGATAACGAAGTGCCGGTGTATGTCCTTCAATTGGAATAAATACACCACTCTGGTACAGTGTATGATGATGCGGGATACTGTGTGTGTGTTTATTTGGAGGAGGCAGGAGGTATATGGGAACTCTCTGTACGTTCTACTCAATTTTACTGTGAATCTAATCTTCTCTAAAACAGTAACACTCCACAGGATTCCAGAGCATAGCTACCTTCTAAGAAGGGTCCTGATGGCCATGGACTGAATGTGCAACTGAGGAGCTAGAAATAGAAATGAGACAAGCCTAGGAGACCCTCCAGACTTGCATCCTGCTCTGAGCACTTCATGGATCAGTCATGAACACTTGAACCTTAAGTTAATGACTGATTTATAGACTAATGGACTCTGTCCATTAGAATAAATGCATTTTATTGAGCCATAATTTTTGTCTTTAAATGGAAAGGATTTAGTGAAAATTATGTAATATTTAGAGTATTTATTTTCTTAACTTTATCAGTCTTTAAGCCATAGTGAAAGCGTTACCTCCTTCAGAAAACTCCCCACAAAATACCTGGTACTTACTAGAATTTAAACAAGTGGAAGAACTGTAAGAGCGCACAATTTTCTCATATCCATTTATCCAATTAGTTGGATAGAAAAGACAATCTTTTCTAACTTCATATCTGTGGTACACAATAAGATCTTGCCCCAAACACCTTGAACAATCTCTTAGGATATTCCTCTAGTGTAAAACTAAGCCTTCTCAGATATATGGTAACTAAGAAAAAAGGTGGAAAATTATATAAAATCACCTTTACAAATGAAAAGTGGAATATTTGAAATCTGAATCTGGAGAGGAAAAATTGTTTTCTTTCCAATTATTGTAAAAGATAAGATAATGTATTTAAAACAATGAAGGTTGAAATACAGTTCTGCTGTAGTTTTTGTGTGTGGCACTTTTACGAGCCAGGCATTTTTCCAAATAGCTTACATTTATTATTATCCCAGGACTTAGATGAGGAAACTAAAAACATTAAGAGAGTTTATTTACTTACCTAAATTACGAAAAAGGTAAAAAAAAAACTAAAAGTAAAGATTTTAAGAAGAGCTTTTCAGTTTTAAAAATAGATTCCATTCATCAGAAAAGTGGGAAAAAAATTATCACAGATAGCTCAATCGTTTAATGAACGATTTCATTAAATCATTCATTAGTTAGGGGATACTAACAATATTATTAGCCTGGTGAGTGGAACCTACAAGGAGTTGAGGTTCCCAAAGGCTTGTAACAGTGGGAAACTGAACCTGAAAGGGACAGACAGCTTCTAGATGAAATTCAGGGATTACTAATATGTTTGTATATCTTGAGAAGAGGTTTCAGTTCAGAGTTTCAGGTTGAGTGTGTGATAGGTTTAGAGAAAGCCACAGAAAATAAACTTGTAAACTGCAGAATGAAGATGTTATAAGAAACAGGAATTGTACTCACAATACAGCTCTTGGCTGAGCTACATCTTTTTTTAACAAAAGAGAATAACTGATATAATTAATCTAACGAACATATCGTGGAAGTACGATAGGGAGGTGAAAGGAAGAGAAGTGTAAAGATGTATGTAAGGGCCAAGGAGCTAAAGACCTAGATATCTCATTTCTGGTAACATCAGTAGACATTATTTATATTAATGTATATTAAATACAATCATATACAATAAGACAGGTACTCTCTGTTTTGGTAGAGATATAAAGATGACGAAAACATATCTCTCAACGGAAGCTCACAGATACGAACAAATAAGATATCAATAAAAACTGCCATTATGGAGAAATGTGCAGGTACTTTAGGAGCTGGCAGCAGAAGCACTTCTTTGCATTTTGTCTCCTGCACTGATACACAAAAATAGTCTTCTTACCACCCATTGATAGAGCAACTTGAGAAAAAAAAATGACATTACACACACAGTATACCTACACTAAACAAAATTATTGTTCAATATTCTATTCTATTAAAAACTCATTCCTATCTATCACTAATAAAAATAATTCATTAGCAGTGTATTAGTCGCTTTTTAACTACAACCTTCAGTTTTGAGAATTCAAACAATTGAATTTTCTCTTCTCGTTGACATTGACACCCGTGAATTTAAGTGACCTTAATGTAAAGGGAATCCATTTCTTAGACTAGCAGATCAATATATTGCCAATCATATCAGATTGACTATCCTATCACAAGTGTTGTCCCATTTGGAAATATGAAAATTCCAAGTTAAAATAAAAACCAGTGCCATCTGATATACCGTGCTTTCAAATAAATGACAGAAATTAATCAAAATTCCCACTTCTATATCAGAGCGAGTGCAGAAGTTCCTCTGCTTTCTGGTATTCAGTGTGTCACCAGTGTTACATTTTCGCAGCCATCACCAGTTGCTGGATTGTCATGGGGCACTTTAAAGACCGAAGCTGCAAACTTTCCTGAAGAAGCATTACTCTTCACCTTCTACAACGCAGGTTCCCAACCAAGTTTTAGGTATCATGCCAAATGGAAAAACCACCTGTCTAGGATTTCCTCTCCAGAAACCCACATCTTACTTTTACACCATAGAAATCATAAATTAGCAGAAACATTTGTATTCCTTTATAAATTTCAAACATTTGTAGGGATTATAATTCTATGGCTCCAGAGTAAACTGAAAGTAATTACATAGTTTTTATTAACTAGGAATATTTCATACACCTGAGAAATTCTTAAGTCTGCTGTTAAATTTAAAAAAAATTTTATTTTTAAGGGAAAGAAATATGAATTCCTTTACTCAGAAAGTTTTACTCACAAGAAGATTGTAGAATGGGTCTCATCAATGCTGGTAGGAAAATCCATCCAATCAGGTCAGGGGTTCTATGTTCTCTTGGATGGGTCAGCAGCTGTAACTTTCAGAGTTTTCCATAGTCCAGCCAACTCCAAATGACTCTGAACAGAAGAAACATTGCAGGTTAGTCCTTGAATGGAAAATAGAGGCTACAGCCCTGAATTCTACCTCTTTTCCTTTCTCACCTTGACTCTATGGAAATTGTCACTTGCAAAAACACTGCTCAAAAAATAATTGAGAATTATGGGTACTACTTACGCAACTATTTTATCTTGTGCTTTTTGGTTGGTGCTAAGGGGAAATAGACTTCTGCCTATCCCCTTCTGAAATACAGAATAGGTTTTGGGTTAAATTTATATTTCCATAATTTCATCCACAGAATTAAATTACATATATTATAAGTGGATTATAGTAACCATAGAGTAGGATCATTCATCTTTAAATTTCTATTATAGAATTAATATTTAAAAGGCATCCATTTTTTTGAGATATATCACAAAATATTATCAGTCAAATCAAATATCATGGGCAATAGTTAAACCTTTTCATATTTTCTTCCTTCATTATATACACACACACACACACAACTCACTGTCATATATATATGCACTCATGTATGCCAATTAAATATTGTAGAGGAGAATTTTTAATTCAGTTTCATCCAGATGCTTCTGCTTTCCTTGGTGCTAATACTGAGAAAATGATATTTTTCAACACAAAGAAAAATCATTAGTTGGGTATAATATTCACTGATGGGGTAATTTTTGTGGTGTGTCTGTCCTATCCTTCTTAGCAAATGATTTCTTTCTGTTATTACCTCCAATACTTGGGGGGAAATGTTGACTCTTCCTTTGTATGTTGGTCTGTTATGAATTAGGGACCCATTGTTAGTATTGCTAGTATTTAATTTTTAAGGACCAGCCTTAGTGCACTGGACACAGAAGACATTGGATGTCAGAACTGGTGCTTATCTTGAGACCTCTCCAGGTTCTGCTGTTTCTTTGCTGTTTGTTTCACTTTATGACACAGCAGTTCCCACAGGACAATACAAAGGGCAGACATATAATTGTTCCTTCAGTTACCCAAATATTAGTGGGAGTCACTCTGCTTCTTTTTTTTTTTTTTAACATCTTTATTGGGGTATAATTGCTTTACAATGGTGTGTTAGTTTCTGCTTTATAATAAAGTGAATCAGTTATACATATACATATGTTCCCATATGTCTTCTCTCTTGAGTCTCCCTCCCTCCCACCCTCCCTATCCCACCCCTCCAGGCTGTCACAAAGCACCGAGCCAATATCCCTGTGCCATGCGGCTGCTTCCCACTAGCTATCTACCTTACGTTTGTTAGTGTGTATATGTCCATGACTCTCTCTCGCCCTGTCACAGCTCACCCTTCCCCCTCCCCATATCCTCAAGTCCGTTCTCCAGTAGGTCTGCGTCTTTATTCCTGTCTTACCCCTAGGTTCTTCATGACATTTTTTTTCTTAAATTCCATATATATGTGTTAGCATACGGTATTTGTCTTTGTCTTTCTGACTTCACTCTGTATGACAGACTCTAGGTCTATCCACCTCATTACAAATAGCTCAATTTCGTTTCTTTTTATGGCTGAGTAATATTCCATTGAATATATGTGCCACATCTTCCTTATCCATTCATCCGATGATGGGCACTTAGGTTGTTTCCATCTTCGGGCTATTGTAAATAGAGCTGCAATGAACATTTTGGTACATGACTCTTTTTGAATTATGGTTTTCTCAGGGTATATGCCCAGTAGTGGGATTGCTGGGTCATATGGTAGTTCTATTTGTAGTTTTTTAAGGAACCTCCATACTGTTCTCCATAGTGGCTGAACCAATTCACATTCCCACCAGCAGTGCAAGAGTGTTCCCTTTTCTCCACACCCTCTCCAGCATTTATTGTTTCTAGATTTTTGATGATGGCCATTCTGACTGGTGTGAGATGATATCTCACTGTAGTTTTGATTTGCATTTCTCTAGTGATTAATGATGTTGAGCATTCTTTCATGTGTTTGTTGGCAGTCTGTATATCTTCTTTGGAGAAATGTCTATTTAGGTCTTCTGCCCATTTTTGGATTGGGTTGTTTGTTTTTTTGTTATTGAGCTGCATGAGCTGCTTGTAAATTTTGGAGATTAATCTTTTGTCAGTTGCTTCATATGCAAATATTTTCTCCCATTCAGAGGGTTGTCTTTTGGTCTTGTTTATGGTTTCCTTTGCTGTGCAAAAGCTTTGAAGTTTCATTAGGTCCCATTTGTTTATTTTTGTTTTTATTTCCCTTTCTCTAGGAGGTGGGTCAGAAAGGATCTTGCTGTGATTTATGTCATAGAGTGTTCTGCCTATGTTTTCCTCTAAGAGTTTGATAGTTTCTGGCCTTACATTTAGGTCTTTAATCCATTTTGAGCTTATTTTTGTGTATGGTGTTAGGGAGTGATCTAATCTCATACGTTTACATGTACCTGTCCAGTTTTCCCAGCACCACTTATTGAAGAGGCTGTCCTTTCTCCACTGTACATTCCTGCCATCTTTATCAAAGATAAGGTGTCCATATGTGCGTGGGTTTATCTCTGGGCTTTCTATCCTGTTCCATCAATCTATCTTTCTGTTTTTGTGCCAGTACCATACTGTCTTGATTATTGTAGCTTTGTAGTATAGTCTGAAGTCAGGAAGCCTGATTCCTCCAGCTCCTTTTTTCGTTCTCAAGATTGCTTTGGCTATTTGGGGTCTTTTGTGTTTCCAAACAAATTGCAAAATTTTTTGTTCTAGTTGTGTGAAAAATGCCAGTGGTAGTTTGATAGGGATTGCATTGAATCTATAGATTGCTTTGGGTAGTAGAGTCATTTTCACAATGTTGATTCTTCCAATCCAAGAACATGGTATATCTCCCCATCTATTTGTATCATCTTTAATTTCTTTCATCAGTGTCTTATAATTTTCTGCATACAGGTTTTTTGTCTCCTTAGGTAGGTTTATTCCTAGATATTTTATTCTTTTTGTTGCAATGGTAAATGGGAGTGTTTTCTTGATTTCACTTTCAGATTTTTTGTCATTAGTATATAGGAATGCCAGAGATTTCTGTGCATTAATTTTGTATCCTGCTATTTTACCAAATTCATTGATTAGCTCCAGTAGTTTTCTGGTAGCATCTTTAGGATTCTCTATGTATAGTATCATGTCATCTGCCAAGAGTGACAGCTTTACTTCTTCTTTTCTGATTTGGACTCCTTTTATTTCCTTTTCTTCTCTGATTGCTGTGGCTAAAACTTCCAAAACTATGTTGAATAACAGTGGTGAGAGTGGGCAACCTTGTCTTTTTCCTGATCTTAGTGGAAATGCTTTCAGTTTTTCACCATTGAGGATGATGTTGGCTGTGGGCTTGTCATATATGGCCTTTATTATGTTGAGGAAAGTTCCCTCTATGCCTACTTTCTGCAGGGTTTTTATCATAAATGGGTGTTGAATTTTGTCAAAAGCTTTCTCTGCATCTATTGAGATGATCATATGGTTTTTCTCCTTCAATTTGTTAATATGGTTTATCACATTGATAGATTTGCGTATATTGAAGAATCCTTGCATTCCTGGAATAAACCCCACTTGATCATGGTGTATGATCCTTTTAATGTGCTGTTGGATTCTGTTTGCTAGTATTTTGTTGAGGATTTTTGCATCTATGTTCATCAGTGATATTGGCCTGTAGTTTTCTTTCTTTGTGACATCCTTGTCTGGTTTTGGTATCAAGGTGATGGTGGCCTCGTAGAAGGAATTTGGGAGTGTTCCTCCCTCTGCTATATTTTGGAAGAGTTTGAAAAGGATAGGTGTTATCTCTTCTCTAAATGTTTGATAGAATTCACCTGTGAAGCCATCTGGTCCTGGGCTTTTGTTTGTTGGAAGATTTTTAATCACAGTTTCAATTTCAGTGCTTGTGATTGGTCAGTTCATATTTTCTATTTCTTCCTGATTCAGTCTCGGCAGGTTGTGCATTTCTAAGAATTTGTCCATTTCTTCCAGATTGTCCATTTTATTGGCATAGAGTTGCTTGTAGTAATCTCTCATGATCTTTTTTATTTTTGCAGTGTCAGTTGTTACTTCTCCTTTTTCATTTCTAATTCTATTGATTTGAGTCTTCTCCCTTTTTTTCTTGATGAGTCTGGCTAGTGGTTTATCTATTTTGTTTATCTTCTCAAAGAAACAGCTTTTATTTTTATTGATCTTTGCTATTGTTTCCTTCATTTCTTTTTCATTTATTTCTGATCTGATTTTTATGATTTCTTTCCTTCTGGTAGCTTTGGGGTTTTTTTGTTCTTCTTTCTCTAATTGCTTGAGGTGCAAGGTTAGGTTGTTTATTTGAGATGTTTCCTGCTTCTTAAGGTGGGCTTGTATTGCTATAAACTTCCCCCTTAGAACTGCTTTTGCTGCATCCCATAGGTTTTGGGTCATTGTGTCTCCATTGTCATATGTTTCTAGGTATTTTTTGATTTGCTCTTTGATTTCTTCAGTTGTCACTTCATTATTAAGTAGTGTATTGTTTAGCCTCCATGTGTTTGTTTTTTTTACAGATCTTTTCCTGTAATTGATATCTAGTCTCATGGCATTGTGGTTGGAAAAGATACTTGATACAATTTCAATTTTCTTAAATTTACCAAGGCTTAATATGTGACCCAAGATATGATCTATCCTGGAGAATGTTCCATGAGCACTTGAGAAAAATGTGTATTCTGTTGTTTTTGGATGGAGTGTCCCATAAATATCAATTAAGTCCATCTTGTTTAATGTATCATTTAAAGCTTATGTTTCCTTATTTATTTTCATTTTGGATGATCTGTCCATGGGTGAAAGTGGGGTGTTAAAGTCCCCTACTATGAATGTGTTACTGTCGATTTACCCTTTTATGGCTGTTAGTATTTGCCTTATGTATTGAGGTGCTCCTATGTTGGGTGCATAAATATTTACAATTGTTATATCTTCTTCTTGGATCGATCCCTTGATCATTATGTAGTGTCCTTCTTTGGCTCTTCTAATAGTCCTTATTTTAAAGTCTATTTTGTCTGATATGAGAATTGCTACTCCAGCTTCCTTTTGGTTTCCATTTGCATGGAATATATTTTTCCATCCCCTTATTTTCAGTCTGTATGTGTCTCTAGGTCTGAAGTGGGTCTCTTGTAGACAGCATATGTAAGGGTCTTGTTTTTGTATCCATTCAGCCAATCTGTGTCTTTTGGTGGGAGCATTTAGTCCATTTACATTTAAGGTAATTATCGATATGTATGTTCCTATTCCCATTTTCTAAATTGTTTTGGGTTCGTTATTATAGGTCTTTTCCTTCTCTTGTGTTTCTTGTCTAGAGAAGTTCCTTTAGCATTTGTTGTAAAGCTGGTTTGGTGGTGCTGAATTCTCTCAGCTTTTGCTTGTCTGTAAAGGTTTTAATTTCTCCATCAAATCTGAATGAGATCCTTGCTGGGTAGAGTAGTCTTGGTTGCAGGTTTTTCTCCTTCATCACTTTCAGTATGTCCTGCCACTCCCTTCTGGCTTGTAGGGTTTCTGCTGAGAGATCAGCTGTTAACCTTATGGGGATTCCCTTGTGTGTAATTTGTTGTTTTTCCCTTGCTGCTTTTAATACGCTTTCTTTGTATTTAATTTTTGACAGTTTGATTAATATGTGTCTTGGCGTGTTTCTCCTTGTATTTATCCTGTATGGGACTCTCTGTGCTTCCTGGACTTGATTAACTATTTCCTTTCCCATATTAGGGAAGTTTTCAACTATAATCTCTTCAAATATTTTCTCAGTCCCTTTCTTTTTCTCTTCTTCTTCTGGAACCCCTATAATTCGAATGTTGGTGCGTTTAATGTTGTCCCAGAGGTCTCTGAGACTGTCCTCAGTTCTTTTCATTCTTTTTTCTTTATTCTGCTCTGCAGTAGTTATTTCCACTATTTTATCTTCCAGGTCACTTATCCGTTCTTCTGCCTCAGTTATTCTGCTATTGATCCCATCTAGAGTACTTTTAATTTCATTTATTGTGTTGTTCATCGTTGCTTGTTTCATCTTTATTTCTTCTAGGTCCTTGTTAACTGTTTCTTGCATTTTGTCCATTCTATTTCCAAGATTTCGGATCATCCTTACTATCATTATTCTGAATTCTTTTTCAGGTAGACTGCCTATTTCCTCTTCATTTGTTAGGTCTGGTGCATTTTTATCTTGCTCCTTTATCTGCTGTGTGTTTTTCTGTCTTCTCATTTTGCTTATCTTACTGTTTTTGGGGTCTCCTTTTTGCAGGCTGCAGGTTCATAGTTCCCGCTGTTTTTGATGTCTGTCTCCAGTGGCTAAGGTTGGTTCAGTGGGTTGTGTAGGCTTCCTGGTGGAGGGGACTAGTGCCTGTGTTGTGGTGGATGAGGCTGGATCTTGCCTCTCTAGTGGGCAGGTTCACATCTGGTGATGTATTTTGGGGTGTCTGTGGCCTTATTACGATGTTAGGCAGCTTCTCTGCTAATGGGTGGGGTCGTGTTCCTGTTTTGCTAGTTGTTTGGCATAGGTTGTCCAGCACTGTAGCTTGCTGGTCGTTGAGTGAAGCTGGGTGCTGGTGTTAAGATGGAGGTCTCTGGGAGATTTTTGCCGTTTGATATTAGGTGTAGCTGGGAGGTCTCTTGTTGACCAGTGTCCTGAAGTTGGCTCTCCTACCTCAGAGGCAGAGCCCTGATTCCTGGCTGGAGCACCAAGAGCCTTTCATCCACACGGCTCAGAATAAAAGGGAGAAAAAGTAGAGAGAATTAGTAGAAGTATGAAGAATGAAAGAAAGAAAGGAGGGAAGGAAGGAAGGAAGGAAGGAAGAAAGAAAGAGGCAAAGAAGGAAAGAAGGCAAGAAGGAAAGAAAGGAGGAAGGGAGGGAGGGAGGAAGGAAAAAAGATAGAAAGAAAGAAGATACAGTAAAATAATTTAAAGTATAATAAAGTTATTGAATTAAAAAATAATTATTTAGAAAAAAAAAAAGGGACGGATAGAACCTTAGGACAAATGTTGGAAGCAAAGCTATACAGACAAAACCTTACACAGAAGCATACACATACACCCTCACAAAAAGAGGTAAAGGGGAAAAAATCATAAATCTTGCTCTCAGAGACCACCTCCCCAATTTGGGATGATTCGTTGTCTAAAGTAGTGAAGGAAGGAAGGAAGGAAGGAAGGAAGGAAGGAAGGAAGGAAGGAAGGAAAGAAAGAAAGAAAGAAAAGTATAATAAAGTTATTATAATTAATTATTAAGAAAAAAATTAAAAATAAAAAAAACCATGGACGGATAGAACCTTAGGACAAATGGTGGAAGCAAAACTATGCAGACAAAATCTCACACAGAAGCATACACATACACATACACATTCACAAAAAGAGGAAAAGGGTAAAAAATCATAGATCTTGCCCTCGAAGCCCACCTCCTCAATTTGGGATGACTCGTTGTCTATTCATATATTCCACACTTGCAGGGTACATCAAGTTGATTGTGGAGCTTTAATCCGCTGTTTCTGAGGCTGCTGGGAGACATCTCCCTTTCTCTTCTTTGTTCTCACAGCTCCTGGGGCTCAGCTTTGGATTTGGCCCCGCCTCTGCGTGTAGGTCGCTGGAGGGCGTCTGTTCTTCGCTCAGACAGGACGGGGTTAAAGGAGCCGCTGATTCGGGGGCTCTGGCGCACTCAGGCCGGGGGGGAGGGAGGGGTACTGCGTGTGGTGCGGGCCTGCGGCGGCAGAGGCCGGAATGACGTTGCACCAGCCTGAGGCCCGCCGTGCGTTCTCCCGGGGAAGTTGTCCCTGGATCACGGGACCCTGGCAGTGGCGGGCTGCACAGGCTCACGGGAGGGGAGGTGTGGAGAGTGACCTGTGCTCGCACACAGGCCCCTTGGTGGTGGCAGCAGCAGCCTTAGCGTCTCGCGCCCGTCTCTGGGGTCCGCGCTTTTCGCCGCGGCTCGCGCCCGTCTCTGCAGTTCCTTTAAGCAGCGCTCTGAAACCCCTCTCCTCGCGTACCAGGAAACAAAGAGGGAAGAAAAAGTCTCTTGCCTCTTCGGCAGGTGCAGACTTTTCCCAGGACTCCCTCCCGGCTAGCCGTGGTGCACTAACCCCTTCAGGCTATGTTCAAGCCGCCAACCCCAGTCCTCTGCCTGCGCTCCGACCGAAACCCGAGCCTCAGCTCGCAGCCCCGCCCGCCCCGGCGGGTGAGCAGACAAGCCTCTCGGGCTGGTGAGTGCCGGTCGGCACCGATCCTCTGTGCGGGAATCTCCCCGCTTTGCCCTCCGCACCCCTGTTGCTGTGCACTCCTCCGCGGCTCCAAAGCTACCCCCTCCGCCTCCCGCAGTCTCCGCCCGCGAAGAGGCTTCCTACTGTGTGGAAACTTTTCCTCCTTCACAGCTCCCTCCCACTGGTGCAGGTGCCGTCCCTATTCTTTTGTCTCTGTTTTTTCTTTTTTTCTTTTGCCCTACCCAGGTACGCGGGGAGTTTCTTGCCTTTTGGGAGGTCTGAGATCTTCTGCCAGCCTTCAGTAGATGTTCTGTAGGAGTTGTTCCACATGTAGATGTATTTCTGGTGTATCTGTGGGGAGAAAGGTGATCTCCGCGTCTTACTCTTCCGCCATCTTCAAGGTCCCCCCCACTCTGCTTCTTAAGAAATAGAAATATTTGGCTCAAAATGCTCCATGCAGATAATGTTCAAAGTCCTCCCTAACATTTCTGCTAAATCTGTGGGACTCATCTTTTCTTAGACAGAATCAGAATCTGTTCAGGCTCTGGAACCTATCATAGACCTAAGTTAGCCACAACTGTTCAGAATTATCCTAGCTTCAGATAAATAATAACTCCCTTTCTTTGATTTCAATATTTAAAAATCACAAAAACGTCTTCTAAGCACATAAAATTAAAAGTATTACCTATTATAATTTTTATATTGTCCCATTATAGCTTTTCCAGATTCTTGGTACTCACCGCCTTCCCCCATGGTGCTTGGCTCTCCTCTCTTCAAATGTCCCCTCTGCTCTTTCCACAAACACAGATCCCCACTCTTTTTATTTCTAGGCAGTTATTGTTGTCCTTATATCATAGGCACTGACTCATAGTCACGATTTAGGCACTGAAACATAGTACGAAATATTACACACAGAAGACAATCCCATATGAGATTTTAGACATGTCTTTTTTTCTGCAGAAAGAATTGATTCTCAAATTTGATGGGACTAAGCTGGACACAAGTCATCCCTGAGATCTTTACTGAGAGGATTTAGCTGTGAATGTATCATCCCATGAGGATCTACTCGCAAACCATCACAACAGAAAAGAGAAAATGCCAGGCAAGTGCAACGTGAAAGCCTGCTCCTGAAGTGACATCCTCGATAGATACCGCAAAAGAAAAACAGGGGCATAGAGCAGAACTGAGAGGAAAAGCAGACCCAGCTGTGGAGATTCAGAGACTCAGGTCTGAATCAGGCTTCCACCTATCACACACACAAAATTCGTGGTAGGAAAACACTGATTTATGTGGATATTTTGCAGATACTCAATTATGTTATATAAACCCTTCCAGAATTTGCCTTTTTCGTTAGAGAAATATGTCATGAAGTACTTTCATATCAGTACATGCAAAGATTGTATACTTTTCATCTTCTATTTAATATTACACTGTGTGGATTTAACAGTTCATATGGAGATTCAATTATTCATGTGTTTATCTTTTTAGTAAACTTTTAAATTTTACTCTGGATTATTTTTAGAATTGCAAAAAAGTTGAAAAAAAGATACAGAGATTTATCATATACACCCTCACGTAGTTTCTTTTTCCCCTAAAATTATCATCTTTTATTTTATGCAACATTTGTCAAAACTAGGAAATCAACATTGACTACTATTATCTCCAGATTTTTTAATTCCAAACTTTATTTAGATTGCACCAGTTTTCATATTAACATCCTTTTCCCATTCCAGGATCCCATCAAGGATGGTCCTTTGTGCTCATTCCTCCTCTGGTTTGTGACAGTTTCTTTTCTTGATTTTCATGACCTTCACAGTTTTAAAATATACTGGCCAGGCCTTTTGTAAAATGATGCTCACTGTTGGGTTTTCTCATAATTAGACTGGGGTTATGTTTTCGAGAGGAGCAACACAAAGGTAAAACATTCTTCTCATCACATCCTATCAGAATTAAGAGGTATCCACCTGACATGACTGTTGATGTTAAGCATGATTACTTGGTTAAGGTCGTATTTGGAAGGTTTCTTTCCTGTAACGTTGATTTTTTTCCTCTTTTATTACTCTGTTTTATGGAATTGAGTCACTAAGTACTTCCTATCCTTAAAAGAGAGGTAGATTATGCTTTGCTTTCTGGGGCATGCATATATTAATTGGAATTCTTTTCATAAAATATTGTTGACAAAATTTTATACGATTTCTTGCGTTGCAGAGCACAGGCTCCGGGCGCGCAGGCTCAGCGGCCATGGCTCATGGGTCCAGCCGCTCCGCGGCACATGGGATCTTCCCAGACTGGGGCACGAACCCGTGTCCCCTGCATCGGCAGGCGGACTCTCAACCACTGCGCCACCAGGGAAGCCCATATATACTGTGCTTTTTAACAGTAAATAAAAATCATTAAATGAAAAAGTCTTTATGCAACTTAACTAAGAAAAAAGAGTGAAGGCACAAATTATTAATATCAGAAATGAAAGAGGAGACATTATGACAGATACTATGGACATTAAAAGGATAAATAGGAATGTTTTGAACAACTCTATGCAGATTTGGTATCCTGGAGAAAAAGTTAATTTCTTAAAAGAACCAATTTATCAAAATCCAAATAAGAAAAAAGAGACCATTTGAATAGTCCTACATCTATTAAGGAATTTGAGTCAAGGTTTAGAAACCTTCCAAAATAGAAATCACAAGGCTCAGATGGATCCACTGGTGAAATCTACCAAATTTTAATGAAGAAGCAATTCTCTGCTGCCTCTTCCAGAAGATAGAAGCAGAGGGAATATGTCCTAACTCGTTGTATGAAGCCAGCATTCAGTACCCAAAGACCAAAAACAGACAAAAAGATCACAAGAAATGAAAAGAACATATCAATAAATTTCATAAGCATAGATACAAAATTCCTCAGCAAAATATTATAAGATAGAATCCAACAATGTATAAAAGAAATTCTACACCATGACCAAGTGGGCTTTATCCCAGATATGCAAAGCTGGTTCAACATTCACAACAATTAATGTAACATATCACGTCAATAGTACAATGAAGAAAAAAATGATATGATTGTATCAACAGATGCAACAAAAGCATTTGACAAAATTCAGTACTCATTTATGGTAAAAAAAAAAAAAAAAACCTCTGCAAACAAGAAATAGAAAGAAACATCCTCAACTTGATAAAGACCATCTACAAAAACGTACAGCTAACATTATACTTAATTGTGAGAAACCAGAAGACTTCTGGTAAGATCAGGAAAAAAGCAAATGTGTTTTCTCTCACCACTCCTTTTCAACATTGTATTTGAAGTTGTATCTAATGAAATAAGGTGCGAAAAGTTTCTTCTGCTTTGGTTCTTCTGGAGCCAGGAGCTAAAGCCCCAACATACCGAGGGAGAGGAGGTTGAGGTGCCCAGCTGTTTGCTCCTGGCCCCTCACCTCTGCAGCAACAGCAAAGCAACATGGACTTCAGTCAACAGTGGAGCTGCTAATAGAGCTGCTATATGGGAGTGTTTATGTGCAGGAGCAGGGGTTACAGAGAGAAAGATCTGGCTGAAATTCTACTCTCCCCTCACCAAGGGCTTCAGTCCTTTCTCTAAGCCTACGGCCAGTGTTTCCCATGTCACCTAGGAATCCATTCTCCTCCACCCTGATAGGTGTGACGGCCCTGGCCTGCCTGCTGAGCTTCTTGGTCACTATAACTCCATCCTCCAAAGCCTCTGTTTTATAAGGACACTCTTCTCAAATTTGTCCCAGAGCTTCAAAAAGGCAGATGCCTCACAGGAGGTGCTGCCCTGGCTAAGAGTCCTGAGGAGCTGGCTGGAGACCTGCAAACCCTGTTCCTTCCCTGGCTCTGAGCTGTGTTCATCCCACCACAATTCTCATTCAGTGGGAGGCTGAGGAAACCTGTTCACAGTCCCGCATCCATTCAGTCATAGCAAGACCATCCCACTCTGATTCAGGAGAGTCCACTGGCAACTATCAAAAGCTTATCTCAGGCTTCCCTGGTGGTGCAGTGATTGAGAGTCCGCCTGCCGATGCAGGGGACACGGGCTCGTGCCCTGGTCCGGAAGGATCCCATATGCCGCAGAATGGCTGGGCCCGTGAGCCATGGCCGCTGAGCCTGCGCGTCCGGAGCCTGTGCGCTGCAACAGGAGAGGCCACAGCAGTGAGAGGCCCGTGTACCGCAAAAAAAAAAAAAAAAAAGCTTATATCCACATATCCTTTTAACTCAGCAACATCATCTTGAACATTCTTTCCAATAGAAATTCTCAAAAACAAGGATATATGTACAAAAGAATGTATTATGCTGCATTTTCTTTTTTCTTTTTTTGTTTTTTTAAAGATATCTTTCTTTTTTTTAATATTTATTTACTTATTTGGTTGCTCCAGGTCTTAGTTGCGGCAGGCGGGCTCCTTAGTTGTGGCATGTAAACTCTTAGTTGCAGCATACATGTGGGATCTAGTTCCCTGACCAGGGATCGAACCCAGGGCCCCTGCATTGGGACCTCGGAGTCTTATCCACTGCGCCACCAGGGAAGTCCCTATGCTGCATTTTCAATAGCTAAATCAATAAATAGAAATCAATCAAAATTTCTGAAATGCTGGATATTTCTGAACAAAATATACTACATATTATTAACCTGTTACGTCAGTGACAATAGCTGGTAATTACTGACTTAGTCTATGATCTCTTGTATGTTTTCAACCAATGGATTTTTATTAATATTCTAAAAGAGCTGATTCCACATGACAACAAAAAAACACTGCAAAACAATTCACAATACTGAATGATATAAAATTAAAAATAGAAATTCACTGATGTCAGTCAAGCACACAGACAGTAAACTTGTTAGTTTCTTACCTTTGCAATCAGAAATGTGTAGTAATATGATCAACTTATTGAGTTCCAGAACGTATCAATATATCTAGGGCATTCATTCTGTGGGTGGTCTTGAATAATAAACTTAAAATAGACCAAGGAGACTTATTTTTATGTTTGATAACTTTCTCAGCATATAACCTCATGATGGCTTCTTGACATGCCAACTTGGCCGGGCTAGACCACAAAGGGGGAAGTGAGGGCAGCAGCATGTTTGAGCATGCACACACCTCTGATTATTCAATCAGGCACTAAACTAATCCAAGGGATACCATGAAGCAGTTTTGCAGACGTAAGTCAAGTCTTTTATCGTGATTTTAAACTAGAGAGCTTACACTTATGTGTCTTCCTAGCTGCTGCTTGAGGGGCAGGCTCCTAATTAAACACACACTTACAGGCCCAATGTCATCCTCTCCAGGGAACTCTGGGCTAGTGCTGTCTTCAAACTCTTCCACTGAGGAGGTCCAGAGTGTCAGTGTCTCCTGAAGAGGAAACTGTACATTTGCATCTGGTGCTCTGATTTTAGTGACTGCTGCAATATGTAAAATATAGAAAAACAGAGAAATAAAATAAAATCACTTTCATGTCAGCATTCCCAAAACCACTTTATGACTAATTGGGAACACAAATTATTATTGTAGCAATTAACCTATATTGCCATACTTCACTTAGAAAAGAAGGGTGCTAGGGAAATCGGTTAAGAATTGAAAAATAATGACTTTGGGAATGCTTGTAACAATTGTGGTCCCCCATGAGAGAGAGGTTGTGCTTTTGCAGTTCAAGGTCATTTTTAAATCATGTTCATAAAGATTTAGGAGCATCAACCACTGGAAACATATATATATATGGTACAATGTATCCTGGAAGACTTCAAGACAGGGTCATGATTCTCACTCCTTCCAAAAACTCTGCATTCTCAAGTTGATTGTTCAGTGAGAAATATATCAGGAAAGGAAGTGAAGGGTATGTGTTATTTCTTCAAAATGTTTCTTTGTCCTAGTTTTCCCATTGTGGTTATTGTTGTTTCTGTTTTGTTCCAAAGCAACCTATTGTCCCAAAGGGGTCTCTGTGCTGGGGCCTTTCTCTACTGTCCCCCTGAGCTGGGTTGGGGAGCACCAGGCAGAGAATCTCCTGTCCTGTTGTTGCTGGGAGACACTGGGGGGCTTGATCAGATTTCCGAGTTTTCCAAGACATTTGCTAAACTCTCTAAGTGATGAAATCATCTTTCCAACTTCTTTGGTAAGTTAAAAATAAAAATCCATGATATCTAGAAACACATATGAAGGCCCATTTGAGGGTGGCTTTGTGGTATAATCAGTGGTTCTTGGTGAGAAGATGTTTGCAGAGATGGGTTTGTGAAGATTATCCAAGGTGTTAAAGCAGTCTTGTCCTAGGTTTCAGGAAATCTCATCATCCATATTAACCCTATTAGAAGACTGGTGAAATGCAATCACTTGGAAAAAGCGGGTGTGGTTCGGAGCTCAATGTAAGGACACTAAAGGAGCCAAACTCATTCTTCTCCAGAACTGAGAGCCAGTGTTTGGAGCTCACCTGGCTCTGGAGACTTCTGAGAGCTACCACCACCACCCTTGGAAGCCTTGATCCCCGAGCGAACATTGTCTTATTACTTCTCCAGCGAGGATTGTTTCTACAGCACTTTCAGTGAGTACACAATTCACCATAGAGCAGTTCATGGGACTCTCCTGAGGGGAAAAAAACACAATTTCCTAATGTTAACAGAAAATTGAGGCTGTTTCATTGAAATAATCTTGTGTGCCAACTTAGTGAAATGACTGCATTTCTGTATTGCCCTCTTGTCTTGGCACACATGTTGGAATTAATATGGTGATTAGTTTTAGTTATCTGATTTTGTTCATCTCTTAGTTATTCCTATGCATTACAAAGACTCAGAAAGTGGTTGTCTGATATCTTATCTGTTTGTGTTTGATGTAGAGCCTAAAAATAATGTTTAGGACTATTTGACTTCAGGTGCAGTACCTACTACAGTCTACTTTAAAAGTGGAGTGTGCCTGTATACACAGGAGACATAATATTCTACACAACAGAACTAGGTAATGCATGCAATAATCTGGGAGAAAATATTGTTTTAAAGTGAAGTAAACTTTGTCTTTTCAGAAATGTGGGTTATTCTGACTGAAATTTTAAAGAAATTAAGAAATGATTGGGCAAGAGAAAAGTGACACTTGTGTACATAAAGAAATATAAGAAAGTTGAGGAACCTCTGTACTTAACTAGTACAGACACTAGGACCCAATTTTTTAGCAAAATCAGTTTTAAAAAGCATGATTTGTTTTTCGGCGCTGATTATTACCATTACATGCAAACTGCATCTTACCAAAAGGTGAAAGGGGTGCTTGATAACAGTCTTTTTTTTTTTTTTTTGCGGTACGCGGGCCTCTCACTGTTGTGGCCTCTCCTGTTGCAGAGCACAGGCTCCGGACGCGCAGGCTCAGCGGCCATGGCTCACGGGCCTAGCCGCTCCGCGGCATGTGGGATCTTCCCGGACCAGGGCACGAACCCGTGTCCCCTGCATTGGCAGGCGGACTCTCAACCACTGCGCCACCAGGGAAGCCCCTTGATAACAGTTTTAAAGACTGAGAAGATATAACCATTCTCTTTCATTTTTGGTTTGATTGATGAGTGTGGTACAGATAAGACAGGAAGGCAAACTCCACGGATTAGTATATCCATGTAAGTTGTTTCTGGTTAGAATAGGATCCAATCTGACAATGTTTAGGTTCCTCTTCATTATCTCTGAGTTATTCAGAAAGTGTTTTGCAAAGAAAAAAACTGTTTGTGGATCTAGATTCAGAATGAGATAAAAAAGGACATGCAAAGAAAAATGCCTGACAATTATACGAATTAATAAAAATACAAGCTTAGTCAAGTATGCGGCGCTAAATCAATGACTGGCATTGAGCATCACGATTGATTGTTTAGGGCAATCAGGACCCACCACACAGAGCTATAAATTAGATCAAACTCCTGAGGCTCATGTTGTCTAGAGGAAAATAAGATCTCAACAAACCTGAGGTTCTCCTTTAGGTAGGGAAAGAGGGCAAGAAGTTGTGTTGGGTGGCAGCTGAGAAAATTTTCTGCAGCTCTTGAGAGTTCTCTTTGTGTCTCAGTTTTCCATTTGTCAAATGAAAAATCCTTCCTAAAGCAGTGTATTATTCAGTGACAATCTGTGTCTGATATTCCTTGGGCCTTTTTTGTCTTTGGGGAAGAGGAATAAACTCCTGATTTCCTTCCCTCAGAAAAATGGACTCAGACATCCCAGAAGCCTTCCAGAAAGAGCTCACCTGTCTCGTGTGCCTGAATTACCTTCTAGACCCACTCACCATAGGCTGCGGACACAGCTTCTGTAGGTCCTGTCTCTGTCTTCTCTGGGAGCAAGCTGAAGACCCTGCCAGTTGCCCAGTGTGCAGACAACGATCAGAGCAGACAAACCTCAAAACCAATTTTCTTCTGAAGAATCTGGTGTCCATTGCCAGAAAAGCAAATCTTGGGCAATTCCTGAACTCTGAGGAACATATGTGTGGGACCCATAAGGAGACAAAGAAGATCTTCTGTGAAGCCAACAAGAGCTTGCTCTGTTTGGTCTGCTCTCAAAGTCAGGAGCACAGGGCTCACAGGCACTGTTCCACTGAAGAGGCTGCTGAGGAATGCTGGGTGAGTGATGTCTGTGTGAGCACTTAGAGAGCTGGAGGATGGTACAGCCAAGAGATTAAAAGGATATTACAATCAGGACTTCCCTGGTGGCACAGTGGTTAAGACTCCATGCTCCCAATGAAGGGGACCCAGGTTCAATCCCTGGTCAGCGAACTAGATCCCACATGCATGCAAAGAGTGTACATGACAGAACTAAGTAGCCAGTGAGCCACAACTAAGACCTGTCACAACGAAATAAGTAAATTAAATATTTTTTAAAAAAGGATATTATGATCATAATGATGATTAAACCCTCTCTTTACTGAGTGCCAGGTACAGACTTAGGTAGCAGTGACAAAGCTATGAAGAAAATGCTGCAGCAAACCTGCCTTTATAGAACTTGTATCCAATGGCTGGGTGATAAAGTTAATTAAAATTATTTGGGTGATACATTATTATGCTCAAGGCTCTATAAAGCCTTCATTTTGAGAGAGTCTTTGGCTCTAAAGTCTACAAGTGCAAAAAGTGTTTTCCATTGGATACAGATTTCCTGACTCTGGACAAAGAAGGAAGATGCAGTACATTGGAATCAGCAGGCAGCGAGCATCACTACATCCAAATTCTGCTGCAAGATGCCAAACTACCTGAAAATTAGCCATGCTCAGGAAAATCCTGTTCCTTTCCCTAGATCTAAGATTCCCTGATGGTGTGTGGTTCTGTAGTGTGGAATCTTCTAAAACTGATCCATAGCGAGCAAGAATAGGGGAATGTGGTGATCTGTTCCGGTACTTCCAGTCTTCCTCTAGGTCCTGTACCTGACATCCCTGGGTACACTCCATCGTCTGGGGTCTGAAACCTCAATCTATTTGCTTTTCTGGTGTTAAAATTCAATTATTTTACAGGAGAAGCTGGCAAATGAAATGAGATCTTTATGGGAAAAGATCCAATAAATTGAAAGAAGTTTCAAGAAAAATGGCAGAGGAACTGACCCTTGGATGGTAAGTTGGGAATGTATTTCTCTTTGAAACAAGTTGAGGCAGACATGCTAGAAAGTTATCCCTGAATAATTTGAGGTGAAATCATCATGTGCCATGAAATTCTGAGAATGGGTTGAACACCATTTAAAAACATTGTCTATGTACCATTTGAACCCACAAAACCCGCCTCTTGGGTTTTTTAGAATCTAATGGATCAGTAACCACAACAAAAATCCACTAGAAGAATGTGCCACAAGTGCTAAGGTGGAGGCACATGGAGTGATGTGGACGATTCCACGCCCATGATTTGGGATCCCAGGGAAAATTTCTCATGTTTAAGATCAATCCCACGTCTGAAGATCAAGTGGGTGTTTAAAAATCCGTGGGTTATTTCAGGCACAGATTTCTGTAAGTCATACATTCCAGAAAGTAAAGGGCATATCATTGGGAACCACAAGTACTTCAGTCTGATTAGTACACGAGCCCAGGTGATACAAAGGAGACATGAACAGGAATTTAAGGGGTGTGCCTGTCATCGTGAAAAGCGACAGCTCACTAGCTAGAGAGTGATATTAGTTCAAGTAGGAGAAAATGTGACATGTGAAAGAAAAACCTCAGGGAGAAAAGGAACAAGGAGAAAGACAGAGATGGAGAGTGAGAGAGTGAATCCATCAATACTGAGAGGGAATATGCAATGCAATGAGGATGAATGACCTTCCAAACAATATGGGAAGGAGGTTGTGGCCTTAGAGGGAGGACAGAACCTGTTTATAGAAAAAAAGAGGGCAGAAAGAAAGGGCTATGGGCATTGGCACCTGTTTGAGGGCAGTAGGTGAGATTCTTAGGAAGATCTTTCCTGAGGATACTAACCCTGAGAGTAAAATGGAACATGGCTGCTCAGAGAGAAACTCGGGCTGTGGAGTTGGGGAGGATTGAGATGAGAAACGAATTTACTTATTAACATTGAGATGTGGATATTGTATATGATGTATGAATCACCCATACATTTCAATTGCTTGCATGGGGTCTTTCAGTTTTGAAAGCAGGCATATGAAAGAAATGATCCATGAAAAGATTTTCTCCAGATGTTTGAGGAACTCATGAATTTGATGAAAGTGGTTTGAGGAAAGGGTGGCTTTGGCTCTTGATGTAGTTAAAAACAATGAAAAATAAGTGAGGGAAAGAGGAATAAATTGATTTCTTAGAAGATACGAATTTGGGATGGATGTAGCTTCTTGGGAGAGAACATGAATCAGAGCAAACTAAATGCGGTTGAAATCCATCTCACAACAGTTCTACGTGTATCGATATGGAGACATGATTAGGAAAACTTATCAGATGGTAACTCCATTTCTTCAGGAGGAAGAAAATTACTACTTAGGGAGTATTATAAAAGAAAGCCAAAAGATTTGTAAGCAAATCAGAAAAAGACAAGAGGAAATGAGTGGAAAGAAGACAGACCTCAAAGTAATATACAAAGAGCTCATGAAAATGTCCTATAAACCAGATGTGGAGCTGCTCCAGGTAAGAACTGAGGATTGAAAATATTTTATCTGAAGCTCACACCTTCAATGACCATTAAATGGTACCAGGGGGATATTTATTCATCTCTTGCATCCTAAGGTGGGAGTCTCTCCTAGTTGGAAATATTATAGATGAAATGCAACTCATCCAAACCATGATTGAACAAGCTTTACAGAATTGTTAGTATGGAGACTCCCCAGGAATATTCCCTTCTCAAATCTCCTTTTGTAGCTTGCTTCTGTCAAAACCAGAAAGGAGCAACTTATGTATTGTCATTCAGTTTTTTGATCTCCAGCTGGGCAATGGGAGAAACTTGTCAAAAGCTCATATATTTCCACCTCCTGTTGGGATATCCTAGGTTTGAGTTGCCTTTTTGGAGGGGCATATTACCCTTTTGGACAAGCCCTAGGAAAGACGAATTTACAGAGAGCTGAGGGTTGCAGCAATGCACAATCACTACCTTTGTCCTTTCTCTCTCTCTCACTCTCTCTCTCTTGCTCTTTCTCTTTCACCCTCAGGTTTGTTAATTTATGAAGAATTTAGATTCTTTCAACACGTCGTGCCAGAATTTTCTTTAGGGAGAAAAAGGAAAACGGATTTTCCAGACTGTTTTCTTGTGGTGGTGATTAGATCTCTTCTGAAGTTTTCCCCAAACCAAATCCTGGTTGGCTATTTATGAAAAAGTCTAATCTTATACTTTTTAATTTTATTTTTGACAGGAATTGGGAGACAAAGTGAAATGGCAAGTCTAATCTTGTGATGCTGACCAGGGCACTGTGAAAGAGATCAAGCTGCATTTAACAAAGGGAACACATAACTTACTAGATAATACTACATTGCTTGTGTGTGCATGTGTGGTGCCTGTTTTGCTGAGTATGATTTCCTGTTCCGTTTGAATCAGAACTTAGCATCAGAAGTTTGCTCCTGTGGCTTACAGAGGTATGTGCTGTACAGCTCAATGCAGAAGTTTCTAAAAGGCCAGTTTTTTTCTGATTTAAATTTCAAAATCATAAACACACTGAAGTGCAAGGACTAGTACTTCCCAGGCATTAGATGAGAGAGGCAAGTATCTCCGAGAAATGGGGGTGAAATCACGTCGTGAATCAAAGTGAGAAAAAAGTTCCTAAGAATGGCATGATCCCATCCCATGATTGTGGAGAAAAGGATTTTGATAAGAGAGTTGAGCTGAAGGATGCTGACTTTTTCTTAAAGGCTGTGGTTAAGAAGTCCTGGCCAGCAGAAAGTTTAACCACATCTTCCTCCTTACAGGAGCGAGTCAGCACAGCTGCACATGCCTCAGCCTCTGCTGCCAGAACTCCGTGCAAGACCCATCACTGGGCTGATGGACTGGCTCAACCGCTTCCGAGGTGAGTGTCACCCCATCGGTGTGTCCACCCTGCAAGGTCCTTCAATAATGTTTCCACAGACAATCTTTCCCTCTTCATCTCTCACCTTGTATAGAACAGCCTGCAAATAGGCATGTATAGACATGTGCAGTCACAGGGTCATTAAAATCCTTACAAAATACATGCAGGCTGGTGCAGGGATAGATGTGATTCAGGCCTTATAAATTACTTATAAATCTGATAAATAATTTTTATAATGAAAAAAAGGACATGATCCAAAAATGGCTCCTTGAGCCCTAGAAATAGCATCACATACAATGTCAGTTGTTCACTGAATTCTAGAAAACGGGTTATTAATCCAGGATATTCCAATTTCAGGGTCTAAGTGCAGTTACTTAGAGGTCAAAAACATTTTTGCTTGAAAGTTTCTTGGCAATTGAATGTATGATGTGTTTTTTTCCATTGATATAATCAGAAAAAAATATATAAGCTACAAAAATTAGATGCAGAGACCAGGATTTGTGAACAACAACAAGGAAGCAAATCGGTGGTTGATGAGCCACATAGAGCTTCACGATCAACCTAACTCTGGAGGGTAACGTAGCAGGAAGTGGAAGACTAGGCCTCACGTTGGAACCACATATCAAAGGCGGAAATTCCTACAAGGAAACCACTTTTAAGAAGCCATCCTTAGGCTTTGTTTCTGCAGTGTCCATTTGCTAACTTAACTGAGATGCTAGAATGATCACCAGTTCTCTACTCTACAATGTATTTTTTTTACCTGAGCAGTGGTACTGGAAGTGGAGGTGAGTTATATTGTCATGGTCTTGGAGGTGATCAGTGCCTGGTGTCCAGTCTTTTAGATGTCAGGAAAAGTACCCAGCCAGAAGTAGCCATGACCTCCCTATCCTGTATAATCTCTGAATTTTTAGAAAGTGTTTTCCATGCTAACTAGTTATCTGTTTCCTCAGCAGATATCCTGGCAACATTTGAATCCAATGTTTCCAGTTAGAACTGCACTTCTAATAACCTTAAGGTTTTTTTTTTTTCTCCCAGTGAGACCCTAAGTGGACCCTCTTCTCTCATAGACATAATTTTATTTTTAACATTGATTTTGACTGCAGTATTCTCTCATCTCTCCACAGTAACAATTTCATTCCATAATGAAGTAAGCAGACAGCACATCAGGCTGTTTGATGATGCAAGAAGTTTGAAGTATGAGCGTGACAGCCTCTATGTGTCTTTGGATGGCAGAACATCGCAGTATTTTGCTGCATGGGGATCCCGGGGCTTCACCTCTGACAAACAGTACTGGCAGGTGGATGTGGACAGCTCTTGGGACTGGGCTGTAGGCATCTGTAAGGATCCCTGGACAAGGAAGGATGATGGCGTACTGAAGGAATCCAACAGGGACAACTTTCTCCTTGTGTGTGTGAAGGAGGGTCATCATTACCGTCTCTGGACCACCATCCCGAACACTCCTCTGTACACAGAGAAACATCAGGGCAGGGTTGGCGTGTTCCTTGATTTTGACAGTGGGAGTATGGGTTTTGTGGACGTTGCCAGGCGCTCCCTCCTTTGGAGGTACGAGGATGGCCTGTTCACTTTCCCTGTCAGGCCTTTCATTTGCACTGGCCACACGTGAGGAGGGCTAAGTCAGGACCCGGACTGGATGCTCAGGACTCCTTCTCTGAGGGAACCTTTCTCAGCTGCAGCAAATCAAGGTTACTTCATTGTCTTTAGGCTCTTTCTACTGTAATGGAACCTCCTTTTACTGCTATTTCTTATAAAGATAGTGTCAAATGCAAACTTTTGTTGGTGTCTTCCATCTTCCTGACAATAAAACCTTGCCTTATAGACGTTTGTCTGGAATATGTGACGTGGCTGTTCACCTGTGTTGTGAGCTTGCTCAACTCACCAAAGTGTGGGCGTGTGCTTCCCACTTCCTGATACCAGTACAGGAACCCAGGGCTTACACAGCATGGACAGACCTGGTCACCAACCAGACCCACGTCAGCCCCCAACTTTCTCCTCCTTCCTCATGATCTACTCTGTCCTACACATCAATTCACCCTCAGGGTGAAAACCGATTTGACAGAGAAATCTCCACTGGCCCTGGAGACGGGGATAAGTCTTCCTTTCTTAGAGAACCCAGAATTTGCAGGTCCCTTACTTTTACAATAATATAAGGGAAAAGACCTAAAGAAAGGAAGTGCCTCATGAGGGGCACTGAACAAATCTTTGCCTGAATAAATCAATAGACAAAACAATTAGCTTATTGGAAAGGAGCTTTGCAATAAACGTTAGGGACTAGAATCTAAAAGTTTAAAATTTCAGGATTTGAAGGTGGATGTCAAAAACTGATTAGATTACACATTGAGCTTGAGCCCAATTGATTTTTAATTATCTTGAAAAAGTGCATCTGTGTGTTGGAGGCTCTGTTAGTGTAGATACTAGAATTGTGAGGGTGACTGTGTTTATTGCAATCATGGTGGTGTTATGTTATTGTTTTATATTATTTTAATTTAACTTAGGATCATCACCTAGGCCACGAAGGATGAGATGGTAGGACAGGGAACATTGTCTGTTCCCATTTTGCCATCATACAATAGAGCATTGGTTTTTTTTTGTTTTGTTTTGTTTTTGTTTTTGTTTTCTGCGGTACGCGGGCCCCTCACCGCTGTGGCCCCTCCCGTTGCGGAGCACAGGCTCCAGACGCACGGGCTCCGCGGCCGTGGCTCACGGGCCCAGCCGCTCCGCGGCATGCGGGATCCTCCCAGACCGGGGCACGAACCCGCGTTCCCTGCACCGGCAGGAGGACTCTCAACCACTGCGCCACCAGGGAAGCCCCAGAGCATTGGTTTTTGATGTAAATGTTGCTGTCCCACACTGAATTGTATATTCACCATTGTAATTCCACCACTAAATCTACTTCCTGAATATATTATGATGTTTTTCAATACTGGTTAATTAAATTTACTATCCAGCTTACGTTATAAAACTTACTGCATCCTAGGGCTTCCCTGGGGGCGCAGTGGTTGAGAGTCCACCTGCTGATGCAGGGGATACGGGTTTGTGCCCCGGTCCGGGAAGATCCCACATGCCGCGGAGCGGCTGGGCCCGTGAGCCATGGCCGCGGAGCCTGCGCATCCGGAGCCTGTGCTCCGCAACGGGAGAGTCCACAACAGTGAGAGGCCCGCGTACTACAAAAAAAAAAACAAAAAAAACAAAAAAAACCTTACTGCAACCCAGTAGCAAGAGCTTCCTGTATTATCTGACATTTGAAATAAAAAGAATCATGTCTTTGGCACTAATTTTACAGATTTCATGTTGAGCAAAGAAGCAAATGGTATAATTTGCAACATGGTTTTCCAAATACGTTCAACATTTCAGCCAAGGATCGAACTTGCATCCCCTGAGTTGGAAGGAGGATTCTTAACCACTGGACCACCAGGGAGGTCCCTATTTTATTTTATTTTATTTTATTTTCTGTATGCGGGCCTCTCACTGTTGTGGCCTCTCCCGTTGTGGAGCACAGGCTCCGCACGTGCAGGCTCAGCGGCCATGGCTCACGGGCCCAGCCGCTCCGCGGCATGTGGGATCTTCCCGGACCGGGGCACGAACCCGTGTCCCCTGCATCGGCAGGCAGACTCTCAACCACTGCACCACCAGGGAAGCCCCCCTATTTTATTTTTTGATGGTTCCCGAAAGTTATTTTACTTTGAATATACAGGAAAAGAAATCCACAAACGAGAAGCTATGTTCTATGGCTATGTCTTTTCAACAATGTTTTGCATTTACAAAATTTATTTTTTCCTGATTAAAAGCACCAGCTGAAGATACAGGCTGCTAAAAAGATAAGACATTGGGCTTCCCTGGTGGCGCAGTGGTTGAGAGTCCGCCTGCCGATGCAGGGGACTCGGGTTCGTGCCCCGGTCCGGGAAGATCCCACATGCCGTGGAGCGGCTGGGCCCGTGAGCCATGGCCGCTGAGCCTGTGCGTCCGGAGCCTGTGCTCCGCTACGGGAGAGGCCACAACAGTGAGAGGCCCGCGTACCACACACACACACAATATATGTGTGTATATATATATATATATAGGACATTACAAACCCATTAAAAGAAGTATGCCAAACATGCTTATTAAAAACCCTTTAAGGAAACAAAGACAACGCAACCAACAAATTTACCCACTGCGCCCAGTGGCCCTTTCCGACTTCCCTGCCTGCGTTCCCAATAACTGGAACTGGGAGTGCTTACCCCAGTGGGAGGACCCTGGCCTCACCCACGGGCAACTGTGAGGACCCAACAGGGTAAGGCAGCTAGGCATCTGTGAGGGAACCTGGCACCCCTGGACCTGCGCCCCCAGAACCTTAGACCCTGAGGGCCCCACTGCCGATAGGACGAAGTGGGAGGCGCACACGAGGGGTCTGACCAGCTTTCAATAATTTACCTGCCAACAGGAATCTTTCTGCTACCCCCTCACACCCCTTTGTGCTTAAAGTTTGGACCTTTATTTATCTGGTTTTTGTAGACACTTAGCTGTATGACACTAGCTGTAATGTTTCCCTGGGGCCTCCCTTGCTGGCTGTCTTAAGTTCTTATGATTAAGAAACTGTGAGGCTCTGAATTTGGACTCACAGGAAGGTATTTACAACAGCTTTATGTAATGGAAAGATGCTGCAGTGAAGGGGAGGGTCAAAGCCCGCACGCACACATGCATGCACGTACACATGGGTTGGCTTCCATAAAGCTAGAGTGGAATATTAAATATCAAGTACTGAATTTTTAACTGTACACTTAAGAACTTATCCTTAACTTTACATATAGATAACAGAGTGGTCACTAAACGCACCTTAACATCAGGACAGACGGTAAGTTTTGAGGTTCTTATTTCAACTGTTCTATGTACAAAATGCCCTAGAAGCAAAGAAAGGCTTCAAGAAATACGCAGAGACAAACATGATGTAAAGTGCGACTGGCCTCCTCATAGCGTCCCTGGAAGATGAAGAGCCTAAGCACTTGGAAAGCTGCCGTTAGCAGGCAGTGCGAGCTGACAGGGAAGCTGTGGTCTGCACTGATCCTCTCCGACAAACTGAATAGTACCTCTTGGTGTCTACGTCCTTCCCTTATATACACACTCACCAGGTTGGTCACCATGAAGGCCCACAGCTCCTGGTGACTGGTGAGCCGCAAAGCTGTGGTGAACTGGGCTTTAGCATTGTCCATGCAGTTGACACAGACACAATACAAGCCCCGCAGTGTATGCTGAGTGGTTGGAGCAGAGCCAGGGGGGTTGCTGGCACAGCTGACAGACCTGGGACACCCTCTGCATGCAGTGGCCTTATGTCCTGTCACGAGCCTGCACGAGATGATGTGCTCAAGCAGGATTACTTGGAAGGAGGACAGGATGGGGCTGCAGTAGAGCACCTGGAGCTTCTCCAGCTACATGAGGGCCTGGTCTGTGGACTTCTGCACTTTCTCTAAGTAGCCGGCTTGCATGGAGTGCATCACAGTCACCAGGTAGACAAGCAAGCACATGTGTCCCTTGGGCAGCCAGTGGAAGAGGTTGGCGTGGTTGCTGGGCACTATCTTCTCATGTGCAGTATGGAGATGGTGTGGATGCACTGCGGCAGCCGCTTCGGGCACAGCTTCACGCGCTTTACCTGACCAGCACCCAGGTAGTGGGTAACCTGGAGCACCAGGAAGAAGACACACAGAGACTCCTTCTGGATAGGGTTCCCATGCCAGTTCTCAACTATCTGTCCACAGAGAGTCAGCAATGGGTGGACTTCCTGCAACTTACACTGCATCAGCTGCAGCATCTCTTTGCTGAGCAGGACCAGTGGCCGTGTGTACTCAGATCCCACCACATGGAGTGTTCTCGGCCTCCACACTCAGGAGGTTGCAGGCTGACACCAAGTCCTCTTGGTCCTTGGGCCTCATTTGTCTTGGGGGAAGAGGAATAAACTCCTGATTTCCCTCCCTTAGAAAAATGGACTCAGACATCCCAGGAGCCTTCCAGAAAGAGCTCACCTGCCTCGTGTGCCTGAATTACCTTCTAGACCCACTCACCATAGGCTGTGGACACAGCTTCTGTAGGTCCTGTCTTTGTCTTTTCTGGGAGCAAGCTGAAGACCCTGCCAGTTGCCCAGTGTGCAGACAACGATCAGAGCAGACAAACCTCAAAACCAATTTTCTTCTGAAGAATCTGGTGTCCATTGTCAGAAAAGCAAATCTCGGGCAATTCCTGAACTCTAAGGAACATACGTGTGGGACCCATAAGGAGACAAAGAAGATCTTCTGTGAAGCCAACAAGAGCTTGCTCTGTTTGGTCTGCTCTCAAAGTCAGGAGCACAGGGCTCACAGACACCATTCCACTGAAGAGGCTGCTGAGGAATGCTGGGTGAGTGATGTCTGTGCAAGCACTTAGAGAGCTGGAGGATGGTACAGCCAAGAGATTAAAAGGATATTACAATCAGGACTTCCCTGGTGGCACAGTGGTTAAGACTCCATGCTCCCAATGAAGGGGGCCCAGCTTCGATCCCTGGTCAGGGAACTAGGTCCCACACGCATGCCCCAAATAAGAGTGGGCATGCCACAACTAAGGACCCAGCGAGCCACAACTAAGACCTGTCACAACAAAATAAGTAAATTAAATATCTTTTAAAAAAGGATATTATGATCATAATGATGATTAAACCCTCTCTTTACTGAGTGCCAGGTACAGACTTAGGTAGCAGTGACAAAGCTATGAAGAAAATCCTGCAGCATACCTGCCTTTATGGAACTTGTATCCAATGGCTGGGTGATAAAGTTAATTGAAATTCTTTGGGTGATACATTATTATGCTCAAGGCTATATAAAGCCTTCATTTTGAGAAAGAGTCTTTGTTTCTAAAATCTATAAGTGCAAAAAGTGTTTTCCATTGGATACAGATTTCCTGACTCTGGACAAAGAAGGAAGATGCAGTACATTGGAATCAGCAGGCAGCGAGCATCACTACATCCAAATTCTGCTGCAAGATGCCAAACTACCTGAAAATTAGCCATGCTCAGGAAAATCCTGTTCCTTTCCCGAGATCTAAGATTCCCTGATGGTGTGTGGTTCTGTAGTGTGGAATCTTCTAAAACTGATCCATAGTGAGGAAGAATAGGGGAATGTGGTGATCTGTTCTGGTCCTTCTAGTCTTCCGCTAGGTCCTGTACCTGACCTCGTTCCCACCTCAGGATCTCCACCTACCCCACCCTATTTACCCTTCAAGTCTGTCTTCAAATGCCACTCCCTTACACTAGCCTAAGTTTATACTTCATTTTATCTTCCTTTAATATACTCCCTTTTTTCCCCTTTCATACACTGACCTGAATTTTAACTACAATTCCTGGAGCATTTATTCAGTTCCTTGCTCCCTGACTATAGCCTTCATAAGAGTAGGCATGATGTCTGTCTTGTTCATGGCTACTCCTCAGTACCTAAAACAAGTGTTAATAAATAAGCAACAATATAATCAAGGAATGTATTCAGATGTACTATTCACAGTATTGAAAATATGTTTACAGATTGAAAGGCAGAAAGTCTCAAATCACAGTGACAAAATTCCAAGTCAAAATATTGTTTGCTAGTAGATATGAATTTAATCATCTAGAGTGATTGCAGGGAATTCCATATAAATCTTAGACCGACAACATTTTATTTTCATTCTTAGCTTTCCATTTATTCCTGCCTGTTCTTTCCTGTTACTGGCTAATTAAAAGTCTTACTATTCATCTATATTAAGATTTTCTAGTTCAGGGCTTCTTCAACATCAGAACAATTGACAGTTGGGACTGGTTTTTTCTTTCTTGTAGGTCTGCCTTGTAGGATGTTTAGCAAAATCCTTGGTCTCTACCCTTGAAATATCAATGGTAACTTCCAATTGTGACAAACAAAAATTTTTCCACATATCAACAATAACCCTCTGAAAGAAAAAATCACCCCCATTTGAATCCACTGCACTAGTTGATGGAAAAAAGTAGATGAGACATTGATAATGATGAAATAATATTTGTATTTTTAGGTATGACAAGAAAATTTAAACATTAAATTCTCTTCCTGTGTTTGTTTGGGCCTCCTCTCTCCCTCCCTCATGTGCAGTGTGCATCTGCATTCCACACTAACTAGACCTCCTCAAACATGGGGGTGCCCACTCGAGCATAAAGATCCTTTTCTTCCCTTTCCTCTAATGTTGGCAATGTAACTTCTTGAAGAAGAACATTCTTTTTCAACTCTGTAAGGGATCATAACGACTTGCTGCTAACTTTGTATGAGTTACCTGGACTGTATATCTTTGGTGAACTTTATATAAAATATCAATATGTCATTTGGATGTATGATACCTTTGTCCTGAAAAGTTATGTGACTGTTCCTTCCATTTCTAACAGGTGGAATAGTTCTCAGAGCCCCTGAGGGTCTGTCTCCTGGGTTATACTCCTCAGTTTGGCTTGAGTAAAATGCTCTTTTTTTCCCTTACCTTGACTGTTAATTGAATTTTCATTGACAATAAGATCCATAAAGTAGTTTATATAGATATGCTAACTGATTCCTAAAGTTGTGCATAAAATCTAGAGCATGTAAGGCAGTAACACAGAGGATAGTGGAAAACTTGCTTATAAGAATTTAAACATATAAACAAATAAATAATAATATGGAAGAGAAATACAAAAAAAAAAAAAAAATAGTTCTACAGTCCGGCCACACATTGCCTAAAAAAAGACACACTTTTTGATATATACAGAATTACAGATTTGCGCTCAAGGATAGGATGTTGAGGGGAATAATAGACTCTATGGTATGTTTTTACCTGGTTGATGAAGAACAATGTTACTACAGAATTGTTGAGAAATGATGTCAGATTAGTCTGAACATTTACTGAGGCAATGGTTCCTTCACTCCATATGAGAAGCTTCCCTGGACTCTAACTCTCTAGAAACTGTGCTGATCTTCCAAGTACAAGGCTCTACAAATCAGACAAATTTTTCTTCATCATCCTTTTTTGATTTTTACAGCCTGCTTCCTTTCAGTAAATGTGATTTTTCTACTTAAAAGGATTATGTTAATTCAGGTTAATTGTGGATGTTTCCCAGGTATCTTGGAAATGAACCATCGGTGAGGGGAGAAACTCACATAGGAAGAATTCCTCCTGGCTGCAGATAAAGTAACACAGAGTGAATGATGCTTTTCCTAAAATGGGATTGAAGGAAACAATTGCTACTAATCTCCTTTCCACATAGCAACAAGTCTCTCTTCTTCCAGTTTTTTGTAGATTTTCTTCCTATCTTTTAAAGAAAAGGTATTTCCTTACGATTTTCTCTAGTAAGAAAACAATAAACTTAAGCCCTTCCCTTTAAAACAGTGGCATGCTTGTACAATTCAGAGTCCCCCAAAGTTTGAAAGTTTTCATGCTCTAAAAGACAAATGTTTTAGGTGAACAGAAATTAAATCTTATAAAAAAGATAGAAAATTAAGAGATAAAATGTTTAAAAAATATAATAAAATATCAAAGAGATATGAGGAAATTTGACCAAAATCACACATCAGGAGTTGAGCTGGGGATGAAAATCATATTTTCTGCATTTTTCATTATCTAATAACAGGAACTATATTTAACATAATCTTGAATCCTTAGTCACTAGCAAGGAATCAAAGGAAAGCCGACAGGAGGAGAACCTGGGCAGTCATTTCCGCTAATTCTTAGTATCTTTAGCTGCAGTGATAAAGGTCAACTATATGGTGCTGGTAAAATCGAGCTCACAAGGTAAGCACTCAGTTTATGCTTTCAAAGTACCATTTATTTCCTTTATTTTGCCATTATTCCTCTCATTTTCCTTAATGTTTCTTTAAAATTATAGCTTTCCCAGGAATTTATCGTGGGCCATGTTCTCTTCTCACTTTATACATTCTCTGTTTTACATGTTTATCTCCCTTTTTAAACTACACATATGCTGAATTTTCTGTATCAGTCTTTTTATTTCCATCGATAATCTTCTCTGAAGAATTTTTTTTTTTTGAAGAATCTTGTTTTGAAAAATCTCTGACACAAAAAAAGAAAACAAAAGTGACCAGCTAAATAAATAAATAACCTCTTCTGGGGATGAGAAGACTCACATGATGGGTTTAACTGGCAATGTTCCCAGTGGTCTCACCTTGATTTCATTATTCAATTGTAAATATGACCCAGATGACATTAATTCTAATAAAGGTCATCAAAACTGAAAGATGTAGAAATGGCTTTAGAATAAGTAATTCTTGATATTATAACTAAGAAAATGTATCCAGTACACATTTTCCTCACCTTCTAATCAAAGACAAGTCCAAAGGCCCATAGTAGCTAATTCTGCCAGTGTGTACAACTAAATGCAAACTAAATAAGAAGAATATTAGCTAGAAAACTTTCTTTGAAAAGGGGTAAAATTAAGCTTATGAAATTCAAGGTGTAATGACTGTTGCTCACTGAAATTTGAGTGTCAACAGAAAGCACTCAGGAATTTTAGGTGGAAATGGAACGAAGTGATGAGTTGAAAGCAAATAAAGTAAAATTATACAATCTGAGATCACCTGGAGAGATGAAGTTTGTCAAAAGAAGCTGATAAAGAAATTTGTTAGTTAATGAAGGGCTACATGAAACAGGGGACAAGAGTAGAGAGAACGTGTTCTATGAAAGCTAGGTAATATAGATGGACAGAATAAGGGCACATTTCTGATAAGTATTTCCAAATTTGGAGAATCAATTCTGACTCAGTCTTCTATTTCAGAGATTCAAAGATAAGTAGATATTCCTTGTCCATGACCCTTAGGAGCCAGATGCTGAAAAGGTAAACACTCGACATCTTGACGATGGTGAAAAGCAGAGTTTACTCTTCTGGAGAACTCATTCCTGGTTCTAACCCAGAACACTATGACATCATTCTTGTTGAAGATCAGTTTATTTTCATGGAACATAACCTCATGTATATTTCTTCTGCTGTTCCTGTCGTTGAATTTTTGTCTTCTAAACCAAACCAAACCAAACCAACAAGAGCTTTTAATGTGCATCCAGCACTTCCAGATAAGTTTTGAAGCTTGGTGTGTCATGTGCCTAATCTTGACCCAATAGGGTGGAAACACAACTGCTTTGGAACACAGTACATTATTTTCTTACACTTAGATCCCCTTGCTCAGGATATTTTCTCAGGATGGCTAAGAGATGGCATCAATAAGCTCTTTTTTGTGCACTTAGAAAAAAGCCAGTTATTGAAGATATCAATCTTCCTCTTGATTACCTGTTATATATGAACGGACACGTGAAAGAAAAACAGCCTCTGGGGACTTCCCTGGCGCTCCTCTTCCACTTCAGTGTTCCATCCTTGGTCAGGGTACTAAGATCCCGCGTGCCACTCAGGGCAGCCCCCGCTAAAAAAAAGAAAGAAAAAAGAAAAACAGCCTCTGAGTCACAGTCTTTGTTAGAGCAAATCAGCCTGCCCCCTAACTCATTTGAGAGATTTTCCCTTGCCCTGAGTATCTGAAAGAAGTGAACTCCCAGTTTCATGGAATTTAGCACATTACAGTTTATGCAATTTTTTCACATTTCAGTCATCATTTATCCCATGACCATACACCAAGGTATTTTCTTTGTTTTTCTTTCTTGGTTTCTTTCTTTTCTTTGTTTCCTTCTTTATTCAGTTTCTTTTTCTTCTTTCTTACAGGGTATATGTATCATTCTATTTCTAGAAATGTGAATTCTCAATCATGTGTGTTACTCTTTCAAATGCAAATCGGTTTTGCTTTTGTCAGTGCATGATGTTTATATCACCTAATGCTAAGTGATTTTATATATATGCCTATTTAAATCCTGTCTCATGAAAGACAAATATCATGTGATACCGCATATATGTGGAATCTAAAAAAAGGGAACAAATGAACTTATCTACAAAACAGAAATAAAGTTACAGATGTAGAAAACAAACTTATGGTTACCAGGGGGTAAGTGGGTGGGAGGGATAAATTGGGAGATTGGGATTGACATATACACACTACTATATATAACATAGATAACTAATAAGGGCCTACTGTGCAGCACGGGGAACTCTACTCAATACTCTGTAATGGCCTATATGGGAAAAGAATCTAAAAAAGAGTGGATATATGTATATGCATAACTGATTCACTTTGCTGTACACCTGAAACTAACACAACATTGTAAATCACTATACTCCTATAAAAATTTTAAAAATAAAAATAAATCAATACAAATAAATCCTGACTGTCTCATTCTAAGTCTTGTTTTCTGTTTCCCATCACTAGGAATATTTATCTTCCACTAACATATATTTGCCATCCTGAGGAAATCTCAAAATCCAACCTATATAATAAAATTACAGCATAGACATTTCAAATCTCAAAATAATAGAATTTCCTCGGCCTATGAATCTGGAAATCAGTTTATTTCTTACATTTTGTTGACATTATGATTTATTATTTTCAGTTCTATTATGTTACCTGTATTTTGCAAAACTTTGTTAGTGCCAGAAAAATATTGTTTATATTTGCTCTTTCATTTATTTATCCATTCATTCACCACATCTTTATAGTATTCTATGTTTTAAGCATGTGTAAGATAGTGGGAATATAGTAATTAAAAAAATACTGTCCTTACCTTCTTAGTATTTTCAGTCTAGTAGTATCCAAGCATCTAAGCATCCACCAATTTGATGAGAGAAATGCAGAGAAACATATTGTATCCTGGGCACATACTTGGCCTTCAATAGACAAAGGAGGTCAACTAAATTACTTAATTCAGTAAGGGGACATAGCAGGAATGGGATGAAACCTAGAAGCAGTGGCCTTATATTCTGATAGAATTCTCATTCTTATTCAGCACATTTCAACATAAGTACACTTTAAAAATTAAGGTTAAATTGGATATTTAGCAAAGTTTACAGTGACCAGTATCCTACTCTCAGACAGAAAAATCTGCTTCTCAGGTGGTAGGACAAAGATTTAAGCACCAATGCTACCTAGCCCTCTCTCTGAGAGTCATGAAAATTATTGATTTTAATGAGTCAGGATCCCAGTACATGAAAGTTAGACAGCTTTAATAGACACACTACTGTCAATGCCAATCTGGCAACACAGGCAGGACGGGGCCACATTTTCAACTCAAAAAGAATAATGCATATGTGTGCCAGGTGAAATTAGATGTATAATCAAAGAAATATTGTGCCAGACCATGCCATATATAGGTATATATGGAACTCTGTTTAATCAATAACATATTATCTATCAATATATCAACTTCTGAGTAATCTAATTTCAAAAACTGTGGAATGGTGAATGTACATATAGAAACGGAGGAACATTTTAGGTTTAAATCTGGACAATGGTTCTCAAACTTTTCTGCACGTTAGAATCGCCTGGGGAGTTTCTAAAACTCCCCAATTTTAGGCTATGCCCCGGAACATTACATCAGAACTTCTCTGATGGGACACAGGCATCGCAGTTTTCCAAAACTCCTCAGATGATTCCAACGCTCTGGCAAGTTTGAGAATCAGTGGTTTAAAATTCTTCACACATCCCCTACTCACCTCAAGGTGGAAGATTTGAATGATCAGGCATCAGCACTTACCATTTGTTTTTTTCTTCCCTTTGCTCTACCTCAGTGATGATCAGGCTTTATGTGCCCCGGGAATTACTTCATAGCATAGCAGACTCAAGTCATAGTTAATTCATCACGTATCTTGTTAATGGGTGTGTGGGGAGGAAAAATTTTTCTTTCTTCTCTTCTAGATTCTTTGGCTGCTGTAATAATTAAATGGACATATGGCAGATCAACTGGAGAAAAACAAATTTAATTCATATGTATGGGAGCTCATAGAAAAATGAGACTCAGAGAAGTGACCCAAGTAGGCAGCTTTTATACCTTTTAGACAAAGAAACAATACATTTGTGAAAAATTGACAAAACAAAGAAGTTTTGTCTTAGGGTATTAAATTAGTAAAATAACAGTTTGTTTATGCAGCCTTCTTAGCTTTCTGTTCCCTATCTTTGGTGATTAGAATATCTTTTTACATTCTGTTAACAGGAGGATACCTTTTGTATGGGAGATTTATTTCCTGCTTTCAGGGGGACAATGAAGGTTCAGAGTGTCCTTCTTCGTTGTCTCTTAAGTATAACCAATATGTCAAAGTGGCACATTTTGGGGTGGCCTGCACTGAACCATATCAAGTGATAAGTTCAGATGTACTAGGAACACATCCTATTACCACCATATGCAAAATTTTAGATCTTCACTTCCTGAAAATTATGAATTCACTACACTCTAATCTTAAATGATCACACTTAAAATTATGAAGAGGTGAGTAAGAAGCATCAGAAGCTCTGGTTAATGTGTAATGCAGATGCACACCGCACATTGTGGAGAAAGGAGGCCTAAACAGACACTGAAAGGGAAATTTATGTTTAATTTCTCTTGTCCTGCCTTAAAATATAAATTTTATTTCATCAGTAGTTACAGAAGACAAAAGCAATTTTCAAAGAAGCTGGACGGGGAGCAGGCACTAGAATGGGAAGAGGTGGGTGTCAAAGGAAAGCTTCACTTGATGACTTGTACAGGGCGCCCCCAGCTGGTTCCTCTGACTGTCATATTTTACCAAGATTTTTTAAAATACAAAATATTTTAAAAAATAAAAATATTTATGAGGTCAGAGCAAGAGTACAAATTGAGGTCCACCTACCGCATGTCAAATATTTAAAATGTCTAACTACGGCTAGCAAACTGCTAATAAATATTCTTATCCTCACACTTTGGCAAACATTTAACTTCATAGAGACATGGAAGGCTGGTTGATATTTATAGTTGTTGGGCCTTGTCATGGTGCTGACATGGTTCACCTGGGGGAAAGCAATCCAGGGAGGAAAAGCTCAGCAGCCCCCGGTTCAGGTGGGGATTTGGGAGTTCCTGATAGGAGAAATTCTAGGAGGTAAAAAAATGTGCAGACTTCTCTACCTGTAGGATTGGATTGGGTATATCTGGAGAAGACCAGAGAAATGCTCCACTGCCCGGACACAGGCAACTCTTCCACCCATCACTGCTTTTTTTCTCTGAATTTAAGAAGGGAGGACTTCCTTGGTGTCCAGTGGCCAAGACTCCACGTTCCCAATGCAGGGGCCCCAGGATCGATCCCTGGTCAGGGAACTAGATCTCACATGCTGCAACTAAGACCCGGCTCAGCCAAATAAATAAATAAATAAACGTATTAAAAAAAGAAAAGAGGGGAGAATGTTCTGTTCAGCGACCTTGACAGAAAAAGTGCTCTGCCCCCATCCCCACAACTACTAGGCTCTCACTTCCCTTCCTTCTGTATTCCCATAGCCCACACCTTTCCCATTTTACTGACTCCATGCAGTGATGTTGGAGGGTCAGGAGAACTGGGGGACTTGCTGCTTCCAAAGGGTAACAATCCATTTTGCCCACACTCTGCCCCATGAATAGTTACCTGCTCAGCTGGGTCTCCTCCTGCTGAGGCCCTGTCCTATGGCCCCAGAACCAAAAGGCACCTCCTGCCCTATCTCTTAATAGCTAAACCCAGGGAAACTCCCAGACCTCAAAGGAAGCAGAGGAATGGTGACCTCTTAGGGGAATCATGCATATACACAAAGTGGGACATCCTGGAAAATGGGGCTCCCTCCCTCCATCTTTCATCCAGCTCAGACTGTTGCTGGACCCAAGGGTTTCTGCATAGCCAAGGCAGTGCTCTAAGAACGCTGTGCCAAGCTCTGAGCTGATTCTTCAGAATCCACAGTTTGGTTTTCCGTGACTGCACGCAGAATATTTGGAACCAGTGGTAAATAGGATGGAGGTTTGCTCAAGGTGGCAAATAACTCCCTGCATAAACAGAGAACTAAATGGACTGAGACATAAGTCGATATAAACTCCATACATGAGTACAACGCCTCTTCCCTTCCCTTGGCCCAGAGGGTCGCTGAACTGGCCATCTCATCCTTTCTCTACTGTTCCCCCTTAGCTGGCATAAGGAGCGCCAGGCAGAGAATCTCCAGTTCTGCTCTCGCTGGGAGGCCTTGGGGGGCTTGATATGGAGTGTGAGGGACAGGAGAAATCTCCATTCTGGTGGCCAAAAATGCTGTTACGTTAAAGTCTTACACTGAAATACAAAAATAAATCAATCAATAAAGCGCATCCTCCAATACAGAATATAAACAAACCTCAGGTAAAACATTTCCGACTTTTCCAACAGGTTTTCTAAAGTCACTAACTGATGAAACAATGTGTTCTAGCTTTTTTGTAAGTTGTAAAAGTCCTTGATGTCCAGAAATTTAGATATACAGGTGGCATTCATGGGTGGGTTTGTTGTAAAATCTGTGTCTCTTGATGAGATGATGTTTGTGGAGATGTGTTTATGAAGATTAGCCAGGGTGTTAAATAGATCTTTCCCTCTGATTTTAAGAGATCTAATTACCCATAGTAACACCCATCCAAAGACCTCTGAAATGCACTCACTTGAAAGAAGTGGGTGTGGTCTTCAAGGACTCAATATAAGGAGATTCAAGGAGCCAAATTCATTCTTCTTCAGAACAGAGTGATGGTGTTTGGAGCTCACTGACTACAGTGACTTCTGAAAGCTTCCATTACCAAACTTGGAAGCCTTGATCTTGAGCTGACTTCACATTATTACTTCCCCAGCAGGCATTGATAAGACTACATATATATATTCCTTAGGTAAATACACAGTTTACATAAGAGGAGTCCATGCTACTTTCCCAAAACAAACAATAATATAATAATCTTAATTTATCAGCAAACTGAGGTAGTTTCTATGGAATGCTCTCATTTGTCAAATTTTAAAAATTACTACATTCTTTCAACCATTTTTATGAATTATTTTGCCATCTTGTCTTGCTATATATTTTTGGAATAATTTGATGATTCTAGGTCTATTATCTATGAATTCCTTGGTTGTTTATATAGATTATAAGGACTCAGAAAGTAGTTTCCAGGGATTGGGTAATTTTTTACTTAGTGTAGATCCTACGAATGGGTTAGGAGCATCTTGTTCTACTCATATAAATGTATTACAAGTGGTAATATGTGTGTATGTTAGAGAATATTTGGCAAAAGATAAGTAGATAGTGCAGTAAATTATCTGAGAAAAAAATTGTTTTTGAGTGTTGGTAAATGACTCTTCAGAAACCTCTGACTTAGAGCAAGCAATAATGAAGCTGTCTACAGAAAACTGACATTTGTAACTGTGCATAAGTATCAGAAATTAGAGCGACCATTCATGTGGTATAGAAATTCAGATCAAATAAATATTTTTTACAAAATAAAAGTTTAAAAGCATTATTTGTTTTCTGGTGTTGATTTTCATTACATGAGAGTTACATCATTTCACAATGGGAAGGAGTTCTTGATAATAGTTCCAAAGAACTTAGAATAATCCCTTCTCCTTAACTTTTTGTTTTTAAATACAAGGATGTCAATAATAAAGGTAGGAGGGCAAATTTTAAAACTTACTATACTCACATAAGAAGACTGAAATCTGACCCAGTTTTATAAAGATTAATCCTATTAACTCATATATTCAGAAATTGATTTTTAATGGTGATTTCTGTTTGAGATAAAGGATATCAAAGGAGAATATTTAGTTTGTGACTGTGTCTTGTGTATGCACAATTTCATGCATTTTAATCAGTGAGTTGCAATAAAGGCATTTTCTAGATCATGGGTGAGGGACAGACGAACTGGCATTGTGTACATTTCTTCGTTTTTACAATCGTGTTTTTTTAAAATTTTTTATTATCTCTTATAAGGATGCTGTTTTATTAGCCATTACATCCCCAAGCTGATAGATTGTTCCTTGAACTGTAAATTTACCAGAAAATGCTTGTTGACTCAATTATCATAGTTACTTAGAGAACATGCTGCTTGCATTTTGTCTCATCTTGGAAACTTATGACTTGTGGATTTTAATTTGGTCAAAAGTGTGATTTCTGGCTCCCACATTTACCAGCAGGGTAATTTTGAACAAGAAATCCTGATAGAATGGTTGTGACACTTAAATGAAATAATGAAAGTAGAAACGCTTAATTAACTACCCTTTGTTAAGTCAATCACTGGCTGGTACTATTACTGATTGATTTTTCAGACCAATTAGGACACACTGCCTGGAGCTATAAACTGAATGAAACTCCAGATGTGAAAGCTATTTGGAAGAAACTAACACCACAACAAAACTGATTTTCTTATATGCAGAAAGAAAACTGTTGGAGAGGTGGATGACTCTTGGTTAGGAAACCTTTATAGGAATTTAAAAACTGATTTTGACTGGAATATTCTTTTCTCCCACAGAGACGATTTCCTTCAGTAAAGAAATAAGCAATCACAATATCTAGCTGTTTGACAATGTGAGAAGTTTGACGTGTAGACATGACCATCAAGATGTTTCTCTGAATTCTGAAGGATCCAAATGTTTTTTCGTATGGTCCACTGTATTGTGAAAGAATTATTATTATTTTTTACTTGAAGTATAGGTGATTTACAATGTCAGTGTTAGTTTCAGGTGTACAGCAAAGTGATTCAGCCATATTTTAATTTAATTTAAATATGATTTTAATTTATTTAATTCATAATTTAATTCAGCCAATATTTTAATGTATTTGAAACATCATAAAACATCACTGATGTGCTCCCCGAGGAGCGGCGGGGATGCACAGAGGCGCAGGAGGAGAAAGAGGCGGAGAAGAGGAGCGGAGTCGCCGCTTCCCAAACACTCTCCAGGGGGCTGTGCGCGACGCCCGCCGCCGGGAGTCCGGACCCGGCTGCCCTCGGCCCCTTCCCTCCCGCGCCTGCAGCCCGGGAACAAAGTTGTCGAGAAACAGCGGGCCGAGGGCGCAACGGGGCGGTGCTCTGGCCTCTGCGCGCGCCGCTTGTGGTAGGCGGCGGCGCGGCCCGAGGGGAGGCAGCAGCAGTTGGAGGGCTTGGCCGAACGCAGTAGACGTAGCCTCGGCGCGGCGGGAACGGCGGCCGAGGCGACCCGACTTCGCGGCGCCCGGACCTGAGCCCGTCCTCAGACGGCAGTCGCGGTGCCCGAGTGCTTCCCTGGGGCACCGGGCGGCGCCGCGAGCCCCGGAGAGGAGGGGGCGCTCCTCCGCGCTGAGAAGCGGGAGGCTGGTGCCCCCCACCCCCGCATCCTACCTTCTCACCGAACTCTCTAAAAATAACTCCGGCCCGCTGGGGCCGGGAGGAGCCACAGCCGCAGTCCCCGAGAGAAGCCGGGGAGGCGTGTAGAGCCAGGGTCCGGAGGGAGCGTTCCCGGCCGCGCGGAGCGAAGTTGGCGGAGGAAGCAGGAGCTTCCGGCCGCCGGGCGCCGCGCGACCCTCGCCCCGCCGACCCGCTGCCGCCGAGATTTGGCTGATTGGGCCGAGGCGGGCGGGCGGAGCACGCAGGGCAGAGGCGGCGGCCGAGGGCGCAGAGACACCCTGGCCCGGGCCGCGGGGGCAGATGGTGTCCTATGTGGATAACAGCTTCCGCCAGGCGGTGATGAAGAACCCAGCTGAGAGCACCCCCCCCAGTTGCTGACTGGATAATGACGCATTCTCGTAAGCGTTGGGATGGTGACGACAGGGGATCGTGCTGCCAACCGTCTTCAGAAAAATAAGCCCTCCTGATCCTCCTGATCAGACAAGATCTAACGCTTGAAAGAGTTGCTTCGCATATTAGGTATTGGATGCCATTTGTTCAAATCCAAATGCTCTCCTTCTCTGCCGCTGTTACTGTTTAATGAGGGGAGAAGAGAATAAAATAGACTCTTCCACTGGCTGCCTTGGGACAAGGCCCAGGAATGGCACCTGGTACCGTTATTTATTTTTTTTCTGATGGAGCCGTCACATCTGGGGATCGTAGATAGATTGCACATATTTATCGAACGTGTGAAAGATGGATGATAATTTTACAAGGAAAATTCATTTCACAGTGTCTCCAGAAAGTTCCTATTTTAAAGGGTTGCTTTATCACAAACAAGGAATATCCTGCTTTGGTCGTGTTGCACTGCCTCGCATGGGCCTTCTGTGTCTGTTTGTTTTACAGTTGTCAATCAGTCAGTCTTCTGCGTCTGAAAATGCACGTTCCATGGCTTCCCTGGTGGTGCAGTGGTTGGGAATCCGCCTGCCAGTGAAGGGGACACGGGTTCGATCCCTGGTCTGGGAAGATTCCACATGCCACGGAGCAACTAAGCCCGTGCACCACAACTACTGAACCTGCGCTCTAAAGCCCACGAACCACAACTACTAAGCCCACGTGCCACAACTACCAAAACCTGTGTGCCTAGAGCTCATGCTCTGCAACAAGAGAAGCCACTGCAATAAGCCCACGCACCACAATGAAGAGTAGCCCCCCTGCTCGCCACAGCTATAGAATGCCCACACGCAGCAACAAAGACCCAATGCAACCAAAAATAAATACATTTATTTTTTAAAAAAAAAGACGATATTTTTAGGCTGTACGAAGATGGGCAATTAAAAGAAAAAATCTTACTGGAATGCATAAGGCTGGAAGCACACTGTGAACTTGCTACTATAGCTTTTTATGGTCTGTGGTGAAGAGAAAGAAGTGGTGGAAAATGCAGGCTCTTTTGCCTGTACAGCTACAGTGCCTTAGGAGGGGTGCAAGATGGCCACTATGCAGTGTCCTTAGTCTGCAGGGCCCAGAAGATGAAGCAACAAGGTACACGGCTGGTGTCCAGGGGCTCAGGCAGCCCCACGTTTGGACCATTCCCTGCCATCAGAAGCAAGCAGTGTCCATACCATCCAAGCCAAGGCAGAAGCCAAAGGCCCATCAAAGTTCAGCAGCGGGATGAGAATACCTGAGAGGTACAACATTCTATGGCAGCTGTCCTCGTGGGAAGGTCCACTTCAGAGGCTGCTAGGAGCCCTGGCTGTCATGGTAGAAAGCATCTGGCAGCTTGAGAAATGTGTCATTTCTAGGAGATAAAAGCATCTCCACTGAGGACAGGCCCAGCCCAGATTGTTGCTTGGCTGGGAGCTTCTGTGGTTTCTGGGGTGGAGGGTCAGATAAAGTCACATTTAGCAAATTCTTCAGTAGTCATGGGCTCACAGATTGAATACCATGCATTGGTGAGGAATTCCTCGCAGGACTCAAGAGATGCAGGTGCCTCTAGCTTTAGCCCCAGGGGATCACAGTCAAGGGTGTGCGGGAGACTGGCCTCTACAGCTGGGACAAGACTCTTAGAGGCATAAGAGTGGTCCAAACTTAAAATCTCACAGAAGTTCACAGGGGCCCTGCAGTTCCCAGCATCGTCCCTGGGAAACACTCTCACAGTCCCAGGAACGTTGGGAGGAATCAAAGGGAGGCTGTCAAGGACACTGGATGTAATACCCTCCAGAGATGGCAGGCATGGGCCAGGGTGCATCGCATTTTCGGGATCCAATGGAGGACCCAAGGGTTGAAGATCAGGGGCGCAACAGCACCCGGAAGGCTTAGAAGGATGCTGCAGCCATGGGCTCAGCAATGCAGGGTTGTCCATCAAGGGATCGCCAGCAAACGGGAGCTGAGCTTCTAAGTCCAGAGATGGGTGCGTTGTGTCTAAGGAGAGGCGCCTCTTAGTCCGGGCCCGGACAGTCGGATCCTGAGTCCCCTCTTCCCAAGGACGATGACAAGGACCGTATCGTCCAGGTAGGGGGAGATGTGCAGCAGATGGACCTGCGGTCAGCGGCGGAGTCAGGCCAGGCTCTGCGGAGCTGTAGGCAGCCGCAGCCCCGAACTGGGCAGCAGAGCAAGAACCCTGGGCCGGCAAGGGGGTCGGGGACGCAGGATCCACAGGGGCTCTACAGCGGGTCCCATGGCAGGCGGCCACTGGTGGACGGCAGTGCGAGGCGCTGCGGGACGGACCGTGCCTCCGGCGGAGCGTGGGTGCCCCAGGTGCGCGGACCTCCCTCCAGGCGTTCAGGAACTGGCTGCTGGGCTCCGTGGGCTGCGTGTGGTCCACCACGGTCTGGTCCTGCCCGCGTTTCCACAGCTCGTAGCGCTCCGGTTGCAGGATGTGCACGAAGGCGTCCATGGAGAAGGCGACCTGGGCCTCCCCACAGCTGCACTGTGATGCCACTTTGCCATAATCGATTCAGCGCAGGGAGGCGAAATTGATGGCTTCTGCGCAGTTAAAACCATGGTTGAAGCCAGAGTGGTAGCCATAGGAAACGTCACTATGAACTCTCCAGCCTCCTGAGTGACCCGACCGAAGGGGATGCCATTGTCCTTGAGGACCGTGGGCGAGATGAGAGCCACCTTGTGCTGCAGGAATGCCTTACAGCCCCACGAGCTGCCCGGGAAAAGCTCCCTGGCCAGGCGTTCCAGGCGCCGGCCGTGCTCCAGGGGCACCGCGTACCAAGTCTTGGGCTCCCCAAAGTGCAGGTAGTTGATGCTGTAAAGTTCCATGTCCTCCACGTGCCAGGCGAAGGCGGTCTTCCACATGCCGAAGTAAAGGTAGGGGGTGTTGACGCCCTCGATGACCACTCCGCACTCCTGTTCCAGCAGGTCCTGAATGGTTCCCAGGTGTCCAAGGCTCCACTGCTTCGTGTTTTCATCGAATAAGGAGCCACTGACGTCCGCACCATATACTGGTGAACCATAGGGGCGTGTTTTCCAATATTTTCGCTCCAGATCCTCAAAATTAGAGTAGAATGGAGTCTGGTGTGTTTCACTGTTTGTTAAGTGGTGATACTCGCTCACGGTCACGGCTTTCTTCTTTTTGTGGTGCTGAGTAAACACACCTGCCTGCCCAGAAATCACCTGCTGGAGGGGAGCGGCTATTAAGATGTCATCGATGTCATCATAGGTCTCTCTGGCTTTCCAGTCCTGGGCTGGAATGATCTTAGCCAGGCCTGCTCGGTGTGCACCTTGGGATTCCATATAAGCAATGTATTTATTGAAATCATTAAACTCTTCTTTGGTTGGACGAAATACCATTATGCTACAACTTGGGTTCTGGGCCCAGTTGGACTTAGACTTCATAGCTTTCAATAAGCAAGAAACTCCCAAGTTTTTACTTATGTTCTGGATAGGTGAGGATGCTGGTAAACACTACTATTTCAAAAATGGGTTGGAGTATATCAGCAGGAACCCCCAGTAGACTTTAGTGCAATGAGTTGATAATATTTCTTAGGCTTGCTGATTCTACAGGGGACTCCACGCTGGGCAGAAGCCTTGCTCAGGACTGATGCTGGCTGAGCCTGCAAGTCTGTGATGTCCTTGGTTGACACTTGGCTCTGGTCTCTTGAGCTCTAGTGAATCACCACCCAGCCCTGGGTGGGTATCCCAAATGTCGTGTCTTCAGGGCAGTATTGGAAACAAAACCTAAGAAAAAATACAATACAGACAGGTTGCAAACTAATGTTTGGAGATAGTTACTAGGGAACTACAAATAACACACCACCATGGAATATAATTGCATATTCAAAGAAAGGCTAAAATTTCATAAGATTGACAGTACAAGAAATGGTGTTGTTGTGAACAGTGGAAATTCCTGTACTCTAGTAAGGAGAATGGAAATCATTACATTCACTTTGAAAAACTATTTGGACAGTATCCACTAAAATTGAACTTACCCATGTGCTATGATTCATGCCTAGGATATTCGTATGTCTGTGCAATGAAAGTCAAGTCCAAGAATGTTCAGAACAACATTATTTCAGTAGCCAAACACTGGAAACAGCTCAAATGCCAGTCAACATTAGAATGGTTAAGTACACTGTAGTATATTCATACAATGGAATACAATACAGCAATGAAGATAAACAAGAACTACATGAAAATATAAGAATAATTCTATAAACAGAATACTGAGCAAAATTATCCAGACTCAAAAGAATACCTATTCTTTGCTTCCATTTATATAAAGAGAAAAAGGAGGCAATGTAATCTATGTTAGAAGTCAGACCAGTGGTTACCTTTGTGAGAGAGAAAGGTTGTGAGTGGGGGTGTGAGGAAGTCTCTAGAATAATGTGAATATTCTATCCTGAAGCCAGGTGCTGGTTACACAGCCATCAGAATGGTTCATTGTCATAAATCATCAAGTTATGATGATATTTACAAATTTCTGTGAAATATTTTTTTAATTTATTTAAATACATTTTAAAATATAGTTTAGGGTGAAAAGCATTAAAGGATACAGGTATCTTTCATCGTACCAAAAGAAAAAGCAAGGGTGATTAAAAATATATGAACTAAACGTTCAATTGAAGAAGCTATAAAATAGAAGAAGAGAAAGAAGGGGTAGGAGTAAAAAATAACAAAGAATAAAGACAAAGTTAATGAAAGAAAACACATACAACACCAAACACTGATGACCAAAAGTATTCTTGGAAGAAATTAATGATAGCAATAAAACATGGGCATAACTGAGCCTAAGAAAGAAGGGGAAAATAAACCACTAGGAATGAAACAGTGCACGAAAGAATTTTTAAGATCTCAAAAGAGAATCTTAGGAGAAACGTGACAGCAAGATTTTCAAAAGATAAGAGAAAAGAATAATTTTCTGGAGAGGAAACATAACCAAAATGGATCCAAGAAACACCAGAAAGCTTGAATTAATACCCCAGTATAAGAAGCTGTTTCAAAGTATGACCCCTGAAAGTCCAGGAGACACATCATTTTATATGTGAATCTAGAAAAGTTGAAAGAAACAGTTAACTCTTATTGTGCAAATTGTCTCAGTATAGAAAAAGTTGGAAAGCTACTCAGATGAGGCTATTCTTACCTCTGATAACAAAACAAAAAAGGAAAATAAAAAAATAAAGCTACAGGCCATCTTTATTTATAAGCATAGATGAAAACATAAAATGGAATGTTATCCAAAGAAATACAGCAATATAATAAAAGAATAATACATCATGACCAAATAGAAAGGAAGGATGATTCAACATTGGAAAATTTAATGATATAATTCAGAATATTAACAAAGTAAATGAAAAATACCATCATCTTATAGGTACCAAAAAAGCATTTGATGAAATGTCAAATCCATTCATGATTTTACAATTCTTACTTGCAAAGCATCAAGAGAAACTTGTTTTGTAAGATAAAGAATTTCAAGGTAAAAAATAGCAAGGATCATTCTTAACAGTGAAACAAATGTAACATTCTCATGAAAGTTAGGAAAAAGAGATGCATCAACATGAAAAGCTTCTCAACATCACTAATTATTAGAAAAATGCAAATCAAAACTACAATGAGGTATCACCTCACACCAGTTAGAATAGGCATCATCAGAAAATCTACAAACAACAAATGCTAGAGAGGGTGTGGAGAAAAGGGAACCCTCTTGCACTGTTGGTAGAAATGTAAGTTGATAGAGCCACTATGGAGAACAGTATGGAGGTTCCTTAAAAAACTAAAAATAGAATTACTATATGATCCAGCAATCTCACGAGTGAGCATATACCCAGAGAAAACCATAATTCTAAAAGACCCATGCACCCCAATGTTCATTGCAACACTATTTACAATAACCAGGTCATGGAAGTAACCTAAATGCCCATTGACAGACGAATGGATAAAGAAATCATGGTACATATAAACAATGGAATATTAGTGAGCCATAAAAAAGACCGAAATTGCGTGATTTGTTGAGACGTGGGTGGATCTAGAGATTGTCATACAGAGTGAAGTTATTTGAAAGAGAAAAACAAATATCGTATATTAACACATGTATGAGGAACCTAGAAAAATGGTACAGATGAACCACTTTGCAGGGCAGAAGTTCAGACACAGATGTAGAGAACAAATGTATGGATGCCAAGTGGGGAAAACTGCAGTGGGGTGGGGATGGTGGTGTGCTGAATTGGGCGATTGGGATTGACATGTATACACTGATGTGCATAAAATTGATGACTAATAACCTGCAGTATAAAAAAAACACATGAAAACAGCTAATACTAAACTTTCTTTAGGTTATTTGTATGGAAATACATTAAATGTTTCAGACATTACATGAAACTTCTAAATATCTTATATGTTCTGGTATAATGTTATAAGTCATAATACTAGTTATTACTTTGAAATGTATATTTCAGAAATAACTAAATTTCCTTGTCAATTGCATTATTATGAACTTTCATCAAATCTTTAACCGTGGTCATTTTTAAGTCTTTTGTCATTTACAAAGAGTACTGCGTGTACTGTGATGCTTTTGCAAAAATGTTCCTATAAAAGGGTTTCATTTTCAGGGAATTCATGGAAAACACTTTGACAAGTACAGGTTTTTGGTAACTGACTATACTGTGGAACTGAACGAATGAGCATTTTCAGAACTCTAATGGCAAACTGATGAATTCATAACACTGCCTTACAAAATATCAAGAAGAAAAAAAATTAATTACATGTGAATGAGAGAACTGATGAGGATGATTATAATTTTTGTGACTTTCTGTTTAAAAAAAAAAAAATCCCACAAGAACTCAGAGGCAAAAAATATACAAGTCAATTTTCACTGCAAAGTAAAGGAGCTGTTACAGTGGAAGATTACTGGACTGAATGTCGCTATTATGACACAGTATGAGTGTGTTTCGTGTTTGGTAATTGCAATCATTGTTGGTTTTCTTGTGTTCATCCATTTACAATGCTTTCTGTCAGTTTATTTATCTCTTGTAAAAATAAACTACAGTGTGTGTGTGTGAAAACAAAAACATATTGAAAACAATGTCAAAAATAAATTTCACTATGTATACTCCATGTTCAACTTGAACTCTATGGAGCATATGTAATAGTAATAATTTTAGGACAGAAAATATGTGTACAAAGAAAAAAAGAAAAAACAAACAAAGCAAACTATCTCATTAACCCAATTTCACGTGCTCCCTTAATACTGTTTCCTAATCCTGTTAAGCCCCCCTCATTTCCACCGTTCAAATATTCTTTGTTTCCCCTGTCTTCAAACTTCAAGCACACCTATTCCACCCCTCTTAGAATCCTTTGAATGTCCTAAAAGTCCCTAAGTGATCTTGCCCACCATCACCTCTTGATCTCACCCCTTTCTACCCTGCTCCTTGCTCTCTCCTTCCAAACACATTCCTGGCTGTGTCTCAAAAAAGGCCGGTATACTCTTGTCTGATGGTCTTTGCACCCAGGCATCTCTCAAGCCTCAGCCCAAACATCAACTTCTCAGTGAAGTCTCCTGTGATATTCTTGCTTTGGATAAAAGAAGAGACAATTTTCCTTCCAAGAAAACAGGTGCTCTCTCAAGAAAAGATTTCCAAATGAAACTTGAACTGATGGGCAGTACCCATGTATCTCTTCCAGATTCTACTCAAATCAGCCCCACCCTAACTCCATCATTCCTTATTCCACACAATTGAATGCAATCAGCTCTTCCAACTGTCTAGTAAAAGGCCTCATTTTTAATGTTATCAGCCCACAAAATACAGGTATTTTGCCTGAAATAGTTCCTTTAAGATTTCTTGCAAGAAAATATATGAGATCGAAAGGTTATACAAATTTCAGGGTCCTTTTAGGTACAGAGGGTTTTCCCTGGGAAAGCTGCCAGAATGGGAGGAGGTAGCACAGTGGTCAGGGCATTAAACACCACTAGTATCTGGTCAGCACAAGTACCAGGGAGAGGAGAAGAAAACCATGCTAAAGAAATCCGTGACGAAGAGCTCAACTGCCTTTAGAGAACAAAGGCATTGAACCTTCCTCACCCTGTAGTCTCCCCAATAAGGCTAAGAAAGATCAGCTGGCCTGCCACTGTTCCAAGTAATAGAAACTCCCCACATCTCCTATGGTCTGCAAGAGGTGCCAGAGGTCCCTATACTTATCTGGGGTCCATTCAAGACAAGAGGAAGCTGGGGCTGGGGCCCAATCCTCTAATACCCCTCTCTCCAAAGAGGTCACCACAATTTGGCTTAAACATAAAACCTTTATCCTTTGCGTCTGGGATCAGGGACAAAAAATATAACCAAGGAAGGGCTTGCTCTATGTGACCCCTGCTGGTAGCTTTTGAAGAGTGCATCAAACGAATGTTTGCTGCAGACCGGAATACTGATGGCAGGGGCCCTTTGAGTGAGCAGTAGTAGCTCTTTGTACCTCTGCCCTGGAGCCTCATGCACCATGGAATATGCAGAAGATAGGTAATGGAGGATCAATGCACTCTTCTCCTTTTCCAACTTTAATGTCAAAGGATAAAAGAAACAATCTCGAGGTCTCTATAGAATGTATTGGTAATAAATGGTGGGGAGGGGAAGTGGTTGACAATCTAGCTCATCCCTGAGGGAGTGTGACAAATGCAGTTAACTTAGCCTCTAAAAATTGGGTGGAAGTCAAATAATATCTCTCTTCCTATTCCAGAAACACCTGAGGAGCACTCAAGGGTCTTGGGGATAGACTGTTGAAGGAGAAGCATTGTTCAAAAATGACCCTATATTTTCATCCTAGGATGCCTAAACAGTAGGTTAGCCTAGACTCCTTCCATGACTGGAGGGCTATAGCATCCAAAAGGGCCCAAGGTCCCCAGGTGCCTCCTAACGTACAGGGCTGCTGGCTTTCCCAGACAGCTCCTGTAAATGGCTGGCATGATATCTAGGCAGCTTAATTCCCCAAGCAGTCTGAAGGTCCCTTTCCTAATAAAGTGGCTGTCTTCAAAGCCCTATATGAAGGAAGAGCAATGGGGAAGGGGCCTCCACGACAACAAAGCCCTCCTCAACATGGGATGCCTCTCCATGTAGATGCTGAAGAAATGCAGAGCCTATGTGTGCCTTGGTCTGGATGTGTTTCCTGAACTCATATTGTATGACTTTGTGGAATTTTCCTCCATGCAGAAGGGGACTCAGAAGATGGGAAGAAAGTAAATAGTAAGATTTCATCAGGGTTAGGGTTTTCCAGCCATGTGTATCTCAAGGAGAGAGGAACAAGTGTCTTGATGGATTGGATGGAGGGATAAGAGAGTGATTAAAATGATGGGCCAGTAAATTTATCCTGGGTAAAAAAGGAAATGAGAACATGAGGGCAATGATGGAGAATGAAACAGTGTTTGATTCATGGGCTGAATGTCTCCATTAGGTCAAATACTTCTATTAGAACACTCGGAAATGTAAGCTAAAAAGAGAATGGAATGCTTGAAACATAGGTGGTACTATCATTATTACCATTTTATGGAGGAAGAAACTGAGGTATAGAAAAATTTATATTTAATACCTTGTATTCTCAATCCCTAGAGTTATTTTTGTACTTGACTTATCTTCCATATAAAACTACTTTGAGAGCATTCTCTAGGCCTTTTTCATCATCATATTTTCCAAGGGATCTTGGTACTTCATACAGTGCACACTCCAAAAATGTTTATTAAAAAAATAAGTAACGAAAATCATTTGGCACACACTGCAGTCTCTCTCCTCTTGGTTACACCCCATCTTTCTTCCTACTCTCCTGTCTCAGGGGAAGAGAAGTTACTCCCCCTCTCCAGAGCTAATCTTGCCATTTAAACTCCTTAAATAGACACCTCCCATGCATTCCAAAACTATGGTCAATTAAATGATCACTATCACCTCTGTAAAGAGTTAAATCATCAGTCATCAGTCTGTTTCCTGATTTAAGCTGCATCCATTCTCTTACCTTCATTTCAAAACCCAACATGTGAAAACATAAGCAAAAATAATCCACCTTTACAAAAACATTTCCTCATCTCTCTTGTTTTCTGATTCTGACCCCGCTTCTCCACTGAAATTCATCTCTGTAAATCATCACATTGTCTCCCAAGTGCTGCTCCATGGGTTACCCTTTATCTCTCCACATCACTGATTCATGGCGCACCTCCGTCCTCCTAAAATGTCTCTGACCTCCAGGGCACTGATAGTCTTCTCCGGTTCTTTTCTTTCTCCTTGGTTCCACTTCTTTTTCTACTACACAAATGCACTCTTACTTCAAAGCTCAATTCTCATCTCTCTTTTAACTCTTTTTATTTTTCCCTTTAAATTTCCTTTTTATGTTCACGGCATTCTTTAGTATCACACTCTCTCTCTCTCTTTGAAGATATTATTTAGTGCCATAGCTTTCTCTAATAGCACTGACTTTCTCCTGCGCTTCTGATTTGCTTTTCCTTCTTGACTGGCCACTGGGCCCCTGAAAATCAACTTGTTTAGTACAAAGTGATCATCTTTCTCCTGAAATTGACTTCCTCCTTTAGAAATCTTCTTTTCTAAGGATGGTAATACAGTATTCTAGTTACCATTGGCTATTACATCTCCCTCTCCCTAGACATAGAGTCGGTGATGTCGGGGGATCCCACGACAGTCTACAGTGAGGCCCCAGGGACATCTGTATACCCCAGGGAGGCTTCCTGTGCTCTCCTTCCTTATATAAGGAGCCAAGGATCCAGCTTGCCTTCCTCTCCTACTTATAGCTGTCACCACTCAAGCTAGACCCTGAGGATCTACAAGTACTGCTCATCTGTATCATGTGATAATCTCCCCATCTCACCCTAATTTCTAATCTTAAAAATTCTTCTACAATGATTTTATTTAAAACTATATAAAAATATAACCAAATTTTTCATTCTATATGAAAACTTCCTCTAAAGAAGTGAAAAGAGAAGAGTGAAACAATTCAGAAGGAAAATTAATGTCAAAAATTTAAATACCATGCTAAGGGTCTTTCCTCTAATAAACAATAAAATGCTGATTACGAATAACAAACAGGCCCTCATTTCTTATTAAATTATTAATAGGCAACTAAAACAAGCCTTGAGTTGAGTTTTTGTTTTTCTTATTTTTTGGTTTTGCACGTGGCATGTGGGATCTTATTTCCCTGACCAGGGATCAAACTCGTCCCCCTGCAGTGGAAGCAATGAGTACTAACCACTGGACTGCCAGGGAAGTCCCCTGTATTTGCTTTATAAACTAAATTATTTCCTTTTTACATTTCTAAGGATCCTAGGAGGAATGATGCTGGGCTACCATGTATATAAAATAAATAATCTAGATACACATTAGTCTTCAGATATTGAGCATCAAAAGGAAACACTCTGATTTTGTAAGTGTAACTCTGTGCTCAAATCAAAACTTCTCAGAATTTGCCGATTACAATTCCGGTGATCCTTCAGTGCTCCAGACAAATGTCGTCTCTATGGGTCTCAGACGGTTGCTTTTACTGTGAAACCGCCTCCATGCTTCTTCCAATTGGAGCCACAGGTACTAGTTGAGAATAAGTACCCTTTCGTTTCAGTTACTCTTCCATTTTACCCTTATTCATGGTATCCCTAGTAACACAGAAATTCTTCATCTAAGGAAACTTGACAATTCTGACAATTGAAGAAAAGTATTTTTAGCAGAATGATTAGACTTGATGGACTTCTGGAAATTCGGAGTCTTTCAAAAATAATTCCTCCAAGCTTTCCTGGTGTGTGTGTGTGTGTGTGTGTGCGTGCGCGCGTGTGCGTGTGCGTCTGTGTGTATGTGTGTGTGCGCTTGCATGTGCGTTTGCGTGTGTGTTTTAAACTGGGGAAGGTAAGAAGTGAGGTCAGTTTAATAAATCCTCTCACTGTGGCCATTGTCCAGTTTGCTTATTGTACAGATTGCTCAACAATTTCAGGACAGCAGGAAAGCCTTCTTGTCTTTTACGTTCCGTGCATATTTCAAAGCTATTATTTCAAATGAGGATTGTTGACAGAATGCCTCAGACGTTAGCCATTGTTTCTGCTGACAGCCAATATCTAAATGCTGTGTTTAATAAATTTCCTCTCAAGTTAGAAAGTCTACTTACCGTTTATTGAAAATAATTATACCCATATTATTTGATGGCAAAATAAATTCTATTTGATGGAGATAAGTGACTCAACGTTCCCCCTATTATTGGACAGTTATTTTGTTTTTTACTTTTCCACAAGCATTACTAATCCCCTATAAATATCCTATACTTCAGTACCTAGATCAATATATTTGGTAAAACATTAAATAATGAAATGCCTTGGATTAGATATCTAGAAATGGAATTACTGCATTGCAAGATTTAAACATTAAAAATACTTATAATGTATCGCCAAACCTTTCCAGAAACATATCACTTTACATCCTCACCATTAATTTTACACTGAAAAACAATCTTTAATACTTTGTTAAGAAAATAATTGTGAAAAATTTTGGTGAAAAAAACAATTGGTGAAAAAATTGTGAAAAAATTGGTGAAAAATAATTCGTTAAGAAAATAATTGTGAAAAATTTTGGTGAAAAAAATTTTGGTGAAAATTTTTAGGTGAAAAAATTTTGTAGCTCAACTTTTAATTTATACTTGTTAAATTACAACTAAGATTGACGTTTTCGTCTTCAGTGAATCTAGCCATTTGTATTGCTTCATATCCTTTGCCCACTTTTCTCTAATACGGTTCTAGTGTTTTTTCTCATCTACTTACATGAACATTTTATATATTATGTGACTATTTCGCATATTTTACACAGTATATGAACATTTTACAAATTGCTCATGTGAATACTTTACATGTTAAACCCTTCGTTTAATCTGTTCATAGTTCTTTCCCAGTTTGCCATTTCTTCAATTTATATTTAATTTTAATTTTAAATGGTTTTGGCACATATTTCAGTTTAATATATTAAAATGTTGAGTGGGTCTTTTCCTTTGTAATGCCTTTCATGGCCTTTATGTTTAGAAAGTTAGAAAGTTATTTGCCCATCCAGAGACAGAGAAATATTATCTTATGGGGTTTTTCCTCTTTCTACGGTAGTTGTACTTTTAATTTGGATTTTAGTTATACCTTTAATTCTAACTGGGGTTTCTGGGTTTGTTTTATTAACTTTTTTTATTGTTTTGCGTGTATGGTATGAGGAATAAGGGAGATGTAAGTATGATTCCTAGTCCTAGTTTGTTGTCTTCCTCTCTATTAGTTTATAGGAGCTTTTCTTTGTCCCAGTGCTCTTAAATTTCTTCCGTCTCAAAATTCTTGTTCTTTAGTTTTATGAAAACTTTTTAGCTCCTTCTTTGACAACTTCCTCTAGTTTTTCCCTCTGTACATTTTCTCCTGTATTTGGATATCAGATCTCATGGACTGGACCTCCAATTCTTGTGTCTTTACTTCTTCCAATCTTCTATCCCCTTACCACTATGCTTTATCTTCTGAAATTTTCTCTCATCCTTATCTTGTAAACCTACTTCTATTGTCTTTTTCATTTCTCCTATCAAACTTTTAATACTCAACAGCTCATTTCTGTCCCCATAGCTTTATCAAGTGTACATAGCTTCCTTATCTGCCCCCCACCATCGTCCTATTTTTATTTCACAGGTGCACTTATTTCTTCTCTCAGAAAATACTAAAACCCGGACCCATATTGTGAAAACAAGCTTCATGTAACAATCCTTATGCTTAAAATTGACATTGCAATCTAGTATTTCTGCTGTGTTCTATTTTGTTCCCCTTTAAAAAACATGCTGCTGGTAACCCACAAAGTTGTTTCTATGACCCACTAATGGCTCATGTCCTGCAGTTTGGAAAGAAACATTATAGAAATCATGTTGAGGCTTTTGATCTTTCAATGTCGGAGACACAATCACATTTGTTTTCTGTGCAGAAATGGACAGACTGGAGTGGCCCAGAATAAATGAAGACAAACATTTATAAAGATCCAGTTGAGAGATGGTACCTTTACTGCGGTGGTGGTAGAGACAGAAGCAGATTGCCTACTAGGGTGCCTTCACTCACATCTTATTATATAATCTTATTTCCTCAGTGTGCCACGTGGGGAACTGGACCAGAGCGTTCAGATGCTTGTCCAAGATGGCATAATCAGTGAGTCCTGAGCCAGATTTGAGCCAGGTCCGTCTGTTTCCTAAGCCTGGCCTTTCCTCTAAGTCACAGCAAATCCATGAGGTGAGCCTATAAAATAGGAGAGAAATTGTCAGAAGAGCACATTTTGGAGCTTAAGAACCAATTCCTTGGAGGCTTCAATACCTGAAAAGGTTGACTATGTTTGGCCCCTGAAATGAAACCTAAATTTATTTCTTAATTAAAAAAAACAAAAAAAGACACATACAGTGTGACGTCACAGTAACAACCTGACTTGGAGTCCCCTTTGATCTCGAGTTGATGACCCTGGTCATGTGGTACTTGTCCCTCAGCCAGGTCATCCTTATCCTTGTATACCTCTGCCATGTCCTCCATGCGAGGCTGTGAGGATTAGGGTTTTCATGGGATTTTTTAATATTTATATTACTATCTAGGATTATACATGCTCCCCAATGTCGATTCATGTTGTCAACTCTAAACACAAACAACTAGAAATCAATCCCTCTCTTTCTCATGTTCTTTATACATGCTCTATTATGCTACTTGTCATGTAAGGGTATTAATCATTCCTCTGTCTTCTCTACTTGATCCTGTACTTTGGGGGACAGCGTGGTCCCTTCTTAGTCTCTGGGTCCCATTGGCTACCACAGAGTCTGGAGTGATAGATGTCAAATTTGATAATTACGTTGTATTTGAAAAAATGCAGAATATATAAATAAATTCTCAGTTTTTATGACTAAAGCACTTATATGACTTTAATTCACTGTTTTTCAAACTTTCTTGATCCCTGCTCCCCCCTTTGATAAGCATAACTATCTCTGCCACTACTCCCCCACCCCCTTCGGCAAATTCTACTTTTTCCCCAGACCCCTGTCAGTGACCAACACGCACATAACACAGAACATTTGCACATCCCACAGCCAGGCTGATTTTGTCTACTTTAGTTCCTTTTACTTTATAGTACAAACAAGAAAGCTTCTTTTTGTTTGCCTGCTTTCCAAAGGGAAGTTATATGATGATATTGAGTTTACTTTTGCAAATTACAAATGTCCTCACCCCAAGATTCTAGAACACAGTACGTCATGGGAGTACCTTGATCTAATTAAAGTTTTTACTGACAGCTCATTCTAGGGGAAGCCTGTCTTTCCCAGCATCTTTATGAGCCATAATTCACTGTCTCCATTTGGTCACCTCTGGTCCCTTTTCTTTGCCACTGACTCTCTTCTCCTGGGGACGAGGTTTCTAACCAGATCCTCTTAGGCCTCAGCACTCACACCCATGCCAATCCAACATGTGTCAATAGCTGTCAGCAAAGACCTGAAGGGGAAGAATAATGGCTGATGTGGAATAAAATGACATTCTACTTGGATTTCAGTGGTTTGGTTGATTCTTTTCCAAGCTGTTTGAAGACAGGAGTCAAACTAGACCCTTCTCCAGCCCTGCAGTCCTCACCACCTCATCTCTCATACCCAGTTTTGAATCCCTTCATCCCCGCCAATCCATTCTGCAGCTGGAGTGACTTCCTAAAATAAATCTGATGACATCATCCTACTCTTACAGCCCGTCAATCGCTCTCCGTGTGCCTTAGGATGAAACCCTGCTACCTCCCTGATCCCCAACACCACTGAGATCTGATCCCTTCCTCTTGGGCCTCACCTCTGGCCTGTGCCACCTGGCCGTCTTTGCTCTGAGCAGTACTATTCAACTTCTTGCAGTTTCTACCACAGACAGTGCTCTCTCTTGTCCTGAGACTTTACATCATAAAATACTTCCCCTGGCCTGGAATTCTTACCTTGTATTCCCATCTCTTCAACTCTTTCATTTACCTTTTCCTTTTTTTTTTTTTAAACACAATGCAGCCAAACATTAGGTCCTCAACTCATCCATCTTCCTAACAAGCATGTCCTCACTCACCCCTTGCCCTCCTCCTGCCCTACGTGATGTTAAGGGCCCCGACTGTGTCTTTTTTTTTTTTTTTTGCAGCTTTTGGGACCTTAGCTCCCTGACCAGGGATCGAACCCAGGCCCCTACAGTGGAAGCACGGAGTCCTAATCACTGGACCACCAGGGAACTCCCTGATTGTGTCTATTAATCCCAGTATTTCTCCTGTATCTAATTGCTACCTTCCCCCTCATATATATACATAGTGCCTGCTATACAGTAAGTATTCAATACAGGGATTAAATAAATGAATAAAAGAAAGGGAGAAAAACCCTTCCATGAAATTTCACTTGGAGTCTCTTGGCTCTAGTCCATTCATTCATTTTCAAAATGTTTTAAAAACATCTACCATGAGCACCGGCTAGATGCCGAGTATCCAGGGAGGAACGAGCTTAGACCTGGTCGCTGCTCTCAGGCCAGCACCTCGCAGGGCTCCATGGGTAACCAGAAAAGAAAGCAGAAGTTAACTGATGCTCTGCCTGAGACAGGGAAGGACAACGCTGGGGAACTTTCACGCCACCAGTGAGTTCTGTAACGTAGACTTCAGGCTGTGTCACCTCTAGCCCAGGGCAAGACAGATACAGAACTTGGTACCTCAGAACCTGAAGTAGGTAGGGAAGACAGACAGACAAGAAGTTTCGATACAGTGTGAGAAGTGCTCTTTAAGAGAGCTATGTGCTATGAGGGCAGAGAAAGGTCGCTGAAGCTAATCTGGGGAGAAGTAGCTCTGAAAAAACAGTGGCAATGGTGTAAAATCATACTTAATGATGAGATATGTTGAAACTGTGGCTTCTAAACAAAAATAATGATTAAATTTCTAGGTTCCTGAAGCTATTTATTTGTCACTCCTCTCTGTTGATTGTCAAACTCTTGTATGAAATTGACAGGTAGTGAGGAAATTAACCACATTTGCATTATGAGGAGAGGCAAGGAGGCTGAGGAGTAGGTGCTATTTGGGTGAGGATGCCTGATTCATTTTCCTCATCATGACTAAACCTAAGAAAGGACACCAGGCTCAACCCTCAAGTGAGAAGCAGAAGGCATCAGAGTCAAAAGGGGTGGTTGACACCCAAGCCAACAGGAGGCTGAATCACGCTCTCCTGAAACTGTGGGCAGAAGTGTCTTCTTTCTGGCAAAGCTAAACCATGGATGATGTCTAGAAGTAATACTAGACAACCTCAGTCCTCACAGAAGCAGCCATGTGTCCACATGCACACTCTCACCCCATGAGCTTGCACTAAAATGGACATATGGTCCATAGAACTCCTGAGCACTTCCGGATTGCTCAGCTTTTGGATATAGATCCAGATGTTAGGGGACAACTGCAGACAGGAATAACTTTGAGTCTCCTCATGCAGAGAAATATTTAAAATAACTTTTCTGAAACTTTTTTTTTTCGGCTTTCCTTATCTGCAGGGAGAACAGTGTAGTGGTTATGAGCTGGGCCCTGGAGTTAGACTGTCTGGGTGCAAATGCAGTGTGCTCCTGGGCATATTGTGGAACCTCTCTATGCCTCAGTTTCCTCATCTACAAAATCAGGAGAGTGATAGAACCTACCTCCTAGACAACATGCATTAATATACCATGTTTCATTAATTCTAAGCCATGCATTTTTCACATTTTAACATGTCTGAAATTGAGGTGCAATTTACAGTCGATAGCATAGCAGAGTTTAGTTGCCTCAGTAGTAGGAAAAATAATGGTGTAGCTTATAATCAGTGGCATCTTAGATGTGATGAAATTCAGGATACAAAGAGCTTAGAAAAATACATAGCACATAAACAGTACTAAATGAATATTTAATAGATGATAGAGATATAAAATATATATAGCTCTTCTAACTTCATCAGAGCCAAACTATATAGCTCATTTTTAAATCAATGTCCCAGATAGCAATGGCAAATGATAGCATGACTGACCCATTTTCCAGGAAAGAGAGAAGCTGCTCTTAATACTTGGCCTGGAGTTGGTGGCAGCACCTGGTACCCATCCCTTTATCTTAGCCAAGATCTCAGAAAGGTGATATAATTGAGACCTACTGAGATGTGGATACCTTGGACAGGTAAAAGTTTGATGCCTCTTTAAGTCAACATTCTTTTCCTAATCATTTATTAGAGCGACTGGTACTCTGAGACACAGCAGAGAAGTAGGAGCTCTGACAATGAGGCTCAGAAATCCATCTCTCACCCCAAACCTGCATACAGCAGGGAACAAATCCAAAGCCCTAAGTTAACCAACTGCTCTTCTTAAGAGGATAGTGATCCTTGGACTACCATTCCCCAAGTGACTAATGAAAGTCTTGTTTTCCAATTGTAGACCCCGCTTTCCATAAGAGAAGCTGCAATAAACACATTTTTAAAATACCAGCGAATTTCCAGTGATGCTCTAGTGCACCTTGGAGACTGGTTCTATAAGCAACTCCTAAGCCTCCCCGACCAACATTAATTCAGCCCAACTCTGGGCCCCAAAAGGAGTTTATTCAGATGGCAGACACGCAGACATGAGTGAATACTATATATTTCGGCAGGGGATCAAAAGGAGCTTCCCTGGACTTTTGTTTCTTGCTGATTGCGTGTCCCCTTTAAAATGTATTTGACTGTCAACAGGAGAAGGCAGAACATTCTGTTTTGAACTTCAACATATATTGCCTTTGTATTATGAAAGTTTTTTTTAATTGCCAGGAACAAAGGAAAATGAAGTTCTATCAATATGTTTATAATAGAAAGAATAATTAGAAAAGTAGAATAAAAAACTTATGCATGGTATGATCACAGTGAGTGAACATACGCAAAGGATGATGAGAGACTGAGAAAAGCTCAATAACTGCCTTTGCACCACAGGTAAGTAAAATTATTGTTACTTTTGTGTATATAAAATTTTATATAGAAAAACTTACAAGAGGGAAAATGAAATTCGTTTTCAAAGCAAATAGTATTAAATTCAGTTGAAGTTTGGAAACCACTGTAGGTTTCATAAATACACATTTTTAAAAAACTCAGAGGAGTATTTCATTTTCACTAGTTGTTCACAGATCACCAAGGCCCTGAGTCATTTTATAATACAAACAGGAAATGGAGGTTCTCATGAAGCAAGATGACCAAAATCCACCTTCTCCAGATATGGATAAACTGCTTGGCTTGGCTCTCTTGCCTAACCCCTGTTAATATTATTTAGTATTTTCATGGTCCTTTCAGGATGATATAACAAAATATCACAGTTGCTTAGAAACAAGCATTTATTTCTCACTGTTCTGGAGGCCGGAAAGACAAAGATCGAGGGGCAAGCAGAGTCAGTGTCTGGTGAGAACCAACTTCCTGGTTCATAGATGGCCGTCTTTTTGCTGTATACACACATGGCAGAAGGGGCAAGCAAGCTCTCTGTGGTCTCCTTCTAGAGGCACTAATCCCTCTCATGAGGGCTCTCCTCTCATGACCTAATCACCTCCCCAAAGCTCCACTTCCAAATACCATCACTTAAGTTTCAACGCACGAACTTTGGAGGGAGACAAACACTCGGTCTATGGCAGTAATGTTGAAGACAACAGTCTGTTCAGTGGGTGAAGGAGGACCATTTGACTTAAGCAGATGGTCTCTTTTTTTCCAAATACTGATGTGGATACAGGAGACACTTATTTATTCATTCAGCAGACACTGAGTGCCTTCCTCCCCACTGTGGGCTAGGCTCAGGGCTAATTGCTGGAGACACAGAGTATATAAAACATGGTCTCAGCTGTCCTGGAACTCACAATCTCAGCTTTCTACCAGGTCATCTTGATTTTCAATATGGAAATTTAAACATTTATTTCAGAAATCTATTTGCCTAAGTATCTATTCCATTATAACTACTTATGAATTTAAAATAATGGCTGTTTATTTTTAACACTGCAAAACATATTAAGGCAAACGTTCAGTCCTATATCTGTCTATATGTGTCTGTCTTAGTCTGAATAGAACAGCATCTGACAATTGCAAAAGGACTCCAGAAGTGCAGATCAATGGGAAAAGCAGAGGTCTGGCTATCAGGAGACTTTCATTTAAATCTAAGCTCTGCCATTTACAAGCTTTTTGAGCTCTCTGAGCCTTAAGTCCCTCATTTGTAAAATGGGAATTATAATACCTACATCACATTTTGGACATGAAAATGAAATGAACTAAACAATGTGAAGCACTTAACCTATAGCAAAACTGAGCAAACACTAGTTTGTTTCTTCCATATAGTTTCACTGCAGGTAGGTGGCCAGTCTTTCATTTAGTGGGAAAAAATGCAATTACAAAAATCTGGATTTTACAAGACAGGTATTTTTAGGGCTCTGGTTTTCTTTTCAGAAAGATTAAACTCAGATTATAAACAGGTTAGCTGCAGGATTCACCTTGACAATTCAATTCCAAATCAAGAGAGCACAGAACCTTTGCAGCACAACCCTCCAGAGGCCGAAAAACCCTTGATCCACTGGCCTTGACCAAGTCTCAGGTAGCCTTCCGGGGCACTAGCGCTGGGATCACTGTGGGCAGGAAGTGCTCATTAGGACAATGCCTGCTAGTGTGTGGGCCCGTGTAGCAGGCGAGACAGTGAGACGCGATCTCCACCTCGCTGTGCAACAGTAACTTCGCTAAGGTTCAGGCAACTAAACAAAAATTTGGGAAAAAAAAAAAACAACACATCCAGCAGATATTGAAAAACACAACAGTTTGGGAATTTGGGATTAGCAGATGCGAACTATTTTGTATAGAATGGATCAACAACAAGGTCTTACTGTACAGCACAGGGAACTATGCTCAATATCCTGGGATAAAACATAATGGACAAGAATAGGAAAAAGAATGTGTATGTGTATATATATATATATATATATATATATATGTATATATAGCTGAATCTCCTTTCTGTACAGAAGAAATTAATGCAACATTGTAGAGATAAACCAACTATACTTCAATAAAATAAAGATAAAACACAAATTACCTTGCAATAAGAAGATGAGGGAGGGGCAAGGAAAGTCCCAGTGGTCCATGCTAAGATCCAGCAGATACTTGGTATGTGACCACCCTCCTCTGATCTGTCTTAAAAGGCTTTATTGAGAAAAATGGAAAGGAGCAAAAAGAACCACGACATTGGCCATGTTCACTGAACTATCTACTGTCTCCCTAGACTTACTATCTGGTTCCCCTGTCTCCTAATTTTGTCCACCAGTGGTGACTAGATGACCTGTCATTTTAACCACATTACTCTTTGTCTCCACATGCGGATGCCTCTTCTTGATGCTTTATGCTCCCCGCCCGTTTACCCCAAGAGCTCTGCCTATAATTCCAATGGCATTTAGACTGTGGTCTCAATTCCTGTTCTCTCACAGGCCTATCCCCTCACCTTGCCAAACACAGTGTAAGGCCCCTGCCCCTTGCAGCAAATTCTGCTCTTAAAGTCACTGAGTATTTGAGGCCTTTGTCTTTGCATTATTAATCTGCTCCACATGGACCGAGGGCCCAACAATGAGGGCATCTGTTACAGATCTAATATTAGCAACAAACACAGGTCACATCATCTTGTATAAAGACAATACTGAGGGAGAAACATTCGGTCACTAGCAGAGACGTGGCAGCGTTAAACAAGGGGCTCTGTCAAATGCTGCGGCTGTCTGTCATTCAGGGAGGGCAGAAAAGAGGGGAGGGAGAAGATTAGAGAGTGTAACCTGTGCTTTCTTTCGTTCCATTCTGCTGTCCTAGGGAAATGCAACTGCCCTGCACAACTCCTACCATATCTGGCCTCAGGTCAGGCAGAGAGGTCCCCTGTCCCCCTAGGAGAACACACAGAGGTCTTAGATGTGAGTGTCAGAAACAGCCATGCTTAGGCCTAAGGAAGACGTGCCTTCAGCAGAGGGGCTACCAAACTAACAAGTCACTGGATTAAAAACCTTTGGCCACGTGGCTTAGGGGATTCCGGGTGTCTCCCCTTTTCTAGCAGCTCCAAAGGTCCAGCGAGATCATTTGGATTAGCCTCCATGGCTTGTGGAATCTTTGCAATCCAAATGGGCTCTTTAGAACGGGGGGCAAGTCTGAGCTCCGGAAATGTTTTATTTGGCTTGATGTCAGGACTTGGAAGTTTTTTTTTTTAACTAGCTGTCAACATTAACATTTTTTTTTCATATAATCCCAAGTTGTTAGCTTCTCTGGAAAATTCAGAAAATGACAACCCCATGACCCTCATTCCCACAAAACAATAGTAGACTGGCCCCCAGGAGAGTCCTTGGCCTTACGATGGGGCATGAGCCGCCTTCCTTACAGCAACAGTCACTGAGATAACCGGCCTGAACCGGGTGGCAATGGGGATTTTCTACCAGGGGTCAAGGGTCTCACAGGTAAGGTCAGCAGGCTCTGGGTATTGTGAGCAGCGGGCAGGAGTGGATGAAGGAAGGAGATGAACCCCATTTCAAGGAAATACAAACTCCCACTGCCGAAAGCCAAGCCCCAGGTACACGGGAGTGACAGACTGCCAGCCAGCAGAGCTGGACACTGTGAACAGCAACCAGAGAAACAGAAACACTGGCCAAGAAGCCTGCACAGAGCCTTGTCACCTGTCCATAGTTGGAATGAAGACGGGGAATGGCAGGGGCGGGAGAGAAGAATGTGTTCTCTCCGTGTCCCTCCATCCTTCCACTGGGCATTTCGAGAAAAAAACAAAACAAACCCTCTCACTGGCACTTGCTGAAGAAACTAAACTCCCATCCACCCCTGCAGCCTAACTGCCCATGGACCAAAAGTTAGATGGGTGGGTGTCAAGCATGCCTGCATAGCAGTTTTAACATTTGTCAAGCATGCCTGCACAGCAGCCAATGGAGATGGAATTTTGGGGTGGTGAGAGGATGGGGGGAGGGTCTAAACATCTGTGTGTTTCAAAGGGGATTCCAGTAGGTTGAGGTCCAGCGCACTGGAGCAGTGCCTCTCCACCTTGAACATGCCCCTGACTCACCTGGGATCTAGTTTAACATGCAGACTCTGAGTCGTAGGTCTGCGGCCGAAGTCTGAACTCCTGAACTTCACCAAAGTCAAAGGCGATGTCCGTGCTGTGGATCCTGGCCACGCTTTGAGTGATAAGAAGCTACAGCCTTTGCCAAGAGGCACAGGAAAAGATGTTCAACATCGTTAATTATTAGAGAAATGAAAATCAAAACTACAGTGAGATATCACATCACACCAGTCAGAAAGGCTATCATCAAAAAATCCACTTAATAAATGCTAGAGAGGGTGTGGAGAAAAGGGAACTCTCCTACACCGTTGGTGGGAAAGTAAATTGGTATAGCCACTGTGGAGAGCAGTATGGACATTCCTTAAAAAACTAAAAATAGGGGGCTTCCCAGGTGGCGCAGTGGTTGAGAGTCCGCCTGCCGATGCAGGGGACATGGGTTCGTGCCCCAGTCCGGGAGGATCCCACATGCCGCGGAGTGGCTAGGCCCGTGAGCAATGACCGCTAAGCCTGCGCGTCCGGAGCCTGTGCTCCGCAACGGGAGAGGCCGCAGCAGTGAGAGGCCCGCATACCACAAATAAATAAATAAATAAATAAATAAACAAACCTATAAATAGAGCAACCATATGATCCCACAATCACAGTACTGGGCACATATCTGGAGAAAAACATGGTCTGAAAGGATACATGCACCCCAGTATTCACTGCAACACTGTTTACAATAGCCAAGACATGGAAGCAACCTAAATATCCAATGACAGGGGAATGGATAAAGAAGATGTGGTACATATATAGAATGGAATATTATTCAGCCATTAAAAAGAATGAAATAATGCCATTTGCAGCAACATGGATGGACCTAGAGATTGTCATACTGAGTGAAGTAAGTCAGACAAAGACAAGTATTGTATGATATCGCTTATATGTGGAATCTAAAAAAAATGATACACATGAACATATTTACAAAACAGAAACAGACTCATGGACTTAGAGAACAAACTTACGGTTACTGGGGGCGAAGGTGGGAAGGGATAGTTAGGGAGTTTGGTACTAACGTGTACACACTGCTATATTTAAAATGGATAACCAACAAGGACCTACTGCATAGCACAGGGAACTCTGTTCAATATTACCTAGCAACCTAAATGGGAAAAAATTTGAAAAAGAATAGATACATGTATATGTATAACTGAATCACTCTGCTGTGCACCTGGAACTAACACAACATTGTTGACCACCTATACTCCAAAACAAAATAAAAAGTTAATAAAAAGGAAGAAGAAGCTATAGTCTTTTCCTTTGTCATTCTCCTTTCAAGTACTTTACCAGGGACAACCCCACATCTGTCACCTCTATGTCTGAAAATAATAATAGTAATGAATAATATTATTAAAGTAATACAAAATAAGTAATAATAATAACTTCGATAATAGCTAGACTTTCTTGTGTGCTTCTTGTCAAACACTGTGCTGAAATCACACTTTTAAAAAAAATCTTCAACTAGATGTGAAATAATAGCTTGTTTTTCCTCAAGCTAGTTACTACTCTAAGTCTCTTACTTATATTAAGTCAGTTGAGCTTCACAACCATCCTATTGTTGTGAGTTCTGTTATTATCATGTCCAGAAGCAGCCTGCCGAGGTCCCATGGTTTTATGAGCGCAGCCCTTATGTTTGGACACAGGGTGTGTGCTGGGCCCCGCTGGCTCTCCCAGGAGCAGGGGCCTCGGAGTGCTGAGTCACTTGCCAGTCACCCTAGCAAAAGGCAGAGCTGGGCTTCCAGTCTCCATCTGCCCGACTCTACAGACTGAGCTTATGGAAAGAAAAGTGTACGATGTATACAAATTGGAAGTCAGGGTTCTTGGCACATTGTAGACCCTCATAATATGGTAGCCACGTTTCCTATCTCTAGCCTACTTGTTTTTACCTTTCTCCTAGAGTAGCCAGTGTGAACTGCAGACAAGCAGTTACGGGGGTGTCTTTATCCATTTGGGCTGCTATCACAAGATACCATACAGTGGGGGGATTGAGCACCATTTTCTTTTCACAGTTCTGGAGGCAGGAAGTCCAAGACTAGGGTGCCAGCATGGTCAGGTTCTTGGTGGGGGTTCTCTTCCTGGTTTACAGACAGCCACCTTCTTGCTGCATCCTCACATGCTGAAGAGGGTAATCATCTCTCTTTTTAGAAGGGCATTAATCTCATTCATGAGGGCTCCATCCTCATGATCTAATTACTTCCCAATGGCCCCACCTGCAAATCCCTAACTGGAGATTAAGGTGTCAACGTATGAATTTTAGGAGGACACATTCGGTCCATAGCAAGGGGGGAGATCATGGGAAAACGGAATGGAACACAGGAAATGGAATTCAAACGACCAAGCTCCCTAAAGGAGCCAAGGAATGTCAGTGTCATGAGTGGAGGAAGGGAGGGATTTGACAGTAAGCCACACTCACTTCCTAGAGTGAAGCAGCCAGTGGGAGCATTCAAAGCCAGTCCCATCCCCCTGCACACCTGGTGAGAAAGGAATGCCCGGAGCAGCCATCATTCTCCCAAAAGGTGACCTGTGCCCATTTGTCAGGTACTACTGAGAAAAGTAAACAAGAGAGCTGCCATGAGCCCGAGAACAGACTGAAACAGCTCTGAGAGCCCCAAGAAGCTTTGGCCCTGAACTTGAGGCTGACTGTTCCCGGTAAAAGATGCCTTTCTTCAGAGGCTCTAAAACCAGCAGTTTGGGGGAGAGCCTGGCTATGGTTATTGTAGCTGGGAAGAGGCTGTGGCGTGGTGAAACTGCCTAACTGCCTGTCTGTCTCCAAGCAGATCATAAACGTCATACTATGTTTCCTTAGCACGTAGGACTAGCCTGGCACGGTGAGGGTGCTTAATATTTGTGGAGTCAATGAATGAAGGTCACATATTGGAATAAGAGAAACAGAGTTTATTTTCTGGCTCTGTAAGTTATTTCAAACCCCAGCTTAGAACTGGATATCTTGTTTTAAAAGACAATTAACATAAAAGCAATTATGCTGTAATAGGAATTATTTATTTATTTTAGGTGTTTCTTATGATACTAGCTTTTTTTTTCATTTCTATTGGTGGTTTCAAGTCATTCACTCAATTGACAATATTCATTGAGTCCTCACTAAACAGAGAAAGCCAAGAAAGATAATTATCAACTGTTTTAATCTGGTTCAATCCATGAGCTAAACCATAGGGTAATAAAGTACTCAGGGTCCTAGAGGGTCGTGTGTAAGTACAGTCAAGGTGATATACCACAAGCGAGCTGAGGTTAGGTCACCTGGTTACTAAGGAGTTTCTCAGGAAAAAGAAATTTATGCAATAGACCCTTGACATTCCCAGGGAATGGATCCTGAGCTCTTTCTTTGCAAATTCTTAATCCTAGCTCTTTCCTAAAAATTATCCGTCTCTGGCGCCAAGGATTTCCCATGCATAGACACAAATTCTAAATCTATAGCCCGTTCAACTCTCACACCTGATCTCTCACCCGGTAGCTGTTTATCCAGAGGATTTCTCCTGAAGTCTCCTGAGGAGATGCCTTCACTGCCCTCCACATTATGTGAATATGGGCCTCAGCACAATTCCAAAATACTGACTGCATTGATTTGCTGCTGCTCATACATAGCTGAGATGGCTGTTGTCAACTTAGTGAATGTCAGTGATCTGCTGGCTCTGTTAAAGTCCCACCTAATGCAACACAAGTCAGAAACGTGACATGTCAGCTGGTACAGCAGGAAACGAGAACATACAGACATTCTGCTCTCAGGATTTGCATCTGGTAGGAACGATAGAGCCATTTCCAGGGATGGCTGTGAATTATCCGTGCTTTCAAAGACTCTGTGGCCCCCAAATTTCTCCATCCCCAGGTCACCTAAAACACCAATGGCCCCAATCACACAGTGGGAGGAGTTTGCATTCACTGAGTTATGACATTTTATGCCTTCCCCCCGCCACAGCTCCCGCCGCCTCTCTCCTGCTCTCCAGCCACTTTGCTAATCTGTGAGCCCCTTAAGGGTGCCCCCACCGCAGGTATTTGCATGTGTTGTCCCTCTGCCTAGGGTGATGCTCTCACTCCCTTGTCCACAGCACGCATTCGAAGACCACACTCCCAAGAGGCCACCCTTTCCAACACAGCAGTCCTGCCACTCTCTAACCCCTTACTCTGCTTTATTTTTTCTCCTAGGCCTTGTGACTGCTTGACTTGTTATGTCTCTCTTTATAATGAGAATATAAGCTCCAGGAGAACTGAAACTTTGCCTTTTTCACTGTTGTGTCCCCAATTCCACAAACAGTGCCTGGTACACGGTAAGTGCTTAGCAAACATGTGGTGAATGAATTAATAAGAGAGTGAGTGAACGGGCACTGAAATATATAGATACCATGTGAAGCTTTTGAGAAAAGGCTCTCTGAGAGATGGGACAAAGAAAAGATGCTCTCTGAGGTCTACAGGACTTAAGGTAGCTCTTTTTTAGGTAGAAGAGCCTGAACATTTAGGGCACGAGGATACTGGATGCCAGGATCCTAGAAAAATCCAGAAACCCGGCCACACAAATGTTGCATTTTCATTGAGTGGCACCTCCAACATGTTACCCATGCCCAACAGGGCTCAGTTCTGCCCTTCCTCTGTCCTCCCTGAAACTGCTTATCCCCCTAACACCCACCACTTGCTGAGGAACCGTGAGAAGGGTCTCACTATTACCCTGTAATCACTGCAGGTCAATGACAAGGTGCTTGGGAGGCATTTCAGTTTGAGCGGCTGGTGAGCAGAGCGGGATGGGCAAGGGCTGCTCCTCACCAGGATCTGTTCAACTCACATCAGTGTCCATTCCACTTACCTCGGTAGCCAATTCCTACCAACTGTTTGTGCTTTCCTATTTAAAGTGATGAAAGGTAACACAAACATTGGGAGAAAAAGCAACTTCAAGACCCATATACGGTAACAGTCTAACGACATAAATATCATGGTAAAGTTATTTCCAAATATCTGGAAAGGAATCCTTATACACATGGAAACTGAATTGGTGTAATGGTTAATCTCTACGAATAATTCACTGTGGCCAGGTAGTCAGACAGATCCATAACAGACCCTTTATACAAATCTTAGAGGAGTCCCAAGATCCGAATTCCAACCTCTACGAGTTACGTTTAAGTACAGGTTCTAATGTCCATCGTACAACTTTGGGCTCCTAAGTAATAATGCTAACAGGTAATATTTATTTAGCACAAATTATGTTTGCCCTGATCTGAACTTGTTATGTGCAAACTCTAACAGAGGTGCAATGTGGCTAAGAGCTCATTTTGCCTAAACTGGCAAATGGAGAGCCATCGAAACCGAATTTGTTGAAAGACTACTAAACAAGCTGGGGTAGGAGTTTGAATAAAGGCTGGGTCCTCTGGCTCTTGACTGATTGTGAAATCTTTACCTTGCCTTTGTAACACTGCAACAAGGACAAATACGACAAGGAGTGGAATTTGTAAATGGGTATGTGTGACCTTTTGTGCAAACATGCGGTAGATCATGAGCAAAAAAAAAAAAAACACACATCAATTTTCTACCGGTAAAAATAATTAGCAGGGCTTCCCTGGTGGCGCACTGGTTGAGAGTCCGCCTGCCAATGCAGGGGACACAGGTTCAAATCCTGGTCCGGGAAGATCCTACATGCCGCAGAGCGGCTGGGCCCGTGGGCCATAGCCACTGAGCCTGCGCAGCCGGAGCCTGTGCTCCGCAACGGGAGAGGCCATAGCAGTGAGAGGCCCGCATACCACAAAAAAAATTAAAAAAAATTAAAAATTTGCAGTTTCTTACAAAATTAAATATAGTCTCACCATACAATCCAGCAGTCGCACTCTTGCTATTTACTCAGATGAGCTGAAAACTTACAACCACACCAAAACCTGCAAACAAATGTTTATAGTAGTTGTATTCATAATTGCAGAAAAAATTAGAAGCAACCAAGATGTCCTTCAGCACGTGAGTGGATAAATAAAGGGTCATACATCACACAATGGAATATTATTCACCAATACAAGGAAATGAGCTATAAAACCACTAAACGTGGAGGAAACTTAAAGGCATATTACTACGTGAAAGAAGTCATGTGGAAAAGACAAAATTATGGAAGCAGTAAAATGATCAGTGGTTGTCGGGAGGGGGAGGGGGCATGATTAGGCAGAGCACAGAGGATTTTTAGGCAATGAATCTATTCTGTATGGTATTATAAGTGTAGATACATGTCATTATACATTGGTCAAATCCATAGACTGTACAACACCAAGAGTGAATAAATTAAACTAAGGACTCTGGGTGATAATGAGGTGTCAGTGCAGGTTCTTCGATTATAACAAAAGTTCCTTTCTGGTGTGGATGCTGGTGGAGGAGCATGGGACCGAGTATGTTGGAATCCTCTGTATTTTCCACTTAATTTTGTTGCGAAGTACTCTGCAAAAATAAAGTCTATTAATTAAAAGAAAAGTTAACGTGTAAGCCTGGGGGTGTGCTGAGGAACACAACAGTAGAACTGAGCATCAGAGAAAGAATACGGGCGGATGTCCTAGGCATTGGGCTGGCCCTAGAGGCCAGGAGGGTGTATGGATGCACATCAAATTAACTGAGCACCTCTTACACGCCTGTCACATTTACATCCCCAGTATCTTCACAAAATTCTCGCACCGTAATTCTGGCTCAGAGAAAATCAGTGATTTTTTGGCTGAAGGTCCCACGACTAGACAGTAGCAAAGCGCAGGTTTGAATGCCATTTCTGCTGACTCTAAGTCCAGTTCTCCCCTCTAAGTAACTCCTGGACAGCTCAAAGCAGTGACTATGGAAAAGTTTGCTTTACGAAAGACATCACGCTTCAGATTCAACTTTGCACATACGCATACAGAGTGGGTCCATGGATAGATTGAGTTTGTGGCTGGTGGGACAACACAAAACCACATCAACAGCATCACATTTATTTACTTCACCATTAAAAGAAAAATAAGAGGCTGCAGGGGAGGTGATAGGGAAGGAGAACTGAATAGAGAATTGTTATTACTATCCAGAGTAATAACCTATCCGGAATTACCCACACCAAGGACAAAACTTCATAATGGACAGAGTCAGCTTCCCCTGGGGGTCACCCTCTCTGCCATGATAAGGAAAGCTTCTGCAGTTCTGGAGAGGGGCCAGGGAAGGGGGCCTCACAGTCTGGTGACAATGCAGACCTCCCCAAGTCTCCTTTCTTCTCTACAGTGCATGCCAGGGACACGGCCCATCTTCCTCACCTCTTCATGCCCACACTCATCTTATTGTTCCATCTCCAAGCCTGGCTGGAAAGGAAGATAAAGCCTCCCCACCTTCCTATTTCCGTGCTGCTCCAAGAAAACAAAGTCTCCATTCCATATTGCTTCAGGAAACACAAGACACACACACACACACACACACACACACACACACACACACAATGTCAGTACCATACAAAGCTCTGGTCTTAATGTTACTATTCTAACAGCCAACTCCCTTCGCAGCGGGTAATTATAGGTCCCTTTTAGAGTCCCCACCCAACCACCCATTTTTAATATCCTAAGGGTGCTCACCTGAAATCTCCCTTATTCTGACGAAGATCTTTCCAAAGGTCATGCAGAGCCCTATTCCCAGGCCACTTTGCCATAATCGATCCAACGCTGGGTGGCAAAATTGATGGCTTCCGCGCAGTTGAAGCCAGAGTGGTAGCCATAGGGAAACGTCACCATGAACTCTCCAGCCTCCTGAATGACCCGACCGAAGGGGATGCCGTTGTCCTTGAGGACTGTGGGCGAGATGAGAGCCACCTTGTGCCGCAGGAAGGCCTCGCAGCCCCGCGAGCTGCCCGGGAAAAGCTCCCGGGCCAGGCGTTCCAGGCACCGGCCGTGCTCCGGGGGCACCGCGTACCAAGTCTTGGGCTCCCCGAAGTGCAGGTAGTTGATGCTATAAAGGTCCATGTCCTCCGTGTGCCAGGCGAAGGCGGTCTTCCACATGCCGAAGTAAAGGTAGGGGGTGTTGACACCATCGATGACCACTCCGCACTCCTGTTCCAGCAGGTCCTCAATGGTTCCCAGGTGTCCAAGGTTCCACTGCTTCGTGTTTTCATCGAATAAGGAGCCACGGACGTCCGCACCGTATACTGGTGAATCATAGGGGCGTGTTTTCCAATATTTTTGCTCCAGATCCTGAAAATCAGAGTAGAATGGAGTCTGGTGTCATTCACTGTTTCTTAAGCGGCGATACTCGCTCACGGCCATGGCTTTCTTCTTTTTGTGGTGCTGAGTAAACACACCTGCCTGCCCAGTGGTCACCTGCCGGAGGGGAGCGGCTATTAAGATGTCATCGGTATCATCGTACGTCTGTCTGGCTTTCCATCCTTTCGGTGGAATTACCTTGGCTAGGCCAGCTCGGTGGCCTTGCCACTCCATGGCAATATATTTGCTGAAATCTTCAAATTCTTCCATGGTTGGGTGGACGATCGTAATCTTACAACTTGGGTTCTGGCTCCCAAAGTGCTTAGACTGCGTGGCGGCAACAGAATAAGCAACGGACTGCCAGCTTCTTAGGTATGCTTTGGATACCTGAGAATGCTGGGGAGTAACCTCTTCCCTATACTTCCTTTATTTTTAAAGAAGTTTTGATAGAGCTGAGAGGCAGGAACTCAGACTTGAACTTTTAAACAAACGAGGTGGTATCTTCTCCAGGCTTGTCAATCCACCAGGAGGACTCCACTCTTGTCAGCATTTTGGAGCCAAAGGAAATCCAGTATTTCCCAGAGGAGACGGCTCTCTGAGCCAAGTCCTGCCTCAGCCTGCAGCTCTGTGAGTTTCCTCTGTTGGGGGTATAAGTGCCTGAGACCTCTCCAGATTCCCAGGCTTGAGGGCATGGGTGGCTTCTCACCTCACTGTAGCAGAAAGTCTCTTCATGGAAGTTTCCAAGCCAAACCTAAAGAAAGTACAAAATATTGAAAATCAGTGGATGACAGAACAAACTGATTTAACGTCAAGTAAAAGAAAATTGTATAGTAATCTTAATCTCAAAGTTTGAATTTAAGGGCAAAAAGTACACTCTTTTGGTAGGCATGTAAACTGGTGCAGCTATGGTGCATACTATGGAAAACAGTATGGAGGTTCCTCAAAAATTGTAACTAGAACCACCATATGATGCTGCAGTCTCACTTCTGGGTATATAGCTAAAGGAAATAAAAACAGAATATCAAAGAGATATCCGCCCTCCCACATTCACAATGGATAAGATATGGAAACAACCAACATGTCCAGTGATGGTTGAATGGATACAGAAGATGTGGTATATAGATACAATGGAATACTACTCAGCCATAAAAAGAATGAAATTTTGTCATTTGCAACAATATGGATGGTCTTGGAGGGTATTATGTCCAGTAATATAAGACAGAGAAAGACAAATATGGCGTGGTATCACTTATATGTGGAATGTTAAAAAAAAAAAAAAAAGAGTAAAACTTACAGAACCAGAGTAGAAAAGTGGTAGTGGGGGAGGGCAGGGAAGGGAGGGTAAAAGGGTAGACAGTGAATAAAGTCTCAGGAGCTAATGTTAACCATGGTGATTATAGTTGATAATAATGTGATGTATAGTTGAAGTTTTCCAGAAGAGTAGGATTTAAATGTTCTTACCAAAAAAAGTAAATATATGAAGGAAATGTGTTAATTAACTAGAGGGGGAAATCCTATCACAATGTATATCAAATCACCACAAAGTTGACTGAATATTTTACACTTTTAAAAGTCAATTATACAGCAATAAAGCTGAAATTTAAAAATAAAGTATTAGGACAAATCATAAGACAGAAAAAGAGGAATTAAAACTTAACTGAACAGTAAGGACATTAAGCAAGCTTGAAAAGAAAGGAGTTAAGCACTCAACGCAAGAAATTGGATGGCTTAACCCAAAAGATAAATTAGGAAAAGAAAAACAATGAAATAAGCTGAAACAATTACAAAGGAAAACATAACACCCAATAGAAATGATGACTGAAACCAAAATGCAATTTGTAGACCATGAAAAGTGTAAAAACATAAGCATAAGAGAAAAAAGAGAAAAGTACAATCATATCACGTTATAGTAAAACAGGGGTCGCAAATAAAAATCTACCATTATAGAAAGAGTATCTATATAAAGAAAACCAGGAAAAAAGTACAGAACACAAATAGACACATCCTTAACAAGCATTATCCTTAATGTGTAAAAACCTGAAACATTCTAATTAAAATCTACTCATTAATTTGCATTGATAGACAAATTATTAGAAATATAGGGTTCACTCGGAAAGGGAGAAAACATTTGCAAACGAAGCGACCGACAAAGTATTAATCTCCAAAATTTACAAGCAGTTCTTGCAGCTCAACTTTATAAAAACAAACAACCCACTCCATAAATGGGCAGAAGACCTAAATAGACATTTCTCCAAAGAAGATATACAGATTGCCAGCAGACACATGAAAGAATGCTCAACATCGTTTATCATTAGAGAAATGCAAATCAAAGCTACACTGAGATATCATCTCACACTGGTCACAACGGCCATCATCAAAAAATCTACAAACAATAAATGCTGGAGAGGGTGTGGAGAAAAGGGAACCCTCTTGCACTGTTGGTGAGAATGGAAATTGATACAGCCACTATGGAGAACAGTAAGGAGGTTCCTTAAAAAACTACAAATAGAACTACCATACGACCCAGCAATCCCACTACTGGGCATATACGCTGAGGAAACCATAATTCAAAAAGAGTCATGTACCAAAATGTTCATTGCATCTCTTTTTACAATAGCCAGGACATGGAAGCAACCAAAGTGTCCATCAACAGGATGAATGGATAAAGCAGATGTGGCACATATATACAATGGAATGTCACTCAGCCATAGAAAGGAACGAAACTGAGTTAGTTATTTGTAGTGAGGTGCATGGACCTAGAGCCTGTGATATAGAGTGAAGTAAGTCAGAAAGAGAAATACAAATACTGTATGCTAACACATATATATGGAATCTAAAAGAAAAAAAAATTGTCATGAAGAACAAGATGGGAATAAAGACGGGAATAAAGATGCAGACCTACTAGTGAATAGACTTGAGGATATGGGAGGGGGAAGGGTAACCTGGGACAAAGTGAGAGAGTGGCGTGGACATACATACGCTACCAAACGTAAAATAGATAGCTAGTGGGCAGCAGCCACATAGCACAGGGAGATCCGCTCAGTGCTTTGTGACCATCTAGAGGGGCAGGATAGGGAGGGCGGGAGGGAGGCAGTTGCAAGAGGGAATAGATATGGGCACATATGTATAACTGATTCACTTAGTCATGAAGCAGAAACTAACACACCATTCTAAAGCAATTATACTCCAAGAAAGATGTTAAAAAAAAAAGAAATATAGGGTTCAATCAAGTTTCTGGACACTGATTAGCAAACAAAATCTATAGATCCCATACACCAGTTAACAATCAATTATAAAGTGAAAGAGTAAAAAGGTTTTAATCCCTTTAATAACAGAAATACATGGCCCCAATGAAGAAATCTAAAAATGATATGCATGCAATGCTTGTACTTTAAATGCATAAATAAATGTGAATTTTACCAGGGGAAAAAAGTTGCTTTCTGGTATAAAATGTCATCCTTTTCATCTTTATGCTTTAAAGGAAAAAAAAAAAAGGCCAGAAAAGTGCCTGCCTTCTGCCGGTCTAAAATCTTAATCCCAAATGATGATACACAGGACCCAGAAAATGGTTTCCTTGAAGGATTCAGCCTCTGAATGAAACAGGCTGTGCTCAAAGTCTGGCTATATATGTCCCACACCAATTTCAATTCAATCAGTACCACCCCAAATCTAATACCCTCATATCCAATCAAAATCTCTAATTTGATCCCACATATTTTTCAAGTCCCTTCCAATTGACACAATCCTTACCCAGTTCTAGAAACCCTCTCATTCCCATTACATCGCAGTGCACTAAATGAGGTGCTTTTTCCTGAAAATTTTTGTGATTCTTACCAAGAAAATATTAAGAAAACAATTAACTTCACAAGTGGGAAAATAGTTTAAAAATAAAAACTCAAGGAAAGGATATCCCAATGTATAGTACCCTCTCTCTCGCTCGCTCTCTCTCTATATGCATAAACAGTGTCACTTTTTAAAACTTCTGGTAGGAAAATAACTCTTTTGCTCATAAGCACAAATTACAGAAATAAAGTGACCTACCTTCTACCAACAAAATCCTGATTCCAGTTGGAGATATTCAAGGACCCAGAGAGAGAGAGACAGTGTTCTCTGGGCAGCTGGCCTCCAAATGCAGACCCATGTCCTGACGGCTCTGGCTTTCTACCTGGGCAAAGGTATAATCTGATCAGCACCAGTCAATGGTAATTGCTCTCGTTGGTCAGCCCACTTTGTCTGCGCCCCTTTGAGTTTTTAAACCAGTCTTACAGCAAACTAAGAGGTTGCAAATAAAAGGAGTGGGAAAGTCAAACCAAGCAATTATTAAACAAAAGAAACCTGGTCTAGCAGCAATTAATATCGAATGTATTTATAAGGTAAAAGAAGGGCAGCTTATAGTTATGAAAAAGAAAAACTCACGGGAAAGATTACAATGATGCACTTTACGCACCTAGACACATAGCACTGAGACACAGAACAGAAAAACTGAGAATTATAAGGTAAAACTGACATGTCTGCAATCATGGTGTGAGGTTTTTTTTTCAAACACCGTTCTTCCAGAAACTGATACATGAGGACAGAGGAAAATTAATAATGTTACAAAAGTATAAACAATAAAGTTAACAACTGTGATTATATTTCCTGCAGCAACCACATAGCAAAATGCTTTTCAACACATATAAAACATTTACAAAAATTTACCACTGTTAAGACCACATAATAAATCTCAATAAAAATTCCACAGAATCTATGTATCGAGTACCCTCTTGATCAATCTTTTATTTCAATCATGAAATAAAATTGAAAGTCAATAACGAAAAAAGGGGCCACCACCATATTTATTTAAAAATGAATATCCACATAACACCTACAACAATATCCATATAATAGCTAAAAATCCATTGATTTTTCTGTTGTCTGCAAGTAGTTAGTAAAAACTAAACCAAAATACCTCAGAATTATTTGAAAGAAAAAAAAGATAAAAATGATAGAACAATTCAAAAAACAAAAGGGAAAACAACCATATACAAAAATATAAATGATTAATAAAATAGAAGTCTGTTACTTAAAAAATAAAATAAAGAACTGGTTAATAAATTATATAGTACTCCCTGCTACAGGAAGAGAGTGCTCCCTGCGTGGGAGAAGCTGGTGCAGAGTGGCAAGTGGTGATGGGACTCGGGGAGGGGTAGTCATTTTATAGAGGTGGACCCTGCCAAACACCATTTTAACCAGGTCAACATCAAGAGTCATAAACTGGGAATTCCCTGGCAGTCCATGGTTAGCACTCCGCACTTTCACTACCTAGGGCCCAGGTTCGATCCCTGGCCAGGGAACTAAGATCCCACAAACTGTGAGGCGTGGCCAAAAAAAAAAAAAAAAAGCCATAAATTATTTGGATAGTATATGTCCTTGATATGATGTGATTAAAATGTGACAAAATTCCCTCCGTAATCTTCCTCCAAAAAAACAGAGAAACCCAAGATAATCATAAGAAAAGCATCAGATTCCAATAGAGGGGCATCCTACAATATACCTGACCAGTATTCCCCCAGACTGTCAGGTTTCTATACAAACTTTTGGTCAAAAACAAGGAAAGTCTGAGAATCTGTTACAGCCAAGAGAAATCTAAGGAGACATTAAAGCTAAATGTAATTTGATAATTTAGATGAGATCTTGGAACAGAAAAAGGAAGTTGGGTAAAAGGTGAGGAAATCTGAACCAAGGATAGCCTTTAGTAGACAATAACATTGACATTGGTTCATTAATTGTCATCAATATACCATGGGAATTAAGATGTTACTAATAGGGGGACATGGGAGTGGGGTCAGGTCAATACTCCCTGATCCACGTGCTCAATGCTCTGTAAATCTAAAACTGCCCAAAAGTTTAGGTATTACTAAGTATAATATTGTAAATAATAAATAAACAGGAGAAGGCATTAATAAACAATATTAGAATGAAAAAAATTTGAAACATACTCTGAGTTTTGGAAACAGTCTACCATACAGCACATTATAAACCAAATGATTCTATGAACCACTATGTGACATAATCTTTTAGAGCACTTTTAAAAATATTTTAAATTATGAAATATCAAGTGTTCACAGAAATCTATAAAGCATATATGTACACTTCAACAAATAACTATAGAGTGAGCAAAAGTGGAACCACTACCCAGGTCAAGAAATGCAACATTGCCAGGCACCTGGCTGCCTGACTTGTGTTCTTCTGCCCAGATTACAGCCCCTTCTGCCTCCTGGACTGACCTTATCCTAACTATTCACATAGTAATTTGGGGAAACATTATAAAATTAAAACTCTGTCCATTTTTGAAAACTTTATATAACCTTGAAGAAACACAATTGTATTTATGTCCTTTAGTGTATTTTGGTGTATTTTTTCATCACTTACGTCTTTGCATGCAGCTGGACTCTTCTGTTTCAGTGCTGTAAAGTATTCAACCGTATAATCGTGTTGGGCCGGGGCCTGTGAGAAGAGGGTCTGTCGCGCTTCTGGGGCGTGCTCCCTCCTTCCGGAGCCCGATGGACAAGCCTGGGGGAGGGAGAGGTTGTGCCCCCGGTTGTGGCCGCGAACTCTCCTGTGGGCCGTGTTCTTACCCATACCGCAGACCCCCCCGCCCACCCCCTGCCCAGTCGTGGACTTGGCGGCTCGTGGAGCGCCTCCGTGGGCCCAAAGGGGAGAGTCGATCGGTGGGGGATGACTCACCGTCGGTGAGAAAGCCTTCGCTAGCTGTCCGAGAGGGAGCCTTGGGGTACCGGACCCCAGCCGCTACCCCTCTCAAGCGTGCAGTGGTCACGGTGGCGACCGCCAGAACACGTGGGCAGAGCCCCCTCGCCTTCGCTGGAGGGCTTGCGCCGGCCCTGTGGTGGGCCCGAGCTCCGCTCTTTGCCTACCGCGGGCTGCGCCTCCCCGCTCTGAGTCGGGGGAGGGTCCCGCCAGGCCTGCGTCCGGCGCGGGGCCGCGCGTATGCGTGTGCGTGCGCATGCGGTGACCCCGATGGCGAGCCCAAGGGGGCGGGGACGCCCGGATGTCCCGGTCTCCCCAGTCCCGCAGCCGCGAGGAGCCCGTCGCGCCTGCCCTCTCCGCGAGTCGCAGCGGAGTGTAAAAAAGTGTAAAAACATAAGCATAAGAGAAAAGAGAAAAGTAAAAGCATATCACGTTATAATAAAACAGGGGACGCAGATAAAAATCTACCATTATAGAAAGAATGCCGATGTAACCAAAAGCAGGAAAAAAGTACAGAACACAAATAGACACATCCTTAACAAGCATTATCCTTAATGTGTAAATACTTGAAACATTCTAATTAAAATCTACTCATTAATTTGCATTGATAGATAAATTATTAGAAATATAGGGTTCACTCGGAATCGGAAAAAATATTTGCATATGAAGCAACTGACAAAGGATTAATCTCCAAAATTTACAAGCAGCTCATGCAGCTCAATTTTATAAAAACAAACAACCCACTCCAAAAATGGGCAGAAGACCTAAACAGACATTTCTCCAAAGAAGATATACAGATTGCCAGCAGACACATGAAAGAATGCTCAACATCGTTTATCACTAGAGAAATGCAAATCAAAGCTACACTGAGATATCATCTCACACCGGTCACAACGGCCATCATCAAAAAATCTACAAACAATAAATGCTGGAGAGGGTGTGGAGAAAAGGGAACCCTCTTGCACAGTTGGTGAGAATGGAAATTGATACAGCCACTATGGAGAACAGTAAGGAGGTTCCTTAAAAAACTACAAATAGAACTACCATACGACCCAGCAATCCCACTACTGGGCATATACCCTGAGGAAACCATAATTCAAAAAGAGTCATGTACCAAAATGTTCACTGCATCTCTTTTTACAATAGCCAGGACATGGAAGCAACCAAAGTGTCCATCAACAGGATGAATGGATAAAGCAGATGTGGCACATATATACAATGGAATATTACTCAGTCATAGAAAGGAACAAAACTGAGTTAGTTATTTGTAGTGAGGTGCATGGACCTAGAGCCTGTCATATAGAGTGAAGTAAGTCAGAAAGAGAAATACAAATACTGTATGCTAACACATATATATGGAATTTAAGAAAAAAAAATGTCATGAAGAACCTAGGGGTAAGATAGGAATAAAGACACAGACCTACTAGAGAATGGACTTGAGGATATCGGGAAGGGGAAGAGTAAGCTGTGACAAAGCGAGAGAGAGGCATGGACATATATACACTAACAAACCTAAGGTAGATAGCTAGTTGGAAGCAGCCGCATAGCACAGGGGGATCAGCTCGGTGCTTTGTGACCGCCTGGAGGGGTGGGATACGGAGGGTGGGAGGGAGGAAGACACAAGAGGGAAGATATATGGGAACATATGTATATATATAACTGATTCATTTTGTTGTAAAGCAGAAACTAACACACCATTGTAAAGCAATTATACTCTAATAAAGGTGTTAAAAACAAAACACACACACATTCGTAAACTGCATCTACTAGAACTGTTACAATTAGAAAGACAAACAGTTTCAAATGTTAGCGAAAATGTGGAGCAACTGAAACTCTCATACATTCTTGTAAGAGTGTATAATTAGAGAGTCACTTTAAATAACTTCTTTGAAAAATAATGTTATGCAGAATTATGCCCTATGGCAGAACAATTACACTCCTAGGTATTTACCCAAGAAAGATGGAAACATATGTCCACAAAAAGACCTGTACAAAATTGCTCATAGCAGCTGAATCTAGGTAGCCCATATGGGACACAGTCCAGCTGTTTGTAAATAGGAGAATGAATAAGCAATTTGTAGAACAGTCCCATAATAGAATTCTACTCAGCAAGTAAAGGGAAGAAACTATTAACACACACAATAACATGACTAATCTCTAATCGTTGTACTGAGTGAGAGCAGCAAGGCAAATGATGAGGGAAAATCATAAATTTTTCTATGACCGGGAAATCAATCTAAGACAGGAAAAGAATAGTATGCCCGCTTTGTGGTAGGCCTTTCCCAATGTGCAATGTGCATCTGTATTGTACGTTAACCAGACCTCCTCAAACAGGAGGATGTAATCAACCTTTAAGAAAAATGGTTGCTTTATTCAGACACCAACGTTGTAGTTTTAAGGTTATTTTAATTTCTTTTTCATCCCATACAGGGAGCTGTATTGACCAAAACATCTTTGATCAACTTTATGTAGAATGCTAACCTGTCAATATAACACAGAAATTCTGTCTCAGAAATGTATAAAATTGCATCTCTAACTCCTGACCAATGGAACAGTTCTCAGAGCTTCTGCAAATCTGTTCCCTGGGTTATAATCCTCAGTTTGACTCAAATAAAATTCTCTTTTCTTTCTTCTTAGCTTGACTGTTATTTGATTTTCCACCAACACACAAAAGAATAGTTACTATCTGATTCCATTTATATGAAGTTCAAAACCAAACTAATCAATGATGACAGATATCAGGAAGTGGTTGCTTCTAGGGGGATATGGTAAAAATTGACCAGAAAGGGGCACCAGAGAACTTTCTGGAGTCATAGAAATGTCCTATATCTTATTTTGAGTGATATAGATACATGCAATTTAAAAAATTTATTGAATTAACTCAAGACCTGTGCATTTTGTTACATGTAAACTCCACCTCAAAATAAAAACACATTTTCTGTCATTTCTTCAGATTAAAGAAAAATAAGAGCTATTTTTCCTTTTTTCCATAAATAAATAAATAAATAAGTAAGTAAATTCAATTCTAAATGTAAATTTTTTACTTAGCATGTTTCTGATGATAGTCAAGCCCTTATCTCCCTATTGAGTGATACTTCAATATGCCCAATTGTCTATTAGCAACTTCTTGGAATATATCCTAGGCACCACAAACTCAGTATGTCCAAAACTGAATCTACTTAATGTTAAATATTATGGTAGGAAACATAACATTTTAAAAGACATTAATAAATTATATTCAACTGTTTCAAATTTAACTTTCTTATAAAAAAACAAACTACTATGCTAGAATCTGGGGATTTACTGTGAAATCTTAGATGATAGTTATACACACTGTTTTATTCTTTTTTTTTTTTTTTTTGCGGTACACGGGCCTCTCACTGTTGTGGCCTCTCCCATTGCGGAGCACAGGCTCCGGACGCGCAGGCTCAGCGCCCATGACTCACGGGCCCAGCCGCTCCGCGGCATGTGGGATCCTCCCGAACCGGGGCACGAACCCGAGTCCCCTGCATCGGCAGGCGGACTCTCAACCACTGCGCCATCAGGGAAGCCCCCACACTGCTTTATTGAGTAAACTACATACCATTTTCTAAAACGGACATTCATACTCTTCAGAAATACAGGCCAAACATGCTATGAATATAAACTGAATATATATAGATATATGAGTTGAAAACTCTACTACAGACTAATATTACAAATTTCAAAAATGTAAGATTAGTCTAATATTAGAATATCATTTAATATAATTATCATTGTGAAAAAGAAAAATTTATACGCTCATCTCAAAAGATATCCAAAAAAAAGAAAAAAAGTGTTGATTAAATTCAACATAAATCCATGACAAAAAGTCTTAGTACACTTGGAAAGGAAGTGAATTAACGTAACCTGATACAAATATCAAAATTAAGGTGAAACATTAAAAACATTCAAGTCGGGCTTCCGTGGTGGCGCAGTGGTTGAGAGTCCGCCTGCCGATGCAGGGGACATGGGTTCGTGCCCCAGTGCGGGAAGATCCTACATGCCGCGGAGCCGCTGGGCCCGTGAGCAATGGCCGCTGATCCGGAGCCTGTGCTCTGCAACAGGAGAGGCCGCAACAGTGAGAGGCCTGCATAACACACACACACACACACACACACACACACACACACACACGCAAGCAAAGTGGCACTATTATTGCATCAAATAGATTTTCAAGTGTGTTTTGAAATTTTCATGCTCTAATTTATACTCATTCAAGAGAAAAATTAGAAAAACTGATCTTTGTAGAGAATTGTTACATGCAGTCCTGTAGATGTATCTCTATATATCAGATGAGGAAAGTGTTATATTCTTTCTTAAGAAACAATGCATGTTTGAACTTTCATGGAATCATCTGTTTACTTCACCTTGTAAAATATAATTGGAAGATAAAAATATTTTCATCCAAAGATCAAGCTGTGACATGCCAAGAACTACTGATAATTACATTTATTTTTAAATACTGAAAGTTATAGCCAAGTGAGAAACCTTTTGATTAGCAACCATTTTAAAGTGCCTTCTTTAAGGAGTAATCTGAACATACTTACACAAGCTCAAACTGAATCTTTTGTACTCCATTAACCATATATACTTATTAAGTAGGTATAATACTTAAAATCAACGATGAGAATTAGTCTGACCACAAATATCTTTAACAAATAAACTATGTGGCTAAAATTTTAGCTACCACAAATACTTTCATGAATAGATTAATTTCTCATTTAATATGTCCAGATACTGGTGCTTTTGTTTGTTTTAAATTTCTCTCTCTTGGAAATTTGTTGTTTCCCTGAAGATTCACTTCATTGGTATTTTCAAACCCCTTCAAGACAAAACAAAAAGTCCCATATGACAAAGCATCATGTATCATGATAAGACACTGATTTATTTCTAGCTCATGAACTTCTTGAACTTCATGAATTTCTGGTTCTAAATATGTAGATTTTTCTAAACTCAACATACTTCCATCCTGATGGTGATTTAAAAACAACTAATAGCCAACATGGCTATGATGATCCCAATTTCAAATGTTTGATTCTATCGTGTATCTTTAAAAAAAAAGGAGGAGGGGGATTCTGGTGATTAATTTTATAATTATATTAAAATCATTTAAATTGTATTTACAAAAATAGTATTAAAATTCTCATTCAATAAATTTTTTTTTTTTTTGCTGTACGCGGGACTCTCACCATTGTGGCCTCTCCCGTTGCGGAGCACAGGCTCCGGACGCGCAGGCTAAGCGGCCATGGCTCACGGGCCCAGCCATTCTGCGGCATATGGGATCCTTCCGGACCAGGGCACGAACCCGTGTCCCCTGCATCGGCAAGCAGCCTCTCAACCACTGCGCCACCAGGGAAGCCCTCATTCAATAAATTTTTAGGGGCTTAAAACCTTACATGGGATTTCTAATATGCATTTACAAAATAAAGTAATGAAAAGAACACAATTTTAAGAGCCAGCTGAGGAGTCTATATATTCCTTCATCAATGGATACCTGCAAAGAAAACAGAAAATAGCCAACAAGTTGCTATTTTCTTCCATATTACACAAATCCAAACTGTAACAGAACTAGATGCAGATTATGCATATTTCCTGAAGTCACAGCTAGAACTCTATTCTTACATGAGAGAAGAATTGTTATGGGAGTCTTGAACCTGCTCACACACGCACAGAGGAGATCATTATTAGACTTTATGATTGAAACTGAGTCCCCCTAAAACTGAGCTCCCCTGCCAAGTTTATGATTAACCTCTCTAGCCAAAGCTTTATTCTCTTTCTCATTCTGCCCCTGGTCCTCTCAGGATTAAGAAGTATCAGAGAAAAGGGGGGACTGAAACCAAGCAGTACCCTGCAGGCCCCTCCCAGGTACAAGAGCCCCTCAGTGTCCCCCGTTTCTTTTTTGTAGTAAAAGTGTTTAGTCTTCTAGGCCTTCCATGGGTTCCAAAGAGCAGACTCAAGCAGTTACTAATTAGGGAAGTGAGGGAATAGAGAAACAAAGCAAAAGCGGTCAAGCAAGAAAGTAATGATAGCTTAAACAGTATAACAACCTGATGCATATCTTTGGGCTGTTCTGCAGAAACTAAGAACCCCACCCAGGTGGAGGATGTGGACAACATGCTGACCACAATCACACAGACCCTAGACTAGTTGGAACCAGAAGATTGATGATTCAGATTTCCAAAACATCACCCTGTTACCTCACCACCAACCAATCAGAAGAAAGTCCATGAGCTGCAACCTTCACCCCAAATGTTGCCTTTCAAAACCCTCCCCTTTAGAAAGCTAGGAAGGAGTCGCATAGCCCAGGGAGATCAGCTGGGTGCTTTGTGACCAGCTAGAAGGGTGGGATAGGGAGGTAGGGAGACACAAGAGGGAAGAGATATGGGGATATATGTATAACTGATTCACTTCGTTATAAAGCAGATACTAACACACCATTGTAAAGCAATTATACTCCAATAAAAAATCAAATGGGAAAAATATTTTTGGATCATCTAAAGTATTTTGCCTATAAAAATAAAGGAGAGGGCTTCCCTGGTGGCGCAGTGGTTGAGAGTCCGCCTGCCAATGCAGGGGACACGGGTTCGTGCCCCGGTCCGGGAAGATCCCACATCCCGCGGAGCGGCTGGGCCCATGAGCCATGGCCACTGAGCCTGCGCGTCCAGAGCCTGTGTCCACAATAGAAGAGGCCACAACAGTGAGAGGCCCGCGTACCGCAAAAAAAAATAAATAAAAAATAAAGGAGACAAGGAATTATATATAATGCTTTAAAAAAAAAAAAAAAAAACTCTCCCCTTAAAGCCACCTGGGATTTCTGGTCTTTTGTGCATAAGCTGTCTGTTCTCCCTATTTGACGCCCTACACTAAGTGCTGGACTCCTTCACCTCAACCTGGTGTCAGTAGACTGGCTTTGCTGCACAGCAGGCTAGCAGACCCAAGTTTGGTTAGGTAACATTATGAGTGAAATTCCTGGTAAAAGTTTTGTCATTACCCACCAAGATGCAATGGTGTTCTATGATCAGGTTTAGAACCCACTCATTTGGAGCAAAGTTAATCCTGAAAATGATGAGTAGGAAAAAAGATTTGTTTCCAAGGATAAATAAATCAACTGGCCACAAAATCAGTGCATTACAGGTTTTGCCACTAACTTGTTGTGTAATCCTGGCCATGTCTTCAATTTCTCATCCATACATGGGGAGAATATTGCTACCTCACTAATTCACAAAGATTTGAGGCTCAATTAGACAACTGCTAAGAAACAGAAGTTCATTTTTTTTTGTTTTAATCAATTGAGAAGTGTGTCACACTGTCTTGATTCTATTAGAATATCCAGTTATTTTCTAATAAGAAGAATAATTTACAAACTATCCAAAATAGCCAACAACGTGTATTAACAAAACAAATAGGCTCATACATCTCTGTCTGGCTAGAAAAGTTTATATATGTTCCAAGGATCATTATGTTATCTCAGTTAATAAAGGGAGCTATTGGTATTCCTGTTTTCATACATTGCATCTGGTTTACAAATGCACAGTGCTTGGAGAAGTTAGATGATCTAAAGACAGCCAGTGAAAGACGGAACTGGTGTTCAAATGTAGATCAGTGAAAGCTAAGACACTCTTCTGAAATAATCTTGTCTTTCAGAACAGGGTGGAGAAGGAAATTCCCTCTAAAGACATGCAAAATAGTGAACAGATCTGAGAATTTAACTAGATGTTACAAAACAAAAGGGAAAACAGAGGACAACCTTGCACCCCAAGGAAGACTGAAAAGGCAGCCCTTACTTAACGCCCCGCCCCAGCCACTATTGAGAGTCAGGTGACTTAGAAGTAGTAGAGCATTTTTAGTAGTAAAGCGAAGGATTAGAAAGGGGAACAAGACAGAGGATCTGAGGCTCTAATGACCCCTAACCTAAGGGTCTAAATAGACTGAAAGCACTCTGATGGACAAATGGCAATTTGGAATTCTGGAGAGTCCAGGAGGCTTCTGGAGGTTCTGTGGTCCTTGGAGGGGTGAGTGGGGGGTTCTGTTAATCTCTTTCTTTTGTTTGTTAATGATGCAAATCCTTGAGTTCTAAACAGTTAGAGGAGCTTGGTCAAGGCCACGGAGAATTAAGCAAGAAGATGGCAGCCCAGAAAGTGAGCTAGAGGAAGGCATTCATTTTATTTCTTTGCTGGTCACTGCATCTCACAGGTTAGAAAAGGAAAAATGAAGCAGAGGCAGCACCCCTGTCTAGGAGTGAAGATTATATCTCGCCAGACTTCCACTTTTATTATACCTATTATACATAATTATAGTAAAAGAAGTGCAAGAGGCAGAAGGATTTCCACAAAATTTAAGCTTCTGGGTCTCTCACTTGAAATGGCCCTTCCAAAGACTTGAAAGGTGCCCTAGCAAATTTTATTCATAGTTTTAATTCTATCGTAATTAAATAGACATATGTGTTTGTATGACTATGTGTATGTACATCTATACATATATATATTTACTTGACTTTTTACATAAAATTATAACTTGTATTCACTAAGGAGTCCTTTAATCGTTATCAGGACTTCTAGTATGTCACTTTGAAAAAGTTAAGTATTCCAATCAATTATTCAATAAAAGTGTTTTATTTTTAGTTGCCTTGCAAATACTTTTTAAAATTTACTCATTTACCTCTTTTTCCCTACACCAGGGATAGCTATTTCAGGAAATAGGGAGCTGGTTTTTACACTAGGTCACATATATGCTCTCTAATTTCATGCTCATCAGAACAATATCACTATCCCCATTTTATAGAGGTGAAAATGATGGCTCAGGAAGGTTAAGTATTCACTCAAAGTCACTTTAATATCAGTGGGCGAAGATGGAATTTAAACTTGCGTATGTCTGACTTCGAAGTCCAAAATTTATTCTTTTGACTAAAATATACTATCTTCCTGTGAAACACGAGTCAGCAAACTATGTTTCACTGACCAAATCCAGCTCACTTCCTTTCTTTGTACAGCCCACAAGCTAAAAATGGTTATCACATTTTAAATAGGTGAAAAAAATCAAGAGGAATAATATTTTGTGACATATCATTTATATGAAATTTAAATTTCAGTGCCTACAAATAAAGTTTTATCGAAACTGTCACACTTATTCAATTACGTATTTACTATCACTTTTTTGGTGCTACAATAGCAGAGCTGAGTAGTTGGGACAGAGATCAGCTGGCATACAAAAGCTGGACCTTTACAGAAAAAGTTTGCTGACACCTGCTTTAAAACATCTATCATGATAAAGTTCAGCTGAAGGTATAATCCTCTCCAGATGAAACATGATACAAGATCTTCAGTAATAAAACCTTTTTAAAAAGTCAGTTTCTGTTTATGAAATATTGGATCAAAACTTCTAAACAGAATAGTAAACTTTTACGTATATGCTTACTACAGGAACGTCTTGATGTTCTCTGCTTTCAACTCATCCAAAAATGCTTTCTTCACATTATGCTGTGGAATGTTAGTAGCTTCACTGGAGGATTTTATAAACCATCCTGTAAAATAAAAACAAATAGAGGAATGAGATATGAGCTTATAGACAGGGCCTATCTTTCCTTATTATTGTATTTATCATATAAAAAACATAAATCATCAATGACCTCCGGCATTAACTGAGATTTTCTGAAGTTTCATTGCTCTTGCCTACTTCCATTGGAAGAAAAATCATGCAGACACACTTAATTACAAATCAGTTGCAACATATTTTTTAATCTAATTTCAATAAGTATTGCTGTTATTCTAAGAAATGTTTTATAAAATTAGCGCTAAAATTGAAGATGGTTCAACTGATGGGAAAAATGAAGGCAAAGAGGAGATCCACCTTCTTTCTCCTTAAAGCTTTTATCCCCAGTGACGACACCTCTGCTGACCCAGAATAAGCATTTAGTAAATGTTTGTAATGAATTAATTATGACTATATTTCAAGTACATAAATTATCTCAAAGAGTTGAAGGCAATTCAGACTTGTAATTTGTTCTGGTTCTGAAACTAATGCAAAATATACTTAAATATTTTGTGCTTGCAGTTGAAGTAGGCTTCAAAAGTTCAGCTTCAGAGAGCTACAGTGAAACTCCAATTCACCCAACATCTCTGCAAGACACACAGTGAATACAGAGACTAGAGGCAATGGGTAGCCAGATCGCGTAGAGCCATTAGCCCTGGTAGTTGGCTTCGTGACAGTTTATTTAGATAAATGATATGATCTGTGCATAAAATGGTTACCTAAATCACCCAGCTAGCTTTCATGGAGCTTTCCAGTTATTAATCACATACACGTTACACACATGCATATATACACGCATATTGAAATAAATGGTTGGCAGCAAATGGAAATACAGTTCCACCAGTATGTAAAATAAAGGGACTTGGATTAGACTGTAGGATAAGGGCACTCGGAGGATGAAATGCTTGAATCGAGATCTAAAAAATGAGCTGGATAAAGAGGACGGAGGCCTGTGGGAGGGAGGGAGCAGAGAATCCTAGGAAAAAAATTAACAAACATTAATAAAGAACACACAGCCATTGAGCAGTGAATATAGGGATGGGGCTGAGGGCAATACTGGGACGAATAAAATGCTTTTAAAAGATGCAGAAGATCTTAATCCTCATGCTACCCTTGCCCACATTGTACAGCTGAGAAAATTGAAACTCGAGTTGAAGTGTGCTCTTAACGAGCACACTTATCTAAGCCCCACAATAACCCTAATATCCACATGCTAGTTATGAGCAGAGTGTGGCTCAAAGGTTACACAACAAGCAAGAAGAGGCTGAATTTGAGCCAGCATGGTTGGTCTATGCCCTGGTCTTCTAAATCCCAGAAAGGGGACCCAGAATTCAGAGTAGGGCCGAACTATCAGGCTATACCTTAACGCTAGTCCTGTGCATTAATGTCCAGTTAGAAGCATCTCCTAACCAGGAAAGAATTTTTAAAAAGTGCCAATACCCCAGTACTGTGCCAGGAGCTTTCGATGCTATTTCGTTTTCGATTCCCACTAACTTACAGATAGTATTCTTACAAAGGTTGACAAACTGTGGCTCAGAGAGACTCGGTAACTCGCTCAAGGACACAGAGAAGTTGCAGAGTTAAAATTAGAATTTAAAAGAGTCTCAGCGAATCTGTGCTGCCCCCTGGTAATCATGGAGAGTTGGGTTAAGTCTGCAAATCAGTACACAGGGGAAAACGCTCAAGAACTGCTATTAAGGATCTGTTCAGAGCACTGACAATGTCAGCCGGTTAGCTCCTAAATGTTCCTCTTTATTTACTCGCAAGGACGAAAGAATGAGAGAATAGGGCTCCCACGCAGCAGTGCCCTGAGTTCTACCTACTGTATACACGAAGCAGGTCCAGGCACAGGCACTAGATAAAGACCCCAAACAGGTAAGAGTCGTTTCTTGCAAAGCTCCTGGGACGACCTAGCAAATGCCCCCAGAGATCCGGCGCTCCTACTAAAACGTACCGATTGCTCGCAGGGCCCCAGCAGTTGGAACTTTCTTAAGTTCAGTTTGAGTCTCTCCGTTCTACTCCTTACCCTGGGTGACTGTCTTAACAGTAGCCCGTCCAAAACCCAGCTATGCACCGCCCCCAGCAACTTCCACCTAACTCGCGGGTGCTCGTCCCCACTTTCCCCCACCCCCCGGGAGACCGGGAGACCAACAGCTGGCCCGGGAATCCCGCGAACCGCCAAACAGCCGGGTAGGCTCGGGGTTGTGCGTGGCGAGGGCCCCCGTACCGAAGAGGAAGCCGAGGACGAAGAGGCAGGCGGCCAGCACCAGGGCCCCAGCGCACAGCCAGCGCGGGCGGCGCCAGGCCACAAAGGTCGAGTCGGTTTCGCGCAGGGGATTCCACATCTCAGCGTGTGGCCGTCGGGGCCTCCGGGGACCGGTGTCTCTGCGGTGGCCACCCTGCTGCCTCGCGGGCGGCGGGGCAAAGGCTTCCTCCTTCGAGGGCCGCTTTTAGCAGTTCTGCAGCCTAGAGTCCACTCCCAGCCCAGTCCACTCGCACTCCCAGGGCACTCCAGGTTTCTCCGCCCCTGAAAGTATTTCTAGTTTACTCTCAACCAATCCCGGAGAGCAAGAGGCAGCATCAGTCCCCAGAAGAAGAAAACCCGGCCCCTTCGGAGGGGTGCTTAAAAAAAAGTTTAGCTTGAAAATTTCTAGCCCTTATTTTAAAATAAAGGAAAAGAAGGAAGAAAGGGAAGGAGGAAGCAAAGGACAAACTCTTCTCCTTTCTCCACTTCCAGACCACAATCCGATTCACAAAAAGAACACTAAGTACCCCGTAATTCAATAGAATGATCCTCTTTTGTCTGTCTAGGAAAATGCATGTTCCAGGCAAGTTGGTAGACTAAACTATTCCTCAAGAACTTTCTTCAGATCCGAAATCCTATTAAATACTATTATAGCCCTAAAAGGAGTAAAATCAAGTAGAAAACGGTGGTGTCCAGTTCTGGCACTGCTTTGGATATTCAGGGAGTGAATTTTGGTGTCAATGCCAGTTACCACTGTGCTCTTTTTCCTAATGAAGATCATTGATACTTATCAATTATTAGGGAATTATTCCTCCCTTTACATAGCACAACCATTTTTAAAGAAATATTATTGGAATTTGCTGAAGGCAGAGAGTACATCTCTTTATATATCAGAGCTGCCCTTGGCACTCTCTTACACTGTGGGTATGAAATCAGTCTTTGTTGAGTTAACCTGAAGAGTCAATCACACATAAATCTACCCCTGTTATAAATTCTTAAAAAATTATAACAATGATATCTAAAGGAGGACAATAACGACATGCTTTATCAACGATGTTCTTATAATCTGTAAGGGAGACTGCATGCATGGCCTCTAGCTAGGAGTGCTTTACGGAAGCATTGTATTTAAAAGAATCGTGAAGTACCAGCAGAGTTTGAACCAGGGGAGATGAGAAGAAACTTTGGGTCTGGGAGCCAGAGCGATAGTCAAGGAATGGCAGATAGTTTGCTTTGGGAAAGGGAGCGAACAGGGAGAGAGCGAGGAGACACGGGGCTACATCATAGAGAATGTTGGGTATTTTGATAAAGAATTTCTGAGCTGAGTGAAGAGATGTGGGAAAATTAAAATGTTAACAGTGAACCAAGACAACTACTAGATGACTTCGGACAGGAAAGGAAGGAGTTTCTTCAGCCCTTTCTAACAATAGCTTATATTTATTAAATGTCTCCTGATGTTCCTATTGTTAAATCTAACCAGGAATGGTGGAAGAATAATACTTCCTGAGCACTTTCTAAATGAGCCACTTTATATACATCAACTCGTTTAATCATCGGTACCCTTCGTGGTTGATACTATCACCCTTCCCGTTTTACATGTAGGAAAACTGAAATTTAATGAGATGAGATAAATCACTCAAAGTCACAAAGCTAAGACAAAATCCAAAGTGTGCCTTACTCTAAACCACTGTACTGCCTCCCTTGAGCATGGGCTGCATTTGCTAAGCTCTTTGCTTGTATTGGGAGGAACACTGGGCTTGGAGTCGGAAGACTTGGACTTAAGCTTTGGATCTGGTCCTGTCTAAGCCTTGTACCCTGGAGAGTCACATATTCGGTTTACTTGAATGTATCTTCTCATTTGTAAAATATAGGATCATCTAATAACATTATTAAGTACCATCTGTTAATAAAGATGTTCTGAAGGTCAGATGCGAGTATAATTGAGGGAAATTATATTTATTAAATATAAGAAGGGTTTTGAACAATGCTACAACTACTTAACAATTTAATTAATACCCTTATGGTGAGCTGGGCTACATTTGAAGAAATCAGAGAACAAATGAACATCTGTCAAATCTTATTGAAAGGATTCGTTCTCTCCTCATGAAGCTTACAGTTTAGTGGGGAAAACATAGCTTTAAGAGTAATTAATGACTGATTAATATTATGAGCACATTCCACATGGCAGGCCCTTGCTTATATGCTTTACAGAATTATTTCATTAATTATCAGGATTTAGCCCAAAAGAATTTGAAATCTCTAACAGGTGGTTTTGCATGCCACACTAGATTTTTCTTTTCTTTTCTTTTCTTTTTTAAGCTGCTCTCTTTCTTTTTTTTTTATTTATTATTTTTGGCTGCATTGGGTCTTCGTTGTTGCACGAGGGCTCTCTCTAGTTGCGGCGAGGAGGGACTACTCTTCCTTGCGGTGCACAGGATTCTCACTGAGGCAAGCCACACTAGATTTTTCTGTTGCTACTATTTCTCTTTTACAGCTGAAGAAACTAAGCTTTAATGAAGTTGATTAACACCCACCTTCCCCCCCAAAAAACTTGACACATGTTTGCTTTGATAAGCATTAGATCACACTGTACTTCCTTCTTCGACTATTGAGGAAAGATTGTAGATGATTCTTCATATAAGGACTTGTAGAAGAAGAATGCCAAACCCGTAAGATACGTTATTTTTCTTGATTGAAACCTTTATCATACTATATTGTAACTGTGTTTACTTGTCCATCTTCCTGGATGTTGTGAATGTTTTTTTGAGGTCAAGGACTTTATTTGATACATATTTATACCCATAATTCCTGGCACAAGATAGCTAGGAATGGCTATTTGTTTCAATTAACGAACAGGTGAATGATTGAACAGAAGAACAACTTTAATGTTAGAAAGGAAAACTATTTGCTTGATAATTCACTATGTATTATGTCACCTAATGACAAATGAAAAATCTGACATCCCTACACCTTGCCTGGGTTGCTATTTGAGATTTCAAGAGCATTGATTTCATACAATACTCTCCCCAACCCTGCACCATTTACTTCCTTCACACATTCATTATGACTCATAAACTCCCAAGGAAAAATGAATACAACATCTGTTTAATAATGCTTTATTTTTGAAAGTGTCCAAAATTGCAAATGAACTCGTCTACGTGGACATCTTATTTCCACTTTCATATGCATAACTTCTTATATGGACGTATTATTTCCACTTTCATATGCATAATTTTTTCTCTCTTTAAAGATCCTGCTTAAAAATACCTATGTGGTGAAGTCTTCTTGATATTCAGAGACATTTGCTACTAATACACTGATCGCTACTTTTCCTTAATTTTGTGTCAGCCTTTTGTTACACATGTTACTCTCTTATTCCCTTTCAGATTTTAAGCTTCCTGGTGCCAGGAACCATATCATGTTCCTGTCTATTTTCCAGAGTTATCACAATGCCTCGCATATAGAAACATCCTTTTGAATGAATGGATGACATGCTAAGTAAAGAAGCGATTATGAGGTATAAGAGATCACTACTGTTACTGAAGAACTTTACTCAAAGGGGGAAGGCAGGACCTAAACGGAAAGATAAATAACAATACCAGAAAGCAGAGATTATGAGCCAAAAAGAACAGCAATAGCTTGTGCTCAGGAAAGCGTTCTGGGCTCCTTGTTTGTACCTAATGACTCATATTAACCTCATTAGCTTTTGTTTGAAGAACACCTTGAAATATTTCATAGTGCCATACGCCCATCCATACACAAAAAATGTGTGGCTTTACTTTGTAGGTAGGTAGATAAGGTAAAATGTGACCTGATCATCCTCTTCCTCTCCCAGTGCAGGAAATAAGAGATTCAGAATAGAAATATTAAACGAAGGAAACGTAATACACTTGTATCTGCTACTAGTTATCAGCTCTTACAGAATCTCTAGACTGAAAGCTCCAAAGAGGAAGGGCTGTGCCTGACAGAGCACTTGGCACATAATACGTATACGATAAATACCTTTAAATGATTGAACAGTACAGCAACTATTAGATGATGAATAGTTATTACCTAGTTACAAAACTCTTTTAAACAATAGAACAGTATAGTACAAAATGAAACTATTTAACTTTAATTCAGTAAAGAGAGAAAGCATTTTTGTCCTTTACTAATATATACTCATTTAGATATTTTATTCAGTCTGAAAGGCATTTGTTAAAATTATCAACATGGGCCAAGTACTGGGCTGCATCACAGAAACACCAAATAATAAGATCTTTTTTTGCTTAAGCTGTGATTTCTGACTCTCTGAACTGTAAGGTTTGGTAAAAGTAGATGTTCAATAAATAGTAGCTATTATGATTCCCTACCTATGACTGGCTAGAATTGAATATATATAAATCAGTACAAAATAGTTGTGCTGGCTAACCAGCCTTGGAGAGAATGTGTATAATCCAACCTTGTTAGGCTGAAATGATTTAAAACAGTCTTGACCAAGAAATCTTGGAATTTTGCTGTCAACTCAAGTGGGAGGGAGCTTGAGAGCTCAAACAGAACAATGTTGTCACATTAATTTTCCAAGGTCTCTACTCTGTTTTTGATTTCCCAACTCAGAAACCTTAAGTGGAATCCAGTGCACTATATAGTGATTCTAAATTCCTTAACAAAGCAGTGCAGGCTATCTAGATTTTGGATTCTTTTTGGCAACATCCTCCATTAACCTCCCTGTCGTGTACTCTAATGTAATTTCCTTAGTCTTGCTAACCTTCAGTTTACTCATCTATAAAATAGTAATAATACAAGTTCCTGTTGCACGCGGTGGTTAAAAAAGGTTAGCAGAAAAGCCTGGCACTTAGATCACTGTAAGTGAATAAGAGATGCTGTTGTTACGTATTTCAAAAAAATCATGTAAAATCATTATCTTATTTGATCAGATTATTTTAAGTAAACATCATAGATGTACTTAGAAATCTCCTGTGTTTGAAACCAATACACTATCATTATGCTAACCTACACTTAAGAAAAAACTATTCTTATGAGAACAGTAAAGAAATATATTCCAAAGAGTAAAATGAGATACTCTATGCATAATACTAATATTTCTTTCATAAATTGAAAGTGATGAGATCAGTCAATATGGCAATAAGGACAAGATAAATCTGTCTTTATACAGACATGAACTAAATCAAACAGTATTACACTCATCTCTGGAATATGTTTGAAAGAAAACAATTAAAATTTTTTTAGCTCCTTTATCCCCAGGCTCTAATACATATTTACTTTTTAAAAATACTTTAATGTTCTAAAAAGAAAAATACTTTAAAGCTCCATGACAAAGGAAACCATAAACAAAACAAAAAGGCAACACACAGAAGGGGAGAAAATATTTGCAAATGAAGAGACCGACAAGGGATTAATCTCCAAAATATACAAACAGCTCATGCAGCTCAATATCAAAAAAACAAACAACCTAATTAAACATGGGCAGAAGATCTAAATAGACATTTCTCCAAAGAAGACATACAGATGGCCAAGAGGCATATGAAAAGATGCTCTAACATCTTTACTAACTATTAGAGAAACACTAACTAGAGAAATGCAAATCGAAACTACAATGAGGTATCACCTCACACTGGTCAGAATGGCCGCCATCAAAAAATCTACAAACGATAAGTGCTGGAGAGGGTGTGGAGAAAAGGGACCCTCCTACACTTTTGGTGGGAATGTAAATTGGTACAGCCACTATGGAGAACAGTATGGAGGTTCCTTAAAAACCTAAAAATAGAACTACCATATGATCCAGCAATCCCACTCCTGGGCATATATCCAGAGAAAACCATAATTTGAAAAGAAACATGTACCCCAATGGTCATTGCAACACTATTTACAATAGCTGGGACATGGAAGCAATCTAGATGTCCAACAGAGGAATGGATAAAGAAGGTGTGGTACATATATACAGTGGGATATTACTTAGCCACAAAAAAGAATAAAATAATGCCATTTGCAGCAACATGGATGGACCTAGAGATTGTCATACTGAGTGAAGTATGTTAGACAGACAAAGACGAATATCATATGATATCGTTTATATGTGGAATCTATAAAAATGGTACAAATGAACTTATTTACAAAACAGAAATACAGTCACAGATGTTGAAAACAAACTTATGACTACCAAGGGGGAAAGGGGGGGATAAATTGGGAGATTGGGATTGACATATACACACTGCTATATATAAAATAGATAACTAATAAGAACCTACTGTATTTCACAGTGGACTCTACTCAATTCTCTGTAATGACCTATATGGGAAAAGAATCTAAAAAAGAGTGGATATATGTATATGTATAACTGATTCACCTTGCTTTAGAGCAAAAGCTAACACAACATTGTAAATCAACTATACTCCAATTAAAAAAAACCTTTAATAAACATTCTTGAACACAAAAACAAAAACAGAAACAGAACTCCATGACTTCTACTTAATCTGTAAACACAGAACGCTTGCACTCTATATTACACATTAAATAATGTAGCTTGGAAAGACAAGAACTCTCTTCTCCAAGTAATTTTCTATCTTTTTAAAATTTTCAATCTTTTAAAGTTGGAGGGTGATTATATGAACATATACATTTGTAAAACTCTTTTCACTACACATTGAAATTCTGTGCATTTTATTGTATATAAATTATAAATCACAAAAATTGATTTAAATAAAAAGATAGGTGTATAGGTAAATAAGATTATTTCTTAATGATTCCTCTAAATTCCACTCTTTTAAACTAATTAATTCTCATTCTCCTAAACTAGGGGAATCTTTGCAGACAAGTTTCTTTCCTTTGAAGTTTTGAGAAATAGAATATTTAGCTTTTCAATCAAATGATAGAATGGGTTTGTAAAAGGACACATTTTAAGAAAAAATATAGAGGGTTTCAGTTAAATTTTAACACTAAAATGAAGCGTGTTTATCTTTTTAAGAAATGTATATAGAAGTATAGGAAATAAGAAGCTCAAAGTAATCTTTTACACCCTTCTTTCCTTTCCTACACCATATCACCCTCCAGAGGTAAGTACTGTAAACATCTTAGTATTAATCCTTCCAGACATTTTTCGATGCATATACACAATACCTTTAAAAATACAAAATGATATCATGCTATGCATTTATTTGTTTTTTTATTTTAAGAAAGTTTTCAATTGATGTGTACATACTTACAGAAAAGTACACAAATCATAATCGTACAGCTTCATGAATTTTTACAAACAATGGTAATTCAGCATCAGGATCAAGAAACAGAGCTTTACCAGGAACTCCAGATGCCCTCCTCAATCCCCTTTACATCACTACTCCTCACATTGGCTAATATCCACTATTCTATCCTGAATTCTAACACCAACGTTTAGTTTTGCAGTTTCTATAAACAGAATTATATAGTATATTTACTTTTGTGTTCGGCATCTTTCACTCAGAATTACATTTGTGAGATACTTTCAGTGGTGTACTAGTAAATCAGCTCTGGCAAGGGAGGGGAAAGCTCTGATTTGTGGCATCTCTTAATTTACATGATGCAAATACTCCCACAGTGGTAGAGTTAAAGCTAACACGTGATGTATGTGAGTTGGAAGGAGATGCCCGTAATTGCCTTTTTTGGGGTTGCATTGGGTCTTTGTTGCTGCGCATGGGCTTTTCTCTAGTTGCAGCGAGCGGGGGTTACTCTTCGTTGCGCTGCGTGGGCTTCTCATTGCAATAGCTTCTCTTGTTGCAGAGCACAGGCTCTAGGCACATGGGTTTCAGTATTTTCAGGGCATGGTCTCAGTAGTTGTGGCTCGCAGGCCCTAGAGCACGCAGGCTTCAGTGGTTGTGGTGCACGGGCTTAGTTGCTCTGCGGCATGTGGGATCTTCCTGGAACAGGGATCGAACCCGTGTCCCCTGCATTGGCAGGTGGACTCTTCACTGCTGCGCCACCAGAGAAGACCCCCATAATTGCCTCTTGTAAGCTGGTAGGAGCAGGCTCCAGCATACTACTGGGCCATATTTTTTCCATGTACCAATCATTCACTCATTCTCTGGGCTATGAACTAACCAACTGTACAAATATGCCACCATCTATTTATCCATTTTCCTCTTGATAGACATCTAGATCATCTCCAGTTCTTAGCTGTTAGAAACTGTGCTTCTACGAACATTTGGTGATTATATGTATTTATTTCTGTGGGTATATATCTAGAAGTCACTCTTACCAGCAGTGCATGTGAAATTCTAATTCCGCCATATGCTTGCCAACTAAATTGTATTTCCCTGACAGCTAATAAAATAGAACAGCTTCTCCTAAGTTTGTTGCCCCACTTGTATTCTTTGAAGTGACTGTTCAAGTGTTTTGTCCAATTTTCTGTTGGGTATTCTGACTTTTTCTTTTCGTGTTTTTGGAGGAATTTTTTTGTACTTATGCCTATAATTTTACAATATGTTTATTTTACTCAATAATGCAGACTTTCATGTTAGTACATAAAGTTTTTCCTTTATTGTTTTTAGTAGCCTTATAATATTTTAAAGAATAGATGTGAAAAATAGATTTTTTCATTCTTAAGCATACTAAAAATTTCTATGTGTATCTGATTCATATGAGAGTTTAATATATTGGATCAAAGCTGAAATCTGTCCTGGAAAGTAGCACCAGGAATTTTGTTATGAATAAATATTTAAAAGGAAGAGTGGCCCTTAAAGAACTTGAAAGATGAAAAGGTATTCTCCAGTCTGATGCAGTAGAAAGGGCCATTTTATTCCACACACAGCAGAATAATCACAGAACGCTGGTGATTCTAGTTTGGTAAGAAGCAAGGTGAGTGTGATTAGGATAGGATAAAGTAAAAATTGTTGAGATTTGTTTGGAATATAAAAGGAAGAGCTCAGCCAGAAGCTCATTAGGAATAACTATTGGCAAAGGTCACAGTTTTGAAGGTCTGTAGTGGGAATTCTGAGAAAAAATACATTATTAAGACCTAGACTAAAGAGAATTAAAGTAGCAAGTGTTTAAAGAAATATCTTCCTCAGAGTTGTTGAGAAAATATGGAGAATGGTAAACTAAAGATTCAATTAAATGAAATTTTATTGGGAGAGCGGAGGAGTGTTGATTGGTGGGATGTTTCTTTGTTTAAGCTAGAAACTAAAAACTCTGTTTTTTGGGATTTTGGTTTTGTTTGTTTTCTAAATAATTGGAAGTCTTTTACACTATTGTTGGGAGTGCAAAATGGTGCAGCCACAATGGAAAACAGCATGAAGGATCCTCAAAAATTTAAAAAGAACTACCTTGTGATCCAGCCGTCCCACTTCTGGGTATTTATCCAGAAGGATTGAAAGCAGGACTCGAAGAGATATTAGTACTTCCGTATTCATTGCAGCCATATTCACATAAGATAAGATGTAGAAGCAACCTAAATGTCCATCAACCAATGAAAGGAGTTTTTTAAATAAAGTAGGTATACGTAACATAGAATACTATTCAGCCTTAAAAAAAAGGGAATCCTGCAATATGTGACAACATTGATGAAACTTGAGGACATTATGCTAAGTGAAATAGGCAGTCACAGCAGGGAAATACTGCATGCTTCAACCTATATGAAGTATCTAAAGTAGTCGAACTTGTAGAAGCATAGAATAGCATGGCGGTTGCTAGGGAGGTGCTAATGAAGGGCTATAAAATTTTCGTTACGCAAGATGAATAAGTTCTAGATATATGCTGCATAACATTGTGTCTACAGATAATATTGTGCAGAATAGATAGCACTATTGTTTGGAACACTTAAAAATCTGTTAAAAGGTCAGATATATTAAATATTCTTACCACCATTAAAAAAAAGAACAAAAAAACTAGATGAAAATTCTAAAACTAAAGGATGCTAAAAGGCCCCAAATATAACCAAAACAATACATTAACAAAAATTTAGTTTTTGAAATGTGGTATCTTACATTCATTGAGAGTGTTCACTTTGAAAATATTAACCAAAAATATTATTGAAAAGACACAAACATTCACACATACAAATATGTCAAAGTACATATTTTCAAAGTCATGGGTTTGAAATCAGACATATTTGATTTTAAATCTACCTCAGGTGCTCACATACACAATTATAGGTAAATTGTTCAGTTTTACCCCTTTTATAGTCTCTACCAACTCCACAGAAAAGGCTCTTCGCAAAGTTACCAAGACAGTGGTCAATTCTCTTTGCTCCTCATTTTCTCTCTCTCTCTATTTCTCTCCCTCTCCCTGTCTCTGTCTGTCTGTCTGTCTCTCTCTGTCTCCCTCTCTCCCTCTCTCTCTTTTATTAGTGAGATGGACTCCACCTTGGCACTGTATAGTCATGAGTTATCTACACCCATATGGAGATCTGTTTCTACCAAATGGGAAAAACCTGACCAAAGTGTAGGTTTCCATTAAGATCAGAGTTCTTTAGACCTATGTAGGAAGAATTTTAAATAACATAAGAACCAAAAGAAAATTAAACCCTGTGATGTAACCACCTGAGTGAGGTTGCAGAGTCTTGTGAGAAGAAAAATTAAGTCAAATCTAAACCCAAGCATGTAATCTCTGTTGGTTATTAGACCTACAAGACTATTAAGTGAATTGATATAGTGACTACAAATAGGGCATCAAAGGCATAGCATCTCTGGTCAGTATCTCAGGTAAATATGCCAAACATGTAAGAGAGTATCCTTGAAGACTCCTTGCCGTGGCACCAATACTTCCTTTGTGAGAAAGCATATTTTTACCTCTAGAATATTTAGATTTAAACATAGAAATGTTTAGGTAATCAAATTCATTATTCATTTTTCCATTAATTATTATTTCAAAACTGTGCTGTGTGATATTTAAGAGAATTTGGCCTATTCGATAAGACTTGATTCTAATATAAGTTATATAATTGAGTAATTCAGTTAATCTTTTGGGTTTTAAATTGAAATTACTTACTATATTTATATGCAGTTTTACTGAAATATGTAAAAGAAGTTAATATTCCCCATAATTATAAATTAAATTTTTTTAGACTTATAAGAATTAATTTTAAGTACTTGATAAGGTTTGTCAGGTGACTGAATTGCTTAAAAATTAACAGAATACATTAAATGTATAAATGCTGTTTAAAATGTTTGACAGTATTTAACTGTGTAAAGTAAGACTAAAATTATGAAAGGTTCCAGGGTTATTGTTAAAATTTACTTGATTTATTAATTAAATAAGATATATATACTGAAACTAAAGTTAAGAAAGAACAAGTTCTTTTTTAAATTTCAAACTTCAATCAACCAAATATAGATTATAAAAATTAAAATAAAATTCTGAATAGTTTTTTTTTCTGTATAAACCTACCCTTAAGGATATTCAAAACAATATTTTAAATGTTACAATACAGATCCTCAAAGAGTTTAGTAAAGTGAAATGCTAGTTCCCCAATTAACACTTTCTCTTCCAGACCAGATGACATCACTTCTCTCAAACTGGCATTCCTTCTCAGTCTCCTTTGCCAGCTCCTCCTTTACCAGCCCTTTAAATGTTGGACAGTCTCAAGGCTCTGCCTTTGGCCCTGTGCTCTCTTCTTTCTATAGCATCTCTTGAGGTGATTTCAAACTCTACGTATGATCCATGCTCTGGTAGAAACTGCTCACCAAACACATTTCCTGTTTCCTAGGCATACAGCTAGGCCAGAAGTTCTCAGTCTCCCTTGAAGTTAGGTAGGTCCACATTACTGTGTAAGGGTTAATAAAATATAGGAGGAAGTGATATATACCACTGCCAAGCCTAGCCTTTCAATACTTCCTACATAATCCTCTCTCTTCGCTTCAATCATTTGGCTGAATACACAAGACCTAGGAGAGATATCAGAGGCTCTAGGGGGTGGTATTGCCTCAAGATGGAAAGAGCAACCATTTCTGAATCATTACTTGGAGGAGTAACCAGCAATCAAGAATGCTCACTGGATTTTATACATGTGAAAAATAAACTATTTTTTTTAATCCTATAGATTTGTCACAGAAGTCAGTGTCACTAATATCACTGATCTTGATAGAATCCTCCATTTTTTCACGTTTTTTGCCAGCCAAAACTTCACTCCTGGGATCCAGAATTAAACATCCAATTGCTTAATTGAAATCTCCACCTGAGAGTCTATCAGGCCCACCAGTATTAGTCAGGGTTCTACAGAGAAACAGAACTGATAGGCTATATAGAGATATACAAAAGAGAAGATTTATTATAGGAACTGACTCACATGGTTATGGAGGCCAAGAAGTCCCACAGTCTGCTGCCTGAAAGCTGGAGAGCTAGGAGAGCTGATGGTATAATTCAGTCCTCAACCGAAGGCCCGAGAAGGGGCGTGGTAGGGGTGTGTCTCTCGTATAAGTCTTCAAGTCTGAAGGCCCAAGAACCACTTCCTCTAATGTCTGAGTGCAGGAAAAGATGAACGACCCAGCTGAAGAAGAGAGAGAGGAATCTCATCTTTCCTTCACCTGTTTGTCCTGTTAGGACCCCAATCACGTTGGTAAGGGCGAATCTTCTTACTCAGTTTACTGAATCAGATGCTAATCTCTTCCAGAGACACCCTCACAGATACACCCAGAAATAATGTTCTACCAGCTCTCTGGGCATCCTTTAATCCAGTCAAGTTGATACATAAAAGTCACTTCACTACCACCCCCAACACATTTACTGTCCGTTCTCCAGCCAAACCCCCACCGCCACCCAGACTCCCCTATCTGCCCTATCTGAATAAATGACACCATTCTCCATTGTTGTTCAGGATAAAAGCCTAAGGCATTCTTTATCCATTTACCAAGGAAATATTTATTGAGTCTCCTATGCATCAGGAACTATGCCAGGTGCAGCAGATACAATAGTAAACAAGGTAAACCTGGTTGCTGTTCTCTCTTTTAGTCATATCCAACCACCACTAGGGTCCTCCTAAAAAATAAATGCGATCATATCTGACTCTTGCTTGAAAATCTTTGCCTTTACTCTTTTTTACCCTTCAAAATAAAGTTGAATTGTTTTCATCAGGATATGCACATTTTCCCAGGACCTTATACTAATCTATTCTTGTAGTGGACATCTACCTTGAAACCCTCATGCCTCTGGGTACAGTTAGTTGAATGAAGAAAAGATACCTTATTCCATTTAGCAGACAGTATATTCTTTGCTGAGGTATTGAATTGTAGTTTGAAGTGGCTGGAAGTGTTACATATGTGACCGGTCAGCTTCTGCCTACCACATGGATACATTCACAGAGACCTGGGATTAACTAGAAAGTATAATAAAGCACATGTCCAGAGAGGAGCAGAGATAGTATTAGAAATGGAGTACTCCCTTAATTCCTGACCTTGGTCTTGATTCCAGGGTTTCTTGACACCCAGTGTCATTCCTACCCTTGGGTTCTATGAGATACTCTTGTGTCCTTGTGATAAACCCCTACCCCTTTGTCCATTCTCCCTTTTCCTTAAACTAATTTTTGTTTATTTTACTTGCAACACTGAATCCTGAATATTTAAGCTCTTCAACCTCATCTCTCCTTCAGCTCTACTCTCCCATTCTCTAATCCCTTCATCTATCATAAAAACTTGTTACATAAAATTTCAAATGGTTTCTGAAACATTCTTGGCTGTTTTGTGGCATTAGGCTTTTATAAAATCTGTCTCGTGCCTCAAATGCCCATTACCACTTAGCTTTCTGGAAATGTTCTAGTTGTATATTGAGGTTTTTCTCAAATATCACCTCCGCAGTTCACTTTTTCTGGATTTTGCCAAGAAGATGTTTTCATCTTCTGTGTTTCCATAGTACTCCATCTACACATCTGTTACAGCATAAAGGACATGAAATTACTATTGAGAGATTTAGTGTAGGAATCGTCTTTAATTCTGAAAAGCATTTGGATTAGTTTCTATATTTCTGAGAGTATACGTGATGTATAGAGATGCTTTGTCTTTAAGCCAACTAAATAGAATACTTTAAAAATTAACTTTGTCAATACTTTTGGAAGTAGAAAACTATCACACACTGATACATACATAGACGTACATAAACATACAGAGAGGCAAAAACAGAGAACTTATGGTTCTAAAATTTTACCAAGAAGCAGATAGGGTAGGGGTCCCTGGAGAAAGAGAACCAGACATGGGTTTCTTGACATAAGAAAAGCTATTTTTTGGCCTAAGCTATGCTGTGATCTAAGCTTGGCCACAACGCTTGTTCTTGAACAGGTCTCGGTAATTAATGATCTTAAAAGAACAAAATAATTCAGGAACAGATGACTGTTATCAGGCAACAGAAGTAACAATAACAAAGATAATAAATCAGTTGTAAAGACTCCCAGTTCCACAATGGTAAAGATTAACCTGAAGAACATTTTCGAGCTGTTTCACAGAATTCAGACGCCCTTGAACACTCAACCACCAGATCAGGCGGAACCTAAGGAATGATGATGTTGACCTTTTCTGAACTCAATCAACTAGAGCTTGGACTCTGTCGAACTTTGCCCTAATTCTATACTGAATTCTCCTCTGCTCAAACCCCCTCATGAGAATGTATGTACACTTAGCTTAAAACTTCCCCAATGTTGCTCTGCAGGGAGACACTGCTGTGGGAAAGATCCCCGGTCCACTCCTTACTTTCTGCAAGTAATACAACCTTCCTTCTCCTGATCTTTGACTTGGTTGTGCAATTTGGCTGACACCCACCAGGGGGCGAAGCCAGCTTTTTGGTAATAGTATAATAATACAAACCCACAAGTTTAGAAAAGAGTGGTTGGATCCAAATTGTGTTTCTGGCAGATGCATAAGTTAAGTTTACCAGCTCAGATGGCACAAACTTTTTATTAATATTTGTGGAGAGTGTTAAGATTTTCCATTTTTTCATTTGCTTAGTTTCCAAATGGCCTTTCTCCTTTTTTTCCTTCCTTTTCTTTTCTTTTCTTTTCTTTTTTCTTTTTCCTATGATAAGAATTACCTCTCTGAAGTTTCTGTTTCAAAGAGATGGCCCTCAGTTCCTAGAGAAGAACAGGTAGAACATTTACGTCTCGAAGATACAGGAAATGAATGCAAGTTTCTTCAAGAAGGACTTTTGATCCTAAATCCAGAATTTTACAATACTTACAGGTCTTTTGACATGAATAGGGGATGTTTGGCGATTGGTAAAAAGATAGGTGAGCTTTTAATTGTTTCTAGAGCTGCATTTCTGTTCTTGTAAAGACTTGATCTGTAAGAAAAATACAGTTGTTTTCAATTCCTCAAAGAATGGGTTGCAACCTAAACGACAATGAAGCTGACCTATCCATTCAACTACATTACCTTCAATTTCTTTAGGAAAATTAATAAACAGAAACCTCATTTAGAATGGAGTTGGGAGGCCAGAAGGGGGAGCTCTCATGCCCTACCACTTAATGTCAGTTGCAGACCCAACAGGAAGAAACTTACCTTTATGTCTCCTACAAGAAGAAGGTTACTACTTTACTGTCCAGCAGGAAGAAGAAAGAATTTCTCCTCGCTTGGATACAGACCAGCCAATGAGAAACTGTCACAGCTTAGCCAATGAAAACTTCCAGTTCCTATAATAGGACTCTCTGTTTATAACAACTCCTTCACTTCTCCCTTTCCTAGAAAAGAACTTTCCTCTCCTTTGCCCTTCAGACTTGCCTGTGGTTCACCACCATAAATTGTATGTCCCAAATTGCATTTTTATTTTCTGTTCTCAAATAAACTCATTCTGCTGGTAAAATAACTGGCTGTTTTATTGTGTAGGTCAACATTACTTGGTGTCAGAGAGTGGGATCCAGAGAAGACCCCCCAATAACTCTGAGGCTGGTTATTGTGGGTATTCTTTGGTGCTGGTACCCACAGAGCCCACTGAGCTCACTGCTTTCTTGCAGACCCTGGAGCTGGGCTCTTTTTGCATTTTAAAACTTTCCAGGCTGCTTTTTTTTTTTTTTTTCTTTGAAGGTTTTGTCCTTTCTGTTAAAGGCTTTATCTTTTTTCTGAATACTCATTTGGTACTTTGCACTGACTCTTTTGAAATTGGGCTGTTCCTACTGGAAATGTGCTGCTAAGCCTTTGGTCAGATTCCTTTGGAACCAGCCTGTACCTATTGAAATTGTGCAGTTTAGGATTTTTCTTTCCTTTTCTCTAGAGTAAAACCTCTAAGAAATGGCATCCGAGTTATCTAAAAGTTTTGAGCATGCCCTCTCTTTTCAGAAACCCCAACTGGTTTTATAAATTAAAACCACAGTCCCCCCTCATGCACATTTCTATCTAAATGGACCTACTTAACCAAAAGTAATTTAGAACACTGATGCCCATTACAGGGAACTTTTTGAACTCCCCAAACTTACTTTTCTTAAAATTGTATTGGACAGCCATGGCTTCAAAATAGTCAAAACTGAATGGGATACTTATTTCGATTGGTATTTTGAGGCTTTCAAGTGTTATCAGAAGTCTAAAATTTCTTCTCTGATAAATACAATTTTTAAATAACTGAGGCAAACAAACAGTTAATGAAAGACAAAATGGCTTCTGAGGCTGCTCTTTCCCTCCCCCAACATCCCAAGTCTTTTTATCCAGATGCGTGGGAGCCATCCTTGTGCTCAGGCCCCCACCTCCAGCTCCATCTTTCTCCTGTTCTGCACTGCCTCTACCTCCCCTATAACCTCTGCTTCTCCATTCCAATTCTCTCACCAAACTTCCCTTTTTTCCTAAAACTTTCCACACTCTCTCCTCCTCTGAACCTATCAGCACCTGCCCCTTTAAAGTTAAGTCTTCTGATGATACAAACAAACCTCAAGTTTTTTATGTTCCCTGGACTAAGGCCAAATTGTGAGCCACAGTTAAAGAGTTTCCTAAAGTAACTAAGGATCACCCCCACCCCATAGGTTTGCTGAAGAAGTCAACATAGTTATCAGACTTCCCAGCCTGGTTTTTCAGATCTATATCAGTTAGTTTACATGCTCGTTGGTGAGAGTCAGGCCAAACATTGGATGAAACTTGCCCAATGGGAACTTCCTGAAAGTGATTTAAAAAAGCAAACTCCTAAGTTTTGGCAAGAGGCTAGAACACTCGCTGTAGAACTCTACCCAACACTTACAGTAGCTTTTCTTAAGCCTATTGATTGGAACAAAATTCAGGCTAGCACACAAAAATCTCATGAACCTTTTCATGGCTATTATAATCAACTTCAGATTTTTTTCAAAGAAAATTCTCATCTTCCTTCAGATGTTGAATCTACTTGGGTAGACTTTAACTCTATGCATGTTAACATTTTGAACTGGTGTCTTTCTTTTTCAGTTAAAAGGACCAAGGTGGAATGAGAAACTATGTCCACTCCAGATTTAGTTAATTTGGCAAATCAGCTCCCTCGCACCTTAGATGAGTCATCTAAAAGAAAGACTGCTAGAATTCTTGATTTTCAACTCCAGCTAATGAAGGTTCCCAAACAAAACCAAAGCCCTCCTAATTTCTGCTATTATTGCAAAGAGCCAGGACATTGGAAGAAAGATTGTCACCAACTTAAGTGCTTCAGGTGTCTTTAGCCCTCTAATCACCTTTTTCAATGTCCTCTTCAGTCCGAATGGTCTAAAGGGATGCAAAAGATACTATCCTCTCAATATCCAGAGCCACTTGCACAGATCGGCAAAGGAAAAATGGATTAGACAATTATCCTGAGAGCTGGCAATAGTGGTAGGACCCTAACTGCAAATATGGTACAATGCACGTTTCTGTTCAGCCATATCTAGCCACTAATAGGATGTAACCCACATTTATCTCTAGTCATATTTTAGGGGTCCACAACCTGACAATTGTCAAGCCAAGTTCTCAGGACACAAAACAAAACAGACAAGAAGGTAATAGCTGTACCTGGGAGAGAAAGCGCAGACAACCAATGAGTACCTGAAAGCAAATTCATGAGTCACATGTCAAAGATCTAATTCTTACTTTTCTTTTTGGCCTGGCAATCTGAATTTGGAAAGGAAGGAACAGCATGAAATTTACCTTCCTCTCTCTACCAAGCACCACAGATAGAGATCTGAGAGAACTGACTTTGGTAGGAATTCTCACCCTTTGCTGGCTTCTGCCGTTTTGCCCAGGATCCCATTTGCAGGCTCTGGAACGAGTGGGGTGTCCCAGCAGGTCCCATCTTGGTCACCAGGAATTGTAGCAGAGGAAAAATAATTTTCCCTGTACCCTTTATGGTGAGTGCTTGGCTGAGACCTCATTTTCTCTAGGTTACCTCATATAGAGACAAGCTTATCGAAGTTAAAATTTCTCCACTGTGGTCACTTAATTCAAAATATTTGTTGGTAAGGTTAACTCGCTTGTTCAGCCTTAGGACAAAATTTTATTTACCCGAGGCTTAAGTCAGGCCCAGTCCAAGCCCAGACCCAGTCCAGTAAGTCAACCCCAGTCTGACTCTGGCCAGTTTCCAGACCCAGTCTGGAAAAAGAAATGCACGAATAAATTCTGGAAGCTAATAATGTAAATGCTGCAGAGCTGGGATCCAAGAGGGATGTACCCACCGTCTCCAGAGGCATCGAGAAAGCAGGGAATTCAAGGGCTCAGCAGGTACAACTGCTTGGTTGCTTCTTGCTCCTGGGCGTGTTGGGGGAGGTTGGAGGGAGTCTCCTTTGGTTCCACAGTCTGAAACCAGAACCCTTAAAAGATAAACTCAGGTATATTAAAATTTTTAAGAGTTTATAAGAGCAAAAATCGAATGGAATTTGGCAACATCAAACCAGAAGTGATTAGGAATGCTCCACTGACAGGAGCTCAGGGAGAGGCTTTTCTAGAGAAAAATCGGGAGAAAAGTAAGAAAATTATTGATTGGGTATAGTTTAAAGCCTTGTTTCCTGTTTGTCATTGGCTGTGTTTAGCATTTTGATTTCATAACATTAAGGCATTTATAGGGTTAGATTTGGGTTTGGTTACATGGGCCACCGCGGCATTAGGGCCACACTATCTAATGGCTTCCTGTTTTAATTAATTTAACACTTCTAATTTATAGGTTCAGGATTTTGGATTTTTTTTTTTTTTTTTTTTTTTGCGGTCCGCGGGCCTCTCACTGTTGTGGCCTCTCCCATTGCGGAGTACAGGCTCCGGACGCGCAGGCTCAGCGGCCATGGCTCACGGGCCCAGCCGCTCCGCTGCATGTGGGATCCTCCCGGACCGGAGCACGAACCCGTGTCCCCTGCATCGGCAGGCGGACTCTCAACCACTGCGCCGCCAGGGAAGCCCCAGGATTCTGGATTTTATCGCAAGTCCAATGGGTATCAGGCAAGGATCTCTTGCCAACGATATCTCTAATGCAAGTTATTTAGGTTTATAAGGACTTTGTTGTTGTTGGAGCAGTAGCTCGTTAAGCAGCCATTTGAGGGCTTAGACGAGGTTGTTTGTGAGCTATTTCACAGTCTTCTGATTTATATTGGGGTACTCAATGCCCTCTTGCACTAGAATACTTTGTAATTTTCTTCAGAAATGTCTATACTACGACTGTGTCCATTTCCAATATGTACTATATCTTGGTTAAGAAACTCTTTATGAATTTCCACGTTTTCTTCTGCCAAGAGCTGAACTAAACAAGATGTATTTTGAGCCACTGGCCAATAGTATGCAAAAAAATTCTTTTTTTTTCATGTAAGTTTGCTAGCTAGAATGGCTTTGGAGCAGAAAGACCTCTTTACCCTTCAGAAGTGGCAGGAAAATCCAGCTGTTCCTCAGAATTGGCTCATCCACCTGTGACTCTGACATGATTATATGAAGTGATATTAATGCAGGTTTTGTAATTCAGTTCGTTGTTTCTTGTCCACTCCGATGAGGAACTTGATCTGTTCTGTTCCAACTCTTCCCCTTCACAGCAAGTGAATCAAAGGAGAGGAGGGAGTTGGGGTGGGTAGGTGACGAAGACCTGAGAGTGAGGGTTTCAAGGTGACATTCTCCAGAAAGAATGAAGAATTATGCCAACCAGTCGAAACACATCGTGCAGTTTGAATATGGATTAGAAGTTTTTTCTTTATGTCTTTTTGCTCCAGCTTTTTTTTTAATTCTCCTTTAAAAATGTGTTATAGTACAAATTATATTTTAAAACTCCACCTTTGTCCTAGCTGAATTGATAGGTTAAGGAATCCTTCCAGATCTCAGACCTAAATGAGTAGGGGAATGGCTTATCCCTAAATGGCAAGCCAGTAAGGAGGGCCGTCTTTGGAAAGCCCAGTCACAAGAAAGTTGATATGAAGTGGAAACCAGGAGTTTTTCTATAAAAATAATCCTTGGGCTTCCCTGGTGGCGCAGTGGTTGAGAGTCCGCCTGCCGATGCAGGGCACACGGGTTCGTGCGCCGGTCCGGGAAGATCCCACATGCCACGGAGCAGCTGGGCCCGTGAGCCATGGCCGCTGGGCTGCGCGTCCGGAGCCTGTGCTCCGCAATGGGAGAGGCCACAACAGTGAGAGGCCCGCGTACCACACACACACACACACAAAAATCCTTTAACCTTCTGCCCATTAAAATATATATATATTATTAGTTTTTACAGTGTTGTAGTGATTTTCCAGCTACTGCTAATAGTGAGGGAACAGATTTAGTCTCTGGACAAGGACAGAGTGAGAATTGCAACATAGTTTCAGATTCCAGAAGAACCAGGGTTCCCCGCATGGATTGCCAAAATATCCATCTACAGCTTAGCTTCTGTTTAGATGATCATCCCTGTGTCTCTTAGATACTCTTCTTCCTGCTCTTAGGAAAGCTGCCCAATTCCATCTGGGTTTCTATCTGGATACTAGGCACATTATTTTCCTGTTATCATATACTACTCATATATAATTCAGCTGGATTTTGCTGTTTAATAGAAAGAACACTAGACCAGGAATCAAGAGCTGTGGTTTAAAAGAAATGATAATAGAACAATGTAAAGTCCTCTTACTTTGTAACTATTTAGCTTTTAAAATTATTTAAACTGCTACAAAATTATTCATACTACTTTCATTCTTAATTACTTTTCTTAACAAGCTGCAACAGCTGCTGTAAAAATTCTGGAATCATCTTTGAGTAAATAAAACAACACATAGTAAGGATAACAATTTTTTTAAATAAAAGAAATAATAATGGAATAATAACTAACAGTTATTGCTTATTTGTTATGTGTCTGGGATTGTGATAAATGGTTTACATGGGCAGTTGAAAATAAATAAAATGTTAAGTAAGCAACACACTAGATATATATGATAATATTCAGTTTGGTTACAGAATAAAATATAAAATAAAATTATCTATGGCAATCATTAATGTGTTTTGTATTTAGGCATAAGTGGGAAGTATTTCAGACAATTTTTACAGCTAAGCCGAGTAACTCAGTAGGAGAAGTCTGCCTTTATTTTTACTACTTTTTGTCAAGCCTAAGCATCTGAATGTCTTACTTTCACTAGAAAGCAGCCTGGGCATTGCAAGACCAGTGTATTTACTATCATAGATACATAACACAGCTGAGTCATGCCCTTCATTCAGAAGCCCCAGGGGAACATGGTGCTATATAACGGGGTGGAATGAGAAACAGGGAGGAGAGGAAGCATAACTTCTTTAGAGGTATGAAGCCAAGTTTCTTAAGAGGCCAGAGTAGTTTTCTCATTTTTTTAAGTTTCTTTCTGTACCTCCTATCAATTGAAAAGAGTTGAGGTCATAAACACTTTTTTTCCCTTTCCATTTTCGTTATTGACTTTACATAAACATGGAGTAAGTTACTGACAAAAACACTCTGGACTTTGTCATCCCAGATCAACTCTATCATTCAATTAAAACTCTGCACACAGGAAAGTAATTTGGATTAATAACCAAGTGGGACAGATGTTTGTGCTAGCTCATATTTCAGCAGATAGGACACCTCCAAAATCATCATCATCATCACTATTATAGCTTTGGGTTTGTACATTCTGTGTTCTAAAATTTTGACAGCAAGAGTAAGGTAACATTGTCCCAGCCCAAAATATGGAGGAGTTCTATAACTGAGGACTTTGAAATACAATTAAAGAATTCTTCTCTTTTGCATGGCCTAAATTCTGCAAACGCTCTTCTATATGTCTTCATATTCTGTTCTTCTGCATTCAGATGACTCTTTGTACTGAAAAGAAATTAACCATATATATGTACATCCTTAGTGTTCAGAATTCACTGTACATCTCCAGGTGTATATGTGCAGTGTCCCTCTATTTCCCCCCTCTGTCTCTGTTTCTCCCTGTGTGTGTTGACCACTGCCTGCACCATTTAAAATGCACTTCTCTTCCCAAAACGAGTGTATTCTTCATGGAGATCTCAAATGAAAACGTTCCTTCCATTGGACAGAAATGTGCATAGAATATCTTCCTTTGGCTGAAACAGTTTAGAATTGTTATTGTTTATGCATTTTATGGCCTATAACATGTTAGGGAAGTATGCTTATTTAGTATATCTTCCCTATATTCTTGTTTATTTTTCATTCTGTTGTACTTTGTGTATCTGTTATAAGCCACCTCAAATCTTTTTTGGTGGGACTAAGTCTAGAAATGTGTCACTTCTATGCTCCAGCCCAATTTATATGTGCCTGTTCTAGGTTGAATATGTTCCCCCAAATTTTATATATTGAAGTCTTAACCCCCAGTACCTCAGATGTGACCTTCTTTGGAGAGGGGGTCTTTACAGAGGAAATCATGAGGCCATTAGAGTGGGCCATAATCCAATATGACTAGAGTCCCTATGAAAAGGGGAAATTTGGTCATAGACGCTCATAGAGGGAACATGTCTTATGAAGAAGAAGGCCGAGGTCAGGGTGATGCTTCTACATGCCAAGGATGCCAATCCTTATCACCAACAGAAGCTGCAGGAGGGACACGGAACAGAGTTTTCTCTCACAGCCCTCAGAAGGAACTGACCCTGCCAACATTTTGATTTTGGGCTTCTAGCCTGCAGAACTGTACCAATAAATTTCTGTTGTTTAAGCCACCCAGTTGTGGAATTTTGTTATATCATCCCTAGGAAACTAATACAGTGTCTCTAGTGAAACAACTGTCTTGTTAACTGCAGATTTTTTTCTTTGGCATTTCTGTTCTATACTGGAGTAGGCATTCATCAGGAGAAGTAAATTTGTTTGTCACATACTTTACTCTGTGGTACTTTTGTAAAGGATACAAAATATAACATGATTCCTGCCTTAAAATATGAAATTTATTAATCAAATATCTACTGAGTGCCAGATGTAATTATGTAACAGGCACTCAGTCAGGATATGGATCTCACAGTGGTGAGCACAAGAGCTGGTGACCCCTACTCTCATGGAGGAAATAGTCTGGAAGATGGCAGTGGCATGAAGCATTAAGAACATACACAAGTTAAAATAATTGCACGTTATTATAAATAGTTTGAAGGCAAAGAAGGAAAACCACATTTTTATAATAGTAATTTCAATGCATACAAATATGTGATCATTGCCAAGCAGGAAAGAAACAACTGTGCAGAGAGGAGGGAACAGTGATCATCCTTGGCTGTGAGATGGTCTGGGAAGCCCTGCAAGGGAGGGCATTTGAGCTCAGCTTACACAGAGCAGTTGACTTTGATAGAGGGTAGGGGGAGACCCCATTTACAGTTGATGTACACTTGATTGCTTATGATTCCCAAGATGGGAATAAGCATGAACATCTGGGTCACTAGTAATCCACTTGTCTGGAACATAAAGAAATAGAATAAGCAGAATGATATGGTAATCATAGCTATTATTATTTTTTAATGCTTACTAAGTGGCAGGAACTGAAACAAAGTTTTACATTATCTTATTTCCATTCACATTTTTTATGAGGTGGCCTGCAGTTGTCCCAGTTTACAGATGAGGATGTTGAAGTTTGCTCAGCCATTGCTTTGAACTCATGTTATTATACCACACAACACACCACCAAGACTAATTCATAGGAAAAGCTGTGATTTGGAATGAGGTCTCTAACTCCAACAAACTGTTTATTCCATGAAAGTGGACTGTATCCCCACATACAGTCAGAGGATGGCTTGCAGGCAGATTTTGGAATACTTTGTATTCCTAGCTAAAGACTGCAAAGTTTATTTTAGAATAAACAAAGGGAGAAATAGAACTTTGGCAAAGTGGTTACATGAACTGAAATGTGTTTTAGTATATACATGCTAAAACATTGAAGCAGGAAGAAATTGGGGAATATAGAATCCCTTAGCCCTTAATAAAGGGAAGATCCAGATGAGAAATACAGATGTATTATTAGGATGGCTTAATGTGCACAAGAAGCATCTGAGGTGCCTCTTAATAATCCCTCTTTCCAGGCACTACCCCAGGGGAGTGTTGATGTGAGGAAGCTTGAGACAATATTCTGTTCTCACTCAGCCCAAAGGTTAGGGAAGCAACGTGAGCCAAACGTCCTCCTTCACAGCAAGCCTTTGGCCTGCAGGGACCAGAATCCATTCATCTTTTCATTCCTTTTCCCACTAGGACCTGAGATCTTGCTCATAATAAGCATGTGGATGAATTGAACTGAACTGTCGGAGCGAAAGACTCTTGTCAAAGAAGAATCCTTAGGATTGTTTGAATTGAAAAAGAGAACAAATTCAAGAAAACACGATTTGTAAGTCTGGAAGAGGGAACACGTGGGCGTACAGAGATGCTTATATGTGACCAACAAAACAAAATTAAATGAAATCTCTAGCCTATTATATCTGAGTGATCTGCTGCTTAGGGTGCGTGATTAAGTTCCTAGCAGGTTTTATGTCTGTTGGGTACTTTTCCTCTACAGACTCTGAAAGCACTTCGAAGAGGCTGCGTCACCATTAGGAGGCAATATAAAGCACCATTTGATTACAGCCTCCTGCTCTGGAAACACGCAGGCAGCGTTCTTTCTGCTGAGTGCCAGAGAGGAAGCAGAGAACAGTTTTTGTCCATTGAAATAGCAGGAAGATATGTAGGGAAGCACAATATTGTTTTCTGAGTTGGAAATTGGCTAGAACATAGACATGTGAGTGCCCATCTTCTCTAAAACACGCTGGATTCCAATACATATGAATGGAGTGAAACATTAAAATAAATGGCAGGCTCAAACGATACTAAAGCCCTTATTTATGAAGTCCTCATTTATTGACCTGAAGGTAGCTGGCATTCCAATAAATATCTGTTGAGATAAAAATATCAATAACAAATTTAGGGCATACATGCCCTCAAGGGGTAGCTGGCTTGTTTCTCATACCTATTCTGTTGCTGGACCTAGATGTAGAAAGTTTGTCTGTCCTTCTTTCTCCTAGTTGACACTTCCAGATCCTTTTCCTTCTGTCCTCCTTAAAACTCCCCCAGCATAATGCTCATATCATTAGATTATATTACTTATTACTCTTATTTATTGCTTTAAGATTGTATCATATATGTATTTACAGCACTCCTGTGTGTCATATAAGTTTTTATAACACTCCTGTCATAACTCATGATAAATGTCCATGGATTAAATTTCCAAAATCCTGACCTCTCTTTCAGAGAACTTCCATTCTACTTCAGCTACTCAGGTTCTTGGTTGTACCCGAGAATAATCTGTAGTTAGCTCCTCTGTCATGCTGCCACAACATCAACTAACCTATCTACACATGAGTATACATGTGCACATGAGTGTTCTATCTGCACATGAGTATTCTCTCTGCACATGAGTATTCTCTCTTCTTTCATGCTACTAGGAATGAACTAACCATGATCCTACATGCTAATACTTGTACACTGGGTCTCACTCCCTTTCACTTCAGCAATTAGACTCTCTCTCTCTTCTTTATGCAATATTTCTCTGTCTCAACCAGACCATTACCAAAATCATGCAAACATACTGTAATATCTTTTTATTTTAAATCCTTCTTTAAATAATCTCCAACTATTACCTGGTTTCTCTGCTTCCCTATGTATCAGAATTCCTTGAAAGAAGTTTCTTTTACTCATTCTGTCCCCTCTCTCTCTTCCAGTTCTGTCTTGAATCTACTCCAAAAGGTCTCCACAATAAACAAAAAGTAGCCCTTCTCAAGATTATGAATGACTTCCATTGTGCTAAAATCATTGGTAAACTCTCAGTCTTTCTCCTAATTAATTTCTCCATAGCTTTGAAAAACAATTTTTTTATTGACGTATAGTTGATTTACAGTGTTGGGTTAGTTTCTGGTACACAGCAAAGTGATTCAGTTATACATATACATATTCTTTTCCATATAGGTTTTTACAAGATATTGAATATAGTTCCCTATACGAAACAGTAGGTCCTTGTTAGTTATTTATTTTATATACAGTAGTATATATGTTAATCCCATCCTCATAATTTATCCCTACCCCACATTCCCCTTTGGTAACCATAGTTTGTTTTCTATATCTGTGAGTCTGGTTCTGTTTTGTAAATAAGTTCATTTGTATCATATTTTAGATTCCACATATAAGTAATATCATATGATATTTGTCTTTGTCTGACTTACTTCATTTAGTATGATAATCTCTAGGTCCATCCATGTTCCTGCAAATGACACTATTTTATTCTTTTTCATAGCCATGTAGTATTCATATATATATGTATACTACATCTTCTTCATCCGTTCATCTATCGGTGGAAATTTATGTTGCTTCCCTGTCTTGGCTATTGTAAATAGTGCTATTATGAATATTGGGGTGCACGTATCTCTTTGAATTACAGTTTTCTCCAAATATATGCTCAGGAGTGGGATTGCTGGATCATACAGTAGTTCTGTTTTTAGTTTTTGAAAGAACCTCTGTACTGTTCTCAATAGTGGCTGCCCCATTTTACATTCCTACCAACAGTGTAGGAGGGTTCCCTTTTCTCCACACACTCTCCAGCATTTACTGTTTGTAGACTTTCTAATGATGGCCATTCTGACTGGTGTGAGGTGATACCTCATTGCAGTCTTTATTTGCATTTCTCTGATTATTAGCGATGTTGAGCATCTTTTCAGGTGCCTATTGTCCATCTGTATGTCTTCTTTGGAGAAATGCCTATTTAGATCATCTGTCCATTTTTTGATTGGTTTGTGGATGACGCTTTCCTTGAAATACTTTCTTCACTTGGCTTCTGGAAGCTTCCCTCTCAGTTCTCCTATTCCCCTTGGTTGTTTCTTCTAGCTCCCATTGTTGACTCTTCTCATCTCTCCACTGGGGTTCACTGGGGTTTGGTTCTTAGATCCCTTCTCTTCTGTATCAACACTCATTCCCAAGGTGATATCACCCACTCTTATGGCTTTAAATATTATCTGTATGTTGATGATGTTCAAATGTTCTTTCCCCTGAACTTAAGATTCTATTCAACTGCTACTGGACATCCTCACTTGCAAAGTTAATAGACGTCTCAAATTTAATACATCCTAAGTTGGATTCTTGATACCAGCTCCTCCAAACCTGATCTTTCTGTACATTTCCCGATCTCATTTAACGTCAACTTCTTCTTCCAGTTGCTTAAGCAACTTGGAGTCACCGCACCTTCCCAAGTGACTTTTCTCTTTTTCTCATACATATTCGATCTGTCAATCAATACTGTTAATTATACCTTCAAAATGTATAAATAATCTAATTATTCCTCTCCCAAGGCCAACTCCTCCAGGTGGCCTTGATCTGTTTCCTGGGTAAATACAATACTCTACTTTTGGTGTCTCTGATTCAGCACTTGCCTCCCTCCTATGGTCTGTTCTGAACATAACAGCTAGGTCAGATTGGGTAATGTCACCCTTGAACCCTAAACTCTACAGTGGTTTCCCAACATCCTCCTTACAATGGCCAACAGACCTGCGTGATCTGGCCACCATTTTTACCTTCAGACCTAACTTATCCTTCTCTTTTCAGGCCTCATTCATTAATCACACTGTCCTCCTTGGTGTTCTTCACATTCAACGCGTGCTTCCAACACAGAGTTTTATTGTGCCTTTACTTGGAGCACTTTCCCCCAAATACCCACATGTCTCCCTCCATAACCTCCCTCAGGTCTTTGCTAAAATGTCAGTTTCTCAGGGAGGCTTTCCATGACCACCATATTTAAAATTATACTCCTCCCAGCACTATCTATCCTCCATCCCTCATCAATTGAGGAAACAACTCCAGAGAGCTTTAGAGATTTATACAAGCTCACATGGTGTTAGTGGAAGAATGCTAAGTCTTCTTGTTTATATGTCTTTTCAGATAAATCATATTATACTTGAAAGTAGAGTCATTTTAAAAATTTGGTTTAGTTCAGAAAGTTTGCATGAAGTTGCTTGATATAATAATTATTTGTATTGTTACAATTTGTTTTATTTTATCTATAATAATTCATCAAATCATTATAAGCTTACTTTACAAAGTAATTCCATGTTAATCATTTTGTTGTGTCTTATTCATACTCATTTGAAGAACACAGGTAGATATAACTCTATTATTAATCTCATGTCCCAGATGATCACATTGAAGTTCAAGGATTTGTGGCCTCGCTCAATGTCACATAGCTAGTAAAAGTAGGTGCCAATATATAAATACAGGTCTTCTGATTCCAAGCTTACTCCAATCCACCAAAAGTATTATTGAAATCAAAGTATTAATTGTCTACAGAAAGTAAACTTGAAGAAATACGTTAGTCAGTTTTAAGCTATTTCTTTGCTTGGAAGCAGAGGTGATAATTTTCATTCTCTTTAAAGCACTCGTTGATGGTGAAACTGGACACTTCCTGTGTCTCCTGAATTGAAATTTCATTATTTAATTTGAAGTATTAATTTGAAGTATTGTTAATCCTCAAGACATTAGATACAGTCATGTTTATGCATAATTTTGTAAGCTTAGTTCAGAGTTCGATGTAACATAATTGTTTTTAGGTTCTCTGTGCTAATGCTTCTATCCATCAGAGCAGATAATCGAGGAGTCCTCTATATGTATCATATGCATGGACTTCCTCAAATTATCAGCACGGCACTTAGCTTTCTTACCTTGGAAATCTCTTAGCTCTTTTACAATATTGCAACAGTACAACTTCCAGAGGAAAATGTTATTTTGATCATTTTGTGTTTTTATGAAGAAATAATGATTATTATTAAAGGTCGGTTCTATTTATGTTGAGTTACTGTTAAAATGCCATATAGTGACTATTTAATTATATGCTACTTCCTCTTAAAAACACTTGAAAATAGGATCACCTATGCTATAGATTAATAATATATAAGTACATATATATTACTTATATATTTCTTCAACCACGGTTGAAGAAAAATCAACTGTGGTTGAAGAATGATGCATGATGCTTGAAAAAAAGAAGAAAGAAGGAAAATTTCCTCCACTTCAGCATTTTTTATTTTTCTACAGTCATATTCTTTTCTAGATCAAGAAGATTCTTGGAATTTGTATTATTGAATACTTTTTTTTTAAGCTGAGGAAATTACAGATCTAAGTGTTTTGCCAAAAATCACACAGTCAATTGGTAGCAGCACTAAAACCAGAACATAGTTAGTTTTCAACTATGTGCCAGAATCCCCCAGCCCCTGACTTCCTTAATAACATATTACTAATAGTTTAACTTCACTTGAACTTCTCCTTTGTAATCCCCAGAGTAGATTAGAATACAAAAAAGAGGAAGTTCTGAAAGAATACATCTATGATCAAATTTTAATTTTCCTTTTTTATATAGCATCTAGCAGAGTGCTCATCCAATGTGCATTGCAAATAACTATCATAAATATTGTAAACACCTGATTAAACTTTCTCTTTTATCACTGCATACAAAGACATAGGTGGGGGACCCATGCGAGCATCTCCTCACACCACAGTTAGATTATTGGCTAGTACAACTCTGAGCCCTTCTCCCCACTCCCAATCATTCCCAGCCACCATATCCTATGCTTTTCCAATCCAGCTGACAAGACCATCTTCCTAAAGTCTTTAAAGTTCTCAGAACAAAATCCTCAGTGAGTCATTTCAAGAAACACTAAATCTAAATTTCTCTAACAAGGTTCTACAAATCTAACCCTATTCACTAGTATTGTGATGGAGAGGGAAGGTGTGCATGAGGCAATTTTTTTTCACTTCTTATTTTTAAAATAATTTTTATTCGAGTATAGTTGCTTTACACTGTATTAGTTTCTACTGTACAGCAAAGTGAATCTGCTGTAGGTATACATATATTGCCTGTTTTTTGGATTTCCTTCCCATTTAGGTCACCACAGAACACTGAGTAGAGTTCCCTAAGCTATTCTCATTAGTTATCTATTTTATACACAGTATCAATAGTGTATATATGTGAATCCAAATCTCATTTCTTTTTAAAAGTTTTATTGAACTACATATAGTTGATTTACAATGTTGTGTTAGTTTCGGGTGTACAGCAAAGTGGTTCAGCTGTATAGATAGATAGATATAAAAATATATATATTCTTTTTTTACATTCTCTTCCATTATAGGTTATTACAAAGTATTGCATATAGTTCCCTATGCTATACAGTAGGTCCTTGTTGTTTATCTATTTTATATATAGTAATGTGTATATTTTAATCCAAAACTCCCAATTTATCCCTTCCTCCCCTTTCCTTTGGTAACTGCAAGTTTTTTCTATGTCTGAGTCTATTGCTGTTTTGAAAATAAGTTCATTTGTATCATTTTTTAATATTCCACATATAAGTGATATCATATGATATTTTTCCTTCTCTGTGTGACTTACTTCACTTAGTATGATAATCTCTAGGTCCATCCATGTGGCTGCAAATGGCATTATTTCATTCTTTTTTATGGCTGAGTAATATTCCACTGTATATATGTACCACATCTTCTTTATCTATTCCTCTGTCAATGGACAGAGGTTGCTTCCACGTGTGTGAGGCAATTTTTTAAATTTTAAGCCGTGGAGGAGTAAGAATTCCTTGTGTGTAGGGGGCGTTGATCTTAATATTGAAGTCAGAGGCATAATCCATGAGGACAGAGGGCAATCAGAAGCAACAGAGGCAAGAGGCAGTCTTTTCCTCAGAGAAGAAGCTTGAGCTGTCAGAACACTCCTCTTGGAGGAAAAAAGCACAGGTGGAGGCTCCCAAGAGCTCTTTTCCCTATAGTGACGAGGCCACCTGGCAGTTCCTGAGGACTGGGACCCTGACACCTCAGTCACATGCAGTTGCCCCAAGTAAAATGCACACTTCACCTTCCTTCTTAATCTCCAGAGTTTTCCTGAATGAGTTTCACTGAATTCTTCAACAGTTTTAGGCTGTTTGAAAACTTCCTCTTGATCTGCATACTTCTTAATGCAACATTAAGTAGAAGTCACCCCAGTTCAATCTTTTACCGTGAGACCAAACATACCTTTTTTAGGTACTTGTTGGGATGGCTCTTTGCACAAGTCAAAAAAGAAGGATGCTCTCTGAGGTTACGAAGACAGTGCAAGTGTGGCAGGGACAGACTTGTCAGAATGAACACACTGTGGCATTCTGAACTAAACTCAAGGAGATCTCTATTCAAAGGCACTTTAAGAATTATGCATGACAATCAATTTTAACGTAAAAGGAATCTCTTAATACTTCTGTTAATAATTATTTTATCTAAAATTAAAATAAAACATGATTTAGGTTTATTTATATTAACACAAATGTATATGTTAATATCACATGTATATAATATGTACTTCCAATGTATGAACACATATGGATGAATGTATATATTCAGTGAATATACATATTGTTCATATATTGGAAATACACTCGCTAAAATTTCCAGTGATGGGTTGAAGCATTGAGGAAGTTTGAAAACTGCTGCTCTAGCCCTTCTCCTCATCTGCTTATGAAACCTGAGGAGCTATTCACCTGAGGAGCTATTTTGCAATGACACAAGTAGGTTAGAGATGAATTTGTTTACCCCCCAGAATAGCTATAAATGTGGTTGTAAAGACAATGTGGGTTTTCTGTAATCAGTGAAACTGAGGGAGCAAAGAGAGGATACTAAAATGTCTTGCTTTTGTCCTAGAATGTTGTCAATAGACAACAACAATTTTTTAAAAAGGGAAAACTGAGGCCCAGAGAGGTTTATTAAATTGCTTAAGATAACAGATCTTATTACAAGCAAAGTAAGCATTTGAATTCAGGACTATTTGTCTTTAAATCTTGCCTCTTGCTATGAGAACTTGCTGCATTTGTTCTTTTCTTTATATTATTCTCAGGACATCATGGCCTTTTTCTCCATCCTTTCCTTTATCCAAATTCTCTTTATCCTTCAAGACTCAGCCCCCATTCTCTATGAAGCTTTTACTGATGATTCCAGTGCTTATTAATCAATCTCTTTTCCAAACTCCCGGTGTGAGCTTCGTTTACTGTGGGTTTACTCTGTGTCAGATATACAGACATTTAAAAGTATCTCCTCACACATCATTATGAGTCATTGTGATAGGCAGAATAATAGCTCCCAAAGATGCCCCCACCCTAATCCCCGGAACCTATGAATATGTTACATGGCAAAAGGAATTTTGCAAATAAGGTGATGGACCTTAAAAAAGAGGGGTTATCCTGGATTATTTGGCTGGGCCCAGTCTAATCACATGAGCCCTTAAAAGTGGAAAAAGGAAGACACTAAAGGCAATCAGAGATGTGACAGAAGAAGATGCAGGAGAGATCCACAGCATGAAAGGGACGTGACCCACTGTTAGTATCTTTGAAGATAGAGTAAGGGGGGCCACACGCCAAGGAATATGTCTGGTGTCTAGAACCTGGGAGCAGCCCTCAAATGACAGCAAAGGAAAGAAGACCCTAGACCTACAACTGTAAGAATCTGAATTCTGCCCATATCCTGAATGAGCAGGAATGCATTCTCCCTTAGAGCTTTTAGAAAGGAATGCAGGCTTGTGGACACTTTGATTTCCACCTGGTGGGATCCGGAGACCAGAATCCAGCCAAGCCCACCTGGGCTTTTGACCTAGATAACTGTGAGATAATAAATGTGTGTTGTCTTACGTTGCTAAATTTGTATAATTTGTTACAGCAGCAGAAAACTAATACAGTTGTTACCTACAATTTCCAAGTAAAAACTTGAGCCATAGAAGAGTTATGCTCACACAACTCCCAAGTGTCTGAACTGACTCAAATATACTCTACTTCCTCTTGAATGGGCATGTTACATAGTCTCTTCTACTCTCTACTCAAGGGAGAGAACCATATCTTAAATATTTTATGCATCTATCTTCTCTACATTACCTTCTGTAGTCTTGGACACACAGACATCCTAGAGGGTGGACATTTGATGAGTTTTCCAGATGCCCCATCAGTGAAGGACTCAATAGCCTGAGAGCTGAGAGGGTTGTCAGTCGTGACCGTGAATCACAAGCCCCTTCAGAGATCATCCCAGCTATGGCGCCACCTTGCCCAAACACACACTCTTTGCGGGGTGGCCCACATGAAATCTCTAGTACATGTCAGGGCATGAAGATCTGGCTGTGTTGACCCAAGCTGGGACAATGCTGAAGGATCCTTATAACTACAGAGCTCCCCATGGAGTCAGCTGAGACTGTTGTTAAGTTTACCTTGCATATCCATTTCTCCCTACCCCATCCTGTTTCCATCTCCTTCCTTCCACAGGCCCATAGGTGTGGATCCCAAGGGTACTTTTTCCTAAACATTTTGCAAGTTAATCTGCTTCTCAGAATCTGCTTCCCAGGGAAACTAACCTGTGACATCTAACTTTTGGTTGGTTAGCATATCTAAATGTTAGATAAAGTTTATTTTACCTATTAATTTAGGTAACATATTAGCTCCTTGCCACAAATTTCCAAAGTGTGCAGAAGACCTATTGGAATTGTTCTTGTAACTTCTATCCCTCATTTGATGAATTTGAGGGCTGCAGATGGCAAATTTTATAAATAGCCTCACTTTGGTCAGTGTTTTAATATGCACGTGTGATATAATAAAGTAGGGTGCGATATAAGAAACGAGGCAGTATTCTTACACGGGGCATGCATCAGGCACTAGAGGGATAGAGGTACATTAGCATGCTTAAACGAAAGCCACAAATTTCATGATGAGCTGGGAGAATTATATAGAAAGTTGATGAATACCTACCCTATTGTCCTCCCTGCCTCTGAAGCCTTGCTGCCATGTTCCTGGCCTGTGCGTTAATTTACTTGGGAGTATTAATACAAAAAGAGGTTCTTCAGCTGTGACTTTTTTCTTTCTTTTAGAAATCACTAAAGCCGGGCTTCCTTGGTGGTGCAGTGGTTGAGAGTCCGCCTGCTGATACAGGAGAAACGGGTTCGTGCCCCGGTCCAGGAAGATCCCACAGGCAGCGGAGCGGCTGGGCCTGTAAGCCATGGCCGCTGAGCCTGTGCGACTGGAAACTGTGCTTCGCCATGGGAGAAGCCACAACAGTGAGAGGCCCGCGTATCGAGGAAAAAAAAAAAAAAAAAGCTTATATCCACATATCCTTTTAACTCAGCAACATCATCTTGAGCATTCTTTCCAATAGAAATTCTCACAAACAAGGGTATATGTACAAAAGAATGTATTATGCTGCATTTTCAATAGCTAAATCAATAAATAGAAATCAGTCAAAATTTCTGAAATGCTGGATATTTCTGAACAAAATATACTACATATTATTAACCTGTTACGTCAGTGACAATAGCTGGTAATTACTGACTTAGTCTATGATCTCTTGTATGTTTTCAACCAATGGATTTTTATTAATATTCTAAAAGAGCTGATTCCACATGACAACAAAAAAACACTGCAAAACAATTCACAATACTGAATGATATAAAATTAAAAATAGAAATTCACTGATGTCAGTCAAGCACACAGACAGTAAACTTAGAAGCCAAAATGTGAGTTTCTTACCTTTGCAATCAGAAATGTGTAGTAATATGATCAACTTATTGAGTTCCAGAACGTATCAATATATCTAGGGCATTCATTCTGTGGGTGGTCTTGAATAATAAACTTAAAATAGATCAAGGAGACTTATTTTTATGTTTGATAACTTTCTCAGCATATAACCTCATGATGGCTTCTTGACATGCCAACTTGGCCGGGCTAGACCACAAAGGGGGAAGTGAGGGCAGCAGCATGTTTGAGCATGCACACACCTCTGATTATTCAATCAGGCACTAAACTAATCCAAGGGATACCATGAAGCAGTTTTGCAGACGTAAGTCAAGTCTTTTATCGTGATTTTAAACTAGAGAGCTTACACTTATGTGTCTTCCTAGCTGCTGCTTGAGGGGCAGGCTCCTAATTAAACACACACTTACAGGCCCAATGTCATCCTCTCCAGGGAACTCTGGGCTAGTGCTGTCTTCAAACTCTTCCACTGAGGAGATCCAGAGTGTCAGTGTCTCCTGAAGAGGAAACTGTACATTTGCATCTGGTGCTCTGATTTTAGTGACTGCTGCAATATGTAAAATATAGAAAAACAGAGAAATAAAATAAAATCACTTTCATGTCAGCATTCCCAAAACCACTTTATGACTAATTGGGAACACAAATTATTATTGTAGCAATTAACCTATATTGCCATACTTCACTTAGAAAAGAAGGGTGCTAGGGAAATCGGTTAAGAATTGAAAAATAATGACCTTGGGAATGCTTGTAACAATTGTGGTCCCCCATGAGAGAGAGGTCGTGCTTTTGCAGTTCAAGGTCATTTTAAAATCATGTTCATAAAGATTTAGGAGCATCAACCACTGGAAACATATATATATATATACATATATATATGGTACATGTATCTTGGAAGACTTCAAGACAGGGTCATGATTCTCCCTCCTTCCAAAAACTCTGCATTCTCAAGTTGATTATTCAGTGAGAAATATATCAGGAAAGGAAGGGAAGGGTATGTGTTATTTCTTCAAAATGTTTCTTTGTCCTAGTTTTCCCATTGTGGTTATTGTTGTTTCTGTTTTGTTCCAAAGCAAACTATAAATGACATTGCCCCAAAGGGGTCTCTGTGCTGGGGCCTTTCTCTACTCTCCCCCCTGAGCTGGGTTGTGGAGCACCAGGCAGAGAATCTCCTGTCCTGTTGTTGCTGGGAAACACTAGGGAGCTTGATCAGATCTCCAAGTTTTCCAAGACATTTGCTAAACTCTAAGTGATGAAATCATCTTTCCAACTTCTTTGGTAAGTTAAAAATAAAAATCCATGATATCTAGAAACACATATGAAGGCCCATTTGAGGGTGGCTTTGTGGTATAATCAGTGGTTCTTGGTGAGAAGATGTTTGCAGAGATGGGTTTATGAAGATTATCCAAGGTGTTAAAGCAGTCTTGTCCTAGGTTTCAGGAAATCTCATCATCCATATTAACCCTATTAAAAGACTGGTGAAATGCAATCACTTGGAAAAAGCGGGTGTGGTTCGGAGCTCAATGTAAGGACACTAAAGGAGCCAAACTCATTCTTCTCCAGAACTGAGAGCCAGTGTTTGGAGCTCACCTGGCTCTGGAGACTTCTGAGAGCTACCACCACCACCCTCGGAAGCCTTGATCCCCGAGCGGACATTGCCTTATTACTTCTCCAGCGAGGATTGTTTCTACAGCACTTTCAGTGAGTACACAATTCACCATAGAGCAGTTCATGGGACTCTCCTGAGGGGAAAAAAACACAATTTCCTAATGTTAACAGAAAATTGAGGCTGCTTCATTGAAATAATCTTGTGTGCCAACTTAGTGAAATGACTGCATTTCTGTATTGCCATCTTGTCTTGGCACACATGTTGGAATTAATATGGTGATTAGTTTTAGTTATCTGATTTTGTTCATCTCTTAGTTATTCCTATGCATTACAAAGACTCAGAAAGTGGTTGTCTGATATCTTATCTGTTTGTGTTTGATGTAGAGCCTAAAAATAATGTTTGGGACTATTTGACTTCAGGTGCAGTACCTACTACAGTCTACTTTAAAAGTGGAGTGTGCCTGTATACACAGGAGACATAATATTCTACACAACAGAACTAGGTAATGCATGCAATAATCTGGGAGAAAATATTGTTTTAAAGTGAAGTAAACTTTGTCTTTTCAGAAATGTGGGTTATTCTGACTGAAATTTTAAAGAAACTAAGAAATGATTGGGCAAGAGAAAAGTGACACTTGCGTACATGCAGAAATATAAGAAAGTTGAGGAACCTCTTTACTTAACTAGTACAGACACTAGGACCCAATAATTTAGCAAAATCAGTTTTAAAAAGCATGATTTGTTTTTTGGCGCTGATTATTACCATTACATGCAAACTGCATCTTACCACAAAGTGAAAGGGGTGCTTGATAACAGTTTTAAAGACTGGGAAGATATACCCATTCTCTTTCATTTTTGGTTTGATTGATGAGTGTGCTACAGATAAGACAGGAAGGCAAACTCAACCGATTACTATATCCATGTAAGTTGCTTCTGGTTAGAATAGGATCCAATCTGACAATGTTTACGGTCCTCTTCATTATCTCTGAATTATTCAGAAAGTGTTTTGCAAAGAAAAACAATGTTTGTGGATCTAGATTCAGAATGAGATAAAAAAGGACATGCAAAGAAAAATGCCTGACAATTATACGAAATAATAAAAATACAAGCTTAGTCAAGTATGCGGCGCTAAATCAATGACTGGCATTGAGCATCACGATTGATTGTTTAGGGCAATCAGGACCCACCACACAGAGCTATAAATTAGATCAAACTCCTGTGGCTCATGTTATCTAGAGGAAAATAAGATCTCAACAAACCTGAGGTTCTCCTTTAGGTAGGGAAAGGAAGGCAAGAAGTTGTGTTGGTTTGGCAGCTGGGAAAATTTTCTGTAGCTCTTGAGAGTTCTCTTTGTGTCTCAGTTTTCCATTTGTCAAATGAAAAATCCTTCCTAAAGCAGTGTATTATTCAGTGACAATCTGTGTCTGATATTCCTTGGGCCTTTTTTGTCTTTGGGATAGAGGAATAAACTCCTGATTTCCTTCCCTCAGAAAAATGGACTCAGACATCCCAGAAGCCTTCCAGAAAGAGCTCACCTGCCTCGTGTGCCTGAATTACCTTCTAGACCCAGTCACCATAGGCTGTGGACACAGCTTCTATAGGTCCTGTCTCTGTCTTCTCTGGGAGCAAGCTGAAGACCCTGCCAGTTGCCCAGTGTGCAGGCAACGATCACAGCAGACAAACCTCAAAACCAATTTTCTTCTGAAGAATCTGGTGTCCATTGCCAGAAAAGCAAATCTCGGGCAATTCCTGAACTCTGAGGGACATATGTGTGGGACCCATAAGTAGACAAAGAAGATCTTCTGTGAAGCCAACAAGAGCTTGCTCTGTTTGGTCTGCTCTCAAAGTCAGGAGCACAGGGCTCACAGGCACCGTTCCAGTGAAGAGGCTGCTGAGGAATGCTGGGTGAGTGATGTCTGTGCGAGCACGTAGAGAGCTGGAGGATGGTACAGCCAAGAGATTAAAAGGATATTACAATCAGGACTTCCCTGGTGGCACAGTGGTTAAGACTCCATGCTCCCAATGAAGGGGGCCCAGCTTTGATCCCTGGTCAGGGAACTAGGCCCCACATGCATGCCCCAAATAAGAGTGCGCATGCCACAACTAAGGACCCAGCGAGCCACAATTAAGAACTGTCACAACGAAATAAGTAAATTAACTATTTTTTAAAAAAGGATATTATGATCATAATGATGATTAATCCCTGTCTTTACTGAGTGTCAGGTACAGACCTAATTAGCAGTGACAGAGCTATGAAGAAAATCCTGCAGCATACCTGCCTTTATGGAACTTGTATCCAATGGCTGGGTGATAAAGTTAATTAAAATTATTTGGGTGATACATTATTATGCTCAAGGCTCTATAAAGCCTTCATTTTGAGAAAGAGTCTTTGTTTCTAAAATCTACAAGTGCAAAAAGTCTTTTCCATTGGATACAGGTTTCCTGACTCTGGACAAAGAAGGAAGATGCAGTACATTGGAATCAGCAGGCAGCGAGCATCACTACATCCAAATTCTGATGCAAGATGCCAAGCTACCTGAAAATTAGCCATGCTCAGGAAAATCCTGTTCCTTTCCCGAGATCTAAGATTCCCTGATGGTGTGTGGTTCTGTAGTGTGGAATCTTCTAAAACTGATCCATAGTGAGGAAGAATAGGGGAATGTGGTGATCTGTTCCGGTCCTTCTAGTCTTCCTCTAGGTCCTGTACCTGACCTTGTTCCCACCTCAGGATCTCCACCTACCCCACCCTATTTACCCTTCAAGTCTGTCTTCAAATGCCACTCCTTTACACTAGCCTAAGTTTATACTTCATTTTATATTCCTTTAATATACTCCCTTTTTTCCCCTTTCATTCACTGACCCAAATTTTAACTACAATTCCTGGAGCATTTATTCAGTTCCTTGCTCCCTGACTATAGCCTTCATAAGAGTAGGCATGATGTCTGTCTTGTTCATGGCTACTCCTCAGTACCTAAAACAAGTGTTAATAAATAAGCAACAAAATAATCAAGGAATGTATTCAGATGTACTGTTCACAGTATTGAAAATATGTTTACAGATTGAAAGGCAGAAAGTCTCAAATCACAGTGACAAAATTCCAAGTAAAAATACTGTTTGCTAGTAGATATGAATTTAATCATCTAGAGTGATTGCAGGGAATCCCATATAAATCTTAGACCGACAACATTTTATTTTCATTCTTAGCTTTCCATTTATTCCTGCCTGTTCTCTCCTGTTATTGGCTAATTAAAAGTCTTACTATTCATCTATATCAAGATTTTCTAGTTCAGGGCTTCTTCAACATCAGAACAATTGACAGTTGGGACTGGTTTTTTCTTTCTTGTAGGTCTGCCTTGTAGGATGTTTAGCAGAATCCTTGGTCTCTACCCATGAAATATCAATGGTAACTTCCAATTGTGACAACCAAAAATTTTTCCACATATCAACAATTGCCCTCGGAAAGAAAAAATCACCCCCATTTGAATCCACTGCACTAGTTGATGGAAAAAAGTAGATGAGACGTTGATAATGATGAAATAATATTTGTATTTTTAGGTATGACAAGAAAATTTAAACATAAAATTCTCTTCCTGTGTTTGTTTGGGCCTCCTCTCTCCCTCCCTCATGTGCAGTGTGCATCTGCATTCCACACTAACTAGACCTCCTCAAACATGGGGGTGCCCACTCGAGCATAAAGATCCTTTGCTTCCCTTTCTTCTAATGTTGGCAATGTAACTTCTTGAAGAAGAACATTCTTTCTCAACTCTGTAAGGGATCATAACGACTTGCTGCTAACTTTGTATGAGTTACCTGGACTGTGTATCTTTGGTGAACTTTATATAAAATATCAATATGTCATTTTGATGTATGATCCCTTTGTCCTGAAAAGTTATGTGACTGTTCCTTCCATTTCTAACAGGTGGAATAGTTCTCAGAGCCCCTGAGGGTCTGTCTCCTGGGTTATACTCCTCAGTTTGGCTTGAGTAAAATGCTCTTTTTTTCCCTTACCTTGACTGTTAATTGAATTTTCATTGACAATAAGATCCATAAAGTAGTTTATATAGATATGCTAACTGATTCCTAAAGTTGTGCATAAAATCTAGAGCATGTAAGGCAGTAACACAGAGGATAGTGGAAAACTTGCTTATAAGAATTTAAACATATAAACAAATAAATAATAATATGGAAGAGAAATACAAAAAAAAAAAAAAATAGTTCTACAGTCCGGCCACACATTGCCTAAAAAAAGACACACTTTTTGATATATACAGAATTACAGATTTGCGCTCAAGGATAGGATGTTGAGGGGAATAATAGACTCTATGGTATGTTTTTACCTGGTTGATGAAGAACAATGTTACTACAGAATTGTTGAGAAATGATGTCAGATTAGTCTGAACATTTACTGAGGCAATGGTTCCTTCACTCCATATGAGAAGCTTCCCTGGACTCTAACTCTCTAGAAACTGTGCTGATCTTCCAAGTACAAGGCTCTACAAATCAGACAAATTTTTCTTCATCATTCTTTTTTGATTTTTACAGGCTGCTTCCTTTCAGTAAATGTGATCTTTCTACTTAAAAGGATTATGTTAATGCAGGTTAGTTGTGGATGTTTCCCAGGTATCTTGGAAATGAACCATCGGTGAGGGGAGAAACTCACATAGGAAGAATTCCTCGTGGCTGCAGATAAAGTAACACAGAGTGAGTGATGCTTTTTCTAAAATGGGATTGAAGGAAACAATTGCTACTAATCTCCTTTCCACATAGCAACAAGTCTCTATTTCCTTATGATTTTCTCTAGTAAGAAAACAATAAACTTAAGCCCTTCCCTTTAAAACAGTGGCATGCTTATACAATTCAGAGTCCCCCGAAGTTTGAGTTTTCATGCTCTAAAAGACAAATGTTTTAGGTGAACAGAAATTAAATCTTATAAAAAAGATAGAAAATTAAGAGATAAAATGTTTAAAAAATATAATAAAATATCAAAGAGATATGAGGAAATTTGACCAAAATCACACATCAGGAGTTGAGCTGGGGACGAAAATCATATTTTCTGCATTTTTCATTATCTAATAACAGGAACTATATTTAACATAATCTTGAATCCTTAGTCACTAGCAAGGAATCAAAGGAAAGCCAACAGGAGGAGAACCTGGGCAGTCATCTCCGCTAATTCTTAGTATCTTTAGCTGCAGTGATAAAGGTCAACTATATGGTGCTGGTAAAATCGAGCTCACATGATAAGCACTCAGTTTATGCTTTCAAAGTAACATTTATTTCCTTTATTTTGCCATTATTCCTCTCATTTTCCTTAATGTTTCTTTAAAATTATAGCTTTCCCAGGAATTTATCATGGGCCATGTTCTCTTCTCACTTTATACATTCTCTGTTTTACATGTTTATCTCCCTTTTTAAACTACACATATGCTGAATTTTCTGTATCAGTCTTTTTATTTCCATCGATAATCTTCTCTGAAGAATTTTTTTTTTTTGAAGAATCTTGTTTTGAAAAATCTCTGACACAAAAAAAGAAAAAAAAAGTGACCAGCTAAATAAATCAATAACCTCTTCTGGGGATGAGAAGACTCACATGATGGGTTTAACTGGCAATGTTCCCAGTGGTCTCACCTTGATTTCATTATTCAATTGTAAATATGACCCAGATGACATTAATTCTAATAAAGGTCATCAAAACTGAAAGATGTAGAAATGGCTTTAGAATAAGTAATTCTTGATATTATAACTAAGAAAATGTATCCAGTACACATTTTCCTCACCTTCTAATCAAAGACAAGTCCAAAGGCCCATAGTAGCTAATTCTGCCAGTATGTACAACTAAATGCAAACTAAATAAGAAGAATATTAGCTAGAAAACTTTCTTTGAAAAGGGGCAAAAGTAAGCTTATGAAATTCAAGGTGTAATGACTGTTGCTCACTGAAATTTGAGTGTCAACAGAAAGCACTCAGGAATTTTAGGTGGAAATGGAAAGAAGTGATGAGTTGAAAGCAAATAAAGTAAAATTATACAATCTGAGATCACCTGGAGAGATGCAGTTTGTCAAAAGAAGCTGATAAAGAAATTTGTTAGTTAATGAAGGGCTACATGAAACAGGGGACAAGAGTAGAGAGAACGTGTTCTATGAAAGCTAGGAAATATAGATGGACAGAATAAGGGCACATTTCTGATAAGTATTTCCAAATTTGGAGAATCAATTCTGACTCAGTCTTCTATTTCAGAGATTCAAAGATAAGTAGATATTCCTTGTCCATGACCCTTAGGAGCCAGATGCTGAAAAGGTAAACACTCGACATCTTGACGATGGTGAAAAGCAGAGTTTACTCTTCTGGAGAACTCATTCCTGGTTCTAACCCAGAACACTATGACATCATTCTTGTTGAAGATCAGTTTATTTTCATGGAACATAACCTCATGTATATTTCTTCTGCTGTTCCTGTCGTTGAATTTTTGTCTTCTAAACCAAACCAAACCAAACAAACAAGAGCTTTTAATGTACATCCAGCACTTCCAGATAAGTTTTGAAGCTTGGTGTGTCATGTGCCTAATCTTGACCCAATAGGGTGGAAACACAACTGCTTTGGAACACAGTACATTATTTTCTTACACTTAGACCCCCTTGCTCAGGATATTTTCTCAGGATGGCTAAGAGATGGCATCAATAAGCTCTTTTTTGTGCACTTAGAAAAAAGCCAGTTATTGAAGATATCAATCTTCCTCTTGATTACCTGTTATATATGAACGGACACGTGAAAGAAAAACAGCCTCTGGGGACTTCCCTGGCGGTCCTCTTCCACTTCAGTGTTCCATCCTTGGTCAGGGTACTAAGATCCCGCATGCCACTCAGGGCAGCCCCCGCTAAAACAAAGAAAGAAAAAAGAAAAACAGCCTCTGAGTCACAGTCTTTGTTAGAGCAAATCAGCCTGTCCCCTAACTCATTTGAGAGATTTTCCCTTGCCCTGAGTATCTGAAAGAAGTGAACTCCCAGTTTCATGGAATTTAGCACATTACAGTTTATGCAATTTTTTCACATTTCAGTCATCATTTATCCCATGACCATACACCAAGGTATTTTCTTTGTTTTTCTTTCTTGGTTTCTTTCTTTTCTTTGTTTCCTTCTTTATTCAGTTTCTTTTTCTTCTTTCTTACAGAGTATATGTATCATTCTATTTCTAGAAATGTGAATTCTCAATCATGTGTGTTACTCTTTCAAATGCAAATCGGTTTTGCTTTTGTCAGTGCATGATGTTTATATCACCTAATGCTAAGTGATTTTATATATATGCCTATTTAAATCCTGTCTCATGAAAGACAAATATCATATGATACCGCATATATGTGGAATCTAAAAAAAGGGAACAAATGAACTTATCTACAAAACAGAAATAGAGTTACAGATGTAGAAAACAAACTTATGGTTACCAGGGGGTAAGTGTGTGGGAGGGATAAATTGGGAGATTGGGATTGACATATACATACTACTATATATAACATAGATAACTAATAAGGGCCTACTGTGCAGCACGGGGAGCTCTACTCAATACTCTGTAATGGCCTATATGGGAAAAGAATCTAAAAAAGAGTGGATATATGTATATGCATAACTGATTCACTTTGCTGTACACCTGAAACTAACACAACATTGTAAATCAACTATACTCCTATAAAAATTTTAAAAATAAAAATAAATCAATACAAATAAATCCTGACTGTCTCATTCTAAGTCTTGTTTTCTGTTTCCCATCACTAGGAATATTTATCTTCCACTAATATATATTTGCCATCCTGAGGAAATCTCAAAATCCAACGTATAGAATAACATTACAGTATAGTCATTTCAAATCTCAAAATAAATAGAATTTCCTCGGCCTATGAATCTGGAAATCAGTTTATTTCTTATATTTTGTTGACATTATGATTTATTATTTTCATAATATTATGAAAATTTATAAATTTTCATAATATTATGAATAAAATTATAAATTTCATTTTATAATTTTATGATTTTATAAATTTATTAAATTTCATAAAATTATGAAAATTTATTATTTTCCTAAATAAATCATATTTATTTATGATTTATTATTTACATATAATATGTAATAAATAATAACATATTATTTATTATGTTACCTGTATTTTGGAAAACTTTGTTAATGCCAGAAAAATACTGTTTATATTCGCTCTTTCATTTATTTATCCATTCATTCACCACATTTTTATAGTATTCTACGTTTTAAGCATGTGTAAGATAGTGGGAATATAGTAATTAAAAAAATACTGTCCTTACCTTCTTAGTATTTTCAGTCTAGTAGTATCCAAGCATCTAAGCATCCACCAATTTGATGAGAGAAATGCAGAGAAACATATTGTATCCTGGGCACATACTTGGCCTTCAATAGACAAAGGAGGTCAACTAAATTACTTAATTCAGTAAGGGGACATAGCAGGAATGGGATGAAACCTAGAAGCAGTGGCCTTATATTCTGATAGAATTCTCATTCTTATTCAGCACATTTCAACATAAGTACACTTTAAAAATTAAGGTTAAATTGGATATTTAGCAAAGTTTACAGTGACCAGTATCCTACTCTCAGACAGAAAAATCTGCTTCTCAGGTGGTAGGACAAAGATTTAAGCACCAATGCTACCTAGCCCTCTCTCTGAGAGTCATGAAAATTATTGATTTTAATGAGTCAGGATCCCAGTACATGAAAGTTAGACAGCTTTAATAGACACGCTACTGTCAATGCCAATCTGGCAACACAGGCAGGACGGGGCCACATTTTCAACTCAAAAAGAATAATGCATATGTGTGCCAGGGGAAATTAGATGTATAATCAAAGAAATATTGTGCCAGACCATGCCATATATAGGTATATATGGAACTCTGTTTAATCAATAACATATTATCTATCAATATATCAACTTCTGAGTAATCTAATTTCAAAAACTGTGGAATGGTGAATGTACATATAGAAACGGAGGAACATTTTAGGTTTAAATCTGGACAATGGTTCTCAAACTTGACTGCACGTTAGAATCACCTGGGGAGTTTCTAAAACTCCCCAATTTTAGGCTATGCCCCGGAACATTACATCAGAACTTCTCTGATGGGACACAGGCATCGCCGTTTTCCAAAAATCCTCACGTGATTCCAACGCTCCGGCAAGTTTGAGAATCAGTGGTTTAAAATTCTTCACACATCCCCTACTCACCTCAAGGTGGAAGATTTGAATGATCAGGCATCAGCACTTACCATTTGTTTTTTTCTTCCCTTTGCTCTACCTCAGTGATGATCAGGCTTTATGTGCCCCGGGAATTACTTCATAGCATAGCAGACTCAAGTCATAGTTAATTCATCACGTATCTTGTTAATGGGTGTGTGGGGAGGAAAAATTTTTCTTTCTTCTCTTCTAGATTCTTTGGCTGCTGTAATAATTAAATGGACATATGGCAGATCAACTGGAGAAAAACAAATTTAATTCGTATGTATGGGAGCTCATAGAAAAATGAGACTCAGAGAAGTGACCCAAGTAGGCAGCTTTTATACCTTTTAGACAAAGAAACAATACATTTGTGAAAAATTGACAAAACAAAGAAGTTTTCTCTTAGGGTATTAAATTAGTAAAATAACACAGTTTGTTTATGCAGCCTTCTTAGCTTTCAGTTTCCTATCTTTGGTGATTAGAATATCTTTTTACATTCTGTTAACAGAAGGATACCTTTTGTATGGGAGATTTATTTCCTGCTTTCAGGGGGACAACGAAGGTTCAGAGTGTCCTTCTTGGTTGTCTCTTAAGTATAACCAATATGTCAAAGTGGCACATTTTGGGGTGGCCTGCACTGAACCACATCAAGTGATAAGTTCAGATGTACTAGGAACACATCCTATTACCACCATATGCAAAATTTTAGATCTTCACTTCTTGACAATTATGAATTCACTACACTCTAATCTTAAATGATCACACTTAAAATTATGAAGAGGTGAGTAAGAAGCATCAGAAGCTCTGGTTAATGTGTAATGCAGATGCACACCGTGGAGAGAGGAGGCCTAAACAGACACTGAAAGGGAATTTTATGTTTAATTTCTCTTGTCCTGCCTTAAAATATAAATTTTATTTCATCAGTAGTTACAGAGGACAAAAGCAATTTTCAAAGAAGCTGAACGGGAAGCAGGCACTAGAATGGGAAGAGGTGGGTGTCAAAGGAAAGCTTCACTTGATGACTGGTACAGGGCGCCCCCAGCTGGTTACTCTGACTGTCATACTTTACCAAGATTTTTTAAAATGCAAAATACTTTTAAAAAAATAAAAATATTTATGGGGTCAGAGCAAGAGTACAAATAGAGGTCCACATACCACATGTCAAATATTTAAAACGTCTAACTACGGCTAGCAAACTGCTAATAAATATTCTTATCCTCACACTTTGGCAAACATTTAACTTCATAGAGACATGGAAGGCTGGTTGATATTTATAGTTGTTGGGCCTTGTCATGGTGCTGACATGGTTCACCTGGGGAAAAGCAATCCAGGGAGGAAAAGCTCAGCAGCCCCCGGTTCAGGTGGGAATTTGGGAGTTCCTGATAGGAGAAATTCTAGGAGGTAAAAAAATGTGCAGACTCCTCTACCTGTAGGATTGGATTGGGTATATCTGGAGAAGACCAGAGAAATGCTCCACTGCCCAGACACAGGCAACTCTTCCACCCATCACTGCTTTTTTTCTCTGAATTTAAGAAGGGAGGACTTCCTTGGTGTCCAGTGGCCAAGACTCCACGCTCCCAATGCAGGGGCCCCAGGTTCGATCCCTGGTCAGGGAACTAGATCTCACATGCTGCAACTAAGACCCGGCATAGCCAAATAAATAAATAAATAAACATATTAAAAAAAAAAAAAGATGGAAGAATGTTCTGTTCAGCGACCTTGACAGAAAAAGTGCTCTGCCCCCATCCCCACAACTACTAGGCTCTCACTTCCCTTCCTTCCGAATTCCCATAGTCCACACCTTGCCCATTTTACTGACTCCATGCAGTGATGTTGGAGGGTCAGGAGAACTGGGGGACTTGCTGCTTCCAAAAGGTAACAATCCATTTTGCCCACACTCCGCCCCATGACCCTGCTCAGCTGGGTCTCCTCCTGCTGAGGCCCTGTCCTATGGCCCCAGAACCAAAAGGCACCTCCTGCCCTATCCCTTAATAGCTAAACCCAGGGAAACTCCCAGACCTCAAAGGAAGCAGAGGAATGGTGACCTCTTAGGGGAATCATGCATATACACAAAGTGGGACATCCTGGAAAATGGGGCTCCCTCCCTCCATCTCTCATCCAGCTCAGACTGTTGCTGGACCCAAGGGTTTCTGCATAGCCAAGGCAGTGCTCTAAGAACGCTGTGCCAAGCTCTGAGCTGATTCTTCAGAATCCACAGTTTGGTTTTCCGTGACTGCACGAAGAATATTTAGAACCAGTGATAAATAGGATGGAGGTTTGCTCAAGGTGGCAAATAACTCCCCGCATAAACAGAGAACTAAATGGACTGAGACATAAGTCGATATAAACTCCATACATGAGTACAACGCCTCTTCCCTTCCCTTGGCCCAGAGGGTCGCTGAACTGGCCATCTTATCCTTTCTCTACTGTTCCCCCTTAGCTGGCATAAGGAGCGCCAGGCAGAGAATCTCCGGTTCTGCTCTCACTGGGAAGCCTTGGGGGGCTTGATATGGAGTGTGAGGGACAGGAGAAATCTCCATTCTGGTGGCCAAAAATGCTGTTACATTAAAGTCTTACACTGAAATACAAAAATAACAATCAATAAAGCACATCCTCCGATACAGAATATAAACAAACCTCAGGTAAAACATTTCTGACTTTTCCAACAGGTTTTCTAAAGTCACTAACTGATGAAATAATGTGTTCTAGCTTTTTTGTAAGTTGTAAAAGTCCTTGATGTCCAGAAATTTAGATATACAGGTGGCATTCATGGGTGGGTTTGTTGTAAAATCTGTGTCTCTTGATGAGATGATGTTTGTGGAGATGTGTTTATGAAGATTAGCCAGGGTGTTAAATAGATCTTTCCCTCTGATTTTAAGAGATCTAATTACCCATAGTAACACCCATCCAAAGACCTCTGAAATGCACTCACTTGAAAGAAGTGGGTGTGGTCTTCAAGGACTCAATATAAGGAGATTCAAGGAGCCAAATTCATTCTTCTTCAGAACAGAGTGATGGTGTTTGGAGCTCACTGACTACAGTGACTTCTGAAAGCTTCCATTACCAAACTTGGAAGCCTTGATCTTGAGCTGACTTCACATTATTACTTCCCCAGCAGGCATTGATAAGACTACATATATATATTCCTTAGGTAAATACACAGTTTACATAAGAGGAGTCCATGCTACTTTCCCAAAACAAACAATAATATAATAATCTTAATTTATCAGCAAACTGAGGTAGTTTCTATGGAATGCTCTCATTTGTCAAATTTTAAAAATTACTACATTCTTTCAACCATTTTTATGAATTATTTTGCCATCTTGTCTTGCTATATATTTTTGGAATAATTTGATGATTCTAGGTCTATTATCTATGAATTCCTTTTTTTAAAATTTTTTATTATCTCTTATAAGGATGCTGTTTTATTAGCCATTACATCCCCAAGCTGATAGATTGTTCCTTGAACTGTAAATTTACCAGAAAATGCTTGTTGACTCAATTATCATAGTTACTTAGAGAACATGCTGCTTGCATTTTGTCTCATCTTGGAAACCTATGACTTGTGGATTTTAATTTGGTCAAAAGTGTGATTTCTGGCTCCCACATTTACCAGCAGGGTAATTTTGAACAAGAAATCCTGATAGAATGGTTGTGACACTTAAATGAAATAATGAAAGTAGAAAAGCTTAATTAACTACCCTTTGTTAAGTCAATCACTGGCTGGTACTATTACTGATTGATTTTTCAGACCAATTAGGACACACTGCCTGGAGCTATGAACTGAATGAAACTCCAGATGTGAAAGCTATTTGGAAGAAACTAACACCACAACAAAACTGATTTTCTTATATGCAGAAGGAAAACTGTTGGAGAGGTGGATGACTCTTGGTTAGGAAACCTTTATAGGAATTTAAAAACTGATTTTGACTGGAATATTCTTTTCTCCCACAGAGAAGATTTCCTTCAGTAAAGAAATAAGCAATCACAATATCTAGCTGTTTGACAATGTGAGAAGTTTGACGTGTAGACATGACCATCAAGATGTATCTTTGAATTCTGAAGGATCTAAATGTTTTTTGTTTTGTTTTGTTTTTGTTTTTGTTTTTTTTGCGGTATGCGGGCCTCTCACTGCTGTGGCCTCTCCCGTTGTGGAGCACAGGCTCTGGACACACAGGCTCAGCGGCCATGGCTCACGGGCCCAGCCACTCCGCGGCATGTGGGATCTTCCAGGACCGGGGCGCGAATCCGTGTCCCCTGCATCGGCAGGCGGACTCTCAACCACTGCGCCACCAGGGAAGCCCGGATCTAAATGTTTTTTGATATGGTCCACTGTATTGTGAAAGAATTATTATTTTTTTTTACTCGAAGTATAGGTAATTTACAATGTCAGTGTTAGTTTCAGGTGTACAGCAAAGTGATTCAGCCATATATATATATTTAATATATATATTATTTTTCATATTCTTTTCCCTTATAGGTTATTACAAAATATTCGGTATGGTTCCGCGTGCTATAAGGACCTAAATATTTTAATGTACGTGAAACATCATAAAACATCACTGATGTACTCCCCGAGGAGCGGCGGGGATGCACAGAGGCGCAGGAGGAGAAAGAGGCGGGGAAGAGGAGGAGAGTCGCCGCTTCCCAAACACTCTCCGGGGGTCTGTGCGCGACGCCCGCCGCCAGGAGTCCCGACCCGGCTGCCCGCGGCCACTTCCCTCCCGCGCCTGCAGCCCAGGAACAAAGTTGCCAAGAAACAGCGGGCCGGGGGCGCAGCGGGGCGGCGCTCTGGCCTCTGCGCGCGCCGCTTGTGGTAGGCGGCGGCGCGGCCCGAGAGGAGGCAGCAGCAGTTGGAGTGCTTGGCCGAACGCAGTAGACGTAGCCTCGGCGCGGCGGGAACGGCGGCCGAGGCGACCCGACGTCGCGGCGCCCAGACCTGAGCCGGTCCTCAGACGGCAGCCGCGGTGCCCGAGTGCTTCCCGGGGGCCCCAGGCGGCGGCGCGAGCCCCGGAGAGGGGGCGGTCCTGCGCGCGGAGGAGCGGGAGGCTGGTGCTCCCCACCCCCGCCAGCCTACCTTCTCACCGAACTCTCTAAAAATAACTCCGGCCCGCTGGGGCCGGGAGGAGCCGCAGCCGCAGTCTCCGAGCGCAGCCGGGGAGGCGTGTAGAGCCAGGGTCCGGAGGGAGCCTACCCGGCCGCGCGGAGCGAAGTTGGCGAAGGAAGCAGGAGCTCCCGGCCGCCGGGCGCCGCGCGACCCTCGCCCCGCCTACCCTCTGCCGCTGAGGTTTGGCTGATTGGGCCGAGGCGGGCGGGCGGAGCGCGCAGGGCGGAGGCGGCGCCCGCGGGCGCAGAGACACCCTGGCCCGGGCCGCGGGGGCAGATGGTGTCCTATGTGGATAACAGCTTCCGCCAGGCGGTGATGAAGAACCCAGCTGAGAGGACCCCCCCAGTTGCTGACTGGATAATGACGCATTCTCGTAAGCGTTGGGATGGTGACGACAGGGGATCGTGCTGCCAACCGTCTTCAGAAAAATAAGCCCTCCTGATCCTTGGGACCATCAGACACTTAGGATCTAACGCTTGAAAGAGTTGCTTCGCATGTTAGGTATTGGATGACATTTGTTCAAATCCAAATGCTCTCCTCTGCCGGTGTAATTGTTTAATGAGGGGAGAAGAGAATAAAATAGACTCTTCCACTGGCTGCCTTGGGACAAGGCCCAGGAATGGCACCTGGTACCGTTATTTATTTTTTATTTTTTTCTGATGGAGCCGTCACATCTGGGGATTGTAGATAGATTGCACATATTCATCAAACGTGTGGAACATGGATGATAATTTTACAAGGAAAATTCATTTCACAGTGTCTCCAGAAAGTTCCTATTCTAAAGGGTTGCTTTATCAAAAACAAGGAATATCCTGCTTTGGTTGTGTTGCACTGCCTCTCATGTGCCTTCTGCGTCTGTTTGTTTTACAGTTGTCAATCAGTCTTCTGCGTCTGAAAATGCACGTTCCAGGGCTTCCCTGGTGGTGCAGTGGTTGGGAATCCGCCTGCCAGTGAAGGGGACACGGGTTCGATCCCTGGTCCGGGAAGATCCCACATGCCACGGAGCAACTAAGCCCATGCACCACAACTACTGAGCCTGCGCTCTAGAGCCCGCGAGCCACAACTACTGAGCCCACGTGCCACAACTACTGAAGCCTGCGCACCTAGAGCCTGTGCTCTGCAACGTGAAGCCACCACAGTGAGAAGCCCGTGCACCACAACAAAGAGTAGCCCCCGCTCGCCACAACTAGAGAAAGCCCGCGCCCAGCAACAAAGACCCAATGCAGCCAAACATAAATAATAAATTAAATAAATAAATAAAAGAAAATGCATGTTCCCAGTCACAGCGTAATGGAAAAGCAAATTTCAGTGAAATGTTTCAATGCCTTTCATTTTTTGAAGTTCCTAGTGAAATCACACATGCTGAGAATATTAGAACCTAGCAAGGTGGGTCAGAAATTATGTCAAAGGCCTTTAGTGGCAATTAGAGAGTGGGGAAGTGGTGTCTTTGGTTGGTTGATTAGAATAGTAATGACTCGAATGTGTGTGTGTGTGGGTCACCACGCAAGACTTGAAGAGACAAAACCTCCACTGTGACAGCGTGTGGATTGTGCCAAAGAAATGAACTGTTAAACTTTCCTGTTTCCGTGCCCGTTGTGGAGAACAGAGTGAAAACCGACCAGCACAGAACTTGGCCTGAGTCAGAAGTGGGCCAGCTACTACTGAACGGCAACGTGAAAGCTTCGCTGAGGGTCTGAAAGCAGCACATTTCCTCCCACCACACCTTCATAGATCGTCACCTTAGAGAAACCTACCAAACATTCTGAACGTTCGTAAGTGTCTACCCTACTAACTTTGATGCTCATTTGGTTATTACTAATGCAAACTCATGTCTATTTATTATTGTTTTAAAGAGAAAGTAGTTGGAAATGTGTTCCATCTTTACCTGGCTTTTCAAAAATAATCTTCTAAAAGTTTGAAATTTACTCAAAAGTAAAAAAAAAAAACCAAAAAACATCACTGTTGTGGTGGGGATTACTTGACCTCTGGCAACCATTACTGGGAGCCGGATGTGGGTGACTCTTGGGACTCTAGGCTGCTGTAAGGGTTCCTAGGTAAGAAAGAATGGTACACTGAATCTGAGGACATATTTCTTCTTTTATGTGAGGGGGAAGATAATCATGACTGTCTCTTGACCACTTCCCCAGTGTTGGCAGTATATAGAGAAACCTATATACTGGGTTGGGTTTGTGTGTTCCTTGATAATCACAGTGGAAAGGTGAGGTGTTTTAATACTGTTAAAATTTCCTTCATATGGAGGTGCCCAGCTTGATCCTTCAGTTTTCCTGTCGGCCCTTTGTTAAACACTGGCCACATATAATGAGGGATAAATCAGGAACCTGACTATACCCAGCAACTCCCTATCTGAGAAGACCTTCCCAGTCGAAGTAAATCAATAATACTTTATTGTCGTTTAAGCTTTTTCTACTTTAACCTCCTTTTATTGCTATTTAATATGAAGATACCACGAGATAAATTTTGTTGGTTCCATCTTTTTAAAAGTAAAGTCATCTCTCATGGCCGATTATCTAGAATATATGCTGTGGTTGCTCACCTGTTTTGTGAGCTGGATGTAGTTACAAAAATATATGTGTGGTGTGTATGATTCCAACTTAATGGTCTTTTTTAAACTCTCAGTTGTTTTTTCTTTCTTTCTTTCTTTTTTTTTTTTTTTTTTTTTTTTGCGATACACGTGCCTCTCACTGTTGTGGCCTCTCCCGTTGTGGAGCAGAGGCTCCGAACGCGCAGGCCCAGCGGCCACGGCTCACGGGCCCAGCTGCTCCGCAGCACGTGGGATCCTCCTGGACCGGGGCACGAACCCGCGCCCCCTGCATCGGCAGGCGGACTCCCAACCACTGCGCCACCAGGGAACCCCTAACTCTCAGCTTTATTACCAAGGACAGACTCTCAGACATTTCATTCAGTCCTCAATTCTTTTTTTTTTAATATAAATTTATTTATTTATGGCTGCGTTGGGTCTTCGTTGCTGGGCGTGGGCTTTCTCTAGTTGCAGGGAGCAGGGGCTACTCTTCATTGTGGTGCGCGGGCTTCTCATTGCGGTGGCTTCTCTTGTTGTGGAGAACGGGCTCTAGGCGCGCCGTCTTCAGTAGTTGTGGCTCGCGGGCTGTAGAGCGCAGGCTCAGTAGTTGTGGCTCGCGGGCTCTAGAATGCAGGCTTAGTAGTTGTGGTGCACGGGCTTAGTTGCTCCACATCACGTGGGATCTTCCCGGACCAGGGCTCAAACCCGTGTCCCCTGCATTGGCAGGAGGATTCTCAACCACTGCACCACCAGGAAAGCCCCAGTCCTCAATTCTTCAGAGATTTTACCTATACATATTTTTGAAGCTGCGATTGATTGATTGATTGATTGAAGAGCAATTAAAGGTCCTGCTTCATACAGTTCATGCCTTGGGGACCAGGCTGAGTTTTGTCTCACATTTCCTTCCTGTTCTCAGTGAAGTGACCCTTCTTCACCCAGGCTCAAGCCTCACCTTTCTTATGAGGCCTTCCTACCCGACCCCGGCCCAGGCGTTGCTGCAGACTGAAGTGCTTTGTCACCACTGCTGCTGTCTGCTTCCTTCTCCGGATTCTGAGCACCTCACTTGCAGGACTCTCTTCGTTGGTTTTACAACTTGAATGTCCTGCCTATAACGAGATGGGGCTTTACGCAGTGAATGAGCACGTTTAAGGTAAGCGTGGGAGGGATAGAGGTGGCGTTTAATTGATGAGCAGGGCTGGATGGCAGTCTGGCAAGAAACACAGGGTTGCACATCGTGGACAGAGTTGGTTACATACAATCCCCATATCAGTTGGAAACCATCTCCCTACTCTTGTTCTGGTATATCCTACTCACTAATTCACCCTCAGAGAGAAAAAAAATGTATTTTACAGGCAAATCTGCACTGACCCTCCGGACCAGAATAGGTCTTTCTTTATATAAACTCTGGTCTTTTCTTACATAATAGTTTAAATTGCAAGAGATAAAGGAAGTGTTCAGTGCCATATTCCCAGCAGATAATGTCTTTATCTGCAGATAAAGACAGATAATGCCCAGTGTCTGGGCACTAAAATATTTGATGAGTGAATAAATTAATAAATGAGATGAGATGATTGTCTTATTGGCAGTTTTGATTACGGTGTGCTACTCAATAATCTTTCCTACAGTTTACATAATATACAGTTTCCTTCCAAATTACATTTCTGAAAGGAACGTAGTTTTGAAACACTTATGATACCAAATATTTCTGATTCATAAGTGAGAATAGTCATTAAAAGAAATGTTATAAGCCACTGAAAACGACATAAAATGAATCAGAAGAATAGGAAATGTTGAAGAGAGTATGGAATAAAAAACTTACTTCGGCCAGTGGTTCTCAGAGTTTGGTTCCAATTCAAACAGTATCATCATCACCTGAACCTTGGTAGACATTCAAATTCTTGGCTTACACCCAAGACCTCCTGAATCAAAAGTCATGTGAGTGGGACCTGAAATCTGTAGTTTATCAGTCATTCCAGGTAATTCTGATGACTTCTGACGTTTGAGAAACACTGAATTAGGCTGATTTACAAAGAAACAAAGACTTCGGAAATTTCTTACTTCTCAGAACTGAAGTATCACTAGACACAAATTGATTTATTACCGTTGATTAACTATACTTTAATGATAAAAGCATAAAGGTGAAGATTAAGTTTGTTTTTAAATTTGTTTTATTTATTTTTGGCTACGTTGGGTCTTGTTGCTGGGCGGGGGGCTTTCTCTAGTTGCGACGAGCGGGGGCTACTCTTCCTTGTGGTACACAGGCTTCTCATTGCGGTGGCTTCTCTTGTTGCGGAGCACGGGCTCTTGGCGCACAGGCTTCAGGAGTTGTGGCACGCGGGCTCAGTAATTGTGGCTCATGGGCTCTAGAGCGCAGGCTCAGTAGCTGTGGCCCACGGGCTTGGTTGCTCCGGGGCATGTGGGATCCTCCTAGACCAGGGCTCGAACCCGTGTCCCCTGCATTGGCAGGCAGATTCCCAACCACTGTGCCACCAGGGAAGCCCAAAGATTAAGTTCTTAAAGAGAATGTTGAGGATTCCAAAAATAAATTTGAATAACAGATTATTTTCTTGGACAACACACATAGTCATATTTCTTGAATTGTTGACTACTTAAACTACACTTTTTTTTTTGGTCTGGGGAAATACAGGAAGCAGACAATATTAAAAAAATCCCATATGTAGTTAGGTATAAAACTAATGAATTTAATTTACTTTCTTGAAAATTATTCAGAAAAGACATACAATCAGATTTGTAGGAATGTTATTTTTGGAATAACATTTTATTGGAATAATTTGGAGGAATGTTATTTTGTACTTAAAATTCTGAATATATGTGGTATGATGAGATGATTTCAACATGTTATATAGGCAGCACAGGACAGTGAACCCTGAGAAAGAGGAAACAAATGAGGGAAACCCAGTGATAGACCCACCTTACTGCCTGAAGATTTCTAGGTCACAACACAGGGTGGGGGGACCCTGAGTGTAGATGTGAGTTCAGGGAGGTCAAGGTGGTTGGAGTTCCCAGGACTGAAGCCTGCTTGAGGGTAAAGCTGCACAGAGAGACAGAGACAGACAGAGACAGACATCTCTAGAGGGCCCCAAAGGTGGAGTCTGCAGCTGAATGCCGGTCCATTAATGTTTGTGAGGAAATCTTCCAGGTCAAGAAAAGAGGACCCCAAAGAGAACCAGTAGAACAATCCTGCATCTCACACAGGGCTGGGAATAGTTGTTGTTTCCTCATTCACAATGGGAAATCCTTGAACTACATGGGATATAGGGGAGAGGACGTGGAAGGGGATTGCCCCTCTGGTGGGGAAATCAAGCCCAGATTAAAGACTTCTCTCTCCCCACTAACAGAGTTTAAAAGCACGCTTTGAAAGTCAGGATTTGTTCCAGAGCTAACCCCACTTCTACACTCCTGTGCAGCCATGACGTCTCTGGCACAAAGAGGCAAAGACAACAGAGAAATTAAAGGCGGTTCCACCCGCACTCTTCAAGTAACAGACACCCCTTCTCCCAATTACTCTGGCCTGAAGGAAGGGCTCTCCCAGGGCCACTGGTGCCCATGCCACTGGCACCACTCTGCCATTTTGCTGTTGCTACACAGCACAGCTTCATGACTGAGCCTGGTCTTGGGTCAGGAGTGGGAGAGAAAACAAGAAAAAAATGAGACTTCCCACCTCCACACTTTTCTGTTTTCAGGGGCCTCTTTGCTGATCCTCTGATGGGAAAGAGAGGGTCTCTTGGAGTTTTTCTGTGAGCTCCTGCTGTGCAGTTCAGAGACTGGGGCCTTTCTTTGGTCCCGGAGTAAAGCCAGGAAAGAAAAGAGCCATAGGAAAACCAAATTTTTGTCACTCAGTTCTTTGAGATTCTAATTCATTAGACTGATGCGCCACCTGTGCAAGCACCAGGCTGACCTGGCTCTGCTCAGAGACACCCTCTGGTCTGAGTCTTCTTGTCCCTGACAGTCGATCACTCTCCCCAGCCTCTGCCACCCCCTGCCCTGCTGTGGAGCCGTCGGGCTCACGTGAGCTTTCCGCAGGTATCGGAGCAGTGGGCTACGGCAGTCTGGCCTCTGTCAGAGATCAGGACTTCTCCTGATGTGCTGCTGGGTAAACTACAGCAATGCCTCTCCCACCCCGCTCAGATGCCTCCCCAGTCCAAGAAGCCTCTGCATTCTACAGCCAGCTCTTCCCCGGGCCCTGGCAGTCCTTGGTCCAGTGCAGAGCTGCGATGTGAAGTATGCTTCATGGGGCTGGAGTGTTCGCTAGGCTCAGGCTGGGCACGTGCTGGGGCAGTTTTCAATCTGCCATTTCTGCCCTGCCAAGGGAGCCAGCAGGCACACACATACTCCTCACAAGCAGAGCCCAGGCCTCCCACATCCCTCCTGCTAGTCCCAGAGCAACTCCAATCAGCCAAAGGAGCTAGTCTTCCCTACACAATATTATACACTAAATGTCCAAAAGGGTTGTTTATGTACTTCTTAATGAAAGAAGTTTAATGAGAGAGCTTAAGATTTTAAAGAGAATGTTGGGGATTCAGAAAATTAGTGAAACATTTTGGAAAATAGATTATTTTCATGGAAGATATACACAGTTATATTTTTTGAGTCATTTGCTTACTATAAAAAGAAGAAAACTTCCTTTCTTTAGTTTAGAAAATACAGGAAACGAACAATAGCCAAAAAATACTCTAGATGTAAGTAGGTAAAACATTAGTGAGTTCAATTTACTTTCTAGAAGATTAGTCAGAAAAGACTTTGTAATCATATATGCATTATTGGATTATTTAAATTTCTGGGAATACAGTCCTAAAATGAGAGGATTCTAAGTGATTACTGTATACATATAAATTTTACACTAGACATGGATATCAGCAATATTAGAGCAGTGTCCTTTCCTGGGTCAAAATATCAAGTACATATTCTGAGATGTCAGTAGCAGATGTTATGATCTCAGGACGCTGTAACAATTAAGCCATGGCCCATTGGCACAAAGATGGAGAAAATGACCACAGGAACCAAAGAGAACGCCTCAAACTCTCCTGATGTATGAATGTCTGATTTATGCCTGAACAGGCACACATTGCATGTGGGTGTAAAATAGACTTCTCAATAAATCTGCTGTGGTATTTACCTAATGCCATCCACGAAAATCAATTTCATGTGGATTGAGTTCAATGGGAAAGACAAATTCATCATTTTAAAAGGAGTGAATATTAAAAGAAAACCTTTTTGACCCTTTTTTACACAGTGATTTCCTAATTAAGAAACAAAACACACAAATTGAATAAGAAAAATGATCAATTAACTATAAACATTAAGCATTTCTGTTATCAAAAGTCATCTTAATGGAAGAGAAATGCTGGGAAAAACACTGTAATCTATAAAACTAGCAAAGGATAAGTGACCAGAATATACCAAGAGACCTGAAAATCTATAAGACCAATATAAGCCCACTACCCCAAGCACAGAAGGACAAAGCAATAAGTTCACAGGAAATAAAGGCAGATATACATAAAAAGATGCTCAAACTCATTGGAAATCAGAGAAATAAAAATTAAAATCACAATCACTAACTTCAGATATTTTTTAATATAACATAATATTATTAATATTATGTTATTTTAATTACATTAAAATAATATTTTTTAAAAACTATTAAACTCTGGTGATGACAAGAAGAACCCAAAATATCTCATGTTATGGGAGTAAAAATTGATACAATTCTTTTGGAAATCAATCTCTAGTAAAATTCAAGTTGAACATATTTCAAATCCTGATTGAATAATCTAGACAAGAACAAGTGCTATATGTGGCAGGTACAAATTGGTCATAACAACATAATATACAATCACCAAAATAATAATAAAAAAGAAACTCTGGCCAATCTCAATTCCATTACTGGTGAAATGGCTAAGTAAACCTAAGTATAGTCTCATTAAAGAATGTCATATGTCCTGATTTCAAAATATATTCCAAAGCTACAGTAATCAAAGTGATATGGTACTGGCATAAAAAAATACATAGACCAATAGAACAGGATTGAGAGCCAGGAAATTAACCTGTGCATATACAGTCAACTAATCTTTGACAAGACCAAGAACACACAGTGAGGAAATGATAGGTTCTTCAATACATGATGTTGGGAGACTTTTAAGTTCCTTCCTGCATAGGGCAGTGCTTAGGTGTTACCAGGGTTAAGAAGTGTTCAAAGGAATTAGGAAAGCTCTTGGACTTTCCCAGCAGTCCAGTAGTTAAGAATCTACACTTCCACCGCAGGGGGTGTGGGTTCAATCCCTGGTCAGGGAACTAGATCCCACATGCCTAGCAGCTCTGCCCCCCCCACAAAGAAAAAAAACAAAGGAAAGCTCTTATCCAAAGCACTGGGTGGTGCTTAGCAATACTGAAGCAATCCTGACTCCAGGCTTCTAAAACACTGGACCCACGAGGGTTGGGGGATCCAGTGCCAGGGGTCCTTAGCCCCTGAATGGGAACATCTAAACCTGGGAGTCACCTAGCAAGGCAGGGTCCTGATGGACCGTAGTGACCATGATCCTGGAATTCTCACCCCTCTTCCTTCTTGACCCAGCACTGACTCATTTGCCTCAAAGGTCATGGGATTCCTCTTCTTCTAAGTCAGATCAGTGCTTAGTAACCACCCAGAAGAGCTTCTCTTTCCAGTGGGTACTTCCTGCCATGGGGATGGGATAGAGGGGGAACACTCATCCCACATCACCCTTTGCTGGGACCCACAGCTTACAGTGCAACCAGGGCTTAGAATCTAGTTTCCAGAAACTCAAATGGAAGCCCCCACCGCAACATCATCAAAACCTGGCATACGTCATTTATTCGGCAAAACAAATATCTAGCAAAGGCCAATGTTGATAAACTTGACAGTCTAGATGAAACAGGTAAATTCATTGGAAGATACACGCTACTAAAGCCCACTGAAGATAAAAGTAAGTAAAATGAATAGCTGGATACCCATTAACAGAATTGAATCTGTAATTTAATAAATTACTCTCAGACTTCTCTTTTGAGCAAAAATGAAGCAGCAGGGATGGGATTTGCTCTTCTATCTTAAACAAGGACAACCCAGAAATGTGACATATAAAGGCAACAGTTTTCAGACATTTGACAATAAGCATCACAGGAGAGTAAACTTAGAGAGAGGGACCAAAGCAGGGGAGCCTTGTGACAGTCCCATTTTACTGCCTGGAGATTTCTAGACTTGTCACAGGGAGGGGGAACCCAGACAGATCCCAGTGGTCTCCCCGAGTTGAAGAGACAGGGTTGGAAGTTCAGTAAAACCAAGGTGGCTGGAGTTCCCAGGACTGAGTACTAGTTGAGGATAGAGTTGCACAGAAGAGAGCTCCAGAGAGCTCCCACAGCAGGAGCCTACATCTGAGTACAGATCAGTGAATGCTTGTGAGGAAAATATCCAAGATCAAGGAAAGAACCACCCCAAAGGGGTAGATGGAACAATACCTCAGGTCACACAGGGCTGGGAATAGTTCCCACTATCCAGAGTGAAAAACCCTCACGGTACAGGGCATATCTTTTAGAACACTCAGGGAGCAGGGGGGTTGGTATTGTCCCAGTGGTGGGGAAAATCCAGCCCAGATTAAAGACTTCTCTGCTTTTTCCTTACACCGTTTATAAGCAAGCCTTGAAAACCGGAGATTCTTCCAGAGTTAACACCACCTTCTGGCCCCTATAGGACTGTGGTGGTCCTCAAGTCAAAGCAACAATAGAAAACACTTAAGAAGATTTCACGCACACGCCCCACTTTGGACAATAGGGGCCTCTTTCTGCAGTTCCTCTGGAAAAGGAAAAAAGGGCTCTCTTGGGACAAAGCCTCCCCATCTGCCATTTTACTGTTGCCACTCACTGTACCTTTTTGACAGTGGCTGATCTTGGGGCAGCACTGGAAGAGAAAAAGAGAAGCTGAAAAGAGAAAAGGTGATTTCCTCTCACACTTTCCTGTTTGCAGGACCCTCTTTTCCTGGTCCTCTGACTAGAAACCAGGTGTTTACGTTTGAGCTTTTGCTGCATGCGCATGCTGTGCAGACCAGAGAACTGAGTCTTCCTTCAGTTCAGTCAATGCCAGGAAGGAGAAGAGGAAAAATAATTCCACCAACTCACCTCCACTGTGGGTAATTATTCAAGTCTTAACTTCTCTCCTCATTTCACTTTCTAGTTTTAATTTTTCACATTCCTCACATGGTTAATTTTTATGGTCAGTTCAGAGTTTTCAGTTGTAATCTGTAGGTGAGACAGACTATGGAGAATTTCTTCCATTTTGGCCAGTGCAAGAGTCAATACAAAACTTTTCAGTATGCAACAATTCTTGGACCCCTTCCAAAGATGAGGGCATTATTAGATTGCTTTAAATCCCTAAGCAAATATCTGGAAATCTAGTTATAATTTCTTTTCCACTACAACTTCATAGAAATACATATAATCCCCAAATTCTTCCCTAAGCAACTTCTCTTTAAAGAGAGAGAGCAAAAGTTGGAGAGATATACTCCAATAAAGATGTAAAAAAAAAAAGATGGAGAGATGGAAGGAGAAAGGGGAGTGGGGAGAGAAAGATTGATTCTTCTAAAAGAGAAGAAAAAGAAAAAATTGTTTTTCCTTATGATAAGCTCTCCTAGAATCTACTTTTTTAACAGCTTTCCTATCTATCATACATCAGTGTTAACTAGAGTCATTATGTTGGACAACACATCCCCAAAGAGATTGATTTCAATGTCTGATCACTTTACAAAGTTCTAAGATCTAAGTCAGTGACACTCTCTGAAATGAAATTTCACTGTTAACAGCTTGGATGTTTTGTGCATGTAAGAAATAAAGTTTATTGTCCATCCTTGAAAATGTATATTCAAGGTATTTTCACTCTACATATCTTCCTTAAAAGTACTGCAGTATCCAAGCATCTAGGTCTTATTATCTATACTACTACCACTCTGATAAAATATGTGTATGTTCCTAAAAATCTCTGTTCATCATTGAGAGCTACTAATAGCAACATTGAGGAATCAGATCATATACAGTCTATATTTTGCCAGTTAAAATGAATTTCTGAGCCACGTACCTGAACAATAACTTAATTCACATCTTTATTTAATATTTCTCATCGCTTCTTGAGCTGCTAATTGTGTCTACATTAGAGTAACTTTTTTTTTGGTTATATAGCCTTTGCTTTTAATAATTTGCCTACACATTCATTCATTTGTTCCAATATATTTTTGATGTCTCTCATATCCTTAACCTGGTGTTTCATCCCTGGAATGTGGCTGGGAAGAGGACTAACGTTGGCCTTCGCTTCTTGCAGTCTGCAAACTAGAAAAGAAGACCCAAAATCTATTGTGAGTTTTACAAAGAGAAAGAATAAGCTGTTCTTGAGGTCATATTATAAGTGACCTAATCTAGTTTGGTAAACTGAGGATTAAAAGAGGAATAGGATTTAGCCAGATGAGTGCAGGGAGAAGAGAATTCTACGCTGCCCTTGAGTTTTGACAAGGACTCTCTGGAAGGAGAAGCCTCTGTGCTTTTTGTTCATGCATTTGGCTGAGTTTCCACACCCATGTATTCTTTAATCTCTAGCAACTTCAGATGGCAAATGAAAAGTACATGTATCCTACCCAATAAAATAAAAGAGATTACTTTTATTTAAATAAAACAGAAAAGACAAATGTACATCGTTAACATTATCACCACTTTAAAAAATAACGCAGCCATGATATCTCCTGAAGGTAAAATGAAGTTAAACACAGTGAAGTATACTTGATTTTCCCCATTCTAGAAGTCCCCAGGATAGAAGCCCCTCAGCTATTAGAATTGCCGAGACCTTGGTCAGGTTTGGGAGCTGTTCCTGATCATTTGGGTCCACACCAAATGAAAGGTCTGAGAGGGAAAGAGAAAGAGCGTGAGAGGAAATTACAAATGAGGGAACTTCTGGCAACATTAATAAAGCTTATTATACCACATTCATAATCTAGAAACACCCCTATCCAGCCCTGGGGTCTTTGGATATAGTGGGGTAAGAGTGGGAATGTAGAAAAGAGACTGAAGTGGTCCTCCACGCTGACACACAGAAGTAGAAAAATATCCTCAGAGTTAAGTAGCATATCATTCCTACTTGTCCAGGATTCCTTGCAAAGTCCTATAATCCAGTTACGAGAGTTTCCCACATTCACCTCCCAGTAATGTTTGCCAGTGGTGAAGGTCTGAGCACCCCATGAAGGAGTATTCTCTGAACTTGCTGGATTACGGGGCACATCTTGATGGTCAGGACTGCACTGCAAACGTCTCAGGTCTTCAGTCAGAGCCACATGACAATTTCTTATTTTATGATCCAACGTAACATACACTTCAGTAAAAAGAAAAGAGCAAAGTCAAAGAACAGAGTTTTAAAGTTCTGAGGGACGGACAATTGTGGCGGTATTGTGGCAGAGGTTTAGCAACCAAATCTCTGGAACAAAGCAAAGCTGGTTTGCCTTATTTGCTGGGAATATTCCAGCCCACCGTGACCATTTTCAAGGTGCCAGCCATTCAGTAATTGCTCCTAAAATTCTGGAACTTGTAACAATTCGCTCCCATGAGTGTGTCAGTACGAGCTAGCTCCAGAACACCCCTTTACCAAAGGTGACTAGACAGAGTGTGTCACTGGAAATCCAGAGAAAGAACAGGAAGGGCTTCTTGTCTATCTAAAGAGCCAGAAAATCTCTAATCGTACAACTAGATGAAGGAAAATTTTGAGAATACATAAAGATGTGGGATATCAGGCTCTGGCTTATTTTTACTAACTAACTCCTCAAAAACTGGGGAGTTCATTCATAGATGTCAAGAAAATAGCAAAAAAAAAAAGAAAGAAAAAAAGAAAATAGCAAAATGGCCCTTAATTCACTTAAGTCCTCTCATTAATCCACTCTCACAAAATAAAATAGTAATAAATATATTATACATTATACTTTAAATATGATATTGTTTTTATTTTTAGTCCTAAATAGTGATCACATTGCTTAACATTTAAGGAAGCAAAAATAAAATAAACCAAAACCCCATCTGTGCCTTTTTTTAGAAGTGATTTCTCTCTTAGGATTTCTAATGGAGCCACCGCTGAATCAGAATCCAGCTCATCCCATCTCAGGCCTGCTTCTCCTTTGTCTGCCAGGCTCACCCTTCAGTTGCATTTGTCTTAAGGGGCCCTCTGTGCAACAAATCATAGGTTCAATTTGTTTTGTGGTTGTACTTGTATATAAAAATACTTTTAAGCTTTTTACAAGTCTTGTGATTTTTCAAATGTAATTATTACATTCAATATTCAGATAAACATTTAAATAACAACATTAAGGTGATTCTAAGAATCTGAATATCTGCATATAACCACAGTTAACTACAAGATGAAATACACTGAATGGATATGCAGTTTTTATAGGGCAGAGTGTTCTTTTTTTTTTTAATTTTAACTCACCACAAGTAACTATATAAGAAACTGTCATATTCGATTGATTGTTTTTGACAGGCTTCAGTTAGCTTTCTGACTGATAATTAACAATAAATTATAAAGTTAGTTATAAAGCAGTGCCTGCTTCCCTGTTCTCTGCAAAGAACAGACAGAGCAATGAAGAGAGATCACCAGCATGTATCTAGTCGTGAAGGAAATATTACTGCCTTCACCCAGAGAGCTGCCTCTTACCTCGGAAGCTGTTAAGCCTTTCCAACATCCCAGTGATGGTCCATGTACTGAGCTGTGGGTCCATAGGCTGAGGAATGTACAGCTGCATTAACTGACTCCTGTTAAAAAAAAAAAAAAGACCCACTTACTAACAGGCCCAAAGGTACCATTAGCAGTCCACTGATGGTGCTGCATCAGAATCCTCATAATTAGGTGTGAAGGGTGTGAATCTAACTCCTCAGATGGAGCAACACTACAGTTGCTATTATATTTTACAATCTGTTTCCCTGCTCTTAGCATATCAATCTTAGTAGAATATGTCACCTCAATCATAATTGTGTCTGTTTCCTCTCTTCTAGCTTCCCTAGGGGATCCACACAGCAATTCTCATTTAATTCCTGAAATCTAATAGGTGGCAAATAGTTAGAATTTGCCATCTGATACATATGGATCCTCAGCACTATCGTATGTTCTTTCTTGATGATTCTACCTCCCTCCTCGTCTCAGCATCCGTCTACCTGCTGCCTCTCTGAGCTTATCTGCCTTTCCCATAGATGACCAGGAATAATCCTCAAATATCGATAATTAGAATTTGGAAATTAGGGGGCAGGAAAAATAGTTGTCTCTTTGCAACTTCTACAGTAAGGCTTGCAACTGAAACTACACTCCCCTCAACCCTACTTTCACCTAAGGGTAGACTATATAAAACCTGGCAGACTTTTAGAGAAGGAAGGAATAAACGCAGACAGAAAGAAACTTCTCATTAAAAAGGGAGGGTCCATCTCAACAGAAATAGCCTGATCACTATCACAATTACCATGATTTGAATAGGGGGCAAACTTACCTTTTCATTGTGTCTCCCACACCCTGTAAAGAGGAAGAAAGGAAGGCTTAGCTTTCAGCAAATCTCTCCTGTTTAGTCTAGTTTGAGGATATGAGATTATACTGGGAAATTCACTATCTCCAGTTCTCTTCCTTGGGGAAAATCATTTGCCATTTCCCTTATCCTTAAAAAGATGAAACCCAGTCTCACACTTACATACAGTTGATAAAATCATACTCTTGATAAAACTGAAAGTCAGAAGATGTTCTTAGGGTGCACGAATGGCTGTGCTTTGTTGTAATCTACAACAGGATTCACAGCGTTCCCCAAAGTTCTTATAAGGGTGTGAAAGCTAGAACCTCACAACAGAAAGAAGGCATACATCCCATATTCACACATATTACCAAGTACACATACAAAGTTATATTATCTGCTCACAAGCTGCTCTCTTGCAGCTGGTCAGAAACTGTAAATATAGTCGTCCCTTAGTATATGAGGGGAATTCATTCCAGGACCCCTTGTATACCAAAATCCATGGATGCTCAAATCTCTTATATAAAATGGCACAGTATTTCCATATAATGTATGCACAATTTCCTGTATACTTTAATCACCTCTAGATTACTTATAATACCTAATATAATGTAAATGCTGTGTAAATAGTTGTCAGCATTGAAAAATTAAAGTTTTGCTTTTTGGAAATTTCTGGGTTTTTAAAAAATATATATTTTCCATCGGCAGTTGGTTGAATCCCCGGATGTGAAACCTATAGGGATATGGAAGGCTAACTGTATAGTAGAGGAATAGAACAAGAAGGTTTGGGAGATGTTCTTCTGGATCTGTTACTTGAACCTTTCCACACAGTTATCCTTCTTCCATATAAGGCAAGAGTGATGTTTCGTCTCCAGATTATACTGGAGGAGCAAAACTCACCATCATAGAGGCAGAAGAAGAATCTGGACTTTGGAACCAGAAAAATAATGGAGGCCAAAAAGGATGTAACTCCAGTGGATATAAATGCTTTCCAAGCAGGCTGGTGTTCAGCACCCTAACGTCCTTCCTTAGTCCTTACCTGGAGCATGTCCACGTCTGCTTTAAGGCACAGTTCCTTCAGCTCCTCATATATTCTTCTCAGGAGTTTCCCCATATGAACCATTCTGGCTACATTTCTCCTGAGTCGCTGAAAAACAATCTTGCCTTCAATTGCCAACATCTCTAAATGTTTTTGCTTTTCTTCCTGGAGATATTGATATACCTTAGGGTATTCAGCTCCTATCATCACCATCCGTAGATTCACAAAACCCTGCAGTGACATTGGATTAATTAGATCATGTATCTGGATGGTTTTATTCTTCTCTTATCATCTATTGTCTACGTGTTATGTATAGAATACTTGTCTTAGTTTGTTTGGGCTACTATAACAAAAGCACAATAGACTGCATAACTTATAAATAACAGAATTTACTTCACACAGTTCAGTAAGGTAGGAAATCCAAGATCAGTGCCAGCAGATTTGGTGTATAGTGAGAGCCACTGACTAGATAGCTATCTTTTTGTTTTTGTTTTTGTTTAAAAATGATTAGAATATATTCCACTTTACAAAGCACATTCACATACTTGGTTTTCATTTTTTTACCATATGCATGTATCTTTTTTATTGAAGTGTAGTTGATTTACAATATTGTATTAATTTCAGGTATACAGCAAAGTGATTTGGTTATACATACATATATATATGCATATATCTATATTCTGTTTTTTCCCAATTCTTTTCCATTATAGGTTATTACAAGATATTGAATATAGTTCCCTGTGCTATAAAGTAGGTCCTTGTTGTTTATCTATTTTATATATAGTAGTGTGTATATGTTAATCCCAAACTCCTAATTTATCCTTCCCCCACTTTCCCCTTTGGTAACCATAAGTTTTTTTCTATGCCTGTCGGTCGATTTCTGGTTTGTAAATAAGTTCATTTGTATCATTTTTATTTTTAGATTCCACATATAAGTGATATCATATGATATTTGTCTTTCTCTGACTTAATTCCCATAATATGGTAATCTCTAGGTCCATCCATGTTGTTGCAAATGGCATTATTTCATCCTTTTTCGTGGCTGAGTAGTATTCCATTGTATAAGTATACTACATCTTCTTTATCCATTCATCTGTTGATGGACATTTAGGTGGCTTCCATGTCTTGACTAGATAGTCATCTTTTGGTTGTGTCCTCACATGGCAGGAGGGGCAAGCCTCCACAGGGCTTCTTTTATAAGAATCCCACTCATAAGGACTCTGCCTTCATGACCTAATTACCTCCCAAAGGCATGACCTCCTAACACCATCACTTTGGGGGTTAGAATTTCAACATTTGAACTTGGTGGGGGGGTGATGGGGGAACCCAAACTTTTGGACCATACCTTCTGTTTTCTCTGCTCCAGAAGGATGGGTTCTCAGAGAACTGCTGGTTCACTCCCTTCGCTTCTTTAGGTCTCTACCCTGATGTAACGTTCATAATGAGTCTTCCCTGACCAGCATACTTTCTCCCCAAGCCTGTACTATTTATACACATCCCTGCTTTAATTTTCTCCCAAGAACTTTACAAATGTGAGGTATTATAAATGTTACTCTTTTTTATTTGTTACATGACTTCTCTTACTAGATTATAACCAACTGAGGTCAGTGATTTTCTTCTTTTTGTCCATTTCTGTATCTCTTTGTGGGCCTAGAACAGTGAGCAATGCATCATATGCCCTCCTATGAATGAGTGGTTTATTAGAAAATCCATCCTAAATGATCAAGATAATTTTATTATTGCCTTTGGTATCTTCACAGCACTGTATACAGATTTCTGTTTAATGACATATTCTATACCATAGCCTGTTGATATGTCTTCTTTAGAAGTGATTGAGTTCTTTGAAAATAAAAATGTAGTTTATTTTTATTAAACCTTCAGTTTCAGGTTCCCAGTTCATATATCTGAATCAATGAATGATACAACCCAAAATCCTTAGGTAGACATTCACAATCTTGCCATGGTTATAATTACATTTCTAGCCGTAACTCTCACTGCCTGCTTCATACCCTATGTACTAATTAATAGGAGCTACTTGCAGGTCCCAGACAGTTCCATGATTTGTCTCATTTTTAGCTTTCTTGTCCCTTCGGTGTCTGTGTCATAAATACCCATGAATTTACAGATTCTACTAACACATTAGCATTGGGATGATTTTTACTTGTTTGAGAAGATTTTCTTAACATTCAAAGTTTATTAATCTCCTACAGAACTCTACTTTTACCTCCATCCCAGTGACCATTGCATTTTGTTTTGTGATACTGCATTTTCTTGTCCCTGCTAAAGTACAATATTAGTGGTAGACATTGCTTTATCAAGAAAATCAGGAAAAATCTTTTAGTTACATTTTGGGTTCATTCAACATGAAATCCTATATTGAAGGTCATGTATGTAGCTTTCTCTGATCACTCACTCAGGGGACATTATGATTTAATTCAAGTTCTTCCACTGTAAGTTACGAGGCTATTTGTCCCAAGCTGGTTCCAGTGGATACAGGGTCTACTGCTTACCTCCCATACTCTGAATATGTTGGTCACTTTTTTTATATTTCTCTGATTTTCTTTTTTCTTTTTCCAAATAGATTTCATTTGCATCAGAAGGTTCTCCTGCAAAATAACCATAAATTGGAGTACTAGAAAAGCAAAGGTAGTACATTTCAGATACTTAAAAGAAGATAGAAGGGTATGAACATGGGACAAACAGTAAAGAGAGCAGAGATGTCAGTGATTTTCCTGGGGAACACTAACTGATAAATCTGAGAGATCAACCAAAAACAGAATGCCTAAATTTAGAAAATGTAATCTATTATCTGAGGAATCTAACACTGATATTGTAGTAACCTGGTCAATTTTCAGAAGTGAATCTTGCTTTATATTTAATTGTGAAATATTAGCCCTCAGTTTTCCTAAGGCACTATAAGAAAATATTGGCCAGTGTTTCTAAATCTTCTATAATTAGAACAGCATCATCGTAATCATAGTTGTAGGAGCCAATGACTGTTACTGAAACTAGAGATTTATCCAGCACGTTACTTACACTGAAATACCAGCACCCTAATTCTCATCAATTTCATCATCATTCCTGTCTTTCAGCCCAACAGAATTTAAACTTCAGGAGAACAAGAATGTTGTCTAGTTTCTTCACCGCTTTATCCCTAGATTTCAGAATAGTGCCTGGCACATGGTGTTTAGAAATTCGATTTGTTTCCTACCTAAAATAATAATAACAATCAATGTATTTGCCTCATTGCCTATCAGATACAGGGTCGTCCACATTTCAAAGTGCATTCAGAGATATCACTTACCCTGTAGTGCTCTGCAACCTGCTTTACTGGATAGTGTTCATGCGTGGCATGCTCTGGGGAATGAGAGCAGAACAAACACAGCAGGCTCTTGTCAGTTTGACAGAAGTAGAGCTTTATCACTTGGTGTATCCTACACATCTGCTTGGCCGAGCTAGGTAACTGGCAGACAACTGATCCTCTGGTAGGAAGAACACGTTCCTTAGCAAAAATAGTGCTTTTGAAGTCCATTTTCGGAGATACTGCCTTGCACACAGGACAGCAAGGAGCTGTTTGGACATCTTCCCACAAGAGACAGAGGCAAGGAGTACAAAATCTGTGCCCACAGCTAATGGTGACAGGGTCTGTGAAATTGTCCTTGCAGATGGAGCAGATGAACTCACTGGGGAAACACTGCGTGAAAGCAGATTCCATGTTTCTGAGAAAATAAAAGGAAAGGACATTCTTTACCCTTGGCATGTGAGTTGAGCTTTGAGCCTTCTCTCACTAATACACATATGTACTGTAGGAGGACAGGCCATGTTTTGAATAGGATGGCGAGGCACAAAAAGAGTCCTACAGACTGGTAAAATGCATTATTATTTTCTTACATTGGCCTCCAGCACTACTTCTCATTTCCCTATTAGAAATCCAGGATTTTTCACATATATTATCTCTCTTTCAAAGACAAAGAAATCAGAGGTTCTGGGCTCATTCATAGGCAGTGGGTCATATTGTGTCCAAAACTATCACAATTTCCCCCTTTTTTCCTCTCTCTGATTGGTTAGCACAGGGTATTTGTTCCAATTCTGGCCAATGAAATAAGAAACTAAGAATAAGAAACTCCTAGGACAATTCCAGAAAAGATTTTCTTGCTTCAGAAGAGATGCGTGGAATTTAAAAAAAAAAACCTGCCTTTTCTGTTTCTGGACATTTTTTGGATACAATACCCATTTGCATAGCCATCTTGTGGTCACAATGTGAACTAGCCTAAGGAGAAAAGACAATAGTCTAAGGATAACAAAAAAGATGGAAAGAAACTGCGTTCTTAACAATGACATTGAACAATAGTTAACCGAATTCTGGAGACGCCAATTTCTGACTAAATTAACACAAATCCCTATACTAAAGACCTAACAGAAGAAAGTTTGTGCTCACTACTGCATAAAAAAAGAACTTAGCACAGTATCTACTGTCATATGTGATATGTCAGGGGTTCAACAAAAATTATGAGGCATATCATAAGGCAAGAAAAATGTAGTCTGAACAGGCAAAGCAGGCATCAGAACCAGACTTAGATACCACACAGTTGTTAGAACCATCAGACAAAGAATTTAAAATAACTGTGATTAGAATGTTAAAGGCTTTTATAAAAAACGTAGACAACATGCAAGATAGGTAATTTCAGGAGAGGGATGAAAACTATAAGACAATCAGATAGGCTAGATATAATATAGGCAGAGAATTTTGTGTTTGCGTTCAGGAGTAGATGCAATACAAGAAAGAAAAGTATCAGTGACCATAATGGTAGGTCAATATAAAATACCAAAACTAAACACAAAGAAGAAAAACAAAGAGTAAAAAATTAAAACAGAACAGAGCATCAAAGAGCAGAAGGACAACATTAAGTGCTGTTTAACATTGTTTAGCATCTGTGTCATTAGATTTCCATAAGGAAAATAAAGATATAACAGAGCAAAAGAAACATTTAAAGAAATAATTTGAGAGACTCTTCCAAAATTAGTGACGGACACTAAAAAAAAGATCTACGAGGGAAGATGGCGGAAGAGTAAGACGCGGAGATCACCTTCCTCCCCACAGATAAACAGAAATACATCTACACATGGAACCACTCCTATAGAACACCCACTGATCTCTGGCAGAAGACCTCAGACCTCCCAAAAGGCAAGAAACTCCCCACGTACCTGCGTAGGGCAAAAGAAAAAACAGACAAAAGGATAGGGACGGGACCTGCACCAGTGGGAGGGAGCCGAGAAGGAGGAAAGGTTTCCACACACTAGAAGCCCCTGCGTGGGCGGAGACTGCAGGTGACGGAGGGGGGAAGCTTCGGAGCCTCGGAGGAGAGTGCAGCAACACGGGTGCGGAGGGCAAAGCAGAGAGATTCCCGCACAGAGGATCAGGGCCGACTGGCACTCACCAGCCCGAGAGGCTTGTCTGCTCACATGCGGGGACGGGCGGGGCTGGGAGCTTAAGTTCCGGCTTCGGTTGGAGCGCAGGGAGAGGACTGGGGTTAGGGGCGTGAAAACAGCCTGAAGGGGTTAGTGCGCCACGGCTGGCCGGGAGGGAGTCCGGAGAAAAGTCTGGAGCTGCCGAAGAGGCAAGAGACTTTTTCTTCCCTCTTTGTTTCCTGGTGCACGAGGAGAGGGGATTAAGAGCGCTGCTTAAAGGAGCTCCAGAGACGGGCGAGAGCCGCGGCTAACAGCGCGGACCCCAGAGACGGGCATGAGGCACTAAAGCTGCTGCCGCCGCCACCAAGAAGCCTGTGTGCAAGCACAGGTCACTCTCCACACCTCCCCTCCCGTGAGCCTGTGCAGCCCGCCACTGCCAAGGTCCCGTGATCCAGGGACAACTTCCCCAGGAGAACGCACGGCGCTCTTCAGGCTGGTGCAACGTCCCGCCTGCCTCTGCCGCCGCAGGCTCGCCCCGCATCGTGCCCCTCCCTCCCCGCGCCCTGAGTGAGCCAGAGCCCCCGAATCAGCGGCTCCTTTAACCCCGTCCTGTCTGAGCAAAGAACAGACGCCCTCAGGCGACCTACACACAGAGGTGGAGCCAAATCCAAAGCTGAGCCCCAGGAGCTGTGAGAACAAAGAAGAGAAAGGGAGATGTCTCCCAGCAGCCTCAGGAGCAGCGGATTAAAGCTCCACAATCAACTTGATGTACCCTGCATCTGTGGAATACATGAATAGACAACGAATCATCCCAAATTGAGGAGGTGGACTTTGGAAGTAAGATAGATTATTTTTTCCTCGTTTCCTCTTTTTGTGAGTGTGTATGTGTATGCTTCTGTGTGAGATTTTGTCTGTATAGCTTTGCTTTCACCATTTGTCCTAGGGTTCTGTTTATTTTTTTACTTTTTACTTCAAAAAACGTCCTTTTTTTTTACTTCAAAAAATTTTTTTTCTTAATAATTATCTTTTATTTTAATAACGTTATTTTATTTTACCTTATTTTATTTTATCCCCTTCCTTCCTTCCTTTCTTTCCTTCTTTCTTTCTTTCTTTCATTCTTTCTTTCTTTCTTTCTTTCTTCCTTTCTTTCTTCCTTTCTTCCTTTCTTTCTATTTTTTCTCCCTTTTACTCTGAGCCGTGTGTATGAAAGGCTCTTGGTGCTCCAGGCAGGAGCCACTGCTGTGCCTCTGAGGTGGGAGAGCCAACTTCAGGACACTGGTCCACAAGAGACCTCCCAGCTCCACGTAATATCAAACAGCAAAAATCTCCCAGAGATCTCCATCTCAACACCAAGACCCAGCTTCACTCAACGACCAGCAAGCTACAGTGCTGAACACCCTATGCCAAACAACTAGCAAGACAGGAACACAACCCCACCCATTAGCAGAAAGGCTGCCTAAAATCATAATAAGGCCACAGACACCCCAAAACACACCACCAGACGTGGACCTGCCCACTAGAAAGACAAGATCCAGCCTCATCCACCAGAACACAGGCACTAGTCTCCTCCACCAGGAAGCCTACACAACCCACTGAACCAACCTTAGCCACTGGGGACAGACACCAAAAACAACAGGAACTATGAACCTGCAGCCTGCAAAAAGGAGACCTCAAACACAGTAAGATAAGCAAAATGAGAAGACAGAAAAACACACAGCAGATGAAGGAGCAAGGTAAAAACCAACCAGAACTAACAAATGAAGAGGAAACAGGCAGTCTACCTGAAAAAGAATTCAGAATAATGATAGTAAAGATGATCCAAAATCTTGGAAATAGAATAGAGAAAATGCAAGAAACATTTAACAAGGACCTAGAAGAACTAAAGAGGAAATAAGCAACGATAACCAACACAATAAATGAAATTAAAAATACTCTAGGAGGGATTAATAGCAGAATAACTGAGGCAAAAGAAAGGATAAGTGATCTGGAAGATAAAATAGTGGAAATAACTACTGCAGAGCACAATAAAGAAAACAGAGGGGCTTCCCTGGTGGCGCAGTGGTTGGGAGTCCGCCTGCCGATGCAGGGGGCGCAGGTTCATGCCCCGGTATGGGTGATCCCATGTGCCACAGAGCGGCTGGGCCCCTGAGCCATGGCCGCTGGGCCTGCGTGTCTGGAGCCTGTGCTCCGCGGCGGGAGAGGCCACGGCAGTGAGGGGCCCGCATGCCGCAAAAAAAAAAAAAAAAAGAAAATATAATGAAAAGAACTGAGGACAGTCTCTGAGACCTCTGGGACAACATTAAACACACCAACATTCAAATTATAGGGGTCCCAGGAGAAGAAGGGAAAAAGAAAGTTACTGAGAATATATTTGAAGAGATTATAGTTAAAAACTTCCCTAATATGGGAAAGGAAATAGTTAATCAAGTCCAGGAAGCACAGAGAGTCCCATACAGGATAAATCCAAGAAGAAACATGACAAGACTCATATTAATCAAACTATCAAAAATTACATACAAAGAAAACATATTAAAAGCAGCAAGGGAAAAACAACAAATAACACACAAAGGAATTCCCATAAGGCTAACAGCTGATCATTCAGCAGAAACTCTGCAAGCCAGAAGGGACTGGCAGGATATATTTAAAGTGATGAAGGAGAAAAACCTACACCCAACATTATTCTACCCAGCAAGGATCTCATTCAGATTTGATGGAGAAATTAAAAGCTTTACAGACAAGCAAAAGCTGAGAGAGTTCAGCACCACCAAACCAGCTTTACAACAAATGCTAAAGAAACGTCTCTAGGCAAGAAACATAAGAGAAGGAAAAGACCTACAATAACAAACCCGAAACAATTAAGAAAATGGGAATAGGAACATACATATTGATAACTGCCTTAAATGTAAAGGGATTAAATGCTCCCACCAAAAGACACAGACTGGCTGAATGGATACAAAACCAAGACCCATAAATATGCTGTCTACAAGAGACCCACTTCAGACCTAGGGACACATACAGACTGAAAGTGAGGGGATGGAAAAAGATATTCCATGCAAATGGAAATCAAAAGAAAGCTGGAGTAGCAATTCTCATATCAGACAAAATTGACTTTAAAATAAAGACTATTACAGGAGACAAAGAAGGACACTACATAATGATCAAGGGATCTGTCCTAGAAGGAGACATAACAACTGTAAATATTTATGCAGCCAACATAGGAGCACCACAATACATAAGGCAAATACTAACAGCCATAAAACGGGAAATCGACAGTAACACAATCATAGTAGGGGACATTAACACCCAACTTTCACCAATGGACAGAGCATCCAAAATGAAAATAAATAAGGAAACACAAGCTTTAAATGATACATTAAACAAGATGGACTTAATTGATATTTATAAGAAATTCCATCCAAAACAACAGAATATACATTTTTCTCAAGTCCTCATGGAACATTCTCCAGGATAGATTATATCTTGGGTCACAAACCAAGCCTTGGTAAATTTAAGAAAATTGAAATCATATCAAGTATCTTTTCTGACCACATCACTATGAGACTAGATATCAATTACAGGAAAAGATCTGTAAAAAATACAAACACATGGAGGTTTGTATGCACTACTTAATAACCAAGTGATCACTGAAGTGATCAAAGAGGAAATCAAAAAATACCTAGAAACAAATGACAATGGAGACACGATGACCCAAAACCTATGGGATGCAGCAAAAGCAGTTCTAAGAGGGAAGTTTATAGCAATACAATCCTACCTTAAGAAACAGGAAACAACTCAAATAAACAACCTAACCTTGCACCTAAAGCAATTAGAGAAAGAAGAACAAAAAAAACCCAAAGTTAGCAGAAGGAAAGAAATCATAAAGATCAGATCAGAAATAAATGAAAAAGAAATGAAGAAAACGATAGCAAACATCCATAAAACTAAAAGCTGGTTCTTTGAGAAAATAAACAAAATTGATAAACAATTAGCCAGACTCATCAAGAAAAAAAGGGAGAAGACTCAAATCCATAAAATTAGAAATGAAAAAGGAGAAGTAACAACTGACACTGCAGAAAAACAAAGCATCATGAGAGAGTACTACAAGTAACCCTATGCCAATAAAATGAACAACCTGGAAGAAATGGACAAATTCTTAGAAATGCACAACATGCTGAGACTGAACCAGAAAGAAACAGAAAATATGAACAGACCAATCACAAGCACTGAAATTGAAACTGTGGTTAAAAATCTTCCAACAAACAAAAGCCCAGGACCAGATGGCTTCACAGGCGAATTCTATCAAACATTTAGAGAAGAGTTAACACCTAACCTTCTTAACTCTTCCAAAATATAGCAGAGGGAGGAACACTCACAAACTCATTCTACGAGGCCACCATCACCCTGATACCAAAACCAGACAGAGATGTCACAAAGAAAGAAAACACAGGCCAATATCACTGATGAACATAGATGCAAAAATCCTCAACAATATACTAGCAAACAGAATCCAACAGCACATTAAAAGGATCATACACCATGGTCAAGTGGGGTTTAACCCAGGAATGCAAGGATTCTTCAATATACACAAATCAATCAATATGATACACCATATTAACAAGCTGAAGGAGAGAAACCATATGATTATCTCAATAGATGCAGAGAAAGCTTTTGACAAAATTCAACACCCATTTATAATAAAAACCCTGCAGAAAGCAGGCATAGAGGGAACTTTCCTCAACATAATAAAGGCCATATATGACAAACCTACAGCCAACATCATCCTCAATGGTGAAAAACTGAAACCATTTCCACTAAGATCAGGAACAAGACAAGGTTGCCCACTCTCACCACTCTTATTCAACATAGTTTTGGAAGTTTTAGCCACAGCAATCAAAGAAGAAAAAGAAATAAAAGGAATCTAAAATGGAAAAGAAGACGTGAAACTGTCACTGTTTGCAGATGACATGATACTCTACATAGAGAATCCTAGGATGCTACCAGCAAACTACTATAGCTAATCAATGAATTTGCTAAAGTAGTAGGATACAAAATTTATGCACAGAAATCTCTTGCATTCCTGTACATTAATGATGAAAAATCTGAAAGTGAAATTAAGAAAACAATCCCATTTACCATTGCAACAAAAAGAATAAAATATCTAGGAATAAACCTACCTAAGGAGATAAAAGACCTGTATGCAGAAAATTATAAGACTCTGATAAAACAAATTAAAGATGATACAAATAGATGGAGAGATATACCATGTTCTTGGATTGGAAGAATCAGCATTGTGAAAATGACTCTACTACCCAAAGCAATCTACAGATTCAATGCAATCCCGATCAAACTACCACTGGCATTTTTCACAGAAATAGAAAAAAAAAACTTCACAACTTGTATGGAAACACAAAAGACCCTGAATAGCCACAGCAATCTTGAGAACAAAAAATGGAGCTGGAGGAATCAGGCTCCCTGACTTCAGACTATACTACAAAGCTACAGTAATCAATACAGTATGGTACTGGCACAAAAACAGAAAGATAGATCAATGGAACAGGATAGAAAGCCCAGAGATAAACCCATGCACATATGGTCACCTTATTTTTGATAAAGGAGGCAAGAATATACAGTGGAGAAAAGACAGCCACTTCAATAAGTGGTTCTGGGAAAACTGGACAGCTACATATAAAAGAATGAAATTAGAACACTCCCTAACACCATACACAAAAATAAACTCAAAATGGATTAAAGACCTAAATGTAAGGTCAGACACTATCAAACTCTTAGAGGAAAACATAGGCAGAACACTCTATGACATAAATCACAGCAAGATCCTTTTTGACCCACCTCCTAGAGAAATGGAAATAAAAACAAAAATAAACAAATGGGACCTAATGAAACTTCAAAGCTTTTGCACAGCAAAGGAAACCATAAACAAGACAAAAAGACAACCCTCAGAATGGGAGAAAATATTTGCAAATGAAGCAACTGACAAAGGATTAATCTCCAAGATTTACAAGCAGCTCATGCAGCTCAATAACAAAAAAAACAAAGAACCCAATCCAAAAATGGGCAGAAGACCTAAACAGACATTTCTCCAAAGAAGATATACAAATTGCCAACGAACACGTGAAAGAATGTTCAACATCATTAATCATTAGAGAAATACAAATCAAAACTACAATGAGCATCATCTCACACCGGTCAGAATGGCCATCATCAAAAAATCTAGAAACAATAAATGCTGGAGAGGGTGTGGAGAAAAGGGAACATTCTTGCACTGTTGGTGGGAATGTAAATTGATACAGCCACTCTGGAGAACAGTATGGAGGTTCCTTAAAAAACTAAAAATAGAACTACCATACGACCCAGCGATCCCGCTACTGGGCACATACCCTGAGAAAACCATAATTCAAAAAGAGTCATGTACCAAAATATTCATTGCAGGGCTATTTACAATAGCCAAGACATGGAAGCAACCTAATTGTCCATCATCGGATGAATGGATAAAGAAGATGTGGCATATATATACAATGGAATATTACTCAGCCATAAAAAGAAACGAAATTGATATATTTGTAGTGAGGTGGATGGACCTAGAGTCTGTCATACAGAATGAAGTAAATCAGAAAGAGAAGATCAAATACCGTATGCTAACACATGTATATGGAATCTAAGGGAAAAAAAAAAAGGTCATGAAGAACCTAGGGGTAAGACAGGAATAAAGACACAGACCTACTAGAGAATGGACTTGAGGATATGGGGAGGGGGAAGGGTAAGCTGTGACAAAGTGAGAGAGTTGCATGGACATATATACAGTACCAAACGTAAAATAGATAGCTAGTGGGAAGCAGCCGCATAGCACAAGGAGATCAGCTCAGTTGTTTGTGACCATCTAGAGGGGTGGGATAATGAGGGTGGGAGGGAGGGAGACGCAAGAGGGAAGAGATATGGGAACATATGTATATGTATAAAAGTGATTCACTTTGTTATAAAGCAGAAACTAACACACCATTGTAAAGCAATTATACTCCAATAAAGAGGTTAAAATTTTTTTTTTAATAATATAAAAATAACAGGAAAGAAAAAAAGAACAGATATGGTCCTTAACCTTCAAACAACCTGAGGTAAAGCAGATATAATAGGTCTTCTATTGCTGATAAACCTCCTGTAAATTGATGCAAGGGGCTGAAGAAATGACTTCCTCTGGATTTCACTCCTTAAATCCCCATGATTAAACATAAGTAAAGAGGGGAGAGATATGGGAACATATGTATATGTATAACTGATTCACTTTGTTATAGAGCAGAAACTAACACACCATTGTAAAGCAATGATACCCCCAATAAAGATGTTAAAAAAAAAAACAACATAAGTAAGGAATGAAAAAAATAAATAAAATAAGGTAAATTAAAAAAAAAAGATCCACGATTTTCAGAGAATATGAAACAGAAAAATACAAAATGAATAAGCAAACAAAAAACACACTCAGGCAAGTCATATTCAAACTGAATAAAAACCAATAACAAAGAGAAATTCTTGAAGGGAGCCACCGAAATAGAAAAAAGAAAAATGAAGATTATATACAGAAGAATAAAGATAAAAATTATGGCAGAAACCTTATCAGAAACCATGCAAGCAAGAAGACAGGGAAGTGACATCTTTAGATTGCTGAAAGAAAACAACTGTCAACCCACAATTCTATATCCAGTGAAAATATACTTCAACAGTAAAATAAATATTAGAATTTTCCAAAAAAAGACAACTTGAGAGAATTCAGTGCCGTCAGGCCTAATCTGTAAGAAATACACAGCGAAGTTCTTCAGACAAAAGCATATGATGCTGGGAAGAAAACTGATCTACAAAATGAAGAACACTGGAAATTCAATAAAGACAAAACATATGCTCTTATATTTTAATTTTTTTTAAAGATAACTTACTGTTTAAAGCAATAGTTTAACAATGTATGTGTTTATGAAACTCATGACAACGATGACACAAGAAATGGAAAAGAAGAATTGGAAATATTATAAGGATTTTACATTACATGAAAAGTAATATAGTATTACTGAAGGTGGATAAAGTTTATTTAAAGAGGTATATTTTTAACTATATGTATTCATAGATGACATGACTGTGAGTGTAGAAAATTCCAAAGTATCTACTAAAAAAATCCTGGAAGTAATAAGTAAGTTTAACAAGGTCAGAGAATAAAAGGTCAATATATAAAAGTTGATTTCATTCCCATATACAAGTAATGAAAAACTTGTATTTTAATTTTTTTGAACCTCATATTTATAATAACTTGAAAAAGTGAATTAACAAAATGCAATAAGTTCTAGAGGTCTGATATACAACATTATAACTATACTTAACAATAAAGTATTATATAATTAAAAATGTGTTAAATGGGTAGATGTCATGTTAAGTGTTTTTATACTACAAAAAGAAGATAAATTAAAGAGGCAAAGGAAACTTTTGCAGGTAATGTATCGATATGTTCGTTGTCTTGACTGTGATGGCGGCTTTGTAAGTGTTTACATATATCAAAAGTTTGTCAAATTGTACATTTTAAGTATGTGGAGTTTATTCTTTGTCAATTATGTCTGAACACATAATTTTAAGTTTTAAGAAAGTGAATTAACTAGTTATCATTTTTAACAAAATATGTGCAGGATCAGCATGGCAACAGCTACAGAACATTGATGAAAGAAAAGAAAGATCTAGATAAACGGAGAAACATATCATGTTCATACATTGAACAATTTAATACTGATAAGGTGGTAATCTTCCTATATATGATCTATCAATTCAGTGTAATCTCTAACAAAACTCTAGAAAAATTTTGTAGGTATCCACAAGATGTTTTTAAAATTTGTTATGGTACACCAAACAAACAGAATAGCCAAAACAATCCTAAAAAATAAAATCAGAATACTCACGTTACTTGATTTTAAAACTTAGTGGAATTCCACAGTATTACAACAACACAGCATGGAGAAAAGGATAGACATACTGATCGTTAGAACTAAACAGAAAGTGAAGAGGAGACCTGCAGAAATATAGTCAGCTGATTTTTTACAAGTGTAATGGCACTTCAATGGAGAAAGAACAGCCTTAGATAAAACACCAAAAGTACAACCCATGAAAGAAATATAAATTTGACTTTATCAAAATTTAAAACTTTCACTCTCTGAAAGATATAATTATAAGAATGTAAACCAATCCACACTCTGAGAAAATATTTGCAAACAACTGATAAGGAACTCATATTCAGAATATAAAATGAACACTTAAAACTCAAAAATTAGAAAGCAAACAACCCAATTTTTTACATGGACAAAAGATATAAACTTCACTAAAGAACATATTTAGATGGCAAATGAGCATATGAAAATGTGCTCAAGCATTAGGCATTGGAATTAAAACCACAGTGACATATTGCTATGTCTGTTAGAACGGCTAAAACAAAATTTTTAAAAACTGACAACATCAAATGCTGGTAAGGATGCAGAGCAACAAGAACTCTCCTTTACTGCTGGTGGGAGTGAACAATGGTACAGTCACTCTGGGAGACAATTTGGCAGTTGATTTTTGTTTGTTTGTTTTGTTTTTATGAAACTAAACGAAGAATCATCACACAGCTCAGCAATTTCACTCCGAGATATTTATCCAAATGAACTGAAAAGCCTGACAAGACAGAAGACAAGACTTCTCTGGATCCACAAAGATCACAGAAATGTCTCACTCTTCCTATTAAACCTGGAACTACTATGAAGGGAGACACTGCAGAGGTTTCTCCCCTACGAGTCAATAGGGAACCCCCTCAAAATTTGCCCCACCTCCTCTCCTGGCTTCCTTAAGTCTCAGCAAAGCCTAACCGTGAAGACATTTAGCCTGAGAATTAAGATACTATATCCTAAAGAAGCTGGGAGAATTATCCAGCATGTACTTGAAGAAATTGTGAGAGTCCCCTTAGGACTGGATTTTGAGGATGCCTGATCAAGGGGGCTAGAACATAAAACAGGATAAGAGAGAGTTTATTGGTCTGGGAGCACCTTCTCAGGATATGGGATATAACACTCTGGAAGGATATTAGAAGATTAGAACATTTGTTGCTTGCAGGCTCCTACAAGCCTGGAAAAAGCAATGGCCCATGCTTAGTAACAATGAAATGCATGAATTGCTCTGTAAGATGGGACAGGACGGGATTAAAAGGCAAAAGAGGCTTCCCTGGTGGCACAGTGGTTGAGAGTCCGCCTACCGATGCAGGGGACACGGGTTCGTGTCCCGGTTCGGGACGATCCCACATGCCGCGAAGCGGCTGGGCCCGTGAGCCATGGCCGCTGAGCCTGCGCGTCCGGAGCCTGTGCTGCGCAACGGGAGAGGCCACAACAGTGAGAGGCCCGCGTACCACTAAAAAAAAAAAAGGCAAAAGGGCATTTGTATCTTGGAGTGGATATATTATGAGGTCAGAAGGTCAACCATAGCATTGTGTTTGTCAATAAAGAGAATACGCTATTCACCAAGGTTATCACAAATGTGCTGGTGAGAGGGATCTAGCATCAGAAAGAAGTTCAGTGGTAGCTATCCTCTCCAGGATTGGGATGATGATAAAAGTGCTTACAGAGCTTGGCTACTGATATCACTCAGATGATAGGGCATTTAACTGCCAGATGCCAGCAGACTGCATTTTTGTAATGGCCAGCAAGGATTGAGCAGGAACCAAGATGGCTTGGCCCACATGGAATTGCAGAGATGGTTAATAAAATGAATAGGATCCCCGGGGGCAGAACAGATACAAGAGAAGCCAAGAATACTGCTTTAAGATATAATCAAAAGAAATCAAGAAAGTGTGATCAGGAGGCAGAGGGTTGTTTTCTCCAATTAATGTAATGATCCTTTTTTCCAGTTCCCAGGACTGAGACAATTTTCAGACTTCGAACTCCTTGATTGATGAGGTGACCACATCCCTAGGCGTAAGTTCCCTGTGACACCGTGACACAGTATTATATACTGTAATGATTACCCAGTCCTAATCCAAAGGGACCTATGGCTAATAACTCAAGTGACTGTTCATTAGGAAAATGGGAAGATGCATATATTTAGATTTCACACAGGGTATGAGATTTCATTGATACCTGGAGACCTGAAGCATAACCCTCACCTCATGTTAGACTGGGAACTAATGAGAATCAGGTAAGAAATGCAGCTCTGGAAAATCCCAGAGCATAGTGAGTCTGTTGGGTCTGCAGACCCACCTAGTGGTCATTCTCTTGGTAACTGAACATGCACTGGAAACACAGAAGACCTCACTCACGAGTCTGGCAGTTGACGCTCTCTGAGTTACCTCAGCTGGGGCTGTTGCCCAGAATATCTTCATATAACCTCTTCATGTAGTTGTTTGGGGGCTTCCTCACAGCATAGTAGTTTGCTTCCTAGAGCGAGGATCCCATTACCGTCAGATGGAAGTTATTCTACCTTTTGTGCAACACAGAGTGTCTTATCTGTTATTGCCACAACCCTACCCGTGTTCAAAGGGACGGAACACTTTCGACGGGGAGCAGTATTGAAGTTACATTGTAGGAAGAGAATGAGGGATGGGATATATTGTTGAGTCTATTTGGGGGTAAGGAGGGGAGGAATAAAACCCGCTATATCCGCTCTTCCTAAGAAGCTGATCTCAGGGATCTGCATCCAGAGAGTGAGGGCCCTGGATATAGTGGATTCAATGAGATAGCTCCACACTTCAAGCTCCACATTTCTATTAAATGCATCTCTAGTTCTCTGGAAAATTGGCACAGTAAATACTTCTTCTGTTGTGGGGCCCTTCAAGGACAACTGGACAATTACTCTGAATACAACATAGTAAAAGAGTGTTGACACAGATATGCACAATACTGAGTGGGAGAGATGTTCATCTCCTCATAGAGCACCAGGAAAAGACTTGGTGATTCTAGGACTGAGTGGTGAAGAAGGTCAGTACCTCTCCTCTGCAGGAAACCCCTTCTGATGTCTCCATATTTCACTGAAAGTCTTATTAATATGGGCCTTGTGGACTTCTGTCCATGGGAGTATTTCTGAGTAGAGGGTGGCATATCCTGCCTTTAATAGACAGATGTTAAAAACCCATAGCTGAGTCATCCACTGGACCTTACCAGTAAGTGTGGCCCGAAGAGACTGAAACTTGCCCCCACTCTCAGACAGAAATTGTTCTATTCTCACAGTCCCCGTGCCTCCCATACTCTGAAGGGACAGTCAGCCTAGTTCTTGTGGCCTCCCACTCTTCTGGATTGTGGAAGTTTCTGATGCTGGCTCTGAGACATGGCATCTCTTTGCAAAAATCTAGTGTCTATATTACCATTCTGCTGTGAAGGAACAGGCCCTGTCCTTGCCACAGGATTTTGACTGTCTTCTTATATGCACCTCTCCTCTGGCCCTACTGAACCATGATGTCTGACAAAATCACTCTGACATCTTTCTCCTTCTCCTTCAGTCCTCTGTCTGGCCCGGATCTCAGTACAAAAGTCTGGAATGTCTCTACCCACATTCCAGGGCTCTGCCCTTGCTCTTCACTTTCATAACAAAAGATGTGTTGATCATCTAAATATCCCAGAGTGAGAAATGGCTGCTGCTTGTTCTTACCTGAGACCCAGCAATAAAGATGTAGGATCAAAGGGAGGAAGTGGCCAAAGAAGTTTTCCAGAATGTTCAGTCACGTTCCTGTGATGTGGCCTCATTTCCAGAAGCTGGAGTGAAGGTTCTCCTGTCCTGACTGATTCCACAAACATGTGAGGAGGTCACGCCTAACAGGACAAGGGGTATTTGGGATTATGTAATAGGAAGAAAGGAAGAGGAAAGTAAAGTCCAGGTAAAGGATCAGAGATGAGATTAGAACAATAGAGACATCAGGAGTAGAGAGGAACTTAGAGAAAGCAGTGCAAAAGAAGAGATGCATTTGTAGAGAAATTAGCATAAAAGGGTTACTGTGACCCTGCGGGCAGATATAGAGAAGAAGAGGTTCAAACAGTGCCTGGACCAAAGTAAACTGTCCTTACTTTAATAGATGTGCCAACAAATCCAAAAGAGAGATAATCCTTGGGGAATTTCAGCAGGGTTGTAGACAATATGAGATACGGATATGGGAGGCAACAGGCAAAACTTCCTGCACATTTCAAAATTATTCTCGGTGGTAGAAAATCCCATTTCAAGGAGTTGGCATGAAGCTTCTGCTGTTTCTGAACACCCAAAGTGAAAAAGACAGTGGAGAGCACTGTGGCCTGTGGTTAAGAGCACAGGCCCTGAAGCTAAACTGCTGAGTTTGATTCTCAGACCCATTGTTCACTAGCCCTGGTCAACTTGAGATGAGATGCGGCCATGCTCCCATTTGCAAAACAAACTAGGTACCTATCTCAAAGGGGGGGTAATTGGATCAGTGCCTTGCAGAAGTTTTAATTACTACTATTATTGAGTACATGAACAAAATGACAACAAGAGAGAGAGGGAGCTCACTCACGAGAAAAGCAAAAATACAGGAATTGAAGCAAAGGTAATAAAAATCGAGCGAGAGAGAGAGAGGGAAAACCCAAATGTGAGACAGTAGTTGATGAAACAGGGAAAGCATTTAAAAGATTTTCAAAACTTTGAAATTTGTTGTAGAAGAATGATGTAGGAAAACAGACATATCTGTATATAACCCAGAGTGGAGATTTCATCTGTTTTTCACACTCAGCATTCTAAGTCCCACCCCCACTCTCCATATCATGACCCACGATAGTAACAGATCTCAAGTATCTCTACTTGGAGCTCTTCAACCTGGCTTAAAAGACACAGTAGGAAATGGCCAAAGGTCTCAGCTAAGGAACTCACAATCAAGGAGGTGGGCTTTAGTTAGTTGGACCTTCTTTCATTTAGTTCTCAATTTGTAGGGTAGCAGTAAAACGCTTTTTCATGCTCCCACACCTCCTAAAATGAATCCCTAGACTGCTCCACCACGCTCTTGAACCTTGGTGTGGCTTTTAATAAGAGTTTCTCAGAGCCAGAGGGTCTCAGCTGCCCTTAGAGGTAGATGACATCAGGATCCCTTTAGGCTCCTAGTGGAGCCACAAAGAGATGGGAGACATACTGAAGCTGTGTGAGGACTCTAGGCATAGTAAAGCATGAAGAAGTGAGTTCATGAGTCCTGGGATCCTCTTTTCCCCCGGAGACCCAATCAGTCCACAACCAGGACTCAGGTTTCCTTTTGCTTGATCATGCCATAGCCTGCCAATTGTCTCTGAATACAGCTCCCTTAGATTAGGGAGTTCTGCATCATAGCCCCCGTTCTAGCACTGAGAACAAGCACCCTACTATTACACAGAGCAGCTTCTCATAGCTTCTCCCCATTCCTCATTCTTTTGGAGATTTGGCCACTGCAGCATGAGTACAATATTCCTAGGTGGGAATGCCCACAAGCCCCATCCTGGGTTTACATGAAAACAGACATTTAAGAAGCCTCCTGGTGTCAAAGGTTCTAAGTGGGGCTCTTCTCCCCTCTGTTCCTTGAAATAAGTAATAAACTCACAGAAAGAGGGAAGGAATAACCACAAGAACAAATTGGATGAATTTCCTCCTTTATACAAACCAATTCAGTGAACGATAACAGTAAAAAAAAAAATCTGTACTATTCCTTTCAAAGCCATTATATGAAATCTTTCATCAATAATCACCCCTGCTTAGCCTATCACTTACCTGAAACCAGCTTCTCACAATTAAAAAAAAAAAAAGAAAAAGCAGATAAAAGAGAAAAAAAATTTCTGAATTTCATTTATCCTTGAAAAACATGGCCTCTTTTTCTTGCTATTTTTCTCCAGAGACAAGATCCCCTCAAAGATTAAAGTCTTTCAGAAGGGTGGGAATATCTGACTTTCTTCTCTCCCCTTCTCATTTGCATGTGTGCCTGTAAGCTCACACACACTCAGAGGTTTTCAAAAATATACAGAAATTGCTGTGATATGTGAAATACCTTTGAAAACATCATCTCATCCCTAGAAGATTTGCTTCTGAATTTTTCCCAAGAAGGATATCAACACTGCAACTGATTTCACACCATGTGGATCTTTTCTTTCTCTTCCCCTCAATCCTTCTTTCAATATATATAAAAGCAATCTTACCAGTCAATCCCAGTAAATTTTGTTGGCTAATTTTCTTAATAAAATTTTCTCCAATGGAACACAAAATTTAAAAAGAAGTATACAAAAATATTAACAAAATCATTAATAAAGGCTACTTATGTATTCTGGGTTAAAACAGTTTATTTTTGTTATTTTGTACTTTACAGATTTTTTTGCAAGTAGCAAAAATATGAGTGCAAGATTGTATTAGAAGAGGAGATGTAGTTGGTTAACCCTATGGTACCCACAGACATTTGTATGAACTATAATGAAGCCTCTTTCATTAATAGGAGCAAACTCAGAACCTGCCAAAGAGGGGAGGGGAGTCTCCAGGTGCAGAGGCCAGTTCTCACTCCAATTCCACTTCTTTGAAGGTTTTCTGGATAACCCCCATTACCATCAAGGTGACCACAGGTGGGTTTGTTCCACATAATATGGTCCTGGTCTAATTTTTATTCAAGCAAGGGGCAGAGATGAGGTTGGAACTTTGATTAAACGCTTAATTCAAACTACAGGGAAAGACAAACTAACAGTAACCAGAAGCAAGGTAATTTTGTTTTATACAACTCACTTTTCTCACCTTCTAGTTGATGCTTCGTCTCAAGGAACCCCTGTTGCCTGATTTTGTCTGTCCCCAACACCAGGAACTGATTCTCTGTATCCCTGCCCACTGTCCACATTCAGGAAGGGGAGGAGACGAGAGAGGGCAAAAGAAGCTGCCCTTCCCAGCTGTGCTTTGTTTCCTTTATAAGAAGGGATCCTAGTCAGATTTGATGTTAATTATCAAGACTGACTTAGCCTAGTAGGTGCATCAGAATCACCTGCAGGGCTTGTCAAACCACAGCTTGCTAGGCTTCAACCACAAAGATTCTTTTTTTTTTTTTTCGGTACGCGGGCCTCTCACTCTTGTGGTCTCTCCCGTTCCGGAGCACAGGCTCCGGACGCGCAGGCTGAGGGAAGCCCAACCACAAAGACTCTTGATTCAGTAGATCTGAGGTGGAGCCACAGAGTTTGCACATCTAACAAATTATGAGATGCTGCTGTTGGTGCTGGACCGCAGTTTTAGAATCTGACTGAACCCATATCCATTAAAGATGATTCTTTTAGAGACTTCCCTGGTGGTGCAGTGGTTAAGAATCCACCTGCCAATGCAGGGGACACGGGTTCGAGCCCTGGCCCGGGAAGATCCCACATGCCACGGAGCAACTAAGCCCATGCACCACACCTACTGAATCTGCGCTCTAGAGCCCACGAGCCACAACTACTAAGCCCACGTGCCAAACTACCGAAGCCTGTGTGCCTAGAGCTCATGCTCTGCAACAAGAGAAGCCACTGCAATAAGCCCACGCACCACGATGAAGAGTAGCCCCCTGCTTGCTACAACTATAGAATGCCCACGCGCAGCAACAAAGACCCAATGCAACCAAAAATAAATACATTTATTTTTTTAAAAAAAGAGCTTCTGTGGTTTCTGGGGTGGAGGGTCAGATAAAGTCACATTTAGCAAATTCTTCAGTAGTCATGGGCTCACAGATTGAATACCATGCATTGGTGAGGAATTCCTCGCAGGACTCAAGAGATGCAGGTGCCTCTAGCTTTAGTCCCAGGGGATCACAGTCAAGGGTGTGCAGGAGACTGGTCTCTGCAGCTGGGACAAGACTCCTAGAGGCGTAAGATTGGTCCAAACTTAAACCCTCACATAAGTTCACGGGGGCCCTGCAGTTCCCAGCATCGTCCCTGGGAAACACTCTCACAGTCCCAGGAACGTTGGGAGGAATCAAAGGGAGGCTGTCAAGGACACTGGATGTAATACCCTCCAGAGATGGCAGGCATGGGCCAGGGTGCATCGCATTTTCGGGATCCAATGGAGGACCCAAGGGTTGAAGATCAGGGGCGCAACAGCACCCGGAAGGCTTAGAAGGATGCTGCAGCCATGGGCTCAGCAATGCAGGGTTGTCCATCAATGGATCGCCGGCAAACGGGAGCTGAGCTTCTAAGTCCAGAGATGGGAGTGTTGTGTCTAAGGACAAGCGCCTCTTAGTCCGGGCCCGGACAGTCGGATCCTGAGTCCCCTCTTCCTGAGGACGACGACGAGCACCGTATCGTCCAGGTAGGGGGAGATCCGCAGCAGATGGACCTGCGGTCAGCGGCGGAGTCAGACCGGGTTCCGCGGAGCTGTAGGCAGCCGCAGCCCCGAACTGGGCAGCAGAGCAAGAACCCCGGGCCGGCTAGGGGGGCGGGGACGCAGGATCCACAGGGGCTCGACAGCGGGTCCCATGGCAGGCGGCCACGGGCGGACGGCGGTGCGAGGCGCTGCGGGACGGACAGTGCCTCCGGCGGAGCGCGGGTCCCCCAGGCGCGCGGACCTCCCTCCAGGCGTTCAGGAACTGGCTGCTGGGCACCGTGGGCTGCGTGTGGTCCACCACGGTCCAGTCCTGCCCGCGTTTCCACAGCTCGTAGCGCTCCGGTTGCAGGATGCGCACGAAGGCGTCCATGGAGAAGGCGACCCGGGCCTCCCCGCAGCTGCACTGCGATGCCACTTTGCCATAATCGATCCAACGCGGGGAGGCGAAATTGATGGCTTCCGCGCAGTTGAAACCGTGGTTGAAGCCGGAGTGGTGGCCATAGGCAAACGTCACGATGAACTCTCCAGCCTCCTGAGTGACCCGATCGAAGGGGATGCCGTTGTCCTTGAGGACCGTGGGCGAGATGAGAGCCACCTTGTCCGCAGGAAGACCTCACAGCCCCGCGAGCTGCCCGGGAAAAGCTCCCTGGCCAGGCGTTCCAGGCGCCGGCCGTGCTCCAGGGGCACCACGTACCAAGTCTTGGGCTCCCCGAAGTGCAGGTAGTCGACGCTGTAAAGGTCCATGTCCTCCGTGTGCCAGGCGAAGGCGGTCTTCCACATCCCGAAGTAAAGGCAGGGGGTGTTGATGCCTTCGATGACCACTCCGCACTCCTGTTCCAGCAGGTCCTGAATGGTTCCCAGGTGTCCAAGGTTCCACTGCTTCGTGTTTTCATCGAATAAGGAGCCACTGACGTCCGCACCATATACTGGTGAACCATAGGGGCGCGTTTTCCAATATTTTCGCTCCAGATCCTCAAAATCAGAGTAGAATGGAGTCTGGTGTGTTTCACTGTTTGTTAAGCGGCGATACTCGCTCACGGTCATGGCTTTCTTCTTTTTGTGGTGCTGAGTAAACACACCTGCCTGCCCAGAAATCACCGGCTGGAGCGGAGCGGCTATTAAGATGTCATCGATGTCACATAGGTCTCTCTGGCTTTCCAGTCCTGGGGTGGAATGATCTTAGCCAGGCCTGCTCGGTGTGCACCTTGGGATTCCATATAAGCAATGTATTTATTGAAATCATTAAACTCTTCTTTGGTTGGACGAAATACCATTATGCTACAACTTGGGTTCTGGGCCCAGTTGGACTTAGACTTCATAGCTTTCATTAATAAGCAAGAAACTCCCAAGCTTTTACTTATGTTCTGGATAGGTGAGGATGCTGGAAAACACTACTTTTTCAAAAATGGGTTGGAGTATATCAGCAGGAACCCCCAGTAGACTTTAATGCAATGAGTTGATAATATTTCTTAGGCTTGCTGATTCTGCCGGGGACTCCACACTGGGCAGAAGCCTTGCTCTGGACTGATGCTGCTGAGCCTGCAAGTCTGTGATGTCCTTGGTTGACACTTGGCTCTGGTCCCTTGAGCTCTAGTGAATCACCACCCAGCCCTGGGTGGGTATCTCAAATGTAGTGTCCTCAGGGCAGTGTTGGAAACAAAAGCTAAGAAAAAATACAATAGAGACAGGTTGCAAACTAATGTTTGGAAAGAGTTACTAGGGAACTACAAATAAAACACCACCATGGAATATAATTGCATATTCAAAGAAAGGCTAAAATTTCATAAGATTGACAGGACAAGAAATGATGTTGTTGTGAACAGTGGAAATTCCTGTACTCTAGTAAGGAGAATGGAAATCATTACATTCACTTCGAAAAACTATTTGGACAGTATCCACTAAAATTTAATTTACCCATGTGCTATGATTCATGCCTAGGATATGTATATGTCTGTGCAATGAAAGTCAAGTCCAAGAATGTTCAGAACAACATTATTTCAGTAGCCAAACACTGGAAACAACTCAAATGCCAGTCAACATTAGAATGGTTAATTACATTGTAGTATATTCATACAATGGAATACAATACAGCAATGAAGATAAACAAGAACTACATGAAAATATAAGAATAATTCTATAAACAGAATACTGAGCAAAATTATCCAGACTCAAAAGAATACCTATTCTTTGCTTCCATTTATATAAAGAGAAAAAGCAGGCAACGTAATCTATGTTAGAAGTCAGAGCAGTGGTTACCTTTGTGAAAGAGAGAGGTTGTGAGTGGGGGAGTGAGGAAGTCTCTAGAAAAATGTGAATATTCTATCCTGAAGCCAGGTGCTGGTTACACAGCCATCAGAATGGCTCACTGTCAAAAATCATCAAGTTATGATGATTTTTACAAATTTCTGTGAAATAATTTTTTTAATTATTTAAATAAATTTAAAAATATAGTTTAGGGTTAAAAGCATTAAAGGAGACAAATATCTTTCATCGTACCAAAAGAAAAAGCAAGGGTGATTAAAAATATATGAACTAAACATTCAATTGAAGAAGCTACAAAATAAAGAAGAGAAAGAAGGGGTAGGAGTAAAAAATAACAAAGAATAAAGACAAAGTTAATGAAAGAAAACACATACAACACCAAACACTGATGACCAAAAGTATTCTTGGAAGAAATTAATGATAGCAATAAAACATGGGCATAACTGAGCCTAGGAAAGAAGGGGAAAATAAACCACTAGGAATGAAACAGTGCACAAAAGAACTTTTAAAATCTCAAAAGAGAATCTTAGGAGAAACGTGACAGCAAGATTTTCAAAAGATAAGAGAAAAGAATAATTTTCTGGAGAGGAAACATATCCAAAATGGATCCAAGAAACACCACAAAGCTTGAATAATACCCCAGTATAAGAAGCTGGTTCAAAGTATGACCCCTGAAAGTCCAGGGGACACATCATTTTATATGTGAATCTAGAAAAGTTGCAAGAAACAGTTAACTCTTATTGTGCAAATTGTCTCAGAGCATAGAAAAAGTTGGAAAGCTACTCAGATGAGGCTATTCTGATCTCTGATAGCAAAACGAAAAAAGGACAATAAAAAAATAAAGCTACAGGCCATCTTTGTTTATAAGCATAGATGAAAACATAAACTGGAATGTTATCCAACGAAATACAGCAATATAATAAAAGAATAATACATCATGACCAAATAGAAAGGAAGGATGATTCAACATTGGAAAATTTAATGATATAATTCAGAATATTAACAAAGTAAATGAAAACTACCATCCTCTTATAGGTACCAAAAAAGCATCTGATGAAATGAAAAATCCATTCATGATTTTACATTCTTACTTGCAAAGCATCAAGAGAAAACTTGTTTTGTAAGATAAAGAATTTCAAGATAAAAAATAGCAAGGAGGGCTTCCCTGGTGGCGCAGTGGTTGAGAGTCCGCCTGCAGATGCAGGGGACACGGGTTCGTGCCCCGGTCCAGGAAGATCCCACATGCCATGGAGCAGCTAGGCCCGTGAGCCATGGAGCGGCTGGGCCCGTGAGCCATGGCCGCTGAGCCTGTGCGTCCGGAGCCTGTGCTCTACAACGGGAGAGGCCACAACAGTGAGAGGCCCACTTACCGCAAAAAAAAAAAAAAAAAAAAAAAAAATAGCAAGGATCACTCTTAACAGTGAAACAAAAGTAACATTCTCATTAAAGTTAGGAAAAAGAGATGCATCAACATGAAAAGCTGCTCAACATCACTAATTATTAGAGAAATGCAAATCAAAACTACAATGAGATATCACCTCACACCAGTCAGAATGGGCATCATCAGAAAATCTACATACAACAAATGCTAGAGAGGGTGCGGAGAAAAGGGAACCCTCTTGCACTGTTGGTGGGAATGTAAGTTGATAGAGCCACTATGGAGAACAGTATGGAGGTTCCTTAAAAAACTAAAAATAGAATTACCATATGATCCAGCAATCCCACTACTGGGTATACACCCAGAGAAAAGCATAATTCAAAAAGACACATGCAACCGAATATTCATTGCAGCGCTACTTACAATAGCCAGGTCATGGAAGCAACCTAAATGCCCATCTACAGACGAATGGATAAACAATTTGTGGTACATATATACAATGGAATATTACTCAGCCATAAACAACAATGAAATTGAGTCATTTGTTGAGATGTGGATGGATATAGAGACTGTCATACAGAGTGATGTAAGTCAGAAAGAGAAAAACAAATACCGTATATTAATGCATGTCTGGTGAAGCTAGAAAAATGGTACAGATGAAATGGATGCAGGGCAGAAGGTGAGACACAGATATAGAGAACAAACCTATGGACACCAAGGGGGGAAAACCGTGGTGGGGTGGGGATGGTGCTGTGCTGAATTGGGCGATTGGGATTGACATGTATACACTGATGTGTATAAAACTGATGACTAATAAGAACCTGCAGTATAAACAAACAAACAAAAAACAACTAGTACTACACATTCTTTGGATTATTTGTATGGAAATGTTAATATAAATGTTTCAGGCATTATATGAAATTTCTAAAAATCTTATATGTTCTGGTATAATGTTATAAGTCATAATTCTAGTTATTACTTTAAAACGTGTATCTCAGAAATAACTAAATTTCCTTGTCAGTTGCATTATTATGAACTTTCATCAAATCTTTAACCGTGGTCATTTTTAAGTCTTTTGTCATTTACAGACAGTTCTGGGTGTACATTTTTTGCAAAAATGTTCCTATAAGAGGTTTTCATCTTCAAGGAATTCATGGAAAAGACTCTGACAAGTACAGGTTTCTGGTAACTGACTATACTGCTGAATTGAATGAATAAGCATTGTCAAAACACTAATGGAAAACTGATGAATTCATAAAAGTGCTAACAAAAGATCAAGACTTGAAAAAATTTAATTACATGGCACTGAGTGAACTGAGGCGGATGGTTATAATTTTTTTGACTTTCTGTTTGAATAATAAAAAAAAATCCCACAAGGACTCAGAGGCAGAAAATATACAAATCAATTTTCACTGCAAGGAAAGGAGCTGTTACTGTGGAGGATTACTGGACTGAATGTCACTATTATGACATAGTATGAGTGTGTTTCGTGTTTGGTAATTGCAATCCTTGTTGCTCTCGTTGTGGTTATCCATTTACAATGCTTGGTGTCAGTTTATTTATCCCTTAGAAAAATAAAATACAGTGTGTGTGTGTGAAAAAAAAGAAACATATTGAACATACTCCAAGATCAACTTGAACTGTATGGAGCATATGTAATAGTTATAATTTTAGGACAGAAAATATATGTGTACAAATAAACAAAGAAAAAAAGAAAAAAGCAAACTATTTCATTAACCCAATTTCAAGTGCTCCCTTAATACTGTTTCTTAATCCTTTTAAGCTCCCTAATTTCCACCATTCAAATATTTTCTTTCACCTTTCCCTGTCCTCAAACGTCAGGCACACCCATTCCACCCCACTTAGAATCCTTCGAATGTCCTAAAAGTCCCTAAGTGATCTGGCCCACCATCACCTCTTGACCTCTCCCCTTTCTACCCTGCTCCTTGTTCTCTCCTTCCAAACACATTCCTGGCTGTGTCTCAAAAAAGGCCGGTATACTCTTGTCTGATGGTCTTAGCACCATGGCAACTCTCAAGCCTCAACCCAAACATCACCTTTTTAGTGAAGGCTCCTCTGATCCTCTTGCCTTGGATAAAAGTAGAGACAATTTTCTTTCCAAGAAAACAGGTACTCTCTCAAGAAAACAGTTTCAAGTGAAACTTGAACTGATGGTCAGTACCCATGTATCTCTCCCAGATTCTACTCAAATCAGCCCCACTCTAACTGCATCATTCCTGACGCCATCACAGTTGAATGGAATCAGCTCTTCCAAATGTCTAGTAAAAGGCCTCATTTTTAAAGTTATCAGCCCACAAAACACAGGTGTTTTGCCTGAAATTTTTCCTTTAAGATTTCTTACAAGAAAATATATGGCATCTAAAGGTTATACAAATGTCAGGGTCCTTTTAGGTACAGAGGGATTTCCCTGGGAAAGCTGCCAGAATGGGCGGAGCTAGCACAGTGCTCAGGGCATTAAACACCAGTAGTATTTGGACAGCACAAGAACCAGGGAGAGGAGAAGAAAACCATGCTAAAGAAATCCGTGAGGAAGAGCTCAACTGCCTTTAGAGAACAAAGGCATTGAACCTTCCTCACCCTGTAGTCTCCCCAATAAGACTAAGGAAGATCAGCTGGCCTGCCATTGTTCCAAGTAATAGAAACTCCCCACATCTCCTATGGTCTGCAAGAGGTGCCAGAGGTCCCTATATGTTATCTGGGGTCCATTCAACACAAGAGGAAGCTGGGGCCCAATCCTCTACCACCTCTCTCCCCAAAGAGGTCACCACTATTTGGCTTAAACATAACACTTTTATCCTTTGGGTCTGGGATCAGGGACAAAATAATAGCAAGGAAGGGCTTGCTCTCTGTGACCCCTGCTGGTAGCTTTTGTAAGAGTGCATCAAATGCAAGAGGGAAGAGATATGGGAACATATGCAAATGTATAACTGATTCACTTTGTTATAAAGCAGAAACTAGCACACCATTGTAAAGGAATTATACTCCAATAATCATTAAAAAAAAAATAAGAGTGCATAAAACGAATGTTTCCTGCAGACCAGAATACTGATGGCAGGGGCCCCTTGAGTGAGCAGTAGTAGCTCTTTATGCCTCTGCCCTGGAGACTCGTGCACCGTGGAATATGCAGCAGGTAGGTAATGGAGGATCAAAAGAATACGCTCTTCTCCTTTTCTTACTTTAATGTCAACGATAGAAGAAACAATCTCAAGGTCTCTACAGAATGTATTGGTAATAAATGGTGGGGAGGGGAAGTGGTTGACAATCTAGCCTATTCCTGAGGGAGTGTCACAAATGCACTTAACTTAGCCTCTAAAGATTGGGTGGAAGTCAAATAATATCTCTCTTCCTATTCCAGAAACACCTGATGAGCACTCAAGGGTCTTGGGGATAGATTGTTATGAAGGAGAAGCATTGTTCAAAACTGACCCTAGATGTTCATCCTAAGATGCCTGAACAGTAGGCTACCATAGACTCCTTCCATGACTGGAGGGCTATAGCATCCAAAAGGGCCCAAGGTCCCCAGGTGCCTCCTAATGTACAGGGCTGCTGGCTTTCCCAGACGGCTCCTGTAAATGGCTGGCATGATATCTAGGCAGCTTAATTCCCCAAGCAGTCTGAAGGTCCCTTTCCTAATAAAGTGGCTGTCTTCAAAGCCCTATATGAAGGAAGAGCAATGGGGAAGGGGACTCCACTACAACAAAGCCCTCCTCAACATGGGATGCCTCTCCATGTAGATGCTGAAGAAATGCAGAGCCTATGTGTGCCTTGGCCCTGATGTGTTTCCTGAAGTTGTCTTTTATGACTTTGTGGAATTTTCTTCCATTCATAAGGGGACTCAAAAGGTGGGAAAAAAGCAAATAGTAAGGTTTCATCAGGGTTAGGGTTTTCCAGCCATGTGTATCTCAAGGAGAGAGGAACAAGTGTCTTGATGGATTGGATGGAGGGATAAGAGAGTGATTAAAATGATGGGCCAGTAAATTTATCCTGGGTAAAAAAGGAAATGAGAACATGAGGGCAATGATGGAGAATGAAACAGTGTTTGATTCATGGGCTGAATGTCTCCATTTGGTCAAATACTTCTATTAGAACACTAGGAAATGTAAGCTAGAAAGAGAATGGGATGCTGGAAACATAGGTGGTACTATCATTATTCCCATTTTATGGAGGAAGAAACTGAGGTGTAGAAAAATTTATATTTAAGTTAATAGCTTGTGTTCTCAATCCCTACAGTTATTTTTGTACTTGACTTATCTTCCATATAAAACTACTTTGAGAGCATTCTCTAGGCCTTTTTCATCATCATATTTTCCAAGGGATCTTGGTACTTCATATAGTGCACACTCCAAAAATGTTTAGTAAAAAATAAGTAACGAAAATCATTTGGCACACACTGCAATCTCTCTCCTCTTGGTTACACCCCATCTTTCTTCCTACTCTCCTGTCTCAGGAGAAGAGAAGATACTCCCCCTCTCCAGAGCTAATCTTGCCATTTAAACTCCTTAAATTGACACCTCCCATGCATTCCAAAACTGTGGTCAATTAAATGATCACTATCACCTCTGTAAAGAGTTAAATCATCAGTCATCAGTCTGTTTCCTGATTTAAGCTGCATCCTTTCTCTTACCTTCCTTTCAATACCCAATATGTCAAAACATAAACAAAAATAATCTACGTTTACAAAAACATTTCCTCATCTCTCTCCGCCTATGATTCTGACCCCACTTCTCCACTGAAATTCATCTCTGTAAATCATCACATCGTCTCCCAAGTGCTGCTCCATGGGTTACACTTTATCTCTCTACATCATTGATTCATGGCGCACCTCCTTCCTCCTAAAATGTCTCTGATCTCCAGGGTACTGACAGTCTTCTCCGGTTCTTTTCTTTCTCCTTGGTTCCACTTCTTTTTCTACTACACAAATGCAGTCTTATTTCAAAGCTGAATTCTCATCTCTCTTTTAACTCTTTTTATTTTTCCCCTTAAATTTCCTTTTTATGTTCACGGCATTCTTTAGTATCACACTCTCTCTCTCTTTAAAGATATTATTTAGTGCCGTAGCTTTCTCTAATAGCACTGACTTTCTCCTGTGCTTCTGATTTGCTTTTCCTTCATGACTCGCCACTGAGCCCCTGCAAACCAACTTGTTTAGTACAAATTGATCATCTTTCTCCTGAAATTAACTTCCTCCTTTAGAAATCATTTTTTCTAAGGATAGGAATACAGTATCCCAGTTACCGTTGGATATTACATCTCCTTCTCCCTAGTCATATAATCGGTGATGTCAGGGGATCTCGTGACAGTCTACTGTGAGGCCCCAGGGACATCTGTATACCCCAGGGAGGCTTCCTGTGCTCTCCTTCCTTATATAAGAAGCCAAGGATCCAGCTTGCCTTCCTCTCCTACTTATAGCTGTCACCACTCAAGCTAGACCCTGAGGATCTACAAGTAGCGGTCACCTGTATCATGTGATAATCTGCCCATCTCACCCTAATTTTTAATTTTAAAAATTCTTCTATAATGATTTTATTTAAAACTATATAAATATATAATAAAAATTTTCATTCTATGTGAAAACGTCCTCTAAAGAAATGAAAAGTGAATAGTGAAACAATTTAGAAGGAAAATTAATGTCAAAAATTTAAATACCATGCTAAGGGCCTTTCCCGTAATAAACCATAAAATGCTGATTATGAATATCACACAGGCCCTCATTTCTTATTGAATTATTAATAGACAACGAAAACAACGCTAGAGTTGCATATTTGTTTTTGTTTTTGTTGGTTATGCCACGTGGCATGGGGGATCTTAGTTCCCTGACCAGGGATCAAACCTGTCCCCCTGCAGTGAAAGCAGAGAGTCCTAACCACTGGACAGACAGAGAAGTTCCCTGTATTTGTTTTATAAACTAAATTATTTTCTTTTTACATTTCTAAGGATCCTAGGAGGAATGAGGCTGGGCTACCATCTATATAAAATAATCTAGATACACATTAGTCTTCAGATATTGAGCATCGAAAGGAAACACTGTGATTTTGTAAGTGTAACTCTTTGTGCAAATCAAAACTTCTCAGAATTTGCCGATTACAATTCCGGTGATCCTTCAGTGCTCCAGACAAATGTCTTCTCTATGGGTCTCAGATGGTTGCTTTTACTGTGAAACCGCCTCCATGTTTCTTTCAATTGGAGCCACAGGTACTAGTTGAGAATAAGTGCCCTTTCGTTTCAGTTACTCTTCCATTTTACCCTTATTCATGGTATCCCCAGTAACACAGAAATTCTTCATCTAAGGAAACCTGACAATTCTGACAATTGAAGAAAAGTATTTTTAGCAGAATGATTAGACTTGATGGACTTCTGGAAATTCGGAGTCTTTCAAAAATAATTCCTCCAAGCTTTCCTGGTGTGTGTGTGTGTGTGTGTCTGTGTGTGTGTCTGTGTGTGTGTGTGTGCGTGTGTGCGTGTGTGTGTGTGTGTATGTGTGTGTGCGCTTGCATGTGCGTTTGCGTGTGTGTTTTAAACTGGGGAAGGTAAGAAGTGAGGTCAGTTTAATAAATCCTCTCACTGTGGCCATTGTCCAGTTTGCTTATCGTACAGATTGCTCAACAATTTCAGGACAGCAGGAAAGCCTTCTTGTCTTTTATGTTCCATGCATATTTCAAAGCTATTATTTCAAATGAGGATTGTTGACAGAATGCCTCAGACGTTAGCCATTGTTTCTGCTGACAGCCAATATCTAAACGCTGTGTTTAATAAATTTCCTCTCAAGTTAGAAAGTCTACTTACCGTTTATTGAAAATAATTATACCCATATTATTTGATGGCAAAATAAATTCTATTTGATGGAGATAAGTGACTCAACGTTCCCCCTATTATTGGACAGTTATTTTGTTTTTTACTTTTCCACAAGTATTACTAATCCCCTATAAATATCCTATACTTCAGTACCTAGAACAGTATATTTGGTAAAACATTAAATAATGAAATGCCTTGGATTAGATATCTAGAAATGGAATTACTGCATTGCAAGATTTAAACATTAAAAATACTTATAATGTATCGCCAAACCTTTCCGGAAACATATCACTTTACATCCTCACCATTAACTTTACTCTGAAAAGCAATCTTTAATAATTTGTTAAGAAAATTACTGTGAAAAATTTTGGTGAAAAACTGTAGCTCAAGTTTTAATTTATACTTCTTAAATTACAACTAAGATTGACGTTTTCGTCTTCAGTGAATCTAGCCATTTGTATTGGTTCATATCCTTTGCCCATTTTTCTCTAATATGGTTCTAGTGTTTTTTCTCATCTACTTACATGAACATTTTATACATTATGTGACTATTTCGCATATTTTACACAGTATATGAACATTTTACAAATTGCTCATGTGAATACTTTACATGTTAAACCCTTTGTTTAATGTGTTCATAGTTTTTTCCCAGTTTGCCATTTCTTCAATTTACATTTAATTTTAATTTTAAATCGTTTTGGCACATATTTCAGTTTAGTATATTAAAATGTTGAGTGGGTCGTTTCCTTTGTAATGCCTTTCATGGCCTTTATGTTTAGAAAGTTATTTGCCCATCCAGAGACAGATAAATATTATCTTACAGGGTTTTTCCTCTTTCTATAGTAGTTGTACTTTTAATTTGGATTTTAATTATACCTTTAATTCTAACTGGGGTTTTTGGGTTTATTTTATTAACTTTTTTTATTGTTTTGCGAGTATGGTATGAGGAATAAGGGAGATGTAAGTATGATTCCTAGTCCTAGTGTGTTGTGTTCCTCTCTATTAGTTTATAGGAGCTTTTCTTTGTCCCAGTGCTCTTAAATTTCTTCTGTCTCAAAATTCTTGTTCTTTAGTTTTATGAAAACTTTAGTTCCTTCTTTGACAACTTCCTCTAGTTTGTCCCTCTGCACATTTTCTCCTGTATTTGGATATCAGACCTCATGGACTGGACCTCCAATTCTTGTGTCTTTTCTTCTTCCAATTTCCTATCCCCTTACCACTATGCTTTATCTTCTGAAATTTTCTCTCATCCTTATCTTGTAAACCTACTTCTATTGTCTTTTTCATTTCTCCTATCAAACTTTTAATATTCAACAGCTCATTTCTGTCCCCATAGCTTTTTCAAGTGTACATAGCTTCCTTATCTGCCCCCCACCATCGTCCTATTTTTATTTCACAGGTGCACTTATTTCTTCTCTCAGAAAATACTAAAACCCGGACCCATATTGTGAAAACAAGCTTCATGTAACAATCCTTATGCTTAAAATTGACATTGCAATCTAGTATTTCTGCTGTGTTCTATTTTGTTCCCCTTTAAAAAATATACTGCTGCTACCCCACAAAGTTGTTTCTATGACCCACTAATGGCTCATGTCCTGCAGTTTGGAAAGAAATATTATATAAATCATGTTGAGGCTTTTGATCTTTCAATGTCGGAGACACAATCACATTTGTTTTCTGTGCAGAAATGGACAGACTGGAGTGGCCCAGAATAAATGAAGACAAACATTTATAAAGATCCAGTTGAGAGATGGTACCTTTACTGCGGTGGTGGTAGAGACAGAAGCAGAGTGCCTACTAGGGTGCCTTCACTCACATCTTATTATTTAATCTTATTTCCTCAGCGTGCCACGTGGGGAACTGGACCAGAGCATTCAGATGCTTGTCCAAGATGGCATAATCAGTGAGTCCTGAGCCAGATTTGAGCCAGGTCCGTCTGCTTCGTAAGCTTGGCTTTTCCTCTAAGTCACAGCAAATCCATGAGGTGAGCCTATAAAATAGGAGAGAAATTGTCAGAAGAGCACATTTTGGAGCTTAAGAACCAATTCCTTGGAGGCTTCAATACCTGAAAAGGTTGACTTTTGTTTGACCCTTGAAATGAAAGGTTCATTGAAATGAAAGGTTGACTTATGTTTGACCCTTGAAATGAAACCTAAATTTATTTCTTAATTATAAAAACAAAAAAAGACACATACAGTGTGATGTCACAGTAACAACCTGACTTGGAGTCCCCTTTGATCTGGAGTTGATGACCCTGGTCATGTGGTACTTGTCCCTCAGCCAGGTCATCCTTATCCTTGTACACCTCTGCCATGTCCACCATGCGAGGCTGTGAGGATTAGGGTTTCCATGGGATTTTTTAATATTTATATTACTATCTAGGATTATACATGCTCCCCAATGTCGATTCATGTTGTCAACTCTAAACACAATTAAACAACTAGAAACCAATCCCTCTCTTTCTCATGTTCTTTATACATGCTCTATTATGCTACTTGTCATGTAAGGGTATTAATCGTTCCTCTGTCTTCTCTACTAGATCATGTACTTTGGGGGACAGGGTGGTCCCTTCTTAGTCTCTGGGTCCCATTGGCTACCACAGAGTCTGGAGTAATAGATGTCAAATTTGATAATTATGTTGTGTTTGAAAAAGTGCAGAATATATAAATAAATTCTCAGTTTTTATTACTAAAGCACTTATATGACTTTAATTCACTGTTTTTCAAACTTTCTTGATCCCTGCTCCCCCCTTTGATAAGCATAACTATCTCTGCCACTACTCCCCCACCCTCTTCGGCAAATTCTACTTTTTCCCCAGACCCCTGTCAGTGACCAACACGCACATAACACAGAACATTTGCACATCCCACAGCCAGGCTGATTTTGTCTACTTTAGTTCCTTTTACTTTATAGTACAAACAAGAAAGCTTCTCTTTGTTTGCTGCTTTCCAAAGGGAAGTTATATGATGATATTGAGTTTACTTTTGCAAATTACAAATGTCCTCACCCCAAGATTCTAGAACACAGTACATCATGGGAGTACCTTGATCTAATTAAAGTTTTTACTGACAGCTCATTCTAGGGGAAGCCTGTCTTTCCCAGCATCTTTATGAGCCATAATTCACTGTCTCCATTTGGTCACCTCTGGTCCCTTTTCTTTGCCACTGACTCTCTTCTCCTGGGGACGAGGTTTCTAACCAGATCCTCTTAGGCCTCTGCACTCACACCCATGCCAATCCAACATGTGTCAATAGCTGTCAGCAAAGACCTGAAGGGGAAGAATAATGGCTGATGTGGAATAAAATGACATTCTACTTGGATTTCAGTGGTTTGGTTGATTCTTTTCCAAGCTGTTTGAAGACATGAGTCAAACTAGACTCTTCTCCAGCCCTGCAGTCCTCACCACCTCTTCTCTCAAACCCAGTTTTGAATCCCTTCATCCCCGCCAATCCATTCTGCAGCTGGAGTGACTTCCTAAAATAAATCTGATGACATCATCCTACTCTTACAGCCCGTCAATCGCTCTCCATGTGCCTTAGGATGAAACCCTGCTACCTACCTGACCCCCAACACCACTGAGATCTGATCCCTTCCTCTTGGGCCTCACGTCTGGCCTGTGCCACCTGGCCGTCTTTGCTCTGAGCAGTACTATTCAACTTCTTGCAGTTTCTACCACAGACAGTGCTCTCTCTTGTCCTGAGACTTTACATCATAAAATACTTCCCTTGGCCTGGAATTCTCACCTTGTATTCCCATCCCTTCAACTCTTTCATTTACCTTTTTTTTCTTTTTTTTTTTTTAAACACAATGCAGCCAAACATTAGGTCCTCAACTCATCCATCTTCCTAACAATCATGTACTCACTCACCCCTTGCCCTCCTCCTGCCCTACGTGATGTTAAGGGCCCTGATTGTGCCTTTTTTTTTTTTTTTTTTTTTTTTTTTTTGCAGCCTGTGGGACCTTAGTTCCATGACCAGGGATCGAACCCAGGCCCCTACAGTGGAAGCACAGAGTCCTAATCACGGGACCACCAGGGAGCTCCCTGATTGTGTCTATTAATCCCAGTATTTCCCCTGTATCTCATTGCTACCTTCCCCCTCATATATATACATAGTGCCTGTTATACAGTAAGTATTCAATACAGGGATTAAATAAATGAATAAAAGAAAGGGAGAAAAACCCTTCCATGAAATTTCACTTGGAGTCTCTTGACTCTAGTCCATTCATTCATTTTCAAAATGTTTTTAAAACATCTACCATGAGCACCGGCTAGATGCCGAGTATCCAGGGAGGAACGAGCTTAGACCTGGTCCCTGCTCTCAGGCCAGCACCTCGCAGGGCTCCATGGGTAATCAGAAAAGAAAGCAGAAGTTATCTGATGCTCTGCCTGAGACAGGGAAGGACAACGCTGGGGAACTTTCACGCCACCAGTGAGTTCTGTAACGTAGACTTCATGCTGTGTCACCTCTAGCCCAGGGCAAGACAGATACAGAACTTGGTACCTCAGAACCTGAAGTAGGTAGGGAAGACAGACAGACAGACAGACAAGAAGTTTCGATACAGTGTGAGAAGTGCTCTTTAAGAGAGCTATGTGCTATGAGGGCAGAGAAAGGTCGCTGAAGCTAATCTGGGGAGAAGTAGCTCTGAAAAAACAGTCGCAATGGTGTAAAATCATACTTAATGATGAGATATGTTGAAACTGTGGCTTGTAAACTAGAATGATTAAATTTCTAGGTTCCTGAACCTTCTTCTTTGTCACTCCTCTCTGTTGATTGTCAAACTCTTGTATGAAATTGACAGGTAGTGAGGAAACTAACCACATTTGCATTACCAGGAGAGGAAAGGAGGCTGAGGAGTAGGTGCTATTTGGGTGAGGATGCCTGATTTATATTCCTAATCATGACTAAACCTAAGAAAGGACACCAGGCTCAACCCTCAAGTGAGAAGCAGAAGGCCTCAGAGTCAAAAGGGGTGGTTGACACCCAAGCCAACAGGAGGCTGAATCACGCTCTCCTGAAACTGTGCGCAGAAGTGTCTTCTTTCTAGCAAAGCTAAACCTTGGATGATGTCTAGAAGTAATACTAGTCAACCTCAGTCCTCACAGAAGCAGCCATGTGTCCACATGCACACTCTCACCCCATGAGCTTGCACTAAAATAGACATATGGTCCATAGAACTCCTGAGCACTTCCGGATTGCTCAGCTTTTGGATATAGATCCAGATGTTAGGGGACAACTGCAGACAGGAATAACTTTGAGTCTCCTCATGCAGAGAAATATTTAAAATAACTTTTCTGAAACTTTTTTTTTTCGGCTTTCCTTATCTGCAGGGAGAACAGTGTAGTGGTTATGAGCTGGGCCCTGGAGTTAGACTGTCTGGGTGCAAATGCAGTGTGCTCCTGGGCATATTGTGGAACCTCTCTATGCCTCAGTTTCCTCATCTACAAAGTCAGGATAGTAATAGAACCTACCTCCTAGAGTTGTTTTAATTAAGACAACATGCATTAATATACCATGTTTCATTAATTCTAAGACATGCATTTTTCACATTTTAACATGTCTGAAATTGAGGTGCAATTTACAGTCAATAGCATAGCAGAGTTTAGTTGTCTCAGTGGTAGGAAAAATAATGGTGTAGCTTATAATCAGTGGCATCTTAGATGTGATAAAATTCAGGATACAAAGAGCTCAGAAAAATACATAGCACATAAACAGTACTAAATGAATATTTAATAGATGATAGAGATATAAATTATATATAGCTCTTCTAACTTCATCAGAGCCAAAATATATAGCTCATTTTTAAACCAATGTCCAAGATAGCAATGGCAAATGATAACATGACTGACCCATTTCCCAGAAAAGCGAGAAGCTGCTCTTAATACTTGGCCTGGAGTTGGTGGCAGTACCTGGTACCCATCCCTTTATCTTAGCCAAGATCTCAGAAAGGTGATATAACTGAGACCCACTTAGATGTGGATACCTTGGACAGGTAGAAGTTTGATGTCTCTTTAGGTCAACATTCTTTACCATAAAGTGGGGGGATTGAGCACCATTTTCTTTTCACAGTTCTGGAGGCAGGAAGTCCAAGACCAGGGTGCCAGCATGGTCAGGTTCTTGGTGGGGGTTCTCTTCCTGGTTTACAGACAGCCACCTTCTTGCTGCATCCTCACATGCTGAAGAGAATAATCGTCTCTCTTTTTAGAAGGGCATTAATCTCATTCATGAGGGCTCCACCCTCATGATCTAATTACTTCCCAATGGCCCCACCTGCAAATCCCGAACTGGAGATTAAGGTGTCAACATATGAATTTTAGGAGGACACATTCGGTCCATAGCAAGGGGGGAGATCGTGGGAAAACGGAATGGAACACAGGAAATGGAATTGCAATGACCAGGCTCCTAAAGGAGCCAACGAATGTCCATGTCATGAGTGGAGGAAGGGAGGGATTTGACAGTAAGCCACACTCACTTCCTAGAGTGAAGCAGCCAGTGGAAGCATTCAAAGCCAGTCCCATCCCCCTGCACACCTGGTAAGAAAGGAATGCCCGGAGTAGCCATCATTCTCCCAAAAGGTGACCTGTGCCCATTTGTCAGGTACGATTGAGAAAAGTGAACAAGAGAGCTGCCATGAGCCCGAGAACAGAATGAAACAGCTCTTAGAGCCCCAAGAGGCTTTGGCCCTGAACTTGAGGCTGACTGTTCCCAGTAAAAGATACCTTTCTTCAGAGGCTCTAAAACCAGCAGTTTGGGGGAGAGCCTGGCTATGGTTATGGTAGCTGGGAAGAAGCTGTGGCGTGGTGAAACTGCCTAACTGCCTGTCTGTCTCCGAGCAGATCACAAACGTCATACTATGTTTCCTTAGCACGTAGGACTAGCCTGGCACGGTGAGGGTGCTTAATATTTGTGGAGTCAATGAATGAAGGTCTCATATTGGAATAAGAGAAACAGAGTTTATTCTCTGCCTCTGTAAGTTATTTCAAACCCCAGCTTAGAACTGGATATCTTGTTTTAAAAGACAATTAACATAAAAGCAATTATGCTGTAATAGGAATTATTTATTTATTTTAGGTGTTTCTTATGATACTAGCTCTTTTTTTCATTTCTATTGGTGGTTTCAAGTCATTCACTCAATCGACAATATTCATTGAGTCCTCACTAAACAGAGAAAGCCAAGAAAGATAATTATCTACTGTTGTAATCTGGTTCAATCCATGAGCTAAACCATAGGGTAATAAAGTACTCAGGGTCCTAGAGGGTCGTGTGTAAGTACAGTCAAGGTGATATACCACAAGAGAGCTGAGGTTAGGTCACCGGGTTACTAAGGAGTTTCTCAGGAAAAAGAAACTTATGCAATAGACCCTTGACATTCCCAGGGAATGGATCCTGAGCTCTTTCTTTGCAAATTCTTAACCCTAGCTCTTTCCTAAAAATTAACCGTCTCTGGACCCAGGATTTCCCATGCATAACCTCAAATTCTAAATCTATAGCCCGTTCAACTCTCACACCTGATCTCTCACCTGGTAGCTGTTTATCCAGAGGATTTCTCCTGAAGTCTCCTGAGGAGATGCCTTCACTGCCCTCCACATTATGTGAATATGGGCCTCAGCACAATTCCAAAATACTGACTGCATTGATTTGCTGTTGCTCATACATAGCTGGAATGGCTGTTTTCACCTTAGTGAACGTCAGTGATCTGCTGGCTCTGTTAAAGTCCCACCTAATGCAATACAAGTCAGAAACGTGACATGTCAGCTGGTACAGCAGGAAATGAGAACATACAGACATTCTGCTCTCAGGATTTGCATCTGGTAGGAACGATAGAGCCATTTCCAGGGATGGCTGTGAATTATCCATGCTTTCAAAGACTCTGTGGCCCCCAAATTTCTCCATCCCCAGGTCACCTAAAACACCAATGGCCCCAATCACTCAGTGGGAGGAGTTTGCATTCACTGAGTTATTACATTTTATGCCTTCCCCCCGCCACAGCTCCCGCCGCCTCTCTCCTGCTCACCAGCCACTTTGCTAATCTGTGAGCCCCTTAAGGGTGCCCCCACCGCAGGTATTTGCATGTGTTGTCCCTCTGCCTAGAGTGATGCTCTCACTCCCTTGTCCACAGCACGCATTCGAAGACCACACTCCCAAGAGGCCACCCTCTCCGACACAGCAGTCCTGTCACTCTCTAACCCCTTACTCTGCTTTATTTTTTCTCCTAGCCCTTGTGGCTGCTTGACTTGTTATATTTCTCTTTATAATGAGAATATAAGCTCCAGGAGAACTGAAACTTTGCCTTTTTCACTGTTGTGCCCCCAATTCCACAAACAGTGCCTGGTACACGGTAAGTGCTTAGCAAACATGTGCTGAATGAATGAATTAATTAATAAGAGAGTGAATGAACAGGCACTGAAATATATAGACACCATGTGAAGCTTTTGAGAAAAGGCTCTCTGAGAGATGGGACAAAGAAAAGATGCTCTCTGAGGTCTACAGGATTTAACGTAGCTCTTTTTTAGGTAGAGGAGCCTGAACATTTAGGGCACGAGGATACTGGATGCCAGGATCCCAGAAAAATCCAGAAACCCGGCCACACAAATGTTGCATTTTCATTGAGTGGCACCTCCAACATGTTACCCATGCCCAACAGGGCTCAGTTCTGCCCTTCCTCTGTCCTCCCTGAAACTGCTTATCCCCCTAACACCCACCACTTGCTGAGGAACCGTGAGAAGGGTCTCACTATTCCCCTGTAATCACTGCAGGTCAATGACAAGGAGCTTGGGAGGCATTTCAGTTTGAGCGGCTGGTGAGCAGAGCGGGATGGGCAAGGGCTGCTCCTCACCAGGATCTGTTCAACTCACATCAGTGTCCATTCCACTTATCTCGGTAGCCAATTCCTACCAACTGTTTGTGCTTTCCTATTTAAAGTGATGAAAGGTAACACAAACATTGGGAGAAAAAGCAACTTCAAGACCCATATACGGTAACAATCTAATGACATAAATATCATGGTAAAGGTATTTCCAAATATCTGGAAAGGAATCCTTATACACACGGAAACTTAATTGGTGTAATGGTTAATCTCTACGAATAATTCATTGTGGCCAGGTAGTCAGACAGATCCATAACTGACCCTTTATACAAATCTTAGAGGAGTCCCAAGACCCGAACTCCAACCTCTACGAGTTATGTTTAAGTACAGGTTCTAATGTCCATCTTACAACTTTGGGCTCCTAAGTAATAATGATAATAGGTAATATTTATTTAGCACAAATTATGTTTGCACTGATCTGAACTTGTTATGTGCAAACTCTAACAGAGGTGCAATGTGGCTAAGAGCTCATTTTGCCTAAACTGGCAAATGGAGAGCCATCGAAACCTGATTTGTTGAAAGACTACTGAACAAGCTGGGGTAGGAGTCTGAATAAAGGCTGGGTCCTCTGGCTCTTGACTGATTGTGAAATCTTTACCTTGCCTTTGTAACACTGCAACAAGGACAAATACGACAAGGAGTGGAATTTGTAAATGGGTATGTGTGACCTTTTGTGCAAACATGCAGTAGATGATGAGGAAAAAAAAAACCAAAAAAACCCCATCAGTTTTCTACCGGTAAAAATAATTAGCAGGGCTTCCCTGGTGGCGCACTGGTTGAGAGTCCGCCTGCCGATGCAGGGGACACAGGTTCGAGCCCCAGTCCAGGAAGATCCCACATGCCGCGGAGTGGCTGGGCCCGTGAGCCATGGCCGCTGATCCTGCGCGTCCGGAGTCTGTGCTCCACAACGGGAGAGGCCACAGCAGTGAGAGGCCCGCGTACCGCAAAAAAAAAAAAAAAATTGGCAGTTTCTTACAAAACTAAATATAGTCTCACCATACAATCCAGCAGTCACACTCTTTGGTATTTACTCAGATGAGCTGAAAACTTACAGCCACACCAAAACCTGCACACAAATGTTTATAGTAGTTGTATTCATAATTGCAGAAAAAATTGGAAGCAACCAAGATGTCCTTCAGCACGTGAGTGGATCAATAAAGGGTCATACATCATAGAATGGCATATTATTCACCAATACAAGGAAATGAGCTATAAAACCACTAAACGTGGAGGAAACTTAAAGGCATATTATTACGTGAAAGAAGTCATCTGGAAAAGACAAAACTATGGAAGCAGTAAAGTGATCAGTGGTTGTCGGCGGGGGGAGGGGGGATGATTAGGCAGAGCACAGAGGATTTTAGGCAATGAATCTATTCTGTATGGTATTATAAGTGTAGATACATGTCACTATACATTTGTCAAATCCATAGACCGTACAACACCAAGAGTGAATAAATTAAACTGAGGACTCTGGGTGATAATGAGGTGTTAGTGCAGGTTCTTCGACTGTAACAAATGTTCCTTTCTGGTGTGGATGCTGGTGGAGGAGCCTGGGAACGAGTATGTTGGAATCCTCTGTATTTTCCACTTAACTTTGTTGCTAAGTACTCTGCAAAAATTAAGTCTATTAATTAAAAGAAAAGTAACGTGTAAGCCTGGGAGTGTGGTGAGGAAAACAACAGTAGAACTGAGCATCAGAGAAAGAATACGAGCGGATGTCCTAGGCATTGGGCTGGCCCTAGAGGCCAGGAGAGTGTATGGATGCACATCAAATTAACTGAGCACCTCTTACACGCCTGTCATATTTACATCCCCAGTATCTTCACAAAATTCTCGCACTGTAATTCTGGCTCAGAGAAAATCAATGATTTTCTGGCTGAAGCTCCCACGACTAGACAGTAGCAAAGCGCAGGTTTGAATGCCATTTCTGCTGACTCTAAGTCCAGTTCTCCCCTCTAAGTAACTCCTGGACAGCTCAAAGCAGTGACTACGGAAAAGTTTGCTTTACGAAAGACATCACGCTTCAGATTCAACTTTGCACATACGCATACAGAGTGGGTCCATGGATGGACTGAGTTTGTGGCTGGAGGGACAACACAAAACCACATCAACAACATCACATTTATTTACCTCACCATTAAAAGAAAAATAAGAGGCTGCAGGGGAGGTGACAGGGAAGGAGAACTGAATAGAGAATTGTTATTACTATCCAGAGTAATAGCCTTTCCGGAATTTCCCATACCAAGGACAAAACTTCATAATGGACAGAGTCACCTTCCCCTGGGGGTCACCCTCTCTGCCATGATGAGGAAGGAAAGCTTCTGCAGCTCTGGAGAGGGGCCAGGGAAGGGGGCCTCACAGTCTGGTGACAATGCAGACCTCCCCAAGTCTCCTTTCTTCTCTACAGTGCATGCCAGGGACACGGCCCATCTTCCTCACCTCTTCATGCCCACACTCATCTTATTGTTCCATCTCCAAGCCTGGCTGGAAAGGAAGATAAAGCCTCCCCACCTTCCTATTTCCTTGCTGCTCCAAGAAAACAAAGTCTCCATTCCATATTGCTTCAGGAAACAGAAGACACACACACACACACACACACACACACACACAATTTCAGTACCTTACAGGGCTCTTGTCTTAATGTTACTATTCTAACATCGAACTCCTTTCGCAGCTGGTAATTATAGGTCCCTTTTAGAGTCCCCACCCAACAACCCACTTTTAATATCCTAAGGGTGCTCACCTGAAATCTCCCTTATTCTGATGAAGATCTTTCCAAAGGTCATGCAGAGCCCTATTCCCAGGCCACTTTGCCATAATCGATCCAGCACTGGGTGGCAAAATTGATGGCTTCCGCGCAGTTGAAGCCAGAGTGGTAGCCATAGGGAAACGTCACCATGAACTCTCCAGCCTCCTGAGTGACCCGACCGAAGGGGATGCCGTTGTCCTTGAGGACCGTGGGGAGAAGAGAGCCACCCTGTGTCGCAGGAAGGCCTCACAGCCCCGCGAGCTGCCCGGGAAAAGCTCCCTGGCCAGGCGTTCCAGGCGCCGGCCGTGCTCCGGGGGCACCGCGTACCAAGACTTGGGCTCCCCGAAGTGCAGGCAGTCGATGCTGTAACGGTCCATGTCCTCCGTGTGCCAGGCGAAGGCGGTCTTCCACATGCCGAAGTACAGGTAGGGGATGTTGACGCCTTCGATGACCACTCTGCACTCCTGTTCCAGCAGGTCCTGAATGGTTCCCAGGTGTCCAAGGTTCCACTGCTTCGTGTTTTCATCGAATAAGGAGCCACTGACGTCCGCACCGTATACTGGTAAATCATAGGGGCGTGTTTTCCAATATTTTCGCTCCAGATCCTCAAAATCAGAGTAGAATGGAGTCTGGTGTCATTCACTGTTTGTTAAGCGGCGATACTCGCTCACAGTCATGGCTTTCTTCCTTTTGTGGTGCTGAGTAAACACACCTGCCTGCCCAGTGGTCACCTGCTGCAGGGGAGCGGCTATTAAGATGTCATCGGTATCATCGTACATCTGTCTGGCTTTCCATCCTTTCGGTGGAATTACCTTGGCTAGGCCAGCTCGGTGTGCACCTTGCCACTCCATGTAAACAATATATTTGCTGAAATCTTCAAATTCTTCCATGGTTGGGTGGACGATCGTAATCTTACAACTTGGGTTCTGGCTCCCAAAGTGCTTAGACTGTGTGGCGGCAACAGAATAAGCAACGGACTGCCAGCTTCTTAGGTATGCTTTGGATACCTGAGAAGGCTGGGGAGTAACCTCTTCCCTATACTTCCTTTATTTTTAAAGAAGTTTTGATAGAGCTGAGAGGCAGGAACTCAGACTTGAACTTTTAAACAAACGAGGTGGTATCTTCTCCAGGCTTGTCAATCCACCAGGAGGACTCCACTCTTGTCAGCATTTTGGAGCCAAAGGAAATCCAGTATTTCCCAGAGGAGACGGCTCTCTGAGCCAAGTCCTGCCTCAGCCTGCAGCTCTGTGAGTTTCCTCTGTTGGGGGTATAAGTGCCTGAGACCTCTCCAGATTCCCAGGCTTGAGTGCATGGGTGGCTTCTCACCTCACTGTAGCAGGAAGTCTCTTCATGGAAATTTCCAAACCAAGCCTAAAGAAAGTACAAAATATTGAAAATAAGTGGATGACAAAACAAACTGATTTAACATCAAGTAAAAGAAAACTGTATATCAATCTTAATTTCAAAGTTTGAATTTAAGGGCAAAAAGTACACTCTTTTGGTAGGCATGTAAACTGGTGCAGCTATGGTGCATACTATGGAAAACAGTATGGAGGTTCCTCAAAAAATGTAAATAGAACCACTATATGATGCTGCAGTCTCACTTCTGGGTATATAGCTAAAGGAAATAAAAACAGAATATCAAGGAGCTATCTGCCCTCCCACATTCACAATGGATAAGATATGGAAACAACCAACATGTCCAGCGATGGCTGAATGGATATAGAAGATGTGGTACACAGATACAATAGAATACTACTCAGCCATAAAAAGAATGAAATTTTGTCATTTGCAACAATATGGATGGTCTTGGAGGGTATTATGTCCAGTAAAGTAAGACAGAGAAAGACAAATATGGCATGGTATCACTTATATGTGGAATGTTAAAAAAAAAAAAAAAAAAAAGAGTAAAACTTACAGAACCAGAGTAGAAAAGTGGTTGCGGGGGAGGGCAGGGAAGGGAGGGTAAAAGGGTACACAGTGAATAAAGTCTCAGGAGCTAATGTTAACCATGGTGCTTATAGTTGATAACAATGTGATGAATAGTTGAAATTTTCCAGAAGAGTAGGATTTAAATGTTCTTACCAAAAAAGGTAAATATATGAAGGAAATGTGTTAATTAACTAGATGGGGGGAATCCTTTCACAATGTATAGCAAATCACCACAAAGTTGACTGAATATTTTACAATTTTAAAAGTCAATTATACAGCAATAAAGCTGAAATTTAAAAATAAAGAATTAGGACAAATCATAAGACAGAAAAAGAGGAATTAAAACTTACTGAACAGTAAGGACATTAAGCAAGCTTGAAAAGGAGTTAAGCACTCAACTCAAGAAATTGGATGGCTTAACCCAAAAGATAAATTAGGGAAAGGAAAACAATGAAATAAGCTGAAACAATTACAAAAGAAAACATAACACCCAATAGAAATGATGACTGAAACCAAAATGCAATTTGTAGACCATGAAAAGTGTAAAACCATAGCAGAAGAGAAAAGTACAAGCATATCATGTTATAATAAAACAGGGGACGCAGATAAAAATCTACCATTATAGAAAGAGTGCCTATGTAAACAAAAGCAGGAAAAGAGTACAGAACACAAATAGACACATCCTTAACAAGCATTATCCTTAATGTGTAAATACCTGAAAAATTCTAATTAAGTTCTAATCATTAATTTGCATTGATAGACAAATTATTAGAAATATAGGGTTCACTCAAAATGGGAGAAAATATTTGCAAATGAAGCAACTGACAAAGGATTAATCTCCAAAATTTACAAGCAGCTCATGCAGCTCAACATTATAAAAACAAACAACCCACTCCAAAAATGGGCAGAAGACCTAAATAGACATTTCTCCAAAGAAGATATACAGATTGCCAGCAGACACATGAAAGAATGCTCAACATCGTTTATCATTAGAGAAATGCAAATCAAAGCTACACTGATATCATCTCACACCGCTCAGAACGGCCATCATCAAAAAATCTACAAACAATAAATGCTGGAGAGGGTGTGGAGAAAACGGAACCCTCTTGCACTGTTGGTGAGAATGTAAATTGATACAGCCACTATGGAGAACAGTAAGGAGGTTCCTTAAAAAACTACAAATAGAACTACCATACAACCCAGCAATCCCACTACGGCGCATATACCCTGAGAAAACCATAATTCAAAAAGAGTCATGTACCAAAATGTTCATTGCAGCTCTATTTACAATAGCCAGGACATGGAAGCAACCAAAGTGTCCATCAACAGGATGAATGGATAAAGCAGATGTGGCACATATATACAATGGAATATTACTCAGCCATAGAAAGGAACGAAACTGAGTTATTTGTAGTGAGGTGCATGGACCTAAAGCCTGTCATATAGAGTGAAGTAAGTCAGAAAGAGAAATACAAATACTGTATGCTAACACATATATATGGAATCTAAAAGAAAAAAAAAATTGTCATGAAGAACAAGATGGGAATAAAGACGGGAATAAAGATGCAGACCTACTAGTGAATAGACTTGAGGATATGGGAGGGGGAAGGGTAACCTGGGACAAAGTGAGAGAGTGGCGTGGACATACATACGCTACCAAACGTAAAATAGATAGCTAGTGGGCAGCAGCCACATAGCACAGGGAGATCAGCTCAGTGCTTTGTGACCACCTAGAAGGGCAAGATAGGGAGGGTGGGAGGGAGGCAGTTGCAAGAGGGAATAGATATGGGCACATATGTATAACTGATTCACTTTGTTATAAAGCAGAAACTAACACACCATTCTAAAGCAATTATACTCCAAGAAAGATGTTAAAAAAAAAAAAGAAATATAGGGTTCAATCAAGTTTCTGGACACTGATTAGCAAACAAAATCTATAGATCCCATACACCAGTTAACAATCAATTATAAAGTGAAAGAGTAAAAAGGTTTTAATCCCTTTAATAACAGAAATACATGGCCCCAATGAAGAAATCTAAAAATGATATGCATGCAATGCTTGTACTTTAAATGCATAAATAAATGTGAATTTTACCAGGGAAAAAAAGTTGCTTTCTGGCATAAAATGTCATCCTTTTCATCTTTATGCTTTAAAGGAAAAAAAAAAAGGCCAAAAAAGTGCCTGCCTTCTGCCGGTCTAAAATCTTAATCCCAAATGATGATACACAGGACCCAGAAAATGGTTTCCTTGAAGGATTCAGCCTCTGAATGAAACAGGCTGTGCTCAAAGTCTGGCTATATATGTCCCACACCAATTTCAATTCAATCAGTACCACCCCAAATCTAATACCCTCATATCCAATCAAAATCTCTAATTTGATCCCACATATTTTTCAAGTCCCTTCCAACTGACACACTCCTTACCCAGTTCTAGAAACCCTCTCATTCCCATTAGATCGCAGTGCACTAAATGAGGTGCTTTTTCCTGAAAATCTTTGTGATTTTTACCAAGAAAATATTAAGAAAAAAATTAACTTCACAAGTTGGAAAATAGTTTAAAAATAAAAACTCAAGGAAAGGATATCCCAATGTATAGTACCCTCTCTCTCGCTCTCTTTCTATATATGCATAAATAGTGTCATTTTTTAAAAAATTCTGGTAGGAAAATAACTCTTTTGCTCATAAGCACAAATTACAGAAATAAAGTGACCTACCTTCTACCAACAAAATCCTGATTTCAGTTGGAGATATTCAAGGACCCAGAGAGAGAGAGACAGTGTTCTCTGGGCAGCTGGCCTCCAAATGCAGACCCATGTCCTGACGGCTCTGGCTTTCTACCTGGGCAAAGGTATAATTTGATCAGCACCAGTCAACGGTAATTACTCTCATTGGTCAGCCCACTCTGTCTGCGCCCCTTTGATTTTTTAAACCAGTCTTACAGCGAACTAAGAGGTTGAAAATAAAAGAAGTGGGAAAGTCAAACCAAGCAATTATTAAACAAAAGAAACTTGGTCTAGCAGCAATTAATATCGAATGTATTTATAAGGTAAAAGAAGGGCAGCTTATAGTTATGAAAAAGAAAAACTCATGGGAAAGATTACAATGATGCACTTTACGCACCTAGACACATAGCACTGAGACACAGAACACAAAGACTGAGAATTATAAGGTAAAACTGACATATTTGCAATCATGGTGTGAGGTTTTTTTTCAAACACCGTTCTTCCAGAAACTGATACATGAGGAGAGAAGAAAATTAATAATGTTATAAAAGTATAAACAATAAAGTTAACAACTTTGATTATATTTCCTGCAGCAACCACATAGCAAAATGGTTTTCAACACATATAAAACATTTACAAAAATTTACCGCTGTTAAGACCACATAATAAATCTCAAAATTCCACAGAATCTACGTATCGAGTACCCTCTTGATCAATCTTTTATTTCAATCATGAAATAAAATTGAAAGTCAATAATGAAAAAAGGGAACACCACCATATTTATTTAAAAATGAATATCCACATAACATCTACAACAATATCCATATAATAGCTAAAAATCTATTGATTTTTCTGTTGTTTGCAAGTAGTTAGTAAAAACTAAACCAAAATACCTCAGAATTATTTGAAAGAAAAAAGATAAAAATGATAAAACAATTCAAAAAACAAAAGGGAAAACAACCATATACAAAAATATAAATGATTAATAAAATAGCAGTCTGTTACTTAGAAAGTAAAATAAAGGAAGAACCGGTTAATAGATTATATATTACTCCCTGCTACAGGAAGAGAGTGCTCCCTGCGTGGGAGAAGCTGGTGCAGAGTGGCAAGTGGTGATGGGACTCGGGGAGGGGTAGTCATTTTATAGAGGAGGACCCTGCCAAACACCATTTTAACCAGGTCAACATCAAGAGTCATAAACTGGGAATTCCCTGGCTGTCCAGTGGTTAGCACTCCACGCTTTCACTACGTAGGGCCCAGGTTCGATCCCTGGCCAGGGAACTAAGATCCCACAAACTGCGAGGCGTGGCCAAAAAAGAAAAAAAAAAAAGCCATAAATTACTTTGATAGTATATGTCCTTGATATGATGTGATTAAAATGTGACAAAATTCCCTCCGTAATCTTCCTCCAAAAAAACAGAGAAACCCAAGATAATCATAAGGAAAGCATCAGATTCCAATAGAGGGGCATCCTACAATATACCTGACCAGTATTCCCCCAGACTGTCAGGTTTCTATACAAACTTTTGGTCAAAAACAAGGAAAGTCTGAGAATCTGTTACAGCCAAGAGAAACCTAAGGAGACATGAAATCTAAATGTAATTTGATATTTTAGATGAGATCTTGGAACAGAAAAAGGACGTTGGGTAAAAGGTGAGGAAATCTGAACCCATGATAGCCTTTAGTAGACAATAACATATTGACATTGGTTCATTAATTGTCATCAATATACCATGGGAATTACGATGTTACTAACAGGGGGACATGGGAGTGGGGTCGGGTCAATACTCCCTGATCCACATGCTCAATGCTTTGTAAATCTAAAACTGCCCAAAAATTTAGGTATTACTAAATATTGTAAATAATAAACAAACAGGAGAAGGCATAAACAATATTAGAATGAAAATAATTTGATAAACAATAAACAATATTAGAATGAAAATAATTTGAAACATAATCTGAGTTTTGGAAACAGTCTACCATACAGCACATTATAAACCAAATGATTCTATGAACCACTATGTGACATAATCTTTTAGAGCACTTTTAAAAATATTTTAGATTATGAAATATAAAGTGTTCACAGAAATCTATAAAGCATATATGTACACTTCAACAAATAACTATAGAGTGAGCAGAAGTGGAACCACTACCCAGGTCAAGAAATGCAACATTGCCAGGCACCTGGCTGCCTGACTTGTGCTCTTCTGCCCAGATTACAGCCCCTTCTGCCTCCTGGACTGACCTTATCCTAACTATTCACATAGTAATTTTGGGAAACATTATAAAATTAAAACTCTGTCCATCTTTGAAAACTTTATATAACCTTGAGGAAACACAATTGTATTTATGTCCTTTAGTGTATTTTTGGTGTAGTTTTTCATCACTTACGCCTTTGCATGCAGCTGGACTTTTCTGTTTCAGTACTGTAAAGTATTCAACCATATAATCGTGTTGGGCCGGGGCCTGTGAGAACGGGGTCTATCGCGCTTCTGGGTCGTGCTCCCTCCTTCCGGAGCCTGATGGACAAGCCTGGGGGCGGCAGAGGTTGTGCCCCCGGCTCTGGCCGCGAACGCTACTGTGGGCCGTGTTCTTACCCATACCGCAGACCCCCCGCCCACCCCCCGCCCAGTCGTGGACTTGGCGGCTCGTGGAGCGCCTCCGTGGGCCCAAAGGGGAGAGTCGATGGGTGGGGGTGACGCACCGTCGGTGAGAAGGCCTTCTCTAGCTGTCCGAAAGGGAGCCTTGGGGTACCGGATCCCCAGCCGCTGCCCCTCTCAAGCGTGCAGTGGTCACGGTGGCGACTGCCAGAGCACGTGGGCAGAGCCCCTCGCCTTCGCGGGAGAGCTTGCGCCAGCTCTGCGCTGGGGCCGAGCGCCGCTCTTTTCCTACCGCGGGACGCCCCTCCCCGCTCTGAGTTGGGGGAGGGTCCCGCCAGGCCTGCGTCCGGCGCGGGGCCGCGCGTATGCATGTGCGTGCGCGTGCGGTGACCCCGGTGGCGAGCCCAAGGGGGCGGGGACGCCCGGATGTCCCGCCTCCCCAGTCCCGCAGCCGCGAGGAGCCCGTCGCGCGTACCATCTCTGCTAGTCGCCGCCGGTGGCGGTGTGTGGGCGCGGTGCGGGTCGCCTCGCTCGGGAGCGTTTCCCTGGGGCGGAGCCCCGGGGGTCGGACTTAGATGAAGGCGGATCTGGCGAGGACGGAGAGGTTGAGTTTGGATGGACGGGTCCCTCCGTGCCACGCGGGGGCACCGTCGCACGCGGGCCCTGGCGGCGGTGCCGGGTCGTGGGAGGCCCCAGGGTGGCTGAGGCCGCCCGGCGTCTCAGGCGTCGTGGGACCGCCCTCGTGTGTGTGGCGGTGGGACCCCGCGCTTGTTTTCCTGGTGGCCCGGTCGTGTCTCGGCCCTTCCTCTCCCTGGGCAGCGCCCCGCGCCCCTGCCCCGCGGCCCTCGCCGTGTGTGCGTGCCGCCACCTCTCCGTCGCCGCCGGCCCTCACCCGCCCCCACCCCTCCGCTCCCCCTTCCCTGTCTGGGACCGAGCCGGCCTCACCCACGTGAGGGTGTCGTCCTCCCGGCCGCCTCGGCTGGCGGCGTCCCCGGGTGGAGTGCTCACGGTTCCCGAGGCGGGGGAGTCGGGCCCGGCGGACGTGTGAGTGGGGCCTGTGGGGCGGCCGGTGTGCGCGCGGGAGAGTGTTGTCGCGGGCCGGCCGCGGCTCGTGGGTGTTTGGCGGTGGTGGTCCTGAGTCCCGCGAGGGGGGGGCCCGAGGAGGCCAGTTTGCGTCCTGTGTGCCGCGGGACGGCCCCTGCGCTGGAGGCCTCTGGCGGTGAGACCCCGTGTGGAGCCCTGGCGGCCGAATCGCGTCCTGGCCCTTAGGATGGCCCCCGGGCCCCCTCGCGTCAGCGCAAAAAAAAAAGCTAATATATGATGACTATCTAATGCCAGACACTGTTCAATGCACTCTGCATAGAAGAATTTATTTATGCCTTATCTTCATAGTGACCCTATAAGGGAAATCCTGTGAATCCTGTTTCTCATATGAGGAAACCGCATCAAGGAGATATTAAGAAACTTGCTCAAGGTGACAGATCTAGTAAGTAGGGAAGTATTCAAGCAAGAATCTCCAAGATGATTCCTTAAAAGAAGAACAAAGAGGGGTGATTTCTCCTCCACCGAACTGTGGTATTTGAGCCGCAATGGACAAATATATCTACGTACAGAATAGAGAGGCCAGACACAGACACATGGATATGTGAGAGTCTGTCTATGATGGAGGTAGTGTACCAAAGCAATGGGTAAGGATGGGCTATTCAATATGTGGTAGTGGCATTGGCACTATTGTGGGGGGTAGAATTGGAGCTTGACCGCATACCACTTACATAAATAAATTTGAGGTGCATTAAAGACGGATACAACATAGAATTTTAAGAGAAAATATTGAAGAATGTCTTTATGAACTCAGGGTGGAACAATGTCTTAGAGCACCAAAAGCACCATGATGGGAATGCCGGATATATTTAAATGATTCCAAACTAATGACTGTAATGGTTACTGGGCTAAGAGATGCCCAGATAGCTAGTAAAGCATTACTTCTGTGTGTTCTGCATGGCTGTTCTGGGAAGAGATTAGCACTTGCATCAGTAGACTGAGTAATGATCGCCTTCATCACTGCAGCTGGGATCACCCAAACCACTGAGAGCCCAAATGCAACAAAAGAGCAGAGGAAGGGTGAATTTACTCTCTGCTTGAGCAGACGCATCCGTCGTCTCTTGCTTTGGGACATCTGACATGGGCACTCCTGGTTCCCAGGCTTTCGAACCCAGACCCAACCATATTCCCAGTTCTCCATCTTGCAGACGGCCCATCTGACAGATCGTGGGATTCCTCAGCCTCCATAACCAAATGAATGAGTTCCCCTACTAAGAGCTATACATATATCTCCTATGGGTTCTATTACTCTGAAGAACCCTGACTAATACAATGACATCAAAAATTAAAAGAAATTACAGTCTAGGAGAAGTTTGTCATCATACATGAAACAGGCAATGAATTAGTATTCTGAATATCACATAATTTCTACATAACAAGAACAAAAAATAGTCAAACCAAAAAAAGTAGGCAGAGCTTTAGAATAGTTAACTCAGAAAAGAGGAAATCCAAATGGCCAGTAAATACAAGAAGATGTGCAGGATCCCTAGCAATCAGAGAAGCCATTCTCTGCCCATTTTGATTAGGTCTGACAATATAAAAAAGTGGGTCAAGATATGGAGAAACCAGAGCTCTCCCACACTGCCAATAGAGGTGGAAATTGGAGGGCAAGCTGGCTTTTCCTAAAAAGTTAAAAGTGAACCTAAATATAACCCAGAAATCCTATATACAAAGCTGTTCTCTAAAGCATTGTTTGAAATAACAAAGATTTGGAAATGACCCTATTGTCCATCGTCAGCAGAGTGAATAAAATAAATTACACAGATCTAGTTGACTTTGTTGAACTGACTAGGAACTATAGATAGGAAAGTATTTAGATCTTGTTAACTCAGGCACTGCCCACTCATTATTACATTCATCCCTCCAAAATCCCTGCACTTAAATTCTCCCAACTCCATGGTTCCCAAACTTCCAGATGCACAAGTGGACTCACGGGATAGCTTAAATTTTCAGGGGAAATACAGCAGTGCTTAATGTTTGTTGGAAATTGGACAAAGTAGTAGTTTAAAGTAGTTCACAGTTTCAATATTAGATCATGCTACATTCCTGTAGAAGTCATCAAACTTTGCAAAACTGGGTTTTCCACAGGTTTTGTGATAAAAAAGCAAGTACTGTTTGAAAATCAGTGTGGATTGATCTTCCCAAAAATCCAGAAGTCGTGCAGTGTCCACCAGGAGCACACGTACATTCCATTAGTAAGAAATTGTGATTATTTAAGGATGAAATAAAAATTATTTTTCTTTCAATTTATGTATATTCTTTTTTCAAATAGCTTCTAAGTTGTTAGGACATAATTATGAAGTTGATTTGGACCTAACTACTTAAAAAACAGGACTGTTGGACATTTCTTTTGGATTAGAGGCACTGCAAAAAAATATTACCAAGACCCAGGGGACCAGAAACAAGAGAGTTTTAGAACCTCTTTGTAGAGGTAAAAAAATGGGCTCAGAGACGTTAACTAACCTGTCCAAGGTGATAAAACTGGGATTTGAATCAATATGTATCTGATTCCAAAGTCTGTGTTCTTTCTCCCACCCTATATTGCCTCCTGCCTGTCAGACAACAAACCATCTCCATCAGTACAAACAGAGGGCCAAACTTGGTCACTGCCGCATCAAGGGATTCGGAAATGTAGTCAAGTCTTCTGTGGGGGCTACAGTAACCCTTCCAGCATGATATTACCCACCCCAAATATCTATAATCCTCCAGTAACCTCCATTCTGCCTCCCCAACTCATGTTCTCTGTCTGGCTCATAACATACACCAAACTCAGGTCCCTAAGGACAAAGACCACCCCTTATACAAAATAACTTGGCTTATAATATATAGAGACATAATGTCAATTCAGGCCAGTCTGTGATGAAGGCTAGACATGGGATGTGGGAAATTCAGTAATGAAGAGGGCCCCATGAAAGGAGAACTGGTGGGGTTTCCTAATAACCAAGGGGAATCTTTCTGACTGTACACTTTGGGAAATTTTCAGACTTAGAATGACTGGAATAAGACGTGATGTTAGAATTACTTCTAAAGGATGTAGTGAACATTACAGAAGTCTTTCCTTCACCATAAATGAATGCAGCTTCTTCAAAACAAAAAAGTAGGCAAAAAATCCTGATAGCAAAATTATTGAATTTATTACCTAATGTCACACACAAAGAACAGCGGCTACATGTCTAATTTAATCATGATTTACATCAAGAGAAAAAAAGGCCAAAAATAATCAAATGCAAATGATAAAAAAAACCACCAGCTATTATACTGAAGGGAAGATGGGGACTTTTCACATGCATTACTATATCCCTCAAGGCCTTCTCCTCTGTAGGTGCTTAACGATTATGAGTGGGTTTGAATTGAACCAAATTATTGGACACCAAACTAAATACCGCAGTGAATTTGAAAATACTACCATGAGCTAAAACAAAACTCTCTAACCAAGACTTTTCTGTTTTTCTAAACCAACCACCATTAACAGATGAATTTTATGGTATGTAAATTAAACCCCAATAAAGCTGTTTTTTAAAAAAACGCTATTAATATCTTCGAAGCTCTCTTAAAAATTGCACAGATGATAGTTTAAAATTCTCTCTTTATCTTGTAAAAATTTACTTATTTTCCATTCACATTTCTTTTCATAGTTTTTAATTTCTCCAAGATACATAAGTAACACATGTATTCATAAGCATGCTTACAAAAAGTTCAATAACGCAGGAGAATTGAGAAGGCAGTTTGACTAAATAATTAGAAGCATACGTTTCGGTGACAGACTGGATTTAAAACTTGGCTCTACCACTTACTAACATGTTACTTAAAACCTTTGTGCCTCACTTTGCTCATCTATAAAATGGAGATGATGATAATGATAATAATTTCATGAGTGCTTACCACGTGTCAAGGGCTTATCTAATAAGCTTTAAAAATATATATATATACATATATATATATATATATATATATATATATATATATATACTTATTTGGCTGCACCAGGTCTTAGCTGCGGCATGCGGGATCTAGTTCCCCAACCAGGGATGGAACGCAGCTCCCTGCATTGGGAGCGCAGAGTCTTAACCACTGGACCACCGGGGAAGACCCTGTTCTAATGAGCTAATGTGTATACCTCAATTAACCCTCATGGCAACCCCATTACTTAAGTACCACTTTTATTTACATTTTGCAGATGAAAAAACTGAGGCACAGAGCATTTAAGTAACTTGTTTAAAGCTCACAGTCACACAGCTAGTCTGTTTGTAAGGTGAGATATGAACTCTGAAATGTCTGTAGACTAGAAGAGCCTACAGTCTTAACGACTGGTATCTTCCTCCTGGGGTAGTAATGAGTACATGAAATGAAACAGGTAAAGCTTTAGGAGAGGGTCTGCCACATGCAATAAATGTTAGCTTTTATTACCTGTTATAAAGTAAAAAGTGAAAATCTCCCTTTATCTGTATTCCACTGCCCTCCCCTCCTCAAAAGAAATCACTATTACACATATATTTTATATTTAAATATATATTTACTTATGTAAATGGAATAATACTAAACATTTTGTTTAGCTGTTTGCTTTTAACTTACCTATATGTCTCTGGATACTTGAAACATTTACATGAGAGTGCACAAGGATCATTTAATTTAGGATAAAGATGATGGTTTAATTCAGTGGAGAAGATGAATGTGAGAAATGACAAGATAAGAAAAAGGGCTTTAAGTTTCCAGGGCAACAAATTGTGGAGGAACTAATAAAAGATCTAGTGAGTAAAGTTTCTTAAATAGATTCTTCTAGTGCCATCTCCGACCTCATAGGTGTCTAGAGTTGACCTGGGTGATTAACTTCTGTCCTTCCTGGTAGACAAGGGAGGGGGGATAACTTTATAAATTTATGCCCTTCTTTTAGGCAAATAGGGACAGGGCAGAGAGCTTTTCTTATCTCTGTTTTTTCTCACTTGCCTTCAGCTCAAAACAAGCCTTATGCCAAAGTGGCATATTTTGGGGTGGCGTATTCTGCTCCCCTTTCACTGTTGATGACAGGGAAAAAAATTCATGCCTAGCTCATTTGTAGACTGCTGCTGTACTCTAGCTTCCCAGGGGGTGACTCTGAAAGACAGGAATGAGCGATGATCATTCCAGTAAGCAGAACATTGAGCAGTACATTTGGTATTGATGCTGATGATGATAAGCAGTCATCAGCTCAGCCTGGAGGGGGAAGTGCTCGTAAGTAAGAATATACATAAATTTCTGGGAAATCACAAGTCACTTGACTGGTTCATCAAGGGTCTGGAACAAACAAGATAGAAATATTATAAGACCAAGGACAAGGAGGTCTTGGAAAGTAACACCTGAATGAACTTACACAAGTAAGCACAAAATGTGTGGATCTTTGTGTCTTATTCACATCAATGCCTGAAGGAGAACATCTACCTAGGAGGAAGCACTGAACACCTGTGTGGATGTAATCATGCATATAATGGAGGTCAGCCTGCCTCTCTCCTCAGTTACCCCATGAACATAATGGGCCTATGAACAACATGGCATAGTAATGGAAATGGAAGCTATTCATGAGCCCAACTACAGTTCACCTAGCTGCTGCCACTGCTACTACAGATTTGACTTGTCAGTATTAAGGACTGAATCTGAGCCCTCAATATGGTACCATTCCTCAAGGGGGCCAACCGGTTACGTGAGACAATATATCTGATTAAATCAGATATTGCAGGCATGAGTTTGCCTTCATTACCCTCAGTGCATCAGCCAGCAACACCAGGCTGTGCTAAATATTCCTCCTCCATATTCCTCAGTATCTCAGCAAAACCTTATCACTAACCATACTGCATTCTAATTTTCTGTGTATATTTCAACCAAGCTGCCAATTTCTTGATGGCAGACTCTAGGTGTTATTTTTCATGAGTTTCCTAGCCCTATTACAGGGCCAGACCATACACCACATGCTTTATAAATATTTGGTAAGTAAATGAATAAGTTAAAAAAACTCGTGCAAACACCGAAATGAGGGATACTAAGAGCTATAACTGGGGCAGTGGCAGTGGGTTTAGAGAATCCTCTGTCCTTTGTCCATCAGTCCATGCATGCCCCTGTCACAGTCACCACAGCAAGATTAGATAGCCTAAATGTAAAATAGATAGTGGGAAGCAGCTGCATAGCACAGAGAGATCAGCTTGGTGCTTTGTGACCACCTAGAGGGGTGGGATAGGGAGGGTGGGAGGGAGATGCAAGAGACAGGGGATAAGAGGATATATGTATACATATAGCTGATTCACTTTGTTATACAGCAGAAACAAACACAACATTGTAAAGCAATTATACTCCAATAAATATGTTAAAAAAAAAAAAAAAAGACTAGGTAACCTTTCAAAACCATACTAGGATCAGGGTAGAAGGAGAATCAGACCAGACAGTAATTTGGTTGGTGAAACTATTTTATTATTTATTCATTATTAATCACCATGATTATCAAAACGACACAAAAGCCTACTATTAAAAATCTGTCATGGGTCTGATACTATACACAGAAATCCTAAAGATGCCACCAGAAAACTACTAGAGCTAATCAATGAATTTGGTAAAGTAGCAGGATGCAAAATTAATACACAGAAATCTCTTGCATTCCTATACACTAATAATGAAAAATCAGAAAGATAAATTAAGGAAACACTCCCATTTACCACTGCAGAAAAAAGAATAAAATACCTAGGAATAAACCTACCTAAGGAGGCAAAAGACCCGTATGCAGAAAACGATGACACTGATGAAAGAAATCAAAAATGATACGAACAGATGGAAAGATATATCATGTTCTTGGACAGGAAGAATCAACACTGTGAAAATGACTATACTACCCAAAGCAATCTACAGATTCAATGCAATCCCTATCAATTTACCAATGTCATTTTTCACAGAACTAGAACAAAAAATTTCACAATTTGTATGGAAACACAAAAGACCCCAAATAGCTAAAGCAATCTTGAGAAAGAAAAACGGAGCTGGAGGAATCAGGCTCCTTGACTTCAGAATAAACTACAAAGCTACAGTAATCAAGACAGAATGGTACTGGCACAAAAACAGAAATAAGATCCATGGAACAGGATAGAAAGCCCAGAGATAAACCCATGCACATATGGTCACCTTATCTTTGACAAAGGAGGCAAGAATATACAATGGAAAAAGACAGCCTCTTCAATAAGTGTTGCTGGGAAAACTGGACAGCTACATGTACAAGAATGAAATTAGAACACTCCCTAACACCATACACAAAAATAAACTCAAAATGGATTAAAGACCTAAATGTAAGGCCAGACACTATAAAACTCTTAGAGGAAAATATAGGCAGAACACTCTATGACAAATCACAGCAAGTTCCTTTTTGACCCACCTCCTAGAGTAATGGAAATAAAATCAAAAATAAACAAATGGGACCCAATGAAACTTAAAAGCTTTTGCACAGCAAAAGAAACCATAAACAAGACAAAAAGACAACCCTCAGAATGGGAGGAAATATTTGCAAATGAAGCAACTGACAAAGGATTAATCTCCAAAATATACAATCAGCTCATGTAGCTCAATATCAAAAAAAAACAAACAACCCAATCCAAAAATCGGCAGAAGACCTAAACAGACATTTCTCCAAAGAAGATATACAGATTGCCAACAAACACATGAAAAGATGCTCAACATCACTAATCATTAGAGAAATGCAAATCAAAACCACAATGAGAAAAAAAAAAAAAAAAAAAAAAAAAAAAAAAAAAAAAAAAAAAAAAAAAACCACAATGAGGTATCACCTCACACCGGTCATAATGGCCATCAACAAAAAATCTACAAACAATAAATGCTGGAGAGGGTGTGGAGAATAGGGAACCCTCTTGCACTGTTGATGGGAATGTAAATTGATACAGCCACTATGGAGAACAGTATGGAGGGTCCTTAAAAAACTAAAAATAAAACTACCATATGACCCAGCTATCCTATTACTGGGCATATACCCTGAGAAAACCATAATTCAAAAAGTTACACATACCACAATGTTCATTGCAGCATTATTTACAATAGCCAAGATATGGAAGCAACCTAAGTGTGCATCAACAGATGAATGGATAAAGAAGATGTGGCACATATATACAGTGGAATATTAGCCATAAAAAGGAACGAAACTGAGTTATTTGTAGTGAGGTGGATGGACCTAGTATCTGTCATACAGAGTGAAGTAAGTCAGAAAGAGAAAAATACCGTATGCTAATACACATATATGGAATCTAAAACAATGGTACTGATAAACCTAGTGGCAAGGCAGGAATAAGGACACAGACATAGAGAACGGACTTGAGGACACAGGGCCGGAAGGCGAAGCTGGGATGAAGTGAGAGCATGGCATCGACATATATACACTACCAAATGTAAAATGGATAGCTAGAGGGAAGCTGCTGCCTAGCACAGGGAGATCAGCTGGATGCTTTGTGATGACCTAGAGGGGTGGGATAGGGAGGGTGCGAGGGAGGCTCAAGAGGGAGGGGATATGGGGATATATGTATACATATAGCTGATTCACTTTGTTGTACAGCAGAAACTAACACAACATTGTAAAGCAATTATACTCCAATAAAGATATAAAAATAAAAAATCTGTCATGTTTCTATAGCACTAGTACCTAGCAGAGTGCCTGGCATGAGACAAACACTCTATATATGTCTGTAGAATGAATGACTCAATGTCCAAATTAATGAATGAAAGGCAGCATGGAATATTGAAAGTACTATGGGCTTCACAGACAGGTGGACCTGGATTTTATTCCCAGCTCTACCATTTAATATCTATGTAACTTTGAAGCTAAAATATAAATAGTAATACCTTCTGAATTACTTGGTTGAAAGCATCAGAAAACCATCCCAAACAATCACAATCAAAAACAAACAAACAAATACATGGGGAATTTCATTGACTTGCATAATTGGGAAATTCAAGTAGTGGAAATCTCTTCAGCTCTGTTTGCACCCAAGGAATCAAATGATATGACTGAAAATCTGAAGACCAACCTCTGCATAGTTTTATTCTCAGACAACTTTTCTACACGTGGTGGCAAGATGGCTGCTAGATGCTCCAAGCTTCCATGGTTTATATAGCTCATGTTCCAAAAAAAGAACAACAAAAATGTTCCCTTTCTCAGCAGTTGTCTGCATCAAACCCAGAAAAGGTTCTCACTGGTACTTCTGGGATACCTGCCCATTCGACTAATCATTGTATCCAAACCTTGGAAAAGGGTGTGGAGGCCAGTGAAAGCACATGAAGAATTACTTAAGTTTGGGGAGAGACAGTTCACTAAAGGAAAAATTTCCAAGCAGACAGAGAGTAACATATTTGCACTATAATTATCTTTCAGCATTGATGTGATGATTAACAGCAAAATCCCATGTAAAGCACTTACTAAATAGTAATAAACACTCAACAAATAGTAGCTTTATTAATAACAGAGCTTTTAGGGGAATGGAGTTCAATGTAATTACAAGAATTACACACTCAATTTGAATTTTCTCCTTATTTGAATACAACAAAAACCCACTTATTTTTAAATGTTGACTATTGTGTGTCATACTGCCCTAATTTAAAAAACAGAAAATTATTGGTATCATTGAAAACTAAGGAAGAGAAACTGGTGGTTAAAAATTCTGAATATTTAGAGTTAGGCTATTTGATATCATTATCAAATTGGCTCATATAGTCAGCTTTCCTCTCTTGCTTATTTGCTGATTTAAAGAAAGAAAAGAAAGGACTCCAAATGCAATTTGGTATACAGAATTGGACCCTGGAACAGAAAAGAACATTACTGCAAAAACCGGTGAAATCTAAATAAAGTCTGTAAATTAGTTAAGTGATATTCCAATGTTAATTTCATTTTGATAAATGAATCGTGGTTATATAAGATGTTAATATTGGAGGAAGCTGAGTAAAGGGTATTTAGGAACTCCTTGTTTCATCTTTGAAAACTTTCTACAAATCTAAAATTATTTTAAACTAAAAAGTTTTTTTAAGGCAAATATGAACAGAGAAAAGTACTTGGAGGACACGCAAAGTGGAGCACACAGCAAAAAAAGACAAGTTCCTGCTCTCAAGGACCTTGTAGTCCTATTGAGGCAGGAAATGACCTTGAAATAATTTATGAAACAATATTTCATCCCATGATACAGGCAGTGTTACACAGTGATGAAGACGACAGACTGCCTGTTTCTGCCACTTACTAGCTGTGTGATACTGGGTAAGTTACTTAAACTCTACACCTCAGTTTCTTCATCAATAAAAGGGGGTGATAATAATAGTACCTACCACAGGGTTGTTTTGAGGACTTAACAATATGTAAAACACTTAGAGCTGAGTACATGGTAAACTTTATAATAATGTTTGCTATTATGATTATATTATAAAGTACAAAAATAAACGGCACTTCCAAACTGGAAAGCCAGAAGTAAAACTGTCACTGTTTGCAGATAACATGATACTATACATAGAAAATCCTAAAGACATCGCTAAAAAACTACTAGAGCTCATCAGTGAATTCAGTAAATTGCAGGATACAAAATTAATATATAGAAATCTGTTGCATTTCTATACACTAACAATGAACTATCAGAAAGAGAAATTAAGGAAATAATCCAATTTACAATTGCATTGAAAAGAATAAAATACCTAGGAATAAGCCTACCTAAGGAGGCAAAAGACCTATACTCAGAAAACTGTAAGACACTGATGAAAGAAACTGAAGATGACAAAAACAGATGGAAAGATTTACCATGTTCTTGTATTGGAAGACTTAATATTCTTAAAATGACCATACTACCCAAGGTAATCTACAGATTTAATGCAATTCCTATCAAAATACCCATTACACTTTACATAGAACTAGAACAAATAATCCTAAAACTTATATGGAACCACAAAAGACCCTGAATTCCCAAAGCTATCTTAAGGAAAACAAACAAACAAAAACCAAAGCTGGAGGTATCATGCTCCCTGACTTCAGATTATACTACAAAGTTACAGTATTCAAAACAGTACAGTACTGGCACAAAAATAGACACATAGATCAATGGAGCAGAATAGAAGGCCCAGAAATAAACCCACATACTAATGGTCCATTAATCTGTGACAAAGGGGGTAATAATATACAATGGAGAAAAGAGAGTCTCTTCAATAAGTGGTGCTGGGGAAACTGGACAGCAACATGTAAAAGAATGAAATTAGAACATTCTCTAACACCATATACAAAAATAAACTCAAAATGGATTAAAGCCCTAAATGTAAGACCTGAATCCCTAAAACTCCTGGTTGAAAACATAGATGGAACACTCTTTGATATAAATTGTAGAAATATGTTCCTGGATCTGTCTCCTAAAGCAAAGGAAACAAAAGCAAAAATAAACAAATAGGACCTAATTAAACTTAGAAGTTTTTGCACAGCAAAGGAAACCATCGACAAAATGAAAAGACAACCTACGGAATGGGAGAAAATATTTGCAAATAATATGACTGATAAGGGGTTAATATCCAAAACATTGAAACAGCTCTTACAACTCAACATCAAAAGAACAAACAACCATGTCAAACAATGGGTAGAAGACCTGAATAGACACTTCTCCAAAGGAGACATACAGATGGCCAACAGGCATATGAAAAGATGCTTAACATCACTAATTATCAGAGAAATGTAAATCAAAACCACAATGAGGTATCACCTCACACCTGTCACAATGGCTATCATCAAAAAGTCTACAAATAACAAATGTTGGAAGGATGTGGAGAAAAGGGAATCCTTATACACTGTTGGTGGGAATGTAAAGTGATGCAGTCACTATGGTAAACAGTATGGAGGTTCCTCAAAAAACTAAAAGTAGAAATACTCTTGGTTAGATATCTGGAAAAAAAATGAAAACACTAATTCGAAAATATACTTGCACCCCAATGTTCACAGCAGCGCTATTTATGATAGCCAAGACATGGAAGCAACCCAAGAGCCCATCAACAGATGACTGGATTAAGAAGACGTGGTATATACACATGGAATATTACTTTATATATAATGGAATATTACTCAGCCATAAAAAAAGAATTAAATACTGCCATTTGCAGCAACTTGGATGGACCTAGAGAATATTATGCTCAGTGAAATAAGTCAGACAAAGACAAATACTGTATGTTATCTCTTATATGTGGAATCTAAAAAATAATACAAATGAATGTATACACAAAACTGAAACATATTCATAGATATAAAAAACAAACTTGTGGTTACCAAAGAGGAAAGGGAAGGGAGGAGGGACAAATTAGGAGTATGGGATTACCAGATACAAACTACTGTATATAAAATAGATAAGCAACAAAGATATACTATATAGCACAGGGAATTATAGCCATTATCTTGTAATAACCTACAATGGAGCATAATCGGCAAAAATACTGAATTATTATGCTGTACACCTGAAACTAACACTAACTTGATTTAATATTGTAAATCAAGTATACTTCAATTTTTTTAAAAAAATAGATAGCATTATCCTTTGTTTCCAGGATGTAGAAATGACCAATTTTGCTACTAATGTTGCTTTAAAAAGTGTTTTGATTTAAGAAGTCTTTAGTTTCTCTGAGTAGTATAACTTTGTGAGAGCTTCCTTTAGACATAAGTAATTTGGGGTTCTTTTCCACTGCACACATTTATTAAAAGGGGTTTTCACTGCTTTCATGTCTACCAGTTGTGAATGAGGTTCCTGTTTGGCTGCACTGTTTCCAGCATTTGTTAGTTGTGTATGTGAGAGAGTCAGGCAGGGAAGGAGGATTAGATATAAGGGTTTAAAATATAGTACTGTATTTATGTTTATCAAAATTTTCATTTTGCCTCTATTTTTTCATGGGAAATCTTCTAAATTACTCTTCATTATAATTAGTTATAGGTTCTTAGTAGTCTTATGTCTTAGTTCTTACTTTAATCTAGCTTTATAGTTTTCTTTCTATAATAGAGACCTTTGAATTTTGCAAGCTTTGTTATCATTTGTCACTTAGTTATATATTATAATAGAAATGATATATAACTAGGCTATAATATATAATTTTCCTTACTTATACATGTTCTATTCCTTGACCTTTATTTTGTGTTCTATTCCTTGATAACTATTTGGATTCTGTGACTTCTTTTTGTTCTTGATTCTTTTAATGATTTTAAATGATACTTGTTACCTTCTAAAATCTGTGTTCCTCTTTGATACATTAAAGAAAATCTTATGCCCTTAGAAAACACACACACACAATAAAAAGTCCCAATAACTGTTTTGTCTCTAAAACAATCCAGTTGTTTTCAATGTCAATCAAAATATGGGAGAAGAGGGGACAGAGTAGAGTAAATATTCCCAGAGTGATTGATTGCCGTGGCAGTTATAGATACAATTTGAAGTAAATTATTAGCTTCTCCCTCTTTTTTTAAAACCACAAAAAGCAATATAGACATGAATATGAATTACTTCTACAAAGTGTAGGTCATGTAATCTGATGTAGCTGAGGAGCTAAGTTTTTGTTTTACCAGTAGGCATAGAGTCCCCCTAGAAAAATAACTGCCTTTGTTGAGAAAAATACCTTGATGAGCTGTTTGGTAATAGAAAGGGAGTGCTTGCATGATAAGGATTACTAATGGGTCCCCAATTAAAAACAATAATAAAGCAAAAGTTTAGGGTTGGAAACCAGTAGAAATAGAAAAAGCCCAGCAGCAGGGCAGGAGGCAGATCTAGATAGTGACAGTTTTTTTTTTTAGAACAGGGAAGCTTATCACTAAATTTTAAATTATCTATGGTACCGTGCTGGGTAAGGAGAATTACTTTCTCCTTCCCTTACCCCTTACTCTTCAGTCAAATCTGTTACACAAAACTGCTGCTTGCAAGTCCATCTGGAGGAGGTCAAGCACACAACGTTATATCCTACTTCAGGGTTGGGCTGAGACAAGGACAATCGCTTCCCTTCCTTCCTGAGGTATAACTTGTAAAAATTGGCACTGATGGAAAAAATGTCTAGCTCCATTCAGAAGTTTCCCTGCCCTTCCTCTTGCAAGCAAGGGAGGTGGGCTTGGTTACGCACAGTCTAGATCATCGCAGGTTATGGTTTGAGAGGAAAGAAAGGGATAGACAGAAAGGAAGAGTAAATGGTTTTGTTTTCACTTTCTCCCTTTGGTGGTAGAGGAAGGAATCTTCAAGAAGAATGGAACCTAAGCAGAGACTGTGGTCACTCAGCTCATCCTGTCTTTCACTTTCTTCTCACTTCCCTTCCCTCTGTGTGCTACTTCTTCCTCCTGTTTCCCAATTCTAGAGCTTTCCATCAGCTGATGCATGGGGCTGCAGGTTGAGGGGGGCGCTGCAATGAGAGGCAACATTGTTGCAGCAGCTCACACTCCACTCAGAACAGGCTTAAATGTCACTTTGTTCGGTCGCCTCTCACCCAGATGGAATGGGAGGGCTGTATGTATCATCAGCTGCATCCATTAAGGTATTTCACTGCCTTCCTTTCCTCTGTATAAACCCATCTTCTCCTGAATGTGAACTGTTTCCATGCATTTAAAAATTAAATTTGTGTCACTAGTCCTAACATCTGACTTACTCTATTTCAATCTTTGTGCCTTTTTCTTCTTTGTGCCTTTCTGGTTTTTTGCTCATATTCTCCACCCAAAAATTTTATTGATAAATACCACAAATGCTTTTTTTGTTTAAAAAGTAAGTAACATCTATGATAAGATTTCTTTGGTTACTGTAATACACCACATTGTAATATTTAAAGTAGTTACTTCCTTGTGTCTCAGAAGACATTGGCATTATCAGCATCAGTAAAACTTCTAGAACAAAACTATTTAAACCTCCTGTTTTTCTTTTATACTTAATCTGATCACCATGCTATGTTTATAGAGGTGAAAGAAAAAGGGCATTATAATATATAAAACCCCTAACCTATAACGACAATGACAACAATACTAGCTAGCATTTATAGAACTCTTACCACACCATGCTCCATAAATACTGCTATGTCTTTTATACACTTAATCCTCTCATTTAATTGCCAACACAATCCAAAGAAAAAGGTACTATCTCCATTTTTAGATAAGGAATCTGAAGCACAGAGAGGTTAAGTACTTTGTCACTATGACACAAAAGGAAACTGACTCCTTTAACATGAAAACAAGTTCAGTCAGTGTGATCGGAACACCAAAGCAGAAAATCACAGTACAGCAGGGGAAAATTAAAGGTATAAAAAGGAAAACTATCAAAAATAAAGCATGAAGTTCAGTGACCTAAATATAAGAGCTAAAACCATAAAACTCTTAGAAGAAAACATAGGCATAAATAATCATGACTTTGGACTTCATGGTAGATTCTTAGATACAACACCGAAAGCATGAACAACCAAAGAAAAAATAGATAAATTGGACTTCATCAAAACTAGGAACTTTGTACATCAAAGTACATTATCAAAAGAGTGAAAAGACGACCTACAGAAAGGGAGAAAATACTTGCAAATCATATATCTGATAAGGGCTTAGCAACAAGAATATATAAGGAATTCTTACAACTCAACAGCAAAATGACAAACAACCCAATTTCTTAAAATGGGTAGAAGACTTGAATAGACATTTATCCAAAGATTTACAAATGGATAACAAGCACATGAAAAGATGCTCAACATGAGTCACTACTCACTAGAAATACAAATTAAAACCATAATGAGATACTACTTCACACCTACTAGGATGGTTATAATTTAAAAAAATTTAACACAGCATAACAAATGTTGATAAGAACATGTAGAAATAGAAATCCTCATACATTGCTGGTGGGAATTTAAAATAGTATAGCCTCGGAAGGACCTTCAAGAAGGCAGAGGCTTAAGACGTGGAGATCACCTTCCTTCCCACAAATGCATCAAAAATACATCTACATGTGAAACAACTCCTACAGAACACCTACTGAACGCTGGCAGAAGACCTCAGACTTCCCAAAAGGCAAGAAACTACCCATGTACCTGGGTAGGGCAAAAGAAAAAAGCAAAAATAGAGACAAAAGAATAGGGATGGGACCTGCACTTCTGGGATGGAGATGTGAAGGAGGAAAAGTTTCCACACACTAGGAAGGCCCTTCACTGGTGGAGATGGGGGGTGGGCAGAGTGGGGGGAAGCTTCGGAGCCACAGAGGAGAGCGCAGCAATAGGGGTGCAGAGGACAAAGCAGAGGGATTCCCGCACAGAGGGTCAGTGCCGACCAGCACTCACCAGCCCGAGAGGCTTGTCTGCTCACCTGCCAGGGTGGGTGGGGGCTGGGAGCTGAGGCTCTGGCTTCGGAGGTCAGATCCCAGGGAGAGGACTGGGGTTGGCTGCATGAACACAGCCTGAAGGGGACTAGTGCGCCACAGCTAGCCGAGAGGGAGTCCGGGAAAAATTCTGGACCTGCCTAAGAGGCAAGAGACCATTGTTTCAGGGTGCGCGAAGAGAGGAGATTCAGAGCACCGCCTAAATGAGTTTCAGAGGCAGGCGCGAGCCATGGCTATCAGCGTGGACACCAGAGACTGGCAAAAAATGCTAACGCTGCTGCTGCAGCCACCAAGAAGCCTGTGTGCGAGCACAGGTCACTATCCACACCTCCCCTCCCGTGAGCCTGTGCAGCCCGCCACTGCCAGGGTCCCGTGATCCAGGCACCACTTCCCCGGGAGAACACACAGCATGCCTCAGGCTGTTGCAACTTCATGCAGGCCTCTGCCGCCGCAGGCTCACCCCGCATTCGGTACCCCTCCCTCCACCTGGCCTGAGTGAGCCAGAGCCCCCGAATCAGCTGCTACTTTAACCTCACCCTCTCTGGGCGGGGAACAGACACCCTCAGGTGACCTACACACAGAGGCGGGGCCAAATCCAAAGCTGAACCCCAGGAGCTGTGCAAACAGAGAAGAGAAAGGGAAATTTCTCCGTGTAGCCTCAGGAGAAGCAGATTATATTTCCACAAGCAACTTGATGTATCCTGCATCTGTGGAATACCTCAATAGACAATGAATCATCCCCAAATTGAGGCAGTGGACTTTGGGAGAAAATGTAGACTTGGGGTTTGCTGACTGCAACTGATTTGTTTCCGGTTTTATGTTTATCTTAATTTAGTATTTAGAACTTATTATCATTGGTAGATTTGTTTACTGGTTTGGTTGCTGTCTTCTTTTTATTTTTTTTATTATTTTTTAATTTTAATAGTATTTTTAAATTTTTTACCTTAATAACTTTATTTTCTTTCTTTATTTTTATTCTCCCTTTTCTTCTGAACTGTGTGGCTGACAGGGACTTGGTGCTCCAGCCGGGTGTCAAGCCTGAGCCTCAGAGTTAGAAGAGCAGAGTTCAGGACATTGGATCAACAGACACCTCCTGGCCCCACATAATATCAATCAGTAACACCTCTCTCAGAGATATATGTCTCAATGCTAAGACCCAGCTCCACTCCAACCAGAAAGCTCCAGTGCTGGACACCCCATGACAAACAACTAACAAGACAGGAACACAACCCCACCAATTAGCAGAGAGGCCGCCTAAAATCATAACAAGTGCACAGACACCCCAAAAGACACCACCAGACTTGGTCCTGCCTACCAGAAAGACAAGTTCCAGCCTCATCCCCCAGAACACAGGCGCTAGTCCCCTCCACCAGGAAGCCTACACAACGCACTGAACCAAACTTAGCCACTGGGGGCAGACACCAAAAACAATGGGAACTATGAACCTGAAGCCTGTGACAAGGAAACCCCAAACACAGTAAGTTAAGCAAAATGAGAAGACAGAAATACACAGCAGATGAAGGAGCAAGGTAAAAACACACCAGACCAAACAAATGAAGAGGAACTAGGCAATCTACCTGAAAATGAATTCAGAGTAATGATAGTAAAGATGATACAAAACCAGGAAATAGAATGGAAAAATACAAGAAATGTTTAACAAGGACCTAGAAGAACTAAAGAGCAAACAAACTATGATAAACAACACAATAAGTGAAATTAAAAATTCTCTAGAAGGAATCAATAGCAGAATAACTGAGGCAGAAGAACAGACAAGTGACTTGGAAGATAAAATACTGGAAATAACTACCACAGACCAGAATAAAGAAAAAAAGAATGAAAAGAATAGAGGACAGTCTCAGAGACCTCTGAGACAACATTAAACACGCCAACATTCTAATTATAGGAGTCCCCAGAGGAAGAGAAAAAGAAAGAGTCTGAGAAAATATTTGAAGAGATTACAGTTGAAAACTTCCCTAATATGAGAAAGGAAATAGTCAAGTTCAGGAAGTGCAGAGAGTCCCATACAACATAAATCCAAGGAGAAACACACCAAGACACATATTAATCAAACTATCAAAAATTAAATACAAAGAAAAAAATTAAAAGCAGCAAGGGAAAAGCAGCAAATAACACACAAGGGAATCCCCATAAGGTTAACAGCTGATCTTTCAGCAGAAACTCTGCAAGCCAGAAGGGACTGGCAGGACATATTTAAAGTGATGAAAGGGAAAAACCTACAACCAAGATTAGTCTACCCAGCAAGGATCTCATTCAGATTCGACAGAGAAATTAAAATCTTTACAAACAAGTAAAAGCTAAGAGAATTCAGCACCACTAAACCAGCTTTACAACAAGTGCAAAAGGAACTTCTCTAGGCAGGAAATACAAGAGAAGGAAAAGACCTACAAAAACAAACCCAAAACAGTTACGAAAATGGTAATAGGAACACACATATCAATAATTACCTTAAATGTAAATAGATTAAATGCTCCAACCAAAAGACAGAGGCTTGCTGAATGGATACAAAAACAAGATCCATATATATGCTGTCTACAAGAGACCCACTTGAGACCTAGTGACACATACAGACTGAAAGTGAGAGGATGGAAAAAGATATTCCATGCAAATTGAGATCAAAAGAAAGCTGGAGTAGCAATTCTCATATCAGACAAAAAAGACTTTAAAATAAAGACTATTACAAGAGACAAAGAAGGACACTACATAATGATCAAGGGATCAATCCAAGAAGAATATATAACAATTGTAAATATTTATGCACCCAACATAGGAGCACCTCAATACATAAGGCAATTGCTAACAGCCATAAAAGGGGAAATCAACAGTAACACAATCATAGTAGGGGACTTTAACACCCCACTTTCACCAATGGACAGATCAACAAAAATGAAAATAAATAAGGAAACACAAGCTTTAAATGACACATTAAACAAGATAGACTTAATTGATATTTATAAGACATCCCATCCAAAACCAACAGAATACACTTTCTTCTCAAGTGCTCATGGAACATTCTCCAGGATAGATCATATCTTGGGTCACAAATCAAGCCTTGGTAAATTTAAGAAAATTGAAATCATATCAAGTATCTTTTCCGACCACAACGCTATGAGACTAGATATCAGTTACAGGAAAATAAATTGTAAAAAACACAAAAAACATAGAGGCTAAACAATATGCTACTAAATAACCAAGAGATCACTGAAGAAATCAAAGAGGAAATCAAAAAATACTTAGAAACATATGACAATGAAAACACGATGACCCAAAACCTATGGGATGCAGCAAAAGCAGTTCTAGGAGGGAGGTTTATAGCAAGAAAATCCTAACTCAAGAAATAAGAAAAATCTGAAATAAAAAACCTAACCTTACACCTAAAGCTATTAGAGATAAAAGAAGAAAAAATCCCCAAAGTTAGCAGAAGGAAAGAAATCATAAAAATCAGATCAGAAATAAATGAAAAAGAAATGAAGGAAACAATAGCAAAGATCAATAAAACTAAAAGATAGTCTTTGAGAAAATAAGCAAAATTGATAAACCATTAGCCAGACTCATCAAGAAAAAAAGGGAAAAGACTCAAATCAACAGAATTAGAAATGAAGAGAAGTAACAACTGACACTGCAGAAATACAAAGGATCATGAGAGATTACTACAAGCAACTATATGCCAATACAATGGACAACCTGGAAGAAATGGACAAATTCTTAGAAAAGCACAACCTTCCAAGACTGAACCAGGAAGAAATAGAAAATATAAACAGACCAATCACAAGCACTGATATTGAAATTATGATTAAAAACCTTCCAACAAACAAAAGCCCAGGACCAGACGGTTTCACAGGGAAATTCTATCAAACATTTAAAGAAGAGCTAACACCTATCCTTCTCAAACTCTTCCAAAATATAGCAGAGGGAGGAACACTCCCAAACACACTCTAAGAGGCCACCAGCACCCTGATACCAAAACCAGACAAAGATGTCACAAAAAAAGAAAACTACAGGTCAATATCACTGATGAACATAGATGCAAAAATCCTCAACAAAATACTAGTAAACAGAATCCAACAGCACATTAAAAGGATCATACACCATGATCGAGTGGATTTTATCCCAGGAATGCAAGGATTCTTCACTATATGCAAATAAATTAATGTGATAAACCATATTAACAAATTGAAGGAGAAAAACCATATGATCATCTCAATAGATGCAGGAAAAGCTTTTGGCAAAATTCAACACCCATTTATGACAAAAACTCTCCAGAAAGTAGGCATAGAGGGAACTTACGTCAACATAATAAAGGACATATAAGACAAACCCACAGCCAACATCGTTCTCAATGGTGAAAAACTCAAACCATCTCCACTAAGATCAGGAACAAGACAAGGCTGCCCACTCTCACCACTTATTCAACATAGTTTTGGAAGTTTTAGCCACAGCAATCAGAGAATAAAAAGAAATAAAAGGAATCCAAATCGGAAAAGAAGTGAAACTGTCACTGTTTGCAGATGACATAATACTATACATAGAGAATCCTAAAGATGCTACCAGAAAACTACTAGAGCTAATCAATGAATTTGGTAAAGTAGCAGGATACAAAGTTAATGCACAGAAATCTCTTGCATTCCTATACACTAATTATGAAAAATCTGAAAGAGAAATTAAGGAAACACTTCCATTTACTGCTGCAACAAAAAGAATAAAATACCTGGAATAAACCTACCTAAGGAGGCCAAAGACCTCTATTATATTTTTCAGCTCCAGCATATTTGGGGAGTTTCCCATGACTTATTATAGTAAAAAAGCCGCGTGCTCTCTCAAGAAATGTGTATTCTATATAATGACAAAATGAATAGGTAGTGTGATATGACACAAAAAGCACTGGACTGGGAGTCAGGACTACTATTAACTGGCTGTGTGAGCCTTGGAGAAATAAGTGAACCTGTTGTCTTGGCTTCAGTTTCATCTTCAGGAAAATTGAAGTAAATGGACTAGAATCTCTAGGTCATGGGTCTTTAATTGCTATATGTAGCATAACCATTATGTGTGCTGAGGACCAAACTAGCCCAAGTGGTGGCTGGTCAGCAGCCAGTGTCAGGGTGATTGGAAGAGAAAGAGTGGAGAAAGTGATTTCCAAGTTGAAGGCCAGCTTTGGAGAAACCTGCAACTACAGAATGTGAAGCATGGTAAGTATGGTAGATGAACAGGCAAGCCCATGCCTGAAGTTTTTTTTTGTTTAATATTTTTTCATGTAATTCAAGAGGAATTCAAGTGATGTTGACCACTAAGAAAAGAAATAATCTGATTAAAGGGAGACTTGAAGAGGGAATTCTCAGGGCTCCACTAATGTACCTGGAAGGTGAGGGAGTGGAGCACAGGCTTTACGATGGCCACCGACCCAATCACAGCAGAGCATTTCCACTTGCCACTCCTCCCATCATTCCCCTCTATGACTTTGGAGACTGTTACAAAATGTTTGCTTAATAGTGATTTGAGTATTTGTATCTTTTACGTACTTTTCCATGCATTTCAAATTTTTTAAAAATTATGTTAAGATAAAATATGTCCTGAATAATGCTCCCCAAATTTTTAAACTGAGAAGACATGTCTAAGTAGCAATTTGATTCTGGCAAATAAAGTGTGTTAAATTTAAAATTTCATGGGTCAAATTTATACAGAAGACAGGTGGGAGAAAAATCCTTTGAAAAACAAACACATTGTGTGCTTCCTGCCAATAAAAACATAATACTTCCTCATTGTCATTAATAAAAGATAATACTTTCAAAGTTCTGTAGACACTGAAAAGAAAGAAAACACTCAAATGCGTCACCTATTTCCACATTCAAGTCTGAGAAGCTATATAAATTTCTCCAGCCTCTGGCAGAAAACACCAAACCAACCGTAAGTCCGAGAGCAATCATCTCTGGACAGCAGCTATGCAGCTGGCCGTGCTGACCGTGCTGTACGCTGTGAGTGTGCTGCCTGGCACCCTGGCCCTGCAGCTTCCCCAGAAGGCAGGAGGCATGAGTGAGCTGCCGTGGGAACAGGCTCAGGTATGTCACTGGCCCACTCACCTGGGCCTCCACAGGCTCACCATCAGCATTAGGAAGTATGTTTTTCAATTTTAATAATTTTTCTGATTATATAGGTAATATATGTTTTAATCAAGTAGCTGTTAAGAGCAAGCTTTGGAGCCTTCCCAAAGTGGATTCAAGTTCCATCTCCTCCACTCAACTGTGTAGATGAACACAGGAATGTTATTAAACTTCTCTGAGCTTCAGTTTTCTAATTTGGAAGTTGGATAATATAATGATATCAACAAAATGGGGGTGTTGTGAAGCACTTTACAGAGTACCTGAGACATATTCAACAAATTGAAGTCCTTATTGCTACTATTATTTATTGTAACTTGAGATTTTTCTCATAATGAGCAAAGTGTTGCCTCTTAAGATGAGGACTGCTTGTGATGGAGAGACTTGAAAAGAAAAAATGAGGGTATAAGTTGCAGTCCTCCCACTGACAAGCCAATGATGATGGGCAAGGCATGAACTTCTGACTTTGTTTTCTCATATATCTAATAGAGACAATAATACTGTGTTTTATACCTCACAGGATTATTCTAGAGCATAAAGGAAGTGGTAACAATACCAATTATCATGTATGTAACAATTGCAGATTATAAAGTACTTCATATATATTGTGTCATTGAATCCTTAGCTCTATCCTGGGAAAAAGAAGAAACGAAAGTAAGGTTAATTCACATACTTACTAACTGTAGAGATAAGAATCAAGGACAAGTTCTGGTTCAAAAATCATGTTCTTTCCAATATACTACTTAATAAGTAGTCTAATAAGTGTAAGTAATTATTACCTGGTAAAATAATGGGACATCTACTCCTAAGTATTGTTTATAAATTTAAGCCTTAAGCATAAGAAAAGTTGTGTTTTATTTCACACTAACTTTGACTTTTTAAAAGTCCATCTAATACATTGGACTGAACCATATGAAATCAGTGATATTTGACAGGTTTTTTTTTCTCCAAAGGAGCAATTTCATATGGGTCCACCTAATGGACTCTACAGAAGGAGTACACTTGCAAGAGTATTGAGTCCCTTTACCCATGGTGCACGTTGCCAATAAACCAGAGGGAGGTTCTCTAGGTTTAAAGGAAGGCAGGAAAATTCATCTTAAGGATGCAGAGAGATTTCTTACAAAGGGTGTCTTTGTAAAGCCTGTAGCTCTGGAAGGGAAAAAAATGAGGTATTTGTTTTCAAATCAGGGATTAATTGCTAATTGTCATGGGTGAACAATAAGTGTTTGTTGTATTGAATGAAATACAGTCGTTGGTAACAGGAAGACAGCACAATATTGCTAAGTTTACTTATATAAAGTGCATACTCCTAAGCGGTTCTCAGACAAGTAAACATTACCACCTACTCCAAATTAGATTGCAAATGAGTGAGCCAATGTTTAAATCATTTCAAAGATATTATCACACATTATATAACACTATACATTTTTCTGATGAAATGGGCTTTGGAATCAGAACACAAGTTCAAATACCAGCTCCTTTGGTTACTCATGGGGTGACCTCGTGCAACTTATTTCACTCTCCTGAGCCATGATTCTTCAAATGTGAAATAGGAAAATAATGCCATACCTTACTTCACAGGGTGGTTATGAGGTTTAAATGAGATAAGTAATGTAAAGCCCCTGTTATAGTCCCTGGCACTACTAAGGTGCTTAATAAAAGTCCTTTGCTGCTGTTATTATTTCATTCACTTTCTATTTTTTCCTATTTAGGCTGCTGGACTGCCATCCTCATACCCATTCACTAGTGTCCTTTAAGAAATTCCCAGGGACCCAATTGCCCATGGAATACACCTGAGAGACCTGCTTTATCCTGCAGTCTCACAAAGAGGGTTTTATTAAGGAGTTAGCCATGGAAAGAGCACTGGCCTGGCAGTCAAGAAACTCAGAGCCAGTTCTGCTACTAACTTAACACGTGACCCCAGGGCAAATCGTTTAGTTACTAAGAGTTCTGATTTCTTCACCTGGAGAATACGTATATAAAACAAAATAATGTCATAATAACCTTTCCCAGGACTAAAATATTAAGACCTTTAACCTCAGCTGGGATCTGATCTCCAGAGAATTTTAGAAAGAGCTGGGTGACTTTGGATCTCCCCATAGGGTCTCTGATGCCAAGGGGAGGTCTCAGCTGTGCCCCTTGAGGGCACACTGGGCACTCTTCCTGATTGGCTATTACAAACAAGTCTATGTTTTATAAAGTATACAGTGTGTTTCTCTTCAAAACGTTTAATGGGATAAAAGAAAAATGGAGGGACTCTTTTGCTCATGAAATGAAATGGCAGTGCTTCATCATCAATATTAAGTTTTCTTTTCATTAATGCACTCTTGTTTTACTTGTTTACTATGTAAGTATTCTGCCTTCACACTACTATTTGGGTCCACAGGAGTCAGAAGCAAAGATGTGCAGACTTCTGAGCTAAAAGAAGACAATAAACAAGAATTATAGATCAATTACTCTCTTTCCAATAGGACTATCTGAAAAGATTTTATCCATCTGATTCAAAAATAAGGGACCCCAATAGTTTAGAAGTCAAACTCAAGCAGATGCAAAACTTTTTTCGCCTGCCTATAACTGGAACATTAAGCTCCCACATTATAGAAATCATGCGGAAGCCCAGATGTGGAGTGCCAGATGTTGCAGAATATTCCCTATTCCCAGATCGCCCAAAATGGACTTCCAAAGTGGTCACCTACAGGTTAGTTTTGCTTTGGCTCATTTTAGCAAAAACAGTAAAGCCTATTTCCTAAAAGGTCAAACATTGTTTTCTTGTTTTCTACCAGGATCGTGTCATATACTCGAGACTTACCACATGTCATAGTGAATCAATTAGTGGCAAAGGCCTTCAACGTGTGGAGCAAAGAGATCCCACTGAGCTTCAAGAGAGTTAGCTGGGGAATTGCTGATATCATGATTGGCTTTGCAAGAGGAGGTAAGGAAGATTCCTGCAGGCTGATCCTGTGTGCTATTTTGCTTGTTATTTATATCAGTGCCCTCCTCTTTCTGGGATTTAAAAATCTTTAAAGAGATATAGATAGATGATAGATGATAGATAGATAGATAGATCATCTCATTAAAGATCAATGTTCTTACACTTTTTCTAGTCCATTAACTTCGAGCCACTTTTTATAGCAGAAGATGGCAAACTATGGCCCATGAGCCAAATCTGTAAATAGTTATTAGAACACAGCCATGGTCCTTCAATTACCTATTGTCTATGAGTGCTTTGGGGCTACAATGGCAGACTTTAGCAATTCCGACAGAGGTCTTCAAGCCCACAAAGCTGGTCCTTCACAGAAAATGTTTGCCAACCTCTGTTTTGCAACATGAATCATGATATACATATATATTTATGGGACAGTTTAAAATATATCTAACTAACATCAACATTAAACCAAAAGAAGAGGTTACAACTTCCAAAGGCCTTAAGTGGTCTCCAAGAAGTGAACAGTCCCTGTGGCTTATTGCCAACACCCTTCATGTAGTAAAAAGTAGAAAATAGAGAACTTTCATATTAAAGGGCTTAAGGAGATATAACCCATATACATGAACTGCTATTAATTGCTGGTGTTTCATGGTGCAAATTTAGAGGAAAATGTTGGTCTTTTTGGCCTGCTTTAATGTTAAACTTCCTGGGTGCTGTGAATTTAGCTGAAATTTGAGCTTCAACCACAATATTAACAAGACTGAAGAAAACCTTACAGAAAAGCACTGATCATGGCACTCCATGTTTTTCAAGAACTGGATAAACTGGATATGGCCTGACACCAATTTGAAAATAAATGTCTCTGCATCACAAATAAAAGCACTATCAAAATCTATTTTAAGACACCTTGAGCACAGTTCTTCAAGGGACTGTCTACTACATCCACAAAGAAAAAGCTGGGTTTTTAAGAAAACGTATATTAAATGGTATGCAGTTATCTGCTGAATCCAGTACTCAAACTCATTGTGCACTCTGCCACCATCCAGCTAAGGAAAATGATCAAACATAACACTGATGTTGTAGCATAACACTGATGTAGATGCCACCATAAGTAGGATGTGAATGTATTTAAAGTCCATATCAGTAAGCTTTCAACATGTGGTGGTTATCAGGGATGAGCAGTGGTTCTGTGAAAGAAAAAGTCCCTGTGACAAATAAACACCCAAACCACCCTGTGTATGCAGCTGACTGCTTGAGGCTAATCTTTCTAACCTCAATAATCATGTACTATAAACTAAAAGATGAAATGACTGGAGATAAATTCAGTCACTAAAGGCAATTACCACTTTTTCTTTCAGCTCACGGGGACCCCGACCCATTTGATGGGACAGGAAACACACTGGCTCATGCCTTTCCACCTGGGCCAGGCCTGGGAGGAGATGCTCACTTTGATGAGGATGAACGCTGGACTGATGCTAGCAGTATAGGTACAGCATCCCAAATCTCTTCCACTACATATCCTTTTTAAAATCCTGAACTTTTTATACTTAACTATCTTTAATTTGACAATTGAAAGCAATTAATAATAGTTATTGAGCACTTGCTAACTGCCACCTCTGTGCTTTAAATGCATTATTGCATTTAATATGCTCATAATGCTCCATATATAGAAGATAGATACTCAGGCTACAGAGTCAAAAAATGTTGGGTTCAATTTGCTTTACCTCTACCAATTACTCACTTTGTGTCTTTGGGCAAGTTATTTAACTTCTCTGAGCCTCAGTTTCCTTATCTATGAAATGGGACTATAAATAATTCCTACCTCACAGGATTGCTGTTGGAATTAAATGAGATAATGCTTATGCAGTGCTTAGCACAGTGCTTGGTATATATTAATAATTCAATAAATTATAGCCCTTCTATATATATCCCCAAAATAAGTTTTTTAATTGAAGGTGAAAGAGGAGCAGAGACTATGATATTTGAGAAGTATATACAGTTCTGATATTATTCACTGTTTTTCAGAAAGAACCCACACCATAACCCAGCCTATCATATTCATCACTTTACAAAGTAGAAGATCATAGACAAAACAGAAAACTAATGAAGAGAAGCTCTAGATAAATAACCCTAACTGGAGACAATGCTTTTTTTTTTTTTTTAACATCTTTATTGGAGTATAATTGCTTTACAATGGTGTGTTAGTTTCTGCTTTATAACAAAGTGAATCAGTTATACATATACATATGTCCCCATATCTCTCCCTTCTTGCGTCTCCCTCCTTCCCACCCTCCCTATCCCACCCCACTAGGTGGTCACAAAGCATCAGGCTGATCTCCCTGTGCTATGGGGCTGCTTCCCACTAGCTAGCTATTTTACGTTTGGGAGTGTATATATGTCCATGCCACTCTCTCACTTTGTCACAGTTTACCCTTCTCCCTCCCCATATCCTCAAGTCCATTCTCTAGTAGGTCTGTGTCTTTATCCCTGTCTTACCCCTAGGTTCTTCATGACATTTTTTTTCTTAAATTCCATATATATGTGTTAGCATACGGTATTTGTATTTCTCTTTCTGACTTACTTCACTCTGTATGACAGACTCTAGGTCCATCCACCTCATTACAAATAGCTCAATTTCGTTTCTTTTTATGGCTAATATTCCATTGTATATACGTGCCACATCTTCTTTATCCATTCATCCGATGATGGACACTTAGGTTGTTTCCATCTCCAGGCTATTGTAAATAGAGCTGCAATGAACATTTTGGTACATGACTCTTTTTGAATTATGGTTTTCTCAGGGTATATGCCCAGTAGTGGGATTGCTGGGTCATATGGTAGTTCTATTTGTAGTTTTTTAAGGAACCTCCATACTGTTCTCCATAGTGGCTGTACTAATTCACATTCCCACCAGCAGTGCAAGAGTGTTCCCTTTCTTCCACACCCTCTCCAGCATTTATTGTTTCCAGATTTTTTGTTGATGGCCATTCTGACTGGTGTGAGATGATATCTCATTGTAGTTTCGATTTGCGTTTCTCTAATGATTAATGATGTTGAGGATTCTTTCATGTGTTTGTTGGCAGTCTGTATATCTTCTTTGGAGAAATGTCGATTTAGGTCTTCTGCCCATTTTTGGTTTGGGTTGTTTGTTTTTTTGTTATTGAGCTGCATGAGCTGCTTGTAAATTTTGGAGATTAATCCTTTGTCAGTTGCTTCATTTGCAAATATTTTCTCCCATTCTGAGGGTTGTCTTTTGGTCTTGTTTATGGTTTCCTTTGCTGTGCAAAAGCTTTGAAGTTTCATTAGGTCCCATTTGTTTATTTTTGTTTTTATTTCCATTTCTCTAGGAGGTGGGTCAAAAAGGATCTTGCTGTGATTTATGTCATAGAGTGTTCTGCCTGTTTTCCTCTAAGAGCTTGATAGTTTCTGGCCTTACATTTAGGTCTTTAATCCATTTTGAGCTTATTTTTGTGTATGGTGTTAGGGAGTGACCTAATCTCATACTTTTACATGTACCTGTCCAGTTTTCCCAGCACCACTTATTGAAGATGCTGTCCTTTCTCCACTGTACATTTTTTAAAAAGTGGCTACTGGTTACTGGCCCTGAAAGTGAAATGAGTACTCGTGTTTGGCAATGGGAATTCACCACTACAGTGATGCCTTGCCATGAAAATCTAACCTATGTAAAATTATGACACTGCTTCCGTTTCACATCTTGCATACCTTTTTCATTCTTCCTTCTTCGCACTCAAGGTAAGCTAAAGACAGCTTCCTTCAATCTAATGCACCACAATTGGAACTCTGGCCACTCAAACACATTCACACCTTCCCCCTTATTTGCAAAGCCTTTCTATGAGTCTGAGGGAGAGAGAGCACATACATAATACACTTTAACAAATCAAAAGCAAATCCCAGCATCGCCTGGAGTTCCTGCCTTATGGTCGTGCTTTCTCAAAGCCAACTTTCTCTCTCCTGCTATTCAAAGTCACTATCATTTATTGAATAGCCATTATTATTTTCCAGATATTGGGAAACTCATTATGACAAATCGACAAGGTAGGAATTACTATCTCCATTTAACAGATGAGGAACTGAGACTCAGAAATACCCATTAATTTGTCCAAAGTTGTCCAGCTAGTAAGTAGCAGAGCTGGGTTTCAAAACCAGGTCTTTATACAATACTTAGAAGCCTTTGCTTTCCTCTACTGAATACTGCTATCTGAGTGATTACATAAGAAGCGAATAGGCAGAAATACATTATATTAAAAAAAAGTGATGAGATTAAAGCACTACTATTCTTTTTTTTAAAACTTTATTGAAGTATAGTTGATTTAGTGTTGTGTTAATTTCTGCTGTACTGCAAAGTCATTCAGTTATACACATATTCTTTTTCATATACTTTTCCATTATGGTTTATCACAGGATATTGAATAGAGTTCCCTGTGCTTTACAGTAGGAACTTGTTGTTTATCCATTCTATATATAATGGTTTGCATCTGCTAATCCCAAACTCCCAATCCTTCCCTCCCACACCCCCACTTGGCCACCATGAGTCTGCTCTCAATGTCTGTGGGTCTGTTTTTGTTTCATAGATATGTTCATTTGTGTCATATTTTAGATTCCACATATAAGTGATGTCAGATGGCATTTGTCTTTTTCTTATTTCACTTAGTATGATATCTCAGGTCCATCCATGTTGCTGCTAATGGCATTATTTCATTATTTTCTATGGCTGAGTAGTATTCCATCATATAAATGTACCACATCTGCATTTTTTTAACATCTTTATTGGAGTATAATTGCTTTACAGTGGTGTGCTAGTTTCTGCTGCATAACAAAGTGAATCAGCTATACGTATACATATAACACCATAACTCCTCCTTCTTGCGTCTCCCTCCTACCCTACCTATCTCACCCCTCTAGGTGGTTAAAAAGCACCAAGCTGATCTCCCTGTTCTGTGTGGCTGCTTTCCAATAGCTCTCTATTTTACATTTGGTAGGGTATATATGTCCATGCCACTCTCTCACTTCATCCCAGCTTACCCTTGCCCCTCCCCATGTCCTCAAGTCCATTCTCTATGTCTGCATCTTTATTCCTGTCCTACTCTGAGGTTCTTCAGAACCCTTTTTTTTTTTAAGATTCCATATATATGTGTTAGCATACGGTACTTGTTTTTCTCTTTCTGACTTATTTCATTCTGTATGACAGAATGTAGGTCCATCCACCTCGCTACAAATAACTCAATTTCGTTTCTTTTTATGGCTGAGTAATATTCCATTGTATATAAGTGCCACATCTTTTTACCTATTCATCTGTCGATGGACACTTAGGTTGCTTCCTGGCTACTGTAAATAGTGCTGCAATGAATATTGGGTACATGGCTCTTTTTGAATTATGGCTCTCTCTGGGTATATGCCCGGCAGTGGGATTGCTGAGTCGTATGCTAGTTCTATTTTTAGTTGTTTAAGGAACCTCCATAGTGGCTGTACCAATTTACATTCCCACCAACAGTGCAAGAGGGTTCCCTTTTCTCCTCACTCCCCCCCTGCATTTATTGCTTCTAGATATTTTGATGATGGCCATTCTGACTGGTGTGAGGTGATACCTCATTGTAGTTTTGATTTGCATTTCTCTAATGATTAGTGATGTTGAACATCCTTTCATGTGTTTGTTGGCAATCTGTATATCTTGTTTAGAGAAATGTCTTTTTAGGTCTTCTGCCCATTTTTGGACTGGGTTGTTTGATTTTTTGATATTGAACTGCATGAGCTGCTTGTATATTTTGGAGATTAATCTTTTGTCAGTTGCTTCATTTGCAAATATTTTCTCCCATTCTGAGGGTTGTCTTTTGGTCTTGTTTATGGTTTCCTTTGCTGTGTGTGCAAAAGCTTTTAAGTTTCATTAGGTCCCATTTGTTTATTTTCGTTTTTATTTCCATTTCTCTAGGAGGTGGGTCAAAAAGGATCTTGCTGTGATTTATGTCATAGAGTGTTCTGCCTATGTTTTCCTCTAAGAGTTTTATAGTTTCTGGCCTTACATTTAGGTCTTTAATCCATTTGGAGTTTATTTTCGTGTATGGTGTTATGGAGTGTTCTAATTTCATTCTTTTACATGTAGTTGTCCAGTTTTCCCAGCACCACTTATTGAAGAGGCTGTCTTTTCTCCATTGTATATTACCTCCTTTGTCAAAGATAAGGTGACCATAGGTGCATGGGTTTATCTCTGGGCTTTCTATCCTGTTCCATTGATCTATCTTTCTGTTTTTGTGTCAGTACCATACTGTCTTGATTACTGTAGCTTTGTACTGTAGTCTGAAGTCAGGGAGCCTGATTTCTCCAGCTCCATTTTTCTTTCTCAATATTGCTTTGGCTATTCAGGATCTTTTGTGCTTCTGTACAAATGTGAAATTATTTGTTCTAGTTCTGTGAAAAATGCCGTTGGTAATTTGATAGGGATTGCGTTGAATCTGTAGATTGCTTTTGGTAGTATAGTCATTTTCACAATGTTGATTCTTCCAATCCAAGAACATGGTATATCCCTCCATCTGCTTGTATCCTCTTTCATTTCTTTCATAAGAGTCCTATAGTTTTATGCATACAGGTCTTTTGTCTCCTCAGGTAGTTTTATTCCTAGATACTTTATTCTTTTTGTTGCAGTGGTAAATGGGAGTGTCTCCTCAATTTCTCTTTCAGATTTTTCGTCATTAGCATATAGGAATGCAAGAGATTTCTGTGCATTAATTTTGTATCTTGCTACTCTACCACATTCATTGATTAGCATTAGTAGTTTTCTAGTAGCATCGTTAGGATTCTCTATGTATAGTATTATGTCATCTGCAAACAGTGACAGCTTTACTTCTTCTTTTCTGATTTGGATTCTTTTTATTTCTTTTTCTTCTCTGATTGCTGTGGTTAAAACTTCCAAAACTATGTTGAATAATAGTGGTGAGGGTGGGCAACCTTATCTTCTTCCTCATCTTAGTGTAAATGGGTTCAGTTTTTCACCATTGAGAACGATGTTGGCTGTGGGTTTGTCATATATGGCCTTTATTATGTTGACACAAGTTCCCTCTATGACTACTTTCTGGAGGGTTTTTATCATAAATGGGTGTTGAATTTTGTCAAAAGCTTTTTCTGCATCTATTGAGATGATCATATGGTTTTTATTCTTCAGTTTGTTAATATGGTGTATCTCACTGACTGATTTGAGTATATTGAAGAATCCTTGCATTCCTGGGCTAAACCTCACTCGATCATGGTGTATGATCCTTTTAATGTGCTGTTGGATTCTGTTTGCTAGTATTTTGTTGAGGATTTTTGCATCTATGTTCATCAGTGATATTGGCTTGTAGTTTTCTTTTTTTGTGACATCTTTGTCTGGTTTTGGTATCAGGGTGATGGTGGCCTCTTAGAGTGTGTTTGGGAGTGTTCCTCCCTCTGCTATATTTTGGAAGAGTTTGAGAAGGATAGGTGTTAGCTCTTCTTTAAATGTTTGATAGACTTTGCCTTTGAAGCCATCTGTCCTGAGCTTTTGTTTGTTGGAAGGTTTTTAATCATAATTTCAATATCAGTGCTTGTGATTGGTCTGTTTATATTTTCTATTTCTTCCTGGTTCAGTCTCATAAGGTTGTGCTTTTCTAAGAATTTGTCCATTTCTTCCAGGTTGTCCATTGTATTGGCATATAGTTGCTTGTAGTAATCTCTCATGATCTTTTGTATTTCTGCAGTGTCAGTTGTTACTTCTCCTGTTTCATTTCTAATTCTGTTGATTTGAGTCTTCCCTTTTGTCTTGATGAGTCTGGCTCATGGTTTATCAATTTTGTTTATCTCTGAAAAATCCAGCTTTTATTTTTATTGATCTTTGCTATTGTTTCCTTCATTTCTTTTTCATTTATTTCTGATCTGATCTTTATGATTTCTTTCCTTCTGCTGACTTTCAGGTTTTTTTTGTTCTTTCTTTCTCTAATTGCTTTAGGTGTAAGGTTAGGTTGTTGATTTGAGATGTTTCTTGTTTCTTGAGGTAGGATTGTATTGCTATAAACTTGCCTCTTAGAACTGCTTTTGCTGCATCCCATAGGTTTTGGGTCATCGTGTTTTCATTTTCATATGTTTCTAGGTATTTTATTTATTTCCTCTTTTATTTCTTCAGTGATCTCTTGGTTATTTAGTAGTATATTTTTTAGCCTCCATGTGTTTGTATTTTTTACAGATTTTTTCCTGTAATTGATATCTAGTCTCATAATGTTGTGGTTGGAAAAGATACTTGATATGATTTCAATTTTCTTAAATTTACCAAGGCTTGATTTGTGACCCAAGATATGATCTATCCTAGAGAATGTTCCAGGAGCACTTGAGAAGAAAGTGTATTCTGGTTTTTTTGGATGGAATGTCCTGTAAATATCAATTAAGTACATCTTGTTTAATGTATCATTTAAAGCTTGTGTTTCCTTATTTATTTTCATTTTGGATGATCTGTCCATTGGTGAAAGTGAGTTGTTTAAGTCCTCTACTATGACTGTGTTACTGTTGATTTCCCCTTTCATGGCTGTTAGCACTTGCCTTATGTATTGAGGAAAGAACTACTATTCTGATTCCTCTTCTAAACCTTCCGCCCTTGTGAAGGCCTGGAAACAAATAAGCTAACTATGGAGAATTTAAATGGTTAGGTATTTTATAGTTATTTTATTTTTATTATTATCTATTTTGATTTTATTATATATATAGTTATTTTTTACAGTTACTGTATGTCTCTTTTGTTGCAGGAGTTAATTTCCTGTATACTGCAACTCATGAACTTGGCCATTCCTTGGGTCTGGATCATTCATCTGATCCTAATGCTGTGATGTATCCAACTTATGGAGAAGGCGATTACAAGAATTTCAAACTTTCACAGGATGATATCAATGGAATTCAGAAATTATATGGTAATATTTATGATTTCCATATTTCCAATGTCTCCTTAAGACATTGCCTCCTTTGGGTAGGCTTGAATGAGAAAGACTGGGAAATAGGTATTTACTTGGAAAAACACACTGGAACTTTTATATCTAAAAGCCTATTGAGGGGAGAAATTTGAGACATTAGATACTTGAAATTTAATCATGCTATTTTATACTATGAGGATATTGATTTTAAGTTTTAAGTAATATAGTATCATTTGGTGAAATCATGAAAATGATGCTCTCAAACGTTTTTTATAAGCTGCCACTCACTCTTCTTTCTTGCTTGGTTCAAATACTTTAGGGAGCCTCCCCCATAGGGACGGACAGAGGAACATAACACCTTCCCCCGTAGCTTCCTGCTCCCAAGGGTTTGGCCCTAGGTCCTTAAAAGTTACCCAATTTTTCCTGCCTGTATATATGCATAGGGAAATGGGTTAACCATAGACAGTGACTTCTTATTATTGCTGGTCATGATGGGTATGAATATACCATGTCCCAATCTACACTTTTTTGTTTTAATCAAGTTTCAAATTCAATTTAAAAGAATAAACTGATTTGTATTTGCTTGATCAAGTCAAAAAGAGTAATGTGAGAAAGGAATCAAAGGACAAGGATAAAAAGCCATGTCTCTAGATAAAGATGAGAATAGTAAGAGTCAAAGAAGCTAAATAAATCGTCCAAGGACAAGAAGCTGCTGAATTCTTGAACAAAGATTCCAAGCCAGGGCTGCATGATTTCACATTCTTTCTACTTCATATTTCAGCCTATCACTACTTAGTATGCTTCTAAAAGCAATTTGGAAAAGAAAATACATACAGAATGATATCTTTAAGTACACAGATATAATTAAACCTTTCCGGCAAATTACCAGGATGATAAGAATATTCGGCAAAAAGATAACATAAGAGTCTCTGAATGTTTAGAAGAGCAATGAAAGTGCTTCCACATAATAAATAATGTAATGTCCTCAGGGGGAAATTACTCCTGTAGGATAATGGATTTAAGCTATCCGTTGAACCTATAACTTACTATCAATCAGCATCTCCCAAACTGTGTTCCCAGAACACTGATCCTACCAGACAATTCCCCAAAAAAAGATGCTTTGGAGAAACAAGTTCAAAAACCACTACCTACTGTATTTAAAATGCAGAGGATGTTAAAAATGATCTAACAAACTGTCATTTAACTCAGTGCTTCCCAAATTATAATCCTTTTTGTGGCACACCCATTGAGCCCTCTCAGAATAGCATTTCAGAGAACACGTTTTGGAAAATACCATTAACTGTACCACAAAGTTCTGACTTAAGGAGCTGCTGCTGTCCAAAAAAGTTCACGAAACACTGACAATTGTTGGTAAAGTCAACACCAACAAAACAGAAAATAGTACCTCCCCTTATGTAAAACTATGGAACTTACAGAATACTCTATGGCATGTATAACTATCTTTGAACCTTAAGAAAATTAGAAAGGGCCTGAAAAACGTTCTTCGGCAGACTGATTAGATTTAACATAAAGAAGATGGATTAGTGCATTAAATCCTTAAGTATTAGACAGTGAAGTGCCTCTAGTCAAAGTTGGAAAGAGGTAGCTTCTGGACAAATGAAAGTAAGATTTAATTACATAGGTTTTTAATGTAGGTAGTTTATTAATACAATAAGTGATGTGAGCAGAAAATATAAATTCAAAAGAATGTGGTTAAACTCATGGATATAAAATTCCCAACGTTCCTTTCAGAATAATAAAAATAATAGCTAAAATGCATCAAGTTTTTATAGTGTACCAGGCATTTCATGTGCAATAGCTTATTTAATTCAACAATCCAATGAGTTGTTACTGTCCTCATTTTACAGGCTGGTAATCTAACATGAAGAGAAGCTAAGTAATAACTTACACAAGATCACATGGCTGGTAAAATGACAGAGTGAAAAGACAGGGTGCAAAGATATCTGACCACCCAGGGACTACACTCCATACAGTGTTGCCTTTTTAGCCTTTGGAGGTTGTTCTTCAGAACTGTTGTCCCAGGCACAGAAACTGGGCTGGGTGAATGATGGACTGTACATACTGTGACATTTCTTGTGTTTTTATAGTCTTAGGATTTTTTAATATGTTTTATACGTTGTCAGAATGTTCTTATTTTGTCTCTTCACAGGAAAGAGAAATGATTCAAGAAAAAATTAGAAACTTCAGGGAGAACACACATTCATTCATTGGATTCTATATAGTTGTTCCCAACCAGAATTAAAGAACACTGTTGCTGCACTCCATTTACCCCTTGCTGCCTCCATCCTTGTATTGTGGTTGGTTTTCGTACATCTCTCTCCCCCTCATCTATGACTCTCCTCAAGCAACATGCACTTGGTGGATGTCAATAAATGTTAAATACATAGATAAATAAAATTTTTATTCCATGGTAAAATAATTTCTATTTGGAAATACTGTTTCTGTGGCAAGAGAAGATATGCTAAGACTAAGACCAGAAAAAAGAATTAAATAACCCCACCACATTATTTTGGGACTTCAGCTGCACCTCACCCTATCACTAGTTGGGTAAGGTATAGTATAGTATAGTATAGTATAGTGCAGTACAGTACAGTATAGTATAAACCAAGATAGTATAACCCAAAGGTACCTTAAGTTCCTCTCATCCTTTGGTCCAATCCCTCACTCTGAGTATTCTGGGAAGTCCAAATCTTCCCACAAAATGTGTGTGAATTCCCAGGGATTTACATTCTCATAGTCCCTTCTGGCACCAAGTTCCTGCCCCTGAACTGACTTCATGGCATCTCTCCGACCACAGCTGCTCTGTGTTCCCTTTCCTCTGCCCCATCACAACCCAAATATCAATCTCACTCTCTTCTCTTTTACTTTCTCCAAACCAGTCCTACAAGGCTTTTGTCAGATTGTTGACACTGCTGAAGATTTGCATCAACGGTGAGATTTTACACTGCACAAGGACAATGAAATTGAACTAAACTCAAATTAGATATTATCCTCACCCTTCAAATCCTTTACCCATCCCAGCATCAGGAATTTCCCACTGGCCACCTACCTCTGCAGGTTCCAACCTCCTACCACATCTCTCCCTAATCCTCAAATCTCTAAACCCCAGTCCTTCTGACTTCCCTCAGACACTCATTTCCTGAGGTTCAAGTAGCTCTCCCTCTCCATGCACAGAGACTCGCTACTGTATTTCTGTGGTAAAAACACTCTCTATGCGGGGCTTAATCCTTTAGCAGGACACAGAGCTGGCAAAGGCTTTTCCATTTCAGCCGTTCCTCCTCCATACTCCCTGCACCCATGCATGGTTTTCTCTACAAATAGAGGGATAAATAATTGTAATTTACTTTCTTACTGATACAAATTATGCCACACATAAGCACCCTGAAAAGATGTATTCATTTTTTAAAATTTCATTTAAGGATTTTTTTTCGCCCAAAATGGATCAAAATCCAAAACTCAGAAATACCACCAAAACCATTAAAGGAGCCATTCCAGGGACAGACAAAATGAGGGGGGGAATCTACAACCTAGGCAAAATGAGTTATATATTCAAAGACTCTCTTAAAACATAAGGGAATAGGTCTATAATAAAAATAAAAAGGAAGAAGTCATTAAATTTAAGCTCCTCACTTTGTAGATGACAAAACAGACCAAGAGAGGTTAAATTTTGCAGTAAACAAATGTGTCCTGTGATTAAAGCATTTTGTTTGTTTGTTTGCCTGTTTGCATTTTGGTTTGGGCAGCAGAAGGCAATATCTATCTTGTAGCTGAAGTGGATATTGTTTTTACCTGCCCAGCATCCCTTCACCCTACTTTTTGGGACAGGGACAGTCTTTCCCCTTTGTATATTATCTTAGTGAGACATACTTGAGTATGCCACATGCTGCCAGGGCTGAGAAGGGAGTACAGGACCCAAGTTTGGCCTATCAGACACTCCCTCTGAAAACACCAGACACTGATTCACCCTGGTAGTGAGTTTTGGAGACACCGCCTATTCATTCCTGCACCCAGATAAATCTCTGAAGCTGCCTTGGGTCCTGTCCTACAAACAGCTTAGGTACGGGGCGTCTCTTCCATGTTTTGCAGCTGACTGCATTGCCTTCTAATAAATTTTGTCTTTTGCTTATGTTAGCAAGAGTCAGTTTATGTCTGTTGCTTGCAAATCCCTGACACAGTAGCTTGAATGGCTCTCCTATGGTATCTGATATATGGATTCTGTTATATATCTCACCACATACTCCAATCTTAACCCTATGAAGTTAAGCTCTAACTCAGCACAGAAGTTGAATTTTCTTATTCCTATCCAAAAACCATAAAGCTGACTTCTAAAGAGAAATTTTGCCTAGAAAATAAGGAACCATGTTCTCTTTTTTTTTAATTGTGGTAAAATACACATAACATAAAATTTATCATCTTCACCATTTTTAAGTATATAGTTCAGTATAAAGTATATTCACATTGTTGTACAAGGGTAAGTGTTCTTACCCTTAGCACTATTAGCATGTTCAACTGAATAATTCTTTGTTAGAGGCTATTCTGTGCATGGTAGGATGCTCAGCAGCACCCCCTGGCCTCTCCCCACTACATGCCAGTAAAACATCCTCAGTCGTGGAAACCAAAGATGTGTTCAGACATTGCCAAATGACCCCTGAGGGGCAAAATAGCCCCCAGTTGAGATCCATGGAGCTAAAGAAAATAAAGTCCTATTTCACTGCATTATACTCAATGTCCCTTTTTACCTTTTTTTATCCCTACCATCTGGTAATCCTGTGTCATCCCATGGGAAAGGAAAACCAATAAAACATTAATGTGGCTTTGTCTGTTTTTGACACTTCTTTGAGGAAAGGACTGTCATATTTTAAGGAATAAAACCAACTGTATGCCAAAGCCAAGATGACGTATATTTATAGAAGTTCACAAAACTTGTTTGTATTCTGTCAATTATTTTTATTGTTGTCTTTTCTAATTTTAATGTCAAACTTCAGTTTCAGATAGAGGGCTGAGCACATGAATTTGTCTTCACTCCCCTCTGAGTTTCCATTTAAGTGGTAGTAGGGCAATAAAACAGAATAGGCGGAGGAGGTCTATCCATTGACAAGGAATTTCAGTAAGTTTCTGACGACCTAATACAGCTGATAGGTGAAACATATCAGACTTAGCCTGGGATATGTGAAGAGGTCTCAGGTGGAAATGGGAGTTAACTATGGTTACAGGATGAAATGTAAATTTGATCAATCACGACAAGGTAAAAATGTAGGAAGTTGGAGCACATTGCCAATTTCACGTATTATAAAACATACATGTTTACATATTAACATTGTTAAAAATAAGATGACATCTTGCAGCCGGGGCTGGCAATTCTCCAGGAGATTTGGGTTTGCTTCTGCCAATCACATGGAGCCCTATCAACCTGAGATCACTTTATATTACATCATTTGCTTGGGGTTGTTCAGACTACACTGTTCATGTGAATTCAGTCAGCAAATCTGTAGGAGTACCAGCTTGGAGTCCACATATTCAGAAAGTATGTCTTTTTCCTCTCAGTACTATGACTGAGGCAGCCATGTGCCCTTGCTGCCTTGTTGGTGTTGCAGGTTTATTTCTCTTTTATCCTTGCACTGAAAGACCAGCCATTTGGTCTCCCAGCTTTAAGTCAGGATCCCCTGTTAGAGTCTGCTTCTTGAACATCTTTTCTTTTTTCATAGTACACAAAGAGGTGGTTTCATCCTACAATAGATGACATTTTAATTCACCGAAATGTGCTAATTGGAATATGAAGTTTAGATGTAGTATGTGAAAAGACACAAAACTTTGTACAGTAATCTTCCCTTATTTTAAATGTCACTTTTCCAGAACTGTTGATTTCTTGTCAGTCTTTTTAGGGATAAACACAAATAACAGTCACCTTCAGGATGTTGACCGCTTCTCCTGACAGTCTTTATTCTCTGAGAAGTGCCACTGACCCCCAGTGGACCTCAGGCGGCAAGTGTGTACTATCCCACATCCTGCCACAGGTGTCTGGAACAAGGGCAGACACCCACCTCAGGTAAGGCCCTTTAGGTATCTTCTCCAGGGGGACTGTGATTCCACTCACTTATTTATTCAATAATATTTATTGAGTGTTTACCATGTTCCAGGCACTGTTTAACCTTGAGGATATAATTCCAAACAAAGAAAATCACTATGCACATGGATCCCACAAACTCATCAAAAACAATGAACAGAGAGACCCAGAGACTGGGATTCCTGAGCTGAGCCTTGTTACTGGTGAGATTCTATAGGAAAGATCCATAAATTCCTGTGGCTAAAGATCTCAGAAATTCTGAAGTGCTTTCATTTCCCAAGGCCTTGTTGTTCAATAGTTTTCTGGATTCCATAGGCAGTCTAATGTCCTTCCAATAAACCTCCTTTTCAACTAAGCTAATACCAAAACAAACAAGTCCAACAATTAAGAGAAACAGTATAATATAGGCATCTTCTTCCTCCCTTCACTAGCATCATCTACCATTTTTGCCATGAAACCTTCCAGAAAAATGGACACCAACAATACAGAACAAAGATCAGATCAAAGTGACTGAAGTGGTGGAGACTGTGCCAGCCTAGTGTGAAGCTAACCAAAGCTTCTCTTACTTTGTTGTCATTGCCATTGCTGATAATGTAAAAATAATGATATGTAATGAAAAGAGTATTGAACTGTGTCTGAAGTTCTGTTTTGATCCTGGCTATGTTTTAACAGACAGTAAGGAAGCCTTGGGCTTCCTTACCTTCTCTTGGCTATGCGCTATCCTTTGTTTTAATTCTGTCACTTCATAAAGCAGGACTTAAGATCTAGAATTCAATGATCAACTAAGGTTTCACTCTTGACTAAATTTACCTATCAATTTGATCAGGAAAAACAAGGATATGAAGGTAAACGTGTGCCATCAGAATCACTCACCGAGGCTCTACAAGAGAAACAACCCTAGTTTATAGCACTCAAAGAAGATACAAATATATATATATATATATATATATATAGAGAGAGAGAGAGAGAGAGAGAGAGAGAGAGAGAGGCATCTCCTTTTCTTCACCTGGCAATCCTACAGTTTTTCACACCTCAGCCTTGACATTTCCATGCCAAAAAGACCTCCTCTTGACCTCACACTCCCCTACACCTGCCTAGCTTCCCCTCTTATGATTTTCCATGGTACCAAACAGGTACCCCTCACAGTCATCTTTTATCTCACTGAATTATAATCTTCTGATGAATTATGACAATATCCACTAGATTGAAAGCTCCTTGATGAAACTGAATATGTTTTTGTGTAAAGAAAAATTATTCCTGAAGTACAATGAAAGGTTCACTCACAGAAACCTCTCATTTAGGTTGTGTCCAAATTAATAAATCATTCAAACACTTCTAAAAGACATAAGATCAAGCTATACATTAGAATGTAATTGGATTGATGCCCTAGAAATTATGAAAAAGAAAATACAACTCTACAAAGAAACATAGAGGAGGATTCTGGGAAGATGGTGGAGTAGGAAGCATCAGTAATGTATCTCCCCACCTAGACAAAAAAATGCACTGGCAAACTCTGTTTGATGTAACTCGTTTGGAACTGTGGAGTCTATTGAAGGCCTGAAACTTCCAGGGGAAGGTTTGGACAGTAAATTACAGTCAATATTGGTCAATTTCAGCTCTTAGTATATTGGTAGCTACCCACCTCTCAGCCCCATGGCAGGGAGCTGTGCACATGCTCCTGGAGCAGCCTGTACACAGCTTGCACACAGCTGTGGAAGTGAGGGTGTCCTCCAAGTACTAGAGATCTGATATCTTATCACTGATTGCTGCTTCTGATCACACAGGTGCAGACAAAAAGGCAACAGCCATTGTGGTTGCAATTCCTCCCATCATTGCAAGTCCCTCCCACTCCTGCCAAAGTGACTTCCAGCTGCTTTAAAGGATCAGTAATTTTTTTCTGCCTCATTTTTGTCTTTTTTCCCTATTGGGAGTCAGACAGAAGACTAGGAAATTCAAAAGCAACTGTATATCTAGGGAAAATTAGAAAGTTACCACACATGCCCCGGAGAAGGTGCAGGCTCAGAAAAGACATAAGAAAATCTTAAATTGCACCCCAGGCAGATCCTTGGAACAGAGATAGTCTATAACAATAAAAAATAAATAAACAAAAACAAAAAAACAGCCAACACTGTGAAAGACAGAGAATCAGATCTCCAGTTACCACATTATTAGATTCAGCTGTCCAGTTTTCAACAACAACAAAGAAAAAAGAAAAAATCACAAGGCAATCAAAGAAACCACAAAGTATGACTCATTCAAAGGAAAAAAAAAATCTATCCCTGAGAAATACCTGATGGTGGACTTACTACAAAAAATTTTAAAGCAACTATCTTAAAGATGATCAAAGAACCAAAAGAAGACATGGGGAAAATCAAGAAAACAATGTATGAACAAAATGGAAATATCAATAAAGAAATATTGAAAAGAAACCAAAAAGAAATTCTGGAGCTGTAAAGTAAAACAACTAAAATATTAAAATTCACTAGAGGAGTTCAAAGAGATTTGAGCAGGCAGAAGAAAGAACCAGCAAACTTGAAAATAAGACAATGGAAATTATTAAATTATAGGAACAGAAAGAAAAAAGACTGAAGAAAAGTGACCATCAAGCAGACCAACATACACACTGTGGGAGTCCCAGAAGGAGACAAGAGAAAAGGACATAGGAAATACTTAAAGAAATAATGGCCAACAACTTCCCAAATTTGATGAAAGACATGAACATAAATGTCAAATAAACTCAACAAATTCCAAGTAGATAAATTTAAAGAAACCCACACCAAGACACCTTTCAATCAAACTGAAAGGCAAAGACAAAGAGGGACTCTTGAAAGCAACAGGACAGAAGCAACTCATCACATACAAGGGATCCTCAATCAGATTATAAGCAAATTTCTCATCAGAAATTTTGGAGATCAGATGTATTAAGCTGATATATTCAAAGTGCTAAAAGAAAAAATACTGTCAACCAAGAACTGTATATCTGGTGAAACTGTCCTTCAAAAGTGAGGGAAGGGAATTCTTTGGAGGTCCAGTTATTAGGAGTCAGTGCTTTCACTGCTGTGGGCCCGGGTTCAATCCCTGGTCGGGGAACTAAGATCCTGCAAGCTGCACAGTGCAGCCAAAAGAAAAAAAAGTGAGGGAACAATTAAGACATTACCAAATGAAAGCAGAAGGCGTTCATAACCACTAGACCTGCCTGCAAGAAATGCTTATAGGAGTCCCATAGGTTGAAGTGAAAGGACAGTAATTCAAAGCCATATGAATAAATAAAGATCTCAGTAATGTAAATATACGGCCAATTATATATTGTAATAGTGATGTATAACTCCACTTTTGTTTTCTACATGATTTAAGAGACTGATTTTTTTTAATTATTAGTCTAAAACTAGGATTATTGTAACTTTGGTTTGTAACTCCACATTGTTTTCTACATAACTTAAGAGATTTTTAAAAATTACTAGTTTATATTTTGGGACACACAATTGTATAAAGATGTAATATTGTGACATCAACGACTGAAAGGGATGGAGATGAAGCTGTTAAAGGAGAAAAGTTTTTGTATGTTATTGAAATTAAGCAAGTATAAATTAAAATTAGAGTGTTATAACTTTAGGATGTTAAATGTAATCCCCATGATAACCACAAAGAAAATAGCTCAATAATACACACAAAGGAAATGAAAAAAGAATTTAAATATTTCACTACTAAAAAGCAACTAAACATAAAAGAAGACAGTAATTCAAGAAATGAGGGACAAAAAATTATAAGGCATATAGAAAACAAATAGCAAAATGGCAGAAGTAATTTCCTCCTTATCAGTAATTACTTTAAATGTAAATAGATCAAACTCTCCAATCAAAAACAGAGATTAGCAGAATGGATTTTTAAAAATATGATACAACTATGTACTGTCTACAAGAGACTCATTTTAGATACAAAGACACAAATAGGTTGAAAGTGAAAAGATAGAAAAGTATATTCCACACAAATAGTAACCAAAAGAGAGCAGGGGTGGCTATACTAGTAGCAGATAAAATATACTTTAAATCAAAAAAGTTTACAAGAGTCAAAGAAGGACATTATATATTAACAAAAGTTCGATACAGCAAGATTATATAACAGGGAGTTCCCTGGTGGTCTAGTGGTTAGGATTTGGCGCTTTCACTGCTACGGCCTGGGTTCAATCCCTAGTCAGGGAACTGAGATTCCACAAGCCACATGGCACAGCCAAAAAAACCCAAATTCTTTGGGAGTTCCCCAGTGGTCCAGTGGTTAGGATTCGGCACTTTCACTGCCATGGCCTGGGTTCAATCCCTAGTCAGGGAACTAAGATCCCACAAGGCACAGCCAAAAAAAAAAAAAAAAAAAATTATATGACAATTATAAATATTGTACATCTAATAACAGATCACCAAAATATATGAAACAAAAATTGACAGAATTGAAGGGAGAAATAGATAGTTCTACAATAATAGTTGAAAACTTTAATGCCTCACTCTCAACAATGGATAAAACAACCAGGCAGAAGACAGTAAGGAGACAGAGGACTTGAACAACACAATAAACAAGCTAGATCTAAGAGAAATATTCAGAACACTCTAAACAACAACAGAAAATGCAATCTTCTCAAGAGCCATGAGACATTTTCCAGGACATGTGACCATATGCTAGGTCACAATAAGTCTCAACAGATTTTAAAAGATAGATATCATATAAAGTATCTTCTCAGACCACAACAGGATGCAGTTAGAAATCAATAACAGAAATAAAACTGGAAAATTTACAAATTTGTGGAAATAAAGCAACACACCTTTAAAAAGCCAATGAATCAAAGAAGAAATCACAAGAGAAATTAGAAAATATTTAAATATGAATGAAAGTGAAAACACAGCATACCAAAACTTATGGGATGTAGCCAAAGGAGTGTTAAGGGGGAAATTTATAACTACAAATGCTTACATTAAAAAATAACAAATATCTCAGTCAAAAACTTAACTTTACAACTTAAGGAACTAGATAAAGAAGAATGAACTAAATCAAAGATAGCATGATGAAAGATATAATAAAGGTTAGAGCAGAGATAAGTGAAATAGAGAATAGAAGAATAATACAGAAAATCAGTGAAGCCAAAAGTTGTTTCTTGAAAATGATCAACAAATGCAAAGTGGTAGAGCCATTTTGGAAGACAGTTTGGTGGTTTCTTACAAAACTAAACATAATCTTACCATATGATCCAGGAGCCACACTCCTTGGTATCTACCCCAAAAAGCTGAAAACTTGCATATGGATGTTCAAAGCAGCTTTATTCATAATTGCCAAAATGTAGAAGCAACCAAGGTGTCCTTCAGTGGGTGAATGAATAAACTGTGATTTATCCAGACAATGGAATATTATTCAGCACTAAAAAGAAATGAGCTACCAAGTCATGAAAAGACATGGAGAAAATGTAAGTGCATATTACTAAGTGAAAGAAGTCAATCTGAAAAGGCTACATACTGTATTATTCCAGCTATATGACATTCTGGAAAAGGCAAAACTATGGAGACAGGAAAAAGATCAATGGTTCCCAGGAATGTGGGGAAGACAAGGGATGAAGGTGGAGCACAGAGGATTTTTAGAGCAGTGAAAATACTTTGTGCGATGCCATAATGATGGATACATGTAATTATATACTTGTCCAAATCCATAGAATGTACAACATCTAAAGTAATGTTAACTGTAATGTAAACTATAGACTCTGGGTAATCTTGATGTGTCAGTTAAAGTTCATCAATCGTAAAAAATGTGCCACTCTGGTGGGGGATGTTGATAACAGCAGATGCTATATGTGTAAGGGGATAAGAGGTATGTGGGAAATCTCTGTACCTTCCACTCAATTTTGCTGTGATCTTAAGATGTCTCTTAAAAATAGTCTTAATTTTAAAAAAACTATAGACTAAAAATAACATTACAATCTGGACTTTTTAAAATTAAAAAATTGACAAACCTTTAGCTAGATGGACTAAGAAAAAAAGGAATAAGCCTCAAATTACTAAAATGAGCAATAAAAGTGGGGGCATTTCTACTGATCCTAGAAAAATAAAAAGGATTATAATAGAGTGCTATAAGCAATTCTACACCAAAAAAAATGTATAACCTAGACTAAATGGACAAATTCCTAGAAATGCAAAACATACCAAGATTAAACCATGAAGAAATAGAAAATCTGGATACACTATAACTAGTAAGGAGATTAAATCACTAATCAAAAATCCCCTGATACAGAAAAGCCTTGGACCTGAGGGCTTCACCAGTGAATTCTATCAAACATTTAAAGAAGAACTAACATCGATCCTTCTCAAACTTTTCCAAAAATTGAAGAAAAAGGAACACTCCTTAACTCATTATATAAAATCAGCATTATCCTTCTATCAAAGCTAGACAAAGACACTACAAGAAAAAAAAAATACTACAGACCAATATTCCTTATAAAACTGATGCAAAAATTATCAGCAAAATACTAGTAAACCAAATTTAGCAGCATATTAAAAGGATTATATACCATGACCAAGTGTGATTTATTTCTGGAATGCAAAGATGGTGCAACAATATGAAAATCAGTGTAATACACCACATTAACAGAAAAAAGGAAAAAACTACATAATCATCTCAATCGATGAAAAGCGCCTGACAAAAATTTAACACATTTTTATGATAAAAGCACTCAACACACTAGGGATAGAAGGAAACTACCTCAACATAATAAAAGCCATATATGAAAAATCCACAGTGAATGTCATACTCAATGGCGAAAGACCTAGATATTTTCCTCTAAAATCAAGAACAAGGTAAGGATGCCTGCTATTGCCACTTCTATTCAAATGGTACTGGAAGTCCTAACCAGAGCAATTAGACAAGAAAAAGAAATAAAAGCCATCCTAATTGGAAAGGAATAAGCAGAATTATCTCTATTCACAGATAATATAATCTTATATACAGAAAACCCTAAAGATTATATACACACACATGCACACACACACCAAAAGAACCTGTTAGAACTAATAAACAAATTCAGAAAAGTAGCAGGATATAAAGTCAACACACAAAAATCAGTTGCATTTCTTTACATTAACAATAAACAATTCCAAAAGGAAGTTAAGAAAACAATTCCCTTAATAATAATATCAAAAAGGGCAAAATAGGGCTTCCCTGGTGGCGCAGTGGTTGAGAGTCTGCCTGCCAATGCAGGGGACATGGGTTCGAGCCCTGGTCTGGGAGGATCCCACATGCTGCGGAGCAACTAGGCCCATGAGCCACAACTACTGAGACTGCACGTCTGGAGCTTGTGCTCCGCAACAAGAGAGGCCACGATAGTGAGAGGCCCGCGCACCGTGATGAAGAGTGGCCCCCGCTCGCCGCAAGTAGAGAAAGCCCTCGCACAGAAATGAAGACCCAACACAGCCAAAAATAAATTAATTAATTAATTTTAAAAAAAGAAAGGATAAAATACTTGGGAATTAACAAGGAAGTGAAAGGGTTGTACAATAAGAATTATAAACGATTTCTGAAAGAAATTAAAGAAGACAAATAAATGGGAAGATCCCATGTTCATGAATTGGAAGACTTAATATTAAGATGTCAATACTACCCAAAGTGATCCACATATTTAATACAATCCCAATTAAAATTCCAATGACATTTTTTGCAAGAATAGAAAAACTCATCCTAAAATTCATATAAAATTTCAAGGTACCCTGAATAGCCAAAACAATCCTGAAAAAGAATAACAAAGCTAGGGAACTCATATTTCCTAATTTCAAAACTTACTAGATAGAGGATACAGTGGGGGAAGGGGAGGCTGGATGTAGTGAGAGAGTGGCATTGACATATATACACTACCAAATGTAAAACAGATATCTACTGGGAAGCTGCTGCATAGCACAGGGAGATCAGTTTGGTGCTTTGTGATGACTTAGAGGGGTGGGATAGGGAGGGTGCGAGGGAGCCTCAAGAGGGAGGGGATATGGGGATATATGTATGCATATAGCTGATTCTCTTTGTTGTACAGCAGAAACTAACACGATATTGTAAAGAAATTATACTTCAATAAAGATGTATAAAAAATAAATAAATAAAATTTAAAAACAACTTATTACAAAGATACAGTCATCAAAACCATGACATTGGCATATAGACAGCCATTGAGATCAATGGAATAGAATAGAGAGTCCAAAAATAAACCTTCACATACGTGATCAAATGATTTTCAACAAGGGTATCAAAATGATTCAATGGAAAAAATACAGTTCTCAACAAATAATGTTGGTAAAACTGAATATCCACATGCAAAAGAATGAAGCTGGACACTTTCTTAACACCATATACAAAAATTAACTCAAAATGGATCCATGGTTTAAATGTTAAGACCTAAAATATAAAACTTTTAGAAGAAAACATAAGGACAGAAGCTTCACAACACAGGATTTGGCAATGATTTTTTAATTATGACATGAAAGACACAGACAACAACAACAAAATAAACAAATTAGGCTTCATGAAAATTTTTAAATGTTGTGCATTAAAAGAGACTACCGGGCTTCCCTAGTGGTGCAGTGGTTGAGAGTCTGCCTGCTGATGCAGGGGACACGGGTTCATGCCCCGGTCTGGGAAGATCCCACATGCCGCGGAGCGGCTGGGCCCATGAGCCACGGCCGCTGAGCCTGCGCGTCTGGAGCCTGTGCTCCACAATGGGAGAGGCCACAACAGTGAGAGGCCCGCGTACCGCAAAAGAAAAAAAATTAAAAAAAAGAGACTACCAACAGAGTAAAAAGGCAATCCACAAAATGGGAGAAAATATTGGCAAATCACATATCTGATAAAGGAATAATATCCAAAATACACAGAGAACTCCTAAAATTCAATAATAAAACAAACAACCTGATTCAAAAATAGGCAAAGGACTTGAATAGACATTTCTCCAAAGACGATATACAAATGGCCAATAAGCACTTGAAAAGATGCTTAATATCACTAATCATTAGAGAAATACAAATCGAAACTACAATGATATACCACCTCACACCCCTTAGGATGACTACTATCAAAAGACAGAAAACAACAAGTGTTGGTAAGGATGCAGAGAAACTGGAACCCTTGGTGCACTGTTGGTGGGAATGTAAAATGGCACAGCTGTTGTGGAAAGCAGTAGGGTGGTTCTTCAAAAAATTAAAATTGGGAAGATTGGTTCAAGATGGTGGACTAGAAGGACATGCTCTCACTTCCTCCAGCAAGAAAACTGGAATCACAACTAACTGCTGAACAATCATCGACAGGAAGACACTGGAACTCACCAAAAAGATACCCCAAATCCAAAGGCAAACGAGAAGCCACAGTGAGATGGTACGAGGGGTGCAATCCCAATAAAATCAAATCCCATAACTGCTGGGTGGGTGACTCACAAACTGGACAATATTTATACCACAGAAGTCCACCCACTGGAGAGAAGGTTCTGAACCTGGGGGTCCGGCAATGGGAGGAGGAATTCCTAGACAATCAGACTTTGAAGGCTAGCGGGATTTGATTGCAGGACTTTGACAGGACTAGGGGAAACAGAGACTCCACTCTTGGAGGGCACTCACAAAGTAGTGTGTGACTTGGGACCCAGGGGAAGGAGCAGTGACCCCATAGGAGACTGAACCAGACCTCCATGCTAGTGTTGGAGGGCCTCCTGCAGAGGTGGGGGTGGCTCTGTCTCACCGTGAGGACAAGGACACTGGAAGCAGAAGTTCTGGGAAGTACCCCTTGGTGTGAGCCATCCCAGAGTCTGCCATTAGCACAAGCAAAGAGCCTGGGTAGTCTCAAGTGTTGGGTCGCCTAAGGCCAAGCAACCAACAAGGAGGGAACCCAGTCCCACACAACAGCAGTCAAACAGATCAAAGTTTTATGAGCTCTGCCCACTAGAGCAACCAGCTCTACCCACCACCAGTCCCTCCCATCAGGAAACTAGCAGAAGCCTCTTAGATAGCCTCATCCACCAGAGGGCAGACAGCAAAAGCAAGAAGAACTACAATCCTGCAGCCTGTGGAACAAAAACCACATTCACAGAAAGAAAGACACGACAAAAAGGCAGAGGGCTATGTACCAGATGAATGAACAAGATAAAACCACAGAAAAACAACTAAATGAAGTGGAGATAGGCAACCTTCCAAAAAAAGAATTCATAAAAATGACAGTGAAGATGATCCAGGACCTCGGAAAAAGAATGGAGGCAAAGATTGAGAAGATGCAACAAATGTTTAACCAACACCTAGAAGAACTAAAGAACAAACACCTAGAAGAATTAAAGAACAAATAAACAGAGATAAACAATACAATAACTGAAATGAAAACTACACTAGAAGGAATCAAGAGCAGAATAAGTAAGGTAGAAGAACAGATAAGTGACTTGGAAGACAGAATGGTGGAATTCACTGCTGTGGAACAGAATAAAGAAAAAAGAATGAAAAGAAATGAAGACAGCCTAAGAGACCTCTGGGACAACATTAAATGCAACAACATTCTCATTAAAGGGGTCCAGAAGAAGAGAGAAAGGACCAGAGAAATATTTGAAGAAACTATAGTAAAAAACTTCCCTAACAACATGGGAAAGGAAATAGCCACCCAAGTGCAGGAAGCACAGCGAGTCCCATACAGGATAAACCCAAGGAGAAACACACCGAGACACATAGTAATCAAGTTGACAAAAATTAAAGATAAAGGAAAATTATTGAAAGCAGCAAGGGAAAAATGACAAATAACATACAAGGGAACTCCCATAAGGTTAACAGCTGATTTCTCAACAGAAACGCTACAAGACAGAAAGGAGTGTCATGATATACTTAAAGTGATGAAAGGGAAGAACGTACAACCAAGATTACTCTACCCAGCAAGGATCTCATTCAGATTCAACGGAGAAATCAAAACAAGCAAACAAGCAACAAGACAAGCAAAAGCTAAGAGAATTCAGCACCACCAAACCAGCTCTACCACAAATGCTAAAGGAACTTCTCTAAGTGAGAAACACAGAAGAAGAAAAGGACCTACAAAAACAAACCCAAAACAATTAAGAAAATGGTCATAGGAACATACATTTCAATAATTACCTTAAACGTGAATGGATTAAATGATCCAACCAAAAGACACAGGCTCGCTGAATGGATACAAAAGCAAGACCCATATATATGCTGTCTGCAAGAGACCCACTTCACACCTAGGGACAAATAAAGACTGAAAGTGAGGGGATAGAAAAAGATATTCCATGCAAATGGAAATAAAAAGAAAGCTGGAATAACAATACTCATATCAGAAAAAATAGACTTTAAAATAAAGAATGTTACAAGAGACAAGAAAGGACAAGATAAAATGATGAAGCAATAAATCCAAGAAGATATAACAATTATAAATATATATGCACCCAACAAAAGAGCACCTCAACACATAAGGCAACTGCTAACAGCTATAAAAGAAGAAATCAACAGTAACACAATAATAGTGGGGGGCCTTTAACGCAAAACTTACACCAATCGACAGATCGTCCAAACAGAAAATTAATAAGGAAACACAAGATTTAAATGACACAATAGACCAGATACATTTAATTGATATTTATATGACATTCCATCCAAAAACAGCAGATTACACTTTCTTCTCAAGTGCTCATGGAACATTCTCCAGGATAGATCATATCTTGGGCCACAAATCAAGCCTCAGTAAATTTAAGAAAATTGATATCATATCAAGCATCTTTTCCAACCACAACACTATGAGACTAGATATCAATTACAGGAAAAAATCTGTAGCAAATACAAACACATGGAGGCTAAACAATACGTTACTAAATAACCAAGAGATCACTGAAGAAATCAAAGAGGAAATCAAAAAATACCTAGAGACAAATGACAATGAAAACATGCTGATCCAAAACCTATGGGATGCAGCAAAAGCAGTTCTAAGATGGAAGTTTAGAGCTATACAAGCCTACCTCAAGAAACAAGAAAAATCTCAAATAAACAATCTAACCTTACACCTAAAGGAACTAGAGAAAGAAGAACAAACAAAACCCAAAGTTAGCAGAAGGAAAGAAATCATAAAGATCAGAGGAAAAATAAATGAAGCAGAAACAAAGAAAACAATAGCAAATATCAATAAAACTAAAAGCTGGTTCTTTGAGAAGATAAACAAAATTGATAAACCATTAGCCAGATTCATCAAGAAAAAGAGGGAGAGAACTCAAATCAATAAAACTAGAAATGAAAAAGGAGAAGTTAAAACAGACACTGCAGAAATACAAAGCATCCTAGGAGACTACTAAGCAACTCTATGCCCATAAAGTGGACAACCTGGAAGAAATGGACAAATTCTTAGAAAGGTATAACCTTCCAAGACTGAACCAGGAAGAAACAGAAAATATATACAGACCAATGACAAGTATTGAAATTGAAACTGTGATTAAAAATCTTCCAACAAACAAAAGTCCAGGATGAGATGGCTTCAGAGGTGAATTCTTTCAGACACTTAGAGAAGGGCTAACACTTATCCTTCACAAACTCTTTCAAAAAATTGCAGACAAAGGAACACTCCCAAAACTCATTCTATGAGGCCACCCTCACCCTGATGCCAAAATCAGACAAAGATACAACAAAAAAAGAAAACTACAGACCAATATCACTGATGAACATAGATGCAAAAATCCTCAACAAAATACTAGCAAACAGGGCTTCCCTGGTGGCGCAGTGGTTGAGAGTCCGCCTACTGATGCAGGGGACTCAGGTTCGTGACCCAGTCCGGGAAGATCCCACATACCGCGGAGCGGCTGGGCCCGTGAGCCATGGTCGCTGAGCCTGCGCGTCCGGAGCCTGTGTTCCGCAACAGGAGAGGCCACAACAGTGAGAGGACTGCGTACAGAAAAAAAAAAAAAAAAAAAAAAAACTAGCAAACAGAATCTAACAACACATTAAAAGGATCATACACCATGATCAAGTGGGATTTATCCCAGGAATGCAAGGATTCTTCAATATACGCAAATCAATCAATGTGATACACCATATTAACAAATTGAAGAATAAAACCCATATGATCATTTAAATAGATGCAGAAAAAGCTTATGACAAAATTCAACACCCATTTATGATAAAAACTCCCCAGAAAGTAGGCATACAGGGAACCTACCTCAACATAATAAAGGCCATATACGACTAATCCACAGCAAACATCATTCTCAAAAGTGAAAAATTGAAAGCATTTCCTCTAAGATCAGGAACAACAAAAGGATGTCCACTCTCACCACTGTTATTCAACATAGATTTGGAAGTCCTAGCCATGGCAATCAGAGAAGAAAAAGAAATAAAAAGAATACAAATTGGAAAAGAAGAAGTAAAACTGTCACTGTTTGCAGATGACATGATACCATCCATAGAGAATCCTAAAGATGCCACCAGAATACTACGAGAGCTAATCAATGAATTTGGTAAAGTTTCAGGATACAAAATTAATGCACAGAAATCTCTTGCATTCCTGTATACTAATGATGAAAAATCTGAAAGCGGAATTAGGGAAACACTCCCATTTACCACTGCAACCAAAAGAATAAAATACCAAGCATAAACCTACCTAGGGAGACCAAAGACCTGTATGCAGAAAACTATAAGACACTGATGAAAGAAATTAAAGATGATACCAACAGATGGAGAGATATACCATGTTCTTGGATTGGAAGAATATTGTGAAAATGACTATACTACCCAAAGCAATCTACAGATTCAATGCAACCCCTATCAAATTACCAATGGCATTTTTTACAGAACTAGAACAAAAATATTAAAATTTGTATGGAGACACAAAAGACCCTGAATAGCCAAAGCAGTCTTGAGAGAAAAAAGCAGAGCTGGAGGAATCAGACTCCCTGACTTCAGACTATACTACAAAGCTACAGTAATCAAGACAGCATGGTACTGGCACAAAAACAGAAATATAAATCAGTGGAACAAGATAGAAAGCCCAGAGATAAACCCATGCACCTATGGCCAACTAATCTATGACAAAGGAGGCAAGGATATACAATGGAGAAAACACAGTGTCTTCAATAAGTGCTGCTGGGAAAACTGGATAGCTACATGTAAAAGAATGAAATTAGAACACTCGGTAACACCATACACAAAAATAAACTCAAAATGGATTCGAGACCTAAATGTAAGACCGGACACTATAAAACTCTTAGAGGAAAACATAGGAAGAACACTCTTTGACATATATCACAGCAGGATCTTTTCTGATCCACCTCCTAGAGTAATGGAAATAAAAACAAAAATAAACAAATGGGACCTAATGAAACTTCAAAGCTTTTGCACTGCAAAGGAAACCATAAGCAGGATGAAAAGGCAACTCTCAGAATGGGAGAAAATATTTGCAAACAGACCAATGGACAAAGGATTAATCTCCAAAATATATAAACAGCTCATGTAGCTCAATATTAAAAAAACAAACAACCCAATCCAAAAATGGGCAGAAGACCTAAATAGACCTTTCTCCAAAGAAGACATACAGATGGCCAAGAAGCACATGAAAAGCTGCTCAACTACACTAATTATTAGAGAAATGCAAATCAAAACTACAATGAGGTATCACCTCACACCAGTTAGAATGGGCATCATCAGAAAACCTACAAACAACAAATGCTGGTGAGGGTGTGAAGAAAAGGGAACCCTCTTGCACTGTTGGTGGGAATGTAAATTGATACAGCCACTATGGAGGACGGTATGGATGTTCCTTAAAAAACTAAAAATACAACTACCATATGATGCACAAATCCGACTACTGGGCATATACCCAGAGAAAACTGTAATTCAAAAGGACACATGCACCCCAAAGTTCATTGCAGCACTATTTACAATAGCCAGGTCATGGAAGCAACCTAAATGCCCGTCGACAGATGAATGGATGAAGAAGATGTGGCACATATATACAATGGAATGTTACTCAGCCATAAAAAGAAAGAAATTTGGGTCACTTGTAGAGACGTGGATGGATCTAGAGAATGTCATACAGAGTGAAGTAAGTCAGAAAGAGAAAAACAAATATCGTATATTAACGCATATATGTGAAACCTAGAAAAATGGTACAGATGAACCGGTTTGCAGGACAGAAATTGAGACACAGATGTAGAGAACAAACATATGGACACGAAGGGGGAAAGCAGTGGGGGGGGGTGTGACGAATTGGGCTATTGGGATTGACATGTATACCCTGATGTGTATAAAATGGATGACTAATAAGAACCTGCTGTATAAAACAATAAAAAATGAATTTAAAAAAAAAAACAAAATAAAAATTGCCCACTACCAATGGTTGTTTCAATTAAACAACTGTTATATAATTTAGCTTAAAAGAAGGAGGAGGAGGAGAAAAAAAATTAAAATTGGAATTACCATATGATCCAACAACTCCACTTCTAGGTATATATTCAAAAGAAAGTAGAGTCTTGAAGAGATATTTGTACACATATATTCATAGCAGCATCATTCACAATAACTAAAACATGGAAACAACCCAACTGCCCATTGATGGATGAATAGATAAGGAAAATATGGTCTATACACACAATGGAATATTATTCAGCATACAAATGAAGGAAATTCTGACAAATACTACAATATGGAGACCATTTTGCCAAATGAAAAAAGGCAATCACAAAAAGACAAATACTGTATGAGTCCACTTATATGAGGTTCTTAGAGTAGTCAAAATCACAGAGACAGAATATAACAGTGGTTGCCAAGGGCTGGCAGGAGGAGGAAATGAGGAGTTATTATTTAATGGGTATGGAGCTTCAGTTCTGCAAGATGAAAGAGTTCTAGAGATGGACTGTGGCGCTGGCTGTACAACAAATATGAATGTAAGCTATATGCAGATTTTTTCAATAAATATGTACCACAGAGATGCACACCGGCCACAGCGCGAGACCCCCGAGACCCACAAGACCCACACCCATGGGGACCTGTACCCACCCCTCCCTCCCACCCCGGGTGTCACCTAGGCCTAAGCAAGGTTCCCTGAAGGGTTGTCCTGGGGGCAGCGGAACATCCTGAAAGCCGCGGGTGGTGAGCACATTTCTGTCTCCTGTGGAAACAGGAACAGGTCCTGCCTTAGGGAATGAACCTCGTTCCGGTGTCCATGCTTCAGCAAACCTGAGCTAGGCACCCCCGTAACCCTTCAGTATCCACTGAGGCCAAAAGGAGAACCTGAACTTCCATCCCCATCTAGCAATGACAGAGTAATATATGTCCCCCTTTCCTTTACAAAGCTGTGTTAGAGAAGACCTGCTAAAAGATTTAAATAAGATCCAGAATTTCATAACATAATACTCAAAATATCCTAGTTTCAATAAAAATTTATACCAAGAACCAGGAAGATCTCCACTTGATTGAGAAAAGGTAATCAATAGATACAAACACCAAGATGACACAGATGTCTAACATGGATTTTAAAGCAGCTATGATAAAAACCCAGATAGCATTGGAGCTGAATTAGAATCTACCTCTGCTGCCTTTGCCTGAATAGGGAATCAAAACCAAGGAAGACCTTTCACACTGGGGAAAGAGCTGACTTACCAAAAGGCTATGGCTCTAATCCTTTATTCTGTTTTATGATAACAGAAGGAGATTGAGAAGGAAGTAGTGATTTTTGTCCACAAGCTAATTTTACAAATATCCATGCAAGCTAAACTGGCACCCAGAACAATAAATTGCCTTAAATGAAGGTGTTGACTTCGAGTTACAAAATAAAATAGGAATATTTCAGTGAAATGTTTCCCTTCTGGAAAATAAATGTAAAGTATTTTTGGCCAATTCAATCTAAACTTTCTCCTGAATCATTAGCTTGTGAAACAGCTATGATTAAAATAGTAACTTTCTGGGAGACCTTCAAGATGGTGGAGGAGTAAGATGTGGAGATCACCTTCCTACTCACAAATATATCAGAAATACATCTACATGTGGAACAACTCCTACAGAACACCTACTGAACGCTGGCAGAAGACCCCAGACTTCCCAAAAGCCGTGTGGCTGACAGGGTCTAAGTGCTCAAGCCAGGTGTCAGGCCTGTGCCTCTGAGGTGGGAGAGCCGAGATTAGGACATTGGTCCATCAGAGACCTCCCAGCTCCAGGTAATATCAAATGGTGAAAGCTCTCCCAGAGATCTCCATCTCAACATTAACACCCAGCTCCACTCAACAGACAGCAAGCTACATTGCTGGACACCCTATGCCAAACAACTAGCAAGACAGGAACACAACCCCATCCATTAGCAGAGAGGCTGCCTAAAATCATAGAAAGGTCACAGACACCCCAAAACATACAACCGGACGCAGCCCTGCCCACCAGAAAGACAATATACAGCCTCATTGACCACAACACAGGCACTAGTCCCCTCTACCAGGAAGCCTACACAACTCACTGAACCAACCTTAGCCACTGGGGGCAGACACCAAAAACAATGGGAACTACAAACCTGCAGCCTGCGATAAGGAGGCCCCAAACACAGTAAGTTAAGTAAAATGAGAAGACAGAGAAACACACAGCAGATGAAGGAGCAAGGTAAAAACCCACCAGACCAAACAAATGAAGAGGAAATAGGCAGTCTACCTAAAAAAGAGTTCAGAGTAATGATAGTAAAAATGATCCAAAATCTTGGAAATAGAATAGAGAAAATACAAGAAACGTTTAACAAGGACGTAGAAGAACTAAAGAGCAAACAAACAATGATGAACAACAAAATAAATAAAATTTAAAATTCTCTAGAAGGAATCAATAACAGAATAATTGAGGCAGAAGAATGGATAAGTGACCTGGAAGATAAAATAGTAGAAATACTACCACAGACCGGAATAAGGAAAAAAGAATGAAAAGAATTGAGGACAGTCTTAGAGACCTCTGGGACAATATTAAACACACCAACATTCGAATTATAGGGGTCCCAGAAGAAGAAGTCTAAAAGAAAGGGACTGAGAAAATATTTGAAGAAATTATAGTTGAAAACTTCCCTAATATGGGAAAAGAAATAGTCAGTCAAGTCCAGGAAGTGCAGAGAGTCCCATACAGGACAAATCCAAGGAGAAAATGCCAAGACACATATTAATCAAACTATCAAAAATTAAATACAAAGAAAAAATATTAAAAGCAGCAAGGGAAAAACAAAAAATAACATACAAGGGAATCCCCATAAGGTTAACAGCTGACCTTTCAGCAGAAACTCTGCAAGTCAGAAGGGAGTGGCAGGGCATATTTAAAGTGACAAAAGGGAAAAACCTACAACCAACATTACTCTACCCAGCAAGGATCTCATTCAGATTCAACGGAGAAATTAAAACCTTTACAGACAAGCAAAAACTAAGAGAATTCAGCACCACTAAACCAGCTATACAACAAAAGCTAAAGGAACTTCTCTAGGCAGGAAATACAAGAGAAGGAAAAGACCTACAATAACAAACCTCCCAAAATTAAGAAAATGGTAATAGGAACATATATATCGATAAGTACCTTAAATGTAAATGGATTAAATGCTCCAACCAAAAGACATCGACTGGCTGAATGGATATAAAAACAATACCTGTGTATATGCTGTCTACAAGAGACCCATTTCAGACCTAGGGACACATACAGACTGAAAATGAGGGGATGGAAAAAGATATTCCATGCAAGTGTAAATCAAAAGAAAGCTGGAGTAGCAATCCTCATATCAGAAAAAATAGACTTTTAAAAAAGGACTATTACAAGAGACAAAGAAGGACACTACATAATGATCAAGGGATCAATCCAAGAAGAATATATACCAATTGTAAATATTTATGCACCCAACATAGGAGCACCACAATACATAAGGTAAATGCTAACAGCCATAAAAAGGGAAATTGACAGTAACACAATCATAGTAGGGGACTTTAACACTGCACTTTCACCAATGGACAGATCATCCAAAATGAAAACAAATAAGGAAACACAAGCTTTAAATGATACGTTAAACAATATGTACTTAATTGATAAATATAGGACATTCCATCCAAAAAAAATAGAATACACTTTCTTCTCAAGTGCTCATGGAATATTCTCCAGGATAGATCATATCTTGGGTCACAAATCAAGCCTTGGTAAATTTAAGAAAATTGAAATCATATCAAGTATCTTTTCCAACCACAATGCTATGAGACTAGATATCGATTACAGGGTAAAAACTGTAAAAAATACAAACACATGGAGGCTAAACAATACGTTACTAAATAACCAAGAGATCACTGAATAAATCAAAAAATATCTAGAAGCAAATGACAGTGAAAACACAATGACCCAAATGTGTTTGGGTGAGATGGAGAGATATACTATGTTCTTGTATTGGAAGAATCAACATTGTGAAAATGACTACATTACCCAAAGCAATCTACAGATTCAATGCAATCCCTATCAAATCACCAATGGCATTTTTCACAGAACTAGAACAAAAACCTATGGGATGCAGCAAAAGCAGTTCTAAGAGGGAAGTTTACAGCAATGGAATCCTACCTCAAGAAACAAGAAACATCAAATCAACAACCTAACCTTACACCTAAAGCAGTTAGGGAGAGAAGAACCAAAAAACCTCAAAGTTAGCAGAAGGAAAGAAATCATAATGATCAGATTGGAAATAAATGTAAAAGAAATGAAGGAAATGATAGCAAAGATCAATAAAACTAAAAGTTGGTTCTTTGAGAAGATAAAAAATATTGATAAACCGTGAGCCAGACTCATCAAGGAAAAAAGAGAGAAGACTCAAATCAACAGAATTAGAAATGAAAAAGGAGAAGTAACAACTGACACTGAAGAAATACAAAGGATCATGAGAGATTATTACAAATAACTATATGCCAATACAATGGAAAACCTGGAAGAAATGGACAAATTCTTAGAAAAGCACAACCTTTGGCGACTGAACCAGGAAGAAACAGAAAATGTAAACAGACCAATCACAAGTACTGAAATTGAAACTGTGATTTAAAATTTTCCAACAAACAAAAGCCCAGGACCAGATGGCTTCACAGGCAAATTCTATCAAACATGTAGAGAACAGCTAAGACCTATCCTTCTCAAACTCTTCCAAAATATAGCAGAGGGAGGAACACTCCCCAAACTTATTCGACGAGGCCACCATCACCCTGATACCAAAACCAGACAAAGATGTCACAAAAAAAGAAAACTACAGGCCAATATCACTGATGAACATAGATGCAAAAATCCTCAACAAAATACTAGCAAACAGAATCCAGCAGCACATTAAAAGGAGCATACACCATGATCAAGTGGCTTTTATCCCAGGAATGAAAGGATTCTTCAATATACGCAAATCAAACAAGGTGAAACACCATATTAACAAATTAAACGAGAGAAACCATATGATCGTTGCAATAGATGCAGAAAAAGCTTTTGACAAAATTCAACACCCATTTCTGATAAAAACTCTCCAGAAAGTAGGTATAGAGGGAACCTACCTCAACATAATAAAGGCCATATATGACAAACACACAGCCAACATTGTTCTCAGGAACAAGACAATGTTCCCCATTCTGACCACTATTATTCAACATAGTTTTGGACCTCTTAGCCACAGCAATCAGAGAAGGAAAAGAAATAAAAGGAATCCAAATCAGAAAAGAAGAAGTAAAACTGTCACTGTTTGCAGATGACATGATACTATTCATAGAGAATCCTAAAGATGCTACCAGAAAACTACTAGAGCTAATCAAATAATTTGGTAGAGTAGAAGGATACAAAATTAATTCACAGAAATCTCTTGCATTTCTATACACTAATGATAAAAAATCTGAAAGAGAAATTAAGGAAACACTCCCATTTGCCATTACAACAAAAAGCATAAAATACCTAGGAATAAACCTACCTAAGGAGACAAAAGACCTGTATGCAGAAAACTGTAAGATACTAATGAAAGAAATTAAAGATGATACAAACAGATGGAGAGATATACTATGTTCTTGTATTGGAAGAAGCAACATTGTGAAAATGACTATATTACCCAAAGCAATCTACAGATTCAATGCAATCCCTATCAAATCACCAATGGCATTTTTCACAGAACTAGAACAAAAAATTTCACAATTTGTATGGAAACACAAAAGACCCCAAATAGCTAAAGCAATCTTGAAAAAGAAATACGGAGCTGGAGGAATCAGGCTCCCTGACTTCAGACTATACTACAAAGCTATAGTAATCAAGACAGTACGGTACTGGCACAAAAACAGAAATATAGATCAGTGGAAGAGGATAGAAAGCCCAGAGATAAACCCACGGACTTATGGTTACCTTATCTTTGATAAAGGAGGCAAGAATATACAATGGAGAAAAGACAGTCTCTTCAATAAGTAGTACTGGGAAAACTGGACAGCTACATGTAAAAGAATAAAATTAGAACACTCCCTAACACCATACACAAAAATAAACTCAAAATGGATTAAAGACCTAAATATAAGGCCAGACACTATAAAACTCTTAGAGGAAAACATAGGCAGAACACTGTTTGACATAAATGACAGCAAGATCTTTTTTGATCCACCTCCTAGAGTAATGGAAATAAAAACAAAAATAAACAAATGGGACCTAATGAAACTTAAAAGCTTTTGCACAGCAAAGGAAACCATAAACAAGATGAAAAGACAACCCTCAGAATGGGAGAAAATATTTGCAAATGAAGCAACTGACAAAGGATTAATCTCCAAATATACAAGCAGCTCATGCAGCTCAATAACAAAAAAACAAACAACCGAATCCAAAAATAGGCAGAAGACCTAAATAGACATTTCTCCAAAGAAGATATACAGATTGCCAGCAGACACATGAAAGAATGCTCAACATCACTAATCATTAGAGAAATGCAAATCAAAACTACAATGAGGTATAACCTCACACTGGTCAGAATGGCCATCATCAAAAATCTGGAAACAATAAATGCTGGAGAGGGTGTGGAGAAAAGGGAACCCTCTTGCATTGTTGGTGGAATGTAAATTGATATAGCCACTATGGAGAACAGTATGGATGTTCCTTAAAAAACTCAAAGTAGAACTACCATATGACCCAGCAATCCCACTACTGCGTGTATACCCTGAGAAAACCATAATTCGAAAAGAGACATGGACCACAGTGTTCATTGCAGCACTATTTACAATAGCCAGGACATGGAAGCAATCTCAGTGTCCATCGACAGATGAATGGATAAAGAAGATGTGGCACATATATACAATGGAATATTACTCAGCAATAAAAAGAAACGAAATTGAGTTATTTGGAGTGAGGTGGATGAACCCAGTGTCTGTCATACAGTGTAAAGTAAGTCAGAAAGAGAAAAACAAATACCATATGCTAACACATATATATGGAATCTAAAAAAAAAAAAAAAGTTTTGATGAACCTAGGGGCAGGTTAGGAATAAAGACACAGAGAATGGATTTGAGGACACGGAGAGAGGGAAGGGTAAGCTGGGACGAAGTGAGAGAGTAGCATTGACATATATACACTACCAAATGTAAAACACATAGCTGGTGGGAAGTAGCTGCATGGCACAGGGAGATCAGCTCAGTGCTTTGTGACCACCTAGAGGGGTGGGATAAGGAGGGTGGGAGGGAGACACAAGATGGAGAGGATATGGGGACATACGTATACATATAGCTGATTCACTTTGTTATACAGTAGAACTAACACAACACTGTACAGCAAGTATACTCCAATAAAGATGTTTAAAAATAAATACATACATACATACATGTCAGTGCCCCTAATTTTTTAAATGATACTCGTCCATAAAATCCAAAAATCTGGAAATCACTGTAGTAGGCTACAAAGACAGGGAAGGTTTTCAGTAAGGAACTCACTGATGAGCTTTGTTTTCTAGATGTCAACTAAAATGTCAGCCTTATGAATTATGAAATCTCCTATCTATAACCCTGTCAAAAAAGGGCAGGAGACCAGTACTAGTTGGCAAGACTGTAAAAAATATTTACCATGGTAGGAACAGCAAAGTACAATTTAAAAAAATATTCCTAGGTCAAATGTGATTTTCTTCATCAAGATTATTTAGAAGTCTATTAATTTTTAACATATTTTAAAAGAGGTAATTAACATTCATCTATTTCATCAACAATGAATCCCTGTATTTACCAGATAGTTATAACTTATTCTAAAAACTACACAGAAACCATGATTTGACCATTATTCTCAGTTAACCATTCAAAAAATACTCATTGAGTCAGGAACTTGGGGGTCAAAGAAGTATACAAAGGTGAAAAATACATAAAACCTGCCTTCAAAAATCTCAAAGTCAGTCTAATTAATAAAGCATTTACTCAAGAAATACTTATAATACAACATTTTAAGTGTCATAATAGAGCATTTTACAATGTGTGAGGGAAAAAGTCCTAATAGTGAGATTCCAGGAGTTATTTTAATGAATTTCTGAGCTACATTCAACAAATTCTAGCATACCACAGATAATATGCAAGACCAAAACTCCAGTTTGATCATAAAGTATTCCAGATAAGTAGGACTTCTCAAATAGGCCTGGGACTTCCCACCAGCCTGATCAAAACTTTTTTAGAACTGTGATGTATCCTAAGACTTCACAGATACCAGACCTGCATCATGGTCTGAAGGCTCTCCCTACCTACTCCACTCCCTCCCCCTTTATTCTTCCTAACTCTAGGAAGGATACCTAAGAATAAATCTCTTGCATGTGTAATCTAAAAAAAAACCAAACTCACAGAAAAAGAGATCAGATTTGTGGTTGCCAGAGGCAGTGAGTAGGGAGTGTGGGAATTGGGTGAAGGTGGTCAAAAGGTACAAACTCCCAATTATAAGATAAATAAGTGCTGGGGATGTAATGTACAACATGATGACTATAGTTAACAATGCTGTATGGTATAGTTGAAAGTTGCTAACAGAGTAGATCCTAAAGTTCTCATCACAAAGAAAAAAATTTTTCATAACTAAATGAGGCGATGGACGTCAACTTATTGTGGTAATCATTTCACAATATATACGTATGTCAAGTGATTATGCTGTACATCTTAAATTTATACAATGTTGTATGTCAATCATATAATACTGAAATCATATAATACTTTCAATAATACTGAAAGAAAATAAATCTCTGGCATGTCTAATCCTCTCTTAGCATCTGCTCTTTGGAGGACCCAAAGTAACACAAGCGGTGTTCTGTTTATCTATCATTGCATTTAAAACTGCCCTAAACCGTCACTTAAAACAACAATTATTTTATTAAATCTCATGATTTTGTGGGTCAGGAATGCGGGCAAGGCTCCACGGGGTAATTCTTTTGTTTCATCAGGCAGATGGGCTGGTTTGGAGGGTCCAAAATGGGTGCACTCATATGTCTGCCACTTTGGTATAAATAGCTAGAAATCTGGGCTCAGCTGGGACTGTCAACCATATGGCCCACATGTGCCCTCTCCAGCATGGAGATCTTAAGGTGGTCAGACTTCACACATGTGGCTCAGGGCTCCAAGAGCAAGTGTTCCCACAAACAAAGAGAAGCTGTAGAGCCTTTTAGACACATAGCATCACTTCTGCAATACCCTACTAGTCAAAGTAATCACAGGCCACCCAGAGTAAAGATGAGGGGGAACACCTCCCACTTTGATACAAGTGCCAAAGAATTTGCAGTCATGTTTTAAAACTGCCACATGGGGTCACCCTTCCTCTTACAAAACCACCTATCATTTAAACCAGGGGAGATTAATTCTAACTGAAAGTATACTTGCTACAATACAAATGCTGTATGTATCAGCAGAATTAAGTTTTAGTTTGCACCCTCGTTTGCCATCACAGCCCAGATGTCAATACCTCGATGAACAAAAAGGGAATTCAGAGTGCTTTACTGTTCAGGTGTAGACCTGTAGACCATGACCCTGGTGACCACAACTGTTTCTTTGGGGGTAATTTTTTTACTTTCTGCATGTATTGAAGGCTGTCATGCAACATGACCCCTACCCACTTATTCAGTGATCATGCTAAGTGTGTGAAAGAGTTATTCCCATTACAACGAGCATAAGGAGGATGGTGAATTGCCCTTTGGCTTGACTCCAGCTAAACGACAGCTGTGAGCTACTACTGCAACTTTAATTGGTGAGAAAGAAGCATGGTGGTGTGATTACCAAAGGATAATGGGTTAAATTTTAAGGAACAACAGTCTTTCATCCCTGCTTTTTTTTTTTTTTTTTTTTTTTTGGTACGCGGGCCTCTTCCTGTTGTGGCCTCTCCCGCTGCTGAGCACAGGATCCGGACGCGCAGGCTCAGCGGCCATGGCTCACGGGCCCAGCTGCTCCGCGGCATGTGGGATCCTCCCGGACCGGGGCACGAACCCGTTTCCGCTGCATCAAGCAGGCGGACTCTCAACCACTGCGCCACCAGGGAAGCCCAATCCCTGATTTCTTTTGCTGAAGCATTTTCCTGAGGATTATAGACTTTAGGGCCAAGAACCAATGATTCTCCTTGGATATAAAGTACCCAAGTAAGGGTGGACTTGCTTTCCTAGACTTTAATAGTAATGATTGTCGTTTGTTTTATGTGCATGTGTATGGACTAAACATTCACATGGAAGAAGCCTTGAGAACTACCTCAGCATCAGAGCAAATACATTCGACAGGCTTCTTTTTCTTGCCTCTCAAATTAGCAAATACACCTAGCCCTGAATAAAAACAAACAACTATGTAGAAAATTTTGGGAAACTTAAATAACGAATTGGACTTCTATTCAAACTTAATACCTAATATACTTTTTTGGTTATCTGTAACTAGATCATATTCAGGGATGAATCTACCTCAAAGTAAGTAGATTACAACCTCTATCTAAGGAATCATTCTGGTATAAAAACATGATTAATCTAATATATTTTAAAACTTCTTCTCCCCATGACATTGATAAGAAAAGTGTAGTTTTGACAGAAAAGGCAGAGTCTATGAGTTAATTGTTCTGAATTAGAAGCCTAAGGATTAGCACCATCACTGGCACATAAAGGTTGTCTGATAAATTTATTTGTTGAATGGTTGAATGATTGAATGAATACAGTATTTGAATTAACTTGCTCAATTAAAATTTTCATTTTAGACATCTTCTAAAAGATGATGGTATAAATCAAGAATGGTGAGGTGGAGGCTAATTTAAATTTGAAATACTTTAATGGTTTCTATTCAGCTTATTAAGGATTAATACTTAGAAGATGTTAATTATAACTTACCTAGGACAAATTTCCTTTGAACCTCATTTCTTATATGTTCATATCAGATAATTAGTCCTTTCTAGCTAAACCCTAATATTCTGGTTATATCAATATCACAAACAAAGACTAGAGGATATCATCTTAATTACTTTCAGGCAGGGAATTTAGCTGCTTTGTTAGTACCCAGAAGAGTATGTGACAAAGAGTAGGGCACCCATTTAATATTTTCTGAATGAAGGAATTAATTAATGTATATATTAGTGGCCTGGAAAAGCATTGGCTAGAAATTGACTTTTTCCTGAATGATTCCTCCATGTGCTGGGCTTACCGGAATAATAATTGCTAACATGTAAATGCTTAGAAGAATTACTTGGAATACTGTTCCAAGCATTCTGGTGGTTGTTGAATATATTCTTTGGGTTGTCTATTGCTACATAGCAAATAAACCCCAAACTTAGTGTCTTGAAACTACTACAGCCATTTTCTAATACACAATTCTGTGGCTTGACTAGGTAGTTCTGCTAGTTTTGTTTAGGGTCTCTCATAAGTCTTCAGGCAGATGGTGGTGGGGCTAGAATATCCAAGATGGCTTCATTCACATGTCTGATGCCTTAGCAGGATGGCTGGAGAGCTGGGACCTCTCTCCCCACAAATGGTCTCTTCTGTATGCAGTGACTGAATCCCCGGACCTACTGCTTCCAAGGAGGAAGAAGTAGAAGTATCACTTCTTCCAAGTGCTACTGGTTAAAGCAGCCACAGTGACAGTCAGCCCAGATTCAAAGAGAAGGAAAATAAACTCCATTTCTCAACGGGAGAACACAACAAAAAATTTGTAACCATCTTCAATCCACCCTACATACTTACATTCTAATCATTAGAGCAACCCTAAAAAGTAGGTATTATTTTCTGCATTTCATAAAAGAGGAAATTCTCACAGCCAATAATGGCACTTGGATTTGAAGCTATGTTTCTATATTTCCAGCCTTTTTTTACTGCCTCTCCAAGAAGATAACACTAAGGATACATACAAAATAAAAACAAACAAAATTACTGTATATCTAATTCTGTGTCTGGACTTGGTCACTTGTTTTATTCTTGTCCCGGCAATTGAATCATCAATCAGAGCCTCATACTGCTTTTTGCCTCCAAAGTCTGCCCCTTCAGGTTTTCCCACCATTGTTGCCGACCAAAAAAAAACAATCATTCTTTATTCAGCCTGGCATTCCTTTCTTTTCACAACACAGACAATTGTTCAGCCACCAGCGCATCACCAGTCCTGGTTCTTTGATTGAGCCTATGCTCACCTGAGTTTACCATGAAGATTCCAGCTCCAGGGTAACTTGTCCTAATAACACAATCAATTTCTCTGGTGACGTGTCCTCCGAGAATGCAAAGTAGTTTAATACTGGCCTAACAATCATAATTCTTCCCTACCCCAAAGTCCTAAAGATAGTTGATATTTTCTTCTAGCAATTTTAATCTTTCATATTTAGCACCTTACTTTTATATTCTGGAGTTTATTTTTATATTTTGCCTGAGGTAGGAATCGTTTAATTTTTTTCACATAGCGAACCAAATTTTCCTACAAAATATTTAAATAACCCAAACTCCCATGTGCATCTTTCTGAGTTCTATTCTGTTCCACAGTGCATTTGTATGTTTCTATACCAGTACCACATTGTTTACCTAGGATGGCTGGGTAATATGTCTAAATATCTAGTAGAATGAGTCTGTCTTTTCTTTGCTTTTCTTTTTCATGATTGTCTTAATCAGGGATCAGGGAACTGCAGCCCATGAGCAAAACCTTGCCCGCTATTTTAGTAAATAAAGCATTATTAGAACACAACTACATGCATTTGCTTACATACCATCTATGTCTGCTTTTGAGCACTACAACAGCAGAGTGAAGTAGCTGCATCCTGCCACCAAAGCCTAAGATATTTAGTATCTAGCTTTTTTACAGAAAAAGTTTGCTAACCCCTGGTCTAGGCTACTCACTGACTTGAATTCTTCTACATAAATTACAGAATCATTTTGGCAAGTTTCCCAGTTCCAAGTTCTTGATTGCAAGCAACAGAAACTCATTCTGTCTAGTTTAATGCAAAATAAATTTATTGGAGAAGATATCAGTGAGTTCACAGAAGTTCTCAGGAAGGAGGCTATAGAAGAAGCCTCAAAAATGGGCAAGAACTAAGGGAGGCCTGGCAGTAGCATGACAGACAAGGCTACAATGCAAGGGACACCTGGTTAAGATGCCACCATGCCACCACAATGAAAAGCCTTCTGAACTCTCCCTGCACTACTGTAACACTCACTCAAGATTCAGAGTCCTGGGAAGGAGAATTTTATGTCCAAGCTGGGATCACATACTCATGTGCTAGCTTCCAAAGAGTGAGAAGGAGTGTCTGACCCTTCTACTTCCATAGACGGAGGTAGAGTCCTGCCTTCCATCACGAGTCATTTGATGGTTCATTCAAAATATGAAAGGAGCAGCATCTCCCCAAAGGCAGCTATGACTTTGCTTGGAACTGCATTACATTTGGGGAAACTTGTTATGTCTAAATACCGCATTCTCATTCATGAAGATGATTCACCTCACTATTAATTCAACTCTTTCTTTAGGCCCTTTTGTAGAGTTTTTAAATGTTCTTCTGTAATGGTCTTGTGAGTTTTTATCCAGTAAGTCCTTGAAATTTTCCAGTTTTGATGTTGTTGTTTTGGATGATATCTTACTATCTACTATCTTCTTGATATTAATATTGCTGGTATTGAGGAAAGCTACTGATTTTGGTATACTGATCTTATAATCAGCAAACTTACTGAACTCTCTTATTACTTCTAAGAGTCTGTTGATTTTCTTTAGTCTTTTATGTAAATGATCATGACACTTGAAAATGACAATTTTCTCTCTTCCCATCCAATCTTGTATTTCTTAGTGTTATTTCCTATCTTATAACATTGGCTGGAACCTCCAGCATTATGCAGAACATTGTGATAGCATATATCCTTGCATTGTTCCTAATCTTAAGGCAAATGCTTTTCAAGTTTCTCCAGGTAAAAGGATAAATACCTTTCTATCACATTAAGGAAGTTCCTTTCTACATCTATTTTAAATCATAAATAAGTATAAAACTTTAAACAATACTTTTTCTGCATCTGCTGAAATGTATTTCCTTCTTTAATTTGTTAGTATGGGAAATTATATTAATAGATTCTTTTCACATACAATTTTCTCCTTGCATTCCTAAAAATTAACCATAATTGGTCACAATATATTACATACTTTTTTAATTTTATTTTTAATACAGCAGGTTCTTATTAGTCATCAATTTTATACACATCAGTGTATACATGTCAATTTCAATCGCCCAATTCAGCACACGACCATCCCCACCCACCCACAGTTTTCCCCCCTTGGTATCCATACGTTTGTTCTCTACATCTGTGTCTCAACTTCTGCCCTGCAAACCGGTTCATCTGTACCATTCTTCTAGGTTCCACATACATGCGTTAATATATGATATCTGTTTTTCTCTTTCTCATTTACTTCACTCTGTATGACAGTTTCTAGATCCATCCATGTCTCAACAAAGGACTCAATTTCGTTCCTTTTTCTGGCTGAGTAATATTCCATTGTATATATGTGCCACATCTTCTTTACCCATTCGTCTGTCGATGGGCATTTAGGTTGCTTCCATGACCTGGCTATTGTAAACAGTGCTGCAATGAACATTGGGGTTGCATGTGTCTTTTTGAATTATGCTTTTCTCTTGGTATATGCCCAGTAGTGGGATTGCTGGATCATATGGTAATTCAATTTTAGATTTTTAAGGAACATCCATACCGTCCTCCATAGTGGCTGTATCAATTTATATTCCCACCAACAGTGCAAGAGGGTTCCCTTTTCTCCACACCCTCTCCAGCATTTGCTGTTTGGAGATTTTCTGATGATACCCATTCTAACTGGTGTGAGGTAATACCTCATTGTAGTTCTGACTTGCATTTCTCTAATGATTAGTGATGTTGAGCATATTTTCAGGTGCTTCTTGGCCATCTGTATGTCTTCTTTGGAGAAATGTTTATTTAGATCTTCTGCCCATTTTTGGATTGGGTTGTTTGTTTCTTTAATATTGAGCTGCATGAGCTGTTTATATATTGTGGAGATTAATCCTCTGTCTGTTTGTTCGTTTACAAATCTTTTCTCCCATTCTGAGGGATGTCTTTTTGTCGTGCTTATGGTTTCCTTTGCTGTGCAAGAGCACTGAAGTTTCATTGGGTGCCATTTGTTTATTTTTGTTTTTATTTCCATTACTCTAGGAGGTGGATCAAAAAAGATCTTCTTGTCATTTATGTCAAAGAGTGTTCTTCCTATGATTTCCTCTAAGAGTTTTATAGTGTCCAGTCTCACATTTAGGTCACGAATCAATTTTGAGTTTACTTTTGTGCATGGTGTCACCGAGTGTTCTAATTTCATTCTTTTACATGTAGCTGTCCAGTTTTCCCAGCACCACTGATTGAAGAGACTGTCTTTTCTCCATTGTATATCCTTGCCTCCTTTGTCATAGATTAGTTGACCATAGGTGCGTGGGTTTATCTCTGGGCCTTCTATCTTGTTCCATTGATCTATGTTTCTGTTTTTGTGCCAGTACTATATTGTCCTGATTACTGTAGCTTTGTAGTATAGTCTGAAGTCAGGGATTCTGATTCCTCCAGCTCCGTTTTTTTCCCTCAAGACTGCTTTGGCTATTAGGGGTCTTCTGTGTCTCCATACAAATTTAAAACCTTTTTGTTCTAGTTCCGTAAAAAATGCCATTGGTGGGCTTCCCTAGTGGCGCAGTGGTTGAGAGTCCGCCTGTCGATGCAGGGGACACGGGTTCATACCCCGGTCCGGGAAGATCCCACATGCCATGGAGCAGCTGGGCCCGTAAGCCATGGCCGCTGGGCCTGCGCGTCCGGAGCCTGTGCTCCACAACGGGAGAGGCCACAACAGTGAGAGGCCCGCGTACCGCAAAAAAAAAAAAAAAAAAAAAAAAAAATGCCATTGGTAATTTGATAGGGATTGCATTGAATCTGTAGATTGCTTTGGGTAGTATAGTCATTTTCACAATATTGATTCTTCCATTCCAAGAACATAGTATATCTCTCCATCTCTTGGTATCATCCTTAATTTCTTTCATCAGTGTCTTATAGTTTTCTGCATACAGGTCTTTTGTCTCCCTAGGTAGGTTTATTCCTAGGTATTTTATTCTTTTTGTTGCAATGGTAAATGGGAGAGTTTCCTTAATTTCTCTTCTGTATTTTTCATCATTAGTGTATAGGAATGCAAGAGATTTGTGTACATTAATTTTGTATCCTGCAACTTTACCAAATTCATTGATTAGCTCTAGTAGTTTTCTGGTGGCATTTTTAGGATTCTCTATGTATATTATCATGTCATCTGCAAAGAGTGACAGTTTAACTTCTTCTTTTCCAATTTGTATTTTCTTTTTTCTTTTTTTTTACGGTACGCGGGCCTCTCACTGTTGTGGCCTCTCCCATTGCGGAGCACAGGCTCTGGACGCACAGGTTCAGCGGCCATATCTCACGGGCCCAGCCGCTCCGCGGCATGTGGGATCTTCCCGGACCAGGGCACAAACCCGTGTCCCCTGCATTGGCAGGCGGACTCTCAGCCACTGCGCCACCAGGGAAGCCCTGTATTCTTTTATTCCTTTTTCTTCTCTGCTTGCCATGGCTAGAACTTCCAAAACTATGTTTAATAATAGTGGTGAGAGTGGACATCCTTGTCTTGTTCCTAGTCTTAGAGGAAATGCTTTCAGTTTTTCACCATTGAGAATGATGTTTGCTGTGGGTTTGTCGTATATGGCCTTTATTATGTTGAGGTAGGTACACTCTATGCCCACTTTCTGGAGAGTTTTTATGATAAATGTGTGTTGAATTTTGTCAAAACCTTTTTCTGCACCTATTGAGATGATCGTATGGTTTTTATTCTTCAGTTTGTTAATATGGTATATCACACTGATTGATTTGCATACATTGAAGAATCCTTGCATCCCTGGGATAAATCCCACTTGATCGTGGTGTATGATACTTTTAATGTGTTGTTGGATTCTGTTTGCTAGTATTTTGTTGAGAATTTTTGCATCTATATTCATCAGTGATATTGGTCTGTAATTTTCTTCTTTTGCAGTATCTTTGTGTGGTTTGGTATCAGGGTGATGGTTCCCTCGTAGAAAGAGTTTGGGAGTGTTCCTTCCTCTGCAATTTTTTGGAAGAGTTTGAGAAGGATGGGTGTTACCTCTTCTCTAAATATTTGATAGAATTCACCTGTGAAGCCATCGGTCCTGGGCTTTTGTTTGTTGAAAGATTTTGAATCACAGTTTCAATTTCATTACTTGTGATTGGTCTGTTCATATTTTCTATTTCTTTGTGGTTCAGTCTTGGAAGATTATACTTTTTTAAGAATTTTCTGTTTCTTCCAGGTTGTCCATTATATTGGCACAGAGTTGCTTGTAGTAGTCTCTTAGGATGCTTTGTATTTCTGTGGTGTCTGTTGTAACTTCTCCTTATTCATTTCTAATTTTATTGATTTGAGTCTTCTCTCTCTTTTTCTTTATGAGTCCGGCTAATGGTTTATCAATTTTGTTTATCTTCTCAAAGAACCAGCTTTTAGTTTTATTGATCTTTGCTGCTGTTTCCTTTGTCTCTATTTCATTTATTTCTGCTCTTTATGATTTCATTCCTTCTGTTAACTTTGGGTTTTGTTTGTTCTTCTTTCTCTAGCTGCTTTAGGTGTAAGGTTAGATTTTTTATTTGAAATTTTTCTTGTTTCTTGAGATAGGCTTGTATAGCTATAAACTTCCCTCTTAGAACTACTTTTGCTACATCCCATAGGTCTTGGATCATTGTGTTTTTATTGTCATTTGTCTCTAGGTATTTTTTGATTTCCTCTTTGATTTCTTCAGTGATCTCTTGGTTATTTAGTAATGTATTGTTTAGCCTCGATGTGTTTGTTTTTTATGTTTTTTTCCCTGTAATTCATTTTTAATCTCATAGCATTGTGGTCAGAAAAGACGCTTGATATGGTTTCAATTTTATAAAATTTACTGAGGCTTGATTTGTGACCCAAGATGTGATCTAACCTGGAGAATGTTTCATGAGCACTTGAGAAGAAAGTGTAATCTGCTGTTTTGGGATGGAATGTCCTATAAATATCAATTAAATCTATCGGGTCTATTGTGTCATTTAAAGCTTGTTTCCTTATTTATTTTTATTTTGGATGATCTTTCCATTGGTGTAAGTGAGGTGTTAAAGTCCCCCACTATTATTGTGTTACCGTCAATTTCTTCTTTTATAGCTGTTAGCAGTTGCCGTATGTATTGAGGTGCTCCTGTGTTGGGTGCGTATATATTTATAATTGTTATATCTTCTTCTTGGGTTGATCCCTTGATCATTATGTAGTGTCCTTCCTTGTCTCTTGTAACATTCTTTATTTTAAAATCTATTTTATCTGACATGAGTATAGCTACTCCAGTTTTCTTTTGATTTCCATTTGCATAGAATATCTTTTCCCATCCCCTCAGTTTCAGTCTGTATGTGTCCCTAGGTCTGAAGTGGGTCTCTTTGTAGACAGCATATATATGGGTCTTGTTTTTGTATCCATTCAGCGAGCCTGTGTCTTTTGGTTGGAGCATTTAATCCATTCACATTTAAGGTAATTATCGATATGTATGTTCCTATGACCATTTTCTTAATTGTTTTGGGTTTGTTTTTGTAGGTCCTTTTCTTCTCCTGTGTTTCCCACTTAGAGAAGTTCCTTTAGCATTTGTTGTAGAGCTGGTTTGGTGGTGCTGAATTCCCTTAGCTTTTGCTTGTAGTAAAGCTTTTGATTTCTCCTTCAAATCTGAATGAGATCCTTGCTGGGTAGAGTAATCTTGGTTGTAGGTTCTTCCCTTTCATCACTTTAAGTATATCATGACACTCCCTTCTGGCTTGTAGGGTTTCTGCTGAGAAATCAGCTGTTAACCTTATGGGAGTTCCCCTGTATGTTGTTATTTTTCCCTTGCTGCTTTCAGTAATTTTTCTTTGTCTTTAATATTTGCAAATTTGATTACTACGTGTCTCGGTGTGTTTCTCCTTGGGTTTATCCTGTATGGGACTCGCTGCGCTTCCTGGACTTGGGTGGCTATTTCCTTTCCCATACTAGGGAAGTTTTCTACTATAATCTCTTCAAATATTTTCACTGGTCCTTTCTCTTTCTCTTCTCCTTCTGGGACCCCTATAATGGGAATGTTGTTGCGTTTAATGCTGTCCCAGAGGTCTCTTAGGCTGTCTTCATTTCTTTTCATTCTTTTTTCTTTATTCTGCTCCACAGAAGTGAATTCCATTTTTCTGTCTTCCAGGTCACTTATCCGTCCTTCTGCCTCAGTTATTCTGCTACTGATTCCTTCTAGTGTAGTTTTCATTTCAGTATTGTATTGTTCATCTCTGTTTGTTTGTTCTTTAATTTGTCTAGGTCTTTGTTAAACATTTCTTGCATCTTCTCGATCTTTGCCTCCATTCTTTTTCCGAGGTCCTGGACCATCTTCACTATCATTATTCTAAATTCTTTTCCTGGAAGGTTGCCTATCTCCACTTCATTTAGTTGTTTTTCTGGGGTTTTATCTTGTTCCTTCATCTGGTACATAGCCCTCTGCCTTTTCATCTTGTCTATCTTTCTGTGAATGTGGTTTTTGTTCCACAGGCTGCATGAATGTAGTTCTTCTTGCTTCTGCTGTCTGCCCTCTGGTGGATGAGGCTATCTAAGAGGCTTGTTTATGTTTCTATATTTCATTGTTTAATCATTACTGAATTTAGTTAGCCAGTACATATTAGGATTCTTGCACCTTTGTTCACAAGTGAGACTGGACTGTAATCTATGTTTATTGTACAGCTTTTATTAAGTTTTGAGGTTAGGGTTAAATTGGCTTCATAAAAGGTGGTGGCAATCATATCTTTCTTAAAGGAAGGAAATAATAAAACTGTTACAAATCTGTAAGGTAGGGAATTTTTTAAAGTAGAAATGCTTACCAAAATTACAATTCGTTCTTTAAAAAAGTTAATAAAAATAGAAAAATAACCAGTTGCCCACACATCTCAATCTGCTAAAGAGAACTCCATTGTACACCTAGTGTGCTGGCATAATTATTAAGAGCAGCCCCTTTCATTCTGAAAATATTGCTGTTGGGCAATAAATCATCCATAGGTTGAACCTACAACTGACAAGTGTGTAGGCCACACATTAGCTGTGTTACTGTGATAAATTCACCTGGCCTCTCTGAGCTTCAGGTTTCCCATCAGCAGAATGGAAATTGTAAAATTTACCACCTTGGGTGGTTTAAAGAGATAACTGAATAAAGCAAGTAAATGCTTAACTTCTAAACAAAAGTTAGCTGATTCCAGCACCAGCCATTCCCAGCAATCCACAGATTAGAGCAATGATCCCGGCACCCAGATACAACCCAACAGAATTCCAAAGCCATCTTGACTAGAGGTAGGAAAGTATGTATGAGGCTATACCACTGTTAAATAATAGACAAAATATATATTGGTCTCTGCCCCCACTTCATGCCACAGAGATGCCAAAACTCTTGTGATTTCCGAAGTGATAACAGCACCAAGAACATATTTTTTTCTCATATTTGGTCTTTGACCCCAGTTCCTTACACAGGATTCCTGAACCCTTTGTAATTTTCTGAGTGATATAAACTTTTGTTCTCCTAAGGCAAGTCTGGGTGGGCTCCTGGATGAGGGCTGGTCACCAGAAAAACCAAACCATGATTAGAAGCTTGGAATTTTCAGCCCCTTTCCCAACCACACCCCATTCTCTTGAGGAGGGAGAAGGAATGAGTTAATCATCAATCATGACTACGTGATGAAGTCTCCATAAAAAACCCCAAAGTAAGGGGTTTGGAGAGCTTTCAGGTTGGTGAACACATCCATGTTAGTGTACCCCAACTCCATGGGGACAGAAGCTCAGGACCCTCCAGACTTCTTGCCCCATGTATCTCTTTTTCGGGCTATTCATCTGTATCCTTTATCACATCCTTTAATAAAGTGGTAAACAAACATACGTATTTCCTTGAGCTCTGTGAGCCATTCTAGCAAATAACTGACTTTAGAAGGGATTTCTTTGGAACCTCCGATTTGTAGCCACGTTGGAAAGAAGTTGTGGGTAACCTAGGACCTATTACTCATGATTGGCATCTGAAGTGTGTGTGTGGGTTGGGGGAGGGGGAATCTCCTGGGATCTGAGGCTATCTCCAGGTAGACAGTGTCAGAATTGAGTTAAATTATAGGACATCCACCTGGTGTTGCTCGTTGTTGGGGAAAATCTCCACACATCTGGTGTCAGAAGTGTTGTTAGTGTGGCAATGTAGAAGTCAAGGAGAAACACAGTAGGAAGACTGGGTATTTTTCCTATACAGGCAACAGTGCCCAGTGCTCCCCCCTCCCCACCCCACCACCACCTGCAACCCTGTTTACTAGATAACTGGGGATATTCAAGGCTTGATCTATGACCCCTGAGTGCAGGCTCCCTGCAATGCTCCATTCTAAAAATCAGGGAAGCCTAAGTCCAAAGATGTGACCTTCAGCTACTCTTCGTCCCCATCTCTTGTCCCACCTCATTCATAAAGCCCTTTAGAGGCCTGGGTTCTTCCTTGCACTTGCCAATCTCCTCTCTACCAATATGTGCCAGGATACAAATACTCACACTGTTCCAATGCATAATCTTATCTGGTTTTGTTTTTCTTCTTTTTCTTTGATGCACTAGAAAGTGAAATGCAAATATTTTTCCTCATCTTTGGTGAAGAAAGCCCTCCCTTCCCTGGAGCAAAGAAGAACATGTTTCTCAAGTTACAGATTTAATGAACTTAAAGTGTTTGGTGACGGAGCAAGAGGGAGGAACTTCCACCCATACTAGAGATTACTTGGCAATGGTGGGGAGAAGAGGTCCATAGGTCTAGAAGCAGTAGGAAGCCAGGCTCTGCTCCAAGTCATTACCCCAGGAAGCAGCAAGACTCCAGAAGGAGGTACGTGGTTTACCTAGGGAAGCAGAGGCCTAGGCACTGGGTTTCAGAGCTTTGACGAATATTCTAGTATGCTAAATGTGTCAGGGAAACTGCCAAAAGCTGCCCGACCTGACAGGATTGTGCGGACAGAGACAACGGGCAGACCAGCAGTAACTTGGGTGGGAGACATGACTCATGAGTAAGAAAGGCCTCCGGAAGCTTGGTGAAACGAGGGAGCACAGTTGAGGTGGCAATGCAAGGCTGCTGGAATAAGTTGTGTACACCTTCCTACCAGCCCAGTGGAGTGGCACCTTGGAGTCAAAACTAGGTTGATTCAGGGATCACAAAGAAATGTGATATTTCTTGCACACCAGAAGGTCTTAGATTCAGACCTGTTACAATATAGTAGATTCCTACTTGGGGTGTAAATCCAGTAGCTGAGGGACTAACCCCAGGAGGAGAGATCTCTGTTGACCATTCCTTGGTCACCCTTCCAGACTCATTTTTGCCACACCAACCATGCCTCAGCCTCTGGCATGACACTGCTCACCAGCCTCAGCATTCATCCTCAGTCCTGCCAGGTGTCCAGGGCAAGCCTTCTGTATCTTCTCTCCCACCTTGTCTTGATGTGGTTTATCTCAAGAAAGAGATATTTGTAGGATGGAGAAGTTTCTCTTCCTCAATTTTACTTTCCAAATGTTCACCATCTATCCCCTGGTGACTCTCAAGTCTGTATCTCCAGCCCTGTCCTGACTATAGAATAACAGTTCATATATGTGACATCCCCTTGGTACCCTACCTATAACTCAAGTTCCAGATGCTAAAACTAGAACTCATTAGCTGTCCCTATCTCAGTAATTAGAACCACCAACCAGTTGCCTTAATCAGAAACCCAAAGTCACCAACTCTTTTTAAATGTTCTTTATTCTCCATCTTCTCAGGTCCCATTACTTCTGATTTCATTCAGGACTTCATCATCTCCTTCCTGGATTGTTACAACAGCCTCCTAACCCATCAAACTCCAGTATACTTTCCACAAAGCCAGATCAATGTTTCCAAAACACAAAGTGACTGTCACTCCCCTTTTTAGCATCCTTCAGTGGTACCTCACTATTCTGCTGTCCCATGTCATACAAACTGCGGACCCTGGCCAAATCCAGCCTGTACCCTCTTTTGGTATAGCCCTCAAGATAAGAATGGATTTCACATTTTTAAGTGTTTTAACCAAAAAAAAAAAAAAAAAAAGAATACCAAACAATTGCCATATATGACCTACAAAGCCTAACATATTACGATCTAGCCTTTACAGAAAAAGTTTACTGCCCCTCTTAAGTTTAAAGGACTCCATTCTGGCCCTCCTCCAACCACTCCCCTCCCCACTCAGGGCCAGGAGTCCCCATCTATCCAAAGGGTGGTCCCACTGAGAGCCTGTGTCCTCCCCCTTCCAGACAACAGTCCTGGAATTCCCAACCCAAACAGCCTGATCCCACTGCTAGGGCTCACTCTTAGGCCTTAGAAGTGGCCAAAGGCAGATATTTTCAGGGAGATGGGACAGAGCCTGGACATGCAAGCTGGGTTGTTCACACATGTGTGTGAGGTGAATTACAGGAGAGAGGGTAAGATGAGAAGGGGACCAGCCAGGAAACTGTACTTGTGTTTTTGGCCTGGGCCCCACAAGTATAAGGATATTTTAGAATTCCCTAGGTCTGCTCAGGATACTTTTAGAATTCCCTAGCGTGATAAGGAAAACTTTTCATGATGTGGTACCCTGCATTCCACACTCAAGACAAGCACTAACAAGACTGACTCTTAGTGCACCCTGCTGTTTTACCAAGTTCCCATGGACTTGCCTCCCTTTTGCTGTCCATTCTCCTGGTAGAATCCTCTCAATTTCAAGACTCAACTCCAAGGTCAGCTCCTCAATGAAGCTTTTCCTGGTCTCTCTTCTCTCATGTCTCATCATTTCTCATTTAGTTTTTAGGGCCTCAAATGCCCTACACAAATGTCTACCACAGTACTTCTGACACTTTATTCTACCTCATTTCTATGTCTGTTTCCTTCCTGTAGACTGGACCCTCCTTGAGGACAAAGACTTGGTCTAATTTTTTTCTGTAACCCAATCAGTGTAATGGAGTATCTAATGCATAATACGTACTCAATGATTTTTGAAAGAATGCATGAATAAGTCAATATATATGATCAGTTTACCTTACCAAATCTTGGGATCCACCCTCAAAGGGCATAGATACTTGTATAATCCTAAGTCACTATGGTCTCCATCCCATTTTTATCCATGGGGAATTAAAATAAAAACTAGGATCCTATAACTATCTGCAGTTTTCTACATGCACCATATGTTTATGGCCTCTATGACCTTGTTTTGAGGTCTGGTGAAGTCCTCAACACTTAACACTTACCTCAGGTGTCCCCTCTTTCAGAACACCTTCAAGCTGAGTTTGTCTTCCCCATTGGCATACTCTTGTTCCATTGCCTATTTCTCATACCAAACTTTTACATTGTTTATGTCTTTCTCCCCAACAAGATTGAGAGCTCCTTGAAGGCAAGATCTGTCTATGCATTTTTGCATTTCCAGCGCCCAGGGCTACACCTGACACTTAGAAGTTGTTTAATAAATGTGTGTTGACTGATTAATGTTCACACACACAGAGACTTTAGAGACTGTGGAAGTTATCCAGTCCAAAGAAGGAATCCCAGCCACTGTATTCTCTCTGATCAGCCCATCTTTGTTTGAAAACCTCCAGTGACTGTCACATAAGACTACCCTAACAGAATGTACGCCTCACTGGGACAAGAGTTTTTGTGTGTTTTTCACTGGCAAATCCCCAGAACCTAGACCAGTGCCTGGCACATAGTAGACGTTCAACAAATATTTAGTAATGTTTGAATGAATAGTTGAAAAGTTTTTCCTGACACTGAACCCAAATTTGTTTCCTTGTAATTTCTACCCTTTGACCTTGGAATATATGTTTTTCTTCTTCACATGACAAGTTCCACATATTTTTCAGGGAGATCTCATATCTCCCCCACCATGAACCTCTTCTTCTCCAAGCTCAACAACCTCAGTTCCTTCAACTCTTCCTAATCTGTTCCCAGTCTCTTTGCCATCTCCATGCATGCCCTTACCATCAACATCCTTTTGATACTGAAAAAATAATTAAGAGGAGCTGTGAAAGAGAGGGGTATAATGTAATTAAAACCCACAGCCCTAGGCCTAGTATAACAACTTGAACATTAAAGAGTTCAGAGAATCCCTAGGGGTTAACTAGTTTAAGCTCCTCATTTCACAAATGAAGAAATTGAAGTTAAATTACTCATCAGAGCAAGACCTGCTCCTGGTCCAGTAGCTAATCAGGCGTAGACCCATCTCAACCCCAAGATTAATCATCTTATTCTACTTGAATTCTTAGTTGGATGTTAAACTGAAAAAGCTTAGATTTGCAGAATCTAGCTCTCTGCCAAAGACTATTCTCTCTAGAGATGTGATGAAATTATTTTAAAAAGAAGGCCAAGTTTCCTAATTCTATAAGCAATAATTTACACTTGTTGAAGCTGTTTTTCATGAATCACCAGATTCTTGGTAGCCTTTTAAAGAGAGAGTTAATAAAATGGTTTATAACTTGTTATAAGAGCTATAAAAATCATTTTATTAAGTTCTTATACAGATTCTTTGCATGATACTTAATTTTTTTTAGTTCAAGAACTAACTGAATCTCAATGTACATTATATGACAGAGGCAACCCAGCTGAACCACAAGAGGTCCATGCCACTTTTTTCTTTTACCCCATATCAGGCAAATATAGAGGAAATTAAATTAAAACCAATTTTTTGGAACAAGAAGGGATCACCCATTCCCACCCCGATTTACCATTCCTCTTTTCTATTTACCACTTTTTCTTATCCCAGAAAAGAATGAACAAAATTAAGTAAACAAAGTCAAATTTTTAGGAAAGACATTTAAATATTTCAAAGGCATGGGCAGTTACATACCTTTTAAGGAATTCTGTCTTAAAATTGATGGAGTAGAATAATTAACAGAGGGATGGTAAGGGTTGCTTTTAGTAGGTACAACGTCTATTTGCAAATAAGCCAATTTGCAGATAATCCAGTTGAAGAGCTCGTTTTCTAACCCATTTTTCTAAAATGGATCTGCCTATTTGTAATTGGAAACTTCCTGGAAAATGGATAATAAACACATAAATTTTACTTTCATGTTAAGTACAAACTTTAGTAGTCAACAATTTGCACAAATTATTTTTGGAGAGAATTTTCCTCTGTGAACTTCCCCCTCAAAGATTTGTAATTTAAAACAGGAAAATGCACAGTGCAGTCCAGTGTCAGAATTGCATCAGAGTATTACCAGGACAAAGTGGTAGATTTTTATCTTGGGAATTGCAGCTAACTACAATAGGTCTTTTCTTTCCCTGTAATCATCCTCACCTTTGATACTTCCATCTTCTTCAGTGGTTTTCAAAGTGTGGTCTGGCTGCATCAGCAACACCTGGGAACTGATTAGAAATGCAAATTATCAAGTCCTACCCCAGACCTACTGAATCAGAAACTCTGGGGGGTGAGGCCCAACATTTTGTGTCTTAACTAGTCTGCCAGGTGACTCTGATGCACGTTAAAGTTTGAGGATTGACACTGTATTGTAATAGCAGTTCACCACATCCTTTCCTTTACATTTCAAATGCAATGTTCTTACCCTTAGACAGGCCCTTGTCACCTTACAGAGGTGAGAAACAGAAAAGTAGTCACTGACATCTGGGAGCTGATCTGGCACTCACGGCTTAGGTCTTGGTGTAGAACATATTCAATTTCACAGAACATCATCAGATCAGGCCACTCTGTGATCAAGACAAAAACAAACCCAGTCCGAAATCACATCTGAACACACACAAAAACAGGAACATGTCCAAACCACAAAAATAACCAAAATATTTTCCATCCTAGCTAATATAAGCGGCCACTGCCTCTTTGCCAATTAAAGTTTAGGCTCTTTTTATTCCTGCCCCTTTCCAATAAGACTTATAAGATACCCAATCATAGAATTGCCCCCACTTCCTGACAGCATCCAATCCCAGACAAAGCCCCATCTCTCAATATTACCTGACACAAGCCCAAATCCTAAAATAAGTCCTTTCTAATTACATAAGCCCCCACTTATCTGCAGTTTCACTTTAGTGGTTTCAGTTACCTGTGGTCGACCTCAGTCTAAAAATATCAAATGGAAATTTTCAAAAATAAACAATTCATAAGTTTTAAATTGTGTGTGGTTCTGAGTAGCATAATGAAATCTCACACTGTCTGCTCCATCCCACCCACGACGTGAATCCTTCCTTTGTCCAGCTATCCTGCCCCTTAGTCACTTAGTACCCAACTTAGTTATCAGATCGACTGGTCACGGTATCAGTGTTTGTATTCAAGTTACCCTTACTTAACAGTGGTCCCCAAGTTCAAGAGTAATGATGCTGGCAATTCAGATCTGCCCAAGAGTAGAGGCAAAGTGCTTCCTTTAAGTGAAAAGGTGAAAGTTTTCGACATAAGAAATAGTATGCTGAGGTTGCTAAGATCTACAGTAAGAACAAGTCTTCTATCCATGAAATTGTGAAAAAGGAAAAAGAAATTCATGCCAGTTTTGCTGCTGCACCTCAAACTGAAAAAGTTATAAACACAGTGCATGATAAGTGCTTAGTTAAGATGGAAAAGGCATCTTAAATTTGTACAATAAGATATTTTGAGACAGAGACCACATTCACATAACTTTTATTATAGTATATTGTTATAAGTATTCTATTTTATTATTAGTTACTGTTGTTAATCTCTTACTAGGCCTAACTTATAAATTAAACTTTATCATAGGTATGTATGTATTTTTTTAAAAATGCAGTATGTATATGGTTTAGTACTATCCACAGTTTCAGGCATCCACTGGGAGTCTTGGATCGTATCCCCCGAGGATGGGGGGGATATTACTGTTCTTACTAAGATGTTGCAGGGTGTGTAACTCATCTTGCTACAACAAGTAATAACCACCTTTCTCAGGAACAGATGTGTTCCTGTGGTCTTTGACTGGACGGCATTGACATAAGAATTATTGCACAACCTCCTAGTCAGTGGGGACCAGTACCCTTCCATGAACAGTTTGTTCCCAGACCAATGCAAGGTAAAAATTAGGATTTGTTGTTTAGAAACATTGACAACCATTTGAGACAGTAATTTTATGTCTGTTGAATCTAAAAATAGAAGATTGCTTATATTTTGTATACCAGTTGTTTAAATTTTATTTTTCTAGTAATTTGTAATTATATCTTACAAATGATCTGCAATAGATTTAAAAAAGAAAAAAAGAAACTGATACTCCATTACAAATTGTTTGAGACGCATCGTCCTCCAGGACTTTTCTAATACTTTTCTTTTTCAATGCTGCTATCACATTAATCTTTAGAAAAGTCTGCTTTCAATATATTGTGCTCTTTCTCAAGCATCTCCCACATTAAAATCTCCTCTGTTTTCCAGTTGAAGAGAGAGGAAACTAACATATTTTGAGTGTCTACCATATGTTATTAATTGTGCACATTTAAATACACCCAATTCCCAGGAAACAATTCTAAATAAATATTAGCGTTCTATTTCAAAACCTATTCCACAAAAAGTACAAGGACTTTCATGCGTGATTTTTTTTTAATTCAAGGAACATATATATCGAATGTTATTTAGACAAGAATAAAACAGGACAGGCTTTCCAATTAATTTTTTAGAAGCCATCATAGTAGAACAAACCTGATCAATATAGCATTTGAAAACTCTAGTGCAATGTCATTAGTAAATATTGATGCAAAGGTGCTGTACTACGCACTTGTGAGAATTTGTTCTTCACTTAACATTTTTCAGGTACTTACTAAATGTTGGCACCATTCATGGTCCCTTTGGCAGCCACATTTGTGCCATTTCCCCTCCTTTTGATAATAGGCTTTGTCATCCTTGGCTACAGAAGCTGGTAAGCGACATAAGAGCCAATCAAAATACCTCACCCTTCTGGCCTCAGAGATGGATCCAGTGGTGTGTTCATTACCCATGTAGAATAAATCAGTTTTCCCCAGAATTGTTCTAACTATAGGTAGCAGGGAAGTTGCTCTTTTTCCTTTGTTGTGAGTCATTAGGACATGGTATAGATTACCAGTAGCGTATTCCCCAGTACATGGAGAAAAAAATTTTTTCCCCAGTACATGGGGAAAAAAATAAATTCAAAATTCAGAGAGACATAGAGATAGAACAAGAATGAGAACAAGAGTGCAAAGGAGAGACTCCCAAAACTGTGGGATTCCCTGGGCGAGGTCATCCCTGAAGCCAGCACGTTCTCTTCCCTGTCTCGGGCTTGGTTTCATAAAACAAAAAAATTCCTTTTTGGTTTAAGGTAGTTTGAGTTCCTTTTCTGTCACTTGCAACCCAAAAGCCTTCATTAACACAAACCTTCAATAAGTAGCCTGTGTGGTAGAAAGAGAAAGGGCTAAAGATTGAGACAAATATAGTTTTTCCACTCAATAATTATGTGACTATTAGCCTCTCTGAGCTTCATTTGCCTTGTTTGCTATCTGGGAATAAAAAGAGCCCACTCCTAGAGTCAGACTGTAAGCTTTGGAAGGACAGGAAATATGTCTACCTTTCTTGTTATGTCTCTCTCACATGAGGGTCTCATGACCTGCTTAATGCGGGAAGGGCCAGGGGAAGGTCAGAGAGACCCTCCTGCTTCTGCCATTTTCTCAGACTCCTTCAACTTAAAATATTCAATATACCAAGACGTCATGTTTTAGGATAGCATGTCCTAAACCCTATCACTTGAAAACCAGAGCTTGGTTTGGCAAATGTTCCCACAGTTAAAGCCAATTTGTTGACCTTTTTGTGTTTCTGCTTTCACTTACTTTTTAGCCTCTAAAATTCCTAACTTCCTCATCCATTTATTGTTTTCTAAATGTCCTTTTATCCTTTATCCAGCATTTTTATTGTGAGAGTCAACCAAGATATCTAGACTGCCATTTTGCCAGAAACACAAGTCTCTGACTGGTAGTTTTATTTACTATTCTTACGGACTTCCACTGTTTTCATTCAAAAATCTTTCCTTTATTTAGCGTCTTCTATCTTTATTATTGTAGAATATTTTAATGTCTTAGTCTATATGATTTTCCTTCTCATATTTCATGATTAATTTGTCTAAGTTTTCCCAGGTGTCTTACAATTTTCTAACCTTTGACTAAAGCAAGTAAGTGGTCAGGAGTATGAGCAATTTTCATAAAATAATCAGTAGAGCAGAGTAGTTAAGAGCATGAGTTCTGGACCCAAACTTCCTGTGCTCAAACACTCATTGCCACTTAGCTGGGAGACCTGTATCTTGAACTTCCTCATGTGTAAAATGCAGGTGATAATAATAGTACCCTCCTGTTAGTATTAAAGAGAAAACCACAGGCCCAAAATGGCATCACTTCTGCTAAAGACCATGATGCCAAACACAGATTTAATACCTAACGGAACTGTAGTTTCAACCTTCCCCAGAAATGTAATCTTATTCATCCAGTCTGGAATTTCCTGGTCAGTATCAAGGAGGTAATCTGCCACAGTGGGCCCTCTCCATTCTCCCCCATCCCCAGAGGAATAAGAGGCAATCTACATGATAAAACCCTTGCCCTTCTCTCTCCTCCCCCCCAAAAGATATCCTTCTTTTCTTTTGCTAATAGCTTCCTCATCCCACACTTCTTCCTATAAAAACCTACCATTTAGTACAACCCCTCAGAGTGCCTTTCTGTTTTCTAGACAGGATGCTGCCTGATTCATGAATCATTCATTAAGGCCAATTAGATCTTCAAACTTACTGGGCTGAATTTTTTAACATTAGGGACTGAATTAGTTAATATATGTAATGCTCTTAGAACATAGCTTGCCACATAGTGTTATATTTTTTATACCATTTAAAACTATAATATGATTAAATTATTAAAATTAGTGTAACTACCTGGCACCTGTCAGTGACAACATTTATAAATTAGTAACTTTTTTTCACATAATCCTAGAGGCCTGTGCTTCATTGGCTCAAAAGCCATATAAAAGCCATACTCATACGAACCTTAGAGAAACCAGACCTAAGTGTTTTATATAAAAGAATTAACACTGAACACTTACTGTGCCAGGCATAACAGTAAGGACTTTCTATGAATTATCTTTTTTTTCTAACGTCACTGTAACACAGGTAGTATTATTATTCTCATATTACAGTTTAAGGAATGGAAGTTCTGAGAAGCTAAAGTATATGATTGGGCCACCCAACATGGCTGTATCTTGCTTTCTGTACACCCCCTGGTCAACCAGTTCCTGCTTCACCTACACCCTACTCATCTAACTGACTTTCCCTCTTAATTATAGATCCTAATCAGTAAATGCCTACATACTTGCACCTGGTCCCAGCTAGTGATAGTTCAAAACTTTAGATCAAAACATCTCCACTATGATAGCTTATCAAAGGAGCAATGAGGAGAGTGCTCCTCTGCTGGTTTCCCTGGTAACCAGTGAGCCCACCTGACATCAATTCCCCCTTTGACCGGTAACCTTCTTCTCTCCCCTGAAGCGAAGACCGCTGCCATGTCCTGCCGGCCATCGGCTGCACACAGTAGGGTGTCACTCCAGGACCTTATTTCAGACATGTAAGATCCCCCATCCATTAAACCACTGATGTCTCTGTTGCTGACTCTGGTCTCTTCCTTCGGTCTTGAGGCTGGGCAAGTACAGTGCTTGCAGGCCTGCGGGGTGCAGCCCAGCGTAAGGGGACTTACTTAGGCTTGTGATGGAGGAAGGCCCAGATTCAAAGTCAGGCTGTCAGACCTCACAGTGAGTATGTTTAACCAAGAAGGTGGGCAGCACATCTCTGGGGCCAGCTCACGCTTTCATCCCTTGAATTCATGGGTTTGGTTCCATGTTGCTGTTGTTTTGGCCGCTGGATAGGACATTAAAGACTCCTTTGTCAAATGAATCCTCTCCCTTTTACCTAGGAGGAAATTGGGGCTGTAAGTTTGTGACTTGGGCTCCACAATTAGAAGTGGCAGAAGTGAGGCCTTCTAACACAACACTCTAACACTTATTCATTTACTTCCTTAATCCTGAAGCCAAAGTTTTATTTATTCACACCATCTGAATTCACACCACCTGAGTTATTTGATATGTAAATTATAAATGTAACAATAATAAACTTAGGTGAAAACGTTTTGAACTTGCTGGATTTCTATATTAATAAAACAAACAATAAAACAAATAATACAAAACCAAGCAATTTGAGCAAAAGTATCTTCAAAGGAGAAATAGGTTTAACTAGATTGGATTATAATGCCGCCATCATTAGTGCCACACCATCTTTCTAATATGCTAGAGGGTCATGTGAACCACCTGGTTAGCAAGAAAAAAAATGTTTCAAGCCTCAGTAAAACTTCCTCCTTCCACTGAAGCATACTCATCTTCTGTGAACAGATATAGCAAAATACAATAGAAATAAAACTAAGGCTGTCCTGAATGAGAATGGGAATTACCACCTCCCAGACTCAGCTCATCTCACTAGTCCCTTGAGTCTCAGGTACCAGCAGGCCACTTGGCAGCCCCTCTCAGCGAAGTTAGTCCTCATTAACAAGAGTGAAGATCAGGAGATCCTCAAATTGATTCAGGTCTGGACATGCTATCTCTGAGACTGGGATGCTCATGGTGTTCTAGCTAGCTAAGTGTTTAAGGGCTTCACTTATTCCAGCCTGAAACTTCCACAGGGAAGGGAATTTGCCATGTTCATCTTTGTCTCCCCAGCACCTAGCATGGTCCTAATGCTTAGCGGGTGGGCCATACCTGTCTTTGGAATGTTGTAAAGGTTAGACAAATGAAGGAGTCAATGAGTTAACGGATGTGAGTGAGACTGAAGGTCAGGGACAGGATGGTTCAGTTATGGCATCTTCCTTCTGTGGTCACAGACAAGGTCTGTGTGAAAACAGCAGATGATTTAAGTTTCTCTCAAACTTAAAGTTTCTCTCAAACTCTTCTCAAAGTTTCTCTCAAACTCTTCTCTCAAGAGTATGATACTCAAAGAAAAGTTAGTAAGGGATTCTTCACTCCTACGGTCACTTCCTAAGCATTCCAAATGCCATGCTCAAATCCAAAGGAAACTGATCTTTCTTTCCAAGACAGACTCTCACCCTTTTGTCCTGTTTCTTCACATGGTTTTCTTCCACCCATAAAAATCCTTTCCATAAGTTTCTCTCAAACTTAAAGTTTCTCTCAAACTCTTCTCAAAGTTTCTCTCAAACTCTTCTCTCAAGAGTATGATACTCAAAGAAAAGTTAGTAAGGGATTCTTCACTCCTACGGTCACTTCCTAAGCATTCCAAATGCCATGCTCAGATCCAAAGGAAACTGATCTTTCTTTCCAAGATAGACTCTCACCCTTTTGTCCTGTTTCTTCACATGGTTTTCTTCCACCCATAAAAATCCTTTCCATCTCATCTTTCATTTCTCCGTCGTCCTTCTTGGAATACTCTGCTGTTCCACAATCCCAAGCCCCATGCTCCCAACTTATCTCTATATCCCCCAAACTGCTATTACAGTGTTATGGTACTTATCTTTTTTAATCTAATATTTTCACTACTTATGTTCTTGTCTTCTTTATCAGAAGAATCTAAACTGTAAAGCACTGATCAAAGGCAAGGAATTTTCATTTTTATTGTTGTACTTGCCTCCATGTACATTTCACATCCATTAGATTATGATCTTCTAAAGGCCAGTAAGAGACTCATTTATTTTTTTTAATTTCTCTTTAAGTTACACACTGTACCTAGCTAGTTGTTCTGGGCAAAAAACAAATGTTGTTTGTCTGATGGTTGACTGAGGTATAACTACAAGCCACAACAAGAGGAAGCTAACACACTAGCAAGGAACAAGAGCACACATACACTGCAAGCCAGGAGCCAGGTTTTGAAACCTTTCTTAGTATGCAGACATACAGATCTATTTCCCGATTACATACTTTCATGTACATAGATCAAACAAGAGTTAAGCAACTAAGGACAAAAACAGATAGTTCACAGAAAAGGAAATACAAATGGCTAATGAAATAGACAATGATGTGCCATCTTAGTTAATAAAGAGGGAAATGCAAATGGAACAAAATGAGACACCATCATTTGCCTACCACACTGGCAAAAGGCAGAGACAGATAATATTCAGTGTCAGCAATGGTGGGAATGTAAATTTGAAAAGGTACTTTACAATACTGATCAAAATTTTTAAAACACACATTCCTTACTAAATAAGCCCACTTCTAAGAATCTACTCTTCAGAATAACTTTTTCCATATTGCCAGGATATTGGCTGAAGAATGTTCACAGTGCCATTAAATTTATATTAGTAGAAATCAGAGATAACCTAAATATGTCAAAAGTGAGATGTTTAAATAAATTATATTCATACTCTGATGCTACATAGCCATCACAAAGAATGAACCATATCTATATGTGTAGGTATGGGAAAATGATCACAATATATTGTCCAAAAAAAGCAAGTTGCAAAGCAGTAAATGTAGTATAATTTCTTTTTTGTGGGGAAAAAAGACGTGTTCCATGTTTCTGTGTTCATATAAATACACAAATTTCTACATAAGTCTAGGTGCAAAAACAAAAATAAAAACAAACATACGGGCTTCCCTGGTGGTGCAGTGGTTGAGAGTCCGCCTGCCGATGCAGGGGACACCGGTTCGTGCCCCGGTCCGGGAAGATCCCACATGCCGCGGAGCGGCTGGGCCCGTGAGCCATGGCCGCTGAGCCTGCGCGTCTGGAGCTCCGCAATGGGAGAGGCCACAACAGTGAGAGGCCCGCGTACCGCAAAAAAAAAAAAAAAAAAAAAAAAAACCGAACATACAAACAAAAACAAAGGTCTGGAAAGAAAAACACCCAACTGCTAAATGCGGTTTCCCCTAGGGAGGTAAAGCAGGAAGGGCTTTTCCTGTTGTGTATTTCTATGCATTGTTTAAATTTTCTTGCAACATCAACGTAATACTTTTGACTTTTCTGAAATAAAAAATAAACCTAATTAAAGTAGTTATAAAATGTTTGAAGATTCACAAAAGCAGTGATCAAACTTTCAGGAACTGCATGCATGAATTATCTCTTTAAGTATTCTTTAGAACTCTATGCTCACAAAATTATTCACACGTATTTGTGTCAGTTACCAAAACCTGAAACCTTATGTGGTAGCATAATACAGTCATGCCATGTTTTAGAAGAGGTAAGAAAGGAAAAAAGAAATTCCTTTAACACTGTGTACGAAGAATGTCACCTGTTATCAGTAAACAAAGGATGCTGAAGCCATCAACTGCAGACACCTCCAAGTGTACACCCTGAGGGAACTCAAGATGGGAAAGAACAGGATACTGGCCCTAAACAGTTAAGGTGCATATCAAAGGAATGATTTGAATGAGCCCAGGCTCTTGCACCTTCCCATACTGTAAAGCAGGGCTAAATTCATTAACTTGAGATGTCTGGTTTTCTTTAATTAACAGTAATCTTTTGATGTTCCAACTACCTGTATATTGCAAAAACTCATATATCCTGGCTACTCCTGTACCTCTTTGGAACAGCTAGCTCCTCAGAGCTATCTAAGAGTGTGTTTCCCAGGCTTAAGTCCTCAGTAAGTCCACCGAATAAAACATAATTTTCAACTTTTAGGTTGTGTATTTTTTTTTTTTTAGTTGACAACACTTTTTTTAAAGAAATTGACAAACCAAGCAGAGGGCTCTCAGAAATAATTCACCTGATCATTGATTTATGCTAGGGGCCACAAATACAAATGCCAGAGGAGACTGGAAAGTAACAGATTAATGAGGCCAGCTGGGAATAAGACAGCAAGGACCAGAGGGACTATTTGGAGAGTGTGTACTGCTTAAAGGGAGCAGCTACTTCAAAACTCCAGCTAAGTGAGAAGATGGATCTGGTGTTATCAGATCTTTTAATATTTCAAAGGAAATCAGAAACCAGAATTTTTTTTTTTTAAAGATGTTGGGGGTAGGAGTTTATTAATTAATTAATTTTTGCTGTGTTGCGTCTTCGTTTCTGTGCGAGGGCTTTCTCTAGTTGTGGCAAGCAGGGACCACTCTTCATCGTGGTGCGCGGGCCTCTCACTATCACAGCCTCTCTTGTTGCAGAGCACAGGCTCCAGACGCGCAGGCTCAGTAGTTGTGGCTCACGGGCCTAGTTGCTCTGTGGCATGTGGGATCCTCCCAGACCAGGGCTCGAACCTGTGTCCCCTGCATTAGCAGGCAAATTCTCAACCACTGCACCACCAGGGAAGCCCATAAACCAGAATTTTTAATAGCAATACACCTAGGTTTTACATTTTAACAACCGATTTCTTAAAATCTTAAATTTCATGTTGGAGGACTTCCCTGGTGGCACAGTGGATAAGACCCTGCACTCCCAATGCAGGGGGCCTGGTTTCGATCCCTGGTCAGGGAACTAGATCCCATATGCATGCTGCAACTAAGAGTTCACATGCTACAACTAAGGAGCCCAAGTGCCACAACTAAGACCTGGTGCAACAAAATAAATAAATAAATAAATATTAAAAAAATAAATAAATAACTGCTACGTTGGTAAACATTGCACAAGCCAAACAAAACACATCTCCTAGCTGGATGTGGCCTGCAGCCTCCCATTTGCCATTTTTGGGTTTCACTGTCTCCACAGAGTTCTAGTGGACTAATTCTGACAGACACATCCTTCATCACCCAGATCAGTTCCCTCTTCTTCCATTAGCACTTTGGCCATGGTATTATAGAACATTAGAGTTCAAACATATTTTTTTAAATCTCATTAAAATATCAATTTTTTATGGTAACAAAATACATATAACATAAAATTTGCCATTTTCGCCATTTTTATGTGTACAGTTTGGTGACCTTAATTACATTCACAATGCTATGCAAATGAAGCAGGAGGGAAGGGGGCAGGGCACAAGCTTTAAAAAAAATGACATAGCCATAGGACATGACAAGGACTGGTTAGAATCAACTCGGTCCAAGATGGCAGAAGATTCGACTTCCAGTAGACCTTGAGCCTCACTATATGCTCATTGTAATACATTAATAAGATAAATGACACACCCACCAGTGCCATGACAATTCTGAGGCCAACCATAAACGGTCAAAAAGTGAGCGGTGGGAGATTGGGATTGACATATATACACTAATATGTATAAAATAGATAGCTAATAAGAACCTGCCATATAAAAAATAAAATAAAATAAAATCCAAAATTTCAAAAAAATATAAGAAAAGTGAGTGGTGGCCCAATTCCTGGAAATTACTGCCCCTTCCCTGAAATAACTGGAATAATCCTCCCATTCATTAGCCTATGAAATTACCCAGTCCATAAAAACTAACCATGCCATATTTTGGGGCCTGTTGCCTTCTGAGATGTCCACTTTGTCTGTGGAGTATTTTTCTCTCTAAATAAATCCACTTCTTATCTAACACTTTGTCTCTCACTGAATTCTTTTTGCAATGAGACATCAAGAACCTGAGCTTCATTAAGTCCTGAGACCAGGTGTGTGATCTCAATTAAAGGACGTGGGTTCAAGTCTCAATCTGGGTTTTGGCTGGGTTCGAGTCCTGGGACATGGGTTCAAGTCCCAGTCTGAGTTGCACAGTTTCATTACCATCACCACCAGCTCTTTCCAAAATTTTTTCATCACCCCAAACAGAAACTCTGTACCCATTAAACAATAACTCCCCACCCCACCCTCCCCCAGTCCCTGGTAACCTCTTATCTATTTTCTGTCTATGAATTTACCTATTCAGGGTACCTCACATAAATGGAATCATATAATATTTGTCCTTTTGTGTCTGCCTTATTTCACTTAGCTAAATATTTTTAAGGTTCATCCACAGCACAGCATGTATCAGAACTTCATTCCTTTTTACAACTGTGTAATATTTCATTGTATATTGTGATTCATATTAGGAAACATGTATTTGGTCTTTGTTCCCATTACTAGCACAAAAGCTTCTAAAACACTTGGAATTTTCTAAGTGGTGTGAGAAATAAAGGCTTCTTTTGTTATGTTAATGAGGTGATTTTTGGAATGCCCCTAGGTCACCTAAGAATGGATGCTGGTTGCCAGGGGAACCAACCCTGTGACTGGAGGTTTGGAACTTTCAGCTCCATCCCCCTGACCTCCAGAGAGGGGAGAGGGGCTAGATGTTGAATCATCACCAATGTCTATTGATTTAATCAACTGTGAGTATTTAAGGAAGCCTCTGTAAAAACCCAAAAGGACATCGTTTGAAGAGTTTCCACCTTGGTGAACATGTGATTTGAGAGAGAGTGATGCACCTGGAGAGGGCATGAAAGCTCAGCATGTTTTCCCCATACCTTGCCCTATGCAGCTCTTCTGTCTAGTTGTTCCTGGGTTATATCCTTTTATAATAAACCCATAATCTAGTAAATAAATTGGTTTCCTGAGTTCTGGGAGCCACTCTAGCAAATTGAACCCAAAGAGGGGGTCATGGGAACCTCTGATTTACAGCCAGTTGGTCAGAAGCACAGGTAACAACCTGGACTTCTGATTGGCATGTGAAGTACAGGGTAGCCTTGTAGAACTGAGCCCCTGACCTGTGGAATCTGATGCTATCTCCTGGTAGGAAGTATCAAAATTGAGTTAAATTGCAGGATACCTAACTGGTGTGAAAGCATTGTTTGTTGGGAAAACCCCCTCTGCTGCCACTATGGAACTGTCTTCAGAACCATTTGTATGTTTGAGTCCATTTTTTATTCTTTTGGGTATATACCTAAGAGTAGAACTTCTGGGTAATATGGTAATTCTGTATTTAACTTTTTGAGGAACTGACAACCTGTTTTCTACATCAGCCACACCATTTTACATTCCTACCGACAATGCATGTAAATCCCTCATTTTTAAGATGAAGAAAGCAAGGGTAAAACTTGTTAGATAGCTTGACCATATACACAGAAAGTCAACTGCAGAGCTGACATCAGAAACCAAGTATCTTGACTCCCAATACAGTCCTTTTTCAAAGGTTAACTCCACGAGGATTTAACTCAGATGACTAGGCAAATTGCAGTATTGTCTACACAAAGAGTGGGTCATTGGAAATAGATAAATTGATATATTGGAAGAAAGAATTTGAATTAAGTTCTGGATTTTGCTCTCCAAAATGGAGAGAATTTTGTTTTTCTTCTTCAGGTCTAAGCTCTAAGAGAAGATTAAGTCATACTTGTCTTAAGCCTAGTACCTAATTGTAGAATAATCATAGAAACATTTTTGTATCATTATTAGTCTTAACATTCTGAACTAAGGGCTTTTTTAAAAAAAATTCCCTGAAATGCAATAAAGACTTATTTTAGAGGAGTTGGAAAATTCAGAAAAGTGGAAAGGAAAAAGAAAGGGTCACCTAGAGAACTGTCAACCTGAAAAATATTCACTTTTTAGTACTTTTTTCCATGCTAGTTGTCCTAAACATGGTGTTTTTGTTTGGTATACATGGTCGAAATGATAGAATCTTAAAGCTTAAGAAAATTATTACAATTTGGGGAGTAAGCTTAAAAAACAGAATAAGGAAAAGTAGATATCAAAGTCTAGGAAAGCACCCAACATAGAGTTAGCACTCCTTCCTACCAAGTCTCAGCCCTCGCAGTCTTATGACATCCCTTTCGGTGGTATGTTCTTACTTACCTGTCCATATGGACATGGCCACACGATGCACTATTTTGTTTCTCCCTCTGTCCCTCGTACAGTGCTACAAATACAGTTGGTATTCAGTAAAGAACTTCTGAATGATTATTACTGATTTCGTACCATCTTCAAGGTTAACACCCCTCAGAGTCTCCATAAGGGGTAACCCAATTCAGGCACTGCAGGACCCAGTCTCGGCAGGGCTTCACACTCCACAGAATTTGGTTCCATAATCAAAGATAATTTAAAAGTCATTTGAATCTTTACTTCCATTACTTGAATACTATAGGTAATTCAACTTGTAACCCACAGTAGCACTTTTTTTTTTTTCTTTTTTGCGGTACGCGGGCCTCTCACTGTTGTGGCCTCTCCCGTTGCGGAGCACAGGCTCCGGACGCGCAGGCTCAGCGGCCATGGCTCACGGGCCCAGCCGCTCCGCGGCATGTGGGATCTTCTCGGACCGGGGCACGAACCTGTGTCCCCTGCATCGGCAGGCGGACTCTCAACCACTGCGCCACCAGGGAAGCCCAGTAGCACTTCTTAAAACCTCCTTGGCCCCATTCTTTTCACTTCAGTACATTTCAAGTCCACAGCTGACTTAAAGGCCCAGTCTCAAAATCTTCACCAAAAATTCTCTCTCAGCTTCATCCCTGTGGTTCTTGGTTTTGCTTTTCATCCCCTTTATCTTCTATTTCTTCTTCCTTTCAGCCAAAAAATTACAGCCATTTGTATCATCTTGGCATTCATTCTTACTTCTTCAGCTCAGCCCCTCTCTCCTCAGTCTCTGATTCTCTTTCAGGAAAGTTCAGGAATAGAGCAGGCACACTCAGCCCCTCTCTTGGAAGGAGACCCAGGAGTTAGAACTGGGGGAGAAGAAGGCGGAGGAAGTGGGAGAAATCACAAATGCTTATAATGTACTGTCCTTTCTTTTATTCTCATCACGCAATGAAATTCTCATATATTATTTATTTGGGGTGGGCTACATGAAAGTTCTTTGGAAAAAAATGTGACAAGTTGTAAAGGTAAAATGATGAAATTTTCTTTGAGGATGGAGGTCACGGCCTACCCACCCTCTCCTCTTTGGGGTGTCACCTTGAGGGCATATAATAGGCTGATAAAAATGGTCTGATCTTTTGATCTTACAAAGCAGAGTCACAGGCCTTCTGACCCTTGAAACTGTAAACATTTACTCTGGAATTAGCTCAGAGGTCTCTCATGGGTATAATGAGACAATTACAAGGTACATCATCTTGTCTCTCACAGAGATAAGTTTTCATTTTTCTCTCTTCTACTTTCTGCATAAATCTGTGTGGAAATTTCTCCAAATTTTGTATTCACTTTTGTGATACCTTATATGCATGTTATCACTGATAATGCTTACCTAATAGTAAAATTACATTCTCTCTCTCTTCTATATTGGTACAGAGGGGTCTTTTGTTGGAGTCTTTGTTTTCTTTCCCCAACACTATGATATGGTCCTCCAAACGACAGTTACATCTGTTTAACTATATTTCTTATTTCATCTCTTCCCCCAGTCCAGTAATATCCAAAGTGCACTACTCCTAGGTGACAGCAGACTTAAGTAACACTTACTACTACTTGACATGGGTCGAGTAAGTACCAACAGATAATCACTGAAACTTTTTGTTCTCCCTGGCTATCTCTGTATGCAGAGACTCAGAAGGACAGAAGGACAGTGGGACGGAGCTCAGAAAGTGTGACTGAATATTCCAGGATAAGGGATGTAGAGCTACCACTCATCCAGTTCTCAAGCCACAAACTTAGGATTTTGCCTTAATTTCTCTTTCCCTGAAACACCACATCCAATTGACTCCACACTCAATCCACATCCCAAATCCATTCAGTTCTTCCATTTTCACTACTTCTACCCTAGTTCAAGCCCACGATGCATCACCCTCTAACTGCACTTCCTGTTTCTACTCTTGTTCCTCTCTATAGTAGCTAGTGTAATCTTTTATAAAAATATAAATCATAAAATGCCACTGCCTACTCTTTAATGGCTTTTCATCATACTTAAATTAACCCAACTAACCTGAAAAGGCCCAAACCTCATTTTATACTTCCTGCTTCAGCCACACTTGCTTTCTTTCTGTTTCCCCGACACATCAAGCTTGGTTAAAATGTACTTTCCCCTGGTTTTCACATGGCTCCTTTTAAGGACTCAGTTTAACTTTTACCTACTTAGAGAGGACTTACCTATTTATTCTAAAGTAACCACCTAGTTGTTCTCCATCACATTGCTGTGTTTTATCAGCATGACACATTTCTAGTTGTTTCTTGTGTGTATGTATGTTTTCAATTGCTCAAACTTTTGTTGAATGGATGGTAAGCCTTACTCTTCCATCTCCTATATGCGAGATAGGAAATACTGAGCAGGGATCAAAAGTCTAAGAACTTGGGGCTTCCCTGGTGGCGCAGTGGTTGAGAGTCTGCGTACCAATGCAGGGGACACGGGTTCGAGCCCTGGTCTGGGAGGATCCCACATGCCGTGGAGCAACTAGGCCTGTGAGCCACAGCTACTGAGCCTGCGCGTCTGGAGACTGTGCTCCGCAACGAGAGGCCGCGACAATGAGAGGCCCGCACACCGCGATGAAGAGTGGCCCCCGCTTGCCGCAACTGGAGAAAGCCCTCGCACAGAAACAAAGACCTAAAACACAGCCAAAAATAAATTAATTAATTAATTAAAAGGTAATGTGAAGTTCTTTAAAAATCAAAATGTCTAAGAACTTTATTTCAGATTTTTCTTTAACTTCCTCACAATAGCTATTTTATCTATTGTCAGTTTTCTCCATCGTGATTAGTTCTTACTATAGAATGGCATGGGGACTTGCAACTAACTCCATATGAAGCCTTGAAGAAATAAGAACACCAAAGAATGGGGTAGGTGGCAGTGACTTCAAACAGGAAAGGAAAGTATGCTGAATCCCTATAGCCTCCTATAGAGAAGAAACAAAAAGAGTCAAAGTAGGAGCTGATAAATAACCTGGGACTAACAACGGAAAGGCCCATGGGACTTCCTAGTGCCTGCCACTGAAATCTCTGAACTCAGATCTCACCTTCCTACTGTACTCATAGCACAACATAATCCTGCCAGATCCGTACTGAAAACTCACCGTCACCACCTCTCTCTCAACCAGACCTCTCAGATTCAGACACAACTCTCCAATTCCTTTTTGAGAAGTCATTCCTTAAAACTTTAGTCCACCCAGAACTCTCTTCTCTGACCTCCTTGTTTCAAAAGTAAAATCCAATTGTGGAGCTCATTGGTCTTTCTTTGTTTGTTTATCTTTACCATTACTTGTTTTTTTTTTTTTTTTTTTTGCTTGTTTTATTTTTATTTTTGCTCTTGTCTTAAACTTAGAATCCTATGTAGCACTGAACACAAGATACCCAGTAAGGTTTTTTGGGGGGGGTTTTTTGGATTAATTGAACAGATTCACACTCTGGCTGAAGTTTGTACCCTCAGGGACAAAAAAAAAGAAGGAAAAACTAAAAGGAGAGGGAAGAAGAAGGTGTGAGAAAAACAGGGACTCTAATACACAGGGAAAGGAAGCAGGGGTGCAGAAGAGGGAAAGGACCCAAAAAATCAGCTTTCATTGTGAAGACTTAATCACAGTTTATAACATGTTGTCAATCTGCTAAAATGGAAGTTGACAGAAAATTGGCAGAGACAGGGAGATGGCCACAGGCCAAGTTATACTCTTGTGTTAAATCTTTCCACTGCCTTGCCTTATTTGCAGCTACCTCACGGTCTCAAAGCTAGGTAGATTCTGATTTGTTCCTCATGCAAGTATGGATTTATCAACAGACTGATTTATACATAGCTAGAAAGTAATAATCATCTGTGGACATCAAACCGGATGAGCCTTCCTCTATCACCTCTTTCTTTTTACAACTAAAAACTTACTGTGGGATATAAGTAAGTTTCAGTGGAATAACATGAAATCTCAATATCTCTTGTACAGTCATAACAGAAGCGGTTTCTGCCATTCCTATCCAGAAACTAACTCACTTTGAAACCACTCACTTGGTCTATCAGGTAGATCAGTGTTATTCACTGCTATTTCCTAGCACCTAGAATAGCGCCTGGTACATGTCATGTGTGCAATAAATTTTTGGATACTGACTGATTGGATTAATGAATAAATGATGGTTCCAATCTCTGGTGCACCCTTAGGTGACCTTAAGCCAAAGATACAGACATACGGGAAATACAGGATGGATTTTTAAAAAGGACATAATTGAGGGAGAAGATTACCAGAGTTTTGCTGCTTTGTTTATCTCCACCTAAAATTCATTCCACGAATAGAAACTGAATGCCTTCTATGCCTTCTATGTGACAGGAAGTGTGTTATACCCTCAAGTACAAATATAAAGATACAGACCCTGGATCCAATGTGTGCTTTTCCATGACTACATCATAGCCTCTAATCACACTCTGTTCCCATTACTAGACTGTAACTGTCAATGTATCTGTCTTGCCACTATATTGTAAGCTCTATTAGGACACTGCCCATCACACAGTAAGCACTCAGTAAATAGCTGGTAAAGCATCTGCTTAAAGATGCCTTACCAGCTATTACCAATTTACCAATGGAAATTGTAGCCTACTAGGGGGAAAAGACATAATGAACCGTATAAAGTCAGGATTCTTAGTTTTGAGAAAGAAGAGCTAACTCTTGCTGATATAGCAGAAAAGGAGCATGTTGAAGATATTGGGTGGCTCTCAGAATTACTGGAGGGTAAAGAGAATCATGGCAGACGCTAGGCCTCCAGGAATAATGCACAAAATCACTGCAGAACTAGTCCAGTGAGGAAACTGTCTCTATTGCAGTTCCCCACCCATGCACTTCTGCATCGGAAACTCAATCTTGCAACCACTGAGAAACTGCTGTTGCTGCCAGTGCTGCCAACAAAGTCAGCCACCTCTGCTGCTACTCCTGTCAAATGCCAAAGAACCAGAGAGCACCCTTGTTCATTGGTAGCTGAACCAAGGTTGGAAAGACAGGTTGAGCCTGGATTGTGAAATGCCTGAACAAAGGTATAGGCAGTCACCAGAACAATTTATTCCTAAACCAGATTCCCCAATCAAATGGAGTAACCAAAAGCTAAATGTGCAGTGCTTGCTTTTTGCCCATGGTGGATGCCAATGAGTATTTGCAAGTTTGGTTGAAACAACAGATGGGGGTCTGCAAATTTAGGACAGACTGCCCCACTTAATCCCTATGATTAATCATGTCTATACTGATAGCCTTACCTGAGATCAGAAAGTACTATCTCTCATAACATATTTTTGGGAATACAACTATGATATCGTGGTCCTTATGTCATGAATCTGGGTCAGGTACCAAGAGAATCAACAACATTTAGATCTGCAACATTTAGAGTGTTGGGAAGGGGGGTGGATTCACCAGGATTTTAAGTGCTCTGGATCATTTTCAACTGAAGGTTTCCCACCCAAATGAGGACTCAATCTTTGTCGTTCTCTTGCATCAGCCACGGGTTGCTACAGGTCACTTCGGAGTTTCTTAGCAAAAACAAAATGCAGTCTGTAGGAGCACTGCAAGTCAAGACAGGTGAGTAGAATTGGCTCCAAGGGCTGAAGAGGAACTTAGCCAAAAACAGGTTAATCCATCTGAACTGGGACAGCAGACACCAAGGAGAAAAGGGACTAGGTTAGACGTGTGCAGCCTCGGCCTTGCTGGCTATACTTGCCTATGAACAGCTACCAATTCTTCCAATCCCCCCGCCACCATCCCCCCGCGTCCACTCGGATAATCTCTTTAGGCACGTTAGCTAGCCAGAGAAGCAGGGAACCTGTGGAAGAGGATGAGGTGTTATTTGGGGTACAGAGATCATGGATGTTTTACGTATGCACTTAATGAATTTGTCGAGCCCCTCACCCCCGTCCCATCTTAGGCTGGGTCACTCGGAGGAAAAAAACCCTCTTTCCTGTACCTCCCTTTATGCTGTCCTCGCCTGCGACTTCTCCCTCTCACTCTGAGCCGCACGCAGCCTCCGTGCCTCACCTAAAAACTACTCTTCAAAGACTTCCTTCCGGGCCCAGCAAAGCCCGGCGTACTCGGTATCTGGAGAGGCAGAGGTACTCGCTTCTATCCAAAAAAACGAAACTACCCTTTCCGGAAAAAAAAGAAAACTGCTCGAGCATTCCGAGGCTCGCATGCGCGCGTCACACGGGGAAGCTGCTAGGAGGGTCCGGGTGCTTCAAATCGCAAACCCCGCCCCCGCGTGTCGGCCCCGCCCCGCCGCCTCAGCCCCGCCCCGTCCCGCCGCCGGGGCAGGCACGCGACGCCCTCTCCAGGCCAGGCTCCCGCGCCCTATTTGGTCTTTGGGGGGCAGGCGGTGGGAGGTGAGGCGTGCGTGGCGGAAGGGGACGCGGGGCGGGCTCGGGTGCGCCAAGGCACAGCTCTAACCAGCGCAGCCGCCACCTCTTCGGGAACCCACGCGGCCTCTGCGTCCTGCCTCGGAACAATGGGACTCGGCTCGCGAGGTATCTTGGCTGTGCTGGCCCTGGGGGTCGTGGTGGGGGTAGCGCTGCTGAAGATCATCGCCGACAGCACAGACCCGGAGGGTAAGTGGCTGCGGGGGTCGCCAGCCCCGGCTCCGGGAGGAGTCGCGCTGCCCATCGGGAGTTTCCAAGTTGGATCTGGTTGTGCAGAAAGTTCTGCAAGTCTTAGGCCGAACGCACGGGGCAGTCCTGGAGGTGACCTGATGGCCCCATCAGAGGGAAAACTGAGACTTGGGCCAGTCCCCCACCTGTCCCAAGGCCGCCTGCTTAAGAAATGGTCCAGTCCTTCCCCTCAGTTTTTCTGCAAGCAGCGGACGCAGGCCTGGAGGAGTGCGTATAACCTGTTGAGTTACCGAAGGATGGGCCTTCAGCAGGGGTTCAACTCAGTTGTTACAGTCTTTCCCCGAAGTTAATGTTTTCCTGGGAGGTTAGAGATTATCTAAGCCTTCCTTTTGTAAACGATTAGATGGATTGAAAAATATGTCTACCGATTCCTGAGCAAATATGTCTACCAGTTAGTTGCGGAACCTTTAGGCGTTTTCCGGCGTTTCATCGCCTAATTGTGTAATATCAAACCAATTATTTATAGTCTTAAGGACCCCAGACGCTTTGGGGCTAGTGTAGCTGGTTGGGAGCTTTTGGGGTGCGGACAGCGCTCCCGGGCGCAGGTGATGCTTGTGCTTCTGTGGATGGGCGCTACCAGCCCCTCGTGTACCGTAAACACCGGCCGAGGCGGGCCGAGGCGCGTATCAGCTGTGCAGCCTTACGATCACAGCTGCGCTATTGTTAGGAGTCCACGACGTCGTCGGTAAAATCATAACAAAATGATTTTGACATTTCTCTTCTGGGGGAAGTGGAGGTGTCCCTTTAGGCCCTTGGCCCTTTGGGGACTTTTTGGATAAAGTCCTGAAAACTGATTTGCTGTGTAAATTCTGTTTTCTCTTTGTCAGCTCTTATAGAGGTCAGGTCACTGATTAATGGTCAGTAAACTAGAATAAGTTAGTTTAAATGACCCAAGTTTTTCCTGGTTTTAAATTCTATCCACTGTATATTACATTAGTTTTATCCAGCAGTTTGCAAAACCAGAGGGTTCAGGCACAACACCTGCTTTTGCTAGAATAATCTGGGTGAGTTAGACAATAACAGTTTTTGTTTGTTTTGCTGAATTTTTTTGTTTGCTGAATTGCACATGTGACAGACTGGCTTTGTAGAGCTAATTTTGAGATCATTTCAGGAAAGAATGATCAGTAAAATCATGTCCGTCATAGTTTCAATATTATGAGGTATTTTATTGTAAAAGTGGACTATCTGGAATTAAACAGTATATTTTGCTGATAATTTTATGCCAATATTTATGTGAGTTGCTTTCCATTTTTTTATTACTTTGTGAAAGTATACCTGCTTATTGTTTCTCTAAAGAATTACTGAGTAGAGAAACTGAGTGTGCTTGCTTTTCTTTTGCCCTCATAACAGATTTTTTTTGCCCTGTTTTAATACTCACTGTTCTATTTGTTACTTGATGTCTCACTAGACGTTAATGCTATTTGGAAAACTTGGAATGCTCTACTATATGAAAGCCTTGATTTCATAAACTAGTATAACCAATGTGAGCTGGAATCCATTTCTGCAGACTATACAGTCCACCTTGAAACTAGAGTAAAGGAAGGTTCTGTAGAGAATGTCTCAAAAGAGCAAGTAAAGGTTGTCCTAGTCTTTATATGCAGTGTGTAATCTGTATAAAGTGTCATTATGAAGTACAGTGATTTTTGTCATACTAGAGCTTATATAGCTAATTTTTACTAGACACTTTTCCTGTGCTTCTCACACTATGCTAATTGAGGTCCATACTTACTCCCATTGGATCCTCACAGTATTATCCCCATTTTATAAATGAGGAAACTGAGGCTTAGAAGTTACCTAATTTATTCAAAGTGAAACAACTAATACATGTTTGATTTCAGAGGCCAGAATCTAAACTCTCAATTAACCATTTTGCCACTAAGCTACAGTAGGTGATGTTGGCTCTTCAAGTAGATAATACTTTTATCCACAATACTGACATTGCCCAGAATATTGTGGGAGAAGATAAAAACATTATTGAAATTCTTCTTTTAAAATATCCTTCACAGTCTGCTGCATAGTTTCATAAATATCTTCAGTTGAAGGAGGAGGGATACTATGAGCAAGTTAGCAAGCCAGCAGACAGGATAGATTGTGGTAGTTCAATGAAAGACGTAAGGGTGGGGGAGGCTATTAATCAGGACTTTTGGTGGCAAGTGACAGAAACCCACCTTAAACAGCCTTAGGGGAAAGGAAGAACTTTATTGACCCTTAAATGGAAAAGTCCAAGGATTAAGGTGGCTTCAGAAATGCTGCATTAAAGAGTTCAAATAGGTTGCTAAGAGATGGCCATTTCCGCTAAGAGATGGCCATTTCCGACTCTCTAGATTACATCTATCAAACCATAGGCAAGCCCTAGTTAAAGTGTTCTTAGCCTGCAGGGGGAATGCAAAAAACAGGGACTTTCTAAAGTGATTCCCAGGCTTCAAAAGCCACCATAATGGGTAGCCAATTAGGATATGAAATTAATCTTTAATGAGCCTATGCCACTTCATGAACTTAACTTTCTTTTCTTCTATTTAGTGCAATATTCTATTTTAATACTTGGTCATTTTGTCAGGTAAAGCATCAGCCTCCTTGTTCTTAGATTGTCCGTGACATTCTTTATCTCTTAGGACACAGAAACAGTGCCTGCCCATAGTAGGTACTTCATAAGTATTTTTTGAAAAGAGGAGAAAAGGTCCTAAAGCTAGAAAGAGCTTAGAAAGAACACTGCTTCTGCCTTCTTCCTCACGCAAAAAAAAAAAAAAAAAAAATGGGTTGCCAGGAAATCATCCCTCATAGGAGTGACAACAGCAGGTAGACAAAAACAGGAGGCTCTCGTAGCAGTCTAGGCAAAAGATGAAAGCACGTGGTAATGGAGATAAGTAGATAGAGTCTAGATCTTTTTGGGGGGTAGAACTGAAATCATTTGCTAATGGATTGCATGGTGGAGTGAGGAAGAAGGAAGAATCAAAAGATGACCTCTTGGTTTTAGGATTGAACAACTGGTAATGCAACAACTGGGAACACTGGGGCAGAAGCAGGTTTATAGCAGAAAATCAACGGTTCCATTTTGGCATTCACAAGTACAGGCTTTGGAATCAAACAGCCTGGTCCAAATCCAGACTCTGCCACTTACTAGCTGGGTGGCCTCCTCTGGGTCTCAGTTCTGTCACTGCACAACAGTGTTCCTGTCACAGAATTGTTGTGAGGGTTAGATGAGCTAATGCAAGTTACATGCTCCCCATGAGGCCTGGCATGTAGTAAGCCCTTAATAATGTTGGCAGTTATTTGCTTCCTGCTGCTAAATACATCTGTACAGTCTACTGACCTTGATCTTTTTCAAGTTTAATCTTCACACTATATTCTTTTGTGATAAATGGATTATGGTTCCAGCAAGAGGAAGAAACGCACAGTAAAGATAGCTCCTTCAAAGTTGTTATTGCTTACTTTCTTTGTACTTTGAAGGTTTTTTGGGTAGGGGAAAACTATCTTTGTGAAAAGTACACAGTAATAAACTTACTTGCCTCCCATGTAGTATATGTGTTAATCTTTCATTATACAAAGACCAAAGATGAATAACCCACTCTGAAAAGTTGCTTAACTGGGGCATAGAATTCTTCCAAACTTTTTCCAAATTTAAGGCACTAGCTAAAAATTCAAAGAATTATACTGAGAAGGCTTGCAATTTTAAATGAAAATCCTAACCCACTTCATCTTCTCTCCATTGTATGCAGTTAGGCATGTTGGTGGTACAAGACCTAGGAGCACCCATTAATAGTAAGGGCCCCTCCCAGGATGGTCCAGTCTACTCAGAAGAGCAGAGTTGTCAGTAGCAAAAATTCCTCACCAACCACTGTGTCCCCATGTGGGTGAATGAACTTTGGCAAACTATTGTATCCTTGGCTGGCACATAGTAAGTACTATATAAGTGTTACATTAGCCATATGTTTTCTGTCTTGAAAAATCCAATAATACAGTCCCAGATTTACTGACAGTTTCAAGGTATATTTCATAGCAACAGTGGCAAAAGTAGAACTTCCTGTGGAATAATCTACCCTTCCCCCACACCACCACCACCCCAGAGACAGAAAGAAACATATTGCCAGTGTTCTTAGTTAAATATTAAATGTCCTTTCATCACAGGATATTTCTTTGTTTTTATAGGATCTCCAGGTAAGAAGAATCCTATGTCTGTGGAAGACTCCAATGATAACCCAATAGGTGAGTTTAAAAAGGTCAGGAAACAGATTATCTGTCTAGGATACATAAAGTAATATCAGCTAGTCAAGTACATGTAAGCTGGTACACTGACCTGTCTTAACCATGATTTGTTCATTCGTGAATCCCTAAAGCCTACCATCAAGGGCTGCCCTTAGTGGACATCAGTAAATGATAGTTCACTGGATTAATAGTCTTTCTCAGTTTAACAAAGATGTGAATAAATTCTGAAACTAAAAGCATACTGGAATTTATTACTGAGTTCTGAAGCACATTTTTAGGTATGACATTTTGCACTCTGCCTATAGATATGAACTATGAATATGTAAGTCTGCTGATCTTGCCGGTAGAACAAGTCACGCTAAGCTGGTCAGCCACAGTAGCCTTAATTTGCCTTGGTGGACTCCAGGGAGACCCTACTTATATTTCACCCATCAGTTAGATTTCAACCCACCCTCTTGCTTCCCTATTGAAACAATAGACGAGGCCCTTTTTGTTTGTGTTTTTGTTTTTTGGCTGCACTGGGTCTTCTTTGCACCTCACGGGCTCCTGTCTAGTTGCAGCACATGGGTTGCCCCACAGCATGTGGGATCTTAGTTCCCTAGCCAGGGATCGAACCCGCGTTCCCTGCATTGGAAGACGGATTCTTAACCACTGGACCACCAGGGACGTCCCAAAAAGATGCTCAGGCACTTTTCTTGTGCTTTTAGTTTGGGACAAATGGATTTCTTTCTTGATTTTCTGAGTTCATTAGCATGGAAAGATAGGAACCAGGCTGATGTTATAAATAGTGAACCATCAAGGCATGTTTCTTGTAAGCAGTATTTAGTTTATCTTCTTACTGTCCTTGTTATTAAGAGTTGACAGAGGTAGAAACTAGAAAAAGGTACACAAATCCTATCACTGGACCCATTTTCTCTACTTTTATTCAACAAATATTTATTGAGTGCCTCTAATGTAAGGACACATTACAAAATGGACCAAGCCCTTACTTCTTGGAGTTTTTGTTTGTTTTTTGTTTTATTTCATTGTAGAAAAATACACATAACATAAAATTCACAATGTTAGCCATTTTTAAGTGTACAGCCCAGTGGCATTAAGTACATTCACATTGTTGTGCAATGTCATGGAGTTTTTTATTAATTAATTTTTTTAGTGAAATATAGTTGATTTACAATGTTCTGTGAATTTCTGCTGTACAGCAGAGTGATTCAGTTATACATATATATATTCTTTTTTATATTCTTTTCCATTATGGTTTTTTCCAGAATATTGAATATAGTTCCCTGTACTATATAGTAGGGCCTTGTTGCTTATCCATTCTGTATGTAATAGTTTGCATCTGCTATGAACATAGGGATGCATGTGTCTTTTTGAATTATACTTTTGTCCAGATATATGCCCAGGAGTGGGATTGCTGGATCACATGGTAATTCTATTTTTAGTTTTCTGAGGAACCTCCATACAGTTTTCCATAGTGGCTGCACCAACTTACATTCCTACCAACAGTGTAGGAGGGTTCCCTTTTCTCCACACCCTCTCCAGAATTTGTTATTTGTAGACTGTTTAATGATGGCCATTCTGACTGGTGTGAGGTGGTACCTCATTGTAGCTTTGATTTGCATTTTTCTAATAATTAGAGATGTTGAGCATCTTTTCATGTGCTATTGTCCATCTGTATGTCTTCTTTGGAGAAATGCCTCTTTAGGTCTTCAACTGGGTTGTCTGCTTTTTTGTTGTTGGGTTTTATGAGCTGTTTGTATATTTTGGAAATTAAGCCGTTGTCGGTCGCATCTTTTGCAAATATTTTCTCCCGTTCTCTATATTGTTTTTTTCATTTTTTTATGGTTTCCTTTGCAGTGAAAAAGCTTGTAAATTTGATTTGGTCCCATTTTTTTATTTTTGTTTTTATTTCTATTGCCTTGGGAGACTAACCTAAGAAAACATTGGTATGATTTATGTCAGAAATGTTTTGCCTATGATCTCTTCTAGGAGTTTTATGGTGTCATGTCTTATATATATCTAAGTCTTTAAGCCATTTTGAGTTTACTTTTGTGCATGGCGTGAGGGTGTGTTTTAACTTCATTGATTTACATGCAGCTGTCCAACTTTCCCAGCAACACTTGCTGAAAAGACTTTCTCCCATTTTATATTCTTGCCTCCTTTGTTGAAGATTAATTGACTGTAAGGGTGTGGATTTATTTCTGGGCTCTCTATTTTGTTCCGTTGATCCCTATGTCTGTTTTTGTGCCAATACCATGCTGTTTTGATTACTGTACCCTTGTAGTATTGTCTGGGAGGGTTGTGCCTCCTGCTTTGTTCTTTTTTCTCAGGATTGCTTTGGCAATTCTGGGTCTTTTATGTTCTGTATAAATTTTAAGATTATTTATTCTAGTTCTGTGAAAAATGTCATGGGTAATTTGATAGGGATCGCATTAAATCTGTAGATTGCTTTGGGTAGTAGAGCATGGGATATCTTTCCATTTCTTTGAATCATCTTTAATTTCCTTTATTAATGTTTTATAGTTCTCAGCATATAGGTCTTTCAGCTCCTTGGTCAGGTTTATTCCTAAGTTTTGGGGGGATTTTTGGTGTGATTTTAAAAAGTAATTTTTTTTACATTCCCTTTCTGCTATTTCATTGTTAGTGTAAAGAAATGCAAGTGATTTCTGTATGTTAATCTTGTATCCTGCTACCTTGCTGAATTTATTTATCAGTTCCAATAGTTTTTGTGTGGCGTCATCAGGGTTTTCTATATATAGTATCATGTCATCTGTATATAATGACAATTTTACCTCTTCCCTTCCAATTTGGATACCTTTTATTTCTTTTTCTTGTCTGATTGCTGTGGCTAGAACTTTTAGTACTATTTTGAATAGAAGTGGTGAGAGTGGGCATCCTTGTCTTGTTCAAGAATTTAGCAGGGCTTTCAGCTTTTCACCATTAAGTATTATATTGGCTGTGGGTTTGTCAAAAGTGGCTTTTATTATATTGAGATATGTTCCCTCTATACCCATTTTGGTAGAGTTTTTATCATGAATGAATGTTGAATTTTGTCAAATGCTTTTTCTGTGTCTATTGAGACTATCATGTGGTTTTTGTATTTTCTTTTGTTGATGTGGTGTATCACATTGATAGATTTCCGTGTGTTGAACCTTCCTTGTGAACCTAGGATGTATCCCACTTGGTCACAGTATACGATCTTTTTTATGTGTTGTTAGATTCAGTTTGCTAGTATTTTGTTGAGAACTTTTGCATCTACGTTCGTCAAAGGTATTGGCCTGTACTTTTCTTTTTTAGTGGTATCTTTGTCTGGTTTTAGTATCAGCGTGACGCTGGCTTCGTAGAATGTCTTTGGGAGTGTTGCCTCAACAGTCTTTTGGAAGAGTTTGAGAAGGATCAGTAAAATTTCTTCTATGTATGTTTGGTAGAATTCGCCTGTGAAGCCATCTGGTCCTGGACTTTTGTTTGTAGGGAGTTCTTTTTTTTATTACAGGTTCTATTTCACTTCTAGTGGTTGCTCTGTTCAAATTATCTATTTCTTTTTGATTCATTTGTGGTGGGCTGTATGCTTCTAGAAAGTTGTCTGTTTCTTCTAGTTTGTCAAATTTGTTGTCATATAATTGTTCATAGTATTCTCTTATGGTTTTTTACATGTCTGTGGTATCAGTTGATATTTATCCTTTTTCATTTCTTATTTTATTTGGGTTCTGTCTTTTCTTCTAGGTCCTGGTTTTATTGATTTTTTCTATTTTTTTAAATCTCAATTTTATTTATTTCCTCTCTGAGCTTTATTATTTCCTTCCTTCTGCTGACTTTAGGTTTTGTTTGTTCTTCTTTTTTTTGATTCTTTTAGGTGATAGGTTAGGTTATTTTTTGAGATATTTTTCTTGTTTCTTGAGGAAGGCCTGTATTGCTATGAACTTCCCTCTTAAGAACTGCTTTTGCTGCATCCCATAGATTCTGTATGGTTGTGTTTTCATTGTCACTTGTCTTAAAGTATTTTTTAATTTCCTTTTTGATTTCCACATTGACCCATTGGTTTCTTAGAGGCATTTTGTTTAGTTTCCATGTAATCGTTTTTTTTTCATATATCTTTTCTTGTGGTTGATTTCTAGTTTCATGTTGTTGTGGTCAGAGAAGATGCTTGAAATAATTTCTATACTGTTAATTTGTTGACGTTTGTTTTGTGCTCTAGTATGTGGTCAATCCTAGAGAATGTTCCATGTGACCTTGAAAACAATGTGTATTCTGGGTTTTTTGGATGTAATGTCCTGAAAATATCAATTAAGTCTAACCGTTCTATTGTATCCTTTGGATCTTTGTTGCCTTATTGATTTTGTCTAGAAGATCTGTCCATTGATGTGAGTAGGGTGTTAAAATCTCCTACTATATTGTATTTCCATCTGTTTCTCCCTTTATGTCTGTTAGTATTTGTTTCATGTATTTGGGTGCTCCTATTTTAGGTACATATATGTTGACGAGTGTAAAAATCCTCTTCTTGTATTTGTCATGGATTTTTATTGTTGTGGGTTTCCTAATGCTCCATGTAGTTCATATTCTCAGTTGCCTCTGGGCTTGCTTTTTATTATTTCTGCTGTACATAGTCAGAATATACTTTTATTCTAGTTACAGTAATTCTACAGAAAAATTTTCAATTGGAAAAAAATGACTAGATAGATTACCCTAAATGTACTTGTGATTATTATTGGGCAGTTGTGGGAATGGTTTTTTGTTTTTAAATACTTTACTCAGTTGTTCAGTCTTTTCCTATTGGACTTCTTTTCTCATTTTTAAAAATTCAATTTATTTAAACAGACTAAAAATAAAGCACAGTTCACCCTTTACTCTCATGCCCCCATCCTCAGTCTCTGGCAGCCACTGATTTGTTCTCTGTATCTATGGGCTTGTTTTGTTTATTTTTTGAATTCCACATATAAGCGATATTATACAGTATTTGTCTTTCTCTGTCTGACTTACTTCACTTAGCATAATACTCTCACAGTCCATCCATATTTGTCACAAATGGCAAGATTTTCCTTCTTTTATATGGCTGAATAATAATCCATTGTGTGTATATACCACAATTTCTTTATCCATTCACCTATCGATAGACACTTAGATTGTTTCATATCTTGGCTATTGTAAGTAATGTGAAATGAACATGGGGGTTTGCATATCTATTTGAGTTATTGTTTCTGTTTACGTCAGATAAATACTGAGAAGTGGTAACTGAATCATACGATAGTTCTATTTTTAATTTTTTGAGGAATCTCCATCCATAGTGGTTGCATCAATTTATGTTGCCACCAACAGTGCATAAGGGTTCCCTTTTGTCCATATCCTTCACAACAGTAGTTATTTCTCATCTTTTTGATAATAGCCGTTCTAACAGGTATGATGCAATATCTCATTATGGTTTTGACTTGCATTTCCCTGATGATTAATGAAGTAGAGTATCTTTCCATGTACCTGTAGGCCATCTTTATGTCTTCCTTGAGAAAATGTTTATTTAGATCTTCTGCCAATTTTTAATTTGATTGTTTTTTGATGTTGAGTTGTATGAGCTCTTTATATATTTTGGACATTAACCCCTTATTGAATATATCATTTGCAAATATTTCCTCCCGTTCAATAGGTTGCCTTTTCATTTTGCTGATGGTTTCCTTTGCTATGCAGAAGCTTTTTAGTTTGATGCAGTCCTATTTCTTTATTTTTGCTTTTGTTGCTTTCTGTGTCAGATTCAAAAAAAGTCATTACCGGGCTTCCCTGGTAGCGCAGTGGTTGAGAGTCCACCTGCCGATGCAGGGGACACGGGTTCATGCCCCGGTCTGGGAGGATCCCACATGCTGCGGAGCGGCTAGGCCCGTGAGCCATGGCTGCTGAGCCTGCACGTCTGGAGCCTGTGCTCCACAATGGGAGAGGCCACAACAGTGAGAGGCCCGCGTACCGCAAAAAAAAAAAAAAAAGTCATTACCATGCCAACATCACTGTCAAGGAGCTTACCACCTATGTTTTGTTCTAGTAGTTTTATGGTTTCAGGTCTTTTGTTCAAGTCTTTACCATTTTGAATTTATTTTTGTGTATGGTGTGTCAACCTTAAAAACTAAATAGCCAGTTATTTTACCAGCAAAATGAGTTCATTTGGGAACAGCAGACTAATTGTAATTCAGGACAAGCAAAATATGGTGAATCATAGGCAAGTCTGGAGAACAAAGGAGAGAAGCATGCTTTTATAGAGGAAGGGAGGAAGTTGGGGGGGGCCTGCTTCAAACAGAAGTTCACTGGAGCAGAGCAGGAGTGCAGGGTAATAGCAGCTTCTCATTGGCTGAATGTGGTAGTTTCTCATGGGCTGGGCTGTTGCTGGGCAAGGAGAAAATCTTTCTTCCTTCTTCTACGGCATGTAAAGTAAGCTTCTTCCTGCTGGGTCTGCAACTGGCAGTGAGAGGTAGTGTATGAGAGCTCTCCCTTCAGGGATTCTCAACTCCATTTTTAAGTAAGAGTTCCTTTATTTATTTTCACATTTCCCCCTGTTGATTAGTATCTTTCCTTAGAAGCATCACTGATCAAGAGTCAGGTTTTGGTGATTCTGTTCCTTGGTTTGAGGAAGGTCCTTTCCTGGTTGTCATATCCCACGTTGGAGGGAAAATGCACAAATTGGAAACTGTTGAAGCTACATTTGAGTAACAGGGAAAGGTAGGAGGGAGAACTCTCAGACACTTCTCATCTAAAGTTTATATCTTATCAAGGTCATAGCATTTGGAGATCATCTCAGAGTACTGAGTTAGCATTTCCTCTATTTGATGCAAAACCTCTGCAGAGATTTGACAGGCAACCAGTACAAAGTAGAAAAATAATTATGCAAAACAAAAGTAACAGGACAAATCCAAGTTATTTGATGATTCTAAACCATAACCCTAGACCCAAAGGTAGCCAGCTGAACAAATCAAAGGACCATGGAGAGAGTCAGGTGAAATTCCTTGTAACCAGTACACTTGCTCCCTGATCTTGTACAGTTGAATTTCTGTCTTCCGATCTTGTACAGTTGAATTTCTGTCTTCCCAGAGACATTAATCCATATGTGACAGGGGGTATTTGCTATTACACAAATGCCTCCTTGCTCAGCAAGTAGATAAACAAAGGCTATATGATTGTCCAAAACTACCTTAGCCAGTGAGTCATGTAATTATTGTTAGGCAGCTACTGCCTTGGCTGTGGAGTTGGCTAGCTCTTCTAATGTTAGGGAAAGATTTTTGAGTATGCATTCCCTGGTTCTTACCCTAACCCATGGGAGAAGGGCTCTCCCTGTGGAGGCAAACCCAGAGTCATGTGTGCTTCCTGGAAGTTCCTGTTTAAGGCAGCCATGGAGGTTTAATGGGGAGAACAAATGGGAGGCTTCTGATTTGTTACAAATGTTGACAGTTAAATGTCCCAATAAGCATTGGCCTCCAGTTCACCATCTATCTAAACATGCATACACCCATGAGAAATGTCATCCACTGCAGAAAAAGATAAAACCAGGTGGAGCAGAGAACTCCATCTAAGATCTGGTTCTTCATTAGCTAGAATTTCCTGATTGACCTTTTCAAGTCAAGGGTCAGAGGAATTGGGATGACATTCTGTAAGGTACTATCCTAGCCCAAAGGGGTCTATTCTAAAAGCCTTGCAAAGAGAAGTTTGCCCGCTTGTACTTCCCTTGGGTGTAGGAAAACAGATGGTATTTTAATAAGGAAAAGGGTGTGGGAGAGTTAAGGTCATACAGTTGGTGGAGGTTTTTTATTGAGCTAGTATTGTTATGGTTGGAGAAAGATTGAAACAAGGCACGGGAACACTTGCATGTAACAGCCTAACCAAATAGGTAACACCTGTAGGCTTGTAGGTATAATTGACAGTGGCATTTGGGACTAATGACAAATTAGTTACAGGTAAAAATGATGGATCTCCAACATCATGAACAGGTTGGAGTATCTAGGGACAGATCCAGCAGTCAGAGAGGTTTCCCCTTTTGCAATACATTGGGAAATGCAGATAAGAGAATTGTCTTTTCAAGAAAGAAGGGGAGAAAAAGGTGTATACCTGTACAGGCCTGGTTCAGTCATCTTGGAAGAGCTGTCTCCTTCAGGTGTCATCTGCTTCAATTCCTGTAAATCTTTATTTTCAGGTCACCAGTTGGTGTACCGGTCCAGTTAGTGTTTGATGCTTTCTTGAGATGTGATGTGTTAAATCCAAGAGTCTATATTTTTGAAGTTTGGCAACACAAGGGTTGGTTAACAGTACCTGATAGAGGCCTTTCTAGTGGGGTTGAAAAGAGTCTTTCTAGAGATGTCTTTTCCAATAGATGAAATCTCCAGGCTGCAGTGTGTGTTGTTTGAGGCCTTCATCTCCCAGGAGTGCACGATGAAAAGATTGCTCTACTAAAGTATGGTTATTTTTGTGACACACATTTTAGGATGCTAACTAGAATTATGACTGATAACATCATACCTGGACGTATCAGAATTTTATACAATTTCTAGAACATTTATGTTAATAACATTCACCCATGCAATATAACTTAAAAAGGTTTATTATCGTTTATTTGACAATGCTTCCCATGTAATTTAACATACCAAATAAGCCTAATTAGTTTAATATCTCTTTGTAAAGAGAGAGAACAAATCTTTTGAGATGTTGTAGGAGCTCTGGAAATGCCCAGGGTTACTTTCAGATCAAAAAGACATTATTTAGAATTTGATTTTTGGGAAGTTTGTCAAAATTATCAAAAGGTTTTGGACACTTGACTAAATGAAATCACAGATTATTATAAAGCAATACTTTATTATCTAAAAAGTTTACATAGTTCTGAGCAAAACTTAGTTCTTTTAAAATTGAGAAGACTCTGTTTTCCCAAGTAATCAAAGACCTGATTAAGATAACATGAAGCACAGGAAATAATTTTGATAAAACACAAAATCTTTGCTTTCTAGGCAGGTTACTTAAAAGATAAGAATAAACCTTTCACAGAATCTTATCAGGAGCAGATCAATAGTCCAAGCAAACTTTGTTCTTTTAGTAGATGAAAGAAAATTAAGTTCCAGTTTTACATAAGTACACCATTGATATTAAAGGTTATTTTTTTAAACCCTTAGAACAAATTTGTTCAATCTTATCCAGCTTGATCACACATAATACTTCTTTCCCAAGATTCTCTTTCCACAGACCTCCTACAACTTTCTTAATATCCCTTCAGATTGTGTTCTGTGTTTTTTCCTCTTTCCCTTTCTGAAATAACAAGCCTCACTTTAGGACAAATTACTTTCTTTTCTCTCAACAAAAACACATCTCTCATACCTTCTTTTACCAAAAACGCACATCCTAGTTTTCTTGCATATGGAGATGTTTCCCTTATTATTTCTAGTAGCTTTAATTATGTTGAAGCATTAAAATTCTTAACACTAAGTAACCTTAATTTCTAGTGAAAGTAAGAAAAAGAACTGTGAACTGTTAGACCAGCATTCTTTAGATTGGTCAGTTTATGAATATATTTCATAATTTCTAGAAACATATGCTTTCTCATAGTACAGTTTTTTAGCATGGCACAAAACGTGTTTAGTGAGAGAACTTAATATCTTTAGTGACTCTATAAAAGAAAGCCCAAAGTGGATAAACCTGGGTTCAGTATTTAGTGTTTCAGTGTTGTATCTTATTTGGAAATGATTCAGGTATTCAATGAATTTAACTTAACTCATTATTTAACTGAACTTAGCAAAACTTTAAGGTTCCAGATTACCAAAAGATTTGGGGGAACTATTTTAAAAGTTTACCCAAAAACTTTGTATTCTGTGTACATCTATTTACTTGCTTTTAACAATTATATTGAGATTAATTATGACAATCTGATCCTACTAAGTTATTTTTCTTGCTGAATGATCATTAAAGATCAATTCAGTACTTTGAGAACAGCTTCAGAGTCAGTGAGATGATTTCAAATACCCCTTCTAGCACAGGGAAATTTATTCTGAGGGGAAAAAAAGCATTGCCTCAAAATATTTTTCTGAAGAGACCAGATAATACAAATATTATAAAAATGTTTTGTTCATTGTGTAACATTTTCATAACTGTTTTATTCCTTTTATATCCTCTATTTTCTCTTTTGTAGTAACACACTTCTAATCGTTGAAAGGTTGTCTTTTGGACGTACTGTTTGCCAATTTATTGGATGCAATTTAGCACAGTTTATTTGGCACCAGTCCCAAAAGGAGAACAACATCTTTGGGGAATCCTGTATGATGTGTATTCCAGGAATGTGCTGTTGGGAAAAGTGGAGACAGCCAGCAATACTACAGCATTGGTGCCTATCACTTTTGTAGGACTCACCACATTGGATTCAACAAATCCAATTTTTCTCTATTTTGTTTGTTTTTTTGGTCTCTGTCTAAGTTCTATGGTCTCTGTCTAAGTTCTATGAGTGGTATCTGTGATTTATTCATCCTGACACGTAACACTATGCCTGGTACATATAGTAGGTATGCACACATGTTGGTTGAACTGAACTGTGGAACCAAGTACATATTTTGTAGTTGCTGATTTACCTTATCAAAGAACCATTATACATGTTTTTCAGACAAGACTGGTCCATGCCCCAATCTTATCCATTATCGTAGCTGGATTTTTTTTTTTTTGTTTATAGAGTAAGGTAGATACTGGAGGTCAAAGAAACAGGAATTAAGGTTACTTTCTAACTGTACCACCGAATTATATGTAACAGTTCCGTTTTTTTAATATGCTCTAATCATTATTTGAAGACAGACATACTTTTGACATTCTTTTGTGCAGGGACTTGTTTGATGATTTATAAGCTTATAGAGAAAATAATTTCCCCCATTTCATGTACAGTCAGGGGCTTATAATTTAGGGTCTGTGGATGGATGGGTTTATTCTTCATGGTGCAAGGAAGGCACATGTCCAGATTATTTTTCATAAAAGGGGTTTGGGCAAGGACACAAGGAGATGTAACATGGTCTAGAATGGACAGTAGGTCTCAGAACAACAGCTCAGTATCATTCAGGATACAGCCTTCTCCTCAATCAGTTAGCATCAGTGCTTTCCCCAAAAGGGGAATCTCAGAGGTTAAGGGTATCACTGTCCAGTCTGAAGCGCTTTTCTTGGGCATAATTTTACAAAACCAGATTCAAAGCAGTTGATCTTCCTTAACGTTCTATCCATACACAATTGCCTTTGGCTTGGTAACCCATCCTTGGTACAGTCACTTGGGCTGCTCTAGTAGGGTTGGCTTTATCCACAGACCTGGCAGGACCATAGCAATTTTGAACAGATGGACCTGATTTGGAGGTTAGATTTCTGCAGAAGAGGGCAGCGGAAATTTGGGAACCGCTTACTCAAGTAATTATTCCAATTTTTACCGCCAATGGAAACACTAAAAGTCTTACTGAAGTGGAAAGAATTTTGCTTCAGATATATAATCCCATATTCCTTACTACCTTCTTTTATTCACTTTGGGTAAAATGTTTTATGTGTGAAAGAAACATTAGATGGAAACTTCCTGTTAGGTTGTAAGCTGCTCTAAGACAGGAGCCAGTTGGCCCGACAGGTTGCTTCAGATGCAAATGGTGTTAGATAGACAGACAGACAGACAGACGTGTAGGTATAGATATTGATACTTGTTTCTAACTAGACAGTTGATGTAGGAAAGAATTTCCTGACCACTCTGAAGGATTAATTTGTACTTAAGGAACTGCTTCTACTCCTCAAAGACTGTTTATTATGTTCAACTCATGTTTTTGAGATTGCATTTGAAAATTGCTGGTAATTTTTAACAGCATCAGGTTTTGTCTCAAGGAATGTAGAATGGGAAATCATGCAATATTATGTTCAGTTATATAGTGAACAGATGTTTGTTTTGACTGCCCACTTTACTATTCACTGTTTTAGGCACAAGGCATACAGTGATAAATAAGACAGATTAGTCCCTGCTCTCAAAAACTTTATAATCAGGTGGGGAGATACAGACTATAAGGAGATAAACAACTAAAGAAGAGGATTTCAGATCGTGATTTTTAGAAATAAACAAGGTGGTATAAATAATGTAAATACATAAACAGGGTAATGCGGTAGAGAATGACTGAGGAAGGGCTGCTTCAGACTGGGTGGTCAGGGAGGACCTCTCTGAGATGGGGTCATCTGAGCTGAGCCCTGACTAACAGGGAGGAGCCAGCCCTGCATATACCAGGGAGAGAGCACTGCAGGCAGAAGGAATAAATGGTGCAGGTGTGAAACAGGAGTGAGCCTCTTGTGTCCAAGGAGCACAGGCAGGTCATGTGGCTGCCTGCAGGTCGTGCGGCTGCCTGCAGGTCGTGTGGCATGCAGCCATGGGTGTACACTGCAGTTATGTTATCACATATAGGAAATTCTGAAGTGGAAATACAGTATTTAAGATGTAAGAGTTATATTTTGAAACGTCAAAAGCAAAGCAGGCTCCAGAAGAGGAGGCCGAGGGATGTGGATTCTGCCAACTTCATTAGTTTTTCTGGGTCTTTTTTTTTTTTTTGGTGGGAGGTGGGTGTTATTTCTTCAAGCATTAAAATGCTACAGTGATTCTAAACCACTATGCACCTTCATACTCTGCACTCAAGACAGCAGGTGTAATAATAAATTGGAATTGTTCTGGTGTTTTCTTTCCTGAAGCGTGCCTCTATCCTGAAGTTACAATTAGGAGCCAAATGAAATGCTTCCAATTGAGATCAAGAACTGCTGCTTGCACTTTATTGTGATGTGAACATCTAAGGGAATATCTAACGTTTAAATCATTTTAAGGGTTAGAGATAATGGGGCTGAGTAACCAGCCTGCTGTATGAGTTCTGGGAAAACCCAGGAAATTGTGAACCTTAGCTTCAGTTCGTGGGGGCAGCGGGAGGGGGGAAGGTCATGATGAACGGAGGTTAGGAGAGATAAACAGTGCTGATGCACATGCACTGAGAAAAGTTTGAGCAATTTTTTATGCTTTTGTCCCTTTTGAAAAGCCAGAAAAACAAAAGCTGGTGTAGAAGATAAATATAGGTCCTCCCTCCCCGCAAAAGTAGGCCTAGGGCAGAAAAGCCAACCATCAGACCCTCGGTTCCTGTTGTCTTTCAGTTTGCCCATGAAGGGGCTGCCACACATTGAGTGCCCCATGGGTCCTTGTTGAATGTGAATTCTAGTTTGAATAGGAAAATGGACTCAACTGGGATTGAATACACAACACTTCTTCTTTATCTTTCTTTTTCATGGAAATCTGGTAGGCTTGCTCTGGACTCTCGTGACTTCTTTCAGACTGAGATTAGTGACTTACCTACCCAATTATGTGCAGTAATACATAGAGATTTCTCAAGAATAACTTCCCCAGATGCATAATGTTCCAAGGAAGAGACTTCGATGTACTGATTATAGAGTTAAGCAGTAGTTGGTATCAGGCATTCATCTTTTTGCTTGTAGTATCTTCTTTTTTTCCTTCATATTTTAATTTTGTTTACAACTTATTATACAATAGGAGTAATGCGTGTACATAATTTAAAAGTTCAAACAGTACTTGAAAATATGAAATACATAATACCAATCTTCTTTTCTCTACGGAGTCCCATTCAGTCCTTTTCCCAAATGTACTTCAACAGTCAAAAGCCAGATTCATTATCCACCCAAAGATCTGCTTTTGTATTTCCTATCTCACTTGAGGGACCAACCATTCATTATCTAAAGTGAGAAGTAGTTACCAGTTTTACATGTATCATTCCAAAAAACAATTTAAGCATAATGCAAATCTAGCATATGTGTTTTTTATGAACATAAATGGATACTGCTAAGCAGCACACTGTTCTCTACTCAGCTGGTCTCACTTATCCTCATCCTTCCTAATGGCTATGTGGACTCCACGGTACAGATGCAGCATAAGTCGTTCACCCAGGCCCCCACTGATGGATATTTAGGTTGTTTGCAGTCTCTGCTAACTTAAGCAGTGCTGCAGTGAGCATCCTTCCTATTCCATGCTGGTATACCCCTGCTAGGGCACCTGTGGTGTTCTTTTCTAGTGGTGGGATTGCTGAGTCAAATCATGCATGTATTTTAATTGGTGATATATTGCTAAATTTTCTTCCAAGAAAATTACACTAGTTTACTCCCACTGGCAGTAAAAGGTGCCTGCTTTCCACGCCTCGACAGCACTGGGTAATAGCAAACATTTTAATATTTGCCAGTCTGATACGTGATTAATAAAAAATCTTATCGTTTGGAGTTAGAGTCCTTTAAGTTTAGAATATTTTCATATTGGTTTTGGGGGGTTTTTTGGTTCTTTTTTTAAAAACAGCTTTACTGAGATATAATTCAGCCATTGCAGGTGTATAATTCAGTGGTTTTTAGTATATTCAGATAAGTGCAGCCATCACCACAGTTAATTTGAGAATATTTTCATCATCTCAGAAAAGAAATTCTGTGCCCTCTAGCCATCATCCCCTTATCCCCCCTCTCACCCCAACCCCCAGCCCCAAACAATCACTAATCTACTTCCTCTATAGATTTCCTTATTCTGGACTTTCATATGAATGGAATCATTGTAGTATGTGGTCTTTTGTGATTGGCTTCTTTCACTTAACATAATTTGTTCGAGATACATCCAAGTTGTAGCCCTTTTATGGCTGAATAATATTCCACTGTATGGATATACCATATGATGTTTATACATTCATCCATTGATGGACATTTAGGTTGTTTCCACCTTTGAACTACTATGAATAATGCTGCTGTAAACAGTTGTGTACACATTTTTGTGTGGATATATGTTCTTAGGAGCAGAATTGCTGGGTCATGTGGTAACACCATGCGCAATGAACTGCCAGGTTGTTTTCCAAAATGGCTGTACCATTTTACATTCCCACTAGCAGTGTATCCTGATTCTGATTTCTCCACACCCTTTCCAGCACTTTTAAACTTTTGATTCTAGCCATCCTAGTGGGTATGAAATAGTATCTCATTGATTTGCACTTCTTTGTTGACTAATGATGTTGAGCATCTTTCATGTATTTATGGGTTATTTGCATATCTTGCTTTGAGAAATAGCTATTTACATATTTTTTAATTGAAGTATAGTTGATTTACAATGTGTTAACTACTCTTTATTAGTTTACTGTACAGCAAAGTGATTTAGTTATACATATTAATATTCTTTTCCATTATGGTTTATCGTAGAATAATGAATACAGTTCTCTGTGCCATAGAGTAGGACCTTGTTGTTTATCTGTTCTGTATATAAAAAGCTTACATCTGCTAACCCCAACCTCCCACTCCAAAATATTTAAGTATTTTGCCCATGTTTAAATTAGGTTATTTGTTTTTTGTCTTTTTTTTTTTCCTTATCAGTTATCCATTTTATACGTATTAGTGTATATATGTCAGTCCCAATCTCCCAATTCATCACACCACCACCCCCCGCCAGGGACTTTCCCCCCTTGGTGTCCATACGTTTGTTCTCTACATCTGTGTCTCTATTTCTGCCCTGCACACCAGTTCATCTATAGCATTTTTCTAGGTTCCACATATATGCATTAATATACGATATTTGTTTTTCTCTTTCTGACTTAGCTCACTCAGTATCACTAGATGCATCCACATCTCCACAAATGACCCAATTTTGTTCCTTTTTATGGCTGAGTAATACTCCATTGTGTATATGTACCACATCTTCTTTATCCTTTAATCTGTTGATGGACATTTAGGTTGCTTCCATCTCCTGGCTATCGTAAATAGTGCTGCAATGAACATAGTGGTGCATGTGTCTTTTTGAATTATGGTTTTCTCTAGATATATTCCCAGTAGAGGGATCGCTGGGTCATATGGTAATTCTATTTTTAGTTTTTTAAGGAACCTCCATACTATTCTCCATAGTGGCTGTATCAATTTACATTTCCACCAGCAGTGCAAGAGGGTTCCCTTTTCTCCACACCCTCTCCAGCGTTTGTTGTTTGTAGATTTTCTGATGATACCCATTCTAACTGGTGTGAGGTGATATCTCATTGTAGTTGTGATTTGCATTTCTCTAATAATTAGTGATGTTCAGCAGGTTTTCAGATGCTTCTTGGCCATCTGTATGTCTTCTTTGGAGACATGTCTATTTAGGTCTTCTGCCCATTTTTTCATTGATTGTTTTTTTAATATTGAGCTACATGAGCTGTTTATATATTTGGGAGATTAATCCTTTGTCCGTTGATTCATTTGCCAATATTTTCTCCCATTCTGAGGGTTGTCTTTTTGTCCTGTTTATGGTTTCCTTTGCTGTGCAAAAGATTTTAAGTTTCATTACGTCCCATTTGTTTATTTTTGTTTTTATTTTCTCTAGAAGATGGATCAAAAAAGATCTTGCTGTGATTTATGTCAAAGAGTGTTCTTCCTATGTTTTCCTCTAAGAGTTTTATAGTGTCTGGCCTTACATTTAGGTCTCGAATCCATTTTGAGTTTATTTTTGTGTATGGTGTTAGGGAGTGTTCTAATTTCATTCTTTTACATGTAGCTGTCCAGTTTTCCAGCAGCACTTATTGAAGAGACTGTCTTTTCTCCATTGTATATCCTTGCCTCCTTTGTCATAGATTAGTTGACCGTAGGTGCGTGAATTTATCTCTGGGCTTTCTGTCCTGTTCCATTGAGCTGTATTTCTGTTTTTGTGCCAGGACCATATTGTCTTGATTACTGTAGCTTTGTAGTATAGTGTGAAGTCTGGGAGCCTCATTCCTCCAGCTCCGTTTTTATCCCTCAAGACTGCTTGGGCTATTTAGGATCTTTTGTGTCTCCAAACAAGTTTTAAGATTTTTTTGTTCTAGTTCTGTAAAAAATGCCATTGGTAATTTGATAGGGATTGCATTGAATCTGTAGATTGCTTTGGGTAGCATATTCATTTTCAAAATACTGATTCTTCCAATCCAAGAACATGGTATATCTCTCCATCTGTTGGTATCATCTTTAATTTTTCTTTATTTTGCGGTATGCGGGCCTCTCACTGTTGTGGCCTCTCCCGTTGTGGAGCACAGGCTCCGGACGTGCAGGTTCAGCGGCCATGGCTCACAGGCCCAGCCGCTCTGCGGCATGTGGGATCTTCCCGGACCGGGGCACAAACCCACGTCCCCTGCCTCATCAGGCGGACGCCCAACCACTGCACCACCAGGGAAGCACCATCTTTAATTTCTTCCATCAGTGTCTTATAGTGTTCTGCATACAGGTCTTTTGTCTCCCTAGGTAGGTTTATTCCTAGGTATTTTATGCTTTTCATTGCAGTGGTAAATGGGAGTGTTTCCTTAATTGCTCTTTCAGATTTTTCATCATTAGTGTATAGGAATGCAAGAGATTTTTTGGCATTAATTTTGTATCCTGCAACTTTACCATATTCACTGATTAGCTCTAGTAATTTTCTGGTGGCATCTTTAGGATTCTCTATGTATAGTATCATGTCATCTGCAAACAGTGACAGTTTCACTTCTTCTTTTCCAATTTGTATTCCTTTTATTTCTTTTTCTTCCCTGATTGCCATGGCTAGGACTTCCAAAACTATGTTGAATAATAGTGGTGAGAGTGGACATCCTTGTCTTGTTCCTGATCTTAGAGGAAATGCTTTCAGTTTTTCACCATTGAGAATGATGTTTGCTGTAGGTTAGTCGTATATGGCCTTTATTATGTTGAGGTAGGATCCCTCTATCCCAACTTTCTGGAGAGGTTTTATCATAAGTGGGTGTCGAATTTTGTCGAAAGCTTTTTCTGTATCTACTGAGGTGACTATATGGTTTTTATTTTTCAGTTTATTAATATGATGTATCACAATGATTGATTTGCATATATTGAAGAATTCTTGCATCCCTGGGATAAATCCCACTTGATCATGGTGTATGATCCTTTTAATGTGTTGTTGGTTTCTAATTGCTAGTATTTTGTTGAGGATTTTTGCATCTATATTCATCAGTGATATTGGTGTGTAATTTTCTTTTTTTTGTAGGATCTTTGTCTGGTTTTGGTATCAGGGTAATAGTGTCCTCATAGAATGCGTTTGGGAGTGTTCCTTCCTCTGCAATTTTTTGGAAGACTTTGAGAAGAATGGGTGTTAGCTCTTCTCTAAATGTTTGATAGAATTCATCTGTGAAGCCATCTGGTCCTGGACTTTTGTTTGTTGGAAGATTTTTAATCACAGTTTCAATTTGATTACTTGTGATTGGTCTGTTCATATTTTGTGTTTCTTCCTGGTTCAGTCTTGGAAGGTTATACCTTTCTAAGAATTTGTCCATTTCTTCCAGGTTGTCCATTTTATTGGCATAGAGTTGCTTGTAGTAGTCTCTTAGGATGCTTTGTATTTCTGCAATGTCTCGTGTAACTTCTCCTTTTTCATTTCTAATTTTATTGCTTTGAGTACTCTCCCTCTTTTTCTTGATGAGTCTGGCTAATGGTTTATCAATTTTGTTTATCTTCTCAAAGAACCAGCTTTTAGTTTTATTGATCTTTGCTATTGTTTTCTTTGTTTCCATTTCATTTATTTCTGCTCTGATCTTTAGATTTCTTTCCTTCTACTAACTTTGGGTTTTGTTTGTTCTTATTTCTCTAGTTCCTTTAGGTGTGAGGTTAGATTGTTTATTTGAAATTTTTCTTGTTTCTTGAGATAGGCTTGTATTGCTGTAAACTTCCCTCTTAGAACTGCTTTTCCTGCATCCCATAGGTTTTGGATCGTCGTGTTTTCGTTGTCATTTGTCTCTAGGTATTTTTTGATTTCCTCTTTGATTTCTTCAGTGATCTCTTGGTTAGTTAGTAACGTATTGTGTAGCCTCCATGTGTTTGTATTTGTTACAGATTTTTTCCTGTAATTGATATCTAGTCTCATAGTGTTGTGGTTGGAAAAGATGCTTGATATGATTTCAATTTTCTTAAATTTACTGAGGCTTGATTTGTGACCCAAGATGTGATCTATCCTGAAGAATGTTCCATGTGCACTTGGGAAGAAAGTGTAATCTTCTTTTTTGGATGGGATGTCCTATAAATATCAATTAAATCTGTCTGGTCTATTGTGTCATTTAAAGCTTCTGTTTCCTTATTAACTTTCTGTTTGGATGATCTGTCCATTGGTGTAAGTGAGTTCTTAAAGTCCCCCACTATTATTGTGTTACTGTCGTTTTCCTCTTTTGTAGCTGTTAGCAGTTTCCTTGTATATTGAGGTGCTCCTGTGTTGGGTGCATATATATTTATAATTGTTATATCTTCTTCTTGGATTGATCCCTTGATCATTATGTAGTGTTCTTGTCTCTTGTAACCTTCTTTATTTTAAAGTCTATTTTATCCGATATAAGTATTGCTACTCCAGCTTTCTTTTAATTTCCATTTGCATGGAATACCTTTTTCCATCCCCTCACTTTTAGTCTGTATGTGTCCCTAGGTCTGAAGTGGGTCTCTTTTAGACAGCATATATACAGGTCCTGTTTTTGTATCCATTCAGTGAACCTATGTCTTTTGGTTGGAGCATTTACTCCTTTCACGTTTAAGGTTATTATATGTATGTTCCTATGACCATTTTCTTAATTGTTTTGGGTTTGTTTTTGTAGGTCCTTTTCTTCTCTTGTGTTTCCCACTTAGAGAAGTTCCTTTAGTATTTGTTGTAGAGCTGGTTTGGTGGTGCTGAATTCTCTTAGCTTTTGCTTGTCTGTAAAGCTTTTGATTTCTCCATCAAATCTGAATGAGATCCTTACTGGGTAGAGTAATCTTGGTTGTACGTTCTTCCCTTTCATCACTTTAAGTATATCATGCCACTCCTTTCTGGCTTGTAGAGTTTCTGCTGACAAATCGGCCGTTAACCTTACGGGTATTCCCTTGTATATTGTCATTTTTCCCTTGTTGCTTTCAGTTATTTTTCTGTGTCTTTAATTTTTGTCAATTTGATTACTATGTGTCGCGGCGTGTTTCTCCTTGGGTTTATCATGTATGGGACTCTCTGTGCTTCCTGGACTTGGGTGGCCATTTCCTTTCCCATGTTAGGGAAGTTTTCGACTATAATCTCTTCAAATATTTTCTCGAGTCCTTTCTCTCTCTCTTCTCCTTCTCAGACCCCATAACGTGAATGGTGGTATGTTTAATGTTGTCCCAGAGGTCTCCTTGGCTGTCTTAATTTTTTTCATTCTTTTTTGTTTATTCTGTTCTGCAGCAGTGAATTCCACCATTCTGTTTTCCAGGTCACTTATCCATTCTTCTGCCTCAGTTATTCTGCTATTGATTCCTTCTAGTGTATTTTTCATTTCAGTTATTGTATTTTTCATCTCTGTTTGTTTGTTCTTTAATTCTTCTAGGTGTTTGTTAAACATTTTTTGCGTCTTCTCAATCTTTTCCTCCATTCTCTGCTGAGGTCCTGGATCATCTTCACTATCATATTCTGAATTCTTTTTCTGGAAGGTTGCCCATCTCCACTTAATTTCGTTGTTTTTCTGGTGTTTTATCTTGTTCCTTCATCTGGTACATAGCCCTCTGCCTTTTATTCTTGTCTCTCTTTCTGTGAATGTGGTTTTTGTTTCACAGGTTGCAGGACTGTAGTTGTTCTTGCTTCTGCTGTCTGCCATCTGGTGGATGAGGCTAAGAGCCTTCTGCCAGTTTCCTGTTGGAAAGGACTGGTGGTGGGTAGAGCTGGCTGTTGCTCGGTGGGCAGAGCTCAGTAAAACTTTAATCAGCTTGCCTGGTGATGCATGGGACTGGGTTCCATCCCTGTTGGTTGTTTGGCCTGAAGTGACCCAACACTGGCGCCTACCCAGGCTTTTTGTGCGGCTAATGGTGGGCTCTAGGAGGACTCACACCAAGGTGTACTTCCCAGAACTTCTGCTGCCAGTGTCCTTGTCCTCACGGTGGGCCACAGCCACCCCCGGCCTCTGCAGGACACCCTCCAACACTAGCAGGTAGGTCTGGTTCAGTCTCCTGTGGGGTCACTGCTCCTTCCCCTGGGTTCCAATGCACACACTACTTTGTGTGTGCCCTCCAAGAGTGGAGTCTCTATTTCCCCTATCCTGTCAAAGTCCTGCAATCACATCTCACCAGCCTTCTACGTCTGATTCTCTAGGAATTCCTCCTCCCATTGCTGGACCCCCAGGTTGGGAAGCCTGACGTGTGCCTCGAGACCTTCACTCCAGTGGGTGGACTTTTTTATAAGTGTTCTCCCGTTTGTGAGTCACCCACCCAACAGTTATGGGATTTGATTTTATTGCAAGTGTGCCCCTCCTACCATCTCACTGTGGCTTCTCCTTTGTCTTTGGGTGTGGGGTATCTTTTTTGGTGAGTTCCATTGTCTTCCTGTTGATGAATGTTCAGTAGTTGTGATTCTGGTGCTCTCACAAGAGGGAGTGTTTTGTGTCCTTTTATTAATTTTTTTCTGATTATAAAATAGTATATAGTTCCTGTCGAAATTTTGGAAACTAGAGCAAGTATTTTTTAATTATTCAAATTATTCCCACTAAGTGGTTTTAGGTTTTTTTAAACTCGAACTTAATATATAGGCACAGTTTCTTAAAATGGAAACTAATCCTCTTCTATAAAACATTTTATTATGGTTACAACTTATGACATGAAAACAACTAGTTGAAAAGTGACAATTTTAGTCTATTACCTGACTGTTCAGTAAGAACTGGTTTGACAACTTTTTTCACTCTGCAATGAATTTGATTCACTAGTTTTAGTGTTTTTCACCCGGTGTGTGTGTGCCCTGTTGTATTTTGGGGAAAATACAAAGAGAAAAATAATTGCTGTTAAGTGAACTTGGGCAAGTTGTGTAACCCCTCTGTGCCTCATTTCCTTTTGTAAAAACTAGAACTGATAAAATAATATAGCTGTCTCATGGGATAAATAACAGGTAAAGCACCTGGCTTTAAAATAGCACCTGACACAGACTAAAAAGTAAATAAATGTGTTCCTCTTTGCTCTCCAGCCACAATGGTCCTTTTTTTTTTCATTGAAATATAGTTAACTTAAAATAGTGTATTAGTTTCAGGTTTATAGCACAGTAATGTGGTATTCTTAAACATTAAGAAATGTTCGCCACAATAAGTCTAGTTACCATCTGTCACTATACAAAGTGTCTACAATATTATTGATCATATTCCCTATACTGTACATTATCTTTTCATGACTTAGACTTATAAATAACTAGAAGTCTGTACCTGTTAATCACCCTATTTTGCTTGTTCCTCCACCCCCTTCCCTTTGGCAACCACCCGTTTATTCTCTGTACCTGTGAGAATGAGCCTTTTTTTTAATTCCTCCCATCTGTGCTCTCTTTGCCACAGAGCCTTTGCATATGCTGTTCTGTTTCCCTGAAGAACTCTTCCCTCCCATCTTTGCCTTTGCCTGGTTAACACCCATTCAGCCTTCAGATCTCTGTGCCAGCTTCAGTTCCTCAGGGAATAGACCTGTGGTTACAGGCCTTCAGAGGACCGTATATGTTTGTGTGATGCTTTAGCTAAGACTGCCTTCCCGACCAGAAAGTCATCTTCAGGGGCAATGCTGATTTCACTCAGCACCACATCGCTGGTGCTCAGCTCACACCTGACCCATTTTTTTGAAACATAGGATAAATGAATGCTCTGGGAGGAGGAAACCAGTTTTTGCGCTTGCTGCCCCAGGCTTACCTGCGAGGTTATTTGGGAGCTCCTTGGTCAAAATAAATCACCACCTGCTCTCTGCCTGACGTTTAACCAGACCCAGGCTTTTCACTTTACAAATTCTATTACTGCGTCTCTGGACAACTCTTTTCTTTCTCTTTGTTCACATAAAGCCCCTCCAACAAGGCCCTGATGCAATGAGGCGTGTGGGGAAACGGCGGGACAGGGCCATTCAGATCCAAGAGGACAGAGAGGACCTTGCCAGGCTCACCAGGGCTGTGCTGTGGTCAGTCTTCCTGCTGAGTAGGAGATACCCAGGTTGTTCAGCCCTGGTGACCTTCTGGCAAGACATCTGTGCTCTGCACGACGTAAGAGAGTCATAAAGGTGATGCAGGGAAGAGGTGTTGCGAGGCTTTACTGATGTTGGGGGAGGGGAAGGGGTTGCTGAAGTTCCTTAGGGAGTATGGATTTGATAATAATGCAGTGGGAAGCCATTGCAGGATTTTAAACAAATTAGTTTAAATGGATGATGGGCCAGGTGGCTAGTGGTGGAGATGAAGATAGATTCTGCTGATGGATTGGGTATGCCAGGTAAGAGGAAGGGATGGCTGGTGGCTGGGTATTTGAGTTTGAGCTCAAATGTTTTATTGGCCCAGTCAAACCCAGACACCTGGCCACCACGTATCTGGGCAGCTATTACAGGGGAGAAGTTAAGAATGAGAACAGCTGAGAGATCATGGCAGGCTGGAGGGGAAGAGTGGGCAGTATCCAAAGAGGGAAAGCCTCATGATGAAAGACAGAGGAAAAGAGTAAGGACAAAGTTGGGGGTTACATAAAGTGAAGGGTGAAGAGAATCCCACTTTATTACACTTCCTTGCCTTTGAGAAAGATGGGAGGTAGGGGTTACAATGTGAAAATTAGGCAGTTTTAACTTCCTGTATGAGCCAGTTATTAGGGGTTTCTTGCAGGATAAATCTTAGAAACTGTCATTTAGTAGTTATATTGTCCCATTTTATTTCTTTAACATTTCTTATAAGGCAGGTCCAGTGGTGATGAACTCCCACAGCTTTTGTTTTTTCAGTAAATCTTTATCTCTTCTTTATTTCTGAAGGACACCTTTGCCAGGTATAGAATTCTTGATTGACAGCTTTTTTCTTTCAATATTTTGAATATATAATTCCATTCTCTCCTGGCGTGAAATGTTTCTATTTAGAAATCCACCACTAGTCTTATGGGGTTTCACTGTGTGTAAGTACTCTTTTCTCTTGTTATTTTCAAAAAAAATCTTTGTCTTTGACTTTAGACAATTTAATTATAGTGTATCTCAGTGTAGTTCTATTTGGATTCTACCTATTTGGGGTCCTTTAGTCGTTGTGGATCTGGAAATCCATTTCTCTCCTCAAGTTTCAGATGTTTTCAGCCATTATTGCTTTATTTTTTTTCTTTTATTAAAGTATAGTTAATTTACAATGTTGTGTTAGTTTCAGGTGTACAGCAAAGTGATTCAGTTATACATATTTTTTTTTCCTTTTTCAGATTCTTTTCCCTTATAGGTTATTAAAAGATACTGAGTATAGTTCCCTGTGCTATACAGTAGGTCCTTGTTGTTTATGTGTTTAATATATAGCAGTATGTATGTGCTAATCCCAAACTCCTAACTTTATCTCTCCCCCCTCACTCTGCTCTCCCCTTTGGTAACCATAAGATTTTTTTTCTATGTCTGTGAATCTATTTCTGTTTTGTAAATAAGTTCATTTGTATCATTTTTTTAGACTCCACATATAAGTGATATCATATATTTGTCTTTCTCTCTCTGACTTAACTTCACTTAGTATGATAACCTCTGGGTCCATCCATGTTGCTGCAAATGGCATAATTTCATTCTTTTTTATGGCCGAGTAATATTCCATTGTGTATACATGCATACATCTTTATCTGTTCATCTATCAACAGACATTTAGGTTGTTTCCATGTCTTGTAAATAGTGGTGCTGTGAACGTTGCATTATTGCTTTAAATATACTTTCTGTTTTCTTCTGGAATTCCCATAATGCAGATATTGTTTGTTTTGATTATGTCGTATAAGTCCCATAGTCTTTCTTCACTCTTTTTTCTTTCTTCTGTTTGCTCTTCAGACTGGATAATTTCAAATGTTCTGTCTTATAGGTCACTGATTCTTCTGCATGGTCAAGTCTGCTTTTGAGTTGTCTATTGAATTCTTTAGTGCAGTCATTGTATTTTTTAGCTCTAGGATTTGTGGGTTTTTTTTAATTGTTTATATTTCTTTGTTGAACTTTCTGTTTTGATCATACATTGTTTTCCTAATTTCATTTAGTTGCCTGTGTGTTTCTGCAGTTCACTAAAATTCTTTAATTATTCTGAATTCTTTGACAATTCATAGATCTCCATTTCTTTAGGTTCAGTTTTTGGAGCTTTATTAGTTTCCTTTGGTTGTGTCATGCTCAACAAATTTTTCGTGATCCTTCATTCCTTATATTGGTATCTGCACATTTGAGTAAGTGGCCTTTGCTTCCAGTCTTTACAGGTCTGGTTTGGCAGAGACAGCTCTTTACCAGTCAGCTCAGTTTGGGTCTGTGCATATGTCTGCTGGTACCATCCTTGGGCAGGTGGCGCTTGCTATCAGGGTATATTTTGAGTGAGGCCACTGCCTGGGCTTTAAGGTCAGGGGTAAGGGGGTGGTACCACTAACCAAGAGCAGGTAGATAGGATTGCTGACTTTGTCCCCTGCTCCACAACTGCCTGGATTCTCTGGTCAATCCTAGTAGACAGTCCAGACTGGGTACTACATTCAGAAGTAGATGGGGCTATGAGTTAGCTTCTCTCCCCTGGTGTGGTAGCAAAATGGGTCCCAGGGCCTACAGAGCTTGTTGTTTAGGAACCTGAATCAGGCAAGACTGTACACTGAATTCTCTGGCCAGATAGAGCCACTGGCTCTTTATTCAGGTGTCACTGTAAGCACGTGACAAGGAACAGTAAGCAAGGCTGTTGGATGGGCCACGCAGCCACCCATGTGCTCTGCTGAGATGGGCTGAAGGCTGTATTCAGCAACAGTCAGGGCTACAAATTAGTTTTCCTACCCAGGCACAGGGGGAGAACCAGCTCCAAGGCTGGTAAGGCTGTTTGTGGTCTTGACTCAAGCCACCTGTTCCCCAAGCTTCCTGGCCAAACGGCGCCACTTGCTTTGCTCTGCAGACTACCAGCTCTGACTGCCAGCTCTGACTGCTCAGCTATTTCCAGGCATTCTTGTCAGAAGCTCCTGGGTAGGGCTGGGAGCTTCACTCTTCAGTGGCCAGGACTATGACTCAGCTCTCTTGCCTGGGTATGGTGGGAGGGCAAACACCTGCAGGTTTTCCCTGTCAGGCTTTCTGGTCTGGAGGGGCCAGGAGCTGCACTCAGCTGTAGACCTGGTATGATTCAGCTCCCCTGCCTGGGAGTGGATGGAGACCAGGCTCCAGGGCCAGCAAATCTCTTCATTTGAGGCATGCAGACTTGCATGCCACTGAGTTCACTAGTCAGACTGCCCCGACTTGGTTCTGCAGATGAGCAAAGCTGCTAGTTGGGATTACTAGTTGGGTGCGCAGGCAGGGACTTGGTCTGCCAAGATCCTAGTGCCGCTTATTGCAAGCCCCTAGCCCCCTCCTTCATCACAGTCAGGTGCTCCGTGGTCAAGCCCCACAGATTCTCCTGCAGTCCCCAGGGGACAAGACTGGAGTGGGGGCTCCCGAGAAGCTACCCACAAAATGTGGGAGCTGGATGTCCACGCTGGGCTCTCTTCACCCCTAAAGGAACTGTAGGCGCAGGGGGACCTCCTGGCATGGTGCTGTGCTGTCCAGGGGAGGGGCAGTACCCTTCTAATGCAGGCTGTCTTGGTCTCTGTGGTGCGGCGGAGGCGGGGGTGCTTTAGCCTCACCCTCGTATTCTTGGATTCTCAGTGGTGTCTTGTCAGTGAACAGTCATCGTTAGTTCTTCTCGTGAAGGGGAGTGAAGTCAGGAATGTTCTATGTTGCCATCTTGGTGATGTCACTCTGAAGAGTTTCTTAGTATATGCAAATATGCAGTCACTGCTGTTTGAATTGTTTTTCATCAACATGTACTACTTTCAGCATTTCAGGAAGAGGAAGAATACAAATACTTCTAAGCAAAGGGAGGGGTGAATTTTAAAATTTTCAAAATGTGGATCTTATGATCTGCTTCCTTTCATAGATGAGAAGCTGTCATTTTTTTTTTTTTTTTTTTTTTTTTTTTTTTGTGGTACACGGGCCTCTCACTGTTGTGGCCTCTCCCGTTGCGGAGCACAGGCTCCGGACGCGCGGGCTTAGCGGCCATGGCTCACGGGCCCAGCCGCTCCGCGGCATGTGGGATCTTCCTGGACTGGGGCACGAACCCGTGTCCCCCGCATCGGCAAGCGGACTCTCAACCACTGCGCCACCAGGGAAGCCCGAGAAGCTGTCTTTTTACATCTAGTAAACAATTAATGTGTGGCTCCCAAGTCCCAGGAACACTGCTAGACTCACTATACAACAGTGAAAGAAGGGAATCCTTGCTCTTGTCAAGATCATGCTCTATGGTCATGAATGAGAGTGACCAGCACCATGTGATGTGTGTCCTCAAGACCCAGTGAGGAAACAAGAAGTCACCAGCTTTGCCAGATCCGTAAGAGCTCACCAGGAGAAGAACAGGACACTCCAGATTGAGGCAACAGAAAGTCCAAGGGCAGAGGTGAAAAATGAAAGTCTCTGTGGAATCTCCCTCCGAAGGAAAGTCAACTGTCCAACTTCTCAGGGGTTTATCATGGAGAAACCATAGGATTTAGAAGATGTCAGCAGGAAACATCACTTGTCTTTCCCTTAGTTGTATGATTTTTTTTCTTTTGCTTATTTAACCTATTTATGCTGGTAGCTATGCTAATGCTTAATTATATGTGAAAATTATAAACCAAAAAGTACTATCTAGTTCCTCAGTGAATGCCTAAACTTACCAGAGAGGAGAAAGTATTCAGTTCCTAATTTTTTCAATTGAGTTTAATTGTCCTAGGTATTAAATTTTCTTGTAAGAGTTGTTATGTAATCCAAGTTTTGCCGTGACTTCTTTCTTTTTATTCAAAAAGCTTCTGTTTCACAAAGTAGCCTTGAGATGAAGCAATCCGTAGTAATTCTGACACACCAAGGATAATACATGCTTAGTTGCATTGCATAGTTGTATTGATGAGACTTGGCATCACATGTACAACGTATGTGTTGCCATCTCTGTAAAGAGGTTAATCTCTCTTCATGTTAGGTTTGATTGAGAATGATTCTGTTTATAACTAAGCTCTAGATCATACTGACCCAGAATAAAATCTTTAGACTAAGTGCTTTATATGATGCTAAGTCCCTGTAAATTCGGTGAGTCTAGCTGCATCTGAAATACATACTAGCTTACCAATTAAAGGTGCTTACCAATTAAAGGTAAAACATCTTCTTAGTTGAGTGCTATGATTATAACAGTTTACAATCAAGACATGATCCAGTTGGCTTGGCATAAATATAGTAGCATTACAGCACACAGACACAGGCATTCATGTTTTCGTGTTTGTTAGCTTAGAGTCAAAGGTTCATAGAGGGGTATCAAAGTCCATTTCAAAGAGAAAAGTCTAATTTTAGAAGCTTGCAGTTTACACACCAGAGCTTGCCTTTCAATAAATAGCTTGTGTAATCTTCCTGCTGGCACAAGTTGAAAAGTACATTGTTGGAAGGAAAAAGAAAAAACTGAAGAGAAATGATAAACTTGTTTATGAAGAACAGGAAGAATAAAGTAGACATCGTCACAGATTTAGTTTTCATATTGTTGAAAGTATTTGGTTGCAAGCAACAGAAACCAACTCTAGCTAACTTAGGCAAATAAGAAATTGTTGGACACCAATGGGGTCACTCACAAAATCAAAGAGAAAGAATTGAACAACTAGACCTAGTCCTAGGGATTTCAAGGGCAGGAGTGAACAGAAGATATCTTTAGGGAGTTGCCATTAAAATGACTGTCAACTGTTTTCCGTCCTAGTGTACACTGCTCGAGTTTCAGATTCCTGGGAGAGTCTGATTGGCCTAATTTGAATCACTTGCCCACCCACTGACAGTCCCTCCAAACTACATGGAATGTGAGGGATGCATCTCTAAGGAAGAGTGGAAACTGTGACAGAAACTGAGGATCACGGGCTTCCCTGGTGGCGCAGTGTTTGGGAGTCCGCCTGCAGATGCAGGGGACACGGGTTTGTGCCTCAGTCCGGGAAGATCCCACATGCCACGGAGCGGCTGGGCCCGTGAGCCATGGCCACTGAGCCTGCGTGTCCGGAGCCTGTGCTCCGCAACGGGAGAGGCCACAACAGTGAGAGGCCCGCGTACTGCAAAAAAAAAAAAAAATGAGCATCAGGAGCTGGACAGGGAAAAAACAGTGGATGTTCACTACACCACATAGCCACAATCAGTAGTAATGATTTTGCCCGACCAGAGTACATGGCCAATAGTTATTGGTATTTCTCTTCAGAAACATCTCTTGTCAGCTTTGTATTCATATGTGAGCTGTGGGAAAAATATTATGCCACTTTGATGGAGAGGGACCATTTCTCATGAATTTCAGAGTATCATTTTCATTTATCTTTGTAAATTGTCCAGATGGCCAGGAACTTCTGATATGGAGTAAAAATATTCTAGAATCACTTTTCTTGTTTGCTTTTCATTTTTTTTTCAGGAAGCTCTTACACTAGAAGTATGTCTTGCCAGAAAGTTATCATGATAATTCTCAAAAGGTGTATGTATATTCTTCTTTTCTACATCTCAACATAGAGAAAATATTCTTTGTCTCCCTGAATGGACTGACAGATTGTTTACATTTAAAGTCTGTTTCCTTAGAACTTATACCCACCCTATTCCTTCTCTACCACTTCTACCCTTCCCCTTGTTCCTCATAGTTCTTGGGCGTGTACTACTTCAGCAGGGACCTGGGGTGGCTTCGTGAAACTAAATACAATCAAAAAGCCCAGGGAACAAGAATTAATTTAAATGTGTTCATTTAATTCAACCTTCTGCTGCAGCAGCCATTGAAAAGCAGTGGTCATTACTCTGTGCCGTGGCCACGGACCTCAGCAAGGACCACAAGGTGGCCAAGCACACTCGGTTCGTGCTGGACTAATCCCAGAGGTATATGGTTTCGCTCTGTGTGAGTCGTGTACACGTGGGACTGTCAAGGTTTCCAAGGACAAGTGGGCCCTCAAGTTCATGAGGAAAAGGGTGGGGACACACATCCGTGCCTAGAGGAAGAGGGAGGGGTTGAGCAGCTTTAAGGAAAACAGCTGCCAAGAAGTTCTGAGCCTCCTTCCCTGAGGTACATAATCCAACCTTTACAGGGAAAAAGCATATACTGTTTGGGACATTAAGCCAACTGTGAATACTAGTGTTTTTCAGCCCACTAGCTAGATATAGAGGGTGGATAAGATACATGTAGTGTGTTCCACCCACAGACTAAAGGTTGTGCAAAGAGAACTTGCAAGAAGCCAAAACCCTGCAACTTGATTCTGCAACTTAAATTGTCCCACAGTAGACAGTAATACATTCACAATTAGAAAACTTCTATTTGGTTTAGTGATATCCCAACTACCATAGAATAGCAAATAACTGCTGCATGTGCCCAGACACAAAACTTTTTATCCACAGCTTGCTGTTCAGTTAATACAAAGTTTTGTGAATGGGCATATACATCAGTTATTTGCTGTTCTATGGTAGTTGGGATATCACTAAATCAAATAGAAGTTTTCTAATTGTGAATGTATTAGCCAGCCATGGATTTTGATCAATAAGTGGGAAATGAAGCAGCCTTTGTAAACATTAAGCCACATGCTCATTCAATCTTTATCTTCATATCCTAGTAAGTAAATTTGCTTTCCGTGTTAAACAACAGCAACAAAAGGCATACCAAAATCCTTGTATACCTTTGGGTGTAAACTTTTCTGGGGTTTTACATTATTATGAAGTCAAAGACAAATTTATAACTTCCTTGAGATAGCTAAAACTTGCATAGCAACCTCTTTAAGTAGGGATAAATTATTATAAAGAAATTGATCCTGCATTATTTTCTACTCAGGACAGGGTTTTGGTTAAATACATTTTTGTTCTGTTTTAAAATCTCTTATACGTGCTTTGTCCATCTACTAGTTAGCTGCAAAGCAGCTGACCTCAGGCAGAGTTAACTCCCTTGGGAAGTCCAGTACCTAGAGATAGGGAGACAATTTTGCTTGACATTGACACTATTTAGTTAGAAGTAACTATAAGTGTTTCGGTAGATCAGTGGAAATTGATTTTGGATGTTAGATAGTAGAAACTTCTTTTACCTTGAGGAGAACATAAATATTATCAATAATATCCATTAAAATATGCATAGGGGAAGAATGGAAAATAAGGCATAGAAGTAATTCCAACCCACAGGGGTTTTATGAAGATTGGCTGAGGTAAACTGAGGAGTGTTACAATACATAATAAATTCTCTTTGGCCATTATAGCTTTTTTAAATTGTTGGCTCTTATTTTTACCAATCTGAGTTTTCATTGGCCTTTGTTTTTCTTACACAGTTAGAGGGAAAGGAATTATGATATGACCTTAAAAATCTCTGTGCCTCAGTTTTCTTCTAGTACTTCTTTATAGGGTTGCTGTGAGGATTAAGTGAGTTAATACATGTAAGGCACTTAGAACAGTGCCTGGCACATAATAAACACTATTTATATGTTAACTATTATTATTGTTAAGAACGATCCAAATACAGTGCTCAAGAGTGGAGAAGTCAGAATTCTAATAGGTTGCTATAGTAACTTAGACTCAAAGCTATAAAAATTTAGCTGACCTTCCTATCAAAGTTCAGTGATAATTCTGCTACATAAGCCTCTGGTATTCTTTTGTTATATCCACTCAGCAAATGTTCATTCTGAACCTAATGTGTCGGGCAGTGTGCCAGGTTTTGTGAGAGCTATGGAGCCCAAATGGATATAGACACTGCCCTCATGATACTTAAATAAGAACAAAAATAGCTATAATAAAAAAATATGCTAAGTATAGTAGGAACTTGCACTCAGAAGAGGGAGAGATTTACTTTCAGTTAGGAAAATCTTGAAGGAAATAGCACTTGAACTAGGTCTGAGTGGATGTGACGTTCAGAGATGGAATGAGGAAGAAACAGATTTGTCATTGGAGGACACGATGTGAGGAAAGGAGTGGGTCTGTGCTGGAAAGGTGGTCCAGGCTGTCTTTAGTTGTACCTTCCCTGTTGTAAAATGAGGGTGGAGGTGCTAAAAATGGTAGATACTGGTTGAACATAATACTGCTGCTAAGCATTTTGCAGGTATTTCACGTTTGTTACTGAATTCCACACAATAACCAGATGAGCTAAGTATTATTTTCCCTATTTTAGAGGTGAGGAAAAGTTGTATACTTAGAAAGTAACTGCACAACCATTTAAGCACAGGAGTGGTTGATGGCAAAAGCCTGGGTTTCTTTCTAACATACCTGGCTGCCTCTTCAAAATCGCAAGCGATTGGTTGACAGATAATTAAACACATTCTACCATCTTGAGAATACTAATTGATACCAATTAGAATTTTCTTCATTACCACTTCTACAGTTTCAGCAAACAGATTTTCTGCCTCCGGCGTTTCCCAGAAACCCCTGATAAGAAGGTTTGTCTTTCCCCAAGACTGTTTCTGAAAAGGTTGCTGGTGAGCATGCAGTCCGTGCAGAGTTGGATGGTCGTTCTGGCTGTAGTGACTTGGGGTCCCACATCTACAGGCTGGATCCTCTCCTTTTTCAGTATCAGATAAATAGCGTTATCTGTGTGATCAAGTTCAAACTCAGAATGGAATTCAGGGACTCTGTGCCTTGGCTCCATTCACTTCCTGGCTTTGTTTCCAGATCTATAAAATAGCAGTAAAAATACTTTTATATGCTTCAAGGTTTATTGTGGGATAAGATAAAATTTAGTACATGGAATACTTCGTAAACTATTCACTGCCTTATAAATATTGTTTCTATAATCATAGGCTTGTGAAACAGTTACATCCTCAGAGGATACATAGGGGTCTTTGTTCCTACACTTGAGTGGCTTCAGATGGCTTATTTTAGCTTCTCCTTTTTTCTAACAGACTCAACTGTCATGTCTTTGTATTGTCATTATGCTTCCCTCCAACAGCCCACTCCTCTCTCAATTTGCTTTTAATCAGCAGTCAACTAGGAAACCACATAATAGAACTTGCTGGCACTATGTCTAAAATTAAAGAAATTTTGTTCTTCTCTTTAACAATTGGCTTAAAATTTCATATTAATTTTTTAAATCTTATCAGTTTCTAAGCATTTTTAGAAATTAATAATGCATGCACTTAATCTTTCAAACAATGCAAAAGCATATAAAATAAAAAAGATCTGATCCCATCCTCCCTTTCCTTCCCAACAACTCCCTAGAAATAATCACTATTTACTGGTATGAATATATGAGATAAGCACATAATGGTCTGCAACTTACTTTTTGACCAAACTGTTGAGCTTTTAGTGTCAGTACATTATTGGTTATTGCTACGTAATAGAACCCCAGAACTTAGTGGTTTGACTATATTTATTACCTGAGTTCCTGTGAGTCAGGAGTTCAGTAGCGGCTTAACTGGGCACTTAGCTGGAGGTAGATTGAGGTTGCAGTACTGGAGGCTTGAGTGGGGCTGAAGGCTTTACTTCTAAGGTGAAAAAACTCACAGACAGGCTGTTGGCAGGAGGCCTCAGTTCCTCTCTCTATAGGGTTGCTTGAGGATCTTCACAACATGGTAGCAGGCTTCCCCAAGAATGAGCCATCTTAGAGATTCACTAGATCCTAGAGAGAGCCAAGTAGAAGCAATCCTTTTTCTGACCTAGCCTCCGAAGTTACATCATTTTGCCATATTCTTTGTTGGAAGCAAGTTTCTAAGTTAGGTCCACATACAAGGGAAGTGAAATTAGACTTCACCTTTTGAAGAGAGGCATATCAAAGAATTTGTGGATATGTTTTAAACCACCAGAGTATGTATAGCTCTCTCATTCATTTTCATGTTTGTGTTACGTTCCATAGTATGGAGGTACCATAATTTCTTTAACCATGCCCCCATTAGTAGATACTGTTACTCATCTAAACAGTGCTTCAGTGAATACGCACATACACCTTTACCAACTTGAGCTAGAATTTAGCCAGATACGTAAAAGTAGTTGTTGGGTTCTGAAGGTGGGCCAAAGGGGATGGATCCCTTAAAACTAAAGAGCTGGAATGCATGAAGGCATGTTTTGCCTTTCAGCTGTGTTCTGGCTAGATGGTTCAGAAAGATATTGGAGTTAGTCATTTCATGTAATCAGACTCATACAAACAGAAAACATCTCAAAATATTCTTGGTATTAAAAACAAGTTTAATACTATGAGAAATGTGTGAATTAGGGGTATAGATGTCAACATGAGTGAAATTTATTAATGTAATATTGAGTAAAAAAAACAAGAACAGAAAAATATATAGCATGATGCTAGTTATATAAAATTTAAATGTGAAAAACAGTATTTTGTTGCTTAGAAATAGTGTACAGTAAAAATACAAAGAAATCTATGATAAATTCAGGGTAGTGGTTACTTGGAATGGACTGCAGTTGAGGAGGTACACACTTTTAGGGGGTTTCTTAATTGGCAGTTTTATTTCTTTATCAGAATAATGAGGACACAGATGTTGGTATTATTCTTTGTACTTTTTTGGTACATCTACAGTTATCACAATGAAAATTATGAGAGGCTCTTGATTTTTAAATTCTGAGCTCTTATTTTAGCTTCAACTTTTGGTATTAAGTATATACATTTGTTTATTGATGGTGATTTTAGTGCAGTGAAGATAGTCAAAAATTAATTAATTTTTAGGTAAAGTTAATATCTAAAGTAAATACAGTAGGCTCTGGGATTCAGGTGGATTTTCATCAGGAGACAATGAGCAAATCAATGAAAAGATTACCAGGCTCGGAGGAGTCCAACGACCTGTGTTATGGTCTGTTCACCACCATGTCTGACAGCGATTTGGAGCATTTAGTTAACTTGAGTCACAGTTTTCTCATCTGTAAATTGCAGGGAGCAAACCCACTTCTTGGTGCTATTATACAGATCACATGAAATTTTTTAAAAATTAAAAATATGAAAAGCACCTAGTCCAGTTACTGGTGCAGCAGATGTTCATTATTTTCTTCCTACTCCCACAGATTACTGCCATCATGATTCTGGTACCATGTCTAGCATTTAAGCAAGTATGTATTTTTGGTAATTATGTAAAGTTTGCATTTTTCTTTTGTCATGTAAGAAAAAATGTTCAGTATTAAATATTCGAATGCCTTTATACAATGAGTTAAAATTATTTAATAGTGGATTATAAACTGTACAGTTGTCATCTCTAGGGATTTCTTTTTGCTGACATTTGAGCAGACAGTTTTTTTGCTGACTGAATATCTCTTTGTTGTGTTGCTTTGAGCTCGTTAACGACCAAATTCTTATGTGGCAGCTGCACATTACACATGCTTATTCTCCGTGTTCAGACCATAAATCTTCTGTGACTGAGTGACAACACCACCTGCAGAGTCTTTTGATGTTGCAGATATAGCACTAATAATGTTATTTCAGACCTGTTTTCTCATACATTTTAGCGCTACTGGGACAATGAAATGATATTTCAGGATATGAGAAGTTATTGTTATTGTTTTTTGTGTATTTTACAATGGAGACAGACTGGTAATATTTGCTATATGTAGGATTGTAGAACATGGAACAGCAAGAGTATTCGGTATATACCCAGCTGAGGTTTGTTAAATACTTAGAGTAACTCTGAGTATGTTATCATTTTTTCTCCCTAAAATCTATTTTCTAGCTTATTCTTATCTAACAACATGTTGAAGGTCAACACTGGGGCAATGACACACTCACCCATCCCAACCAAAGCTTTTTGTTTTGGTGGCACTACTTTTTGTGACTGGCAACGGAACACAGTGCTTGAAAGCAGAGGCTCAGTTCACGTCCTGGCTCCTCCCCTTACTAGTTTGTTCTCAAGTCACTGAACCTCTCTGTACCTCAGTTTCATCTGTAAAATGGGGATGACCATAACATCTGCCTCTCGGGGTAATTATGAAGATTGCTAATATTTACAATATATTAGAGCAGTGTCTGGATCAGAATGAGGACTGTTTAAAGATTCATTAAATAAACACATCAAATAAATATAGCAGACAGACAGCTGTAGAGCATAGAGCACACAGGACTGGGCTTGGCTCTGTGGACTCATCCCAGATTGGATCTGTCCCCAAACAGTAAAAGACACTGTCCTTTCAGTCAAATTAGTTATACAAGCTAATAAGGATAAGGAGGAATATAAAGTATCAGCAGATGATGCCTTCCCTTTGGCTTAACCAAACCAGAAGCCTAGGGGTTAAGGGAACCTATGTCATTTTTTAGGGCAGAGGGCTGGTGGGTCAAGGGTAGGGAGGGATCTAGAGGGACAAACAAAATATCCATCACAGTTTCTAAGACAAAGTGCATATTTATATATAGTGCATATATGATATGTAGATATGTGCATATTTCTATATAAATTTTCCATTATCTTCCAATATATTTTCTAAGTTTCTACAGAAAGAAGTGTGATCTCGGCATGTAACTGGAATGAAAAAGTCTCACAGTCACTTAAAGTGTATTTACAGCATTACTACTTCCTGGCTTAAACAAAGGAGGAACACAGTTCATTTTCCACTTAATTCAGAAAAGCCATTCCAAGCATGGTAGGAAATGTTAAAGAGCTGATAGAATTGATACTACTACCTCCGAGGTAGAAGTGCTGGCAAAACTATCCCCCAGTCTTTATGCCATATGCTTCTAATCTGCACCAATAATTCCTGTTCATAAATAGATATATTGAATTCTCTTTTTAGAGTAATAAATCTATGCCTAAACCAGTTTTTTCATTTTTCTTCTACTAGAGTACCATTGTGCTCACTCTGATGTTCACGTCTTCAATGGGAGGTAAAGCTGATATGGAATTTTCTGAATAAGAAAAGTGGTTAAAAGAACACTTCAAAAGAAACCATTGTCTAACAGACTGGACACACATTGTCCTGGGGAGTTGAGGTAGCTGAGAGATGATGAATGAACAGGCTTTAATTCTCTTGGTGATTTGTTGCTAGAGGACCATTTTAAATTTCTTCCCTGGAGCCTTGAGAAGGTTGCGCACTTGCCTCACAGCATTGGGTTAATTCTGTGTTCAGGTACACAAGGGACCTGATTAACCCTGGTTTGACAATTAGTTGTTGGTAGCTAATAACTAATTATTCAGGACATGAGGAAACACATTTTTGTAACCTTCCCTCCCCCTCCAAAAACAATATATTCAATAAATTCACATAGGGGAACTTTAGCCTGCCTATGGTTGGGAGCCAATTTTGTTTGCCCGACTTTTGAACCTTTGAATTTAATGAGGGGTTGCTGACACTTTCTCCCATTCAACAGCTAGGAATTTAGTTTTCCCAGATTTGCAAATCAGGATCAACTTTACCCAAAACACTGTGTGGGAGGTGGAATTCTAAGATGACCCCCCCAGTGACCCTCACCCTTTGTCTTATTCCCTCACCTGTGAATATGAGACATCATTCCTGTGATTATGTTATCTTACCTGGCAGAGGGGTTTTTGCAGATGTACTTAAGGTTAGTAATCAGTTGACCTTAAGACAAACTATTGAGTGGGCCTAGCATAATCATATGAGCCCTTTAAAAGCAAAGAGTTTTCTCTGGCTGGTGGCAGAAGTGGAAGTCGGAGAGATTTGAAGCGTGAGAAGGACATGCTGCTGTTGGCTTTGAAGACAGAGGGGCCACATGAATACAGGTGGCCTTTAAGAGCATGGAGTGGCCCCAGCTGAGACAGTAAGAAAATGGGACCCTCATGCAAGGACCTGGATACTATCAGCAGCCTAAATGATCTTGGAAGCAGGTTTTTTCCCAGAGCCTCCAGATAAGAGCCAAGCGTAGCCACACCTTGATTTCAGCCTTCATGAGACCCTGAGCAGAGACCCAGCTGAGCCGTCCATTCGTACTTATGACCTCCACAACTGGAAGCTTATAAATGGTGTTTTAAGTGACTACATGTGTGGCCTAGAAGTATATTTTGCGACTAGTTTATCTTGAAAGGAATACCGAGGAGTTATACTACTCTAAGCTATAAGTGCTATGGGTACTTTCCCGAGAAAAAAGTTGATGGCCAGGGTGAGTGTTTGCTTAGGATACAGTTACTTCAGTAATGGTGTGAAAAACCACACATTCTTCTGTTAGGGAACAGTCTGCTGCTGGTATGTAATTTTTATGTGTTTGGTTCTTACAGGAAGGAGCTTTTACAAACCATTAACATTTATTAAACAAACCCACAACCTGTGACAGAAATCAGTGAAGTTTTTCTGTGAAGGGCCACATGGTAAATACTTGTGGCTTTGGGGCCCATATGGTCTCCATCGCAACTATAATCAATTCTGTCCTGGCATCACAGCAGACACAGACAATATTTGAGTGAATGAGTGTAGCTGTGTGCCAGGAAAACTTTATTTATGGTCATAATTTGGCTTGTGTTATCAGTGTCTTATCTCTGGGTTTTTTTTCTTTTTACTCATGGTTGGTAGGTACTAGTTATTCCTTTAATTTATCACAACTGATTTCTGCCCTCATTCGTAGCTTTTCCTGACTTGAATTTACAAGAAACCTCCCCCACCAAAAAAAGTCTCTTTACTGAATTATCTTATAATCTTGAGCATGTTTTTTGTTTTTTTGTTTTGCGGTACGCGGGCCTCCCACTGCTGTGGCCTCTCCCGTTGCGGAGCACAGGCTCCGGACGCGCAGGCTCACCGGCCATGGCTCACGGGCCCAGCCGCTCCGCGGCATGTGGGATCTTCCCGGACCGGGGCACGAACCCGCATCCCCTGCATTGGCAGGCGGACTCTCAACCACTGCACCACCAGGGAAGCCCTTGAGCATGTTTTTAAGTGACAAAATTGGTAGGAGAAGGACTATGGAATCTGTTTTATTACATAAGCATAGTGTATAAAACTTAATTTTAAAAGAGGCAAAGGTCATTCCTTTTATTTATTGAGGTATAATTGATGTGAAACTTTATATTAGTTTCAGGCATATAGCATAATGATTTGATAATCGTGTATACTGGCAAAATGATAAGCCTAGTTAACATCCAACACTACACATAGTTACAAAATTTTTCTTTCTTGTGATGAGAACTTTTAAGATTTATTCTGTTAGTAACTTTTTTTTTTTTAAACGGGAGTCACTGAGGTTTATGGTTTCATTTGGCCCCAAAAATACACTTTTAGGGGGCCTCAAATTACTAGACATGTGAATTTGAACGTTCCCCACCGCCAGGTCCCTTCCACCCTTCGGTTCCTCCCAGGAGCTCCAAAGCCAAAGTTGAGTCTGTCCCCCTCGGGTCGTTCCACAGCCGCTCTGCTTCCTGGGGGCTGCAGTTGCGACGTGAATGACGGTGACGTTCCAGCTCAGGGGCCTCTGCCAGCTGCTGTCACATGATTGCACAGCACGAGTTTTGTTTCCAGGCCGTTTTATAGAAGGCTTTAGACTGTATTCCCAGCACTTCAGATTTGGACACCAGGTCATCTAGCTTCTCGCCTCGCTCTAACAAAGACTCCGCGGTGTTGTGCAGGATGATTTTGGTCTCATCTAGTTCAGCCTGCACTTTAGTCATTGGGTCAGCTTCTCGGAGGTTCTGGTATCTACTGAGGTGACCGTCCAGGCCTGCATACTGGATGGTATTGGGGAATCCAACTGGCCAGTCTGGCCTTTCGACCTGCTTGGAAAATTCGTCTAGTACCTTCTCCAGCAAGGTAAACGCCACCCAGGATGGGTATTCACTGTCAGCAATGACCACTCCCACCAGACTGTCGCTTCTCACTTAGACATGGCACAGATATTCTTGTTCTTTGACAGAAGCTCTGCTGCCTTTTGAAGAGCGCTCCACAGTCAGTTGACTTGTGAAGGTCATGAATTCCTGAACGCTGGACCTCTGGAAGAAGCTGAAGGAGGACACGTCGTACGCAGCTTTGAGCGGCACCGCCTTGGCATCGCCTTTGTACGGGACGCTGAGGCTGTACAGCTTCATGGCGCCGTGCCCTCGAGCCAGCTTCCCGCCTGGCCGCGGGACCAGCTTGCAGGGAGCAGCATGGCACTGCCCCTCGAGACCGCCATCAGCTGCTGACGGGTCGGCCACTCTCTTAGTAACTTAAATATGCAGTACAGTATTAACTATAGTCGCCAGTCTGTACATTACATCCCCTGACTTACTTATTGTATAACTGAAAGTTTGTACCTTTTGTCCTCTTCATCCTTTTCACCCACCACCCCTGCCCCGCCACGCCCTAGCTTCTCCACATTTGACAGCCGCCTATCTGTGAGCTCAGTTTTTTCTTTTGATTCCACATAAAAGTGACATCGTACAGTATTTTTCTTCCTCTGACTTATTTCACTTAGCATAATGCACTCAAGGTCCATTCCTGTTGTCACAAATGGCAAGATTCCTTTTTTTTTTAATGGCTGAGCAATATTCCACTGTGTGCGCGTGCGCGTGTGCGTGTGTGTCTGTGTCACATCTTTATCCATTCACTCATCAAAGGCCACTTAGGTTACATATCTTGGCTGTTGTACATAATGCTGAACTGAACATGGCAGTGTATATATATATATATATATATATATATATATATATATACACACACACATATCTTTTCAACTTAGTGTTTTCATTTGGGGGGGGGGCGCTGGAATAAATACCCAGGGGTGGATTGCTGTATCATACAGTAGGTCTATCTTGAGGAACCTCCAAACTGTTTTCCATAGTGGCTGCACCAATTTACATTCTCACCCAGAGAGCACAAGGATTCCCTTTTCTTCATATCTTTCCTAAGACTTGTTATTTTTTGTCTTTTTGATAATAGCCATTCTAACAGTTAGGAGGTGATATCTCATTGTCTCTCTGATTTGCATTTTCCTGATGATTAGTGATGTTGAACACTTTTCATATGTCTGTTGTATGTCTTCTTTGGGAAAATGTCTATTCAGATTCTGTGCCTATTTTTTAAATGAAATTACTGGTTTTCTTGCTATTGAGTTATATGACTTCTTTATATAATTTGGATACTAACCCCTTAACAGATACATGATTTACAGATATTTTCTCCCATTCAGTAGGTTGCCTTTTCATTTTGTTGATGGTTTCGTTTGCTGTGCAGAAGCATCTTAGTTTGATGTAGTCCCACTTGTTTATTTTTGCTTTTGTTGTCTCTGCTTTTGGTGTCAATCCCAAAAGTCATAGCCAAGACTTAAGGACTTTACCACCTATTTTTTTTTAGATGTTTTATGGTTTCAGGTCTTACATTAGGTACTATTAAGTCCTTACCCCATTTGGAATTAATGCTTTGTGTGTGGTGTAAGATAGCGGTTCAGTTTCATTCTGTTGCATATGGCTGTCCGGTTTTCCCATCTCCATTTATTGAAGAGATTGTTCTTTCCCCCATTGTATATTCTTGGCTTCTTTGTCATAAATTAATTGACCATACATGTGTGGTTTCTGGGCTCTCTGTTCTGTTCTGTTGATATATATGTCTATTTTTATGCCAATACCATACTGTTTTGATTACTATAGCTCTGTAATTATAGCTTAAATTTAGAAAGTGTGATGCCTCCATCTTCGTTTTTATTTCTCAAGATTGCTTTGGCTACTCAGGGACTTTTGTGATTCCATACAAATTTTAGGATCATTTGTTCAATTTCTATGAAAAATACCATTGGAATTTTTATAGAGATTGCATGGACTCTGTAGATTGCTTTGGATGGTGTGGATATTTTAACAATGTTCTTCTAATTCATGATCACAGAATATTTTTCCATTTATTTGTGTCTTCTTTAATTCCTTACATCAATGTCTTATAGTTTTCAGTATACAGGTCCATTACCTACTCGGTTAAATTTTTTCCTAGGTATTTTATTCTCTTTCATGCAGTTGTAAATGGGATTGGTTTCTTAATTTCTCTTTGTGATAGTTTGTTATTAGTGTATAGAAACGCAGTAGATTTTTGTATATTGATTTTGTATCCTGAAACTTTATTGAATTTGTTTATTCTAACACTTTCTTTGTGGAGTCTTTAGGGTTTTCTATTTATAATACCATGTTATTTGCAAATACTGACAATTTTACTTCTTTCTCTCTAATTTGGATGCCTTTTATTTCTTTTTTTTTTTTTAGAAGATGTTGGGGGTAGGAGTTTATTAATTTATTTATTTTTGCTCTGTTGGGTCTTCGTTTCTGTGTGAGAGCTTTCTCTAGTTGTGGCAAGTGGGGGCCACTCTTCATCGTGGTGCGTGAGCTTCTCACTGTCGTGGCCTCTCTTGTTGCAGAGCACAGGCTCCAGACGCGCAGGCTCAGTAGTTGTGGCTCACGGGCCTAGTTGCTCCGCGGAATGTGGGATCCTCCCAGACCAGGGCTCAAACCCGTGTCCCCTGCATTAGCAGGCAGATTCTCAACCACTGCGCCACCAGTGGAAGCCCCTATTTCTTTTTCTTGCCTAATTGTTCGGGCTAGGACTTCCAATACTGTGTTGAATAAAAGTGGTGAGAATGGGCATACTTGTCTTGTTCCTGATTTTACAGGAAAAGCTTTCAGCTTTTCACCATTGAGTATGATGTTAGCTGTGGGCTTATCATATATGGCCTCTATTATGTTGAGGTACATTCCTTCGGTACCCACTTTGCAGAGAATTTTTATCATAAATGTTGAATTTTCCTAAATGCTTTTCCTGCATCTAATGAGATAATCATATGGTTTTTATCCTTCATTTTGTTAATGTGGTATATAACATTGATTTGCAGATGTTGAACCATCCTTGCATCACTGGAATAAATCCCACTGGATTATGGTGTATGATTCTTTTCATGTATTGATGAATCCAGTTTGCTAATATTTTGTTGAGGATTTTTGCATCCATATTCATCAGGGGTATTGGCCTGTAATTTTCTTTTGTTGTGGCATCCTTGTCTGATTTTGGTATCAAGGTAATGCTGACCTCTTAAAATTACTTTTGAAGTCTTATCTCTTCTGTTTTTTTGGAAGAGTTTTGAGAAGGATTGGTATTAATTCTTGAATATTTGGCAGAATTGACCAGTGAAGCTGTCTTATCCTGGACTTCTGTTTGCTAGGAGGTTTTTCTTTTGTTTTGTTTTTAGGTTTTTTTTTTTTTTCTATTTTGTTTTATTTATTTTTTTATACAGCAGGTTCTTATTAGTCATCAGTTTTATACACATCAGTGTATACATGTCAATCCCAATTGCCCAATTCAGCACACCACCATCCCCAGCCCCCCACGGCTTTCCCCACTTGGTGTCCATACATTTGTTCTCTACATCTGTGTCTCAACTTCTGCCCTGCAAACCAGTTCATCTGTACCATTTTTCTAGGTTCCATATACATGCCTTAATATGCGATATTTGTTTTTCTCTTTCTGACTTAATTCACTCTGTATGACAGTCTCTAGATCCATCCATGTCTCAACAAAGGACTCAATTTCGTTCCTTTTTCTGGCTGAGTAATATTCCATTGTATATATGTGCCACATCTTCTTTATCCATTCATCTGTTGTTGGGGATTTAGATTGCTTCCATGACCTGGCTGTTGTAAATAGTGCTGCAATGAACATTGGGGTTGCATGTGTCTTTTTCAATTACGGTTTTCTCTTGGTATATGCCCAGTAGTGGGATTGCTGGATCATATGGTAATTCTATTTTTAGTTTTTTAAGGAACCTCCATACTCTTCTCCATAGTGGGTGTATCAATTTACATTCCCACCAACAGTGCAAGAGAGTTCCCTTTTCTCCACACCCTCTCCAGCATTTGTTGTTTGTACATTTTCTGATGATGCCCATTCTAACTGGTGTGAGGTGAAACCTCACTGTAGTTTTGATTTGCATTTCTCTAATAATTAGTGATATTGACCAGCTTTTCATGTGCTTCTTGGCCATCTGTATGTCTTCTTTGGAGAAATGTCTATTTAGGTCTTCTGCCCATTTTGGATTGGGTTGTTTCTTTAATATTGAGCTGCATGAGCTGTTTATATATTTTGGAGATTAATCCTTTGTCCGTTGATTCATTTGCAAATATTTTCTCGCATTCTGAGGGTTGTCTTTAAGTCTTGTTTATGGTTTCCTTTGCTGTGCAAAAGCTTTTAAGTTTCATTAGGTCCCCTTTGTTTATTTTTGTTTTTATTTCCATTACTCTAGGAGGTGGATCAAAAAAGATCTTGCTGTCATTTATGTCAAAGAGTGTTCTTCCTATGTTTTCCTCTAAGAGTTTTATAGTGTCCGGTCGTACATTTAGGTCTCGAATCCATTTTGAGTTTATTTTTGTGTATGGTGTTAAGCAGTGTTCTAATTTCATTCTTTTACATGTAGCTGCCCAGTTTTCCCAGCACCACTTATTGAAGAGACTGTCTTTTCTCCATTGTATATCCTTGCCTCCTTTGTCATAGATTAGTTGACCATAGGTGTGTGGGTTTATCTCTGGGCTTTCTATCTTGTTCCACTGATCTATGTTTCTGTTTTTGTGCCAGTACCTTATTGTCTTGATTACTGTAGCTTTGTGGTACAGTGTGAAGTCAGGGAGTCTGATTCCTCCAGCTCCGTTTTTTCCCTCAAGACTGCTTTGGCTCTTCGGGGTCTTTTGTGTCTCCATACAAATTTTAAGATTTTTTGTTCTAGTTATGTAAAAAATGCCATTGGTAATTTGATAGGGATTGCATTGAATCTGTAGATTGCTTTGGGTAGTACAGTCATTTTCACAATATTGATTCTTCCAATCCAAGAACATGGTATATCTCTCCATCTGTTGGTATCATCTTTAATTTCTTTCATCAGTGTCTTATAGTGTTCTGCATACAGGTCTTTTGTCTCCCTAGGTAGGTTTATTCCTAGGTATTTTATTCTTTTTGTTGCAGTGGTAAATGGGAGTGTTTCCTTAATTTCTCTTTCAGATTTTTCATCATTAGTGTGTAGGAATGCAAGAGATTTCTTGGCATTAATTTTGTATCCTGCAACTTTATCAATTGATTAGCTCTAGTAGTTTACTGGTGGCATTTTCAGGATTCTCTATGTATAGTATCGTGTCATCTGCAAACAGTGACCAATTTGTAATCCTTTTATTTCTTTTTCTTCCCTGATTGCCGTGGCTAGGACTTCCAAAACTATGTTGAATAATAGTGGGGAGAGTGGATATCCTTGCCTTTTTCCTGACCTTAGAGGAAATGCTTTCAGTTTTTCACCTTTGAGAATGATGTTTGCTGTGGCTTTGTTGTATATGGCCTTTATTATGTTGAGGTAGGTTCCCTCTATGCCCACTTTCTGGAGAGTTTTTATCATAAATGGTGTCGAATTTTGTCAAAAGCTTTTTCTGCATCTACTGAGATGATCATATGGTTTTTATTCTTCAATTTGTTAATGTGGTGTATCACATTGATTGATTTGCCTATATTGAGGAATCCTTGCATCCCTGGGATAAATCCCTCTTGACTGTGGTGTATGATCCTTTTAATGTGTTGTTGGATTCTGTTTGCTAGTATTTTGTAGAGGATTTTTGCATCTATATTCATCAGTGATATTCTGTAATTTTCTTTTTTTGTAGTACCTTTGTATGGTTTTGGTATCAGGATGATGGTGGCCTCATACAATGAGTTTGGGAGTGTTCCTTCCTCTGCAATTTTTTGGAAGACTTTGAGAAGAATGGGTGTTAGCTCTTCTCTAAATGTTTGATAGAATTCATCTGTGAAGCCATCTGGTCCTGGACTTTTGTTTGTTGGAAGATTTTTAATCACAGTTTCAGTTTCATTACTTGTGATTAGTCTGTGTATATTTTCTATTTCTTCGTGGTTCAGTCTTGGAAGGTTATACTTTTCTAAGAATTTGTCCATTTCTTCCAGGTTGTCCATTTTATTGGCCTGGAGTTGCTTGTAGTAGTCTCTTAGGATGCTTTGTATTTCTGCGGTGTCTGTTGTAACTTCTCCTTTTTCATTTCTAATTTTATTGATTTCAGTCCTCTCCCTCTTTTTCTTCATGAGTCTAACTAATGGTTTATCAATTTGTTTATCTTCTCAAAGAACCAGCTTTTAGTTTTATTGATCTTTGCTATTGTTTTCTTTGTTTCTATTTCATTTATTTCTTCTCTGATCTTCATTATTTCTTTCCTTCTGCTAACTTTGGGTTTTGTTTGTTCTTCTTTCTCTAGTTCCTTTAGGTGTAAGGTTAGATTGTTGATTTGAGATTTTTCTTGTTTCTTGAGGTAGGCTTGTATAGCTATAAACTTTTCTCTTAGAACTGCTTTTCCTGCATCCCATAGGATTTGGATCGTCGTGTTTTCATTGTCATTTGTCTCTAGGTATTTTTTGATTTCCTCTTTGATTTCTTCAGTGATCTCTTGGTTATTTAGTAACGTATTGTTTAGCCTCCAAATGTTCGTGTTTTTTACAATTTTTTCCCTGTAATTCATTTCTAATCTCACAGCGTTGTGGTCAGAAAAGATGCTTGATATGATTTCAATTTTCTTAAATTTACTGAGGCTTGATTTGCGACCCAATATGTGAGCTATTCTGGAGAATGTCCCTTGTGCACTTGAGAAGAAAGTGTAACCTGCTGTTTTTGGATGGAATGTCCTATAAATATCAATTAAATCTATCTGGTCTGTTGTGTCATTTAAAGCTTGTGTTTCCTTATTTATTTTCATTTTGGATGATCTCTCCATTGGATGATCTGTCCATTGGTTAAAGTCCCCCACTGTTATTTTGTTACTGTCTATTTCCTGTTTTATAGCTGTTAGCAATTGCCTTATGTATTGAGGTGGTCCAAGTTGGGTGCATAGATATTTATAATTGTTATATCTTCTTCTTGGATTGATCCCTTGATCATTATGTAGTGTCCTTCCTTGTCTCTTGTAACATTCTTTATTTTAAATTCTATTTATCTGATATGAGTATTGCTACTCCAGCTTTCTTTTGGTTTCCATTAACATGGAATATCTCTTTCCATCCCCTCACTTTCAGTCTGTATGTGTCCCTAGGTCTGAAGTGGGTCTCTTATAGACAGTATATATATTGGCTGCAGCATTTAATCCAGTCACATTTAAGGTAATTATTGATATGTATTTTTCTATGACCATTTTCTTAATTGTTTTGGGTTTGTTTTTGTAGGTCCTTTTCTTCTCTTGTGTTTCCCACTTAGAGAAGTTCCTTTAGCATTTGTTGTAGAGCTGGTTTGGTGGTGCTGAATTCCCTTATCTTTTGCTTGTCTGTAAAGCTTTTGATTTCTCCTTCAAATCTGAATGAGATCCTTGCTGGGTAGAGTAATCTTGGTTGTAGGTTCTTTACTTTCATCACTTTAAGTATATCATGCCACTCCCTTCTGGCTTGTAGAGTTTCTACTGAGAAATCAGCTGTTAACCTTAAGGGAGTTCCCTTGTATGTTATTTGTCATTTTTCCCTTGCTGCTTTCAATAATTTTTATTTGTCTTTAATTTTTGCCAATTTGATTACTTTGTGTCTCGGCATGTTTCTCCTTGGGTTTATCCTGTATGGGACTCTCTGAGTTTCCTGGACTTGGGTGCCTATTTCCTTTCCCATGTTAGGAACGTTTTCAACTATAATCTCTTCAAATATTTTCTCGGGTCCTTTCTCTCTTCTCCTTCTGGGACCCCTGTAATGCGAATGTTCTTGCGTTTACTGTTGTCCCAGAGGTCTCTTAGGCTGTCTTCATTTCTTTTCATTCTTTTTTCTTTATTCTGTTCCGCAGCAGTGAATTCCACCATTCTTTCTTCCAGGTAACTTATCCATTCTTCTGCCTCCGTTATTCTGCTCTTGATTCCTTCTAGTATAGTTTTCATTTCAGTTATTTTATTGTTCATCTCAGTTTGTTTGTTCTTTATTCTTCTAGGTCTTTGTTAAACATTTCTTGCATCTTCTCTATCTTTGCCTCCATTCTTTTTCCGAGGTCCTGGATCATCTTCACTATCATTATTCTGAATTCTTTTTCTGGAAGGTTGCCTCTCTCCACTTCATTTCGTTGTTTTTCTGAGGTTTAATCTGTTTCACTATCATTATTTTCAATTCTTTTTCTGGAAGGTTGCCTATCTCCAACTTCATTTAGTTGTTTTTCTGGGGTTTTATCTTGTTTCTTCATCTGGTACATAACCCTCTGCCTTTTCATCTTGTCTATCTTTCTGTGAATGTGTTTTTTTTTTCCCACAGGCTGCAGGAATATAGTTCTTCTTGCTTCTGCTGTCTGCCTTCTGGTGGATGAGGCTATCTTTAGGAGATTTTGATTACTGATTCAACCTCCCTATTGGTCTGTTCAGATTTTCTATTTCTTCATGATTCAGTCTTGGAAGGTTTTATGTTTCAAAGAATTTATCTATTTCTCCTAGGTTGTCCAATTTTTTGGCATATAATTGTTCATAGTAGTGTCTGAACATTCTTTGTATTTCTGTGGTATCTATTTTGATGTCACCTCTTTCAATTCTGACTTTAGCTGAAAGTTTGTCCATTTGTTGTTTATCTTCTCAAAATGGCAACTCTTGATTTCATTGATGTTTTCTATTGTCATTTTAGTCTCTATTTCATTTTTCTACTCTGACCTTTGTTATTTTAATTCTTCTACTAACTTTGAGTCTCAATTTGTTTTTTTCCTAGTTTCTTTAGTGTAAAGTTACGTTGTTTATGTGAGATTTTTCTTGTTTCCTGACGTCAGCATTTATAGCTATGCACTTCCCTGTTAGAATTACTTTTGCTGCATCCCATAAGTTTTGGTATGCTGTATTTACATTTTCATTAGTCTTAAGGTATTTTTTGTTTCCTCTTTGATTTCTTCTTTGACCCATTTGTTCAGTAGCATGTTGTTTAATTTCCACATATTTGTGCATTTTCCAGTTTTCTTCTTGTAATTGAATTCTAGTTTCCTACCATTGTGGTTGGAAAAGATGCTTGATATTATTTTAGTCTTCTTAACTTTGTTAAGACTTGTCTTCTGGCCTCATATATTATCTATCCTGGAGAATACTCCATGTGCACTTGAGAAGATTGTGCATTCTGTTGCTTCTTGGATGAAATGTTCTGTATATATCTGTTAAGTCTCTATGTTCTAACATGTCATTTAAGGCCAGTGTTTCCTTATTGATTTTCTGTCTGGATGATCTATCCATTGATGTAAGTGGGGTATTAAAGTCCCTCATTGTTATCGTATTGCTGTCTTTTTCTCCCTGTAGGTCTGTTAATATTTGCTTTATATATTTAGGTGCTCCTATGTTGGGTGCATAAATATTTACAAATATTTTCTTATTTGTTTAACACCTTTATGTGATGCCCTTCTTTGTCTCTTATTAATATCTTTGTTTTAAAGTTTATTTTGTCTGATGTAAGTATAGCTACCCCAGCTTTCTTTTTGTTTCCGTTTGCAGGGAATATATTTCTCTATCCCCTCTCTTTCAGTCTCTGTGTCCTTGTATCTGAAGTGAGTCTCCTGTAGGCAACATATAGATGGGTGGGTTTTTTTAATCCACTCTGTATCTTTCAATGGGAAAATTTAGCCCATTGACATTTAAAGTAATTGTTGATAGGTATGGACTTACTTCCATTTTGTTAATTGTTTTCTGGCTGTTTTGCAGGTCCTGTATTCCTTTCTTCTTCTCTTGTTGTTGTCTTTTGTGGTTTGATGACATACTTTAGTGGTATGCTTAGATTCCTTTATGTTTTGTGTATCTACTAGAGGTGTTTTTCTTTGTGGTTACCTTGAAGCTTACATATAAGAACTTATTTATAACAGTCTGTGTTAAGCTGGTAACAACTTAAATTTAAATAGGTTCTAAAGCTCTACAGTTTTGCTCTCCCCACCCCCACGTTTTATGTTTTTGATGTCACATTTACATCTTTTTATCCTGTGTATTCTTCAACTAATCATTATAATTATAGTTATTTTTATTAGTTTTGTGTTTTAATCTCCATACTAGCTCTATAAGTGATTAATCTACCACCTTTACATTAGATTATTCTGAATTTTACCTTTACCAGTGATACTTATTCTTTAATATGTTCTCTGTTACTGATTAGCACCTTCTTGTTTCAGCTTAAAGAAGTCCCTTTAACATTTCTTATAAGGCCAGTTTAGTGGTGAACTCCTTTAGCTTTTGCTTTTCTGGAAAAACTCTTTATCTCTCCTTCAATTCTGAATGATAACTTTGCCAGATTGAGTATTCTTGGTTGACAGTTTTTCCTCTAAGCACTTTGAATATATTGTGCCACTCCCTTCTGGCCTGCAAAGTTTCTGCTGAAAAATCTGTTGTTTTTATGAGGATTCCCTTATATGGAATAGGTTGGGGGGTTTTCTTGCTGCTTTTAAGATTTTCTCCTTGTCTTTATCTTTTGACACATTAATTATAATGTGTCTTTGTGTGGGTCTCTCTGGGTTCATCTTACTTGGAACTCTCTGGATTTCCTGGATCTGGATATCAGTCCCTCCCCAGGTTGGGGAACTTCTCAGCCATTATTTTCTTTCAATAAATTTTCTGCCCCTTTCTCTCTTATTTTCCTGGCACCCCTATAATGCAAATGTTGGTCTGCTTGATGTTGTCTTGTAAGTCCCTCAAAGTATCTTCACTTTTTTTTCCACTCTGTTTCCTTTTTGCTGCTTTGATTGGGAGAGTTCCACTGTCCTGTCCTTGAGTTCACTGATCCTTTCTCCTGCTTTATCTAGTCTACTCTTGAGCCCCTTTAGTGTATTTTTCAGTTATTGTATTCTTCAGCTCTGTGACTTCTTTTGTTACTTTCTTATATTTTCCCTTTGTTGAAGTTCTGACTGTATTCATCCATTCTTCTCCCAAATTCAGTGAGAATCTTTATGACAGTTATTTTGAACTCTTTATCAGGTAAATTACTTATCTTTGTTTCATTAAAGTCTTTTTTTGATGTTTTATCTTGTTCTTTCCTGTGGAACATATTTCTCTGTTTCTTCATTTTCCTTGATTCTCTACATTGGTTTCTATGCATTAGATGAAACAGCCACCTTGCCCAGACTTGAAGGAGAGAGTCCATGTAGGAGATGAACCTTATTGTTCAATCCTGCCCTAGCTCTTGGTTGTCTCTCAAACTTTTTTGATTGTTAAGTAGTCTATTTTGTTTTTAATGGATGCTAGTAGCTGAGAGTATGCCAAGACCTGTCAGTGTAGGAGAGGATCTCAGTCAGCACCTAGACTAAACCTGATTGGAAGCTAAACCCTCAGGTAACAGCTTTCAAAGTATGCAAATATATACAGTTCTCTGGGACCACAAACATAAGTCCCACTGGCAGCTAGAGCCAGGTGATCTGGAGGTGTCCCCTGGGCAGCATCACAAAATTGGTGCCTCAGAAAAATGGACAGCCTCCTTTCCAGAAGATCCCAGAGACCTGGAATGAGGCAAAGAGAGAGTGCAAAGATGGTGTCCCCTGGCCTCCATTCCCGAGAGCGCCTTTGTAGGCCGCTCTAAAAGTGTGCCAAACCCTAAGCCTGCCCCTCAGGCCAAAGCTCCTGGACAAGCAAGAAGGCCTCTCTCTCAGAAAGATCTGCTATCTGCACAGTTCTCTGGGGGTGGCAGCCAGCCAGGAACTACCTTTGCATTTGTTACAGTCCCATGGGACCTAGGAACACAAGCCCCCCCTGGCCTCCAGAGCCAGGCAATCAAGTGCATCCCCTGGTGGTGTGGGGGGGGGAGGGGCAGCCACAAAAAACAGGGCACCAGACACATATACAAGTCCACTCCAGGATACACTGGTGCTCTGGAGTGTGGCAGAGGGAGAACATGAAGATAGCACCCACCCCCCAGGTCTCTGGAAAGGATTGTGGTCAGCCCTTAGATGTGTGTTTAATTAGAAGCCTGCCCCTCAGGCCTAGCTGATAAGATAATAGGCCTCTTTCACAGAAAGGCTGAGCTCCTGGGTCTGTTGCCTCTTGCTGTGTCCTGGGGAGTGGTAGCTGGTTGAGAGCTCTTTCTCTGTTGGTTACAGTCCTGTGGAACTTGTGAGCATATACCCTGCTGACCAGAGCCAGTCATTCTAAAGGTCTCCCCTGGCAGCAACCACAAAAGTTGGGGCACCAGAGATGGGCATAGACTCCTTTCTGGGAGATCCTGGTGAGCGGGAGTGAGGGAGAGCAAAAAGATGGTGCCCACCAGCCTCTGTCCCTAGAGGGTACCCCAGTAGGCCCTTAGACATGTGTTAGATTAGATTCCTTCTGCTCATACCAAACTTTCAGATTAGGAAATGAGCCTCTTTCACATGAAGTCTGGGTGCCTCTCAATTGACTGCCTCTGAGCTGGTCCTTGGGGTGGGGTGAGTCTGAAGATGAGTGCCCTTTAAGAGCCATTTCTCAGTTGGCTATGGCCTTGGGGGTCTCAAGGACATGGCCCCATTGGTTTTCAAAGCTTAGAGGGCTCACCTCTCAGGTGCAGGTCTTAAAAGTCGGGTGCCTGATGTGGGGTTCAAACCTTTCACTCCTCAGGGAGAAGCTACAGGTTTTGAGTTCCCTTCTGATTGTGTGTCACTGCAGCAGGTTGAGGGCAGGAGCGGGTTGCAGAGTTTATGGCGAGATTGTGTCAGCCTCTCCTACCTGCCTCAGTGTTGGTTTTTTTCTCATTTGCCCAATGTGTAGGAGTCACTCAGCCAGTTTTGGGGTGTCTTTTTTCCCAGAGGAAATTGTTGTGTAATTGGCTGTAGATTCAGTGTGTCTATGGGAAGAGGTGAGTTTAGGATCTTCCCATGTCACCGTCATGAACCAGTACCACTCATCACCTTTTCTCTGATTAGTAATTGTATAGTATATTTCTTTCCTATACCTTCACTTTCAATACCTTTCAGCTTTTTGGAATCTTAGTTTTAAGATATATTGCTTATGAACAGTTCATAGTTTTGCTATCCAGTTGATAAATCTTTGTCTTTTACGTGGCCTGTTTTGTACATTTAATATAACTTCAGTGTAATTTCTGAGCTGGGCCAGGAGCAGTAATAGGGTTTCACCAGGTAAAGAATGGGTGGGAAGCATCCCAGGTAGAGGAAGTAATATAACAAAGCAACAGAAATAAATAAACTGCATAGGGAAAGCTCAGTAAATCTTCTGGAGCAGAAAAGAGTAGCAGAAGATTAGGCAGCAGAGGAGACCATGGCCTTGTCATCATGGTGAAGAGATAGCTTTTGGCCTTCCCTCCTTGCATAGTGTGGAGCACATGCTAGAAGTGATCGAGTTCTTCCAAAACTGTGCCTGGCACTTATGTAGAGTAAAATGAAAATGCAAGATGTAGTTCTTGCAATTAATAACCAACTAATTCCATTTAAAAGGTAAGATAGTACAATTAAGAGTCCAGAAAAATGCAAAATAAGAAGATAAATAATAAAATAAAGTTAAAAATAAAGGAGTACCTGAGAAGGATCGCATCTTTCTTGTTTCTGCAGAGCCTCCTAGCATTGTTCTTGGCACTGAGTAGGTATTGGGTTGGCCAAAAAGTTCATTCCAGTTTTTCTGTGACGTCTTAGGGGAAAACCTGAATGAATTTTTGGCCAGCCCAATAATACTCAGTGCTGGGAGGAGTGAGAAGCCAGGCTGACTGGAATGTGTTGGGGAAGAATAGCAGATAGAGTGAATTCTATTCTGTGGAGAGTGAAGATTGCCAGGATGAGAGGCTGGGAAGGTTTGGAGCAGGAACAGAGGAAAAATAATATCAGCTTGCCTGATGCCCTTGTGAATGTGATTCTTGCCTTATTTATTTATTTATTTTTAATTAGCTAGGGTTACAAATTGTGGGCTGGGTCTGTGGTAATGAAATAGAATGGGCAAGACCTATGGCAATATCATAACAAAGCCTGGATATTGTCTACACAGCCCCGGCCAGCTCAGCCTTGGCTGAGTTGGGTTCTGACTGCCTTGAAAAGCCAAGTTTCTTTTCTGACCCTCTCTTGCTCATCTGCTTTCTGTACAGCTCTGGGAATGCACAGGATCGCCCTTCGGAATGAATTTCCTTAAACAAACCTGGACTGTGTCACAATTGTTAGTTCTCACTGTCCGTAAGGCAGATAATTGCCTTGACTGAAAATGCCTCTTTCAGCTCCTGCCAGAGTTTATATTAAAAGATTTAGGTAGAGTGATGATAGTGTAACAAAATGTGGGAACAGAATTTATTACAGATGTACTATAACTTATTTAAAACACCCCAGTTGTTATTTTTCTGTGTTCATATATATAGAGAGAGGTTTTTTTTCCTTTTTGGAATTTTAATTTTTGAATTTAGAAGTTTAGGAAAATATATTTGATTTTCAGAAAATGGACAGCTCTTTATGATGATATATTTTTTAAAGCCCAATTTTCTCTTAGATTGCTTTAAATCTAGATTTTTCTTGATTTTTTTAAAAGATAACTTTTAAAGTTTTTTTTCTAATCTATATTTTTCAGTTCTGTGGATTTTTGGTCCTCAGGTAATTTGAATTCAAGGAGAATTTTCATAATGAATCTACTGACTTTGTACAATGAGGAAAGGCCCCTTTGCTTTCTAAATAATGAGTACTTCTGGGATTACACTGATACTTAGATTCTCTATAGCAGGGGTCCCCAACCCCCAGGCCACAGACCAGTATCAGTCTGTGGCCTGTTAGGAACTGGGCCGCACAGCAGGAGGTGAGCAGCGGGCGAGTGACGGAAGCTTCATCTGTATTTACAGCCGCTCCCCATTGCTTGCATTATCATCTGAGCTCCGCCTCCTGTCAGGTCAGCGGTGGCATTCGATTCTCATAGGAGCTCGATCCCTACTGTGAACTGTGCACGCGAGGGATCTAGGCTGCGCACTCCTTATGAGACTCTAATGCCTGATGATCTGGCTGGGGAGTGGCTGCAGATACAGATTATCATTAGCAGAGAGGTTTGACTGCACAGAGATCATAATAAATCATTTGCTTGCAGAGTCATATCAAAACCTTATCAGCAGACTTCCCTGGTGGTTCAGTGGTTAAGAATCTGCCTGCCAATGCAGGGGACGTGAGTTTGATCCCTAGTCTGGGAAGTTCCCACATGCCGTGGAGCAACTGAGCCCATGCACCACAACTGCTGAAGCCCGCGCACCTAGAGCCCGTGCTCCGCAACAAAGAGAGGCTACCACAATGAGAAACCCGCACACCACAACGAAAAGTAGCCCCCGCTTGCCGCAACTAGAGAAAGCCCACGCACAGCAATGAGGACCCAATGCAGCCAAAAAATAAATAAAATTTTAAAAAGCCCTATCAGTGAGTGGCAAATGAAAACAAGCTCAGGGCTCCCACAGATTCTGCATTATGGTGAATTGTATAATTATTTCATTATATATTACAATGTAGTAATAGAAATAAAGTGCACAATAAATGAAATGTGCTTGAATCATCATGAAACCATCCCCACCCCCATCCGTGGAAATCTATGGGAAAGAGGTTCTCAGTGTTTAAAAATATTCCAAGAGACACACACAAGACTAGTACTAGCTGCAGTCTGTACTTAGAATCATAGAACCCTCAAAATGACTCTGTGGCACCAGAAATTTATGATCCATGATCTTAAATAGCTCTGTATTTTTGACAGCTATAATAGGAAATGAAAAACTACTACTATCCCGTTTTAAAATAACTGAGATTTTTTTTTAAAATGAATGTGAATTTTCAACTCTGGTTTAAGTGTGTATCTGATACCCCAAAGAAAACAAATTGTCACTCTTAACTTTGAAATATTTAGGTTAAAGGACAAAAATGGCACTTAGATAGTTTGGGGCTCAAGGTTATAGGAGTAAAGAAAGTTATTTCAACACAACACAGTTATACAAAGATACTTGGAATAAATCCAGACTTTGAAGAGGATGAGTACTTTTACTTGGTACTAGGAAAAAACAGGCTGCTTCATCGTGTCCTTGGTCTTGCTGTAATAAGAAGGTGGCCGGCTGGTGTTAATAGAAAAAGGCCTGGAACATCACTTTTTTCTTCTTGGATATTTATATCAATGAACTGAAAATACCTTTAAGAGCATCCTCTTCGATGTGCTGTTATTCAAATGGCAGTGGTGATAATCATGGAAGTAGATCTGACTGACTACTACTCAGCCTCCTATAAGGGAACTGTGTAGTGCAGCTCCGTAGGAGAGGTATATTCTGTAAAACAAATGCTGAGATACAGAGTAACCATTCATTGAGCAGGTCCTCCGTAGGAGGCACTGTGCTAAGTGCTCAATGCAAATTATGTCAGTTATTTCTCCCAAACCCCTGTGATATCCCTTTTTATAGATGAGGAAGGAGACTGAATCTCAGAGAGGTTAAGTAACTTGTCTAAGGTAACCCAGCAAGTAAGTGGCTGAGCTGATCCAGAGCTTGAGCTCGTTCCCACCATGCCTGAAAAATATCACTAGCACTTGGTAAAGAGAAGAGCTCAGTACATGGAAGTGCGAATTCCGTCATAGAAAAATTGTGCTCCAGGGATAGTTCTCTTATTACAGAACAGGAACGGAGTGCTGATTGGACTGTCTTGAGTATTTTTTCAGCAGTGACAAAACATCAACTCATCCCCGTTTGTACTTTCTCTGTCTTGTCCCTTTTGCGCCTGAACATGGCAGTTGCTGGGACGGAGGGTGCATGGGTGCTCTCACTACAGCCCTTCACTTTGTTTTCCTGTGATTATGTTAGTTGAAACCAAGAATTAGGGTCAAGATATTTTTATAGCTCTGAAATCTATAGGTGATCTTAGGTTTCATTTAAGAAGTTTTGAGAGTAGTTTGACAAGTACCGAATGACTTAATTCATCTCACAGTGATTAGTTGCAAGGATCTGTGAAAGGAACAAGCTCAGCACAGCCACTGGCGAGTGCTGTGGCACAGCTGCCTGAAGACACGTTTTGTTAGCAGTGAAAGAACTGTGGTCCTGAGTGCATTAGTTTGCTAGGGCTGCCACACAAAGGACCACTAACTAGGTAGTGTAAACAGCAGAGATGTATCGTCAGATTGTCGACAGGGTTGCTGCCCCCTGAGAGAGGATCTTTCCTGTGCCTTTCGCCTCGTTTCTGGTGTTGTGCTGGCAATCTTTGGCTTTCCTTGGCCTGTTGGCAGCATCACCGTGATCTGTGCCTTCATCTTCACATGGTGTTCCTCCCGTATGTCTGTCTGCCTCCAAATTTCCCATTTTATAAGGACACCAGGTATTTAAGGCTCATCTTAATAATCTCATTTTAACTTCATTATAATCCTCTGTAAAGACCCTGTCTCCAAAAAAGGTCACATCCTAAACTACTGGGGGTTAGGGCTTCAACATATGAATTTTAGGGGGACACATAACACTAAATAAGTGTTAACAACTGTGTGCCACATACACCCCTTCCCGCAGCTCCACTTACATTAGCTGAGGTGTTATCCATAGTACGTAGGTCCAGTTTATTGAATCAGTTGTATTTAGTAAGGTGTCTCTCGTTTTCAGAATAATACCAAAATAAATAAAAGTCTACAATGATTGGAATTTCTCCCTCTGCCAGCCTGGGCCTGCTTCACGTTTGGAACCGACAGTGGGGAATTTGACGCTGTCGGCTTCCTTCCTTGCTCTGCCTTTCTCCCCCTCACTTCTCCTGGTTTTTACCCTTCCAGGATCAGGCCTAAAGGGGCTTAAGGGGAAAAGCCAGCTGGGATGTTCTCATCTGACGAAGGTGCCCCCTAGGTGGCGGATGTGGTTCTCTTTGGTAGATTCCGGGGAGACCCTACAGCTGGGGCTTCCCCCTTCAGCTCCCCTGATGCAGTAGGGCCTCCCCTCCAGCTGACCCCCTCACTACACACCCTTGGCCCCTAGCTTTCGGTGTTCCACTTCTCTGCTGGTTATCTTCATCCCTCTGCGCAGAACTCTCTGGGGAGGCTATCTTTTAAGGCAGCCCCATGCTGGCTGTGTTTCACGGGGCCTGGTTTGGTTCTTGGGAAACACGCACCTTTGCTGTCAGTGGAAATAAGAGTCTACTCCCAGCGCAGCCTTTTAAACTCTGCTGACAGGTAGAGACAGCTCAGCCATAGCCTCTCGCCTTTAGAGTTACTTTTCAGGCTTGAGTCAAATCTTAGTCTTCGTCGCTTCAGGTCCAGGAGATACTGGGCCTGCTCTTCAGGTGACTCCCTCGGCTTAGTTTGAGGCGAGGGGCTGCGTTCTCCTCTTTTCCTCCGTGGGCAGAGGTGGCGGTGGACACAGAGCACACTTGACACTCTCCAGTAACGTACCCTCTTTGGGCCTTTATAACTTGTTTTGTTTTGATTTGATGTTTCTGTACTGTTTTTGATTGAGATATAATTGACGTATAACATTATATTAGTTTTAGGTGTACAACATAATGATTTATATATTGCAAAATGATCACAATAAGTAACATCTATCATAATATATAATAATGTATACAACATAGAACACCTATTTCATCATATTTAGTTACAAAATTTTATTTCTTGCGATGAGAACTTTCAAGATCTATTCTCTTAAAAACTTTCAAATATACAATATAGTGGTATTAACTGTAGTCACCATGTGCTGTACATTACCTCCCCATGACTTATTTATTTTATAACTAGAAGTTTGTACCTTTTGACCACCTTCACTCATGTCACCCACCCTCCACGCCTTTACAACTTCTGCTTCTCAGAGGCAGGGGGAGACTGGCTAAAACAGCAAAGTCAGATAGGGCTAAACCCTTTCCAAGCCCTGCATGGATGCTCTGTTCTTCTGACATCTCTGCAGGTACTCACTGAACCACGCCCTGGAGGGCACTGGTCAGTAGCTGAACAGTTAAGGGAGAAGGAAGACACCCAGATGTCCGTGGTGGGATGTTCTCTTTTGCAGAGGAGCACAAATGACCGTTTACTTATATTACAGACAAGGGGGTTGAGTCATGGAATGTGAGTTCTGACCTTGAAGAGAGCATCCTTGCATTGCAGTTATCCCATTTAAACATCGTGAAATACACCTTAACATAAAAATTATTGGCCTGTTTTGTCAATTTATAGAAAATTTTAGCTACTTAGTGGTTTCTGTAACACATTTGGATTTTCTTAGTGAAGAACTAACCTGTTACAGCTCCCTGTTTTTGCCCATGTTACTTCATACAGTATCTCTGAAGAATATCTTATTATGGCAGGGAGAAGAGAGTAGGCTGTGTGTGTGTGTGGAATCCAAAAGCAGAATTGTGTTCATTGTTTTACTCTGCAAAGATCATTCTGTTCTAAAGATATTATATAAATGATGGTTCTTTGCTGTATTTAATTTCATTATAATAGAATTCATTCTCTACATTAAAATAATAGGTGATTATTTCAACGCTAAATTATATGTTTATAGAGCATTCAGAATTGAATAATAAAAGATTAGTCCAAGTTCATAGCATTCTACTTGAATAATTATGATTTATTCACCTATATAATACAAAAGTACTGATTCCTTTGGTCTTTTTTTAAAAATTAGGTAATACTCAGTGGAAGAGGTCACACAGTAAAGACCCAAAGTTCACAAAATGTGATAGGAATTTAAAGAGTAAAAGCAGATGGGCAGATAAGCACTATTAAAACCAGCCTGTAAAATTGAAAATAAATATTTGAATTCTTTGAATAAAAAGTCCAGAATAGGGGCTTCCCTGGTGGCGCAGTGGTTGAGAGTCTGCCTGCCAAGGCAGGGGATGCGGGTTCATGCCCCGGTCCGGGAAGATCCCACATGCCGCGGAGCAGCTGGGCCCGTGAGCCATGGCCGCTGAGCCTGCGCGTCTGGAGCCTGTGCTCCGCACGGGAGAGGCCACAACAGTGAGAGAGGCCTGCATACCGCAAAAAAAGAAAAGAAAAAAGAAAAAAAAAGTCCAGAATAATTGTGAAAGGGTGATAATGCATGAAGTAATCACTTTTGGTATGTGACAGCAGCAGTGGTACAGAGAACCTGAAGGCCTTGTGCTGCTGTCACTGGGGGAAAGGAGAAGGCAAGCCCGGTGGGTAATTCTTTCCACTTTAGTTCTTGGCCATAAAGAGTAAAATGGGAGTATATAGGCAACATAACAAACCACTAAACCTGCAAGTAAACTTTGAGACTAGGAAACAAACACAGAAATAAATTACATCCTATTAATAGGGCAAAGAGATTTTTCATTCCTTAAATAGTATATACTAAATTATAATAACTAAAGTATCTTTAGTTGTAAATATCAGTTAGGTTGTGATGTTACAATGAAGATAGAGTATGAAAGAATATTGTTAAGACAGAAAGGTTTGCTTTTGGTCATAGGGCATTTTGTACATATATAGATATTTAGTATTTATTTTTGGTCATAGCGCTTATTTATTTATTTCCAATTGTTTATTTTAAATTAACACCAATGATTCTCCTTTACAAAATTGGCTTTTGCTTTTTTTTTTTTTTTGCGGTGCACGGGCCTCTCACTGTTGTGGCCTCTGCCATTGCGGAGCAACAGGCTCCGGATGCGCAGGCTCAGTGGCCATGGCTCACGGGCACAGCCGCTCCGCGGCATGTGGGATCCTCCCGGACCGGGGCACGAACCCGTGTCCCCTGCATCGGCAGGCGGACTCTCAACCACTGCGCCACCAGGGAAGCCCGGCTTTTGCATTTTTAAAGGTTTCAGAAATAATTTTAGAAATACCTTCCCAATGACAGAAAATTATCACGAGTGTGAGATTTCCAACTAGCCACGTTCTGTGATGTTGTTTCACTTCCTAATGCACCATGGGAAGCTGGTTTTACTCTTAGGAAGAGTATCTCGCTCATGCTCACATCCTACTGGGGGGTTAGAAGCATGCAGCTACTGTTTGTCCTCAAAGCTTTTTGGAAGAATGTGGCAGAGAAACCTTAAACTTTAAAAACCCTTTTTATATCCATTGGTTTCATAATCCATTCAACTAATATTTGTGACATGAAGCATGGAATATTCAGACACAGAGATGGTTAAGACACTGTCCCTGTATCGAAAGAACTCAGTCTTCTGGGTTGTTTCTTTTTTTCCCATACGTTCACAAAAATTTCTTACTTTACGTAAATCCAGGCTTGGTTCCTGTTGAATATTTTACTATACGTTTTATGGCTTCTTGCTGTGTAGTGCAAAGTATTAATAAGCTAAGTATCTTTCATGATGCTGTGTTTGTTAGACCTTTTTCTTTATGTATGACCACGAAAGTCAGTGAAGTGGGAGTTAATTATCTACGTCATAGCTCTGGCTTTAATGTTTCTTCATATTCTTGCAGCCCCACAGGTACTTTTCAGCCATACAAGTGAATCTTCCAACTTCAATGTGAAACCATCAAAAACTCCAGTTTCCCCAGTCTCAAAGATGATAGCTACCACCTCAAAACCCATAGCAAAACCATCAACAACTGCAGCTGCCTCAGTCTCAAATAACGGGACCGCCACTACCTTGAAAACAGCAAAACCATCAACAATTCTAGTTGCTTCAGTCTCAAATAACGGGACAGCCACCACCTCAAAACGCATAGCAACATCTAAAATGATAACACCAGAGGTCTCAACAAATATGACTTCCACCACCTTAAGGTCTACACTCAAAATCACAAGTGTTTCACAAAATATATCCCAGATATCAACATCCACAATGACCACAACCCACAATAGTTCGGTGACGTCTGTTTCTTCATCAGTAACAAGTATGTATAAAAATGGACCTATTTTTCCTATGCTGAAAAAATAGTTGTTAAAATGCCACATTTACATCATTCCATTCTGTAAAAATGTAGAAATTTAGACAATTATTTCTCATTTCCTAAATAAATTAGTTGTAGAGATCAGGAAGAGTCAGTTGACTTAGTAACTATCTTGTCCCTTTAAAAAAATTAGCTTCCAACTTAACCGTGCCAAATCATGACTGTATGAGATCCATCCGTAAATAAATAATTTATCCTAACATGGGATTTTATTTTGCATGGTTTGAAAACTTGTCATACCTTTAACTCTTTGAACCTCATTCTAGAAAGGAATTAGGCAGGCTCAGTCTCCATGATTTCTAAACCTAAATCATGGAGAACTTTGGTTTTAATTTGTGCCATAAAAATATTTTTTAATGGTATTATGTATAGTCACATATGTAGTATTAGTCTCAGCACTCTTTATTTTTTTGCATTTGTTTAAAATATAATGCCTGTGAAACCATGAATTCAAAAACCTTAAGATTCTCTTTTAAGTTATCCAAAGTTGAAGTTCTGTTTAAAAGCTAGTGATTACATTTATCATAACAAATAGCAGACTTCATGGTTTCTTTTGTGTGTTTTTATATACTTCTATTCCAAATAGTTTATTTTTTTATTACTACAATTTATGTATTGAAATCAACTTTAATGTCTCAGGGGCTCTTGACTCCATAAAATTAAAATAGTTAAAATTCCCAATTTATTCAAAAGGAGAAATTTCAATTAGAAACATTTACTCAAATTGGATCCAGTTTCAAGATTTCAGCTGTTACCCAGACCTGTTTTGTTTAAGGCATGAACTCTTAAGAAAATTCATAAAAGAATTAACCAAATCTTGCTGCCTCTGAGGTTTTGGTAGACCATCCAAGCCCAGTCTCACCTAAAGATCTTGGGGTTGTAGGCACTGGGGATTTAAGGGATGTGTTGGATCAAGTGAAGAAAACTAGAACCAGGCAGTCACTAGACACAGAATCATCTGGAGAGCACCTTGATGTGCTTATGATTCCCCCTTCTCCCCAGATCAGCATTCTTACATAGAAATTCAGAATGTTTTAGCTTATTACAATATGTTTAAAAAGCACTAAAGCCTTATTTTTTTGTTTCCTTTTGTTTTCTTCTAGTCACAGCAACTATTATTTCTAAGGAAAATAAAGGATCAAAATTTGATACTGGCAGCTTTGTTGGTGGTATTGTATTAACACTGGGAGTTTTATCTTTTCTTTACATTGGATGCAAAATGTATTATTCAAGAAGAGGCATTCGGTATAGAACCATGTAAGTTTTGATTGGCCAGGACTTTTTTATTATTATTAATTCTGTATTTAAATATCATGACAAAATATCAGAGTAGAGCGAGTGTTCATCTCAGGGATTAATAATTTATAGATTTATGAGTTATATTCCCATTAATCCTCTATGCCCAAAGCAAATTGTTTGTGTGCAAGCTTGTGATTATAATTATTTGCAAATGCAAATGGATATACCTATAAAAATGATTGTATTTTATTAGTGTCATACTTTTTTTTTTTTTTTTACCAGAGACCCAAGTTTAGCTAGTCCTTTTCACTTGCTTATACCTCTAATTGCAAGAAATACCATTATCAGGTCTCCTGAGGCTGTTGACCTAGTGTTACTGACAAACACAAGACATACTAAAATAACATCCTTGATAAAAACGTGATTTTTGCTTTCTGTGACAAAGAAAATAAAGAAATTCTTCTGACAGCCTCATTTTCCCTGATACTGAGTTGTTAGTATAATATACATTATCAGTTAATCTGTAGCAAAACTGTCTTTTCAGGTGAGCGTTATCAACAAGTCCCCAACAACAAACTATGTCATTCTAAAGATCTGATGGTTTTTGGAGGTATAATCTCCCAATTTTTGTTATTCCAACAAAGTCCTTTCGGTTTTTTCTTTTGAGCCTTATATGTACAAGAGCAAATCCATTCTTTTGATTGTTAATGTATGTATAAAATAAATAGAATAGATGACCATTATCCAAGATTTGTTTAAGTTGTCATATGCATATGTGTCTCACACAGGGTTTCCATGTCAGAAACACTTGGGAACTACTAATTGAGCAAAGTAAAATAGAATAGGTTACTTTACTATAAGAATACTGTAAGCCTTTGATATGTTGATGTACATTATGAATTTTTAGGAGGAGAATAGAGTATGAAAATATGTCTCAAATTTTTCATTGAACTAAGAAAACCAGACTTTAAAAAAAGTATATTTAAATTAGAAGTTACCTTCCACATACAGTATCCATCATATCGAACTTACTTTAAAAGCGCATCAAGGTGGTGTTTTGTCAGATTAAAAGCACATTCAGAAACATTCATTCTTTTCTCTTTTAGATCAACCCATAAAAGAAAAAAATACATGAAGGAAACTGACTAAACAGAGTTGACTCTAAAAATGCTTTAAAATTTGAAATATTTTTTAAAACCACTGTGTTTCTAGAAATACTTATCATCTGTTTTCTTGGTAAATTTCACCAGTTAAACAGAAGGCACATTTTGATTATAGTAAATTTAATGCAACTCCTTTTTTATAATATCAATATTTATTGATATACTTGAGGCTATAAAATATTGAAGGAATTAAATTTAAATGTGTTGTTTTCATTTTAAAGTGCCTTAACTACAAAGTATATAATTTTAGCTTTATGGACTTTTTCCTCACGTATACATGACCACATAATGCTGCATGCCCTGTGGAGGACATCAGAGTCCAGAATCCCCGTAACTGTAAGGACAGAGCTGTGTGGCATGTAAGGAAGGCAGTGTGACTCTAACAGGAGTCTTATTCATATCAGAACCAGTAGATGGTGAAAACACCATATTTAGTTGAGTCTAAGTACACATTTTTGATTTTGTGTATTTCCACATTTTAACACCTCTGAGATGGATGTATCTTACAGTCTATGGGATGAGAAAGCATTGTGTTGTAGTTTAATAGGCCATGTTTTTCTTAGTGCTACATTTTTTAAAGAGTGCATTTTAAAGCCAGTAGTTTCTTTGAAGTTATAAATAATGACATTCCATAAGTAAGGACTTAATATTTGTCCCATTAAGGAACCTGAGACCTTCTATACCTAGTAATTATTAGCATTTCTAGTTTTCATTTATTGGATAATAACACTGATTAAAACACTGATTATAGTGTTAACTCCTGTGTTTCTTAGAGTTGCATGGAGAGACAGTGGAGTGAAGTGGTAAGAGATGGGGTTTGGGGCAGACAGACTTAATTCTGATTCTGGTTCTACTGTTGACTAGCAGGGTGCCTACCCACGTTTATATAAATGATGTAGTACAGTGTACAGTGGTCAAGACAAGAGTTCACATGCTTGCTTAGCTTCTGATCTTCTGCGAAATGGAATTGATTGATTAAATAAATAAATAACATTATATATATATATATATATTTTTTTAAAGTGCCCTCTCTCTGCTTAGGGGTACTGTGATGATTAAATGAGATATGGTTGTAAAGTCTGTAGCGTAACACCTGGCACATAGAAGATGCTCAAGAAATGATCGCTGTTTTGGTGGTTTTCTTTTTTAAAGAGGGTTATAATTGCTAATTGATGAAAAGTCACACAGGCACTGCAGAGATTTGAGCATAGGTCCATTTCGCAACCTGAATACACTGCTTGAATCCTTAACCAATACAGTATACCAGGTTCTTTTTCTTAAGAAACTTTACACAAAGCAATGACAGTTTTGATTCTGAAATTTATTTATTACTTAAAATTATGAACTATAAGTAGTTTGATACAAATACAAAACATAAAGTAACTTTAACTTTTGATGTATTACAGCGATGAACATGATGCCATCATTTAAGGGACTCCAAGGATCAATGCAAAGAAGATTGATACAACCCTGTCAATTAACTTTGATTTATTATTACTTTAGAACAGTATTCTCTTCTTGAAAATAGCATAAACAGGCCATGAATATAATATACAATGTATTATATAAATATGTAAAGATTCCTCATGATTGCTAAAGGTAAAAAGGGTTTGATTTGGGTTTTTTAATGAACATATGTAGCATACAGTTAATGCAATGGTTAGAAAATATATAGTAAGACAAGTCTTGTCCCATTTTTTTGTGTCATTGGTCACATAGGGCCAGTAATTGGAAAACATCATCAGTGAAGGGTATGATGCCATGTGTTCATACAAATAAGGAGCTTGTCTCAGCACTCAGGATTTTGCTGTCTTTGTTGGTCACACAAAGAACCTCAGTGCTGTTAAGAGCTGGATATATCCTAATTACCATTGCCACATAGCAGAAATTATATGAATAAGCCAAGTCTTAAGTATAATTTTAGTTGAAATGTCTCTTCAGAAAGCATATTTCATATGTTTAAAGCTTAGTTATTTGGTTTAAAAACAAAATGCATGCCCTCCCCCACCAAAAAAAAAAAGTCAAATAAAACTAGAAACAATATGTGGGCTTATCCCTGTTAGAGAGCCATTGGAGAGCCTGTATTTTTAATAACTTCTTTGGCGCTTTCAATGGCAGTTGATGTAATTGCCTTTTTTTTCCTCTGTAATTTCAGTAAATTGCAATGTTTAACATAATAATGTTTTAAAGACTTAGTTATTAGTGTTAAATAATAAGTTAGATTATTTGCTACTGTGAGAATACTGTCACCACTGGAAATTGCTTTACTTCATGTTCAGCTGTTAATTTTATATTTAGTGAACATTTTTAACAGATGTAGACCTGCTTTCAATATCTAGAAATGGTTAACGTAATGTAAACACACCTAGCCTTAAAAAAAGAGACTCTTATATGATTTCCAAAGCAACATTTAGAACTCTCTTTAGTCCAAACGATAGATGAATGCTGTTTATCAGGCCAGGGATTGTGGGGCTCCCCTCAGGCTACTAAACCTATAGGATGAGAATGCCGCATTTTTGTGCACTGTCAATGTTACTCAAAGATTTGGGGAAACAGCATTTTTATACTAAGACACCAGTGTACTTTGGAATAAATTCCTGCGGAGTATTTAAGACAGAAAAGTTCCTGCTTCCTTATTTGGGTCCTCTTCCTCCCGTGCTGACGAGGGGAGGCACGTTCAGATGTACCATGTTAATGGAGAGGAAGCACGCAATATTGAGGGACACCATTATCAGCCAGCATATTTTGGAGTGTTTTCAGCTTTACAGTTTATATTCCAGCACTCAAAACTCAGGGTCAAGTTTTGACAAAAGAGGTATTTAGTCATACTGTGTACTAAGATATTGTTTCTTCTATCTTAGATGGTCACAGTAAATCACACCAATGTCTGACAGTCCAAAAATGAGCTAAGAAGTCCTAAAAAATATGTACATACATTTAATAGGAATTAAATGTAACTTTTGTGATCAGCTTTTGGTTTGCAGAGAATCAAGAATTCTGATATAAAAGGATCATTTCTACTCACTGTGTATTATGGCCAATTGATGTGATGAAAATGAATAATAAAAATTATCCAGAATATGGATATGACAGGATGGATGGATGTGACACATGGAATGTGGAAGAAATATTATGAAACACATGTGTTTGCATTAGTTTGAAAAAAGAGATGTGGGCTGATAAGTTGTATGTTACTAACTTAACCATAACTGGTCTTTTAAACACTGCTTCATTTCTTTGCAAAATATACTAAAGATACGTTTTATAGTAATGGGGGCTTTCTAAATTTGATTTGTCTCCTGCATTCTTGATATTTCAGTACTTTAAGTCAGTCAGAACTTTGTAGACAGGACTGAACTTTTCTTGAATACTTGTTTCTTAGCACTTTGAAAAATATAAAACCACTTTTTAAGTACTAAATGTCATTATTTGCCTTTAAAGTTTCCTGTGCTTTAGGTTCGAAATATTTTAGTTATGTCTTTTTTCTGTATATAAGTTGTATAATTTGTTACTTTCAAATATCAGTACTTCAATGCAATCAGGTGTTGGGGGGTTTTGCTTTGTTGTTTTGTTTTTGTTTTTTGGTTATCTGCAGAAATTGAGGGAAACAGCTATATAAACCAGTATTTCCCTTTGGAGCACATTTCCTAAGTGTAAATTTATCTTCCTTATTATGTTTACTTCAGCAAATGTTCAGTTTTATTTGCATTCTTTGATAATGTATTTACTTGAAGATAAAAGCAATTCAGATGTATGTCTAAATATTAGGTAGAATTCAACCTATGATTTTAAAATTTCCTTGGATAATCCATAGAATGAATAATTCAAATACAGATAATGAGAGCTGGCAGTATATTACAGTGATAATTTTGTATTTTTCAGAAAAAAATGTAAAGCAAATTTCTGTTACTTTTTTCTTTTTATTACAATGACCAACTTTTGGCATTTCATTGTTACTGAGATCTATTTTTAGAATAAAATTTTGTTAAGAGTAGTATATGGTTTTGCTTCATTTTATCAAACTCAAGAGAAATTAACAAATAGAAAATGCCCAAAGTAAAAAGGCAGATCGTGGGGGCTAATCTGACACTGTAAGTGTGGTTGCCTGGTTCAGCAGCAGCAGGAACATCACCTGGAAACTTGTTAAAAGTGCAAATTCTTGAGTCCCATCCCAAACTTACTGAATCACAAACTCTGGGGTGGAGCCCAGCAGTGTTTTAGCAATCCTATCAGGTTATTCTGATGAACACCAGAGTATGAGAGGCACTGCTCAAAGGATTTTCATTTGAAGCCTCTTATTTGTTCTTCTGGGTAGAACTTTTTTTTTTTTTTTTTTCCTTTTTTTTTTTTTTTTGCGGTACGCGGGCCTCTCACTGTTGTGGCCTCTCCCGTCGCGGAGCACAGGCTCCGGACGCGCAAGCTCAGCGGCCATAGCTCACAGGCCCAGCCGCTCCGCGGCACGTGGGATCCTCCCGGACCGGGGCACGAACCCGTGTCCCCTGCATCGGCAGGCGGACTCTCAACCACTGCGCCACCAGGGAAGCCCTGGGTAGAACTTTTAAAACAGGTATATTCAGGACTTCCCTGGTGGCACAGTGGTTAAGAATCCGCCTGCCAACACAGGGGACACAGGTTCATGCTCTGGTCTGGGAAGATCCCACATGCCGGTGGAACAACTAAGCCCGTGTGTCACAACTACTGAGCCTGCACTCTAGAGCCCCCAAGCCACAACTACTGAGCCCACATGCCACAACTACTGAAGCCCGTGCACCTAGAGCCCGTGCTCTGCAACAAGAGAAGCCACAGCAATGAGAAGCCCATGCACCACAATGAAGAGTAGACCCCATTTGCCACAACTAGAGAAAGCCTGCACACAGCAATGAAGACCCAATGCAGCCAAAAATAAAATAAAATAAATAATAACTTTATTTAAAAAAAAAACAGGTATATTCGTGGTAGAAATTTAAAAATTACCATTCCTTATGTAAATCAGCTGCAAATGCATTAACGTATAGTGTGGTATTTTCAACACTTCTTTTCCTTTACAACTGGAAATAATTTAACTATATCTAAGGATAACTTATATGTTATTATAAGGTAACCAAGGGGAAAAGGTGCAGTCTTCAGAAAATTTATATAACAAAAGGTACTCTTACAGCAATATTTGTACACAATTCTTCCTCCCCATCATTACTTCAGCTTCACTCTGGGCAAAGTTACTCCCCCAGCAACTTCAGGCTTGAATGTGTGTCTTGTTTGGGTCAACCATGGTATGAGTGTAGATATAATAAACATCACATGTGTCCAGAAAAAAATACCCTTTTAAGTTTCAGCTAATTATTGAAGTATGTTATACATACAAAAAAAAATGCAGATTGTCTTCACCAAGATGGCAACAGAAGCACAGCTAATAACTATTCATGCACTGAGAAAATCCTGGAATGCAGGAGTGAGGGTGAAACACCCCCTTGCACCACAGAAACGAAGAGAGACCACATTAAAAAGGTAAGAGGAGGGACTTCCCTGGTGGCACAGTGGTTAAGAATCTGCCTGCCAATGCAGGGGACACGGGTTCGAGCCCTGGTCCAGGAAGATCTCACATGCCACGGAGCAGCTAAGCCCGTGTGCCACAACTGCTGAGCCTGTGCTCTAGAGCCCGTGAGCCACAACTACTGAACCCGAGTGCCACAACTACTGAAGCCCATGTGCCTAGAGCCTGTGCTCTGCAACAAGAGAAGCCACCACGATAAGAAGCCTGTGCACCGCAACCAAGAGTAGCCCCCACTTGCCACAACTAGAGAAAGCCCAAGCACAGCAAAGAAGACCCAATGCAGCCAAAAATAAATAAATAAAATAAATTAAAAAAAAAAAAAGGTAAGAGGAGTGGCTACATGGTGACTGCACTGCCCCTCCCCCCAGCCTGGCACAACACCATGCCAAGAGGTCTCCCTTGAACCTCTGGTTACCCCATTTGGAAAAGAGCCCAGAGTGGACATCTAGCTCCCCCAGCATTGTGGTTCACTTCTTGGGAGCCCGCACGCCAGTCTCACCCCATGGGAATTGCAGGGAAGTCTGTGGGGCTTGACCACCAGGAATCTGACAGAGAAGAGGGGAAGGGCTTGCAATAACCAACACTCAGAATGTGGCAGACCAAGTTCCAACCTGCAGCATGCAGGTGTAGTCCCAGCCAGCAGCTTGGCTCATCTGCAGAATCAAGTTGGTGGCACAGTCTAACCAGGGAACTCAGTGGGGTGCAGGTCTGCCTGATTTGGGTCCTCAAACAAAGAGACTTAGCAGCCCTGGAGCCTGGTCTACCCCCATCCCAGAAAGCTGAGTCATATCCTGGCCCACTGCTGAAATGGAAAAAATAGAAACATACAAACTGCCTAACTGAATTCAGAAGAAATAGGAAATCTGCACAGACCAATTATTAATAAGGAGACTGAAACAGTAATCAAAAATTTTCCAACACAAAAAGACCAGGACCAGATAGCATCACTGGAGAATTATACAAAACATTGAAAGAAGAATTAATGTCAATCCTTCTCAAACGCTTCCAAAAAAATCAAAGAGGAAGGAACACTCCCAAACTCATTTTATGAGGCCAGCATTACCCTAATACCAAAGCCAGAAAAGGACACTACCAGAAAAGAAAACCAGAGGCCAATATCCCTGATGAATATAGATGCAAAAATTCTCAATAGAATATTAGCAAACTGAATTTAGCAACACACAAAAAGGATCATTCACCAAAATCCCTGGGATTTTTATCTTGGTGATGCAAGGATTATTTAACATATGCAAATAAGTCAGTCTGATACATCACATTAATAGAATGAATGAAAAAATATCATCTCAATGACACAGAAAAAGCATTTGAAAAATTCAACATCCCTTCGTGATTAAAAAAACAACATTTTATGTATTAAGGAACGTACCTCAACATAATAAAAGTCATATATGACAAGCCCACAGCTAACATAGTCATTAGTGAAAGGGTTGAAAGTTTATCCTGCAAGATCAAGAACAAGACAAGAGTTCACTCTCACCACTCCTATTCAACACTCCTATTCAACATAGTACTGGAAGTCCTAGCCAGAGCAATCAGGCAAGAAAAAGAAAAGGCATCAGAATTGGAAAGGAAGAAGTAAAATCGTCCCTATTTGCAGACGACATGATTTTATATATAAAAAAGTCCTAAAGATGCCACCAAAAAACTTTAGGTCTATTCAACAAACTCAGTAAAGTTGCAGTATACAAAATTAACATTCAAAAACAGTAGCATTTCTATACACTAACAATGAATTATCTGAAAAAGAAATAAAGAAAATGGTCCCATTTACAATAGCATCAAAAACAATAAAATACTTAGTAATAAACTTAACCAAGGAGATGAAAGATCTCTACTCTGAAATTATAAAACACTGATGAAAGAAATTGAAGAAGACACAAATAAATGGAAATGTATCCTGTGTTCCTGGATTGGAAGAGTTAATATTGTTAAAATATCAACACTACCGAAAGCCATCTAGAGATTCAATGCAATCCCTATCAAGATTCAAATGGCATTTTTTTTTACAGAAGTAGAACAAAAATCCAAACATTTAGATGGAACCACAAGGACCCCAAAGAGTCAAAGCAATCCTGAGAGAGAAGAAAGCAGGAGGCATCATACTTCCTGATTTCAAGCTATATTATAAAGCTATAGTAATCAGGGCAGTATGGTACTGACACATAAAAACAGACACATAGAACAATGGAGCAGAATCCAGGTCCCAAAAATAAACCCCTGCATATATGGTCAAGTAATATTTGACAAGGGAGCCAAAAATTCTCAATGGAGAAAAAGTCTTTTCGATAAGTGGTGCTAGGAAATTTGGATATTCACATGTAAAAGAGTGAAATTAGACCCCTATCTTACACTCCTCACAAAAATTAACTCAAATGGATTAAAGACTTACATGTAAAAACCATAAAACTCCTAGAAGAAAACATAGGAACAAAGCTCCTTGACATGGGTCTTGGCAAATGGTTTTTGGATATGACACAAAGCAAAAGCAACAGAATCAAAAATAAACAAGTGGGACCACATCAAACTAAAAAGCTTCTGCATAGCAAAAGAAATGATCAACAAAATGAAAAGGCAACCAATGGAAAGGGTAAAAATATTTGCAAACCATATATCTAATAAGGGGTTAATATCCAAAGTGTATAATGAACTCATGCAACAATAGCAAAAAAAAAAATTTAAGGGGGAAAGGAACTGAATAGACATTTAGACATTTTTCCAAAGAAGATACAAATGGCAAACAAGCATATGAAAAGATGCTCAACATCACTCATTATTAGGAAATGCAAATCAAAACCACAATGAAATATTAGCTCACATCAGTTAGAATGGGTATCATCCCCCCAAAAACAAGATATAACAGATGCTGGTGAGGATGTGGAGAAAAAGGAACACCTGTGCACTGTTGGTGGGATTGTAGACTGGTACAACCACTATGGAAAACAGTATGGAGGTTCCTCAAAACATTAAAAATAGAACTATCATATGACTTAGGAATTTCACTTCTGGGAATGTAACCAAAGGAAATAAAAACACTATGTTGAAGAGATATCTGCACCCCATGTTCATTAGCAGCATTGTTTACAGTAGCCAAGACATGGAAGCAACCTAAGTGACCACTAATGGGTGAATGGATAAAAAGTTGTGGTGCATATATATACAATGGAATATTATTCAGCCATAAAAAGGAAATCCTGCCATTTTTAACAGCATAGATGGACTTTGAGGACATTATGCTAAGTGAAATACGTGGACAGAGAAAGACAAATAGTAAATATCTCACTTATATGTAGAATCTAAAAAACAAACAAAAACCTAAACTCATAGAAAAAGAGAGATTTGTTTCCCAGAAGTGGGGTGTAGGGGGAGGGGACAATTGGATAAAGGGAGTCAAAATGTACAAACTTCCAGTTATAAGATAAATATATACTGGAGATATAACGTACAACATGATGACTAACAGTTAACACTGCTGTATGATATGTAAGAAAGTTAAGAGTAAATCCTAAGAATTCTCATTACAAGGAAAAATTTTTTTTTCTTTTGTATCTATATGAGACGGTGGATGTTAACTAAACTTATTGTGGTAATCATTTCACAGTGTATGTAAGTCAAATCATTATGCTGTAAACCTTAAACTTATACAGTGTCAAATGTCAATTATATCTCAATAAAATTAAAAATGCATAAATCATAAATATACAGCACAATGAATTATCCCAAAGTGAACAAAGGTTTATCACAAAGTGAGAAAACCTCTTTAACCCCCACCCAGGTCAAAGACTAGAATATTACCAACACTTTAGAAGTCCCTCTCTGCCCCCTCCCAACCACACTTCTCTCCTTCTCCTCTGAGGTTAACAACTGCTTGACTTTTTTTTTTTTTTCTGGTACGCGGGCCTCTCACTGTTGTGGCCTCTGCCGCTGCAGAGCACAGGCCCCGGACGCGCAGGCTCAGCGGCCATAGCTCACGTGCCTAGCTGCTCTGTGGCAGGTGGGATCTTCCCGAACCGGGACACGAACCTGTGTCCCCTGCCTTGGTAGGCGAACTCTCAACCACTGCGCCACCAGGGAAGCCCATTGACTTTTAAGGTCATAGATTAGTATTGCCTGTTTTAGAATTTCATGTGATGGAATCATGCTACTTTTGCATCTAGGTTTTTTCAGTCAACGTCTGTGAGATTCATTCACATTATTGTAAGCAGTCACTAATTTATAGTCATTGCTGTTTAGTATTCCATTATGAGCATATCGATTTGTTTATCTCCTGCACATTTGGGTCTCCAGAATTTGGTTTACACAAATAACATGGGTATGAACTAATTATACATGGCCATCGATGCAAATCTGTAAGCATTTCTTTTGGGTATATACCTAGGACAGGAATTGCTGGGTCAGATAATTTGTGAGTATAGCTGCAGTAGAAAATGCTAAACAATAAGAACCTGTTGTATAAAAAATAAAATTAAAAATTTTTTTTAAAAAGAACATTAAAAAAAAAGCTAAACAGTTTTTCAAAGTGATTCAATCAGTCTGCACCCCCATGGTAGCCTGAGAGTTCTAATTGTCTCATATCCTAATCTGCACTTGATTTATCTGTCCTGAATTTTAGTCATTCTGGCAGATGTGTGGTGGTATCCCACTGTGGGTGTACTTTGCATTTCTCTGATAACTCTTTATACAAGGTTACACACATTTTCATTTGTTTGTTGGCCATTTGGCTATACTCTTGGGAAGTGCCTGTTTGAATCTCTTGCCCATTTTTCTGATAGGTTTTCTGTCTTTTTGTTGATTTGTAATTTTCTGTATATCCTTGATGTAAGTTTTCATCAGTAATATGTGTACAAATATATCTCTCCAAATCCATAGCTTACATTTAATAAATATAGGAAAATTAATTTTTGTTCTATGCAAGGAACTAAGAGTGTAATTTAAATAGCATATGGTATATTTTCATTAAATATGTTTCTGGCAAAAGAAATGTTTGTTATTATCCCTGCAAGTATTTTGTGTAAGAGTGCAGTGACTGACAATTTCCTAAGAAGTAATGCATAATAAAAAGAAACATTTAATAAGTATGAACATTTTATATTTACTCTGCTGTTGTGTGATTGCAGATTCACAGATTCATTAGTGAGTTTGTAGTAAAGGGGAGAACACAATTTAATACATATCTCTGGATATAAATAGCTGATAACTAAGAAAAACTAGTTGGAGATCTGTAATTAAGTCCTAGAAAATTTCTACTGTGAATAGAAAATACTCAGCTTCCTGCCCTTTTCCTGCAATAGCACCACCACACCTATCTTCCCCCTACACACATCCATCCATCCTAACCCTCTTCCATTCCATTTCAGGAAGAGATAGATTTCTGCCCCAAAATGTCTAGTTTTATCACCTCCCGACTACTCAAAAGCCTTGCTTATTTTTATTAATAAAATACCATAATCATTAATAATTTCTTAAGAACCAGTTAAAGTGCCACCTCTTTTATGTATAACTTTTCTCATGCCCCTGCTCTTCTTCAAGCCTGCTCTTTTTCTTCTGTTCTGTGTTTTCTGCTATTGCTGCTGCTTCAAAGTGTTGACAGGAGGGCATATAGCAAAAGGATTCTCAAAACGTCCTGTCCTGCTGCTTTTGCTGTGGGATCAGGAAGGAAGTTTCTAGGAACTTCAAATGCTCTGCACCAAAGGATATTAAAAAAAAAAAAAAATCAGCTGAGATGGAACACTTCCTAACTCATTCTGTGAAGTTAGCTAGCATTACCCTGATACCAAAGCCAGACAAACACACCACAAGATAACGACAAACCAATATCCCTTACGAATATAAACGCAAAAATCTTCAACAAAATATTAGCAATCTGAATCCAACAACATATTAAAAATATTATACACCCTGATCAAATGGGATTTATCCCAGGAATGCTGGGCGTTTCAACACAACAAAATCAATCAATGCAATATACCACATTAATAAACAAACGTGGAGGGGAATCATATGATCATTTCAATGGAGAAAAAGTATTTGACAATAGCCAACATCTTTCATGATAACACTCAGAAAACTAGAAATGGAAGTGACTTCATCAACCTGACAAATGGCATTTATTAAAAAACAAAACAAAACAAAAACCACTAACGTACTCAATGGTAAAAGACTAAAAACTTTCCCACTAAGGAAGCCCACTTTCATCACTGATGTTCAACATTGTGCTGAAAATTCTAGCCAAAGCAATTAGGTGAGAGAAAAATCTTCAAAACTGGAAAAAAAGTAAAACTATCTATTTGTAGATGTCATGATTCTAGACATAAAAATTCCCAATAAAACAACAAGGAATATAGAGCTAATAAATTCACAAAGTTGCAGGGTACAAGATCAACACACAAAAATCAGTTGTGTCTCTATACACTAGCAATGAACAGTCCAAAAGGACATTAAGAAAACAACATTCAAAAGAATAAAACACCTAGGAGGAAATTTAACCAAGAAAGTGCAAGTCTTGTACACTGAAAACTACAAAACATTGCTGATATTAAAGACTTAAATAATGGAAAAAATCCCCATGTTCATGGATGGGAAGATTTAATATTGTAAAGATGGCACTACTACCCAAGGCAATCCACAGATTCAGTGCAGTCCCTATTGAAAGTCCATCAGCTTTTTCCTCAAATTCATATGGAATTACAAGGGACCCCCAAATAGCAGAAACAATCTTGAAAAATAAGAACTATGTTGGAGGATCACAGTTCCCAATTTAAAAAGTTACTACAAGCCTACAGTAATTAAAACAGTGTGATACTAGCACAGGATAGACATATAGACCAATGGAATTGAACTGAACATCAGGAATAAACCCATAATCTATGGCCAATTAAGATGTGTGTGTGTGCTGTACACTTGAGAGCAAGTGCCCATTTTTTAAAATTTTATATTTTAAATAAAAAATATATTTACCATGTGATATTTTTGTGATGAGAACGCCTGATTCTATTCTCTTAGCAAATTTCCATTTTTCAGCACAATATTATTAACTATAATAACAATAGTCATTATGCTGTACATTAGATCTCTATACGTATGCATCCAATATAACTGCAATTTTGTGCTCTTTGACAAATATCTCCCCATTTCCCCCACTTTCTTCTTCCCAGCATCCACAATTCTACTCTCTACTTCTAAATTTGACTTTTTTAGATTTGACATACAAGTGAGATCATGTTTTCATTTCTTTCTGTGTCTGGCTTATTTCACTTAGTCTAATGTCACCCAGGTTCATTCATGTTGTTGCAAATGGCAGGATCTCTTTCTTTTTCAAGGCTGGAATATATATATTATATATATAAAATCTCTCAATTTTTTAATCCATTCTTTGTTGAATGGGCACTTAGGTTGTTTCCACATCTTACCTATTGTGAATAATGCCGCAATAAACATGAGAGAGCAGATATCTCTTCAAGGTACTGATTTAATTTTCTTTGTTTATATGCCCAGAAGAGGGATTGCAGGGTCATGATAGTTTTATTTGTAGTTTTTTGAGGAAACTCCATAGTGAGTATACAATTTACAATCCCTCCAAGTGTGTACAAGGTTCCTTTTTCTCCACTTTCTAACCAGCACTTATCTCATCTTTTTGATAGTAGCCATCCTAACAGGTGTTTGTTGCTATCTCATTGTGGCTTTGATTTGCATTTCCCTGATGATTAGTCACATTAGCACCTTTTCATTTACCTATTGGTCACTTGTATGTCTTCTTTGGAAAAATGTCTATTCAGTTCCTCTGTCCAATTTTTAAATTGAGTTGTTTTTTTGCTATTGAGTTGTACAAGTTGCTTACATATTTTGGACATTATCAGATATATGGTTTGCAAATATTTTTCCCTTTTAATTTTGTTGATTGTTTCCTTTGCTGTGCAGAAGCATTTTAGTTTGATGTAGTCCCACTTGTTTATTTTTGCTTTTGTTGTCTGAATTTTAGATGTCATATACAAAAAATTATAGCCAAGAGTAATGTCAAGGAGCTTTTTCCCTATTTTTTTTTCCTTCAGAAGTTTTATAGTTTCAGGTATTATGTTTAAGTCTTTGATCCATTTTGAGTTATTTTGGTGTATGGTGTATGATATGGGTCCAGTTTTATTCCTTTGCATGTGGATATCATTTTCCCTATACATTTTATTGAAGAGACTACCCTTTTCCTGTTGTGTATTCTTCACACCCTTGTCAAAAATTAGCTGACCATATATGCTTGCGTTTATTTCTAGGCCCTCTATTCTGTTCCATTGGTCTATGTGTCTGTTTTAATGCCAGTATCATACTCTTTTGATTACTATAGCTTTGCAACATAATTTGAAATCAGGAAGTGTGATGCCCCCAACTCTATTCTTCTTTCTCAAGATGGCTCTAGCAAGTCAGAGGTTTGGGGGTTTTGTTTGTGTGTGTAGTTCCATACAAATTTTAGAATTTTTTTCTATTTCTGTGGAAAATGCCACTGGAATTTTGATAGGGATGCATTGAATCTGTATATTGTTTTGGGTGGTATGGACATTTTAACAATATTAATTCTTCCAATTCATGTATACAAGGTATCTTTTCATTTATTTTTTTCTTTAAGTTTTTCCTTCAATGTTCAATTGATTTTTTGACAAGGGTTCCAAGGCCATTCAATGGGAAAAGAATAGTCTCTTCAACGAATATCCTGTTGTCCCTGTTCAAAAATGCAAAAGAATGGAATTGGACCCTTACCTCACACCATATAGAAAAATTAATTCAAAATGGATCAACAATTTAAATATAAAAGCCAAACTATAAAACTCTTAAAATGGGTAAATCTTCATGACCCTGAATTTGGCAATGGATTCTTAAATATAACACCAAAATCATGAGCAACCAAAGAAAAACTAGATATATCAAACTTCATCAAAATTAAAAACCAAACTTTTGCATCAAGAACATTATCAAGAAAGTAAAAAGATAACCTACAGAATTCAAGAAAATATTTGCAATCATATTTTTAAGAAGGGTCTAATATACAGCATATATAAAGAACTACTACAACTCAACAACAAAAAGACAAGCAACCCAATTGAAAAGTGGACAAAGAGCTGGAATAGACATTTCTCCAAAAATATACAAATGGCCAAAAAGCACATGAAAAGATGCTCAACGTCATTAGCCATTAGGGAAATGCAAATGAAAGCGATAATGAGAAACAATTTCATATCCACTAGGACATGTATAAAAAAGAGAGAGCAAGAAAGAAAAAAATACAAAGTGTTGCAGGGAATGTGGAGAAATGGGATCCTTTGTGGATTGCTGTTTGGAATGTAAAATGAATGGTGCAGCTGTTGTTGAAAACAGTCTGGCAGTTCCTAAATAACCTCATTCCAGGTATATAACCAAAAGAACTGAAAACAGGTACCCAAACAAATACTTGTAGAAGACCATTCATAGCAGCACTAATCACAGTAGCCAAAAGGTAGAAACTACACAAGTCCACCAATGGATGAATGGATAAATAAAATGGTACATACATTCAACGGAATATTACTCATCCATGAAAAGGAATGAAGTACTTATACATGCTACAATGTGAAGAACCTCAAAAACATTATGCTAAGTGAAAAAAGCCAGACACAAAAAGCCACATATTGTTTGGCTCCATTTATATAAAATATCCAAATTAAATAAACCCACAGACAAAAAGCAAATTGTTTGCCAGGGGCAATGGGGAAGAGGGCATGGGGACTGACTGCTTAAAGGGTACTGGATTCTCTTTTGGCTTTAGTCATCTGCATAATCTACATCCCCTTCTCCCTTTTTTGGCACAAATGATGTTTTTCAGTATTATTTATGGTGTTTATGAATTGAGCTTCAAGTCCAACCAACTAGCCTTCCCAAACTCCTTTTATATAGAAATTCAATTCTGCCACTACATTATTCTTTATAACAGCTACAATCATATAACTCATCTACAGAAAAAATCAGTAGTTCTTCTTTACCTTTAGAATGATGTCTAGACAGCAAAGCCCATAATCTGTAGCCCTTTTAAATCTGGTTCCCATCCTAACTTTCTAACCTTGTTTCCCTAAATACTTTCATTGACCCTACAACTACTCACTTTTTCCAAAAACTACTTCATGCATTTTTCTCTTTCTTCATATTTTTCCTTCTACCTGGAAAATACTTCCCAATAACTCTGTTCTCCAACTTTGTATACTCTAATCCTATTTAATCCTCAATACCCAATTGATTACTACCTTAGTTAAAATTCTTCTTAATAATCCCCATAGCACTTTATCTGAACCTCTCTTACAGCAATTATTTTCTACTTTGAATTAAAATATATCTCTCAGAGCCTCAGTACCCCATCTTATTCTTTTGCACCTCTGTGCCTTTACACATGCCAAACCTATCACCAGTCTCTATACCTGCCCCCATGTTTTTTCACCTTTGACATCTGTAAAGCATATCCTAATTATTCCAAATTACATTGTTCTATGAATTACTTTAGCAATCACAATAGCTTCAAAATGGATATGGATAAGCTTCCTCAAGAGACAGTGAATTCTGGTGGAAACGGAGATTGTACATGCAATCATCTGAAATGTAATCATCTGAAATGCTATAGAGATTATATATACCAGATAAGAACAGAGAAAAATCTTTAGTTTCCTTGTAACTTTGAAACCAAGATTATGATTTCTATTTTCATAGAAAAATCATGGGGTATTTACATACTGACATGGAAAAGTAGAGTTCTTCAAGGCATACTGTTGAGTGAAAAAGCAACCTAAAGAACATTCATATTTTCTTTTAATATTTATTTATTTGGTTGCACTGGGTCTTAGTTGTGGCAGGTGGGCTGCTTAGTTGCAGCTTGCCAACTTCTTAGTTGTGGCATGCGAACTCTTAGCTGTGGCATGCATGTGGGATCTAGTTCCCTGACCAGGGATCGAGCCTGGGCCCCCTGCATTGGGAGTGTGGAGTCCTAATCACTGCACCACCAGGGAAGTCCCAAGAACATTCATATTTTCTATGCACATGTATGTATACACAATCACACACATTAAATACATAGCAAATTTAATGATTACCCCTGGGTGATTAAGCCCTGGGAATGAGATTGAAAGTAGCAGTGGGGAGAAATTAAGGAGGACTTAAACATTTACTTTATATATCAATACTCTGAATCTTTTACAACAAGTATCTATTCAAGTTTTACCTGGCCTTTAAAAAACAAAGCACAACAAAACAAAACAAAAACACTGAGTGGAACACAATGCTGTGACTCAGTTTATCCAGGTCTGACATCGAAGAAGATGCTTGCTACTTGGGGATGAGACCAATGACACTGTCATCAGCACTGCCCGCTAACAGAGAACACAGAAATTCTTATGTGCAGTCCCACATTAGACCCCACTATAATCTTATGAGGAATAAGTAAGGCAGAAATTGATCTGCAAAGAAAAGCTGAGGATCAAAGAGGGTTATAAAGGGCTTGCTAAAATCCTTATTAAATGGTAGAACTGAGCTTAGAGACAAAGTCTTTGGATTTGAAATTCTGGGCTCTTTTCACAATACCACAATACACAGTCACTTGGCTTACAAGCTAATTATACACTACCTTTTATTGCCAGAGCTGCAAAGGATTAAAAGTGCCAAGGATTCACTGGTTAAAACCTGTCTGGACACAATTATACCAGAAATGTAACAGGACGTCGCATAATTATCAATTGTTATCATGGTTTTCCTGCTTCCACTAAGCTAATCACGTATATCCCAACAGATCAACCAGGCAATACAATCTGTGGTGGGCTTGTGGGGCCCAATAAATAATACACCCCTCTTTTACCCGAGTGCAGAACCAATAAAGGGTAAAAGAAATGATCACACACATGGGACTTCCCTTGGTGGCACAGTGGTTAAGAATCCAACTGCCAGTGCAGGGGACGTGGGTTTGATCCCTGGTCTGGGAAGATCCCACATGCCGTGGAGCAACTAAGCCCGTGTGCCACAACTACTGAGCCTGCGCTCCAGAGCCCACAAGCCACAACTACTGAGCCTAGTGCCACATCTACTGAAGTCCATGTGCCCAGAGCCCATACTCCACAACAAGAGAAGCCACCGCAATGAGAAGCCTGCGCACCACAACGAAGAGTAGCCCCCGCCTGACGCAACTAGAAAAAGCCCGCGCGCAGCAACGAAGACCCAACGCAACCAAAAATAAGTAAATAAATATTTGAAAAAAAGAAATGATCACACATAGATTAAAATGGCATCTTTATTACTGATAAAGACTTTGAGGACAACACTTAGGTGTAGATTTCCTAATACTGAATCCCAAAATGAAACTTTTCTACTCAGTTACTGGAAATACTGAAAAACCAAAGCAGGCCGCTGTGTTGCCAAAAATCACAAAATCTGCAGGCAGTCTGGCTGGCTCCCAAAGAGGAAAAAGAGGGAAGATGAGATTGAGCTACTAGGCATACCCAAGTTTCTCTCCAAAAGGCACCAAGAAGGTAATTGCAGGGGCAAAGAGAGTTCCTTCTATGCCAAAGGAAACCTCAAAGAAGTAGACTAAATGCTCTCCCTTAATACAGTTTTTTCTGGATTAATTTTTGTAGCGAATAATATTTTATGGTTACCATACACCACTGGTTCTTAAAGGGTGGTTCATGGATCTCTGAGGGTTCCTGAAACTCTTTGGGGCTCTGGAAATTCAAAAACAATACTAAGATGTTATTTACTATTTTCACTGATGGTACAAATACAATGGTGGTAAAACTGTTGACCTTAGCATGAATCGAGGTAGTAGCAGCCAAGGTCTATTACTGCCACATATTCACAGTATAAAAAATTGCCAACTTGCATGTAAGAATATTTTCGATGAAGCAGTAAAATTATTTTTAAGTATGACTCAAGCAGACATCATTTTAATACTGATGAAATGGAAAAACACAAAGTCCTCATGCTACATACAAAAGTACAACAATTGTCTCAAGGAAAAGCATTTGTGTGGTTGAATTGCAAGCTGAACTAGTTGCTTTTTTCATGGGATAGCATTTTTATTTAAAAGAATGACTGAAAAAATACTGACAGTCTTAAGTATTTGACGAGTGAGTCTGAGAAAACAGCTGATAGTGTTGTAGCTAAATGATAAAAATCAAGCTTTTAAGCAAAAATTAAAATTTTAGAAAATTTGTATCTACCTCTGTGAGCTTGAGCGCTTCCCAATACTTAGATTTGCCCCGATATTGGTGGTACTGGTGAGACTAACAAACGTGATTTGAATACTGAATAATGAAATGTGTCAACATTTGGGAGATCTACATAATTCAGTAAACAAATATTTTCCAAATGCTGAATACAAGATGGTACATGATGGTAAAAGATCCATTCAAAATGCAAGAGTCACCAATAGATCTTATATAAGAGAAAACAAAAAGACCACTGAACACTGAAAAGATTAGTGGTTGCCAGGGGTTAGCTCAGAGGGAGGGATGAGTAGATGGAGCACAGAGATTTTAGGGCAGTTCCTATTGCGGAGCCTGACTGGGATCATAATGGAGATATGCCGCTCCGGTATAGGAAGTGTATGATAGGAAACATTATAGGAAGTTTATCTTAGAGGGTCTTCGAAAGGGAGTACCCAGGCAAAAGAGCTTAAACAAAATTCAGGAGATACACCAAAAACCCGTCAGAGTTTCTAGAAAGAATTTATCAAACTTATAGGTGGTAAACTGATGCAGACCCTGAGGTCCCCGAAAATATGAGAATGGTAAACATGACCTTCACTGGGCAAATTACCCCAGATAGAAGAAGAAAATTACAAAAGTTAGATGGTTCATTTGGAATGAACCCTTCTCAATTGGTAGATGTTGCTTTTAAAGCGTTCAACAACAGAAAACAGCGACAGAAAGGAATGCAAGACGCAACACAGCTTTTCTGGCAGCAGCACTGGATTCCCGGAAGGCAAGTAACCTGGAGAGGTAAGCCTCCATTGGGGAGAGAACAATGCGCTTACTGTAAAGAGGAAGGGCATTGGAAAAAAAGATTGCCCTGGACTAAAAAATAAGAAAGAAGACAATAAAAGAGACAGGAGCCTCTCATATCGTACAAAGAGAGCAACACTCTGATGATGAAGAGGCCCAGGCTCCCTTCGACTTGAGGCGTCCAATTCCAATTTCCCCAGGAGCCCCAGGTAACTCTGACAGTGGGGAACAAGTTGATTGACTTTCTGATAGATACAGGTGCAACATATTCTGTGGCAAACACCAAGGTGGCACAGAAAACATCTCAGTCCAACCCGGTCACGGGAGTTTCTGGAGAAGTACAAAATCGTTCTTTCTTACAATCTCTAAAATGCCAATTAGGGGACCTCACCCTGAAACACAGTTTCTTATATGTTCCAGCGTGTCCAATCCCTCTTTTGGGTTGAGATCTCCTTTGTATATTAAATGCTCAAGTAACTTTTTCGCCAGGACAGCTTGACATCAGGGCCCCACCAGAGCACACTGTAAGACTACAGATAGCACTCATGGACACCCCAGAAAAGGAGACACAGCCCTTTCCCCTCCGAGGTCTATGAAAAGGTAAGGCCAGAAGTGTTGGGCTGATGGCACCCCAGAGAAGGCCAATGCTAATCCCGTTAAAAAGGGGACACTGGGACACCTAATCTAGAACAATACCCTCTGAGGCAAGAGGCCCAAAAGGAATTCAGCCAATTCTTGAAAAGTTTTTGAAAACAGGACTGATTAAACCTTGCAGGTTCCCATATAACACCCCTATCCTCCTGGTCAAAAAGCCAAACTCAACAGAGTATCACTTTGTCCAAGACTTGAGGGCCATTAATGAAATAGGCCAAGATTTGCACCCTGTGGTACCTAATCCATACACTCTACTTAACAACTATTCCAGTAGAATACAGCTGGCTCTCAGTTTTGGACTTGAAGGATGCTTTTTCTGCTTTCCTATTGCAGAAAAATCACAGCAGCTGTTTGCTTTTGAATGGCAGGATCCAGAAACACAGGTAGTCCAACAGTTATTATTGGACAGTCCTACCTCAAGGATTTAAGAATTCCCCTACCTTGTTTGGGGAAACGTTGGCTAGGGACCTTAGAAACTTAATATTGGATGAAAGACTCTTACTCCAATACGTGGACGATTTGCTCATCGCAAGCCCTACATATGATAAGTGTCTACAAAATACCAATAAGAACCCTGAACTATCTGGTAATTGTGGATATAAGGTCTCCCAGAAAAAGGCCCAAGTATGTAAGCAACAAGTCACGTATCTGGATTTTGTCATTTCCCAAGGAGAGTGGGGTCTTTTGCCTGATAGAAAACAGGCAATTGCAGGCTTTGGAACACCCAAGACTTGCAGACAACTGAGGGGGTTTCTGGGAATGGTAGGGTTCTGTCGGATCTGGATCCCAAACTATGGGCTCATAGTAAAGCCCCTCTATGAGGCTTTAAAGGGACATGATTTTGAGCCCCTTACTTGGACTACGGAATGCACAACAGCCTTTGAAACAATAAAAACAAAGTTAGTCTCAGCTCTGGCTTTAGGACTACCAGACTTAGAAAAACCTTTCAAATTATATGTCTATGAGAGAAAAAGGCATAAGTCTTGGGGTGTAAATTCAAACTCTGGGAAATATCCCTCAACCCTTTGCCTACTTCTCAAAAATAACTAGAACAGACTGCTAAGGGATGGTCAACTTGCTTTCAAGTTGTAGCAGCTAATTGTGACATACTTCTGGAAGCTCGTAAGTTTACCTTGGGGCAACCCACCGCAGTGTATGTCCCTCACCATGTCCTTTCTTTACCGGAACAAAAAGGGGGCTATTGGCTAACTTCTGGGAGAATGGGAAAGTACCAAGCCATTCTCTTAAACAATCCCAATATAAGGCTCCTGGTCTCTTCAACCCTAAATCCAGCCACATTGCTCCCAATTGATGCTGCATAATCCCCAGAGCACAACTGCCTACATGTCATCGAGCTAGTGTACTCTAGCAGACCGGATTTAACGGACCAGCCGTTGGCTGAGCCAGATATGGAACTGTTCACTGATGGAAGCAGCTTCATGGACCAAGGTAGGTGATGTGCTGGGTATTTGGTGGTAACCTTTAGAAAGATTGTTGAAGCAGAAGCTCTGCCCCCAGGGAGTTCAGCTCAGAAGGCAGAAATCATTGCTCTGACAAGAGCCTTACTACTCACTGAAGGCAAGTGAGTAAATATATACACAGACTCTCACTATGTATTCTCCATGGTGCATGCTCACAGGGCAATCTGGAAAGAAAGGGGACTCCTCACTTCAAAACATAAAGACATAAAACATGCTTCTGAAATCCCATCACTATTAGAAGCAGTCTATAAACCCTCCCAAGTGGCCGTAATGCACTGCCCAGGCCACCAAAAGGGCGAAACTCATAGAATAAAAGGCAACTGGTTAGCTAACCAAGCTGCAAAGAAAGCAGCAAAGGAAGGGGATTATCAAGTCAGGATAGGGTCACTTCTCCCACAGATTGACTTGTCAAAATACCAGCCAGTGTTTTCAGGAAAGGACAAGGAGAGGGCCAAAGAGTAGGGATTCCCTCTTGATCACAACTCATCTGGCTGGAAATGTAGTGCACAAGGAATTGTTTTGATTCCTGAGGCACTCTTGGACACTGCGCTGCAGCACATTCATAATAGTACCCATTACGGGAGAGAAGCCACCTTATAATGGATTCAAAAATATATAATAGGTCCTAACTTACAAAAGGCCATCCAGTGAGTCACTCAAAATTGCATGCTTTGTGCTAAAAATAACCCAAAGACTGCTATCAGACTTCCCCAGATGGGGACTCATCACAGAGGAACCTACCTCACTGAGGACTGGCAAATAGACTTTACTCAAATGCCTCGAGCCACAGGAAATTTCAGACACCTGTATTTGTGGACACTTTCAGGATGGGTAGAGGCATATCCCACCAGGACAGAAAAAGCATCTGAAGTAGTTAGAGTTCTCCTTAAGGAAATTATCCCCCAATTTGGACTGCCTAACTCCCTTCAAAGTGATAATGGGCCTGCTTTTGTCTCTAGCATAACCTAACAAGTGTCTAAAGCACTGCAAATTAATTGGAAGCTACATTCATCCTGGAGACCACAATCAATGGGAAAAGCTGAGAAAATGAATTATACATCAAAAGGGAGCACTGCTAAAATAAGTCGAGTCTAATTTAACTTGGGATAAGGCTTTGCCAGTTGCCCTGCTATGGATCAGAGTGGCTCCCAGAAGAGACTTAAATTTAGCCCCTTTGAAATATTGTATGGTAGGCCATTCGGGTGTCTGCCCAGGTGGGAGAATCTATTGATATAAATGCTCTGAAAGATCTAGCAGTTGCCAATTCTGTTAAAACTCTGGGCACTATACTAACCTTTGTTCATGAGTTTGCTTCCAGCAGGTCTGGCTATCCAACTAAGGTAGCCTTATATCCTTTCTGGCCTACAGACTGAGTTCTCCTTAAAACCTGGAGAGAGCAAGGGCCTGAACACCAGCTGACTGCAAGGTGGACAGGACCACAAGTGATATTACTTACCACACACTCATCTGTCAAGTTAGCTGGAGTAAAGCCATGGATTCATCACACTTGGGTTAAAGCAGCACCACTGTCATCAGAAAATGACATAACTCCTGAGAGGCCTAGAGAGCAATGGGTTTGTGAACCCTTAGAAGGGTTAAGGTTGCTCTTCAAAAAGAATAAGTATTGAGGTGAAAATTTCATTGTAGAAGTAATTTCATCAGATTCAAATAGTTGTAGATAAAGAGAATTGTATTGGTTACTAAAAATTTTAAGGAGTATTCCCGACCCAAAGCTGATCAATTCCATTTCACAATCACTCCCTCATTGCCCCTGTTCAGTAGGAACTGGCCAGAAAGTTCATTGCCTCCTTTCCCACAAGATTGTGGAATGGACATTGACAGTGGGTAATAGTAATACTGGCGGGGCAGGCATGAGCTGTAGCAGCCCTGCTCAGTCATTGGTTGGTGCCACAGTGGGCCTCTCCCCGAAGTGAGCGACCATCAATGAGCCACTGGTAGCGGTCCCACTCAGCCACTGACAGGCACCACAGTGGGCCCCTCCCCCAAGCAAGCAACTGTCAACGAGCAACAGCTAGTGGTCCTGCTCAGCCATTGGTCAATGCCACAGTGGACCCTCCCCCTCCCCCTCTTCTGTATAAAAGGAGCCCTAATTCAGCCTGAGGTAAGATGGTTTTTTGAAGATGCTAGTCCGCCATCTTCTCAGTCTGCTAGCTTTCCAATCAAAATCATTATTCCTTGTTCCAACAACTTGTCTCCTGATTTATTGGCCTGCCATGTGTCGAGCAGAACGAGCTTGGGCCCAGTAACAACGGGAGTGAGGAGCTCCGCAACCGGGAATGCTCATGGAAGGAAGCCTAGAGCACCACAGAAGCAAAGTGCCATTGTTGAGTGACGTGCAAAGGGTGAGGCCGCCATTGCAGCCTTTCTCCCCATGCACCAGCCCCTGCCTCCACAGACACTAGGCTGGAGTAGGCTCACACACCCCTGGCCATCACCTCCTCTACCCCCTCCCTACCTGGGCTGCCTGTTTCCCCCGATTGCTGCCCCAGCACCCTCCCACCTGATGGACTTGCATGCTCTGGCAGCCTTGGGAGCAGACGCAGAGGTGGGGCTGAAACCACAGGTTTTTCAGACCCTGAGCCCCAGGGACTGTGTGACTAAGGAAGAAGAGCTGAAATCTCTCCTCGCAGATGAGCAAACTGAGGAGTTACACCTCTGCTGACGGCTTCATAAATCCAGTGCCTGCGGAACACCCAGACAAGTGCTCCCGTAGCTGAGATGGGTGTGGCTTTAGCAGCTGTGGGCTTTGTGGGCATGTACATGCAGGGGTTGGGCCAGTCCAGAGTCTGAGCTGCCTGCACAGCTCAGCTAAGAAACAGATCTGGGGGCCTCTACGCCAACAATTAGGGAGTAGGCCCCACCCCAGACAGGGCAGTGACAACCAAGAGCAAAGGGAAGGCCCCACTCAACGTCCAGTGCAGGCTCTGGTCACCACAACATCACTTACACCCCCTATCAAAGGGGTAATGGCCAGCATACACTGAGGAAGGAGGGTAAAAAAGTGAAGTGAAGTGAAGTGAAGTGGAGTGAAGTGAAGTAAAAAGTAAAGTAAAATGAAGTAAAATTAAATTTAAAAAAAAACCTACACAGGGGCATTTCCACATAAAAATAGCCCTCCAAAACAGTCTGAGGGTCTGGCATTGGGAGGAAGAACCCCCAGAGCATTTAGCCTTGAAGGCCAGTGGGGCTTGAGTGCAGGAACCGCACAGGGCTGCGAGAAACAGAGACTCCACTCTTGGAGGGCACACACAAGGTCTCACATGCACTGGGACCCAGCACAAAGCAGTCCCTCCATAGGAACCTAGGCTAGACCTACCAACAGGTCTTGGAGGGTGTCCTAGGGAGGTGGGGGTTGGTTGTAGCTCACTGTGGGGGTAAGAACACTGGTAGCAGAGGCCCCAGGGAATATTAATTGGCATGAGCTCTCCCAGAGGTCCCCATTTCAGCACCAAGACCCAGCCCCACCCAACAGCCTACAGGCTCCAGTGCTGGAACACCTCAAGTCAAACAACCAGCAATACAGAAACACACCCCCACCCATCAGCAGACAGGCTGCCTTAAGTTGTACTAAGCTCACAGCCACCCCAAAACACAGTCCTTGATACGGCCCTGCCCACCAGAGGGACAAGACCCAGCTCCACCTACCAGAGGGCAGGCACCAGTCCCTCCCACCAGGAAGCCTGCTCAAGCAGCAGGACCAACCTCACCTACTAGGGGGCAGACATCAGAAGCAAGAGGAACTACAATCTTGCAGCCTGTAGAAAGGAGACCACAAACACAGTAAGTCAGACAAAATGAGACAACAGAGAAGGAGCAAGATAAAAACTTACAAGAACAACTAAATGAAGAGGAGATAGGCAATCTACCTGAAAAAGAATTCAGAGTAATGATAGTAAAGATGATTCAAAATCTTGGGGAAAAAATGGAGGCATGGACCAAGAAGATACAAGAAATGTTTAACAAAGAGAGAAGATTTAAGAACAAACAGAGATGAACAACACAATAACTGAAACAAAAATACACTAGAAGGAATCAATAGAATAACTGAGGCAGAAGAATGAATAAGTGAGCTGGAAAACAGGATGGTGGAAATCACTGCCACAGAATAGAATAAAGAAAAAAGAATGAAAAGAAATGAGGACAGTCTCAGAGACCTCTGGGACAGCATTAAACACACCAACATTCACATTATAGAGATCCCAGAAGAAGAAGAGAAAGAGAAAGGGCCTGAGAAAAATATCTGAAGAGACTGTAGTCGAAAATTTCCCTAACATGGGAAAGAAAATAGTCACCCAAGTCCAGGAAGCACAGAGTCCCAGACAGATAAACCCAAGGAGGAACATGCTGAGACACATATCTCTGGCAACCTGCATCATTTCACTGAGCCTAAATTTCCACATTTACAAAAAAAGGGATAACGAGTCTCTTAAGGTATTAAGGATTAAATAAGGCAATAAATAAACCTAACAAAGATCTGACATTTCACCTATTTGTTCAACATAATAAATCCCATTATGACACTGATTATTATCATTAGAAGGGCAAAAAGGGACTTATCCAGCAAGAGGTTAAATCCTACTCTCTGATCTAGGTGCATATGAGGATTTGGCTAGTGGATAACATATTAATTACATTACCATTTACTTATACTTTATGCAGTATTTTTACTGAATGAGAAAATGTTTTTATACATTATTAAAACTGACTAGCTGGGGCTTCCCTGGTGGCGCAGTGGTTGAGAGTCCGCCTGCCAATGCAGGGGACACGGGTTCGTGCCCCGGTCTGGGAAGATCCCACACGCCACAGAGCAGCTGGGCCCACGAGCCATGGCCACTGAGCCTGCGCGTCCAGAGCCTGTGCTCCGCAATGGGAGAGGCCACAACAGTGAGAGGCCCGCGTACCGCAAAAAAATAAATAAATAAATAAATAAACTGACTAGCTGAATAAAGCCAAACAAGATAAACTCTCAAACTCAAATAGAAAGTTAATTTTTATGCTGGATGGTAGCACATGAAATTTTCAAAAATATTAATACAGCTTAGTTGGACAATTTGCCTAAAAAGCACATGCTAAGGAGTCAAAGTAGACCCATGTTCAAACTTTATTTTGCAGTTGTTTAAAGGTGCATGGTCCAGCCCTCAAGATGGCTGTTCTCTTGCTCTCTGTACATCCCCTGCTCAACCAGTGCCTGCTTCACCTACACCCTACTCACCTTACTGACCTTACCTACTTGCACTATGTCCCAGCTAATGATTGTTCTGACTTTAGATCAGAACATCTCCACTAAGATAGCTTATCAAAGGGGCAGTGAGGGGCATGGCACCTCTGCTGGTTTCCCTGGTAACTGAAGAGCCAACCTGACATCAATTCGCCTTGTAACTGGTACCTGATGCCATGTCCCTCCCCCTTCTACCAGACAGTGAAATGTCACTCCAGGGGGATCTTACTTCAGACATGGAAAATCCCCCTATCCATTAAACCAGTGGTCCCCAACCTTTTTGGCACCAGGGACCAGTGTCATGGAAGACAATTTTTCCATGGACTGGGGGTGGAGGGAGGGACGGTTTTGGGATGATTCAAGCACATTTATTGTGTACTTTATTTCTATTACTATTACATTGTAACATATAATGAAATAATAATACAACTCACCATAATGCAGAATCAGTGGGATCCCTCAGCTTGTTTTCACTTGCCACTCACTGATAGAGTTTTGATATGAGTCTGCAAGCAACTGATTTATTATGGTCTGTATGCAAAGCTCTCTGCTAATGATGATCTGCATCTGCAGCCACTCCCCAGCACTAGCATCACCACCTCAGATCATCAGGCATTAGATTATCACGTGGAGCACACAACCTAAATCCCTTGCATGCACAGTTCACAGTAGGGTTCATGCTCCTATGAGAATCTAGTGCTGCCACTGATCCGACAGGAGGTGGAGCTCAAGCAGTAATGCAAGCGATGGGGAGTGGCTGTAAATACAGATGAAGCTTCGGTCGCTCGCCCGCCGCTCACCTCCTGCTGTGTGGCCCAGTTCCTAATGGACCACAGAGCAGTACCAGTCTGTGGCCTGGGGGTTGGGGACCCCTGCATTAAACCGTTGATGTCTCTGTCACTGACTTTGGGCTTTTTCTTCGGTCTTTGTCTACAGGTGGGGCAAGTAAAGGGCTTGCAGGCCTGCAGCGTACAGCCAAACAAAAGGATTATAGCTAACGTGCTTTGAATTATTTAGCACCTTGTATTAGTTTGCTAGGGCTGCCATTCAAAGTACTAAGTCTGGGTGGCTTAAACGACAGAAATTTATTTTTTCAGAGTTCTGGTGGCTGGAAGTCTGAAATCAAGATGTTGGAAGACGTGGTTTCTTTTGAAGCTTTTTTACCTTGGCTTTTTTTTTTTCCCAAGATTTTTTTAAAATTAATTAAGTATTTTTATTTTTGGCTATGTTGGGTCTTCGTTGCTGTGTGCAGGCTTTCTCTAGTTGCCGCAAACGGGGGCCACTCTTCAATGCAGTGCATGGGCTTCTCGTGGTGGCTTCTCATTGCAGAGCACAGACGGCTCTAGGTGCGCGGGCTTCAGTAGTCGTGGCACGCAGGCTCAGTAGTCGGGGCTCGCTGGCTCTAGAGTGCAGGCTCAGTAGTTGTGCACAGGCTTAGTTGCTCTGCAGCATGTGGGATGCTCCCAGACCAGGGATCGAACCCATATCCCCTGCATTAGCAGGCGGATTCTTAACCACTGTGCCACCAGGGAAGTCCTTACCTTGGCTTGCTGATGACCATCTTCCTCAGGTATCTTCACATGGTCCACTGCCTGGGTGTGTCTGTGCCCTAATCTCTTCTTATAAGGATACCAGTCATACAGTACTGGATTAGGGCTCACATGGTCTCATTTTACCTTAATTACCTCTTTAAATGCCCAATCTTGAAATACAGTCACATTTTGCGATACTCAGGATTAGGACTTTAACATACAAATTTGGGGGACACAATTCAGCTAACAACACATCTTAATTATTAAAAGAATCTAGTAGCCCTGTGCCTGGTACACAGTGAATCCTCAATATAGGTTTTATTAAATACCAGTGTCAAAAATGATTTGATTCCCTCTATGATGGCAGGGAGAAACTTTCTCTCACTGACATAAGGTCTTGCACCAAGACATATGCATTTGGACTTAAATAAATGCATCAACACATCAGGATGGAAACAAAGCAAGAGTCCAGCTGGTGGGCCCCAGACTCTCACAAGCACACCTGCTCCTGGCTTTGCCACACACACCCCCATCAGCCAGGACCTCTCCTGCATCATGGAAAACTTGCTGCAGCTCCCTAACAGACACAGAGCCTCAGACTTCTTATAAGGCCAGGCCTGGGCCCATGGAAGTTTCGTGGAGCCTGCAGGGCAGCTCTCTGCCCAGCAGAGGATTCGGACTTTCTGGGGACCCAGGCCCAGGCCAAAAGTGGTGAGCGTCCCACAAGTCACAGAAGAAAGGGGCCATGCTGCGGCCAGGGTGGCACAGGACCCACCCCCATGGCCCTTGGGATGCATGCCAGGGCCTTATGGATACTGTTTTCTATAGAACTCCTGCCTATTTTTATTTAACCGTCATTAAAGAGCACCTATGCTCTGTGGGGGAAAAAAAAAAAAAAAAGGATAAATTTTCTTTCTTCCTACTATATTCTCTATTTAAAGGGATCTAAAGGAGTTTTAGGATAAGAAGAGTTTTTAATATTAGACCTCCTTTCCACCTGGCCTCAGATGTCTGCCATAGACCCAGACCTGGGAAAGGTCAAATATGACTGGACCCAAAAAAAGATACTTACCATTGCCTGTATTCCACCTCCTCATCCCACCAACACTTACTCAGCAACAAAATGATTAAACTATTTTTTTAAATTCCAATGAAGATTTACATAATTCTATTTGTTAATAATTTTTGATATGGATTTTTAATTCAAATAATATCTATAATATACAAAGCAACTAGACAGATATTAACCATCTAAAGGAAATTCTCATAAATCCCATTACTATTAAAAAAAACACTTCATGGTAATGTTTCATGAATTCAATTTTTTAACTTAATAACTAGCATCTGAAGTGCTTACAATGTGACAGATACTATGCTTATGTACATTATCTCATCCTTATATAACCCTGTGAAGGCTTACGGAAATTACTTTTTAAATCAGAGGAAAAAAATCGATGATGTAGTCTTTTTAAAGACCTTTATTAAGATGTTTCTCACAAATTAGGGAAAAGCTTTTTTACCTGTAAGAGAAAAATCCTTATTTTACAACACAACTGAAAAAACACCAATGAGAATTTGGCAATATAACTGTGATAAACTCCAGAGCTCCTGGTTTCCATTTCTTTCAACTACATTCTAAAGTAGTACTCAAAGCTTTCAGAAAGAATACCAAACCTAGTCACTCCTAAAATGATACATAATAGCATTAAGATTGCTCCTTTAACTCCTCCTGTGTTCATACATGTACAGTAATATAGCTCAAACATAAATCTTACCTTTCATATAAACAGAGATTAAGATTAAATATTATATATGGTATTCTTTTGGAAACAAGATTACTAGTACCAAAGAAAGCAGAGTAGAACAAAAATGTTACTAATTAAAGAACCAATAATTCCTTTTTTACTTCAGATAGCTTCAAATGTTCAAACAGTATTTTAAATACTTTTATATGTAGGCAACATATAGCCTATTTTTCTTTTATGAGAGAAATGTACGAACAGTACCCTTAATTATACCCCTGCAAATAGGGCATTTTCTTAGAGAAGGGGCACATTCCTGGCATACTACCAGATGACCACAAGGAATGAATACAATAGAAACTTCTTTGTCCATACACACTTTACAAGTTCTTTCTTCTTGCAACCTTCTCAATTGTTCTTCCAGTGACAGACCTAGTAACAACAGAAACTTCCATTAAAAAAAATGAAAGGGTAATATTTCATGTTGGTCCTAAGTCTTAATTTTGTTTTACCTGAAACATCTTCTGTTGGAATATACTTCATATTCTTTTCCACTGAAGAAAGAAAAACATAACAAAAATATCACTCTAATAACTCATTAAAAATATTTTTTTAATAAAAAAATGAAATTTTGTCATGTGCAACAACATGGATGGACCTGGAGTGTATCGTGCTTAGTGAAATAAGACAGAGAAAGACATATACTCTATTTTATCACTTGTATGTGGAATCTAAAAAATAAAACTAGTGAATATAACAAATAAGATAAAGACAAAGATATAAGGAACAAACTAGTGGTTACCAGTGGGGAGAGGGAAGTTGAGGGGAAGATAAGGATAGGGAGACTAAGGGGTTCAAACTACTATGTATAAAATAAACAAGCTACAAGGATTTATGGTACAGCACAGGGAATATAGCCAATATTTTATAATGACTATAAACAGAGTATAATCTACAAAAATTTTGAATCACTGTGCTGTACAACTGGAACTTATATAATATTGTAAATCAACTATATCTCAATTAAAAAAAATTTTTTTAAGGCATCACTCTACCAAATACAAGACTGCTTCATCTACTACCTATTATTTTTCACCTACTATATCCTGAACAACACAGATTCTAGCTATTTATCATCAGAAATTATTTAGCCATGCTACTTGGGTAATAAAAGACTTCACTTTTTAGAACAAGTTAAATGTATAGTTTGCTAATTGGATTCGTTTTGTCTGTCAAACACAAAGATGAACATAATCCCAAGAATTTCTAAAATAACTTTACCAACAAACTCACCAAATAAGTTCTTATATAATGTAGAGTCAATTTCTTGAAGACAGTTCTTGAAGATGTTGGCAGCACCATTTCCTTTAACTAAAATGGTATCAATCAGTTCTCTTGCTTGCAAAGGTATCTGTGTTTTTTGTTTAATAATATCATGTTCCTGTTTATTAATTACATTGGCCTTTAAAAGATTATCCAGGATAGGAAGCACACATGTCAACTGTTGAAAGAGAGCCATTCTATTCCTCCGAATCAAGGACAAATCATCTTCATGTTAGAAAAAAGAAAGAAAAATCCATTAGATTATAAACTGCTCCAACTACACTCATATACTAACAATCAACCCTATGAACAATTCAGACACTAAATAAATAGGAGCTGGAAAAAGAAGGACAAAATTACTCCTCTGCAGTTTAATGTCTGTCACTTGGAAAACTTTCAGAAGATTTAGCTAAGGCATATTATATATAAGTACACACATGGTCTCTGTTTTTTTAACTTATTAAAGTCTATATATTTACCTGTCTTAGAACCCTGCTTTATCCTGCTGAGAGTAAGCAGAGAATTTTAGAGGGCAGTATAAATTTGCAACCTCTGTACTTTGCCCCCATGGAATTACTACTGACTTCTCTTTGCATTATATCACTTTACTTTTATGAGCATTTTCATATGATTGTCTCCTTTGATAAAAAGATCCTATCAATTAAACAAGGCAGGTATGACTGCTTCTCATTTTCAGATAGTGAGAGACAGACTCACAATATCATTAACTGTGACCTATCCAAGGTCACAGAAAGAATCAGTTATAGAATCAGGTCTCCTAGATTAGTGTCTTCAACTCCATGTTTAAGAAGCAGTAAGCAGTGTTGAAGAGTTTGAGCTGTAGAGTTAGGACAGACCTAGAGCTCCACACTGGCTTAGCCACTTACTAGCTATGTGCCCTAACCTCCATACACCTCAGTTTCCTCATCTGTAAAATGCAGATAATAATAGTACCTTTCTCAAAGAGTTGTAAGGATTAAATGAGATACATGTGAAGTACTTATCACAATATCTGGCACATAATTAGCTACCAATATTGTCTTATAAAGGTCTAGGTTTGGGCTTCCCTGGTGGCGCAGTGGTTGAGAGTCTGCCTGCTGATGCAGGGGACACGGGTTTGTGCCCTGTTCCGGGAAGATCCCACATGTCGTGAAGCGGCTAGGCCCGTGAGCCATGGCCGCTGAGATTGCGTGTCCAGAGCCTGTGCACTGCAGCGGGAGAGGCCACAGCAGGGAGAGGCCCGCGTACCGCAGAAAAAAATAAAATAAAAAATAATAAAGGTCTAGGTTTATAGCAATTAAAAAAGACTCCGTATGAATCAAGCCTAATCTTTTTTAAAAAGCACGAAATCCATTGTTAAATTTCCTACATTTATGGAATATGGGCATAAATTCCTACAGTATTTTTCAAAAAGTTCCTCTTCTGTTGACCATAATATTTAATTGGCTGCTTTCAACCTTAAAAAAAAAAAGTACATTTCCATATTTACAAGTTTAATGAGAAATAAAAAAGAAGTCTATTGTAAAGTTCCGGGAAAAAAAAAGACCATTTCCTTCACCTTTTACTTCTTTCTAGAAGTCAAACGCTCTATTCATCTCAAAATTATGGAATTCCCTTCTCTGACCACAACTTATATCCTTCTACCTTACTAATTCACCTCACTACTAACATCTGTTCTTCAATCTCCATGTCATTCCCAACTACTAACACAAGAGTTGTCTCCTGGCTTTGCTTACTTCCCATTCTAGTCTAGATGTAGTCAGGTGTCTCAATGATCTTCCTCCCTATTCCTTTTCTGACTTGTTTGCTTATTAAGAAACAATTTCAAATCCATAATTCAAGGGACTTCGCTGGCAGTCCAGTGGTTAAGATTCTGCACGTCCACTGCAGGGGGCGTGGTTCAATCCCTGGTCAGGAAACTAAGATCCCACATGCCACTTGGCCAAAAACAAAACAAAACAAACAACAAAAAATCCATAATTTAAGACTATTCGTTGAACCTTACGAAGTATAAGAAAGTCACAAAACTATGGTGACCAGTTTTATTAGAGTGATTTCATTTAACCTGTGTTTTATTACTGGTTAACAATCTTAAAATCTTTTCACTTTCCTCAGGCCCTTTCTTTCACGAAGCCCTTCCCATTTCCCAAATAAATCTACTTAAAATTTTTTTTTGATGTTCTAGGCACTGTGCTAAACTGTTTTACTTGTAACATCTCATTTGATTCCTATAGCTGCTCCATGCAATTGGTACTGTTATCATCCCCATTTTACAGATGAGAAAAACTGAGGTCTGGTTAAGTTAATTGCCAACCTGGTAACTGACAGAGCCAGGGTTTAAACACAAACCTGTCTCAACTAGAAATCAGACTTCAAACACTGTGTAACATGGCCAAACAATGAGGTTCTCAAACTATTCCTAACATTACTTAAAAGCTTAAACTGAGAAAGTGTCTTCCAACCCAAATGCCCCAATTTACACTATATATGCAACCTTCACCTCTGCTGGTCCTTTAACCCTATCTTCTGCATACTAGTTTCCACAGCTAGTCTATAAGCTCCTTGAAAGCAAGCACCATGAATAGCAAGCACATTATTTGGCACAGGTGCTCATCCTCAATTAACATTTATTAAAGGAATGATTACTCAAAAGACTTGTTTTGGGAGTCTGAGGCTTAACATAAAACTGGATGAATACCAAAATCAGTTCTCTACTATCTTTGGACTGGGCAGGTGCTTCTCATCAAAGCCTAGGATTTCATCATGGGTTCTATTTTTTGCATAAGGATCACTAAGCAAGGATTAGACAGTCAAACACCATGTTAAGAATATGATTTGAAGGAACTTAAAAAAAAAAAAAAAGTAGAAACAAGACAGGCACCCAACTATAAAATCTTGCTTTTTCAAAATAGTTTAAATTTGTTAATGTATGAGGAAGAAATGCAATATAGCTCAAGAAAGGAATTATGCTAAAATCCTCTGATTAGCATAAATCAGCAATCTTCTTGGAAAATAAGCATTCAAAAAAACAAAAACAAAAACAACTGTAGTCAGTGCTTCTCGACTAGGGTGATACATTACCCACAGTGAAGGGGATGTGAGGCTGGAAATGACTGGTGGCTGTCACCAGCAGTTAGTGGACAGACGGGGATGCTCACTGTCCTGCAACATGTGAGACAGTCCTATGAGCCCTCAATGGAAGTAACGCAGGTGACTAACATTCCCAAATACCTGATGCTGTTTCTTCAGTTTGTCTTTCCTTCTCTTCTTCTCTTTTTTCATCTTCAGCATTAAGAAGTGCTGACACAATATCATTAACTGTTCTGTAATTCTCTCCAGTTGTTAGGATTTTACTCTGAATTGTCTGCTTTACCAGGCTTCTACTAAAGCCCATTTCCAAGGCAGCTTTAACCACAGGTGTATTCATGATGACTGCATCATCTGAAGAACTTTCTCCAGGTCCAAAATGAACAACTAGTTTAAAAGACATGTATTTGTATAAATTCCATAAATATAAAAATACAGAGCATAATGACTATGATACAGTCTTTACTCTAGTACAGATTATATCCTGGTAAGGGAGATGAGCTATATACACCAACTACCTATAACTCCAACAAACGTTTGAACCTGATAAGCATCAAATGAGAGTGTAGTAATAGGCTGTACTTTTAAAAAATACCACTTCCCACATCCTAGATCTACTTAATTAGAGACTCTTCGGGATGGGGCATAGGAATATTCTAAATATTCCTCAAATGATTCTGATGTACAGTCAATTTTGGAAACTGAGATGCTACACAAATTTAGAAGTGAAAAATTATCTTAATTCAGCTAGAAAAGTGGGTGAAATCAACAAAAACTTCATGCAAAAGATGGCATTAGAGTTTGAACTTAAAGGATGGACAAGACCTAGAAAGGTGGATAGATGAGTGTGATCAGAGAAGCATTTTCTGAGAACAGGGTCAATGTTAGCCAATATGGCACTTCTGTGAAAATTACAAAATGACATAATTCTTCAAGACACTTTACTGCCACCTGCTGGAAAACTGTTTTATAATAAAAATAAATATACAATGTGCATGTGCTCCCTTGCTCAAACATATGTGGAAACCCTGTCTGAAGAGAGAACACGCCAGAACAAACACCTGAAAGATAAGGAGGGAGCTATGAGAATATCTGAAAGAAGTCTTTCAGGCAAAGAGAACAGCAAGTATAAAAGCCTCAAGTCAAGAGAAAAGCTTGATATATTCAAGAAACAAAAAGGTGATGGAAGTCAGAGATGAGGGTGATGCCTAGATGATGTAGAGCCTTTTGAGGAATTTATATTTTATTCTAAGTTTGCTACAATATTCTAGGAGGGTTTTAAGTAGGGTACTGATAAAACCTGATTTGTTTTTTCAAAAGATGATTCTGGCAGCTCTATGATAAATTTTAATGAGGTAAAATGGAATCAGGGAGCCCTGTTAGGATTTTATGACAAAAAGTCATAAAATGACGTTATGGCACTCATGGCAGCTTGAATCAGGCTAATAGTGGTGGAGATGGAGAGAAGTGGTAAGATTTGGGACATATTATAAAGGCAGAGATGGAAGGACTTCTAACAGATTAAATATACCAAGTAAAAGGAGGAATCAGGGATGATGTCTAACTTAAGTCAACTTTTGACCTTAGGAAGTGAGTGCCATTAACTGAGTTGGGAAGACCAGAGAAAGAGCAAATTTGAAGGATGAAGGACAGGGAGAAAATGTTTGCTTTGGTTATATTAACTCTGAGACACCCAGTATAAACAAGTAGAGATTTAAACAGGTAGTTAAACAGTCGGCAGCTCAGGAAATGGAGAAATACATTTGGGTTGAATGTTGAGAGGTACTCCATCATTTAGAGGTTTGAAAAAGGAGTAACCACCAAAGGAAATTGTTCATGATCAACCAGGGAAATAGGGGAAAACCAAGAATGTGGTGTACAGGGCTTCCCTGGTGGCACAGTGGTTGAGAGTCCGCCTGCCAATGCAAGAGATATGGGTTTGTGCCCTGGTCCGGGAAGATCCCACATGCCGCAGAGCGGCTGGGCCCGTGAGCCTGCGCGTCCGGAACCTGTGCTCCGCAACGGGAGAGGCCACAACAGCGAGAGGCCTGCGTACCGAAAAAAAACAAAACAAAACAAAAAAGAATGTGGTGTCCAGGAAGCCAAGTGCGGAACATACCTTAAGAAGGATGCAGGAAACTATGATAGCAAGATTGCCGGTTAAGTTGCCCCCAACTTGTACCCCACGCAACAACATTTTAGAATCCATCCAAGGACAAAAGTGCCTTTTGTGGGAGGCTTTGGGATTTAGGTATAAGATTATGAAACCCAAGTGTATTCCAAGACCAAGGAGAGCCATTTTAAGAAGACTGGCCTGTACCAGGCACCTGAATCCCTGACCATGGTCCCAGCTACAAACCCAGAAACAGCTCAGTATCCATCAAGACTGAAAGCAGAAGGTCTTTACCTGCCAAAACCAGTCAATAAAGACTGCAAGCAGCGTTTGCTCCCTCAAATGCACAGACACCAAGGCAAGGCTACATATAAATATCATACAAATCAGGCACATATGACACCATCACAAGAAACCAATAAAGATCCAGAACTGACCCCAAAGAAATGAAGATCTATGATTTGCCTGACAATGAACTCAATAGAGTCACCTTAAAAAAACTCAACAAAATTCAAGAGAACAAAGATAAACAACTAAATGAAATGAAGATAACAATGCATGAACAAAATCAGAAGTTTAATCAAGAAACAGAAACCACAAAAAAGAATCAAGCAGAAAACCTGGAGCTGAAGAATACCAGGACAGAACTGAAAAACATCAATAGAGAACTTCAACAACAGACTTGCTAATGCAGAAGAAAGAATCAGAGAACTCAAATGGAGATCATTTGAAATTAGCCAGTTATAGGAACAAAAGGAAAAGAGAATGAAAGAGTGAAGGAAGCCTACGTGAATTATAGGACACAACCAAATGAATAAACAGTCAAATCATGGGAATCCCAGAAGACAGAAAAAAGGGAAGAAAGCTTAAAGAAATAATAGCTGAAAACTTTAGCTCCTAAATCTTGGGAGAGATATGGATATCCACAAACAGTAAGCTCAAGGAACCTCAAGTAAGATCAGCCCAAAGATTACTCCAAGACACATTATAGTCAAAATATTAAAAGACAGAGAAACCATTTTGAAAGCAGCAAGAAAAAAATGACTCGTCATATACAAAGGAACCCCCTAAGGCTATCAGCACATTTCTCTGCAGAAACCTTGAAGGCCAGGAGAGAATGACTTAATATATCAAAGTGCTAAAAGAAAAAAAAAATGCCAACCAAGAACACTGGCAAAACTGTCCTTCAGAAATGAAGGAGAGATAAAAACATTCCAGACAAGCAGACGTTGAGGGAGTTCATCAACACTAAACCTGCCTTAGAAGAAATACTAAAGTGATTTCAAGTTAAAATGAAGAGATGCTAAGTAACAACATGAAATAAAACTTACTGGTAAAGGTAAATATGTAGTCAAATTCATAACACCCTATACTGTATCTCTAGCATAAGTTAAAAAACAACAATATATTTTGCACAGCAAAAGAAACCATAAACAAAATGAAAAGACAACTCACAGAATGGGAGAAAATATTTGCAAATGATGCGACCGACAAGAGCTTACTTCCCAAAATATACAAACAGCACATGCAGCTCTATGTCAAAAAAAAAACAACTCAATCAAAAAATGTGCAGAAGATCTAAATAGACATTTCTCCAAAGAAGACATACAGATGGCCAAAAAGCACATTAAAAGATGCTTATCATCACTAATTATCAGAGAAATGTAAATCAAAACTACAGTGAGGTATCACCTCACACCAGTCAGAATGGCCATTATCAAAGTCTACAAACAATAAACACTGGAGAGGGTGTAGAGAAGAGGGAACCCTCCTATGCTGTTGGTGGGAAATGTACATTGGTATAACCACTATGGAGAATAGTATGGAAGTTTCTTAAAAAACTAAAAAACAGAACTACCATAAGATCCAGTAATCCCACTCCTGGGCATATATCTGGAGAAAAGCATAATTTGGAAAGAAACATGCACCCCAATGTTCACTGCAGCACTGTTTACAATAGCCAAGACATGGAAGCAACCCAAACATCCACTGATAGAGAAATGGATAAAGAAAATGTGGTACATATATACAATGAAATATTAGCCATAAAAAAGAACGAAATAATGCCATTTGCAGCAACATAGATAGACCTAGAGATTATCATACTAAGAGAAGTCAGAGAAAAACAAATATCATATGGTATCACTCATATATGGAATCTAATTTTTTAAAAACTGATTTAATGAACTTATTTACAAAACGCAACAGACTCACAGATTTCAGAAACAAACTTATGGTTACCAAAAGGGAAATGTGGGGGGAAGGGATAAATTAGGAGCTTGGGATTAACATACACACATAACTATATATAAAATAGATTACCAAAAAGGACTTACAGAGGAAACTCTACTCAATATTCTACAATAACCTATATGGGAAAAGAATCTGAAAAAGAACGAATATATGTATATGTATAACTGAATCACTATGCTGTACACCTGAAACTAACACAACATTGTAAACCAACTATACTCCAATAAAAATTAAAAGAAAAAAGAAATATTTATAGAAAAAACATAAAAATAAAAAACACAAAACAATAATATTATTAACTATAACTATATTAACTTGTTACTGGATGCAGAATATAAAATGTATGACATCAATAGTGTAAAACATGGGGTGAGAAGAAGTAAAACTGTAGAGTTTTTGTAAATGAAGGTAAGTTGTTATCAGCTTAAAATAGACTATTGTATCCAAGATATTTTACATAAGCTTCATGGTAAACACAAAGAAAAAACCTATAGTACATACAGAAAATACAACAGAGAAATTAAAGCACACTACTACAGAAAATAAATCAGAAAGGAAGAGAGCAAAAGAGGAAGAAATGAACGAAGGAACTAAAAAAAGTCAGAAAACAATTAATAAAATCATAATAAAAAGTCCTTATATATCAATAATTACAATAGCAATAATTATTTTAAATGTAAATGTACTAAATTCTCCAATCAAAAGACACAGAATGGCTGAATGGATTAAAAAAAACCCACTAGATCCAACAGTATGCTGCCTATAAAAGAATCATTTTAGCTTTAAGGACACAGAAAGGTTGAAAATGAAAAGATATAAAAGGTGTTCTATGCAAATGGTAATCAAAAGTAATGAGGAATGGTTATACTTACATAAAATAAAATAGACTTTCAGTCAAAATCAGTGACAAGAGACAAAGATCACTGTATGTAGTGATGAAGGGGTCAACTCATTAAAAGTACACAAAACAAAACAAAACAAAAAGTACACAAAACAATTGTAAATTTATATGCAATAAACACTGAAGCATCTAAACATTTAAAGCAAATATTAACATAACTAAAGGAAGAAATAGAGAGCAATACAATAATAGTAGGGGACTTCAATATCCCACTTTCAAGACTGGCTAGATCATCCAGACAGAAAGTTAATAAGGAAAAAGGAGACCTGAATAACACTATACACTAAATGCCAGATGTGGCTAAAATTAAATTATAACCAGAAGACATATTTCCTATCCTTGCACTAAACTACTACATACCTGGCAAATACCTAATATCTAGCCCAATTTTCAAACCATGTGAACTGGGTCTTTCCAAACATGCTAGCTTATACAAACATTTCCTCTTTGGAGGGCTTATTATTTGCTCTTCTCATTTGGTATTCCCTGAAGTTGTTTTTCTTTTGCACTTGTCTTGTCTCTCCAGTGAGAATGTCAGCACTTTAAGAACAAAAACTAGAATACTTCCAAGAATCCTCTAAAAATGTCATGAATCTTAGTAGATACATAATATTTATTAACTTTCTAGCACTTTTTTCTATGACCTCAGAAGTCCTTTGTTTACATACTTTCATTCTTAATATTCTGACAAAAAAATCCTATCCTATATTTGGAATATTTTCATACATACTTGGTGGATCAGCATTTTCATCTCCAGGAGTATCTGAAGTTGACAATAGCTATGAAACAGTAGAAAAAAAATAATAGATAAAATCAGAAATCTCAAACAACCTGAACATAGCAACATTAAGTTTATCTTAATTACTGTATACACGCTTTTGAAAACATACTTCAATTTGCTATGTTTTACTTTAATCATCATAAAACATTTCCTTATACATCACCCAATTCCAAATTAGAATTCAAGTATTTCTCTAGTTTCAAGAAAACAGGAAAAAGTATTAATGGTTTCTCATCCCACTTAGAAAGTCGTATTTCAGCTGAATCACTCTCAGAGACTCCAAACTGCTAACAAGTTATTTTGTTTTTCTCAAAAATACGGAGGAGACACTAAAGCTCTTCTCCAACCCCACCACAAATTTGTACAGTGGCAGGTTGAGTGATTTTTCAAAAAAAAGGAAAAAAGAGTCATTTTTTAAAAGCCCCTGAACAAACATGTCCATTAAGATGGACACAAAACATGTAACTATAATTGAGAAAACAGATGTAATTGTCACTTCTAATCATATTTGTAATTATTATCTAGGAGAACTCAATGTTGCCAATTATAAAAACATATTTACCTGTTCAAGAAGATGAGGATACCTAGCTTGAATCTCATCAACAAACTCCCGCCCTTTCATGCGTATCAAGAACTCACACCTAAAACGTAAGAGGAAAAATTTTTAAGTTCTTTTATAACAAAAATATAATCTGATTACTCTAGAAAAGTGGCTTTCAAATTATTTGATTGTATCCCAAAGTACAAACATTTTACATCACAACCTAGTACATATACACATCTAACAGGAACAAAACTCTCATACAATATTACAAATTCTTACTATGCATTGATGCATTGTGATATTTTGTTTGATTGCATTAATACAATCACAACAATAAAAAGGTCTGGATCTCAAAGGAGCACAAGCTAAGGCTTGAAAAATACTGTTCTAGATAATTTACTTTGGGGACTTAACATAGCAGAAACTTTAATTTGCTATTCCTAAAATGTGATCTTTCACAAAATATCTGCTAATCTATCTCCATTGTCCACTCTACCATTATACTTAACACAAACCCTCTCTCTAAAAAATAGAGAATCAAGTATTTTCATCTATACATGTGACAGTGTTTCCCAAATACTTGCTTTCAAACTACTAGAATTTCTCAATGGTGTTCCAGGAAGTTCATATAACATGTTTCTGTTTCTTCCCTTTTGTTTTTTCAACAAACGGTGCTAGACAACTTGATAAAATATGCAAAAAACAAGCCTTGATTTATGTCCATAGTATACACAAAAACAAACTAAAAATGAATCATATGCCTAAATACAAAACCTGTCAATTTAACTTCTAGAAGAAAACACAGGAGAAAATCTTTTCTTTTTCCTCTAATTTTTATTTTATTTATTTATTTTTGGCTGTTTGGGTCTTCGTTGCTGCATGCGGGCTTTCTCTAGTTGCGGCAAGCCGGAGCTACTCTTTGTTGCGGTGCACGAGCTTCTCACTGCAGTGGCTTCTCTTGTTGCGGAGCACGGGCTCTAGGCACGGGACTTCAGTAGTTGCGGCTCACGGGCTCTAGAGCACAGGCTCAGTAGTTGTGGCACACAGGCGTAGCTGCTAATGCATGTGGGATCTTCCTGGACCAGGGATTGAACCTGTGTCGCCTGCACTGGCAGGCAGACTCTTATCCACTGCACCACCAGGGAAACCCTAGGAGAAAATCTTTCTGTCCTTAGGTTAGGTAAAGATTTTTTAGCTAAGAGACCAACAGCACAATCCATAAAAGATAAAATTGATAAACTGACATCTTCAAAATTAAAAACTTCTGCTCATCAAATACACTAATAAGAAAAGGAAAGACAAGCCACAGACTGAAACGCTGCAAAAGACATCTGATATAGGACTTGTATCCAGAATATATTGAAAAGTCTCGGAACTTAGTAATGAAAAAAAAAAAAATTTAAAAGAGACACTTCATCAAAGAAAATACAGTTCCAAGGATGAAGAACCCACAGATACAGAGGGCTGACTGTACTATGTCATATGAGGGACTTGAGCATCCATGAATTTTGGTTTCTTGAGGGGAATCCCTGGGAGTGTCCTGGAACCAATCCCCCACTGATACTGAGGGACAACTGTATATAGATGGCAAATAAGAAGCTCACCATCATTAATCATTAAGGAAATGCTAATTAAAATCACAGTGAAATACCACTACACATCAATTAGAATGGTTAAAATCAAAAAGACTGACAATACCGTGTGTCATTAAGAATCTGGAATTCTTAGAGGTATCATACATTCCTGGTGGGAATTTAAAATGGTACAGCCACTTCAGAAAACGATTTGGCAGTTCCTTCTAAAGTTACAATAGAAAACAAAACTTGCCATCCAACCCACTAATCCCACTCCTAAGTACAACATTTACCTAAGCAAAACAAAAACATATGTTCACAAAGGTTTACTAATGTTTAGAGTGCCTTTATTCATTATTGCCCCAAATGTCCTTCAACTGGTAAATGGTTAGATTTAGTAGAGATCATGTAAGCATGCTCAAGACTCAAGTTCATCATGCAGAGAATACAGCTTTTCATTGTTCATGATCTTAATATAGTTCTAAAGTATTTTCATCCTGGGACTGACTAACTTATATTCATAACGACTAAAGACAGGAAGTATAATGAACATTGGCTGCCCCGCATTTCCCCCTTCTCCAATAAATTCTATGAGGACAGAGATTTTTGTCTGTCTTATTCACTGATATATTCCCAGCATCTAAAATAGTGATCAGGGGGATATAGGGAAATAGGTGAAAGGGATTAACAGGTACAAACCTGAGTTATAAAATAAATAAGCCATGGGGATGTAATATACAGCATAAAGAATATGGTCATAATATTGCAATAACTCTGTATGGGGACACATGGTTACTAGGCTTATCATGGTAACAATTTCATAATGTATGCAAATATCAAATCACCATGTAGTACACCTCAAACTAATATAATATTGTGTCACATATTTCAATTTAAAAAAAAGATATTAGAAAGGAAAAAAAGATCCTCATGATGATGTCTGATTTCCCATCATTACTTTCAACTACTTATTCCTAGGACTCTTGCCTTCAGACAATGCTGTTACTGTCATGAATTATCATGCTCAATCGAAATGAAACCCAGTATTCTTCCTGGTCTGTTGCAAAATCTGCATTTGTCTGCCTATTCATTTCATTTTCAACCTCATATGCAATGGTACCACAATTTTTGCCTTTCACTTTAATTTGGTTCTTCTTTCTTTTGCTTTGGCTTGGTTTTTTATTTGATTCCACACTGTTGTGTAAATACCAATACTGATGAAAAACAGAAATTCCTTTGTATATAGAAATGTAAACCCTATTACCTCTTCTTCCAAATGATTATTACTAAAAATGTTAAGAGGGAAAAAATAAAAACAGTATCCAGTAGGCATATAAATATTTAATTAATGAATAAATTGTGTTAAAATACAGTGATAATGATCATCCACTTTGGTTTTTCATTTTCTGAGATTAAAGATTATCCACAATTGAAATCTGTTGCTTACAAAAAGCACCACTGGCCTTTTCCCTTACTTAACCATCTAAAACAAAACACAAATTACAGAAGTAAACTAAGATTTTGTTTGGTTTTGTTTTATAAAGGACAAAATGTAGCAACTGAAACACTGGAATTGGAAAGCTGTTTCTGTCTTTTTAATACAGTATTAAATTTCAAATTATATGTACATACTCTCATAGAGCCAAGCACAATCAAATCACTTAAAATTCTGACAATCAGGAATTCTCTGGTGGACCAGTGGTTAGGACTCGGCCCTTCCACTGCTGTGGCCTGGGTTCCAACCCTGGCTGGGGAACTAAGATCCCGCAAGCCATGTGGTGGGGCCAAAAATATAAAAAGAAAAGAAAATACAATTCTGACAATGGAACATGCTTTTTTCCTACAATAATAATTTAAAGTAAACAAAATATGTATCACTTTTGAGAATTAAAAAGTCACAATTTATCTTGATACATTATGAATATTAAAGAGGTTCAAGAGATTCCTCATTATTGTGAAAGGCACTCACCAGTCAAAACATTACCTACATGATGTGATTCCACTTTTATATAAAGTACCTAGCATGGTCGAATTCATAGAGACAGAAAGCAGAATGGTGGTTGCTAGGGGCTGCAGGGACGGAGGGATGAGGAATTAATGAAATGAGTACAAGATTCAGTCTGGGAAGATTTTAAAAAAGTCTGGAAATAGATGGTGGTAATGAATGAGGAATAATGTGAATGTACTTAATGTCATAGAACTGTATACTTAAAAATGGTTAAAATGGCAAATTTTATGTTAGGTACATTTTACAATTTTTTTAAAAGACCATATTATCTATTTCAACTCCCTCATTTTACAAATGAGGAAAGGATCAAAGGTGTCACATGACTTGTCCAAGTTCACACAGCTACTCAGTAACAAAGACAGAATTAATTTCTAATTCTATTTCCATCAACAGCACTGCCTCTAAATTCTTTCTAGGCTATAGTAAAAAATAGGACATAGTGGGAGAAACAGAGTGACTAAAGGGAGATATTTGACATATCTCCCTTGACAAGATAAAATTGTACAGAGAAAAAATAATTTACAATTATAATCAGACTTAATACTGATTGTACAATCAGCTTTTATTATATGCATTTTTGTATTTATCCTTTTCCTAGATCCATTTCATGTCCCTTATTTTCCTTTTTCCTTCTTATCTTTTTCTTACTTATCTCCTTTTCGTTCTATTTTACATATTTTTATAATACTTAAGTCTTCTTTAAAGCAAAATGGAAAACATAAATGAAACGTATGGCCATAACTGTAAGTGACTCATCAAGAATAAGTTAAATTATATCCTGAATACATGGCTTACAAAAGAAATCATACAACATTCTACAACATTTTGTACCAAAACAATTAATGTTACAATTTGGTGTTTTAAAAAGGTTAATTCCCTAACGGTATAAAGAAGCTTTGTTATATTGAAATGTAAACTTAATCATTCAAGTATGCCTACTCCTTTTAAGCACAGAATTTGTGTAGAAATACCTTTCAAAACAATTACCTTGGAAACCACTTGGCGTGTTCAACCCATGGGTCATCTCCAGATTCCCAACACCTTAAGCCACCATCACAACAAAAGCATTTGACATCATCATTGCGACCTAAAGAAAACACAATAATAAAACTGAATACATACGTGTCCTAATATATAAATCAAAATGAACTAGATAAAATGTATAGCTATACATTTTCTTACCCACATAATAGAAACCAGCACTTGCAAGCTGCTCAGGCTGAACTGGTACAGTTGAAGGCCAGTACATAAATGTTCTCAGTCGAGCTGCATGTGTCTGCATGCTCAAATTTGAAATGCTAAACCTCAGCGTTTCCAGAGAATTTTCCAAAAATGGACAGTTGGGGAAATGTCTCCGGTGTTCTGACACAGCATCATCCTTTGGTTCCCAGTTACTTAGAGTCCCACCACAGGCAAAGCAGGCTACTCTATCTCCAGGTCCTATATAATAAAAGCCAGCTCTTGCCAATTCTGATGGTGACAAAAAGGTTAATGGCCACATCTGGTAAGTAAGAAATCTCGCTTCTTCAGTACTCATGGCATAACTGTAGGGGTTAGTCCTCATTGGGGAAAAGTCTTCAACTGCTCTAGAATTAACAGGGTTTGGTGAAAGGTTGGAATAAGAACCACTGAACGAGCTACTATGTTCCAAAGTAGGTAATAATGAATGTGTAAAATTGTTTCTCATTGAAGAGGAAACATTTTTAGAGGTGGATTCCAGACTAGTAACAGAAACTAGATTCTGAATAAAGCTACAGCTAGGATACAGTTGTTTATGCTTTTCAATAGGATTGTCTCCTTGTTTCCAGTTATCCAGCATCAGGCCACAACAAAAGCATTTGACTCTGTCATTCACACCAGTGTAATAAAAACCAGCACGAGCAAGACTCCTTTCTGAGACAGGAACACCAACGGGGAAAGTTGAATATGTAGACATTCGGTAGAGTTCACATGAAAAGTCATATTTCATTTTTTGTTTGTTGACGATTGTCCAATTTGACAAGATCGTGCTATCTTCCATCATACTCTTAATTTTTTGATACAAGGGATCTGGGAAAAGTCTTTGGGAGGTAGTTTTGTGCATGAGTCATTTTACTTTTTGACTGCTAAAACCCTTCACATGACAATTCTCTTCCCTTCACATTAGATTTTTTCCATAAAAAAGAATCAAATGATAGGCCCCTACTTATGGAAAATTCACTACACCTTCTTTACTGGATTTATACCTGAGTTGATACTCAGGTAGGATGAATATCTCTCCTAAATTACGAAGATACTATTTAATACTTTCTGGGATTATATTAACTCAAATGTTATTTGCTCGTTATTTGGCATAATACTGACCTAATAGCCTGAAAGAAGTTGACACACCTCCAAAAATATGCTAAGACTCCTTGACTTTTCAAGGAGGTTTATATTCCAAAAATTCTAAACAAGGATAGAATACCTAAATTATGCCTTTAATTTGCTTTCGGTTACAAGCTACAAAGCCGGGATATCAAGCCAATTAATGACTATGCTACAAGAGGAAAAAACTATATGCGGGCTTCTTTCCCTATGAGCACTTTAACATTTTTTTTTAATCTTCTTTTATTCTTGTAAACAAGAAGAATTAAAGTTTTCATATGGTCACATTATCTAAAGGCCAATTTCACAAAGTTTATCATCATAGTATTTACTTAAGAAGGTTAAACTAGCTTCAGCTAACAACTTTTGGAGATGTCAACACCTACAAGTGTTGTTGAACCTAAACCAGTTATACTGCGTACAGTGTCAAATGAAATGAATTTTGCTTAAAACTCACAAACTGCTAACTCTTCTTTGTTAAATATTGTCTGTATTTGTTTCCATTTCCTGCAGCATCATTATTATGTTGTCTTTCTTCCTAACTTTGCCTACCACTTTAGTATACTTGATCAAATGAAGGTATTTTCTCCATAAACTAGTTAACCATAAAATTTCCACAGCTGAAACTTCTTACAAAAATATTAAATAACTTGTCTTTCATTTAAGAATCATGCATCTATAATATCATTCATTTTGTAATTAAAGGTAAATCAATTTATCAAGATACAGCTTGTCCTTTCTAGTGTTATCACAAATGCCTAAGGTACTGTATTACCAACAAAATTACTGCTCATGCATAATAAACCAGTAATTAACTCTACTAGCCTTCTTTCTGAAAACCCTTCATATTTTAAAAGTATAATTCATACACAAAATTACACTCCACAGAATTCAAACTATATCCCTTTATAAAGTTTCTGAGTCTCCATAATAGGATTTATTACTGCAGAGGAAAAAATGAGGGGGAAAAAGTAGACTCTTCAGGGCTGTATATCTGAAAAGAAAAAACAAACGCTATTTTAGAAAACTATTTTCACGATGAATACAATTTATATTCTTTTCAATTTATTCAGTAAATTCTAAAAGTGATTTACACTTTAGATAATACAGCTTCATTCCAGCTATTTGTCAACAAAACTAATTAGAAAAGTTTTTAATCAAAATAAATGCAATATACTCCCCGTAGCACTAAGAATACTTTTTTTAATGCACAACTTTGAAGACAGATGGACACAGAAACATATTTTGGCCTTGGTCTCCTCCCCTCTTCTGGTGACAACTTTTAATAGTTTAAGGATAATATCTCTGGCAGTTTGCTACAGGCAAAGGGGGACTAGTGGTGAAAGAGACTGCACCCATCAGCAACAGTGCAGCAGTTATTTAGATGGCATAATAGACTGTAAAGTTATTTTTTAATGTCAAGTCTCTCCAGGACTAGGCAAACTGACCAGTGAGAGTAAATGCATCAGGAATCCACCCATAAAACCCTACAACTCTACAATGCCCTCACAATTCCAAAGCAACAACCACAGAAAACAACTTGAAAACAATATACAGTAATGGCTTGTGAAACACTGGCCTTGGGAATGTGACTACTTGCATGAATGCTTTCGTTACACCAGAACTTGGTGTCCTATCTTTACAGATTTTTATCTACAAGCACCGTACAGTGGATTTGCCCTCTTTAGGCAAACTGTGGCTTTGGGGGTTGAAGGCGGGAGACAAACTGCAAGGGAAAATAAGAGAAACTATGGAATTTACCTATTAATTTCCCGGAGCTATTTCTCACAATACACAATAGACCACTAAAGCGGCAGAGCGCGGTTGCAACTATCTGATACAGGGAATCTGCCGCCACACAACTGTCTCCGTTTGAACATACTAAACAAAGGAATACCGAGGGTTAAGTTTAAAACCCTGCAAAAACTTGACGAACATCTTGGTCAGAGTCCAAAGGCCGGAGAAGTGGGCGGCGGCCAGAGCAGACTTGCAAACAGGTCAATTGAAAAAAAATTATTTTCGGCAGCAAGTCTTGGACCTGGAGCTTCCGAATTAAACAGCCTCGGCGAGAGTGAAGAGAACAGAGAGCTCACTGCGACCCCCGGCCTCGGCTCCCGGCCCTGTCTTCCCTCACCCAACTGCAGCCTCAGGGAAGCGGGCCCCCACGGCCCGAGCGCCCCTACCCGCCTCGCGCGGCCGGGGCCCGGAAGGAGCTGCACTCACCGCTGGGCCGGCGTAGCAAACGCGGGAACGGCGCGGCAGTCTGGATCCGCCACAGCCCCGAGAGCTGCTACGCCGACAGAATAAGAAGCCGGACGGTTCGGCTCCGGTGCTCACAAAGCCCCCCGCCCGCGCAGGGCCCACGCCGACGCACAGTGACGACAGCGCGCCGGCCGGGATCGCGTCATGCCGCTCGAGGGCGCCGGGGCGTCTGCAGGCGAAGAGTGGCCCGAAGCGGGCGCTAGGCCGTACGCAGTCTGTTAGCCCGCGGGGGCGGCGGGGCCGGGCGTCCCCTCGGTGTTCCAACCTTTAATTTCGCCGCGTGAGCACTTTTGACGTTTCCTTCCCTCGCCGTTCCTGACATTCTCCTGAGGGGGACGTGGCGAAGCGTGAGCCGTAGATTTTGAATCGCGGGAAGCCCTGCGGAAACGCCCCAGCGCGGGCGGTGAGCGTCTCCCCCGCGTCACCCGGTTGGGGTCTAGCCCCAGCCGGATTCCTCTAGTGGGGCCTCCCCTCGGCGTGGGTGACCGCGTCGTCCGGGGGCGGAGTCAACCCGGCGGCGTTTCGGCTTCGGTTAAGTGAACGGTTGTAACCGTTTTCCTCAGCAGCTTTGTGATGTCAATCTTAAACAGCTGGCCGTGAAAATGGAAAAAAGACGAGTGTTGGAAAGCAGAACAGCATCAGAGGATTAATTTTGAAGCTTTGATTTTATAGTCTTTTGGGGAGTATATCTATTTTATAATCAACCACTGTATCTTTTATTTTTAAACTTTTGTTTTTCTGTTCTGGAGGTGAATGCACTGACGAAAGTGTCCTAATTTCAGAAGCTCATCACTAGCAACGGTTCGGTGCTTCAGGCCAGGCTTCACTCCCCCTTTTTTTTTCCTGCATGTGACTAGGATGGAGTGTATACATTCATATACGTGTGTATATATAAATCATACGTGAACCACAGAGGAGCCCTGTATCAATGACATGTTTAACTAGTTAACTGATAGAAAAATTGTAAATACAAAATCTTGGTTTTCCTAGTCAGGGACGTTTTTCTCCCCCCTCTCTAGCAGTGCGGTGAACACAGTAAATATTTGCTGCATTGCAGCGAGAGAATTTTTTAGTTTATGTTCCGTGAAGACACTCTTTGTCAATGAAATCAGATGTTTTCTTCTTTCAGGGGAACTCCAGGGGGCAAATATTTCAAAAACTTCCAAATAACAAGCCACTTAATTAGGCAGCCGGGGGAATTCCAAGACCCTGAACCGTTTCCCATTTCCTGTCCCTGTCATTTCTGCATGCCAATCAGTCACAGAATAGGGCTTCTGTTCCAGTGTTAATAGTAAAAAGAAAGTATTTGTAACAGTTTGTGATACAGAGAAAAGAAATGTCATGGCTCCCAATGACTAAAAACTTACAAATATGCACATGAGTTTTGATAGTAGTTCAGTATGTAGTTCAAGTTGCAATTTCTGGGAAAGTTACGGGACTTTCTTTTTATGTGTGGGAAAATATGTATTAGCAAGAATTGTTCGTTCTGGATTCAAGATTATTAAAGATTATTTCTCTTTTTCAGTTCTTGTCCTTACCAAAAAAGTATAGGGGAAAATTCATATTTCAAAAACTCGAAGTCCTTATATATTTTCCCCAAGAAACCACGTAATAACATTCAGGTATAATAAATACTACTTTATAACTTTTAATCCTATATAACCTTGTAGTTGAGTGTTAAATTTATTCAGTTACCCACTTATTCAGTTAATCTTTTTCATATTTCCAGTGTAGAATTGCTGGTGATTTTTAAAAATAAGTTGTGTTTTTCTGCTGAGGTTGCTATACTAATATTTTTCACATTTATGTAGAAAAATATTTACAGGATCCAAGACAATTTGAGGAGGAATATAAAACTGAAGGGGCTTGTCCACTAGATAACAAGTTATATATAAAGTCATAGTAATTCAGATAGTATTAGCACAAGGATGGACAAATAAAGGAGCAAGATAAATAGCCCAGAAAAGATATGTATGTATATGTGAATTTGATATATGACATTGGTATTACATATCAGTGAGAAAAGGATTAACTGGTCAATAAGTAATACTGAATGAATGGTTATTCTAATGAAAAATAAAATTAGATAATCACCTAACTGTTAAAAAAAATTCCTGTTGGATAAAAACCCTAAAAGTGAACAGCTATGATTGTGAATCCAGGGTTTTAAACATATTTTTTGAGTTATAATCCATTGCAGTTATTGCAGGCCATAGTAGACCAATGGGAGCTTACTCACGTTGACTCCTGAGTCCTTTTGACATGGCCATAGTAGTCTTTGATTGCTTTGTTGGCTGGCTTTGTACATTTCTTACCCAATACTATAATTAGCCATTTATTCAAAGTGCTCTGGTTCCTTTAGTGGGAAATGATATATAAAGACCATAATCTGAATGTTTGTGGTACTAATTGTTATTGAGTTGTATTGTTTTTATAACCTGTTCTGTGGACACAGTTGGGTAAATATGGCCTTTTGGTTTTTTTAATAAAAAGCATCATGAACTCTAACTTCCAATTCAAATTCAGGAATTCAAGGTTTTATTTAACCTCATTGATTGTACAGCTCCCTTCCTTCCTGCACACGGAAAAATCCTTATTCTCACCTGTACTCCCTTCCTGCCCTGTAGGCAATGATTTAAACATTTTTAATGTTTTTTTATTCTAAAAATAGAGTTTATGTACATTTATCCATATCTCCCTTTTTCTTAGATAACTGGTAGCATACTTTTTTCCACCTTTTTTTACTTACTAATAAATTATGGAGATCACTCAATACTAGTATATATAGAGAGAGATTCCTTATTTCTGCACAGTACTCCATTGTGTAGATGTAGCACAATATATTCAACTAGTCCCTGTTGATGAAAAAATCATTTGATCTAAGAAAGAAATGGAAATTTTACTTGAGCCAAATTTTTTAAAAATAAATTTATATACTTTATTTATTTATTTTTGGCTGCATTGGGTTTTAGTTGCGTGCAGACTTTCTCTGGTTGTGGTGAGTTGTGGGGGGGTGTTGTTGCGGTACATGGGCTTCTCATTGTAGTGGCTTCTCTTGTTGTGGAGCACGGGCTCTGGGCATGCGGGCTTCAGCAGTTGTGGCACGTGGACACTAGAGCGCAGGCTCAGTAGTTGTGGCACACGGGCTTAGTTGCTCCGTGGCATGTGGGATCTTCCCGGACCAGGGCTTGAACCCATGTCCCCTGCATTGGAAGCTGGATTCTTAACCACTGTGCCACCAGGAAAGCCCACTTGTGCCAAATTGAGGGTTATAACCCAGGAACAGTCTCTCAGAAAGCTCCAAGAACTGTTCTGCCTTTTACAGGTCAAAGCACAGTTATATAAGTTTTTGAGACAGAGGGCTGTATGTTAAATGATGTATTATTGACAGTTAATATAATCTAGCGTGTAGTGGGTCATGGGTCATTGTGGCCCCATACAAGATTAAGAAGGAATGTTATCTTGTAAGGAGTTGGCTTGTTGGGGCTAGGAGAATGTTGCTCTTTATTGTTGAGCAGGTATTCCTGCCAATGGAGAGGTTTGGTTGATGCATAATGCAGATACACAATGCACAGTAGAGGTGGGAAGAGGGGACCAAAGAGCAGAGAAAATTTTTTTATGTTTAAATTTTTCTTGTCTTGCCATAAAATATAATTTTATTTCATATACCATAATGTATTCAACTACTTCCCTATTGATGGACATCTGGGTGGTTTCCAATCTTTTGCTATTACAAATAATGCTGTAATGAATAGTTATGGATATCTTGTTTTAGGATATGTTCCAGAAGTTGGATTCTTAGGTCAAATAGCAAATTCATACGTAATTTTGCTAAGTATGATCAAATACCCCTCCCCCTCCATGGAACTGTTGGCATTTTGCAACGCAGTCAGCAATGTATGTAAATTCCTTTTTTCTACACAGCTTCATCAGGGGAGTATGTTGTCAAACTTTTGGATTTTTGCCAGTCTGTTAAATAGAATCTCAGTGTGGTTTTAATTTCATTGCTGTATTATGAATAAGATCGATAATCTTTTTAGTGTATCAATTGCATATGTAATGGTTTATTTTTTTAAATTATAAAGGAATGTTAGGATTGATTATGTGGTATTATTAAAGAAAAATTATTCTGACACTTGTTAAAACATTAACAGGTAAGGAACTACAAGTAAGGAAAACTTTATTCAAGACTACTGCAATAAGAGCATTGCAATGGGGGAGAGAGATCAGGCTCAACTCTGAATACAGCAAAGATAGCTGAGGATTTGTAGCCAAACAATGGAATGAAGGGGTCAGTGGAAGAAAAATTACTTAGTGGAGACATCAAGGGCAGGTGGATTCTTGCTGAAGATTGGCCAAGGGCTTATACATCAAAAGTGGAAGATAAAGAATTTAGTCAGATATCAAGGGTGGGAGCATTCTCACTAACCTGACTTAGCAGGATTCTTGCTAAGACTGGGCTAGACAGGCCAAAGATGGGGTGGAGGGTGACAAATGGAGACGGCACTGACTTAAATCTACATAACAAACTTTACCCTGGTTTACCATGCTTTTCCTGGTAATTTACACATAACTGGCTTCCTCACACCCTTCTTTCTCTCTTTTGTCTTGAGCTGAAAATGGTATTTAAGCCTGTGGCTTAGTCCACCTCAGGGAGTTACTCATTTTTCCCTGGGTATCTCCCACGTATACATGAGGTATATATGTGAAACTTCTGTTGGTTTTTCTTCTTAATCAGTCTTTTACTACAGGGGTGTCAGCCAAGAACTCAGAAAGGTAGAGGGAAAATTATTTTTTTCTCCCCTACATTAGTATATACCGTAGGGAAGGAAAAATCTCTTCCTATGCCCATCTTACGTTCTCCAGCTGGGGTCCTGTAAACTAGACTAGCCAAAAATATATTAGCAAGAGAAAAACAAGCTAATTAACATGTGCATTGCACATGTACCAATAAGAACCCTCAGTGATGAGAAACCTTAAAGAGAGGGTTAGAACTTGGGTTTTAATACCAACAAAGGAAAAGAGGTTTGGAGCTTCTGGGTGAGAGAGGCAAGTTATAGGAAGGTCACCAAGAAAAGCATGGTAAACAAGAGCTGTTTAGTGAGGTTTGTTATGCAGATTTGAGTCCTTGCCTTCTCCTTTGATAAGAGTTTTAAGAGTACTTCTCTTTCAGATAGTGAAGAGGGAGACACCTCTACAAATGGAAATTTACTTTAGAGCTTTTCATGATAGATCTCAATACCCTTTAGCTCAAAATAATCCATTTGCCAAAAGTACATTTTGGGGTGGCATACTCTGTTACCCCTCAGTACATAAATGTATACTTCCCTGAATTTTTGAAGTATTTTATTTAAAAAATTCAATAAACAAAACCCAACACATTAAGAACTTGGAAATTTTGGCCACATCACAATTTTCTTCCCGAACGTCTAGTTACTTCAAACATCCCAAGCATTACCTTTCTATCTGTTGAAAAAAAAACACTATATATCTTAGTCATGACAGCTTTAAAATTTTGTTGTCTGTAGCAAAAGTCAAAATTTTTAAATATCAGAAATATTTAAAAGCTTAATTAGTGAACTTTATTTAATATAAAGTAGAATCTCAGCAGCTCTAATTGAAAAAAATCAATGAGTTAAAAGTTAGGATGATAAAGGTTTACATAAATGGATTAAAAATGGCCCCTGCATATTGGCTCTATATTTTTTACTTCATAGCAGATTGGGACCACTAGCTCAAAAGCTTGCCTCTGCCAAATTCAAATTTTTACACATCTAATTGCTTTAACTATATCCTAAATAACCATATTTTAAGCCATTTAGAGCCTGCCTGTTTTGCATGCCCAGCATCCGCAGGACAAACCTCAGCTTAAGAACCCCAGTCATGTTGGCAAACGCAAGGCATAGAGGACCTTGTTCTTTCTATGCATATTTCCTGTCAAGGGAGGAGAAGATAAAAGACTTCTAGGATCCAAATAGCTGATGCAGATCTCGAGAAAGTTTTTCCTGTGGTTTTCCTGAAAATAATCATGTGAGAGAAACTGAGAAGTTGAATCTGTAGTAGAATTATTTGAAAGCCTTAGTAAAGTGCGATAAATAAATAAAACCTCAGGTGACTTAGAAATTTGAGCTCTCTTCACAACATAGGTAAACTATGTTAGTGAAAACATACCCTTTTATAGATGACAGTGCAAAATCATTCTAATCTTTGAAATATGTGCAATATGTCACAAAAACTTGGGCATTACAGTGAAACAGATTTTGCTTTAATCTCTGCTGTTTCTCCTTGAGTAACATGCCTTTGAATAAATTATTTAACTCTTTCATTCATTTAAGAATCATGGAGATGAGTGGCCAAGATAACAGAGTAGGAAGACCCTGAGCTCATCTCGTCCCATGGGCAAACCAAAATTACAACTATTTACAGAGCAACTATTGATAAGAAAGACTGGAATCTAGAAGAAAAGATTGTCTACAACTAAAGTTATAAAGAAGGAACCACAATGAGATGGGTAGCATGGGAGGAGACACAGTATAATCATGACCCATACCCCCTGGTGGGTGATCCACAAAGGGGAGGATGATTACAATTACAGAGGTTCTCCCCAAGGAACAAGGGGTCTGAACCCCACATAGGGCTCCCCATCCCAGAGGTCCTATACCTGGAAGATGAACCTCCAGAATATTTGGCTTTGAAGGCTAGTGGGGCTTACTTTGGGGACAGCCAGAGGGTTGTGGCAAATAGAGACTCCACACTTAAAGGGCACATACAAAATCTTACATGTTCCAGGACCCAGGGCAGAAGCAGTAATTTGAAAGGAGCCTGGGTCAGAGCCACCTGATGATCTTGGAGAGCCTCCTGGAGAGGCAGGAGGCAAATGGAGCTCACCCTTGAGACATAGACAACCACTTTTGGCAGCTCATTCTACCCCTAGGACACTGGTGCTGACAAGTGCCATTTTGGAATCCTCACTCTAGCTTCTTAGCATCAGGACTAATAAGGCAGGCTGCCTTAAGACCACTGAGCCCACAGACATCCTGGGATATGGTCATATCCAACAGAGGGTCCAGGACCTGGCTCCACACACCAGTGAGCCAGCACTAGCCCCAAGAACCCCAGGACCCTGCAGCTAGAGACCTTGGGACACAGCTCCACCCACCAGTGGGCCTGTACTAGCCTTGGGACCAGCCTCACCCACCAGTGGGCAGGCATCAGTCCCAGGATCTCCAAGCCTGCCCACCAGGGAGCTGGCACTAGCCTTGGAACCAGCCACCCACCAGTGAGCAGACACCAGCCCCAGGACCCCCTGGGACCCGGCTCCACCCATCAGTGGGTCAATATACCAACTTCAGAACCCCAGTGCCCTGCAGCCAGAGATGCCAGGACCAAGCTCCATCTACCAGGCCAGAACCAGCCCCAGGAACCCCTGGGCCTTGGCCTTACCCACGAGTAGGTGGGCACAAGCCCTAGGACCACTGCAGCCCCACAGCCTGCCATAGCAGGACCCAGCCCATCCACCAACAAGCCAACACCAGCTCTGAGACACATTGGGCCAATTAGCCAGCTGCCCCATGATCTGGCCCCATCCACCAGTGGGCTGACACAAGCCTTCAGGGCACTCCAGACCCCACAGGCAGCATCTACCCACCAGCAGACCAAACAAGCTCCAGAGCCCCTAGGGCCCTACAGCCAATAATTCCAGGACACTGCTCTACCCGCCAGTGGGCCGGCACTAGTCCCAGGAATACAACAACACACATACTGCCTTGTCAGCACCCAGCCAACCCACCAGCAGACTTGCCCCAGCCCCAGGACCCCCGGTGCCCTGGCCCTGCCCACCATCAGGTCAACACCAATTCTGGGAACCTTGGGCCTATCAGCCAGTGGCCCCAGGATCTGGCCCCACCTACCAGGGGGCTGACACTAGTTTCAGGACCCCAGGGTTTTGCACCCAGAGAACCCAGGACATGGCTCTGACTACCAGTGACCAGCACAAGTCCCAGGACATCCTGAGCCCAGGTTCTGCCCACCAGCAGGCCAACACCAGCTACAAGAGACTTTGAACCCCTCAGCCAGCCACTCTGGGATCCAGCCCCACTCACAGGTGGGCCAGCAGCCCACAGAGCTTGCAGCAAGCCATGTCAGGAACTGGCCTCACCCACCAGCAGGCTGACATTAGATCTAGAAACCCTGGCCCTGTAACATGGTTCTACCCACCAGTGAGCGTGTACTAGCCCTGGGAACCGCATGAGGCTCTGCAGCCAGCCACCCCATGACCCATCCCCACCAACCAGTGGCCAGCAGTCTACACACTGGGAAGAACTTGGCAACCAACCAAACTGGGGGCCAGCCACACCTACTAGACCACACAAAGTAGTCAGCCCGCCACAACAGAGGACCAATGCAGTCCACATTGGGGGCACCCCTAGAGCGTATAGCTCTCGTGACCAGAGGGGAGTGTGCTGCTGGGATGTGTAAGATGGCTCCTACAAAAGGCCACTTCTCCAAGGTTAGGAAACATAACCAACCTATCAGATACACAGAAATAAAAACAGCAAATTAGGCAAAATGAGGTAACAGAGGAACATAAAAATGATCAAAGAACTCAGGAGAAGATAGAATGGACAGAGATGTTAGACGTTTTTAACAAAGAGTTAATTAAAAATATAAAGAAGAACCAGAGATGAATACAAAAACTGAAATGAAAAATATAGTAGAAGGAATCAAGAGTAGATTAGATGCAATAGAGGAACAAATCAGTGAGCTGGAAGACAGAATAATGGAAATCACTGATGCTGAAAAGAAAAAAGAAAACAATAAAAAGAAAGGAGGACAGTTTAAGAGATCTCTAAGACAACATCAAGTGCACTAATATTCACATTACAGGGGTCCCAGAAGGAAAAGAGAGAGAAAGGGGCAGAAAACATATTTGAAGACATAATAGCTGAAAAATTCCCCAACCTGGGAAAGGAAACAGGCACACAGAAGCACAGATAGTCACAAACAGGATTAATCCAAAGAGGACCACACCAAGACATAATTAAAATGTCAAAAATTAAAGAGAGAATATTAAAAGAAGCAAGGGAAAAACAACAATACAAAGGAACTACCCTAAGGCTATCAGCTGACTTTTCAGCAGAAACCCTGCAGGCCAGAATGGAGTGGCATGATTTATTTATTTATTTATTTATTTATTTATTCATTTATTTATTTGGTTGTGCTGCACAGCTTGTGGGATCTTATTTACCCAACCAGGGATCAAACCATTGACCCCTGCATTGGAAGCATGGATTCTTAACCACTGGACCATCAGGGAAGTCCCTGGCATGATATATTTAAAGTGATGAAAGGGAGAAACCTACAACCAAGAATACTCTACCCCTCAAGGCTCTCATTCAGATTTGATGGAGAGATCAAAATCTTTACAGACAAGCAAAAGCTAAGAGTTCAGCACCACCAAACCAGCTTTACAAGAAATGTTAAAAGGATTTCTCTAAGTGAAAAAGAAAAGGCCACAACTAGAAACATGAAAATTATGAAATAAAAAATCTCATTGGTAAAGGCAAATATACAGTAAATGTAGGAAATCAACCATGTATAAAGCTAGTAGGAAGGCTAAAAGACAAAAGTAGTAAAGTCATCTATATCTGTAATAAGTGGTTAAGGGATACACAAAATAAAAATATATAAAATATGTCAAAAAGAGTAAATGGGGGAAAGAGGAGTAAAAATGCAGGGTTGTTAAAATGCATTTGAAATTAAGAGATCACAACTTAATATAAACATATATATGATTATATATATATATACACATATGTATAGATAGATAGATAGATAGATTGCTACATATAAACCTCATGGTAACCACAAACCAAAAATCTATAATAGATACACACACACAAAAGAAAGGAATCCAAACATAGCACTAAATATAGTCATCAAATCACAAAGAAAGAGAACAAAAGAAGAAGAAAGAACAACAACAACAAAAACTACAAAAACAACCCCCCAAAATTAACAAAATGGCAAGAAGTACATGCCTATCAATAATTACGTTAAATGTAAATGGACTAAATACTTCAATCAAAAGACATAGAGTGGCTGAATAGACACAAAAACAAAACCTATATTTATGTGGTCTACAAGAGACACATTTCAGATCTAAAGGCACAGTCTGAAAATGAGAGGATGCAAAAAAGTATTCCATGCAAATGGAAATGGAAAGAAAGCTGGGGTAGCAATATTTATGTCAGACAAAATGGACTTTAAAATAAAGAGTGTAACAAGAGACAAAGAAGGACATTACATAATGTACAAGGGACCAATACAAGAAGAAGATATAACAATTGTAAATACATATGTATCCAACATAGGAGCACCTAAATACATACAGAAAATATTAACAGACATAAAGAGACAAACTGACAGTAACACAATATTAGTAGGGGACTTTAACACCCCATTTACATCAATCAACAGATCATCCAGACACAAAATCAATAAGGAAACACTGGCCTTAAATGACACATTAGACCAAATTGACTTAATAGATATATACAGAACACTCTACCCAACAATGGCAGAATACATATTCTTTTCAAGTGCACGTGGGACATTCTCCAGGATAGATCACATGCCAGGCCACAAAACAAGTCTCAATAAATTTTAAAAAACTGAAATTATATCAAGCATCTTTTCCAACCACAATTCTATAAGACTAGATATCAACTACAAGACAAAAAACTGCAAAAAAAACACAAATATGTGGAGATTAAACAGCATGCTACTAAACAACAAAAGGATAAGAGAAAAAAATTAAAAATACCTGGAGACAAATGAAAAAAACATGATGATCCAAAATCTATGGCATGTAGGAAAAACATTTCTAAGAGGGAAGTTTACCTCGATAAAAGCCTACCTCAGGAAACAAGAAAAATCTCAAATAAACTACCTAATCTTATACCTAAGAGAACTAGAAAAAGAAGAACAAACAAAATCCAAAGTTAATATAAGGAAAGAAATCATAAAGATCAGAGTATAAATAAAGTAAATAGAGATGGAGAAAACAATAGAAAAGATCAGTAAAACTAAGAGCTCGTTCCTTGAAAAGATAAACAAAATTGATAAACTGTTAGCCAGACTTGCAAGAAACAAAGAGAGGACCCAAATCAATAAAATCAGAAACAAGGGAGAAGTTACAAATGATACCACAGAAATACAAAAGATTGTAAGAGATTACTATGAAGAATTATACACCAATAAAATGGACAACCTAGAAGAAATGGACAAATTCCTAGAAACCCACAATCTCCCAACACTGAATCAGGAAAAAGTAGAAAATAAGGACAGACCAATTACTAGTAATGAAATTGAATCAGTAATTAAAGAAAAAAAAAGCTCCCAACAAACAAAAGTCCAGGACCAGATGACTTCATATGTGAATTCTACCAAACGTTTAAAGAAGAATTAACACCTATCCTTCTCAAACTATTCCAAAAACTTGCAGAGGCAGGGACACTTCCCAACTAATTTATGAGGCCAGCATCACCCTGATATCAAACCAGACAAAGATATTACAAAAAAAGAAAATTTCAGGCCAATATCACTGATGAACATAGGTGCAAAAATCCTCAACAAAATACTAGCAAACCAAATCTAACAATACATTAAAAAGATCATTATCAAGTGGGATTTATATCACAAATGCAAGGATGATTCAATATCCACAAATCAATCAATGTGACAGATCACATTAACAAACTGAAGAATAAAAAATCATATGATCATCTCAATAGATGCAGAAAAAGCTTTTGACAAAATTCAACATCAATTTACAATAAAAACTCTCCAGAAAGTGGGTATAGATGGAACATACCTCAACATAATAAAAGCCATATATAACAAACTGACAGCTAACATCATACTCAATGGTGAGAAGCTGAAAGCATTTCCTCTAAGAACAGGAACATGACAAGGATGCTCACTCTCACCACTTTTATTCAACATAGTATTATCAATAGAAGTCCTAGCCACAGCAATCAGAGAAGAAAAATAAATAAAAGGAGTCCAAGTTGAAGGAAGTGAAACTGTCACTGTTTGCAGATGATATGATACTATACATAGAAAATTCTAAAGACACCCCCCAAAAACTACTTGAGCTCATCAACAATTTGGTGAAATTGTAGGATCCAAAATTAACAAATAAAAATCTGTTGCATTTCTTTACACTAACAATGAACAAGAGAAGTTAAGAAAACAATCCCATTTACCATCACATTAAAAAGAATAAAATACCTAGGAATAAGTCTAACTAATCTAACTAAGGAAATAAAGACCTGTGCTTGGAAAACTATAAGACACTGATGAGAGAAATTGAAAATGACACCAAATGGAAAGATATACTATGTTCATGGATTGGAAGAATTAATATTGTTAAAATGCCCGTACTATCCAAGGCAATCTACAGATTCAATGCAATAACTATCAAAATACCAATAGCATTTTCACAGAACTAAAACAAATAAATCTAAAATGTGTATGAAAACACAGAAGACTTCAAATAGCTAAAACAATCTTAAGAAAGAACAAATCTACAGGTATCACACTCCCTGATTTCAAACTACACTACAAAGCTACAGTCATCAAAACAGTATGGCACTAGCACAAAAACAGACACAGATCAATGGAACAAAATAGAGAACTCAGAAATGAACCCAAACTTATATGGGCAATTAATGTATGACAAAGGAGGCAAGAATATACAATGGGGAAAAGACAGCCTCTTCAATACATTTGTGAAAACTGGATTGCTACATGCAAAAGAATCAAACTGGACTACTGTCTCACTCTATGCACAAAAATAAATTCAAAATGGATTAAAGACTTAAATGTAAGACTTGAAATCATAAAACTTCTAGAAGAAAACATAGGCAGTACACTCTTTGACAATGGTCTTTGTAATATTTTTTGGATCTGTCTCCTCAGGCAAAAGAAACAAATGGCACTACATCAAATTAAAAAGCCTTTGCACAGCAAAGGAAACAATCAAGAAAACAAAAAGGCCACTTTCTGAATGGGAGAAAATATTTGCAAATGATATACTGATAAGGGGTTACTATGAAAAATATGCAAATAACTCATACAACTAAACATCAAAAAAAAAAAAAAAAACCCACAAACAATCCATTTAAAAATGGGCAGAGGATCTGAATAAACATTTTTCCAAGGAAGACATACAGATGGCCAACAAGCATATGAAAAAATGTTCAACATTGCCAATTATTAGTGAAATGCAAATCAAAACAACAATGAAATATCACCTCACACCTGTCAGAATGGCTGTCATCAAAACAGCCACAAATAAATGTTGGTGAGAATTTGGAGAAAAAGGAATCCTGTACACTGTTGGTGGCAATGTAAATTGGTACAGCTATTATAGAAAACAGTATGGAGATTCCTCAAAAAATTAAGAATAGAACTACCATATGATCCAGCAACAGCACTTCTGGACATTTATCCGAAGAAAACAAAAACACTAGAATATATATGCACTCCTATGTTCATTGCAGTATTACTTACAGTAGTCGAGATATGGAAGCAACCTAAGTGTCCATCAAGAGATGACTGGATAAAAAAGATATGCTATATATACATACAATGGAATATTACTAAGCCATAAAAAAGAAGGAAATCTTGTTATTTGTGACAACATGGATGGACCTAGAGGGTATTATGCTAAGTGAAAAAATTTAGACAGACAAAGACAAATACCATATGATTTCACTTATATGTGTAATCTAAAAACACAAAACAAATGAACAAACATAACAAAACATAAACAGAGTTATAGTACAGAGAACAAGGAGATATATGCCAGAGGGGAGGAGGGCAGGGGGAGGAAAGAACCAGGTGAGGGAAGTTAAGAAACACAAATTTCTAGTTGCAAAATAAATGAGTCATGGGTACTAAATGTATTATACCTAAGTACTAGGGATGTAACATACAACATGATAAATATAATCAATACTGTTGTATGTTATATATGAAAGTTAGAGTAAATTCCTGGAGTTCTCATCATAAGAAGAAAATTTTTTTTCTATTCCTTTAATTGTGCACCTATGGGAGATGATGGATGTTTATTAAACTTGTCATAGTCACTTCATGATGTATGTAAAGCAAATCATTATGCTGGATATCTTAAACTTATATAGTACCGTATGTCAATTATATCTCAATAAACCTGGAAAAAAAAAGAATCGTGGAGTACATACCATGTGCACAGATTCTAAGGACAGTGCAAATAAAAAACAGTCCCTTCCCAAGAGCTCACAAACTAGCAAAAGAGACCAATAAATGACCCCTGTACAATGTGATAAGCGCTAGCATAGTGTCAAGTACAGGGGCAATAAATGATCATGAAGGAAAATCAACTATACTTCAATAAAATGAAAAATTTTAAAATATGGAGCATGAAGAAAACTTTTAACTCAGCCCAGAGAAAAGGGGGTGGATGGTGCATGGAGAGAGTAGCTTTCTAGAGAAGATATTTTATAGTTACATATTACCTTTTAATAATTTCTGATGAGTCTCTAATGTCTGATAAAATTAAGAGCAATTATATTATCTAGATCAGTACTGTCCAACAGAAATGTAATGTGATATACATAATTTAAAATTTTCTAGTAACCATATTAATAAAGTAAAAAGAAACAAGTGAAATTTATTTTAATAATATATTTATATAACACAGCATATCTAAATATCTAAAATATTATCATTTCAACATGTAATCGGTATAAATTATTGAGATATTTTATATTCTTCTAGATTTTCTATATTTATTTTGTATTTTATACTTACCACACATCTCAATTCAAACTAAGTCACATTTCAAGTGCTCAATGGCCTGACATGGGACTAATATATCAGCTAACACAGATCTATTTTGAACTAATGGTTCCCAATATCTTAAAGTATGAAGGCCTCTCAAAATACTTTGAAGATATCCACATTATAGTTTGACACTTTTAATATCCATCAATTGATAAATCTTATTGAAAAAGCTCTTTTGAGCAAATTTAACAATGCTTTTCCATGTATGTTGATTTTGTATAACAGTGTCTACATGTGTTTGAAAAATGGTGCCCTAAGATATGATATTATATATCATCCCATATCATAGTATGATATCACATAATATGCTTAAGCTAATTTGAATTGGATTTTGGCCTGACAGAACATATAGATCACTATTTTTAGGCATCACCTAAGTTCTATTGTATCCACCCCTATTACAGTAAGATCAATAAAGCTGACAGATGAGCACTTTTTGAGAGGTTCCTTATAGATATGATTCAAATATCCTGGTAGCAAGATGATTGTTAAAGAATTCCTAAGGTCTCTTCCAGTTGATGGTAGTATTTAATATGGGTTCTCCTCCCAACTCTCTTACTTACCAGCTGTGAGACCTTAGGCAACATACTAAACCTTTCTAAACCTTTGTTTTTTCATCTTTAAAAAACAAGAACAGTATCTGCTTAATATTTGTTGAGCACTCTAGGCATCTTACATGCACCAGCTCTTTAAATCCTCACTGCAATCCCATGAGATGTTGCTATATTATCCCCATTCCACACAGATGCACGCAGAGGCACTGCAACGTTAAATAATTTGTCCAAGATTACTCAGCTGTAATTTGAACCCAAAACCTGCAATTTTAATCCCCGTGCTATATACTGTCTTTCTTAAATTACAGTGATTCTCAAATGAGATAATACACACAGATACTTAGTACATGCAAGTTCAGTGTCAGTTTATTATTGTTATTATTAAGATTCTGATGCCCATATTTGTACCTCTTTAAAATGCTCTTTCCTAACTGGAAATGCCTTGCTTCATCATTCTGAAAATAATTCCAAGTCCCACCTCCTACATAAATCTTTTTTTTTTTTTTTTTTTTCGGTGCACAGGCCTCTCACTGCTGTGGCCTCTCCCATTGAGGAGCACAGGCTCCGGACGCGCAGGCTCAGCAGCCATGGCTCACGGGCCCAGCCGCTCCGCGGCATGTGGGATCCTCCCGGACTGGGGCACGAACCCGTGTCCCCTGCATCAGCAGGTGGACTCTCAACAACTGCTCCACCAGGGAAGCCCCCATAAATCTTTTTTTAACTAAGTTGATTGCTCTTTGCTAAAAATTCCCTTTGATATTTAAAGAAGTGCAGAATTTGGCCCATGATTCTCCACCAATGATTATGCCTTATTACTTTAACAACAGTGGTAATTAAGGAGGAAGAAATTCCCTCTCACATCCCACCCCCACTCATAGAAAGTCATTTATTCACTCATTTTTTTCAGTAAGGGCCTATTCTATGTCAGGCTCTGAGCTAGGTGCTAGACACGTACTGGTGAACAAAGCACATAGTTCCTTTTCTCATGGAAGTTTTGACAATAGAACATGACATTAAACAAATAAATGTATAAATACAAATTGTAGTAAATGTCATGAAGAAAAAGAACAAATAGGCCATCAGAAAGACAGTCTAAGGGGTATAATTTAGATGGAGGAAGTCAGAGAAGGCCTCTCTGAAGAAGTAACATCTAAGCTAAGTAAGACCTGAAGAATGAGTAGAAATTTGTCAGGGAAAGAGTGAATGAAAGAACAGTCCAGTCAAAGACCCTGAAGCAGAAGAGCTTGCCATGTTTATTTAGACACTGAAGAAAGCCAAGGTAGCTGAGATATATTGAACAAGAGGAAAGTGGTAGAAAATGAGGCTGAAAACTATACAGGGCCGTGTCAGAATCTGATAAAGAGCAAAATACCTATTATTGTATTTGCACGGTACAAACTCCAGAGGTTAGACCTTGCCTATCTCTTCTTTACTAGAAGGGTAGGGGTCGGCACAGTTTTTAAAAGAATGAGTAATCCTGACCTACTAATACTCTTTGTCTCAAGCGTACTATAGTGTTGCTTCTAAAATAGTGAATCTCTTAAACATTCCATCTGATAGTTTTGACTGGAACTTACATGGTAAACATCCACGCTATCTAATATGATGTGCAAGACATCAAAAGGAGGTAAAGATGTTTGAATGACATGGCCTGTGACTGCAAAGGAATTTAATGGCTAATAGTATCAAGTAATATAAGGAAATGGATAAAAAGAATGAATGGAAGTTATGAGGAGCATAAACTAAGAATGAAATTAAGCCCACTGCAAAGTTCTGAATTATAACACTTATTATATATTGTATATTGAGGTTTAAATTATCTACCCAATTCTGGGGACTGAAGGCCAGGTTGGATGGTGGATGAAGTTGGAGAGAATCAAATGAATGAATGCATGTCAAGCACCTAAAAACATGCCTAATGCCTGACATGACATCAGCAAGTGAAGCTACCATTATTATCTACAGTGACTTTTTTTTCCAAAACAAAATTTCAATTTAACTAACACTTAGGCAAATAACAAAATATTTGGATAAATAAGTTGGTTATGTTAGCTATACATATATTACCAAAATGAGAAATGAGCAAGAGTTTCACAGTGGAGATGGCAAATTTCAAATATTAAGTGTAGTATGAACTAAGAACCAGATAAAAAATAGCTGCTGCAAGAAGGGTATATACTAAGTATTTATCTTAAAGCTGAGTTACAAATCACCTAAGCAATAATACAATGGATTCAGCCTTGCACTCCAGCAGGACACTGTGGTTACATGAGGCTAGCCAACTGAATTTTCTAACAAAGAGGCAAAATCAGTTGCATCCTAAGTAGTCTCCCAGCATCAGAATGAAGAGATGGAATCTCCCCTCTTGCTTGGTTCCTAATCTTTCTGTAGAACTCCAGCAGACATCTAGAACTGGTTTAGATGATTGGCCTTTGCTTGTCTCTCCAGTCTATTCCCAACTATAGTGTCACTTCTGGTTTTAAAGCCCTAAAAACTCTACAGGAAGCAAAGGATAGAGAATTATGAATTGGACATGTTGAGTACCAAAAAGTAATGCAAAGGAGGAAATTTTTCTGCACTGGCAGTACAGAACAAATCGATTTATGAGAACAAGCTGTTTGTTCCAAACGCTGCTAACCAGTGTACTTTTCAAGTCCCAGAATTAATACCAAAGTGGTGAGAATAAAACTAGGGGCTTTTCCCAATGGGTAGGGCAGGCATGAGACTTCCTTGAATGAATCAACAGACAAATGAATAAAGAAATTTACTGGGAAGATTATTTGATTTTGACTCAGACATCCTATAAAATCCTATAGATTAAAGCCAGGTGTGGTTGACCCCTGTGCTCTACAAGTATAAATGAAGAAGCATCTTACAGAAAGGGATCTAAACTGTAGTTCAATATTCAAGAGGTCTTAGGGAGGTATGGAAGGAGGCTGGGAGTCAGTAAACTATCCGATTACCATAGAAATGAAGGTATTAAGAACAAGCGTAATTTTGATTGATTTATTAAAATGTTCCTCACAGAATTCTTTACAAAAACATCATGTCCCGAAAAAGTCATTCAACAAACATCAAGACCTTCTGTGTATAGGACATTGATGGAAAAAGCAAGAGAATCCATGTTTCTGATCCTGAATACAACTCCAAAATATTTAAAACTATGAAACTTCAGTTCAAAATCTTAAATTTTACTTCACTTACAATTTCAATAGTGCTGAAATTTTCATTTAGTATTGTGCTTATAGTGCTATTCCTGTTTTTTGTTCACAAAAACAAAAGCCTATCATTCCCATGCTACATAAAATATGTATGTTCATGTTTTAGATATTTATATAAAACAAAATTGTTGTAAATAAATAAGAAATCTTAAAGAAACCAAATCAGTATCAAAGTTAAAATTACAATATATGTAATCCACTAATTCTAAAGTTTAGACAAAGTTTTAGATCTTCTTCATGAAAGAAACGTACGAACTGTACCCTTGATTGTACCTCTACAAATAGGGCATTTTCTTAGAGAAGGGGCACAATCTTTGCAAACTACTAGATGACCGCAAGGAATAAACACTATGGACACTTCTTTGTCCATACACACTTTACATGTTCTTTCTTCTTGTAGTCTCCTCAATTGTTCTTCCATTGGTAAATCTAAGAAGAGAAAAAAAATTTTAATAAAAGGCAATTTGCTGCTTCTCCTCCAATGAAAAGCCAAGAAAATAAAAAACAATGTTTTCTACTGATTTAAATTATTAATACTATTTTACCTGAAACATTTTCTGTGGGAATGTATTTTATGTCTTGTTGCACTAAGGGAGAAAAAGCAAAAGCATTACTATGACAAATAAGGTTAACAATATTTAGTCACAGAATATATATTTTTAAACTAACAGTGTAGACTCTGCCTAAATACTATAGATAATTTTCATAATGTCAAGGCAATGAAAGCCTTCAATCTTTTTGTACAATTAATAGTTTATAAATTAGGTTGAATTATTTTCAATAATCACAAATCATTAATAAAAGCGTATTTTCAATTGACCTAGGAAGTTCCAAAAGTAATTTTCCAGCACTCACCAAATAAATGCTGGTATAACATGGGGTCAATTTCTTGTAGAGAGTTTTTGAATATGGTGGCTGCAAAATTTCCTTTTACTAAGATAGTATCAATCAGTTCTCTTGCTTGTAAGGATGTCTGTGTTTTTTGTTTAATGACATCACATTCTTGCTCGGTAATCACTCTGGCAGTTAGTAGACTATCCAGGATTGGAAGCGCACAAGTCAAACGTTGAAAAAGTGCCATTCTATTCTTCCGGATTAATGATAGGTCATCTTTATAGAAAAGAACACAAACACAATCACGTTCAAACTCTGCCCACAAACTTCCTTCCACATATACACATATAACTGAATGAAAACAACCATAATTCATAATCAGTTGGCACTGAAGTTGATTGCTAGCTTTGGGGGTACCTGATGCCCTGTGCTTGATAGTAACTCTACTTATAATAAGAACTAACACTGAGCACTGTGGTAGGCACTTTCCATGCATTAACTCATTTCATCTTCACAACAGCCCTTTGAGGTAGGTACTAGTACCCTTATTTAGCAGGTAAGAAAATAGAGGTACAGTGAGGCAAGTAAATTGCTGAAGGACACACAACTAGCAAAAGTCAAACTGAGGCAATTTGGTTTCATAATCTGTGCTCTCTACCATTCTGCAATACTGCCAATCCTTTAACCAAATAAAACTTAGAACCAAATAAAATTGAAATTTTAATCCACTCTAGTCAAAGTGGGGAAAGGCAAAATCAAGGGAATTAAAATGATAGAACATTTCTTAAATTATCAGTCACCCATAAAACTTCTTTAAAATTCCATTTTAAGATGAAATTATTAATTATTATTTCCCAAAATTAGACATGATATTGCTATTACCTCAATGTTTTATAGTAAGGGGGGAAAGGCACTAACAGCATTTTGAAAAATAAATCCTACTTGTCAATACCTTCCTGTCCTATAGGATCTCCATATTCTTCTTCCAGGTCTAGATTTTGTATCTAGTGGTAAAATATTTTATATTTGAAACTCTGCAATTTTATTATCTCTTTGGAATATGACTTATGATTCCAAGTTTATTAATTAACTATCATATAGTTTTACCATGATCCATAAAGCTTTTCTATAAAATAAAAAGAGAAGTTGGGCTGTTTAAAGAAGAATTATTTGAGGGGAGATGATCATTAGATTTTAGAAACTCTGACTTTGTCAAATAATAGGACATATAAATAGAACTGTTTAATAAGAAATAAAAAACAGTGCTTAGTCAGAAAGTCCAGGCTCTAGATACACATTTTGAAGAGAATTGAAGCTCTGAGAATAAATGAGAAAAGGATCAGGACCTAGAACAGTGTCTGGCACAAAGTCAATGTTCCACAAATACCTGTTGAACAAATGAACCATCAGGCCTCGGCAACTTAAACAGCAGTAGGAACAAAGAATTAACAGCCAGAGGGATGGAAGAATTAGAACTTAACATATTGTTAAGTAATCTATGGTTAAGAAGTAGTGATATTTTAGGAAATTAAAATATAATTTATACTTGATGTTAAGGTATATTAATTTTTTAATTTTTAATTTTTCTAATTACATTTTACTTAAACTAATGTAAGAAGTTCTCTGAAATTCTTAAGATTTCTAAAATTGGATTGCTAGTAGCTGCAGAAAATAGTCTCACTTCAAAGTCATAGACTGTATTCCGGTTTATAAGAGGTAAAGACTTGAATAAACCTTTGAAGCATATTCTTTTATCCTGGAAAAAAAATCCTAAGTTGCCTCTTTATTTACACATCTGTCAAGAAATCACTCACCTACTGTTCTGGGAAACTATAAAGTAATCAGTAACGTAAACGTTAAGTATTTTCATTGTCATTCAAAAAAATATTTCTTGAGCACAGACTATATACAGATACTGCGCTAGGTAGTATGGATATAACAGTGAGCTGAGAAGCTAACGGATATTTTTGACAATGCAAGTTATTGTATACTGTTGACTTGGAGTCAACTCTGGAAACTGTTGATTTTTTTTTTTGGAAGAAAAATAAGTATTTTTCTTTAGACTTTAGACTTCATAGGGTCTATAAACAATTGTGGAAATGGGTGTTCTCTTCTTTGAGCAGTTGTTCACTGATGACCAGTGGTTAAGACTGAGAGGACTACAGGAAGAACATGCAGCCCTATCTTCACTTCACAATGAAAAGGAGAACTTGGCTGGGCAAAGATGAACTTGGACTATGTTGCTGCTGTACTGGTGACATGTAGAACTGAATAATTCACACTTTGGTAAATAGAGGATGCTGTATTACTGTGATCTGATATTTTTGTCTGGGTTGGCCAAGGGTAGATTTTTCCGGGAATGGAGTGAACAATCTCACCGTCAACATCCTGGGAAGGAAGAGGTCCCAGATGGCCTTGGACAAGGATATGGGGCAAACCTTTCTCATTCTGGGCTTTGTGAATATTTGGGGGCCTGAGCTCCGCTTGGGACTTTCCTAGTCATTTGTTAAAACTGGCCAGAGCTACACAGAGATGAATCAGGAGCTGGGCCAAGAGATTCATGAGGACGGGCTTAGGGGCACCAAGAGAGGCCACATACAGTTATAGCTGTCAACTGCCATCTGTGATGTAATGCCCTTCTGTTATCCCTAAATCTCCAGTAAGAGCTTGTTAAAAATTGTAATCTGTTTTCAGTTGTGTTGAAAGGACTCTTGGATCTGGTCCATGCTTTGGAAGGAGTGGCAAAGGAGAGACCAACATTTCTCTTTGTCCAGGCCAGAGTGATGATAGCAGTGGAGCAACCAGATTAGAATGAACATGCTCATCCAGAGGAGGGGATGAGCCTCAACACAGTAGAGGCAACAGGGAGCAGACAAGGCTAGCATGGAAGGGCATGGATAACTTGTCTTGGGAGAATGTGAAACAGTGTCTTAGAGCTCCCCTAAATAACACAGGGACACTCCAAAGGGGAATTCAGTTCTTGTGTGGGCAAATAGGAAATGTAATCATAATTTGTACATTAATTTACAGTCACAGGCTGAGACACACTGTTACACTAATATTAAAATTAATTATTGTTCCTGATCCCACCCCAATTTATAGCAAAGAGGAGTGAGCAACTAGTCTGGGATCAAAAATGTGCCATGAATAATTACACAGTCAATTACCCAGAATAAAAATAGAAATTAAGAAAAAGCAGGAAACTTTTGGTTTCCTGTGAAATGCTTTCACTCAATATATGTACTTATATTTTCAATTTACTAATAAGAAATTCAAATATATTTTAATGTGAAGAAAGTTTTCATAATTCAAATGCAGAACGTTGAACTTAAAATCCAATTGCATTGACTATATTTTCAATAACTTATGTGCAGTGACATCCTTATGGAAATGGAGACTGTAAGTAAATATGTGTACCTGATTCTTTTTCCTCAGTTGCTCTTTCTTTCTCCTCTTCCCTCATTTCATCTTCTGCATTAAGTAAATCTAATACAAGATCACTGACAGTTTTGTAATTCTCTCCAGTTGTTAGGATTTTACTCTGAACTGTCTGCTTTATCAGCCTTCTACTAAAGCCCATTTCCAAAGCAGCTTTAACAACAGGTGTATTCATCATGACTGCATCTTCTGAATGGTTTTCTCCAGGTCCAAAATGAATAACTATACGGAATAAAGAATTTAACACATATTGGGATAGTCTGTATATTTTCTAAATTGCGAGTTATTACAATATCAAAAACATAAGGCCCAGAAAATGTGTAGGTACTATTTTGTATTACCTTTCTTAGATTTAAAATAACGATATACATGTTCAGTCACTAAAATAGGAATATGGAATATTGTATTCAGATTCAAAATATGCATTATCTGGCATAAATATGAGTGGGAGAAAGAAACAATGTTGGGATCATCCCCACCAGCACTGAGATTCCTTTTTCCCCATGTTGAATGAACAAATGAGCTTTCTAAATCAAATATGTTTAACATAATTTTGAAAGAGGCCAATTGTAATCACTCATATCTATTACTGCAATGGCCTCCTAAACTATTGCTCCTGTCTAATTCATTCTCAACATTGTAACCAGAATGACTTTTTAAAAACAAAAATCTGAATGTGTCACATTCCTTCTTAAATTCCAACAACGATTCCTTTGCTTTTAGGATAACATTCAACTGTGCCTTACAATATCTTATGCAATCTGGACCCTGTTTACCCCTTCAGCCTCATCTCTTGCCACTTACTCATTCGCCTTCTATCCCAGAAGCCACAAACTGATGGCTCTTGGGTCAAATTCTGCCTACAGTGCTGACCACTCTTAAGCTAGCCTGCTTCATTCATTTACCTGTTTGCAAATCCTACTTCTAGCGATACAGAATTTTGTTCAGTTCTTCAAGTGTTCCTGTTCTCTTTTGTTACTTAAATCTTTCATGTGCTGTTCTCTCTGCCAAGAATATTCTTTTCCTCCCGTTGTTATTTGGTTAACTACTATTCTTCCCTTTGATTCTGTGCTAAGACAAATACTTCCTCTGGAAAGCCTTTTCTGATCTTCCAAGTCTGGGCTAATTGTCCCGCATGTGCTCTCAGAGAACACTTTACTTTCCACACTGTTCTCCTATCTGTGTATTTGCCTGTATTCCTTAGACCACTAGCTCATGAGAGCAGGTGTTATGTTTATCCTGTTGTCTATTCTTTCCCCAGAATAGCAGAAGCACAACAAATATTTATTGAACTGAATTTAACACTAGATAAGGGAGAAGAGCTTGTTCAAATATTGGCTCTATCGCCTTTCAAGTTTAAGGTGGTGGACAAGTCACTTAACCTCTCTGAGCCTCTGAGTACCTATTGAAAAATGAGAATATTATTTTCTGCTCTCTCCATTTCATAGAAAGAATATGTATGCAATCTAATGTCATAGTGCACCTGTTCCCACACTGGTCTGAGAACAGGGTTAGGCTGGATGTCTGAAACTTGTTAAAACTATAGATGCTCAAGCCCCACCTTCAGATACTATGATTCAATTCAGTAGGGTTAAAGTGGAGACTAGAAATCTGTAATATTTTTTAGAGCTCCTCAGGCAATTATGAGATGCACTAAAATTTGAAAAATACCAATAATGTATTTGAAAATTCACTGTAAATTATAACTCATAATATAAATGTATATTATTATAATTATCAACTTTCAATCTTAACAGTATCAAATGGTTCTAACATTTAAATGCAGTAATTATTATTAGTATACATACTTGGTGACTCTGCATTTTCATCTTCTGGATTGTCTGAAGTAGATAACAGCTAAAAAAATGTATATAAATTAAAATGTAAATCTTATCTTGTTCATTGCAATAAAAATTAATCAAGAGACCTAATTTATTCAATTTATTGCAAACTAACTTGTTTACTGGCAACATAATTTTTTATGTCAAAAGCAAAATTTCATTTACATTCAACAGCAATTCTGTAGGCCATAAACTAATAGAGTTTCTTCGTGTGTGCGTGTGTATGTGTGTATTAACAAATAAAATCCATTTTCGTTAAGGCAGGAAAAGGGCTACACCTTTTCAGTGACCTGTAAGACAATCACTGTTTGCCTATCATCCCAAAGATCTTCCATTTTCAGGGTGTTCCTTTGGCATAAGCTGGACCCTTTATTTCCATTGACTGTGGCTAGGAAGTGTTTGACCCTCAAACTATTCTCTAAGTTCTTACTTGCTTTTCTGGGAAGATTAGAAAGAGCAATACAATTATCTTCCTCAAATCCTTTTAAGAAAAATTTATATAGTAAAATTATTAAATGCTACTATCCAGTCAATTTTTTCCTCAAATAATTTAATTTATTGCAACTTTGTTGGAGAAATACTCAGAAACATAACTTAAATATTATTTTTCAGAAGGTTTCTAATTATGGATCTGCTGTTATCCAAAGAATAGCACTCTCTAAGATCATGCTGGGTGTTGAAAAAAGAAAATGTATTTTTAAATTGACTTGTCTTTTCACTAAAATACTACTCTCTGTAATTATCAGAAAATAATTTATCAGAAAATCAATTTAATGAATGATTTAAAAAACAAAAAAACTGTCCCTACCTGTTCAAGTAGATGAGGGTAACTGGCTTGAACTCGACTGATGAATTCTTGTCCTTTAATTCGTATCAAGTACTCACACCTAAAATGTAAGGAAAATTAAATCTGGGGGGTTATTTTAATCTGGTCATTTGTAGACTGCTAAATCTTTCAAGTGAACATAAACATAATTATAACCACTTGACTATTCATTTAGCATATAGGAAGTGATAAGAGATACTGCACTCAAAGGTAAGATGATATAAGCAAGAGGAAGGCTGTAACTGGTACCCGGCCAAGGCTGATGTGGATAAGGATTGTGAGGCTCTCAGTCTACTGAGATAAGTAAGGCTGTCTCCACCCCAAGGTTCTTGCTGCTCTCTTCAACTATTCTAAGATTCCTAAAAACATTCTGAACATTCATGAGCCAAGGAGACAGGTAGAAAGTTCCCTAATAAATGATACTGTTCATACATAAGCTTTGTATGTTTAAAAGCTGAAAATATACATAGAAAGAATGAGGAAGCTTAACACATTTTCTAAGAAGTCAGACATTCACAAGTTTGGTAGTTTCTAGATACTATATATCCATGGTCAAATTTAAGTACAAAATGAATTCATGACACTACCAAAGCAAATTTACTGTTCTTTTTATATATTCACAAAATTACCACAATAGAAAGCTAGCAGCACTTTTTAAAAATGTCTATGTAAGGTGTTCTTTTTAATCTTCATAATTTTTGAAATTTGAAATATTTGGGGAGTACAAAGTTGCTATAAATGAAGACATAGTATCATATAAAAAATTATATAATGCAAATGTTAGGATACTAAGTTTAGTAATCAACACTAAAAATACTAAAAGTGTTGACCATGAAAAATTATAGGCTACCTGATTTTAGTAAAAAAGGGAGAGTGTAAACAAGTATAGAATAATCAAAAGTGTAAGACATGACAACAAAATGCTATGTAGTGATCAAAACAGATGAGATGGGTCTATATTTACTCTGATGACCCTAATTAATATTGTAACCAGTCTGGTGCCTCTGATCTCCCTTACCCAAGCTCCCTTTTTTCTTTTTATCCATAGCACTTATTATCTTCCAACATGCTATATAACTTATTTATTAAGTTTTTATTCATTGTCTGTCCTCTCCTGCTGTAAGTCTAGCATATGAGACCAGGAGTCTTGGTTTTGTTCAACTGAGTATATTAAGCATCTACAATAGTGCTTGATAATAGGTAATCAGTTAATATTATTGAGTGTTGAATAAATGGAAATATGTTCAAAACATGTTGACTGAAAAAAGTTTCAAAACAGTAAATATATCTAATTCATGTAAAATTGTATACATTTATGTATATATGTACATATGCATAAAGAGATGTCTCTGGAGGGATGTTCACTAAAATGGTGACTGTGGTCAACTTTAGGTGGTGAGGTTTCTGGACATTTAAATTTTTTTTTGTCTCTGTACTTTCCTACTTTCCTACAATGTGTAACTTTGGTTTTATAATGAGCATATGTTATTTTAATATACATGTATATATATTAATTACACACACTAAATTATTTCCTCTTTATCTTAACTTTCCATCGAAACCTTTTAAGTAATTATTTTTCTACGTAATCCCTCCTAAATTTATTCATAAATGTATTTTTGAAAAAAAGACAGAATAAAGCAACAGTTGATTGTAAGGTAAACACATATAACTCCTCTCACAATAATCACAAACATTTGCAAAGAAAATTTCACAATAATTACCTTGGAAACCACTTGGCATGTTCCACCCATGGATCATCTCCAGATTCCCAACACCTCAGCCCACCATCACAGCAAAAGCATTTCACATCATCACTGTGACCTAAAATTAATTTTGGACCAAAACTTATGAATACATATAATTTTACCACTAAAATGTATGAGATAACACATGTTGAATATTTGTTTTTTATTATCAGATTAAGTTTCTTACCCATATAATAAAAACCTGCACTTGCAAGCTGCTCAGGATGAACTGGAACACTAGAGGGCCAGTTACAGAATGTTTTGAAGCGGGCTGCATATGTCTGCATGCTCAGATTAGAAACAGTGTATCTTGAAGTGCCTTGAAGCTGACTTCCTAAAAATGGGCAGTTGGGGAAATGTCTCAGGTGTTCTGACATAGCATCATCCTTTGGTTCCCAGTTGCTCAATTTTCCACCACAGGCAAAGCAGGCCACTCTATCTCCAGGTCCTATGTAGTAAAAGCCTGCTTTTGCCAGATCCGTTGGTGACAGAAAAGTCAATGGCCACATCTGGAAAGTAAGTAATCTGGCTTTTTCGGTATTCATTGCACAACGGTAGGGACTTATCCTCAAGGCAGAAAAATCTTGATTTGGTCCAGAGTTTAAAAGATTTGATGGAAAGCTTGAATAAGAGCCACTGAAACAGCCACTGTTTTCCAAACTTGGAAGTAATGAGTGCGTGGAATTTGTTACTGAAGAAGGAAAAGTAGGCTGAGAAGTGGCTCCCGAGATGTTAACTGAATTTAGATTCTGAACAAAGCTACAGCTAGGATACAACTTTTTATGCTTTTCAATAGGATTATCTCCTTGTTTCCAGTTATCCAGCATCAGTCCGCAACAGAAGCATTTGACCTTGTCATTCACACCAGTATAATAAAAACCAGCACGAGCAAGACTCCTTTCTGAGACAGGAACACCGGCGGGGAAAGCCGAATAGGTAGACATTCGGTACAGCTCACACGAAAAGTCATACTTCAATTCAAATATGTTGGCACTTTTCATCAAATTTGATAAGAATACGCTATTTTCTACTATGTTCATAATGAAATGGATGGGGAGGAAAAGGGACTAGCCTTTCTCTGGGGAGGTAGTTTTGTGCATGGGTTTTGATTTTTATTAATTTTAGTACTAGACTGAACACTTAGAACAGGAAATCTTTCATTCTTTTTTCTTCTATGCATTTAGGGTTATAGCATGGCAAGATTCTAAATTCTATATTGATACAGTTTAAGGGCCAATTATGTACCTGCACCTCTGTATACTCTTGCATACAATGTAAACGTGATGCTACACAGTACCTTGTGATGAAAATTAAAACCCTTCATAAAAGTGTAGAGTGCTTTAGGTCATCAAGATGCCATTTAGTGTCAGATATCTCCACAGGTAGGTCACCCTCTCCACTAGTATGCTTCAGTGACATCCAGTCAGCCTGAAGATAAAATGTCTCACATAGCTAGTTTGTTTTGGCAGAAAGCTATGCTGTGTAAGCGTTCTATACACACAAAAATATTCAAACTATGTTTATTTTGTTTTTAAATTGTGAAATTTTGTAGCCAGAAGAAAAAAAAAGCATAAGACCTACCTCGAAAGAGGAAAAGAATGGACTATCATATTTCACTGATTCTAAGATGCATGTTTTAATATCTCTGCTATGGAGAGGTATCTTACAATTAATGAATGGCATGTCACATTTTAATTAACAGCATTTTTATTTCTTAGAGGTACATAAAATAATGGTGTGCTTTACAAATGATGACATCTTAGATTCAATGAAATACAGTCTATCCAAAATCTTGCTCAAATTAATTTTTCTTCCTACAACCATTTTATTAGGGAGAACAAAACAATTCAAAATTTTCTTCCAAATAAAGAGCTTAAGTAATAACAGAATTGGTTCCTACATCTCAAGACCTGGTTTCAAGATTTATTAAATAATAATTACTTCCCATAGATAGGTACCTGATTGCTTAGTCATAGCAATACCACTAGATCTTAGCAAATTAAACATTGCATTTCAAATAAATTATCAGAGATGAATATATTTGCTCACTTGGTCTTTTAGACTCAGCTTCATGCTGTTGAGAACCAAAATCAAATCTCCTGATAATGGATTTACTTTTAAAAACAGTCAACAGTCAGAGTGCTGAGTCTGCGAGCTAAGATAAATAATCAAAAAAAAAAAGATGGATAAAAAAATCTGGCTTTGGTCAGAAATTATTTCACAGATAGCATACCTTGAACCAGAATTTATCATGACAAAAAATAATAAATTTATTTTGTCACAATCTACTTCTTTTGAACAGCAGAGATCTCAAAATTCAGAATTTCTCAATTATAAGTAGCTATTAGTCAGTAGGGTCTGTGTCAATAATGTTAGTAATAACCAATAAACAAGTCAACATGGTTTTTTTTTCTAGAAGTGTTTTGCAAGCATGCTTCCTGGGTCCCACATATGTTGGGGCTTTTTACTGCAGACTTAAATGCTTTATTTCCAGGTGGGAGAAGAAACATATCTAAATACTAGTGATAATTGCCCTCAGAGGTGAATTATTATGTCTGACTTCAGTATTCCTTTCTTTCTTGGTATTACTACTGTCTCTGTGTGAATTTTCTTTTGGAATAAGTTTGTTCATTTACCAAAATGTAACCATCCAGTCATCATTCTCATTTTAATTTTTCTCAGAAATAACAGCCCATTTGAACAAACTAAAGTTTTGACTTTCAAAATATCAAGTCTTATAAATGATTAATTTCTTTACCAATCATCACGTTTATCTTTCATACTTGCTCTAAATTTGTTGCACCTATCAAAAAGTTTTATTCTTGACATTTCTTTGTCATTGCAGAAATCTTTTAACATGCCAAAGGTTTTATATGCATGTTTCTCTAATTTAGCAGAGGGTTGAATATTAACTCTTTGTTCTTGATAACTGTCATTCATTTTAAAATCTTTACCAAACACAGGTACTTTTTTCTATTCTACACAGCAGCCAGTGGGAGACTGCCTGGCCAACTTTGAGAAAAGTAGTTCAACAATATGTCCCAGCTACAATCATTTCTTTATATCCACAAATCAATATCAGAATCAAACTTATTATTACTTTATAGTTATACCTCTTATAATCAAATCATATTTTTAAAATTAACATTCTTTCGATACCAAAAACTCCTGTTAACTACTTTGTTTATTCATGCACAAAACTACCTCCCGGAGATTAGACTAAGTCCCTTTTAAGAGTTTTAGGCCTCCATTTTGAGATGTTTTGATTTATAGAAAAAACTGGAATAAACCTAGAAGTAGAACAGTTCGTCTCTTTTGTAAAACCTGTTAAAAAAAAAAAAGACAATATTAAAAGTCAAATAATTCATAGATGTAACACCATGATCTCTTTTTAAACATTTTTTCCAAAGCAGAGCACTAGTATTTACTGAATGTCTGTGACATACAAGGTGCTGTATTAGGTACTGCAGAGGCCAAGAAATCCCAGATGAAAACCAGAAGGCTCAAATTGGTGGCCAGCAGAGGTATTATGTTTGGCTTGCACAGAATTGGACTCCAGCATTTCACTAATTCTTTTAACCTTTTATTTTGCAATTAATTTATACATAGAGAAAACATAAAAATAAGAGTTCTCACATATCCTGCATTTACATATCCTCGTATAACCATAGAAACCAGGAAAGTAACACTGATACAATGCTGTTAATCTATATGCCTTATTTGAATTTCACCAGTTTCCCAAGTAAGATTTTTCTTAGAAAAATACCACAGTACGTTTAAATGTTTTAGTTAATTACCAACATTTTTTAAAAGTAAGAGATATCTGGGCTTCCCTGGTGGCTCAGTGGTTAAGAATCCGCCTGTCAATGCAGGGGACACGGGTTTGAGCCCTGGTCCAGGAAGGTCCCACATGCCGTGGAGCAACTAAGCCTGTGCACCACAACTACTGAGCCTGTGCTCTAGAGCTCGTGAGCCACAACTACTGAGCCCATGTGCCACAACTACTGAAGCCCGCACGCCTAGAGCCCGTGATCCGCAACAAGAGCAGTCACTGCAAGGAGAAGCCCGCGCACTGCAACAAAGAGTAGCTCCCGCTCGCCGGAACTACAGAAAGCCCCCGCGCAGCAACAAAGACAAAAATAAATTAAAAAAATAAATTAAAATAAAATAAATAAAAAATTTTTAAAGGGATTTCTGTAAAAAAAAAGTAATAAATAAAATAAAAGTAAGATTTCTGGACTTCCCTAGTGGTCCAGTGGTTAAGACTCCGTGCTTCTACTGCAGGGGACGCGGGTTCAATCCCTGGACAGTGAACTAAGATCCCACATGCCACACATGGAGGGGCCAAAAAAAAAAAAGTAAGAAATTCCCCAGGACATTCTAGATCCCAACCTTATCCTGAAAAATCAGAAGACCTGGCTACACTGGGCATTTATTCCTGCATGGCAAGAATCAGCTAGTGCCGAGCAGCGGCTGCACCCTTTAGGGAAGGCACACGCTCTCCCCTTTGGCACTCTGATACGGAGACTGTCAGTTGCTTTTTGTCACTGAGCTGGCACTGTTGTTTTTCTCACAGTAGAATTATGAAGAAAGTGGAATTGTTCTAATACCTGTGTCTATCAAAAGTAACAAAAATGAAAGGTAGACAAAGAGGGACATTTTTTGAGAAAAATGAGAGTAACATATTTCTTTGTGGAAAGGAAGACTATTCCTACATGTTAAATATGTAAGCAAAGTGTGCTTTTGTTTAAAAAAGACACCCCTAGTTTTGTTCATTTATATCACCTGCCTGGCCCCTATGCAGTTAAGATTTCAAACCCCTTACACAGATCTTGCCCTAAAGAAGCTTTGATGTGGAAACAAGGCATGTCTGTGGACATTTAGGCAACAGTTATACAATAAGTATACAAAAATATGCCAAGATGCCAACCCTGGATCCATTCAACCTCTGTCCTATCCATTTCCAACACCTAGAATTCTTTTTACATCTTTATTGGGGTATAATTGCTTTACAATGGTGTGTTAGTTTCTGCTTTATAACAAAGTGAATCAGTTATACATATACCTATGCTCCCATATGTCTTCCCTCTTGCGTCTCCCTCCCTCCCACCCTCCCTATCCCACCCCTCCAGGCTGTCACAAAGCACTGAGCCAATATCCCTGTGCCATGCGGCTGCTTCCCACTAGCTATCTACCTTACGTTTGTTAGTGTGTATATGTCCATGACTCTCTCTCGCCCTGTCACAGCTCACCCTTCCCCCTCCCCATATCCTCAAGTCCGTTCTCCAGTAGGTCTGCGTCTTTATTCCTGTCTTACCCCTAGGTTCTTCATGACATTTTTTTTCTTAAATTCCATATATATGCAACACCTAGAATTCTAAATGCTGCTGGGGAAAATCTACAACCTTGTAGACAGAAACCAGCATGACGTCAGGCTTCACCTTGGCTGGCCCTTCACTATCTCTCATCAATTCTTCTTAAGCCTAGCCCACTGGCCTATGCAACTCTTCTAAACCTTCAATACCTTCCTCAAATTTCTCCTCCACAACTCCCCATCTCACTTTCAGTAGATTGTTTTGACTTCGATTTCTCAAAGAGACATCATTGAGTAGTAATCCTTTCACATTCTTAAATCCATGCCCTTTTTGCTCACAACCCACTTACTGCCTCACTTAAAAGAATCCCATCCTCCCCCACTGGCCTCAGAAACCTTGCTCTTAACCCCATCCTCCTCATTTCTTCTACTCTCTCTACTGGGTCTTTTCCTTCAATATAACAAGCAAGCTTAATTCTGTCTCAGCTTTCAAATGAAAACAAAACCAAAAAACCCTCTTTCAACCCTACTTTTCACTCTAGCAACTACCCTGTATCTCACCTTCGCTTCACAGCCAAATGAAATGAACAACTGTCTATGGTGAAGGTCTCCCAATACAACTGGCTTTAGCCGGCACCACTTAAAACCACTCTCTTTTTCTTTTATTTATTTGAAGTATAGTTGATTTACAATGTTGTGTTAGCTTCAGGTGTACAGCACAATGATTCAATTTTATATATATATATATATATTCTTTTTCAGATTCTTTTTCCTTATAGGTTATTACAAAATAGTGAGTATAGTTCCTATGCTGCACAGTAGGTCCTTGTTGGTTATCTATTTTATATATAGTAGTGTGTATATGTCAATCCCATCCTCCTAATTTATCCATCCCCCGCCCTTCCCTTTGGTAACCACGTTTGTTTTCTGTGTCTGTGGAAAACCACTCTCAGTATGAGTAACACCAATCTTTTCTTTCCCAAAACCAGTGGAATTTTTCACACCTGACACTGGGGTTCACTTCCTCTATGAAATATTCTAGTCTCTTGGCTTCTGATACCACTCTCTTGGGATTCCTCTTTCCTTTCTTGTGGCTCCTTCTCAGATTGGCTCAAGTCCCCAACCTCATCACTTCCTACTCCATCATTTCCAGTGGGCAACCTCCCTGATGCCAGCGATGTTGGGTGTGTCTATCCTCTTGGGCACTTAGCACATCCATGTCTCAGACACTGGAGTTTAAGTGTGCCTTTTCTCTCTGCCTCCCCCTAGTCTGTGAGCTCCTTCACAGCATAACTGTTTCAGCTCTGTACCAGCCCTCCCACTCCCACCATCCATTCAGCCTGGCATATAATGTAGACACTTAAGACTTTTTGCTGAGAAGTGAATTTCACTAACTTGACTGAGCCCCCCAGGACCACAGCACCCTCATTTGCATGGTATTAAGGATATCAATTTTACATTAATGACTACAAAGTCTGCTCAGTGATGGTTTAATACCAGGCTTTGGAGTCAGACATCTCGAGTTTCCAATATCATTCAGTCTCCGCATACCAGGGGTGTGATCCTGGGCAAGTGCTTCTTAGGACTGTGAGAATTATACCTGAAAACACATGTAAAGTCTTCTAAGGGAGTCGTTTAATACAGTGGATATTAGAAACACCTAATGTTAGCAACAAATAATGGCAAACAAAGTTAACATTACTGTTAGTTTAGGATCGGGTAAATACCTCCGGCACTTTACTAACTAGATTAAGAGCACTACAGGGTTTCCATGCTGATCACCAGGAAAACCACCAAAAATCTGCTTTTTCTGCCACCACTTGGGAACACTCCTCCGTCTGTCCATTAAAAAAAGATTTTACTGAGTGCTTTCTATGCCCAAGCTCTGCTTTAGGCTCTGTGCTGAAGCTCATCTGGCAGCGTCTAAGGCCCGGTGATATCTCTTGGCAATCGAGTTAAACAAACTGTCAAAGCTTCCCCATTCCACTGACTCACTGCAAAAGGAAAACAGGAACTGCACACCCGGCAGGAAGGCGGACGGAAAGTGAGTGTCAGCGAGGCAGCGCCGGACCCGGAGGCCCCACGGGCTGGAGGGCAAGTCTGGGCGGCGGCGAAGACCGGCCGGACCAGCACGGCCGCGCCGGGAAGGGCCGCCCGGGCTCCCACTCTCTTGCCGTCCCTGGTCGGCTCGAGAGCCGGCCTGGAGCCGACCTCTGGGCCCTGCAACAGGTCTGATTACCGTGCGCCCCTAGACGAGCGGCAGCCGTGGCCCCCGCCCGCGCGGGACGCAGTGCGGAGACGTTGGGGGTCGCGCGCACGGACACGCGCACAGACACAAACGGTCGCGCGCACGCGCACGCTCGCTCACTCACCTCAACTCTACCGGCCGGCCTGCCGACCCCGGCAGGTGCGCGGCAGTCGGGTTGTGCCGGCCGAGTCTTGGCGGGTGACAGCCGTCGGCCCGCTGTTCGGTGCGGGCTGGAGTCTCACGCTGCCTTTTAAACGTCTCCCCCCACCCCCGCTCCTCCCCTTCCCCACCCCCACCCCACTCCATTTGTCCCGCACTCCTCCCAGCGGTTTGCTTGTTCGCTGGTGCTTTCCTCTTAAGATTTAGGGGAACTCCAGCGGTAATAACCACACACACTTCCCCTTAATCAGTGGCCTGGCAGACCCACTCGGGGATTTCCATGACCCGAAAAGCGTGACTGTTTCTTAACCGGGGCGTATCGGCGTGGCATTTACTGAAATACCTTTGCTTCTTTGTTCGTGGGTCAGAGGAAATCTTGATAATCTGTAAGGGGGAAGATGAGCATTGGTCAGCCTGACTGGAAAAGGTCCATCTCCCACATAATAAAAAAAAACCGCGAAACTTTGTGAACTCTTTCTGATAAGTTTTACTTTTTGTTCTAATTCTGTTATAATTGTAAAGCATGAACGGAAATGTAGGGGTTTGTAAAAAAAAAAATCACAAGATTCTCCTTTTCAGTTTATTTTTAGTGTTTTAAAAGATTGAGATTACCATCTTAGTTTGTTATATTGAAATCTTTTTTTTTTTTTTTGGTTCGTTGGTTTTTTTTATAACTAGGGTGGAGTTGGCTATAAAACAAATTCCGCCTTTTAGTCTTTTGTCTCACAAGGGAGATGTCTAAATTACCATGACAGTCTCATAGAAACCTGAAGTCAGAGTCTAACTGCACTGCCATATTTTCCTCAACATTTCTTGCCTAAGCAGTAAATTTAAGCACAGTTATCTAAAGACAGTGCATGCCAGGGTAACAGATGGCTTGGGAGAGCTCATCTGATTTTCCTGCCTTCCAGTAAATCAAAGATATCAAGCACTAAAGGCAGAACCCATAATATTACTCAGTACTTCAACATCCTATGGAAACAAGAACGCAGTACAGTCAGGATGAGCTGGGGTATCTTCTGGATTAGGTGGATTTGGCTGCCCATAGCAGTTAGAGTTCCAATTGGAAATACATCAAAAAGATTAAGTTTACTTATGTGGAGATTTCAATTCATTTTTGAGCCTGCTTAGTTCAAAACTTTATAAGCCATTTTCAACTCACCCTTGAGATGGTGGAAGAAATTTTGTGATCCTTATATACTTATGATCATGTACCTACCAAAATAATTTTGAAAAACTATATTCCTCTGCATATTTTTAACTTAAGATTAAAACAAAAAAGTTGCTGTAGTTGCTAAGGAACTACAAAATGTAGACATAGATGTTTTAGAGTAAAATTGATCAGCAGTCTTTTAAATGTATTCAATGGACTACAAATACCATAGCCACTTGATACCCCCCATCATTATATATCAGCTCATCATTATATATCAGCTTTAATCATCAGAAATATTATATCAATGCTTTTTGTCCTTGAACATTCTACTTCTCCCACAGAATTTTAATATATGTTTATAATGGACATCTTTATGATCCCTCTGGCACATATTTCTGAAACAAACATATGTATAAATAGAAATTTAACTTTTTTCCTGTGATCATAAGGCTGTAACTTAAAGAAAAATTTCTCCTTGATTGCATTATCATATATTACTTTCAGTACGTATATTGAAAGTCAGTTGGTCAAAACATCTAAATATAAATGTTAATGATTACTCAAGATAAAAAGTAAAATTCTTTAACAAATGCAATTTCAGTGGGGCAGCTTAAATTTGAACAATTTGTTCAAGTGTGTGTTCATGAATATTACCTATTACTAGAATATTATAGGGTTCAGCATAGATTCTCTTCCTTTTTTTAGTTTCTAAAGATTGTAAGTGTTGAAAAATCTTTTTCACATAAATAAGTAGAGAGGCCCAGAAGAAATGTTATTATATCGATTTTTTTCACAATTTTTTAACATCTGTTTTATAGCCCCAAAATTCTTTAGTGATCTTTAATCCTAAAATGTAATTAGTTATCAGTAGACAACTCAATTTTGTTGAAATCAGTGACTTAGAAACCACAGGAATTTTACCCAGATAGGGTAGCCAGAGTTAGCAATTAAAATACAGGATACCTAGTTAAATTTAAATTTGAGATAAACAACAAATAATTTTTTAGTATAAGTATGTTCCATGCAATATATTATTCATTGAATACATTAATCATTGATTAGCTAGAATTCAAATTTAACTGGGTGACTTTTTTTTTTTTTTTTTTTTTTTGTGGTACGCGGGCCTCTCACTGCTGTGGCCTCTCCCGTTGCGGAGCACAGGCTCCGGATGCGCAGGCTCAGCGGCCATGGCTCACGGGCCCAGCCGCTCCGCGGCATGTGGGATCTTCCCGGACCGGGGCACGAACCCTTATCCCCTGCATCGGCAGGCGGACTCTCAACCACTGCGCCACCAGGGAAGCTCATGGGTGACCTATATTTTATCTGATAACTCTATACTCAGATATTAGAGTCATTCATTTTCTCAACGTTAACACCAGTTATTTCTAATTGTCCAGGAATATTTTATACCCATGGCCAATACTATACCATTTGAAAACCCAAGATGGGTGAGAGGTGGGCCTGTCTTTTTTAAGAAGAAAGAACTATTGTGAAAAGGTTGGTGAGAAGACAGAACAAGCCTGGAAGCTGTGACAGCTCTTGTTTTCACTCAGATCAGTTTTAGGAAAAACTACATTGTAGAAACTGAGGATCAGGTTGTTAATTCTCTTAAAACTATTTGAGTTCCCACTTACCCAATGCTAAATTTTTGTAAATACTTGGTAAGTTTACCCAAGGGATCACTTATCCCAATTTAAAGACCATGGCCTAAGAAACCCTGAACTAACTAGGATTCCCGCATTCTTCAAACTAGTAATAAAAGTTGGGATCAGACCTGTCGGGCCTAAAGTGGATCAATATGTCTCCTTTGCAAAATTTTGCACAACTTCTATTATTGATTCTTTTGTTTTTTCACTGAGTTGGGTTTTCATTGCTGCTCCCTGGTTTTCTCTAGTTGCCATGAGTGAGGGCTACTCTTCGTTGCGGTGCACGGGCTTCTCATTGTGGAGGCTTCTCTTGTTGCGGAGCACGTGCTCTAGGCGCGCAGACTTCAGTAGCTGTGGCGCTCGGCTTAGTTGTTCCACAGCGTGTGGGATCTTCCCGGACGAGGGATTGAACCCGTGTCCCCTGCATCGGCAGGTGGATTCTAACCACTGTGCAACCAGGAAGTCCCGGATTTTTTAAAAGTAATTGTTTTCCTGTAGTAATTCTGAGTTGCATATGATCAAGGACTCTATGTATTTCATTAACCACATTATTCTAGCACTAGTGGGGAACCTGCAAACAGAAGGTGCTCAATAAATCTTTGTTGACCGACTGACAAAAATGCAGTCAGTCTAGCTGCTTGGGACTTCTCTAGCCTAAACCTGCACCCAAATTTTTAATATCTTACTTTTTCCCTGTAACCCTTTGACTCTCCCAAATATTTTACGTAAAAATTCCCCTTTTCCTCCCAACATCCAACTTTCCTAAATATATTTTCTCTCCAAATACTCTTTAGAGACAGAAATGAGCAAGAAAATATTTGAGGAAAGTGACAAGGTAGACAGACATATGGCTATTACTATCTCTTGTTTGCCAGTTTTCTTCTACTTGCAATGTGCAAGCAAGGTATGAGAAGTGTATGAAAGAGTTTCCATCCCATTCCTGGTTTGGAACTTTGATAATTCTTAACAGTGGTGTGTTCTCAATATCCTATTGTTAAATAATCAGCTTTAAAGTATTTTTTCCTTGAGGGTAATCATGATAAAAAACATTCTTTCTCTGAAAGGAATTCCACATAATACTATTGTAACAACTTCAGTTCCAGCCTACTGCTATTGTAAGTTTTTACATTTTTAATTAAAGAAATACATAAAGCTTCTAACCAGGAACCTAGAACTGAAAGTAAAAGTGAAATCCAACAAAGGGAACATGCCATTCTAATTCCAAAGTAAATATGAGAGTCATTGTAAATTCTGGGAATTTCTTAGACTGTTGACAACTTCATTTCTTGCAAATAAAATACAATTAGATCATCCTTGCAAAAGTCCTAATGAAGAAATTTACAAAGAAATATCATTTAATATAGACAGGCCTATTCTCAATGTGATGAAGTTTACCCCTTTTTAAATGGTGGCTTACTTACTTATTTTTAGTTTCATCCACATTGTAGCGTGTACCAGTAATTTGTTCTTTTTATTGCCAAATATTATTCCACTGGCTGAATATACTATGGTTTGTTTATCCATTGTCCTGCTGATAAACATTTGAGTTATTTCCTGGTTTGATTCCTTATGAAGAGTGAAGTTATGTGAATCTGTGGATTCATTTCTGTTGCATAAATATCTGGACGTGTAATTGCCATTGGGTAGGCGTATATTTATTTTTATTAGAAACTGCCAAAAACTTTTACAAAGTGTTTGCACCATTTTACACTCCCACCAGCAATATATAAGAATTCTAGTTGCTGAACATCCTTTCTAAGACTTACTATTGCCAACCTTTGAAATTTGACCTCTTGTTTTGTGTATGTAGCGGTATCTCACTATACTTTTAATTTTCATTTCCCTGGTGATTAATGATTTTGAATATATTTTCATATGTTTTTGATGATTTAGACATCATCATTTGTGAAATGCCTGTTCAAATCTTCTGTACATTTTACAATTGAATCAATTGACTTTATTATTGATTTAAAGGAATTCTTTATATATTCTGAATATGAGTCCTTTGATATGTGCATTGTGCATATTTTCTCCAAGCTGGTGGCTTGCCTTTTGCCATTTTTTACCACTTTCTTTTAATGAGTAGACTATTTTAGGTCTGATGAAATCTAATTTAACATTTTTTCTTTTATGTATAGTGCATTTTATATCCTATTTAAGAAATCTTTACCTACCCCAAGATCATAAAGATTTTCTTCTGTGTTTTCTTTTAGAAGCTTTGTGATACTAGCTTTTACACTTGGGAGTATGATTTATCTTGAGTTAGTTTTTGCATGTGGTGTGAGTTGAGGGCAAGTTTCATTTTTTTCCTCTAAATATTGTCCCAACACAATTTATTGAAAAGACCCCCTTCCTCATTGAATTGCTTTAATGTCTTTATCAAAAATCAATTGAGGGCTTCCCTGGTGGCACAGTGGTTGAGAGTCTGCCAGCCGGTGCAGGGGACACAGGTTCGTGCCCCGGTCCGGAAAGATCCCCCATGCCGCGGAGCGGCTGGGCCCGTAAGCCATGCCCACTGAGCCTGCGCGTCCGGAGCCTGTGCTCCGCAACGGGAGAGGCCAGAACAGTGAGAGGCCCGCGTACCGCAAAAAAAAAAAAAAAAAAAAAAATCAATTGAACTTACATGTGGAGGTTTCTTTCTGGACTCTGTATTCTGGTCTATTAATCCATCTGTCCTTATGCTAATAACATACTGTATTGATTACTGTATCTTTATAGTAAGCATTGATATCAGATAGAATAAGTCCTCTAACTTTGTTTTTCAAAATTGTCTTGGCTATTCTAAGCCCTTTAAATTTTCATATAATTTTTAGAATTATTTTGTGAATATCTTTTTTAAAATTCCTGGGAATTTGATTAGCATTATATTTAATCTATAGATCAGTTTGAGAATTAGTGACATTTTAATGTTATTGAGTCTTCTAATCCATGAGCATGGTATATCCCTCCATCTGGTCTTCTTTAATTTTTTGTTTTCTTTTGTTTTCAGTACAAAGATCCTTCTCGTCTTTTGTTGTTTATTCCTAAGTGTTTCATATTTTTGATGTTATTTTAAATACTATTTTTTAAATTTAGATTTTTAATTGTTAATAGTATTTTAAAATTCCATGTTCAGTTATTTGTTGTCAGTATGTAGAAATAAAATTGATTTTAGTATCAGGATCTACCTTGCTAAATTCACATACTGTAGTCATTTCTTAGATTCTTCTATATTTTCTTCAGTAAATTATAATGTCATCTATAGAAACAATCATATTTCTTCCTTTCCTATTTTTATTCCTATTTTTTTTTCTTGCTTTATTGTACAAGTTGAGACCTCTAGTACAATGGAGAATAGACTTGATTAGAGTCAACCTCCTTGCCTTATTCCTGATCTTAGGGAAAAAGTGACGTTAACCATAGATTTCTCATAGATAAGTATTTTTCTACTCTTAGTTTACTAAGAGTCTTTTAAAATCATAAATGGAAGCTGTATCTATAGATATGACCATATATTTTTGTCCTTTATTCCATTAATATGGAGAAATACATTAATTTATAAGTATTACATAAGCCTTACACTTCTGAGATAAACTCCACTTGATCATGGTGTAATATCCTTATTATATATTCCTGGATTTAATTTCCTAGTATTTTGTTTAGGATTTTTGAGTTGAGGCTAGAAAAGAAGAGCAATAAGGGAGAAAAAATGGAAATAAGATAATTGAGGTACCAAGAGAACGTAGGCTATAACTACAACAAAATATTTAAATTTGGTAGAGATGATAAGAACTAATTAAAAGTCAACAATTTATTTTAATTACTATTACTGTGTAGCTGAATGAAGAGAAACACATGATAATATGTACTTATTACATTTGATCCCATGAAGTAAATATTACTTACTAGCAGAGCTTTAGAGCCATAGCAGCTGTGGTAGTGGGCCCAGACTCACATCAGCCAAGCTCTGGAGTAGGTCACAGGTATAAAAGCACTTCACAGCTCCCACAGCATTTGGGGTTTGGTGCATGGAGAGATAAAGCAGGCCAATTCATGATCAAAGGCTGAAAACCACTAGGTGTCTGCCCTAGGACCTGACCAATTATTACAGGAGCCAAACCAGCTGAATGCAGGATCCCTCTGAGGGAGAAAATGTTGGGACGGGCAGTTCCCTATGGTAGCTAGGAAATAGCACTCTCAGACCTGGGGGAGCTTGTTAGCGCAAAGGAACCAGCCTAAGAAGACCAGAAGAGGTTGCAGGAGAGAGATAATATCCAAAGAGAGATAATATAGAAGGACTCTGGTGTTGCCTTGTTTCCCCATTCTCAAAGCTTTCCAGCCTTCCATGGCTGACTCCATACATATGTAAGTTTGAGTACATTCCTAAGTCCCAGAAGCTTTAAAAACTGAAGTGATCAAGATCCCTACCTCCCTCATTCTACCATTTTCCCCGTGGATAAAGTATAGGAAGGGAACATAGGGAAGTACCAGGATACTTAGGGTCAAATAGACTTCTTGTTGTCTGAAGAGAGGGTGTAGGATCATAGCTCCTTTCTCAATGGCACTGGGACAAGCCAAGGGAGGCACGTAGGACACAAAATTTAAGGAGGCACTCCTCTCAGGTTTGTGTAACCTAGTCCTGGCTCTGGGCAAGTGCAAAATGTGCATTTAATAGGCCTTTCTGAATTGGGAGCAATGGAAACAAGACAGTTCCTGTTGAATTGGTCTTGAAACCTCTGAATTAAATGGGCACAAAATTTTCTCCAGTCAAAAAGCTCCTATCTGTCTAGGAAATTGGAGGCAGTGCTTGGCTTGGCAAGTCAGAGGCTTCTTGGTAGACAGTATTGAGGTGTTTGAAGGCAGCAGAAGCAGAGTTTGCAGGAGGCCCTGTAGCGGCAATAGTGCAAAACTGGAGCCAGATGATCTGGCTTTGAGCCCCACTTTCCCCTTCCCAGCTATGTGACTGCAGCAGACACTGCTGGTACTCAACCCAGATTCCCCTTTTGTCCCTCTGCACCTAAACCCCAGATGGTTCAGAGCTGCTAACAGCTTACACCTGTGACCCAGTTTAGACCATTACCCTTGGTTGACGTGACTCTGAGACCACTACCACAGCTGCCACCATTACCGTCCCCTGCCCTTCGCCTGTGGGTCAGGCTTAGACTCAGCTCATTCCCCCTGCCCGCATTTGCTACAGGCTTTCTTGAAGAGTGGTAAGTACACTCTCAGGAAATTATGTTCCTGAATCCCTGTGCTAGCTTCTGCTTCCAGAAAGCCTAACACAGTAGTGTCTAGAGCAAATTACCCATTACAACTCAGCTGTACACACTTTTTAAGAGTGTTGTGAAGATTGAATGATTTGATACTTATGGGTACTTCAAAAAATTTCTGATACATAGAGTCGGTAAGTTTAGCTCTTATGAGAGGTTGATGCTGTCTGATATAAAGATATGACAGTTCTTTACATTTTCAGAATGGGTAATTAGTACAGTTGTTTGGGGAATGATGCTTCTTAGGCTAAGATAGTATCTTACATCATTAGTCACAGGGATGTGTTAGGTTGTATCAGTGTTTCACAGTTATCTAACATTTCAACTGAGGGCAAAAAAAAAAAAACCCTCAAAATGTAATCCATACTAAGAAGAAGAAATACACAATACTTTTATGCCCCACCCCATGATCTCTGTCAGTAGAGAAGTGATGAATAAATTGTATGTCAAAACCATGAAACATTACACATCTATTTTAAAAATAATAAATTGCAAAGCAGGAGCAAACTCAATTTCTCTCTGGAGGAATTCATCCTCATACTAGGTCTCACAAAACCATTGATGGAGCCCCAACGAATATTAGCTTACACATAAAAGTCACAAGACATATTAGAATCACCAAATATAAAAGAAGTACATCTAAGATGTTTAAAGAAATAAAAGACGGAATTGAAAACATGGGTAAGGAGCAAGAGATTCTAAAACAACAAACAGGAAGGTCTGTAAAATAACAAAATAGAACTTCTAGAAGATGAAAAATAATCATTGAAATTAAAAGCTTAATGAAATACTCGAACTTCTAATGAAGAAATAATTAGTGAACTGGATAAGCAGCCTGTAGAAACTACTAGATTGTAGCATAGAGAGATGAAGAAGTGGAAAAATGAAAATATTGTTAAACATGGAGGACAGGTCCTGTGTTTGTCTAATTCAAGGTCCAGAAAGAGATAATAAAGAGACAGGAAAATCCAATAGAGAGGTAGTGGCTGAGACTTTTCCAGAAATGTTGAAAGACACCTAGCCTCAGATTCAGTAATTTAAGGTGCCTATAACCAAATAGGAATCACCAGTGATTATTCAATCACAGATTATCCCTTAGACATATTTGAAAAGTCATTTACAACTACCAATAAAAACTTTGATTTCTCTAGAAGTATATTATGACAATGAGAATAAATGTTAGATGGGGAGCTATTGTGATGATAAAGTGAGTTTATGAAGAACATTTTGACATATTTTACTAGACTGTATTTGCATATCAGGTACTATAGAAAAAAACCTTATAATAAATAAAAGACTACTCCTCTGGATGTTTGGCAAATATGTTGATAAAATGACTTTTAAGTGTTTAGAAGGTAATATTCATTTATGATTAATTAAGATCAGAAATTACAAGATAAACCAAATTCTTATTATTCATTTCATATTACTTGCTTTTGTTTTAGTCTGCAGATCAAATTAGGAAAATACAATTTAATCTAATATATAGCAAAAGGCATTGTTAAAGAAAAAAAATCTGACTCATGCAATGGGCTTCTCCAAAATGGTCTATAGAATTTTATTCAATAATTGAATAGAACTACCTGACTTTATGTTATTCTATTTTTATACTTGAAAAATCATGAATTTGGAAAGGAAAAAGTAGATAAATTTGCTTTTTGGGTAGATTGAGAAACATTTTCTCATAAAATGAAAAGCATTAAATTAAAGTATAATATGTTGACTCAGAAACTGAGAATACTTGAGGTGTCAGGTTTTATCAGTAAAGGAGTTTTGGAAATAGCCCTCCTCTGATATGATTAGGAGCGCTTCAACGTTGGGCAATTATTTATTCATGCTGTTCTGATAGGTGCAAAAATGCTGAATGGGGCTGAGGTCAATCATCGCAGTAAGTCGGTATTTCCTACAATGACATAGTAAAAATTGCAACATTCCAAGTAGTAAATCAAAAATTTTAAGACATATTAGTTATGAGGATTCTAACTATTCAGACAGCAAACTCATGCTTATATTTATTTATTTATTTTTCTTTTTAACATCTTTATTGGAGTATAACTGCTTTACCATGGTGTGTTAGTTGCTGCAGTATAACAAAGTGAATCAGCTATACGTATACATATATCCCCATATCCCCTCCCTCTTGCGTCTCCCTCCCACCCTCCCTATCCCACACCTCTAGGTGGTCACAAAGCACCAAGCTGATCTCCCTGTGCTATGCAGCTGCTTCTCACTAGCTATCTATTTTACATTTGATGGTGTATATATGTCAATGCCGCTCTCTCACTTCGTCCCAGCTTACCCTTGCCCCAACCCTGTGTCCTCAAGTCCATTCTCTACGTCTGCATCTTTATTCCTATCCTGCCCCTAGGTTCAACAGAACCATTTTTTTAAGACTCCATATATATGTGTAAACATACGGTATTTGCTTTTCTCTTTCTGACTTACTTCACTCTGTATGACAGATTCTAGGTCCATCCACCTCACTACAAATAACTCAGTTTCGTTTCTTTTAATGGCTGAGTAATATTCCATTGTATATATGTGCCACGTCTTCTTTATCCATTCATCTGTTGGTGGACACTTAGGTTGCTTCCATGTCCTGGATATTGTAAATAAAGCTGCAATGAACATTGTGGCACATGACTCTTTTTGAACTATGGTTTTCTCAGGGTAGATGCCCAGTAGTGGGATTGCTGGGTCATATGGTAGTTCTATTTTTAGTTTCTTAAGGAACCTCCATACTGTTCTCCATAGTGGCTGTATCAATTTACATTCCCACCAACAGTGCAACAGGGTTCCCTTTTCTCCACACTCTCTCCAACATTTATTGTCTGTAGATTTTTTGATGATGGCCATTCTCACCAGTGTGAGGCGATACCTTATTGTGTTTTTTTTTGTTTGTTTGTTTTTTTGCGGTATGCGGGCCTCTCACTGTTGTGGCCTCTCCCGTTGCGGAGCACAGGCTCCAGACGCACAGCCTCTGTGGCCATGGCTCATGGACCCAGCCGCTCCGCGGCATGTGGGATCTTCCCAGACCAGGACATGAACCCGTGTCCCCTGCATTGGCAGGCGGACTCTCAACCACTGCGCCACCAGGGAAGCCCCTTATTGTGGTTTTGATTTGCATTTCTCTAATGATTAGTGATGTTGAGCATCTTTTCATATTTTTGTTGGCAATCTGTGTATCTTCTTTGGAGAAATGTCTATTTAGGTCTTCTGCCCATTTTTGAATTGGGTTGTTTGTTTTTTTAATATTGAGCTGCATGAGCTGCTTGTATATTTTGGAGATTAATCCTTTGGCAGTTGCTTCGTTTACAAATATTTTCTCCCATTCTGAGGGTTGTCTTTTTGTCTTGTTTATGGTTTCCTTTGGTGTGCATAAGCTTTGAAGTTTCATTAGGTCCCATTTGTTTATTTTTGTTTTATTTCCATTTCTCTAGGAGGTGGGTCAAAAAGGATCTTGCTGTGATTTATGTCATACAGTGTTCTGCCTATGTTTTGCTCTAAGGGTTTTATAGTGCCTGGCCTTACATTTAGATCTTTAATCCATTTTGAGTTTATTTTTGTGTATGGTGTTAGGGAGTGTTCTAATTTCATTGTTTTACATGTAGCTGTCCAGTTTTCCCAGCACCACTTATTGAAGAGGATATCTTTTCTCCATTGTATATTATTGCCTCCTTTATTAAAGATAAGGAGACCATAGGTGCGTGTGTTTATCTCTGGCTTTCTATCCTGTTCCATTGACCTATATTTCTATTTTTGTGCCAGTATCATACTGTCTTGATTACTGTAGCTTTGTAGTATAGCCTGAAGCCAGGGAGCCTGATTCCTCCAGCTCCGTTTCTCTTTCTCAAGATTGCTTTGGCTATTCGGGGTCTTTTGTGTTTCCATACAAATTGTAAAATGTTTTCTTCTATTTCTGTGAAAAATGCCATTGGTAGTTTGATAGGAATTGCATTGAATCTGTAGATTGCTTTCGGTAGTATAGTCATTTTCACAGTGCTGATTCTTACAATCCAAGAACATGGTATATCTCTCCATCTGTTTGTATTGTCTTTAATTTCCTTCATCAGTGTCTTATAGTTTTCTGCCTACAGGTCTTTTGTCTCCTTATGTATGGTTATTCCTAGATATTTTATTCCTTTTGGTGCAATGGTGAATGGGATTGTTTCCTTAATTTCTCATTCAGATTTTTTGAGATTTCTGTGCATTAATTTTGTATCCTGCAACTTTACCAAATTCATTGATTACCTCTAGTAGTTTTCTGGTGGTATCTTTAGGATTCTCTATATATAGTATCATGTCATCTGCAAACATTGACAGTTTTACTTCTTCTTTTCTGATTTGTACTCCTTTTATTTCTTTTGCTTCTCTGATTGCCGTGGCTAAAACTTCCAAAACTATTTTGAATAATAGTGGTGGGAGTGGGCAACCTTGTCTTGTTCCTGATCTTAGAGGAAATGCTTTCAGTTTTTCACCATTGAGAATGATGCTGGCTGTGGGTTTGTCATATATGGCTTTATTATGTTGAGGTAGGTTCCCTGTATGCCTACTTTCTGGAGAGTTTTTATCATAAATGGGTGTTGAATTTTGTCAAGATCTTTTTCTGCACTATTGAGAAGATCATATGGTTTTTATCCTTCAGTTTGTTACTTTAGTATGGTGTATCACATTGATTGATTTGCATATACTGAAGAATCCTTGCATTCCTGGGGTAACCCCACTTGATCATGGTGTATCATTCTTTTAATGTGCTGCTGAATTCTGTTTGCTAGTAATTTGTTGAGGATTTTTGCATCTATATTCATCAGTGATATTGGCCTGTAGTTTCCTTTTTATGTGACATCTTTGTCTGGTTTTGGTATCAGGGTCATGGTGGCCTTGTAGAATGAGTTTGGGAGTGTTCCTCCCTCTCTTATATTTTAGAAAGTTTGAGAAGAGTAGGTGTTAGCTCTTCTCTAAATGTTTGATAGAATTTGCCTGTGAAGCCATCTGGTCCTGGGCTTTTGTTTGTTGGAAGATTTTTTATCACAGTTTCAATTTCAGTGCTTGTGATTTGTCTGTTTATATTTTCTATTTCTTCCTGGTTCAGTCTCGGAAGGTTGTGCTTTTGTAAGAAGTTGTCCATTTCCTACAGGTTGTCCATTGTACTGGCATATAGTTACTTGTAGTAATCTCTCATGATCCTTTGTATTTCTGCAGTGTCAGTTGTTACTTCTCCTTTTTCATTTCTAATTCTGTTGATTTGAGTCTTCTCCCATTTTTTCTTGATGAGTCTGGCTAATGGTTTATCAATTTTGTTTATCTTCTCAAAGTACGAGCTTTTAGTTTTATTCTTTGCTATCATTTCCTTCATTTCTTTTTCACTTATTTCTGATCTGACCTTTATGATTTCTTTCCTTCTGCTAACTTTGGGTTTTTTTGTTGTTGTTGTTCTTCTTTCTCTAGTTGTTTTAGGTGTAAGGTTATGATGTTTATTTGAGATTTTTTTTGTTTCCTGAGGTAGGATTGTATTGCTATAAACTTCCCTCTTAGAACTGTTTTTGCTGCATCCCATAGGTTTTGGGTGGTCGTGTTTTCAGTGTCATTTGTTTCTAAGTATTTTTTGATTTCCTCTTTGATTTCTTCAGTGGTCTCTTAGTTATTTAGTAGCGTATTGTTTAGCTTTATGTGTTTATATTTTTTAGTTTTTTTGCTGTAATTTATATGTAGTCTCATAGTGTTGTGGTCAGAAAGTATACTTGATATGATTTCAATTTTCTTAAATTTACCAAAGCTTGATTTGTGACCCAGATATGATCTAACCTGGAGAGTGTTCCATGAGCACTTGAGAAGAAAGTGTATTCTGTTGGTTTTGGATGGAACATTCTGTAAATATCAATTAAGTCCGTTGTGTCTAATGTGTCATTTAAAGCTGTGTTTCCTTATTTATTTTCATTTTGGATGATCTGTCCATTGGTAAAATTGTGGTGTTAAAGTCCCCTACTATTATTTTGTTACTGTCTGTTTCCCCTTTTATGGCTGTTAGCCTTTGCCTTATGTATTGAGGTGCTCCTATGTTGGGTGCATAAATATTTACAATTGATATATCTTCTTCTTGGATTGATCCCTTGATCACTGTGTAGTGTCCTCCTTTGTCTCTTTATTTTCAGTCTTTATTAAAGTCTATTTTTTCTGATATGAGAATTGCTACTCCAGCTTTCTTTTGATTTCCATTTGCATGGAATATCTTTTTCCATCCCCTCACTTTCAGTCTGTATGTGTCCCTAGGTCTGAAGTGGGTCTCTTGTAGACAGCATATATATGGGTCTTGTTTTTGTACCCATTCAGCCAATCTGTGTCTTTTGGTTGGAGCATTTAATCCATTTACATTTAAGGTAATTATCAATATGTATGTTCGTATTACCACTTTCTTAATTGTTTTGAGTTTGTTTTTGTAGGTCTTTTCCTTCTCTTGTGTTTCCTGCCTAGAGAAGTTCCTTTGGGATTTGTTGTAAAGCTGGTTTGGTGGTGCTGAATTTTCTTAACTTTTGCTTATCTGTAAAGGTTTTAATTTCTCCATCAAATCTGAATGAGATCCTTGCTGGGTAGAGTAATCTTGGTTGTAGTTTTTCCCCTTTCATCACTTTGAATATGTCCTGCCACTTCTTTCTGGCTTGCAGAGTTTCTGCTAAAAGATCAACTGCTAATCATAAGGGGATTCCCTTGTATGTTATTTGTTGCTTTTCCCTTGCTGCTTTTAATATGTTTTCTGTGTATTTAATTTTTGATACTTTGAATAATAAGTGTCTTGGCGTGTTTCTCCTTGGATTTATCTTGTATGAGGCTCTCTGTGCTTCCTGGACTTGATTAACTATTTCTTTTCCCATATTAGGGAAGTTTTCAACTATAATCTCTTCAAATATTTTCTCAGTCCCTTTCTTTTTCTCTTCTTCTTCTGGGACCCCTATAATTCAAATGTTGGTGAGTTTAATGTTGTTCCAGAGGTCTCTGAGACTGTCCTTAATTATTTTCATTCTTTTTTTCTGCTCTGTGGTAGTTATTTCCACTATTTTATCTTCCAGGTCACTTATCTGTTCTTCTGCCTCAGTTATTCTGCTATTGATACCTTCTAGAAAATTTTTAATTTCATATATTGTGTTGTTCATCATTGTTTGTTTGCTCTTTAGTTCTTTTAGGTCCATGTTAAATGTTTCTCGTATTTTCTCCATTCTGTTTCCAAGATTTTGGATCATGTTTACTATCATTACTCTGAATTCTTTTTCAGGTAGACTGCCTAAATCCTTTTCATGTGTTTGATCTAGTGGGTTTTAAACTTGCTCCTTCATCTGCTGCATATTTCTCTGTCTTCTCATGTCATTTAACTTACTGTGTTTGGGGTCTACTTTCACAGGCTGCAGGTTTGTAGTTCCCTTTGTTTTTGGTGTCTCCCCCCAGTGCGTGAGGTTGGTGTAGTGGCTTGTGTTGGCTTCCTGGTAGAGGGACTGGTGCCTGTGCTCTGGTGTGTGGGGATGCATCTTGTCTTTCTGGGGGGCATGGCCACGTCCAATGGTGTGTTTTGGGGTGTCTGTGAAATTAGTGTGATTTTAGGTAGCCTCTCTGCTAATGGGTGGGGTTGTGCTCCTGTCTTGCTAGTTGTTTGGCATGTGGCGTCCAGCACTGGAGCTTGCTGGCTGTCAGGTGGAGCTGGGTCTTAGTGTTGAGACAGAGATCTCTGGTAGAGCTCTCGCCAATTGATATCATGTGGGGCCAGGAGGTCTCTGGCAGTCCAATATCCTGAACTTGTTCTCCCACCTTGGAGGGTCAGGCCTGACAGAAGGCTAGAGCACCAAGCCCCTGTCAGCCACACGGCTCAGAAGAAAAGGGAGAAAGAAGAAAGAAAAAAAATTATTTAGCTAATAATAATAATAATAAAAAGAAGAGAGCAACCAAACCAATAAACAAATCCACCAATTATAACAAGTACTAAAAACTAAACTAAGATAAACAGAAAAATCAGAAACAAATCAGTCACAGACAGGAAACCCCAAGTCTACATTTGCTCCCAAAGTCCACCACTTCAATTTTGGGATGATTCATTTTCTGTTCAGGTATTCCACAGATGCAGGGTTCATCAAGTTGATTGTGGGGATTTAATCCACTGCTCCTGTTGCTGCATGGAGTAATTTCCATTTCTCTTCTTTGTTCACACAGGTCCTTTGGTTCAGCTTTGGTTTTGGCCCCACCTCTGCATATAGGTCACCCTCACGCATCTGTTCCCCGCCCAGACAGGAGGGAGTTAAAGCAGTGGCTGGTTAGGGCACTCTTGCTCACTCAGGCCAGGGGAGGGAGGGGTATGGTAGTCATAATTGGAATGCGGGGTGAGCCTGCAGTGGCAGAGGCCAGCGTGACATTGCAACAGCCTGAGGCACGCCTTGTGTCCTCCTGGGGAAATTGTCCCTGGATCACAGGACCCTGGCAGTGGTGGGCTGCACAGGCTCCCGGGAGGGGAGGTGTGGACAGTGACCTGTGCTCGCACACAGGCTTCTTGGTGGCAGCAGGAGCAGCGTTAGCATTTCATGCCTCTCTCTCGGCTCCAAGCTGACAGCCGTGGCTCACGCCCGTCTCTGGAGCTTGCTTAGGTGGTGTTCTGCCTTCTGTGGGCACACAGGAGGGAATCCCCTCTCCTTGCACACCCCAAAACAATGATCTCTTGCCTCTTAGGTAGTTCCAGACTTTTCTCCAGACTACCTCCCAGCTAGCTGTGGCACACTAGCCCTCTCAGGCTGTGTTCACGCAGCCAACCCCAGTCCTCTCCCTGGGATCTGAACTCTGAAGCCCAAGCCTCAGCTCCCAGCCCCCACCCACCCTGGCAGGTGAGCAGATAAGCCTCTCAGGCTGGTGGGTGCTGGTCGGCACCGATCCTCTGCGTGGGAATCTCTGCGTTTTGCCCTCCGCACCCCTGTTGCTGTGCTCTCCTCCACGGCTCCGAAGAAGCTCCCCCCTCCGCCTCCCGCAGTCTCCGCCCGCGAAGGGGCTTCCTAGTGTGTGGAAACCTTTCCTCCTTCACAGCTCCCTCCCAGAGGTGCAGGTCCCGTCCCTATTCTTTTGTCTCTGATTTTCTTTTTCTTTTGCCCTACCCAGGTATGTGGGGAGTTTCTTGCCTTTTGGGAAGTCTGAGGTCTTCTGCCAGCATTCAGTAGGTGTTCTGTAGGAGTTGTTCCACATGTAGATGTATTTTTGATGTATTTGTGGGGAGGAAGGTGACCTCCATGTCTTACTCCTCTGCCATCTTGAAGGTCCCCCTCACCCCACGGCTAACTCATGCTTTTAAACTCATCCACAATGAAAATTCTTACAAATCTTCTCAAATAGAACTTCTTAACTTACCTTGCTTGTAAATTTCATCTCTATAAGACAGAGGAAGTGGTAAGATCTGGCCCTCATTGTAACCAACATGGCAGAACTGGTTGACTAAGTTAAAAATAACACTGACCCTGAGTGAAAGGAGCAAAGTTGTCTTTGATGTTTTTTGTTAAGACTGTTGTAGATTGCATTCTCTGGCAAACAGACCCTGAGTTGGAGATGGTGTCCAGGTGAGGTATGGGGCAGTGCTTTCAGAGACCACCCGCGCAAAGGAATGAAAGAAGCACTACTGAGCAGAGGTATAAATTGAGTCATAATACAGTTGCAACAGAGGTCGCAGCAGGTCTCACAGGAAACTCTCAAACTTGGATGGTTCTTCAAAAATGTCTCTAACTGAAGGGGCCAGACCTGGACTCCCACATTAACAAGGCATTAGATGCAGAGAGCTGCCTGGGAAACCATGGGGGAGGCAGCTTCTTTCAGATCTGTAGAATTCCTTCGGAGAGTTTCAGCTGAGCAACATCAGCACATAATACTCCCAACAGCCGGGATAATGAATGACTCAGAGCTAGGGGAGATCTGGACAGCACAACACATTCAATAAGAGAATGCTTATTGTAGTCATACAACTACCCTCAACTTTAGGAATGTACATTTCAGAAAAGTTAAAGGATCAGGGGAAAACTGAAACAACAGGAGATTTGTAACTAGCAGAAGAATTTGTTCATTCAACAAATACTTAAAATGGGCTTACTCTTTGTTGATCTCTATGCGAGATACTGCAGAAACAATGAAGAATGATAGATAGTCCCAGCTAGTGGTGTACTGAAGCTGGCTGCTACCTGCTGGCAAGAGCCAATTATCAGTATTTCTTCCAAACTCCCAGCGATGTCCACTTGGTAGCTTGAAATGGACCATGGTGGGAGTATTTGTACCATGGAAACCAGATAATGGTAAAAAACAGGGATTTTTTTTACCCCAGAGAACCAATTGTTAAACATGTGCCAACTGCACCCCACTTTTGAGTTGACAATCCAACAGACCTGGAAAGGTGTAAAATTTACTCTGCTTCTGGTCCTTTGAAGTAGCTGCACATCCCCATGTATGTATGAAAAGGTGAGTTCTTGACACTCCTACACTGTTCATGACAAGAACCTTAGACTCATGCTGTCCAGTGGAAATATAATGTGAGCCATATATGTAATTTAAATTTTTTTACTTTTTAAAAAGTGAAAAGCAGTGAAATTGTCACTTATTTTATATAACTCAATATATCCAGAATATTAACATTTCAACATGTAGTCAATATAGAAATATTTTACTGTTTTTGTATTACATTTTGTACTACATTTTCATATGTATTTTACACATAGAGCACATTTCAATTCAGATGTAAATTTACATCAAAATACTTGAGCTGATTTAAAAATTTTTTTTTAATTTTAAGATCTTTAAAAATTCAAAGTTGAGAAAGTAGTATCACATACCCAAGTTGTTCCAAACATACTTAAAATTTTTCAAATAACTAAATTGAATATGAAAAGTTCTTTTCTTTTAAAATTTGCATCCACATTGACAAAACTTGTTCATCTTTTCCAAGAAGAATTGATTTGACTTTGAAGCAAAAGCACATCAAGCAATCATCACAATTTGCAGTTCAGTGTCAGAGGCTGTAGGGCCAATGCCAAGCAAGGAATAGCATTGTCTTCAGTAGCAGACTCTAAGGTATGGATAGGTCCTTCATATTTGATTGGATATACAGTGGTTTCAGCAGAATGCTACAGTTTTTAGGATTATATAAGAGAACTGGCAAATTGGTATTTCTTGGATTGGATAATGTGGGAAAAACAACATTGCTATATATGCTAAAAGATGACAGACTTGGACACATGTCCCAATGTTATCTCCCCTTTCAAAAGAACTAACCATTACTGGCATGACCTTTGCAACTTTTGATCTGGGTAAACATGTTCAAGATCAAAGAGTGTGGAAAAACTACCTTCCTGCTATCAATGGCATTACAGTTCTGGTGGATTGTGCAGATCATAAAAGGCTGTTAGAATCAAAAGAAGAACTTGATTCACTAATGACAGTTGAAACCATTTCTAATGTGTCTATACTGATTCTTGGGAATAAGATCAACAGACCTGAAGCCATCAGTGAAGAGAGGTTACGAGAGATGTTGGTTTACATGGTCAGACAACAGGAAGGAGCTGAATGCCGACCTTTAAGTTCTCATGTGCAGTGTGCTCAAAAGACTAGGTTACCGAGAACGCGTCCTCTGCAGGTACAGGTCATTAACACCAACCTGAATCGGTTCCAGGTCTCACCATTCAGGCCCACTCAGAGATCTGATCATGCAACATTCATAACTTGAATTCAGTAAAATGATGTTGGTTATAAAACAGATTAGTTAGATTATTAAAATTATATCAACAATTCGAGTGAGAATTGAAAACTGGTTATAACAATGTTAACTTTATCATTCCCTAAAAATAATTAGTTTTTACAGTTTGCAATCTGATATTACCCCAGCAATATTTACAGTATAAAGAGCAACTTTCCAGCCATACATTTGAAGCACTTTTAAACAATATGAAACTACAAATATAAGCCATATTGAAAAGCTCATGATCTTAAATTTTTGTCTACTTTTTGAAACTAGTTTTTAAATTTTAGATTATATGTCCACCTAGTTTAAGTGTACAGTTAATAATTAGCTGATTGATGAGGTCTTACAGTTTTCAATAATTTTTCTTACACAAACATCACGCAATAAAACAAACTCTAAGGTTTGACATCCTTAAAAGCGTATCAATTTCAAAACTATGTCAAAGGTTAGTAAGTTCACTAACAAGACAATTCAGTGTTAATTTCAAATTCAAAGGGGGTACTGCATAAATTGAAAGCAACTCTTTTGGTCAAAGTGTAAAAACTTCCACTTATAAAATGAACAAGTTCTGAGGATCTGATGTACATTGTGGTGACTATCATTAACAATACTGTATTGTATACTTGCAAGTTGCTAAGAGACTAGATCTTAAATGTTCTCAACACCACCTCCTCAAAAAGAAAAAAAAAGATAATTATGTCAAGTGATAGATGTGTTAACTAACCTTATTGTGGTAATCATTGCATTATCCTCACATTGTACACTTTAAACTTACACAATGTTATACGTCAATTATATCTCAATAAAGTTGGAGGGGGAGGAAGCAAAGAAACTCCAAATTTATCATTAGCAAACAAAATGTTCTTCAATTTTTTTTGGATTTTTTTCAGACAATTTACATAACACTCTTGGTTATAATTAAAATATTCTGCCTATTAATTCATATTATAAAAATGTATAAAATCATTATTAACTAGTATTATGAAAAATTTCAATATCAACATTAATTCTTACATCTATAGATCTAGATTACAAATAAGCTGTTCTATTCCTTGAAGCCTAAAGTTTTGCCTGTTTACATGCAGCGTGATATGACTGAGAAAACGTAAATCATAACTGCCAAGTTTTGTCTGTCATTATTGAAAATGTGGCAAATATTCTTTTGTTTCAAGAAAATCTTGAATTGGGGTTAATAGCATAGTAAATCTTGGTAAAATTCTTTTACAACTCAACCAATAAGCATTGGTAAATAACACAAGATCATTAAATTCAGGGTCTTCTACTTCTTTCAACAGTGCCATAAACTGGTGCTGATTCATAGTATTGGCATGTATATATGGAACAATTTTAATAACTGTATACATGACACTTTCCATGAGTCTGATTCAGAAAACTGAGCACAAATATTTTCAATATGTATCATTTTGTGGAAGAAAGCAATAAGGGAAACATCAATTTCTTATTTTTAAATTCTTATAAATCCAGATTTTTGATGTAACAGCTGAAGCACCTCCATCATGATATAAAAAACTTTTTTTCATATTTAGCTGAAATTCTTCTTTGACAGTCATAAAAATTTCAAATATATCTATGCCACGAATTTTGCTTTTTAGTCTATGAGTTGACAACACTTCTTCATAAGTTTGGAAGTCCTCTGAGACTAAACATAACCAAAGTATTAATTAGGCATGACTCATCCTAAGCACTTGAAATGTGTTAAAGAAAAGTACTTGCAGTCTTTCCAATTCTGAATCAATCGATCTTTGATATTCTTAAGAAGGGCTTGTATTCCATGGGTAATTGTTTGGTGACTTCATTGAAGATATTTTATTTTTTATAAAATATGATTTTTACTCTTTTCCTAATAATTTTATAATATTTCCAGAAATGAAATAATAATTTCTTTTACCATGTTTCCATCTAAAAATGATTTTCTCTTTTGTGCAAGAATCTAAGTCATTTAATATCTAGCTAAAGTTACAAGCTCAAACCCTATTAGACATAATTTTTAAAATTGCTGTTGGATATTCATTTCTGACTTCTGGCAACTAATTTAGTCTATTCTTTTCAAATCTTTTTGACTGTTGAGAGGAAACTTATCAAATAAACCATGTATTTTCTGATAATGTCTCTAATATTGTCTGCTTTATTATCTTAAAGAACACTTACACATCAAGCAAACTGCTTTTTCATTTTGCTCGGCCACAAAAAACTGCAATTGCCATGACTTGTGAAATTTGAGACACATCTTCCCCTAGTCTTTTTTTTTTTCCTTTATTGCTCTAGTTGTAGGACTGGCTTCTGCATCTCCATTTGATTCTAAACACTAGTATGCCCTAGTTTTAAACTTAAAATTTTGTCCACACTTAATTTTTAAATTAGAACAATAATATAACTGTTTTAATTGAAATAATAAGTATTTCCATTTGATTACCAATTACAATTTACATAGGTATCACTGTAACTGGTGCTTTCTGTATAAACATCCAAATAATTGTGTTACAATGTTACATCGATGCGTAGGGAAAAGCATTTAAATCATTTTGTTGACACCAACTAGATTGGTAATGTGTTTATGTGTAATACTAGAAAAGACACAGGTCCACCATGCACACTGCACCATTACAGTAACATTACATGATTCGATGGTTAAGGTGCAATGTAACCTTCTCAGAACAATGGAGTTGTATTTAATGAAAAAATTTTTACATTGGTTCAATTTTTAAATTTCAAAGTAAATTAGTTTAAACTAAGCTGAAATCAACAATTCAGTTCCTCAGTAGTGCTAGACACATTTCAAATGCTCAGGAGCCCACGTGATTAGTGGTCACTGAATTTGACAGAATAGCTTTACACCATTCTTTCCTGGTCCTGGCTTGCTTTCTGTGGGGGGACCGTGCTGTGCGGCTTGCAGGATCTTAGTTCCCCGACCAGGGATTGAATTGGGTCCCAGGGCAGTGAAAGTGCCGAATCCTAACCACTGGACTGCCAGGGAAGTCCAGTCCTGGCTTGTTTTTGAACCCCAACTTTGACCTTCTATTTGCTATGCATTAGCTCTGTCTTTCCTGATGGACACTAATTAGCTTGCCCTCATCTCACTGTCCTTCACTGCTCTCATCTAAATCAGACAATTAAGCCTTCGCTTCAGCTTTTTGGTCCCATCCTCTGGCAGCATCTACTTGGTTAGTGTTTTTCCCAGTCAAGCCTGAATCCCATGGAGGAGAGTGGGAATAGGATGGGCTGAACATTAGTAAGAAGAAAACAGAGGCCAAGATAATGAGGAGGCTATAAAAAGCAAGTAGCAACTCTAAATTCTTATTTCTTATCTTAGATATATGACCTTAAAAAACTTGCAGAACATATTACTTAACTATTGACATAATTATTTTTGAAAATCACACAGAATAGTGGAAGAACTGAAAATGAGCTAACATTTCTAATTTTCATAAAAGAAAGAAACTTCTGCAGACAGTTCAGGGTAAATAAATGTAATAACCATCTTAAGCAAAATTCTATTATGAATTAGTCAAAGAGTGGTGTGTAAGCTTGTAGAAAATGAAGACGTGATCACCATGAGGTAGTCTGCAATCACAAGGAAAGATCTGGGCCCGACCCGCCCACTTCCTGTTTTGATAAGCTTTGGAGACTGGTGGTAATACTGCAGATGTGTAATTTCATCAAAGCCCTTGGCAACGTCTCTCACGATATCTTTGTGGCAAATGAACAGAAACTGGCTGGATGATGGCATATGTGGTGTTGATTTGTATCTGATGTTTAATCCAAATTTTGTCAAACAGACTTTTTTTCTCCCTGCACATGTTCATGATGTCTTGGGGTCTGATCTCAAATTCTTCTTTTGCAATATTTTAGTGAATATAATGAAAAATAGATTGGATGAAGATACTGCTCATCACTTTTAAAAGCGGCAGAAATCTAGGACTGACACCAGCAAATAATAGTCTTAGAACTTCAGATCTTGACAGGTGAGATTTGTAATGTTAATTGACCCACCATGGCATAAAATAGCTCAAGAATAGAATTGCAGAGATGTGATTTGTAGTGTAACCTGTGTTAACCTGACCAAACCAGCATAGGATGGGATGTAAGGAGTGTGTATAGCTTCTGAAAAGTGGGACATGATAACAGCAGCCTCTGGTTATTGTAGTTGCTGGAACTCTAGACCCATGCAAATCCCTTCCCCCGGGCAGCTTCTGGGTGGCTTCCCTTTCTCCCAGGGGCCACTAAAAGTCTCCTCAGTAGCTGGCACTGATCTGGCATTGCTGCCTTGTGGCATCTGCCCCTGCTGGTGGGTGCAGGTTGCAGCTGTTGCCACCACTCCTGCCTGGGCACTGTCCCGACAGTTCCTCTGCCTCCCCAGTAAACAGAACAATGCCTGGCACGTAGTACACACTTAATAAGCATTAGCTAGATGAATGAATGAATGAAATTTTCAGTTTTATACGAAGAACTTTCTAATCACAGACGTTTTTCAAAATGGAAAGGACTTCCCCCAAAAGACTTGATGTATCTAGTTGTCAGAGATATTGAGCAATACATTCAACTTCTAATCAGAAGCAGGGAGGAAACCAGAAGAGAGTCTATATTTGCATGAAATGTGACTATTACAGGATTACAGATATAACTGTAGTTGGGTTTCTCATAAGCACAACTGATTTCTCTCTCCATTCCCCAATTCTCTTCCCATATGTGAATTTCTCTCCCTCTCTTGCTCTCACTTACAGGTGCTCTCTCTCTCTCTCTCTCTCTCTCTCACACACACACACACACACACACACACACACACACATCTTTACGTAATCTGGATGCTGCTACCTGGAGCCCTCACTCCCTTGTCCCTTGATATCTAGGTTGCCTTGAGGCCAAGTTTCATGGCGAGGGTTATCCAAGATTTCTATTAATTTCTGGAAATTTATGCAGTCTCATGACCCCTTATGACCCCAAAATCCTGCATCTACACACGCTATCTCTCTCCAACCAGCATCTACATAGACATGAACTCTATCCTTTTCATCATTTTCCACCAACCAAAATACACAGACTTTAAAGAATCACCGGGGTCCATCCTATCACCGATTGCCCATAACGACTTTAATATGCATTTTTAACATCTTTATTGGAGGATAATTGCTTTACAATGGTGTGTTAGTTTCTGCTGTATAACAAAGTGAATCAGCTATACATATACATATAACCCCATATCTCCTCCCTCTTGTGCCTCCCTCCCACCCTCCCTATCCCACTGCTCTAGGTGGTCACAAAGCACGGAGCTGATCTCCCTGTGCTATGCAGCTGCTTCCCACTAGCTATTTTACATTTGGTAGTGTATAACCATGCCACTCTCTCACTTCATCCCAGCTTACCCTTCACCCTCCCCGTGTCCTCAAGTCCATTTTCTACATCTTCCTATCCTGCCCCTAGGTTCTTCAGAACCTTTTATTTTTTTTAGATTCCATATATATGTGTTAGCATACGGTATTTGTTTTTCTCTTTCTGACTTACTTCACTCCGTATGACAGAATATAGGTCCATCAACCTCACTACAAATAACTCAGTTTTGCTTTTTTATGGCTGAGTAATATTCCACTGTATATCTGTGCCACATCTTCTTTATCCATTCATCTGTCGATGGACACTTAGGTTGCTTCCGTGTACTGGCTATTGTAAACAGAGTTGCAATGAACATTGTGGTACATGACTCTTCTTAAATTTTGGTTTTCTTAGCGTATATGCCCAGTAGTGGGATTGCTGGGTAATATGGTAGTTCTATTTTTAGTATTTTAAGGAACCTTTATACTGTTCTCCATAGTGGCTGTATCAATTTACCTTCCCACCAACAGTGCAAGAGTGTTCCCTTTTCTCCACACCCTCTCCAGCATTTATTGTTTGTAGATGTTTTGATGATGAGCATTCTGACTGGTGTGAGCTGATACCTCATTGTGGTTTTGATTTGCATTTCTCTAATGATTAGTGATAACATGCATTTTTAACTTAATAAATTGCATGGTAGCTTTCCAAGACAATAAACATCTATACCATTTTTATGATTACACAGGTCTACTATGTGAAGATACAATAAAATAGCCATTATACAGTATTTTAAACAATGTTGAGATGAACATCTTTTTTTCTAACAATTGTTCAACTCATAATTTTTAATTTTAATTTTTTTAATTTATTTTTTCTTTATTTTTATTGGGGTATAGTTGTTTTACAATGTTGTGTTAGTTTCTACTGTACAGCAAAGTGAAGTAGAGTTCTCTGTGCTATACAGCAGGTTCTTATCAGTTATCTATTTTATACATATTAGTGTATATATGTCAATCTCAATATCCCACTTCATCCCACCCCCATCCTGCTGTTCCCCCTTGGTGTCCATACATTTGTTGTCTCCATCTGTGTCTCTATTTCTGCCTTGCAAACCAGTTCATCTGTACCATTTTTCTAGATTCCACATATATGCATTAATATATGATATTTGTTTTTCTCTTTCTGACATACTTCACTCTGTATGACAGTCTCCATGTCCATCCACATCTCTACAAATGACCCAACCAATTTCATTCCCTTTTATGGCTGAGTAATATTCCATTGTATATATGTACCATATCTTCTTTATTCAGTTGTCTGTTGATGGACATTTAGGCTGATTCCATGACCTGGCAATTGAAAATAGTGCTGCAATGAACACTGGGGTGCATGAGTCTTTTTGAATTATGGTTTTCTCTGGGTATATGCCCAGTAGTGGGATTGTTGGGTCACATGGTAATTCTATCTTTAGTTTTTTAAGGAACCTCCATGATGTTCTCCATAGTGGCTGTATCAATTTACATTCCCACCAACAGTGCAAGAGTGTTCCCTTTTCTCCTCACCCTCTCCAGCATTTATTGTTTGTAGATTTTTTGATGATGCCCATTGTAACCAGTGTGAGGTGATTCCTTATTGTAGTTTTGATTTTCATTTCTCTAATAATTAGTGATGTTGAGCAGCTTTTCCTGTGCCTCTTGGCCATCTGTATGTCTTCTTTAGAGAAATGTCTATTTAGGTCTTTCGCCCATTTTTAGATTGGGTTGTTTGGTTTATTTCATGTTGAGCTGCATGAGCTGTTTATATATTTTGGAGATTAATTCCTTGTCCATTGATTTGTTTGCAAATATTTTCTCACATTCTGAGGGTTGTCTTTTCATCTTGTTTATAGTTTCCTTTGCTGTGCAAAAGCTTTTAGATTTCATTAGGTCCCCTTTGTTTATTTTTGTTTATATTTCCATTACTCTAGGAGGTGGATCAAAAAAGATCTTACTGTGATTTATGTCAAAGAGTGTTCTGCCTATGTTTTCCTCTAAGAGTTTTATAGTGTCCGGTCTTGTATTTAGTTCTTTTATCCATTCTGAGCTTATTTTTGTGTATGGTGTTAAGTAGTGTTCTAATTTCATTCTTTTACATGTAGCTGTCCAGTTTTCCCAGCACCATTTATTGAAGAGGCTGTCTTTTCTCCATGGTATATCCTTGCCTCCTTTGTCAGAGCTTAGTTGACCATAGGTGCATGGGTTTATCTCTGGGCTTTCTATCCTGTTCCATTGATCTATATTTCTGTTTTTGTGCCAGTACCATATTGTTTTGATTACTGTAGCTTTGTAGTATAGTCTGAAGTCAGGGAGTCTGATTTCTCCAGCTCAGTTTTTTTTTTTTTTCTCTCAAGGTTGCTTTGGCTATTCGGGATCTTTTGTGTCTCCATACAAATTTTAAGATTTTTTGTTCGAGTTCTGTAAAAAATACCATTGGTAATGTGATAGGGATTGCATTGAATCTGTAGATTGCTTTGGGTAGTATAGTCATTTTCACAATATTGATTCTTCCAATCCAAGAACATGGTATATCTCTTCATCTGTTTGTGTCATCTTTGATTTCTTTCATCAGTGTCTTATAGTTTTCTGAGTATAGATCTTTTACCTCCTTAGGTAGGTTTATTCCTAGGTATTTTATTCTTTTCATTGCAGTGGTGAATGAGATCAAGTCCTTAATTTCTCTTTGTTATCTTTCCTTGTTAGTGTATAGGAATGCAAGAGATTTCTATGCATTAATTTTGTATCCTGCAACGTTACCAAATTCATTGCTTATCACTAGCAGTTTTCTGGTGGCATTGTTAGGATTTTCTATGTGTAGTATCATGTCATCTGCAAACAGTGACAGTTTTACTTCTTTTCCAATTTGGATTCCTTTTGTTTCTTTTTCTTCTCTGATTGCCATGACTAGGACTTCCAAAACTATGTTGAATAATAGTGGTGAGAGTGGACATCCTTGTCTTCTTCCGGATTTTAGAGGAAATGCTTTCAGTTTTTCACCATTGAGAATGATTTTTGCTGTGGATTTGTCATATATGGCCTTTATTATGTTGAGGTAAGTTCCCTCATGCCCACTTTCTGGAGAGTTTTTATCATAAATGGGTGTTGAATTTTGTTAAAAGATTTTTCTGCATCTATGGAGATGATCAAATGGGTTATTTTAAATTTTTAAAATAAATTTATTTATTTATGTATTTGTGGCTGTGTTGGGTCTTTGTTGCTGCATGTGGGCTTTCTCTAGTTGTGGCAATCAGGGGCTACTCTTTGTTGTAGTGCACAGGCCGCTCATTGCGGTGGCTTCTCTTGTTGTGGAGCATGGGCTCTAGGCACGCGGGTTTCAGTAGTCGTGGCACGTGGGCTCGGTAGTTGTGGCTCACAGGCTCTAGAGTGCAAGCCCAGTAGTTGTGGTGCATGGGCTTCACTGCTCCATGGCATGTGGGATCTTCCAGGACCAGGGCTTGAAACCATGTCCCCTGCCTTGGCAAGTGGATTCTTAACAACTGCACCACCAGGGAAGTCCCAATCATATGATTTTTTATTCTTCGATTTGTTAATATGGTGTATCACATTGATTGATTTGAGTATATTGAAGAATCCTTGCATCCCTGGGATAAATCCCACTTGTTCATGGTGTATGATCCTTTTAATGTGTTGTTGGATTCTGTTTGTTAGTATTTTGTTGAGGATTTTTACATCTATATTCGTCAGTGATATTGGTCTGTAATTTTCTTTTTTTGTAGGATCTTTGTCTGGTTTTGGTATCAGGGTGATTGTGGCCTCACAGAAAGAATTTGGGAGTGTTCCTTCTTCTGCAATTTTTTGGAAGAGTTTGAGAAGGATGGGTATTAGCTCTTCTTTAAATGTTTGATAGAATTCACCTGTGAAGCCATCTGGTCCTGGACTTTGTTTGTTGGAAGATTTTTAATCACAGTTTCAATTTCTTTACTTTTGATTGGTCTGTTCATATTTTCTAGTTCTTCCTGGTTCAGTCTTAGAAGGTTATACCTTTCTAACAATTTGTCCATTTCTTTCAAGTTGTCCATTTTATTGGCATAGAGTTGCTTGTAATAGTCTCTTATGATGCTCTGTATTTCTGCGGTGTCCATTGTAACTTCTCCTTTTTCATTTCTAATTGTTTTGAGTCCTCTTCCTCTTTTTCTTGTTGAGTCTGGCTAAAGATTTATCAGTTTTGTTTATCTTCTCAAAGAACCAGCTTTTAGTTTTATTGATCTTTGCTATTGTTTTCTTTGTTTCTATTTCATTTATTTCTGCTCTTTTATGATTTCTTTCCTTCTACTAACTTTGGGTTTTGTTTGTTCCTCTTTCTCTAGTTCCTTTAGGTGTAGGGTTAGATTGTTTATTTGAGATTTTTCTTGTTTCTTGAAGTAGGTTTGTATAGTTATAAACTTCCCTCCTAGAACTGCTTTTGCTACATCCCATAGGTTTTGGATCGTCATATTTTCATTGTCATTTGTCTCCAGGTATTTTTTGATTTCCTCTTTGATTTCTTCAGTGATCTCTTGGTTATTTAGTAACGTATTATTTAGCTTACATGTGTTTGTTTGTGTTTTTTACAGTTTTTTTCCTGTAATTTATTTCTAATCTCATAGCATTGTGGTCAGAAAAGATGCTTGATATGATTTCGATTTTCTTAAGTTTTCCAAGGCTTGATTTGTGACCCAAGATGTGGTCTATCTGGGAGAATGTTCAGTGTGCACTTGAAAAGAAAGTGTAATCTGCTGTTTTCAGATGGAAGGTCCTATAAATATCAATTAAATCTATATGGTCTATTGTGTCATTTAAAGCTTGTGTTTCCTTATTAATTTTATGTGTGGTTGATCTGTCCATTGGTGTAAGTGAGGTGTTAAAGTCCCCCACTATTATTGTGTTACTGTCAATTTCCTCTTTTATAGCTGTTAGCAGTTGCCTTATGTATTGAAGTGCTCCTATGTTGGATGCATATATATTTATAACTGTTATATCTTCTTGGATTGATCCCTTGATTGTTATGTAGTGTCCTGCCTTGTCTCTTGTAACATTCTTTATTTTAAAGTTTATTTTATCTGATATGAGTATTGCTACTCCAGTTTTCTTTTGATTTCCATTTGTACAGAATATCTTTTTCATCCCTTCACTTTCAATCTGTATGTGTCTTGAGGTCTGAAGTGGGTCTCTTGTAGACAGCATATATACAGGTCTTGTTTTTGTATCCATTCAGCGAGCCTGTGTCTTTTGGTTGGAGCATTTAATCCATTTACATTTAAGGTAATTATCGGTATGTATGTTCCTATTACTATTTTCTTAATTTTGGGGGGTTTGTTTTTGTAGGCCCTTTGCTTCTCTTGTGTTTCCCACTTAGAGAAGTTCCTTTAGCATTTGTTGTAGAGCTGGTTTGGTGGTGCTGAATTCTCTTAGCTTTTGCCTGTGTGTAAAGGTTTTGATTTCTCCGTTGAATCTGTATGAGATCCTTGTTGGGTAGAGTATTCTTGGTTGTACATTCTTTCCTTTCATCACTTTAAACATATTGTGCCACTCCCTTCTGGCTCGCAGAGTTTCTGCTGAGAAATCAGCTGTTAACCTTATGGGAGTTCCCTTGCATGTTATTTGTAATTTTTCCCTTGTTGCTTTTAATAATTTTTCTTTGTCTTTAATTTTTGTCAGGTTGATTACTATGTGTCTTGTTTCTCTTTGGGTTTATCCTGCCTGGGACTCTCTGTGCTTCCTGGATTTGGGTGGCCATTTCCTTTCCCACGTTAGGGAAGTTTTCAATTATAATCTCTTCAAATATTTCCTCAGGTCCTTTCTTTCTCTCTTCTCCTTCTGGTACCCCTATAACTCGAATGTTGGTGCATTTAATATTGTCCCAGAGGTCTCTCAAGCTGTCTTCATTTCTTTTCATTCTTTTTTTCTTTATTCTGTTCCGCAGCAGTGATTTCCACTGTTCTCTCTTCTAGGTCACTTACCGTTCCTCTGCCTCAGTTATTCTGCTATTGATTCCTTCCAGTGTATTTTTCATTTCAGTTATTGTATTGTTCATCTCTGTTTGTTTGTTCTTCAGTTCTTCTAGGTCTTTGTTAAACTTTTCTTGCATCTTCTTGATCCCTGCCTCCATTCTTTTCCCAAGGTACTGGGTCATCTTCACTATCATTATTCTGAATTCTTTTTCTGGAAGGTTGCCTATCTCTACTTCACTTAGTTGTTTTTCTGGGGTTTTATCTTGTTTCTTCATCTGGGAAATAGTCCTCTGCCTTTTCATTTTGTCTATCTTTCTGTGATTGTGGTTTTCATTCTGCAGGTTGCAGGATTGTAGTTCTTCTTGCTTCTGCTCTGAGATGAACATCTTATTCATTCATTTTCTGTTGACTTGGTCTGATATTTTACCTTGATACAGAATTCAAGAAGCATTGTCACTGAGTCATCTCAACATACCAAGAATACATTTCAGTTTACTTTATTTGAAAGACTAAAAGATGATTTTATTTATTTATTGTATGTATTCCTTCTTTATATTATTTTTTAGATTGAACACTAATAACAACATTTATGATTAAGTGTTTTCCCATTTGAGCAAAAAAAAAAAAACAAACAAGAAAACAAAAAACCTTTATATGTTGTCTTTTCAAATCAAACTATTGTTAGTTAATTCTTCAAAAATAAACACAATAATACATTTCTCTGTGGGCTCACCAGGCTTCTACACACGTTTGTCACACTTGGAACATTAAACAGTGAACTTTTTTTAATGGTAATGTTAGCACCTTCTAGTGGTAAAAAAGCAAAACCTGGCCAAGATGGTTTGGGTTTTTTTTTTTAATGTAAAAAAGAAAACCACACACACAAACATAATCTATAGCTTCGTGGTATTTTTACTTTTCTTTCCTTTTCTTCATATAACTGTGAAGACTGTGAATCTCCAAAAAAAGAAACTAAAATAGTGTGAAGTCAATTCAGGACATAATTTCATCATAAGTGTGAAATCATGTATTGTAGGTTAGGTATAAAAGGTCAAGATGTTTCAGGAAATTTTAGGTGTTTTTGTTTTTTAAATGATAACTTTTCACAATGTCTCAGATTTCTGAACAGCTACTTAAACTGTATTTGTCTTTGTGGTTAATTACTTTTATATAGCCTCCAGCTCAGCATTATACTGACTTATGTTTGAAAAGAAATGCTGATGGGATAGTATTGTGCTAAACCACATCCATCTGGCAACAAGAATAGAAGATGTGGCGTTGCACATTTAGTAACAAAAGAAAGAAAATCTGCCCTTATTAACACTGAAAAGCACTGAAGAAGAATTCTCCTGCTTCTCCCAACAGCATTTCCTGCACTGGACAGCACTGCAGGTCTGTCCTTGCATTATGGTGAGACAGTTTAAATGCCATTTATGAAGATTTTCTTTTTGACGTGGTTCAGAACTCTGGACATAATTAATCCAGGGTTTCCCTCATATGGGAAATTTTCCTAAGTTTTTCTCAGTTGCTTAGGATGTTAAAAATGTCATAAGAGGGTTTCATTGTTCTGAGAACTGGATCTGAGACTATAGTAGGACAATGACCATGAGTGATTTGAGTATGAGATAAATTGTAACTGCCTCTAGCTGTGTCCTTTCTGTTTCCAGCACATTCCTCCCCACCACAAGCTCAAGCAACCTCTCTCATTCTTCTTGACACCACAGGGAGGCAGTGAGAGTTACCGTGGGACACATAAGAAGTTCATCTATGGTTGGCTCAAAACCTGCCCTTCACAGCAGAGAACATGGCAGCTACATGTACGGGAGGAGACTGTACAATCTTCCCCTGCCTTTCTAGAAGGAGCTTTTGATAGAGAGGACAGTCGTTGCTGTGCAGAGGTTGCTCACTTTTATAACTGGTATTGTGTACCTTTCTCTGTGTCCTGGAACTCATATATTCATCTATTCATTCAACAGTGTTTACAAAGGGCTCTATTTTAAGGACTGGTGATGCCACCATGAAAAGACAGACAAAGTTTTGCCCTCAGTGAGCTTTCACTGTAGTTGGGGAGACAGACAATGCACAAATAAACAGGTAGTGGATGTGCTCAGAAAGAAAAGAGGACAGAAGGGGAGGTAGACTGCAGTGATTATTCTAGAGAAATATTCAGGGAAGCCCCTCTGAGGATGTCTGACATTTGAGCTGAGACCTGAAACAACAGAGTGAGACATGTTGGGAGGGAACGGGGCTGCGCCAAAGGACAGCAGTCAGAGAGACCTGGGGCAGTGCACTCCTAACTCTGCCTCAGCATCTGATTCCCAGAGAACCCACTGATGCTCCTCTCTATTTGCTTTGTCCTCTGCCTGGAACTTTCTCTTCCTTCTGCACCTCCAAATTCCCATTCATCCTTCCAATCTCCAGTGTCACGTTCTTAAAAAAGTTTTCAGGAAACTCTTACAGTTACTGCTCCTCACTCTGTGTCCCCACAACATTTTGTTTATACCTCTATTACAGAGAAGGGGAAAGGAAGTAGTATTTATTGAGCACCTACTGTGGGCCAGTAACTGTACTAAATCATATATATATCATATATCATGTATCTATAGTAGTTCAGTGTATTATCTTTATTTTGGGCTCTGGACTTGATGTACCTGAACTAAATCAGTTGCTGAAGGCTACACTGCCACTCTGAGGCTTAGGGCTTGGCTGTCCCCATTTTGTTGGCTTGAAAACTAAGGGAGTTGAAATAGAACAGATAATATCTAAGATGACTTACAATGAGAAATTCTTGTGTGATTCTCCAACCCCTAACATTTTAGAAGGCTGGTGGGGGATGACGTTTCAGCCATGAGGGGGCTGGATCACAGAGGTTTGGACGTGTGTGACTGATGTGATCCTGGGCACAGCCGCCAGGAATCGACTGCTTTAATGCTGTGAAGATTTGCAGCACAGGCCCGAGAAAACATTGCCACCTAGTGGCAACTCATTTGAACTTACCAACCATCCATCCAATATTTTTCACGTATCTACTACGTGTCAGGTACTGGGCAACGCAGCGGTCCCCAACCTTTTTGGCACCATGGACCAGTTTTGTGGAAGACAATTTTTCCATGGACCGGGGTGAGGGGGTTTGGGATATGATGGGTTGGGCAGTAATGCAAGCGATGGGGAGCAGCAGATGAAGCTTCGCTCACTCGCCCGCTGCTCACCTCCAGCTGTGCGACCCGGTTCCTAACAGGCCATGGACTGGTACCGGTCCACGGCTGGGGGGTTGGGGACCCCTGGTGTAATGGTAAATGGTGAACAGAAGAGACTCTGAAGTCTCAGCCCTAGTGAGACTTACATTCTAACAGGGGACAGACTATTCCCAAGGCTCACAGTGGTAGTGTAGCCCTCAGCAATTGATTTAGTTCAGATGTCACAAACTTGGAAGCCCAAAATAAAGATAATATGCTACTTGCTCACTTTTTTGTTTTAAGTGAAACTTTTCTGTTAATAGAGAAAAGATGGACACATTACAAGTCAGGTAAAATGATTTCTGAATGAGCCAGCTTGAAAGTTCCTTTTGCATGATATTTTAAAAACTATTTTATACCACCTCAAGTACTTTCTTTTTCCTCAATTCTTAAAATTTCTAAGACCATATACTAATTTTTAAATGTGCTTAAATGGTTTTCTTATATTATGGAATATTGTGGGAAAGTATAATAAACTACAAATTAAATATTTTATTATTAATGAACATGAGACTTTAAGTCTTTTATTCTTATAATAAAGAATCTGACTCCATTTTTGATGTTTGCTGACAGCTTTCAAGCCTCACCACTTCCTCCTCCTTTTCCCCCACATCTGTGCAAGTTATAAGAAATCCCGGGTGCTTCCTCCTTTGGCACTGAAGGGAAGTTCAAAGCATGCAAGCCCTGGCCCACATGAGGACCCCACCTCTTGGTCACGGTGAAAACAGAGTCAGTCTCCTATCCCTGCTCTTTCAAGATAGCCATTCTTGGACCTGCTCAGAAACCACACTGTTCTGCCCAGAAAGCCTCATTATGTGCTTAATAAACCTTTACAAGCAATCTCGAGAAAGAAGAACAAAGCTGGAGGCATCACACTCCTTGATTTTAAACTATATTACAAAGCTATAGTTATTGAAACAGTATGATACCGGCATAAAAACAGACACATAGATCAATGGAACAGAATAGAGAGCCCAGAAATAAACACACACTTATCTGGGCAATTAATCTATGACAAAGGAGCCAAGAATATACAATGGGGTTGGCATTCTTTTCAACAAACGGTTTTGGGAAAACTGGACCACCACATGCAAAAGAATAAAGCTGGACCATATCTTATACCACACAAAAAAAATTAACTCAAAATAAATGAAAGACTCAAACATAAGACCTGAAATCATAAAACTCCTAGAAGAAAAGGTAAGCAGTAAGCTCCTTGAGAGCCGTCTTGGCTATGATATTTTGAATCTGACACCAAAAGCTAAAACAACAAAAGCAAAAATAAAAAAGTGGGACTATGTCGAACTAAAAACCTTCTGCACAGCAAAAGAAACCATCAACAAAATGAAAAGGCAACCTACTGAATGGGAAAAATATTTGCAAATCATATATCTGATAAGGGGTCAATATGCAAATATATAAAGAACTCATACAACTCAATAGTAAAATAACAAACAAACAAACAAACAATCTGATTTAAAAATGGGCAGAAGATCTGAATACACATTTTTTCCAAAGAAAACATACAGGTGGCCATTGGGCACATGAAAAAGTGGTCAACATCACTAATGATCAGGGAAATGCAAATCAAAACCACAATGAGATATCACCTTGCTCCTGTCAGAATGGCTATAATCAAAAAGACAAAAAATAAGTGTTGGCAAGGATGTGGAGAAAAGGGAGCCCTACTACACTGTTGGTGGAAATGTAATTTGGTGCAGCACCATGGGAAACTGTCTGGAGTTTCCTTTAAAAAATTAAAAATAAAACTACCATATGGGGCTTCCCTGGTGGCGCAGTGGTTGAGAGTCCGCCTGTCGATGCAGGGGACACGCGTTCGTGCCCCGGTCTGGGAATATCCCACATGCCGCGGAGCGGCTGGGCCCGTGAGCCATGGCTGCTGAGCCTGCGCGTCCGGAGCCTGTGCTCCGCAACGGGAGAGGCCACAACAGTGAGAGGCCCGCGTACCGCAAAAACAAACAAACAAACAAAAAACTACCATATGATCCAGCAGCACCACTTCTGGTTATTTATCTGAAGAAAAAGAGTACACTAACTCAATAAGGATATATATGCACCCCTCATGTTTGTTGCAACATTACTTTCAGTAGCCAAGATATGGATGGAAACAGCCTAAGTATCCATCAGCAGATGAACAGATAAAGAAGACGCCGTGTATAATGGAGTATTATCCAGCCATAGAAAAGAAGGAAATCTTGCCATTTGTGACAACATGGATGGACTGTGGGAGCATCATGCAGTGAAATAAGTCAGACAAAGACAAATATCATATGATCTCATTTATATGTATAATCTTTAAAATCAACTGAACACTTAGATACAGAGAACAGATTGGTGATTGCTAGAGGAAGAGGGTGGGCCATGGGGGAAGTAGGTAAAGGAGGCCAAAGTGTACAAACTTCCAGTTATAAAATAAAATATGTCATGGGGATGTAATGTACAGCATGGTGACTATAGTTAATAATATTGTACTGCATGTCTGAAAGTTGCTAAGAGTAGATCTTGAAAGTTCTCATCATAAGAAAAAAAATATTTGTAACTATGTATGGTGACGAAGGTTAACTAGACTAGTTGTGGTGATCATTTCACAATGTATACAAATATGGAGTCATTATGTTGTACACCTGAGGTATAATGTCAATTATACCTCAATGAAAACAATAATAACAAAAAGCTACCTAGTGATAAAAAACAAATAAAAAAAACTTTTCATACCCTCTCGGTGAAGGTAATGAAATAAACAGTCTCCACACCCAAATTAAATTTGGGGGGAGGGAAGGGTCCATCCCACCTCTATGTAGTGGTCACAACAATCCTATTTTTTGAAATATGAAAGCATGTTATATATGATTATAATTAACTACTAATCTGAGCATAATCTATAGAGTATATTTTACAATCTAAATAAAAGCATCCATTAAAAGTATTAAGGTAACTAGGTTTTGGGTTTTTTAAAAATTTATTTGTTTTGGCTGCGTTGGGCCTTCGTTGTGGTGCACAGGCTTCTGATTGTGGTGGCTTCTGTAGTTGCGGTGCATGGGCTCAGTAGTTGTGGCTCGCGGGCTCTAGAGCGCAGGCTCAGCAGTTGTGGTGCACGGGCTTAGTTGTTCCACAGTATGTGGGATATTCCCGGACCAGGGCTCAAACCCGTGACCCATGCACTGGCAGGAGGATTCTTAACCACTCCGTCACAAGGGAAGTCTGAGGTACGAGGTTTAAAAAGGTTTTAACGTGCTTCTGACAGAATGACTTGGACCTTTATCCTCACTACCTAAAGAACATTTTAAAAATACAAATATTTGACTGGAAAGGAAATAAAGTTAGAGAGACCACACGTAACCCCGACTACCACACGTAAACCTGAAAAGTGTTCCTAACAGCAGGTGCCTTGTCAAGGACACCGCAAGGCTAAAGAGAACCCCCATTTCTTCATCTCTCCCCACGCCAGAATTTTCTTAGATCCTTTACATCTTTCCTTCCCCTCACTCTCAGAGACACCGGAAGGAAATATGCTGCCAAAGCAAAAATTACCTTTATTTCTATTTTACTAAAAATACTACCAACAAATATCATTATGTTAAATGATCTGAATAAGTCAAAATGCAGTGGCAAATATTTTAAAATACATACATATGTTAAGGAAGCAAATACCTTGTGTGACCTTTTCTTCTTTAATATCTTGGTTCCAAATAGAGGAAATGTTAAACCATCACTTTGGTATAGATTTTTACTATAAAACGTGGCCATTTTAGCTCCCCTTCTATTTTGTCTTTATGTTTTGGGCCACAGATTTTCAAGCTGAATAATAGAAAGTTAGAGGAACGTGCAGATATGAGTAGAAATCCCAGCATCTGCACCAGTTCCTTTTGCATCTGCCTGGCTCATCTAGCTCCACCTCCCAGAGTTCAGAAAAATGGACGGCTTGGCACTTAAAGGTCCAGTGACACTCTTAAGGGTTTAATGTGCTGATGTTTATCCATAAAATGAAGATTGCTTTAAAATCAAGTTCATATTCTTTACCAATAATTTCAAGATCAGGGGGACTTCCCTCTCAGTCCAGTGGTTAAGACTTCACCTTCCAATGCAGGGGGTGCAGGTTTGATCCCTGGTCAGGGAGCTAAGATCCCACATGTCTCATGGCCAAAAAAAACCCCAAAATGTAAAACAGAAGCAATATTGTAACAAATCCAATAAAGACTTTTAAAAAAATGGTTCACATCAAAAAAAATCTTAAAAAAAAATGATTTCAAGATCAGAAAAATTAAATAGATATGGTTATTTAAACAGAAAACTTATGAAAGTAGATACGATCTGTAATTTGTGTACTGTCCTTTGTATATTGAGTCTAGTATCCTGAGACGTCAGTATTTTATCAGTTAAGGTCCTTTGGGTTGCAAAAAGTGACCTGCACCAGCCTCAAACAACCCCAAAGCACAGATGAACTGGGAAGATCTGGGGCTGCCCCTGGAGCAAGCAGGAAGCAGGACCAGAAAGCTGCAGCAACAGGGCTCAGCTCCACTCGCTCCACATTTCCATCTGTAGTTTGAAGTTCCAGATATTTAAAAAAAAGAATCTTGTAGGCCAGGATCAGGGCTCATCCTTAGACCAATCAGCTCTGGCCTTGAGGCAGTCCTGTAGTACTGGCCCAGCTGCTGGCAGTTCCTAGAAAGGGAGGAATGATTCTGAGCAGGGCATCTACCCAAGAGGCACCTGCCTGCCGTGAGCACTTCCACTAATTTCCTTAAATTCCTTCACATGATACGGATGAACGGTATTTCTCATGTCCAACAGCTTAATTTTCCCCAGGTTTAATCCTCAGGATTACAGAACTAAACATTACATTATAGAACTAAAGGCCTATGATATGTCCATGAAACTACCTATAAATAAGCATAAGAAATGCAGGAAAAAGATTCCTTTTCATGCTGTAACTTCCCAAAAGTGTTTTGCGATGTATATGTAGTTTCATACTCACATCTCAGTAGAAAAGATTTCTTTTCCTGATATGATAAGCTGTGCCAGCACTTTATATTCATAATTTTTAATTATCACAACAACTCTACATATTGTATTGAATAGTGTTCCCCCCCCAAAAGTCATGTCCTCCTGGAACTTCAGAGTATGACTTTATTTGGAAGTAGGATCTTTGCAGATGTAAGGATCAAGATGAGATTATACTGGAGTAGTGTGGGCCCTAAATCCAATGAGAATGTCTTTACAAGGCACAGAAAAAACACACTGAAGATACAGAAGAAGAAAAGATGAGGCAGAGATTGGAGGAATGGGTCTGCAAGCCAAGGAAGGCCAGAGATTGCCTGTGAGGGGGTCCAGGACACACTACTCCAAAATATGGCACGTGGGCATAAACTGAAGGAGTCTGAGCAAACAGCAGAAACAGGAAGGTGACGCTGACCTCCCCTGACCACCCTCCCCTTCTCTCCTGAAGCAAATCCTAAAACCCTCATGTAAGAGATGCCTTTCCTATACTCAAAGGGAAGGAACATCTTTATCTCCAAAGACAAGGGACACCAAGAATCCAAATAAGCAGGCTTTGGCAAGCTTCCCCCAGTTAACTGTACATACCTCATACTCCTTGCCCTATTATAGCTTTCCACTTTTCATCAAACCTCGCATAAAAGTACACAAGCTTAACCTTTTCTTCAGGCCTTCACTTCCCTATGAATGCTCCTGTGTCACATAAAACTTGTATTAAATACATGTGTATGCTTTCCTCCTGTGTATCTTTATCAGTTTAATTTTCAGACCCATCCAGAAACACTACGAGAGTTGAAGAAAGCTTTTCCTCCCCTCACCAGAACCCCAGAAGCTGGGAGAGAGCCGTGGGGTGGATTCTCTCTCAGAGCCTCCAACAAGGAATCAACCCTACTTGATACTCCTCCTGATGCCTTGATTTCAGACTTCTTTTCTCCTGAACTGCAAGAAAATGAATTATGTTGTTTCAAGCCACTCAGTTTGTGGTATTTTGTTCAGACAGCCCTAGGAAACGAACAGCCTCTACAAGATAGATATCAGTAAGTAATTTGCCCAAAGTTACACACCTACTATGTCAGTGACTAATAGTTACCTATACCAGTGTGCATTCTCTCCTTTTTCTTTGCCAACAGAGGAAAACTTTGTTGAGGTCGACAACATGCCCATTTCCCAGCCCAGGGACGGTCTGTGAGAGAAAAGCGGAAGTCACTGGAATGATTCTTTAGAGGAAACGGAATTCTTCCTCCTGCCAGCAATGCGGGTGTCCTGACTGGAGCTCCTGGAGGGGAGGGGGTTGGGGGCATGCTGGGGAGGGAAACCATACTCTAAGGAGGGCAAAGCAAATAGGTGGAGGGAGCTTGGGTCCCTGATGGCTGGGGAGCTGCCATATCAGCCCTGACTTCTTTTATCACAGGAATATACTGAAAATAAAACGACGCCTTTTTATCTCACTGCTATCTGGGTGAAAACTAGTCCAAACTGCCACCACTACCTAATGCCAAAATTAAGATTTGAAACTGAACACGCTATTAGCCCACTTGCTTTCCTGCAGGAGGTCTGGGAACAAGCCCTGGTTTTGTGCCTACTGCGTACGACAATGCATATTGAATACGATACATACGAGTCGTATGCTATTCTAGGCCCTGGGATACAGAAAAACAGACAAAAACCCCTGGGAAAGGAGGGGTTACACAGAACTTTTAAAAAAATACGCCAATGTCGGGTATGATGGTGATAAATGCTGTGAAACAAAATAACACAGTCAAGGCGAGATGGGAAGAGAGTTTCACTTTCCATTAGGGTGGTTAGGGAAGCCCCCACTGGGAAGGTGAGTGACATCTGAGCCAACACCTGGAAGAGGCAAAAGATGGAGATACATGGATGACCAGGGGAAGAGCTCTCCAGGCAAAAGAAACAGCAAGCCACAGGGTCATGACCCACCTCCCCCATCCAACCTGTAAAATGAGGCGACTGGACAAAACGATCTTAAACCTTCCTTAGAAATGTGCTGAGTATGTGGGAGCATATGAAATGAAAGGACCAGCAGGAACCTTGCTTGAAAATACTTCCCACCTGTAAGGAGGTCCCCAAGCAAATCTTCTAGGCTAGAATTTCTCTCAGTCCCGTGGGAAGTTTATAGGTGTAATGTAAAAGAGAAGGGAGTGGCAAGAGATTGTTCTGAGGTCAAAGAAGCTTTGGAAACTGGTTTAAAATAGTTAAACAGAATTTAGTTACCTCAGGACTTCTCAGATCCTTTAATATGCCAACGTGGACACAATTATCTCAAAGTGAGTTGTAGTATCTACCTAATTTATTTGACCACAGAAACCTTTTTTATGCAGAGCATCTGGGGAGACTGTTCCTTAGAACACACTTTGGGAACTAGCGGCTTGCAAACTTTTTCTCTAAAGGACCAAATAGTAAATATTTTAGGTTCTGTGGGCCAAATGGTCTGTTGCAACTATTTGATTGTGCCATTTTGGCTAGAAGGCAGCCATAGACAACATGGAAATGGATGGGTGTGGCTGTGTTCTAATAAAACCTTGTTTATGGAGACTGGAATTTGGATTTAATGCAATTTTTTACATGTTATGAAATGTTATTCTTCTTTTGACTTTTTAAAAAACTATTTTAGAATGTGAAAAGCATTCTTAACTCACTGGCCATACAAAAAACAGGCAGGGGACTGGATTTGATTGTACTTTGCCAACCCTTGCTTTAGTGAGATGTACTATTTTCGTAATTTTTCCTTAACTGGTACATTTTTTTAAATGCATGTAACAATGGTACTACTTAAAGTCACGGTGCTGGTATCTTGACCAAAAGAAAAAAAAAGTGGTTGCAAATCATATTAAGAAAATGTCTTTGAGGCAGAAGAAAGACTGTTCAGAAGAAATAACACAATTTTAGACATAGCCCCTTATAATTACCCTTAACAGAAAAATGGAGTTTAACTCTGCACTTATAATTCTAGTTATACCTTGATAACAGAACCATTGGGAAAAAATTGGCATTTCTTTTTTTTAGTATTGGTTTTTATTTTCCTCTATAAAATTTCTAAAAATTGAATTATCAGTCCTTCTCTAGAAGGCACTCAATTAAATGCTTGTTGAATGAATGCATTGTCCCTTCTGTTAAAGGGAAACATTGCATTCAGCCTTGCCTTAGGCAAAATTGTAATGAAAGTTATCTTGAACGTCCCTGTATGGTATGTCTATTCACCATTATTACTGTTTTCAAACCAACCTTTCCCTTTCCTTCTGTTGCCAAGATCTCAATACCTTTATGTTCCTTTCTCTTCCACGTTTTTTTTCACGGGCCCCTCACTGTTGTGGCCTCTCCCGTTGCGGAGCACAGGCTCCGGACGCGCAGGCTCAGCGGCCATGGCTCACGGGCCTAGCCGCTCCGCGGCATGTGGGATCTTCCCGGACCGGGGCACAAACCCGCGTCCCCTGCATCGGCAGGCGGACTCTCAACCACTGCGCCACCAGGGAAACCCTCTCTTCCACTTTTAATTAAAGCCTGTGCTTAGCATAAATGAGTCTCACTCTCACTATGATGTAAATGACTTATAACAGCAAACAGCTTTAACTATTCTGTAAGGCGTACTTGCATTTTAACAGAAGGAATGAAGCTTTATATTAGGGAACCAGCAGGTGGGAAAAGCATTTCTTCCAGGAACCTCAGGTAAACTTCCACTCCTGAAATCACATCCCATAGGAAGTCACCTCCTTCACCCATAAGGAAAATCTTGTCACCAGGTGGAAACAGCTTGCCTGTAGTGGAATCATGCATGGTCCCAGGCAGAGGCTCCAGTCAAGGCTAGCCTCTACCCAGATCTAAGGCAGACTGGGGCAAATAATATAGCCTCTACCCAGATCTGGGGTGGATTGGGGCAAATAGTATCCTCCAAGAAGAGTCACAAATAAGGACAGTGATTATCCTTTGGATTGCAATTTGGAAACACCTGTAGGGGAGGAAGAAGAATTTTCCCCTACTTTTCAAAGCTCTTAGCTGAGACCTTCTGTAACAAGAGACAAATTAACAAGAGGAAAACAATACAGAAGTTTATCAACATGTATACCTCATGTATACATGGGAGATAGGGAAAGCGAGTAACTTCCCAACGTGGCCTAAGCCACCAGCTTAAATACCATCTTCAGCTAAAGACAAAAGAAAGGTGTAGCCAATAGTTTATAATGACTATAAATGGAGTATAACCTTTAAAAACTGTGAATCACTATGTTGTACACCTGTAACTTATATAATATTGTACATCAATTATACTTCAATTAAAATAATAACAATACTTTTAAAAGACAACATGATATTGGGGGAAAAAAAGAAAGGTGTGTGGGAGGGGGAGTTATGGGGAGGTTACCAGGAAAAGGGGTTGTTATATAGATTTAAGTTGCTGCCTTCTCCACTGATGAGAGTCTCTTTTGATTTAGTCACACTTTTCTTCCTGGTGCAAAGAGGGAGACCACTTACAAATGGAAATTTCCTTTATAAATGTAAATGTCCCTTACCAAAGGGTAACTTGTACTGTTTTAAGAGCTTCTCCTGTATCTGCTGTTTCTCAGATAATCAGCTCAATATAATCCCTATGCCAAAGAAGCATATCTTGGGGTGGCATATTCTGCTCTGCTTCACACCAATACACTGAGGTCTATCTTAGAAAAAAAGGGTGTTACTGGAGGCTTCCCGGGTGGCGCAGTGGTTGAGAGTCCGCCTGCCGATGCAGAGGACACGGGTTCGTGCCGCGGAGTGGCTGGGCCCGTGAGCCGTGGCCGCTGAGCCTGCGCGTCTGGAGCCTGTGCTCCGCAACGGGAGAGGCCACAACAGTGAGAGGCCCACGTACCGCAAAAAAAAAAAAAAAAAAAGTGTGTTACTGGAATGCTTATGGGAGAGACTTCAAACCTAAGGACTTCCTGCTGAGATTTTAAGTCCCATCACCTAAAGGGAAAGGCTTGAGATGCTTGGCTAGCAAATGATAATTCATGTGGAATATCAACTTTTATAGTACCAATATTTACTTTGCCTTTTATAAAGTACATAAAATATACAAACGAGTATTCAACCTACCTTGAAGTGGCAGCTCTGCACACTGTCATTGCCTTTGGATCATTGCTTGAATTGAACAACATAATAATTTAGAACACAGACACTCTCAGACTCACCGGAGAACATAAAATTCTTATCAAAGGACAGCGTAACCCAATTGCAAATGTAATGGAGGACATGCATTGCATTGCATTTCTCTTTCCCATTACGTTCATTTGCTCTCCACTAGGGGATGTGATTTTGATAACTCTCTGCTCTTTATGTTGACGGTTTGCAGGGAACTGAGTGAGAGTAAGAGCTGAAAAAGAAACAAGTCCTTCGCATTCTCACATTACATTATACTTTCCAACCATTTGAAGTTAGTGTAACCCTTCTCTAAGTACTTGGCAAACTTTAAACCATACATCTGTGAAGCTGGGTTTTTTTTTCCTTTCACATTACCTTTCACCTACTTTAAAATAAACCACTCATTGTTCAAGAGGGAAAACTCAAATTTGTTTTTCCAAAGTAATCTATAATGGAGTAAAACATTGCTGGAAGGTTTGCAATTAACTAATTTACTATGCAAAAAATCTCAAAGGGAAAGTAAGTTAATGAGGGAATCAGTTTTCCACCTTCAATATTTAGGCCTCTATTTGCTTTTTTTAATTAACAAAATGTAAACTCTTTTTTGAATTAGAAAAGCATATGAACCAGATTTTCTAAATGTTTAAACTATACAGAAACATATACAGTTAAAGGGAAAAAGTAATACCCGCTTTCTTTTGTATCTTGATTTCTTTTAGTATTAAAATAATAGAAGCAAATGTATAGAAATAAGAAGTTTGTTTGCAAATTGGATTAGATTTAACTTTTAGTTTTGCCTATATTTTTACAGACTTTATCACTAAGAGATAACAAAAAACTATGTTAAAAATCATTATAGAAATACATATATATATATATATCTCGAAGGCCTACAATGTGCCCACCTGGTTCCGGCTTCTAGAAGTGATATGAAGATGAATAACCACATAGCCTTAACTCTATAATAGACAGTCATATCTAATAAAATGGAACCTTTGTACTTCGGCTGCTAAGGCCTTTCCTCATCTGACTTTGCCTGGTTTCTGTTGCTCTCTTACGTGCCTTGCCCTGGAACCATATGAAACTCTTTACAATTCTCCAAACACTCTAACCTTTCCCATGCTTTTATGCCTTTGCAAACACTCATCTCTCTACTTGTAATGCCCTTTCCCCCTTGAAGCACTTCATGAAGTTCTAGTCATCCTTCAAGTATCAACTCAAATATCACCTCCTCTTTAATTACTTCCAGGCCCCCGGGGAAGGGAAATTTGGTTACTCCTTTGTCCTTGAATCCACAGCACCCTCAGCAAACTTAGGTAAAGTGAATGTTTTGTGTTTACTGATTTCTGTCTCTGTCTAGAGCGAGCTTCTGAAGAATGAGGAGTGGGAATTTGTCATCTTCACTTTCCCATTGATTATCCGTCGTGAGTGATGCGTGGTGTGCAATAATACAAGTGGGTCGGAAGCAGGAGGAATGAGTGGTTTTCTCTTTCTGGATGTTGGGGAACACTCCCCGGAGGAGCTGACGTTGGGCTTTGACCAGAAGTGTCTCAGGAATTCCAAGTAAAGGAAAGAGCACGTGCAGAAGCACGTGACTTGGTGCGGAAGCAGATGAGGCTTTTCAACGGGGCTTGAGCCAAGACTGAAAGACCCGACGTGCCACACTCCAGGGTTTGGCCGCAGTGGCGGGCACGTGGAATGGGAGACGGAGAACCGCTGGGACACCGTTCTCATCGTCTGGGCAGCGGCAGACCACAGCCTAGACTGAGATCATAGCAATGAGGATGGAAAAAAAAACATTAAGATTACAGAAAGATTTAGGGGGTAGAATTCAACCTTGATTTGATATGGGGTCCTGGGGTAGAGGTAGGGTTTTAAGCACTGAGTCATAAAATGAGGGAGATCACTGGCCATAGCCGTGTGCAGAGCAGATGGGATTAGGGGTGTAGGAGGTGGGGGGAGGGGGAATAGAATAGAACTACTGCCCGCCCAATCTCAGCTACATTGCGGGTTCAGAAGACTTAGGGGGACTGCCCCTTGAGTCAACTTTCACTTATTACACTGCTTGCATGGGAAAAGTGATCTGAGTCCTAAACTGACTTTCAAACACAGCTTTGGAACACAGCCCGTGTGTAGCTTGGGACTGGCTGTTCCGAGGGATGTGGTGGGGGGCCAGGGCTTGAAGCCACTCGAGCGCCAGTCTGAGTTAACTTCACAATAAGGATAAACAAGCACTGCTGTGTATCTGGAGAAATTGCCACTTTGCTGCATCAGATAAAATTTGTACTTTTCCACTTCTATTAAGTGATTGCTACCAATTTGCTAGTTAATAGGAACAGAGATCAACTTTCACAGTGCTTTCTTTGCCTGCCAATAAGTCCAGAAGCTATCCATTTCCAGTAAATGATGAAAAGTATAGGATGACAGGAAATCACAGCATTTGTACTGTGAAAACAAATAAATGATGATATGGAAAATGAAAATCAGGTGTAAACAGGTAAAAATAGAAGTAACAATCTGAAGGAAATGCCTTCCATCCCCTTTAGGTTAAAAAAACAAAAGGATATGTGTCATCACTGCACAAAACAGTTTCAGAAGAAGGAACTATAATTATATACAATGTTTATAGTTAAACCCTTCAGTGTTCTCTGGAAAATAGATCTTGGCTTAATTGCATGGTAATTTATACTTAGGGGGCTTTACTGCAAAAGGAACAGGTTCCTCTACATTTATCCACCCTCTGGGAATGCTGGAAATGGGCACGTGCTCTGGATGGAAATGATGACGACTGGGTTCCACAAGGTGATTGCCAGAATCCAGAGCTTCTCCTGACTCTTTCAGCCCTTTGTTGTCAAAGCTTATCTTTTAAGGCAAGCAGGAGCTAGACTGAGTATGGGGCTGGTTGGTTTTGCTCATCAGCTACAGAGCTTAGAGCCAGGAAATACCAGAAAGGCAACATCCAGAAACTGAGGTTTAGAACTAAGCAGTCCAAATGAAGTTTTAACCAAAAGGCTAAAATCGAGACTTGGAGAGAAAGCCAAGCACAAGTGGCAGAAGCAGATCCCAGAACACTGGAAGTCAAGTCAGGCCCATTCTGGGCTTTCAGTCAGGGTGCTGGGCAAGTTCAGACGGATGCCATAACGGCCCCATGGTAGACCAGGGCCTTGGAGGAGGCAGCAACTGAAGAAAGTCCAGGAGAGAGAAGTTGCCTTATGGTGGGAACTGGGTGGGGAGAGGGGTTTGCAGATAGTAACTGACTGCTGGAGTGAGTGAGGCTTCATCACCCTGAAGACACAGAGTTGGCAGTCTCTGGGCATTAAGTTAGAGAAACCATATTTAAAGAGAGCCAAACACAAAGCATAGCAGAGCTCAGCTCAAATGGCAACATTTATTAATTTAGAAACTATTTTTTGAGTATTTATTGTGCTCTAGTCACTGGACAAAACCTTGGAAATGCAAATAGGAATCCATAGTGGCACAAGTGTGTCACCTTGCTCTCTATTCATGAATGAAGGACTTATTCCCTAGCTCTGGAAGTGCTCTTAGCAGAAAGCCCTCAACTTTCAGGCCCGTAAAGGGACTGCCTGAACAAAGAAGGCCGCACCTCATGCCCAGAGGAGCCCACACTGCATGGTTGATCAAAGTGGGGCCCAGCACCCTCACCCCAACTCAGGACAATTCAGAAGAGTCATTCCAACTTCAGGGCTGCCCATAGGTTTGACTGAGGACTCAATTGAAACTGCATTGCTCTTCAACCTCTCCCTCTGCCCAAACCTTCTTCCTGTCCTGTCCTTCTCTTGTCTTCTATAGGAATTGATGCCCAGTTTACCAGAGAACTTACTGTATACCAATCTCCATCTCAGAGTCTGCATCCTGGGGAACCCAACTCAAAACAGTTGGTACCAGAAGTACCCACAAACCTGGGATGGGATTTCAGAGCTGGATCACCCACCACCCACTTGGAAATGAGGACCCCCATCACTGGTGGCGATGGAGCACAGGTAGCCCCAGAACAGATCACAGTGCTATTTTAAAACAGGCACCAATAATAAAGTGGAATGGTATTTTGTAGATGGATATGCACTAGTACTAGGTGTAATGTGTCAGGTGTTTGAGAGATATGGAGGGAAATAGTAACTTATGGGCAGCTCTTGTTAGGCTGGAGTGATGCTTTGGAAAAAGAAAACGAGACAAAGAGTGGCTGAAAGCTTATTGTGAAAGCCATATGGCCTCCTTGGTAGTACATAAAGAGGCTCTCATTGTCTGCAGTAGGAATGCAGAGAAAGCCAAGACCAGACCCAGGATTTAATCATGAAAAGAACTGAGCTCCAAAAGAGGCAGGTCTGCTATGCCGAGATCAGGGCTCTGGTTGGGAAAGGATAGAACTCTCATATGGGATAGGATTCATTGGAGTTGATGGCTCCAAAATACCCAGATTCCTCAAATCTGAGCCTGCAGAAAATACCCACCTATCCAATTAGGAGCTACACTCCCTACTTCCTTGAGGATAATGCAGAGGTCTCCCCACTGAAGACAACTTGTGCTCTTCCCTTTCTCCCTTACTCCCTCCCCAAGATCTGTACCCACCTAACCTCTGACTTCAAGGATAATAACTAGGCTAAGTCACAGGTTAAGATGGGGCCATGCTGATGAGGAAGAAAAGGAACTACTACCAGGAAGCTGCAGGTCTTGGCCAGCATGTACTTGTAGGAGCCAGGAGGCTAGGTTTGAGAATGAATTAAGGAGACTGAAACATAAAGATGGATTAAAAAAAAAAAGAGTTTAGAGTTTATCAGCTTGAATCAAAAGAAAGACCCCAGGAGTTGTTGCAGATATGCTACTAGGATGGCTTCTAGATGCATGGAAAAAAAGTAGCCCACACTGAATGAGATTAACATGCTAAAAAGTGGAAGAAGAGATTAAAAGGCTCAGAGAGGTGGGTATGATGTAAGGATATACCATGTAAGGCTGGAAAACCCATTGGAGCACTACGTTCCATAGAAAAGCCAAAGGATACCTAATTTACCAAGGCACTGAGGGATGCACTGGAGAGAGGGGCTCTAGCATCACTAAAAAGGTCAGTTGTGGCTCTTCTCTCTAGGCCAGGGCTGATGGTGGGAGATGTCATTGAATAATAGGGATCACTAACAGCCATGGGAATGTTAGAACCCTGAAAAACAACAGAGGCCAGGTGGAAGTGCTTAGCTATTAAAAGGCAGGTGGATGCAATTATTGTCATGAGTGGTAAGATTGAAGGGGCAGCCAGGGAAGCCTGATCCACAAAGAATCATGGATATAGTTAATAGAACACAGCCTCCCTAGTGGAAAAATAGATGGGTGGCCAACATGGGTACTATTCAGTCTGTATAATCAAAAGAAATCAAGAATGGAAATGTAAATATATGTCCACATAAAAACTTGCACACAAATGTCTATAGCAGTACTATTCAAATGTTCATCAACTGGTGAATGGATAAATAAAATGTGGTATATCCATACAATGGAATATTATTTGGCCATAAAAAAGAATGAGGCATTGATACATGCTACAACACAGATGAATGAACCTTGAAAACATGTGGTTCAGTGAGAGAAGCTGGTCACAAAAGGCCACATATTATATGATTTAGTTTACATGAAATGTCCAGAATAGGCAAATATATAGATATAGAAAGTAGATTAGTGATTGCTCAGGACCAGGGGGGTGTGGGGTGGAGATAAGGTGGTGGTCCCTAAAGGGCACAGCATTTCTTTCTGAGTTGAGGGAAGTGCTCTAAAGTTGCAGAGATGGTTGCCCATATTTGTGAATACACTAAAAACCACTGAGTTGTGCATTTTAAACAGGTAAATTGTATGCTATGTGGATTATATCTCATTAAAGCTATTTAAAAAGGAAAGAAAGAAATAACAGATGGATAAACAGGAGGCTGAAGATAGTTAGCTCAATAAAAAGTCACAATTCTTTGCCAAATTTCTGAACCTGAACCAGCTTTCCAACTTAGAACCTAAAAAAAAGAGGGCACATCCACAGGAGGAAGGGTCCTGAAATACCATGGAACATGAAGAGATTCCCCCAGCCCAAGAAACCAGAGGCTGTGCACCAGGGAAAGGGAATAACCAGATATTTCAAGAACCATTGGACATTGAGTCTGATTTGAAACTGATACTCAGAGACCTGAAGCAATAGAATGGATCCCCTTGCAGAGGGAGGCATATGGGGATGAAGTAAGAAGTAAGTTCAACTTACTTATGGGTCCACTGGCTCTGCAGACCTGCCCCCATGTCTATTTCCCTAGTCTCCAAATGTATCACCGGAATAGGTACACTTGGCAAAAACCCATATTGGGTCCTCGTCCTGGGAGATAAGAACTATCTTAGTGGGGAAAGCCTAGTAGAAGCCCCTAAAACTGCCCTGCCTTCACTCCCAGCCAAGTTTCTAAGTCAAAAACAGTATCTCATTCCTAGGAAAATGGCACAAATTAGTGAACACTCCATGTCAGATTGCGATGAGTGCTATGGAGAAAAAATCAAGGAAGGAGGTTGCAAATTAAAATATGGTAGTCTGGAAAGAACTCAAAGAAAAGACATTTGAGCAAAGACTTGGAGACTGTGAAGGCTTGGTGTGAAAGAAAGAACCTGACTCCAAGGTTTTTGGTTTGAGCATCTGGAAGAATGGCATTGTCATTTACTAAGATATAAAGGAGAGAGGATGGGGTTTGGGAAAGCAGCTAGATGTACAAGTCTGTAGTTCAAGAGGGAGTTCTGGGCTGGGGATAGGAAGTTAGCAGATGTAAGTATATCCTGGTGGATGGGTTTTTAAGCTATGAGACTGAATGTTATCAACAAAAGATGGAGTGTACATCAGACCCTCAGTCTTCTTTGGGATAAAAACAAGGAAATTGAGAAAGAGAAGCCAGTGAGATAGGAGGAAAATCAGAAACCTTGTAATGTCTGGAAACAAGTAGAGAAAATCCTTCAAGGAGTTGAGTCTGATTAATTGCATCAAACTATGCTTCTGAATCAAAGAAGATGGGGACTGGGGAGGGTCCTCTAGAGTTAGCACTGCAGAGGTCATTGGTAACCTTCACTAAAGCAGTTTTGAGGTCAAAAGCATGATTGGAATGGATTCAAGAAAGAATGGAAAGAGCAGATTTAGTGACAATGAACACAGACAACACTTCAAGTAGTTTTTCTTTAAAGAGAAATGGGTCTGTAACCAGGGGAGAAGTGATTCAACAGAGTTTTTTATAGTGCCAGAAATAATATGTTTATGATGAGAATGGTCCAGTAAAGAGGGGGAAGTTGATGATGCAGAAGAGAAAGGGGAAGATCGATAGAGCAATGCCCTTGAGTGGTTGAGAGGATGGGATCTAGTGTATAAGTGGAAATAATGGCCTTAGACTGGAGTGAGGGTAGTTCACACATAAAAATGCAGGGACAGGTAGAGCATATGGACACAAACTCAGGCATGTGTGTAGTTGCAATGGGAGAATGAAAATTCTCTTCTGATCGCTTCAATTCGTTCAGTGAAATAGGAGCAAAGGTTATCAGTTGAGACTTTGTAAGCGCCTAGGTTTTATTCTCTGTCAGGATAGGGACCCACTGAAGTACTTTGAGCTAGGATATAATGTGATCAGACATAGATCTAGTGATTCATGACAAGTAAAGGTGGTGAGACAGGTGGAACAATCCAGACAAGGGATGACGAAGTGTCTTGATTCTGCAATGGAAAAGAAAGGATGTGGTGTAGAGACTTAGGAGATAAAGTTAACAGACATGGTTAGGTTTCCTAAAGTCTCTCCCCCTCTCCATCTCCTTACCCTTCTTTACTTTTCTGTATAGCACTTACTGTTATCTGACAGTGTAATCTATTCTTGTTTGTAGATTGGCTGTGTCCCTCACCAGAATGAGATAGAATGTGAGTTGTGTTAGGGCAGAGACTTTGTCTTATTCACTGTTCTGGCCTCTGTTCTGGCCACTAGAAACAGTGACTGGCACTTAATCAATATAAGTGGAATGAGGGATTGGACGTGAGGGACAAGGTACAGGAAAGGGTTTAGGATAAGTTCAGAGTTCTGGTTTGGGTCGCAGGGAAAATGGTGATGTGGAAACACTTTGACAAATTCTGGAAGTCCATTAGACCTTGAAATTAGAAGTAACTAAACTTGGAGCAACCGAGGCTCTGCAGCTTCAACATATACAGCCAGCTTCTCTTTTTACTACTACATGCTCTTCCAGAGAACTTTCAGTTCTGTTGCTTGCCTGTAACTACAGTACTATTGATACTTAGATGATAATACTAAGTAGCATCATCTAATGATAATGGCTAAGAAGAATGTGAACTATGTCCTAGGCACTATTCTAATTAATTTACATGCATTAACTCATTTAATCATTTTTTAAAAGTGAGATAGGTATAATTTTTATTTTCTTACTTTGCAAATGAGAAAAATAGTGGCCCAGAGGTTGAATGGCAGAGACATGATTTAAGCCCAGACAGTCTGGTTCTAGAACCCATGCTTTTAATCTCAATGCTATATTATTACCTCTTTAGATGGCTGCTGAATGACTCCCAAAACTCTATCTCTAAAGCAGATGTATTATTTTTGTTAACAAATTACCCCAAAAAGGTCACCACAATAATAAATATTCGTTATCTCATACAGTTTCTATGGATCAGGGATCTGAGAGTGGCTTGGCTGGGTGACCCCTGCCTCAGGTTCTCTCATGAAGTTGCAGTCAAGATGGTATCAGGGGCTACAGTCATCTTTGGCTTGATGGGGCTGGAGGACTGGCTGCTTAGGTGTCTCTCTCACATGCCGCCAGGTTGGTGCTGATTGCTGGCAGTTGGCCTCAGTCCCTTGCCATGTAGAGCTCTTCAAAAAACTGCCTGTGTGTCCTCACAGCATGGCAGCTGGCTCTACGCAAATTGAGTGGTCCAAGAAGCAGCAAAGCAAAAGCCACAGTATCTTTTAACACCTGGCTTTGGAAGACACACACCACCATTTCTGCTATATCCTGTTGGTTACATAGGTCAGTGTGGGAAGGAACTATATAGGGCATGAATACTGGAGGTGAGAATTGTTGTGGGCCATCTAGGAGGCTGGCCACTGCAGCAGATGTTGTTCCAAGGTCAGTGCCTATCTGAATTTCCAAAGGTAGAGCAGCCACATGTTCCACTATTTATCTTTTTTTCAAACTTGTTTCTTCTTCTGCACTCACTAATCTACTTCCAGTCATCAAATCTAGGAATCTGTAAAACACCCTACCCTCAAACTTCTCTCTCTTCTTCTCTCCTAAATCTATTTCAAATCTCTTGCTAAGTTTTGTCAAGTCTATAATTTATAAGCATCTTGTAATTTGAGTGACATTCTGAAATTCATATGTGCTATGGACTGAATTGTGTCCTTCCCCAAATTCATATGTTCAAACACTAACCACTGCAATGTGACTGTATTTGGAGATAGGAACCACAAGGAAGTAATTCAGGTTAAGTGAGGTTTTAAGGGTAGGGACCTCATCCAATACGATTAGTAACTTTATAAGAGACACGAGAGAGTATGCTCTTTCCGCCATGTGAGGACACAGCAAAAAGAGCTATCTGGGAGCCAGGAACAGAGCTCTCACCAGAAACCGACCATGTTGGCATCCTGATCTCAGACTTCCAGCCTCCAGAACTGTGAGAAAATAAATTTCTGTTGTTTAAGCCACCTACTTCATGGCATTTTGTTATGGCAGCCTGAGCAGACTAATACAATATGAAAACAGAAAAACCTAGTTTGTGATTGTTACTGTGATATTTTCATTCCTAGGTACGAGCAACTCTAGATATACCTCCTTCTAGGGCTATTCTGTGACGCTTTCTCTGAACTTCCTAGTAGGAAGGACTCTCCTCTGAGTGCATGTTGTTCTTTGTTAGTATTTCTCTTGTGGCATACCAAGTTATAATAGTTTTTTGTGTGTAGGTGAGTTATCCCTAAGTCATAATGTCTTTAAAGGAAAGGAATAGTTTTAGTTTTATGCTTGATATTGCTATTGAAAGGAAGAAGCCATCAAAGCAAAAAGCTTAATTTATGGCTTGCTAAGCAAGAGAGAGCTGTACAGTGTCTCTCTAAACAAAGCAGAAAGCTAGAGTTAATCATTTTTTCTTTTTTTTTGCTTTATTGAGGTCTGATTGACAAGTAAAAATTACATATATTTAAGGTGTACAGGGACTTCCCTGGTGGCGCAGTGGTTTAGAATCCACCTGCCAATGCAGGGGACATGGGTTCGATCCCTGGTCTGTGAAGATCCCACATGCCATGGAACAACTAAACCCATGTACCACAACTACTGAGCCTGCACTCTAGAGCCTGTGAGCCACAACTACTGAGCCTGTGTGCCACAGCTACTGAAGCTCACACACCTAGAGCCCGTGCTCCACAACAAGAAGCCACCACAATGAGAAACCTGCGCACCGCAATGAAGAGTGGCCCCCGCTTGCCGCGACTAGAGAAAGCCCGCCTGCAGCAACGAAGACCCAGCACAGCCAAAAATAAACAAACAAAGAAGTAAATAAATTTATTTTTTATAAAAAGGTGTACAGCTTGATATTTTGATATACAGATACATTGTGAAAGCATCACCACAATCAAGCAAGTAATATAACCTTCATCTCACATAGTTACCATTTCAAAATTTTTTAGAGTTAATCTTATATAAAGTTTTGGGAAGCATGAACTTCAGCGACTGGCAGACTTTCAGATGTGGAGCATAGGGATTGGCTGACCTTTAGCTGTGAAAGTTTGATTACTGGAGGGAGCCTAGACCTGACTGCTGGCTTTCAGAAGTGTGGATTTGGCACTGTCTTTGGTTAATCAGGGTAAGTTTAAAACTGATCTGCCAACAACTTGTACTACGACTGAAGAATAACTGGGTCTTTCCTTGAAGTCTTTATTCTCAGTACCTAATATGGTGTCTTATTCAGTTAGTATTTGTTGAGTGAATTAATGAAACTATTTTTTTCCCACTCATTTTAAGTCTACAAGAAACAATATGCTCTAAAAGTTCATAAAACCAATATTTTAAAAAGACAAAAACAAAAAGTTTAAAGCCACATGAATGTCCAATAATAAAGTAAGAAAACTATGCTTCATTCACTCACTAGACTGTTGTGTGCCCTCTGAAATGGATGGTTATCAAGACCAAATCACAACATGGAAACATATTTTTGATATAAGAGTAAGTGAGAAAATGATAACAAAAATACATAATAAAGCAAAAACCATACAAATAAAAAAAATAACACACCAGAATGATAATATCGATTGTGGTTTAAGGATGTGAAGTTATTAGGTGATTTTTTTTCTTTTTTCTATTCCCTAAGTGTTCTTGTGTCAATATTACTATTTATAATTATTTTCAGACATTTTAAAGCTATAGTCACGATTTTCTCCTTACCTGTGGCACTTAAACACAGAACAGTAGGGTTGGAAAGGACTTTACACTTCTGCTAACTGTACTAACAAAGCTGGTTTCATCACTACCATGCAGGATACCTCCCCAAGTCACTGATATAGGACAGGAGAAAGCAGATCTAGACAGAAAAGAAAGATGAAAGAAGAACTTTGCCTGGAATAAATTGAGCTTCCCCTGAGTATGCTACGGAAGACAAAACATAAACACTTGTCGTTTAGTCCTCATCTTAAATTCCCCATCTACTCGTGCTCTCTATTCACCTCACTGGCACTCAGACCTGAACTGGTTCCCAAACCAGTACTGATGCAGGCTGGGCATAAATTAAGAATGTCCTTCACTCACTGTCTTCTACGCCCCAGACTTGGAAAGACTTAGTCAGACCTATTGCTCGATAGGCCAGTCACAGCTGAGTGACCATATTATCATCTGAGTTTCTTGTCTTACCCTCCCCCTTCTCCATGGCTTGGATCCTATGTCTTGACCAAGCCCTGGAAGCCCTCCTTCCCTAAGCCCATGGTGTCCAACACTGAGTATGACTGGGGGTCAGAGGGACACCTCGACTTTTAGCTATGATTATAGCCACTATCTGAGGTGCTAATCAGAAGCAAGTACATGAAATTTCATTTAACATAGGAAAAACCACTACTTTAAAAGTGCCAATTAGTAGGCAAAATATATTTAAAAAATGAAGACCATAAGAGAGGCATTAGGAAATGGATCCCTTTGGTGGCAAAGAATTTAGAATATACTGATGTTCAACACAGAATGCAAGACATCTCAAATCCTTTGGAAACGAAGTGGAAAATTAATAAATACAGGAGATATTGGCATCCAAAAATGGCCATCTAAAATGGACTCATGTCATAGAAAAAGAAAGTTTGATTGCATTTTATTTTGAAAAACATAATGAAATTATAAAAGTAAATATATTTTATCTTAGTTTATAATTCCAAAAATCAAGAATTTACCACTTTATTGGCATCACTTTCTGATATCCTTCATAATCATGTTTGACTTTTAAAGAATGATCATTTTTATAAGAATGTGAGTGGGCTTCACCAATTTTCCCCAAAGAGCTCTATTAAATCTTTGGCTAATTAATTCTCTTTTGAAGCACTTACCTTGTTGATTTTTTCCTTCAGCTTTTAGGTACTCTGACCTGGCTAAATTTTGTTGGTCAAAGGCTTTGCCATCTCTAACATTACTTTCACCAACTTTATGTAATCCTGTATATTTGGCAAGATTTGCAGTTTCACTTAGAAATCAATTTTCAGTGGCAAAGACTGGTTGGCAGACAAAGACGTAGACCCAGAGGAGTGTCTGAGAAGAGTTCATTAGATTATAATTTCATGTTATGCCTTTAAACGCGGAGATTTGACATTGACTGCTCTGAAGACTCAGACCCTCCTAGGACCAGAAGGAAACTTCCACCACTTACTCAAACTCTCATAACTAAGCCTCAGAGAATGGAAGAAATAAAATAATCCCAGATCGCAGAACAAATTAGGAGCAGCTCAAAGCTAAATTCCAGATCTGCATTGTGTCCCATATAATCAACTAGAAAAAAAAAAAAAAAAAGAGTTGATGTTGACAGAACTCACTCTCTCACAACTCCCCCACTTGGAGGATCTCTCAGGAGAAGCCAAATAACTCCTCCCCAGACCCACTCAGTGACCCTCCCCATGCAAGGCTAGGGCTAGGTAGAGAGCACCTGAAGCTTGCACAGAGCAATCTGGCATTAAATCACTGTTCAGTGGGTTTAAACAAGGACAGCAGCATGGTTATTAGCTAATCCTGCAAACTGCCGTTTCAAAAGCAATGTTCAGGGGCAAATCATGGAAATAAAAACATAACCAACTCACATATCACCTAACAGGAAACAAAGGGAGCGGAATAACCCCTCTAAATTGTTCAGGGCTTCTAATCCCCCAAGCCAGCCTGCAAGCCTGAGCCTGAAGCCTCCACCCTGCCCAACTCCACCTTATTTGGCTTGGTCTCCAGAACATCTTTAGGGAGGGGTTGGTCTTATGCAAGCCTGATAACACTTTTCTCTCATAGAAGCCTCATAGGTTCTTGATCCCAGCATCCAGGCACCTGGAGGTGAGGTAGAAAGCAAGTTTACCAAGAGGGAGTTGAGTAATGAAGATACAAAAGTTTAATTTTTTTTTTCCAACGGAGCAATAAAATTTGCCTTGGAACCAAGCCTGATTAGTAGAGGGGATATTAAAACCAAACTCTATCCCACTTGTAGAGGAAGAACAAATCCTTCTAGTTGTTTCTGAGAACTCAGGATTACCTAACCTGAAAAATTCCAAATAGTATTTTTTAGACTCCAGAAGAATTCTTCATTTGACCCTCAAATGATGTTGCTAATGGTGAGGAACTTGGAAGTAAAAGTGTACCTTGCATCTATGTGATCTCTACTCAGAGGAATTTTTCTAAAATCCAAGTCCTTCAATGGTTTCCCTTTGCTTGAAGATAAAAATCTACAGTCACTAAAGTTTTATAATTTGCGAGTTCTTCCATGGTCCGGCCCTGTAATTTCACCTTTCCAGTCGGCTTCCCTCTGTCCTTGCTTTCATCCCATCTCTGATCTCTCTAACTGCAGCCTCTTCTCCCTCCTCAGCCCCTTCTGCCCTGCCAGCGCCTTCTGATATTTTTTCCCCTGTCGCAAGGCTGCCCTGACACCTTGAAACTTGCTTAGGGGCCTCTCCCGGGTGCTCCCGGAGCGCCCAGCAATCCTGCCGTTACTTCACTCCCCACTACCCATTCACTTGTCTGTCTTCTCCACGGACCAACAGGTTTCTTGAGGGTTATTTTACATTACATCTCCAGTGCCTGAAAACTAACAGCCCCTCGGGAACTACTGAATGTGGAAAGAAACTAACTCTGAAGAGTTCCTGCCAGTGCTAGGCACGTAGGTAATTAGACACATCTCTCTTTTAATCCTCAAACAGCTCTAAAATGTAAGGATCATTAACCCCATTTTGTGGATGAGGAAATTTGTCTCGAGACTTGTCACTTGAGCGAGGTATCCGTCCGGTAGGAGCACAGAGTCCGTTATCTAGCGCTACGACACTCTATTCCCAAGCGGAATGTGCGGTCGCCTGACTGCCTGCAGCGCTGGTGGCACCGCCCAGGCCCGCGAGGCTGAGCCCAGACCCCGCCCCAGGTGCAGGCAGGTATTAGTGCGCGGGCCCGCCCACCGCTTCCTAGGGTCCCGCCCCCGCCCGGATGCCCCGCCCACCCTGTGCCTGGCGGTGGAAGGAGCGGTGGGGTGTGCAGGACCTGCAGGGCTGGGGTCTGCGGAAATGCTGTGGAAAACGGCGGCAATGCAGTTCCAGGTGCCCTTAGGGACGTGGCAGGTGAGAATGGTGTTCACCGAAAAGGAGTCGCTCACAAATCTGAGACCCCGGTTCCCCTCAGCCTCACCCAGGGGGAGACACGTGGGGCCCGCAGAAAGCCGTCAGGCCGCCGTGCTGGAAGCCCCTCCAATTCGCCTCTAGCTTAAGTCCGAGGGTGGTTATAAACCCCAACTGTCACGACAAGTTTGTTTTTTCGACAATATTCCAGCTCCGCCAGGCTGTAAACAATGACTTTGCCTTAGAAGCGGCAGTTGAATAGGAAGAGCTTGCGAGAGCTGTTGGAGTTGAACTGCCAAGTCCGAGCGTTTGAAGCTCCTCAGAAGTCTGCTTGAATCGCAGCCCAAACTGTATCTTTTCCACAAGGGCTGGACACGTTTCAGGAATCTGGTGCTTCCTTGGAGAATGTTTTCCTCTCCCTGAACTGGAAGCTCCTCTCCATGCTCTACCCCTCTTTGCCCATCAGTTGAAACTTTTCCCATCAGTTGAAAGTGACCTTGTCTGGATGACGCAGAGCCCACCCTGCGTGGAGCAAGCCCACAGTGGGGCAATAGCCAAAGCCACACACACTGCCCCTTCTGATCCCAAATCAATGTCTCACCAGGACGTTCACCGGGCATTTCAGAACCTGGGGTCTTGGTTCTGTATCTACTCTGCATTTGCCTTCTTGGGCACCTACTATTAGATCTGGTGGCCCCCTCTGTGTCCCCAGAGCACCCTGTACATTTCTACCTCAGGCAGAGAACTCACATTTTAAATTTACTTATTTATTGATCTGTCGCTCTCACTAGGCTAGGAAACCTTAGGCCAGAGACATTCTACTGTTCCTGTGTTGGCACAGTCCCTGGCACTTAGAAGCCTGGTTGTGGAATGAATAAGTTCCTTTAGTAGTCAGGAAGGAAAGCTTCCCAATCACGTGGATTATCTCCTTGGCCTATGGAGGACTGTGGAGAACAGGTCAGACCGGAAGATGAATCCAGATAAAGGATGAGGCATTGGAAACAAGAGGACAACACTTTCTTAATTTGATCTTTTATACACTGAAGTCACTCAGGCTAGATTTTGAGCCAAAAAAACTGCAAATTACTGCATTTTACATCTACCATTCTTTCCTCCCCACCTTTAACCCACACTTATGTAGATATAAATTACTCTGGGAATTCTGGAACCGTTAAATTATTTATATTCAATTAAGAGATTTTCACCTTTGGCAGCCCCCTCCTTCTCCACATATTTCCATGCAGAATCAGTATTAGGTACTACAGGGATATTAATATTGGACGGTGGAGTTTTGATGACCATAGAGGCCTAAGTATGAGTTTTCATTTTTCAAAGGAAGGAATTCATGTTTAACCTTATCTCTGACATTCATTCAGTTATAGATGATTTTTAAATTTTCACTTAAATATTCAAATAATATTGCCTTTTCTTGGGAGGTTGCATCCCTATTTAACAATGCTGTCACTTCTCAAAACATTTTTGGACATAATTTAGGCCATAAGAAAAGTAGATTTGCTTCTCAAATACCCCAGAACACCTCAAATACCCCAGAATTCTGAAGGCAAGATGAGTGGGCACGGTAAATGCAGTGTTAAGAGTTGCCGCTCCCCCTCCAAATTTCTTAAATTCACAATTAGTATTCTTTCAACATGAGAAGACTGAATATCTTAGTTTTCTGAAACAAAAGGAACATGATTTATTGACCTTATTTAACCAGAGGAAACACATGGTGTCATTTAACACTAACTCCAGATTTGGATCAAATTTTGAGAGTGAGCAATGCCTCTGATAGAACTAAGCATCTCCTGGCGGAAAGGAGTCATGCAAAGCTCGGTTTGCTCAACCGAGAGCAAAGCAGGCCAAAGTTTAAAATTATATTCCCTGGGTTTCTACAGGTTATTAAAATATTTGGCTAAATGGTCGAATACACTTAACTGAAAGTCACAGTATTTTCAGATGCAACATTTGGAATTGAACTAATTGTTCTTCATCTTCTTCTCAGATAGATAGTGTGGCCCTCTCAGAGACAGCCTTGGCAGTGGGCTATGGACTTTGCAAAATCATAGACTAATGGAACACAATTTCTGGAAGGACTGATTTTGCTAAATAGTCTTAACTTAAAATATTTTATATAAAAAGACCACAGTATGAATAGAATGCAACATTTATACAAATTTTTAGGATAAAACAGGGGATTTTAAAGAAAATTTTGCTTGCAGTGCTGGCATCATCTCTCCAATTGCCAAAGATATGTGTTCACTTTCCTTTTCCTTGATATTGTTTGGGAGAAGTTTAAGATGCTCTAAGCTAATAGGTTGATCTCAGTCGGAGCTCACTAAATGACCTCGAGAAAAGCTAGCTAGCCTTGACATTGGCCTATGTTTTGGTCATTATCATTCTCTCTTTTTCCATCTCCTATGTATGCTAACAACAAAAGGAGCTCATCTAAAGCTTATACTACATTTGAGGACTGAGAGAAGAGTGCCAAATGGTTATGAACTCTCTTTTGTTTTCTTTCTTTCTTTTTTTTTTTTCCCAGTTGTCTATAAACACCTAAGTATTGTGCATAAGGCTCACAGTTTCAGACCATGCTGGTTATCTCACATCGGATGTCCCTTTTGCAAGAGTAGAGTTCGCATAACTCTACTCCCTCTATGGCACCTTTGGTTTCTCCTTCCAGCTTCTTTTTATGAATGTCTAGCTGCTTCTCCTGCTAGTCTATAGAGACAAGAGGTGAAAGCATGAGCTGGTTTCTGCTAAATCTGATATGCCATTTCTGCATTTCCCAAGATGGCTAGAGGTAAACATAGTTCATAATGCCATTTCATATAATTTTTAAGCCCTGTATTTTCTTTAATTTTTTTCAATTATTTCAACTCCTCCTCCAGTTTTTGCACAAAGCCTGATAAAATCTGTAAGAGAAACTTTCTATAATCAAAAAAAACCACAAAAAAAACCCAAAAAAGGACCATGCTGTAAAAGTACTTGGAATATGAATAGAGATCAGAGTCTGAAGGATGGATATATTTTAAAGATACCATTAGTGCTTCCCTGGTGGCGCAGTGGTTGAGAGTCCACCTGCCGATGCAGGGGACACGGGTTTGTGTCCCGGTCCGGGAAGATCCCGCATGCCGTGGAGTGGCTGGGCCTGTGAGCCATGGCCGCTGAGCCTGCGTGTCCGGAGCCTGTGCTCCTCAACGGGAGAGGCCACAGCAGTGAGAGGCCTGCGTCTGTTAAAAACCTAACAACCGACCCTTCTCTTCCCCAACATGAGACAGAGTAAGGGCAGGAAGGAAATGACCGGTCACTGAGAGAGACAAGAGACACTTAGTTAACAGACTTCTCATTATACTCTAGGGAATCAAAAGGCAGTGTCCAGGAAGAGAGCAGCACAGGGTGGAGAGACCCATCTTTGCACAGATTTATGGTCCCCTCATCCTCTGAAGACATTGTGAGGGACATGCGATCAGGTCAGTGGAGAGTATAGAGAATGCATGACTATGGACTTGACTCTAAACCTCATCATTGACTATGGCACAAATCATGTTTCCCATCCAAATACACAGTAACTTAATGCTGGGTCTCAAGAGGTGGGCAATTAAGTCGTACCAGCACTAGGCAGAAGTTTTAAATTAAACAGATGTGATGTGTATTAATGGCCTAATGTGACATCAAAGGAGCAGTTTGGGATTATTTTCTTTCTTTCTCCAAATGGGCTTTGATCTGGCTTTCTCTCTCATATTGCCGGGATTAGTGCGATGTCTAGAGGCTTAGTGTTGGAAATGGACTACCACTTAAGGACTCGCTGTGTGGCTGTGACTGCCACTCACTAAATCCAATTTCCTGCGTAAAGACTGGACCATCATCAGTTCTACTTAAAACGAAACAAAGCAAAGCAAACACAAGAAGGCTTAGGATATTGTACCAGCAAATAAAACTTTCTTTAAAGAGTGTGTTTCTATTATTTTATTTCATGACTCTGCTATTTTTCTAGCATTTTAACATAGAGGAAATTAAAATATTGGAATTAATCTATATAAAATCTAATACTTGAAAATGGCATAGGTTCAGTATATCAATAAAGTACAGAGACCAAACAAAATATAGTCATTTGATTTAAAAGAGTCCTCTTACTCCTTCTGTCCTACTCAGTGCAAATAAAGAAAGATGAGCAAAAATACACTCTAGGCCAGTAAATAAAATGGAGACCTTGAATGCCCTTTTTACTGTTGAGGAGTTTGAAAGAGAAATCTCTTCTTCTTGTAAATGTCAATTGATCTTATAAGCCTAACTGGTCATTTGTCATTCCTTTTGGCTTCCCAGCATCCAAGCACTGCTTCCTATATTTGCAAACCCCCAGCTCCAGTACAGAAGCTGGAATGCTGGATATTTTGCTTTTCCAGGCTACCAGTCTTCTGTGTAGAGTGGAGGCATGTACTCAAGGTCCTCCCCATTAAATGCCCCTCTCCAGGACTTTGAGTTGGAAACTAGTGATACAAAAAAGTAGAGACCATACTGCCTCTGTTCTGACACAGGTGGCCACAGTGGTCATTCCTGCAACCACTTCCCCGAGGCAGCAAACACAGACATTTTTTGTCCTTGTCCAAGATTTGACGTTAGTGGTACAAGTGGCAGTGTGTGTACCCAGCAGACTCCCTCCATAGCATGAGTTTGGGCATAGTTCCCAGCTCATCTGCAACCTCTAAATCTGATCCTCTGGCTTCTGCAGAGCCTATGATCAACTCCACGCATTTTTAAAAAAATAAATCTGTTTTCTGCTTAAAATAGTGTGAGTTTGTTTCTGTTGCTTATAAAAAGAACCTTGATTCATATAGAAACCAATGGCAGGAGGAATTGCTGGCAAAAGCCTCTCAGGAAGCAATCAGAACCTGGGATTCATCATTTGGACTCTCTGTGGTGACAGCAATAAAAATCCATCTAGTATTAAAGGACGGAACTCTGGGAGCCCATGCCACACAGTGGCAAAATTGTTAACCAGAAGATCATCTGAACTGCTCATTAAAGACAAGACTTTGCAGAAACAAGTGGCAACTGACACAGAACAGTCTGAAAGCCACAAGGAACTGAAGAGTGGGTAGTTACTGCTGGACAGCTTAAAGAAAGAGAATGTCCAGCTCAGAGTCCTAAATTGTTGGCCAAGGATCAGCTGAAAACAAAAAACTTTCTGTGATGGTACTTAAAAACACTTGTCTTTTGCAGCCACTGGGCTAAGGTAGATGAAACCAAACTAAAAGTTGGATCTTATTGATTGCCAAACTATATTAGTTGAATTCACAGATTCCCCACTTCTAAAAAGGGAAAGTTAGAACTCTGTCTGGAAAAGAATGTTGCCCCCAAATTGAAATAGATTGTGTATGGAATCTGCAGCATATTCTGAGCCTCCCTTGCTAAAGAAAGTTGCCCTGCTTCCCTTCTTACGAATCTATCTTACTTACTTGAAGACCCCACAACAACTTAGCCGGCTTGCAACAGTAAGTCAGTTCTTCACTTACCCTCTGCCCTCCATTGTTTGCCAAAACATAACTAGAATCAGAGCCCAGCATGCCCTGAGTGGCCAGTTTAAAAAGTCAAACTGAGGGGAGATTGTTTTGCTAATTTATATTAGGAGAAAAAAAAAAAGATGGAATACCTAAGTGGTATTCTGATGGTGCTGGGTCAAATAGGAAATATTAAAATTTTAGGTTAGACTGAAATTATCAATGTGGGTGAAATTACCAGAGATTGTGAAATTACTGGGCTAGGGGCAATTTAATTGTATGCTCCATTTTTATATTAAAAGCTGGCCCACTGAAGCTAACTGAGGCAAACTATTGCCCAGGCCTGCTGCAACAAATCTTCAAGTTGGCCTGATGATGCAGAAAGCCATAAAGGCAGCAGGAACCAGGTTGTTGTATCTGCAATTGACTAAGAAATTCCTTTCACGGAAATAAGTGGACCCCTGAATCATGGCATGGGCTTTCCTTCTTTCGGCCTAAATTGATATGAAAGATGATAGACAGCTGTGTTTCTAAACTCTGTTGACCTGATGAATTCATTATTCTGTGAGAGCTGTTGAGACCACCAAACTTAGGATACACCTCTGTGATTAACAGTGGGGATCCTTAGGTATCTGACGGCTCACACCAACATGTATCCTTACTCATTTGTGTATATTTTGCAGCAATTCTGAAACTAAGTGAGGGAAGTCTTAGCCACGTCTGAGTTGTCATTCTCACCAATGTGCAAACATGGACCTGCTTTTTGTGGACTGCCCTGGCTTACCCATGCCAACTGAAGTTGAGAAGCTGGAAATTCCTTAGTGTAATGTGAAGGAAATAATTCAAATACTTAAGGAGATAGGAATGTTGGGGTAAATTTTTAATGGTGAGCTGCTCGCTCATCTCCTAGCTATGTCCTTCGAAGGGCTGGAAGACACTGTTCACCAACAGCTATGGGAAACCACCAAGACCTTAAGAAGTACTGGAAAGGAGAGCACCAGCATCTTTGACTACTGCTATAGTGGCTGTCAGGAAATAACCCAATTGAAACGAGCACACTGATTTCTATGGGGAGAAAAAATATGACACATGGAATATGGCAGAGGCTCAGTAGAGGCCACTAATGGATGGATGCAAAGTAAGTATCATGACAAAAATAGACAGCAAGGGTCAGAAACATTTTCAGAATAGTCTGACCTACAGGCCTGGCAGAAGCTGATGGTATGAGTTCCCCATGGCCAAATTATAGGGCAGCCCATGCAGGTCCTACGTGATCTGTACAGTAATAACAAACAAAACAAAACACCCAAATCCCCAGGTTTGGTTAACTGAGGCCTGTCTTGAATCACTTTTAGATTCACAACTGATTGGACCTGGTGAGCAGGAAGTGGCTGATGATCTAGATGCCTTAGCAAGACACTTGCATCCCAGAAAGGTAGGTAAATCCTACAAAAACACAGGGGCCTGACACCACGTGACGTTTCTAAGGGTCCAGAGGCCTGGAGCAGTTGAGATATTTTCTCCTGAGTAAAGATTAAAATGATTGTTAAATAGGACTATTAAAAAAACTATTCACGGGCTTCCCTTGTGGCGCAGTGGTTGAGAGTCCGCTTGCCAATGCAGGGGACACGAGCTCGTGCCCCGGTCCGGGAAGATCCCACATGCCGCGGGGCGGCTAGGCCCGTGAGCCACGGCCGCTGAGCCGGCGCGTCTGGAGCCTGTGACCCGCAACGGGAGAGGCCACAACAGTGAGAGGCCCGCGTACCACAAAAAAAAAAAAAAAAAGTATTCACATATCAACATAATATCTTTTTTTTTCCCCCTTCTTTATTGGAGTATAATTGCTTTACAATGATGTGGTAGTTTCTGCTTTATAACAAAGTGAATCAGTTATACATATACATATGTTCCCATATCTCTTCCCTCTTGCGTCTCCCTCCCTCCCACCCTCCAGACGGTCACAAAGCACCAAGCTGATATCCCTGCGCTATGCGGCTGCTTCCCACTAGCTATGTCCAAACGTGATGTCCATGCCACTCTCTCACTTTGTCACAGCTTACCCATCCCCCTCCCCATATCCTCAAGTACATTCTCTAGTAGGTCTGTGTCTTTATTCCCAACTTACCCCAAGGTTCTTCATAACATTTTTTTTCTTAGATTCCATATATATGTGTTAGCATATGGTAATTGTTTTTCTTTCTCACTTACTTCACTCTGTATGACAGACTCTAGGTCCATCCACCTCACTACAAAAAACTCAATTGCGTTTCTTTTATGGCTGAGTAATATTCCATTATATATATATGCCACATCTTCTTTATCTATTCATCCAATGATGGACACTTAGGTTGCTTCCATCTCCTGACTATTGTAAATAGAGCTGCAATGAACATTTTGGTACATGACTCTTTTTGAATTATGGTTTCCTCAGGGTATATGCACAGTAGTGGGATTGATGGGTCATATGGTAGTTCTATTTGTAGATTTTTAAGGAACCTCCATACTGTTATCCATAGTGGCTGTATCAATTTACATTCCCACCAGCAGTACAAGGTGTTCCCTTTTCTCCACACCCTCTCCAGCTTTTATTGTTTCTAGATTTTTTGATGATGGCCATTCTGACTGGTGTGAGATGATATCTCATTGTAGTTTTGATTTGCATTTCTCTAATGATTAATGATGTTGAGCATTCTTTCATGTGTTTGTTGGCAGTCTGTATATCTTCTTTGGAGAAATGTATGTTTAGGTCTTCTGCCCATTTTTGGATTGGGTTTTTTGTTTATTTGTTATTGAGCTGCATGAGCTGCTTGTAAATTTTGGACATTAATCCTTTGTCAGTTGCTTCATTTGCAAATATTTTCTCCCATTCTGAGGGCTGTCTTTTGGTCTTGTTTATGGGTTCCTTTGCTGTGCAAAAGCTTTTAAGTTGCATTAGGTCCCATTTGTTTAATTGTGTTTTTATTTCCATTTCTCTAGGAGGTGGGTCAAAAAGGATCTTGCTGTGATTTATGTCATAGAGTGTTCTGCCTATGTTTTCCTCTAAGAGTTTGATAGTTTCTGGCCTTACATTCAGGTCTTTAATTCATTTTGAGTTTATTTTTTGTATGGTGCTAGGGAGTGATCTAATCTCATACTTTTACATGTAGCTGTCCAGTTTTCCCAGCACCACTTATTGAAGTGGCTGTCCTTTCCCCACTGTACATTCCTGCCTCCTTTATCAAAGACAAGGTGACCATATGTGCATGGGTTTATCTCTGGGCTTTCTATCCTGTTCCATTGATCTATGTTTCTGTTTTTGTGCCAGTACCATACTGTCTAGATTACTGTAGCTTTGTAGTACAGTCTGAAGTCAGGGAGCCTGATTCCTCCAGCTCTGTTTTTCGTTCTCAAGATTGCTTTGGCTATTCTGGGTCTTTTGTGATTCCATACAAATTGTGAAATTTTTTGTTCTAGTTCTGTGAAAAATGCCAGTGGTAGTTTGATAGGGATTGCATTGAATCTGTAGATTGCTTTGGGTATCTGTACATTGCTTTCACAATGTCGATTCTTTCAATCCAAGAACATGGTATATCTCTCCATCTATTTGTATCATCTTTAATTTCTTTCATCAGTGTCTTATAATTTTCTGCATACACGTCTTTTTTCTCCTTAGGTAGGATTATTCCTAGATATTTTATTCTTTTTGTTGCAGTGGTAAATGGGAGTGTTTTCTTGATTTCACTTTCAGTTTTTTCATCATTAGTGTGTAGGAATGCCAGAGATTTCTGTGCATTAATTTTGTATCCTGCTACTTTACCAAATTCAATGATTAGCTCTAGTAGTTTTCTGGTAGCATCTTTAGGATTCTCTCTATATAGTATCATGTCATCTGCAAACAATGACAGCTTTACTTTTTTTCTGATTTGGATTCCTTTTATTTCCTTTTCTTCTCTGATTGCTGTGGCTAAAACTTCCATAACTATGTTGAATAAGAGTGGTGAGAGTGGGCAACCTTGTTTTGTTCCTGATCTTAGTGGAAATGCTTTCAGTTTTTCACCATTGAGGACGATGTTGGCTGTGGGTTTGTCATATATGGCCTTTATTATGTTGAGGAAATTTCCCTCTATGCCTACTTTCTGGAGGCTCTTTATCATAAATGGGTGTTGAATTTTGTCGAAAGTTTTCTCTGCATCTATTGAGATGACCATATAGTTTTTCTCCTTCAATTTGTTAATACGGTGTATCACATTGATTGATTTGCGTATATTGAAGAATCCTTATCTTCCTGGAATAAACCCCACTTGATCATGGTATATGATCCTTTTAATGTGCTGTTGGATTCTGTTTACTAGTATTTTGTTGAGGATTTTTGCATCTATGTTCATCAGTGATATTGGCCTGTAGTTTTCTTTCTTTGTGACATCTTTGTCTGGTTTTGGTATCAGGGTGATGGTGGCCTCATAGAATGAGATTGGGAGTGTTCCTCCCTCTGCTATATTTTGGCAGAGTTTGAGAAGGATAGGTGTTAGCTCTTCTCTAAATGTTTGATAAAATTCGCCTGTGAAGCCATCTGGTCCTGGGCTTTTGTTTGTTGGAAGACTTTTAATCACAGTCTGAATTTCAGTGCTTGTGATCGGTCTGTTCATATTTTCTATTTCTTCCTGATTCAGTCTTGGCAGGTTGTGCATTTCTAAGAATTTGTCCATTTCTTCCAGGTTGTCCCTTTTATTGGCATAGAGTTGCTTGTAGTAATCTCGCATGATCTTTTGTATTTCTGCAGTGTCAGTTTTTACTTCTCCTTTTTCATTTCTAATTCTATTGATTTGAGTCTTCCTTTTATTTTTGATGAGTCTGGCTACTGGTTTATCAATTTTGTTTATCTTCTCAAAGAACCAACTTTTAGTTTTATTGATCTTTGCTATCATTTCCTTCATTTCTTTTTCATTTATTTCTGATCTGATCTTTATGATTTCTTTCCTTCTGCTAACTTTGGGGTTTTTTTGTTCTTATTTCTCTAATTGCTTTAGGTGCAAGGTTAGGTTGTTTATTCGAGATGTTTCCTGTTTCTTAAGGTAGGATTGTATTGCTATAAACTTCCCTCTCAGAAATGCTTTTGCTGCATCCCATAGGTTTTGGGTCATCGTGTCTCCATTGTCATTTGTTTCTAGGTATTTTTTGATTTCCTCTTTGATTTCTTCAGTGATCACTTCATTATTAAGTAGTGCATTGTTTAGCCTCCATATGTTTTTATTTTTTACAAATCTTTTCCTGCAATTGATATCTAGTCTCATAGCAGTGTGGTCGGAAAAGATACTTGATTACTTGATAAAATTTCAATTTTCTTAAATTTACCAAGGCTTGATTTGTGACCCAAGATATGATCTATCCTGGAGAATGTTCTATGAGCACTTGAGAAAAATGTGTATTCTGTTGTTTTTGGATGGAATGTCCTATAAATATCAATTAAGTCCATCTTGTTTAATGTATCATTTAAAGCTTGTGTTTCCTTATTTATTTTCATTTTGGATGATCTGTCCATGGGTGAAAGTGGGGTGTTAAAGTCCCCTACTATGATTGTGTTACTGTCGATTTCCCCTTTTATGGCTGTTAGTATTTGCCTTATGTATTGAGGTGCTCCTATGTTGGGGGCATAAATATTTACAATTGTTATATCTTCTTCTTGGATCGATCCCTTGATCATTATGAAGTGTCCTTCTTTGTCTCTTCTAATAGTCTTTATTTTAAAGCCTATTTTGTCTGATATGAGAATTGCTACTCCAGCTTTCTTTTGGTTTCCATTTGCATGGAATACCTTATTCCATCCCCTCACTTTCAGTCTGTATGTGTCTCTAGGTCTGAAGTGGGTTTCTTGTAGACAGCATATATATGGGTCTTGTTTTTGTATCCATTCAGCCAGTCTGTGTCTTTTGGTGGGAGCATTTAATCCATTTACATTTAAGGTAATTATCGATATGTATGTTCCTATTCCCATTTTCTTAATTGTTTTGGGTTGGTTATTGTAGGTCTTTTCCTTCTCTTGTGTTTCTTGCCTAGAGAAGATCCTTTAGCATTTGTTGTAAAGCTGGTTTGGTGGTGCTGAACTCTCTCAGCTTTTGCTTGTCTGTAAAGCTTTTAATTTCTCCATCAAATCTGAATGAGATCCTTGCTGGGTAGAGTAATCTTGGGTGTAGGTTTTTATCCTTCGTTACTTTAAATATGTCCTGCCAGTCCCTTCTGGCTTGCAGAGCTTCTGCTGAAAGATTAGCTGTTAACCTTATGGGGATTCCCTTGTGTGTTATTTGTTGTTTTTCCCTTGCTACTTTTAATATGTTTTCTTTGTATTTAATTTTTGACAGTTTGATTAATATGTGTCTTGGCATGTTTCTCCTTGGATTTATCCTGTATGGGACTCTCTGTGCTTCCTGGACTTCATTAAGTATTTCCTTTCCCATATTAGGGAAGTTTTCAACTATAATCTCTTCAAATATTTTCTCATTCCCTTTCTTTTTCTCTTCTTCTTCTGGAACCCCTATAATTCGAATGTTGGTGCATTTAATGTTGTCCCAGAGGTCTCTGAGATTGTCCTCAATTCTTTTCATTCTTTTTTCTTTATTCTGCTCTACAGTAGTTATTTCCACTATTTTATCTTCCAGGTCACTTATCCGTTCTTCTGCCTCAGCTATTCTGCTATTGATCCCTTCTAGAGTATTTTTAATTTCATTTATTGTGTTGTTCATCTTTGCTCGTTTCATCTTTAGTTCTTCTAGGTCCTTGTTAAATGTTTCTTGCATTTTCTCCATTGTATTTCTAAGATTTTGGATTATCTTTACTATCATTATTCTGAATTCTTTTTCAGGTAGACTGCCTATTTCCTCTTCATTTGTTAGGTCTGGTGGGTTTTTATCTTCCTCCTTCATCTACTGTGTGTTCTTCTGTCTTCTCATTTTTCTTACGTTACTGTGTTTGGGGTCTCCTTTTTGCAGGCTGCAGGTTCGTAGTTCCCATTGTTTTTGGTGTCTGTCCCCAGTGGCTAAAGTTGGTTCAGTGGGTTGTGTAGCCTTCCTGGTGGAGGGGACTAGTGCATGTGTTCTGGTGGATGAGGCTGGATCTTTTCTTTCTGGTGGGCAGGTCCATGTCTGGTGTTGTATTTTGGGGTGCCTGTGGCCTTATTATTATTTTACGCAGCCTCTCTGCTAATGGGTTGGGTTGTGTTCCTGTCTTGCTAGTTGTTTGGCATAGGGTGTCCAACACTGTAGCTTGCTGGTCATTGAGTGAAGCTGGGTATTGGTGTTGAGATGGAGATCTCTGGGAGAGCTTTCACCATTTGATATTACTTGGAGCTGGGAGGTCTCTTGTGGACCAGTATCCTGAAGTTGGCTCTCCCACCTCAGAGGCACAGCACTGGCTCCAGGCTGTAGCACCAAGAGCCTTTCCTCCACATGGCTCCGAATAAAAGGGAGAAAAAGTAGAAAGAAAGAAAGAAAGAAAGAAAGAGGATTAAAAGAAGTAAAATAAAGTAAGATAAAATAAAGTTATTAAAATAAAAAAAATTATTAAGAAAAAAAATTTTTTTAAGTAAAAAAAACCAAAAAAACACATGGACGGATAGAACCCTAGGACAAATGGTGAAAGCAAAGCTATACAGACAAAATCTCACATGGAAGCAGACACATACACACTCACCAAAAGAGGAAAAGGTGAAAAAATAAATCTTGCTCTCAAAGTTCACCTCCTCAATTTGGGATGATACGTTATCTATTCAGGTATTCCACAGATGCAGGTACATCAAGTTGATTGTGGAGATTTAATTCGCTGCTCCTGAGGCTGCTGGGAGAGATTTCCCTTTCTCTTCTTTGTTCACACATCTCCCAGGGCTCAGCTTTGGATTTGGCCCCGCCTCTGCGTGTAGGTCGCCTGAGGGCGTCTGTTCTTCGCTCAGACAGGACGGGGTTAAAGGAGCCGCTGATTCGGGGGCTCTGGCTCACTCAGGCCGCGGGGAGGGAGGGACATGATGTGGGGCGAGGCTTCAGTGGCAGAGGTTGGCAGGACTTTGCACCAGCCTGAGGCGCGCCGTGCGTTCTCCTGGGTAAGTCGTCCGTGGATCCCGGGACCCTGGCAGTGGCGGGCTGCACAGGCTCCCCGGAAGGGGGGTGTGGAGAGTGACCTGTGCTCGCACACAGGCTTCTTGGTGGTGGCAGCAGCAGCTTTAGCATCTCATGCCCGTCTCTGTGGTCCACGCTGTTAGCCGCGGCTCACGCCCATCTCTGGAGCTCCTTTAAGCAGTGCTCTTAATTCCCTCTCCTCGCGCACCAGGAAACAAAGAGGGAAGAAGAAGTCTCTTGCCTCTTCGGCAGGTCCAGACTTTTCCCCGGACTCTCTCCCGGCTAGCAGTGGTGCACTAACCCCTTCAGACTGTGTTCACACCGCCAACCCCAGTCCTCTCCCTGTGCTCCGACCGAAGCCCGAGTCTCAGCTCCCAGCCCCGCCCGCCCCGGCGGGTGAGCAGACAAGCCTCTCGGGCTGGTGAGTGCCGGTCGGCACCGATCCTCTGTGCGGGAATCTCCCCACTTTGCCCTCCACACCCCTGTGGCTGCGCTCTCTTCCGTGGCTCCGAATCTTCCCCCCTCCGCCACCTGCAGTGTCCGCCCGCGAAGGGGCTTCCTAGTGTGTGGAAAACTTTCCTCCTTGACATCTCCCTCTCACTGGTGCAGGGTCCGTCCCTATTCTTTTGTCTCTGTTTATTCTTTTTTCTTTTGCCCTACCCAGGTACGTGGGTAGTTTCTTGCCTTTTGGGAGGTCTGAGGTCTTCTGCCAGCGTTCAGTGGGTGTTCTATAGGAGCGGTTCCGTGTGTGGATGTATTTCTGATGTATATGTGGGGAGGAAGCTGATCTCCGCGTCTTAGTCTTCCGCCATCTTAGGGAATTCCCAGCCAACGTAATGTCTTAAGCAAAGTCAAAAGACTAGGGACAAACTGGGAAACATTTCTACATCTTGTATCACAGATCGAGAACAAATTTCCCTTAAAGAACTGTTTCATATTCATGAGAAAAAAATCCAGCAGCTCAAGAATAAAATGGGAAAATGATCTGAATGGAAAATTAAAAGAAATACAAATGAGCCTTAAATTTATGAAAGATGCTCAGTTTGACTTATAATAAGTGACATGCAAATTAAACCTGCAGAGGTATTGCTTACCGGTTGAATTGGCAAAATGCCAAAAGCAGGACATCGCACTGTTGGTAAGGTAGAACTGGCACTCTTATAATTTACTGGTGGGAGTATGAAAATGGAACAACTTCTAAACTCTAAAATTTGTTTGTATTCATTCATCAAATTACAAATGCTTGTACACTTTCCTTTAATTCAGCATTCTCACTTCTAGGACTCTAACCTATAGATATACTTGTGTATGTACAAAATGATGCATGTATGAGGGGATTTATTGCAGCATTATTTGAAATGGCAAAAGATTGGAAATAATACATGTTACTAATAGGAAGCCATTATGTTATATCCACACAACCCAATTCTGTGCAGCTGTGAAAAAAATTGTGAGTTTTATATATTGATATAGGAGATATGTAGGATATATTAAGTGAAAAAGCAAGGTGCAGAGCAGTGTGTATAATATGCTACTATTTGTGTAAGTAAGGTGAGGGGGATTAAGAATATTTGTTGCTGTTGCTTAAGAGGGCTTAAAATCCCTCTTAGCTGACAGAGCAAGGAAATACATGTGTGTTTACTCACCCATGTATATACACATATCTATAAATATTTTAATACATAATCACTTGTGTCTAAATTAAACTAAACATGAGTTCATACCAGTGTCTCCAATTCTAACCCATTACCACGTGGATCACTTTAGCCTCCTCCCCTTGCTTCTCTGTAACCCCTGCTCTAACAGTGAGAAACCTGGCTCTCACGGTCCCTCATCAATTTAGTTAATTATTTAGTTTCAGCAGACATTCACGGTGGTATCAGAATTGTTAACACATATGACTGTGGGAAACAACTTTATCAATCAGACTACAAGGTTTGTGTGCAGTTCCTTTTTTCTTTAGTCTTACAGACTCCCTTCATTTCCAAGGTTACATAGGTCAGCAACTTTTCCCCCATTCCTTTCAGTGAGGTTGTTTCATAGACTTGTAACACTTTTAGATTCTTTGTCAATTTCTGTATTCCATCCCGGGATCCCTTACCTCCTAAACGATCTTCTAAATATTTGCATACTTTAAGGATAACTCTTTGTGTTGTAAAGTTTTATGGGTTTTGACAAGTGAAGTGCAGTGTCATGTATGCACCATTACAGTATCATACAGAATTCGTACCCTAAAAAATCTAGAGGTAACATTTTAAAAACAGCTTTATGAGATATAAATCACATGTAGTAACTGTACTTACTTAAAGCAAGTGATGAGCAAAGTTTCAGATTGGAGATGCATCACTTTACAAGGTCTTCAGAAATATAAATCCCCTGAAGGAATATCATCTACTCAAAGACAGACATAAAGATGTATAAGTCACAAGTCTGAAGCTTTTTTATTTTTATTTTTTAACTTAACAAAAGTAATACACACTCATTGTAGAAAAATGAGCAAATAGAGATAAATAAAAAGGAATAAAAATGACATATAATCCTACCACTCAGAGATAATCTCTGTAAATACTTTAATGTCTATAATTCTCTTTTAAAAATGTATTTAGCTTTTTTTAAACAAAAATGGATATAAATGTTTAATATTATTGTTTCGTTACTCAATACTGCTTTGTGTTAGTCATGAGGCTGGTCCTAGGAATATAACTTTGTATCCTGTCTTTTCGTCAAAGAGTATTCAATATTATAAACATCTTTTCATGTCAATCAATATGCTTCTTTAACATCATTCCTGATGGTTGCATAGTATTTTATTTTATGGATATTACATAATTAATTTTGTAATCACAAATTTGTAATTACAAATCCTCCATTTTGGAAAACTAAATTATTCCCAGAGTTTTTGCTCTTGTTTTGCTAAATCTTTACACACATCTTCAATTCGTTTCTTGGGATAAGGTGCTAGAAGCAGAAACTACTGGTAATCTTGTTAGACAACTTCAAATTAGATCTCCCATCACTCATCTTTGTTCCCTGGGCCCCTGGGCTGCTGAGTTCCCTGTGATGATGCAGATGAACGGCCTGCTCACACGCACCACTGCCTCGGAGAAGATCTGCACGTCCCATGTCTCTCACCTCCAGGACTGAAGGTCACTTACAGTAAGGCCAGGAGGTTTCATTTCATCCACTGTCATTTGTGTATAACTTGCTTTCAAAAATTCAAAATGTATCAACAGAAAGTCTGAAAATTTTAAAGTTTTAGTCAATTTGCAAAATGTTTTCAAGTAAATTTTTAACCAGCCTCCCGTTTTGTTCTACATATTAAACAATTTGGTGTATGGCACATTGATGTAGTTAGGCCAAATGTGGATTTTTAAATACAATATTTTGGGAATTCCCTGGTGGTCCAGTGGTTAGGACTCTGTGCTTTCACTGCTGAGGGCCTGGGTTCAAACCCTGGTCAGGGAACGAAGATCCCACAAGCCTCGCGGTGCGACTAAAAAATAAAATAAAATACAATATTTTACATCTTATACCCACTTTATCAGTTCTGATTAATATCTCGGAATGTAATGTATACCATACAGACTCAATTTCCGTAGCTAGAACATATTCTAAGAATTCTTTGCCCGTTGATTGTTTGGAACTAGAATGTTTACCCATCAAAAGCAATGTTATAAATGGTTCTCAGTCCCTAAATTAGCACAAAAAATCCATCTCATTTATAGTGTGGCTGTAATATTAATCAGGAGTTCTGTGGTCAAGACCCCAACTCGGGTTACGCTGAGAAGGGAAGTTCCTCAAACAAGCCAGATGCCCAGTCCTGTTCAGTCGCTCCTGGGCACAGAGGCTCTGCTGCTGACAAACACAGGCAGAAGATAGGCACCTCCTGTCGGTGTGAAAGCCAGTACCTGGCTTTGTGGGGGGACCTCTTACCCTCACAAGTGCTGGTTTGACCTTAACTGGCTCAGGCTCTTTAAAACTAGAAGGTTCCATCTGGGACAGGGCCAACTGGGTAGCTGTGAGTGAAAGCAGCATGATGGGAACAGACTCCCCTTGGACACACCTTGGTGAGATAGGCCTGGAGTGATGCTCTCTCACATTTCACTTCCTCTGGGAATCTATTCCTGACTCTCGGTATCTGGGTCAGGTGTCCCACGTATGGGCTCTCTTAGCACACAGGGATGACCCAGACTGTGGCACACTCACCTGTCACTGCAGGTTTACACATCTGTGTGCTTTACCTTGGCTCAGTGGTTCTCAATCGTGGCTGCACATTAGAATTTTCTGGAGAGCTTCAAAAAATCCTGGTGCTCAGGCTATCCCCCTATCCGATTAAAGCACAATCTCTGGAGCTAGAGCCCACACATTAGGGTGTTCTCAAAGCTCCCCAAGGGATTCTAATATTCAACCACTTCCCTGAACAATGAGTTCTTTGAAAGCGGGCACTTGCTTATTCATCAATGGTATTAGAGGAGTTAATAAATCTCTTAGAATAGTGGTGGCATATACTCAGCTCTTAATACCTTGGTTATATTATTATTATTATCAGCAGTAACACTGGCAGTAGCAGTAGCAGTAACTCCCCACTGGCCAGTAGGGTTCCTGACGCATAGTGGGCGCCTTACCACCCACTGAACTCACACAAACTATATATTCTGAAGACAAAGAGAAGAGAGCACGAAAAAAAGAATGTTTTAGAAGGCTGGGTGATTCCATGGCCCCTTCCACTCTATAAAAATAGATGCTAGAGTAATCATGCAACTGGTGATCTGGGCCAGCTTTTCCTTCCCTCGGTCGTAGTCCTGAGTGCCTGCTTTCCAAATGAGCATCTTGTTGTCCCTATATATGGGCAATTTAAGGAGTTTTTGAGGGTAATTTTGACTCTATGTGATTTTGACCAATGTAGTTAACAGGATAAATTCATTGGGAGTCAAAAGTCTAAGGTTCTGTTCCTGGCTCTGCCACTTATTAGCTGTATGGCTTTGAGCAAGTTTCTCCGAACTTCTGGGCCTCGTTCTTCTCTTCCGAGTTCCTCCATTCTCTGATTTTGACACCTGGATGAACCCCGTCTTATACCATCTTGTCTGCCTCTGTGAGTCTGATGAATCAGGCTCCCCAGTCATGACTGTGTTGACCTCACTCCCGGCTACCCTGTCCCCTTGCCCGGCAAGGCTATCTCCCCACCAATGCCCCACGAGGCCTCCCCATGCCTGGGGTGGTGCAAGGGAAGTTGTTCCTATCAGTCCTGACTAGTTCAGCAGCGATGTGAGTTGAATAGTCTTGGAAACAGTTGCCATTTACACCTTTAGCCCTAAGGAAAAACACTCTGCTGTGGCCAAGGGGAAAGGGCAGTACCATAAACAAGTCTCTTCTTTCCTAGATGCTGGTTCTGGGGAATAAAGAGAGCTCTAGGAGTCCATCTCAGGCTTTAGGGCATTTCTTTAAAAAAGAAAAAGGAAAAAACAGGACCATTTGAGGTTTTACTCAGTCAGCTTGGCCTTTGCCCTACTTGTCCCGATCAAGGGAGGTTTCTCAGCCTGGCGGCCTCATCAGGAACAGCTGGACAGATGCCAACAGCAGCCCTCCCACCCCCCCCAAACGCCATATACTGTAAACAAGGTGTGAAGTGCTAATCAAACACACATGGCATTCTGGTCAATTTTAAAATACACAAAGCCAATTGGAGAAATGAGGTCAATTCCTGTCAGGGATGAAATAACAGAATTGCCAACATTCTCTTGTTGTACTTAAAATTCTAAATGAGAGGCTTTGGGTAGGACCAGGGATTTTTATTTTAACTATGTACAGATATGTTCTAACGGGATTTGACCTGAACTTAAAAACTGTGAAGTGACAAATCTTTTAGATCCATGTTGTGCATTTGGAACTGTTGTATGTTAGTTTGGGTTTCTTTCAGTTTTGCTCTTGATTTTAAAGGGGTTGTGGATTGAGCTTATTTGTGGAGTTTCCTGGGTGTCATGTTAGAGTTTAATGAGATCAAACACACTCTAGAGTTGCCCATTAAATTCATCACCTAAATCAGTTGTTCTTCATAACAAAACAGGATTAACAGAGCAGCAACCTCTATTTTTTATCTCCATCTAGCCAACACATCTCTCATGGCTCCCCAAATCTTTATGGGTTAACAACGATCACAATCATAGTTAGATAACTGTGAAATTCAGGTTGGCCTCTCTCTTGAGATGGTCAGCTCCATGAGCGCAGGGATGTTGCCCTGTTCATCACCTAGCAGGTGCTCTCTCTATACATTGACTGAAGAGTTTCTCCTATGTGGGTTGCTTACTCTCTGGCATTTGTTTTACTCTACAAATTCATTTATCTTTTTCCCAGACACGATTCAATCTTCTCTTGAATGGAAAGGCCGGAGACAATTCCTTCAGGACTTATCCCTCTCTGGAGGAGTGAACTGTGAAGGGTACGAGGAACTCATCAACACCGAGCCACCGAGGTCTTGTTGTGACTCCTCTTATAGGCAGCCACCTTTGAGAGCTTCTGGAACCACCTATCACCCATCACCTGTTCTCTGGTGGCACAGCTGCACTCGTCTGTTGCCACGGGTCTTCAGGGAGCCACACAGAAATGAGGTTAAACTGAGGTAGTACTTTAAGATACTTTTCAAGTGTCATCTCTGCTCATACTGGCTTGTGATTGCTGCACACCAGCTGAGTTGCTTGTGCCGTCACTGAAGTGCCGACATCATATCTCAACTCATGGGCAGTGCTGAAGAGTTTCGACTGGATTTTTGCTTTAGCACATATGGAAGCACTACTGCCTCTTGTTGACAGTAAGTCTGTGACTTCAGTTTTCTTCAGGCCTTTTAGTTGGTCCATTTCTGTTCAAAGACCCACCCCCCTCCCCCTGCCACAATGGGGTCATGTGGCATTACTCATTTAGCCTATGAGTAGCTACTCTTGGTGGACTCATGAGGTTAGATTTTCCATAGTTTTTCTTTGCTTGAGGTAAGTTTCACAAGTTAGGAATCTGCTCAGACACCAGATTTCCTAATTTCTATCTCTGTATGATAAATAGAATTATTACCATCTACAGTACTTCACTGTCTGAGCAAAGTCTGATTATACCATTGGAGAAACTAATTCAGTTGCCTTTGAAATGACTTCCCCTCCTGTCTTCCATTTGCCATGTAGAAAAAAACTGACCCATAGTATTATGGGAGTGGATCAAAGGTACCCTGAGTTCACTGTTAATCTCTGGGACTGTATATGCAGGTATCTATATTTTTTTCTCTCTTGTGTTCAGCCCATTTTGTTACCCTTTGGATAAGTTCAATCATAATGCCCTTAAATTATGATTGGATAGCCTGTACTTCAAATAATTTTTCATGGCATCGTAAGACCTTCAAAGGCCTCCATTGTTCATTGAATATTAAAAATTTTCACCCAGGAACTCAAGCCATACACAGCACATGGTGGCAAGAGGTCAGGTTTTGGAGCCAGACTGCCCAAATCCTCTACTCAAAGGTGTGGGAACTCTATGCTAGTTTTCTTATCTGCAGAACTAGGATAGGACCTACCTCACTGGGTTGTTGCCAGGATTAAATGAGTTAATACATGGAAAGTGCTTGGCCTACAGTGAGCACTCAATACATACTATTATCATCTGGTCCTGGCCATGGAGTGTGGTAAACTCCATGATGGCAGGGATTTGTGTCTACCATAAGAGAGTAGTCCCAGGAGGAAGTAATCTTTCCCTAGACAATACTCTCATGGTACATTGTGTGAACTACTCTTCAGCACTTAGCAGTCTTATCTCTTCTAATTTTGTGAGCAACTTGAGGAAGTTACCATACCATTTATTGCTCAAGACTAGAATATTACCTGGTAGTGTGTTTGCTGAATCTACGTATACATGATTCCTAAAAATGGACAGAAGACTTAATAACCTATTAGAGCATTGCCATTGTTGTGGCAATCTTTCTAGGATTACCTCTGTGTGGAAGGCACAGTCCCGTCTGCGGTGGGGCAAGGGATAGGGAAGAGGCCCCATGAGTATGGTTAGCCTGTACACACAGTTTCCCAGTTATGGGCTATGCCCTCAACTTCTACCAGTCACTTCACATAGTGTGGGATTTGGACCTAGGTTTGAGGCACTTAATTAGGAATAGCAGTAATAATACCTATAACATATCCTATAGGACTTGGAGTGATCAAATAAGGTAACATGTACAAATGTTTTGATAATTATTATAGAATATTCTTCATTATTGTTGAAAACAAACAGCATACTTACATAAAAATGGGAAGGGGTAGGTTACTTGCTGTGTATACTAACGAGAGCAGGCAGAGAGGTTCATGCACCTATGCAAGTACCCTGAGTAGACTAAGTTTGAAGGACCATTTTGAATTATCCAATAACAACATATTGTTGTTGCCATCTAAACAAGATGATGAGAAAGATCGTATTCATGTTGAAAAACAATATTGCTTTTAAAGAATGTCAATAGTTTACCAGTTATCCCTATAACATTTTGTTTTGGTCCGTATAACCAGTGTCAGAGGCTGTATAAATTACAGTATTTTCATTTTACCCTTGATAGCAAAAGTTTCAGAGTCTTCAAGCCCCACAGTAAGTGATGGCAGTGGGATGTCAGCTTGATGGGGAAGAACCTGCTTTTGAAATCTGCCATATTTAGCACGGTACAACGATGAAACTGTTGGAAATGTTCAGGTCTTGAGAACTTTGATGATTTTAGAAGACTGATCGGGATTCGGTCAATAGCTAATTTTTAGTTCAAATCAATGTTAAATTTCCTAAACAACATTCCAGATGTAGCCAGGGCTTTCCACTCCATTCCAGATCAAAGATGTGCCCTCAAAGGGGAGTTCGGAGCTGTTTAACATACACATGTCCCATGAGGCATCAGCTGTTTTTCGATTGGACAGTACATGGGCTCATGCTGTGTAAGGTTTGGATTGTAAAAGACAACTAAATCTCAAGTCCATATTCTACTCTGGCCAGTCTTGTTGAGGTTGTATTATAGGGCTCAAGAGACTTGTTGGTGTCCAGAAGAAACACTTCAGCAGATGGCCTCCTTCAGAAGATACTGCACATGTAGCTTTGCACAGTGTGACTTCAAGCTACTCAGTAGGCTGGCAGTTCATGAATATGATTCTTTGTATCTTTCATAAAATCTAAGGTCCTGATTCATGGTCACCCCAGTGATTGGAATCTCATACAGCTGTGATATTCTGATCATCATTCAGATCTTCATCACTGAGCCAATGAGATGCCTCTGTTGAACCCTGGCTATAGATACGCTTACCTCTTAATTGGTAGAAAGTGGTGCTTAAAAACAAGTTGCTACAAAGCTCACTTAAGGAGAAATGATCTTCAGCCCAGTTTCCTAGTCCATTTATCACTATGTTGGCTTTGGTAGCTCATAGAGATACTACTGAAATGCAGCAGTGCGTTTTCCTCAGATTCTGCCACTTAATCCACAGCTTTGAGAAAATGAATTTCTCTTCTAACTGGCTACATAGAGCATCATTTTAATCCTGTGTAAATCCACTATACACAAGAACTTGATTTGTAACTGATAAAAACATCCTTAAATGGAACTGAGGTGTGATTTCTAATAATATCCTACAATGAAAATTATACTCAAAGGGTGATGTTTAGGGGCCTCTCTGGTGGCGCAGTGCTTGAGAGTCTGCCTGCCGATGCAGGGGACGTGGGTTCGTGCCCCGGTCTGGGAAGATCCCACATGCCGCGGAGCGGCTGGGCCCGTGAGCCATGGCCGCTGAGCCTGCGCGTCCGGAGCCTGTGCTCCGCAACGGGAGAGGCCACAACAGTGAGAGGCCCGCGTACCAAGAGGAAAAAAAAAAAAGAAAGGTGATGTTTAGCTCACAGACTACTTTATAGGGACTCTGTGAAGGTCATAGGAACTATAGTCTCAACATAAAATATACTTGAGACATAAGGAAATATGGGTAAAGTTGTGTCCTAACCCTAAGAAATAATTTAACAGCCTTAAAAGTCACGTTAAGTAACAGGACATCTTCCTGATTTAGATGCTATTTTTTTCTTTTGTTGTTTCTTAGAGAGGTTTCCTTTAGTAAGAATTAAGCACTGTCCATTCATTTACTTTGCATATAAACCAGTATCAACTTCACAAAGTTACAGTAACTCTAGTATTTAATAGTTTCACTTAAAAAAAAAAAAATCCAAGTGCCAGGTTAGCTGCTTAGGAATTTTACATAATTAGACTCTTTGCTCAGATTATCTCCAAATAGCACACACACAGATCCAGTTTTGTTTCGAACTTCTAACAGGGTCCTCACAGCTTAGATATCAAGTCACCTAGTTCAGGAATTTTGTTTTTGGTTAAAATATGGCAGATTAAAAAATTCAGAGTATCTTTTCAATATCATCTTATTTGCTAGTGTCTTGATTCTGCAACTGTTTTCATTTGTGGTAGTATTAAGTTTGCCAGCTTAAGGCTATGTTTATGGTTAGAAAAATATTAATTTTACTTATATCAGAGCCTTTTGTATCCAAATATTGGAAAAAATATTCCGTGTTTGATTTGGAAAAACTGTAGTACTAAATGTCACAGAATTCTCATCTGATATCTAATTCAGTAAATTTTTAATTGAAGAAGACTGTTCAAGTTTTTCAGGATTACTTAAATAAAGCAATTAAATGCCAACAGTTTAAAGCAGGATAGGGACAACATGGAGATACCCTGCCAAAGACATGGTTGATTCCAGAAGCAACAGTGCACATGCAACCCTGAAGCCCAGGGGAAAGCAGTATGTGAATTTACCCATAAATACCAAATAAAGCCAGATTTTCAATATAATTGACAGTTGCCAAGACCAGGGATGGTCTAGTTGCCATTACAGGAGGTAAGAAAATGTGATGGGGGTCCCTTGGGGCTGCTCTTCTTTTACAACCTCAGCTGACAAGATGGAAATCAAGGGAGATTAAATGCAACTCACTGGTCTGCAGACCACCCCCTGCAGTTATCACCAATGTTTCCTTTTGTTACCAGTCCTTGTTCTCTCTAGAGGCTATTTCTCCTGAGTATTTTACTGACTCAGACTGACTAAATCAGTTACCTAAAAGGTTGTACAATTCTGGTTCACAGGCTCCAGAATGACTTCAAGTCATCCAACATAAAGCACACCACCTCTTAGAGCAACTCCCTAGTAAGAGGTGCAATGTCTATAGATACAAGGTATGGTTTTGAGCTAAAATCTACAACCACTACATTTTGCACAAGGGGAACGATAAATTTCATGCTCCACAAAATTAGTGTTCTACTATCATAAAGAAATTATACATAATAAAACACTGTTTTCAGATTTGCCTCACCAAAAATGATGTGTCAATAATTGAAGATATTATATACACAAACACAGAAGTAAACCATTTTCAAAGACAATCAAATCTACCTCTTATTCAAAGTTTAGGACCTACCATTTAAATTTGTGTTTTTATTTATAAAATAATAACTGATAATTTTCACTAATATAAGTATTATATTTTGGAGATCATTAAGAGAATATTTTGGAGAAATAAAACCAAAGGCTATTTTGAAAGAAACCGCAGTTTCTTCTGTGCTGTTACATGAAGTAAAATCATTTAAGAATGAAGCTGATACAATTCAGCTTGCACACACACACTATTATTGATGAGGATGGTCTACAGGAAGAGTACAGAACATAAAGTTCAAAGAATTATATCCATACTACAAAAGTTCCAAATGCCAAACCAACCTTAAGTTTAATCTGTCTACCAGTTACCACTGTAATCACCTTTTATTACTAATACTTGTTCTATTGGAAGACCATTAAGAAGCCAAAAAAGTTTTAAATATATTAATCGTTAAAAACAACAAAGAACAGTTTAAAGAAAGAATATATTTGAACCATATAAACAAAAAGGTATTACAATAAGAAAAAATAATGTAACAATTTATGTAAGTACCTAACATATGAGCATGCTCTTAACATCTAAAACAAAAAATAAAAAGGTAACATTGGTACTATATATATATATTTGACAAGTGTGCATTAAAGAATTCTCTAATATAAAACATTTAAAATGTGGAGAATACTTTTTCAAGATACAGAAAACAATTGTTAAGATAGGCACACCCACAACTCTTTTAAAACCGTGCTTATGGAAGATAAAATTGATCCGAGCATTCCTTCTCAGATGTGCAGAAGCTCTGAAATTGTAAATCATTTGATATTGCCTCCCACTTTTGCACTGTTTGAATTTCAACATTGATTGGTATGAATTACACAATTAAGTAGTTTTTCAGTGTTTCTGCCAAGGTTCCATATAGAATGCATCTATTTAGTATGAATACTTAAAACAGCAACATCGTTTGTATAAAAGTCACTTCCTTATATTTTTTCCTTTTTTTAAAAAGGCACTATATTTAGAAAATAGTAATTATAACAAATAGTGCTCTGGAAAATCTGAAACTCCAAATCAATGTGCTCCATCAACCATAAGTAGATCTAAGAAGCACTAACTAAAAAGAACACGACTGTAAAAAGCTGATAAATTTAAAGATTATAAAATTGGTTTATTGTAAAAGCAATTCAAGAATACCCAGTTAAAATCTTATCCCAATGCCACCCAATACAACCAAGAAGCAGTTAAACACGTTACATTAGGAATAAGGACATAAAACAAGGAAGAGCACGTCAAGGCTGTGATTCAAACTCAGAAAGAGAAAGGCTTAGGTCTCCTTCAGGTGAGTACAGAGGGTACGATAAGATCAAAGCACCATGTCTGTTAGGTACCACGGTGCTGCTTCAACACTGAGGTATAACTGGGTAAATTAAAGGTGAGAGGAAATGAAGAACTCCGTAGTTTTGTTTTGTGGGTGTACTTGAGTGATTAAAATTTTAGGAACAACTGACTTTAATGACAGCAAGATGCAAGACAAGTCTTTATTGAAGAAAAAGAAGCTTATAAAGTTCTCTATCAAGGTCCCACTAAGTCTTCACAACTCCCCTCCCACCTTCCCACCCTCTCCCCTAATCTAAAGCTACTCTGCTGATATATAAAATGCGATCTTAATTTGTGGCTTAATGGCAAATTGTAAGCACTCCTTCCAAGTAGCTTTGATCTTCTGCACATAAAAAAGCCAACATGCTGTATCATCCATCCATAAACTCAATTATGCATTCTAGGCAGAATTTCATTATTCCTCTAAAAAAATCAATACATCTGCACAGTGGCCATTTCCCCCCAGACTTAATTCAAGATTTAATCTTTCTTCTGTTTTCTTAATAATAGCCTTAGAGTCAATTATTATGAATGATCAACCTATGAATCATTATATACAACACAGTGATTGCATTTTGAGCACTGAAATTACTTAATATAAAACTTCTTACTTCCAACTTTTGCACTCCTCTAAATTGAAGGGTCAAAATGCTTAGATTCTGTAATCAGAAAGAAAAAAAAAAAACAATACTTGTCTTCCTAAGCTGAGGCTTTTCATAGCAGTTTTAGCCAGGAAAAGAGATTTTATGTCTTATAAACCCTTGAAAATAAGGGCTTACTCTAGAAACACTGAAAGACCCTTAATCATAGAGGTGCTAGCTGATACCACTATAATTCACAACCAAGTATTACTTCATAGCTTATACTGAAGGTTTGATTCATGCTCATTTTGTTCCTTTAAAAATACTCTTTGGAAAACATTATTACTCCTGTAGACACATACTCTAGTTATATCTCTTCCAGTAAAAATAAAAGTATAATCATGATTATCTCTATTTCTTTGCTAAATTCAACTACCAATATACATTAATCTGATCACTTTACCAGCTAACTTATGACCTTACAGTATTCTATACACTATCCAGGGTCAATTCTCAGCATACAGAAGCAGAAGCAAGTCTTAGAAGAACGATTTTGCAGGTAATATTTCAATGTAGTCCTTAATGTGTTCATTACAAAAGAGAACTAGAGTACTAGAATTTACTTCCAAAACTAAGGCAAAGGTAAACTTTCAAAGCTAAAGGAAGGTAAACCACTATATAAAGCTTACTTCTGTCATGTACACTATGAACCTAACTCAGTGATTTCCCATCAAGACGTAAATTAGTCTGAGGGACTAACCAGGGGATAATAAAGCCATTTCTTGTTTGCTTCTTTCAAATTCATCAGATAATATCCATTGTGTGCCCAGAGGGCATACAGGACTCCGCTAGGCACTACCCATAATAACAGCCCTTTCTAGAACACTAAACTACCACCAACATTTGGAGACTGCCCCAACCAGATTTAAACTACCTGTGAAATATAAACTACTAGTCATGTATTCTAAATGCATACATTCAAAGCTACCATTTTAAAATAAATTGGAAAGTAGGGAAAACTTAAAAAAAAAAAAGATACATTCTGCTATCACACTATCATAAACATTATAAGTGTGTGTGTGGGTATATATAGAGAGAGCAGATTACCAAGATTTAAATAAGATGGTAAAAAAAACCAGGACATGTAGATTTACCAAAGGAACTACAATAACTGTCCCAAGCTACAAGTATAAACAGATTCACTATAATGGTAATTTGCCTAAGTTCTGAGAAACAACAACAACAACAACAAAAAAAAAAAAAAAAAAAAAAAGAAAAGAAAAAAAAGAAACCCCCAAACAATAAAAACCCCAACCAAGACAAAAAACAAACAAAAAAGAAACCAAAAACAACAACAACAAAAAACCACAATAAAACCCACCAAAACCTATACTAGAGTATGTGGCAATAATTAATATATTTCTATGGAAATTATCTCAAGCCTTATAAGCTCCTAAAATAAAATCAAGGTCACTATGTGACTAATGATAGCACTAGGAGGAAAAAAAACCCACTGAAAGTAAAACAGTCTTCAGCCTTGGTTTCAGCTATCTCTTCAAATCAGCATAAGTACTTAATATCAGATACAACATTTTTGGCTTGTCAGACCAGTAAGTCATGTTTTTCCACTGGCCAAAGGCAGCTGAAGAAACAATTGCTTGAACAAACTAAATGCTGTGACGTGAAGCATTTGACTTCCAAGTCTGAGTATTTAGTTAAAATGACTGGTGAACGTCTAACTGGGCAAAAGGAATGGCATCCATCATCCAAACAGGCTCACTTCCCCCAGCCCCCAAAACAAACAGTAGTTATAATAGCAAAAGAAACAAAAAAAGTTTTTTTTGATTCTTTAGAGCCAAACATGGAAGAGGTCAGCAATATATTAACAGCAGCAATGGACAAGGAAGAGCAAAATAGTGGATGAAAGAATCTTGCTGGACGTTTGTTCATCTTTTTCTGTATTAGCCAGAAGATCACAACCGGCTTATCTGGAAATTTCAGGTATATCTCCTTAGATCCTTCACAGATTTAGAATTCAGTCTACCTGAGGGCTCTATAACCATGTAAGAAAGCTTTCTTTATCTAGCTTGGTGGCGGCCAAAACAGACTCCATGTCATTAAGGATGTCAGAACTCAAAGCTTCTTGTAGACTTGGCATCAACTCCTCTCCTTCTATGTTCATTCCATCTCCTTCCAGTGTTCCAAGGTCCACATTTGTCCCAGGAATGGCTTCAAGATAGTCTGGGAAACGGTTCTGCTGTGAGGGTAGGGTGCTTTGGTTGATAGTGTCACCTAGATGGAACAGGGAGAAAGAGAACAGGTCCTTTTTGAAAAGCTAACATCAGAGCCGTATCATGTGAGTATACATAAATGCACAGGGAAAGAAACGCATTCCCGACCGACCTCCTCCACTGGCCCACAGTTTACTTAAGGTCAAACAACTCACAGATAGCAAAGTAACAATGCAAGTTTCCTTTTGCTTCAAAATTGTTCAGATATTGAACAAGCTTGATTGCTTACTACTGTGTGCTGAGCAGTGAAGGGGGTCCTGAAAAGAAATTCCTTAAAAAATTATATACAGCAAGAGAGAAAGAACAAGTATGACACAACAGCATCACTACTTGACTCTCTTCCAGGTATGCACCACCATAATAAGATAAAATATAAAAATGAATGGTATAGACCTGTCTTTCTCTGAAGTACACACTGGGGAACAGAATAAAAGAACTGCACAAAACTATTCCACCCTTAGGAGATTCACATTCACAACAGTAAAAACAAGCCTCCCAAAAAGTCCTTGGATAGGTAAGTCTTCCTAGCTTTGCTTCTAGGTTTCCCAAACTTACCTTGCCAAGAAACCTTTTTGTCCATGACAATGTTAACATTCCTTAACACTTCAATGGAACATGCTTTCAGAAAAACTAATATAAACCATTAAGTGTTAAAGAGAGAAATGGGGGGACAGAGGAGTCAGGAAAGGTGTTATGAATGAGATGGGTTTGAAGCAACGCCTATGGATGATTTAAGATTTAGATGAAGAGAGGGCGCTGTGGATTCCCAGAAGCATCAAAGCCATAAGCTGGATGAGCACAGGTACAGAAGACTTGCCAAACACTTTTAGAAGCTGCCGGCTAAAGAACTAGCTAGCTGGAGAACTGCTTCATTTCCCCGCCAATTCGTGCCCTCTGAGAGCTGCCAAGGCCAGGGTCACCGGGTAAGCCACAGGAAAAAGGGTTCTATAATTACCCTGTGACGCAGGTACTTCTTAGCTTCTGCAAGATCCCTGAAACTATTCTAACAATAATGGAGGTAAGCCCCACCACCTACCCTTTCCTACCTGGCTTCCTGAGCCCCATATCACCTAAGCTGGACCACAGACCCTCACAAAAAAGAGGGAAGCAGACAATGAATCACATATAGAGACATATGAATCACATATAGAGATCTTCTCCAAAATTAAGAACACAAATCCAGGGGCTTCCCTGGTGGTGCAGTGGTTAAGAATCCGCCTGACAATGCAGGGGACACGGGTTCGAGCCCTGGCTCGGGAAGATCCCACATGCCACGGAGCAACTAAACCCGTGCACCACAACTACTGAGCCTGCACTCTAGAGCCTGCGAGCCACAACTACTGAAGCCCGTGTTCCACAACAAGAAAAGCCACCACAATCAAAAGCCTGTGCACTGCAACGAAGAGTAGCCCCCGCTCGCTGCAACTAGAGAAAGCCCGCGAGCAGCAATAAAGATCCAACACAGCCAAATAAAATAAAATAAAATAAATTTATTTTAAAAAAAAGAAAAAAGAATACAAATCCATATAACAGAGACTTCTAATAGGGTCCTCAACTGCTCTGTCAATTAACTCAATGTTTTAAATGCTAAAATATAAAATAAGTCATGTCAAATAGAGCTGAGATATTCATGACATTTAAAAACTGGGAAGAGACTGAAATTACAAGATGCCAACAAAACAAACAAAAAAAACCCACAAAGCAAACTTAATTTGAATTGAAGTTTACAGGATCTCAATTGGTTTTCTTCTGAATAATTGTTTGCTCACAATAGTTTAATTTGCTCACAATAGTTTAATTAGACCTGGTAATACAATGACTACTTCTCACTGAAAGCTAGAGGAATAAAGAATACCAACCTGTATCCATTTCATCAACACTGTTCAAGAAGTCGTCTGGGGTCCGAGGGACACTGTAGCTGCTCATGCTTAGTCCGCTGTCTGTGCTCTCATCTCGAGAGTGATAGGTGCCACTACAAAGAATGAGAGTTAAAGACCAACACAAAAAATTTAAGAAATGATTTCAAGGTAAAAATATAAACACCTGCTGAGTACCAACATGATTCTCAAAGAGGATTAGTGAAAATTCTTGCCCTGCAGCATCTGAAACAAGCACCCTCCCTTCAGGGCCCATACAAAGCTCTTTTGCTATGAGGTGAAACAGACAAGTTAATCCTAATTGAAACCGGCAACTTTAGGGGGCCAAAATTTTCCTAAGGTTCTGGGGCTTGGTGGCAATAAGGGAAAAGAAAGATATTTCCAGTTTTCCTAGGTGACAGAAAATTCTCTGTGTAGATATTCTCTAGTATCATTTGAATCTAGGGGCTCCACATGGCTCATTTGTTTCAAGGTCTCAATTCCCCAAGTGGCAGTGGTCACAGGCATAGGTCAAAACACAACCTCCAGGTGGGTGGTGAGACAGGTCTGCACTAGATTCGTGCTAAATTCCTAGCTCTCATGCAGAGGGTTTAAGCCAGAAAAATCAAACCAAAATAAAGAACCAGAATTTCTTTTTCGACTGGGCCAAAACATGAGTCACTGCCGATAAGAACTGAACTCCCTAGCTTGATCTCGTTTCTGTTTGGGAAAGGTGGGGAGCTGCAAACAAACACCTTAGCATGAGATAGGAGTCCTGAGAGTCCCAGATGAAGGAAAGATTAAAAACAAAAAACAAAAAAACTACAAGGCACATACCTTGAGAAAAACAGAAAACTATGAGCCAAGACAGATTTTTACTTTAGGCTAAATGACAAGTATCACAGATTTACATACAAGTATGGTAAATATCCTTAGACTATTACTTTCATAAATACGACACTCTCCTAACCTAGTAGCACACAGACACCAGGTGGCATCGCCTGTAGAATTGGGGGTTCTGCTAATTGTAGAAAAACTATGGCAAAGTGTGAAATAAAGACAATTGTTCATAATGGTCTCTGACTACAGGGCAAACTCTAACTTTCTCCACAGCTTGGACACTTAAACAGCTGTTTAGCTTACACAAAAGTTAAACAAAAAATAACTAAGCTTTAAAAACAAGATTTAATAGTTGCTCAAGGTTGAAAGCTCAGTCCCCTAAATTTCTTTCCTAAATTACTCAATGCACTTGCCTTGTTCTCCCTCCCCTTCACTCTGTATATTGCAACCACTAGTTTAATGCTTCTGTCAGATTTTGGCAAGATTCAAAAGCCTCACACAGATCCAAGAACACACAAATTTGCCTCTGAGACCATTTGTATACAATGCAGCTACTTTGGAGAAGGTCTCAGGATGTGGTTTGTTTTTATTTTGCCTGTCTTGATCTGGGACAAGGGCCTGGTCCTAGTCATCACTCTATTCCCACTGCTGAGAACGGAGCACGTATCAAGACACTCAAGACTCTGTTACAGAATAGCTGAATGTACACAGTTGTTCAGAGTTCTTTCCAAGCCCCAGGGGAAGCACATGGGCACTCCTGAGGACCGAGTTCACAAGGCCATTTCCCTGGTTAGGGACTGCTCCCTGCAGCCCCCCAACCTCCCTTCAATAAACATTCACTGAGCATCTGCTACTACGTGATAGGGATTAGAATAGTCTGAGGATACAACAAAAATCTACAACTGATGCTTTCTGAGAGGCTTACAACTTCAGGGAGGGAGGTGCACAAATACGTTAATGAATCATATACAAGGGCTACGTGAGCAAAGTGCTTTCAGAACAAAGAGGAGTAAGTTTGAAACGTACAGGGGAAAGGTTTCATGGAAGGGAATGTGGGAGCTGGCCTTGAAAGACCTCAGAGTAAAAGGGAGATGAGGGGATGTTCCACCACTACTAAGAGTCAACTCCATGGCAAGTTAGGGGAACAAGTGTTTAGGGCTTAAGGAATATGTATAAATCGAATGATGGGCAGTGGGGAAACCATCAAGAGTTTCTGAAAAGAAAAATGTTATAGTCAGATGTGTGTTTTAGAACCTGGGGGTACTACAGAGAGTAGACATGGAATTTTGCCCTGAGACTAACAACACGGGTAATGTTCCACTCTGTGATCTTTACCAGAAAATAGAATCTTAAACTGTAGCTCAGCTCTTATCAAAAGTTTTAAGAAACAATCTGCACAAATGACTATCAGGAGGAAATGCAGTCTATCCATTTTTTTCCAAATGGTCTAATTTTATCCCTGGATCAATACAGGCCTTCAATAAGACGGGTACTGGAATTATATTGATCTGAAATTTCCTCTGTGGAAAAGAAAGTTCTGTGGCTATGGACCTTTCCTAATTAACCTCAGTTTAAGCTTACAACTACAGTCTTATATAAATATACTCAATTTTTGGCAGAACTTTAAACTGCATATATCAGAAGAGTAAATACAAACTTCAATACCCTTTAGATGGCCTTTGAAACCAAACTTACCAATTAGGGCACCAGCACTAACTAACCTTAAGACAGAGCAAATGACAGAAAATTCTATTGTACTAAATATTTTGGTATGACAAGGTATTTTGTTTTTATCTTAGGATCAGGATGTTTTCAATTCAATTGGTGAGAATTGAAAGGGTAGCATTATAGCCTTCTTAAACAAAAATACCTTTAAATGTTTTAAAAAGTACACTGTTTAAAATTGGTTAAAAAAAACAAAAGCAAAGACCAGAAAGCATTTGTTCCTTACTTTAAAAGCTGAAACTCCATAAATATTTGACAATCTAGAAGAAAGAATTGTAGTCAAATCTTAATTTTAAACGGCCTTCTAGGCAAAGAATATGTTCTGTCTCAGCTTGCAGTTTTCAACATAGCCCTCCCTACATATAATAACATCTTTGCAATATGCCTGAAACCCAAGATTTGTGGTAACTCACTAAAAATCATCCTTAAACTATGTTATTTTCAATACTCTTTAATATTAATACATTATTTGAAAGAGGCACAACCTTACTTTTTTATCTCCTTGACCTATAGCCCTTAAGAACATGAGGCCTTACAGTGCTCCTGCAGTGAAACTTCTCAGGCTGAACACTTACGTGGAAAATTCCTTCTAATGATCCTTACAATGCAGCCCTAAGTAGGTTTAAGATGCAGTTCATTTGCTTTTATAGAAAGGCATTCACATGTTCCTTCATGATTCTGCAAGTAACTGTTTTTCAACAGTATAGGCACAAGCAAACACGTGACTGTGAATAAGTATCCCCTCTACAAGTCTGAACAGCTCATTTCCTCTCACATGAGCCAGCTTTTAATCCTCAAGTTTTATTGTACTAGCCATTTATGGAGAGATTCATTTACAGCTATGGTTTTTGGCCCACAAAGATGTTCAAACAGCTTATTACAAGTACTAAGGAGAATCACCTTAAAACTATGATCTTTTTCAGATGTTGGCCAGTAGCAACTCTTACCAACCTGTTAAGAAAGGGATCTGAGCTATTGGTCGTCATTGTTCTCAATTCCTGAGACATCCCAGGAGAAGATACTGGATTTTGAGTCCCACCATCCTGCTCCAGTGTTGGTAACTGGCTACGGAGAGCTAATTCCTAGAAAAAAAATCAACACAAATGAACAGAATCAATCTATTGATTAACAAAGTTATCGTTAGGTTTAAAGTAATAAACTTGTACGTATAAAGCTGAAGTATTAACATCTAAAAGTTAATGAGTTTCCCAATCAGAAGGACCAGGTTCTTCTATCCATTTCAAGTGATTAAACATTAAATTATATAAACTGAAAGTTTAATTAGTCTTATTAACCCCAAAACATATATACTTAACTACTTAGCTTCCTTTTGGTATTTTCCTTTTCTGGCAGACACTCCTAAATCCCTCCTTTGGGGTAGGATGGCAAGTCTGATCTTTACAAAAGAGAATTCTTCTTACAGTTTATTTTTACTCACCAACTCTCATATGGTTTTATATGTTTGGCACCAGTAATAAAAATAAAGTCAAAAGAACAAAATTTGGTGATTTACCAAGACACCAACACTCCTCACTGCCCTCCTGCATTGTTTTACACTTTGTTATCAAGTAACTCATTCTGACTTCAGGTTTTTCAATCTTGAACTGTCTTCGGGGGCATCCAACAATTTCTCAGCAAGATTCTACCTGGAAACTGAGCAAAAGCTATGGGCCATTACTACCCTGATCATTTCAGAAGGGCTGCCTCAACGTGCTTCCAAACATTCCAGGCCTCAGCTTTATATTTGCCTGGGGCTTCAAGGCTAGTTCACCTCACTCTGGCCAACTCTTACACCTTCATACCTCACCCCCTGCAGCCTTCCTGAGCCAAGCCTGCTCGCTGAGGCACACACCATCTCCAGCATCCTCACTCCCAGTCACCACTGGGTCCAGAAGCAGTGGAGATACTCTCTGAGCTCTGCACCACCACTTCTAGACTATGCAACAACCACTTCTTTTTACTCAGGTTTCTGCCTCCTAGATACCCCATCCTTTAAATGGGTTTCTTAACCGGAGGATCATGACAGAATGCAGAGGGTATGTGAACTTGGATGGAGAAAAAAATTTACATCTTTATTTTCATTAACCTATAACTAAAATCTAGCATTTTCTTCAATTATAAATATAGGCAACAAACAGTAGTATTTACTATACCTTTGACTTTTCATCAATAGAAAACATTTTCATATCATGCTCTAGTTGTTGCAAATGTATCATAATACCATTTATATTCATTACTATTTCAATATTATATTAATTTTAAGACATGCCACTGTATCTTATTACTTATACATTACATAGATGATTCACTCAACATGAGTTCCTTGAATTTCTGTATTCCAGTGATCTTCATCCCTACCTACCTCAATCACCCACTTACACAGCCAAGACCTTGTTATTCCAAAACCAAACCTACCTCTACAATCTTTACTCATGTTTGGGACAATGATCATTGTTTCACTTCATTGCAACTGCATCTATCACCCGGGAACTGTCAACATCCATGCACAAAATCTATACAGTAATCTAATGCTGAAATTCCTGGCTCTCTAAATTACAATGATATTGACCACTTTACCATTGTATTTCAGTCATTAACTTCCTCGGTCACACCCTGAGCTGGTTTAGAAACTTCTTCCCCAGAAATCTTACATGTACTCATCCCGCTTTCTGGAACCGTATTTTTTCTTTCCATCCAGTTTCTTCTGCCTCCTACTATTCCAATCTATTGGCTCTCCTTCCCTACAAGTTTAAATGCAGGGCTGATCATTTTAAATACACATGATTACCTTTCAGATTCCTGATACACACATAATTTTATTTCAACACAGCAAATTCCAACCATGAATCAATATTAAAAATGTGCTTGCTTCATTTCTATACTGAGACTGCTAAGAAATGCTACAGAAAAATCATATAACTATCCAGACTGTTATAAACTAATAGTCTTTGGCCTTGGCTGGGCCCTCCTTAGTACCACTCATTGTTTTTTTGTTTTTTCTTGGGTCCTTGGTTACTTTTTTCTCAGATTCTCATGATTACTACTCCAAATCTGGCACACTCTCTCAAGACCCTGTTGACTTAAGTGCTTTTCCTTTTTCAAGCTCTCTCGCATTTAAATAAGAACACTGAGGTCATCAGGAACAATCTGTTGTTTTCTGGATCCTCCTGTCATCTCTTCCTGCTCCCCCAAAGCCATCTTCATTCATCACCTTTATAACTTTTCTTCCAGTCTCAGAAAATGGATTCCCTCCCGCTGTCTCCTGTTCTAGGCCAACCCACACTCCTAGCAGCTTCTGGGGATCCATTTTACTTGTTTTCTCTATCTTCTATCTTTGATGTGCCCCTTGCCCCCATTTTCACCTTACAAAGTGAGAAGTGACTTTAAAACAAAGTGCACTTCCTGCAGGTCTTTAATATGAAATGTTTTCTCTGGTACCATGTCTTTCCATATACTCTTGACTAGAACACTTTTCTTTCTTATTATTTAAGACACCTTAACCTTTAACCTTCTCTACGTTAATTCTCCAGAATGATCCCATTTCCATCTTCGTATTGGATTAGATTAGACAGATAGATAATATGTCTTTCACACCCTGAGCATATGTATGTAACATGATCTTAGCACTTAACACATGATATTGTAATTATTTCTTCTCTGTCCCTTAAGGGCACAAAATGAATAAATGAATGACTATTTTGGAGCATAAAACAAGAGCTTCTAAATACTTTGAAGAATTTATGTTGCTATTAAAATATAAGGATGTTAAAAACAATAAATTTTATTTTACTTTAAAATATTTATTTATTTGGTTGGTTGGTTGGTTGCGCTGGGTCTTAGTTGCAGCATGCGTGTGGGATCTAGTTCCCTGACCAGGGATCAAACTCAGGCCCCCTGCATTGGGAGCACGGAGTCCTATCCACCAAGGAAGCCCCAAAAGCAATAAATTCTAAAATGAATAAAATTATAGGCTCTGGATGAGGCTGATGCCTAGGGAATGTATGCTCATGTTTCTGTGTACCTAGTTTTGAACCTTGCAGCACAAAGCAAATACATCATTACTGAAATAACTTAATAAATTGGCTATAATTTTCATATTGTTTTTACAACTTTTATTTTACCCCTTTTGATGGTTTCCACTTTTTCAAGGTTTTATGAAGTTAAAGCTAATTGTTATGTGCAAAATCTCCATGTTCTCACTACTTGGAATTCTGCCACATTGCTTGTTTGAAGCTATCAGATTTTTACTTTTTGCTGCGTTTAACAACTGAATTTCTACTGTCAGCAGACAGTAAAGAACCAACTATCCACATTTACAGTGAAAGGTAATTTAGAGATGTGAATAAGAAGGCCAATGTTTACAAGTTGCCTAAGAAGACAGCCAACCCCCTGAAAGGCTATGGAAATACTTCTCATCAAATCCATATTTGAGCCAGGACTAAGAGTAACTAACCTAGAGATTCATGTAAACTGAACTTGAAAGGAATAAGGGGAAAAAAGTGCCACTTTATTTACTGGTGGTGGTGGTAGGACGGTGTTAGCATTATCAACCAAATAGTGAAGAATACGGCATGAAAACAAACGTAATGTGGTAAGGCCAATGATATAAATAACATATACATAGATTATAGAACCCATATACCAGGTATGGATATTCAGCTCAGGTTTGAAACTTCTAGTTACAGGAAAAACAAACAAACAAAACCCCAACACCAACCAACCAGGGTTGATTAGAAGTAATTTTTGAAGTATTATTGAGGTATAATTGATATATAATAACTTACACATACATCATCCAAAAATGGGTATATATTCTTACATAGCTCAGTATTTGCTAGAAACAAAATTACTTTAACTAAACTTGACTACTTGGTAGCCCCCTCCCCAGGGCATTCGTTCGTTCGTCCTTCCTTCCTTCCTTCCTTCCTTTCTTCTTCCTCCCTCCCTCCCTTTCTCCATCTCTTTCTTTTCTTTCCTTCTTTCTTTCCTTCCTTCCTTTCTTTTCTTATTAGTCATCCATTTTATACACATCAGTGTATATATGTCAATCCCAATTAATTCTTTTGTTAATATTTTCATCTGTGAACATAATTTATTTCACTGGGTTCAATAAGATGAAACATTTCTGTTGATATTTTAAGGAAATTGTCAAAAATTGGGGAGGAAAACCATATGTATTTTGTAGGAAAACAGGCCAACTTCCCCCTCCCCTTAACATATATCAATAAGTTCAGAGTTCAACTGAATATAAAAACAATAACATCCACTTCCACATAAACACACACACATGCATGCATGCACACACACCCCCACATAGAGATGTGGAAATCTGCGAAAGTATCCTACTCCATGCTTTACCTAGTCAGACTTTGAAGGAGAGTGAATGTGGAGTCAGAACTAACTGAAAGAGCTCCTCCCTAAGCTGTCCTGCTGCCAGTGAGGAATAGTTAAATCATGGGTTTCATTGTGAGTTCCTTGTATCCTTAGCCAAGGATTGTAAATGTGAAAGTGAACACACTGCATAAAATTAATAATTTTAGAAGTAAAATATTTAAAATTTGTTTCAGAGTTGTACAGAATTTTGGCCAGTGATTTTAGAGAAAAATAATTAATATGGATAAGTATGAAATGAATTTAAATAATCTGAATTTTTTAATCAAAAATATTTCATATAAACTTTCTCCATTATATGCATTTAAAAATAATTCCTGGGCTTCCCTGGTGGCGCAGTGGGTGAGTGTCCGTCTGCCGATGCAGGGGACACGGGATCGTGCCCTGGTTCGGGAAGATCCCACATGCCGCGGAGCGGCTAGGCCCGTGAGCCATGGCCGGTGAGCCTGCGCTCCGCAACGGAAAAGGCCACAACGGTGAGAGGCCCATGTACCACCAAAAAAAAAAAAAAATCCTCTATATATCTACATGTACCTATGTAGAATAAACCCATTCTGTTGCAATAAATTAATTTTGTCAAAACACATTTTGGATGAATATGAACATCATTTTGTAATTGAGTAAATCTGGCATAGCTGTTTTAAAAATCAGCCTTGGGACATAATTGGATTGTCTACAAAAACTGATTTCAGTTGAAACACTTCATGTTGAAAGTTATGTCTATCTCTAAGGAGTTTTTTATCCTGAACAAATGTCTAATATTAGAATACTGAGCTAAAAATACAAGTTCGTTAAGCTTCTCTTTTTCCCAAAGGTAGTCAGAATAAACAGTTTGACAGACTTTCAAAAATGGAGAAGTAAGCAAGTTATAGGAAATTCAGCCAAAATTTATCATGCTTCTGTATTTCAAAGGTCAAACAGTTCTTTTAGAGTATTTGACTTTTTCTAAAGGAAGCAAATATTTTTAGCTCATTTTCTTCTGTAATAATACAAAAATGTGGTGGCTTTTCCCATTGAGCTTGTAAATCTTAGCTAATCTGGGACGCATGTGGAGTCAGAGCTATCTGCAACTGTAAGTAAAACTGATGGTCCCAGCTTGGTCTGGAGGGAACTTTCCAGGATGGTTTATAAAGGAAAACATGATTTGCCTGGTTCACATAGTGGACTTTTATGGACTCAGGATCCAGCCATGAGCCATTGGTCCTTTTTGTATTTCCCTTCTCTCATTTAAATAGGAGTATCATTTCTCATAGGGTAAAAAAGATACTTTAAGATAATATATATCTGGTAGTAAAGTATTTTGGCTCCATATAAAACTGATGCTTTGGTTCACATCATTTAGAAAAATAAGGAGAAAGGCAGTAGAAGAAGTCAGTAGTCTGGAAACATTTAGAATATCTCTAGGTTATTAAATTCTTTAGAGTATCCAAGAGACATGGAAGCATATGTCTACACAAGTCAAAATTTAGAAACAAGTCAAATATCTATCAGTAGGTGAACAGATAAACAATTGTAGTATATCCCTACAATGGAATACTACTTAGCAATAAAAAGGAACGAACTATAAATACAACATGAATGAATCTCAAAATAATCATGCTAAGGTGAAAAAGTTATGATTCCATTTATAGAAAATTCTGTAAAGCTAATGTCAACTTTACTTTCTTAAAGCAATTTTATCTTCAACAAATACTATGTAAGAGTGTTTCATTTCTGGATAATATACGGCACACAAATGAAGGTCCCCCCTCTCCAACCTAATCAATTTATTTAAGGTAGGTTAGTTTAGCGAACTAGAAATCCAAATTTAGAAATGAAGAATAACTCTGAAAATACACATCTTTTAAACAGTTTGTCTTAGTAACAGCAGTTTATGTCAACAATTTTAAAAACAAACAAAAAGCCATTTCTTCCAACTGTTCAAGATAGGTCTTGCCATACCCCATTTTCCAACACAGCTTTAAACATTCACAGAATATTTAATTATGTTGGAAGTTATTAAAACATTTAGCCAATGTTTAGAATGCTTTTTGTTTTTTAATATTTGTGCCATTTGCCAAAGTATCTTCAACTTCAGAACAACCTTTTTGACTAAAAACATGTGTATCTATGATTCAAATTCATAGAATGATTCACAGAATCATTAGAATCTATGATTTATTCAATATTAGGACTTCAAAAAGAAGAGAGATAAACTTGGAAAAGGTATTAATTGGATTCTGAAAAAGCTTTTCTAGTATCTGCTAACATAAAAGAGTTTGGAGGGAAAAAAAAAGCCAAAACTTTGCTATTATTAAATTCAGAAAAAAAAAAAAACTGTGGTGATTATTTTCACATGGCTCTGAACAGGGGTCCTGTACTATTTTGCTCTATTTGACTAAAACTATGGACATTTGAATCTCTTCACCATTTCGGGCTAACAGTGTAGTACAATATCCTCAACACTAATACTGTGGGTTTTATCCAGCATTAACCCAGTAACTGACCCTGGTGTGTATTTATTACTGTCCATAGGAATGGCGACTACACAATATTCATTAGTTGCAAAAAATTTATAGCTATAATTTCTATGAAGAGTAAAGCAATTATTTGCTCAGAGATAAGCTATCTATACACAGCAGTCTTGTTTCTATTTTCTGGGTCGTTTCAAGCATTCTGATGAGGGCACTTGGGGATGCGTTTTGACCTAGGCCTTATGAAGGAAATGGAGAATCTTTATCAGTAAAAGGGAAGGGGAAAAGTCAGGTACTCCTTATGGGGAAAAGCTCATGAGTGGAATCATGGCAACAAGACAGAGGAGTGCACTTGGCTGAAGGAAGGTAATTGGCTTAACCAGAATTGAGAGAGAGAAAGAAGGCTACTGACCACAGACCACAAATCAGCTAGGTTGCAGAGTTTAGGCTTGATCTCATAGGTATTAGGGAACCGCAGGTACTAAGAACCACATTCTTAAGCATAAGAGAAGGTAAAAACATTCACACTCAGGGGGAACTATCTTTCCTCAAAGTGTTAGTTTCAAAAGACTTTGAAACAGAAGCTGGGATGCATTCCTAACCCACTCTCTCAAAGGTCTCCCTCCAGTCACAGAGGAGAAACTGATGTATTAGTAAGAGTTATACAGAGAAAATTGAGCATTCCATACATGTTCAATCTCATGGAGCAAAGACGATGTTTATACTTTTAAAAAGTTTTTTTTTTCTTCTGAGACCAGAAATTGCTTTAGAAAGAAAAATAGTGAATAATCAAAATGAAATTTAAAAATTTAAAGCTCTATGAGGACAAATTTTTCCAAAATTCTGCCAACAAACCCTAACAAATTAAGGCAATAGTTTCCATTTTTAACTAAGAAAATATACTAACCCCTTTAAAGTTGTCTCAATTTTTCAGAATTTTGTATTAACCTCACCCATACTGACAGTAGTTTATAAGACCAGGAAATTCTACAACAGACAGGTTTTGTTAATCCTATGCAGAAGTACTTAAGGATAGCTTTTGAAACAAGTAATTTGTGAACATTCTGAAGTCTGGTACCTTCCCACAGCAAATGTGGTATATAATTACAAAACAATGCCACTGGTTTCATGTTGCTTGTTAACTTATCTGCACTGATTTCTATTAGAAAAGTAAAAACAAACAACAAACAGAACCCAACCCCCCCACAGCACTGAACAGGAGTGCCTTGCGCTCAAGTATTGAATGGATCCATCCCTTTTTCTTCATTATTCCTGTTTTTTGAGACTGGAAAGCTCTTTCTGGCTTTCTTGATTATCCTGGTAACCTTATTTAGAGGCATCTTCACTTAAGATATGACCCTTCTTTGTGGAATCTTTCCTGGCACCTACCTTAAGATAATCTAGAAAATATGTAGGATGAGAAAAACACAGATACTTGCTTGATACAAATACAACCATATTCTGGGTATTTGAGCAACTCCAAATTTAGCCCTATACTGGAATTTCATACATTTTCACAATTGTGCCAGGTAAATACATTGACAACTGAATCTTATATGACAAGGCAGTATTTTATTATCCACATATGCAAAGTTAAATTTAAAAAACCTTTTATAAAACCTATCTCTTTCAGGTTTTCTGCTCTGGCTTAGACAAATCTAAGGAATCAACTCTGTAATTTTAATACCATACAAATTTAATAGAAATTCAATTTACAAACCTTAACTTTTCTGAAGCTTTACTACTAAAAGAAGTATCTAAAAACTCCTGATAATTTTAATGAGCAACTGTTTACACTTATACTGATGTAAGAAATAAAGACCTGAAGGTATTTAATTACTTATCAAATTTAAAGTTTAAGATCTTAGTAGGAAAAAATAAAAAGGAAACAATTTCAAAACACTTTAACATGGAGAACCTTTTGCTTGATTCCGAATCTCATTTGAATTAATTTTTGCTCCTATGTTTCTACTTCATTTATTACAAATAAAAGAAACACTTCAGAGAAAAAGCAAGGAAAAATGTCTTCACTTTATATAAAGATCCAATGCTACAGTGCTCTTCCCAGTCAAATGTGGTATTAGAGGTCCTCATTGTAAGAATGTCTGCTCTGCTTTAGCAAAGATGACGTTCATTAGTTATTCCCTGGATTTCCTGATTAAAGGAGGCATTTATGAGAGAGACAATGAATAGAGTTTTTCCTCTCACAAAGTAAACTGGTCTCTATGAAGATTCTATCTGGTGCTCCAAATGGACCAGTTAACAGTATCTAAAATGAGTGGAGTTCTGCCAATTCCCACACTTCCACAGCTCATTCTAACACAATGCACTTGTTAGCCTAGTGCAGAAGAGCTCCACAGAATATGAGGTGTTTCATGGTTGCTTCTGGCAATCTGAGAAAAGTGCAATAATCCCCCAGCTCCTAATTCCTTCAAATCTGTGAACCCTGAACAAACAGAATCTCTTTGGTTTCAAGAATGAGATTCTTTCCATGAGTCAGATAAGTGCCTATGTTATAGAAGGAAAAAATGGCCACAATCTTTCCATCTAAATAAGGTACCTTCACAACCAGTGTTCCTTTGGGTTCACCAGGGAGGAATGCTGATAAAAGCCAACAAAGAAACCCAAAACAGTACTCAGGTAGATCCTTTGCTCTTCTGATAATTTTAATATTCTTTCTTTGGAGTGTTCACTAAAAGAAACTTTTCCTTTCCTCGTAGTATGATTATAATTCTTAATAAGATTTCCTAAAGTAGCCTACCCAAGTAAATAACCCGTACTACCTTTGTTACTGTTCAAATTATTAACCTCTATAAATCATTGTAAGTACTATTTTAGGCTATGCAAATAAAAAATCAGGCACACTTCAAGGCTGACAGGGTGTATATACTACATATCAAATGTGGGGAAAAAAAAGACCTCGACGGAGTTTTGAATACTACTCTGGGAGGAGTGGGGAGGGAGCAGATAGTGTAAACTTTCTGGGAACAGCAATGTTAACTTAAGTATCATGGTAGAAAGATGCCTCAAAGTTACTCTGGGCTAATCTTCAGTGAGGACAGGCCCCTGGAGCACAAGTTTTTCTCTTTCCTAATTTAATATCTGTTTTCAATGCTAAAACATCAGATAAGAGCCTACCTGACATTTTGGAGAATTTGCTGTGCTGGGATTGATATTCCGCATTGCCTAAGAGTGAAAAATAAGATGGATAAAAATTACTTTAAGCCACATGGTTTGGCTGTGTAGGCTGACTTACAAATTGTATCCAGACATATCACCATAGCACAGAATTCCCAAGCTAGCCCAAGAAGAAGCAGACTGAGGACAGGAGCCAACGGAGTCGCCACATAACAAATGGAAACCTCAGAAGTGTTAAACAGCATTGAGGATAGGACAGTAAGACTTTAGGTGTCAGGGTTCAAATAAAACTGGATATTGGTCAGGTAGGTTCTTTACTTCTGAATATTAGATGAAGCAGGAAAAATATAATTTGATGCTTCAGTGAGAAGAGAAACTATCAATGGAAGAAGTTCACAGGAAGCCAAAAGGCTTAAGATATACTGAATTTATACTGATTGCTAAAAAACAAAACCAAAAAATCTTAGAAAACACACCATTAGTATAAGAATAGAGCAGATCTGTCACTTCAACAAAAGAAAAGACAACACAGTAGGTGGTAAAGAAGAAATAAAGAAGTTACCTTTAAAGGAAACTATTCTGTCTAGGACCCATCACCCAGAGTAAGAGTGAGAATAAGATTTAGAAAAATTCTTTAGAATGAAGAATTTTATAAGTAGCAGCATTTTGCCCATTGGGCGGGAAGGGGGTGGGGGAGAGCTGATCTACGGCAACAACAAAATGATGGATGGCCCATTCCCAGACTTTAACCTTTCTTATTAATAAGGTTTCTTTTTTTTTGGTAGTCTTTAATTCATATGTGAAATTATATACGCATACGCCATCTAGTACTCAGTAACAACAAAATGAAAACAGTCTGCGTAAAACATACCCTTAAATTGCTTTATTTCTTCTAAGAGCTATATAACTATAATTTTGATGGTGCTACCTTGTTCCGATGATAAAGTTTTATTTAAATGAAAAATATCTTTCCTTTATAGTAATATGTTAAAAAGTCCATCAGAGATACATTAATCTTGTTAATGTGCTTCCTTTCTCTACCTTCTTAAAGGCGGATGAGGGAATATTTCTTTCAAGACCACTTCTTGACATCATATGCTGGCATCATCTTTCTTACTCACTTTGGTGCCAACCACACTAGAATTACACTGGCAGGTTACTGATAGCACAAACAGTTTAAAGGTGTGCCTGTCTGGGATTCCATGGCTTAGTTTAATTCTTAGGTACTAGTTCTTCAAATCCCAAATCTGAGTTCAAAGACTGTATCAAGTTCATGTATTTCCATTAACACGTGACACTATTAAAATATAACACTCATGAAAAAAAGTACCTTGTTCAAATGTCTGCATCCTGACTACAAAAATGGAGAGTATAATGATATTTTTAATGCCTATACTTAGTATGCTATGACTTAGGTGAGGAAAAATAGTACAGATATGTATATTTCACGTTCGCAAACAGAGAGAATGTCTCTGGGGGAAAAAAAAAAAAATACAAGAAACTGATAGCTACTTACAACCAGAAAAGAGAACTAGAGAAATGGAAAAGGAGATTTCATTTTCACTGTACGTTTACCTTTTGTACACTTTCAAAATCACATCATGTTTATTATCCAAAATATTTACATAAAAATTTAAAAATATACTGCTTTGAGAAGATCACACTCCCAAAATCTGAACTTAGATTTTATCACTCTGAAATAAGATAAAGTAAAAATTCATTTTGAGATGAGGGATTATATATTCTTATAGCACATAAAGACCAACAGTATTTCTGAAAGAAAACTGATAAAAATGGTCGTAAAGTTTTCCAGCTCTCTAACGTTAGAAACTACCCATCCCAACATGAAAAAATATCCATAAGTAGATAATTTTAAAGCACTGTGGGATCTTCTAAACTTGGGATAGCCTGTATTGTTTTAAATAAAACATCTTAGATTCAGCAATACTGAAACATTTATCATTTGAGAAATATCATATTGTGTATTCCCCTAGACAAATAATTCATTTAAAGTAAAAGATGTTTCTCCCCAAGTGATGTCCCAGAGTTTCCCCCTTAGTGAAATCCTCAGATATATAGTAGTCTGCAATTCCATGTACAGACATACCTCATCTTATTGCACTTTGCAGACACTGCAATTTTTGTTTTTAAACATACTGAAGGTTTGTGGCAACCCTGTGTCTAGCAAGTCTATCAGAGCCATTTTTCCAACAACATTTGCTCACTTCATGCCTCGGTGTCACATTTTGGTAATTCTCACAATATTTCAGTCTTTTTCATTGTTATTATATTTGTTATGGTGATCTGTGATCAGTGATCTTTGATGTTACTATTACAAAAAGATGACTCACTGAAGGCTCACATGATGGTTAATATTGTTTAACAATCAAGTATTTTAAAATTAAGGTATTTAATTTTACATTAAATTTATTTAAATTTACATTAAATTTTACAATAAACAATTTACATTGTTTATTTTAAGACAATGCTATTGCACACTTAATAGACTACAGTACGGTGTAAACATTAACTTTCATATGCAACGGGAAACCAAAAAATTCACGTGATTCACTTTATTGTAATACTTGCTTTATTGTGGTGGTCTGGAACTGACCGGCAATATCTCCGAGGTATGCCTGTATATTTGAGGAAAAGCACCCTTGCTTCCTTCGATTTTTGCTTGACTGCAATGAATACGACCAAAACATCTCTTTGTGATACAGGTTTACAAGTTATAGCCTATGTGATCAAAGGCCAGTTAAGAAACTAGAAACTAAGATGAAAGCTGGACAGAATGTTTCTGTGTCACTCTAGTTTCAGAGAAACAACATTCTTCTGTAACTAATAAATGTCAAAATGAAACACACCCAACTTTATGTAGGAAAACAAAACCCCAAGAGTGGAAGGCTGGTCTCTAACCTGTGGCCTCACCTGCCGAAGCAGTTCTTGCTGCTTCAGTCGCAGTCTCTCTTTCTCCATCTGCAACTGCTGCAGCCGCATCTGTTGCTGCTGGTTGGAATTGCCACCACCCATGACTCCTCCCTGAGGGCTCTGGGGGGCCAGGGGTGGTGGCTGTTTCACTGGAGCACTCTGACTGATTCTCTGGTTCATGGCTGAAATGAAACAGAAGATCTATCCTAAAAAACTAGCAAGAAAAAGGATATTTAGTTATTCAAGAGCAACTGGGGATATTCAACATAGCCTTTTCTGTAGTAACACTAGAAATAACCTAAAAATCCACCAATAGTACAATGGTTACATTAATTTATTATTATTGTAGTCATCCTCGTCATTATCCTAGGATGCAAGGCAGCCATAAGAGAAAAGAAACAAGTAACTCTAATAGGCAGTGAAATGGAACAGTCTAAGACATACTAAGTTAAAAGCATAGTACAGAATAGATAGTATTAAAAAAAAAGGGGACAGGTGGAACATATATTACATGCATATCCAGAGAACCTGAACTGAAGGACAGCCAAGAAGCAATTAACATCTGTTGGTTCTGGACCTGGGGAACTAGATGACTAGAGGACCAAGTTCAAGAGAGACATTTTTTATAACTTTTCAAGTTTGAATAATGTGAATATATTGCTTATTATAAAATATAATATATATTTAATTTAAAATAAATCTCTCAAAGTAACTGAGACAAAGCATCCTAAGCATTAAAGCTCATCAAGATTATTAATCTTTAAATATAACTCTAATAAATCAAGTAGATTAAATGATCTGATGCATGCTCATAATAAATTAAGCCTACAAGAATCTGGATGGGACTTCCCTGATGGTGCAGTGGTTAAGAATCCGCCTGCCAATGCAGGGAACACAGGTTCGAGCCCTGGTCCGGGAAGATCCCACATGCCGCAGAGCAACTAAGCCCGTGTGCCACAACTACTGAGCCTGCGCTCTAGAGCCCATGAGCCACAACTACTGAGCCCGTGAGCCACAACTGCTGAAGCCACGTGCCTAGAGCCCATGCTCTGCAACAAGAGAAGCCACTGCAAGGAGATGTCCGTGCACCACAACGAAGAGTAGCCCCCGCTCGCTGCAACTAGAGAAAGCCTGAGCACAGCAACGAGGACCCAATGCAGCAATCAATCAATCAATAAATTAAAAAAAAAAAAAAAAAAGAATCGGCCTGACAATGCAGGAACATGGGTTTGATCCCTGGTCCGGGAAGATTCCACATGCTGTGGAGTAACTAAGCCCGTGTTCCACAACTACTGAGCCTGCGCTCTAGAGCCCGCGAGCCACAACTACTGAATCTCGTGTGTCTCGAGCCTGTGTTCTGCAACAAGAGAAGCCACCGCAATGAGAAGCCTGTGCACTGCAATGAAGTGTAGCCCCTGCTCACTGCAACTAGAGAAAGCCTGCACACAGCAAGGAAGACCCAATGCAGCCAAAAATAAATAAATAAACAAACAAATAAATTTATTTAAAAAAAAGAATCTGGATGGCATAGATTGGTCTCATTCAACAGCTCAGGTAGTCATTGTTATTTTTTTAGTTGAACATAGAATATACCATTTGACAATTAGAAACAGACTGGATTCCTACACTAGTGAATTTCTCTCACTGACACAACATTGACCAAACTGTGGATTGTGGTAACCTTGGTGAACAGATGGAAGTTTTATTATGTGAAAATGGCAATAAGAATGATGTATCACCTTTTCAGACACATATTCAACATTTTAAGGTGAAATTTCAGGTCACTGTTTCTACTAAATGTTTAATACACACTGACCAAAGAAAACCTCTGGCCCAAATGACTTCACAAACACTCGAGGAAGAAATAATACTAATCTTATAAAACCTTTTCCAGAGAACAGCAAAGAAGGAAACTCCACAACACCTTTGAGACCAGCATAACCCTAATACCTTACAAGGACATTAAAACAAAGAAAAATTACAGATCACGTTCTCTAATGAACCTTGCTACCAAAATCTGAAATGACATTCACTGACAGCTCTCATGACATACTGGCTCCCAGCCAAGTGGCAAACTCCTTCTGGTGATTTTTCACGTGTCCTCTGTTGAAGGCACAGAGGCTGCTTGGTAAATGCCAACTCTTCTTGGAGGCTACTTGACCAAACCTCCCCAGCCTTCCCCAGAGTCTGCCATGTGCATTAAGAATCATCTTCCTTCAGGGCACTGCCCTGGGACATTTGTTTACTGACATTTCTCACATGACTGTAATTTTTTATTTACAAATTTGCATCTGCTCTTAGACTGGAGTGCCACAGGAGTGGGGAGAGTATCCTAATTGTGTATATATTCTCAGTGCCTAGTCCAGCATCTTTGCACAAAACTTGTGCTGAAAAAAAACACTGTAATGTTTCTAAGTCAGTTAAGTATTCACTGACGCAGATATTTAACTATTTAATATATGATAATATAGAAATCCTACCAATTTCCCCTTAGACTGACCAACTCTTCCATGAGACTGCATAACACTGATATAGAACCAAGGATATTAGAAGAAAGGAAAATTACAGACCAACTCTCTCCTAGCATGCCTTAGTTCAAGTCAACCTACTGAGATAGTTATATAAGGTGATGGTATTTTTGTTCTTACTCTTCCCCTCAATTTTTTCTGTATTTCTTTTTCTAATTTCTTGACTTGAACTTACTTAGTTTAAGTCTTTTCTTAGAGCACTTAAGTCAATAAATTTACCTTTAAGTACAGTATTTCCTGCATGTCATACAGTTGAAATAGTACGTAAAATTCATGATTGTTCTACCCCAAATATCTGTAATTTCTATTGTGATTTCCATTTAACTCATGAGTTACTAAGGAGTACACTTTTATGCTCTCAAGCATACATTTAAATTTTTAAAAATAATTTCCATAAACAAATAGAGAAGCAGAAAAAATAATACAGATGATCAATCCTCATGTAGTCATCATCCGGGTTCCCAATGATCAATACATAACCAATTTTGTTTTACATCTATTCTCATCGACTTTTCCCTCAATTATTTTCAAGCAAATAATACAGCATTTCATCCATAAATAATCACAATATGTATCATTCGGGTTTTTGCTTAGATTCTTAGATCTTATAACTATATTTTCTGTCTAATGCTGAAAAATTTGCTTCCAATAACATTAATATGTACTATCCTTCTATACATATGCAAGTATTTCAAAATAACATACGACCGATTATTAAAGTTATGATCAATAAAATGATTATTAAAAGTCTGGTCCTTAAGATATTTCATTAGGTGTATCCAGCCAAATCACTGTGGTTAAGTGTCATCTGAAATAATTCTTTTCTGTGTGACTCGGCCAACTCAATATACAGGCTCACTTGTGGCGATATGCTTCTGAATTTCAGACACTGGCTTTACTTGCCACTCCCCACTGCTCCTAGCAGTTTGTTTATTCCGTTTATAAAAATCAAAGCAAACACACAGATATGGTAGCATACTTCTTAGATATACGGTAGCATACTCTTAATACTTAACTTCATTTTGCCTTTTTGCTAATAACATATCCTTGAGACTACTCCAAAGCAGTATATAGAGGTTCCCCCCCGCCATTTTCTTTTAAAAATAGCATAGTATTTCATTCAACTAATTTCCTATTAGGTACCACAGTTTTAATTATAACCTATATGTTTAATAGCTGGTAGAGCAAGCCATATTTTTTTTGAAGCTAACTTTTTATTATTGGGATCTAATTTTATTGCTTTGTGGTTAAAAGAATCTGGTCTGTATACTGATTCTTGAAATTTGTGACTTGACATGTGGTCAGTCGTTGCTTTTGTACCAGGTCAGGGGCAGACGGCTACACGCCTGGCTTTCGCCATTGAGAGTGTTTCATGTATCTCTGTCTTTGTTCTTAACACTTTGAGTTCCTGATATCCTGACTGGCTGACTGGTCCCTAGCCCTGCCCTTGCTCACTGCTTTGTGTGGTTTTGTTTTCTGACCAGCAGAGACTTTTTCTAAATTTATGATCCCAGTTAAGTCTTTCTGGTTATCTCTTTTAAATGTTTTGTCTGGCATAGCAGAGAAGGGATGTCAAAAAAAACATGACTCGCTGCTTCATATTGTTCAAAGCCTTATTAATCTCTTTTATGACCAAAAACAAAAACATCCCACATTTATAAAATGTCTTTACAAAGAATAAATGGCTAAAACCTTAATAATTACGGTTTATAGTTAGTATTTTACAGGGGAATGGGTAGAAAAAAAGCCAAAAAATTTTAATGGCTAAGATTTGCCAATCAATAACCTCATTTAATACAATTGCTTATACTTTCCTGTCACCAACATTATTAGATGCACAATTGACAGGCCTCATAGTATGATATAAAAAATATGGCCTTTAGAGTCAAACAAACCATGATTAGAGTTGGGCACACCAGTTCGTGGTTCATCTAATCCTCAGTTTCCTCAGCTATACCTGCAGACATTAACATCACCCTTTTGGATCACTGTGGGGCTTATAAGTAATATGTAAAGCATCTATTATAGTCCTGGAATACAACAGATGCTCCAAAAATGTTAGCCTCCTCCCTTTTCCGAATAGTTCTTTCTGAACTTTAAGATTACCAGTCCTGCAGATAATCATCTTGGCTTGAATTCCCATACCTTCCCTCCCCCGTCCTTCCACTTCACCATGCCACTCACTGTTTCTAAGTATTCTATGATTCATAAAGATATGCATATTTATCTTTCCTGTAAGATCTAAACAGAAAAAAATAGGTGGGGGAGTTTGAGCCTTAGCTTAACCTCCCTAGGGATCCTTCTCTTTTGGTGAACATGTTCTTGGCATTCCCATAGGGCACTCCCTCAACATATTTATTTTCCCAAAGAGATGTTTTCTTACGTTGTGCTATGTCAAGTTCAATCATATGAGTTAAATATGAATTGGGGGACTGATCTGAGTATCTATCACATATGGTGACCATCTCACAAACTGAGGCCTAGTGCAAACAACTACTGGGGAAAAAATGTTTTCCATTCCAAGCAGTTAAATAAATTAAAAAATTTAAAAAACTGCTAGGAAATAACCCATTAGTAAGTGTTGAAATGATAAAATATGATTGATTTCAAAACAGATTCTACAGCTATACAGTGTTAAATATTTCATCTATTAAGAAACATTTTTAAAAAAGCTCTTGAGCTTTCCATACTGATTTTTATTAAGTAATATAGCATTTAACAAGTTAATGTAAATATTCCTTGTGAAAACTAATTGGACAATAACAGTATTGTATGAAAATAAACAGGTAAATATCCTCTGCTTCCCACCAGTTTCTCAGAATTAGATACCATTAGCAGTAATCATTAATGACAGTGACCACTGCTGATGGCACACTCAATTGGTTGGGAAAGTCTTTTTCAAATCTAAGCTTATCTGACTATTAAAAACCACAGAAAGGGAAAAATAAGCGTATCAAAAGATGGAGTAAGAACTCCACAGAATTAAACAGAAATTTGCACAAATTATGCAATAGAAATAGTCTCTCTGGCTAATAATGGTGAGCACTTTTGGTTGTGTTTACCTAAATGCTGTTACCTATGGATACAAGCAGTGCTACAAGCTTCCATATAAAGAGCTCACTTAAATGACCAATTCAAACAACCGAGTTTATCTACAGAAGCTGGGATTTCTTCTCTTCAGAAGCATCCTGTTCTTTACCTTCTGACTATCTCAAGCATTTCAACAAAGCACAGAGCAGTGCACCCACATGGGGTGCAGCAGAGACCTCACAAGCAGGCAAGAAACAAAACAAGCTTTGTTTCTTGGGGGAAGGGGGCAGGGCAGCTAAAAAAGAAAAGAACTGCATTACCACCTTCTTCCCCTCCATGACAAACTACCAAAATCTCAATGTTTCCAGTTTTAACAAAATTTCTAAAAGGTAAAGGAGAAAACAAATCCCTAAAATATGATAAATTTTTTTTAAAATGCTACATTTTAAATTCAGCCTTTGCTGCCTGAACTATGAAAGAGTAACTAACTGTTTCAAGTTTTTCTTAACCGATCAGTCCTGACAGCTTTATGGTAGCAAATCATACACTCAGCAATTACTGAAAAAGAAGAGACGACCTTCTCAAAAACAAAGGAGGTCATCACCACGGGTTCTTTCCAGATTTTATTCTGAACATCTGAATTTTCAAACTTCACACAAATTTTAGATTTGCATAATTTGTATCTTCAACCTTGGAATATTACAAAGTACTACAGATGTGGTAATCAATCGTAGACTTCGAGATAATAAATTCAATCCTAGTAACCTCATTAAGTGTAAATTTAAAATCAGAAAATTATTTTGAGCTTTTAAAATAATAACTCACATCAAATCTCCCACAACACAAGAAAGCACCTTTTTACTTTGTCTAATATTTTATCAAGTTTCAGATATTACATGGTTACATGTTAGAATGGCTATATTAGTTTGCTTATAACATTTAGAAACAAATTTTAGGTTTTTCCCCCATACCTACAAGGGTACTTAAGACTGTAAAATTAAAAGAAATGAATGCTTTTCTAAAAACACAAACTAACAGGCCAACTCTGTCAGTCTTAAAACAGTAAAAACAAAACACAAAACACCCACTGCTAACTAAGTCTTTCAATATGACCTAGGGGATTGAATTGTCTACAAAAAGTTGCTACTAACTGGCACAAAAATTTATGTATTTAAATACAAAATGATGTTTTTTTCAGTGAAAATTACTTACTATTTGATTCACACTGAAAATCTGTCTCTTACAAAAGGAGCAAAAGGCCAGGGTCCTTATCTCATGACTGAATATAACTTTTTATTATCAATATGCAAAAGACATCTCGCAACACTCAATTAAGCTACACCTAAATGATAACACCATGCCCAGGAATGACTTTTTAAAAAAGTTATACTGAGATATTTCACCCCTTTAGTAATTTTAATATATTCATAGAATTGTATAACCATCACCACTATCTAATTTCAGAACACTTTCATCATCCCCAAAAGAAACCCTGTATCCTTTAGCAGTACACATCCTATTGCCCCTCCCCCAGTCCCTGGTAACCATTAATCTACTTTGTTTCTTTGGATTTGTCATATATATGGAATATATATGACATGTCATATATATGGAATCAATTTTGTGACTGGCTTGTTTCACTTAATATATTTTCCAGATTCATCCATGTTACAGTATGTACCAGCATTTTATTCCTTTTTATTGCCAAATAATATTCCACTGTACAGATATACTACATTTTGTTAGTCTGTTAATCAACTGATGGATATCTGTGTTATTTTCACTTTTTGTTTATTATGAATCATGTGGCTACAAACATACAAATGTGCAGGTTTTTGTGTGGACATGTGGTTTCCTTTTTTGGGCAATATATATCTAGGAATGGAATTGCTAGGTCATATGGTAACTATATGTTTAACTTTTTGAGGAACTGCCAAACTGTTTTCTAAAGTGGCTGCATCATTTTTCAATCACATCAGAAATGTATGAGGGGATCCAACTGCTCCATATTCTGGTCAACACTTGTTAATGCCTGTCTTTCATTTTAGCCATCTTACTGAGAATAAAGTGGCATCTCGTTGTGGTTTTGCTTTGTATGATGTGGTTACAGTTAACCTCCCCTAAAACTCTACCCCAGGTCTTACCATAAGCAAAATAATCTCTCCCTCCCACACTCTGTACTTCTCTCCCTCACCAAACATCAACTTCCAGGCCCCCCAACCTGGGTTAAAGTATTTTAATCTTTAAACTGTTCAGAAATACCAATAACACCTTTTTTTAGGTCAATTCGACACTGTCTTCCTTCAACCACCTATCAAAAGTCTGGCATGAAAATTTATTATAATGGTATTTTTCAAACAATACAATTGAGAATGGAGCTTAAAAAACATTCAACAGAACATTTTCTCCTCATCACCTCATTAAGCAGTTTGGGGCAGGACACAGGAGTTGCTAAATGAGGTGAGGAGAAGGGAGAAAGCGGTCTAACTAGCCTTCGGCTCTCTCTGTCCCCCGGATATAACTGTGTTTTTTCCCTCTACTATGAAAATAAAGTTTAAAGGCTAGTTTGGAGAGAAAGTACAGATAATGAAACTATTAGTCTAAAGAGAAGGGGAATAACATTTTAAAATCTACCTGCCATCATGAATTCATGTTAATGAGCAAATAGTTCCATTAACAGCTTTATTCCTAATTACATATAATGTATTACTATTAATCCTCTTTCGCTAGGGGAATTTATAATTTAGAAGAGATGAATCCGAGTTCTGACTGATAAGCACAAAAACTGGCCCTTTTACATAGTGTAGAGCTTGACTGGCTTTTTCTTACCTTTTAATGTCCCTCACAGCACCTTATTTATGATCCCTCACTGTACTTAACACATTTTGTAATAATTATTTATTTTGTAGCTGACAACCCCATGCATGCCTGCTAGCATAGTACCTGGTACATAACTGGCATTCATCAGTTGAATGAGTAAATAAATACTCAAATAGTTTCTATCCCTAGTTAGTAGGATGCTAATTAGTAATACACAGGAGAATCTCCAAGCTGAAGCAAGTCCAGAATGAGTTCTGAAGCAACCTCAGCAACCAAGGTAGCAGAACAACAGGAGTATAAAACAAAGCAAAGAATATGAACCACTCCTCTTCTAAATCATTCCAATTTATTTCAGCAGAAATCTATTTATTTGACTCTTCCCTCAAGAAGTCTATAATCTCTTTTTCTGTTTTTTATAACTGAGTCTCTGGGTTGTCACAAAAAGTGACATCACCAAATGGCTCTCTTCTCCAGCACATTTTATGAGATATTTGCTATTAATGCAGAGTTGATACAAATATGACTTGAAACATAGTTTTCTTTTAAAAATGAATTAAGTTTTCTTGTGTTTGATGTGAGGGGCTTTAGTAACACAAATAAACCATTAATTTAAATTATCATTCAGTGACTTTAAGTTTTAAAATTCTATATGAAAAACTCATTATGTAAACAAAGAAAAATATTTCTTCACTGTATAATTATTTGTATCATTGAACCATCATCAAGTAGAAACTACATATTAATTTAACTTCATTAACGTATGTCTATTCACCCTTGGCAAGTAGGAGAGACTGCTTACCATGATTGATAAACTATTTTGACACCATCCTCCTGACTGTAACATAAAAAAAAAAAAACCTAAAACTGCAAACCTCTAATATTGAACTAATTTTGATATTCTATAATAAATGTTGATATTCTATAATAAATGTTAAAATGTTCATTTCGGCTAGTGTTTGTTTTTTAAGTAAAACAAACAAAAAAAATGTAGTGAGGGCAACAATTAGTAACAATCTCTAACAGTATGTTTTAAATAGGACTTCACTAAGCACATGGCCTAGAAGTATACTTCAAATCAGCTTACATCAGGCTCCTAACATGGTAACTTTATGAGAGTTCTAAATTTTAGAAACAAAGCATACTAAAAATGCATCATCTTTAAGGCAGTTTAAACTCCTATATATGTCAGAGCTGATAGCGCGGACAAAACTTAACTATTCCATCTAGCGCTGCCCATCCCCCATCAGATTTGTTTGCCTGGGCATACCCACCATGTGATAAGGCTTATCTTTAAAGGTTGAAAGATTTCCTGGTCTCCTCTTCAAAAGTAATTCCCAGCTGTGACCAGAGGGCCAAAAGCTAAACTTAAGTGGTGCAATAAATAGTTCAAAAATATCTCTGAAAGCTCAGTGCACTCAAATCCATAAAGCTATTGAGAAGTAACCTTAAGCAAGGATCCAAAACAGTCACTGAAGAATTCATAATCTAGCATATTATATTAAATTAATTAAGGACTGGAAATATTCTTAAAAGCATCTAGTATATGAGTCCAATTAAGTCAAGAGAAGTCAGGTATCTTTCTGAATGAGTTGGTTACACTGTTGATACCAGAAGAACTTGGGTCTCTTGATTCCCAATTGAATAGGTAAATTTTTCTATGACACAATTTAATTCATTTGAATTCACATGTAGAAAAGAGGATGCTAGCTAACTTCTACTAATGGATTTTTGAAGGGCGTATAAAATGTCAGGTCAGAGCAATGTCATAACTATTTTTCTCACTGGATAATGTGCATTTAAAAACTACATTGAGTATCACATTTAAAGAGGCATCCAGAGAAGGGAAGTCTTAATGCATTAAAAAAAAAACAAAACTCAGAACTCTTAATGCATAAAAAAACTGGAGAAACCACAGTTAAAAGAGAACACTCTGGGATTAGAAATGTATTCACAAATTTGAAGGGAAGTAAATTTCTGAGTAATAAAGGGACACATATTTTCTGGTCATTAGAACCTTCCTTAAATAGAATGGACTGCCTTGTAACGGGGTAAGCTCCTAGTCAAGGGAAAGGGAAAGGTCAAAGGTGAGGTTGGAAGGTAATCTCTTAAGGATATGGTAGAGGTGAGGCATGATAATTCATCTAGATGGCTTCACTTCTGTAATTAGAAACTCATTACCTTTGGGTAATTTCCTTAAGATGAGTCACAATACAGTATATAAGTAAATGCTTCAACCATTGTCATCTTCCTCCCTCTGAAATTTCCATGTGTTAGTATTGGTGACCTAGGTGTGCTTTTGAAAAGATTAACTGCATGTAATCTAAATTTCTTTAAAATTCTGGGTGTCAAAAGATCAAGTCCAGATTCTAGTTCTGTCACTCAACTATATAACCGTGGGTAGTCACAATTTCCCTAGATCTCAGAGAAACTCAGATTTGGGGCAAAATCCCTACCTCTACCAGTTATTTTATTTTATTTTTTTATTGCGGTACGCGGGCCTCTCACTGTTGTGGCCTCTCCCGTTGCGGAGCACAGGCTCCGGATGCGCAGGCTCAGCAGCCATGGCTCACGGGCCCAGCCGCTCTGCGGCATGTGGGATCTTCCCGGACCGGGGCACGAACCCGTGTCCCCTGCATCGGCAGGCGGACTCTCAACCACTGCGCCACCAAGGAAGCCCTCTACCAGTTATTTTTCAAAAAATATATGTTGGTGGCTTGGGGAGTCACAAGGACTGGGTGGCACTACGGCATTTAGTGGGCAACCGTCAGGGATGTTGAACGTTCTTCAGTGCCCAGGATACACCCTCCCTCCTCCTTTGAGAAATGTTGATTAGAAGAATTACAAATTCCTTTTCAGGGCCAAATTTTATGAGGTTTATTTGTTTAAAGAAGTTTTAGTTAGCAACAGCTCTATTTACCTAAAACACACTGAAACATCTTTTCCTCCCTACCCTAAGTAGTTAATAATATAATTCACAACCAAATACTGACATTTTGGGATCACCAGGCGAGATTTAAAAGAGGGTAAGGAGGGCTTCCCTGGTGGCGCAGTGGTTGAGAGTCCGCCTGCTGAGGCAGGGCACACGGGTTCGTGCCCCGGTTCAGGAAGATTCCACATGTCGCGGAGCGGCTGGGCCCGTGAGCCGTGGCCGCTGAACCTGTGGGAGAGGCCACAACAGTAAGAGGCCCGCGTACCGCAAAAAAAAAAAAAAGAGGGTAAGGAAAACAAAACAAAAAAACCAAAGAACTTGTTTTTAATGCACGAATATAAAGAGACTTGCTTCAATAAAATTCAAATGATTTGATGTTGGTATTCTAGCTACCCAAGACTCCATTAATGGAGTTACAGATTTAGTTTCTACAGCCTTTAGTGCTTTTTCCTACCTCTACCAGAACAGGCTTAGGTACATTTAGGTACATTTTCATCAAAAGTAAAATATTACTTATAACAGCTATCAGAAATATTTAGTCTTCAAGGAAAAAGGTTAATGAATGTCTAAACAGTTAAAAAATTTAACAGACCTTTAATTATTGATGCAAAATATTTAACTTTGATAAGAAAGATGTGAACAACTTTTGGCTTTTGACTTAATAGCAAGTTTTGGGAAACTTTGAAACCAAGGACCAAAATCAACACCTAGGTTTTAATTAGCTGTGACATTTCCATGCACAGAATTTCTATGCACAGAATTATTGATAGTAATTATAAAGGATATTCTGAATTCGCCAACTAGGTTGTTTATTACCTCCTTTAAGTCTCAAAAGATACACCTTTTAATCCAAATCTCTAGTTCCAGTTCTAGTTCTGTTTATTTTATTTACACCCAACGTGTTTTTAATCCCAGTGGTCCCATCAGCACTTATTTCCAGAAACACAGATTCTAACACTACTTATTATGTCCTTTTATATAAACAGGGACAACAACATTACATAAAAGATCAGTTCATTGACCATTAATATTCTGGAATAGAGTTTTCATTCTGAAAAACAGGAATTATAATTTTTGTGTATGTTTTCATTAGGGCTTTTACTGGAAAATATTCAAATGGCTATTATTATATAAAACAATAAATAATTTTACAACATACAAGAAAATATTTAAACCTGAGACTCTTCATGTTTGCAAGTATAAAATCTCTAGGAAAAAGAGTGTTAATAAGAAATAATTTAATGACCTGCATAATACTCAAGCATCAACTTTCTTTAATACAGTGTGAAAACATTCCTAATATGATTCCTTAAAAACAAACAAAAGCCCTCCTTTTTTCGAAGTCAGTAAATATCAGCTAATTCTTATTGGCACTGGATGTCACTTCATGATTTGTTACAAATTACTAATCAATGCTGTAAAATAATATGTCAACGATATATAGTTTTTAGGGAGGGGCAAGATAAGGGTATGGGATTAAGAGATACAAACTACTATGTATAAAACAAATAAACAACAAGAATACATTGTACAGCACAGGGAAATAGTCATTATCATATAACTTTAAATGGAGTATAAGCTTTAAAAATGTTGAATCACTGCTATACACCTGAAACTAATATTGTAAGTCAACGTAAAATAAAAACTTCAATAAAAATTTTTAAAAGATACATAGTTTTTAAATGTTAAAGAATAAAAAATCAGATAAAAAAGAAACAATGCATAACTAATTATTTAATTTCCTGAATTTATGTTACATGGATAATTTATTAACTTCATGTGGGATGTGAATTATTCTAAATATAATTATTCTAAAGCAGCTGATAAAGAACAGAAATATAAAAGAGGCTGGTGTTTGAAGGAGGTGAGTGGTAAAGTCAAGCTTATCAGATGTAAGGTGTATCTTCTACTCTAAAATGTCAAAAGACATAGGTCAACTTGACTTAAGGTAAAAAATGGTAAATACTTTCATATAGATTTGGGGAATATAGGAAAACAAATTTCACAACCATGAAAGCAATAACCTATCATTTGTTGGTGTCTGCATGGTTCAAAGGGTCAGAAAGGGGATAGTCTATATTTTTTTGGCAGATAAAATGCAATCCACCATAGAACTTCAGATTTCAAGGAAAACACCTTCAAATTCAGCAGCTAACAGCTTGTCTCTATTTGCTGTCACTCTGGATCAGAGAAACCCACACTTTTTTTTTTCCCTTTCCTGCTCCCCTTCAGTTACACTTGAGCTCTCTGACTGAAAAGGTCTGGAACAGATTAAAAGTCGGGCCACAAAATAAAAAGCTTTGGCATGTTGTCAAGCCTGTCTGGAATACACATACACAGTGGGCCCAAAAAGGGAAACTAAACGCAGTAAGAGTATTTTATGAAAACTTTTCTTGGCATAGCTAACTGTACGCTGTGTGTACATACGTGTTGAAGGTGGGAGGGAGATTATCATTATTTTTTTTTGGTACTTTCTCCCATTTTAAAAAAAAGACCAAGCTGTGTGTGTAATTAATGAATCTACTTAAGCTCACAGCCAAGTTGTTTTATTTCACTTTTTATTAACTGAAAATACTTAAAAAAAAAAAAAAAAGCTTTGTTCCAATTGCTGATTTCTACAGTTAGCTAAGGGTTAATCATCATTTTTCATAATCTCGTGTAGAGGGAAAAAAAATCCCACAGTACCATTTTTTAAAATTTCCAAAACATGGACAAGCAGAATTCATTTCATTAAAGATGATTTAAGGAAACATGTCTGTTATCGTTCTAGTCCATACAAATGGCAACATTTATTAAATTCTCTACCTTACTTGGTTTCCTGTTTCAACCACAAGGGCTTATTCAAGCATTAAATAGAATCTGAAGTTGCAAATTATTAACATGCCACATTACTTTTTTAACACTCAAATAGGTCTTGAAACTCAAAAGGCTAGCATTTAAGCCAAACCGGATATCTGTCAAAATGACAGTCTCTGCCCTGATCCCACCTTTGACTTGACTTGAATAGGGGATTCAATCAGTTCATAAAGCTGGCCAATCAGTAAGCTTGGGGCAAACCCAAATGTTGGGGGTTTAAAAAGGTATACATATAGATATAGGAGAACTGCTCAGAATGTTCCTGACGGGGAAGTTATTTTACCCAACCAGCTCTGGGTAGAGTTTTTCTTTCTCTTTTTCCCCCAGGACTGTGTTTTGATGGCATTCACAGAGTTAATTCCTCTTTCCCATAAGGGCCCCACAGTTGTTGTTAGGTCAACCCCTGTAAAGCTTCAAAGGTTCCGAGTTCCCTCAGTCTGACCTACTCAGTGATCTGCACATTGTTTTCATTTAGCTGCATCCAGTCCAAGACGAAAGCTTTAAAACCACAATGATCTGCTCCTTTTTAAATACATTTTTCCATGGCTTTGGAAAAATGTCTCAGAAACCCAACTGAAGAAACTGAAAACAGTGAAAAAAAATGTGTAAAAAGGCCCTAAAAAAAATGTATACTATTATCAAAATATGCACATTTGGGAGGCGAGTATTTCTTTGTGCAAATGGTGATTTTTGTCATTTGATTTGGAGGGAAATATGGCTTATTTTGGGTTTGTTTCCTAAATGAAAAACAAAGGAAAAACCCCCTTTACTTAAAAAAGGGGGGGGCAGAAGCGAAGAGAAGGAAAAAAAGGCTTTCATTGGTCTATCTCTAGGGTGACGGGGTACCCACCCCCCCTAGGATAGAAAACATTATAATACCCAGGCACAGGATGGTACTCGTTACTCTCTTAAGTTAAGCATAAGCAGACACCACGTTACTGACAAAAGCTGATATCCCAGGTTTTAGATGAAGCGACAGACTGATTATTTCTGTAGCTAGAAAGATCATTTTAAACACGATCAGTGCGTTTTCCCAAAATGTGAAAGGAACAGCGAGTCTGGTTAGTAAACCACCACAACATTCCTCCAACCCCATCCCAAGAAGTCCAAGCTAAAAGGCTGATTTAGACCTGAATTTCTCAAGTTTGAAGTGAAAGGTATAAAAACAGTACTTGGATAAGTTGGATGGGCAGTCATTTTTTAAAATTATGAAGCAGTGCAATCTAATTTAAATGTACCTTCCCAAATTCACATACCAAAAAACAGTCATCAAAAATATCTAAAAAGATTTTGAGATGAACCTTTACCAAAACGAGGGTCAAGCCTGGGGTCTAGCCAAGAGGTGGTCTTGTTCTTATGGTTTATATAGTATATTTCTCCATCCTGAGTCATGGCTTGTTCCCATCCATCAGGAAGAGGACCTATAAATACAGAAAAAAAATCACGGTTGGTTTTTAACTTGGTGCATCTAAAAAAAGTGAGAGGGGTGCTAATTTAAAAAGAAAACACATCCTGACATAAAACAACTCATTAATACAGAATTAACAATGTGCTCAGAGAAGAAAGGTAAACCTGTATACTTGATTCTTCTCCACTAAAAGGAAATTACCCAATAATAAAATCTATACCCCCAAAGACACAGATGTAAAAAAGGTCAGATTTTTAGAAAATGCTCTGGAAGTCATGACCCAAATAACTGTTATTAGTGTTAATATAAGACATGGAGTGCTGCAGCTCAGGGACCATCCCCCAATCCAGTCAGTTTTGGGACAGTATCTTCCTAGAGACCCCAAAAGGTTCTTTAATAAGGAATATATGCAAGTGTTCTCAGAGTACCTACAGTATCATAAACATTCTGCTTAATATAAAGCACAGTTTAGCTAAGACTGCCAAGTACCATTTATTTCCATTATTTATGTGACTGACTCACACCAAGAAAACTATAATAGAGAAAACATGGTTCCAAAAAGCTTATTCTTAAGCAGACTGGAAGTTGCTAGGAGGTGGGGATTGTGGCTAGAAGTTTAAGTTTGTCAGAGACTTGGGAAGGGGGCAGAGTAAACACCACAACTGCCGGAAGGCAAATTTCTCAGGAAGAAAAAGAGAAAAGGTACAAATTTCAAAGCTACGGAGTGAGGAAGTAATACCTGGGAGATAGGGCTAAAGAATATAGAAAGTATAAGAAGATTATTCTATCTTTATGAGGGAAGGGAGGCTAGATAGTTGCTTTTAAGAGGTAATAGCAATGAAAAGAGAGGCCCAGTATAAACCACTAAATTCAGGCATATTTCCTCCTTGTCTCTCCCACTCCCCGGCTTCCACTTCCCACTCCCACCAGGAATCAGAAAAGGCAAAGGTAAATTGGGAGAGTCTGAGCAAATGCCTAAAATTTTCCATCTGTGGACCAACACGAATTGACTGCTTACTGTGTGCCAGTCCCTGTGCTAAGTATATTAGGTACATTAACTCGTTTAATCCTTACAATGACCAAGGACATAAGCAGTAGTACTATCTCCATTCTAATGGGGAAACTGAGGCACAGAGTGGTTTAGTCGGTACATCACAAAGCTAGTGTCAGAGATGATAAACTTAGCAGCCTAATTCCTGAGACATTTTTCTCATAACAACACTTCTTTTTATTCACCTCCCACATCCAAGATCAGAGACTAAGTATGTTTCCTGTGCAAAAATGGAACAAGTTCCTTCTTTCTATACTGGCAGTCCAACAGCCTTAAGAGTAATGCTGAAAGAGTAACTTTGGTTAAACAGACCACTCACACAGGCCCATGGGACCCAAGGCCCTAATTCTAGGCCAGTTTCATTTGTATTAGGAACAGACCAATTTGCTCCTATAGTATTATTAAAGATCTACTTTGATGGGGTCAAAATCCTGTTAGGGAATGCAGGCATGTGGAACCAGAGTGTTCTGTACTCCTAGACAGGCCACAGGGGGAAGACCCTTCTCCAATCCTGAATATGGAACTCTGCACACAATGCTAACCATGTCCAGAGTTGAACTTTGCTGCAGAAATCCTGTGTTTACTAAAAAGTGAATGGGAAGCAGATCTGTTTAACACATGTAAATCAAACAAACCACTTTTCTCAGCAGCCTTCAGTGTCACTTTGGGTTCTATTTCCCCACTAGGAAGACAGAACCTCCAGAACTGAATATTAAGGGTTTGTTACTGACTTTAATTGCGAAGATGGCTCAATTGTAAAATGCTTCTGAAAAACAAGTAATTAAAATTCTAACTTCCTAAGATATCATGATGATGAACAAGTCAACAAAAGTCACTGGATGCCTTTGGAAGCATCAACCCAATGGCCCTAACAGACCTCATTATAGCCTCCAAAACTGCCTCCTGAGTAAATGGATTCCCTACTTTTTTTTTTTTTAAACAATATCACTCTCTACCTTTGTTGTCTGAGTTAGAACCAAGAACAGTATCTTGGATACAAATCAACTTTCCCTTTCTGCTCCACCCACTCCATGCTGTAGACTCCACTTAACACTCTGACTGATCTGTTGCAGCCCGTCTCTAAGAATTCAACCATCAATAATTTTCAGCTCTTTTTCTTAACCACTACAGATCTTTGTTCCTGGTGTCTGACTTCTTGTTTCCTCTCCTCATTCCAGTGTCTCCTATCCAGCAGCCACCAGGGTTTTCTTCTTAAAATACTACCCAATCAACATGTATATGTTACTCACTGATTTTAAAAACGTTTCCCTTGCTCTCTACCATCAAAAGGAAAATGCCAGCTGGACTCATTTCTTAATAAGTCTTCCTCACACACCCAACCCTCACTCTACTTCCCCAAGTTTTCACAAAATCATGCCATCTCCTTGTATGTACTATTCATGTTATCACAGACAGCCTTCTGCCCCATCTCTTATAAACTCTTATTCACCTTAAAAGAGAAAGCTCAGATGTCACCCCTTTGATTCAGCCTTCCCTGATTACCCCACATAAAATCATTAACTTCCTCTTCTACTCTGTATTAATGTTTTAACAGATAGAGCTGTATTTATTTGCTTACATGTCTGCCTTCCTGACAATGACCAGGCCACTTATCTTTTAACTCGTGTCCAGTATCTGAGTAATTGCTCACTAGATATTTAATGGAAGAATGAACATCCTGCCTTCTAATACTTTGAACTTTCTATAAACAAGCTTAAAATCATATAGTACATATATGGGGTTGGCCAAAAAGTTCGTTTGGGTTTTCCCATAAGATGTATACGGAAGATAAATATCACAAATATATCAAAAGCTTCAAATTGTCTATGCATTCACACACTGACATGAGCCACAAACATTCCTTCACAGCGACTGTACTCATTAGCCTATCACAGAACCAGATTTTGTCATAAACTATAAAACTTTTAATACAAAATTGTATTTATATATTTATAATTCATATACATGCCCTATCTGTGATTTTAAAAAATAAAAGCTACACACTGTACAGACACTCTTAACTCATAGCTGTAGGCAACATTTTTGGATGGAATTTCTCCCCCAATAAAATCAACGGCATATTTTATGTACATGAAGGCTAAACTGCATAAAGACAGTTCAGTTTCCCAGATATGCATCTCCTTTTAGGGCAGGTTTATAAATTTTAAAAGGTGGGCTTCCCTGGTGGCTCAGTGGTTAAGAAATCTGCCTGCCAATGCAGGGGACAGGGGTTCGAGCCCTGGTCTGGGAAGATCCCATATGCTGCGGAGCAACTAAGCCTGTGGGCCACAACTACTGAGCCTGTGCTCTAGAACCCGCGAGCCAAAACTACTGAGCCTACGTGCCACAACTACTGAAGCCTATGTACCTAGAGCCTGTGCTCCGCAACAAGAGAAGCTACCGCAATGAGAAGCCCCATGCACCACAACAAAGAGTAGCCCCGCTCACCACAACTAGAGAAAGCCCACGCACAGCAACGAAGAAACAACGCAGCCAAAAAAAAAAAAAAAAAAAATTAAAAAGGCAAGACAAATGTACACCTCAGAATCACTTTCTTAGCTACAAGAGTTGTCATGTAATTTCTGTGAAGTTTCTGATACATGCATTTATGTAATACTGGTATTGAAGGCAGTAAAGCAATATATACTTTTAATGTCGTGGCCTAATAAAGGCTTCATTGTCATTCCAATCTGATTCTTGATATAGTGATTCATAACTTCTCTAAAAATTAAAATTTCAATGGGACACTGTGTTAAAGAGACTCTAAATAGATTTCTTAAAATATTTCCCTGAAATATCCTTTTACATAAGACAAATTTCACTAACATTAGATTAAGTAAAAAGGGAAAAAAAAGAATTAAATATGGCACAAGATGTTAAGGAAAAACCCCAAACAACTTTTTTTCAATTAATAAGCTTATAAGCAGAATATGTGAATGACGTTATTAATGCAGTGTTTTTTGCACCTTAAACCTTTTGTTCATAAGTGTATTTCACTTTTACAGTTCATCTGAAATTTTTAAAAAATGTTTAAGATTTGTAGAAATGCATAATGGAAAAGTGAAAGTTTCTTGTAATCTATTCCCTGGGGGAAAAACTGAACAACTTTAGTTTTGTGATATGTTCTGGATTTTTTTCTTGTGCACAGTTTGTGACACACATGCATAACCACTGATGTCATGCTCTACCTGAACCATACTTGCTATATTCACTTAATATATATTATAGACATCTTTTCTTAACACAACACATAAGTCTCTCTCATTCTTTTTAATGGCTTCACAGATCTTACTGCACAGATATATTAGAATTCATTTATCCCTTTTCCCAGTGTTACATATCAGTTCTTTGTAAATTTTTTTGCTCTTATAAATAATAGTGCAATGCACAACCTCTGGGGGGCAGCAATGGCAGCAACACCTCTACCACTAACTAGCTCCATTAGTACCATCACACACCATGTTCTTAGCCATATCATACAGATGAAACACAGTTACATTCAGACAGATCACTTGCCCAAGGTAAACAATAAAGTAAACTTCCCTAAGGTAAAGATTTAAACCCAGGCAGTCTGACTTCAGAGCTTCTGCTTTTAAACCATACAACACACTGCTTCCCAAAGATATAAATACATTCCCCAAAACTTATGCAGGTGTTTCCATACATTAAATTTGCAAACAATCAAAAACAAAGCTCTAACTAATTTTAGACATGAGGATATAAAGGAGAGACAAGCCCGGTATACAAATAAAGAGCATAGTGATTTCTGCCTATTTTCTCATCATATTTCTAATTAAAGAATTAAATAATGTACATATGAAATACAATAATTACTATATAATTAATTTTATAAGCACTCAAATTGATACCAAATATACATACTAAACACAAAAGAATGCTTTTATATTCACTTATGTTGTTCATTTAACATTGGATAAAAATTTAATGTTGTGTGTAAAGAGACTGTCTAAAATAGGATGTCCGGGCTTCCCTGGTGGCGCAGTGGTTGAGAGTCTGCCTGCCAATGCAGGGGACATGGGTTCGTGCCCCGGTCCGGGAAGATCCCACATGCTGTGGAGCGGCTGGGCCCGTGAGCCACAACTACTGAGCCTGCGCGTCTGGAGCTTGTGCTCCGCAACAAGAGAGGCCGCGGCAGTGAGAGGCCCGCGCACCGCGATGAAGAGTGGCCCCCGCTCGCCGCAACTAGAGAAAGCCCACGCACAGAAAAGAAGACCCAGCACAGCCAAAAATAAATAAATAAATGAAATTTAAAAAAAATTAAAAAATAAAATAAAATAGGATGTCCGCTTTATAAAAAAAGAAAGCTACTACTGATAAAGGCAAAGGAGTAGAGGAGGAAAGATTACCTTTAAACAGCTTTGCACCACAATCGAATTCTTAGTAATAGAAAAAAGAAAACTGAAAAGAAACAAATCTTCAATCTTAAATGTGAACTAAATAAACAACAATCGATCTGGGCTTTATTCACCCACAAAAAGAATTTTCAGTTAAATGCTCTCTCTTTAGAAGAAATTTGGTGACCTGATAATGCAAGGTTTCTATGTCATTATGGTTAAACTAAGCTAACTGCCGAATAACCATAAGAAGGTGAGAAAGCAAGAGTGATATATTTTCTGAATCATCAAGCTGCACAGGCTACTGAAAGTTTGATGCAAGCATCTGTTTGGTCTAGAGTTGGAATGGAGTAAGGTCAGTAAGTCTAAGGGGAAATCTAGGCTTCTCACAAAACTAGATTTATAATAAGAGGAGACTACAGGGACAGATCAAAATAAATGTAGAATACCTTTGAGTTCAATTTACATCTTGATTTTAGTGTCATAAATATTCTAACTTCTCCAAGAAGGAGTATATAAAATGAAGCAAACAGAAGTAGCAATATTTTATTTACTTAAGATAAATACAAGCTGAGCCCCACCCCTAGAATTTCTGACTCAGTAGGTTTGGGGCTGGGCCTGAAAATTCCCAGATGATGCTGATGCTGCTGGTCCAAGGAACATACTTTTGACAAACACTGACCTAAAAATAACTACTTAGAATTCTTTGGCTGGTATAGAACTGTTTCTTGAATTTATGTAACTTGTATAAAACTATAATTATTCACTGTTAGGCATCTTGGGCAGTTCAGAGGCCGAACTATCAAGCACTGCATGTCTGAGAATGGCACACAGCCACATCTGCTAGAATAAGATGAGGCAAATGGCTCAACATCTATCAGGATAAATAAAGTCAAAAGAAGGGCGATGCTTCTTTTTTTTAAAAAACTGAAATGGCTCAAGCAACTATCATGGAGAAGTAGACCAAAATACATTATCTTGTTTGTCCTCTAATGACCAGATGGAAATGAAGAGTAGGACTCTGGAGGCAAGTAAACTGATGTGATCCATGGGAACTACTACTCGTAACTTAGCTTTAAACCATTTTTAGCTGAGAACTCTTCACTTTCTCAATTCAAATGAAGAGTCATCTCTCTGTGCTGGCAAAATATTTTCTTTATTAACTAATGCCATAAAATTTATCACACAGTATTATTTGTTTATATGCATTTTCTTCCAGGCTAGACTGTGAAATACCTAACACAGGAGTGTATATTTTGCATTTTTCTATTTTACTGTCGAGTGGGATGCCTAGTACTCAGCAAGGGCAGGAATTTACATGTTGGCTGACATTAATGTAATCAAAACAAAATTCAATTAAAATTCTTTATTTATGCTTGTCAGAGAAAAATATCCCGTTTCATCCTCTCCACGTAAGTTCAATTTCTCCATTATTTGGTATCACTTAAATTGAAGGCACAGGGATATAGCAAATTCTTTTATTCAGTTAAGTATTTATTGAGTCCCTACTATATTCAGGCTCTAATCTAGACCCCTGGACATACAGAGATAAGCAAAACAGTTCCTGTTTCATGGAATTTATGTTCTAGCCAGGAAGACAGGCAGATATGTATAGTACAATGTTGGCTAACAATAAGTGCAGTGAAAAAAAAAACAAAAAACAAAATGAGTGCAAAAAAAACAACAACAAAAAACAAACCAGCATGAGTGCAAAACCAAAACAACCAAAACAACAAAAACATAAACCTGGAAATGGTGTTTTTAAAATGTGGACTAAGAAGGGCCAAACTGAGAAAGTGACCTTAAAGCTGAGACTCGTACACAATGCAAGCCAGCGTGTGGTGATGTGGGGCATGAGCATTCCAGTCGGGGAAACAGCGAGGAGGCCAGTATGAAGGGGGTAGAATAAGCAAGGAATGAGGTACGGTGATTCACTTTGTTTTTATGATCCAGACTTGATCAGAAAACCTCTCAGCATTTTAACCAGTAAATAGTTGAATGGGTTATACCTAAAGGGGACCACCAATACTAAAGGATAATAACAACGTCTCCAAACTCATGGACAACCTCTAAACATGTGAGAGTGGGCAATAAACATTTTCATCCCAGATTATGCTTACATACACTAAAGGCAGGCCCTTTGACATGGGAAAGATATGGGAGTTTTCCAAGGCTGGGCTATCATGCCTAACCACCACATCAAAGTCTTTTGGAAAAAGGAGGAGATAAAAAATAAGCCCTGGATCAAGAAGGTAAACAGAAAGAGGTCATCATTTTAATAAGATGTAAAGAGGGTGAGAAATTTGAATTAGGACAAGCAAGAGAGAGCGGTAGGCTATAATTAAAGTAATTCATAAATTAGAATTACTTACCCTTGGGGGAAATAAATTTTTATGTAGGATTTACTACTATTGGTTGAATGATAACTACTATAACAAATACTAACTTCCTGCAATGTTTTGAAAACAAATAAAATACTCTATGTCATAATACTGAAGGTGACTCAACATCAACTTCCTGCTCTTGCCTAAGGACCTTCTTGCATTAGTAATGACTAACAAACCATTTGCAATGTCTAATCAAGCCAGAAAGTCTTGATTATGCCACAAGATGAACAATCTCTCCCTCTCACCTGCCCCACAATTCAGGAATAAAGATGTCACCCAGGACACTGAAAGTTTACTAAACACACCCCTATCATGGTTCAAAGTACAGGGCTATCAAGAAGTCGTTTCCTTAGAATGTAAGAGGAGTAGCTGGAGAAGTAGATGCAATACATCTTTCAAAGGAATCTAACTTTGAAGAATTTGTTTTGAAATTCTGGTCTCTTACACTTATGATGAATCACAAACTGTATTATTATACGTAAAGCATTGTTCTAAGTTTTTTGCAAGCAAATTAACTCATTTAACAGTCCCATGGCATAGGTCCTATTATTATTCCCACTTTACAAATGAGGAAACTATTGCCTCAGATCACTTAGCCCAGACTAGTAACTGGCAGAGCCTGGATTCAAACCCAGATAGTTCTAGCTCTCCAGAACTCATGCTCTTAAGTACTACACTGCAAATACGACAAACATTAATGAAAAGTAGTGTTTTTTAAAATTTCTTTTCCTAGAACTTTCATGAAATCCCATTGCTTCAGTCATATTCACATAGATGGCTCCTACATCTTTAATGCTTCTCACAAGGTCAACACTAGTCTTTCTTCTCCACCAACTGGACACCAACACTTCAAAAAACATGTCCTCATATTTTGAGTTGACGTTACTTTAAAATTCAATTGCCCCTGTTCCTCAAATCAAACTTTACTGTAGACTTTCGTATTTCCATGACTAAACTTTAGCAGTAGCCTACCAATTGGTTTTTTCTTTTTCTTTTTTTTTTTTTTTTTTTTCGGTACGCGGGCCTCTCACTGTTGTGGCCTCTCCCGTTGCGGAGCACAGGCTCCGAATGCACAGGCTCAGCGGCCATGGCTCACGGGCCCAGCCGCTCCGCGGCATGTGGGATCTTCCCGGACCGGGGCATGAACCCGTGTCCCCTGCATCGGCAGGCGGACTCAACCACTGCGCCACCAGGGAAGCCCTACCCATTGGTTTTAATCAACTGCAACATTAAACATTATATGTACCTTAAGAGCATCTTGCCTCACACCTTCTCTGGGGAAGTAGCTCTATGACTCAGGGCTCCCTAAAGCCCACAGGAAAAATTCTCAAATCTTAATTGGGTTATTCAAGGTCCTCTGTTGTCACGCATTACATAGCACAGTGCACAGGTTCTGAAAGCATCACCACTACCATTCATACCTCTCCTCACCCAGTCTTCTTTCAGTCCTTCAAACTCTTCCTCCTCTCCTCTCTCCAGGACCACCCTGCAGGCACCTTTCTCCCTGCCCTCCTTGCTTAGCTAACGCCTTACTCGTCCCTCCCCAATGTGAATGCCCCTTCCTCAAGAGGGCTTTGCTTACATATACAGTAGTTTCCTCTACTATTGCACCCGGTGCTCTCTCTTTGGTAAGATGATCCTATCACATTAGTAATTTAGTAATCCATTCAAAGTTAGTCCTCCTGCTGCATGGCCTGTCTTTCCAGTACTTAGCAGGGTCATGCACTTTTCACCTCCACACATATCCCCAATGTACACACCCCAGCCTGTCTCCTCCTAGCCTCCACTATTTTTACCTACTGAAATTCCACTCCATTTTCATGCTGTATCTTTGCAAAGCTTTTCTCAATTCCTATCCCACTAGTAAGAGTCCTCCCCACCTGTGAACTGAAATTGCACTTGTTTTTGATTTCGTGGATGCTCACTGAAGATTGTCTTGTATTTGTTCTTTTACACTGAGTTTAATTCAGAATTTATCATTCTGCCCTAGAATACAGAAAAAGAGTTTTCCTTTTTTTTTTTTTGAGTGGGTATGTTCAATTTTGCAAGGTTGCTCAGGACAAGGATGGCATCATTCATCAGAAACTACCACCAGGTTAGACTGTGATTCTTTGATCTTGCAGACGTGTGGTTTTTAAAGTATTTGAGAACTAAAATATATGCACCCCTGACTCTTCTGCAGTTTTGCTTCTAAGGGAGTCTTTCATAACCACTAACATCTGAAATTCATATGCTTGACCTCATAAGTCCTAAACAATCCTTAACAAAATTCTGTCCACACTACTAAAATTTTTAGGTAGACTCAATGGAAAAGGTTGTCGTGTATAATAAACCCTATAATATCACTGTCACTAACTTTTTTTGTGGCTTCAATAAGCAAAACACGGGACAAGCGTGTATAAATGCATTTGTTGAAGAAAAAGCAGGTTATAAAATCAAGGTTTGGTAAAAAAAAATGATTTCTCTTCTGGCTTCCAAAGTAACTGTTTTATTTTCAGGGTGAAAACTGATTTAAAGTGTGCAGCTCTAAGTTATGAGCTCAGGTTTTGTCATTTTTGTGTACTGACCTAGAGGCTGGAAACTAAAAAGATTATAAATATACCGATGAAAATCTGCTTCAGGCAAATAAATGCAAGAGTGGTAGCCAAGCCATTTCTTTTTTTTCCCCCTCGAGTTCAGGTGTTCTCCTATGTCATAAGTAGCTAGAAGATTCTTCTGCCCAACTACTAGAACATACTGATGAGCCCAAACCCCCTGTAGATCACAATGCAGTGTAAGAGGAAACTCTGGCCCATACATCTGCAGGCTTAGATTGGAATTCTGGCAATGTTACTTATCTGTATTCTACTCACTAGCATATACTGTGTCCCCAAGCACCATGCTCATGTCCTGTTTTAGCAGATGCCTCACTGAACTCTACTCATTTGCCTACATCCTGACATTTCTCCCCATCAAGCTCTAAGTCTTGAAGGAATCACCTTGATTTTTTTGCTCTTTATATCCGTAGAGCTTAGCACTACCACCAAATACAACCGAAGTTTGTTGAGCTGAAATGATTAAGAACTTATCTGTGAAAAGAAGGATTGATTGATCTTGGTCAAGTCAGTCTCTCCGATCTTTAGTTTGTGCTTTTATAGATGACAGACTTTTTTTATAAGTTGGTAACGTTTTGCAGCTTTTTTTTTTTTTTTTTTTTGCAGCACGTGGGCCTCTCCCGTTGCGGAGCACAGGCTCCGGATGCGCAGGCTCAGCAGCCATGGCTTACGGGCCTAGCCGCTCCGTGGCATGTGGGATCTTCTCAGACCGGGGCACGAACCCATGTCCCCTGCATCGGCAGGCGGACTCTCAACCACTGTGCCACCAGGGAAGCCCCTGCAGCATTTTTATATTAAATGAGCTCTCATATGAAATGGTGGAGTCATCCATTTGTATTAGGCACTTAGTAAAGGTTTTTTCCCAACTGAAAATAGAAATATTAATAAAATAAAACAAGGAATAACAAAGTGGATCTTTAATAACATTTCTATGGTTTTAAGTTCACCATTCTAGAGTCTTCTATCTGTGTAGTCCATGAACCAGCATTATAGCACCTCCTGCAAATCTGTTAGAAATGCAGAATTTTACATCTCACCCCTGACCTATGGAATCAGAATCTGCATTGAAAAAAAATCCCCAGGCGATTCCTTTATACGTTACAAATTGAGAACCACTGATTTAAAATATGGAAAACTAACAATGCTTACTTTAAAACTCTTTTATAGAACTACCTACCACTAACCCAAATTTTACCAGTATAGCAAAAGTACCATTTGATGTTACTTGGTTAAAAAAACAAAAACCAATCATCTTTGATGCATTATAAATGAAATTAAACTCTAGAGACAGCATACTTTAAAGAAAACCGTGAAAGGTTTAGATTCAGACAGACCTGGTTTCAAATCCTGAATCCAAGATTTAATTATTAGCCTTCTAACCTTGGGCAAGTTACTAATCTGCTTGATGCTCACTTTCTTTATCCAGAAAATGGAGACAAAGATCTTCTCAATTAATTGTTGAAAGGATTAAAGGAGAAAGTGCTTGACAAAGGGAAGGGCTTATAGTAGGTACTTATAAAAAAAAAAGTCGTTCCCTACTCTTTCCTGGAAGTTTTGCCATTTTGTTCTAACAATATATTTAACTTATGAAAACTTGTGTATAATAATATTGAGATAGGTTTATGAGAAAATAAACCTGGATCTCAAAGAGGAAATGACTGAATAACAACAATAGGGAACCCATAGAAGGTTTTCCCTTAGATAGTGGAAGAACCCTAGAGAGGAGTCATTTTTAATGGGCTCCCAAATTTTTCAGGATAAAGCTCAAACTTCTTAGTTGATCACACAAAGGCCTTCTTTAGATGTCTTTAGTCTCATCTCCCCACCATTCCATCACTACTTATATGGTGCTGGGGGGTGTCAGGCTCAGTAATCTCTCACATAATGCTATCTTTATCTTCCCTTTTCTTCCGTAAACTTAACTCCCACTCATCTACTAAAATTCAGGTTCTAAATTCAACCACTTCTCACCACTTCCCTTCCACCACCTTGGTTCACTGTTTCCCCTGAGTTATTGCAATTGCCCCCTAACTAATCTCCGTACTTTTAAAAAACTTACTCAGATCGTATCACTCCTCTGTTCAAAACCTACAAGTCCCTATATAACAGGGCTTCCGTGCTACCTTTCAGTGACTGTTCCAGTTGCAATGGCCTTCTTCTTACTGTGCCTCAAATGTGCCTCAGCAACTCTAAATCAGCTGTTGTGTTATGCATGGAACATTCCTCCCCTTTTCCTCAGATATCTTCATGGCTCTCAGTTCATTCAGATCTTTGCTCAAAAATCATCAATTATAGAGGCCTACACTGGAGAAACTATCTAAAATGATCATTTCCCTCCTCCATCCCCCAGTCAGTCACTCTCTGGCCCTTAACTGGTTTACTTTTCTTTTCTCTTTCCATTTGTAACTACCTGACACATTGTGTACTTGTTTCTATTCTGTACTCTCACGATTTAGAATCGTGTCCTGCACATATTTTCAATTTTTGTTGAGGGAACAAACAAACCTCTGGCTCCTTAAAGATGTCTGCTCTACCCTCCCGACCACTTATTCACTTGTTCCTCCTCCACTTTCTCGGCACTTGGTGCATGTCTCCCATAACATTTATTGTTATAATTATATGGGAAAAAAATTGTTTTACCTTGACTCCATAATCTGAGGCCATTACAATGATGTCTAGTACAAAGTAGAGCATTTGATATTTGTTGAATGAATGATGTGGAAAGAGAACAATTCAATTGTCTCAAGGTGAATAATAAGACTGTTAAAAATCATCTGTCTCTTTGTCTGTTATAGCTAGATGAACTTCCTAGAGGAAAAGGCCAAGTATAAGTTCAGAGAACTTTCTAATATGCAACTCTTCAGATTTTCTTCAGCGTAACTTGAGTGTTTTAGATTTTAACTTAATAGCTTACAGAGTTTTAGTATGTAAATTTATAAAAGATTAGCTTTCTATAAAGTTCATTTAGACTTCAGACATGTTCAAATAAAGCAATGACCTTTTGGTAAAATTTTAACCTAAAGTTTTATCACCTCTTTACCTTATTGACATCAAAAGAAAATATTATTTTGGAAAACTCTATTGTTGCAGGATTTTTTTCATTTCACTGATGCTGCCTATATATGGTAGTCTATGGATATCATTTTTAAAGAATTAGCATCTTAATCTTTCACACAAATATTTCTCTTATGAGTCATAAAATTATTGTAGCAAGAGAGTAGCCAGAAGGATTTAGAAATCAGTAGGAAAGACAAAAATAATATTCTAACACTTATCAAGAGAAAAAACAGGCATTTATTTGGTTCTTAAATGTAAATAATTTAATCTCTTTCTCATCCTTTCTACTCCAAAGCTGAGCAAAGTTTCCAAATAATCACTACAAATAATCACTGGAGAAAAGTTGAACATGGACACCTATATTTTTAAACACCACTATCTAATAACTCATTATACTAAGAAAGCTGGTGGCAAGGATACGTATCAAATTTTTTTCTTTATACTCTTTACAATATTATCCTACTCTTCTAAGTTAGTCTCTTGGTTAACATAACAGAAATAAGCTTACATCCTTTTCTTCTTCATTAGGTTCAGTATTTACAATAAAATCTCAGTAACTTTCAGAATTCAAATGAACTTTACTTTCCCAAATGATTACTTAAGAGACTTCTAATAGATTTTTTAAAATATTTGTTATTCATGCTCTAAGATCAGGTCAAGGGACATCAACAATCTTGAGTTTCTATATATCTCCCTTTGCTTTAGAAGAAAACCCCTAAAGTAAAGCAAAGACAGAAAGGAATTACCTTGTCTGAAATAATAGGGCATATAACTAAATGTATGAATACGGTACTGCCTAACACACTTGAGATTTAGATAATTATTTGGGATATCACAATTCCCAAGTGGACACAATCTTAGGAAAATGTTGACACTATAAAAAATACTGTTCTGAAGGTACTGAAAAACCAAGTAACTATATGTCCACTTTTCAACATGATTATTTTGGGCTTCTTTAATAAAGGAATGAAGAAATGAGTACTACTTTAAAAATAGTTCTATATCGTACATGCCAATAGCTTTATGTAAGTTTATGTAAGTAATACATAACTTAAGTAAGTAATACATAAACACACGCCTCGATTCCAGAATAACTGAATTTAAAGTTCTGCTGATATATTTGGGGTGAAGGGTGTCTTGCTCTGGGAGTCATTTTAGAAGTGTAGCTGGGTAGAATCAGAATAAAGAATGATAATTTATCAGCCAACATCTATTGTTCCATTTGCTAAATGTTGCTGCCTTGCCCAGGTATTCTGAGTTTTAATATTATTTAGAAAATACTTTTAAGTTAAAAATCATGACTGGAATCAGTTAATATCAAGAGTGATCCAGGGGGACTTCCCTGGTGGCGCAGTGGTAAAGAGTCCACCTGCCAATGCAGGGGACATGGGTTTGATCCCTGGTCCAGGAAGATCCCACATGCCGCGTCACAACTAAGCCTGTGCGCCACAACTACTGAGCCTGCACTCTAGAGCCCGCGAGCCACAATTACTGAGCCTGCGTGCTGCAACTATTGAAGCCCATGCACCTAGAGCTCGTGCTCCACAACGAGAAGCTACCACAATGAGAAGCCCACGCACCGCAACTGAAGACCAGCCCCCGCTCGCCGCAACTAGAGAAAGCTCGTGTGCAGCAACCAAGATCCAATGCAGCCCCCCCCTCCAAAAAAAAAAGACTGATCCCCAGTATAGAGGGAGCGAAAAGCTCTCGCCATCAGAGTAAAGTAGAGGCCATTAGCTGCTCGGACACAAGTGGCATGTTTCATCAAGCAGCAAAGTCATGAAGCCATCAAGATTTTAAAATACCATGTGTAGGGCATCACGGGGTTTAACAAAGACTTCAGAAGAACTCCTATATACTGAAGATATGATAATTGCAAGCTATGTCATCTGCAACTTGCTTGGACATTCTCACTGAATTATTTTTTCTATTTCACAAATAAATATTTTTACCTTCATAATCCCTATATATTGTTTACTGATAACTTTTATTAAAATGAAATGGACTGGTCCATATTTTTAAACAGGAAAAATGGTTCTTGTTTCCATATTACTAACCATTTTTTCAGGAACTTAACAAGTAAATCAAGATACAAACTAAATAAAACAGTTTCTTAAGGATTATATTCATTTGGATTATGCTTTTGCTTTTTACTATTTTCCCTTTTCCTGTGGCCATCTTTTCTTAATTTACCAAAATTTGCAGATGAGAAAAAAGCAAGCACTAATTCTGGTTTCAAAAAGATTATTTGGGATAAGAGATTGAGAGTAATAAAGTATACTGCCTCCGTCTCATACTTCATTCATTGCTTTGACTTTGGGCTTTATTACAGTTTTATTCCTGTTTGGTATACTTAAGTGTTGTTCCATATATTACAATTTCAGACTGACAAACAATTTCCATCTTACAATAATAAAAAACTTTAAGAATCAGAAAAGGTTTGACCCATGAGAAGAAAACCATATTTATATTTAACACTCTTATCAACACTCTCACGCTTGGAGAATCTATGTGAAACTAAAAGCCAGAAGACAACGCATGACTTGCGTAAGAACCAATGATGCATATTTGATGATAAAAAGCTTACAGAGATAAACATAACCCTAAAAAATAGTGTGGTAACAGATTTAAAAACTTATTTTAAATGAAGTAACAGTAATTACCAGGCAATGTAAACTGATTACACTGTAAAATATCAGATCAGATCACATTTACTTTTATATATTCAATATATTATACCAAGCACGGTATATTGTTAATACTAATTTCTATGTACCCATCACTTTATATAGATTGTGTCATTTAATCTTCACAATAGCCCTATAAATTCAGTGTTACTATTATTATTGTCACCCCGTTTTCCAAGTGAAGAAATGAGGCACAGGTAGATATACTCACTTATCTAAGATCTCATAGTCAGTTAAGTGACAGAGCTGGGATTCAAACCCATGTCCACCTGACCCCAGAGCCCTTGATCTTAACCCCTATTCTAAATTCCTTCTCAGTTCACTCCAAAGGTGAAAAGTAGAACTTAGAAGTTTGTGAACTACAACACATGAAGTAAGAATTATCAACTCCTAAAACCTGTGGTCCGCTGTGCAACTTCCCATACATCCTTACCTCTTCTGTGCTTTTTAAAGTTAAGAAACTCATATCAACTTTCTACCTGTTATTTTCACATTTCACATCTGTCCTATGTCATATTTTCCTTGGTTACAATCTCTCTTTCCCATTTGGTCTTTGGTCCTCTGACACAGATTACACAAAGCAGAAGTAATACGGCAGGCAAATATCAAGGAAGCTCTGTACTACCCACTCTGCTTGCTTCTGAATATTTTCCCCACTGCAATAGAGGTGCTTAGCAAATTCTTCCAACACACATCACCTTCCATGATCAAGAGGGCATTTTCTCCACCCATCTTGATATATTTCCTAGGAATTCCATGCAGGTTTTCATAATGGGGAAATTAGAAAGTGCTGCATTGGTAGATCTGGGCATTAGTCAAAAATAAATGCCAGACTTAAAACATGAAAATAATGAATCCCTTAAAATGTATCTGTAACAAGACATCTGACTTTGGATTGTTAGCAAAGGTAAATTTTAAAAAAGCAGACAACTGGTCTCATTGATTTTGTATAATTTAAATCAAGGTTTACACAATTTTTAATGGTCCTAAACAGTCACCAGTCCTTTGGCACCAAGTTATTTCTGGATTATCACAGAGTATATTTTCTTGACTTTAATGCTGCTTTAAGATTCAGCAATCTTGTGGGTCACTGTTAACAAGCTACTAATAAAAAACTTAACATCTTCATATAAATAGAGCTGGTTAAAGGAGAATTACCACTTTTCTCTCCCCAAGTCCTTATCTTCTAATGTCTAAAACAAAAACCACTACTGTTTACCCAACTCTTAGTATGCAGAACTATTTTATATAGATCCCAAGCATGCATCAAAAGGCTACTAATGTGCTATAAGCATAATACATTTTTAATATAACTTGTAAAGGGCAACATCAAGTAATTTAACAGAACAGGGTTTGTGTATACTTTTATATGTGTGTATATAGTATTATATATTTTAATGTAAAGTAAAATAGAACTATTATCTTACTAAATTATTCAAATTTCCTTTAATAATTTTCTTTTCCTCACTTTTCAAATTCCTTTCACAAAGTTCACTGTCTTGTCAATTAAATGGACAGTTAAAGAATATAAATTTCTTCCTAGGATCAAGTAAGGAACCCTTTCCAGGTGCAGCTTTGTTTTAAGTGATTTCTCAATTACATATATTTAGAAATTTGGCCAATTACAAATCACACATCTCCAGTCTAGCAATGAAATTCATCATTTCAACCTCATATTTTGAAAAAGGACTTATAAAAAGCAAAAGTAAACTAATCATTTTTGCTAAACCAAATCTGAGTGAAATAAATTGGATTTCATAAAATCTTAGAACTGGAGGAAATCTTAAAATATTATTCAGTTCCATTAAAAATTATGCAGAAAACTGGAGAGTCTGGAGAAAATACAGTATTTTAAAGGAAAGTGGCCTGATTAGAAATAATTAGAACAGAACACAAAGCTGGACTCAAATATTTGAATGAGGAGAGTTTTTTAAAAAGACTAACACTAGAAAGTTCTTGTTAAAATAATTAATGATAAAAATGTAAATCAAGCTGCATTTAGCTTGATTAACCCAGTAAAGTGCTTCAAAAGAGCTGTGTACCTTCCTCTTTTATTCAAAGGCTTCAGATTACCAGGTTCAGAAGGCATTCCCTTTAGGGTGAAAATTGTCTGTAGACACCCTGCTTAACTGGAAACAGGCTTGCTGCTTTGTTACAGTAAATACCCTGGAAATTTATTTATATACCCTCACAATTCTTGCTCACTGGCTCCAGGCTCTAAAAACTCAGAAGATTATTTCCCAAGCACAGAGGAGCATCAATTTTGCTGCTTTTCTCAAGGAGAAATCCTTGACTGAGAGATAAGATCATTTTCTCTTAAAGCTATTTGAGAAATCATGCTGTGTAACCTCAGTGGAGAATGCACAGCCGCCAAACTCCATGGGTTTGTTACAGATGGATAAGGACAAGACCCTGGGTTGAACCCTTATTAAAATGACATTATGGCTATAACTTTATGTGAACATGAGGTTATCAAGATTATAGTTCCCATGACATTCATTCCCAAGCATTTCAACACCATGTAGAAGTCTTCTATTTGTTTTTAAATAGTCACTCAATGTTTCTCAGATGTGAAGTGAGACTAATAACAGCACCTAACTTAAATGACCATTATGAGAATTGAATGAGATTGTACAAAATGACCTCATCAGGAAGCCTGACATATAAACAGGGCTTCCTATTATTATTTAATACCTTCTACTACCATTTAAACATGCTCAAGTCTCTTTCGGGGTGGCTTTTCCCATTTCAGGTCCTCCCTCCAACTCTCTCTGTCTCATACAATGCCCCCCCCACCCCGCTACCCACCCACTACAATCGTGCTTCTTGCCACTTTACTCAAACTGTTCCTGCCAGTCACCTCTTTTATTAATATACAGCAGTAAGCATGTCTATTAATTTATATGCAGTATATAAAAACACATTTCATATTTTATAAAACGCAGAGCTGAAATAAAAGATACACAAATATTCTAAAATCCATTAAAACCAATTTGATATATACTTTTGGTTTTAAACATAAATCTGAACACAAATTCTCCCCATTTCCTTAGACCATTACTATTAGAAAATTTAATAGGAAAAACATAAACAAACCAATGTTCTAAAAGAATCATAATCAACCTTTTAGATGCAAAATGCCTAATCTTTCAAAATAAAATTTATATTAATGAGTTGTTTGTTACTAATTTCCCAGGTATAGTTTTTGATGGATTATGACAAAATAAAAAATGTGCGTCATCTTCTTCGGATTATAAATACGAAGCAGCTTTCAGAACTTTTATTTGGAAATTTGATAATTAAAAAAATGGTTGTCAAGTAAAAATATCAGTCAATAAATACTTGCATAATTTTTTGCTTTTGAAAAATTTTAACTCAAGTGTCACACATAAAACAGGTTCTGAGGATAAGTAAATGTACTGATATTAAAATTAGCTAAAATGGAAGATAAAATGGAAGATTATATAAACTCTTCAAGAGTTTATATAAAGAAACTTTATGACAAGAGAAGCTCAGTCACGAATCTTGCCTTGACTTTCATTTTCTTGAATCCTTTCAAGTGTTCAACCCACCAAAGGCAAGAACATAGAGTTAATGCAACAGCAAAAACATTCTCACACATTGTCACCATCTTTAGGGGCAGAAGGACATTTCAAATTTTGTGACCTTTCCTGGTCAAGGAATCCTTGTGACAATGAACTGTACCACCCTCTCCAACTCTACCAGTCCCTTTCCAAAGGCTGCTGTTTAAGAAAATCTACAGTGCAGCTTCCAATAATATCATGTTGATCAGTTTATTGGGTAGGGAAGATGGATGGGCTGTGAAGGAGGAAGCCATTAAGGCCACTAGGGCTGCCAATTACAGCTGCCATCTGTGCCCTGACCCAGGACACTCAGTAAAGGGGATAAAGTGTGTTTGTGTGGGGTAGGGGAATGGTCAGAAATCCAGCCCAAATGCTCAATCCTTGATGCCAGGCATAGGGCTGCATCTTCCCAGAGGAAGGGGTACCTTTTCCTAACATGCACAAAGATGCATAATGGGTAGCTATGGCCTTGGGCCCATGTAACAAAGAAGAAGCCAGACAATTATCTAACTGACCTAGGGAAGAAGGAACTAAAGATTTCTACTCCGTACTAAAACTGTAATATAAATGCTTTATATGTATTATACGATTTCCTTTAATATCTTCCTCTCTATAATAAGGGGCATGACCACTACCCATTATATAGATGAGAAAACCGGCAGATTTAAGTAAACTGCCAAATAGGAGACAGAAAAAAAATTTATACTCAGGTTTATCTTCTGTGAAAAAGGTGGAAATGTGTTAAATAACATGTACCAGCCCTAAGAAAGATGCTTTGAGCTTTGTAAGTTGCTACCTTCCAGTTATTCTCAAGGTAGAACAAACATCCACTTTAAGAGGTGAGTTAAGAACACCACAGCTTGGCTTCCCATCCAAACCACAAAAGGAAGAGGGAGGAAACTTCAACTCTAAGAGACACAAGAAAGCGGCACAATAAAACACAAGCATGTCAAAGTTAACCAAACTAGGAATTTGAGATATTCACTTCAGAACTGAAACTTTAAAATCTGCTGGCTTTCGGCAGGTTATTTGAAATAAGATAAGTTTCCCTTATGAAAGTGGATAGAAAATAACCATCATCCATGCTCCAGTTTCCTTAAAAGAATAACTACTATTTTCCACAGAAAGTTTTATCAATGCACGAGCATTACTTGGTGTGCTCTAATTACAGCATTTCACTCACCTGAGGCTGAATTCATCATGTTCTGCTGCACTGGTGGACTGGTAGGGGATGTAACGTTCATCTGGGAGAGCATGGCCTTCCTGGGGTCCTGCCATGTTGTTGTTTGATCTATGTGACTGAGACAAAACATCCACTGCATTAGACAACAAATACGAGGCCCTAAAAACAACAACCTCACTTATCAACATAGGGTAGCTCTATGAAGCAGTAGGCAAAGGATTCTAAATTAGCTCTGTAAAAGCATACAGTCTTGTCACCTCACTGCTCTCACCCTTCCTCTGCAACCTTCTGTCATCCTTATATCTCTGAACTTTCCCCTCTTAGATCTTGCAAGTGCAAAATTTGAAAAAGTTACGTCTGGAGTTTTAAGTGAAGGGAAACCATTTTCACCTAGCAGACAATTATTATCTGCTTCTAATTTAAAGATAAAATGTGATTTATAAATTAATCATCTATAACAGTAGTCATATGAGCAAAACCCAAAATTCATAAGGGAATCACCCACTTTTTTCCTCCTAGAGCTATAAATGCCAATTAACATATAATTTTAAGACCTAAAACCCTTTACACTGAACAAATAAAACATGAAAAGATGAAGTCTTATTATAGTACATATTCCAAAGCCAAAACAGAATTACAAACTTGATTGTTTCCTGTGACTGCTGAAGGCCTTTGTTATTTGCTAAACAAAACATTTAAACAGTTTCTACATACTGTTAACGTACTGCAAAATATCTTACACACATGCATATAGATGTCTTCATCTATAAAAATGGGGAAGAAAACAGCTAAAAATTATATGAAATATGTGACTACAAGGCATCTTGCACAGTATTTGGCATATGAGCATTCAAAAAATATAGTTTTCTTCCTCCAGCAAAGAGTAATTGTTTCGCTGAAACAAAAACTAAAAATATTATACCCATGAAACCACCTGAAAATTTATCTTGAAGAAATAGCCAGGGAAGTATTCAAAGATTTATGCAAAGTTCTCTTCTGTATAATTAATAAAAGCAAAAATCTAAAAGTAGATAACAACATCTAACCAGAGGGACTAATTAAATCTTGTTACATATAACGTACTATATTGCAGCTATTGAAAATATTTTAGAATAATATTTAATAGCATAGAAAATATTCATAATACAGCTTTTAAAAGTAGATTGTAAAACAATTGAGGCTAATTGTTTAAACGTGTGTGTACTGAAAACACATGGGAAGGATAGACATCAAAATGTTTTAAGTGTTTAGATGGCAAAATTACAGAACTGTTTAATAATAGGAAAACCTAGAAAGACAATCATGAACTCATTATCTTTGAAATGGGGGAGGGAGGGCATTAGAAATAAGTTATTTAAAAAAACCCTCAAGGGCTTCCCTGGTGGCGCAGTGGTTGAGAGTCCGCCTGCCGATGCAGGGGACGCGGGTTCGTGCCCCGGTCTGGGAAGATCCCACATGCCGCAGAGCGGCTGGGCCCGTTGAGCCATGGCCGCTGACCTGCGCGTCCGGAGCCTGTGCTCCGCAATGGGAGAGGCCACAACAGTGAGAGGCCCACATACCGCAAAAAAACCCCCCACAAAACCCTCAAATCATTTTCTCTATGGCTGTTTAAATTTCAAATCTGATTTCTCTCTTCCTGACGCATCCCATGATAAATACCCATGTAAATAGTAAAGGAAATGACAGCCTGTCGTTAATTTTCCTGAAATGGAACCAGAATGCTCTCTCATCAATAATGTTACCATATCAATAACACAGTAAGAAAGGATCTTAGACTCTGGCTAGAATGGACCTTAAATATTATCTACTAGAGATGGGAGAATTCTTTTTCCTAAGCAAGCAGAAAGAAGATGAAAACAGGGGGGTAAAAAATGTGGAAGATTTGTACACTTGGGAATGACAATTGAAGGCTATCACAGACCAACTAAAAATGCTAAGAGAGAATATTTATTTAGTAGAGTATATAGTCTCTCAAATATCACCTTATCAGCACTTCTTTACCAGTCATATATGCTTTTTAGCAGTTGCACTAGCACTGCTCAGGTCTAGACAATACAGGCAAAACCTTGTACAAGTGTATATGTAAACACCTCATTCTAAAAGATCACATCCTTATCAAGCTCAGTTAAGAGTTTATTCCTTTTCCATCCTCCATGTGAGCCACTGAACAAATTAAACCCTAAAATGTTTCCTATTCAGTGCTTCTCATGCTTACAGATATAAAGCAATACACGATAATTAATACAGTCATACTGAAGGAAAGAAACTTGAAACCTGTAAGACAACCAAAATTTAGGGAAATGTTTCTGTTTCTCACTGCCTGTTACAATGTTAAGAAACCAGGAAAAATGGCCAGTGATTCATTATTATTGGCTCTTAAATATGAATGAAATTGTGTGCCACCTGCCTACTCCTTGTCTCCAGTACTTCTTTTTTTTTTTTTTCGGTACGCGGGCCTCTCACTGTCGTGGCCTCTCCCGTTGCGGAGCACAGGCTCCGGACGCGCAGGCTCAGCGGCCACGGCTCACGGGCCCAGCCGCTCTGCGGCATGTGGGATCTTCCCAGACCGGGGCACGAACCCATGTCCCCTGCATCGGCAGGCGGACTCTCAACCACTGCGCCACCAGGTAAGCCCTCCAGTACTTCTTAAAATCTGTTACCTTTATGAGGGGTAAAAGAGAAGAGAGAAGCAAGTTCTGGATTCTGACTGTTGAAGGTTTTCTAAATATCTAAAAGGTTTCTCTGAAAACTAACCAATTATGTAAATCATATTAATCCATTTATAACTAGCTTGCAGTCCACTTGAGGGTTTAGGACCCTATTCTGATGACTAAATGACCATATTCCAATAACAAGCACATGAATCTTCCCAAATAGTGGAGCCAATCTGTAAGTCTGTTCTTAAGGCGTCTTTCTCCTTTAAATAAATTAGTGTTTTGAATATAATGCAGAGAATGTATAGTTTTACTGCTCTCATAAAAGTGATTATTTTGCTGAAATACTACTAAGTGTACAAATGCTAAAATTTCTCCTCCTGAAAAGGCTTCTGTTGAACCTCAGTAAGATAGTTTAGAGCCCTATAAAGCTACCCTATGTTACTTCAGCTAATGTCTCACTTACTCAAAAAAGATCTACATTTTTTTAAGGAATAAATATGCCATTATTTAAACTGTCCCAACTCTAAAAGCATGCAACCATCTAGATGCTAAAGGGAATGTGAAATAAAATTAGCTTTAGAGTTTTTGTCTTCACTTTTTCTATAAGATTAAATCATGAATACTGTTTTATCCTAAAAAGTCAATTTGCAGAAGTATACCCCAAAATATCCAGTCTTCCTTATCATAAGAATGAAAATCTTTATAAAAACATTTCATAGGACAAAGAACTATTTTTGCTTAGACAAAATAAATAGTTTGCTAGGCCTACTCTTCCCCCAGATATTTGCACGGGACCTTCCCTCATCTCCTGGTCTTTGCTCAAATGTCTTACTCTTAGTGAGGCCTTCCGTAGCCATATCATCTAAAATCCACCCTATTTAAACTTCTACTCCCTCTTCTTTGCTTTATTTTTGTTTGATAATCCTTTATCATTATCTGACACATAATTTACTTATTTTGTTTGTCTATTTCCTCAAACTAACAAGCTCCAGAGAAAAAGGGACTTTTATCCATTTTATTAACTACTGTATCTTCAATGATTAATAAAGTGCTTGATAAATATTTGTCAATGAATTAATGAAAAGAAAGCTGTTTTCTTTTTGCCCTAAGAACATCAAACTTTCTCCTAAAGTCCTTGTCGCCTTACTGACTTTATCAATACCCACCTTCTTTTCCAAAAATGTAATTGCAGGTAAGGATTCTAGACCCACTAGAAATAGTAATAAGGAGATTATTGGTGACACTGGCAAGAGCAGCTTCAGTGGCATGATGGGGGTACAGTGCATAGGAGGTAAGAAAACAGACAGATTTAGTTGTGTACAAAACCACAAATGGATGGATATGAATTTTTGTTTTTTTCCAGAGGAAGAAACTCAACTGTTTAAATGTGAATGAAAACAGAGTAGCTGAAGATGTGCTAAAGGATCAATGAAGAGTTATAGTCATCCATTAGAGAGTGAGAAGGAACAGAATGTAGACACTGCTTCCACTGTAAGGAGGTGAGGAAGAAAGGATAGGGTAGAAGCAAATAATTTCACTGGTTGGTCAAAGTTAATCGCATTCTGGTGTGAGGACTTCTACTCTCTTATCGAGAGATATAGCATTAAGAGGATTAAGGAGGCTGGCATTATTGGTACCTCCACTATGAAAAACTGAGGGACTTGCACAAGGTCACATATCCAGTACACAACAAGACTACATCTGGTACCCAGGAATTCTGAAAACAATTTCTGTACTAGACATACACATGAAAAGGACAATATTCAAAAATGTAAATTCTTTGTAATATACATTGAATAACAAATAATTGCATAAATACTAAAGAGGGAGTATAATAAAAAGGCATGGTATTGAAGATTCAATAAAAGAATTTACAAAATTTACAAAATATTACAAAACAGAGTTTCTATTACTACTAGAATATAAGCTCCTTGAAGAAGGTGTACCTGGGAGAGTGCCTGGTACATAGTAGGGCTCAATAAATAGTAAACGCAATGAATATTAGAGCAGTGTGCATTATTTAAGAATGTAGGTGATTAAGAGTTCACATAAATGCTAATCAGAGAATGGGCTGAAAAGAATTTTCACTTAAACTACAGATTCTAAAAAAGGTCAAATTATAAATAACAGAATCAAAATATACAAACCAAGGAGATAAAATTAAGCAAAACTCATAAACAGTATTTTCAGAGTTAAAAATATGAGTGGTTATATATAACATAGAAAATAATTTAAAATTTAGTTTATCTTGTTCCTAAGAATAGTCTAGCTGCTGAACTTACTACAGGAAAATAGATAAGTGTGAAATTCTCCAGCCCCTTCAAGATATGTAAATAAATTATTCTTTCCTATTACTTTGGAAAAGAAAAGGTGATTGGATTTATGACCAAGATAAACCCTATGATCTTACTCTGGAGCAGCTAAGACTGGGAAACAATGAACCTTTCAAAGTTTAGACCGATGAAACATAAGCAGCTGTACTTTGACCAAGGTCCACGTCCAGCAGCAGTCTCTCCTGCGTATACAGAGCCACCTCTCCTGTTGGCTTTTGTCTTTTACTTTATACTACAGAATCTGGCCTTACGTATTAGATGACTTAGCAGAATCCATGTAGAACCAAAAAAGGGGCAAAAATCTAAAGTGAATCATTAGTAAACTGACGTTTTGCATAATCCCACAAAAGTTAATTGAGGCTACAGTATATAGAAATATTTGAAGCGCTTTATATCCTCCTGTGAGATGTGAACCTTATGAAACTCAAACGTGGGCAGGGAATATAAGGAATTCTGATCTTATAAAGAATAACAATATTACTGTCACATCTTCAAATTATGGGGAAATCCATAAGATCATGAAATGCTACCTGAAGAAGCTACAATGGGGAGACCCAAAGATCTCATCTCTCCAGGACCGATGTTCAACAGGAAGATGATACCATGCTATTGTTTCATGAGTCTCTCACAGAGACTGAACAAAATAATCACTTACTACAATTTATTTTTATTTTTTAAAAATTTATTTATTTGTTTTTGGCCACGCTGGGTCTTCACTGCTGTGCGTGGGCTTTCTCTAGTTGCAGCGAACAGGGGCTACTCTTCGTTGCGGTGCGCAGGCTTCTCATTGCGGTGCCTTCTCTTGTTATGGAGCACGGGCTCTAGGCGCTCAGGCTTCAGTAGTCGTGGCTCGCGGGCTCTAGAGAACAGGCTCAGCAGTTGTGGCGCACGGGCTTAGTTGCTCCGTGGCATGTGGGATCTTCCCCGACCAGGGCTCGAACCTGTGTCCCCTTCATTGGCAGGAGGACTCTTAACCACTGCGCCACCAGGGAAGTCCCTTCCTACAATTTGTTAAGATTAAGTGATATGCCCAAGAGCAGCGGAATAGTATGCAGCAGAAATGGGATTTAAACTCAGGAATGAGAACTGATGCAAAAATCTGCACTCTTTGTACTATATCAGACTTCCTTTTGCTGTGAGAGTATTTTGGATGTTGTTTAGATTTCTTAAGACTAACCTCTACATCACTACTTACCTGCCTCTAATCCCTACAATAATGAAGTACAAGGAGACAAAAATCTCTGCAACAACACTCAGTAGACCAAACACCCAGTCACACATAGCCAGGATTAAAATAAATGTTTTTTACCTTCTGGCTCAGTGTTCTTTTCACTTTACCTTATTGGTCTCTAAAGAGGAAAAGATTTTCTAAAATGATAATCTGCCATTTGCAGAATAAAATTTTTTCAGGGAATGTAATTCAAAAAGAGAATCAGAATCCTTTTAAATGCTTCCTTGTTTAATTCGCCAACTATTAAGACTATTCCAAGACCAGCAAATGAGCTCTACCATCAGAACAGAAAGTTGCCTTTATTATAAAAATGCACAATCATTAGAGGTGTTAATGATCAGTTACCTGATGGCACTCGTAAAGAGACAAATTGGTTATGGGGATATTATGCCTACCATTTCTACTCACTTAAATTGGTGGACTGCAGCTCTAAAGTTACACTGGTTTTTCTCCTTCCTACTTTGTTTCTTACTTTAGAAACAAGATTATTGGCACCGGTATAAATTAATATACAGATATGATAATCTGCAAGTTGCTTCCCTATCTAGGCATTGTCTTCCTGTTATAATGTAGTGTCTAATCTCCTAAGAAAGTAATTCCTCAGAATCTAATAAAAGTAACTCTCCCTACTATTAACTTCAACAGATATTGTCACAATGGCACATAAACATTTTAAGAAAGGAGTGAACCCACTTTGGAAGTGGGTCATGGAGAGATGGCTTAGATAATGTATTACTAAAAAAAAAAAAAATCCTTTATGCAAATCAAGTGTTATCAACGCTATAATCAACAGCTATGTAAGCTTAATATGAGTATCTGATTCTTTTGAAATATCTGCTACATTTCTTAAGACTACTGTTCTTCCTCAGGTAATCTTTTCCCCAGCTGGCCCATAAAACACCTAATTTCTACCTTACCTTTTCAAGACCCAGATCCCTCCTTTCAGAAGTCTTTGGAATAGTAAGAAAGCAGACGTAGATTCAAATCCCAGTCTCAAATTTGCCAACGATAAACTGGGTTGTACAGGCAGGTCGTTTAGACAAATGGTTTCATCTTCGTTAAAATAAGACTGATTTATTTACTTACTTCCCAGGGTTTTGGAATTAAATTCAATAGCATACACAAAAGCAACTAGTACTGTGGCTCCCAGTACACAAAAGGCTCTCAAATATTTCTCCAGACTTCATTCCTGTGCTAGTCCAATAGTATTTAAAATAGGAAAAACTTCATGGTAGACAGGTTAAGTCAAGAACATGTTTAAGAATGAGATGACTTCAGTTAAGTGAGAATGACAGGTCTGGGGCTTTAAGAGCTCTGAAAAAGAGTCTGGTTTCCCCTGATAGACGATGAAGAGATGCAGTAGACACTATAGGTTTCAGGGTAGGAAACAATGTTTCCGGACCATTAGTTCAACTTGCACAAGGCCATCAGCTTAGAATAAGAAGGAACCATGCAGGTACGACCATACTGGCTCCCAGGAAAAGAGCAGCAAAATAATTTGGGAGTAAAAGAATAATCTCATTCATATAACCAAATGTCTTAAAATATTCATTGTGAAAAATCACTCCATACAAATTTTTTTTTTTTATTTAAGCCATAAAATGGTCAACTCTATCCACCTAAACCAAGGCAAAGAAAAAGCTACACTTCTTATGAACCAGGCAAAGCACATCCCAACAAATGCTAAGGTGCTCTTCAAATTCTTTGTTGTATGTTTCATCTATCAAATACTAAATGCATAACCCTTACTTAAGGGATACAGAGCAACGTAATGGGAAATGAGTTTTGTAGTGATAGAAACTACTGATGACTATCTCTACCCTCAAAATTTAGGATAACCTTATGCTACTCATTAGTGAACGTATTAGAGAATTAAAGTAATGTAGTTTTAGTAAAATAATTTTAGTGATTAACATTGATACTGACAAAGTTTACACACCTCAAGGAATGGATAACTAACAATTTCCCTTACATCCCTACTCCTTAAAGAGTGTGGGCCTTGAGCCAGCAGAACTGACAAAACCTGTGAGGAAGCCTGTTAAAAATGTCAGGGTCTCCTCAGGCTCCACCCAACACACTGATTAAGAATCTGTAGCTTAACAAGATCCATAGGAGATCTGTATGCACATTAAAAGTTTGAGAAACACTGCCTTAGACACTACTTGATCACCTATGCTGTGTTTTAAGTATGACTAATGCCTGGAGGGTAAATATTCTGTATATGTATATGAAGAACTACATGGTGTAGATATTACAGTTAAAGCAAAACCAATAACCTGTGGTAAAAATTCAAAGTTTAATTTGCATCATTACTGCAGAAGGGTACACTGAAATCTACTAGCCACTGACTGTAGCACTGTAAGTGTATTCATTTACATCACAAGGAAACAGCATTCTCACTGTTACATCACTGGTGATAGTTCTCTACTCTTTCATGCCTACTCTGAATTTAAAACAAAACAAAAAGCACTGCAGCTTTTCAAAAACTGATTTGGTGTTGTACTGATAATTTTTATTTAAAGCAACAGTTCTCAATTTAGAAATTGGGGGAAGGGCATTTTTCGTTATCACAGTCTTACAAATATACAATGGGGAGAGGGTACTGGATGCTAGGTTTCCTGCAATGCAGTAGATGGTCTTCCACAACTTTGAATGTCATGCCACACATTCTAAAAAGCCAAATTTTACACAGAACTCCATTTTATACATAGACAAAGTATGTTTTGCACAATTTTAGTTACATACCAAATTTTTCTGGAAGGCAATCAATTACACTTAGTTCTGTTCGGAAATCTGTTAACAGTATATACTTTTTGGATAACCACATTATCACAGCAATGCCCTCTTGGTATTTTAGTTACCAACTCAACACACTTGATCTTTATTCAAAACTGTCATGTTCATGGCAATTTTAGGTACAGATGCAGGCACTTGACTACTTTATTATAGCTTCAAATATAGAATACCCAATATACATGTTATTTTTATCATAAATTACTTTATTTCTCCTCCATATTGCATAATTCTGATATAATGTTGACTTTTAAAAATTATGTATGTAGTTAAATTGTTACATATGAATTTCATTTTAGGATACTTTCCCAAATATTTATTACTAAAAGAGGCTGATGAGACTGACAGGGATAAGAGCCACTGCATTAAGAGACCATTAAACTATCAATATAAATAGAGAGCATTTTTATATCATAAGTCTAAGATGTCTTTCCCATCAGATCATGAATTTCTGGAGGGTAAACGATCTCAGCCTCCCTTTCTACATTTCATACATGAACACAGTGCTTTGCATAAGTGCTCAATAACCTGTCTGATGAATTGAAAGCTTATTCTACCGGGTTATTCTTTAACCACCAAGGAATACTGTGACCTAAATCCTAAATGGAGTCAATATGTATGGTTTATTCCCTTTTCATAATCCACTTTTGAAAATGTTTTTCTTCTGAACTGTAAAACCTACTTTTCACAAAATCCCAACAATGTAGTCCTAAATTGGTTGTACTTCACAGTTACCTAACAAATTGGTTCTTTCCAACTCTGCCAAGATTCTGTGACATCAGATGGCACAAACTGGTCATAAGAATTTAACATAATTTACAAACTAAACCAACAGAAACTTTAAAAAATTACATCTGACAAATGTTTAATCCCTAACACACCTTTCAGACCTTGTGTTGAAATAGGGGAAAACCAAAATTAAAAAAATTTTTTTTGGCAATAGTGACTTGCTTAGATAGATCCTTTGACAAAATGCGTCTTTGTGAACTTATCTTTTGCTGCTTGGGCCTGTAATTGTGGGAACTGTGAGAAGTTCCTAATTCTTCCCAATAAAGCTAAACAAAGATGAAATGATAGAAGTGTGCCCTGTTTTTATGCTTATAGAAAACTGGGCAACCAAATCACCACCATTCCTCAAGGTGAGAACCTTTGTACTGAAGTATATGTAAGACCACAAAACCTAAGAATCTAATGAGAAGCCAAGTGACCAAACTAAAGAATTCTTTTTATCAAGCAAAGCTGACTTTTAGGAAACAAAAAATAAGAATAAAACCGGATAACCAGGAATAACACAAAATAGATATGAAAAATGTTTTCATTTAAAAACTTCTGTTACTGCTGTCATGCCCTCTAAATACTATGATGGCAGGACTGGTTCTAAAATTTAGAAGCATGGGCAGTCAGCCCAGATTTATTGCTCACTTATCAAGCCCATGTTTGTTGTGCAAGTGTTATTTATAGAGTCACATGCTAGAGGCTGTTCCCAAGCTAGCCAAACCTACACGCTTAATTGACCCTAGGAACAATGATACATTATTCAAGCTAATCCTTCTATGAGCTACAGTTCCTAAGCCACAACCATATGCTTTTTATATTTGTATATGTCTACCATGAACTATTTTTAGAACCCTCAAAAGTTAAGAGATATACACATACTATAATTTCTTGATAAGGATGAGAAAACTTACACACTTTGCTTCTATGACAACAGTTTTTATAATTACTGGAAACCAATATCTTATATTGAACTGTAAATAACTGGACTATCACTAAAGGCTTAAAGATGGGTTAAAATTATGAACAAGTGTAGGCAGAAACACATAAAAGCAAACGTGACAATTGATTATACTCTGCTCTACAAATTGTATAACCACACTGCAATCTGACCCTATAGCCTTAGGTTGAATAAAATTAGTATTTGCTCACAAGTATGAAATCAATTCAAACACAAACTTAACCATGTTGCCATATAAGAGTGACATGCTTATATACATCTCCCCTTGGAAATTATTCCCTAAGGAAGGGATAGGATGGAGCAGTTATGAGAATAATGCCAAAGCTACAGTGGAGGCTTCTTAAAACACACACAGTTCTTTCAATCTTGATCCCACATGGCTTTTATCTGTAGTTACGTTCAGCAACATTCTTTCAATAATGACTGAGAACATTCTCCCCAAAAGTTCAAAAAAAAGTGTTCGTCCTTATTTCATGTTATAGAAAATGACAGATGTCATCACAGTATGAATTGAGGCTCATAATTTTGTTAATAGAACAAAGACCAGAATTCAAGTCTCTTGATTCTCAATTATAAGGTCTACCTAGATTCTTTCATAAGAGTCATCTTAAAAAAAGAAAGGAAAAAAGAAATGGCTGAATGGCAGAACTATGACCAAAAATTAAAAACAAAACAAAACAAAACGCTAAGAAATATTAAGACACAGAAAATCTATAAACATTATTCAAAATACAGTCCTGAAACCACTTGCATCACAATTACCTGGAAGACTTATTAGCTCCTCAGTATTTTTAAGCACAATAAGATTGGAGAATAATTTATCTAACATCTTTACATATTCTTTCATTATCTGAGATCCTTACATACAATAAGACATTTATTTACCATAAGAACTAGATGAGGAATACAATCTCTTCTAAAGATGGTTGATAATTTTCTCACATTCCACTGTTATCCTTAAAGTGATATTCCTCAGCAAATACTGTTTCAAATGAAACTATATGTCAGATGTCAAAAAGAAGTAACTTTCTTATACATGTTAAAGACCTTGGCAGTATCATCCTTTCATTTTATAATTGTCAGTCTAGGGGTAAAAAAAAAACAAAACAAAACCCTGTGAAGGTAAGGAAACAAATCTGTTGAGTACCAACTCTCACCTCATCTACCACGACATGACTTAGGCCTGAGGCCCTCAACCAGGGACCAAGGAAGACAGGTTTAGGCAGTCAAACAAAGCTATAATCAGCCTTCTGCATCTCATCAGATGCAGTTGGCTTCCAAATAAGGATCTGTTCAGTCTGTTGGCTCATGTGTCTACCGTGAGGAAATCACATTAAGTTACAAAGCTGGAACCATATTCATTGCATATTTATGGCTACATTCAAATTTTCAACTGTTATCAACAGAACAGGGTTTCAGCCACCCAAAACATTAACACAGGATGAGTCTAACAGCCTAGGAAACATTTCCCAAGTGGTAAATCACCAGGAAAGCAGTTAACAATATCCACAATAAACACTTTTAAGCAAAGTAGGCAAATGGCACGACTTTTAACATAAACCCCAGGACCTCCTACCACCACCATTTTGATGGAAATGATACAATGAAAGAATCTTATATATATATTTTATTCTTATATATGTATTTTCTTTTAATCACAAATTGCTTTAAACAATAGTTGGATAACACTGTAGAATGTCTTCAATCATCTAAAAACAATCTTACTGAAATTAGCAAAATAACTTGGGGAAGGACCCCAAAATCTAAAGCAGTTAAATTTATATACTCTACACCCCATTTTCAGAATGAATACATATAATGCACGTTGAACAATGAGAGGTGGTTTCTATACAAATAAATAGTAAGCATAGAGTCTTAGTCTTAACTGCATTTCATTAAATGTTATATAAAACCTTTTAATTTCATGTCTTGTTATTTAATTGCAAGATGTCATTTTAGGGCATGCTGGTTGCTCAGATAACTGAAATTTTAGTAATGCCTTCAGGGGTTCCACAAGGGGTTTCTCAGAACAGAAAGCAGGACACTGGTGGAAAAGTGCTACATTTATTATTTAACTTGAGACTTAAGGTACCCAATCTCAGTCAAGTCATTCAACTTTTCTGGACCTCACCTTCAGTAGCTGTGATATATGACAGGCCTCCATTTAATAAGAACCAATACTTCACTTTTTGAACACCTACTGTACAAAAACCAAGCATTTTATCCATATGACCATTTTCAAAGTAAATAAATATCTGATGGCAAACTTGGAAAAATTATCTTGAATGGAGTGATAGAACCACTTAGCTACATTAAGGTTACTGGTAAAACTAATAATAAATAAATGAATAAATTTTACGTGAAGGACTTTTGCAGGTACTAATAAGGTGGTTTGCCAGGCCTGTGTATTTTAAATGTGGCAAAAGGGAAGTAGGACTCTTTCATTCACGGCCAAGTAGACACCCAACCTTTCTTGCATCCAGTAAATTCTCTTTATATGGTCATGCCATGCTGCTAATTTTTTTTTTTTTAATTAAAGAAAATAAATGCTAGACAGTCATCCAACCCAGGTTTACCTTATTAGGTAGAGCTGACTTACATAGAATACTCAGTAGTCTATCTATACTAAATTTATAAATACAGATTAAATGTCTCCTTTCTGTCTCCTCTGGGCTTACTAAAAGAAGAAAAAAAACCCCACTTTATAAATTGCCTAGTTCACCAGAATCAGAACATTTTTGCTCAAGCTGAAAACTGGGATTCAACTTGGTTTTTCTAAGTTGCAACTGAAATGTGATCCTGTCAGTGCAAATACAGTTTTCTTCTTTGAACCTTCCAAGTTAAATGACTATGAAATTCAATTATACTATGAAATATATTAATACCTTTTTGAAGCCGATTTTTATGGATATTTGTAGAAAATGTTTCAGTCATAGTCATTAAAAGGAAATTAACAAAAAGGTTATACTGTAAACACTAAGTAACATGGTCACTTAGGGACTGTCTCAATCTGAGCCATGCCCGTAGGTCGAATCCTCACTTTCATGAAACATGCCCAAAGAGTAGTTTCTTAGGTATCTAGTTTTTAGGTATTTTTTGTTTGTTTGTTTTGTTCTTTTCTTTGAGAGTTCCTATGTACTCCCTCTACTCTGATTAAGATGAGAAATGCCCACCAGCTTACTGAGAAAAAATCCAAGGTCTAGGAATCTAAAAAGTTAATGAAGAGACTACTTACTAGATTAGGAGTTTTACTGAAATTCTCCTTCAATAACTAAAATGATTAATAACTGAAAAAGGGTCCCCAAAGCAGGAACTTAATTTGGTTATCTGTGGAACTCATTTTGTTAAACTTCTAATTCACATATAATGGACATATAGAAAATAACTGATTCTTTAACACAATATCAGAACATACTATTGGATTTTACGGTAAGACTGAAATACCTAAAGTATAAAATAAAGGTTTCTTTGTATCTTAAAAACAAAAACAAAAAAACTCCACCTCTATACAAGAGTTTTCATAAAACATTTTGTCCACTACAAGTTTGGGAAGGAGCAACAGTTGAGTGGTAGAATGGGCTATAATGTCTGCATATTATGAATCACTTATATCTGTGAAATTGTGGAAAGTTTTTGTCACTATTGCTTAAGACTGACAAAACGGAGCTGTTGGACAAAGACAAACTATTTAAATGGTTTAAAGGATGGAACAGACTAGGCCTATTTGGAATGCTTCAGTCTATAAAGACGAAGTCCAAGTGGAGATATGATTAAAATCACAAATGGAAAGGAAAATTCCAAAGTTCTCAAAATATGAAAAACACTTCACACCTAAAGGAAAATTTCAGCCACCAATCACTATTTCATGCCTCCATGCCTTTGTTCATATAGTACCTTGGCCTTCAATTCCTTTTTCTCCCCCACTCTTCTCTTGTCAAAGGCCTTTGAGCTGGCTCAAATGTCAGCTCCTAGGAAGGTTTCCCTGGGCTCTCTCTGCCTCCACTCGACCCCTTAACAGGTCTAACTGCCCCCTCCTGCCTTCATGGAAATTTCTTTAGAATTACTACTATACTGATCAGACGGGTTATTATGCGTACATGTTCTTCAATCTCCACTGTAATATACATTCATAAATGTTTTAAGGAACAAAAGAGGACATACATGGAATTTTGTACATTTATGAAGCCCTATGAAGTGTGAGGCATTATTTTTTTTGAAAAAGTACTAAACCACCATAACAAATATTATATTAAGGCAGAGAAAACATCTAAGAGTCTAAGAGTTTAGTTTCATTAGCATTAGGCCAAACTCTCATTCTATGAACATTTCAGATGCATAAATTGAAGTGGAAACACACCTGTATCAAGAGTTTTTATGTGATCAACCAAGTGGCATCAGCCAGAAGACCCAGTACTTGTCTAGAAGAGTTCCTCAAGATCTCAGAATTACTTAATCCAACAGACTCATATTACAGATGAGGAAAATGGCAAACAAAAGAAAAGAAGAGAAGAGAAAAGGAGAGAAAAAGGAAAAGAAAGAAATGCTGCTAGCTCAAGCAATCTTCAAAACCATGTAAAAGCCTTGCAAAAACCATCAACATTAGGCAGCATAAAAGATCCCAAATCTGCACAGCAAAAGACACTAGCAACAAAATGAAAAGACACCTATGGAATGGGAAAAAATATTTGCAAACCATATATATCTGATAAGGGGTTACTGTCCAAAATATAAAACTCAATAGCAAAAAACACCTACATAATCTAAATAAAAATGGGCAAAGGACCTTAATAGACATTTGTCCAAAGAAGATATACAAAGGTACATGAAAAGATGCTCAGCATCGTTAAACATTAGGGAAATGCAAATCAAAACCATGATGAGATATCACCTCATGCCTGTGAGAATGGCAAGCATTAAAAAGACAAGAGAATGCTGGAGAGGATATGGAGAAAAGGGAACCCTTGTGCACTGCTGGTGGGATTGTAAATTGATACAGACACTATGGAGAACACTATGGAGGTTCCTCAAAATATTAAAAGTAGAACTACCATATGATCAGGCAATTCTACTTCTGGGTATTTATCCAAAGAAAGCAAAAACGCTAACTCAGAAAGATATATGTACTCCCATATTTATAGCAGCATTATTTATAATAACCAAAATATGGAAACAACCTAAGTGTCCACTGATGGGTGAACAAATAAAGAAGGTGTGGTGTGTGTGTGTGAAAGGATATCCTGCCATTTGCAACAACATGGATGAACCCTAAGAACATAATGCTAAGTGAAATAAGTCAGACAGAGAAAAACAAATATTGTTATGATCTCACTTATATGTGGAATCTTAAGGGAAAAAAGTCACAGAAAATTACATCAGCTTGTGGTTATCAGAGGTGGGGGGGGAGAATTGGATGAAGTTGGTCAAAAGGTACAAACTTGCAGTTATAAGATAAGTACTAGGGATGTAATGTACAACATGGTGACAGTTAACACTACTGGATGACACATATGAATGTTAAGAGAGTAAATCCTGAGAGTTCTCATCATAAGGAAAAAAATTTTTCTTTTTCTTTTCGTATCTATATAAGATGATGGACGTTAAGTAAACTTATTGTGGTAATTATTTCACAATATATACAAGTCAAATCATTATGCTGACACCTTAAACCTACACAGTGCTGCATGTCAATTATATCTCAATAAAACCGGGGAGGAAAATCCCAAATCTTTTGTTCTTTCAATAACCTGTTTAGGTCTGCTCTGTCTCATAAAACCTTCTTAACTACTTCAGCTCTTAATGATATTTTATTTTCCAAAATTGTTACAGTAGTTATAGCGTGTTACTTATCATCCAATCATTTAAACATTCAACTTCTTAACACTAAGCATGGTAGTAGGTGCAGGGTAAACATAGATGAATAGAAATGTTTCATGGTTCTGAGGGATTCTATGTCTACTATAGGTTGTGTGTTTGGTATGTTTTAACTCACCAACCAGATGATGTTTAAAATGTTTACAATTGTTTGCTTATTGTTCATAAACAAAACATTTATTTTCCTTTCTTGTACACTACATCAAGGCAGAGAATAACAAACTCAAGTTACTGATTGGGAGGAAAGAAATCCAGAATATTCATTTTATACACACACACACACACACACACACACACACACACACACACACACCCACACACACCCACACACACCCCCAAGATTGGCTGCTAAAATTTCCTTTTAATTACCCAAAGACAGCACAACTTGCTTCTACTAATTGAAGCAAACCCTGACTTATATTCAGATCATTCAGTTATGTTCTAGGCATAACTAGAATCTTTTGAATCACTAAATTGGTGATTAAGTCAATACAAATAAAAGAACTGCTGAAATCAAAGGGCAAACTTACATAGAACAGGACAATGTTAGAACTAAAAGGAAACTTGAGGACCATCTGACCAATTTTTTTTTTTTTTTCAGTACGTGGGCCTCTCACTGTTGTGGCCTCTCCCGTTGCGGAGCACAGGCTACGGACACACAGGCTCAGCGGCCATGGCTCATGGGCCCAGCCGCTCCGCGGCATGTGGGATCTTCCCGGACCGGGGCACGAACCCATGTCCCCTGCATCGGCAGGCGGACTCTCAACCACTGCACCACCAGGGAAGCCCCATCTGACCAATTTGTTTAATTTTATAGATGAGGAAATGGACAGATAAGAGAGTCATTTAACTCAATGCGTGCAATGGCACTATTACACAGATTTTCTAACTCACAGAGTTAGTATAGTTTCCTTTCTAACTCACAGAGTAGTATAGTTTCCTTTGGCAACACCCAGACTGATCTCTTAAATCAAGGAGCTTGGCCTAGAGAGGCCAGAGTGGAAAGGTACATGGGCACTGCCTTACCTGTCCAACAACTGCTAACATCCAGGTCACTGGCAGAAGCATCTACAACTGCTTTGGTGCCTATGACTCAGAAGATGAAAAACAATTCAGGACAAAGCCATTTCATCAGCATCTTATGAGTTCTTCATTAGCCAGGTGCTTACTGAAGACTGAATACGACCAGATTGAGTATAATACACTTCCCTTATCCAGGTCAGTGATAAAGAAGAAAGCGTACCCTAAAAGTTACTTCACAGGTAAGTGCAAGGCCCTCTTTATTTGGACTCTCAGTTTTGGGTATTAATTTACTATTAACTACTATTTATAATCCCCTACCTTAAATTACAGGGAAAATGTCTGGAAGTTACACTAAGGCCTCTTCTGTTTACTCCTGGACACACAGCTGTCTGGCCTCCAGGTAAGTGGGCTGTGATACACTGCTTACAGGTTGAGCACTATTCTTGATCTTCTTGTAAGTCCAATTTTCCCTCACTTTGTAAATGACAAAATTGAGACTCCTGATGGTCATTCAACCACCTGCCTGAGATCATGACACTAAGTGGGTGGTAAAGGGAGAACTAGAATTCAAGTCTCCTGTCAAGCAACTTTTCTCTCCACAACCCCAACCCTCTCTCATACCACAAAACAAAACAAAACAAAAACAAACAAAACCTAAACCCAAGCCAAACAATACTGCCTGGACTACAGTTCATTTGAAACACCTACTGAACACTACTAAGTCAAGGTACTGCTGACATCAAATGAACAGGACATGGTCCCTGACCTGGAAAAGTCTCCTTTCAGTGGGGAAGATCCACTAAGATAAAATTTTAATAAAAAATGATAGAAAGGGAGGCTCATGGTGTTTGTGGAAAGGTTCTTGGTCCAACCTAGGGATACAGAGGACACACAGAGGAGATAACCTCTGACCTGAGTGCTGAAAAATCTATAAAACTAGCTTGTTGATGAGGCTGGAAAAGCATTCCACAAAGAGGGGGGAAACACAGGCTAAATCACATAAGTGTGGTTTTTGTCCACTTAAATAAAGAGCTGGAGTAGATTTTAGTTAAACCGCTCTGGCTGAAAAAGATTTAACATGACTCTAGCAATCAAATATGTCTCCAGACATTACTAAATGCCCCATGGGAGAGAGGGGATAAAACCTATCCTGGTTGAGAAGTACTGCTCTAGACTTAAGAATAAAGATCATGTTCTATTCAACTCTGTAGTACCTCTAGTTCCTAAGAGTCCCTTATATGTTCAATAATGTTGATTCAGCTAAGCTTTTTTGTACCTGTTATATTAAAATGTTATCATTTAACAAATACTAGGCTAATGGATATAAATATATACATATATGTGCATGTATATACACATATATACATATATACACATATATACATAAACATGGAAGAATTTTAAAAATAGATCTAGGAATACATGAATCACCAGGATAAGGATGGCTATATACCTCTAGAATATACACAGAACATCTATATTATTAATAAGAACAGATATGGTTCAATGTCCATTGCAGGAGAGATTATTAGAAAACACTAATGATCTTAATACTTATAAGTCCCTATTAACTCTACGTGGCAGATACATTTATTGATCACCAAAAAAAAATCCCCAAATGCTCCCCCACGCTTCTATGCCCCTTACAATGAGGAGCAATCTAGTAACTTGTTCTTGCCAGTAGGCTATGCTAAGTTCCGTGTTTCAGGCCAAAGCATAGAGCAATATGTATGAATTTTCCATGTTTCTCTGCCCTTTGTGTGATAACAATGAAGGCAATGCGTCATAATGGCAGTCACAAGAGAGATACATATTGGGATGCCTGAATCACCACTAAGAAGGAAGCACCCTGGAAAGCACCAAATCAAAAAATATCTTGTGAGTGAGAAATAAAGCCCTTAGACACTGAGATTTTTTGGGTCATTTGTTACCCAGCATAACCTAGCCTGTCCCAATACAAAATACAAAAAAGCGCTGCTAGTATCTACATGTCCATTCAGATGTTTGAGACATGAGAGTATGTAGAAGAATCTTTATGGGCTCTAAACTCATATGACACACACATAAAATAAGTGTTCAAAAATTTTCACTATGAACACTATCTTTAATTTAAAAGATAAGGAAGGACATGAATAGACATTTCTCCAAAGAAAAAATACAAATGGTCAATAAGCACATGAAAAGATGTTCAACATCATCATTATCATAGCCATTAGGAAAATACAAACCCAAACCACAATGAAATACTACCTTACACCCATTATGATGCTTATTATCAAGAAAACAGCAAACAAGTATTGGCAGGGATGTGGAACAATTAGGAACCCTTGTGCATTGCTGATGTGAATGTAAAACTGGTGCAACCACTGTGAAAACATTTGGCAGCTCCTCAAAAAATAATTAAACATAAAATTACCGTATGATCCAGCAGTTCCACTTCTGGATATACACCCAAAAGAACTGAAAGCAGGGACTCAAGCAGACATGTGTATATCAATGTTCATAAGCAGCATTATTCACAACAGCCAAAAGGTAGAAACAACCCAAGTGTCCATCAACACATGAATGGATAAACAAAATGTGATGTACGCGTACAGTGGAATATTATTCAGCCATAACATACAAAAAAAAAAAAGGACAAATATTGTATTATTCTACTTATAAGGCAAGTTCATAGAGACAGAATGCAGAGTAAAGGTTCCCGCACTCCCACCCACCATGGGGAGAATGGAGAGCTACTGTTTAACATAATAGGTACAGAGTTTCTATTTGGGATGATGAACAAATTCTGGAAATGAATATTGATGATGGCTGCATAACACTGTGAATGCACTTAAACACCACTGAACTGTGTACTTAAAAATGGTAAATTTTATGGTATGTATGTTACATACCACAATTATAAAAAAACATTTTTAAGGTAAAAAATTAATCATGCAGACTATTTGCCGTTGCTTTTTCCTTCACAACCTAAGGCCTGGTGAAATTCTTCTAAATGTAGTAATGAACCACAGTTCCAATCCTGTCTACCAAGAACTGCCTCAAAGGAAGTTCAGTAAACTTGCAAACAGGGAAAAATTCATGAAAAACAAGATCTCTATGCAATCTCTACTGACTTCATAAATCCACTTGATACCACTGGCATTGGTAGTAGCCTTTGACAGCTAAAAACAAGTATGACAAGCAAGTAAGGCATCAGAAATTCTTGATGAACTAAAGTAGAGCTATAAACAATGAGCTCTAGCCACAAAATTAGAAAAGTAGACACAAAACCAGAAAGACCAGCCTTGCGGACAATCAACAATGAGATATGCTCCCTTCAGGTAAAGGTTTCAGGCTCGTTTCATACCCAAGAGGCATAATTTTAATTGACTCTGAAAACAGTGGATTTGGGCACAAGACAAAGTAGAATATTAAGCTGTGTAGGGTGAAAGACTGGGTACATAATTCTGTTGACACTCCCACACAATCATCAAAATCAAGTAATAAGCATCTCTTAATAGAATCCTAAAGCCATTAAAAGTGATAAATATACTCTATGTAGATTGAAAAAATGGTTTGATAATTTCATCCAAATAAAGAAAACAAAATTTCACACTGATTACAACTACTGTTTAGACATGTTTTCATAAGGAAGCGTGGACAAAAAATACGCATGTGTAAGAATTTTTCAAGGATTAAAGCATACATCAGACCAGTATACAGTATACAGGTATTTTCAATTACTGCAGGCCATGCACAACTATAGACACTGTGGGAACTACAAAATAAATACCGCAAGATAGAACCTCTGCTCTCGAGGATGTCATCTAAAGGGAGAAAGAGTTATCTAAAGGAAGAGAGTTGGATGAAACTATTAAATAACCAAATACATTGTTTAACTCAGGCTTAACTTGATAACTAAAGTTATCTGTCATTAAATTTTATATCTCAACAATTTGCAACACAGATAATTGAGCACTAAGCCATCATTTTTAAAGTTCCCAAAATACTGGTTGGCAATACTTCAGTTGGCCAAAGATCAAAACATCCTGAGACTTCTTGTATGACAGACAAAAGACACTAAAATGACACTTCTAATTTCTCTGGAAAGAAGTGAGCACACTGCTTGCAATCTCTTTCTTAGCAAATAATAGCAGGAGTTAAAAAACTGAAATGTAAAGAAAGCTAGTTTGTGTTCTCCAGTCTCCTTGTGTCAAGATTCATGAGTTCTCCCTGGCACTGATCAGCTGGCCCCGTGGCCATTTTCTTACATCATTTCTGACAGCTTTTCCTATTTATTTAGCCTTGAGAAGTTGTATGCAGTGATAGCCTCATGTCCCTCCACAGGATTGTCCTGGTGTTGCAATATCGCCCAGTAAAATACATTCTTTCATCTGTGCAATTAGACAATGAAGGTTCCTGAGCACCAATTACAGGCAAAGCCATCATGTGGGAGTGACATAGGGTACAGAACAAGGAAGATTCAGTCCCCAACCAGAGTCCTAATACTCAACAGAATAAGGGTTAGGAAGGAAATAAATTTAATGTTTTATATAACTGCAAACAAAAGCAATCATTTTAACTTCCCCGAACAAATTCTTCCCACTTTTCCATGATCACAAAAGCAATATTAAATATTTACATGCCCCCGCCCCCCTTTTTAACCTCCTATACTCAGCAATAACAAGTTTGGCCAGTCATTTCACATCCATCTTAATTAAAAGACTTAGACTTGACTCCCTGCCTCACAGGTCACCTTCCATACAAGTTGCTAGGCCAGCTTCCCTTAAACACAATTCATATCTGTTCTCTCCCCTTCCTTTACAACAATAAACCTGGCTCCCCCTGTCATTATCCCTTGGCTTAACCCTTAATTTGACAACCCACCCCGGCAATATCTCATCAGCTTCTTTTCTCTCTTGAAGATATAATGTCAATTTCTTATCCAGCACACACACAGGTCATGCTCATCTTATTCCATCTCTCTGTACAAACCATGCCTCTTCTTTCTATCATCCTATAGCACCTTCAAATTCTGACTCCAAAACAGCTCCACTACCTGTGCAATAAAAAATGTAATTTGTTTTTGTTTTTAAAAGTGGATTTATACAATGATCAGGAACTGGCAGAAGATGAGTAAAGACATTTAGTAAGATAGTATTTTAAAAAGCATATCAAATACTAAATACTCTAAAATGGTTCTAGTGTTGCACAGCTATCCCAAAATTGACACCAACAATGAGTAGGTACCATTAACTCTTATGGGATCCTTAAACCTGGCACATTTATGCCATCCTAAAATCGCCAGTGTGTGGTACACAGGGAGCACACGGGATTTACTGAACTGAATAAACCACTGCTAAACCATGTCTTAGTTGCAGGTCTTGTTTTTTCAGTTCTTTTCTATTATACAAGTTCTTTCAGAGAGAGAAATTAAATCTAAACCTATTTTCCTTTTGCAGAAACACAGGCTATCATAAATGTACACTTATGTCAGCTTTGAAACCAACGGCCTTCTTAGGCTCCCAGAAAGTCCTGAAACCAGGTATTTACAGATAAGTCAGACATTACTTGCAGTTTTAGAGATCAAAGCTGCCCTCTCTTAGGAGTCAACTAAGAAATACTAAGATTCCCAAGTTTAAGCATGCTCTATTATTTTCAGATGTTATGAAATGGGCTAGAGTTTAAAACACACTAAAAACATTCAAAACTCATTTTTTCCCAATACAGACTGAACGGTATTTTAATTATTCTAAATAATCAAGGGTAGCCAAAGTTAGTACAGACTTATAAAATTCACAAGAATGCTTTAAAAGCTTTTATAAGACTTTTCTAAAGCTTTATTTTGCTGAAATTCCACAATATTCTCACGTAATTTCTAAAACATAAATGTAAATGTTTTCCTTCTCCTTTTCATGACTATCATTCTAAGTTTTTTTGTTTTTTTTTTTTTAATAATCAGTTTTTAAAGTCCACGGTATGGCTGGCAGAGATACTATGTGGCTAATATTAAATATAAATACAGGTTATAAAATTTTTGGTAATAGCTGTTGAGTGAGTTTTAGGATAATTCTTTGGTGGAATAAAAGGATGGTGGAGAAAAAAGAGCTTCCTAAAAACCTGAAAAATAAAAATAAAACACCACCACAGATGTTCTGCCTGTTCAGAAGTCATTCTCAGAGTCAGAGATCCAATGCTAAAATTGAATTCTGCCTGTATTTCTTTTTTTTTTTTTTTTTTGCGGTACGCGGGCCTCTCACTGTCGTGGCCTCTCCCGTTGTGGAGCACAGGCGCTCATGGGCCCAGCCGCTCCGCGGCATGTGGGATCCTCCCAGACCGGGGCACGAACCCGTGTCCCCTGCATCGGCAGGAGGACTCTCAACCACTGCGCCACCAGGGAAGCCCTGCCTGTACTTCTTATTCAATCAGTTGGTCAAGTTACTTAATCTCTTTGAACCTTATTTTCTTCATTTGTAAAATAGGAATGTTGCCCACCTTCTTTAAGTGTAGCAGGTGTTCAATGTTAGTTCATTTCCTTTCAGGTCTGGATTTATTTCAGCAATTTAATAATTTCAAAAGGTGAAGAGACCTAGAGAGATCATTTTATTAACGCCAGTACTCTAGTATGTACACTCCTTAACAGTAAGAAATCACTTTATCTTGTTTATCTCTCTACAGTGCCAAAACAGGGACTAGAATTTACATCTAGAGATGACTAGACGGAGTGTTCTACTATATTACATTATAAATCCTCACGGGTCTGTGTTGAGGATTACATGAGAAATGCAGCTAAAGCACGTAGCATATAGTGCCTGGCTAAATACTCGATTATATTTCAGTATAGGGTAATGGTTAAGAGTATGGCCTTTGGTGTCAGACTGACAGAGCTATAATGCTGACACAGCCATTAGCTATATAATCTTGCTTGAAGTGTGCCTTAGTTTCCTCATTAATAAAATGGGGATAATAAGAGTTGTTGTGAGAATTCACTGAATTACTCCATATAAAGGATTTCAACCAATGCCTGGCACATAATAAACACTCAACAAATGCTAGTCATTACGGTTACTATTGTTGGTATAATTCAGAACAAATCATGGCCTTGAAATTCACCTAAATACATTAAAAACCAAATGAATGGATAAAAGCCAATTTCGTTGAACAATATTTGAACATAAACTATTGGGTGTTATATTGGAAGAGAAATGAAAGATACAGCCCCAACAAAGGGTACAAGTTTCAGAACGGAGGCAACCACAGAACCTCAATTCTCTGTAATATGTAACAGAACACAAGTACCTTACTTAATCAAACCTAGGATCCCATGAATTATAAGAAGTACCCTAATTTCAGAGGTTAAAATGTGAAAAATATACATACTAGAATTGAAGAATGCTACACGAATAAAAATGAGTGAAGTTAATGCTACAGAAGTTTAGATGGGAAGGTTCAAATATTGTCAATGCAAGCTACACCAAAAAATTTGCACCAGTATCTGAGCTGGAGCCGAGTCTTAAATGATAATAATTAGGAGAAGTTGGGGAGACCAGAAGGGTAAGCAGCCCAAATAGTGGCAACATGCCATGCAAAGTTACAAATGCATGAACAAGCATGGTCTCTGCAGTGCTACTGATTGGTGGTGCGTGATGGGTAGGGGGAGAGGGTGAGCAGAAGAGGTGGTAGATAGAGATGAGTCTAGAAAGCAGATCTGGGGCCAGGCTATGAATCTTAACCTCTAGGCTGGTGGTTCCACTGATTTGTACAAGGGCATTACTTATATGTGACTTAACTAATTTAACTAACCAAACTAATTCCTTGACATACCTGACTCAACTAACTCAACCTAACTGACTTTTGATTAAGTGACCTATCTTAACTACCTGGGTCAGGGAAAAGGGCTTCTCTTCTCTGTCTCTCTGGTGGACCATGGCTTTGCACAACCACTTTTGTCCTGAAAGACTCCCAAATATTCAGGCATCAAAACACCACAAATTTTGAAAAGCATAAAGAACAAGAGGAGTAAGCAGGAGAATAGGAAAAGTAGAAATACATATAAGGCAGCTTGGACATGAGAGTAAGAACCCTGAATTTATGAAGTATTATTAATCTTGTCCACCAACTGAAGACCTGTAAGCCTTGCTGTGCTTTGATTTTGAACAGTTCAAACAAATATGGTCAACAGTTTACAAATATTTCATGACTCACAGATGAACCTATTTCTTCATGCTTCCTAATAATCTTTCTTTACCTTCAATTTTTTTCTCAGTTCAATATTTATGGTTTCTAGGGCTTAACTTTCCAAGGTGAAAGACTTAGATTATACATGTATTACATGTTTCTTTTCAAGTTGGTTATATTTAACATAAAAATGGACACTTCGTTCCACATTTGAAGACAACTTCTATGGGGTCCCGGCTGAGACAGGTCTTAGGTATCAGTGGTGTTTCTGGTACACTAGAACTCCTTCCCAAACTCTTTGAAGAAATTACTCACATTTTCCCTCTCCTCCTCCCTACAAAGAAATACTTGCTTGTCCACTCAAAAGACATACAAAACCAACATGTGTATTTGGGATTCTGACCAATTATAGGAAAACACCGTAAGCGCTGAGTCCTACTCCAATCATTAAGCAGAGTACTTCTATTCTTAGGAAACAGCAGGGTTTGGTTCAGTTGGCAACACTCCTGGCCTCTGGATCAAGAGGTCACAGTCTCACGTTTCAAATAAGAACTCCAGTTTACAACTCTTGCTAACACTACTGCAGAATAATTCAAGAGGGATTAAACGAAATGACAGTTCCATCAAAAACCAAGTATCCAGTAAAACTTCAAATCTAGAAATATAATATGGAAATAAAATGAACACACTAATCTTTCTTTTAAACAAAAGACTGTAACTTAGAAATAGCAGAAAGGGAAAGGAGGAGAGAGAGGGAGGGAGGATGGGAGGGAGGGAGTGTGTACGTGTGTTTTGGTCAAAGGTAGGATAAATGAATTATATTTCATAACTATATTGACATTTGCTTTTAACACTGCCCTGTTCCAAAAAGGGTAGGGCAACATCTGCATTAAAAAATTCATTAAAAGTAAGCTTCTGGTCTTTAAATATTTCTATTAAATAATTTAGATTTATACTAGGGTTGTGGGCTAAAAATATAGGAAAAACTTTTGCAGAAATGAGAGGCCGTATCAAGTTATTTCATGTAGACAATCCACAAGCACACAACTGAGACAGGGTGGCACCAAGTGATTAACAGCCCTTTACAAAAATAGATAAATAATGTTGCAATACATGAGCTCTCATTTGAAACACTAGGCTGTATTCCTGAGAGCAGAAACTTATTCTGTACTTTAAAAATAGGCATCCCAGGGCTTCCCTGGTGGCGCAGTGGTTGAGAGTCCGCGTGCCGATGCCGGGGACGCGGGTTCGTGCCCCGGTCTGGGAAGATCCCACATGCCGCGGAGCGGCTGGGCCCATGACCCATGGCCACTGAGCCTGCGCGTCCGGAGCCTGTGCTCCGCAACAGGAGAGGCCCGCGTACAGGAGAAGAAAAAAAAAAAAAAAAAAAAAGGCATCCCAGTAAAATCAATAAGCCTTACTTAAAATTCATACACCAGGTGTCTTAATCTAAACATTAGAGGTCCTAATATGGCACAAGGTAAATTTCCTAAATAAAACTATTTTTTCCCCTACTTAAAATTATGTAATCAAATATTTTACTCCCAGGTAAATAATTCCGCCCTAGGATAAAACTATATAACTTGAACTAATTTTGCACATAGTTGGGAAAAAATTATCTATGTGTGTGAGTGTAAATAATCTTTTATAATGCCATGAATTTTCAGTTTTCATTTAAATAGGTTTGTCTGGTATCATTATTTTCAGCATTCAAACAGCTTTAGTTATGAACTCTTGATCACAGGTCTGGAGCCAGAAGGCATCCATAAGGTCATCGTGCCTCTTCTCACACTGGGTTGCCAATGCTGGAATGCCCTCTATCACACACTTGCTTATTCTTTAAACGTCTTTATAATAAAGGCCACTTTATCTTAATCAGGTACTATAGAAGAAATGAATCCTATTGCTTAACATCCCTAGATGTGGGAAATTCCAACTAGGACAATTCCATTAAGAAAGTTATAATAAATGAGTGTCAATATGAATTTGCTACTCTTTTCACAGTTATTACATGAAGGCAGAGGAACATGAGCCTAACTCAAATCCTTACCAAATTCTAATCCAATGTGTAAGTACTAACACGTAATTTGTTCAACTAAAACACTATTTTTCAGATAATGCAAGGTGTCTAGGTAACCTCTTCTCCCTTAGTATCTATAGCATGTGACCTGCTCTTAGCAATAAACAAAGCTGGGTAATAAAACACAACATTTATAAGGTCCTTTACAGCTTATGCAGTACTCTTGCATGCATTATCACAAACACATAAACTAATAAAGGGACCTTAAATCAGCAGCAGCTGGGGGGTGGGGAGAAAGTGTGGCTAAACTTCAACATCTGTAAAATGAGGATCCACTCATTTCACAGATTGATGTACGTATTTAATGATATGAAAGAGTACAGTCTCCCTCAGTATCCTCAGGAGACTGGTTCCAGAACCCCCTCAGATACCAAAATCTGAGGAGGCTCAAGTCTCATTTAAAATGGCATCATATTTGCATATAACCTACACACATCCTCCTGTATACTTTAAGTCATCTCTAGATTGCTTATTAATACCTAGCACAATGTAAATGCTAGGTAAATAGTTGCTGATGCATGGCAAATTCAAGATTTGGTTTTTGCAACTTTCTGAAAATTTTTTTTCTGAAAATTTTCATTCCTCAGATGCTGGAACCTGTGGATGTGAAGGGTCAACTGTACGTGTATAAGAATACGTTCAATCTGAAAAGTCTTTTCAATTAATTCAACAACTATTTAATAAGTAGAATCATATATCAGAATCGCTCTGGAAGCTTTTGAAAGAGTAGATAATTCATCCATTCTGGTGTCATTTCTTTTAAGGAACATGGTAAAGAAATTAAAACATCCTAGTTTAATTCAACAAGTGTTTACTGATCACCAAATGAGTATAAAATATTGAATGAAACTCTGTGATAAATACAGTGTAGATTTAGCTCAGTCTACAAAAAAAAAATTGTAGGACAAAAACAAAAAAAGTTTATGATCGTAAAGAGATTTAATAGGAAGAGCTCACGCAATGGAATGACACAGGCCTCGAGAGGTGAATCTGTAAGTTACTTCAACTCTTCAAGGCAGAGGCCCAATCTATAAAGTAGGAAACACCTACAGGATTATGGAGAGGACTAAATGAGATAAAGTATGGTAAGTATTCATTGTTAAGTATTCACACAGCAAGTACTGAAGGCATGTAACTTTAAAGCACTAATATCAAATGTAGTATATAAAAAATTTTTGCAGGCTCAAAAGGAAGTTTCTGTAACTGTTTTTCTTTGAAATTTAATATAAATATAGATCACTAACCTACTCACAAAATATTAACATCCTTCCATACAGTGGAACAAATAAATCAAAACACTGCTGACGATGGGCTAAAAAAAAAAATTCTAAGTTGTATTTGACAATCAAAACAGTCCGGGGCTTCCCTGGTGGCGCAGTGGTTGAGAGTCTGCCTGCCAATGCAGGGGACACGGGTTCGAGCCCTGGTCTGGGAAGGTCCCACATGTCGCGGGGCAACTAGGCCCGTGAGCCACAACTACTGAGCCTGCGCGTCTGGAGCCTGTGCTCCGTAACAAGAGAGGCCGCAACAGTGAGAGGCCCGCGCACCGCGATGAAGAGTGGCCCCCACTCGCCGCAACTAGAGAAAGCCCTCGCACAGAAATGAAGACCCAACACAGCCAAAAAAAATTAATTAATTAAAAACAGTCGAAAATTAAAACTGACTATAAAGAAAAGATTCTGAAAATATGGCAAGTGTCTGGGACTACTATGCTGTGACTCTGACAAACAAATTGGCTCTTCTCTCAGAGGCTAAAGGCTTTTTTTTTTTGGCTCTAAGAGACAGTGACTGCCTCTCAGTTTTTGTGCTACAGAGTAGTTACAAATGAGAAAGAGCTGATTTAAATCTTGAATTTCTTTTTTCTAATATTTATTTTAAGTTTAATAGATAATAAACAATTAGTGATATGTTAGTATTTTCTCATACAAAATATTTCTTAGAATCAGTTTGTGTTCTTAACAAAACCATACCCCCAAACTAATCACTGATTCTTTATCTAGAAAGGTCAGCCCTCTCTTTTCTAATTCTTTTCTAACTCCTTTGGCCCTAAATACCAATTCCATCTTAAATTTCTACCTACATCCCTTAACGTCACTGTTAGAGCTCTTTTACTTTTCATTTTCCTTTACAGTTAAGTCACAATAACAAAAATCCCTCCTTTAAATATACCCCTCCTATTGCCAACATCACTAAGTGTTTTTGCTTAATGGTGGTATTTATATATTAAACTTAGTATACTTTATGCTAAATGTAAAGCACTGTAAATACAACATCACATCAGGAATTTGACATTTATATATAGATTGGGAATTTATGTGAATTTTTTCATTGATTTTCACAGCATCTTAGAAGTGGAAAAGTTCTTAGAAATCATATATTCCAATCCAGTAATTTTACAGAGGAGGAAACCAAGGCTCCTGAGTAGGTAATTAGCCACCCAGCCGTATTACTAAACATTTATTATATGCCAGACACTAAGCTAAGTGCTTGAGACATGATGGTGAACTGACTGGGCCTTGTAATATCCAGTGGGGGAGACAAGTAACGAGGTAACTAAAATTCAAGTGGGAAATTTTTTTTTACCAGACATAGGATTTTACTAAAATCACATGTTGTCAAGTTACAAAACCATTCACAAATAAAGCAAAGTCAAAAAAGGACTCAATATTCAGTACAGAATAAAATCCTCTCTATCTAATCCTATCCATCCCATCCTTCAAATACAACCAAAGACCAGACTCTTCTACAAACCTCTAACAACTCAGCACAACAATCTCTTTTTTCTGGGTTACTAATCTAGACTACCCAGGGCTTACCATATTGCTTAGCAGTCAACTACACATTTCCTTGTACCATTTTTACTTCACACACCTTGCCTCCTAAATGAGACAGGGACCACTTGGTTCTCAATCTGTATGTTCCGTAGCTCCAAGCACGGTGCTGAAGCTTTCTGAAGGCATCAAAACAGATGAAAATAAATCAGTGCTTCCAAAATGACTGGGAACGACACTGAAAAGCAATTCTCAACATTTTCTGGTGAGCGGTTAGTAGGTATGTGCTGGCACCATGCTAGGTGCAGGGGGATACAATATCAACAGGTTGTAAGTGAAAACATACTCCTGATGCAAAAAGGTTCATGGGAGGCCAGAAGAGGGGACTCCAAGGCAGACTTGGGGCTAGGAAAAATCTAGGAAGACACTCTAGGGGAATTAATTAACATCTTGAGCTGAACCTTGAAGGAATTTGTGTTTCATTTAAATAGTTCTTGGGGGACTTCCCTGGTGGTCCATTGGTTAAGAATCCATCTTGCAATGCAGGGGATGCCAGTTTGATCTCTGGTCAGGGAACTAAGATCCCGCATGTCGCGGGGCAACTAAGCCCGCATGCAGCAACTACTGAGCCTGCATGCCACAGCTAGAGAGAAGCCTGCGCACCGCAACAAAAGATCCCGTGTGCGGTAACTAAGACCTGATGCAGCCAATCAATCAATCAATAAAAAGGAATGTGTGGCAATATTTAAATAAATAATAAATAAAGTTCCTTGAAAAGGGCTAGGGGGTCGGAGGGCAAAGAAATACAAAAAGCAGTTTCCCAAAAGCTACCATTCAGTAAAATATAGAAATGTCCTAAAACTCAACTTAGGTCACAGAACTAGGAAATTTCTCTCAATTTTAACTACCACAATTAAGAAACTCATTATTTCACTCAATCTAATTGTGAAATTCAAGAGGATTATTCAGCGATTAGGGTGCCATTTTTAAAAGGCCTAGTAATTTGGAGGTCACCTTATAACGATACTGTTCTCTTTTTCCTTTTAGTCTATGTTGTTGACTATCATGGGTTGTTTTGCGGAGGGGTTGGGGTTGAGGGGAGTTGTAGAGACATAGTAAGTTAGGAAATAACTCACCTTTTATAGATAATGTCTGTGACTAGAAAACCATTTCAAATATCCTAGATCAGGGGTCCCCAATCTCCAGGTACTGGTACTGGTCTGCGGCCTGTCAGGAACCAGGCCGCACAGCAGGAGGTGAGTGACAAGTGAGCAAGCGAAGCTTCATCTGCTGCTCCCCATTCATTGCTCCCCATCGCTCACATTACTGCCTGAACCATGCCCCCAACCCCATCCGTGGAAAAACTGTCTTCCATGAAACTGGTCCCTGGTGCCAAAAAGGTTGGGGTCCACTGTCCTAGATTATCATAGTTCCAAATGTCAGTACTTTCAAAGAATTTGAATTAAAAGCAGATTTCAATTCTTATAACGTAATTCCTGATTTTATCAACTGATGCTTTCTTAAAATTATAGGTATTGCTAAAAATGATTTTTCTCATTTAAAATTTTCCTGAAATTGAATCCAGAACAGTGGAAAATACATTTTTTTTGTTAAAAAGATGAAGACAATTGTGGAACAATGTCTAAATATTTTAAGACATCAGACTATAATACAGACAAGCTACTAAGTTTTAAAAGTTTGACATCAAAGAGTGGAAAGTTTGCAAAATTCACATATTAGAAGCGTCCCGTTTAAGATAAAACGGCTACTAATTTTACCCCGAGTGGACTGAAGCTTAGTGGTTTTCAATTAATCATTTGCTGTTAACTAATCAAACATAATTTCCAACCACAATTAGACAATCCAATTTCATCCCTTGATGACAAAAACCCACAATGAGACCATTTTGTTTTATTTTCTATCACTATTAAAAAAACAAAACTCTATAGAGAAATGTTGTTAGGTAGGCAACAAAGTTACCTAAACTTTGAAAATCAAACTCCTCTCAAACATAGACTCCAGATCTAAAGGCTATATACATTATCGTGGAATTCCTGTAATAGTTATCTGTTTCTGTGAGCTTAAGCAAAACTGCTGGACAAGTTCTGCATTTGATAAGGTGACCTGATTTTAACTAACTAAAAGGGAGTGGGGGATGGAGGAGTCACTCTATTCTTGGATGTTGAACTATTTCCTGAAAACTTAAAAACTAGCTTCTGTTCTATAGTCCCTTAATAATCTGTTAAGAAAGTAGGTTGAGAATGCTTGAAACCTTCCTGCTCTTTAAAAAGTAAGCAATTGACAATAATTGAAGAGGGCAAACTCCGCACGGCAGCAGTCCTGAACTCTTACTCTGCCCAGGCTGCAGGGTGGGGGCCTTAGTGACTGCTGGCATGTCATCACCGACTTGCTCAGCAACTTTGCTGTAATGGCTTCAAATTGCAGGCCTGAGGAAATGCTCCATAAATAGCTGCTCTTTTTTCTTGTAAAGCCTCTTCAAAGACCCAATAGAACTTCACTACCAAAAATGGAGGAGTAACCATGGACATTTAAAAAAAAAAACAACCCTCAAGAGAACAAGTAGGAATATCCTGCTAACCAGGTTACTCATTTTGGGAGTATGAATCACAGTGCTGAAATCTGATCCACTGTTTAAATTCAACTTTTAGGTAACAAAAATTACAAGGGATTAAGTCAGTTTTTATAATCATGCAATTTCATGAAAAAGAAAAAGAACTGTTGTTTTTATAGGCCTTTAGAAAAAGGGATGTATACTAAGTTTGAAATTAAATGTTTGAGAATGTCTTTATTAACTCCCAGTGGAGCAGTGCTCCTTCATGTCCATTCATAAGCAACCTGGAAACCTAGACACTTGTGGTGTGGTCACAGAAAACACTTTGGGGAAGCAGCAACCCCATAAATATAAACTTCTAAGGTAACTGAGCACTCATACCTCCTGCACTACTTATGTTTATAGATATTTACATATATGTAACTTGATAATTCAGATAACTTACTAGTCTGTAAATCAACAAAAATTCAACGATCAGTCAATTAACAAACTCAAATCTATTTGCAATAACAATGAAGATTGTTCTTACTTGAATTCAAGTAGGGAAAGAAAGCAGCAATGTAGTGTTTAAATCAAACACAAGTAAGTACCAGGAAATCCAGGTTCCATTTCTGCTACAATTTTCCATGTGAGTTCATGCCTTAGTTAATTTAAACAAGGCAGTTTTTAAAAATAAAATACCAGAGTCAAGTTTTAGAAGAGAGTTACAATTAGATGTCAATTAGAATTCATGGTCTTAAATATAAATGCTGACATGTAATCAAAAAGCCCATATTCTGTCTAACTTACTGAATGGTTTATAAATAACTTGACTGATTTGATGGCATCTCAAGAGGAAACACTTACCAACTTATATTATTCACCAAAAATGAGATTTTACATGTTAACGGTATAAACTGTTTTCCGGTGACATGCTTTACCCTGAGATTTTCAGGTCTCAGGTGATAACTCACCAATCTTGAACATTATTTTTTAAAAACTTCCAATCCAAGTGTGGTAGGCTGAAAAACATGGCCACCATATTTTGCAGTACCTCCCATCAAGAGGCAGTCTACTTCCCAAGCCCTTGAATCTGAGCTGACCTTGTCACTAGCTTCAACCAACAGAATGTAGGAGAAGTGACATTATGCAATGGCCTCAGAAGGCTTTGCAGCTTCTGCCTTCATCCCCCTAGAAGGCTCCCACCAACACATAAGGAAACCTCTGTGCCCAACTGGGCAACCACCTACAAGCCAAGAGGACAAGCCTCAGAATGAAACCTAACTTGATCTTAGACTCCACAGCCTCCACAACTGTGAGAAGTACTAGGTGGTAGTTTAAGCAACCCAGTCCGTGGTTTTTTGTATGGCAGCCCAGTTTAGTAAGTCAACCAGTGAGAGCAAATGACCTCCATGTGGCTTAATATAAAACAGCTGAAATCCCGATGGCCTAATATGTTGCTGTCAAATATACTCAATTCTTAATTACTGGAATTCCTGAAACTCCCAACATCCTTCCAAACCCATGTTAAACTGAGTTTTAGGTAAAGAATTCTGGCTGCTCTGTGTCCCATAGAAGTTTTATTAATAAATTTAAAATAGGAGTGTTTTAAAAGACACAATTTAGCTTATAATAGTGATAGGCAGAATATTAGATTTGTTTTACAATTTATTTTAATAAAATTAATATGCACTCAAATGTTTATTTGGTTTTGGTAATGTACAATGGACTAAATTATCTGATTCTGCCTGTCTAAAACAAATTCTAAAGCTTAATTTAAAAAATTCTTTAAATCTCTGAAAGAAAATGTTTCAGCAGCTTTCCTACCAACTTTAAAAAGTAAAAATTGTAACTTTTTACAGCATATTTTACTATTAATTCAATTTGTCCAGCAATAATATCAAGGAATGAAAAGGGTTTATATTCATTTTGCGAATTCTAATAAAGTTTACTTGGTAAACAGATAAACATTAAGCTAAACTTAAAAGTACCAGAAAAATGAAAACAATCCCTTTTAACTAGCATTTCCTGACAAATAATATTGTCAAAAATTAGCAAAAAAAAAAAAATCTTAAATAGGCTGTAACATGAAAATAAAGTTAAAAAATGCATACGGGATACAACTATATTTGACAATGTTCATGTAATGATGGTCTGTAATAGATGGTCTTCACTTTTAAAACTTTGTTTTTTCCCAAGCAGTGAATAAAACCATGCCATTTAGTGGTTTTTCAAGTGTTTTGATATTAGAATTGTTTTTTTTAAATGCCCAAGGTCAGAGTGCAGATTTAACCACAATTAATAACTTAATTTTGATGAAAGTAAATGCAAATATAATTTATATATTGTATAATATATTATATTAGAATACATTAACATTACATAATATGTTAGATGCAAACATAATTCAAAACGGGAAGGGCAAGCACTTTGGCTGTTACCAGAAAATCTTTTTGCAGCTGTCTTTTGTTTCCCCACTTCCTATGCCCCCACATTCATTGAGCTGAAAATGCTAATTCTATAAGCATAACTTGAGTACTGTCTCTTCGAGGTCCCAATGCCACAACCTCATTACTTCTCCCCTGAATTCCCATAGTAATCTACTCACTGGTATCATTTTTACACCTACATAATTTTATTTCTTATTCATTTAATTCTAAAGCAGTCAAATATTCCCTGTCCATGGAACAAATCTGTAACCCTAAAGTAGAACTATTATTCATTTATACCCTAAAAATAAGCAATTATCTTTCTTTTTTAAAAAATTTATTTATTTATTTTTGGCTGCATTGGGTCTTTGTTGCTGCGTGCAGGCTTTCTCTAGTTGTGGCAAGTGGGGGCTACTCTTCGTTGCGATGCGAGGGCTTCTCATTCCGGTGGCTTCTCTTGTTGTGGAGCAGGGGCTCTAGGCACACGGGCTTCAGTAGTTGCAGCACGCGGGCTCAGTAGTTGTGGCTCACCGGCTCCAGAGTGTAGGCTCAGTAGTTGTGGCACACGGGCTTAGTCGCTCTGCAGCATGTGGGATCTTCTCCGACCAGGGATCGAACCCGTGTCCCCTGCACTGGCAGGCGGATTCTTAACCACTGCGCCACCAGGGAAGTCCCACAATTATCTTTTTTAATAGTTGTAGTTATTTGAGTTTAAGAATAATCTCAAACTTACAAAATTAACTTTAAAAATACACAAGTAAATACTCTAGCATCTTTTTAGCATGGAGTTACACAGCAATAATAATTAAGCAGGGACTATAGGCATCAATCAGGGTGACTATCAACCAATAGACTGAAATAAATGAGCAGCCTAAGGGACATCATCTACCAATAAATATATCAAGAGCTACATACACAAGGCTGAACAGAGAAGACAAAATCTATCTTTATTGAGCTTATAGTTAGTTAGCCTCCACAGCTTCTCCATTGAGAGATAGTTAGCAATGAAAAGGTAAACAAGATGACTTGCAATGAATGGTGTCTTGAGACCCACCTGGTCTATCAAGACTGATATATTATTAATATTGTCCCAACTCTACAGAGGGGAACTCAGTGAACCCTTAAACAATGCCTGCTACATAAAACCAAGAGGTTAAGCGTTTATGAAATGAAGAGACCACTAAGCACACATACTGAATTCAAAGAAGCTAACTAAGAATAAGCAGGGTGAAAGAAACCACAACCACGTTAATGTAAGTGACCCAACACACACCACCCAGAACCAAGTGGGTCTTTTTTGAGCAAAATCACCCTGTGTTTGAGGGAGTAGAGGGAGCTGGGCAAATTCTTATCTGTAGTGTGATGGGCATTAACTGAAAACTGAAGAATAGACAGGTACACAAAGGGCATGCTTTGTCTTCTGTGTCTGAAGGACAATATTGTGTTTGAGGACAATAATATTAATTTCACATATCATTGTCTAGAAACAGTGATTATTGTATCACCCACAAGAAGAGATTTGTACCAGTCTTAACAGGAAAGTCTGCACACCCTCCGGCTGGGAGGGGTTAACAGATCCTATTACATCATCTGGAGCTCATCCAGACTACACGATTTCAGAAACATAACCTGTATCAGTCTGAACATGTGTAGAGGAAAAACAGAAACATCTGTATTTTGGCCAACTCTTCCACAGATTTTTTTTTTTTTTCCATCTTAGAAAAAAAAAATTAGCCAGGAGAGCTTGGTAAATCTTAACTGTGACCCTATCACTGGTAAGGATTAGTACCAGGCAAGGTCTCAGAAATCTCATTTAGCTCATTTCTAACATTAGTACTTTGCTATTTTAACACACTTCTTTACTTGTTTAACTAAGTTGTGTTAATTCTGTTCCATTCCTCTACCCCATTCAACTTAATACCTTTTACAACCCCCAGGTATCTGCCTTTTCAGTATCATTTAGCACTCTTCTCTGATGTTAGAGTGTTCTGGTCTGATTTTGCATTGGTCAATTAAGATTTTATGCAGATTTTAAAAGGTTTGCTTCCTCCTCTTCTATAAAAAAATGTCCATATGTAACTGCTTTTTAACTACTCAAGGAAGAGATTGCTGGAAAAGTGGATCTGAAGAAATTTCACTTGAGATCAACAACAAAGGGTCCTAACACATCTCTGTTACTACCTATAGTGAATCCATTTTAACCTAAACCCAGTTTTCATAAAATTCTAACTACTTACATCTCCATGGTTAGTTTATATGTAAAAAACACTCTATTACTATTACTCTATGACATCTACAATGGCCTACTGAAGACAGCACAGGCTACTTTTCTGAGCTATCAAAAGAGCACTTGCTAGGGAAAGCAACAACCTAAACTAAGATAAAACCAAGTTATACACCTCTGGGGGTTAACCTACATAAGTATACCAATAACTATTTAATGAACTTAGATATGCATAAATATTTTCTTTATCCTACCATCTATATTGATGAAAACCAGCTGAAAGGAAGGAATGAAAGAAAACAGATGCACTGATTTCATAAGGCTATTTTACTTTAAAGCCCAACTTTTTTAAGTTGTGTATACTAGACAAAAAACTTGAAAATGACATAAAAACAGATAGGATCAGCTCCATTATTCTATGTACAAATAGGAATTAAGTCTCCAGTCTCTCTGCCCCTTCACACTATTTCAGAATCCAAACCCTCTGAACAAATTCATACACTGCTGGATGCCAAGCACCCCAGTGTCAAAGTACACAGTTCCCCCCTTTAAGAAAATCTAACATATGAAGATTTAAAGTAGCAAAACCGATGCTGAAGACCAATGTCATTGAAGTAATCATTTGCCTGGTAAAAGCATTTATTTAAGTACTGATTTAAAAGTGATCCTGTAGGGACTTCCCTGGTGATCCACTGGCTAAGACTCTGTGCTCCCAATGCAGAGGGCCCAGGGTTTGATCCCTGGTCAGGAAACTAGATCCCACATGCCTCTACTAAGAGTTGGCACGCTGCAACTAAGAGTTCACGCGCCACAACTAAGACCCAGCGCAGCCAAATATATAAACAAACAAAGAATAAATATGTTTTAAAAAAAAACTAGTTAAAAAAAAGTGATCCTGTAATATTTAAGTCAAATAATACGAAATTGGCAGTAGTTACTGTTTGGGGCTTAGAAAACTGGCAACTTTATAGAGTCAACCTAATAATTGCAAAATTGGATTCACAAAAATCAAGCCTACAAAGAACTTTTAAAAATCTAGTGCACACCCCCTCCCTGGCCTAAGCAGGAAATGGGAAATTCATGTTCCAGAGAAGTAGACTAAGAGGATCTGGATTCACATACCTGGCACAGCCAAGAGCAAGGATGAAACCCCACACTCCCAACCCTAAAACACTGGCTCTCCATCTTAACACCCATTACCACCAGCAATGCTCTCTAGAGAGGGGACTGCCAGATTTTTATCTGGAGAAACTGACCACTACAAGAGAACCTAACAAAGATAATGACATTTAGGGCCTCCCACCACTTCAGGGCCTGGTTGGTTCCTGTTACATTACTCTCCAGTGAAGCCTACTTAAGACATTGAAAGCAGAAAAAATTTAAAAAGAAACACCCACTATAATATCCTTAGAGAGATATTATATTACTACATCCATGAAATAAGAACAGCATGTTATTAAAAATAACAAAGGAACAATGAACTCAGAAAAGATTCCCTGGAAATTAAGAACGATAAATACCTTTTTGGGGTGAAAAAAAAAACTGAAAAATTAAAAGCTAAAGTTGAAGGAATCTCCCAGAAAGCATAACAAAAGGCGGGAAAGATAAGAAAATTCAAGAGTTATTCTGACAAGCAGGAATTCCAGAAACAGCGAAAAGATTAAAAAGACTGGAAGAAATTATCCGGGAACTAATAAAAGAAATCTTTCCTAGGACCAAAGGACAGTTAGGGCAACTATACTGCAAAACTTTAAAGGGCACCACTCACACTGAAGACTGAGTTTCCAAACAATGTAATCTTTACAATGAATTTTAGGGCTTCCCTGGTGGCGCAGTGGTTGAGAGTCCGCCTGCCAATGCAGGGGACACAGGTCCGTGCCCCGGTCTGGGAAGATCCCACATGCCGCGGAGCGGCTGGGCCCGTGAGCCATGGCCGCTGAGCCTGCGCGTCCGGAGCCTGTGCTCCGCAACGGGAGAGGCCACAACAGTGAGAGGCCCGCGTACAGTAAAAAAAAAAAAATTTAAATGGTAGTGTAACGTGTTCTATAAATATGGAATTTTTAAAAGGGGGGAAAATCTCAAAGGAGCTGGAAATGTTTGCCTCTGGAGAATGCAAGCCATAGATAAAGAAAAGTGAGTTAAAACTGCTCTTTTTCATTATAACCCTAAGAGCACTAAGGGATTTTCTGAATCTATGTATATGTTACTCCCCTAAAATTAAATTTCAAAATATATGTTTATAGATAAGACTATATAAACAAGTATGTTCAACCATCTCTCCTTGGCAGAAGAATCTAGGTGCTTCCTCCCAAACTTTCTCCTTTCCTGAATTTTCCAATTCTCTCTAATGAACATGTGTTACTTTTGTAATTAAAAAAATACACCTTATTAAAAATCCACAAAATCAGATACATGGGGAAAGAAGCGAAGGAAGGAAGAACTTTTATAAATATAAAACAAAAGAACCCCATATTCATGCTTGTACAGAAAAAAAAAATCCACCTCTTACCCCCACCTCCTAGATAGGGTTTAGCTCCTTCCCAAAACCCTGCTTCATACTACAGTCACTTCAGGATATGTGAGAAGTTACATTTCAAAGAACTTCGTAAATCCACATTCAATTGTGTGAAAGCACAAAGTAGCACTCTGAAGAAAGCCATTTTTACTCTGAAGCCCAGATCAACTAGTCTATAGTAAGTTTTCATGCATGTATCAAAAAGCTCATTCTCTAAAACGTATATTTACTGGATAAAGAAAGACCTTACTTTAAAAATAATCAAAAATCTCCTCACCTTGGGTTAAGTAAGAAATTGAAAGAGGAAGAAAGGAGCTTTTAACAAAATGTACCCTCACCACCCGCAAAGCAAGACCCAGTTGAAAAATCTGAAAAGTCTATTGACTAACACTATCCTGTGAAGAAAAAAAGAAGCACACTAAAGTGAAAATAGGTAAGTAACAGCACTAACCACAAATAAAGCACTGAAAATATTTGGTGGAAGAAAACAGCAATATTTTAAATAGATACGCCTATTTGCATTATTTTGTTAATTTGCAACATTATTCAGAGAAACAACATCTTATTATTTGATGTGTTAAAGATTATGATGCTTCTCATGCTAAAAGCCAAATAAGGATTAAACTACTGACCACTTTTGTGTAAAATATTAAAGAGAAGGGAATAAAAAAAGACCATTGTGATTTATACCAAACTTCTTTTGTTTGCTTTTAGAAGGGGTGAAGCCCTACGCAAATAGAAGTGCTTCCACGGTAGCAGTACTTGTTCCCAGGAAACTTGGTGCTACAGTACTTGAGCAGAACCACGAAGCAATTCTTCATAAAAACAGCAACGTCCCTTTCGTGGCTTGAAGTTCCGATCAATCCTCGAATCAGAAGCCTTTCTTGTAAAAAGTGCATCACTTAGTAACCATAGTTATTGAACCACACAGCTCTTTAAGACCCTCCTTTATACAATGCTACTCAACTACTATTAAACTTTCAAGTCATAATTAATGGCTAAATTATGCTATTACTGAAGGTAGCAAATTAAGTTTGAATAATCTTAACTGATTTTTAAAACAACTTCACTTTGATTTGCCCTAAGCCTAAACTTCACTAAATATTTTGACAACTAAAAGGTTAGATTTAGAGTTTACCTCTTCCCAAAAGTCTTAAGATAAAATACATTTCAGAGTCATACTAGCATTACTATTTGGGGATGCTAATTTACATTATTTTTCCAACTATACTGTAAAACATTCTTCTACATTACTAATGAAGACTGACCTCAGGGTTTCAAAAACTTTTTAAAGTTTCAACTATTTGAATATTACCTAGGCTTTTTTCTTTATAGTTAACATGAAGCTTTGGGGGAGAAATATGCTTTCAATGTTACTTTTTAAAGAAAATTTGCCTACCATCTTGCAGCTAATTGAGTTTGCTGAAATTAAACATCTAGTTTGATAAAGGTTAAGTACTTTTTTAGTTCACTCTAAAAATACTCATTATTTCCCCCAGTAAATAAACTAAACTCTATGTTCTATTTACTGTCACATCCACTATCTTCCAACTGTTTTTTTTTTTTTTTTCTACCACTGTATCCAACAGATTCACCAGCATTTTTCTACCTAAATCACTGTGGCACCATGGGCCATTCTTCCCCGGGGTGCCCACCCACCAAGCAGAAGCAAGCATTTTTTCTGAGAGCTGAGGGCATACTTTTATCTCCTTTCTCCACTCAGCCTCAATCAGCAAGATAAATGGGCAGGGACAGTCCTTCCCTCAAATAGGGAAATACTCTGCTTTCGGATTTTTAAAACTGAAGTATAACTGACTTATTATATTAGGGAAATGTTTTGTGATTGCAATTTCAACTGTTTATGGTTATTTTTTTCTTTTGGCAGCTTAATCAACAGTTAAGGGCAATATTACAAGCGTTTCATTCTTAAAGGGAAATCATTTGGATTACATTTGATATAACAAGAAACCAAAAAGAGAACAGCCTTATTCTCAATGAAACTGTTCCTTTTTAAAACATCTAGTCTTTATTACGGTAACAATGTATACACTGTATGTGTTCATAGTCTTCTGCTGGGCAAGTGTTTGGGAGAAGAAGCAAGACCAAATTACGATAACAAGAAACAGTTTAATTCATCTCCTTTAATTGATACATGTCTGAAGTAGCTTTAATTAGGGCAGTGGAGCATTCACTTCTGAAACAAGATACATGGTCAATAGAAAAAGAATCAAACCATTTGTAGCAATTAATAACACCTGCAAGGTAAGTTCATTTAATGTTGGAATATTGGCTGAGTTATATGTTGCAGAATGCAAAAAATCTCTGAAAAACATACCTTTTTAAACTGTGAATCAAGATACTCAATAATTTTAATAAAATCCCAGCCACAAGAAACCTTGAATCTTCAAGGATTAAAAACACTGAGGCCAGTTATTCAGAAAATGATAGATAGTAGAAATGAAACAAAAATGACTTCTTAAAAATTAGAAGATTATTAAAACAATGCAAATCTCCACACTTCTAAAATTACTGGATGAGATTTCTAAAATCAAATTATAAGGTCCTATATGGTACATTTTACACAAGAAGTTCTTTGTATGTGGTAATAGTTGCAAGGCATCAGAGTCAATAAAATAAATCTGAGAAGTAAGAGCACTCCTTGTACCAAGAAATATTATAGAATACTAATTCAGGAAGTTATTCAGCAGCTTATAAAGAAATAGGAAGTTGTTGACCAACTACTTGAAGAACTATTTCCTGTAGGAAAACTATAAGACAGATGAAGAAAGCAATAATTCTCAGAGCAATAAAAGAATTCTTTTAAAATAAAGCTCAATACACAATGTTGAAGAAATTAGTTTTAAACAGTAAATTCAGTAGAACAAATATACCCAATATACAGACTAAGCTTTTTAAAAATACTTCACAATCATACCAGAACTTGAATATGTGTCATTGATAAATGTAGCCAGTACCATACTTCCTCCTTATCACTTGCCAACCTAAGGTACAAGTCTTCCTCGGAAAATCTCACTGACCTAGGCAGGGCTTTAAAAATCCCAATAGTTGCCTACCTATAATCCTTCAGTAATTATGCTGCCTTGAAACAATAGGATGGGCCAACTGACTTCAAAGTCATTCATCTAAGGTCGCAAGACAACAACTAGTTGTTTCCCTGCATTTCCTGACACGTACCAAATAATCAATGATTTTGCCTGCTTTTACTGACCAAGACACATCTAACAGGGAAAACATTTCTATTCCTGAAGGTTTGATATGAGAAAATTATTCCATGGTGTCAAAAATCTTCATGTTTCTCATATAATAAATCTACTTTTACTTCCACGTGAGAATCCCTCAAAAATCTTAAAGAATAATCATGTTTATCTCTCTTCTTCCCAGTTTTTCATTTCCATGGTAACCATTATCCATATGGCATAATTTTCGTATCATTTTGTCCTGGTTTACCTTTGCTACAGGCTCACTTGAGCGGGGTGCTTGGGGTGGTGTGGTGTGTGCGTGTGTATACCCTTCATTAATCCATCTTTGAGAGAAACACTTCTCAAAGGAAGAACCATTGGAAACTAAAAAATAAAGTATAGAACATTTCAGGTCAAAACAAAAAGATCATTCAAAATAATAAAAATGTAGGCCCATGTCACCTAGAAGCAATTATTACAAGATACAAAAGACTAAAAGAGGAGCATAAATGTTGCTCTTTAATCATAGACTTTTAGCTATAACATCAACCAAAGAAGAGAGGCAAGCCAGCTATTAAGCTGTTTAAAAATCTCCCCAGGTCAGCATGTGACCCAGCAGGGAGAGGTTCAAAAAAGTACAGCCTTTCTTTTTCCTAACAACCTGGTTTGTTTCCACTCCTTTCCCTTCAAGACACATCCCTCACAGCTAGTAGCTCTTTCAATCATTTACTCTGGATGTCTGCTTGAGAACAAATAATCTTGCTCATGCAGATGAGTCTGCCAGACTTGTGTGTACTTTCCAGTCTCAGGCCCTTTATTGTTCTGGTTGAAACCTGACCCTTTGAAATGGATACCAGGACACCAGAAAACGAATTTAAAATATAAGAAAAAAGTTGGAGGAAAAGGGGCAAAAAACTGCAGAAACTTTTTAAGATCAAACTTTTTCCTCTGCTCTTCTAAATAAGCTTGTCACAAAACTGCATCTTACACTGCAAAGTAACAATCTGCCCCAAAAGACAATCAATATAAAATACTAAGACACACAACAAAACAATATCATTATTGTATTATCTGATCTAATGAATAAATGTTACATTTCCCTTAGGAGTAGACTGTCAGGACAGATCACAATCAAAACTTGGACTGTTTTTTACTTTATTATCTCAACATGATTAAACAATACTAAGTAAGCAACTTTTTGAAAACATCAATTTCAGTCTATAATAATTACTTTTAGGAAACATTTTGTATATACTTATTCCAAACACACCAAATAAAAATATTAAGGTCCTACCTATAATTTCAAAACAAGAAGGGACGAAATTCTATTTTGATCTTTTCAGCTTCAATGAAATTTTGCCATTTTTTTAAACACACAAAAAAATAAGGCTGATAAAAACAAATAACCCAATGGCTTTGTTTTTGTTTTCCCAGAGAAGAGAGATTCTGTTTTGAAGGCCTGCTAGCTCGAAGAAGTTTGACACTGAGCTTGTATATCAAGCGGGAAAATTCATATTTCTCTTTACCCTTTGAGGGAAAAACAAACTGGTAAATCACATCAAACTGCAGCTAAAGGGTCTGTCATCTCACAACGTAAAGTACTATAATATTAGACTCCTAGGAAATTCCTCCTTATTTTTATAGGTCTCTTCTACCAGTAAAATGGTAGAAAAAGGTAAGTAGTACTGCACATACTCATAAACCTATGCCAGCCCCAAAACTCTCACAATTTGAAATTCTTCATGGTATCCTTTCAGTTTTGAGCTAGGCTAGTTAATAGGTTTGGCACAAACTCAAAAGGAGAACATCCAAATTGCCACAAAATAAAAGATTATTAAAAGGTTATGAACCAGGAATCCATAAAGCTTTCAAAACATTACCTAAAGAAGGTATTTAGCTCATACTGAACTGAAAAAAGAATTATGGAAGATATAACTGAGCTTGACATAAATATTAAGTACAATATAAAAATAAATGACGTTTTATATCTTTGTACCAGAAAATTATCTCCTACCATTATTTTCACTTACTTTAAGAAGTATCTCTGACCAGAAGATGTCTTTGCCATCTCCCAGCCCGCTGGCAGAGGTACGTCATCAGGTATCTCAAAAGAAGACTGTCTAAGGTGTTGAGCAGTGGGTGTAGCTGCTGGGCCAGAGACTACTCCCGTGGGTGTCAATGTCCCAGGAGATACGGCTCCCAGCTGCAGGGAAGCTGGAGAGGAATGAGCTCGAACATGCTGTGGAGTCAGGGCCCCTGCAGTGCCTGCATCAGTACTGGCCTATTAGGAATATTAAAACAAAGATTTCTTAAAATTTGTTTTCAAAGAGAGTCCCTTTAGATTTCTTAGATAGATATTTGGTTGCAATGAAATTCTAAATCCAAAGGCACATTTCAACATTTAATATTTGACACAGAGGAATACAGGTTTGCAGATGGATACTTTTAAATGTTTACGTGAAGGCCAAGGCAGTGTGGGTGCTTTTCCAAGTTCTAAAATGTTCTAGGTATAAACAAAACCCAAGGAATATAGCTATGGATTCTTTTTCTTTCTTTTTTTTAAACTAGGTTTTACATAGTGAATGTTTTTTCCAAGCCAAGTCCTAAACACACAACAGTTGTCATTTTTTTCTCACCATGGACAAATGTCATCAATAAAGCAACCATCAAAATTTATACAACTTTTAAGGAATACAAAAGATCCAGAAACATCCGAATATTCTTAAAAGCCTCCTAATGAATGAAATAAAAACCCAGCCATATATTTGTACCTAGATGATAAAGATGCCAACAATTCCATTACAATATAACTTAAGAATTTACAAACATATTTACAACTGTGTAGTAGCAGAAAAAATCCTGAACTCAGACCCTAAAGTTCTGGGTTCCAGTCCAAGCTGTCTAGTGTGACACTGAACAATATCATAATCTCTGAGCCTCAAGTTTTCTCGTTTGTTAAATAGCTTTTTTTCATGATGGAAAAATGAGTATATGAATTTATATCCAATAATTTGTGAACAATAGTATTTACAACCCACATTTGTAGTATTCATAATCTAGTACAGTTATTTAAATTCCTTAACTGAAGAGTTAGGGTTTATCAAAAAGTTAGAATTTCCTAGATTCATATAGGCAAGTAAGGAAGACTAAAAGCAATCAGCAGATGCATCTACGCCTTGATGTTAAATCATGTACATTCTGAGTTTCCAATCAGAATGAATTAGGACTCATTAGCAGAAATAAAAAGTCAAATTTATAGATGCACGACATTTGGATAAAAAAGGCATTAAAACAAATAAAACTACAATAGATTATGAATAGTATGAATCCATAAACTGCTGATATAAATTACTGTGCAATTATTTACTAGAAAAATAAGTATTGCAACTTTTAGTTGCAATTCTTTACGGCTTATAGATGCCACAAAATGGGGAATTCAATCTCCTATGGGTATTATACTTTCAAAACATATTAACTAACAGCATAGTCGTGTAGACTGTGGGGTGCAATGCCAACACATTTTTACCCATAATGAGTGCAGAAACTCATTTCCAGGGGTAAGAGAAAAAAGCATACCTAAGTCTACTTCTTACAAATTGAAGTATTTGGGGCAAGCTGCTAAATTGTTTTTCCTTCCTCTTCCTTAACGCAGGTTTTTGTCAGCAGGTTAAGTGAGTTTTTCTGAGTTCCAAAACCCCTTGGTCTGAGGCAGGAGAACACACCACAGGCCTGCTGCAAATAGGAGGGGCGATGGGAGTGGGGCGATAACTGTTCTTCCCACTCAAGTTACAGCCGAATGGACTAACTACATCGCAGTATTTGGAAAACCAATTAACTTCTGGACAAAGTTCCTATGCTGAAGTTTAGCCTGAAGCAAGCTCTTTTTAAAAAAGTAAGGAAAGGAATAAAAACCTACACTAAACAAATCTTCTGGGACAGGTCAGAATGTTAACACTTTCATAATAGTTTCACTTTAATGTTGGATCACGTTGACAAAGTAATCGAACGTTGTGTATGTGGAACAGCCATGTTCATATCCTCAATAAGAATTAAAGAGCAATGGCGAGCCTCGAATTAGTCATCACTTCCCAAACATTAACTTCTAATCACAGTTGAACTAGGCAGGACTCGGCCTATGAGTCAACCTGCAGTGCGTTATCAAAGGCTTCTGTTAAAACCAAAGCACGGTAAAGCTCAACTCAGGTCCTGCGCAACGTGTAGATGTGGCTAATTTAAAAGCATTTCGGCAAACTGTAAATAATAGTCTCCAACGGGGAAGCCAACACGTGAACCAACTAAGTTTGATAAGAGTAAGCCTGCCTGACTTCCAAGGCGCTAGGTAAGGGCAGGGGTGAAAGCACTAACTCCATAAACAACTTCCAGGAAAGTCTGGATCCTGTATTCAGAAAGCGCCGGGGCCGCGAAGAAAATAAATGCTTTTGGGAGGGGGAGGGGGAGAAAGAGCGAGAAACTAAATGGACTGGTTCAACCCCCACCCCTAATCAACACTGGAAAACAAGAGAACAATTATTTGACTCCCTAGGAGACTGAAGTGGACCGAGAGGCCCCGAAGGAAAGGGGGCCCAGGGCTCAACTTCACAAACTCGGCCGCCGCTGGCAGCTCACCCACACACAGATGCCAGAGGCCCCCCTCCCCCTCCCCGGCCCCGCGGCGGCGGCGGCGGAGGGAGCGAAGGTGCGGAGCGCGGCGGCGCGCGCATTGTGCAAGCCCACCGCGGCCCGGGCCCGACTCTCCCCACCCCCTTCCTTCCTCCCCACCTCCCCTGCCACTCCCGCCAACCTCCCGAGAACCCCAGGAAGAAAGAAAAGGCAGGGAAAAGCACGCCCCCCGGGGCTGCAACCGCAGAGAGAAACTACAAGGGGAAAAACAAATCTCGGCCCCGGACTCCGGGAGGAGTGGGGAGCCCGTAGCCGCGGCCGGCGGGCGCCTCCAGTCCCCCCGCCTCTCCGCGAGCCCCCATCCCCACCTCTCTAGCGCTCCCGGAACCCCCCTCCGCGGCCAGGGCTCGCGGCCGCCGCTCCCGAGCGCCCCCGGGCCTGGGGCCCGCCCGACGGGAAAGTGGGGAGAGGGGCGGCCAGGTTACCTGTCGGGAGTGGGACTTGGGCTCTGGAGGCTTGAAGAAGGAGTCAGGCAGCTTCCGGAGCCTCATGGGCACAGTCTGGGGCACGTTGGCCGTCTTGGGGTTCATGACGGCGTTGAAAAGCGCCTCCAGGTCGGTCTCCGAGTCCCCCCGGACGTGCACGATCTGGTGCCCGGCGGGGGGGGCCTGCGGTGCCGCCTGGGACCCCGGGGGTGCCGGCTGCCCGGGCCCGGACGGCGGGCCCTGCCCCTGGGGGGGCTGCGCGGGCGGCTGCCCTTGGCCCTGGGGGGCTGGCTGAGGCGGCGGCTGCTGCTGCCCGGGATCCATGGTTTCTCCCTCCCCCGACGCGCACCCCGACCAGGCGGGCAAGGGCTCCGCCTGGGCGCCCCGGCTCGACGGGCCGAGATGGGAGAACCGGCGAGGGTGGCGGGCCGGCGGCGCTGGGCGGCGGGAGCGGCGCTCGCCTTGCTCTCAGCGCCGGGGGGCTGCGCCGCGGCCCCGCATCCCCCGCCCCGGCGCCTCCGCCCCCGCCCTGCGCCCCGGCTCCACTGGTCTGGCGGCTGCGCTTCGGGAGGGGCTGCGAGAGACCCGGACCTGCGCGCCCGAGAACTTTTTTCCTTCACGCCCTTGACGGATGCCGGACAGCTAGTTGCCTTTCCCCTCCCCCTTTCTCTCTTATTTCCTCTTCTTGTTCCTTCCTTCCTTCCTCCCTTTCTTTTCCCCGGCGGCGGCTGCGCCCGACTGAGACAGAAACTCGCCTCAAACGCCAAAACTAAAGTTGAGAGAACCGCCCGCCCGAGCCGCTCGCGGCTCCGCCTCCTCCCGGCTCTTCCTTCCTCTGCGCGCCCGCCCGCACAGGATCCGCGGCCATCCGCGGAGGGAAACTTTCCCCTGCAAGTTAACTACATTCCTGCAGACTCCCGGCCTCCAACGCCCCTCCCGGCCGCACGTGACCAGCCCGCCAGCGGGCCGGGCCTCCACAGTGCTTCATGGGGCTGGGGCCTGGGGGCGGCCGCGGCGGGGAGCGTGCCTGGCGATCCGCGCCGGGAGGGCGGCCGGCCCGACGACCAACGTTGGGTCTGGTCTGGGTCGGAGCTCTGATCTCTGCGGCGAACGCGGCCGCCCTTGGCCGCAGGAAGTCCTCCCTCCCAGCCCGGCCCCTTCCCCGCCAGTTCTCAGGAAAGGCTGAAAGGTTTCCAGCTCGCCCCGAGATGCGAAACGGCCAAGGCCGAAAGAAGTTGGGAGGGGACGTATAAATCCACTTAAACCCTCCCCGCTTTTGCCCGACTTGACCAACTGGAGTGTCAGTGTGGGCTCAAATCCTCAAACTAGGTTGAATTTAAAATGGTACCCGTAACAGACATTGATTTTAATAAGGGTCCATTTTTTCTTAACATTAACTTGATTTTCTTTCCACTCAATATTCAAAACCCACTTGAAAGGGATAAACGATTTCTGTAATTTGAAGCTTTAAGACTAGATCTGTGACTCAGTGTGATTTACTAAATAACCAAAAACTGCCTTTTTTAAAAGTGAAAACTTTTTTAGTGCTCAGACTTGAAACACAGTCTTGAAAATCTCAACGGAAAAACTCAGTGTTTAACTTCAGTTGCAAGCATTCCTCGGTGTACCTGTCTTTCATCCTTGAGGGGATGGGAGCCTACCTCTCTTTGTTATCCCTGTGCCTGGCACAAGGGTGGATTCTCTTAAAGTTGACCGAATAAGAAATGAACGGGTGAGGAGCTCACCCCAGGCACCTGGTTCTCTTTGCGGCAGTGTCATATATGCAAGGAGTTCACTTGAAATCACTCAAAAGCAATGAAAATTTGTTGGGTTTTTTTTGTTTTTTTGTTTGACGGCGCCTCTTGCGAACCCGTGCCCCCTGCAGTGGAAGCACGGAGTCCTAACCACTGGACCGCCAGGGAATTCCCCAAAATTTGTTTTTTAATTCATACATTCTGATTTTTTAAAAAGCAGCTTTACTGAGATATAATTCCATACCATACAATGCGGCCATTCACGCAACCCAGTATTTTTCGTGTATTAAAAGGGTTATGCAACATCACTCTGATTTTAAATCCATTAGTTCATTCTAAAGAAAACTAGCTTCCTGTTTTAATGATTTTGTCTGCAACGCTAGTGAAACAGATGTGTAAACAGGATTAAACAAGGAAAGGTCCCCTGAGCAAAAAAATAAACTCTTCCTCCAGCCAGGACATGCCCTGGATAAATCTGAAGAGGGATCTGTATCACTCGGTGTGGTGGGGCAGGCCAGGGAAAGAGCCTCAAGATTTTACGGCAAGATTCTAATCAACTGCTCTGGATTACACTTTCATCTGAAGAAAGGGATCTGCCTCCATGATGCCCATGACTGCTTTTTATATTTATCCCCACCCCCATCTCCAAATGTCAAGTGCGTTTAACCACAAATTTATAGGTTCTGGAGTTCCAGAGATCTGAGTTCAGATCCCAGTTCCACAATTTACTAGCTCTGTGACATCGGACAAGTTACTTATTTCCTATTCTTTAATTTCTTTAATATTGGGGTCAGGTAATGACACCTACTTCGTATGTTGAGACAAATGAGTCAATGGACATAAAGCAAGTACTTAGTGCAGTTTTGGGTGTGTGGTGAGATCCACATAAACGTCAGCTATCGTTGTTTTGCCGTGTTCACAGATTACTTCACATGTAGTGACATGGCCTCTCCTTTGCAGCAGTCCCCCTCAGGGACCCTGTTGGCAGTCCCTTCCTGTCACATCTAATAATCAATCCACACAAACAAAGCCTTTGGGCAGAAACTATGCATTAAAATTTCCAACTGAAAAAAAATTTTTTTTAAGAACCAAAGTTATTGAAAACCTGGGATTGTAATGGAAGCTGTCCCTTCACTAGAGTATTTATTACCATGAACACTATAATTAAAGGGCTTAGCGTACAGCAGAGGTTGCTTTGTTCAATATTGTTTCACCTGCCATTCAACTGAGAACAAAATTACTTTGATAAGTGGATTTAAAGGCTGTCTGGAGTGATGTTATGTTCTGTAAGCACCTCTGTAGCATCAACCAAGATTTTGTAATTGAATATTCCTGATCTACAAAATTTCAGTCACAGGTTAGTAAGGGATAAAGATAACATAGATTCAATCCTTCGTCCCCTCTCTTCCTCTCCAGCCCCACTTTTAGAGCAATTATCAATCCAAGGCACCTTGAGGTACAGAGTTGCCTTCTTCATACAAAGACCCAGGTTATCCTGGATCATTTTCAAGTCCATGTAGATCACTATCTGAAAACACTAGTGTTACAATGACTTGCCTTCTCAACTACAATGGCCCCTCTTCTCTACTTTATCTGTCCACACCCCACCATCATCCAGAAATACTCCAGTTGTGAAATCAAACTATGTTATACCATTCCCTTAATTACTCACACCTCATTTATTATTAACTTCTCTCTCTTCTACGAACCTATCACTCCTGTTTTCACTTCCTTCCCAATTCAGTTTAGAAATCATAACTCATTGCTTCAGCCTCTCATAATCATCTGTGCCCTCAATTCTATTGCCCCATGTATTTCTGTTCACTCATGGCTTCAATAGCCTCAAAGCTTCTGCTTATTCCCTTCTGTTTCTGGATCTTCCTACTGTCTGCTAACTATAGGAGTGGATGAAATTGAGATGAAACATTTGTGTAAGTACTTGTAGAGTGCTGATTATGTGCCAGGCATTGGTAGTAATTGGTATAATGATGCCTATTTCATAGAATAACAAAAATTAAATAAGTATGAATAAGTTTTTATTATTGCATCATGAGGATTAAGAAGGCCCAAGATACAGTTGACTTGGTATAATTGCATGAAGAGAAATTAAGGAACAGCTTGCTGAAGAAAGTTCTGCTTGACCTGACAGTACTTCATTATTCAACTCAGAGACATTATTTCAGAGTTCTCCACTTTAATATTTAGAAGATAATTTGTGTGTATTTGTGAATTAACATAGTCCTGACATTATTCTTTTATTCTAATTCATGTTCTAAATACTCAAATATAAAATGTTTATTGCCACAGCCTTTGTTGATTGTCATGTGTGTTCCACATTAGACACTAATCAATAATTATGAGATAAGTCTCTGGTTTGAAGGAGATTCTTCTACAATAGCAAGAAACAACTGTGAACAATAAGTGGATATGATAATGATCAGGAGCCTGGCTGGTTTTGAACACTGTTTCAGTCTAGTTGTGGATAGAAGGGATTCCCAAATCTTGTAGCCCTACCTCTACTTTAGAGCTGTAAGCTACCCACTTCTTAAATAGTACAAATTACTGATCTTATTATTGAACAGATATAAGCAGAATTGGAAAAGGGATTTAGCACACAGGTGTTTAAAGGCAGGTCACTGCAAAGCTATATACTCAGCTAAAGGGTATATGCTGCAACGCATGGGGAACTTCATTAATTCGGAATCCATTATTTTGAGGTATGTGACAATAAGCGGTGTTAGACTGAGGTTTTTTCCCCTAGGTTTCAGCTATGATAAGCCTAAGCAAATAAGAAAGACAAAGTGTCATTTGTTTACCAATTTTAGAGAACAGGCCATCTTAAAGCACTTTAAAAATGGACATCTATATGCAAGTAATTACTTTAAAAACCCAAATCATGTTCACCCCTGTTTAGTTACACAGTATCAGTTGGGGTAGGGAGCTGGGGAGCTGGGATTAGAAAAGAGATAAGCCACAGCGTGTGACAATACTTCTTTGTAAAATTTATAATGCCAACTTTTCACTCATTTCAATGGGTTTTTCTGACACTGGTTGTATAGTGGACACTCTTCTCTGATAGCAGAAAAAATATTTATGAGCAATTATACTCCCAGTTCCTATCCATGTGAGCTGGTTGCCTAAACTAATAAACAATACGTCAAAGGTATGACACCATCCAGAAAGGATTGGGGGCATGAGTAAATTGCTCAATCCTGTTTTGTGTTAGAGGACATGTCAGGCCTATTACAGAAGGACCACTCCTTTCAAAATATATATTATATATATTTTTTTCATATTTCAGCACTATAGATGCATTTTGGTTAATAGGCTCCTTTTTTTTTTAATGTAAAGTCATATATACTGTAGTAAAAAAATCATTTAAAATCAGATTTCTTTTTCTTCTAAAATCTAGCTAAAATTATCCATATGGGAGAAATTAAAGTTTGGTCTGAGATCTGGCTGTGAAGAATTTTGGAGTATGAAGCCCTTCAGACTTCGGGCAGAACTAAGTGGGGTGTGTAATGGAGGCCCCAAAGCACCTTTCCAGTGCTTTATGCAATACAGGTTATCAAATTCAGGCTTGTACTTTCCAAATCTATGCTTGAACGTAAAGGTTACTAGTCTCCTCATTTACTATACTTTTCTGAATTATATTAAAAATGGAAAGGTGTCTTCTAAAAATACTAAATATATTCTCTATCAATTGTTCCCAAGGTGTGGTCCCCAAATCAGCAGCATCAGCATCACTGAAAACTTGTTAGAAATGTAAATGCTTAGGCCATAACCCAGACCTACTGAATCAGAAACTCTGGAGGTAAACGGCAATCTGGGTTTTAACAAGCCTGCGCTAGGTGATTAACATTTGAGAACCACTACTCTATATGATATTCCACATTCTGTTTTTATTTTATAAATATTAAATATGTTTTGTAAGCATTATGCTTCACCATTTATAGATAAGTATCCCTTTAATTTCATCATTTATTCTAGAAATATCTATATCTAGTATATAACATGTATTTGAGAATTGAAAAAATCTATTTATTTGGTAACATATTCATGGTGTAAAGGATCTCAAAAGGTGATGTCTTGATTCTTACCTGAAAGTTAACCACTAATCCTATTTTAAAAGCTCTGTTAAGCAGTGATTCCAACTTGTTTATAGTTTTAACATCTTGTGACTATTACTTTGACATATGCATACCTTCAACGATGTGGCACAAAATTGTTTTAAAACAATTTAAAATCTAAATGTCTTTTGAGAATTTGATATACCAAACTCTGAAAGTGCCTCTTCATTTATAACTTATTTCCTCTTTAACTTAATTTTCTAGTGTTCTATCTAATGGAAAATATCTGGATACCATCTCTAATAATTCTTCATATACCTGAATACATTTATTAAGTCTCCTGACAGTCTTTTTTTTCTAAACTATCCCAGTTACTTAACCTTTACTCAATGTCTTGTTTCTGAACACTTTTATTCTTCTCTTGTAGTCCTCTGACTCTTCTCCAAGTACCCCATGTTCTTCTTCAGTTGTTAAGATACTATATACGCTACATAGTGTCCCAAACATCATTTATACACATTTGATTTAAATTTGTGAAGGTCATTATTTACATACTTTCTATGTGTAAAAGGGTATAATTTATTCTTTAGAAATATAGTTTTAGGGAGTCAAAATTTGAACCCTTATAACATGCACATGAATTTTTTATGCTGAATTAGAATGACAGCATTTTAGAACTAAAAGGCAAAGGAGATCACTTAGCCCAACTTCCTGCTTTTACACAAGAACTTATGGTCTTGAGAAGTTATTCTGCACTGTCCAAAATGGTAGCCACTAGCTGCATATTAAATAGAAAATTCAGTTCCTTTGGTCACACTAGCCACGTTTTAAGTGCTCAGTAGCTACACATGTGGTTAGCAGCTCCAGTATCAGACAGAACAGATATAGAACATTCCCCTAACCTCAGAAAGTTCTACTGGCTAGCACTGGGTAAATGACTTGCCCAAAGCCATACAGCTTCTGTGTGACAGAGTCAGAGCTTCTAGTTCCTGGTCCCAAGATATCCCACCATACTACTACCTTTTTAAAAGGACAAAATATAATAGATTACTTATCCTATCTACAATGCTTATTAAGTTTTATAAAAAGCATTGTGGGAGGCATGGATCCTGACCCCAAGAAGGTTTGAAGGAAATTACTTTAGGTGGGCTTACTGCCTATATAGAAAACGGCAGGTGGTTTAGTTACATCTCCCTTCTGGCCTCCGGCTATTTAATGTCTACAGTTCACTCTTGAACAATGCTGGGGGAGGCGCAGTCCAAAAATCCACATATAACTTCACACTTGTCCCTTGATTTTGCATCTGAGGATTCAACTTATCTCAGATCATACGGTACCATGGTGTGTATTTAGTGAAAGATATCTGGGTGTGAGTGGACCCAAGCAGCTGAAACCTGTGTTGTTCAAGGGTCCACTGTATATGTATGCAAATGTACATTCACTGAATGTTTACTGAAGTATCTTCAGTTCCTTTGATTTTCCCAGAGACATTGGACACTTCTCAGCTCACACCGTAGTTCCTGCAGCCCATTGCTGGCTGATCTCCTAGGCTCCATTTGTTCTTTCCTGCTTCAATCAATTTTCTATAATTCGAAACCCATTTCCCTCAAGTGCCATTTTCACCCTTGATCTCCTACTCAAAACTCTAGTAGAGGGCTTCCCTGGTGGCACAGGGGTTGAGAGTCTGCCTGACGATGCATGGACATGGGTTCGTGCCCCGGTCCGGGAGGATCCCACATGCCGCGGAGCGGCTGGGCCCATGAGCCACGGCTGCTGAGCCTGCACGTCCGGAGCCTTGGTCTGCAATGGGAGAGGCCACGACAGTGAGAGCCCTGCGTACTGCAAAACAAAAACCAAAACAACAACAACAAAAAACTGTAGTAGATTCCTAGTGTGTATCATACACTAACAACAACTGTGATACAATGACTTACATTTGCATACACAAAAACTTCCCCACACATTATCCCATTTAATTTATTCCCATCTTTCTAGAATTCAAACCCTTTTGTTTCAAAAGATTGTTTCTTGTTAAGTATTTTAAGTAGATTTTTTTCTAAAAGTTCTAAAACCAGGAACTTGAGAGTCAACCTTGACTTTTCCAATTCCCATTCCCCATCCCCCAGTTCAATCCATCTGCAAGTAATGTTGGTTCTGGGTCCAGAATAACATCTGGAATATAACCACTTCCCTCCATATATTAGTTTGCTAGGGCTGCCATAACAGAATATTCCAGACTGTATGGCTTAAACAACAGAAATTTATCTTCCCACAGTTCTGGAGGCTAGAAGTCTAACATCAAGGTGTCACCAGGGTTGGTTTCCTCTGAAGTTTCTCTCCTTGGCTTGTAGATGGCTGTCTTCTTCTGGAGTCTTTACATGGTCTTCATTTGGTGTCCGTATCCTAATCTTCTCTTCCTGTAAGGATACTAGTCATATTGAATTAGGGCCCATCAATATGACCTCATTTTACCTTAACTACATCTTTAAAGGCCTTATCTCCAAATACAGTCATATTCTGAGGTACTGAGGGTTAGGACATCAACATATAAGCTTTGGGGAAGACACAGTTCAGCCCATAACACTCCATATTCACCAAAACCATCCTTGCCCACACTGCTTCATTTCTCATCAGACAGTGGTGGTAGTTTCCCCAACTCTTATCAAATCCATTTACCATTCAATAGCCATGGTGATCTTTTGATCTTTTGAAAATATACATCACTCCCTTGCTTCAAAACTTATAGTAGTTTCCCATTGCACTACCGTTAAATTCCACACTCATTTTATTGGCTTATAAGATATGCATGATCTATTTTCCCAGTTTCAACTCATGTCACTCTTTCTTGCCTGCTATGCTCTGTTCACAATGACTTCTGTCAATTCCTAGAACACACTAAACTCATTTCCATTCCAGGGCCTTCACATATGCTGTATTTTTCCTGAGAACATTCTCAGACTAACTACTCTTGATATATTCCCTAGAAAAACCATAATTTGTAATTACTTTATGTATTTTACCATATTTTTTGTCACTAGATTGTATGTTTTTTGGAAGCAGCGATTTTGTGTTTTGTTTACACTGTGTCCACAGGCTTAGCATTGTGCCTGGTACACAGTGGACATTAGGTGAATAATCTACTTTTCTAAGCATATCTGCTGCTCTATTCAGGGAAGTTTGTAACCCCACATGTATTGATACTTTCTACCTCTATATCACAGACTGAAACATTTTCTCTGCCTAGAATTCTTTCCTCCCCTAAGCCAATCCATAATTGTCCTTTCTTTTTTTAAATTTTTATTGGGATATAGTTGATTTGCAATGTTGTGTTAGTTTCTGCTGTACAGCAAAGTGAATCAGTTATACATATACATATATCCACGCAGTTTTTAGATTCTTTTCCCATATAGGTCATTACAGAGTATTGAGTAGAGTTCCCTGTGCCATACAGTAGGCCCTTATTATCTATTTTATATATAGTACTATGTATGTGTCAATCCCAATCTCCCAATTTATCCACCCTCCCAAACTCTTTCCCCCTTGGCAACCATAAGTTTGTTTTCTACATCTCTGATGCTTGTAAATAAGTTCATTTGTACCATTTTTTTAGACTCCACATATAAGCAATATCATATATTTGTCTTTCTCAGTCTGACATACTTCGTTCAGTATGACAATCTCTAGGTCCATCCATGTTGCTGCAAATGGCATTATTTCATTCTTTTTTATGGCTGAGTAAGATTCCATTGTATATATGTACATCTTCTTTATCCATTCACCTGTCAATGGATATTTAGGTTGCTTCCATGTCCTGGCTATTGTAAATAGTGCTGCAATGAACATTGGGGTGCATGTACCTTTCTGAATTATGGTTTTCCCTGGATATATGCCCAGGAGTGGGATTGCTGGATGCCCTTTCTTTTAAAATGTACCTCAATCTCCTTCTCAGGGAGGCCTTTCATTATGGATCATCCTTGGCTCTGATCTCTCTAGGTTCCCTCAGAACTTCAGAGGTTAAGTTTTATATTTTATATGTATGAAGTAAGCAGTTATTTTATATGTAGGAAGTAAGTAGTTTTAAGGAAAATAAGCGTTTTATTCTACATGTTAAAGGGATGAAAGGTGACACCTGATCAAAAATTTTGTTGAATAAAAGTTAATTTATATTGTTATAGGTGGTTTCTATTTTACTTTCTCTCACACACCCTTCTGGTAACAAAAATTTACAGATTCTTAGTGTTTGTTAAAGCCTAGTGACATTTTTTTCTTTTTACAGGCACAAAAAAAGAAGATAAACAGGAATGATAAGTTTCAACCTTATTGAAACCCAGTTCAGCCTGCCTATCCCAATGAACTTTAACATGTGTGCCAAGTCAGGAGATTGAAGACTTACATTAGAGGATATCAGGTATACCAGCTGCTAGAGTTTGCCAGTTGGACACTGCTAAATGTGTCTCTAAATGCGGCTTTTTAGTGCTAATTAATGCAGCTTTTACTGTAAGACACAACATACTTCCCTGTCTTTTATTCTTCCCTTTGTTCTTTTGTTTTCATCTATTCTTTCTTTCTCTCTCTTTTTTTTAAACTAGAGAAGTAGAGAGCAAAGCAGTTGTTCCCAACTGTGGAGTTGCCCACTAGAATTAATATATATGTTTGAGGAAATATGCAAAATAATGCTCTACCTCATAAAAAAGTAAGAACAATTAAAATAACAAATATCATTTCATACCCGTCAGACTGAAAAAAATTAAAAATTATGAGTGTTTCATTCTCCAACAAAACTTCAAGCTTCTTAAGAGTAATTGGGTACTTCTTTCTATCTTTCACTATGCCTAATAAGTATTATGGGCTCTAGAATGTAAACTCCCCAATAAAGACATTTTTGTCTTTTATGTTCATCACTGTATCTGCAGTACCTAGAAAGTGCCCACCCAGCACATTCATAGTAGGTAATTAATAAATATTTGCAGAAAAATGAAGGATATTAGTTCTTAGCAATACTTGCTGATTAATTGGATGACTGAGAAGCCTTCAGTCAGTTTTCAGAAACTTCAGACCTAGGTTTTCAAAGTTGTAAAGATCAAAGTTGGTTGAGCATGGGCTGGGATAGGGATGAAAGGAAGAACGAGGGATTTCCCCTCTCTGACCACAGCTTCCTACCACAGTTCCCACTTCCCTGTTCTAAGTACCTCAAATGGCCAACACTTCATAATTTACCCAGTAGCTAACCATTTGGGGGGCCATATTTGATTTTTTCCTAATGAGCACTCCATTGTCACATACTTCATGATGCCCAGAAAGGTTTCCATTGTTATTAACTCAGATTACTCAATTTTGTGCTTTGACAATTACTCTAATCTTCTATTTAATCTCTGGACCTTGGTCTTTCTTCACTCCAATTTATCACTGCCAGTCTAATCTTTCCAGAATATCACTTTTATGATGCTACTACCCTGCTCAAAAGTTTTTGACTCCTATACATCATCTACTTAAAAGATTTAAATATCTTAGCTTTGTATCTATAGCCCTCGGTAACCAGGACCCCATTCATCTGTCTTCCCTGTGTTATTACCCAGAACTCTTGGACAGAACTCTTCAGTTCCAACTAGTCAGGTGTACTTATGTCTTCCCCAAACCACCTTGTGTTTCTATGCCTCTGTATTTATTTTCTTGCTCATGGGTCCTAAAAGTTCCAAGTTCTCTGGTCTCCAGCCTAAGTCCCTTTTTTGGATGTCCAAATTATAATTCAGTGAGCCTTCTCTCCTTAAGTAACTATCAGAATTTCTGAAGAATGCTCTCAAATTCCATAAAACCATTCTGTTGTCACTTGTCACCATGGTTGATCTTTCACCCCAGAAAAATCCTCACCCTCAGTTGATCACAGCTTGCTCTTTCAAAGTTGGATTCACAGGCTGCTGCTGCTCTCCAGAGACAATTTTGTCCCAGGCATGTTCCCAGGCTGTATATCTTATCCCACACAGTCCAGCTAAATTCAGATTACAGTATAATAGTTTGCAAAATTTTACACCAGGCTTAGGGATAGCTAGAGAAACTACTGCACTACTGATACTCTTGGACCTTAGTCGCCCACCCTTCCCCACTCCCTCTCTTTTTCTCCACACCTGCAGTCACACTTCAAGGGCCGGCTTTTTTCCAGCAAGTGGGCTCATTCAGTCAGGGAACAGATACTGAGTGTCAATTAAGTGCCAGGCAGTGTGCTAGGCACTGGGGATGAACCAAATACACACAGTTCCTGTTTTCCAGACAGACATAAAATAAATTACTACAAATAGTTGAGAAAATAATTCTAAGTATGCAAAATGCTGCCAAAGAAATACCTGGAGTACAATTTTAGGTCCTCTACATTCTCTGTGGCTCAGGAAGAGGGGGGAAAAACAGTGTTCCCATCTCTTACAGATATCTAACCACATTAATAATGGTATAATCTGTAGAAAAGCAATTTTGACCTTTAGGAAGACACCATTTTACATTATTATGCAGACAGTTTAGCTCCTACGTTTTTTTTTGTTTTTAATATTTCCTCCACAGAGAATGAAAAGAGCCAAAATGAATGAACACTTAAACTGTGTGCTTGACACCATTCTAAGCCCAATGTACATATTAATTTATATAATTTTCACAATAACCTATGAAGGAGTCCTATTATTTTCCCCATTTCACAGATGAGGCAACTAAGGCACCGAAAGATTATAACTAGCTCAAAGTCACACAGAAAGTAATGGCAGAATTAAAAATTCAGGCAATCTGACTGCAACCCAAAGTCTTTGTTACTATGCCATTATACCTCTCAATACAGAGAATTGCATAATCTTTCTTCAAAGGTGCATTCCCATCTTTTGCCTCTGAACGTTCATCCCAGGGCCAGGCTCAGAGCACTCTGCCACATCATGCTTCTCCACTCGGCTGGACTGCTTTCCTTCTTAGTTGTTGAAACCCCACTAGTTCTTCTATAGAAGCCAGATGAAACCCTTCCTAGGCCTAGTTCACAGTGATCACTTCCATCTCTGAATTCATGTTACAATCACTGTCTATAAAAACTCTTACAGATTACGTTCTCTACTAGGTTTATAGGGAGTGTATGTTTCCCCAAAGTAAATCACACAGTGCCTTGTACAGAACTGGTACTCAGAAAGAATTATTGATTAAGAGAGGGTCCCCAGCTTGTAGGGGTCTGTGTGGTAGGCGGCGAAACTGGTAGCAAATGAACATTTTAGTTTTTGATTTTATGTTTTTTATATGAGTTAACAAAAAATCTATGTTATGACCATGTCTGGAAAATATTCATTCAATAAACAATTAATGTGCCAAAGCATTGTGCTAAGTATTAGAAGTAAAACAAACTCTCTCTCCTGAGCTGTATACCTAAATTTCCAGCCGCCTTCCAGATACAATCACAGGTTCAAATCCAAGATCATCATCCTTACCCCTGCAACTCAGAAACACATATTCCAAACTTGCCCCTTCCTCAAGGTTTCAACATTTCTTTTAGGGTCTCCATCATCATTTTGGGCATACATGTCAATCACTTTTTCCATTAAAAAAATATAAGTTATATATTCATTTTACTAGGGTAACAAGGAGACAGTACTAAGGCATCCTGTGCTTTACTCTTTTGCCAACTTAATAATACCATCAGGACAACCCTCTTTGTTTACATGTAGTTCTTGTATTAGCTGTGGGGGCAGCTCAGTTTTAATTTATTACGTGATAAAAGAGTTTACAATTATGTTCAGAACATTATTTTTTTATTGAGGATTTTAAGTGGGACAAATGAATTAAAGGAATTGTTATGTTTTCCACAGCTCCAGAGATGTAAACCTTTATGCAGTGAAGAAACGTGACTAAGTGAAACTCAAATTTTAAAAGCTAATGATTCATATTAATGATCAGTGGTTAGAGATGTTTAGTTTTCTGTCACAATTTCAATCCAGAATTAATTTGGTTCTAAAATAAAATAAATGGAAAATTGAGGACTCACTTGAATCTTAACGCAACAAATATGAACTAGATTTTTAGTTCTTTGTAATTTTCTGTAAAAATTCCATAACTGTATTGGTGTAGATTATGCTAGGGATGAAATTTGGTTCCTGTGTTAGTATTCCAGATAAATTTAAAGAAAGGTATCTTGGTATTTGTTTTCTTTTGCTCTAAGCAGCTTCTTTACATTTTACTTGAATTAACTTGCAAAGTAAATGTTTATCCATAAATCAGTATTAAAATTAAAAACTGGTAAATAGGTAATAAAAAGTTATCTAAATATAGATAATCTGAAAAAAACATTAAGACATTTCCCCCACGCCATAACAGTGGTATAAAACATGAACATGACGCATGATAGGATCCACAATAAAGTAAGAAAATGTTTGTTCGTGACTCTTTGTTGAAGGGTAGCACATACCAACAGAATCCTGAAAAAGATAAACCCAAATTATTTAGTATACAACTACATTTAAATAATAATCAACATATTTAGCTATTATATATTTTGTGGTAAAATGTCATGAAACATATCAAATCTTTGACAATAAATTGGCAGTTAACTACTATTTTAAAATATTTGTGGGCAGCACAGTCTACTTACTATGCTAACAATACATATGTACTATGCAAACATGCATAATTCTTGACCTTAAGGAATTTATAGTCCAAAGTAAATTCTATCTTTGAAAAAAGTCCTAATATTGCAAAAATTTATTTTGCATTTTTCCTCTATCTTTGCTTTTTTCAGAACATGGTCTATACATACTATGCGGGCTGGGACTATGTTTCTTTTGTTTATCACTGGGCTCTAGTCCCGCACAGTAGCTGATACACAGTAGGTATTCAAAAGATAATTGTTAAATGATTGAATACAGATACTTAGGAACTGCTTCATATGTATTAACAATCTTTTGTGTGATACTAAAATTCAAGTATCAGATTCTGTGATATAAAGACATTTATGTCATTCTTACTTATTTGCCCCCAAATTATCATTTGACAGGCTAAAGAACTGTGTTCTACCTCATCTGAGCCACAGATTTAGCTCTAAAATAAGAAAGAACTATTATTAGACATGGATAACAGAAAAGAAGCTGGGGAAAAATGTTCATACTTTCTCCAAACAAAAGCATACCTTATCAACTTTTAATTTTAACAGAAAACTATTTAGTTTATGTTAACTATGTTCTGTATATACAGGTATATGTTCTGTTAGCTATTCCTCTCTGAGGTTTAACATCGTCCTAGTTGCTATCTCCAGTTATTACAATCCTCTTAATAACAAATAATTAGATGGGTTGGTTGCACATTTTCCCTCAACACTTACATATGCTGTAACTTTAAAGACAGAAGAGGTAATTTGTATTTTCTTGGTTTGAGGATTCTTTCGAACACTAAAATAGGGAGGAAAAGGGAACATTTTAAAATATAACAAGCACTGGCATAATACATTTAAGATGTTGATCCCTTTTAGTATTCAGGTGTTCTTATCCATATATAACATGGAAATACAGAATATCCAATTAAGTAGTTTGAAAAGAATGGCATCTGTGGTTTCATCAAAGGATAGGGCGTTAACTGAATTGAAATTGCAAAAAATTGAATTTTACAGTTAGAGGGTTTGAGGTCAGTTTGAGACTCAGATGATGAAAAGACTCCTAGGCCAGAGACAATTACTGGAAAAACGAGAATTGGTTAAAGTCAGACTGAAGTGTAAACAGCCGTAAGGGGTAGATAAAAACATACTAAACTTGAAGAATTAAACAGGCTGAACATAAATGACAGTTCTGCCACTGATTTGTTATTTCACTTTAGGCAAGATTAACCTTTCTGAACCTCAACTTTCTCATATGCAGACTGGGTAGGATATGGTTCCCTTTAGGATTATATGAGAATTAGGTGGAGTAATGTATATGAAAACTATTTATTAAATTATTTATTACTAAATTATATTCTATTAAAATCACTTCCTCTCATAGCTCTCTTTCAGTTACTCTCCCTACAAAAGATAATCTGTAGGAATATATAGTGAGGAAGCAAACTGAGGATTGAGGAAATAAGCTACAGATATATATTTATACATTAATTCATATATAAATATATGCACATATTTATAATGCTTTACAATTTGCAAAATACCTTTATATACTTTACCTCATGTAAAGATCACACAACTCAGTGAGGTAGGCATTATTTTGCCAATTTTACAGATAATAGAAATAGAGCAGTTAAATGATACATTCAGACATTCCAACTAAAAGTGGTATGTCTGGGAATAGAATTTAGGTGATATAGAGTCCAGTTTTCTTTCCCTACACCTCACCTGTTTATCTTATACCTACTCTAAATTCATATACATCAAAGGTATTGTCCATGTGTTACATGTGAAGGTTAAATTTAAAGGAAGATATCCCTCTTCTTCACTTTATCAGGTAAAAGTACTTCTTTCCCTTCACTACATATGTAAAGAAATGGGGAGAAAGAGAGAGGAGGAGGAAGAAGGGGGACTCTGTGGGAGGGTGTGCATGCATGTGTGTTTGAGCTTGTGCACCTGTTAGAGATGACCAGATGCAAGCCATTTCAGGGTTTAGGGTTCAAGATTCTTAGGCAGTTTTCATCTTTAAAACATTTCATTCAAATTTAAACCCAGGAATCATGCAATTAAATTGATTTCCATAACATAAGTTGAGGTCATTTTCTTTTATTTCTCTAATGTGTAAGATACACTGCTGGAAAGTTGGAGACTACATTTAAAATTTCATGCTTATCTGAGAGAAGACTATCACCACTACATATAAAACGTTTGCATACACCTGTATGACCACCCAGATCAAAATACAGAACATATCTATGGTTATATCTAATTTTAAATACTGATCTGGAGGTGGTTATATGGGTGTAAACATATATAAAAATTCACTGAACTTATGTACACTACGATTTGTTCAGTTTACTGTATGTAAATTACTCCTCAGTTTAAAAAAAAAGAGCCCCTGTAAAAGTTTGTGCTTATCAAATAAACTTAGAGGAAATTTAGTATTTGATACTTCACATAGTAATCACTTAACACATACAAACACATACCATAGGTGTATTATTTTTAAAAAGAAACTACATTTGTACATTATTAGGAGTTGGTTCCTAATGGAAATAAATCATATTATTCCATTTTATTACTGCTGATCCTGTATTACTGTTACTTTAAAATATCTCTAAGACAATTTGTCTAGTTTTTTATAGGTCAAGCAAAGTATATTATCACCTGTCCTATATCATAAGAAAAAAAGAAAAGGAAATGTGAAGTGATATTCATTTGTGCCCTAGGGTGTTCTACTAATAATTGCATTATAACAGATTTTTGGCAGTCACTAATTCACTCTTCAGGTAACCATAGTTTTTAAGGATGCTGGAACATAATTTCCATGTAGTGCTTTTAAAAAGTATGATTGTATTATGGTTTAGAAATAGTGTAATGATTGGTTTCTTATCAATATCATTTGTGCTAATTTCTGAGCATCAGTCCCATATTGACTCTAAACGTTATGGTGTACAGACCATTCTAACTAACTCTGCTCATTTTAAGACACAAGGGCCCCACCGTTTAATTAGCATCTGAAGGGCATAATCTAAGACTCTCAGTTCAAATCATAAAATCTGGGGCAGATATGTATTTTGGAGAACGTCTCCTAAAACTTTGGCAAAAGCATGTGTTTAATGTCTAAAGTAGGAAAGACACAGGCACCATTAGTAACTATAGAATTATTTTTGAGATGCAATGAAACAATTGATCATTTGCTCTCCAAGAAAATGGTTTTGAAGTATTGCTTATGCGATTTAAAGGGACCATAATCCTTGAAAATAAGGCATTTTCCAAAACCTTTAAAAGATGTCTTTTATAGGACTTGTAATAATGGATGAGGGAGAAAATATCTTAAGAATGTTTTTACCTTTTTGTTTGAGTCAGAGACCCCTAAAATCAGGCTCTGTAATGTGCCCTCAATATCTACAAACATAAGGGATGGACTTCTTTGCTAGAATGAATCAGGGACAATGTTTATCTGCAAGTGCAGGTTAGATAATGTAAGGTAGCTACTGCATGTTTAATTAGAAAGATAGCAAACATTTTTCTAAAGCATGTAAAAACACCTAAAACTCAAGTAAAGGAACAGGAAAAAACATCCGTCTTGGTTAAGTTAGCTTGTACAAATGACTTTATTAGATACATGGCTCAGAATTCTGAGAAATTACTGATGATACTTCAAGTTCCACTTGTGCTTCCTCTACTTATACACCCCTTGATAAATGGTATGTTGAACCAACCTGTATCTTTACCTTAACCAACTGACACAGCATCTGACCCAAATCAGCACGACTAATATTAGAAAAGCCCCATGTAGTGCATATGATAAGCAAACCAACATAGCTCCTAAGGGATTTTGAGGTCATTTAACGCATTCAGTTGCTTTGTGTTGGCACCTAAGCCATCTCAAGCAAATATTTATTCTAATAATTTTCTACTGAAGTTGCTTTGGGAAGACAATTTCACATCCTCTCCTCATTCAGCAAGGAAATTCATAAGCATGCTTAACTTGGATCATCGAGAGAAATATTTAATGGGTCTCAGAGAAAAGTAATGCTGTAACTGGGCTGGTCTCCTTCCCAGTCTCCCCTAGAATGACAGACTTGTGATGCATCGTCCCTGAATTGGGAAAAGACTGCCCCTCTCTTTGCTGGCCCTTGTGGACTTGACTCCATCAAGACGTCCCTGATTGCTCACACCCACACTGACAATTTTTTCTTTTGAACTTCCAGGGTTTTTATTACAGTATAAAGAGCTGTAAATATTTGCCTATAATAACTGAACATTTGATTATATAAAAAAATGTTTACTTATAAAATATTTTAAACAATTACTTTACTATTATTTACTATGTTAACTTGTAATTTCCTTAAGGTCAGAGACTGCCTGATGCCTCCTCTTGCACTCTTTAGTGCTTGGTCGAGTTCAGTGCCCAATGTTAACACTTGCTGGTTGCCTGATTAAGTGATTCCATGGACACAATTCTTATCCTTTCTGTAAGATGTCATGAATTTTGGATACTCATTTTATGAGTGGTCATACTCTTTGAGTCATACTTTTTCTTAGCACCCAAAAAGTATAGAAGAGTATCACAAGTGAGAATTCAGGGAAGGGAATGTTGTAAAAAATAGCAGTTTCTTCAATGTTTAGGTTCTAAAGTTATTTCTATTTCAAATATCTCTAATAGAATCTCTTCCTCTACAGCACATGGTAGTGAGGAATTCCACAGGTTCATGTGGTTGATGAGGTACAACACTGTGGTGGCTGTGGTGTGTGTGTTTGTGTGTGTGTGTGGGGGGGGTGTGTGTGTGTGTGGTGTGTGTGTGTGTGTTTAGGGTACACCGAGGAGTATCTAGCAGGAGTGCTAGAAGCAGTCTTGTAAGTTTTCATGAGCTGCAAATGATAAGAACAGAATATGTTTGATGTAGGTATGTGCATGTTATTTCTGAAATTCTGTTTCTATAATTTCTCTTCCAACAATCTTTATGTATTGACACAATAACTTTTTCATAAATATCAGAGACAGATTATAGAAATACTTTTCTGTTTTTAAAACTATATCAAAAATAAACTCAGTAGAATAACTGAATCATGCAGTTTGTTGTATAGCTGTATGACACATGCAATGGATATGAGAATTGAGGTGTTGAGGATAAGTAAAGTAACAATCAAGAGTTTGATGAGAGGGGCTTCCCTGGTGGTGCAGTGGTTGAGGGTCCGCCTGCCGATGCAGGGGACATGGGTTCATGCCCCGGTCTGGGAGGATCACACATGCCGCAGAGCGGCTGGGCCTGTGAGCCATGGCCACTGAGCCTGCACGTCCGGAGCCTGTGCTCCGCAACGGGAGAGGTCACAACAGTGAGAGGCCCGCGTAGTGCAAAAAAGAAAAAAAAAAAAAAAAAAAGAGTTTGATGAGAATCTAATTCTGTTGTTTTCCTATTAAAGTAAAATTGTGGGGCTTCCCTGATGGCACAGCGGTTAAGAATCCGTCTGCCAATGCAGGGGACACAGGTTCAAGCCCTGGTCCAGGAAGATCCCACATGCCGCGGAGCAACTAAGCCCATGAGCCACAACTACTGAGCCTGCGCTCTAGAGCACGCGAGCCACGACTACTGAGCCTGCGTGCCGCAACTACTGAAGCCTACGCACCTAGAGCCCGTGCTCCGCAACAAGAGAAGCTACCGTAATGAGAAGCCCGTGCACTGCAACAAAGAGTAGCCCCCAGTTGCTGCAACTAGAGAAAGCCTGCACGCAGCAACGAAGACTCAACGCAGCCAAGAATAAAATAAATAAATAAATAAATAAATAAATAAATATTTTTAAAAAAGTAAAATTGTGTAACTAAACTCTGGGAACTTTTGCTTTTACTTGTTCCTATCCCCTTTGCCTATAAAGATGATCCAATATCTTCATCATTGAAAAACCCAACTAAAGAATGTTCACTCCAGTTAAAATAAAAGCATAAATAAAAGATTTGTAAAGTCTTTATCCTCACTTGGTCTTCAAAAAGGAAAAAAAAAAAAGCCCTAGTGGAATACCTAAAACAAATTTAGGATTAATTTTGAAAAGATTAACACTTAGGTGAAAATACTTCTACCTCTTTAGAACAAAGGTAATAATTTTTTTTACTATTATATTCATCAATATTAGTCAAGCAAGTTCAAACACCCTGAGGGAGCTCATGTCCCCTTGAGATTTAAAAGAAGGCCTAGGGATAAAAGGGAGACCTGGAAGAAGGCAGTTGCTAGTAAGGGATGGAGTGGGTGACAGGTCTGGATGAGAAAACAAGGACAAGAGGCAGCTGAGAGGACTGAGGACTAAAATAGGGTCAGGGAAATCTAGAAATTTTGTAGCCTGGAAGAGAATAAGGAGGCTCTGACGAGGGGGTCAGGGTGGCACTATTTTTACTCACTTTGGTTGTTAATAGATCCACAAATAGTTGCTGGGTAATCCTACCAGAGTTAAATAAATAATTTGCTCTATTAACCAGAGATTTACATATTGTAATCAAGCAACATTACCTCACTAGATCCTTATAGATAAGCTTTGTTGTTTCCAGATATGGATTAAGTACATCTTCATATTGACAAAGGGCTCCACCAAGGCAAAGATGTTTGAAAAGACAAAACAGGAACTCTTCTCTATCTGGTTGGCTGAATACTTCATATTTTTCTGAGTCTTCCACTAGCAAAACCTATGTAAGATGATAAAATTCATCTCAATGTAACATAATTTGAGGTTCTAATTTTTATGTTTTCAAAAGTTCCAGTTTATATGTTTAAAAGTAATTTTAGACCTATTTTCAGAACCAATCCTGAAGCAATGGAGAAAATGATCTGCGAGACCTGTGCTTATTGTCCCTCCATTCTATCATTTTATCAGGTACAGACAGTGAAAGGAATAAATCTAAACATAAGCCTTCTCTTCTGCTTTCTTTGTTCTAGTTTATATCTTTAGTAATTGTTTCAGTGCTACTGAAATTTTAGAGTTGAGTCACTGTGAATCTCATTTGGAAACAATGGGAGTATAAATAAATGGAGAAACTTCTCCATCCCATAAGGTCCATAGTCTTTGCTTCCATCAAGAGGTTAAACACAAATGGTCATTTTCTAAGCCCTTTCATAGTGTTTGGATTACTATTTTCCTTATGCCCACAGTTACACCATTTTGAACTATTCCGGTAGCTGGAGCCTCATAATCACCTCTTCTTCTGTTCTCCTCTAATAATATCACCTTACACATCACCAAGCTACATGGATGCTTGCTCTCTTGACACCTTGCTACCTCTTTCAGAAAATAGTTTGACTAGGTCTGATGTGGGGGATTTTCTTACACCATTGGGCATTACAGACAATTGCTTAATTTGTTGACTGTAGTGGACATGAACAGGTGATGAATGTATACTACAAAATATATTCCTTTTATTGAATTGCTTATAGCCCACTTACTTGAAAAAAGAATGTGAAATAGCTAATAATAAAATATGGATACAGTAAGATAAAAATAATAAAAGACAAGAGAATGTAACCAAGATATAAAGTGGGAAGAGAAAATAAAAACACATAAGGAACTCTACATGGAGAAAAACTTTAAAAATTGTGCATGACATTTAACCTTACCATACACTTAACACAAACATAAATACACATAAGAAACTCTAGATGGAAAAAAGCTATAAAAATTGTGCATAACACTTAATGCTATCACATAGGTAAAGGAAGGATATATGAGTCATATAACAATCACTGTCTAGCAGTAAGAAGTACACTGTTTATTAGGAAAATTGATTAAACTTCACATTTTATTTACCTCAATCTCAAATGAAAATCATTACAAGGTCATTATATAAGAGGCATTAAAAAGCAATAAACTCTATGGTGTTGTCTATATGTAGTTTACTTATAATGACTTGATGAAAGCTGAAGTTATATGTAGTAAAATGTAAGAGGAAGTGGTCCACAGTTTATTGCTCTCTGTGTGCCACATATAAGACCTGTAACATCTCCTCTCCCTCCCTCCCTCTCTCTCTATAAGGAAATAATGTGATATTAAAACCCAAGTTTGCAGCCACCTAAAGATTTGGCTTAATACAAGGGTGACAAAAGCCCTTAGGGATGAATAGTTTACACATTCCTTACACAAGGACTCATATATTGAATTGATTAGGCTGTGCAATTAAAAAATTATAATTAAAAACATTTTTGGAGTGAATGTTAAAACAATAGCATTTTATGTCTGATCTCCCTCTCTATTCACATACAGATCTGTTTAGTTGTGTAGCCCTCAGAGAGGAGATAGGCAATGGTTAATGAGTCCAACTTCTGAGCGGTGGTCAGGAAGGAGGCTATTATCAGAACTTAATTACACAGTGTGCCAACAGAATCTCTGTTGCTACACAATGGGAGGGCCCTTTCTAGTTCAGGCTAAAGCTAAAAGTTATTTATATTTTTTTCAGCCGGAAAGCAGCCAAGTTAAAGCCCGCTATGTTGCCACAGAGCGGCAAAGAACACAAGAGCAAAACATACAGGCAATCAGCAAAAAACACCGAGCCCCGGCCCTTCCTGAATAGAGGTGCTACTCATGGCAATAAATAAGCGGGAGGCAGTTTTGCAGGGTATTCTGGTGAAGAGCAAACCCTCCTTTTATTTTTATTTTTTGGCCGCGCCGCATCCTAGTTCCCCAACCAGGAATCGAAGTCGTGCCCCCTGCATTGGAAGCACGGAGTCTCAACCACCGGACAGCCAGGGAAGTCCCACAAATCCTCCTTTTAAAACGTCATTGCTGGGCTTCCCTGGTGGCGCAGTGGTTGAGAGTTTGTCTGCCGCTGCAGGGGACACGGGTTCGCGCCCCCTTCCAGGAAGATCCCACATTCCGCGGAGCGGCTGGGCCCGTGAGCCATGGCCGCTGAGCCTGCGCGTCCGGAGCCTGTGCTCCGCAATGGGAGAGGCCACAACAGTGAGAGGCCCGCGTAACGCAAACAAACAAACGTCATTGCTGAGGCTCTCTCTGTAGAAGTGATGGTGTAGGAGTGAGTCCTTTTAGGTACTGTCTTAGTGAAGATCAATGTATGGACTGGCTGGATGCTCCCTCGTCCCCTACAGACAAGATTCCTGTGTCCAGAACGATGTATCAGTTGCCTCCCTGTTTCATTTCTATCTGCATTTGTAATACATTAGACTTGTACATCTTCCTTCTCTCTTAATGTATAATAATAATAATAATAGTAATTAGTAGTAGTTCATATTATTGAAATCTTACTAAGTGCTGAGTATTCTGTAAAGCACTTTAAATGCATTATGTCACATAATTCTTACATTATTCCTATTTCATATATGAAGAAACTGAAGCTTAGAGAGGTTAAGTATGACAGTTATTAAAGTGACAGAGCCTAGATTTGAACCTACATCTATTTGATAGCCCTAATTTTTGACCGTTTTGTAAATACTCTTTCTCATCAATTAAAATAATAATAATGATGATATTTCATTTTAACAGCATTTCATAAAATGCTTTCTCAACAATTTTAGGAAGAAGGTAGAATGGGCATTTTAATTTCCATATTGTACAGATAAGATCTTGAGGCTCAAGATATTGAATGACTTGCCTAAGGTTATTATTATCTTGTAAATAATAAATCAGGAATTAGGAAAATAATCCATGTCTTCTGATGCCAAGTTCAGTATGCCTCTCATTAAAACAAAAGTTAACTTAGTTAATCAAATGCCTTTTTGATCTCAGCAATGAGATTAAAAGATTATTTCCCTCCAGGGATGTTTTTAAATATTCATTTGATATGTTAAGAGAAAATATTGAAGAAAAATAGTCATCAATTAAATCGGCCAGAGTTTCTTGACCTCAGCACTACATTTTGGGCCAGATAACTTTGCTGTAGGGACTGTCCTGTGCATGGCATGATGCTTAGCAGCATCCCTGGCCTCTACCCATTAGATGTCAGTAGAAGCCCACTGAGAACTAATGAAATACACACATAATCAAGTTGGTAAGAAAAGTGCCATCCAAGAAGAAACCTACCCGGGTAATGATTATGACTGATCATTATTCATTGATAAGAGGTAATTTATGGGTTTCAGGCAGGCAAAAGTTTTTGACATTAAGCATTTCCTGAAATGAAATTCTATTGTGAAAATTTAAAATTCTGTACTTACTTTTCGTAATTCATCAGAAATAAGGAAGGGATCACAAAAAGAATCTAAACATTTAACAATATGTCCATTCTCTCGTACAATATCTTCATCATATAACGGATTAAAAAATGACATTGAAAGCTGTGTGCAAGGAACGTTTATAGCTTCAATTTTTTTCACTTCAGTTCCTGAATAAAGAGATATAAAAATTAATTTAGTACTCTCAATTATTGCCAAAACAAATATCACTCTGCAGAGATTCTAAGAAGTAATCAAATACAACGTATGTTTTGATATATTTAAAAGACACATTAGTTTAGGGATTTTATTAAATTCTTATTTTGCAGGTTGTTTATTTTTATTAATTATTAAAAGTTGATAACAAAATTTTACCATTTCAGGCCTAGATGAAGGATATGTAAATTAAAAAATACTTGAAAATGAAATATTTATTGTGTAGTAGGAGGTTCTTAGATCAGTTTTAATGTATATATCAGAATTGCCTATAAAACATAGAAATTGCTTCATATGATTTTGGATTTGTATTATGCTTAATAATTCATATTACAAAAATTTTAATTAACATAAGTAAGGATGTTTCTAAAGTCACTGAGGGTATTTTGAAAATGTTTCTCTCCATTTAAAAATTTCTCCCTTGTGATCTCACTTATAGTGTTTATTACAAAAAAAAGGTTTTCCAAATCAAGGTAAATTTCAAACCAGGCCCTAATCAAGTTATTACAAGTGTTAGAGAAATTTGAAATCATGGTGTTCTATTTTTCTCTTGTAGCTCTAGTTCTTCCCATTTCCACACCAACACCCCCCCCCCCATTTATTTCCTGAATGTGTCTTTCAGGAATGGATTTTCTGTTACTAGAGGTTCTATTAAATTGCAAAAAGACATAAAGATTCAGGTGAATACTTTTATTATTGCCTCAGTGAGTCACTCAATCGGTTTCTCTCCTTTATGCACCTAGATACGCACACGCACTCACTCAGATATAAAGGGGTGGAGTTCTCCTTGTTCAAAGTTCTAGGACGATTGCAGACTTAGATATGGTGTGTCCTCTCCCCAATATATTTGCTGGATCTCTGACCTGAGAAGCAATTTGAGCTTGAGAAGAGTAATGTTGGTGATTATTTGCACTTCCTTCCTCTGGCTGTCCACCCAGAGTCTTGCTAGGACCTGTCGCTCTCATTCTGATCCTGAGCTGGGCTAGTGTGGAGGCAAGAAGAATGCCTGGAGCCAAGAACTGTGCATGCCTCAGTTATTGCAAAAGATATGCTGCTAAGAAAAGCTCCTTTTGTTCTAGAAGCAAAATCCTTTGGAAGATTAAAGTAAAAAGAAGACCCTAGAAAATGACAGAGTAGGTCTGAGTAATATTGGAAGACCAAAGAACAAGAGCCGTATAAAGCCAGACAATTTTCAAAGATGGGTTGTTGGCCATAGGATGAGGGACTGACATTGGGCAACATGCCATTTTAATAAATCTACCCTAGGTCTGATTTGGGGAGTGGCAGGAGGGTGTGGATGGTGAGAGAAGGTAATTGAATTTAAACCACTTAATCTGAAACATAGAAACAGAACTTGCTGTGGACTGAATTGTGTCCCTCCAAAATTCATATGTTAAAGCCCTAACCCCCAAAGTGATGGTATTTTGAGATGGAGTCTTTGGGGAAGTAATTAGGGTTAGATGAGGTCATGGGTGGGGTTAGGAGGACCTCAACATATGAATTTTGAAGGGACACAATCCAGTCCACAGCCTTCTGCTCCTGGACCCCCAAATTCATGTCCTTCTCACATGAAAAATACATTGATTCTATCCCAACAGCCCCAAAAGTCTTAACTCATTCCAGCATCAACCCTAAAGTCCAAAGTCTCATCTAAATATCATCTAAATCAGATATGGGTGAGAGTTGAGGTACAATTCATCCTGAGGCAAAATTCCTCTCCAGCTAAGAACCTGCAAAACAAGACAAGTTACATGCTTCCAAAATACAGTGGTGAGATAGGCATAGGATAGACGTTTACATTCCAAAAGGGAGAAATAGGAAAGAAGATAGGGGTGATGGTCCCAAGCAAGCCTAGAACTTGGCAAGGCAAATTCCATTAGACTTTAAGTCTCAAGAATAATCCTCTTTGGTTCAATGTTCTGCTTTCCATACCTACTGGGGCGGTTCTTCCTCCAAGGAAGTGTGCTGTTGAAACTGAGGGGGTGACCCTGATGATCTCTAAATTGCCTTCTCAGTCTTTCTCTTTTCTTGAAGAATAGCACATGCTTACAGTTGAGTGGCTCCATGGTCTGGGCCTGTAGGATCTAAAAAGTCTGATAGCCTTCATTTTGTCTCATTTTTTTCTGTCCCCTTTAGTTCAAGCTGGCAGTGTCTTTGCTGGTACAATCCCATCTCTATATCTGGCTTTTGCTGAAATGGCTGATTAAGCCAATAAGTTGCACCCATGATCTCTTTATCAAATGGTTGCTCAAGGACACGCTTAGTGTTCTCTTCAGAACAAGCTTTCTCATTTTCTGCAATATGGATATGCTGAGAATTTTCCAAATCTTCAATTTCTGGTTCCATTCCGCTTAACAATTCCTTCTTCAATTCATCTCTCTCCTTCCATATTTTACTATAACCATTCAGGAGGAAACAAGCCACTCCATCAATACTTTGCTTAGAAATCTCCTCAGCAAATATTAATTTTACCACTTACAAGTTCTATTTTCCACAAAAGCACTAGAACACAGTTCAGCCAAGTTCTCTGCCATTTTATAACAAGGACTGCTTTCCTTCCAGTTTCGAATGCCATGTTCCTCATTTCCATCTGAGACCTCACCAGAATCAACCTTAACATCCATATTCTAGCATGCACCTCAAGACTCTTACAGACTATAACCATTACACAATTTCAATGCTACTTCCACATTTTTAGGTGCTTTTTACAGAAGCACTCCACTTGGTACCAAAATCTGTATTAGTCTGCTTGGGCTGCTATCACAAAATACTATAGACTGGGTAGTTTAAACAACAGACATTTATTTTTCCACAGTTCTATAGGGTGGGAAGTCTAGAATCAAGATGTCAGCTGATTTAGTTCCTGGTGAGGACTCTCTTCCTGGCTTGCAAATGGCTGCCTTCTAGCTGTGTCCACATGTGACAGACTCTTATAAGAACACTAATCCCATCATGAGGGCCTCTCAAGACCTTATCTAAACCTGAAATCTCCCAAAGACCTCATCTCCAAATACTGTCACATCAGGAGTTAAGGCTTCAATATAAGAATTTGGGAGGGGACACAATCCAGTGCATAGCACACACTCTCTGTTATGTAGAAATTTGGTTAAATTGTGTCTCCAGCATTTATAAGTTTTACAATGCATCACTAAGATCACACAGAAAGTTAAGAATGTATTGTTTTTTCCCCCTCAATACTAGCATTACAATACACTGGATAGCTCCTTTTTATTTAGTGTCCAAGTCGGTGCTTTTCTGGAAACCCCGTTAATGTGGAAGTGACAGAGGCAAGATGAGTTCTAGAGCCTGGATTTGAATCTCAACTCCACCTGGCCAGCTATGTAAAACTGCACAAGTTACTTAGCTCATGCCTCTGACCCCTCATTTTTGAAATAGGAACATACAATAATACCTCTCTCAGAGTTGTTTTGAGAATTAAAGGAGGTAAATGTGCATAATGCCCTTAGCTGAGCACATAGGAAGCACCCATTACACGTCAGCCAAAGAAGGGCAAAGTATGTCTAAAAGAAGGGGGCCGTGGCAGCTGGCTGAAAGGATATATCAGCACCAACAATTGGCAACGTAGGCAGTGTAGCCAGTAGTGAAGGAGATTCCATCATCATTCTATTTAAACCTGGTTCACTTGCTTGAAAAATGTCTTTTCTCTCATTAAACAAAAGCTATTTCTTATGCTTATAAAGGCCCCTAGAGTAAAATTAGAGAGAAGATGACCGATATATGAGAAAAAGAAGAAGAAAAGCAAATAGGAGGAGATTAAAAACAAGTTAATGGAAGAGTACAAGCAATCCACTAGAAACTTCTGTTCCTGAAATGGAGTGCTACCTCTTCTTCTATTTTTCAGAGTACTTCTAATTGGTTCTGTCAAGTACATGTGGAATTTTAGAACGTTTCTTTTTGCAGTGCCTTTTACAAAAATTAGAAAAAAGTCAGTGCTGTTTTGTGAAGTATGTACCAAAATGGGGGAAGGTAGAATGCCTATTTCAATGAACGTTATCTTTTGTAAATGAGTTTACTGAAGTTATTGTAAACATGGTTTGTAAACACTATGATACGTGACTCTGATTATTTCCTTTTGAAGATTTGGAAATGGTAAATATATTTGCTTAGGTACTCAGTTTAACTTTGTAAGTAGTCTGAAGATCACACTGTACTAACATTTTGTTCTATAAATTTTGCAGTGGTCTTTAGCCAAGATCAATAAAATTTGACCTACTAAGTCCAACATCATGAACTGTTTGTAAACTTGTGCTTGACTAATACTTCATGAAAAGTTATTTTTGTGTAAGGCCACTAGAGTTCCATGAAAATACGTTGTAAGAATTTACCAAAACAACCCCATCTAATTTAAAATCAACTTACATTTTCTTGAGCACATATTCACATTACCAACCAGATTCTTCTTCTAATTGGAATGATAACTTATTCTGTTAAGAGGGCTCAACCTAAATTTTCAAATACAGTGTTCATGTTTCTGTTTTCAAAATAGTTTTCTGTTAACTCTAATTTATTCCTTGACCTGAGAGTTATTTAAGAGATTTGAGTGTTATTAAGTGTTTAAATGTTTGGGTAATTTTCTTTAAAGATTTCTAGCTGTGTTTCAACGTACTATGAAAATATTATCTATATGAAGTTCTCCTTTTGAGAATTTAAGACTCTCTCCTCCATGATTTAATATATTATTTTTAAAGACTGTTCCATGGTGGCTGCCAGAAATTCATTCCCCTGACCCAGCTGAGATTTTGCCCACGCATCCGCACATCTGTGGAATCTTACCTGAGCTTTTCCCACTGGGTAGAATTGACCAATCCCTTCCTTTTGCTCCCATTGCTATGTTAGCACCTTTGATACACTATTGCACATATTTTAAAATATATCAGTGAGTTCCTTGAGTACACATTTTCTCTTACTCACCTTTATGTTCCCTGCCATCTGTCAGAGTCCATGAAAGGTGCACAATAAATACTTTCCAAACAAATGTAAAGAGTGAAAAGTTGCTCTTAAGTGTTAAGCCAGGATAGCAGCAGTGCACTACCAGGAGAATGATGCAGGGCAGGCCTGGCACAGTTGATAATATTTGACTTTGATGTTGTCAAGCAAATGAGTCATTATTCACAATTTATATTTTAATAATGAAAATTCCTGAGGTAAAATTTTGTTATAATAGTAAAATAGTAATCTGAAGAGATGAAAATAAATTTTGTTTACCTAATGTAATCCACTGTCCAGAAGAATCTGAAAGTAACTTCAAATTGGGAATAACATTTGGATCTTTAAAAAAAGCCTAAAATACAAATTTGAGGGGAACAAGTTAGATATATTATTATAAACAGTAATAAGAATTAACTTCTTAAATAACTATAGTAAAATCTCATTTAATTTAAATTGGGGAAGGATAATTTTAAATTGCTAAAATGTCTTAAGCAATAAATGTTTCATAAAGAAATGAAGTTCTGTTACCTTCAAGTTGGAACAGTATGAACAATACTGTTATGTCCAAGTAGATACCTTTGGGACTAATTTAATAAATAGAAAGTAATGATTTACAGTGAAAAGTAAGAGGTTATATAATGTTCGAAAATTTTGTTTTCTTTCAACCTTGTTCTCCCAGTTAGCTGATGTAAGTAATCACTGCTTCCACTCTCCCCAACTAAATCTAAATCTAATTGTCAATTTAATTCTATCCAAGGGGCACATAGAAAAGTGATAAATTCCACTTCTTTTTAAAATTTTTTTAATATTTTTACACAGCAGGTTCTTTCTTATAAGTCATCCATTTTATACACATCAGTGTATACATGTCAGTCCAATTCTCCCAATTCATCACACCACCACCCCAAACCCCCACTGCTTTCCCCGCTTGGTGTCCATACGTTTGTCCTCTACATCTGTGTCTCTATTTCTGCCCTGCAAACCAGTTCATCTGTACCATTTTCTAAGTTCCACATATATGTGTTAATATATGATATTTGTTTTTCTCTTTCTGACTTACTTCACTCTGTATGACGGTCTCTAGATGCATCCACATCTCTACAAATGACCCAATTTCGTTCCTTTTCATGGCTGAGTAATATTCCATTGTATATATATACCACATCTTCTTTATCCATTCGTCTGTCAATAGGCATTTAGGTTGCTTCCATGACCTGACTATTGTAAATAGTGCTGCAATGAACATTGGGGAGCATGTGTCTTTTTGAATTATGGTTTTCTCTGGGTATATGCCCAGTAGTGGGATTGCTGGGTCATATGGTAATTCTATTTTTAGATTTTTAAGGAACCTTCATACTGTTCTCCATAGTGGCTGTATCAATTTACATTCCCACCAACAGTGCAAGAGGGTTCCCTTTTCTCCATACCTTCTCCAGCATTTGTTGTTTGTAGATTTTCTGATGATGCCCATTCTAACTGGTGTGAGGTGAGACCTCATTGTAGTTTTGATTTGCATTTCTGTAATAATTAATGATGTTGAGCAGCTTCTCATGTGCTTCTTGGTCATCTGTATATCTTCTTTGGAGAAATGTCTATTTAGGTCTTCTGCCCATTTTTGGATTGGGTTGTTTGTTTTTTTAATATTGAGTTGCATGAGCTGTTTCTATATTTTGGAGATTAATCCTTTGTCTGTTGATTCGTTTGCAAATATTTTCTCCCATTCTGAGGGTTGTCTTTTCGTCTTGTTTATGGTTTCCTTTACTGTGCAAAAGCTTTTAAGTTTCATTAGGTCCCATTTGTTTATTTTTGTTTTTATTTCCATTACTATAGGAGGTGGATCAAAAAAGATCTTGCTGTGATTTATGTCAAAGTGTGTTCTTCCTATGTTTTCCTCTAAGAGTTTTATAGTGTCCAGTCTTACATCTAGGTCTGTAATGCATTTTGAGTTTATCTTTGTGTATGGTGTTAGGGAGTATTCTAATTTCATTATTTTACATGTAGCTGTCCAGTTTTCCCAGCACCACTTAAGTAAGTAATCACTGCTTCCACTCTCCCCAACTAAATCTAAATCTAAACGTAATTGTCAATTTAATTCTATCCAAGCGCACATAGAAAAGTGATAAATTTCACTTCTTAAAAAATGAAAACTTTCTGTATGGCAAAAGAAATAAAAGTAGCCAAGAGTTTTATTTCCAGGCACCAGCAGTTGACTCTGGCTGAAAAGATCTGAAGAGAAACTTATTAAAAGTATCTTAGGCAGTCTACTGCCTAATTATCAGGAGATGTAGAGAATCAGGTTAAGTGGGTTAAGTGCTGGGCCCTCAGAATAACACAAAATCATATGTAGAACTGCCCTGATGAGGAAACAGTCATCCTTGCTTATAGTCCCATCAAGCACTAAAAAGAGCTACCATGATCCTTTCCTCACCAAGGCTACTGCTGTTCCAGGACTGCCCTAACTGAAAGCTGGATGCCTTTGCTACCACCTTTGCCATAAAAATTCAGGATTCTGTGTGTACCTCTTTCCTTAAGTTGCTCACTTTTCAAAAACTTGTTTTGCACTGATAAATCTGGTTGGTAGCCCTAGATCCCAGGTTTGTGCTCTGAGTGCAAAAGAGGCAAGTATTACACAGTGAAGGAAACCATCAACAAAATGAAAAGGCAACCTACTGAACAGGCAAAATATTTGCAAATCATATATCTGATAAGGGGTTAATATCCAAAGTACATAAGGAACTCATACAGCTCAATAACAACAACAAAACTCCTAAAAATCTGTTTAAAAAATGGGCAGAGAATCTGAATAGACATTTTTCCAAAGAAGACAAACAGATGGTGAACAGGCACATGAAAAGATGCTCAACATTAATCATCAGGGAAATGCAAATCAAAACCACAATGAGGTATCACTTCACACCTGTTAGAATAGCTATCAACAAAAAGACAAGAAATAACAAGTGTTAGCAAGGATGTGAAGAAAAGGGAACCCTCATGCACTGTTGGTGGGAATATGAATTTGTGCATCTACTACGGAAAACAGTATGGAGGTTCCTCAAAAAATAAAAAAATAGAACTACCATATTATCCAGCAACTCCACTTCTGAGTATTTATCCAAAGAATACAAAACTCTAATTCAAAAAGCTATAGGGACTTCCCTGTCGGTCTAGTGGTTAAGACCTCACCTTCCAATGCAGGGGGTGTGGGTTTGATCCCTGGTCGGGGAACTAAGATACCACATGCCTCAGGGCCAAAAAACCAAAACATAAAACAGAAGCAATATGGTAACAAATTCAATAAAGACTTTAAAAATGGTCCACATCAAAAAAGCTATATGCATCCCTATTTCATTGCAGCATTATTCACAATAGCCAAGATATGGAAACAACCTAAATGACCTAAATGTCCATAGGTGAATGAATGGATAAAGAAGTTGTGGTGTACACACACACACACATACACAGGAATACTACTTAGTCATAAAAAAGAATGAAAACTTGCCATTTGCAACAACATAGATGGACCTTGAGGGTATTATGTTAAATGAAATGTCAGACAGAGAAAGACAAATACTCCATCGTTTCACTTATATGTAGAATCTAAAAAAACAGAACAAACCAAACCAAACAAATAGATACAGAAAGCACACTGGTTGTTGCCAGAGAGAAGGGCTGGGAGGTGAATGAAACGGGTGAAGGGGTTGAAGAGGTACAAACTTCCAGTTACAAAATAAGTAAGTTATAGGTATGTAATGGACAGCATGGTGACTATAATTAATAATACTGTACTGCATATATATATATATATATAAATATATATATATATATATTTTTTGATGGTACACGGGCCTCTCACTGTTGTGGCCTTTCCCATTGTGGAGCACAGGCTCCGGATGTGCAGGCTCAGCGGCCATGGCTCATGGGCCCAGCCACTCTGCGGCATGTGGGATCTTCCCGGACCGGGGCACGAACCCGTGTCCCCTGCATCGGCAGGCAGACTCTCAACCACTGCGCCACCAGGGAAGCCCTGTACTGCATATTTGAAAATTGCTAAGAGAATAAAATTTAAAAGTTCTCATCACAAGAAATTTTGTAACTCTGTATGGTGACAGATGATAACTAGACTTACTGTGGTGATCATTTCGCAGTACATACTAATATCAAATCATTATGTTGTATACCTGAAACTAATATAATATCATGTCAATTATACCTAAAAACAGGCAAGTGTTTTGGATTCCACTTCGGACTTCCTAAAAAATGAAAGGTGGAAATCACTCCAAATCACATGTATGTTCAAGAAGTGTTGGGCAGTCAGAAAACATAATGATGTCCATGATGAGTAGTAAAGAAAAAAAAAAACAATAGACTGGGAGGAAATATTTGCAACAAATATGATTTAAAAGGTGGGGGAGGGGACTTCCCTGGTGGTGCAATGGTTAAGAATCCACCTGCCAATGCAGGGGACACGGGTTCAAACCCTGGTCCAGGAAGATCGCACATGCAGTGAAGCAACTCAGCCCGTGCGCCACAACTACTGAGCCTGCGCTCTAGAGCCCGCGAGCCACAACTACTGAGCCCACGTGCCACAACTACTGAAGCCTGCGTGCCTAGAGCCCGTGCTTTGCAACAAGAGAAACCACTGCAATGAGAAGCCAGCGCGCCACAACAAAGAGTAGCTCCTGCTTGCCACAACTAGAGAAAGCCTGTGCAGCAATGAAGACCCAACGCAGCCAAAAATAAATTAAAAAAAGAAAACAAAAAGGTGGGGGAGGATGACATCAATGGCTTAAAAAAAGCCCAATATTTATAAGAAAAACTGACAGCCTGATTTAAACATAGCCAAAGGCTACAAAAAGTCATGTAAAAATTACAAATAGCCAATAAACTTATGAAAAGATGCTCAACTTCAAGAGCAGTGAGAGAAATGAAAATAAAAACCAGAAGATATCATTTTTACTCATTATATTGGCAAGATTTTAAAAGACTAGTAACAGACTTCCCTGGTGGTCAAGTGGTTAAGATTCCGTGCTTCCACTGCAGGGGACACGGGTTTGATCCCTGGTTGGGGAACTAAGATCCCACATGCTGCACAGTGCAGCCAAAAAGATAAAAAAATAAAAAGAGTTTTGGTCAGAGTACCAGAAGATATGCACTCTTACATACTGCTGGTGGAAGTGTGAATTTTTACCACCTTTGGGGAAGTATTGGATACTATCTTGAACTTTAAAAACATGTATAGCTTATGAGCCAAGAAATTCCTCTTTTATGTGTGTGTCATATAAAAATGAAACCACCAATAGATAAGATTTATGTGCAAGGAATTTTTTTAATAGTATTGTTTGTGGTGTCAAAACCTGGAAACTTCAGTGCCCATCAGTAGAATGACTGAATAAAATGGCTGAATAATAATAAAATAAAAGTGGTTGAACACAGTATATCTATGCTAGATGGTATGCAGTTATTGAAAAGCAAGTATTAGAATAGAATGTAAGCTCCATATCCTTTTTTTCTTATTCACTGCTATATCCCCAGGGCCTGGCATTTAGCAGTTACTCAATAAACGTTTACTGTATTGAATTTGAAGGAAAGCCGTAAGTATTTTGAGTAAAAAGAGTAGTTTAAAAGTAATATGTTTGAAAAAACAAAACAAAATAAAACCTCTATTTATATGAACATAAACAAAAGTATGGAAGTATATATACCAAACATTAACAAGTCACCTAAGAAGTGGTGGTTGTGTAGGCTTGTGGGAAGAGAGGGGTTGAGAGGGTTGGATTTGATAAAGATTGTTGACTCTTTGTTCTTTGTTGTTTAGATTGCTGCAGTAAATATTTATCTTATTCTGACACTCCCTTTAAGCTGTCACTCTCTTTTCCTAAATAGCTTTTTGAAAGAGGAGTCTATCTTGTTTCACTTCTCTGTCTACCAGTTATTCTTCTGTATCTGGCTCTTGCTCCCATCACTCAATTGAAAGTACACTTGACATCACAATTCCAAAAATCAAATGGACGCAGTCCCTGCTCTCATAGAGTTTACAGACTAAAAGGGAAGATATTAAGTAACACGCTATGAGTGTTATGAAGAAATGCAGCGTGCTATAATGCGAGTACGTAATAGGTAGATCTACTCTACTGGTTTTGGGAAGAAAGGTTAATGCAGAAAGAACATTTAGGTTTAGATCTAAAAGGTGAGTAGGAGTCAGCTGGGCAAAAGGTATACTGGTAAATTCTTAACAAATTCTTAAATACCCCTTCCTCCCAGCCAAAAGCCCTGATTTGTAGCACTTGCTGATTTCCAGGGTGGATTTCAAGTTGCCAAAAGCTTAACAACCAGCAAAGCTTCCTGAAAATTTAGCAGTTAGGCTGTCCTGAGCTGGTTCCAGCATGACACTGGCAAGACTATTTTTCAAGATGAAGAAAATGTCAAGTCTGTAAGGGGAGAATGGAAGGGGGACTTCCCACTGAAGACAAGTAATGAGGTTCAGTGTGACCAGAGTTGATGGGCTGATGGTCTGATGAGGTTGGGGAGTTAAATAGGACCTTGTAGGTCAAATCAAAATTTTTTATCTTAATCTAATATTGATCTAGATTGATCAATATTTTGAGCTTAAGGGCAGTTGGAAGACCCTGAAGAGATGTAAACAGAGGAAAGATGTGATTAGAGTCATATTTTTAAAAGCTCATTCCTGCTGCAATGTGGAGATGAATTGAGGGGCTGTAAAGAGACTGATTAGGAGGGATGGTACTACTGTAATCCAGAAAGGTCTGATGTTCCCATGAGAATGCTATCATGTCAAAATGATAGCAAGTGGGAGGGAGAGAAGTGGATGGATTCAATGAATATTTAGAAGAAGGGACAAAGGGAGAAGGAGGAATCAAAGATGACTCTTACAATTTTTGCATGAATAATAAGGCAGAATGAATGTTGTTTAATGAGAGGCAAAAGTGGAGAGGACCAGGTATGTGGGTGAAAATTAGTACATTCAACAAATATTTGTGAATGTCTACATTATGCCAAGCAAGACAAAGTCTCTGTTCTCATGTCTCCACATTCTAATGGTGGAGGTTAAAGGTAAACAATTTACAGGTATCATATATGCCCAATTACAAAAGTCTTCCCCCAAATTATTCTTCAGAAAAAAGGGAAGTTGCCTTATAACTTTAAAAAGTCAAATAAAGAGTGTTTGTGCAATTGTTTTAATTTATGTAATACATATCTTGAAAAGATACACATATGCTGGAATTAACCCCAATTAATACTCGTTCTGAATGCTTTTTAGAGGTCTTCTGAAGAATCAGCAAAAGGGGGAATTTAATTCAGTTTTAGTAATTATCCCTGGGGGGTATCCACTTACAATTACATTTTAAATGTCATAATGAAAGGAAGTAGGTTAAGTGGCCTGCAGTGAATTGGCCTGGAGCCAATGGAAATAAGTCTTCATAAAGGCCCCTCAAAGCAACAGTTGTTATTGAAATCACAATTATATACCTGAAGAATGAAGTTTTTTAAAGAAAACAAAAAACCCTGCCCTAATGTGTACAAATGGTATTTTGCGTTATAGAATTTCCAGTGAGACATTAGAAGGGATTCTCTGAATCTCAGATAGCTTTAGGAAAGCTGATATCCTTTGGAAAAATATTTGATTCACAAACTAGTTCCAGTGATAACAAAGATACTGATGTCAAATGCATGTGAAGATTTGCATAAACTTGTTTCATAAAATGTTAGAGTAGAAACATATTTCTAAACTAATATTTTATATAACACAGTTTAAATGTATGTTTATTATATGTCACAAATATGAAATATAAGTAGATGTTTGACTTTATCATCTATCTGGCAGACTGCTGATTTCTGATCCAATATCAAATCTCTCCTTCTTCCTTAAGGAATCCCAATTTTATTTGGGACAGCAATGTGCTCAGCTAAACATTTGCAGTTCCTAGCAGTCTCTGTGGTATGTGGTCCTGAGATGTAAGCAGAGTCTGGTCATGAGATATAATGTGTTGTGCGGATCTTCAGAAAACTCTGTAAATTAAGGAGGTCCCTTGCAGGACATATGGAAGATTCCTGTCATTATCCCTAGTCCATGGTGAGGATGCCAACACTATATACTAAGCCCAGAGCTTTCTCTTGAGACTCAAAGTGAGATAATATATTGAACTATCTAGGATATTTCCACTTGTATGCACCTCAAATTTAGCATGCCTGAAACTGAATTCATTTTCATTATATACTCTTTTCCACTTTCTGTGTATTTAAATTGGCCACTCTAATCAACCAAATCAAAAACTTGGTCATCCTACATGTTGCCCTTTGCCTAACTCTCAATTATCTTATCAGCCCTTGAGTACTACGTTTCTCATAAATGTCTCTCCAGGCTATCCCGGTGCCCCTGTCTTAATTCAGGGTATCACCATATACTGTCTGGAGGATAACAGTTTCCAATTTGTTCTCACTGCTTCCAGACTCAGTCCTAACAATCTACCTTCCATACTTCTGCCAGGTGATCTCAGTACTTTAAATATTACTGTCTTGCTGAAAACCTTTCAGCAACTCCTCAGCAGCTAGATAAAGTCTAAACTCCTTTGTATGGCACATAAAGTCTTATACAATATCGTCCCACCCGTCTGTCTAAAATAATTCCACTTTGTCTACCTGACAAACTCCTACTCATCTTTCAGGCCCTAGCTCAAGTGCCCTGTCTTTTGGAAACCCTCCTTTAACCACCTCAGTCAAAAATGACCACTTTCTCTTTTGTGCCACTACAGTACCTTGTGCATGTTATGTTTTATATCACTTCTCATTCTGCAATGCAATTTTTGGTCTGTTTCCTTAACTGTGTATTGTTCATCTGTACAGACTTAGGAACTAAAGAAATATTTGCTGGATGAATATTTCCTTCCTTCCTTCCATCCACTTACTACCTCACAAATAAACTTTTGGAACATAATTTGTTTTTAAGTTGAAAGGGAAAATTCATAATCTGGAATCCTAGTTTAAGCAGTACCCTTTGTTCAGTTATAGTTTTTGTAGTAGAAATGAAATGAAAGTTGGAGTCAAAGGCCTGGGTTTTGCCATTTGCTGGGCAAGCCTGCACAAATTATTTAACCATTCTGAGCTTCAGTTTCCTCAGCTGTAAAACGGGGGTCAAAACACCAAATTTACCAGATTGTTGTAAAGATTAGTGATAAATGGATAAAAAGTGCTGAAAGCTAAATCTGGCACACAGGAGTCACTACTGCTTTGGGAAAACACTTTGTAAAGTAGTATACAAATGTTAATAACAATAACAGCACTTATTATGAGCCAGGCATTTTGCTAAATATTTTATATGATTCATTGAATCTTCATAATAATCCCATCAGATATTCAGCATTATTTTCATTTTCAAAAAGACAAGCACTGTGATCATTTTGCAGAAAAGTAAACAGAGGCTGAAGAAGGTTAAGTAACTTGCCCAATGTCATACAGCCAGCAAGTGGCAAGAGTTGGAATTTGAACAGAGACAGCTAACTTGAGGCCAAATGAGCGGGGGATCCAGGTTTTGTAGGGCTCTAAGCATAAATGATTTTAGGGACTCTAAGAATACAAAACATCTACTTTTGAAAAACTCCAAAAACATGTGAACATACTGTTGGAGTATCTCTGAGTTCCTTGGAAGGGGATTCTCTAAGTGAGGAGCTTTAGCTAGTGAGGGGCCCTGAAGATTCATTAGCTTCAAGGTAAATCTCCTTCTGGGCCATGCTCTTAGCCACAGTGCTTTATTTCCTCCAAATTAGTTACATGAGTAAAAATAATGATTGTATGAATACAGTTCTTTAAATTGAAATATGGGAATAATACTGTCTACCTCACAGGAAAAAATTAGGATAAATAAACATGAAGATATTGAAAATTAGTTTGAAAAAAATTGCCTGCTATTTGGAAATTTGTTGTGCTTTATGGATGAATTTTGATTTTGTTGAAGAACTTTGTGTCTATTAAAACTCAAATTAATTCTACACCCTTCTCTATGAAATTTTTCTGACACCAACGACCCTCCAATTGAGTGATCTTTTGTTTTCCTTGTGCCTAGGGCACCTTATATATCCTCCAGTATAGAAATTATTTTGTCTTGTAGAGAGTTCTTTACATTTCTAGCTTCCAAAACTGTACACATCACTTACAAGCTGGGATCAGGTCTCTTCATCTTTTTAATACCTCCCAGCAGGGATACAGTAAGTATCCAACAAATATTTATTGAGTAAATGGCTTATATTAAAAATTGTACAGCACTCTAAAATTCAGCAAATTAAAATCCTGATCTCCTTTTAAAAAAATATTAATTTGAGAGCCAGTACTGGCATAAATGAAAAATATTAAAAACTATACAAATCTTACCATGAATATTTGAGAAATGTCACTAATGCCATCATCAGTGGCATATTATATTAACATTATAACACTAACTTAGGTAAAGGGAAATAGACATTTAACCAATTTACCCTCTGTTCAGGGTTGAAGAGTATTCCACCCTCAACCCTCTACCCAAAATTCATGTCCTTCTTGGAACCTCAGAAAGTGACCTTAGTTGGAAACAGGGTTGTTGCAGATAAAATTAGTTAAAATGAGGTTATACTGGAGTAGGGTGGGCTCTTAATTCGAAATGACTGGTGTTGTTATAAAAAGAGAAGAGACACAGTCATGGACACATGATGAGAGAGCGCTACGGGACTTTGACAGAGGTAGAGATTCAAGTTCTGCAAGCCAAGGAGTGCCAAGGACTGCTGGCAACCATGAGAAGCTAGGAAGAGGTAAGGAAGGATTTGTCCCTATAGATTTCAGAGAGAGCATAACCCTGCTTTTGGACTTCTAGCTTGCAAAACTGTAAGACAATACATTTCTGTTGTTTTAAGCCACCCAATTTGTGGTACTTTGCTACAGCAGCCCTGGGAAACTAATTTCCCTCACAGTAAATATTTTGGTTTCTTAACTAGGCTAATATTTTCTTCACTGCACTATCATTCTGTATGAGATGATCTGATTTTTTTATTTGTTGGCAGTCTTGCCACGGGTCTGTAAGATCCTTGAAAGCCAGGCTCCTGTCTGTCTTGTTCCTTCTAGCAACCCCACCACTTGACAGAATTCCTAGCACATGGTAGCTCTCAGGAAGTGTTTGTGAATGAGTAAATAAACTATGTCAACTATGCTACAGTCAATGCCTGAAGGGCATGAATGGCAAAAATAATATCACAAACCATAACAGTATTTTCCATTTAATTGAGGATTAAAAAACTTCAGGATTTTAAATAACGTGAATGAAATTTAACAAACACACCAGAATTTGCACCTTCAAATGAGTTTTTCCCTTTTCAAAGCAGCTACCTCTACCAGCTAAAGACTTATTCCAATAACTCTGCCACTGCTTAAGACTTTTTCTGGAATTCTTCATTGGAACTGCTAATAGAGCCTGTACTCACAGGGTAGACTTGATTTCGAGAAACAACCAGAAGTACTTTGAAGCTAACCCTAGTAAATAAAGCTGGTGATAAAGCTGGATAATATTAGGTGTACCTACTAAAAGAGAGACCCAATTTTCTAGCGAAAGATTGACTTTTCAAAATAGAAAAGTTCTATATGGCAGGATACTGAAGATGAGCTAATTTATGGTGATACGAAATATAAAAGTTCCTCTTAAAACTGATCATTTGAACCTTTTTATTATTCTCAAACTCCAAGAAAACGACGTCATTAAGTAATGGCGTCTTCACAAGAATTTATGCCGAAGTGGGAAAAAATGTAAAATCAGCAGTGGTCCAAGGGACTCTCCAACCCCCATACCAACCATAACGAAATCATCCTTCCGATAAACCTGAAACGTCTGGTCAAATCCGAACGCCTGCGCCTTGATTCTACCCAGCATGGACCTGGGGCAGAGAAGAGAAAGACAGTCGACTAGGGGTAGCATCCTCTGGGGGAGCACATTCAGCCCGTCCCACCCACGAAGTCCGCCCCTCGCCCCTGTTACTGCTGCCTCCCGGTTTCACTCAGGAAGGGGCCGCCTCGCCGCCCGACCCGCGTCTCCGCAGGCGCGAAGACCGAGGGGCTCTTCTCTTCCTGCCCCTCGGCCTCTCACCACTGGCGGAGCCGGCTGGTGGTCTCCGGCGTGCTCAGAGACTTGAAGGTTTTCTGAGGCAGGAATCTGAAGTAGTAGCCGCCCAAAGGCACCAGCTCCCCAGCCGCCATCTCTGTATTGGCTGCGCGGAGCGACGGTCGTTTCCATAGCAACGCGGGGGTGGTTTCCATAGCAACGCGGCGGCCGTTGGGTGGGCCCGACACTTCGGGGGCGGGGGCAGAGTGGGGCGGGGCCACGGGTCTACCTAGGCCGAGGAGACTCGCCTCCCGGCCCGGCTGCAACTAGCGGAGAAAGAATCCCCCTTGGGGTTTCGGGGCGCCGCCACCGCAGCTTCTGCCTCAATTACCGTCACTTTCGCTCCTTCACGCCATGTTAGCGGTGCTGGAAACTAGGGGTTGGGGGCGGAGAAAAATTGCCAGTACATACTTGTTGAAATTAACTCGATAATAATTACGCCGCGTGGGTTAATTTCTTAGTCTCAAACGGTGTAATCTTAGATTTATAGCTATCTAAGTTTAGTGACTCAAACATTTCTGAATAAAAAGTTACTCTGAATTACTTAGGTTAATTAATTAGGTTTAACTATCATGACTACTTGGGAAACTATTCTTTTACCATCCGACTTTTTTTTTTTTTCTTCAAAAGTTACATCTGAAGGCTAAAGTAATTTTCCATATACACTACAGTACAACGTGCTGTTTAATAGAAACACATATTTCTTATTTCCTATTGAAAATGACCTTTCGTATCTATAGTTTTGTTGTCGTTTTGTTTTGTCTAATAGCTGTGTATCTGAGCTTCAGAAGGGGGAGAGAGGGATGTCGTTCTTTTCCACCTCCTTGCTAACTCCCTTTCCTTTTCCCCTAGTCCTCCAAAAACTGATCTTGATTATTCCATATTCAGCCAACAGCAGTAGGAGAAAGAGGGAGGGAAACGCAAACACACAGAATATTCGTTTTCGTTGTTGATTTTAGTTTTTCATCAAGCCTTGGTCTTCTAAGTAGATTTAGTCCTTTTATGTTATGGACATGGTTGGGTTTAAGCTTACCATCTTGTTTGTTGTTTTCTAATTCTGTTCTTTTTTCCTTTAATCCAAAAGTAGGCAAGAAAGGAATAATAGAGTATTTTTATTATTCCATTTTTCTCCTTTTTAGCTTTTTAGTTATACATTTTAGTATAATTTTTATTGGTTACTCAAGATAAAATATGACTCCTTGATTTATTACATAGCACCTTAACCCATCACTTACACTACGTTTCAAACAAGAACCTTACAACAGGTAAAATCTATTTATTCATTTTTCACCTTTCGGGTTTTTTTGGTCAATATTTTACTTCTACATAGGTCCAAAATACATTATTTTGTTACTGTTATTTTAAACAGCCAGTAATATTTCATATTTGCTAGTATATTTACCCTTTACATTTTTCTTATTCCTTCCAGCAGTTCTGAATTTATAATCTGGGATTATTTTCATTGAGTTTGAACATCTTCTGTTGGTATTTCCTATAATTCAGGTCTCCTGATGAGTAAGTTTCTCAGAGTTTGTTGTCTGAAAATGTCCTTATCGTCATTTTTAAATGATATCTTACAACAGACTGTACAGAATTGTAAGTTGACAACTTTTTTCCAGCACTTTAAAAATGTATTCTGTTGTCTTCTGGATTCCAAATTTTTGTTGAAAGGTCAAACATTAGTTTTAGTGTTGCTCCGTTCAAAGTCATATGTCTTTTTTTCCTCTTCCTGCTTAAAATTTTTTTCTTTGCCTTTGGTTTCAGTAGTTTGGCAATCCTCTTCCATCTGTCGTGTGTGTGTGTGTATGTATTCTTGTGTATGTGTGCTTTTGTGTGTGTCTTCTGTTTTCATCCTGTTTGGGATTTGCTGAGCTTCTTGAATTCTTTCACTGATGCCTTTTAACCAGTTTTTAAAAACTCAGCTATTATCTCTTCAAATAGTTCTTCCACTTTGTTCTCACTCTTCTCTTTTTCTTGGACTCCAATTACATGTATATTAGAACTTTTAACAATTTCCCATATTTCTCTGTTATATCTTTTTCAATTCTTTGTTTCTTCTTGTGCTTCATCTTTTCCATTCTTTATTGACCTGACTTTGAATTCACTAATCTTTTCTGCTTAACTCTTAATTTCAGATATTTTATTTTTTAGTTCTTGAATGTCCATCTTAATCTTGTTTAATATATTCTATTTAAATCTCCATTTTTTCATTCATTTAGTATACATTTTTCTTTATTTAACAGGTTAAAGTTATTTTTAAATCTTTGAGTTCTTCAATAGGAGAATTATTTTTGGATCTGCTTCTTTTCCCTGTTTATTTCTTGATTATAAATCGTGTTTCTCTGTCTTCTCACACATTTAACAACTTTTTGTTTTAGGTACAACATTGTGTGTTTGAAAAGTGTAAGAGATTCAGAAGACATTATCTTCCACTGGAAAGTATTCACTATTTGAAGGTGAATAGCCGACAACTTTAATACAATCAGGGATTCAATGGGTCAAGGCTGAGTTTTAGTTTTAGTAGGACTGAACCGCAGTCCATCTCTTTTCTCCTATAACTTGAGCAGGCCTGACTAAAAATCTAACAGATCTCTATCTTCTTGGCCCCCAAAGATGAGAAAATTCAGGTTTTCCTTTCAGAGGTGTTGAGCTTGCTCTTTAGCTTCCCACATCCTACAGCACTGAAATCTAGCAAATGTCTTAATGGGGAGACTGAATGTGTGTTTGAGGCAGGCCCCATCCTTCCAGTAGGACTTTGTTTTCTAAGCACCATGACATTATGGAAGATCTCACTCTGTGCTTTAGAGACCTTTGTAGAGCAACTCAGCATCCTACACGTAGTACCCAAACTCAGCAAATTTTCTTTGGAAGTGTAGCCGTGTTTGACCCTTCAGACTTCCTTGCATGACCACCAAAAGTCATTCAATCTTTACTTTGCATATCAGCCAGTAAATGAAACTATTGAAAGAAAGGTCTTGTAAACATCAGCTCATCTTGGAAGGATTTTCTGAGGGAAGTATTAGAATGCAGATTCCTTGATTTCAGAGATTGAGATCGAGAGATTTCAGAGACCAGAGATTGAGATTCCACAGGTCCTGGATGGTGCCTAGGAACTTGTATTTTTAATATGCTCTTTAGATGAATTCGATGCAGGTTTTCTACACTATTCATTGAGAAAAACTTTCCCACACTTTCTTTACAATTTATCTTAAATCCCATCTCATGAAGAAATTTATTCCAATACTTCTGTCTGACTTTGTATACATTTAGTTTTTGCTAGACAATCAAATATTTGATCATATACTATACTGTACTTTTATTTTTCTGATTTTTTGTGAACATCTTTCCAAATAGATTACATACTGTTCAACATGGGGGAATTTGCTTGACATTTTATAAAAACATTTTCCACATGATCTAAGCACATAGTATTTGTTTAGTTAATTTTTTTCTAGGTTTTTCTGGTTTTATTGTGGTATAACCAACATACAATAAACTGCACATATTTGAAGTGTACAATGTCATGAGATTTGCTATATGTGATATTTGTGGGGGTTTTTTTCTTATTAGTCATAAATTTTATACACATCAGTGTATACATGTCAATCCCAATCACCCAATTCATCACACCACCAACCCCTCCCCCCACCGCTTTCCCCCCTTGGTGTCCATACGTTTGTTTTCTACATCTGTGTCTCAATTTCTGCCTTGCAAACTGGTTCATCTGTACCATTTTTCTAGGTTCCACATATATGCATTAATATACGATATTTGTTTTTCTCTTTCTGACTTACTTCACTCTGTATGACAGTCTCTAGGTCCATCCACATCTCTACAAATAACCCAATTTCGTTCCTTTTTATGGCTGAATAATATTCCATTGTATATATGTACAACATCTTCTTTATCCATTCATCTGTCGATGGGCATTTAGGTTGCTTCCATGACCTGGCTATTGTAAATATTACTACAATGAACATTGGGTGCACGTGTCATTTTGAATTATGGTTTTCTCTGGGTATATGCCCAGTAGTGGGATTGCTGGGTCATATGTTAATTCTATTTTTAGTTTTTTAAGGAACCTCTATAATGTTCCTTAAATTAAAAAAAAATCCCCCATTAAAAATAAAGATATAATTATACTTATTTTGGACCTAGGATGCTAATTTAAATTAGGAATTTTTTGCTTATGTTTTGCATTACTCAAAAGTAATCATTTTTATTGTGTTGTTGATGAAATTCATCCTCTTTTTTTCAACCCTATAATCAGTGATTATACTTTGACTATATAGTCTTAAGTTCAATATTTACTTGGAAATTGATACTTTTCTAGTTGTTATTTGTCACTTAAATATGCATGATTGGTATATTTTCTATACAACCTTTATTAATTCGGTCCTGACAATAGTTTTTTATTTTTATCTCCCAATTATCTTTAAGTTTTTCTTTTTTTTAAAAAATTGCATAAGTAACACATGTTTAACACAGGAAAGAAACAAGTAAGCAAAAAGAATAAAAATACCCATAATCTCAGAACTATGATTTTTCAACTTCTTGGAGCAAAGAAAAACATTTTCCATAGGGAGATTTTCCAGAAAAAAGATGTTTTCAGTCTAACTTTCATTGACTCACACTTTAAGGAGTCTTGGCCGGACAAGTATATGTGGAAAAAAACCCTCCCACATTTACAAAACAGTTCTCATATTGTGTTTAATTTTGTGTATGTTTATGTTGTTTTTAATCTTTATTTTTATGGTCAGTTTCATTATTTTCACAGTACAGTATTGTTATTGATCAGGGTCCTTGGACTTTTTTATTAAAAAATTTATTTATTTATTTTTGGCTGTGTTGGGTCTTTGCTGCTGCGCGCGGACTTCCTCTAGTTGCGGCGAGCGGGAGGTACTCTTCCTTGCGGTGCGCGGGCTCCTCATTGCGGTGGCTTCTCTTGTTGCGGAGCACAGGCTCTAGGGCACGTGTGGGCTTCAGTTGTTGTGGTGCGTGGGCTGTAGAGCACAGGCTCAGTAGTTGTGGTGCACGGGCTTAGTTGCTCCGCGGCATGTGGGATCTTCCTGGACTAGGGCTTGAACCCATGCCCCTTGCATTGGCAGGCAGGTTCTTAAACACTGCACCACCAGGGAAGCCCCCTTGGACTCTTTAATCAAAAGAAATTGGTAAGAGGCCAGATGAGGAATTCAGACAAGGCTTTACTGGGATTCGTGCTGCAGCAATGAGGGAGCAAAAACAAGTAACAGGTTCCCTTGCTCACCCCCTGAGGGGCTGCTAGCTGATCCCTTAAAAGGGGTGAGGGTGAGGGTCGATTGGTGGATTGGGCTGGAAGGGTGGCTTAGATGGTCTGCATACCCCCTTGGTGGTGCTGTGTGCAGGGATGATGTTCAGTACCGTGCTATTGCTCCCTGCACCTCAGAAGTGGCATGTGGTTTTTGGCCTCTTTGTATCTTGCTGTTCATAATTTGTCACAACAGGGCAGTTACAGTTTCTTTATATTCTATTGCTCTAGGAGATGCATGTTCACATGCAAGCACTGCAGCAAACGGTCCCAGGCCCCAGGTCCCAGCCTGTCTCAGTACAGCTATGTTTAACAGCATGGACAGTGAAGTCAGATCAGAAATCCAACTCTAGCTCTAGTGTCTAGGTTTCCTCATCTGTAAATAGAACATAATTTTTTTTTTTTTTACTTTATAGGGTTATCATAAAGATTAAATTAGTTAAGTTGTGTGAAGTGCTTATCACAATGATTGACACTTAAAATTCTAATGTATGGTAGTTCTTAATATTAATGGCTATTTTAATGTGGGCTTCTAGGAACAGAATCTCAATATATAGTTTGTGTATATAGGAAATAAGGTTTGACTTGACATATTTTAATTTATGGCTCTCTCCTAGAGACTCGCTGGGTTAGAAATTATTGTTTTCTCTCCTTTAGCTTCTTCTAGTTTTTCATCACCTAATTGCTATGAATCTCAATTTTACATCCTTAAAATATGGACTTTGCCTCATTGGATTGTAAGTTGTTGCTACAAGATGAAGGTGTTAATTATTACTACTGGCTCCCATTCGCTTCATTTAACTGTAAAAGTTTACCAAGTGGTACATTACCGTTGTTCTAATATTTGGTCATTAACTGTTATTATTCTTTCAGGTTTTACATTCCTTTCATTTGGCTAGTTAGCACCTTGCATGTCGCTAGGCACTGTGGGAATTCCAAAATGTATAAAATATCGATCCTGCCTTCAAAGCCTTTACAAATTATTTGGAAATTATTGAACAATACTTGTCATCTTGCTATTTCATGTATTTAAACTCTACTTGCTTCCTCTCATCCTTCTAAAATTCAGTCTAATCTTATTGACCATTTAATTGCTCTCTAGTCACTGTTTAAAGTTGCCAAACTACCAGCTTTTATCTGATAATTTAAAATACACATATATTTTACCTAAAGTAAGTCTGACTAAAAACATTCAATAAAGTGAGGAGGGAGCTAATTCTAATATTGACTTATATCAATGTGTCAAAATAGCACTTATTTTCTTTCTGTGGTTCTACTTGGTATAAATTTTCTATGATTCTAATGATTTGAAAAAGATTTACTGAACACAGTTAGAAGCCAAGAACAATATTAAGCTGATTCCAGTGGTTGTGTGTTCCTGATAGATAAGAATAAGCTTTTTACTTTATAGAGGAATGAAATAGTAGCTGTGATCACAAGTAGTTGAAATTTGAAAAATGTTGTTCATCAATAAGTTATTTTGTTTAGATCAGTGGCTATTCAAAGTCAGTTCATAATAAAAATTTCATTTCATCTGTGGCCAAATGGACAAACTAAGGGTGGTGTACTTTTTCATAAAATTAAATCACTTCGTATTAAAGAACTTTATTTTTAAATTATGCTCTCTTTTTTGTAATTAAAATCTCCTTTCCTTAGGAAATCATCATAATTAAATAAAAATTTTATAACCCTATGTTGGGTTGGTAGAGTAGAGCCTTGCTACTCGAAGTGTGGTCGATGGACAAACAGTATTGACATCATTTGAGAGCTTGTAGAAATGCAGTATCTCTGACCCCACCCCAGACCTACTGAATCAGATTCTGCAGGTGATTCGTATATACCTTAAATTAGAGACGCTGGTCTAGATGATACCCGTCTACCAGCCCTACCCCCTTTTACTCTTATTTTCAAGTTATTCTATACTTCCATCTACCCAATTGCTCAGTTCAGAAACCTGGGACTTATCTTTGACCCTACCTTATCTCACCCCTCCCTTATCCTCTCCCATATAAAACTCATCATTAAATCTTATAATCTTCTAAATGTATATACTACAAACTGTTTACAACTCTTCAGGTCCCAGTGTTGACACTTTAGTCCAAGCCACCACCAATCTTTTTTTTTTTTTTTTTTTCTTGCGGTACGCGGGCCTCTCACTGTTGTGGCCTCTCCCGTTGCGGAGCACAGGCTCCGGACGCGCAGGCCCAGCGGCCATGGCTCACGGACCCAGCTGCTCTGCGGCATGTGGGATCCTCCCGGACCGGGTCACGAACCTGTGTCCCCTGCATCGGCAGGAGGACTCTCAACCACTGCGCCACCAGGGAAGCCCCAATCTTTTTGCTTGGAAGACTGTAAGCAAAACTTCCTACCTCATCTCCCTCTTTCACTTTTGCCCTCCTGACATCCATTTTGTACACAGCAGCCAGATTTGAGCTTTTAAAAATAATAAATCAGATTCTAAAACTATCCTGTTGAGAATCCTTTAATGGGTTTCTGTTGCACATAGGGTAAAATCCAACTCCTGATGGTCTATATTCTTCATTTTCAGCCTCATTTCCTACCTTCTTCTTGGGATCCCTACTCAGGGATCCCTAGTCTGGAAAGAGCCAAGCTCTTTTCTTGCTCAGGGCCTTGGTAAAAGTATATCCTTTGCCTGGAACACCTTCCTTCCTTTTACTTTCAGCCAAACTACTTTCTATGCATCCTTCACATTTCAAATTATTAATTGCTTCCCCAGAGGGACCTTTCTGACAGCCCAGTTAATACTGGTTTTCCTGGTTATCCTCTCATAACACATACTTGTCCCTCACAACGCTTATAACAATGTAGTTATTTAAATATTTGTGTGCTTCCGTAGTTAATGTTTGTCTCCCTCACTAGCCAGTAAAATTCAAGAGGTCAGAGACTGTTCAACACGTGTTCTTGGTCACTGGCGCACAGAAGGAAATTCCAAAAAATCTGTTGAGTAAATGAATCAATGATTCTGATTTTTCTGAGCTATATCATATTATATATGAAAAAGGCAAATAATTTGAGTTGTATTTTTGTCCTAAGCATTAAATTTAGCCACAGGCAGACTTGCTGCCCAGCTATATTTATTTAATTTAAAACAATTTTGAGTACTTAAGGATTAAGAAGTCTATTTAAAGATAACATTTTATAAATTTAATTTATAGGTAGTGTAGTACTGTGGGTAAAGCATAGATTTTTTTTTTTAAAGAGTGCTCACAGCGAGGTTTTTTTTTTTTTTAGTTTATTAATTTATTTTTATTTATTTTTGCTGTGTTGGGTCTTCGTTTCCGTGCAAGGGCTTTCTCTAGTTGTGGCAAGCGGGGGCCACTCTTCATCACGGTGCGCGGGCCTCTCACTATCGCGGCCTCTCTTGTTGCGGAGCACAGGCTCCAGACGCGCACGCTCAGTAGTTGTGGCTCACGGGCCTAGTCGCTCCACGGCATGTGGGATCCTCCCAGACCAGGGCTCAAACCCGTGTCCCCTGCATTAGCAGGCAGATTCTCAACCACTGCGCCACCAGGGAAGCCCAAGCATAGATTTTTTAGATCAAGCAATCTGCTCTTTATTCTGCCAGGTGCTAATCTCTAAGCCTCAGTTTCCTCGTCTGGATTGCTTCAATAACATATACGCTTAACACTGTGCCTGTATGTGCTAACAGAACGTTATCGTTATTTGCTTATGTATTGATTTTGACTACGTTTAGCACAGCTGCAGCCTGTAGTTCATCAAGTCATACGTCTCCGGGCAGTTAAAAGGCCCTGTGGTAAAGGAAAGGGTTAAACCTGATGCCTTCTGTTTCTGGAAGACCTCTGGGAGTGGGGTGGGCTGGAGTGGAGTTAGGGCCTCAAGAAGATATAAACAAGTAGGGGGTAGAACTTGTCTCTCTGTTCTGTGACAGGGCTCCTGTCTTTGACATTAAAGCTTTTCAGGGCTGTCAAAAAAAAGCAGTTCCTCTGCCTTTCTAATGGCTGTTAGTCTTGTTTGGTTTCTATAAAAAATACTTTTTATTGCAAAATCCTGGTTTTGGTTTGCACTTGTTTAAACAAAATTTATGAAATGTTATAAAGTTAAGGTGTCTTGATTTCCTACTCAGATCAGTCCGCCATGCCTCCAGCACTGCGAGAGGGACAAGGGCCAGCGAGGGGCTGAAACTCTTGCCTGCAATGGAGGAAAACGCTAAAGAAGTCAAGCAGGAGATCCAATCTTCGGGAAATTGGCACACAGAAATAAAGCTCTGATCGGGGAGGGTGTGGCTCTTGATTATTATTTATACGTTCTTTATGGGTAAATCTACAGATAAACCTACATAGATAAACCTACACTTAATCCAAGAACTCGGGATTGCTTGAAGGAAAGGACCGCTGAACTATTTCACATTTGTTTTGTATGTGAATGGAATTCTGGTCAAAGATCCTCCTGTAAACCTATTAAACGTGACCACCCTTCGCCACACAACTGTATCCTCCCACCTGAATTGCCTTTCCTCATCTTCTGAGATAGCCTGGCTCGTTGTGTTGTTTCCTATTTGGAAATAGGAACATACTTGTGAGGCTCTGTTCCTGGGTGCCTCTTCGTAAGGGTAATATTTATCTAGCTTTTCAGGCAGGCAGGTGCGGCCCCTCTTCCAAGGCTACAGGAGATGCTTTCATTTAGTGTGTTGCAATGTCAGGGAACTCCAGGGATGGGGGTGGGTGGGTAGGGGTCTCCCAATCAGGGCATGTCTCCCAGTCAGGGCAGGTCTCTTTGCAGACCCCAGGAGACAAAGTTAAATTAATTGACAAATTTAAATCTCCCCAGGAGATTTAAAAAAAAAAATTAAACTTTTTTACAAGAGGGATGGGCTACTGTTGATGCTTTAAGAGATTATTATGATTTGTAAAAAACGCCTCCTCAGAAAGCACAATAATTTTGTTAAACCAGTTTATCATGTTCTTTAGACACGTGTTTAAACAGTTATTAATACACAGGATACGATGAGGGCCCTAGAGATGTGCCAGTGTGTACACCAGTCTTTCTTGGCCGTAAGATCATGCTGTTTTCTTGTCCACGTATTCTTATCTTTGTAGTTCACTGTGAATGTTTTAAAATGATTTGGTTTGAATAAGATGCTAAGGCGTATGGAGCTGTGCATGTGGCATTTTGACTTTTTTTCTCCTCTGTCACTTCCTTCTCCCCTTACCTTGCACATATCTGTAGATTTTCAGGTGTATCCATGTTCCAGTGTTGCAAAGGAATAAGCATACCTCCTCTCATTCAGCCAGTCAGCTGAGATGGTGGATTGTGAGGATTAATGATTTAACACATGGTATGTGCTTAGACCAGTCTCGTGCACACAGAAAGCCCTCAAGTGTTAGTTATTGTTATTGTTTATTAGGTGCCCATTATTTACAAAGGGGCTTTATGTGCTTCTTAGAGAGCAGTCTTCTAAAAGCTTTCAGTATCGTAGGAGAGACAGGACATGTACATAGCAGCTAGAGTTATTGTTTTTAAAAAAATCTGACCATATCCTATCGTATAAATATTTTCAAATTCTTATCAGACTTCTAGTAGTCTGTCTCTACCTACCAATACAGTCAGATCTTGCACCTCTCGTACCACTTTCTCCTTTGTTCTCTAAACTCTAGCTATATTGGTTTGTTTCATTTCCTAGAATGCAAAGTCCATGAGAGGAAGGAATTTTCTTCTGTTTTGTTTAGTGATGGAACTCCAGCACCTAAAATGATGTCTGGCACACAGGAAGATATATATATATATTTGTTGAATAAATGTCAGTGTTAGCATTTGCGACTCTCTCTTACTTGAATACAACCCACTTCTTATCCCCATCACCTTCTTTCACTAAACTACTCTCTCCTTATGCTTTTGCCCTGTGTTTAACATCACTTCTTTAGAGAGTCATTCCCTGACACCCTTGTTTGACTTGTTTTGTGCTACATGTTCTTTTACTACTGTGAACTTTAAAACTTCTAATTATTTGTTTAAAGTATGGAGAGAATCATATCTGTTTTATTCACGCTATATCCCCAGGTCCTAGTTTATTGCCTGGATCGTTGAAAGTTCTTAATTAATTGAAGTAAAAATTGGCTCTAATGGAAGGTAGACCAAGATAAATGCTATAGTGCCAGAAGAGGAATATAGATAAAGTGCTTGAAACTTAGAGGAGAAAAATATTATTAACAATGACAAGAATCAGGGAATGTTCAATGGAGGCTATAGAGCCAGGCTTAATGGATAGGTAGGATTTGGAGGTGGTTAGAAATGTCACCCTTGACAAAATAGCCTGAGCCAGTGCATGGAAATGGTGTAGACGTGTGTACCGCCCAGAAACCCTTGCAGAACTGAGGCACTCATTCCCCCAACTGGTGGAATTGTGGTCTGTGGGTGGCTAATATCTGAGTCTTTCTCCAGGAAAGGCCCACAACCCAAGAGAGTTCTTCACCCAAGTTTACTTCCTCAGGGCAGCCATAATCCAACGGCTGGACAACACTGCCCCTTACCTCAATTTGGGACATCTCATTCAAGCTTCAGAGGTCCTCCTAGCTTTGTCTGGAATCTCTATTGTAACTGTTTGAGAGTTCTAACATCTCTTTCTATTTCATCCTACTTCCTTCACTCCTTTACAGGAGATCACTCCTCGATAAAACTCTTGTGCACAGATCTCTGCCTCAAAGTCTGTTTCCTGGGGATTTTGATCTATAAGAAGCAGATATTGTGAGGCTCACACAGGAGGATCAGTTGGTTTAGAGAGTGGGTTTTTTGGTTTTTTATTTTTCCTTTTAAAGCAATTAAATATCTTCAATAAAATTCTTGTCTGGAAGCATCATCATGTAAATCTGGTGAAAGGGGAGTTTCTGTACTTGAAGTGGGAGTGAGCGATACTGTCTTTGTCTGTTTTGACTCCCTTATTCTATGCCAAAATGGTTCTCAGAGGGCTTTACACACCCACTGGGTCTCGTCTCTGTACAGTTCAAAAAGCAGTAGGAAAATCACAGAATCCATGAAACAGGGTAGGAAAGAAAACAGGGCCAGGCCATTGAGTGCTTTGGATGTCAGGACAGGAAATCTGAACATTATTCTGGAGGTGAGAGTAGGAGGGTATGGAGAGTTTTGACAGTATCTAATTAAGGGGCTAACATGATCAGAACTGCATTGAGGCAAATGGCTAAACATAAGGGGAAAAAAAGAAATCTCTACCTCACGTTACACAACAATTCTCAGGTGGAATAAATACATACATGTAATGAAGTCATAAAATTCCTATAAAATATATAAATATTTACACAATCTTGGGGTTTTCCTTAAAAACATGATACCACAGGAGTTACCTGGGGGCAGTCTTTTCTTTTTTTTTTTACATTTAATTTTTATTTATTTACTTTTTTTATACAGCACGTTCTTATTGGTTATCTATTTTATACATATTAATGTATATATTTCAATCCCAATCTGCCAGTTCGTCCCACCCCCCTTACCCCCTTTTGTCCATAACTTTGTTCTCTACATCTGTGTCTCAATTTCTGCCCTGCCAACCAGTTCATCTGTACCATTTTCTAGGTTCCACATATATGCGTTAATATACGATATTTGTTTTTCTCCTTCTGACTTACTTCATGCTGTATGACAGTCTTTAGGTCCATCCACATCTCTACAAATGACCCAATTTCATTCCTTTTTCTGGCTGAGTAATATTCCATTGTATATATGTACCACATCTTCTTCATCCATTCATCTGTTGATGCGCATTTAGGTTGCTTCCATGACCTGGCTGTTGTAAATAGTGCTGCAATGAACATTGGGGTGCATGTGTCTATTTGAATTATGGTTTTCTCTGGGTATATGCCCAGTAGTGGGATTGCTGAGTCATATGGTAAGTCTATTTTTAGTTTTTTAAGGAACATGCATAATGTTCTCCATAGTGGCTGTATCAATTTACATTCCCGCCAACAGTGCAAGAGGGTTCCTTTTTCTCCACACCCTCTCCAGCATTTGTTGTTTGTAGATTTTCTGATGATGTCCGTTCTAACTGGTGTGAGGTGATACCTCATTGTAGTTTTGAGTTGCATTTCTCTAATAATTAGTGATGTTGAGCAGCTTTTCATGTACTTCTTGGCCATCTGTATGTCTTCTTTGGAGAAATGTCTATTTAGGTCTTCTGCCCATTTTTGGATTGGGTTGTTTGTTTTTTTTAATATTGAGCTGTGTGAGCTGTTTATATATTTTGGAGATTAATCCTTTGTCCGTTGATTCATTTGCATATATTTTCTCCTATTCTGAAGGTTGTCCTTTCATCTTGTTTACAGTTTCCTTTGCTGTGCAAAATCTTTTAAGTTTCATTAGGTCCCAGTTGTTTATTTTTGCTTTTATTTCCATTACTCTGGGAGGTGGGTTGAAAAAGATCGTGCTGTGATTTATGTCAAACAGTGTTCTTCCTATGTTTTCCTCTAAGAGTTTTATAATGTCTGGTCTTACATTTAGGTCTCTAATCCATTTTGAGTTTATTTTTGTGTATGGTGTTAGGAAGTGTTCTATTTCATTCTTTTACATGTAGTTGTCCAGTTGTTCCAGCAGCACTTATTGAAGAGACTGTCTTTTCTCCATTGTATATCCTTGCTTCCTTTGTCAAAGATTAGTTGACCAAAGGTGCATGGGTTTATCTCTGGGCTTTCTGTCCCGTTCCATTGATCTATATTTCTGTTTTTGTGCCAGTACCATATTGTCTTGATTACTGTAGCTTTGTAGTATAGTCTGAAATCAGGGAGTCTGATTCGTCCAGCCCTGTTTTTTTTTTTTCCTCTCAAGGTTGCTTTGGTTATTCAGGATCTTCTGTGTCTCCATACAAATTTTAAGATTTTTTGTTTCAGTTCTGTAAAAAATACCACTGGCAATTTGATAGGGATTGCATTGAATCTGTAGATTGCTTTGGGTAGAAAAGGCATTTTCACAATATTGAGTCTTCCAGCCCAAGAACATGGTATATCTCTCCATCTCTTTGTGTCATTTATGATTTCTTTCATCAGTGTCTTATAGTTTTCTGAGTACAGGTCTTTTACGTCCTTAGGTAGGTTTATTCCTAGGTATTTTATTCTTTTTGTTGCAATGGTGAATGGAATTGTTTCCTTAATTTCTCTTTCTGATCTTTCATTGTTGGTGTATAGGAATTCAAGAGATTTCTATGCATTAATTTTGTATCCTGCAACTTTACCAAATTCATTGATTAGCTCTGGTACATTTCTGGTGGCATCTTTAGGATTTTCTCTGTATAGTATCGTGTCATCTGTGAACAGTGAAAGTTTCACTTCTTCTTTTCAAACTTGTATACTTTTATTTCTTTTTCTTCTCTGACTGCCATGGCTAGGACTTCCAAAACTATGTTGAATAATAGTGGCGAGAGTGGACATCCTTGCCTTCTTCCTGATCTTAGATGAAATGCTTGCAGTTTTTTCACCATTGAGAATGATGTTTGCTGTGGGTTTGTCATATATGGCCTTTATTATGTTGAGGTAGGATCCCTGTATGCTAACTTTCTGGAGAGGTTTTATCATCAGTAGGTGTTGAATTTTGTCAAAAGCTTTTTCTGCATCTATGGAGATGACCATATCGTTGTTATCCTTCAGTTTGTTAATATGGTGTATCACATTGATTGATTTGTGTATATTGAAGAATCCTTGCATCCCTGGGATAAATTCCATGTTATCATGGTGTATAATCCTTTTAATGTGTTGTTGGATTCTGTTTGCTAGTGTTTAGTTGAGGATTTTTTAATCTATATTCATCAGTGATATTGGTCTGTAATTTTTTTTTTTTTGTAGTATCTTTGTCTGGTTTTGGTATCAGGGTGATGGTGTCCTCATAGAATGAGTTTGGGAGTGTTCCTTCTTCTGCAGTTTTTTGGAAGAGTTTGAGAATAGGTGTTAGCTCTTCACTAACTGTTTGATAGAATTCACCTGTGAAGCCATCTGGTCCTGGACTTTCGTTTGTTGAAAGATTTTTAATCAGAGTTTCGATTTCATTACTTGTGATTGGTCTGTTCATATTTTCTATTTCTTCCTGGTTCAGTCTTGGAAGGTTATACCTTTCTAAGAATTTGTCCATTTCTTCCAGGTTGTCCATTTTATTGGCGTAGAGTTGCTTGTAGTAGTCTCTTAAGATGCTTTGTATTTCTGCGGTGTCCATTGTAACTTCTTTTTAATTTCTAACTTTATTAATTTGAGGCTTCTCCCTCTTTTTCTTGATGAGTCTGGCTAAAGTTTTATGAAGCTTGTTTATCTTCTCAGAGAACCACCTTTTAGTTTTATTGATCTTTGCTATTGTTTTCTTTGTTTCTATTTCATTTATTTCTGCTCTAATACTTATGATTTCTTTCCTTCTACTAACTTTGGGTTTTGTTTGTTCTTCTTTCTCTGGTTCCTTTAGGTGTAAGGTTAGATTGTTTATTTGAGATTTTTCTTGTTTCTTGAGGTAGGATTGTATTGCTATAAACTTCCCTCTTAGAGCTGCTTTTGCTGCCTCCCAAAGGTTTGGATTGTTGTGTTTTCATTGTCATTTGTCTCTAGGTATATTTTGATTTCCCCTTTGATTTCTTCAGTGATCTTTTGGTTGTTTAGTAATGTATTGTTTAGCGTCCATGTGTTTGTGTTTTTACATTTTTTTCCCTGTAACTTATTGTTAATCTCATAGCGTTCTGGTTGGAAAAGATGCTTGATATGATTTCAATTTTCTTAAATTTACCAAGGCTTGATTTGTGACCCAAAATATGATCTATCCTGGAGAATGTTCCACGTGTACTTGAGAAGAAAGTGTAATCTGCTGTTTTTGGGTGGAATGTCCTATGGATATCAATTAATTTCATCTGGTTTAATGTGTCATTTAAAGCTTGTGTTTCCTTATTAATTTTCTGGCTGGATGATCCATCCGTTGGTGTAAGTGAGGTTTTAAAGTCCCCCACTATTATTGTGTTACTGTCAATTTCCTTTCTTATAGCTGTTAGCATTTGCCTTATGTATTGAGGTGCTCCTATGTTGGGTGCATATATATTTATAATTGTTCTATCGTCTTTTTGGATTGATCCCTTGATCATTATGTAGTGTGCTTCCTTGTCTCTGGCAACAGTCTTTATTTTAAAGTCCATTTTATCTGATATGAGTATTGCTCCTCCAGCTTTCTTTTGATTTCCATTTGCATGGAATATCTTTTTCCATCCCCTCATTTTCAGTCTGTATGTGTCCCTAGGTCTGAAGCTGGTGTCTTGTAGACAGCATACATACGGATCTTGTTTTTGTATCCTTTCAGAGAGCCTGTGACTTTTGGTGGGAGCATTTAATCCATTTACATTTAAGGTAATTACCGATATGTATGTTCCTATTACCATTTTCTTAATTGTTTTATGTTTGTTTTTGTAGATCCTTTTCTTCTCTTGTGTTTCCCACTTAGAGAATTTCCTTTAGCACTTGTTGTAGAGCTGGTTTTGTGATGCTGAATTCTCTTAGCTTTTGCTTGTCTGTAAAGCTTTTGATTTCTCCATCAAATCTGAATGAGACCTTTGCCTGGTAGAGTAATCTTGGTTGTCGGTTCTTCCCTTTCATCACTGTAAGTATATCATGCCACTCCCTTCTGGCTTGTAGATTTTCTGCTGAGAAATCAGCTGTTAACCTTATGGGAGTTCCTTTGTATGTTATTTATCATTTTTCCCTTCTTGTTTTTAATAATTTTTCTTTGTCTTTAATTTTTGTCAATTTGATTACTATGTGTCTTAGTGTGTTTCTCCTTGGGTTCATCCTGCCTGGGACTCTCTGCATTTCCTGGACTTGGGTGGCTATTTGCTTTCCCATGTTAGGGAAATTTTTGACTATAATCTCTTCAAATATTTTCTCGGGTCCTTTCTCTCTCTGTTCTCCTGCTGGGACCCCTGCAATGTGAATGTTGGTGCATTTAATGTTGTCCCAGAGGTCTCTTAGGCTGTCTTCATTTCTTTTCATTCTTTTTTCTTTATTGTGTTCCACAGCAGTTAATTCCACCATTCTGTCTTCCAGGTCACTTATCCACTCTTCTGCCTCAGTTATTATGCTCTTGATTCCTTCTAGTGTATTTTTCATTTCAGTTATTGTATTGTTCATCTCTGTTTGTTTGTTCTTTAAATCTTCTAGGTGTTTGTTCTTTAATTCTTCTAGGTCTTTGTTAAACATTTCTTGCATATTCTCCATCTTTGCCTCCATACTTTTTCCGAGGTCTGGATCATCTTCACTGTCATTCTGAATTCTTTTTCTGGATGGTTGCCTATGTCCACTTCATTTAGTTGTTTTTCTTGGGTTTTATCTTGTTCCTTCATCTGGTACACAGTCCTCTGCCTTTTCATCTTGTCTATGTTTCTGTGAATGTGGTTTTCATTCCACAGGATGCAAGATTGTAGTTTTTCTTGCTTCTGTTGTCTGTCCTCTGGTGGGTGAGGCTATCTAAGAGGCTTGTGCAAGCTTCCTGATGGGAGGGGCTGATGGTGAGTAGAGCTGGGTGTTGATCTGGTGGGCAGAGCTCAGTAAAACTTTAATCCACTTGTCTGCTGATGGGTGGGGCTGAGTTCCTTCCCTGTTGGTTGTTTGTCCTGAGGCAAACCAGCACTGGAGCCTACAGGCCCTTTGGTGAGGCTATTGGCTGACTCTGTGAGCCCCCCCCCACCCCCCCCACCCCCCCCCCCCCCCCCCCCGCCAAGGAGTACTTCCTGGAACTTCTGCTTCCTGTGTCCTTGGCCCTGCAGTGGGCCACAGCTGCTCCCCACCTCTTTAGGAAACCCTCCAACACTAGCATGTAGGTCTGGTTCACTCTCCTATGGGGTCACTGCTCCTTCTCCCAGGTCCTGATGTGCACACTACTTTGTGTGTGCCCTTCAAGAGTGGAATCTCTGTTTCCCCCAGACCTGTCAAAGTTGTGCAATCAAATCCCGGTAGCCTTCAATGTCTGATTCTCTGGGAATTCCTCCTCCCCTTGCCAGACCCCCAGGTTGGGAAGCCTGATGTGGGGCTCAGAACCTTCACTCCAGTTGTTGGACTTCTGTGATATAATTGTTCTCTAGTTTGTGAGTCACCCACCCAGCGGCTATGGGATTTGATTTTATTGTGGAAGCTCCTCCCATCTCACTGTGGCTTCTCCTTTGTCTTTGGATGTGGGGTATCTTTTTTGGTGATTACCAGTGTCTTCCTGTCGATGACTGTTCAGCAGTTAGTTGTGATTCCAGTCCTCTCACAAGAGGGAGTGATCACACGTCCTTCTACTCTGCCATGTTGAACCAATGTGGGGGCATTCTTTTTAAGTATGATACTCAAGAAAGAAAGAAAAAGATTGACAGATTTATATGAAAAATAAGAAACATCTGTACATGTAAGAAAGAAAGCCAAATGACAATTGGAAAATATATTTTGAAATAAATAAAATAGATTATGGATTACTATCCTGAATACATAAAAGACTCATGGGACTTCTCTGGTGGTCCAGTGGTTAAGACTTCACTTTCCAATGCAGGGGGTGCGGGTTCGATCCCTGGTTGGAGAGCTAAGATCCCACATGCCTTGTGGCCAAAAAACCAAAGCATAAAACAGAAGCAATATCATAAAAAATTTAATAAAGACTTTAAAAAAATGGTCCACATGAAAAAATGTTTTAAAAAATACACAAAATGCTCATAAAGATCAACTTAAATATAGAAAAATTGGGTAAATTATATGAACAACTAATTCACAAAAGAAAAAATATTAAATGACCAACCAAAATTAAAAAAAGAATTCTAATAATCAAAGAAATAAGTATAATTAAAACAATGATGTCCTTTTTTTTCACTTATCAACCTGGCAATGTATGGCAGATACTGTTGGTTGCTTACCCCAAAGTCACCACCCTGCCTTCTTACTTGCTAACAGAATCATAGCTATGTTTTCAAATTGGGTAGAGGTTTAACGTTTTCAATTAAGGCACTTCCAGTCCCTAGTTTAAGCGTAAATCTGAAGTCTATTTAGGTTGTTGAAATAGAAGGGTAAGTCAGCTAGAAGACTTCCAGGAAAAACTCCTCCCTGGACTTTCAACATTGCTGAGCATTCCTATGAAATTTCTCCAGTATGTTCACTTTCCCACTTTCTAAGACAATTATACCACACCTTCCCCGATAGCCCCTAAATTCTACATTTGCATTCCCACATGAGCTTGTGAACTTGCCTTGTATTTGAATGAGAAAAAAAGAATCAATCAGAGAGAATCTCTTCATTTTCACACCATCAACTCTGTCAACCTAATAGAAGCACCATTGCCTTGTCCCCCATCAAACTTCAAACCCTTCACTTGGATTCTACCCCTTCGACTTCCTCAAGGACTTACCTCCTGCATTTGTTTCCTTCTCTCCTGTATTAGCTCTTTCACTCTACTTGATTCTTTTTTTTTTCTACTTGATTCTTTACTTGACCTTCCACACAAATGTACACCATTATCTCCCATCCTAAAAACAACACAAAAACAAACCCATAAAAACTTCTTTGGACTCCATATGACCTTCTGGCTACCACCCCATTTCTTAGCTCCCCTTCACAGCAAAACATCTTGAAAACTTGTCTTAGTCACTGTTTTACTTCACATTTTCTCCTCCAGCTGCTCTAGTTAATCTTGGGTCTGCACTAATCCATTAAGACTGTCTTGTCAATGTTATTAGTGACTGCCAGTGTTTCTAAATCTTATTGTTTCTTTTTTATTCTTTACTTGATCTTTTAGTAGCTGTGTATTCCTGGTGTCTCTTCCTTTCCTTATAAATACACCAGTCCTGTGGGTTAGAGTTCCACACTTATGACCTCATTTAACCTTAATTACTTCCGTAAAGGCTCTATCTCCAATTACAATCTCATTGTGGGTTAGGGCTTTAACCTATGAAATTTGGAGTGGGACACACAATTTTGTACATAAGAGTTATTTTAGTTTTAAATACCATCTATAGGCCATAAAAAAAAAATTCCCTGACTCTGATCTCTCTCTGAAATGCTGGACTTTTATCTCCAAATGCCTCCTTAACATCTTGCATGGATATCTAAAAGCACCTACATTTAACATGGCCAAAACAGGCCCCCTCCCTCTCCTGCTTCTTCCACCACTTTCTAATTTTTTCCATCTTAGTCAATAGCCTCTCCATCTTCTTTGTAGTTCAAGCCCCAAATATAAGAATTCCTGTCTTTCCCCCATCTTCCACAACCAATGTACCAGCAGTTTCTATCAATCCTACTTCTAAAATTTTCCAAATCTCTCCATTTCTATTCTCAGGCCAGTACAAGTCTCCCTTTTTTCTCCCTTGGACAATAGCTTCCTAATTGATCTTTCTGATTCTACTTTTGCTTCATTATAATCCATTCTCATAGTAGCTAAATGATCTTGTAAAAAGATCTTGTCACTCCTCTGTTTTAAAATCCTCCAATGTTGTGACTAAGAAGTCTGCACACCACAGCTAAAAGATCCCACATTCTACAACAAAGATCCTGCATGCCACAACTAAGACCCAGCAAGCCAAATAAATAAATACTAAAAATAAATAAATAAATAAAATCCTCCAATGGATCATAGACTTAAATGTAAAAGCAAAATAGACAAAAGATTTGAATGGGCAGTTCACCAAAGATGTTCAATGGATGGCAAAGAAATGCTTGACATCATTAGATATTAGGGAAATGCCAACTAAAACTACAATGAGATCTTGTCACTCCTCTGCTTAAAACCCTGTAGTGAGCATTGAACTTAAATGTAAAACAACAACAAAAACAAAATGGTAAATGGTTTAAATGGACACTCACCAAAGATGGTTAATAAATGGCAAATAAGCCCATGAAAAATGCTCAGTATCATTAGCCATTAGGAAAACGACAACCAAAACCAGAGTGAGATCTTGTCATTTCACTGCTCAAAACCAGTCCCAGCTTCCATCATTTCTCACTTGTACTATAGTCTTCCAGCTGATCTCTCTGCTTCCACTTTTGCTTCCATTATACCTTGTTTTACTTCGCTTCATTTTATTGCACTTCACGGATACTGCATTTTTTACAAATTGAAGGTTTGTGGTGGCCCTGCATCAAGTAAGTCTATCGGTGCCATTTTCCAACAGCATTTGCTCACTTCATGACTCTGTGTCTCATTTTGGAAATTCTTACAATATTTCAACCTTTTTAATTATTCTTGTATTTGTTGTGGTGATCTGTTATCAGTGATCTTTGATGTTACTATTGTAATTATTTTGGAGAACCATAAACCGCACCCACATAAGACTTCAAACTTAACTGATTAATGTTGTGCGTGTTCTGACTGCTCCAGGGACCAGCCATTCCCCCATCTCTCTCCCTCTCCTTGGGCCTCCTTATTTCCTGAGACACAACAATATTGAAATTAGGCCAATTAATAACCCTACAATGACGTCCAAGAGTTCAAGTGGTAGGAATTCTTACTTTAAATCAAAAGCTAGAAATGATTAAGCTTAGTGAGGAAGGCATGTCAAAAGCTGAGATAGGCTCAAAGCTAGGCCTCTAGCCAAGTTGTGAATACAAAGGAAAAGTTCCTGAAGGAAATTAAAAGTGCTACTCCAGTGAACACAGGAATGACAAGAAAGCCAAATAGCCTTATTGCTGATATGGAAAGAGTTTTAGTGGTTGAGATAAAAGATCAAGCCAAACACAACATTCCTTTAAGGCAAGCCTAATCCACACCAAGGTCCTAACTCTCTTCAATTCTCTGAAGGCTGACAGAGGTGAAGAAGCTACAGAAGAAAAATTTGAAGCTAGCAGAGGTTGGTTCATGAGCTTTAAGGAAAGAAGCCATCTCTGTAACCTAAAAGTGCGAGGTGAAGCAGCAAGTGCTGATAGAGAAGCTGCAGCAAATTATCAAGAAGATCTAGCTAAGATAATTAATGAAGGTGGTTCCACTAAACAACAGATTTTCAATGTAGACATAACAGCCTTCTATTGGAAGAAGATGTCATCTTGGGCTTTCATAGCTAGAGAGGAGAAGGCAATGCCTGGCTTCAAAAGCTTTGAAGGACAGGCTGACTCTCTTGTTAGGGTCTAGTGCAGCTGGTGACTAAAAGTTGAAGCCAATCCCCATTTACCATTCCGAAAATCCTAGGGTCCTTAAGAATTATGCTAAATCTACTCTGCCTGTGCTCTAGAAATGGAACAACAAAGCCTGGGTGTCAGAACATCTATTTACAACATGGTTTACTGGATATTTTAAGCCCACTGTTGAGAACTACAGCTCAAAAAAAAAAAAAAAATTACTGCCCATTGACAATGTACTTGGCCACCCAAGAGCTTTGATGGATTTGTGGACTTGTACAATGAGATTAATGTTGTTTTCATGCCTGCTAACACAACATCCATTCTGCAGCTCATAGATCAAGAAGTAATTTTGAATGTCAAGTCTTGTTATTTAAGAAATACATTTCATAAGGCTACAGCCACCACAGAAAGTGATTTCTCTGATGGATCTGGGCAAGGTAAACTGAAAACCATCTGGAAAGGATTCACCATTCTAGATACCATTAAGAACATTCATGATTCGTAGGAAGAGGTAAAAATAGCAATATTAACAGGAGTTTGGAAGAAGTTGAATCCAACCCTCATGGATGACTCTGAGGGACTTTGAGGACTTCAGTGGAGGAAGTAACTGCAGACGTGGTGGAAATAGCAAAAGAACTAGAATTAGAGGTGGAGACTGAATATGTAACTGAATTGCTGCAATCTCATGATAAAACTTTAGTGGGTGAGTGGTTGCTTCTTATGGTTGAGCAAAGAAAGTGGTTTCTTAAGATGGAATCTACTCCTAGGGAAGAAGGTATGACGATTGTTGAAATGACAACAAAGTACTGAGAATACTACATTCACCTAGTTGCTAAAGCAGTGGCAGGGTTTGAGAGGATTGAATCCAATTTTGAAAGAAGTTTTACTGTGGGTAAAATGCTATCTAACAACATTGCATTTCACAGAGAAATTATTTGTGAAAGAATCAGTCTATGTGGCAAACTTTATTGTTGTTTAATTGTAAGAAATTGCTACAGCCACCTCAACCTTCAGCAAAACATATAGATACCTTACACAACTCAATATCAAAAAGCAAACAATCCTATTAAAAAGTGGGCAATAGATCTGAATGGAGATTTTTCCACAGAAGACATGCAGATATCTAACAGGTACATGAAAAGATGCAAATCAGGAAATCATCATCAGGAAAATGCAAATCAAAACAGCAATGAGATATCACCTTATACCTGTTAAAATGGTGAGTATAAAAAAAGATACAAAAGAAGAAGTGTTGGCAAGGATGTGGAGAAAAGGAAACACTTGTGCACTGTTGGTGGGGGTGTAAACTGTTGCAGTCACTGTGGAAAACAGTATAGATGTTTCTCAAAAAATGAAAAATGAAAATGCAAGGCCATTATGCCAAGTGAAATAAGTTAGAAAGAAAAAGACAAATACTGTATGATCTCGTATATGTGGAATCTTAAAAAAAACAAAAAACAAAAAACCCCAAGCTCATAGATGCAGAGAACAGTTGACAAGAGGTGGGGGATGAAGGAGGTGGGAGAAATGGGTGAACTGTTTTTGTTTTGTTTTAGTTTAAATAAATTGAAAGAAAAAAGCCAAAAAAAGAAAAAACAGGTAACCGAATTTAGGACTCCAAGGATATTTGCAAATTGTTAGTTCCTTTCTCATAGCTAGCCAATAAATCAATTAAATTTTTTAAAAAAGGACTTTGAATCATACTTTGCACCACATACAAAACTAACTCAAAATGGAGCATAGACCTAAATTTAAAATCTAAAATTGTGAAACTTCTGAAAGAAGTTGGGAGAACATCTTTGTTATCTTGGGTTAGGTAAATATTTCTTAGATTGGGGATAGAAAGTATGAATCATAAAAGAAAAAGGTTCACAATTTAGACTTCATTAAAATTAAAAACTTCTTTTCAAAAGACTTCACATAAATACTTGTATTTAAATGTTTATAGCAGTTTAAACTGGAAACAGTACAAATGTTCTTTCATTGGTAGATAAATAAATTGTGGCATGCTCAAGCAATGGAATACTACTCAGCATCAGAAAGGGATAAACCACAGGTCCATGCAACAACATGAATTAATCTCAATGCTAAGTGAAAGGAGCCAGACACCAAAAAATTACACAGTGAATGTAGGGTACGCTTCAGGGGTGTTTGACCTGTGTAGTCACATGGGCTCCATGCTCAGAAAGGCCCTGTGCTTGGTTTAATGCTCTGTTTTTGCTGCCTTGAAATTCTTAATAATTTTTTTAATGTAATTGTCTTCATTGCATGATTCCTTTGATATGAGATTCTAGGGAAGTTAAAATTCTGGTGACAGCAGATCAGTGGTTGTTAGGAGAGAGGGGATTGACTGCAAAGAGACAGAAGAAACATTTTGGAGTGATGAAAAGGTTTTATATCACATTGGGTTGATGAAAAATTTAATTCAGGTTTTTCAGTAATATGTTATGGGAAAACCTGAACGAAATTTTGGCTAACCCAGTAGATTGTGGTATTGATTATACAACTGTACATATTTATGAAAAGTAGTCAAGTTGTAGATTTAAAATTGGGAAATTCTATTGTAAGTAAATTATACCTCAGAAAAGCTGGTACACATACACATACACATTTTGTATAAAATAATCTCCAATGGCTTCCCTTCACATTTGGAATAGAACTCCAAACCCCTCTCACTTCTGTCGGGAGATCTAGGCCTTCCTAACTGCTGTGACCTCGCCTCTCTTCCCCACTACACTCAGTCACTGGCCTTCTTGCTGTTTCTTACATGGTCTGAGCTTCTTTATGCCTTAAGCCTTTGCACTAGCTTTCCATTTGTCTGTGATTCCTTACCCTCGTTTTGCATAGCTGGCTTTTGCTATTCTCAGTGTAAGACCTCTTCACTGAGGCCTTCTCTAACCATCGAATGTAAAGTAGACTCAGACACTCAATCACATCACCCTGCTGAATTCTTTATGTAGCTCCTATCAAGCCCTGACATTCTCAGTCTCCCTTTATCATTTATTTATTTTCTCCTCCACCAGGCTGAAATCTCCTGAGACTGAGGACTTAATCTGTCATAGTCACCACTGTATCCTTGGTGCCAAGGACAGCACCTGACACGTAGTATGTGCTCAGTAAACATTTGCTGAATGAAAGAGTTGATAAAACATTATTTGAAAAGAGCTTCTTGTTATATTTTTAGGCAAAAAAGAGCAGCTAAAAAAAGCTGTGTAATGATGAGCCCATTATTTACAAAACATATACATACATAAGAAAAAAAGGTTAGAATATACTTCAAGTCTTGGTCCAACGGCTCATCAAACCAAAATCTTCTCTGGAAGAGGTAGCCTTTGTGGTGGACACTTTCTACTAGGCATCATGGTGATCTGTAAAACTGTCCCATGAATTACACCTGCGGTTGGATTCTGCGGACCGATAGTTTTGCTCATGTGTTACATGTGTTTCTCTCTAGCTCTCAGTCTCTTTTGCCTGGAAACCCACACTCTGCAACTTCCTTTACCTCTGAATTCTGTCATACCATTATCTATGACCTCCACAAAGTCCTTCCATACAAAACCTCCCTCCTCCCAGCTTCCTGTCCCACATGGGTCTTGAATCCTCATCAAAGGTTACCTCCCAGAGGTTATTTTCAGACTTTGCCTGGGAGTGGAAGGGATCCCCTAAATTGATGTCATTTCAAAACAGAATTTATGGCCGGGATCCGAGTTTTATATTCCCTATTCAAGTCCAAAACAAAACTTTCTCCACACTTATGTAGTTGCCAACTTGTAGAGATTTCATCAGACTCTCTACCTCCTTAGTGCTCTTTATTTATTTATTTTTTTGCGGTACACGGGCCTCTCACTGCCGTGGCCTCTCCCGTTACGGAGCACAGGCTCCGGACGCGCAGGCTCAGCGGCCATGGCCCACGGGCCCAACTGCTCCGCTGCATGTGGGATCCTCCCGGGCCGGGGCACGAACCCGCGTCCCCTGCATCGGCAGGCGGACTCTCAACCACTGTGCCACCAGGGAAACCCCTTAGTGCTCTTTTTGTGTCACCATTACTGAGCACTAGTTTAATGAGCGTTCTAGATCATTATCTGTTCTTACTTTTTCTGATTTCCAACCTAGGCAAACTCCCTGGAGCCTAGCCTACAGGAAGCATCACCACTCATCTGGTCCAGAGAGGGCAATTAACAGAAGATACACTGGAGACTGTTGAAACAAGGCTAGAATTAGCCTTTCCCTTATCCCAGATCTGGGCTAAAACACTCCCAATTTCATGATGTCTCTATACCGCTACCCGAAGCAGCTGGTCAGTACCTGGGGGATTTATAGACAGTTGAAGAGGACTGATAGATGCCAGGATGATAATTATAGTGATGAGTAATATAATGGTAAAAGAATAGCTAATATTTTCAAGCATGTACTGTTTTAACAGGCATTGTTCTAAACATTCTCTATGGGTTTTCCTTTAATTCTCTCAGAAACACTGTTATGTGGGTATTATAGTAGTACAAAGCATAGACCTATTTTTACTGCGCAATAAGGGAGACACTGTTTATCTCTCTTTCCAACATACATGCATTGCCTTCCTATAAAACAGTGACAAAGACAGTAAATGACCAGAGACTGGGCTTTTCATCTTTGTGGAATTCACTAATGCTATGATATTCCCACAGTCATTACACGGTTCCATGGTTATCTGCCCCATCTTCTACCACTTCCTTGCTTCACCTGGCGAGCTGAAATGCTGCCCTCTACCCCACACTCTGTTATCTGAGACAGGGAACTAATTACAAAAGCATTAGATTACTTTTGAGACCAATTCAGTTCAAATACTTAGTATATCTGTAAGAGTGCTTTGGGGTTGCAAGAGGTCATGTATATATGCATTCACCTCAAGAATAGCCTGGAACTTATCATAACTTCCCATTGGGTGAACCAGGAAAATACTTATTCCACCCTACCTTGGAGAGAATTGTGTCTGTTTCGACTCTGGACCTTTAAACTTGGCTGTCAGCCCCCGCTCCACACCCCGGCCAGTTTACACAAGCAAAACAAAAGAACAACATTTGACCCAGACCGATCCTTGTGATACATGGATCTGTTATTGCTAGTCTCCCTGGTTTTTGTATTCTTGGCTTCTTACACTGGTTTTAGAATCTGTTTCTGGATCAGTTAATTTATACATCACTCTGTCTCCTTGAAGTTTAGTTTTCTGTTCTTTGATTTTGGCATTGCCTGTGTTCTTGTGGACAATCCATTCCTGTAGCCTGGGGAGGAGGGCTGGAATTCATACAACTGGAAAGTTAGCTCTGCAAGGATTGAGTTCACCTTGGGGTTTAGGTTTAAGATGGAGTCTTGAATGCTTTGACTCCTTCAAGGGTCTGCTCCTACACTAGGTCTCTCGTAAAAAGAATTCTGTGTAAAATGTTCAGCGTTTTAAAATGTGTATTCCTGAACTGCTTGCAGCTTACACTCTCTTTGATTATGTTTGGTGATAATTTACAACTGTTTTCTATTTTGTTTCATAGGCATATACCTCTTGTGACTTCATCCAAGTTATTGACGAAAAATGTTGAACAGAAATAGGACCAGATACAAAATCCTCTGGCATGACACTAAAGAAAGACTTTCCATTAGATGGGCAGATCTACTGTTAATAACTATAGCTATCTTACAACTTACACTTATCTGTTTTGTCTATGAGAATATCATGTTACTTTCTCCAGTGATTTCTGGAAAATAAAATCCATTGGGTCTGTAGCAGTCTCATCTCCTTCAGTGGTTTTTCAGGCTGTATTCCTTGGAGCCCTGAAATTTTGGGGAAGTGCTTGGAGTTTATTTTGGGGAGTGGAGGAAGGAGAGTATGGTTTTTCCTTTCCTGCTTCAGTTAGAGCAGCCCTACTTTTATCTGTTTTAGAAACTGAAGTGCTGGGTAAGATCTCATTTGCAAAGAGGATTCTTTGGCTTTAAAATGTTCAGAATCCTTTTTTTCCCCCAAGGTAATGACTATTGCTAAAAGTAGAGCTAAAACACCCCTTTTGCTATCAATTCCTTCTCCATCTGAATTGGCTTATCAGTCAGAACAGTCCAGTTATGTGTGTATAGTCTGTTGTCTAGATATGTTTCTAGGCTTTTATAGCCTAGCTTGTGAAACTAATTACAGTTACAATATAGTTCCAAAGGAAAATTCATTCTGAATTTCAAGAGATAGTATAGTAGCTAAGAGTGTAGGTTCTGGGGTCAGATCACGTGGTTTAGAATTCCAGCTTGTCTCACATCCTGTGTGGCTTTGGAAAAGTTTCTTAACTTCTCTGTGCTTCACTGTTCCATCTGTTAAAAGGGGTAAAAGTGTCCCAGCTACATTATAAGGTTTTGAGAGCATTAAATGAAATTATCATGTACTGTGTCTAGCAAAATGCCTGGCACATTGTAAGTGCATGATAAATTGTCCTTAGATTATCATTGGCAATATCAATTGACATCAGTTGTAAATGTCAATAAATTATCATTGCAGTAACTCATCCAAAAGCTGCCCATGACTGCACACCACTGTTTATGCCTGAAAAATTATCTAGAGTACCTTAGTTTTATGAGGGCTTGACATAAAGTGGGTCCTCAATAAAAGCTGACTGAAAATGTAGTTGGAGCTTTCCTGCCTTTCCATTTATGGGGTATATGAATCTATTGTCGGGTCATATATGTTAAACCAACTTGCACGTGAATTATTTTTATTTGATTCCTTTAATCTTAAAAGAAGGCATATCAAAATATTTCAATACTAGAAAGTTTGAATTTTACCTTAAAATTAAATATATCCTGGAAATTGTGGGACATGAAAACAATCAGTATTTTTGAAAATGATAGTCTCAAAATAACATACCTGAATATAAATATTTAAAATTATTTTAAGATTTTAATAGTAGTGTAGTCATAATATATAGATTTTAATATTGCTATAGCATTTCTAATTCATAGGAATAAAAAACAGACTCATGATCTTGACAGATATATTAGCTAGGCTTATTCAGAAGGCTTACATACACTCCTGCCTTCCAAAGGCAGGAAATGCTGTGCTTGAATACCCTATTCCTTAAAATGATTCTTTTTTTTGTTATATTTTCTTTAAAAAAATCCAAAGTGTTTGTGTTTTATCTGGTTTATTTAGGTACCCAAGATGAAAGATGAAGTTACATGAATTATTTAAGAATTGATTTGACTGGCAGAGAATATGTGTCACTGAAGCTCTGTGTATGAGAAATACTCTAGCAGATGTTTCTGGGAGGAGATTACCTTCTGTTTATATCAAACTTATAAATATGCCTCAAATGATTAAAAACTAACCTTGCCAATTAAATCCCATGTATTTCTAGCTTGTTTGTCATGAAAATAAGCTGGGAAGTGAGGAGATGGTTTTATGGAAGAAACTTTCCCATTGAAAATGATGCTTTTGGTTTATGATTCATTTGGATGAATGAATTCTTGGCTTCCTGGTCAGGCACTCCTTCTAGGTCTTTTCTTGTAATGCTCTGATAGCATCTCTGGGTCTTTGATGATATTTTTGCCTTCCCAATTCATTTGGCAAAAAGCCATTTGAAAACCTTACCCACTTCAGGCAATATGCACACTTGGAAAGCAACCTAAGTAAACACAATGGAATATTTTGCATTGGGGTAGTTCAACTAGATTTTTCTAGAAATGCGGTATCTCCTTGCTAAACCTGTGGCTTTAACAGTTTATTTTAAAAATCCATTTATTCTTTGGTTTTCTTCTCAGGCCAAGAAGAAAACAGTCTTACTTCTCTTTGTTGATGAAATAGATTCTGTCATAGGTTTTTATTCTAATCCTTAGCCTGTCAAGATGTTTAAAAAAGTATCTTGAGCTATTTGAACATTTATTTGTGGTAATCAGTATGTAAAATAAAATATTTTGTACACAGAAATGACACATCCGAAAGAATATTATTTATTGTGTCCAAATTTGAGACACAAATTTCCATGTGTGATTCCATGACTGAGGATCTCTATAATTTATCACTCACTCATTTAACCATGAAACACATTTGCTTGAATTGTGGCTTTCAGCTTTTCTTCTGTTTCTTTCTCTTTCAGTCTTACTATTTTCTGCTGTACATTTCTCTTTTTTTTTTTGGGGGGGGTTTGTGATTTTAATTTTACAACAGCTTTATTGAGATATATTCTCATACCATAACATTTGCCCTTATAAAGTGTACAATTCAGTGGTTTTTAATAGAGTTGTGCAATCATCACCACTATCTAATTTTAGAATATTTTCGCAATCCCATAAAAACACTCCATACCCATTAGCAGAAAATCTCTATTTCCCCCTCCACTAGTCTCTGGCAACCACTAAACTATTTTCTGCTTCTGTAGATTTGACTATTCTGGACATTTCATATAAATGGAATCATATGATATGTGACCTTTTTTGACTGGCTTCTTTCACTTAGCATAATCCGTGTTGTAGCTTGCATCAGTACTTCATTCTTTTTTTAATTGCAGAATAATAGTCTGTTATTTGGATATATCACATTTGATTTATCCATCAGCTGATGGACATTTGGGTCCATCAACTTTTTTTTTTAGCTATTATGAATAAGGCTGATACAAATATTTGTGTACATGTTTTTATGTGGACATATGCTTTACATTCTCTTGGGTATAAATCTAGAAGTCATTTCATAACCTTTGTTAAACTTTAATTAATTAAATTAATTCTTAAATAAAATGTTTTTACATTTAATTCACATTTTCAGTTTTTTTATGAATCGCTTATTTATTCACATAGTGGTGCTTGCCTTTTGTTGATTTCTAATAACTCTTTATATATTCCACATATAATTGTCAAATTGTTGATTTTTAATAATTATTTTTAATTTAAACTTTACCAAAGCTACACATAGCTTAAAAATCTACAAGTGTTATTATGAAATAATTACCAGCACCCATCTCCATTCTTTCTTCCCAGTGATAATCACTTTTAATTCTTTTAGCTCTTTCAGTATTTCCCTCAATATTTCTAAGCCACATGCCTATACTGTCATTCTTGATATTTCAGTTTTATATGTGATATATTCACTTCCTATGGTAGTTCTTATCGCATTCTCTACCCTTCTCCCCATACCACCTTTCCTTTCAGCCTGTAAAGTACTTACCAATATATTATAATTTTTATATTAATATTTAATAAATAACTATGTAAATATAATTTGCTGCTGTTATGTAGCATACTATGAACATATTTATTTCTTATTCAACTTTTTGTTTTGGTTGTCATTAAAAAATCATGACTTTCTGTTCAGTTTTTAATGTAATTTATTGCTAATTCTAACTCTGCCAGAGTAAAGAGTAATAAATAACATCAAACATAGTAGATTTTCCATTCTGTTTATGTTTTTGTAGCCATCTCTTTTGCATTTGTCTTAATGGTTGCTTTCTATGCTTGGTGCACAGCTGGAATCTTCCTTTACCATCATCCTAGGGTTTTTTTTTTTTAGACTTTTCTTGTATTGGCACTGGGTCTTCCAAGAACTAAATGCCAAGATGGGGTTAAATAAGCAATAATTTGGGGCTTCCCTGGTGGCGCAGTGGTTGAGAATCTGCCTGCTAATGCAGGGGACACAGGTTCGTGTCCTAGTCTGGGAGGACCCCACATGCCGCGGAGCGACTAGGCCCGTGAGCCACAACTACTGAGCCTGTGCGTCTGGAGCCTGTGCTCTGCAACGAGAGACTGCCATAGTGAGAGGCCTGCGCACTGCGATGAAGAGTGGCCCCCACTTGCCACAACTAGAGAAAGCCCTCGCACAGAAATGAAGACCCAACACAGCCTAAAATAAATAAATAAATAAGCAATAATTTATTAATGAAAAGCCTGTGAGCAAAAACAGAGAGGGAACTGGGAGAGGCTGAGGGAATCCATCAAAACAGAAGACAAGTCTGACCCTCAGGGAAGGATGGGTAGATGGAAGGAAGGTTAAACCAGCCTTCAAGTGGCCCATCAGAAGAGTCCTGTGTCTCCCAGGAATAAGCCTGCCTTAGTAATGGAGTCATTCACTGGGATCACCGCATGGAAAGTGTGGGCTGGGCTGGATTTCCGAGCACAGCACCTAGGGCCCTTGGTCAATATCCTCCTATAGTTGGAGGGCTGTCAGGTGCATTCTCATGGCCACCATAGCCACCTGTTTCTTAGATTTAATATCTTTTTTTCTTTCATTTACTCCTTTGTTTTAGTAGATCATATACTCTAGTAGCTTAAGATCATGGTACACTCATATCCTGTGCAATATTCCTTAATATTTGGTTTATTCCCCTTTTCTCAGTATATATTCACTGAAATGGTCCCTTTAGGCAAGGACTGAGGGAATCTTTACAGTATATTTACAGTATATTTGTTGAATGTATTGCAGGGTCCTTCTTCCTGGGGACCTGGCCGTCTTTTCACTTAGTGGTTCCAGATCTGAAAATTGGCTCAGGTCTGGGAACTGAGCAAGGCATTGTGACTTTTTATTGGGACCACTGTCCTCAGCCTCCTGCTCCTGCATTCTTACCCCTAGTTGAAGATGTTAAGTAGTACCCTTGAAGGGTGCCTGGGTATTTTGTCCTTAGGAACTCCAAATTTCTATTAATTCTCTCTCTGCCAGTTAAGTTCTCTCAGCTGCCTCTTTAACCTTGCTGGTTTCATGGTAACTGTGGCCCCCTGACTTCTGACAGTTAAGTGCTGCTACCTGGTTTCTCTTACTTTGGGGGCTCATCATGTCCATCACTATTAATGAGCCCTGCTCTGTGACATCCTCTTCTACATTTAGGCCTGGACTACAGAGGAGAACTGGCGCTGAAGTTCTTAGTGATAGCACCTGCCTCTGTAAGCGCTAGCACTTACCCCTTGTAAGACCCTACTGAGGCCTCTCCACCACAAAGCAATGAATATGCCTCAGAGTTGTCCCCACTTCCTCTTCTGGCTGCCAGGCAGATAACTCTTACAAAATCCCAGCACAATATTGCTAGGGAAGTGCTAGGACTGAAGGATATGCCAGAAGAATCTGTCTGGTGAGAGAGGGACCAGCATCACTAAGAACTGCAGTGCTGGTTCCCCTCTGTAGTCTGGGGCTGATGGTAAGAGAATGGGCACAGAGCTGGGTGTCTGTTGAGCCTCAATACTGGGGGACATCTACCCAGATGTCCCCCATCCCATGTTTCACTAAATGCTCTGATACCTTAGTGTAACATAGCATTTAATCACCTCTGCAGCTCCCCATTCTACATATTAAGTCCTGTGATTGCTCCTTAGCTGTGTCCTCTTCCACTGCAGGAAGAGAAGGACCTCTTTGAAAGAAGTATCACAACAATCACACGTTGGTTCTCACACTTAGCCTTTAACTGTTTGCCAGCTGCCCTAAGTTTTGCATTAACCCTCTGAAGGGCTTCCATTCACTTAGTAAAAACTAGTCACTGTCCTTGCAGGTATGGTCCCTCCTGTGCCTTTTAAAGGCCTGAATTATTGCATTGGTAAGCCTGTTTTTCTCCACTGGGTATGTTTCCCCAGGTCATTATCTGTGAAATATTCAGCAGTTAAGCCACCATCTTGTGCCAGGGATGATCTGCGGCCAACATTCCACTCAGGTTGGGGTTTTCCTTGCCAGCCAGTGAGTGATCTGGCCTTCCCTCTACAGGCTGCTTTCTTGGACCATTTCTCAGTACCAACTATTCAGTTCAGTTCCTCTGAGAAGCAGATACCATGATGGAATTGGAGACGTACGAGATTTATTAGGATGAAACACCTGTGAAGGCTAATGTGGGGTAAGAGCAGGGGTTAGCTAGGAAAGTTTTGATATTATGATGTGGAAAGAAGGAAGGAAGAAGCAGCTTTAAGAAAGTCTTGCCCACGCTAATGAGTCACTTGTCAGCAAAGACTGCCCACTGGACGAGTCCCCATTGGGCCAGAACAGTCCTCTTTTAGTCCACTCACTACTCAGTCACAGGGAAGAGCCTGGGGGAGTGAGGCATTGGTTTGAACACTGTGGGGATGCTGAAGCTACCACAGGTAGAGGCTTCAGCCAATATCCTCCCTGGGTCAAAGGTGTCAACTTAAAGAAAAACGAAGTTGTGAGTTAAGTTTTATTCAAGGATCTTACTGAGAACTATAGCCTGGGAAACAGCCTCTCAGTAGGTCTGAGGGGACTGCTCCAAAGAGGTAGGGGAGGAGCCAGTTAGTATACGCATGAAGTTTTTGGCTGGAAAGTACATGTAGTCATGCATACATCTTGATAAAACATTACTGCTATTCACAAATACAGACATCTCAAGTTAATGATTTTAGTGCTTTTCTACTGTAGGATGATGCAAGAATCTGGGGTCATTGAAATTCTCCCTTAGATATACACCTTAACTATCTAGGGGTCCAAATATCCAAAGCACAGAACTTTCATCTTGATTTTCCCATCCTGAATTCCCCTCGGGTGCACTGTTGCTGTGTTGCATCTTAACACTTTGTATGATGATGAGCGACAGTCTTTGTTCTTTTTACTTACAAAGGGAAATCTAAACACTGCACACCCATGATTGTCATTTCTATCCTTCCCCCACTGATCTGCAATGCCTGCTTTGTCATAAATCAGGTCTCTTTGTTTGCATGGGTTTATTTTGGGGCTCTCTATTCTGTTACACTGATTTTATATGTATCCCTGTGCCAATACCATATTGTCTTAATTATAAGAACTTTCTATTACGTCTTGTTATTTGTAAAGCAAGTATCTCCATGTTTTTCTACTTATCCAGGTGTATCTGAGCTATTCTTGTTCCTTTCCTCATTCACATAAATTTTCCGATCAGCTTGTCAAGTTCCAGAAGCAGCCCTTTAGTGTTTTGACTGGAATTGCATTGAATATTTAAGATCATTGGGAAGAACTGACATCTGTATGGTAGTGTGTTTTCAAATCCAGTGACATGGTATATCCTTCTGTTTATTTCTTTTTAAATGTCTTTCAATATTATACATATATATTTTTCCAGAAAAGACTTGCATATCTTTTTATTTGTTTGTTTGTTTGTTTTGCGGTACGCGGGCCTCTCACTGTTGTGGCCTCTCCCGTTGCGGAGCACAGGCTCCGGACGCCCAGGCTCAGTGGCCATGGCTCATGGGCCTAGCCGCTCCGCGGCATGTGGGATCTTCCCAGACCGGGGCACGAACCCGTTTCCCCTGCATTGGCAGGTGGATTCTCAACCATTGAGCCACCAGGGAAGCCCCATTGCATATCTTTTTAAAGATTCATCATTGGTACTTTAAATTTTTGTCGTTGTTGTAAATGGCATCTTTTCTTCAAAAAAGTTATATTTTCTGTTTCTTGCTGGAGTATAGTCATGCCTTTCAGAATTGTCCTACTTTGAGGCAAAGAGGCCTGGCCTTTATATCCCACATCTACCAGTTACTGGCTAAGGGCTGCCCTCAGGGACTGGGTGTGACCCTATGTGAGGAGTCTCTTGGCCTGAGGCCATTGTCTGGAGAATGACTCAAATGAGAGCTGCCAGCTGTCGACGCTCCCACCAGCTAGGAAATACTACTTAGGCCTGAAGGGGGAGTCTCAGCCGACTATCAGAGCAACTATTAAATGTCCTTCAACAGATTGAAGAGCTCTCTTTTATATTCTTAGTTTTGTTAAATGCTCCTGCTTTTGCAAAAGGAGACGAGGTGCCTACCTGTACGATGTGGGGAATTGGATGTGGGGTCTGACTGCTTCTTTTTTTTTTTTTTTTTTTTTTTTTGGTGGTACGCGGGCCTCTCACTATCGTGGCCTCTCCCGTTGCGGAGCACAGGCTCCGGACGCGCAGGCTCAGCGGCCATGGCTCACGGGCCCAGCCGCTCTGCGGCATGTGGAATCTTCCCAGACCGGGGCACGAACCCGTGTTCCCTGCATCGGCAGGCGGACTGTCAACCACTGCGCCACCAGGGAAGCCCTGACTGCTTCTTAAACAGACTTTCAACTCATCCTGCATCCGCCTCACCTTTACCCCAGGTAACCCGAGCTTTTTCTGTGGTTTTGCAGGACAGACTGGCTTGCTCTTAGGCTTCTCCCACTGCAGCATAGGTTTTAGCTTTCTTTGGTCATCCAAGTCTGTTACCACTTGACTACCTGCTTTCTGACCTTCAGAGGTCTGATGCTGTCTTCTCCCCTGGTCTCTCTCTTTTTTATCCCTTGTCATTTAAGTTGGGTTCAGGAAGGAACAGAGGTAAATTGTGTGTTCAATTGTTCTTGCCTGGAAGCTCTCTCAGTATCTGGATTTGGAGATTTATGAAACAAAGGTAAAGTGGGCGGAGTTTGACACAGGCTGTTTCTCAAGAAGGCCCGAATTACCCCTTCTTTCTTCTTCATCTTTGCTTGCCTAACCCACCCTTCAGGTCTCAAAGTAGTAGTCACATTCTCCAGGATGCCTGTCTTCACAGCCCAAGTTTGGGTTAGATACTCCTTCTATGTGATTGCAGTATAAACTTTGTTCCTCTTATTGTAACATTTATCACACTTTATGCTAAATCCTTGTTTACCAGCTTTTAACATCTCATAGGCTACACGTTTATTGACGGGGATTGTATTTGATCTCTATTGGAGTCCCCAGTCCCAAGCACAGAGGTGATTTAAGAGGTATTCAACAGAGTTGTACTGAGTGAATATATATTGATACATAAATAAATCACACAGCTTTGAGTTGATTTCCAATAAATGCAGTAACTTACAAAGCTCTCACTTTTCTGTAGATAAATATTTTTTCTTTTCTTTATTTGCTGGACTCTAGAAACCAAAAAGGCAATACTAGTTTTATTTTGATGGTTATTAGACTCATAGATGTTAATGTCTTAACCAATGCCATTTTAAAGGTACTTGAGTTTATCACTAATACGGGTTAGGAGTAGAGGATGTGTAAAGTTCTTTCTCTCTTTCTTTTAAGTTCTTTAAATGTTTACTACTCAAACTTCTAATTTTAGTATCTAGGCATTATAAAAATCTCTAGAAGAAAGGCATTATGACAACTACTACATAAGCAATAAAGTATGAGGATAAAATATTAAAAATGGAGAAGAGATTTAAAAAATATTTTAAGTGTTTAATAAGTATTTTTTGGCTCATAACCCAACTTTTAGGAAATATAAGCAATAACAATCATTAAGGCAACCCTTCAATATTGTATTTTTGCTTACATAGTTTACCACTCTGTAGTACAGTATTAATAGTGCTTTATTATACTTTGTTTTCAAAAGCACCAACCACAGAACAAAAGTTATTCTAATGTAATCTTTTCAAGGAAGTCCTTGGACAGTTTATTTCATTGATGATCATATACAGGAAGAAATAAAGCAAGTTTATGATTAGTCACTCCTCTTCTGATTCTGAAGCTACAGGAGCCCCTTTCAGGAATATTTGTTTAAAGAATGCCCTGGAAGTTGCTTATGTGACAAGCAAACTCAGTCTCCAATGTGGAAAAACTGTTATAGGATCTATAATTCAGCTTCATCGGAACTCTGGAAAGGCAGACTTTAAGGGGCATTCTTTAGCCTCTCATGTGTACACTTTTATCAAAGAAGACATTCTCATTTGCTCTTAATTTTCTGGCTTATCTGATAAAAAAATAAATGTACCAAGTAGTGTGAAAAATATAGTGTGAAAAATATACTACTGAGAAACCACCACTGCTAATATTCTGTTGCATAGATTTCCTGGTTTTTCTTTCTCTATATAAAGCAATATATTAACATAAAACAAGTGTTGTCAGAAATCACTGATCTTCAAACTAGGTTGCAAGTTATCAGTGAGTGAAGATATTTTATTGGTTGTAACCAGCATTGTTTTGTTTTTTTAATTGAGATATAATTGACATATAACATTGTATTAGTTTTAGGTGTACAAAATAATGTATATATTGCAAAATGATTACGACAATAAATTTAGTTAACTTCCAAGCAACTGTTAAATTCCTCAAAAAATAAAAAGTAGAACTACCAAACAATCTGGCAATTCTACTTCTGGGTATTTATGTGAAGGAAATGAAATCACTATCTCAAAACAATATCTGCACCCGCATGTTCACTGCAGCATTATTTACAATAGCCAAGACGTGAAAACAACCAGCACCCGATTTTAAAGGGTAAAAGCTACTGGCATTCGTTGTGATAGAAAGCCCATTGTCTCCTAACCACTAGAGGGCAGTATATTACATTAGTTTTAAAAAAAAAATCTCAGACAGTACAACTTAATACAACTCGACCTAGTTTTACAACTGATTATGATAAACATAAAATTACACGTAATTTTATGTTGGACTGTTAGTTTAATGGTATGTGAGGACCTATCACATGGCATACACTGAGTTAGGGATATACTGATGAATAAGACATGTTCTATAATTTAGTAAGAAGACAAGGGTGATAACACAAGGCAGTCAGTTATTCACTTCGGTTTGGCTTGTGTCTGCCTTTCCAGCCTCATATCCTGCCACTCCCCAGATTTCGAGCTGAGCTGTGGTCATGCTGACTACTCCTAATTGTCTTGGACATGCTGTTCTCTCTTCCTGGGATATTGTTTGTGCTTCTCTCTGCCTGGTGAACCCCAATTTACACCTCAAACTCCAAAATCCTGACTTTCCCAGGCAAAGTTAAGTGCAAGCATGTGCTTTCTCCATTCCACTCCTTTGGAACCAAGTCTAGTCCTCGTAGAGTTGATGACTTATGTCTCTTTTCCCTAGGAAACTGAACTGCTGGAAGGCAAGGGATGTGTTGTTCATTTTTGTTTCTCTTGCTGTGGTTGTGCCTATCACATAGACAGTGCTTAAAATGCATATTTAATAAATGAGCAAATAAAAGTGCTATGAATAGATGCTGTAATGAGATAATTTCCTCTATAGTCTCTCCATTGATCCTTCTACGCTCTCCTTCTGTACATGCCACTAAAAAGCATCTAAACGAAAGACAGGATGCTTTGACTTGCTGATGGTGAGAGAGAGTTAGGCTTTGCCAAATAAGAAAAGGAAAGGGTAATGAATTTTGGAGGATAATTTAGTTTTCCCTGATATTTCCCCCATGACACCTTGGGGAATGATCTTCATTTTAGCAATACACAGCTGAGACTAAATAATCTTTGTTCTTCTGTCCCTATCTTACAGTAGCCAAGTAGGCAAAGTGGTTATGCTTGTCATTTGGCTAGCAGTTAACAACCCTGACACCTTTAGCATTAAGACAGGATGCCTAGTACATTCCATTGTGATCTACAAAAGCTAAAGAAATCAGTCAAGTTTCAACATGCCCCAAGTACTCATGTGGCAAATTAAACAATTCTCCATCCAAGTGGTATACGTAGTTTTTTATAAAAGTTTTTGTTATATGTTCACTTTAGATATGCTTGCAAAAAAATTAAAAAGTATTTTTAGCTTGTTTTAAATCTTATAGATATGCCCATACTCATAGTCATCTAGGAAATTCTGCTCTGTAAAGAGACCTGGTTGTACATTACAAGGGTTAAGTAAGGTCTAAAATCAAATAGACTTTGGTTTGAGTCCTGGGTATGTCTTTTTCTGGCTTTGTGACCTTGGGCACACTACTCAACCTCACTTCACTTCAGTTCCCTCATTTGAAATATGGACACAGCAACAGTACTTCCCTCTCTGGGTTGCTAGGAGGATTAGATGAGGTCCTGCATGTAAAGAGCTTTGCACAAGATTTGGCGTATTGTGAGCTTTCAATAAATGTTAGCTATTATTACTAGATAAAGATCTTTACTGCAAGATAAAAGCATTTTTTTCTTGGCGTGTAGACTTTTCTTTTTCTTTCAAAAAACCAGCGCTTAATGGATTTTTTCCCCCCACTATGGCTGTAAGAAGTTTATTCTTGCCATTTTGATAAGACATATGGCATAAGCAAATGGGGGCTTGAGAGCATGAGGACCTTGGTGAAGGTAAAGTGAAGCCCCTGCTGTGCGATGCGATAGCCTGGGCTGGTGGGGATCAGACTCCATGGGCCTCAAAAAGTCTCTTACAGGGCTTCCCTGGTGGTGCAGTGGTTGGGAGTCCGCCTGCCGATGCAGGGGACGCGGGTTCGTGCCCCGGTCCGGGGGGGTCCCGCATGCCGCGGAGCTGCTGGGCCCGTGGGCCGTGGCCGCTGGGCCTGCACGTCCGGAGCCTGTGCTCCGCGGCGGGAGGGGCCGCAGCGGTGAGAGGCCCGCGTACGGAAAAAAAAAAGCCTCTCACAGTATTTCCCGTCCAAAGAGTTCTTACCTTTGTTGCCCCTGCAGATGCAGTGGGGAATACAGCCTTGTTATTAAGCACCTTGAGGGTCTTCTACTACTTTGGCAAGAGTGAGATTTTTCTTCTACAGAGTCACTGATGTTGGGCTTGTAATATGGCTTTCAAACAGATTATCTAAATGATCAGTTCCTATGGGTAGGAATGTTACTCTGTATAATCCATATCCAAATGGCACACATACGTGATTAATATATTTTTAAGCAAACTATTAAACATATGTTTTACTGTTTTATATAATTATAGTGACATTTGTTCTGAACCAAAAATTGGGATGTATGGTACAACAAAAATTTTTAAACGTTTAGGAGTTTAAAACATTTTAACTTTTAATTTTGAGATCATTTTAGACTTACAGAAAAGTGGTCATGACAGTACAGAGAGTTCCTACATACCCATTACTCAGCTTTCCCTAATGTTAACATCTCATATCACCATGGTAGAGTTGTTAAAACTTAGAAACAAACGTTTGTAAAATACTATTAACTAAACCACAGATTTTATTAGGATTTCAACAGTTTTTTCCTTAATTTTTCCTTTTGTTAATGTCCTTATTCTGTTTTAGGGTCCAACCCAAGATAATAATGTTACATTTTGTTCTGTCCTTTAGTCTCTTCTAATCTGTCACAGTTCCTTTGTTTTTCCTTTCCTTTCACGACCTTGATAATTTTGTAAAGTACTGGTCAGGCATTTTGCAGTATGTCCTCAATTTGTCTGAGTTTGTGTGATGTGTTTCTCCGGATTATTGAGTTTATAGATTTTGGGGAAGGGTGCCACAGAAGTAATGTACACTTCTCAGTGTGATATATTAGGGGGGTACAACATATTGACATATTCTCTTACTAGTAATTTTAATCTTCATCATGTGGTTCAAGTGATAGCAGCCAGGGTCTCCTTTCCTATAAGATTACTTTTTTCCCTTTGAGATGAATAAATACTTTGGGTGAGATACTTTGAGGCTATGTAAATATTCTGCTTCTCCTTAAACTTTCCAGCTGATTTTAGCATTCATTTGTGGATCTTGCTTGTAACAATTTTCTAATGGTGATTTTTCTATTTCCCTCATTTCTTCTACGTTTATTAATTGGAATTCTTTTGTAAAGAAGAGTTGTTTCTTCCCTCTCATCTATTTATTCAATCATTTATGTCAGTATGGACTTACAGATATTTGTCTTATTCTTTGGGTTATAATACAATATTATCATTATTTTTTTGGTCAAATTGTTCCAGTTTTGGCTACTGGAAGCACTTTTAGGTTAGTTCCTGTGTCCTTTTAAAATACTTCCATTTTAATTTGCTCCAGGCCTATCTTGTATTTTCCCTGTACCAGCTCTAGAATCAATTACTTCCCCCAAAGCCCTGGTTCCTTCTATTAGAGAATAGTTTTTTCGTTTTCTTTCTTTCTTTTTTTTTTTTGCGGTACGCAGGCCTCCCACTGTTGTGGCCTCTCCCGTTGCGGAGCACAGGCTCCGGACGCGGAGGCCCAGCGGCCATGACTCACGGGCCCAGCCGCTCCACGACATGTGGGATCTTCCCAGACCGGGGCACGAACCCATGTCCTCGCATCGGCAGGCGGACTCCCAACCACTGTGCCACCAGGGGAGCCCAGAGAGTAGTTGTTAGAAACCAAGATCTGAGTGCCAGTTTCTCTAAGCAGACAGAGCAAGGAAATATGCATATGTGTGCTGACTGATGTACACATACATATCTATATTTTTGTATCCATCTATCTGTATATATATTTTAAAACAGCATGAATTCATGCTGACTCTGACTCCCACCCAGCACCAGAGGTTTTATTCTAGCTTTCCCCTTTTCTGGAAAAGGCAAAACCATAAGAACAAAAAATGGGTCAGCGGTTGCTCAAGGCTGTACAAGGGAAATTTTGGCTTGACAAATCTTCATGGTTCAGTGGTGGTAGATGCACAACTCTCTGCATTTGTCAACATTCATAGAATTGTATACCATAAAAAGTGAATTTTACTGTGTGCAAATTAGAAAAAACTTTAGCCAGAACATTGTAAGAACTCAACATGGAATGCAGATCATGACGAATAAATCTATTAAAATTAACGACATAACCACACTGAAGGGGATGGGGAAGAAAGGAGCTGACCTACAAAACTTTGGAAAACAGTATATTGAGTGAATCAGTAAGACTAAAGTCAAAAGGAATGGTATAAACACTGAACTTTAGTTGGTAAATTTGTTTCTCATAGGTATATGGGTTAGCAGTTATGAAACTACTTTTCATTGTGTACCAGGGTTAAACAAATTAATGCACTCATTGTGGATAATGAGAGCCAGATTTCTTAATGCCAAAGAAAGAAGAAAGAAATAAACATTTTTGAATAAATAAAAGAATAAACATTTTTGGAATTTTTATATAAAATATTTATAGAGATATAAAAACTGTCATATTTAGTTACACATTTAAAGAATTTTTTTAATTGAAAAGGATAAAATTACATGAAATTGAGAAAATCTGGTACATGTTACAAGCTATTAAAATATATGCAAGTGTGTGTGTATTTATATATGTATACAATGTAGTTTTCTCTAAAAGCATCAACATTTGTAGGAACACAGGCATTGCCATTCTGACTCAAACTAATGAGGTTTTGTTCTTATTAGAAACAAAAATTTACCTCTATGTTTCTTGAATTGAGTGGTGTTGGTGTATTTTATTGCCAATGTGATTTATCTATTTTTAAAATTTTTACTGGAGTATAGTTGATTTATAATGTTGTGTTAGTTTCTGCTGTATAGCAAAGCGAATCAGTTATACATATACATATATCATTCTTTTTTAGATTCTTTTCCCATATAGGTCATCACAGAGTATTGAGTAGAGTTCCCTGTGCTATACAGTAGTTCCTTATTAGTTATCTATTTTATATATAATAGCATGTATATGTCAATCCCAATCTCCCAATTTATCCCTCCCCCGCTTTCCCCTCTGGTAACCACAAGATTGCTTCTACATCTGTGACTCTATTTCTGTTTTGTAAATAAGTTCATTTGTACCATTTTTTTTAGATTCCACATATAAGTGATATCATATATTTGTCTTTCTCTGTCTGACTTAACTTTGCTCAGTATGACAATCTCTAGGTCCATCCATGTTGCTGCAAATAGCATTTTCATTCTTTTTTATGGCTGAGTAATATTCCATTTTGTGTGTGTGTGTGTGTGTGTGTGTGTGTGTGTGTGTGTATATGTGTATATATATATATGTATATATATATATATATACACCACATCTTCTTTATCTATTCTTCTGTTGATGGACATTAAGGTTGCTTTTATGTCCTGGCTATTGTAAGTAGTGTTGAAATGAACATTGGGGTACATGTATATATATATATATTTTAAATATCTTTATTGTAGTATAATTGCTTTACAATGGTGTGTTAGTTTCTGCTTTATAACAAAGTGAATCAGCTATACATATACATGTATCCCCATATCTCCTCCCTCTTGTATCTCCCTCCCACCCTCCCTACCCCACCCCTCTAGGTGGTCAAGCATGTATCTTTTTGAATTATGATTTTCTCCAGGAATGGGATTGCTGGATCATTTGGTAGTTCTATTTTTAGTTTTTTAAGGAACCTCCATACTGTTCTCCATAATGGCTGTACCAATTTACATTCTCACCAACAGTGTAGGAGGGTCCCATTTTCTCCAAACTCTCTCCAGCATTTATTGTTTGTAGATTTTTTGATGATGGCCATTCTGACCAGTGTGAGGTGATACCTCATTGTAGTTTTGATTTGCATTTCTCTAATAATTAGTGATGTTGAGCATCTCTTCATGTGCTTTGCCAACATGGATTTAAAATGAGGTTATGGTAATCCTCTTTGATGCCAATTTTATTTTAATATTACATATATATACTTCAGTATGATTTTATTTATATAAATGCCCAAAATGGACTAATTAAATCTCTGGTGACAGAAGTCAGAATAGCAATTATTTTTGAGGGGTAATGTGTAATACTTCTGGGGTGCTAGTAATGTTCCATATCTTAATCTAGGTGGTTACTTCATAAAATTTTATCAAGATATATATGATATATACATGATTTGTTTCCCCTTTATATATGTGTTATATTTTAATTAAAACATTTGCTTAAAATATTTCCAGACTCATGCTTGGACAGTTCAAATATCCAAATGTGTTTCCATGCTGTTGTAAGCAAGTGATCCTCTCTGACAGTGATTTTAGATAAACCTGTCTAAATTTCTCTTATCAGTTATTAGAAGCTCTGCCTCCTACAAGTGGGTCTAAATTTTCTTTTGATTATTTTTTTCAAATCCCTTTATTTATTTAAATTTATTTATTTATTTGGCTGCATTGGGTCTTCTTTGCTGCATGCAGTCTTTCTCTAGTTGTGGCGAGCAGGGGCTACTCTTTGTTGCGGTGTGTAGGCTTCTCATTGCGGTGGCTTCTCTTGTTGTGGAGCATGGGCTCTAGACACGCAGGCTTCAGTAGTTACAGCATGCAGGATCAGTAGTTGTGGCTTGTGGGCTCTAATGCACAGGCTCAGTAGTTGTGGTGCACAGGCTTAGTTGCTCCACAGCATGTGGGATCTTCCTGGACCAGGGATCCCAACTGTGTCCCCTGCACTGGCAGGCGGATTCTTAACCACTGCACCACTAAGGAAGTCCCTCTTTTTTCTTTTTATAATTTTTTTTCTATTTCTTTAATTAATTAATTAATTTAGTTATTTAAAAATTATTTGGCTGTGTTGGGTCTTTGTTGCTGCACGCGGGCTTTCTCTAGTTGCGGTGAGCGGGCTGCTCTTCGATGCGGTGCATGGGCTTCTCATCATGGTGGCTTCTCTTGTTGTGGAGCACGGGCTCTAGGCCTGTGGGCTTCAGTAGTTGCAGCATACAGGCTCAGTAGTTGTGGCACACAGGCTTAGTTGCTCCATGGCATGTGGGATCTTCCTGGACCAGGGCTCAAACCCGTGTCCTTTGCATTGGCAGGTGGATTCTTAACCACTGTGCCACCAGGGAAGCCCAGAAGTCCCTCTTCTGATTTTTTTGATATCCTTTGCCTAAGAGATTACCATATCTTGTAGTGAGTTTTATTAGTTTATTCATTGAGGAAAGTGATGCTTTCTTTGATGCTTCTAAATTTACTTTCTCAATTCGAAAGAGAATCCTTTTTCCCTAAAACTTAAAACTCAGTGTGATAAGGCATTTTTCTTTCTTACATTATTTAAAAATATATATACTATCACATTCTCACTTAGTCTTCACTTTTGTAGCATGCAAAATGCTATTGTCTTTCACTTTAATTCAAAAGGAACCTCTACTCTTTGTCTTTCTACTTTTCTCACTTTTAATGAACCCCCTCTGGATCTAAAATTCTAACATTTATTTTTGGGGGAGTTATGGCCAATATTGCACAGTGATTCTAGTAGTGGACAATGTCATAATGTATTAGTAAAGTACAAATTTTATCCTGCTTTACCAGCTTACTAGTGAGGCTGTTTTGGCCTAGGCTGACTTTGGATTTTAACTATTTTTAACTATCCTTGTTTGTAGAGGCATTCTTTGATGCACAAATGAAAGGAATTAAAGTTAGGGATTATTAAATGTGGAGCTGGTTTGGCATGTAGGATGCTGTTGAATACATCTACAGTAGCATATAAATATAAATCTTTGTCTTTAAAAAAACCCACAAATTTTCATTTGAGATGTTTGGAATACTTCACAAACATCATGGCACACCCATTTGGCCTGCTTACCCCATTGGAATATCATTATTTATTTATTTGTTTGTTTATTTATTTATTTACTGTAGAACAGCCTTTATAGTTTGCAATGCAATGTGGAAGAGGAGGGGATACCACAACTCTGGCTCCTAGGGCAGCTCCACAGACCTGAAATCAAAGAAGGCGTGAGTACCCCAGGAAGGAGCCTGCTGAACCCTGGTTTTGCCCTGCTCCTTGGAGCCCAGTGTCTGGGCACTTGAGGTTAGGACCTATGGAATGGAAGCCTTCCATGCCGAAGATGTGACACTGGGAAGGCCAGAGCCCTTTCCCTCGACCTCCATACATTACTGGGACCGAGAGGAATGTCATTTAATAAATGACATCAAAATTCACAAAATTGTATTGATGGCATAAAAAAAAGTCCCAAAATATTTACTAGTAGAGGCATACAACTTTCTATTTTTTAAAATCTAAGCTCTAAATTTACTCTTGCCTTCCTAAATTCTGCTCTTATACACCCCAAATAAGATGGTACAAAATGCTTCTTCTTTCAGTTGGTCATGACCTTGGGTGGGTTTAACTGTCTCTGGATTATGGTAACAGAATAATGGTTCACCAAAAACAGTCACATTCTGGGCTTCCCTGGTGGCGCAGTGGTTGAGAGTCCGCCTGCCGATGCAGGGGACACGGGTTCGTGCCCCGGTGTGGGAAGATCCCACATGCCGCGGAGCGGCTGGGCCCGTGAGCCATGGCCGCTGAGCCTGCGTGTCCGGAGCCTGTGCTCCGCAACGGCAGAGGCCACAACAGTGAGAGGCCCGCGTACCGCCAAAAAAAAAAAAAAAAAAAAAAAAGAAAAGTCACATTCTAATCCCCATAACCCAGGACTATGTTATGTAAAATGGTGTATTAGTTTCCTATTGTGATGTAGCAAAATACCACAAACTTAGTGTCTTAAGACAATATAATTTTGTTACTTAAAGATCAGAAATCTAAAATGGGTTTCTGTGGGCTAGAATCAAGGTGTTGATAGGACTGTTACTTCTGTAGGCTCTAGGGCAGAATTTGTTTCCTTACCTTTTCTTGCTTTTAGAGGCCACCTGTATCCCTAAGGGTGTGGTCCCCTCCTCCATCTTCAAAACCTGCAGTTTAGCATAATATGCATATCTCTCTCTGACTTTAACACTGACCCTCCTGCCTTCCTCTTTTACTTATCTGGACCCTTATGATTACACTGAATCCACCCAGATAACCCAGGATAACATCCCCATCTTAATATCCTTAACTTAGTCATATCTGCAAAGTTCCTTTTGCCATCTAAGGTCATATCTTCACGTGTCCTGAAGAGGAGGATGTGAACATCTTGGGGGACCATAATTCTGCTAACCAGTTCCATTTTGCCTAACTTTTAAGTTTATTCCTATAAAATTTCTGGTAATACCTTATTATCTTTTTTTTTTTTTTTTTTTACTCCCTCTTGAACCCATTCCAATTAGATTTTTGTTCCAAAACTCTGCTGAATCATTTTTGTCAAAACCACCAGTGAGGGGCTTCCCTGGTGGCGCAGTGGTTGACAGTCCGCCTGCTGATGCAGGGTACACGGGTTCGTGCCCCGGTCTGGGAAGATCCCACATGCTGCGGAGCGGCTGGGCCCATGAGCCATGGCCGCTGAGCCTGCGCGTCCAGAGCCTGTGCTCCGCAATGGGAGAGGCCACAGAAGTGAGAGGCCCGCGTACCGCAAAAAAAAAAAAAAAAAAAAAAACACCAGTGACCTCCAGGTAGCCAAATCCAGTGGGAGTTTTTCAGTCTTAATTTAACCCAAACTTATTACCAGCTTTGACCCAGTTGATTCCTCCCTCCTTCTTGAGACAATTTCTTTCTTCTCTGCTCAGATCTCTTCTCTAGCTACATTCTCTCTGCAGGTGATTTCAACTAATTTCACGGCTGTAAATATCATCTGCACACTGGCAATTCCCAAATTACATGTTGACTCAGGGCCACACACCCAAATTCCAGACTTGTGTATTTAACTGCCTATTTAGTATCACCACTTGGATAGATAATAAGCATCTTAAACCTAAAAATGGATTTTCAGCCAAAACCTGCTTCTCCTTCTGTATTCTTCATCTCAGGAAATGGTTCCATCATTCACACAGGTACTCAGGCCCAAAAACATTGGAATCATCCTTGATTGCTCCTTTTCTTTATTTCACATCCATTCCATCATAAAATATTTCAAAATATATTCTTTATCTGACCGCTTATTACTGCCACCATTGTTAACCTGATCCAAGCCATAAACGTCTCTCACTTAGGCTATTGCAAAACTTCTTTAATTGCTCCCCTCCTTAAATACTTGCTACCTTCTTCCCTCTCCTAAATATATGTTCCAGACACCGGGGTGATCCTTTAAAAGGATCATGTTCCTCCCTTACCCTAAACCCTGCAAAGGATTCATTCACATAAATCTAGACTGAAATCCCATGGCCTACAAGCCCTAGATGGTCCTGCCTGTGGCTACCTCTCTTACATTATTTCCCAGCAATTCTGCCTTGCTCGCCGCTCAGTAGCCATGCTAGCCTTTCTATTCCTTAAATATGTTAAGCACACTCTTGTGGAAGGTCCCCTCTATGTAGAATTCTATTCTACTACCACCAAGGTTAGCTCTCCTACTCACTCAGATATTTGCTCAAATGTCACCTTCTCAGACCCCTTCTCTGAGCACTCTACCTCTGTCTCTAAAATAGTACTCCCATCATTCTCTGTCCCTTACCATGCTCTGGTTTTCATTTGGTATACTGTATAACTATCTGATGTTATAGTTTTATGTTTTAAAATCTGTAATCCTCACTAAAATTTAAGTTCTATAATGGCAAATAATAAGTTTTGTCTTTTATTGTATCTCTAACACACAGAGCAGTACCTAGCACATAGTAGGGGCTCGATAAGTTGAACAATTGAATATTTTTTCCTTTATTTGTTATTTTGATCTGCCACTATGTACCCTATTTTAATTCCTAAGGGCACAAACGAATGACAATCTAGTTTCCAGGAGCTCTTGATTTAGAAGGAGACATTTATACACACAAATAATTACAGTTTGGGGTACAAAGTACCTAATTTATATAGGAGGCAGTAGAGATGATTATTAGGAAAAACTGGAGAAAATTCAACCTAAACAGAATTTAAAAGAATGAATTAAATTTTATTAGGCAGATGTAAGTAGAGTGAAAGGGAAGGCATTCCAAGATAGTAGTATATGTACAAGCAGAGAGGCATGAAATAGCAGGTTGTATTTGGGAGTCTATAAAGAGTTCAGTATATTGGAATAAGTGGTGTGGTGAGAAAGGTGTTAAAGATGATGTAGGTAAGGAGGGAGGACTCATAATATGAAGAGCCTTACATGCCACACTCAGGAGTGTAAATTTTCTCTAGTAGCCAGAGAGGAAGCTCTAAAAACATTTAAGATTGGATTGATATAATTTTCGTTCTGGTCATTTCACTCACACTTTAGAAATGCCATTCTAGCAGCCTTATTGGTGCCAGAGGTAAGAAATTCATCTTGAGATAGTCCAGATGAGAGGTGATGAGAACATGAAGTAGAAATAGTTGATGGAAAATAAAAGGATGTATGAGACTGTCATAATTCTATGAAAAAAAATTTTTATGATCATACAACTTTTGGCTTTGTTTCTATACTGAAAAAAACAAACTTCTAATATATATCTGGTTTCTCCAGCAGACATTCTTATTGGGAAAAGAACATACCGATCAGGCAATTCAAGTAATCCAGTTGAGATTGCAGTTTATTTTTTATATTTACCATTTACCTTGTGAGCTTTGCTAGTAAAGTCAGTTTTTTAGAGACCCATCAGCCCTGGATAAAGTGATAACTTTAATTTCTGAACCTGCATAATTGAGAACAAGACCCCTTGGTAACATCTCTGAGTACAGAGATCCTTCAAAGTCTTAAATAAATAGCATTACTATTTATGAGAGGAATTATTAATCATAAACTTTTTACACTGCTGTACAAAAATTCTGTAGAATTTATTAGGAATTTCAGAAAAACAAGCTTCAGTACTATAGCTAATACATAATTTGAATAATAAAATGCCTTATTTTATTTTTAAATACAATGACTTTATTTCCAGTAGCATACTCATTAAAAACAATGAAGTATTTTCATTTATTAAAAATGTATTTATCAATAAAAACATAACAAAGTATAATTTGTAGCATTAATGTAAACTAGTCAATTTATCTACATTGCCCATGTTATGATTTACCTTTATTTTATGGTTATAGTGTTTTAATAATTAACAAATGCATAAATATATGATATATTTACAGGAGATTCTCAAAAATAATGATGTTACTGTTATACTTCATCAGTGTTTTCTCTGTGATCCGGATCCAACATCAGGATGGATTGGTCCTTGGCTGGCTGTTCTGTAACATAATTTCAGAATATTCTTTAACTGTAGTATTCATAGACTTTAAGGTAAAATCTGTAAGGTGGATCTCCTTACAAAATACAGACTTTAATAAAACTAAACTCACAATTCAATTTCTCAAATGCTACATATACATCAGTCTCAACATAGTGACTACCACTTTACATAAGGCATCATACTAATCATAATAGTCCATAATCTTTACTCTTTGGTAAGATTTGCTTAAGAGGTGCTTTTTAAAATCATAATCTGCTGTGTAAATGGTCAAAACTTAATAATTTCGTTTTCTACAGGAGACACTTGGAGCCGATATAATACCCTAGGAATAGTTTAACAACATATTGGGCTAAAGAAGTTGCTTGGGAAGGTAACTGTTAAAAATTCATTAAATTTATTTTATTTAAAAAAGTAAATACAATTTTCCAAACTAAAAATTCTGCTTCTAAGATTCCTAGTTTTTACATTGAAAAATCATGGTGGGTGTCTTGAGGATGCCCTGCAGTAACCCTATTATCCTATATTGTTTGCATTTTGTCTCTATTATAATGCACACTACTTCAGGAAAGGAAAGTGTTTTCCTCTTTCTAGTCCCAGCCTGGCACATGGTAAGAACTCAGGTAATATCTGTTCAACAAATAAAAAGAGACAAATATCATAGGTTTTACAAAAAGAAAAAAAGAAAAAAAAAATCAGGCTGCTATGGTTTGCCAAAAAGAAGAAATTCTAAATTTTGGATGGGACAAAATTTGGGCTGAATAAGCCCATCTAAAGGGGATGACACTAAAGTCAAGTCTTAAAGAAGAGTAGGAGAGAGACATTTACGAGCAAGTCCTGTGAGGCAGTGGGAGCAGTGTGGGCCTTGGAAGCTGCAAGAAGTTCCAGGGAGACCTGCCTGTTATTCAAGAGTGTGTAAATTATGAGCTGTGGAGCAACTGGAGATGAGGGTGAAAAGGTCTTGAATGTAGTTCTCTGGAGATATAATTTTATCTTTTAGGTGATGTGTAACTACTGAGGTTGGGTTTTAAGAGAGAGAGTGATATGTTCACATTTGTGCTTTAAAAAGATTACTCTGGCGGTGGTGTGAAAGAGGCAGTGGAGCGAGCAAACAGGGAGGCTGTTGAAATGGTCTAGATGAGACATGATGAATTCTTAAACTAAGATACTATCAGTAGAAATGGAGAGGAGTGAATGGATTTGAGTTGCACTTTATTATTAACAGGATTTATTGACTAGGGGTAAGGGAGAATAAGAAGCCTGGATGAGATACAAATTTCTCTCTGGGAAATTTGGTATACGATGGTGTCATTAATTGAAATAAAAATTGTAAAAGGAACAGATTTTGGGGGGAAGATGGGAAACTGTAAACCCTAGTTCGCCACTGAAGAGTTCTGAGACTTGAGAAAATTACTTGATGTCTTTAGCTGAGAAGATTAAACAGAAGAATATGCGTGACACCATTTGGCATAGTGCTTTTCAAGGATAGGAACCCAGTAAGTGTGAGTTTCCTTTCTTCTAATTATATCTCAACAATATTCAGTTGTCACAAAGAATATTAATTGATTAAATATTAACACTCAGTAAAGGGCTTTGGAAGAACTCTAGAAACAGTTGTACTTTTATGGAGTATAAAATGGTCAGAATATTAAAAAAAAGTTTCAGTTTCAAATAAATCTCTGCATTTTATTGCAGTCTGAAAAATGTGGATAATTTATATATTCAAAGCCCATGTATAAAAAATCATAAACTCTCAACCAATATTTTCAAGTATTTAGTATGTGCAAGTTTCTGTGAAGTAGGCAGATAAGTGAAAAATAGCCTCTCAGATTATAGTTCTAAAGAAGATTATTCACATATAAAGACAACTAACAAAAGTGCATACGGAGAGGGCAGAGTCAAGATGGCATACCAGGAGGATGCAGAATTCACGTCTTCTCACAACTAGGGAACCTACCAGGCACCGATGGGGGACCATGGACACCTAAGGGGATGGGAGGAACCCCCAGTGACTGGTTGTTTCAATTATAGTTTAATTTCTCCTAATATATTTTTTATCTTTCTAAATTTATTTTGTTTTTTATTCTTTGATATTGTACTGCTCCTTTTTTTTTTTCTTTCTTTCTTTCTTTTTTTTTTCTTTTACTGCTCCACAAAGCTTGAGGGATCTTAGTTCCCAGGCCGGAGGTCGAGCCCGAACTCCTGTGGTGGGAACTCCAAGTCCAAACTGCTGGACTAACAGAACCTCAGACCCCAGAGAATATCAATCAGAGTGAGGCCTCCCGGAGGTCCTCAACTCAGCACCAAGACCTGGCTCTATCCAACTGCCTGCAAACTCCAGTGCTAGACGTCACAGGCCAAACAAACAGTAAGAAAGGAATACAGCACCACCCATCAAAACAAAACAAAACAAAACAAAAGAAACAACAAAAAATATGTTACAGATGAAGGAGCAAGGTAAAAACCTACAGTACCAAATAAATGAAGATGAAAGAAGCAACCTACCTGAAAAAGAATTCAGAGTAATGATAGTAAAGATGATCCAAAATCTCAGAAACAGAATAGAGAAAATAAAAGAAAAATTTAACAAGGATCTAGGAGAACTAAAGAACAAACAAACAGTGATGAACAACACAATTACTGAAATTAAAAATACTCTAGAAGGAATCAATAGCAGAATAACAGAGGCAGAAGAACGGATAAGTGACCTGGAAGAAAAAATGGTAGAAATAACTGTCAGGGAGCAGAATAAAGAAAAAAGAATGAAAATTGAGGACACTCTCAGAGACTTCTGGGACAACATTAAACGCACCAACATTCGAATTACAGGGGTCCCAGGAGAAGAGGAGAAAAAGAAAGGGTCTGAGAACATATTTGAAGAGATTATAGTCGAAAACTTCCCTAACATGGGAAAGGAAATAATCAGTCAAGTCCAGGAAGCGCAGAGAGTCCTATACAGGATAAACCCAAAGAGAAACATGCCAAGACACATAGTAATCAAACTATCAAAAATTAAATACAAAGAAAAAATATTAAAAGCAGCAAGGGAAAAACAACAAATAACATACAAGGGAATCCCCATAAGGTTAACAGCTGATTTTTCAGCAGAAACTCTGCAAGCCAGAAAGGAGTGGCAGGACATATTTAAAGTGATGAAGGGGGAAAACCTACAAGCAAGATTACTCTACCCAGCAAGGATCTCATTCAGATTCAATGGAGAAATTGAAACCTTTACAGATAAGCAAAAGTTAAGAGAATTAGGCACCACCAAACCAGCTTTACAACAAATGCTAAAGGAACTTCTTTAGGCAGGAAACACAAGAGAAGGAAAAGACCCACAACAACAACCCCAAACAATTAAGAAAATGGTAATAGGAACATACATATCAATGATTACCTTGAATGTAAATGGATTACATGCTCCAACCAAAAGAGATAGACTGGCTGAATGAATACAAAAACAAGACCCATACATATGCTGTCTACAAGAGACCCACTTCAGAGCTAGGGACACATACAGACTGAAAGTGAGGGGATGGAAAAAGATATTCCATGCAAATGGAAATCAAAAGAAAACTGGAGTAGCAATTCTCATATCAGACAAAATACACTTTAAAATAAAGACTATTACAAGAGACAAAGAAGGACACTACATAATGATCAAGGGATCAATCCAAGAAGAAGATAAAACAGTTGTAAATATTTATGCACCCAACATAGGAGCACCTCAATACATAAGGCAAATGCTAACAGCCATAAAAGAGGAAATTGACAGTAACACAATCATAGTAGGGGACTTTAACACCCCCTTTCACCAGTGGACAGATCAACCAAAATGAAAATAAATAAGGAAACACAAACTTTAAATGACACATTAAACCAGATGGACTTAATTGATATTTATAGGACATTCCATCCAAAAAACCAGAATACACTTTCTTTTCAAGTGCTCATGGACATTCTCTGGGATAGACCATAACTTGGGTCACAAATCAAGCCTTGGAAAATTTAAGAAAATTGAAATCATATCAAGTAACTTTTCTTACCATATGCTATGAGACTAGATATCAATTAAAGGTAAAAATCTGTAAAAAAAAAATACAAACACATGGAGGCTAAACAATACACTACTTAATAACCAAGAGATCATTGAAGAAATCAAAGAGGAAATCAAAAAATACCTAGAAACAAATGACAGTGAAAACACGATGACCCAAAACCTGTGGGATGCAGCAAAAGCAGTACTAAGAGGGAAATTTATAGCAATACAATCCTACCTCAAGAAACAAGAAACATCTCAAATAAACAACATAACCTTACACCTAAAGCAATTAGGGAAAGAAGAACAAAAAAACTGCAAATTTAGCAGAAGGAAAGAAATCATAAATATCAGATAATAAATAAACGAAAAAGAAATGAAGGAAAAAATAGCAAAGATCAATAAAACTAAAACCTGGTTCATTGAGAAGATAAACAATGTTGGTAAACCATTAGCCAGACTCATCAAGAAAAAAACAGAAATATTCAAATCAATAGAGTTAGAAATGAAAAAGGAGAAGTTACAACTGACACTGCAGAAATACAAAGGATCATGAGAGATTACTACAAGCAACTCTATGACAATAAAATGGACAACCTGGAAGAAATGGACAAATTCTTAGAAAAGCACAACCTTCTGAGACTGAACCAGGAAGAAAGGGAAAATATGAACAGACCAATCACAAGCACTGAAATTGAGACTGTGATTAAAAATCTTCCAGAAAACAAAAGCCCAGGACCAGATGGCTTCACAGGCGAATTCTATCAAACATTTAGAAAAGAGCTAACACCTATCCTTCTCAAACTCTTCCAAAATATAACGGAGGGAGGAACACTCCCAAATTCATTCTACGAGGCCACCATCACCCTGATACCAAAATCAGACAAAGATGTCACAAAGAAAGAAAACTACAGGCCAATATCACTGATGAACATAGATGCAAAAATCCTCAACACAATACTAGCAAACAGAATCCAATGGCACATTAAAAGGATCATACACCATGATCAACTGGGGTTTATCCCAGGAATGCAAGGATTCTTCAATATGCGCAAATCAATCAATGTGATAAACCATATTAACAAAATGAAGGATCATGTGATCATGTCAATAGATACAGAAAAAGCTTTTGACAAAATTCAACACCCATGTATAATAAAAACTCTACTGGAAGTAGGCATAGAGGGAACTTATGTCTACATAATAAAGGCCATATATGACAGACACACAGCCAACATCATTCTCAATGGTGAAAAACTGAAACCATTTCCACTAAGATCAGGACCAAGACCAGGTTGTCCATTCTCACCATTATTATTCAACATAGTTTTTGGAAGTTTTAGCCACAGCAATCAGAGAAAAAAAAGAAATAAAAAGAATCCAAATTAGAAAAGAGGAAGTAAAGCTGTCACTGTTCGCAGATGACATGATATTACACATAGAGAATCCTAACGATGCTAGCAGAAAAGTACTAGAGCTAATTAGTGAATTTGTTAAAGTAGCAGGATAGAAAATTAATGCACAGAAATCTCTTGCATTCCTATGCACTAAGTATGAAAAATCTGAAAGAGAAATTATGGAAACACTCCCATTTACTATTTCAACAGAAAGAATAAAATACCTAGGAATAAACCTACCTAAGGAGACAAAAGACCTGTATGCAGAAAACTATAAGACACTGATGAAAGAAATTAAAGATGATACAAACACATGGAGATATATACCATGTTCTTGGATTGGAAGAGCCAACATTGTGAAAATGACTATACTACCCAAAGTAATCTACAGATTCAATGCAATCCCTATCAAACTATGAATGGCACTTTTCACAGAACTAGAACAAAACATTTCTCAATTTGTATGGAAACACAAAAGACCCCGAATAGCCAAAGCAATCTTGAGAAAGAAAAACGGAGCTGGAGGAATCAGGCTCCCTGACTTCATACTATACTACAAAGCTACTGTAATCAAGACAGTATGGTAGTGGCACAAAAACAGAAATATAGATCAATGGAACAGCATAGAAAGTCCAGAGATAAACCCACGCACATATGGTCACCTTATCTTTGATTAAGGAGGCAAGAATATACAGTGGAGAAAAGACAGCCTCTTCAATAAGTGGTTCTGGGAAAACTGGACAGCTACATGTAAAAGAATGAAATTAAAACACTCCCTAACACCATACACAAAAATAAACTCAAAATGGATTAAAGACTTAATGTAAAGGCAGACACTCTAAAACTTTTAGAGGAAAACATAGGCAGAACACTCTATGACATAAATGACAGCAAGATCCTTTTTGACCCACCTCCTAGAGAAATGGAAATAAAAACAAAAATAAACAAATGGGACCTAATGAAACTTCAAAGCTTTTGCACAGCAAAGGAAACCATAAACAAGACCAAAAGCCATCTCTCAGAATGGGAGAAAATATTTGCAAATGAAGCAACTGACAAAGGATTAACGTTCAAAATTTGCAAGCAGCTCATGCAACTCAGTATCAAAAAAACAAACAACCCAATCCAGAAAGGGGCAGAAGATCTAAATAGACATTTCTCCAAAGAAGATATACAGATTGTCAACAAGCACATGAAAGAATGCTCAACATCACTAATCATTAGAGAAATGCAAATCAAAACTACAATGCGGTATCACCTCACACCCGTCAGAATGGCTACCATCAAAAAATCTACAAACAATAAATTGTGGAGAGGATGTGGAGAAAAGAGAATCTCCTTGCACTGTTGGTGGGAATGTAAATTGATAAGCCTCTATGGAGAACAGTATGGAGGTTCCTTAAGTAACTAAAAATAGAACTACCATATGACCCAGCAATCCCACTACTGGGCATATACACTGAGAAAACCATAATTCTAAAAGAGTCATGTACCACAATGTTCATTGCAGCTCTGTTTATGATAGCCAGGACAGGGAAGCAACTAAGTGTCCATTGACAGATGAATGGATAAAGAAGTGGTACATATATACAATGGAATATTACTCAGCCATAAAAAGAAATGAAATTGAGGGCTTCCCTGGTGGCGCAGTGGTTGAGAGTCTGCCTACTGATGCAGGGGACACGGGTTTGTGCCCCGGTCCGGGAAGATCCCACATGCCGCGGAGCGGCTAGGCCCGTGAGCCATGGCCGCTGAGCCTGCGCGTCTGGAGCCTGTGCTCCACAACGGGAGAGGCCACAACAGTTAGAAGCCCGTGTACTGCAAAAAGAAAAAAAGAAAAGAAAAAAAAATGAAATTGAGTTATTTGTAATGAGGTGGATGGTCCTAGAGTCTGTCATACAGAGTGAAGTGAGTCAGAAAGAGAAAAGCAAATACCAAATGCTAACACATATATATGGAATCTAAAAAAAAAATGATTGTGATGAACCTAGGAGCCAGGACAGGAATAAAGACACAGATGTTGAGAATGGACTTGAGGACACGGGGAGGGGGAAGAGTAATTTGGGACAAAATTAGAGAGTAACATTGACACATATACACTGCCACGTGTAAAATAGATAGCTAGTGGGAAGTAGCTGCATAGCACAGGGAGATCAGCTCGGTGCTTTGTGACTGAGCTTTGTAAACTTATCCCACCTAGAGGGGTGGGATAGGGAAGCTGGGAGGGAGACGCTAGTGGGAGGAGATATGGGGATATATGTTTACATATAGCTGATTCACTTTGTTATACAGCAGAAACTAACACAACATTGTAAAGCAATTATACTCCAATAACGATGTTTAAAAAAAGTGCATATGGAGTATATGTATACAAACAGATAAGTTCAGAGGAGGGTGAGAATATCATAGCTGGATCGATCACAGACTTCATGGGAGAACTAACATTAAGTTGGAGCTTTGATGGTTGTACCTGAAGAGCAGAGCAAAAATATAATGTAGATAGGAATTGGGCATGAACATAAGTGAAGAGGGCATGAACATAAGTGAAGAGGGCATGAACCTAAGTGAAACACTCTAAATGTGTTTGGCTGGAATGGAAGATTGATACTGTAAGAGGAAAGGCAAGTGGGACTACAAATTGTTAGAATAATTCTTATTTTTTTGAAGGGAAAGTTATACTTTGCATGTAAATTTCATGTAAGTACTTTCTGGAATGTTACTTTTTTTTGAGACAATTTAAACTTATTAAGATAATCATTATGGTGGCAATAATACTAATAATTTAGCTTAACATGTATTTAGCATATATTATGTTACAGGCTCTGTTTTAAATGTTTTACATGGGTGATTATCTCACATAATCCTCACAGGTGCTCCATGGGGATAGATACTATAATTATTAAGTTGATTATGAGTGTTCAGTGAAGGGATACAGGAAAGAGTGGGTTGAATACTTTTCTTCTGGAAATCTCAGAACTGCACTTGCTCTAAGAAATAGCAGAAGATTGCCTGTGCTATGAAAGATACTGAGAAGGCTTCCTGCTCAAAATTATTCCTCTCACTCAAGTGTTAAAGTGCCTGAAATCCCACTATTAGAAATTCATTATTGTTCTTTCCATATAATGGTTTTAAATGATTGAAATTGTTTTAGATCTTTTAAAATGATTTTTTGAAATGGTAAAGTGTCTTTTAAGATTCATGCTAAACACCTTAACAAGAATGAATACATCAGCTTACTTCTATGCCTGAGATAAACCCAAATCAACACCATCAATCACTCGTGTGGGGGAACAAACCCCAAAGGGCAATAGAAGGGGTAAATACACAAACAGCAACAACAACAAAACCACGCATGTGTGGGGTGGGAAGTAGTGGATTAATATATAAACTTCACCCAAGTTGTGAATTTTCCGGAGATAGATACAATTTCTGGGAATTAAGCATCAATTCTCAAATCTTTTTTTTCTTTTAGTGTATTTACTTATTTATTTATTTTTATTTTCGGCTGCATTGGGTCTTCGTTGCTGCGTGCGGGCTTTCTCTAGTTGTGGTGAGTGGGGGCTACTCTTCGTTGTGGTGTGCAGTCTTCTCACTGAGGTGGTTTCTCTTGTTGCGAAGTATGGGCTCTAAGTGTACGGGCTTCAGCAGTTGTGACAGGCAGGCTCAGTAGTTGTGGCTCATGGGCTCTAGAGCACAGGCTCAGTAGTTGTGGTGCATGGGCTGAGTTGCTTCGCGGCATGTGGGATCTTCTCGGAACAGGGCTCAAACCCGTGTCCCCTGCATTGGCAGGCAGATTCTTAACCACTGCACCACCAGGGAAGCACAATTCAAATCTTAAACCAAGGACATTTGGGTTTTCAGTATTGGGGCACCTGATATTATATAATTAATGTTGCTAGGCTGAGAAATTCAGTTTCTGAATTAACTACATAATACTTGTACATTGTAAAGTTGTTATATAAGACAGTATAATTTAAAAACAAAATTCTTGTTAAGTTCATATGGGTATGAAAACATTGGAACTGAAATGTATAATAAAAAACATTGATAAAAAGCTTACCTGCAACATCTCCAAAATAACAAATACTCCTCAGTAGCTATTTTTGCCATTGTTTGAAGAGATGGAAATCTGTTTTAGAAAAATCTCTATTGACTATAAATAGGCTATACCACAGTTGTCCTGGTAAATACAATACAGTTTTAATGGTCTCTTGTGTCATACATACAGAAAGTGTAAGAATATGGTTATATATTGCCTTTCTAGAACTTGCATATTAAATAATTTTATGTATATAAAATACAATGGAGATCCAGGAACAAATTTTGAAATCTTTTAGAAGACCAAAGTATATCTAAAGCCCATGCACTTTATTCCCAGGGGAGGCAATAAGTACCTATTTATTTGCTTTAACGTAACTCGAAAAGCTTGCATATCTGTTTTCTGGACTCTAAATAACAAGCAGTTAAATAGAAGACTTGAAGGCAATATATAGGTAGGAGTAAGTCCAGGTGATTAAAAGAAAACAAACAGGCTATAAAAGCATAAACTTTGAAGCTCTGCATTTACCATAAATATTAAACTGAATCTAATAATGAGAAAACAATCAGACAAATTCAGATTACAGGATATTCAACAAGATAACTGGTCTGGATTCTTTGAAAGTGTCAATGTGTATGAAAGATTGAAAAAGAGCAAAGAGACTTTTCTAGGTTAAAAGACATGACAACTAATTGCAATGTATAATCCTGGGTTTGATCCTGGATCAGAGAAATAAAATAGCCACAGAAGACTTTTTTATAGACAACTGAAGAACTCTGAATATGGAATGGGTATCAGATAATATCATATCTGATATTAAATTTCTTGGGTGTGATGATAGTATTGTGGTTATGTAGGAGAGTATCTGTTCTTAGGACAAGATGTATGCTGAAGTATTTAGAGGGGAAGTATCATCATGTCTGTTATTTAGTTTTAAGCAGTTCGTTAAAATGTATGTTTGTGTGTGTGTAAGTATGTCTTATCCTATCCTATTCTATGTATTTTTTTCTACTCTTTCCTCTATCCATACATCCATCCATCCATCCCTCTATCAGATAAATCAAGTGTGGCAAAATGTCAACAATTGGTGAATCTAAGTAAATAGTAAAGTAACACAAAATAAAAATAGCAGACAAAAGGGCAAACAAGAATAAAATGTTCAAATCCCTATGCAGAATATGACAAATGAAGCAGTATTGATGGAGGAGGGGGATCAAGTAATTTTGATGCCAGCTGCTTAAACAGGGAGTTAATAATTCTGTGAATTTATACCATTTTCCCTGAAAAAAAAAGAAGGTTCCTGACCTATGTTAGTGATGTTAAAATACGGAAGAGTAACATGTTGGAGATAAAGAGACTAAGAAAGCTAATGGTTACCACCTGTCAAAAAGAATGAAAAAGATATGAGATAAAAATGCTTTCAATCCTACCAGACCCTAATCCACACCATTAACTTTTCAGTTAGTAGATACTCTAGCAACATGACACAGTGCACCAATGTGCACAAGATAGTAATTTGCTGAGTAGGTAACTTTCTCTTCCTGTTGAGTAGTATTTACAATTCATGCTCAGTCATTTGTGTTTAGTGAACTGTTTTCAACTTAATTTGAAGTGTATAGAAGAGTGATCTCAGTCACTGTAGGTATTATCTCACTTAAGTGAAGTAAGAATCATAGATATCATAAATGACAAAAAATTGTCACAATCAAAATTCAGACCCAGAAAAATTAACACTGCAAAAATTACTTAAATTGCTGGAGATGAAAAATTGAGCAAAAACCACAACTAGGATGTAAAAAGTAACCATGAAAAAATACATCAGGAATTGAAATGACCTTTGCCAAGAGTTCCGTCTAAAAATTGTAGCATTAAAAATGCCACACCGAAAAGGTCACTTCTAAGAACCATGTGCTCAGAGGTAAATAATAAACTGCATGAGAGCAGGGACAGCCTCTTTCTTACTTACTATTATTCACTACTATACCCAGAGCATAGCAAAAATATGAAACGTAAGTAAGACAAGTATAACTTTATTTATGTAAAACCAAATAACAAGAAATGAAGTGTATTTGCATAAACTTACTTTCTCCTGTCGAGATTTCATAACTGAGGGCACACGATGAAAATCAATTGAACAAGCATCCAATTAATTCTCTAAAATAACATTTCTTTGTTGAACATTTAAATTGAGGATTGTGAGAGTACAGATAATATCTTAATTTGAGGATGCCCTTTCCATAGACCTGAATGTCTCCTGATCACATCTGGCCAGATATGATTTTTTCCTTTTGTGATTTCCTAAGATTGTGCATCACATAGTCTTATCTTACCTTACATTACAGCTATTTGTTTATACTATGCATTTATGTCTTTATCCCTGTTGGACTGAAAATTCCTGAATGCAATGACTGTTTTTCATTTATATGTATATCTCTGCCAGAATCCAGAGTCAAGGCAAAACTTAAAGAAAAAAAAAATCAAACTAGTAATGTCCAGTTTTGAAATCTGAAGACATGGAAGGGATATGAGCAAGGATGCGCTCATTATAAATGTAAACTCCTTAACAATCTTCTAATTAGGCTACATATCTAAAATTATTTGAAGAATAGTGCACTGATGCTTGTTTCTGTTCCCATGACTGATGAAATACTCTCAATGTAGAAATCTTTATATTATGATTTTTTATTTCTATTTTTACTTATTTTTATTTTCTTTTTGCGGTACGCGGACCTCTCACTGTTGTGGCCTCTCCCGTTGCGGAGCACAGGCTCCGGACGCGCAGGCTCAGTGGCCACGGCTCACGGGCCCAGCAGCTCCGCGGCATGTGGGATCTTCCCGGACCCGGGCATGAACCCGTGTCCCCTGCATCGGCAGGCGGACTCTCAACCACTGCGCCACCAGGGAAGCCCTAAAGTACTTTTAGATGGATGGATTTTTATAAATGGTTTCTTGTACATCTGAAATAATTATACCATGATATACAAATAATTTAGTTATGTATATTGAAAGAGAAGAATGACTAAAGAATCAAATATTAAATTCTGATATGTCAAAATATTCAAAATCGAGTAAGAGACTTATTTTCCTGTTGTCCCCAGAAACAGTCTTTATACTTATATTAGGTGAGGAAATAGAGTTAATTTGATTAAAAACAATTACATAAAATTTAGTTGCTAAAAAGGCATTCCTAGTACCTTGACTATTCTAAACCAATCTTTGTTCAAATGCTAGGTTATCTTTTCTGTTAAATTTTTCTTTCTTTTTAAACCAAAAGTGAATTTCATTCTTGGAGCATCTCAGGAAAAAGTAGGAGATGTTTATTTAATTAATGAGGCACGAAAAAGTTTAGTAATTTGATCAGCTCTTACGTTTTTGGCTTTTGGCTTTTGTCCATATAATAACAAGGGTCTGGGCAAAAGAAAAAAATTCAGGTGGAATCTTTTACATGAAGCATTTAAGATATGTGGAAATATCTAATGGAAAAAAGAACGCTCCAAAAAAACTGACTTGAGGTTTTTACTCTTTATCTTCATAGTTTTACATCTTAAACTTATAGTTTTAGTTCTGTATTGCTTTGTGTTTTAGCACCCTGCCTTTTATTAATATATTATTTAAACATTTTAATTTTGAAATTAACACAGAGTATATAAAACATATATGCATATTTTAATTAATAATAATAAAGCTAACGTCTTGTGTAACCACCTAGGCTAAGACATTGGAATATTATCACCACTTCGGAGGCATCCTGGAGCTCCTTACCTCAACACTGCCCTGTGGATTGTACTCTCTTCCCTTCTCCACAGAGGTAACTCTCTAAACTGACTTTGTTTCTCTATAGGTTTAATACATATGTGTATATCCCCCAAACAACATTGTTTAGTTTTGCATGTTTCTGATTTTACATAAATAGTATTGAACTGTCTTTATTCTCCTGTGATTTTTCTTATTTTGCTCAAAATTATATGTTATTTGGATTCATCCATGATGTTATGTGTAGCCATAGTTTATTAATTTTCCTTGCTGATTAGTATTCCAGCACATGAATATACCACATTTACATATTTTTAATTTTTGGATTTTGTAACAATGATGATCTCTATATACTTATACATGTCTCCTGATACACATGTGCAGGGTTTTCACTAGGTATGCATGTAGAAGTAAAATTGCTGGATTGTAGGGTATGTTCATGTTCAACTTATTAGGTGGTGGCAAAAAATTTCCTAAAAGATTGCCTCAGTTTACATTCCCACCAACATTATAAGAGAGCTCTAATAACTGTACGTCTTTGCCAACCCTGAGCATTGCCAGGCTTTTAAAGTCATGTCTTGGGACTTCTTACCTAGCAGTCCAGTGGTTAAGACTCCATGCTTCCACTGCAGGAGGCCCGGGTTCGATCCCTGGTTGGAGAATTAAGATCCCACATGCCACATGGTGACAAAAAAAAAAAAAATAAAGTCATGTATTTCTGATGTGTATATAACTATATCGCATTGTTTTATTTTGCATTACTAATAATGTTGAATATCTATCAATGTTTATTGTCATTTTCATTTCCTTTGTTGTGAAGTTCCTGTTCAAGTCTTCCCCCCGCCCCTCAATTTTTCTGCTAAGTTGCCTTTTCCCTTATTGATTTGTAGTTTTTTTTTTTTAACATCTTTATTGGAGTATAATTGCTTTACAATGGTGTATTAGTTTCTGCTTTATAACAAAGTGAATCAGTTATACATGTACATATGTTCCCATGTCTCTTCCCTCTTGCATCTACCTCCCTCCCACCCTCCCTATCCCACCCCTCTAGATGGTCACAAAGTACCAAGCTGATCCCTGTGCTATGCAGCTGCTTCCCACTAGCTATTTTATGTTTGGTAGTGTATATATGTCCATGCCACTCTCTCACTTTGTCCCAGCTTACCCTTTCCCCTCCCCATATCCTCAAGTCCATTCTCTAGTAGGACTGTGTCTTTATTCCCGTCTTACCAGAAGGTTCTTCATGACATTTTTTTCCCTTAAATTACATATATATGTGTTAGCATACAGTATTTGTTTTTCTTTCTCACTTACTTCACTCTGTATGACAGACTCTAGGTCCATCCACCTCACTACAAATAACTCAATTTCGTTTCTCTTTATGGCTGAGTAATATTCCATTGTATATATGTGCCACATCTTCTTTATCTATTCATACAATGATGGACACTTAGGTTGCTTCCATCTCCTGGCTCTTGTAAATAGAGCTGCAATGAACATTTTGGTACATGACTCTTTTTGAATTATGGTTTCCTCAGGGTATACGCCCAGTAGTGGGATTGCTGGGTCATATGATAGTTCTATTTGTAGTTTTTTAAGGAACCTCCATACTGTTCTCCATAGTGGCTGTATCAAGTTACATTCCCACCAGCAGTGCAAGAGTGTTCCCTTTTCTCCACACACTCTCCAGCTTTTATTTTTTCTAGATTTTTTGATATTGGCCATTCTGACCAGTGTGAGATGATATCTCATTGTAGTTTTGATTTGCATTTCTCTAATGATTAATGATGTTGAGCATTCTTTCATGTGTTTGTTGGCAGTCTGTATATCTTCTTTGGAGAAATGTCTATTTAGATATTCTGCCCATTTTTGGATTGGGTTGTTTATTGTTTTGTTATTGAGCTGCATGTGCTGCTTGTAAATTTTGGAGATTAATCCTTTGTCCGTTGCTTCCTTTGCAAATATTTTCTCCCATTCTGAGGGCTGGCTTTTGGTGTTATGGTTTCCTTTGCTGTGCAAAAGCTTTGAAGTTTCATTAGGTCCCATTTGTTTATTTTTGTTTTTATTTCCATTTCTCTAGGAGGTGGATCAAAAAGGATCTTGCTGTGATTTATGTCATAGAGTGTTCTATGTTTTCCTCTAAGAGTTTGACAGTGTCTGGCCTTACATTAGGTCTTTAACCCATTTTGATTTCATTTTTGTGTATGGTGTTAGGGAGTGTTCAAATCTCATACTTTTACATGTACCTGCCCATTTATCCCAGCACCATTTATTGAAGAGGCTGTCTTTTCTCCACTGTATATTCTTGTCTCCTTTATCAAAGATAAGGGGACCATAAGTGTGTGGGTTTATCTCTGGACTTTCTATCTTGTTCCATTGATCTATATTTCTGTTTTTGTGCCAGTACCATACTGCCTTGATTACTGTAGCTTTGTAGTATAGTCTGAAGTCAGGGAGCCTGATTCCTCCAGCTCCATTTTTCGTTCTGAAGATTGCTTTGGCTATTCGAGGTCTTTTGTGTTTCCATACAAATTGTGAATTTTTTTGTTCTAGTTCTATGAAAAATGCCAGTGGTAGTTTGGTAGGGATTGCATTGAATCTGTAGATTGCTTTGGGTAGTAGATTCATTTTCACAATGTTGATTCTTCCAATCCAAGAACATGGTATATCTCTCCATCTATTTGTATCATCTTAATTTCTTTCATCAGTGTCTTATAATTTTCTGCATACACATCTTCTGTCTCCTTAGGTAGGTTTATTCCTAGATATTTAATTCTTTTTGTTGCAATGGTAAATGGGAGTGTTTTCTTGATTTCACCTTCAGATTTTTCATCATTATTGTATAGGAATGCCAGAGATTTCTGTGCATTAATTTTGTATCCTGCTACTTTACCACATTTTTTGATTAGCTCTAGTAGTTTTCTGGTAGCATCTTTGGGATTCTCTATGTATAGTATCTTCTTATCTGCAAACAGTGACAGCTTTACTTCTTTTCCAATTTGGATTCTTTTAATTTCTTTTTCTTCTCTGATTGCTGTGGCTAAAACTTCCAAAACTACGTTGAGTAAGAGTGGTGAGAGTGGGCAACGTTGTCTTATTCCTGATTTTAGTGGAAATGCTTTCAGTTTTTCACCATTGAGGACGATGTTGGCTGTGGGTGTGTCATATATGGCCTTTATTATGTTGAGGAAATTTCCCTCTATGCCTACTTTCTGCAGGGTTTGTATCATAAATGGGTGTTGAATTTTGTCGAACGCTTTCTCTGCATCTATTGAGATGACCATATGGTTTTTCTCCTTCAATTTGTTAATATGGTGTATCACGTTGATTGATTTGCGTATATTGAAGAATCCTTGCATTCCTGGAATAAACCCCAGTTGATCATAGTGTATGATCCTTTTAATGTGCTGTTGGATTCTGTTTGCTAGTATTTTGTTGAGGATTTTTGCATCTATGTTCATCGGTGATATTGGCCTGTAGTTTTCTTTCTTTGTGACATCCTTGTCTGATTTTGGTATCAGGGTGATGGTGGTCTCATAGGATGTGTTTGGGAGTGTTCCTCCCTCTGCTATATTTTGGAAGAGTTAGAGAAAGATAGTGTTAGCTCTTCTCTGAATGTTTGAAAGAATTTGCCTGTGAAGCAATTTGGTCCTGGGCTTTTGTTTTCTGGAAGATTTTTAATCACAGTCTCAATTTCAGTGCTTGTGATTGGTCTGTTCATATTTTCTATTTCTTCCTGGTTCAGTCTTGTCAGGTTGTGCATATCTAAGAATTTGTCCATTTCTTCCCGGTTGTCCATTTTATTGGCATAGAGTTGCTTGTAATAATCTCTCATGATCTTTTGTATTTCTGCAGTGTCTGGTGTTACTTCTCCTTTTTCATTTCTAATTCTATTGATTTGAGTCTTTTCCCTTTTTTTCTTGATGAGTGTGGCTAATGGTTTATCAATTTTGTTTATCTTCTCAAAGAACCAGCTTTTATTTTTATTGATCTTTGCTATCGTTTCCTTCATTTCTTTATCATTTATTTCTGATCTGATCTTTATGATTTCTTTCCTTCTGCTAAATTTGCAGTTTTTTTGTTCTTCTTTATCTAATTGCTTTAGGTGCAAGGTTAGGTTGTTTATTTGAGATGCTTCCTGTTTCTAAGGTAGGATTGTATTGCTATAAACTTCCCTCTTAGAACTGCTTTTGCAGCATCCCATAGGTTTTTGGTCATCGTGTCTCCATTGTCATTTGTTTCTAGGTATTTTTGGTTTTTTGTAGTACGCGGGCCTCTCACTGTTGTAGCCTCTCCCATTGCGGAGCAAAGGCTCTGGACTCACAGGCTAAGCGGCCATGGCTCACGGGCCCAGCTGCTCCGTGGCACATGGGATCTTCCCGGACCAAGGCATGAACTTGTGTCCCCTGCATCAGCAGGCAGACTCTCAACCACTGTGCCACCAGGGAAGCCCTGTTTCTAGGTATTTTTGGATTTCCTCTTTGATTTCTTCAGTGATCACTTCGTTATTAAGTAGTATATTGTTTAGCCTCTGTGTGTTTGTAATATTTACAGATCTTTTCCTGTAATTGATATCTAGTCTAATAGCGTTGTGGTCGGAAAAGGTACTTGATACAATTTCAATTTTCTTAAATTTACCAAGGCTTGATTTGTGACCCAAGATATGGTCTATCCTGGAGAATGTTCCATGAGTGCTTGAGAAAAATGTGTATTCTGTTGTTTTTGGATGGAATGTCCAATAAATATCAATTAATTTCATCTTGTTTAATGTATCATTTAAAGCTTGTGTTTCCTTATTTATTTTCATTTTGGATGATCTGTCCATTGGTGAAAGTGGGGTGTTCAATTCCCCTACTATGAATGTGTTACTGTCAATTTCCCCTTTTATGGCTGTTAGTATTTGCCTTATGTATTGAGGTGCTCCTATGTTGGGCGCATAAATATTTACAATTGTTATATCTTCTTCTTGGATCGATCCCTTGATCATTATGTAGTGTCCTTCTTTGTCTCTTCTAATAGTCTTTATTTTAATGTCTATTTTGTCTGATATGAGAATTGCTACTCCAGCTTTCTTTTGATTTCCATTTGCATGGAATATTTTCTCCATCCCCTCACTTTCAGTCTGTATGTGTCCCTAGGTCTGAAGTGGGTCTCTTGTAGACAGCATATATACAGGTCCTGTTTTTGTATCCATTCAGCCAGTCTGTGTCTTTTGGTGGGAGCATTTATTCCATTTACAGTTAAGGTAATTATCGATATGTATGTTCCTATTCCCATTTTCTTAATTGTTTTGGGTTGGTTATTGTAGGTCTTTTCCTTCTCTTGTGTTTCTTGCCTAGAGAAGTTCCTTTAGCATTTGTTGTAAAGCTGGTTTGGTAGTGCTGAACTCTCTCAGCTCTTGCTTGTATTAAAGGTTTTAATTTCTCCATCAAATCTGAATGATATCCTTGCTGGGTAGAGTAATCTTGGTTGTAGGTTTTTCTGCTTTATCACTTTAAATATGTCCTGCCATTCCCTTCTGGCTTGCAGAGTTTCTGCTGAAATATCAGCTGTTAACCTTATGGGGATTCCCTTGTGTATTATTTGTTGTTTTTCCCTTGCTACTTTTAATATGTTTTCTTTGTATTTAATTTTTGACAGTTTGATTAATATGTGTCTTTGTATGTTTCTCCTTGGATTTATCCTGTATGGGACTCTCTGTGCTTCCTGGACTTCATTAACTATTTCCTTTCCCATATTAGAGAAGTTTTCAACTCTAATCTCTTCAAATATTTTCTCAGTCTCTTTCTTTTTCTCTTCTTCTTCTGGGACCCCTATAATTCGAATGTTGGTGCATTTAATGTTGTCCCAGAGGCCTCTGAGACTGTCCTCAGTTCTTTTCATTCTTTTTTCTTTATTCTGCTCTGCAGTAGTTATTTCCACTATTTTATCTTCCAGGTCACTTATCCGTTCTTCTGCCTCAGTTATTCTGCTATTGATCCCTTCTAGATTAATTTTAATTTCATTTATTGTGTTGTTCATCATTGCTTGTTTCCTCTTTAGTTCTTCTAGTTCCTTGTTAAATGTTTCTTGCAGTTTCTCTATTCTATTTCCAAGACTTTGGATCATCTTTACTATCATTATTCTGAATTCTTTTTCAGGTAGACTGCCTATTTCCTCTTCATTTGTTAGGTCTGGTGGGTTTTTATCTTGCTCCTTCATCTGCTATATGTTTTTCTGCCTTCTCATTTTGCTTATCTTACTGTGTTTGGGGTCTCCTTTTTGCAGGCTGCAGGTTCGTAGTTCCTGTTGTTTTTGGTGTCTGTCCCCAGTGGCTAAGGTTGGTTCAGTGGGTTGTGTAGGCTTCCTGGTGGAGGGGACTAGTGCTTGTGTTCTGGTGGATGAGGCTGGATCTTGTCTTTCTGGTGGGCAGGTCCACGTCTGGTGGTGTGTTCTGTGGTGTCTGTGGCCTTATTATGATTTCACACAGCCTCTCTGCTAATGGGTGGGGTTGTGTTCCTGTCTTGCTAGTTGTTTGGCATAGGGTGTCCAGCACTGTAACTTGCTGGTCTTTGAGTGAAGCTGGGTCTTGGTGTTGAGATGGAGATCTTCACCGTTTGATATTACGTAAAGTTGGGAGGTCTCTTGTGGACCGGTGTCCTGAAGTTGGCTCTCCCACCTCAGAGGCACAGCAGTGACTCCTGGCTGGAGCACGAAGAGCCTTTCATCCACACGGCTCAGAATAAAAGGGAGAAAAAGTAGAAAGAAAGAGGATAAAATAAAATAAAGATAAAATAAAAGTTATTAAAATAAAAAATAATTTAGAAAAATTTTTTTTTAAAAAGTGCTTCCCTCGTGTTGCGGTGGTTGAGAGCCCGCCTGCCGATGCAGGGGACACTGGTTCGTGCCCCGGTCTGAGAAGATCCCACATGCTGCGGAGCGGCTGGGCCCGTGAGCCATGGTTGCTGAGCCTGCACGTCCGGAGCCTGTGCTCCGCAATGGGAGAGGCCACAACAGTGAGAGTGCCGCGTACCGCAAAAAAAAACAAAAAACAAAACGGGCGGACAGAACCCTAGGACAAATGGTGAAAGCAAAGCTATACAGATAAAATCTCACACGGAAGCATACACATACACACTCACAAAAAGAGGAAAAGGGGAAAAAATCATAAATCTTGCTCTCAAAGTCCACCTCCTCAATTTGGGTTGATTCGTTGTCTATTCAGGTGTTCCACCAATGCAGGGTACATCAAGTTGTTTGTGGAGATTTAATGTGCTGCTCTTGAGGCTGCTGGGAGTAATTTCCTTTTCTCTTTGTTCGCTCAGCTCCCGGGGTTCAGCTTTGGATGCGGCCCCGCCTCTGCGTGTAGGTCGCGTTAGGGTGTCTGTTCTTCGCCCAGACAGGACAGGGTTAAAGGAGCAGCTGATTTGGTGGCTCTGGATCACTCAGGCCGGGGGTGGGGGGGTGGGGAGGGAGGGGTACGGATGCAGGGTGAGCCTGCGGCAGAGGACGGTGTGATGTTGCACCAGCCTGAGGCGTGCCGTGCATTCTCCCCGGGGAAGTTGTCCCTGGATCACAGGACCCTGGCAGTGGCGGGCTGCACAGGCTCCCCGGAAGGGAGGTGTGGATAGTGACCTGTGCTCGCACACAGGCTTCTTGTTGGCTGCAGCAGCAGCCTTAGCATCCAATGCCCTTCTCTGGGGTCCACACTGTTAGCCGCAGCTCACGCCCATCTCTGGAGCTCCTTTAAGCAGTGCTCTTAATCCTCATGCACCAGGAAACAAAGGGGGAAGAAAATGTCTCTTGCCTCTTCAGCAGGTCCAGACTTTTTCCCGAACACCCTCCCTGCTAGCCGTGGTGCACTAACCCCTTCAGGCTGTGTTCACGCAGCCAACCCCAGTCCTCTCCCTGCACTCAGACTGAAGCCCAAGCCTCATCAACTCCCAGCCCCCTCCTACCCCAGCGGATGAGCAGACAATCCTCTGGGGCTGAGTGCTGGTTGGCACCGATCCTCTGTGCGGGAATCTCTCCGCTTTGTCCTCTGCACTCCTGTTGCTGCGCTCTCCTCCACGGCTCTGAAGCCTCCCCCCTCCGCCACCCCCAGTCTCTGCCCGCAAAGGGGCTTCCCAGTATGCGGAAACCTTTCCTCCTTCACAGCTCCCTCCCACTTGTGCAGGTCCCGTCCGTATTCTTTTGTCTCTGTTTATTCTTTTTTCTTTTGCCCTACCTAGGTACATGGGGAGTTTCTTGCCTTTTGGGAGGTCTGAGGTCTTCTGCCAGCATTCAGTGGGTGTTCTGTAGTTGTTCCACGTGTAGATGTATTTCTGATGTATCTGTGGGGAGGAAGCTGATCTCCGCGTCTTACTCTTCCGCCATCTTCCCCCTCTTCCCCTGTAGGAGTTCTTTATATATTTTGGACAAGGGTCTTTTTCCTATGTATTATAGATATATTCTCTTATTTTCTGGGCTGTTTTCTCATTATTTTAATGATGTTTTGATATGAAGAAAAGTTTGTAATTTTAATATAGTTAAATTTATTATTTTTCTCCTCTACGGATTTTGATCCTTGTACTCTACTTAAGAAATCCTACCTTACCCTGAGGCTAGAAAATACTTTCTTATAGTATCTCCTAAAAGCTTTATATATTTTCTTTCATATTTAATCTTTAATCACCTTGTAACTGACTTTTATGTATGTTATTTGGTAGGGGTTCAATTTAATTTCTTTCTATCTGGTATCCAATTGTTACAATATGAAGTCTCAAAATGACCCCAGAAGTTCTTCATAGTTACCTGGGACCCACAAACATGTTCTCACCTCATGTCAGTGGGGCTTTACCTATACCCAATCAGTAGCTCCTTCTCCCAGCAAAAAAGGCTGCAATTTCTCACTTTGGGATCCCAATCACATATTTGTAAGACTGATTTATATTGTCCCACAGCTCTTAGATCCTCAATTCTTGTATTTTCCCTCAATCTTTTTTTTTCTCTTGGTGTTTCAGTTTGGAAATTTTCTCTCACCTGTTCTCAAATTCATTGATTCTTTCCTCATCTCTGTTGAATCTGACAAGCCCATAGAATACATTATTCATTTCTGTTACAGTGTTCTTATTTTTCATATTTCTATTTGAGTCTTTTGTATGGGTTCCATCTCTCTGCTGAAATTCTGTATCTGTCCATTTTTGTAGACTCTTTCCCATGTTGTCCACGTTTTCCACTATAACCTTTTAACATATTAGTCATAGTTATTTAAAATTACCTATCTGATAGTTCCAACATCTGGGTCATCTCTGTGTCTCAATCTGTTAATTGCTTTGTCCCTTGACAGAGATTTTTTCCTTGCTTCTTTGTGTCTTGTAAGTTTTGATTGAATGTTGGACTTCTTGTTTAGAATAGTGGATACTGAGGTAAATAGTGTTTGTGCCTGGAAATGGGCATGTCTTTTCTGTTAGGCAATTGATGTGTGTATGTATGTGTACGTGTGTGTGTATATGTGTTTCTGTGTGTGTGTGTCTGTGTGTAGTTAATCAACTTAGGAATTGAGCTAGGTTTGGGTTTTATTGTTGCTATGGTGACCTTCAGTACACCAATGGTTTCAAAATCCTCTGGTGTTATTTTGTGCTTCTGCAGGAGTCATGGAGGTTTTTTTCCTTCAATTTTCCTGCTCTACTTTCAGCTTTTGGCCTTCCTGTGTGTCTGCACAATATCACTAGATTCTCTCTATGCCCTTACCTTTCTCCAGCTGATTTCTATGGCTTGTATTTTGGTACTTGCTCCCTTGTGGTCGGGGAGTAGGGAGATTTTTCTGTTGTCCTGGTCGAGGCTGTCTTAGGCATGTCCTCTATTCCTTCTTAGTCATCCTGCTCCTCCTTCCCATGGCAGTCAACTTTGCCTTGTATCTTTGGCAGGTTTTGCGCAAGACAATTTTGCGTCCCTCCTCCTATAGCAGGATACCTCTAATAATCTGGACCCATGCCTCTTTCTTGCCCCTTCTCCAGAAGTAGAAGCTTACTTCTTTTACCTTTCCCCTATCCGGAGTAAGTCTTCATTTGTGCCCTGGGGGCAATCAACGAAGTTTGCTGCCTCTGTCCCAGTACTTTATGACCTTTATTCTGTAGGAGAGAAGGTTCTGCATGGGGCTTCATACCATTCCTACAGTGGTGGCTGTTCCCCTTTTCCAAGCCTGCACCACTGAGAGAGGATTTCTCTGGATTCTTGTTCTGCCCCCTCTTTTTCTCATGAACACACAGTGTGGGTTCATAAAGAAGAATCTGTGAGTGGTGTGAACAAGAAGAGTGTCTAGGCTCCTGGGGATTTTATGTTCTCACAATAGTTCACATTTATCCTCGAGCAATTTGCTAAAAATATATGTATAATTCCTAATATCAACTTGTATGGAGCCTGGCATTTTTTTTTCTCCCTTATTCAGCCACAGTTGAGCCAATTGTCATGTCATGTCTCTCCTTGGAAGTTCCTGTCTTTCCTTGGATGTCAGCCTACTTGGTTGTGCTGGAACCTCAGCTCTCTAATGGGTTTAAGAAAATCTATACTTGTGTTGTTTATCTGCTTTTTCTTATTCTTAGTGTGCGATTGCTATATTCCAATTTTCTACATTTTAGGCAGAAGTGGAATATACACACACACAGTAAATACACATTTATATATATGCATTATATATGAATACTGTATATATGAAAATACACATATATTTTTACATTTATTATATACATTTGTATACACCATCTTATAGTATAGTATTTGTATTTGTCCTTTTGTCCTATCTCTTCTATGATTATTTTTATCTCCTTTCTTGTGTTAAGTTGGTTTGATTTGATTTTTTTCTTTTGCATGTCACTTTCTTTCTCTAAGAGTCTGGAATTTGTATACTCTATTTCTGTTGTGACCTTAGTAATTACCATAGACATGCTTCATTTATCAACATCTAAAGTTAACCTGTATCTTTACTCAATTCCTTAATAATACAAGAATCCTAGCACACTTTAACACCATTTATGTTCTCCAACTTATGTATTATTTTTGATAGGTATTTAAATTCTGTTTTCTCTTTGAACCACATACAACTTTTAAATTACATTTATTGTTTTATACAATGTTCAAATTTACCCTCTCAGACTGTCCATCTGAGATTATTTTTGGTTTGCTGAAGTACATTCTTTAGAATTTCCTTTAGTAAGAGACTGCTGTTGACAAAACCTCTTAAAGAGTTACATCCTACACAGACATACATGCAGAGAGGTGAAAAAAGCTTGCATGTCGTCTCCCCTCATCTGCTTAATACTGAAACTTAAGTTATGTAAGCTTTCTTTTTTTTCTTTTTACCCCTCTCTCTGTTTCTCTGGCAGTGTAAGTCTGTATAAGATGTAGCTCTTTGGGAGGCCCAACTTTAGGGTGGGAGGATCTTCTATGAGGCTACTCATCTTAAGTAGGCCATGGCTTTTGTCTTCTGTTCCCATTTTTCTGTGAGGCCATGAAAAGCAAAGCTCAATTTCACTCTATGGGTTAAATGTTCTCAAGAGAAAAGCTAGCAGCAGCACTCTCCTTATCATTCTAGGTTCTTATTTATATTTACTTCCTGGTCTTAAGAATTTCTTATATTCTTACCAGCTCATTGCTATATTTAAGATTTTTAAAGTACTTAATCCTGAATTTATGGTTGTTTTTGATGGATGGTCAGTACAGATAGCCTGTCACACTGCTGAAATGAAGTCTATTCAAACATTCCCAAAAGACTGTTAAGCCTGCCAATGAAATTGGCATCAGCATAAATGAAATGAGTACAGTATACCCGAAATAGTATGGTATATTCAAATAAATTTTTGTTATATACTTGATTCAAGTAGGTGATAATCTGGATACATTTTGTATTTTTATTTTCAATTTTTAAATTAAATTTTAAATTAAAACTGTTTAAGTATAAAATTCAACATTTCTTACAAAAGATGTTCTTCCATACTTACAGTGTAACCTTGCATTGAGATGATTAAGGGACTGTAGGATCTTTTGTTCTTCAGCTGATAGTGCACAGATGTTAAATTGCTGGATTTTATTTAAAGTCAGATTTGATTTCTGTAGCTGCTTGCTATTCATGACAGTTAGAATTTCATCCTCAGGCACTGAAGCTTTCACTAGGTTTTCAGCCATCAAAAATTCAGAAGTACTGCCTGAAACTATAGAAACTTTACATTAACTATTCTTTGATCCCTTTTTGTCTTTGGGATTAGCCCTTATACATACTTAACTGACATATGTCTGTATGTATTCATTTCACAAACAGAAACCTAGTAAATCTTTTGTTACTTTGCATTTTATTTACCAGGATCTTCTATAGCTACCATTTCCTCATCTCTAATTTAAAAAAAAATACTCAAAATGATGGCAGTGAGGTAATAATTTCTAGAGTGTTACCTGAACTAAGGAAAAAAAAATACATTACGTATATTATTTCTGTTTTGCTTTTGTTATTCATTGGTAGTTCAAGGAGAAGGTGAAGTAGATTGTCTTTATAATAGCAATTATGATGAGTTATAAATAAAGTAAGAGAAAAGGAACTTATGGAAATTTTAGAAAATTAGATGATCAGCTGAACAGAATTGAAAGCCTAGAAACTGACCAAATTCAATAAAAGAATATATGATCAAAGAAGTATCAAAGACTTGAGAGAAGGGAAAGATGACTCAATAAATTAGTTTGTTGTTTATAAAATAATCAATTTGGAGTATCACTTCACATCATCTATTTAAACAAATTCCAAAGACATTAAAGAATTAAATTTAATGAATCAAACCATTAAAATAATCTAGAGGAAAAGAAACATTTCTAATTTTCTGCATTGGGAAATTTCTTTGAGTAATGGACAAATCACTAAGAAAAGACTAAAAACATGTTTATTTAAGGTCAGACTTCCCTAATAGATTTTAAATTCTGAAGGCCAAGAATTTTGTACGTTTTGTTAATTATTGAATATCCAAAATATTTAGTTGCAGGCAGGAGATTGGCTCTCAATAATTATTTATTGAATGAAAAAATGTAAAGTAAAACTTCTATATGTAAAAAGAAAACATTAAGTGGAATAAAATGCACATAGTAAAGTGGTAAAAACATTTGTAACTAACATAAGGATCAGAATCCTTGATATTTAGAGTTCTCAGAAATGATTAAGAAAATACTAAAACTCCAGTATTTACAGGGAAAAATAATATGAAGAAATAATTCATCAAAATAAATATACAGGGCTTCCCTGGTGGCACAGTGGTTGAGAGTCCACCTGCCGATGCAGGGGACATGGGATCGTGCCCTGGTCCGGGAAGATCCCACATGCTGCAGAGTGGCTGGGCCTGTGAGCTATGGCCGCTGAGCTTGCGTGTCCGGAGCTTGTGCTCTGCAACGGGAGAGGCCACAACAGTGAGAGGCCCGCGTACCGCAAAAAAACCAAAAAACAAACAAACAAACAAAAAACAATTAAGCCTATTATTAATAAAAGATGTACAAATAAAAACTAATAATATATCATTTATTTGTCTGTCTTATAAGTAAATAATAGAAGTGATTCTACCTCAAGTTGGCATACACCCCAGAAGAATTTTGAATGATAATACTTTTCAGGAAAATGCTATAGGAATATGTATAATAACCTCTAACAATGTTTATTTCCTTTGATCCAGTACTCATTTAATACAGAGTTTAATTCAACAAATATTAATTGGGTGCCAATTAATGCCAAGTACTGTAATTTTAATTCTGGGAATCTAAATATGGAAATAATTGAAAAGTCCGAAAAAACAATGTAGATAGATGTTCAGTACATTACTATTTAGAATAAATAAAAAAACTGGCAACAATCTAAATGTGCAGGGTGTGGAGAACTCAGGTCCCCAAATGGTCATTTAACAGTCATGTAATCTGTAAGTACTTGGGAAAATATGTATAACAACAACAAAAAAGAAATCATTGGGAACAAAGCTAAGAGGAAAATGTTTAAACTAAAACATACCTTCTTCAATATTAGAAGTAGCCCTTGTGGTTTGTTTTGGCTCACTTGAACTTAGTTGGACACTTTGTCCAAAATTCTATAAAAATAGAATATTGAATCAGAATATAATTCCATATTTAAAATTAATGATATATTGACTTAGCAGACTTTTACTTGCTGTTTATATTTTCAGCTATCTCTGTTCATATAATATATATTTTCTTTTTTTTTGGAGCACAAATCAAGAATTATGGGAATAAGACCTTTCTATGATGCCTAAAGATTAGAAAAATGTTTTACGTAGAGTTTGGTAAATTTTCAGTTTGCAATATTGTCTTGGACATTTGAAAGAAGGAAGTAAGTTGGGTGGCAATCAGAAGTGCTAACTAAAGGAAAGGTAAAAAATTACCTTAAGGCTGGTTTATCCTTGTAAGGGTAAGTCACAATTATTGATAGTAGCAAAAAGCCTCTGATTATGGCTAATGCAAAGGACAGGTAAGTGTCTTAGGTGACAAAACTTAAAACAGAAATAGCTGCCTCGATGTTGCACAGTACTGGGAAATGAAAAATATCAGAGCACTGGCAATTAGCACTCCCATTCAATACTATGAGTGATACCAACTCTCCTTCCTTGGATATGGTCTACTTTGATTCTTTACCCCCATTCTGTTCCACTCTTAAGAACTGACTGTTTCTCTTAGATAAAATTGCCTGGCTATGACTATACCTAGCTTTTGTTCAGTCTAATTTGAAGAGTAACCGATGCAGGTTTCTTCAACAGCCCTGCTTCGATAGCTCTCATAGCCTCACCTAAACTCCATTATAGACTTGAGACAACCTGGACTGAGACCCTGGCACAAAGTGGCAATTGTGCTTTATCTATCTTTCACTAACCTCTTTTAGATTCTCTCCATGTAGAAGTAGTGGCTGGGAAAATATCCACTTTGATAAAATATATTTCCTAATACAAGGTGACAGGGCTGGTGCTATAGTAATTGAATGCTTGTTTAAGCTCTTGAGTAAAAACAAAATCAAACCCAACCCAAAACCAAATATCAAAACAAAACAAGGATGAAAAACAAATAAACTTCAAAACTTTGTTTTGATTCAGGAACACTGACCTATTTTAAAGCTAACAAGACTTTGGTAGATGTATAAGTGGTGTGTGAGTGGAAGATGTGTATTATGTGAAAGTGGAAGTGAAGCTGCTGGAAAGAATATAAATGGACTCTAAAGACAGCAAGATAGAATGCAAAGGAGCAAGACACAGAAGAACAGAATAAGACACAGAAAAATAAAGATGAATTTAGAAAGGGCACTAATAATGGCATTTAAAATTTAATTTGTTCTATTTTTGTTATAACAACTACACATTACTTTTAAATTTAATGTATATTAATAAAAATAAAGAAAAAATAAAGATAAAATTTGTTCACTTTATAGATTTTGAGATGTTCGATGTGGACAACATGGAAATTAAAAGGAAGGACTTAGGCATTATTCTATTTGTAATCAGGAAGTTATGTTTGTAATTAAGTTTGTTATTAAACAGTAAAAATATATTGGTAATGAGACAATATTTACATAAATAAAAAACTAAATGACTTGTTTTGCTGATAAAATTAAATCACTGTTGATAATTCTTCATATTAATAATCATCTATATAAAAATCAATAGTTTCTACAGTATGCAAATAATAGGACCCTCAACCTTTGACGTGGAATATAAATTCCTCATAAAACACTCTATTTCCAGTTCTATTAAAAATCAGAAGTGGTATTTAAGGTAGAAACGTCAAGTGAAATGCTATTCACTTATCCATCTAGATTTTTTAATATTTGTAAAATTTATTTATTTATTTATGGCTGCATTGGGTCTTCATTGTTGCATGCAGGCTTTCTCTAGTTGCATCGAGCCGGGGCTTCTCTTCATTGCAGTGAGTGGGCTTCTCATTGTAGTGGCTTCTCTTGCTGCACAGCATGGGATCTAGGTGTGGGGGCTTCAGTAGTTGCAGCACTCAGCCTCAGTAGTTGTGGCTCGCAGGTTCTAGAGTGCAGGCTCAGTAGTTGTGGCGCACGGGCTGAGTGGCTCTGTGGCATGTGGGATCTTCCCAGACCAGGGCTCGAACTCGTGTCCCCTGCATTGGCAGGCAGATTCTTAACCACTGTGCCACCAGGGAAGTCCCCAAGATTTTTTAATATTTTAAATTCAACCCTTGGATCATGCTAGACCTCTAGAAAATGTCATATTTAGGTCACATTTACTTAGCTCTTACAGAATTACATCCACTAATTTTTAAATCAACATTATTATGCTATGGACCTTTATTGAAGATCTCTATTTGAAACAGCACATGAAACTCCTTATTTATTTGTTGTTGACTGTTAATAGGGATATATCTATTATGAACTTCAAGGTTCCCTATAGAGGATTCTCAATGGAAAATGGCTTTTAATACAGTATACCTCATATGAAATCATTATTGATATCCCCTGGTAACTATGCAACACGTTATTTTCCTTCTTGCCATGTCTTCCAGGAAGCTTAGATACCAATAGGATATTTAAACACATGGAACTATATTAGTCTTCATGATAAGCATACTTGCTTCCTGTTTCCATGGCTCTAATTTACTCTTCTTTTTTTTTCATTTTTTAATGTATATTTAAATAACTGTTGTGAATAACCTGTTTTTTCCCAGAGTTGAGTATAAATAACAAGTAAAATAATGTGATTTCTTAAAGTTAGTTTAAAATATTCATTAGTAACTGATCATTTAGGCTAACTAGAATATAGTGTATTAGTACAGTGCAGTAAGCCCCTAGCATAGAGTCTGCACTGCTTCACAATGGCTTTGGCTATATCATTTATGTTGTGGTGCACAGTTTACAGGAAAAGCACAATCCTGTAAGAATATTCTGTTTTCCAAGCAATTTTTCACTATTGAATAAAGATTTTTACTAACACTGTACTTACATTCATCTGCTCACTGTACTTCTGTCCTACAGATCCAGGGTTTTGTCTTTTTTGCTCTAAAAGACTTCTGTGCTTATTTTCAACAATTTGTTTTCTTCTTGTAACAGTAGAATCTTAAACAAATGCCAGGACAATGTCAAAATTTACACAAGCTGAGTAGACAGTATATACCCACTGTAAACTTCCAAGTTACCTTCAAACATCACAGAAAACCCTGTTTCTTTCATTCAGTTGGCAAATTTCTATTGAGCTTCTCTTTTATGTACTGTGCATGGCACAGTTACAATAAAGAACAAAATCTCTGTTTTTGAGGGGTTTATAGTTTAGAGCAGTGACCTCTAAAGGTGGTGGTAGAGCACCAGAATAAATCACTGCTGCACAGGAAGAACATATTAAAATTCCAGTTTAAATTTATTATCTAAAAATTAGAAATTTAAACTTTACTATGGTAATATATGATTGACACTGGCACCTTTGTCAGTTTGCAAGGTAGATGGTCATACACTGCATACAGTAAACAAAGTTATCTTGGAGGAACAGTGGAGGTTCTAAGTGTATAAGGTTGGCAGTGTTATCATTCATTAGTGTTCTTTTGTGTCCTTCAATGCACTAAATTTTATGTGTGCCCTCGATTTATGGATAACTCGTAGTATCTGAATGAGTCCTCACAAAATGGAAAAGAGAATAAAAATGATGTTTGTAGGGCTTCCATTGTACGTGCAATGTTTTATTATTTAAGCTGAGTGGTGGGTACATGGATAATTATATTATTTCCTATGCTTTCTCTATGACTAACCAAAAACATAGTCTTGCAAAATCATAAAGATAATACTAATAATGCAAGCACAGGTTAATAAGAAAAAGACAGAGCTGACACACATCTTATTCTCATTACAAACTCTTTGCCACATAATAACAATGACAGTATAGTTATATTGTAACAAAGAATCACAAATTTAAAAATGAAAAAAAATAACAATAAACCTCACCCTAAATGCATATTGTTCCTTGAGATATTATCTAAGGATGGTATATGGAACGAAGTCATCAAAATTGATAAGACATTTGAAACTAAGCATTCAGAAAATTACTTATAATACATGAGATTTTTTTTGTATATTAATACATAAAATTATTTTTATAATTATCTTAAAATGTATGATTTATAAATACAAAATTGAAAAATTATTTAAAAAGCTTGTACTTCATCTTTACCTCATTAAAAAAAATTTCTAATTCTGGCTAAGGTCCTTAATGTATGTATTAGTACAGTAATACTGTACTAATATATGGCATATACATTATATATATGCCATACATATATGTGTATATATCCATATATGTACATATATGGCATATATATGATATTTGCTTTTAATAGTTTATTGTACTACTTTTAACAGTGGTACAATAAAAACTCTTGGAGTCCAGTGGTCCAGAAGAATGGATATAAATTTAAATGATTACAGTAAAGTGAATAAATTCTATGTGGAGCAATAAACAGAATTAAGCGAAAGCACAGAGACTACAGTGTATTTGTAAGAAATAAGAAAGGCTTCACACTGAACCAGGAAGAATAGAAAATATGAACAAATCAGTCACAAGCATTGAAATTGAAACTGATTAAAAATCTTCCAACAAACAAAAGCCCAGGACCAGATGGCTTCAGAGGCAAATTCTATAAAGCATTTAGAGAAGAGCTAACACCTATCCTTCTCAAACTCTTCCAAAATATAGCAGAGGGAGGAACACTCCCAAACTCATTCTATGAGACCACCATCACCCTGATACCAAAACCAAAGATGTCACAAAGAAAGAAAACTACAGGCCAATATCACTGATGAACATAGATGCAAAAATCCTCAACAAAATACTAGCAAACAGAATCCAACAGCACATTAAGAGGATCATACAGCATGATCAAGTGGGGTTTGTCCAAGGAATGCAAGGATTCTTCAATATACGCAAATCAATTAGTGTGATACACCATATTAACAAATTGAAGGAGAAGAACCATATGATAATCTCAATCGATGCAGAGAAAGCTTTTGAGAAAATTGAACACCCATTTATGATAAAAAGTAGGCAGAAAGTAGGCATAGAGGGAACTTTCCTCAACATAATAAAGGCCATGTATGACAAACCCACAGCCAACATCATCCTCAATGGTGAAACACTGAAAGCATTTCCACTAAGATTAGGAACAAGACAAGGTTGTGCTCTCTCACCACTCTTATTCAACATAGTTTTGGAAGTTTTAGCAACAGCAATCAGAGAAAAAAAGAAATAAAAGGAATCCAAATTGGAAAAGAAGAAGTAAAGCTGTCACTGTTTGCAGATGACATGATACTATATATAGAGAATCCTAAAGATGCTACCAGAAAACTACTAGAGCTAATCAATGAATTTGGCAAAGTAGCAGGATACAAAATTAATGCACAGAAATCTCTGGCATTCCTATACACTAATGATGAAAAATCTGAAAGTGAAATTAAGAAAACACTACCATTTACCACTGCAACAAAAAGAATAAAACATCTAGGAATAAACCTACCTAAGGAGACAAAAGAACTGTATGCAGAAAATTATAAGACACTCATGAAAGAAATTAAAGATGATACAAATAGATGGAGAGTTATACCATGTTCTTGGATTGGAAGAATCAACATTGTGAAAATGACTCTACTACCCAAAACAATCTACAGATTTAATGCAATCTCTATCAAACTACCACTGGCATTTTTCATAGAACTAGAACAAAAAATTTCACAATTTGTATGGAGACACAAAAGACCCCGAATAGCCAAAGCAATCTTGAGAACAAAAAATGGAGCTGGAGGAATCAGGCTCCCTGACTTCAGACTATACTACAAAGCTACAGTAATCACGACAGTATGGTACTGGCACAGAAACAGAAATATAGATCAATGGAACAGGATAGAAAGCCCAGAGATAAACCCACACACATATGGTCCCCTTATCTTTGATAAAGGAGACAAGAATATAAGTGGGGAAAAGACAGCCTCTTCAATAAGTGGTGCTGGGAAAACTGGACAGGTACATGTAAAAGTATGAGATTAGATCACTCCCTAACACCATACACAAAAATAAGCTAAAAATGGATTAAAGACCTAAACGTAAGGCCAGAAACTATAAAACTCTTAGAGGAAAATATAGGCAGAACACTCTATGACATAAATGACAGCAAGATCCTTTTTGACCCACATCCTAGAGAAATGGAAATAAAAACAAAAATAAACAAATGGGACCTAATGAAACTTCAAAGCTTTTGCACGTCAAAGGAAACCATAAACAAGACCAAAAGACAACCCTCAGAATGGGAGAAAATATTTGCAAATGAAGCAATGCACAAAGGATTAATCTCCAAAATTTACAAGCAGCTCATGCAGCTCAATAACAAAAAAACAAACAACCCAATCCAAAAATGCGCAGAAGACCTAAATAGACATTTCTCTAAATAAGATATACAGATTGCCAACAAACATATGAAAGAATGCTCAACATTATTAATCGTTAGAGAAATGCAAATCAAAACTACAATGAGATATCGTCTCACACCAGTCAGAATGGCCATCATCAAAAAATCTACAAACATTAAATGCTGGAGAGGGTGTGGAGAAAAGGGAACCCTCTTGCACTGCTGGTGGGAATGTAAATTGATACAGCCACTATGGAGAACAGTATGGAGGTTTCTTAAAAAACTAAAAATAGAACTACCATACGACCCAGCAATCCCACTACTGGGCATATACCCTAAGAAAACCATAATTCAAAAAGTGTCATGTACCACAATGTTCATTGCAGCACTATTTACAATAACCAGGACATGGAATCAACCCAAGTATCCATTGACAGATGAATGGATAAAGAAGATGTGGCACATATATACAATGGAATATTACTCAGCCATAAAAAGAAACGAAATCGAGTTATTTGTAGTGAGGTGGATGGTCTTAGAGTCTGTCATACAGAGTGAAGTAAGTCAGCAAGAGAAAAACAAATACCGTATGCTAACACATATATATGGAATCTAAGAAAAAAAAACAAAAAACGTCATGAAGAACCTAGGGGCAAGAAGGGAATAAAGACACAGACCTACTAGAGAATGGACTTGAGGATATGGGGAGGGGGAAGGGTAAGCTGTGACAAAGCGAGAGAGTGGCATCGACATATATACACTACCAAATGTAAAATAGATAGCTAGTGGGAAGCAGCCGCATACCACAGGGAGATCAGCTCGGTGCTTTGTGACCACCTAGAGGGGTGGGATAGGGAGGATGGGAGAGAGGGAGATGCAAGAGGGAAGAGATATGGGGACATATGTATATGTACAACTGATTCACTTTGTTATAAAGCAGAAACTAACACACCATTGTAAAGCAATTATACTCCAATAAAGATGTTAAAAAAAAAAAAGGCTTCATAGAGGTTATGTTTAAGCTTGGTCTTAAAGGCGTAATAGGTCCCAAATAAAAGGATCTTTGAGTCAAAAGGAACACTATGTTCTAAAGCACAAAGTAACAGTGACACATATTTTAAGATTCTTGGGGCTGAAATGTGGAAAATTCAATTAGTCTGGGACATAGAATATGAATATGCATGTAAGGACACAAATGTCTTGGGAATTACATGGGAGTGTGTATATGTGCTTTTGTGATATGAGTTCAGGTAGGAAAAAATGATACAAATATTTTTAGCCCTGAAATTAAGTACTGAAAGAACATGAGTACTGTATCTAATTTATGTTACCATAGCTAATATACATGTATATTTTCTCTACATAACTATACATATATAGCTATACACATACACTATAATTAAATATTTATGTCTATATAACAACAAAGACACAAAAGCTTCCAACTTTCAAGAAAGTTGGCTAGTAATTGAACACCTGACCTTTTAAAATAAGAAATAATAACATAATTCTAGCTAATGTGTTGAGCACTTGTAATTGCCCAGGCATTGTTCTAAACTATAGGCACTATTATCATCACCATATTTACAGATAAAGAAATTAAGGCACAGGAGATGGTAAGTAACTTGCCCAAGGGCAAAGAACCAGTAAAGAGCAAAGCTGGGATTTAGCTCCAAACAGTCTTTAAAATCTAAAATTCTAGCTCTTACCCTCTATGTTAGTAACTTTCATTCTGATTTGACTGTGTCTCATAGAAAGATATTTTGCATTGTGAATTAGGATGTATACATAGTTTTGTGAAACATACTTACTCTTATATAATGCCCTCTGGTAGTTTCTATTCTAGAACATTCTACAATTATATTTCATTAAAAAATCCTGGTCACTACTCATTAAATCAATTTTATAATCCGCTAATGAATCATGACCAGTAGTTTAAAAAGTACTGTATTATGTTTATTCTCACCTATATGGGAATGCTAAATATGTTAAATGATAGATATGCTAAATGTTATAGTTTATAGTGAGATCATTTGGGCAGTATAAAGTTTTTATACTGTTTTGTATGCTTGGAATTGTCTTCCCCTAAACCTTATAAAGTCTCTTTCTATTTTTGAACAGCTTTAAAAATATATTAAATAAACGAAAATTAACTTGGCCACATGAGTGCTGTATCAATAATTTTTCCCTTCCTTTAGCCCTGTTCATAAATCTTCTGGAGGCAAGATCTACCAATACTTTTGTACTTTCTTTATTTGTAGCATAATTGTTTTTGATTGTTCTTTGTGTAGATGTTCAGTTTTGTGGATTATAGACTGATCCCAGGAACAGATGAAGGGGAAGAACCTACAACCAAGATTACTCTACCAGCAAGAATCTCAGTCAGATTCGATAGAAAAATGAAAAGCTTTACAGACAAGCAAAAGCTAAGATACAAGTTTATGCTTAAAACTGTTCCACTCACATACATGCACTTAAATACTATTTACTAATTAATATAATAGCTGACAACCTTGGTATTTTTGCAAAAATAATATAGCTTGTAATGGCATCTCTGGCCAAATTTCTAGTCTCAATGAAAATTCTAAATATGGTAGTTTTACTACTAAAACTCAAAATAATGCTACTATTCTTTAGTAAAGTATTACATTTTTTTTTTTTTTTGGTGGTACGCAGGCCTCTCACTGTTGTGGCCTCTCCCGTTGTGGAGCACAGGCTCCGGACGCACAGGCTCAGTGGCCATGGCTCACGGGCCCAGCCACTCCGCGGCATGTGGGATCTTCCCAGACCGGGGCACGGACCCGTGTCCCCTGCATTGGCAGGCGGACTCTCAACCACTGTGCCACCAGGGAAGCCCAAGTATTACATATTTTAAAATTTGCAATATTCTTAATTATAAACGAGGGAAAAATCTGGAGACATTCACGGAATTATATATTCAGATGAGATCTTAGACATTAACTAGTTCAACCACTTACTCATAGATCTAAATCACTCAGAGGTGAACTTGAATGCTTAGTGATGGGGAGCCATTACCCCATGTGGTGCCCTCCTCAGTTGTTGGTGGTTTAAGCTCAAACCCTTACTTATGCTGAGCTGAAAACATCCTTGCACTTTTTACCACTTCATCTTTTTCTATTTTCTCCTTCTTTTACATAATAAACCTTCAAACATTTGTACAGAGCTATCATGTCTCTTAGGCTTGAGCTCCTTTAATTGGTCATCAGACCGAACCCCTCCTTCCAGAGTCGTGGCTCACCCCAATGAGGGTGAGCCCAATTTTTATATGCAGCTCTTAAAATATATAGCCTAAAATAATGTAGAGTATAACAGTACTTCCAAAGATCTGGTTATTATAGCCTAAAATTATATTAAGTTTTTAACATATATATATATATGTTATATGTATATACATATGTTATATGTATGTACATATATATGTATATATGTAACATATATAAACTTTTTTTTTTGGTTTAGTTTTGTGTGAATTTTTTCTTTTTTTTAAAGAACAGTTGTCAAGATGGATATCTTTCTTCTTCTGTAAAATTAAAAAACCCCCCAACTAAATAGATACAAGCAAAATGCAAAATGCAAAAAAAAAAACAACCCCAAAAAACACATTAAAATGTGTGATTTTTGGGCTTCCCTGGTGGTGCAGTGTTTGAGAGTCCGCCTGCCGATGCAGGGGACATGGGTTCGTGCCCCGGTCTGGGAAGATCCTACATGTCGCGGAGCGACTGGGCCCGTGATCCATGGTCGCTAAGCCTGTGCGTCCGGAGCCTGTGCTCCACAACGGGAGAGGCCATAGCAGTAAGAGGTCCGTGTACCACAAAAAAAAAAAAAAAAAAAAAAAAAAGTGAGTTTTATTTACCAAGAAGAGAGAAACTACAAATCACAAATTGGCAGAAAATATATGCAACACATATAACTGATGCAGAATCCTAGAGTATACAAGGAACTTATATCAATAAGGGAAACACCTTCCCGCCCCAGAATCCAAGAGCAGACATTTCACAAAAGAGGAAATGCAAATAGTGCATAAACATATGAAAAATGCTCAGTTCATTAGTAACCAGGGCAATGCAAATCGTTATAATTAGACACCATTTCTCACCCATATGATTGAAAGTCTGATTATCGGAGTTTTGGTGAGCATGTAGTAAATGGGACTTTCATATATTGCTCTGGAAAATAATTTGGCATTACCTATTGAAATACACTTAACCTACTTAAAAATACACATACTCTATGACCCAGCAACATGTTTATCAGTAGATGTGCAAAACTGTTCCCAGAAGCATTATTCATAAAAGCAAGAAACTGAAAGCAACCCAATGTCCAGTAATAGGAGAATGAAAAATTTTTGTAGAATATAGCAATTTTAATGAAATGTAATACAAAAATGAATACAAATGAAATACAGTTAAACTAATGAATAATGGATCCAAAAAACAAATCTATTGAGAAAAGCAAATCATAGAGGTATATAGATGAAATGGCTCCATTTATATGAGTTACAAAACTAGGCAAAACTAAACAATATATTGTTTGAGATACATTTACACATGGTAAAATTATAAAGAAAAGCATAGAATAATTAACTCAATTCTATGTAGTGTCATTTTGTAAGATAGGAGGGGGATGCAATTAAGGAGAGGCATGTGAGATTTCAACAATACTAGTGATTTTCTATTTCTGAAACTGGGCATTGGGCACAGGGTTCTTTTATTATTAGTCTTTAACTTGTTCTTGTACATTATGTACATTATTTGTATGTAAGACGTATTTCTCAATTGAGAAACTTTAAAAAGTATATTGAGTGCAAATACATGACTATAGTTATCTCTGCTAAACCAAACTTTATTAGTTTTTGTTTATCATTTCAGTTAGTAAAGATGATTTTAAATCTTCATGCCATTCTTCATTTTATTAATGACTTCCTTTGTTACTCTGTACTTTCCACAAACTGTATAGATGAATGTACTATTTTTAAAATGTGTATCACTGAAAAATCTAGTTATTCAGCATTTTAAAAATTAAATTAATTTATATTCTCCAGCTTTATTGAAATATTGACAATACAACATATTTTGTTTACAAGTTATACAATGTGATTAGTAGATACACATATATATTTCAAAATAATCACCACAATAAGGTTATCTCCATCTCCTCACAGAGAGAGTTTTTTTTTTAAACAAGCATAATAGCTAAGTAATTAAGACAACAGATGCTAGAGAAAGAATGCCTGCATTTTAGTCCTGGCTCTGCCATTTATACTAGTTATGTGACTTACACAAGTTATTAGCCCTCTCACTGTTTCAGTTTCCTCATTTATGAAATGGGGGTAATATTATTTACTCACAGAGTTATTGAGAGAATTAAATTTGTTTCCATATGTAAAGTGCTCAGAATAGTGATTGGCACACAGTAGATGCTATCTAATTTTTACCTAAAATAATTTGCTTCAGTGTCTCTGATTACATTTCTGATTCCATGAAAACTAGATTTATTCTAAGGTAAGAACACTGGAGCTGCAATACAAAATCCTGGCTTTGTTTTGAACTACCTGTGTCATCTTGAGCTATATAATCTCACTGTTACATGTGTCAATTTCCTCATCCATAAAATATGGGAGTTAAGCTCAATTGCATCTTTGATCTTTTCTAGCAATCAAAATTTTGATTCCTTGAAGGTATTTTTAATACTTCCTAGAAAAGAAAAAAAATAAATTCTTTCTGAAATCAGGTTTCGAAGTATTTGATAGGCCAACATCATTTGGCTTTTTAAAAAAGTGAAGTATAACCACCTATAGAAACATGTGCAAATTATAAGTATACAGGTTATGTAGACACACCCAGATTGCACAGACACCCACTGAAAAAGCTTTCCTTATAACCTGTTTCCATATACCCCCATCCATAGTTGTACCTATTCTTCAACATGATAGAAATGGAATATAATATGCATTTTAATGACTGGCTTCTTTTGCACAATATCATGGTGATTCATCCATGTTACTGTTTCTTAGCAGTGGCCAATTCATTTTTTATTACGGTATTTCTCTGAATGAATAAATTTCACTTTATATATTGTAGTGTTGAAGAACATTTGAGATCATTCTAGATTATGGCTATAAAGCTGCTAAAGTTTTAGAACTTTAGAAAGTTCTTGTACATGTCTTCTGTTTTACATATGAATGAATTTCTGACACACACACACACACACACACACACACACACACACACACCTCTTGGTCTGGAATTGCCAGGTCAAAGGATATGCGTATATTCAAATTTAGTAGACATTGAGTTTCCAGGTGTTACACATCTTTGTTAATACTTAGTATTGTATTTTAAAAATTTTAGCCATTCTGATAATGTGTGTGTAGTTGTATCTAATTGTTTTAATGTGAATTTTTCTGAGGACTGAAGCTGAGATCTTTCCATGTTTATTGACCATTTGGCTATCCTCCTTTATGAGAAGCTAATTCAAATATTTTGCCTTTAAAATAAATCGGTGTGATGGTCTTTTGGATGTGTCATCTGTCTACTGTCCCCAGTTATTCAATCAAACACTAATGTGTTGCTGTGAAGGTATTTTGTAGATGTTATTAAAGTCTATAATCAGTTTGCTTTAAGTAAAGGGGATTATCCTAGATAATCTTAGTGTACCTGAGTCAATCAATTCAAAGGCCTCAGAAGCAAGCTTTCTTGAGAGAATACAAAATTCTGCCTGTGAATGGCAACGTTTGTCTATTCCTATGAGTTCCTGCCTTTCCTCTTGGCCTGCCCTAAAAATTTCAGACTTGCCTAGATACCCTCCTCCCCCGACTCCACACACATTTATGTAAGCCAACCTATTGAACTAAATCTTAATATATCTTACTGGTTCTGTTTCTCTGGTTCAAACCTGACTGATATAATTAGGTTGTCTTTTTCTTATTGATTGTAGGAGTTCTTTATAGATTCTGGATATGAGCTCTTTGTTGGTATTATGCATTATAACTATCTTCTTTCACTCTATAGTTTGCTTTTTTAATATCTTAATGGTGTTTTGGATGAAAAAGTTTCAATCTTCTCCTTAATGGTTAGTGCTTTTATGTCTGTGTAAAAAATCCCTGCCCATCCCAAAGTCATAAGCATATTCCCTATGTTATCTTCTAGAAGCATTTCTTTTTCACTTTCCATATTCATATATACAGTTCACTTGGAATTGACTTTTGTGTATGGTGTGAGGTAAGGGTCATTTTACTAATTCCATATAATCATTCAATTGACTCAGCACCATTTAATAAAAAGACAAATATTGGGCTTCCCTGGTGGCACAGTGGTTGAGAGTCCACCTGCCGTTGCAGGGGACACGGGTTCGTGACCCGGTCCAGGAAGATCCCACATGCCGTGCAGTGGCTAGACCCGTGAGCCATGGCCGCTGAGCCTGCACATCCGGAGCCTGTGCTCCGCAACGGGAGAGGCCACAACAGTGAGAAGCCCGTGTACTGCAAAAAAAAAAAAAAAAAAAAAAAAAAAAAGACAAATCTTTTCTCCCTGCTATGCAGTACCACCTTTGCCAAAAATCAAGCATTCAAATATGTGGGTCTGTTTCTAGACTCTATTCTGTTCCATTGGTGTAAATATCCTGGTGCAAAAAGCATATTGTTCAGAGAGAAGGATGTAAATAATTACTGATTTTAGAAATAAGTTATTGATGTTGACCTGGTCCAGAGTATGACAAAAGGAATGGGTACTTGAGGCAGAATGGTAGAGAAATTCATTAGAGGTGAGAAAGGATTGAGAGAGATCAGGGCATTGGATTGTTCATTCACATCAATACTGAATCACCAGTATATTGGCAAAGACTTTTCCAATAAAGAATGACTGTGAACCAGATGCCAAAGTCCTCTTTCAGGGGAAAAATTACTTGAGAGATCAGGAGTTGGCATAGTTGAATGACTTGGGTCTCACGGAAATAGAGTTTTTACTGAGAGTTTTGCTGGAGAGTTCTGGATATGCTAATGGAGAGCAAGATGCCCTCCACAATTGTCAACTCTGGGTACACTGTGAGAATAAAAGTGACCTGGCAAATAGGAGAGTACAAAAAAAAATGAATAGATGCTCACTGAACTATAATCCAGTATTAGCAAAGGGTTCATTTGAAATGTTTAATATTTAAATAGTTTTGAAAAAAAAAAGCTTGAATGACTGAACATACAAAGATGTTCAGTAATGTAATACTGAACAGATGTAATCCTGTTAGTATTAGATTTTCCAAGTATAATTACAGTATTAAGAAGTATAGACATGTACAACAAAACAGAGTGGTATTGGCACAAAAACAGACACATAGAACAATGGAACAGAATAGAGAGCCCAGAAATAAACCCATGCACTTATGGTCTATTAACCTACTTCAAAGGAGGCAAGAATGTACAATGGAGAAAAGACTGTCTCTTCCATAATTGGCACTGGGAAAACTGGACTGCTACATGTTAAAGAATGAAATTAGAACATTCTCTAATACCGTATACAAAAATAAAATCAAAATGGATTAAAGACCTAAATGTAAGACTGGAAACTCCTAGAAGAAAACATAGGCATAATACTCTTTGACAGAAATCATTGCAATATTTTTTTGGCTTTGTCTCCTAAAGCAAAGGAAATAAGAGCAAAAATAAACAAATGGAATCTAATTAAACTTAAAAGCTTTTGCACAGCAAAGGAAACCATCAACAAAATGAAAAGACAACCTCATGAATGGGAGAAAATACTTGTAAATGATATGACCAATAAGGGATTAATATCTAAAATATATAAATAGCTCATACAACTCAACAGCAAAAAACCCAATCAAAAAAAAAAAAAAAAAAAAAAAGCAGAAGACCTGCACAGATATTTTTCCAAAGAAGACATATGGATGGCCAACAGGCATGTGAAAAGATGCTCAACATCACTTTAGAATTAGTAGAGAAATGCACATCAAAACCACAATGAAGTATGACCTCACATCTGTCAGAATGGCTATCACCGAAAAGTCTACAAATAACAAATGTTGGAGAGGATGTGGAGAAAAGGGAACCCTCATACACTGTTGGTGGGAATGTAAATTGCTGCAGTCACTATGGAAAACAGCATGAAGCTTCCTCAAAAAACTAAAAATAGAACTACTTTCACTCCTCGATATATGTCTGATGAAAGTGAAGACACGAATTTGAAAAGCTACTTCACCCCAATGTTCATAGCAGCATTATTTACAATAGCCAGGATATGGAAGCAGTGCATAATGGAATATTACTCAGCCACAAAAAAGAATGAGATTCTGTCATTTGCAATAACATGGATGGACCTAGAGAGTATTATACTTAGTGAAATAAGCCAGACAGAGAAAGTCAGATACTCTGTTATCATTTATATGCGGAATCTAAAAAATAAAACAAATGAATCTATATAACAAAACAGACTCACAGATGTAGAGAACAAACTAGTGGTTTGAGGGAAGAGGGAATGGGGGAGAGGCAAGACAGGGGTATGGAATTAAGAGATACAAACTACTATGTATAAAATAGATAAGCAACAAGGATATATTGTACAGCACAGGAAAATATAGCCATCATATTCAATAACTTTAAAGTATAATCTATAAAAATATTGAATCACTATGATGTACACCTGAAACTAATATATTGTAAATCAACTATACTTCAATAAAAGCAAAACAATGAACAAAAAAATAAGTATAGACATATATAACAATTTCAATATTTCTATCTCTTTAAAAACATGGCAAAAAATGTTAAAATTCATTACATTTTCCAGTGTTCATCATACAAAGACCCCTAAGAACTATTACCTACTTTGGTTAAATGTTAGAAAAATATTGGTGTTTTAGATTTTATATATATATATATATATATATATTTCTTTTAGCAGAGAAGGAGATCATAATTTTCATATGTTACGCTTTTATGCTTGAGCTATTGGGAAACTATATTTCCTAATATTTTTCCTGATCAGCTCAGACTCTGATACATGTTCACTTAATAATTATATTTATTACATAGTTTTAGTAGAAAAACTATGGGACTTGGAGCCATAGATATTTGAATGAAAGTACCATTTTTGCTATTTCCTAGCTCATGACCTTGGGCAATTCTATTTCCTTCTTTGCAAAATGGGGTTTTAAAAAATACTTATTTGTCAGGGTTGCTGTGAGGTTTAAATGAGACAATAATTGTAAAGCACTTAGCACTATAACTGGCACAGAGTAGGAATTCAAGAAAGGCAACCATTATAATTTATTTACCATAATTTCCTTTAAAATATCAAATCTACATGATGCTTTCATTTTCTGGAAGGAGTGTGAAAACTGAAGTTACATTGTGAAGTGGCTGGATAAAAAGAAAATGAAACCTTTTAGTGAGAGAAATAATAGTTAAAAATCTAGGTTTAGATTAAGGTCTTTGCATTTAGCTTCCCATCTGCTAATCTGGCTTGTGTCCATTCAATTCAAGAAAAGACTGGATGCCTACTAAGTGCCAGGCAGTGTTCAAACCTGGGGATAAGGTGAAGAATTATAAAAATAGTCCCTTGTCCTTAAAATTTCATGGTCTAATTGAAGAAGGCTTTAAATAGTTTAAATTTAAACTAACTACCTCATTATATCCTCTTTATATTTATTCATACCTTTGGGAGAAGAAAAGGGTTGCTTTTCTGATGTTTCCCAAGTCTTATCTATTTCTGAATAGGCAATTGATTTCTACTGGTAGGAAAATTTATGGGCCTATAGTCCATTTGCTTAGAGGAAAGTAGCTTCATGAGGCATCAACCAGCTACTAAGGGCAAAGGCATAATATAGAGAATTAATTTTCAAAAATGTTTAAAGGAATGCTATCATTTTTTCTCCATATGAAACCCTACATACATAACAGATAAAAGTAAAGTTGCCACTCTTTTGGAAAGAGAATGAGAGGGGTAGGCACACCTATTATTAGCTTATAACAATTAAATTTAACAAACATTTTAAAGAAGAATAAAGAAAAGTATTATAATCACATTTATTCACCTATTTAGAATATTTTAAACAACATTTTTCACTGTGCTTACTTGACAGAAATTTTGACTGTAATATTGGGATAATAACAGAATTTATTTTTAAACTAACAAGAAAAGTCATGGAAAAAATGGAGGTTGGCAAAAGTTTCTAGTTTTAGTTGAGCAAAGGTTGGGTCATTCGCTTAAAAGCAATAGCTACTAGATAGACAAGGGTACAATATTAAGGGTGATAAGTTATTTCTATAAAGCTGTTATTATTTAATATTAATATCTTATAAGGTGCATATTGCCATATCTCAAGAAGAGAAAGTTCACATGAATTTAAAAACTTGTACTTTTTACCTATAAAAATATATAAATTTATTCTTACCAGCGGCCTTTTCATTTTGACCCAGAATATTATGCTGTATTTTCCACAAGGGAACAAATTCTTCTTTAGTAGTTTTAAGAGTCACAGAGGAATGACTTTCTTCATATGCTGGACATCTTTGGGTGTAATATAATGTCCCATCTTGCTGGGCAACCATTTGATTGCCATTTGAATGATTTATTTTTGCTAAAGTTTGGCACTCAGAAGAACAATATGGTAGAGATGGCATCGCAGTGACTAAGTCAGGACAAACATGTGAGAGTGGAAGACTACTTTCTTGATTCCACTGATTTAACTTGTGTTCTGTTGGAAGCACATGTTTTGAATTAACATAGTCACATGTACTGATGTTTTGAGAATTTTCAGGCATTACAGTTTGATACTGAGATACTTGTATATTTTTACAACTTCTAATATTTAATTGAGATTTAGGAGGAGGATGAGGCACAATTAATTTACCCTGAGCTTGTAAAAATGTGTTGGCTTTGCTCGCAGACTGTGGTCGAATAACAGCGCCTTTTCTGTTCGTATATATAAAGCCTGATTGAACTTTAGCAGATCTTGTTCTTCTAATTACTTTTGCTCCACCCTTTTGTGGATTAGTTTTCTGAGTTTTAGAACCACCACTATTTACAGGGGATTTACTTTCCTCTTCTTTTGAGTCTGGCCAGGCTTGTTTAGCAATGTTATAACCTGAAGGTATAAAGCAGTTCAAAGGCACATGGTCTATTCCAGATCCTCCTAAAGCAGTGACATTTTCAGAGATAAAATCATCCTTGGGCTTTTTCTTATCAGCAGAATTCACAGAAGAAGCAGGAATAATACTAGTAATGTTGCTGGCAGCAACACTTTTAGTTTGAATGTGGAATTGTTGAGACCACTGTTGAGTTATTCCTATTCTATTTTTCAGTGAATGATTATCTTCAACATGTTTTTCTGTATCTTCAGTTTCATCAATCCATCTCAGTTTTTTAATAATCTTTGGAATTTCTGCACTTTTCCCTTTTTCTTTTGTTAATTCAATACTATCTCTGATATCTGCTGCTTTTTGATTTCCTAACTTAAAGCCTTGGTTTGTAACCAGTGCCTTAAAATAATCATGTTCATATTTAGATTCTTTCTTTAAAATACTTTTAAGAAACCTCACACCATTTCTCTCATGAATATTGCATTTCATTTTCTTGTGCTGACCAACTAAGTCACAATTAGAAATTATACTATACAATGATGTTGATGCTTCAGCTATTTTCTGTTTTTTATCTTTTGAGTCAGAGTTGTAAGGTACACAGCCAGCTTGAAAATTATCTGAAAATAAAGACAACTCTTCCTCATCACAGTTAGAATATCTTATCTTTTCATCTTTAATGTCTTTCATTTCCCCTAACTTATCAGAACACTGCACTGGGTCAATTTCTTTTATATGTATACCTTTTTTGGGTAAAGGCCTAGCTGATTGTGTATTCGATGGCAAAACTAAAGGTTTTGCCACAGGTACAAATGAAGTGGGTACTGAAGTAGTTCTATTTTCTTGAGTCAATTCAGAATATTTCTCTTGGTCTGAAATTGTTGCCATTTCCTGGGTTGGAGAATCTGGATTGGCCTGGGCTTTGCTGAATTTAAATGTTGGGCTCTCAGTAACTAATGGTCTCTCCCTTTTGAATGATCCAGGATTGGTGTCAGTTGTCCTCATAGCACTAGTTTCAGAGGTCTTTTTGCTTTTTATATCTTTTACAAATATGGGTGGACTATATACAAAGGCTACTGAATTGTTAGCAGTATTTGTGGCTCTTTCCACAGTTCTACTCAGAGCAGATGAATTTTGTTCTTCACTATTAAGACATTTACGTGAAGGTAGAACATTAGGTTTACTTAAAATATCTGAGAAAGGTGTGACAGTCTGAGTGTTTGGATCATCTAAATTTATAAGCCAATTATTTATATATTGAGTTTTAGAGAATGACAGCTTATCTTCATCAAAGCAGCTTAGATTAGTTGATTGAAGATTTGCGGATTTGAGGGAAATAGAATTCTGCTGCTGGATTGGTGTAGAAGGCTCTTTATTAAGTTTTAAATATATTTCTTCACATTCCCTAGCCTCAAGACTGTCTATACTTGAGAGGGTTTCAGAATTTGTTATATGATTAACTTCATCACAAAATTTCTGAAAGAAAAAAAAGAACATTGTTTTATAGCTTAGAAAATTTTAAGTGCCAAAATTAATGATTCAACACACCATTGTTACTGAGCCCAATTCTATTTGGCATATAAAATAGAGTAGTACGACTACAAACCGTATAGGTATATAAATAATCTATATCCCTGGAGTAGTCCTCAGAGTGAAAAAGAGGGAGCCAACAAAGACTTACAATAAAGTGTGTGTCCCTTAATTTCTTCACCTTAAAGTATTGATAATTACTTAATTATCCTAGCCATAGTTATAGCTTAAAAAATAATTTTGCTATTGCTATTCCATTCAGAGAATGGAGTTTCTTGAAGATTTCATAATGGCATGTGAAATTCTGAAAAATAGTAATTTACAAATGGTATGTTTTTCCTGAAACCTTCACTGGACGTGAACGAGGCTCCTAAAAGCCCTATGACTCTAATATGAGCTTCCTATTGGTCAGGCTACATCTTTTTATAAAAGTTAATCTCATGGTCTGTATAATAGCGTTCTCAACTCTGGCTGCATATTAGAACCACATAAGAAGCTTTGTAAAAACATGCCAGGTCCTGCTGATTGAATACTTGGATGGGGTCCAGGTACTGGTGGTATTATTATTATTTTTAAATTCCCCAGGTAACTCTAATGTGGATTTAGGATTGATTTTAATGACTCGTTTTTGGAGATTTAGCACAGTAATAATTTCTATGAATTCCTTACATGTTCTTATTGCTACTTCAATGAAATTTCATGGAAATTATCAGTTTTTAATAAAATTTCACGATCACTTCAAAGTATAGTCAATGTTTAAAACTATTTCTAATTTCTCACATATATGACATATGTTTAGAATGCATTAATCTGTATCACATATGTAGAAATAAATTCAAGAAGACTTTAAATTGTTAATCTAGTCAAGAAGACTCAAAGAAAATTAGTTCCCTTAAAATTTTAGAAAATTTAAATATTTTGGTATTAAACAAAAATTTATTATTTTTATAGCCCCCCAAATAAACTGAGAAACCAACGAAATCAGTTACAGATAAAATATTTTACTTTGTATAGTTCATGCTTATTGATATATTATTGTGAAATGTTTAGAAAATGATTCATAAGAGTTTGTTATTACTAGCATTTACTCCCTGCCTGTCACATCCTTCAGTACTGTGATATCTTTTTAAAGAGATGGTCACTCTACCTAACTAGAACAAATCAAAGCACAGCTTCTTCAGTGCCTGTTTTTGGAATTGAGTTGTATTAATTGATAATGAGGCTCCTAAAACCTCTATGACTCTAATATGAATTTCTTTGAGATTGCATCTAATGAGATATAGAAATCTGGGTTAGAAGGTCCTTCTAGCTGTAAGTGTGATGTTCATGGCTTTAAGATTTCTCTTCGCATATGTCTGTGATGGCTTCATTTCCCAAAGCACCTCAGAAGAAATTCATCAACTTCTGATTTCACTAAATTATACTATTTTTTCCCTCAGAAATTTTCTTATACTAAAAAATGAAACATTATGATCAGCTTCAAGTTTTGCTTGTAAGTTACTTATAAAAACTGTACTAGACTTAACATGCCTTGTGTTTTAGTCTTTAAATCAACTTTATTGAGATATACTTATCTACAATAAAATGCACTCATTTAAAACGTATAGTTCGAAACCATCATACTGAAATATTTTAGAACCTTTCCATCTGTTGAAATTTCCATCATGCTTCTTTGTAGTCAATACTTACCCATTAACAACCACTAATCTGTTTTCTGTCACTATAGATCTGAGTTTTCATCTGTTATCATTTTCATTCTGCCTGAAAAATTTCTGGGAGCATTTCTTATAGTGCAGATACTGGTGGTGGTGTTCAGCTGATGTTTGTTTGAAAATGCCTATTTTGCCTTCATTTTAGAAGGACATTTAGAAGGACATTTTAGTTAGATATAGATTATAAGTTGGTCATATGTTTTTTTCTCAGAACTTTAAAAATATTGTTTCACTGTCTTCTGGCTTGAAATTAGTATGGTCCATCTTATCTTTGTTCACCTGCACATAATACATCTTCCCCCCCCCCAGCTTAATCTAATTTTCATGTGCTTTTATGAACGGTGTGTGCGCATATGCACATGGGTGCACACTTATCCTTCTTGGAGTTTGTTGAGCTTCTTTGATTTGTGGATTCATAGTTTCATCAAGTTTGAAACATTTTCAGCCACTGTTTTCTTTAAAGGTTCCCTCTACCCCTTGTGAGATTTAAATTAAATGTATGTTAGATTTAGATATTGTTCCTCAGGTCACTAACATTTTGTTATATATTTTTTCCGTCTTTTTTCTCCCAATGCTTCAGTTTGGATGATTTCGGTCCACTGATCTTTTTGTCCATAATGCCTGCTCTGTTAAGTCCATCCAGTGTAATTTTAATCTCAGATAATATGTTTTCAGATCTAGAAGTTCTATTTGGTTCTTCCAAAAATTCCATTTTCATTATGTTCATTTTTCTTTAATTCCTTGAAAATATTTAAAAAGTTATTTTAAATTCTTGCCTAATAATTCTGTTATCTCTGTCATTTATGTGTCTGATTATATTGGCTAATTTTTCTCCTGGTTATGGGCCATACAGGTTTCTGCTTTTTCATATGTCTAGTAAGTTCTGATTGAGTGTTGGACGTTGTGAACATTATGCTGAATGTTTAGATGTCAATCTTCTTTAGAAAGGGTTGGGGGTTTTTTTGACAGGTAGTTGGAATACCTGTGGAATTTTTTTAGGCTTTTCCAGAGGACATGTACAGGTAAAAAGCTTATGTAATCTTAGGGCTTACCTCATTTGTTTCCCTTATTTTTAGTGATCATATCTTATACTACCTGTTCTATACTGTCTAAAAATAATTGTTTCATATTATTTATTCAGAATTATAGAATTATAGGCAGGAAGGCACTTCATCATAGCCAGAAGTCTCCTGCTTCGCTTTTCTAGTCTTGCCATAATTGCTCAGTTATTGGATAAATTAGGCCAAGGTTATGAATTTAATCTTGATATCAGCCTACTAAGAATCTCATAACTGTGTGTAATTACTCATAAAAAATAAAGTGCATGAATATTTCAGGAAATGTAGTATGAACTCCATGCTCATTTGTGGGAAAAACCAAAGTAAATACCATATTAGAGTCAGAATAGAGACGCCATTTCTAGCTAATTGTGCCATATTTTCATTAAGAACCTTATGTCCATATGTATTATAATTTTCAAGTTGCTTTTTATAATCCAGTCTTTAATAATGTTACTTATATTACATTATACTTTCAAATAGCTTTCATGTTTTTCAGAAAATAGCATCCATAAAGCATATTTTTCTAAATATGAGAGATGGAAAAATAAGAATAAAAGCAGAGAGAAAAATGGAGTAAAAGGTTAAAAAAATATTAAAAACTTATTTCATTAGTATCTGTGATGAATTTGTGCTGATTCATCTAAACACACCCTTGGCTAGTGGTATACATTTCTTTAGTGGAGAACACTGCAAAAATGGGACAGAATTATTGCTAGATATTAAAATATTAATAATGTATTTAGAGTTTCATACTTGCAAACTGCTTAGATGCTGATCTTCTAGGAGTTTCTGAGTTTCCTCCAGTTTAAGCTGGAATGCATCTTTGTTAGTAGTCAAGTTTGCCTTGCTGTTTTCCTTCATTTCTTTATCAGAATTGATTTTGGATAGATGTTTCTGATGCTTGTGATCATTTTTTGACAATGATGAAGGCAAGGAATTATCTATGACTCTGTGAACCATACATAAAAAATGTTTAGTACATTTAAATAAAGTTAGCATACATATGATATATTCATATGTATGTGTGTGTGTGTGTGTGTGTGTGTGTCCAGATAATCACATATAAGGATATTGGAGAAATATATAGACATATTAGAATGGGAATTTCAAGGAGTCAACAGTAGAATAAAAGTGGATGTGAGATTACAGTGCCAATAAAGCACTCCGTCTTCATGTAGGAATATCCAATTATTCATGGCTCTGATTATTAAATCCTATTCCTCTATCTACTGTTTGGGATAGATATAGAAGTAATTCCTGTAGATGTATAGAGTTAGTCCTCAGCTCTTTAAGAGAATTCCTATCTGGATAATGATATGCTGCATACCCTTAGTTCTGAGTTGATGTCATGGATGGTAGGTATCCCTATAACCCTAATAGAGTTGGTTGAAGATTCAAGCAGATAGAAAATAAAATTTCTTGTTAGGGTAGACAGGAATTTCCATCTAACTTTACTAGTTTTGGAAGCTTGGATTTTATTGCATGGAGAAGAGTGTACATATTTATTTTCAGTTGTACCACAAATATAAGCATGGTTTTCATGCCACAGAGGGGGCTACCTTTATTTTTAGTGTGTTAAAGTGCCATCCACAAATTATTAGTGGATGACATCATCTTCTTTTAGAATTTCACATCTTCTGGAAACTTATAGCATGTAACATTTCAATATATGTACAAAGTGAAAAGAAAAGAACAAAGGAATAATTTCTTTTTTGGGGGTGAAGTATATCAAATAGCTGACTGCTGTTGCATTAGGGGCAGTAGTGAGAACCCCAAGGGTATTTATTCCCAATTCATTGGAATTATTCCCAGTTCAATGAGGATTCAAATGTTTTGGAAGGTGACACTTGGCCACATGTGACATATATCTATCTCCAATACCCATATATATCTTTATTTGGACAGACTGGAATAGTCAAAGTCAATGATTACTAGATTCCTGACTATCATTTTTGTGACCACAGAGGGATCAACAAGAGCAAAAAGGTACCTAACACAAGTTCCTGAACACTGAGAATATGTTTCTCTCTCTTGCTTTTAGGTTTCCTACTCTTATACTCTTACATATTCCTTCCTCTTCAGTCACCCTTCCCAAATGAAGTATTGCTAAATCTACAAAATACCTAATAAACTAATTTTTTTTTACCTTTAAAGTTGTCATCTGTCAACTTTTTCTTCTCTATTTCTTTCTTCTCTACTCCACTTGCTTCTCTTCTCTTCTCTACTTTCAATTCGTGAGGAGGATTGAAGGAATGGATAGGAATAAAAGGAGATGGGGAGGTAGAAAGAGAGGAATAGTGAAGCATAGGAAGAAGAAATCATAAAGGAAGAAGAAACAGGAGGAATTAGAGGCGGGAAATCTAAATTTGTTGGAGGCAAATACAGAGAGGGAGATGAATGCAAAGGAGAGGAAAAAGGGATAAATGAAAGCGGTAAGAATGGAGAGGTAGAAGTGGAAGGTGAAGGAGAGGAAGAAACAGATGAGGAGGAAGGAGACTGTACAGAGGATGAAGAAGAGGATATGGAAGTAGAAGATGAAGACAAAGAAGAGGATGGAGAATGACAGGGAGGTGGATGGGAGAAAACTGATGTAGGTGGATGATCTACAAAGGCCTGGGGCAGATTTGATAATGTTATGGTTTGTGGAACAGATTGCTGGACTGACTGAAAATGATCTAAGCTAGCAGGATATTCAGGCAATGGAGTGATAGAAGAAAGAGTGGGGATAGGTTGATGAGGGGGATGACTGGACAAACAGGAAGGCTCCAAAACTGGGAGACCTTCCAAAGGGTTTGGGGAAACAATCAGTTGAGCTGGAAGGGAATGATGAACAAGGGCCGGCATTAGAGTGGTTGGGGTAGAACGTTGTGCTGGAAGGAAATGTTTGGGTCTGAAAGTTTTGTAAAATAACTTACTCTGTGAGTCAGAATCAGGAATGACTGGTGAACCTCGGGGTGGGTGGGGTAAATAGGAATTGGGCAGAAGGAATTGGGGCTGGTAGACGAGGGAAACTGCTAGAAAAGCTGGAAGTAACTGGGGCTGGAGGGCGAGGAAGATATTTGATTGGGTAGGACAGTAATGGGGCTGGTAAGAAGTTCTTTGGAAGAGTAGAGGGGACAGATGGACAGATAGGCAGGGTATGGGGCTGGTGGGTGGGAGAAACAGTTGGATAGCTAGGAAGAATTTGGGAATGGTAGGACAGCAATGGGGCTCTTAAAGGAGACAGCTGATTAGGTAAGAGGGGATCAGGTATGGAGACAGCTGGACAGGCAGGAATGGATCTGCACAGGTGGAAAAGCATTTGAACAGGAAGTAGAGAGACAGCCTTATTAAGATGGTTTTTTGATTTATTGGGCTGCCTCGAGGCTTTCAATTCATATTATGTTTTGTTCTGAGGGTCCATGCATGATGTTCTTCTGATCACCCAGTGTCCTCTCATGAGCTGAGAAATGTACATAGCCTACTTATTCAGGTTCCTCTTTCTCATTCCTTGCTCTTAGAGTATTTTCACCTCTCAGAAGTCTGATAGTCATACAGATAATGAATATGGGCTAGAAAATCTGGTTTAAAGTACTGGTACAAAGGGCAAAAAGAGGTCAAATAGATTACTGCTTAGCTCTGGTCAGATTTCTCAGGGTAGCCTGTGGTTCAGGATCAACTGTCTCACCACAAATACATGGATATTGGAGATAGATATCTAATAACATCATTTTAAAGTATAAAAATATGGGGAAAATATAGCTTATTTTACCTTACATCTACCAGAAGAACGGTCAAGTACATTATCTTTGTGATAAGGATTTGGTTGTGATGGAAGGCTTTTATTTTATTAGTCATTTATTAATATTCTTATATCTCATTATTTCCTAAATAGCTTTTATTTTCATATGGACATAAGTCTCTGATTTTTCTTGAGGCTTAAGCATTGAATGCCCTCCATTTTTTTCATACAACTTTTTTTCTCCTTTAGATTATCACATTACAACATCTTAAATTATTTTAATCTACAACTAATATTTTCTACATTAGAACAATCATTTGTGAGTACTGATATACCTCCCCTTCTTTGCAAGCTCCCTGTTTCTTGACATTACTTTATTCTCTAACACATTTTAGGCTTATATTGTACAGAAAATGTATTTTTAATGTGACAATAGCTTATAAGTATTTGTAGTTTAATTATATTTTCAATAACAGTACATATAAATATTTCTATTAACCTAATACTTGATCTTTAATATTCCAAGCTGTCATATTTATAGTATAGCATTTTATAGTTTACAAAGCATTTTCACATACATGATTTAATACTGTTAGTTATCTGTGGAGAGGAGTTCAACTTTTAAATAAGTAAACAATAGTGTTCTCTCTATAAATTATATACATTTGTTTTCCAAACACATAAAATTTATGTGTGTGTATGTATAGGTAGATATAAATATCATGAAGTCATAGTCATAATAGTATATTACAATAACAACTGAAAACTATGTATTCTAATTTAGAATGGAGATAATTTCTCATAAAACAAAGTTGATATAATGGTCCTAGCAAGATTTGGTATAATAACTATATGTTTGTTTGCTACAGGGAAATCAAAATTGTCTGACGCGTTATCTCTTCTAAGACTTTAAGGAAGTCTTAGAAGAGACATTGTTGAACAAAAAAGTCTATCTTTTCATTCATAATGCAAAAGAGCTTTTTTAATTGAAAATGTCTGATAACACAAAGGGTAATAATGCACAGAAAAAGAAATCTAATAGTGAAGAAAACCTGTATACAAAAATGCACATTACTTCTATACTAAATGATTTGGAATTTTTTATCACTCTAAATTCCCCTTGACCCTAACCCCCCATCCCCACTAATTGTCTGTCATCTTCCTTTTCAGATAAAACTTTCCACAGAGTACTCTAAAATTATACTGTGTTCACTGCCACAACTTCCATTTGATCCTTAACTTACTGCTATCTGGCTTCTACCTCTACTGTTCCAATGTACTGCTTTTGCTAGCGATTAACTAATTGACCTAATTGCAGACCTAGACACTTCTTGACCACTATCTTTCCTGACTTTAGTTCCCTTTATTTCCATATCATCATACATTTCTGGTTATTTTCTGACTTCTCTGGTTGTTTCTTCTCAGGGTCTTTTTGAGCTCTTCTTTCTTTGCTTGGATATGCTGGAATTTTTGAGAGTTATGTCATCCTCTTCTTTGCTTATATATCCATACTCTGTGTAATCTTATTTATACTGTCTGTGTGATCTTATCTGTATCTGTATCTGAGTGAAGGGTTAACAAAATCCATCCTCTGTGGACCAATTCAACTTTGGGTTAATTTTCTAACTCTGTTCCCTGGATTACTAGCAGGACTTGAACTGTGTTTCAGGCACATTGACTATGTAAAAAATGACCCTTTATTGGTAAACTCTATCTGTACTGGGACAACTGTGAATAAATCATAGATACCTGGTAGGAAGCTATAGCTTTAGGTTTCCCTGAGTGTGGTAATTCTTATAACTGGACATATCTCTTGCATGGAAACTATTCATATAGAGCCATTACAAGAAATATTGGCTTCTGTTTGGAACATGGGATTTCTAACCCAGGGTGGCTGTCTGCTCATTGTGATGTCATCACTTGTGGGAATAGGGGCACAGCAAAGATCAGCACTTTGACTGTTTTGTGGCATGCCATGAGAAGTCCTCCTGTTGAAGAATGTTGCCTATCGACATGCAATGTTTTATGTCTTCTAATTGAGGCAAACCTGGTCTATTGTAGTCATGGGAGTTTGATTGTTTAGCTGAACCAAGACCCCCACTGGTGGGTATTGAACCATGGCTTTAACTTTATCCATTCATTGACAGCTATCATATCTATATTCACGGCCCAGACATCTTACAAATGAGAAATTGACTCCAGAGTAGCCCATAAGTAACTCAAACTCACAGTTTATCATCATTCTTCCAGTTACTCTCTCCCTTAAACCTCTTTGTACTGAATGGTCCTTATTTTGTTACATGGTTTCACTATCCATTAACTGACCAAACTCCATCTCCAGAGTCATCCTTGATTCCTCCCATTCACTTTTCAGTTCTTAAAAAATTACCAAATCACATTGATTCTACCTCCTAAACAGGTCTTAAGAAGCCATTGTTTTCATTAAATAAAGTACCATTTTATCTGATTTTCCCACTTTTAGTCTTACCTTACTCTTTCTCATTCTGGCAATATTTCTAAAATGTAAATGTTATATGCTTTCTTCAAATTTTTCAGCAATTGTTTTTAGGACAAACTCCTTAACAAGGCTCTTCATGATTTAACTCATGGTTTCCTTTCTAAACAACCTAACTGCCTACAATTTCTCACTGTACACACTAGTCAAAATGAACTACCTATGAACTTATGGTTACCAGCGGGGAAGGGTGGGGTGGAGGGATAGACTTGGGATTGACATGTATGCACTACTTTATTTAAAATAGATAACCAACAAGGACCTACTGTATAGCACAGGGAACACTGCTCAATATTCTGTAATAACCTAAATGGGAAAATAAATTGCAAAAGAATAGATACATGTATATGCATGACTGAATCACTTTGCTGTACATCTGAAACTAACACAACAATGTTAATCAACTATGCTCCAATATAAAATAAAATAAAATTAAAAACAAACAAAAAACCCCACAAAATGAACGACCTACTTTCAGCTCCCTTAATACAACATGTCCTTTCATACCTTCTTTCCTTTTCATGCACTACTTGTTCCCTCTTTCTGGAGTTCCCTCTTTCTGGAGTTCCCTCTCAATGTCTTGATGAATATCTTTCTCATCTATTAAACTTCAGGTCAAGTTTATATCCTCTGAGAAGTTTTCATTATGCCAGTGATGTTTCTGTATTCAAAGTATTTATTGAATACCTCCAACATGCATAGCACTGAGCTAAGCACCATAGGGAATATCTGCATGTGTAAGATTTAGCCATTGTTCTCTACAATACTACAATCTGGTTGGGGAGACATAAGTACACATAAAAATTGAGCAACATACACAATCAGGACTTTAAAATTTATTTCCATAGCCTTGACCTCTTGTTTCATCTTAGGTCAAACTGGTTTTATACATTTCTACTTGGATATTTACTCCCTAAACTCAGAAGGCTCAAATGACGTTTAATAATATCTTGCCAAACCTGTACGTTTTCATTACATTCTTTTTAATTTTTAAATTCAAGTTCCCTCAATTATCAAAGACTCAAAATTTCAGGTTCTTTTGATTTTTCTGTTTTTTTCATTTTCATTATTCCACCATACACCAAAGTCATAATCTAGTCTTTCCATGAAATACCTTTTCCTTCTGTCTTTCTTTTCTATTTCACTACCACCCTTTTAACATAGGTCCTTTTAAACTCATGGCTGGATACCTCTTGATTTTCCTGCACTGTTTTATCCAAACTCCAGTTGTTTTTTTTTTACTATCAAGGGACATTTTATTCTATATGAAACCTATCACATTACTCTTATTTTTTAAAATTAATTTATTTTTTGTTGATCTATAATATTGTGTTAAATTCAGGTATATGGCAACTGATTCAGTATTTTTGCAGATTATGCTCCATTACAGGTAAGATAATGGGCACAATTTCCTATGCTATACAGTATATTCTTATTGTTTATCTATTTTATATATAGTAGTTTGTATCAGCTAATCTCATATCCCTAACTTGTCCTTCCCCCCCTCTCCTCTGGCAACCATAAGTTTGTTTCTCTATCTGTGTGTCTTTATGTTTTGCATGGACATCCATACGTATTATTATTTAGATTTCACATGTAGGTAATATCATACAGTATTTTGTCTTTGTCTGACTTACTTCATTAAGCATTGTATCCTCTAGGTCCATCCATGTTGCTGCAAATGGCAGAATTTCATTCTTTTTTATGGCTGAGTAATATTCCACCACATATATAAAACACATCTTCTTAATCCAATCATCTGGGAACCTGGGATGCTTCCATGTCTTGGCTATTGTAAACGGTGCTGCTATGAACATTGGGGTGCGTTTATGTTTTTGAATTAGTGATTTCATTTTTTCCAGATATATACCCATGAGTGGAATTACTGGATCATACGGTAGTTCTATTTTTAGTTTTTTGAGGAATCTCCATACTGTTTCCCATGGTGGTTGCACCAGTTTACATTCCCACCAATAGTGTACTAGGGTTCCCTTTTCTCCACATCCTCTTCAATATTTGTTATTTGTATACATTTTGATGATGGCCATTCTGACAGGTGTAAGGTGATACGTCATTGTGGTTTTGATTTGCATTTCTCTACTAAGTCGAAAGTGATGTTGAGCATCTTTTCATATGCCTGTTGGCCATCTGTATGTCTTCTTTGGAAAAACATCCATTCAGGTCTTCTGTCTGTTTTTTGATTGGGTTGTTTCTTTTTGCTGTATTGAGTTGAGTTGTATGAGCTGTTTATATATTTTTGCTATTAACCCCTTACCCCTTGTAAAAAATATTTACAAATATTTTCTCCCATTGAGTAGGTTGTCTTTTTGCTTTGTCTATGGTTTCCTTTGTTGTGCAAAGGGTTTTATGTTTAATTAGATCCAATCTGTTTATTTTTGCTCTTATTTCCTTTGCTTTAGGAGACAGATCCAAAAAAATATTGCTATAATTTACATCAAAGAGCATTACCCTTACGTTTTCTTCTAGTTTTATGGTTTCCAGTCTTACATTTAGGTCTTTAATCCATTAAGAGTTTATTTTTGCATACAGTGTTAGAGAATGTTTTAATTTCATTCTTTTACATGTAGCTGTCCAGTTTTCCCTGGACTATGTGTCTTTTCTCCATTGTATATTCTTGCCTCCTTTGTCATTGGTTAATTGACCATAAGTGTGTGGGTTTATTTCTGGGCTCTCTGTTCTGTTCCATTCCATTAATCTATGTGTCTGTTGTTGTGCCAATACCACGTTGTTTTGATTACTGTAGCTTTGTAGTATAGTCTGAAGTCTGGGAGGGTTATGCCTCTAGCTTTGTTCTTTTTACTCAGGATTGCTTTGGCAATTCAGCATCTTTTGTGATTCTATATAAGTTTTAGGATTATTTGTTCTAGTTCTATGAAAAATGTCATGGGTATTTTGATAGAGAGTGCTTAAATCTGTAGATTGCTTTGGGTAGTATGTCTATTTTAATAATATCACTCCCTCCAACCCAAGAGCATGGGATATCTTTCCATTTTTTTGGATCATCTTCAATTTCCTTTATCAGTGTTTTATAGTTTTCAGAGTACAGGTCTCTCACCTCCTTGGTTAAGTTTATTCCTAAGTATTTTATTTTCTTATGTGATTATAAACAGGATTGTTTACTTTCTCTTTCTGATATTTCATTACTAGTGTATAGAAAGACAACAGATTTCTGTATATTATTCTTGTATCCTGCAACCTTTCTGAATACATCAGTTCTAATAGTTCTTCGGTGGAGACTTTAGGGTTCTCTATATAGAGTGTCATGTCATCTGCAAATAGTGACAGTTTTACCTCTTCCTCTTAAAATCTGCATATATTTTATTACTTTTTCTTGTCTGATTGCTGTGGTTAGGACTTCCAACACTATGTTAAACAGAAGTAGCAAAAGTGGGCATTCTTGTCTTGTTCCTGATTTTAAAGAAAAACTTTCATTTTTCATAATTGAGTATGATTTGGCTGTGGGTTTGTCATAAATGAACTTTATTATGTTGAGATATGTTCCCTCCATACAAACTTTGATGAGAGTTTTTATGATAAATATTGAATTTTGTTAAATATTTTTTCTGTATCTATAGAGACAATCATAATTTTTATCTTTCCTTTTCTAAATGTGGTGGATCCTAGTGATTGATTTGTGAATGTGAACAACTCTTGTGACCCTGGAATAAATCCAACTTGATCATGATATATGATCCTTTTTATGTATTGTTGGATTCAGTTTGTGAATATTTTGTTGAAGATTTCTGCATCTATATTCATCAAAAATACTGGCCTGTAATTTAATTTCTTTGTAGTGTCTTTGCATGGTTTTGGTATCACAGTAAGTGTGGCCTTGTAGAATGAATCTGGGAGTGTTCTATCCTCTTAAAGTTTTGGAATAGTTTGATTAGGACAGTTATTAGTTCTTCTTTATACATTTGATAGAATTCCCCTGTGGAGCTGTCCCATCCTGGAATTTTGATTGCTGGGAGTCTTTTTTTAATTGCAAATTTTATTTCACATCTAGTGACTGGTCTGTTCAAATTGTCTGTTTCTTCTTGACTCAGTTTTTGTAAGCTCTATGTTTGTAGAAATTTGTCCATTTCTTCTAGGTTGTCCAGTTTGTTGGCTATAACTGATCATAGTATTCTCTTATGGTTTTATTTTTTTTTAACATCTTTATTGAAGTATTATTGCTCTACAATGGTGTGTTAGTTTCTGCTTTATAACAAAGTGAATCAGTTATACATATACATATGTTCCCATATATCTTCCCTCTTGCGTCCCTCTCTCTCTCACCCTCCCTATCCAAACACTCTAGGTGGTCACAAAGCACCGAGCTGATCTCCCTGTGCTATGTGGCTGCTTCCCACTAGCTATCTATTTTACGTTTGGTAGTGTATATATGTCCATGCCACTCTCTTTGGCACAGCTTACCCTTCCCCATCTGCATATCCTCAAGTCCATTCTCTAGTAGATCTGTGTCTTTATTCCCTTCTTGCCCCAGGTTCTTCATGACCTTTTTAATTTTTTTTCTTAGATTCCATATATATGTGTTAGCATACGGTATTTCTTTTCCTCTTTCTGACTTACTTCACTCTGTATGACAGACTCTAGGTCCATCCACCTCACTATAAATAACAATTTCGTTTCTTTTTATGGCTGAGTAATATTCCATTGTATATATGTGCCACATCTTCTTTATCCATTCATCCATTGATGGACACTTAGGTTGTTTCCATCTCCTGGCTATTGTAAATAGAGCTGCAATGAACATTTTGGTACATGACTCTTTTTGAATTATGGTTTTCTCAGGGTATATGCCCAGTAGTGGGATTGCTGGGTCGTATGGTAGTTCTACTTTTAGTTTTTTAAGGGACCTCCATACTGTTCTCCATAGTGGCTGTACCAATTCACATTTCCACCAGCAGTGTTCCCTTTTTTCCACACACTCTCCAGGATTTATTGTTTCTAGATTTTTTGATGATGGCCATTCTGACCAGTGTGAGATGATATCTCATTGTAGTTTTGATTTGCATTTCCCTAATGATTAATGATGTTGAGCATTCTTTCATGTGTTTGTTGGCAGTCTGTATATCTTCTTTGGAGAAATGTCTGTTTAGGTCTTCTGCCCATTTTTGGATTGGGTTGTTTTTTTGTTATTGAGCTGCATGAGCTGCTTGTAAATTTTGGAGATTAATCCTTTGTCGGTTGCTTCATTTGCAAATATTTTCTCCCATTCTGAGGGTTGTCTTTTGGTCTTGTTTATGGTTTCCTTTGATGTGCAAAAGCTTTGAAGTTTCATTAGGTCCCATTTGTTTATTTTTGTTTTTATTTCCATTACTCTAGGAGGTGAGTCAAAAAGGATCTTGCTGTGATTTATGTCATAGAGTGTTCTGTCTATGTTTTCCTCTAAGAGTTTGATAGTTTCTGGCCTTACATTTAGGTCTTTAATCCATTTTTAGCTTATTTTTGTGTATGGTGTTAGGGAGTGATCTAATCTCATACTTTTACATGTACCTGTCCAGTTTTCCCAGCACCACTTATTGAAGAGGCTGTCTTTTCTCCACTGTATATTCCTGCCTCCTTTATCAAAGATAAGGTGACCATATGTGCATGGGTTTATCTCTCGTCTTTCTATCCGGTTCCATTGATCTATATTTCTGTTTTTGTGCCAGTACCATATTGTCTTGATTACTGTAGCTTTGTAGTATAGTATGAAGTCAGGGAGTCTGATTCCTCCAGCTCCAGTGTTTTTCCTCAAGGCTGCTTTGGCTATTCGGGGTCTTTTGTGTCTTCATACAAATTTTAAGATTTTTTGTTCTAGTTCTGTAATAAATGCCATTGGTAATTTGATAGGGATTGCGTTCAATCTGTAGATGGCTTTGGGTAGTATAGTCATTTTCACGATGTTGATTCTTCCAATCCAAGAGCATGGTTTATCTCTCCATCTGTTTTTATCATCTTTAATTTCTTTCATGAGTGTCTTATAGTTTTCTGCATACAGGTCTTTTACCTCCTTAGGTAGGTTTATTCCTAGGTATTTTATTCTTTGTGTTGCAATGGTAAATGTGAGTGTTTCCTTAATTTCTCTTTCAGATTTTTCATCGTTAGTGTATAGGAATGCAAGAGATTTCTGTGCATTAATTTTGTATCCTGAAACTTTACCAAATTCATTGATTAGCTCTAGTAGTTTTCTGGTGGCATCTTTAGGATGCTCTGTGTATACTATTATGTCATCTGCAAACAGTGACACTTTTACTTCTTCTTTTCCAATTTGTATTCCTTTTATTTCTTTTTCCTCTCTGATTGCCGTGGCTAGGACTTCCAAAACTATGTTGAATAATAGTGGCAAGAGTGGACATTCTTGTCTTATTCCTGATCTTAGAGGAAATGCTTACAGTTTTCACCATTGAGAATGATGTTTTCTGTGGGTTTGTCATATATGGCCTTTATTATGCTGTGGTAGGTCCCCTGTATGCCTACTTTCTGGAGAGTTTTTTTATTATATATCGGTGTTGAATTTTGTCAAAAGCTTTTTCTGCATCTACTGAGATGATCATATGGTTTTTATTCTTCAATTTGTTAATATGGTGTATCACATTGATTGATTTGTGTATATTGAAGAATCCTTGCATCCCTGGGATAAATCCCACATGATCATGGTGTATGATCCTTTTAATGTGTTGTTGGATTCTGTTTGCTAGTGTTTAGTTGAGAATTTTTGCATCTATATTCATCAGTGATATTGGTCTGTATTTTTTTTTTTTTTGGTAGTATCTTTGTCTGTTTTTGGTATCAGGGTGATGGTGTTCTCATAGAATGAGTTTGGGAGTGTTCCTTCTTCTGCAAGTTTTGTGAAGAGTTTGAGAAGAATAGGGGTTAGCTCTTCTCTAACTGATAGAATTCACCTGTGAAGTCATCTGGGTCCTGGACTGTTGTTTGGAAGATTTTTAATCACAGTTTCAATTTCATTACTAGTGATTGGTCTGTTTATATTTTCTATTTCTTCCTGGTTCAGTCTTGGAAGGTTGTACCTTTCTAAGAATTTGTCCATTTCCTCCACGTTGTCCATTTTACTGGCATAGAGTTGCTTGTAGCAGTCTCTTAGGATGCTTTGTATTTCTGCGGTGTCTGTTGTAACTTCTCCTTTTCCATTTCTAATTTTATTGATTTGAGTCCACTCCCTCTTTTTCTTGATGAGTGTGGCTAATGGTTTATCAATTTTGTTTATCTTCTCAAAGAATCAGCTTTTAGTTTTATTGATCTTTGTTACTGTTTTCTTTGTTTCTATTTCATTTATTTCTGCTCTGATCTTTAGGATTTCTTTCCTTTTACTAACTATGGGTTTTGTTTGTTCTTCTTTCTCTAGTTCCTTTAGGTGTAAGGTTAGATTGTTTATTTGAGATTTTTCTTGTTTCTTGAGGTAGGCTTTCATTGCTATAAACTTCCCTCTTAGAACTGCTTTTGCTGCATCCCATAGGTTTTGAATCATCGTGTTTTTGTTGTAATTTGTCACTAGATATTTTTTAATTTCCTCTTTGATTTCTTCAGTAATCTCTTGGTTATTTAGTAACGTATTGTTTAGCTTCCATGTGTTTGTGTTTTTTACAGTTTTTCTCATGAAATTGACTTGTAATCTCATAACGTTGTGGTCAGAAAAGATGCTTGATATGATTTCAGTTTTCTCAAATTTACTGAGGCTTGATCTGTTACCCAAGATGTGATCTATCTTCGAGAATGTTCCATGTGCATTTGAGAAGAAAGTGTAATATGTTTTTTTTGGATGGAATGTCATATAAATAGCAATTAAATCTATCTGGTCTATTGTGTCATTTAAAGCTTGTGTTTCCTTATTAATTGTCTGTCTGGATGATCTCTCCATTGGTGTAAGTGAGGTGTTAACGTCCCCCACTATTATTGTGTTACTGTTGTTTTCCTCTTTTATAGCTGTTAGCAGTTGCCTTATGTATTGAGGTGCTTCTATGTTGGGTGTATATATATTTACAGTTGTTCTATCTTCTTCTTGGATTCATCACTTGAACATTATGTAGTGTCCTTCATTGTCTCTTGTAACATTCTTTATTTTAAAGCCTATTTTATCTGAAATGAGTATTGCTACTACAGCTTTCTTTTGACTTCCATTTGCATGCAATATCTTTTTCCATCCCTTCACTTTCAATCTGTATGTGTCCCTAGGTCTGAAGTGGGTCTCTTTTAGACAGCATATATATGGGTCTTGTTTTTGTATCCATTCAGTGAGCTTGTGTCTTTTGGTTGCAGCATTAATCCATTCACGTTAAAGGTAATTATCCATACGTATGTTCATATTACCATTTTCTTAATTGTTATGGGTTTGTTTTTGTAGGTCCTTTTCTTCTTTTGTGTTTCCCACTTAGAGAATTTCCTTTAGTATTTGTTTCAAAGCTCGTCTGGTGGTGCTGAATTGTCTTAGCTTTTGCCTGTCTGTAAAGCTTTTGATTTCTCCTTTGAATCTCAATGAGATCCTTGCTGGGGAGAGTAATCTTGGTTTCAGATTTTTCCCTTTCATCACTTTAAGTGTATCATGCCACTCCCTTCTGGCTTGTAGAGTTTCTGCTGAGAAATCAGCTGTTAACCTTATGGGAGTTCCCTTGTATGTTATTTTTCATTTTTCCCTTGTTGCTTTCAATAAGTTTCCTTTGTCTTTAATTTTTTGTAAATTTGATTACTATGTGTCTTTGCGTGTTTCTCCTTGGGTTTATCCTCCCTGGGACTCTCAGCGCTTCCTGGACTTGGGTGGTTATTTCCTTTCCCATGTTAGGGAAGTTTTCGACTATAATCTCTTCAAATATTTTCCTGGGTCCTTTCTCTCTCTCTTCTCCTTCTTGGACCCCTGTAATTAGAATGGTGGTGTATTTAATGTTGTCCCCAAAGTCTCTTAGGCTGTCTTCATTTCTTTTCATTCTTTTTTCTTTATTCTGCTCTGCGGTAGTTATTTCCACTATTTTATCTTCCAGGTCACTCACCCATACTTCTGTCTCAGTTATTCTGCTATTGATTCCTTCTAGTGTATTTTTCATTTCAGTTATTGCATTGTTCATCTCTGTTTGTTTGTTCTTTAATTCTTGTAGGTGTTTTTTCTTTAATTTTTCTAGGTCTTTGTTAAACATTTCTTGCATCTTCTCGATCTTTGCCTCCATTCTTTTTCTGAGGTCCTTGATCATCTTCACTATCATTTTTTTGCATTCTTTTTCTGGAAGGTTGCCTATCTCCACTTCATTTTTTTTTGTTTTTCTGGGGTTTTATATTGTTCCTTTATCTGGTACATAGCTCTCTGCCTTTTCATCTTGTCTATCTTTCTGTGAATGTGGTTTTTGTTCCATAGCCTGCAGGACTGTAGTTCTTCTTGCTTCTGCTGTCTGCCCTCTAGTGGATGAGGCTATCGAAGAGGCTTGTGTAAGTTTCCTGATGGGAGGGACTGATGGTGGGTAGAGCTGGGGGTTGCTGTGCTGGGCAGAGCTCAGTAAAACTTTAATCAGCTTGTCTGCTGATGGGTGGGGCTGGGTTCCCTCCCTGTTGGTTGTTTGGCCTGAGGCGATCCAACACTGGAGCCTACCCGGCTCTTTGGTGGGGCTAATGGTGGACTCTGGGAGGGCTCACGCGAAGGAGTACTTCCCAGAACTTCTACTGCCAGTGTCCTTTTCCTCACGGTGAGCCACAGCCACCCCCCACCTCTGCAGAAGACCCTCCAACAGTAGCAGGTCTCGTTCAGTCTCCTATGCGGTCACTGCTCCTTCCCCTTGGTCCCAGTGTGCACACTACTTTGTGTGTGCCCTCCATGAGAGGAGTCTCTGTTTCCCCCAGTCCTGTCGAAATCCTGCAATCAAATCTCTCTAGCTGTCAAAGTCTGATTCTCTAGGAATTCCTCCTCCCATTGCCAGACCCCCAGGTCGGGAAGCTTGACGTTGGGCTTAGAACCTTCATTCCAGTGGGTGGACCTCTGTGGTATGAGTGTTCTCCAGTTTGTGGGTCACCCGCCCAGCAGATATGGGATTTGATTTTATTGTGATTGAGCACCTCCTACTGTCTCATTGTAACTTCTTCTTTGACTTTCAATGTGGGGTATTTTTTCGGTGAGTTCCAATGTCTTCCTGTCAATGATTGTTCAGCAGTTAGCTGTGATTCCGGTGCTCTCACAAGAAGGAGTGAGCACACGTCCTTCTACTCCGCCATCTTGAACCAATCTTTCTGTCAGTTTCTTTTTTGTATGTAGATTCATTTGCATTATTTTTTAGATTCCATGTGTATGTGATATCATTATTTCCTTCCTTCTGCTGACTTTGGGCCTTGTTTGTTCTTTGTCTAATTCTTTTACATGGTAGGTTAGGTTGTTTGAGATTTTCCTTATTTCTCGAGGAAGGCCTGTTTTGCTATGAATTTCCTTCTTAGAACTGCTTTTGCTGTATCCCCCAAATTTTGGAAAGTTGTTTTCTACTTTCATTTGTTTTGAGGTATTTTCTGATTTACTCTTTGATTTCGTCATTGACCCTTGGTATTTAGTTGCATGTTGTTTAGTCTCCATGTGTTTGTTCTTTTCTGTTTTTCTTTCTGTAGTTGATTTCTAATTGATACCACTGAGGTTGAAAGAAATGCTTGATATAATGTCTATCCTCTTAAATTTGTTGAGGCTTGTTTTGTGACCTAGTATGTGATATATCCTGGAGAACATTGCATGTGCACTTGAAAAGAATGTGTATTCTGCTGGTTTTGGATGAAATGTCCTGAAGATATCAGTTAAGTCCAACTAGTCATGCTGTGTCATTTAGGACCACTATTGCCTTACTGATTTTCTTTCTAGATGATTTGTCCATTGATATCCATGGGGTGTTAAAGTCTCCTACAATTATTGTACTATTGTCAATTTCTCCCTTTATGTCTGTTAGTATTTTCTTTATACATTTAGTTGCTCCTGTATTGGGTGTGTATATGTTAAAGAGTATATATCCTCTTCTTGTATTGATCCCTTTAAATCATTATATAATGCTCTTTTTGTCTTTCATTATAGCCTCTGTTTTATTTTGTCTGATAAGAGTATTGCTAGCCCTGCTTTCTTGTCATTTCCATTTGCATGAAATATCCTTTTCTATCCCCTTACTTTCAGTTTGTTTGTGTCTTTTGCCCTGAAGTGAGTCTCTTGTAGGCAGCATATTGAAGGGTCTTGTTCTTTTTTTTTTTTTAACCAATCAGCTATCCTATTTCTTTTGATTAAAGCATTAATCCATTGATATTTAGAGTAATTTATTGATAGGTATGTACTTATTGCCATTTTATTACTTGTTTTCCAGTTGTTTTGTATTTTTTCCTCTGTTGATTTCTTCTTTTTGTTTCTCCCATTATGGTTTGATGATATTCTTTTGTAGTATGCTTGAGTTTCTTTCTTTTTGGTCGTTGTGTATCTATTGTAGGTTTTTGCTTTGTGGTTACCATGGGGTTCATATATGTTAACTCATAATTATATCTACTTGCTTTGAACTCATAGTCATTTAACTTTGAACACATTCTAAAAGATCTACTTTTTTTACTCCCCTCTCCCATATTTTGTTTTTGATGTATTTTTTACAGCTTCATGTTTATCCCATAAGTATTTATTGTAGTAGGAGTTGCTTTTACAACTTTTTGTCTTTTAATCTATGTACTGGCTTATTTAAGTGATCTTCAATCCCCATACATATGTCTTTCCTATTGGGATTTTCCCCTTTCTGATAGATTCTTACTTCTTTTCCATTTTGAGAAGACCCATCAACATTTCTTTTAGGGTAGGTTTAGTATTGCTGAATTCTTTTAGTTTTTGCTTGTCTGAGAAGTTCTTTATCTCACCTTCTATTCTAAATGATAATCTTGCTGGGTAGACAATCTTAGGTTGCAGGTTCCTCTGCCTTTTTACTGTATTTAACTTTCTGTATCTCTATGATTTTGGGTGAAACAGTTACCTATTGTGGTCTTGAAGGGGTGTTCTTATGTGGGTGTGTCCCTATGCAGACTGTGTGTGCCCAGTGCATTTGGTGGATTTGATGTGGATGCCAGTCATATCTTTCCTCATGGTATGCTGGCCTCTATCACCTTGGTAGGGAATGTGGCTAGTAATGGAGGAGTTAGAGCCTGTGTGGGGCATGAGATGTACTTCCACTCTGCTTAGTGGCCATCACTGCCCTGTCAGGGGTGAGATCTGCTCTGAAGTTGCTGAAGCAGAGGCCCTGAGATTTCGGCTCAAGCTGGTTCTGCTTCCTTTAAGTGTGTGTTTTTCCTACTTCTTGCACCGGGCCTTTGACCCAAAGGTGGGGAGTGCTGAAGCAAATGGGGCTCAGGTGCTTATAGAGGGCTGATATGCTGCCCTGTAGGCATCTGTGACTCCACTCAGATGTAGCCTAAGTTTGCATCTTTTCCCCTGTTGTGATTGTCCCAGATCTAGTGTAAGGCTATGGCATGGAGTGGGAGGGGTTGGAGCGTTTGCTTGTCTGGAACTGGGGAGCATGGAATGGTGGTCATGGGAGTTCAAGCACCTGCACTGCCATCAGAAATCTGGGCTGCTTCTGGGGTGCTGTTTAAGTAACTGCCAACAATGGACACTGTTCCACTTAGACCACACCCCAGACCCTAGGTAGCCTCTGCATCTTTAGATTGAGTCTTTTCCCAGGTCCTGTCTGGCCTAGATCCAGGGCCAAGCTGTGGCTTGGAGTGAGCAGGGCTTGACATTCACTCGGCTCAGACTGGGGGGTGTGGCAAGGCAGCAGCCATGAGGGCACACCTTTCTCTGCCCTGTCTGGTGGTAAGCTAACACTTGCACATTCCTCATGAGTGGAGTCTAGGCTTCTCTAGCCTTTCAGTGGTTCTCCAAGCAGCCAAAGGTGCTTGTCTCCTATATGTAGGACCCCAGGAGGGGGACGTCCAGTCTGTGGCTTGACCCACTCACTTCCCAGGGTGAATGTCTGCCTGTGTGATCTCCATTTTCCTCTTAGTCCTCTCCCAGAGGCACAGGCCTCTTACCTGATGCTTTTCTTGCCATCCTAGCCAATTACATGTGTATCTTTCTTACAGCCTTGGTTGTATAGGAGTCCTTCTACATGTTTCCAGTTAGTTTTCCATTAGAATTGTTCCACATGTGGATGTATTTTTGAATTCTTTGTCAGGGGAGGTAAGCTCACATCCTCTTCATCTCCCACCTTCCCTACTCCAATTCTTACACTTCTATTTGATCAATATTCTTAAACTCTTATTTATGTCTCTTCTCTGCTGTGAAAAGGCATTTTCATTTTTTCTTCTCTCATCTTTTCCTTCTAACCACTGAAAATATTTTTATTCTTTGTCAGATTTATCCTTTTCTCACTATACAAAATAGTACTATTTTAGTTTAGGCAGTAATGATCTATCCCTTGGATTAGCCCATTAAGTTTTTTTAGTCTCCTTGCTTCCAATTTCTTTCCACTCTTTTCATTCTCCAACATTCATACCAATTATCTTTCAATAATAATAAAGAGGATTATATCACTTCATGCTTAAAAACCTCCACTGATTCTCTACTAGTTATAGGATAGAAATTAAAAGTTCCTAGACATACAAGCATTTCATATCTGATCTCAATCTACATTTCTAGATAATCTCCTGTCCTACCAGCAACACATACTACAGTCCTGCCACTCTGAACAAGTTCTATTTCCTTAGGTGTCTTTGTCTTTTACAACAATGTAGGCCTGAACATGCCTAAAATCAACCTATGCTACTTTAGAAGACAATGGGTACTCATTCTTTAAGTCTCCTCTCCAACGTCAAATTTCATAATTCTTTATCATTTTGCTAGTATTTCTGTAACTGTAACTACCATTAAAGAGTATTATAATGTAACTGCAAACCCTTCTTGGGCAGAGGACCATATCTCTTTCATATGTATAACCCTTGCTAATCAATGTCCAAATAATAGGTACTTAAGACACTTAACATTTTTATTCTCTACTTTTCTAGATTGCAATTCTGTTACTCATCAGTTTGACATCCATATTTAAACATGATAACATCTCTTCCATCTTAAGGGAAAAAGCCATATCTTGGCCCTATATCCCCTCTGACTATTGTTCTACAGTTCTTTTCCTTTCACAGCCAAGCTACACTTGGTATTTTTTCTTTCTTGCTCTCCATTTCTTTCCAACTCATCACAATCTCTTTTCTGTCCCTATCCCTCCACTTAAATTTCTCTGACAAAAGTTGCCAGTGTGACTTTTTTGTTGTGAAGTATAGTGGACACATTGCCTCTAAGCTGGATATTTTTTCTTTGCCCCTCCTGATTCACTTCCCATACTTCTCTACTTGTCTCTGCTAGGCAGAGACCAAATGATCCCTTGCCTTTTGATTTATGGCTGACTTTGTTCCTCTGGCTTCCTCTCTTCTGGGCTTGGTTTAGTAGTGGCAATGTTACTCTACCTAGCAGCCCTCTCGTATAGCCATAGCTCTTTTCAGTTCAGGTCTGTGGTGGTAATACTGACTTTGTTGTCAGTTCTAGGGTTGCTTCATCATCCACTGTTGGCTTCCCAGTCTCCTTACTAACCTTTTTTCATTACCCCTTTTAAACATTACATGTTTTCTGCCAGTATCCTGATACAAACTTTTTTTTTTTCAAACTTTTTATTTTACTGATTCCCTAGAAGCCATTTGATCTCTGTAAACTGCTTTTTTCCCCATGAAAGTCTGTATTTCCTTAGTTCTACCTTCTCTTACTATATAGTCCTGTATCAATCATTCTGTTCCTATCTGTAGGCTTCTCTTTTTTTCACTTCCTTAAATGTTACTGTTCTTTCGTGTTCTAACCTAGTTCTGTTGTCATAGTATATGATCTCCACAGGTGATCTCATCCATTGTTTTGGCTTCAAATGTCTTAAGCCTAGATCTTTCTCTTGAGCTCTAGACCCATATAATTTCAATTACATATATTGAAATAGCCTCCTGTTTTGTCCTCTTTCAATCAGTTATCAACACTTGTTCACAATAGATTGGAAAGATATGTTAAAAAAGAAAAGTTGATCTTATCTCCCATCTGCTCAAATCCTTAACTTCTCCTAAATGCTCAGGATAAAGTTTATATTCCTTAGCATGTAGGTCATTTACCTCTCCAATCTCACATCTAGTGAGCTATTGGTATTCTGCATTCTATTATTCAGCCATCTCTGACTCCTAGAACACATCATTCCTTCTGTTACTCTTGGCCTTTCCACATGCTCATCCCTCTGTCTGGAATACCAACTATCCACTTGTTTCATGATTAACTTCTATTTTCTTCAAAGTTTTGCTGAAGAGTTTTTTATTCCATGAAGTCTTTCTTGAACTATAATAAAGACTGAATGAATTTAATCGTTCTTAGATCTGATCAAGGGAACTATTTGCCACAGGTATTCTAAAAATGGAAGTACTTTAGTAAATAACATTATAAACAGGTAAAATATTAACATAAATTACATATGAATTGTAGACATCATTACATAAATTAATATTAAATATTATTATCATTACCCATTTGGTACTGTTCTATACTTTTTGAAGCATTATTTTACTTCTCTCCTAGATTATACTCTTGGGATTATATTTTTGAATATTACACTTCTCCATATCCCCTTCTCAATGCCTGATATAATGCTATGTACATAGGTTCAAGAAACATTTATAATAAATAAATGGAAAATACAGGATGTCAGAGGGTACTCTCTGGTTGGTTGGTCCATCCTATTGCTTCAAGATAATTCATTTAAACTAACCTGGAGAGGAACCAGGAGGGACTGTAGCTTTTTAAAGATATCCAGGAAAGATTTTCAGTGAGGAAAAACCCATTTCTACCATAAAGTTACTCCTCTTACCTAAATTTATATCATTACAACTCAAATTTTTTTTTTCTCTCAGTAAAACCAATATCAATATTTTTAAATGGGTTTTATGATAATTCCCATAGAAAAGTACTAACATAGGCAGCATTGTAATACCAAAGACAACAAATTAAAATTCCTTACTCTTGAAGCAGCTTATATTGTACTCTACCACAATTCAATGTGTGAAAATAAAATAGTAAACTCTAAAACAGAGGTAAGGAGTAACTGATGAAAAGGCCTACAAACTCAGCAACTAGAGAACTATTTAATTATTATATATTAGTAAATTACACATGATAATCATAAATTACTTACCTCCAGCCTATTATTGGTCTGTGGGAAGAGGGAAGGTTTACCTCTGATTTTAAGTTGGATTCCTGAATTTGTTTGAGGGCCTCTTCTAATGGAGGAACTGGTTTTTGAAAAACTAAGGGGATAATAAAGGTCAAATAGTACAGAAGCACTTCATCTTCAACACTCTCTTTATATATAACTTAATTGGTCAATGATAAAATACTACCTTAAAATTTTTGTAAAAAATATTTTTTAGAATAGTGTAAATATTTTAAATGTAGACACCCAATTCCCCAATAAGAAACAGTTACCTCAAAATTATCATCACCAATTTTAAGAATATTTATTTGGAAAAATGAAACATTGAGAAATGTCCAGCCTTTTTAGTGTGGCATGCAAACTCCATGATATCTGATTTCATAGTTCCATAAACTTCTGACAAAATTTATAAATATTCTTATGAAGAAAAGGGGAAGATATAAAAACACCATTTAACATTTATTGAGCATTTACTGTTAAAGACATTATTTTTAAGCACTGTATAAGTATTAACTAATTTAATTCTTACTAAGGCCTTTGAGGCAGATGCTATTTGAATCTCCATTTTGCATCTGAGGAAACTGAAGCATAGAGAAGCTAAGTAACTTGTTCAAGGTCATACATTATATGGACACTCCTCCACATACCACTCTGCACAACCTCTAATCCAACCCTAGATCCCATAAGTATCCACTTTCCCAAGAATTTCCATTGTGCACTTTGGTACACACTTTCTTGTTTCAGTTGAAACATAGCTTCTTTTTAAAGGATATTGCTTTTCCTTCAGCCCTCTTATGGGGAGGCACAAATAACTAAAAATAACTCAACGTCTGAAGGTAGAATAGGTGACTTTCTAGCTCTCCAATGACACTACCAAACTGTTTCCTCCTTTCTTCTTTAAAAAACCCATGTCCTCAGACTTTTCCACTATTATAGTGTTTGTTATTTACCTTAAAATGTTTAAGCAAAACCAGTATATTTTTATGAATGGGTTAGTTCAAACTTGAACTCTAGAGTCAAGGGGTGATTGCATAAAATACCAGTGAAAAATGCACAGTTACAAGATGGTTTGCTGGATATTCTAATCATAAAGGGCCAATCCTCTTGAGGCAGAAACTATCAAGCTTTAGATTTTGATTGTTTTTCTAATTAGCATAATCAATGTCTCAAATGGTTCCTTATTGGAAAAACTAATGGCCAGTTGCACAGCCTGATGAATGTTAAAAATGGATTTTCTTTGTTGAAATTTAAGATACTTAAGTGGACTTTCCTAAAATATTTTAATCACTCTCTACCCTTGCATGAACAGAGAATAAGAATCTAGGGAGGTCTATACCCTATACCCTTACAGATGGTATTGAGGTTTGATCTCTGATTAGTCTTGGCTCCAGCTGTTAAACAGGAATATTTCTGATGGTCCAATACCAGAAGGCACGTAAATTTTGTCTCTGGAATGTGACTGTGTAAGTCTGAGTGAACCTTTCATATAAAGTGTAGTCAAAGCACCTAAAAGGACACAGAACTGGGACTTTATTGAGCTTAGCGAACAAGTAGTACCAATCGTTTTTTGTCTGCTTTGCTAAAAAATGTTTAGTTGTGCTAGACTATAGTCTGAGACTTTGCTTTTATTAACACTCACCACTTACTGTCTATCAAAGAGAACTTAAAAACTACCTTTAAAACTAAGGTAGTTTTACAAACAGTTTACAAACACCCATTACTCTTTCTTGTTGCTGTTGTCTAATGACCTTCTAGTCACTACCTCATACTCACTGATGAAAATTTAAGTTTACATTTTTTGTGTACTTATGGTGTATTCGGGCTTTATTATTTCATTTAAACCACTAGGCTCCTCCTTCCAGTTCTTTTGCTCTAATATTCTAACTCCAACATTCTCTGACTCCAAAAATTTTCTGACCTCATCGGAACTCCCAATCCCTTTTTCGAAGCAAGGGGAAGCATCAGCTATCATGCACATAGGGTGAACCTTTGGTTTAACTCTCATAATCTGGGAATAAACTAAACCAATAGACAATTAAATAAACAGTTATTTATCATAGCTTTGTTGTTGCTCTTCACTCATGGCATTACATTTTCTTAAAATTTTAATCTAATATTTTGTACAGGTAATATATTCATGTTCAGAAATCAAAAAAATAAAATACACATTTGGAAGTCTTGCTCTTATTGGTCATTTGTGTATTCTATCACTGTTTATGCGAATACAAACATACATAAGTATATATTCTATTTTAAAAAGTTGAAGTATAGTTCATTTACAACACTATATTAGTTTCAGGTGTACAACACAGATATTCAATATTTTTATAGATTATACTCCATTTAACATTATTAAAAAATAATGGCTATATTTCCCTGTGCTGTACAGTATATCCTTGCTGCTTGTCTATTTTATACATAGTAGTTTGTGTCTTTTAACCCAGCAGTCCCCAACCTTTTTGGCACCAGGGACTGGTTTTGTGGAAGACAATTTTTCCACAGATGGGGTTGGGGGGTATGGTTCAGGCAGTAATGCGAGTGATGGGGAGCAATGGGGAGTGGCAGATGAAGCTTCACTCACTTGCCCACTGCTCACCTCCTCCTGTGCGGCCCTGTTCCTAACAGGCTACAGACCAGTAGTGGTCCACGGTCCAGGGGTTGGGGACCCCTGTTTTAACCCATACCCCTATTTGTTCCACCCTTTCACCCTCCACACTGGTAACCACTAGTTTGTTCTTTGTATCTGTAAGGTTATTTCTGTTTTTAAATATACATTCATTTGTTTTCTTTTTTTGATTTTGCATAAGTGATAACAGAGCTTGTCTTTCTCTGACTTATTGCAATAAGGATAATACTCTATAGGTCCATCCACATTGTTGCAAATGGCAGAATTTCATTCTTTTTTGCGGCTAATATTCCATTGTATATATTTTCCCTAATTCAGTTAGAATTCTTATTACTATTGCTTTGAGTTCTTTATCTGGTAAATTATTTCTGTTTCATTATTTGTTTTTTTCTCTTGCTCTTTCAATGGAGACAAATTCTTCTGTCTTCTCATTTTGCTTAACAGTCTCTGTCTCTATGAAATTAGGTGAAACAGCTACCTATTGCTGTCTTGAAGGGGTGTCCTTATGTGGGAGCATCCCTATACAGCCTGTGTGTCCAGTGGTTTTGGTGGGAGGGCTGGATTTGACATGAACACAAGTCATGTATTTCCTCAGGGTGTGCTGGCAGCTATCACTTTGGAAGGATGTGGGGCTGAAGAAGGGGGTGGGGGAGGGCCAGAGCCAGGAGTGAGCTGGGGCTTCCTCTCTGCTCAGGGACTGTCACCGCCTTATTGGGGCCAGGGTCGGGTCCCAAGTTGCTGGAGCAGAAGCCCAGAAGGGTTGGGTCTGAGCTAGCTCTGTTCCATTTAAGTGTGAGCTTCCCCTCTCCCAGCACCAGCACTCTTGCCCCTGACGTAAGCAGTGCTGAAACAAGAGGGGCCAGTGTGAGCTCTTGGTGTGTGACCAGGTGCAGGCTGCAACAGTTTGGCCACATACAGAGTTTGGGCTGCTTTTGATGTGCTGCCTGTGCAAGTGTCCATAATGGCTGCCCTCACCCAAAGGATACCACTTTGGTTCTGAATTGCCTCTGTGTCTCATGGCTGAGCTGTTTCTTTGGTTGTGGCAGCCCTAGTTCCAGTGTGGAGCTGTGACATGAAGTAAGCAGGGATTGAGCATTCACTTGGCTCAGGCTGCGGTGTGCTCCAGAGCAGTTTCAGGAAACCAGTCAGCCACCTGCGCAGTTTCAATATGCCTCTCTGCCCTCTTTTGGGAGTAAGCAAGTGTGCGTGTCCTCCCCCCAAACTCGAGTACAGGCTTCCCACAGCCCTCCTGTTAGTCCCACCAGCCCTCCAACCAGCCTAGGGGCTCATCTTCCCTGTGTTGGAGCCCAGGACTGGGGCGCCCAATATGTGGCTGGAACAGAATCACTCACTCCCCAGGGAGGATTTCTGCCTGTGTAATCTCCCTTTTCCTCTGAGTACCCTTCCTGGAGCACAGGTCCCAACCTGATCGCTTCTCTTTCTTTCCTACCCTATTCCATGTGGATCTTTCTTTCAGCCTTGGCTGCACAGGAGTCTTTCTACCAGTTTCCAGTGAGAACTGTTTCACATGTAGATGTATTTTTGATGTGTTTGTTGGGGGAGGTGAGTTCTATGTCCTCCTACTCCACCATCTTGATCTCCTCCCTTAATATATATTCTAATTTCCCTCTTGTCTTACACAGAAGGTAGAATATTATGTATACTGATATGAATCTATGCAATTTGGGGGGCTTCATTAAGAAAAAATACTGCAAAACTACTAATATAAAATTAGATGTAGAGGCCATGACAGTGAAACTGAAACCTTATTGGCTTTATGGTAAATCTATCTCTGCTGGAGTTTGTTCCATATAAGTCCATAAAGAATTTCCCAGTTTTTTAATAGCTGCATTATATTCCATTGAGTGAATGTGTACGTCATTTGTTTTTACTAAAACTCCTCACTTTCTGTACGTAGGCCCTTGGGTAGTCAGCACCCCCTCTGGGGCAAATGATACTCATGAGTGGTGAGTACTCTGAGGCATTTAATACAACTGACCACATCCGCTTTCTTAAAACTAACTTTTCTTTTGCCTCTTATAACAATTTTCTTTTTTTGCTTTTGTTTCCCATTCTACTTTCTTGATAACTACTTTTCAAAATCCATTTTTAGTTTTCATTTCTCTACTTATAATAAATGCTACTGTGCACTAAGGTTCTATTTTAGGCCCTATCTTCAGTCTGCATCTATATCCAATATTTACCTTACCTTTCCACGTGGCTTCCTTTACCAACTATATATCTATTCATCAGTGACTCTTAAATGTAATTTCTATTCCATATCTTTTTCTTAAGTTTCAGATACATATTTCTAGTTGATTTGATTTCCCTATTTGCATGAGTCATGGGAAGCTCAAAATCAATGCATTTAAAACTTAATAATCTTTATCTCTAACCTGATTCTTCTTCTTTACTTGCAACCTTGATTAATATCATCATCCACCAAAATAATTGATTCATTAACCAAGTCCTTACTGAGTGCTAAAAATTTGTGAGGCTATGCGCTAGTTCCTAGGGGCACTGTTCTCCTAGTCTTTCTTCCAGCCATCTTGATAAATTAGTAACTGAATCTATTGATTATATCTCTTGAATATATTACCTCCTGTCTCTATATCCAGTGCAGTGCTTTAATTTAGCAGCTTAACACTTCTTGCCACAAATACTGAAATAGTCTACTACTAGTCTACCTACTTTAATATGTCTCTACTTCAATTCACCTTCCATGTTGTATGGATAATTATCTTTCCAACAAATCTAATTTTAGCACAGACTCTTAGTTTCCTACCTAATATCCATTTTCCCTTTGTTCCTTGGTGACACACCCTATATTGTTAGGGGTGGCAATACAGCCACATAAAAAAAAAAAAACAACTATATTTTCCAGTCTCCCTTGCAGATGGAGTTGCCAATTAGATATAAGCAGATAGATGGGGGCTTCTATGAAAACAATTTAAAGGGAGCTCAGAGGTATACCCTTCTGTCCTTTCCATTTCTTCCTTCTTCCTGTCTACAACACTGACATTATGTCTGGAGCTTCAGCTGCTACCATATGAACATGAGGGTAAAGCTATGTAAATCACATACTGAGGGCAGCTGAGCTGAGAGACAGAAGGAGTCTGTGTTCCCAGTGACTTTGCATAATCATCAAACCAGCTCCTGACTGCCGAACTGAGGACTTCATATTACACTAGAGAAAAATAAACCCCTATGATGTTTAAGATATTATTATTTTTAGCAGTGTTACTAGCTGCCCTTACTTTCAGTAAGATCTTTTATTGACCCAGTTAACTGGCTTCTTTCCAGTTAAAAAACTTTAAGTGGACTGCATATTGGATAAAGACAAAATTCCTAGCATGGGATACAAAGTTCTTAGAGAATTGTTCTAACTCATTTTTCTAGCCTTATATCCATTTTTTTCCCCATCCTATGCTTTGGATACACTTTGTATTTGCAATGTATAATTTACTTGTAAAAGCTGTTCCTTATGTCTGGGATGTTTTTAAATTGTCTCTTTGCTTGGCAAAATGCTTATTCTTTAAGATTCAAAATTTTCCAGGGATGATATCCCTCATATCCCTGTATAAGTTTAGTGTTCTTTCCTCTGTGCTCTCATAGTACTTTACACATTCTGCTACCATAGCAATTATATTTATTGACATTAATTGTTTATATCACTCTCATCTCCAAAATAAACTGTGAGGTCTTTAATGGTAGAGTACAATTAGATTTCTCTGTATCTCAGCATCTCAGCTTAGCCCAGGGCTGTGTACAATGGAGCACAACATATGTTTGCTGAATACATAAAGGTTCTGCTTCTCCTATTTTTTTGAAGCTTTGACATTTTGTTGCTAATTCTGTGTTACTATGTAAGGCATAAAAAAATATAGATGTGATATTGAAGAATCAAACATAATCATTTAAAAATTCTGAATTGGTTTCAGTCTTAGATTGTTGGATTATGTCACTCTGTACTTTTGTTTTATTTTGCCAGTCTCTCAAATATGAATTTGAGCAAAAATGTGGACAAAATGCCAAAATGAATCTGACATTAATTTACTAAACCTAACGACTTCTCTGCCGGTCCAGTGGTTAAGACTTCATGCTTCCACTGCAGGGGGCACGGGCTTGATCCCTGGTCAGGGAATTAAGATTCCACATGCCGTGTGGTGCAGCCAAAAAAAAAAAAAAAAAAAAAAGGATATGTGTATATATATATATATGTATACGTATATAAATTTACTAAACCTAAATGCTAAATTTTCTTTTTATGTTAAGCTATTTATTAAATCAGTTTTAAAAAGACAAAACACTGTAAGCCAGTATTAAGTAGAATCAAACTTGTGTGCTTTCCAAATTTACAAATAGCGCCAACAAAATATTAATTCTCCAAATTAAACCTATATCAAATTGCAATTTTTCATTTCATTTCACTTTAGTCCTGTTATTCAAAAGGCATAGTAGCCTTTTTAGTCTGAATTTCCACTTTGTTTCTTAATTTATTTTATTGTCTACTCAAGCTGAATGTGATTATAACTTTCATTTTTTGTTTTTATATTGTTCTAGAAATTAAGGCACCTGTTCTCTTCCGCTGTGAAAGAGGAATATGGGCCCGCTGGAATTTTTCAGTAACTTCTTCAAACTTTTTTTTTCGTTGTTGAAGTATTTGTTCTCTGATTTGGTGTTCTCTTTCTTCTTGTTGTTTTCGTTTCTCTTCAAAAGCTCTGTATTTAAAACACAAGGTAGACAACAGAACTGACAATAAGTTTATAAAATCGCAACACAGAAAATAGTTCCAAAACAATACATTTATTATATGAGTGTTTTCATATTTCAAAAGTTTAATTACTTAGAAAAAACAAGTTTTAAATAAAAAAAAAGGCCCTTTGCTAAGAATTTAAATACCTTTGCAAATAGTAATTTCAGAACCTTATCTAGGTCTTTTGCAACTAAGAGAAGGCCTTTAATGAAGCTCTTTCTAATTTTGGGCAGGCCTGCACACACGTCCCCCTTCCACTTCCCAAGCCCTGCTGTGGAAAAAGTCTTTTCTAAAAAGCTACACTATTTTCTATAATGTGAAGAACTAACTCATTGGTAAAAAAATCAGTCTTGCAAATTATGGAGTAACCAGGAAAATATTGTATATTTCTCTTTTTCTTTTAGCCAAAAGTTCAAAATTGGCAGTCATGTTGAGTCTGAACTGTGCTAAAAATCTGGACAATTTACATAAAAATCTTGATTCTCGACTTCTCTTGAAAATATGAAAGATTTGGCAACCCTGGACTCTTATTCACACATGGTTATAAACACCTGCCCATAATTCTTACCATCTCTATTTTTCTTAACTTTCCTGTTTCATTTATTTCTGATTGTCCCTAGGCATTTGAGTTTATATTCAAAGAATTAATTTCAAAGAATTAATTATGTTCATAAGAATGTGTGTGTTTGAGTGATTCAATAATTATCTTCTGGATAATGAGAAAAATGAAGAAGCAAGTTTACAACTCACTGGTAGAGAAACCTCCAAGTACCTCTTTGGAATACATGGGGTTGGGAGGTGGTTGGTAAGAACTCTTTAAATTTTTCAGTGCCATAGGTTACTATTAACCATCCTTCCAAAGACCTCCACTGGCTGGAGCATTATTCTAGTTTAATAACTCAGATTTTAGGAACTATAATTCTGGGCAGTAGGGCCATAGATCTTCAAGTGGTTCAATCTCTGTGGTAGGTATGAGGTAGTGGTGTGGTGCCACAGGTGGGAGAGGATATTTTTACTTCTCAAAACAATATCCTTCAAGAATTACCCCAGAATCCATCAGTGGGTACTTGAACCGGCCCTGCTGTCCCAGGAGTGCACGGAAACCTTTCACTACTAGGAAATCCACCAGTGGCTTCCAGGACCAGCCAGGTGTCCTGGGAGTGTGTGGATAACGCCTCCCACTAGGAAATTTGCTAGTGGGTGCCAGGACTTTCCATGGTGTCCCAGGAGGGTGCAGATAGTTCCCTGCACTAGGAAATTCACCCAGAGGAGGGGCTGAAACCACAGCTGAGCCCCAGGGGCTATGTGACTAAGAAATAAGAGCTTAAATCTCTCCTCGTGGCTGCACAAACTGTGGACTTACACCTCGGTTGACAGCTTCCTAAATTCAGTGTCTGCGAAACATCTGAAAGGACAAGTGCTCTTGCATCTGGGATGGGTTTGGCTTTACCAGCTGTGGGCTCTGTGGGCATGTACATGTGGGAGTAGGGCCAGACCGAGTTTGAGCTGCCTCCATAGTCCCCACAGTGGGTCCAGGTGCATGATTACTGCAGTACTGGGACCTAACCTCAGTAGACCTGCACTGGTGGCTGGGTGAAAAGAATGTCCGAGAGTTACCAGGGCCAATTACCAGCATACCCACAGTTAAGGTGGGACTGAGAGCAGTGCCAACAACAGATACTTTCTGACCCCACACAGTGGGTGAAAGGGGACACAACAGAGCATATACACAGGTGAACAGCTCTAAAGGAGGAAAACTCAGTGGCTTCTCTCCTAGTGGGAATGCTCCAATTCTTCCTACCTTGCACCATAGATCAGAATCACAGTGAAGAAACAGATCTGGGGGCCTCTACTCCAACAACTAGGGAGCAGACTCCACCCCTGACAGGGCAGTGACAACCACAGAGCAAAGGGGAGCCCCTGCTCAATATCTAGGGCAATATCTGATCACCACAACACAAATCAAAGCCCCTATCAAGGGGATAACAGCACAAGCCTCTGGACCAACCTCTCCCAACAGGGGGCAGACACCAGAAACAAGAGGAACTACAACACTGTAGCCTGCAGAAAGGAGACCACAAACACAGAAAGTTAGACAAAATGAGATGACAGAAAAATAAGTTACAGATGAAGGAGCAAGGTAAAAATAGACAAGACCAAATAAATGAAGAGGAAATAGGCAATCTACCTGAAAAAGAATTCAGAGTAATGATAGTAAAGATGATGCAAGATCTAAGAAATAGAATACAAGCATAAATCGAGAAAAGACAAGAAATGTTTAACAAGGACCTAGAAGAACTAAAGAACAAATAAACAGAGATGAACAATACAATAACTTAAATGAAACGTACACTAGAAGGAATCAATAGCAGAATAACTGACACAGAAGAATGGATACATGTGCTGGAATATAGAATGGTGGAAATAACTGCCACAGAACAAAATAAAGAAAAAAGAATGAAAAGAAATGAGGGCAATCTCAGAACTTCTGGGGCAACATTAAACGTGGCAATATTTGAATTATAGGGGTCCTTGAAGAAGAAGAAAAAGAGAAAGGGTCTGAGAAAATATGTGAAGAGATTATAGTCCAAAACTTTCTTAACATGGGAAAAGAAAGAGTCACCCAGGTCCAGGAAGCCCAGAGAGTCCCATACAGGATAAATCCAAGGAGGAACACACCAAGACACATATTAATCAAACTAACAAAAACTAAACACAAAGAAAAAATATTAAAAGCAGCAAGGGAAATGGAACAAATAACACACAGGGTAATCCCCATAAGGTTAACAGCTGATCTTTCAGCAGACACTCTGCAGGCCAGAAGGCAGTGGCAGGATATATTTAAAGTGATGAAAGGGAAAAACCTACAACCAAGATTAGTCTACCCGGCAAGGATCTCATTCAGATTCTACAGAGACATCAAAAGCTTTACAGACAAGCAAACGTTAAGAGAATTCAGCATGACAAAACCAGCTTTACAATAAATGCTAATGGAACTTCTCTAGGCAAGGAACACAAGAGAAGGAAAAGACCTACAAAAACACACCCAAAACAATTAAGAAAATGGGAATAGGAACACACACATTGATAATTACCTTAAATGTAAATGGATTAAATGCTCCAACCAAAAGACACAGACTGGCTGAATGGATACAAAAACTGGACCCATATATATGCTGTCTACAAGAGACCCACTTCAGACCTAGGGACACATACAGACTGAAACTGAGGGGTTGGAAAAAGATATTCTATGCAAATGGAAATCAAAAGAAAGCTGGAGTAGCAATACTCACATCAGATAAAATAGACCTTAAAATAAAGACTGTTGCAAGAGACTAGGAAGGACACTACATAATGATCAAGGGATCAATCCAAGAAGAAAACATAACAATTGTAAATATATATGCACTCAACATAGGTGCTCCACAATATATAAGGCAAATGTAACAGCCATAAAAGGGGAAATTGACAGTAACATAATAATAGTGGGGGACTTTAATACCCCACTTACAGCAATGGACAGATCATTCAGACAGAAAATTAATAAGGAAACACAAGCCTTAAATGACACATTAGACCAGGTAGACTTAATTGATATTTATAGGACATTCCATCCAAAAGCAACAGAATACACTTTCTTCTCAAATGTACATAGAAATTCTTCAGGATGGATCATATGGTCAGTCAAAAATAAAGCCTCGGTAAATTTAAGAAAACTGAAATCATATCAAGCGTCTTTTCCAACCACAACGCTATAGACTAGAAATCAATTATAGAAAATACACCATAAAAAATACAAACACTTGGAGGCTAAACAATATGTTACTAAATAAACAATGGCTCACTGAAGAAATCAAAGAGAAAATTTTAAAAAGTACCTGGAGACAAATGACAATCCAAAACCTACGGGACTCAGCAAAAGTAGTTCTAAGAGGGAAATTTATACCAATACAATCCCAGCTCAAGAAACAAGAAAAATCTCAAATAAACAACTTAACCTTACACCTAAATCAATTAGAGAAAGAACAAACAGAACCCAAAGTTAGCAGAACAAAAGAAATCATAAAGATCAGACTAGAAATAAATGAAATAGAGGTGAAGAAAATAGAAAAGATCAATAAAACTAAAGCTGGTTCTTTGAAAAGATAAACAAAATTGATAAACCTTTAGCCAGACTCATCAAGAAAAAAAGGGAGTGGAATCAAATCAAGAAAACTAGAAATGAAAAAGGAGAAGTTACAACTGACACCACAGAAATACAAAGGATCATAAGAGACTACTACAAGCAACTACATGGCGAAACATGGTCAACCTGGAACAAATGGACAACTTCTTAGAAAGGTACAACCTTCCAAGACTGAACCAGGAAGAAACAGAAAATATGAACAGACAAATCACAAGTAATGAAATTGAAACTATGATAAAAAATCTTCCAACAATCAAAAGTCCAGGACCAGATAGCTTCACAGGCGAATTCGATCAAATGTTTAGAGAAGAGCTAACACCTATTCTTCTAAAACTCTTCCAAAAATTTGCAGAGGAAGAAAAACTCCCAAACTCATTCTATGAGGTCCCCATCACCCTGATACCAAAACCAGACAGATTGGAAGAATCAATATTGTGAAAATGACTATACTACCCAAAGCAATCTACAGATTCAATGCAATCCCTATCTAATTACCAATGGCATTTTTCACAGAATTAGAACAAAAAATTTTATAATTTGTATGAAAACACAGAATACCCCTAATAGCCAAAGTAATCTTGAGAAAGAAAAACAGAGCTGGAGGAATCTGGCTCCCTGACTTCACACTATACTACAAAGCTACAGCCACCAAAACAGTATGATACTGGTTCAAAAACAGAAATATAGATCAGTGGAACAGGATAGAAACCCTAGAGGTAAACCCACACACTTATGGTCACCTAATCTATGACAAAGGAGGGAAGAATATACAATGGAGAAAAGACAGTCTCTTCAATAAGTGGTGCTGGGAAAACTGGACAACTACATGTAAAAGAATGAAATTAGAACACTCCCTAACACCATACACAAAAATAAACTCCAAATGGATTAAAGACCTAAATGTAAGGCCAGATACCATAAAACTCTTAGAGGAAAACATAGGCAGAACACTTTCTGACATAAATCACAGCAAGATATTTTGACCCACTTCTTATAGAGTAATGAAAATAAAAACAAAAATAAACAAATGGAACCTAATTAAACTTAAAAGCTTTTGCATGACAAAGGAAACCACAAACAAAACGAAAAAACAACCCTCAGAATGGGAGAAAATATTTGCAAATGAAGCAACTGACAAGGGATTAATCTCCAAAATATACTAACAGCTCATGCAGCTCAATTAAAAAAAAAAAAAATCAAAAAATAGGCGGAAGATCTAACTAGACATTTCTCCAAAGAAGACATACAGATGGTTAATAAACACATGAAAAGATGCTCAACATCACTAATTATTAGAGAAACGCAGGTCAAAACTACAATGAGGTATCACCTCACACTGGTCAGAATGGTCATCATCAAAAAGCCTACAAATAACAAATGCTGGAGAGGGTGTGGAGAAAAGGGAACCCTCCTACATTGTTGGTGGGAATGTAAATTGGTACAGCTATTATGAACAGTATGGCAGTTCCTTAAAAAACTAAAAATAGAGCTACCATATGATCCTGCAATCCCACTCTGGGGCATATGTCCAGAGAAAACATGATTTGAAAAGTTATATGCACCCCAATGTTCATTGCAGCACTATTTACAATAGCCAAGACATGGAAGCAAGCTAAATGTTCATCAACAGAGGAATGGATAAAGAAGATGTGGTGCAAATATACAATGGAATATTACTCAGCCATAAAAAGAATGAAATAATGCCATTTGCAGCAGCATGGACGGACCTAGAGATTATCATACTAAGTGAAGTAAGCCAGACAGATAAAGACAAATATCATATATATCACTTATATGTGGAATCTTCAAAAATGGTACAAATGAACTTATTTACAAAACAGAAACAGACTCACAGACTTAGTAAACAAACTTATGTTTACTAAAGGGGAAAGGTGCAGGGGAGGGATAAATTAGGAGTTTGGGTTTAACACAAACACTACTATATATAAGACAGATAATCAACAAGGACCTACTGCATAACACAGGGAACTCTATTCAACATTCTGTAACATCTGCTATGGGAAAAGAATCTGAAAAAGAATGGATATATGTTTATAATGGATTCACTTTGCTGTAGACCTGAATCTATCACATCATTGTAGATAAACTATACTCTAATATAAAAGTTAAATTAAAAAAATTTCTATATTAAACATATATTACTTGCATGATTTAAAAAAATCTTAAAGGTAGTTACAGAAAAAAGACACATTACATATAGGGGAGCAACAATATGAATGACAGCTAATTCTCAGTGAGAAACATGAAGGTCAGAAGGCAAGAGAGTGGCATTTTTATAGTGCTAAAAGAAAATAGCTCTTAACTCAGAATTGTGTATTCAGTGCAACTCTCTTTCAAAAATGAAAGCAAACTAAAGTTATCTTCAGATAAACAAAAGCTGAGAGTGTTTGTTGCCAGATGTCCTCCACTACAAGAAATGCCAAAGGAAGTTCTTCAGGCTAAAGGGAAATTACACCAGATGGAAACATGGATCTCCACAAAGGAATGAAGAACACTGGAAAAATAAATTTGTGGGTAAATGGAAAACAGTATGTTAATTCTCTCTTCTCTAACTGTTAAAAAGACTACTGAGGGTTTAATACAAAAAAATACAACATTGTATTTTGGGTTTATAACATGTAAAGATGTAAAAGAAATGACAATAATAGCACAAACGATGCCAGAGTTGGGGTGGGGTAGACAGAATTATAATGTTAAAAGATCCTCATATTTTATGTGAAATGATCCAATATTAACTCTAAATAGTTAAGAATGGATTTTGTAATTCCTAGAGGTGCCACTGAATAAAGGAAAATTGAAAAAAAATTTTTTTTACTAAGCCAAAGTAAGACAGGGAAGGAGGAAAAGACAAACAGTAGAAAAAATACAGAATTAATAGAAAACGAAGTTAAATGATAGACCTAAATCAAACCATTTCAATAATTATTAAATGGAAATGGATGAAACACTCCATTTAAAAGGCAGAGTCTTGGTTTTGGGAGATAATTCTCTATGAATATTTCATGTTTCCACACAGTCCGGGTCCTCTGTGTGAAGGCATTTACAGCCCAGTTCAAAATGTTTGTATAAGGAGACACTCCAGGATAGTAAAGCTTAGAGAGGTTTCTCTTCCTGGAGACAACCTGGGGTAGTAAAGATAGAGATCTCTCCTTGCTTACATTCCAGAGTAAAGATAGGATGCCTCTCTCTCCCTCTCTGGAGGGGAGGATGGGCAGTAGCCATGCATAAGATCAGTTTCCCAATTCTGTGGTTCCGACTCTGTAATGAACCCCACTGCATGTATAACTGCTGTCTGGCCTTCAGTACACTGCCCTTTGGGGACTGGGGGTTGGGGAATTGACACAAGATATTGCTTTGGCTACTGCTTTTCCTGTGGAAACTCTTTGTCTTTGAATTAGGGGATTTATGTTTATGATATGAAGAAATTGTATCCAGAATACATTAAAAAACTTACAAGAAGAAAATGACAACCCAATTAAAAAATGAACAAAATATTAGAAGAGAAACTTCACAAAAACCATACAGGAATGGCTAGTCAAGGAAGTGCAAAATATAACCATTTAAAACCTATTATATGGCTAAAATGAAACAGATTGGATTGGAAGGTTATAAAAGCCACTGGGGCTCATGTACATTGCTGGTGGGTGTGTAAATGGTTAGCCCTTTTGTAAAACTGTTTCACAGCTTCATATATGGATAAACACACACATACCCTAAGACCCAGCAATTCTACTTTTAGGTATTTATTGGGAGAAATGAAACACACGTCCACAAAAAAATTTTCTTAATTATTGATTCTTTCATGTGAATTATCTTTCAGTCAGCAGCTTTATTAATAGTCATAAATTGAAAAAACATAATGTCCATCAATAGGAAAATGGATAAACAAATTATGGTATTTTCTTACAATGTAATGTCACTCAGCAATAAAAAAGAATGAACTACTGATATATGTAATGACATGGATGACTCTCAACATTAAGAAAAAGAAGCCAGAAACAAAAGTGCAAAAACAGGCAAAACGAATTCTGATGACAGAAATCAGAGCAGTGGTTGTTATAAAGGTAGAAATTAACTACAAGAGATTTGAGGGTATATGCAAGGGAATGATAATGACAGATCATGGAGTGAGAAGCTCAGTTTGAATAAAAGTGCAGATATGAGGCATGGAATGAACAGAAAATGGGTGATAGGATAAGTGGACTGGGGTGTAGTCTTAGAATTGCTGAATTCAGAGTACTAGGAGGAGGTGATATGGAAAGATAGGAGGTATAGATTAGAGACTGAGATGCTTGAAATTTAGGTTTTGGAGGTGGAGGAGTAATTGGTAATAGCTGAGGTGAGGTGCCATTGACTGGGTGAAGTTCAAGAAAATAACAGGTCACCAGGTTGGATGGGTGGTCTAGGCAAATATTAAAATTACAAAGAACAATCACTGTAATAGTGGTAGGGAGACAAAAAGAGCCAGGTGCTAAAACTTTCAAGGGATGACATAGAGGTTCTATAAGTGGCTACAATCAGAGAGGAAGTGGTGAGCAACATAGTTTGATGGGATTTGCTTCAGAAGAACTGGGGAATTTTAAAGAAAAGAGAGAGAAATTATTAGAAGTGATAATGAGTAGCAATAATGATTCCTTATACCTCATCCTCAACAATTTTTATATTGTTCCACAGTGGCCCTGTTCTCTGGGATAAAACATATATAGATAGTAATAATAATTTCACACAGCCCTTTCTTGGACCATAGGAAATAAAGCCTGTGATAGACTGAATCAAATTAAACCAGAGATGGAATGTGATCAAAAAGCAGACGTTTCCACTCCTAAACTAACAGGCCCAATAATAAAAAGTTTTGATAAGCAATTGTAGTGATGATTACTGTAGTTCCTTCGTTATTCAGTTAATGACTAGTTACTGATTTTCTTTTATGCTAATAAGTGCCAGGCACTGTGGTAAATGCTGTGGGAATAGAAGGATCTGGTGATAAAAATGAGAAAGACAGCTTCTCTACCATTGTAGAATGCAGAGTTGGAAGAGTATGTTGCTGCATCCCATTAACCCTGGGATTAGCATTTTTCACAGAAGAAGCATGGTCTGTCTTGGCAACAGAAAAACATTTTTTTTGATAAATAAAAAGTATATATATTAAAGGTTTACAACATATTTTGATATATATGTATACATTATGAAATGATTACAACAAGCAAAATAATTAACATATCGATCACCTCTCATAGTTACTTCTTTTGTGTGTGTGGTGAGATCACTTGAGCTCTACTCTCTTAGCAAATTTCCAATATATAATACATTATTACTAACTACAGTCACTGTGCATTAGATTTCCAGAACTTACTCATCTTATAAATGAAAGTCTGTATCCTTTAATCAATATCTTTCCTTTTAGCCCACACCCTCCCACCAGCCTCCATAAACCACAATTCCACTCTGTTACTATGAAGTCAACTTTTTTTTTTAGAGTCTACATATAAGTGAAAGATCATGTAATACTTGTCTTTCTGTGTCTGGCTTATTTCACTTAGTATAATGTCCTCCAGATTCATTCATGTTGTTGCAAATGACAGGATTTCCTTTTTTTTTAAGGCTGAGTAATATTCCATGGTATATATATTCCACATTTTCTTTATCCATTCATCCATTAACAGACTTTTAGATTGTGTATTGTGAATAATGTGCCTTACAAACATTAAAAGGGTCTATTTAACATGTACAATTTGCCTCATGAAAGATGTAGACCACCTTGGCTCAAAGCGAGACACCTCATAAAATGATGGCCATATACTAAACTGTTTGTTCTGGTTTCCTGGGAATTTAGAGCTATGACATATAATTTTCTTCTGTTGGAAATATTCTTAAGAAGAGAACAAATAACCACCATTGCAATAACTTTCTTTAACAATAGAACCCAAGCTGTAGTAATTAAGAGTAACTGAGGGGGAGACCTTCAAGATGGTGGAAGAGTAAGACGTGGAGATGACCTTCCTCTCCAGAAATACATCAGAAATACATCTACATTTGGAACAACTCCTACAGAACACCTACTGAATGCTGGCAGAAGACCTCAGACTTCCCAAAAGGCAAGAAACTCCCCACATACCTGGGTAGGGAAAAAGAAAAAAGAAAAAACAGAGACAAAAGAATAGGTACAGGACCTGCACTTCTGGGAGGGAGCTGTGAAGGAGGAAATGTTTCCACACACTAGGAAGGCCCTTCACTGGTGGAGACGGCATGTGGTCGGGGGGAAGCTTCAGAGCCATGGAGGACAGCACAGCAACAGGGGTGCAGATGGCAAAGCACAGAGATTCCCGCACAGAGGATCAATGCTGACCAGCACTCACCAGCCCGAGAGGCTTGTCTACTCACGCACCGGGACTGGAGGGGGTTGGGAGCTAAGGCTCTGGCTTCAGAGTTCAGATCCCGGGGACAGGACTGGGGTTGGCTGTGTGAACACAGCCTGAAGGGGGCTAGTGTGCCACAGCTAGCTGGAGGGAGTCCAGGAAAAAGTCTGGAACTGCCTAAGAGGCAAGAGACCATTGTTTTGGGGTGTGCAAGGAGAGGGGATTCAGAGCACCTCCTAAATGAGCTCCAGAGATGGGTGCAAGCTGTGGCTATCAGCACAGACACCAGAGATGGGCATGAAATGCTAAGGCTGCTGCTGCAGCCACCAAGAAGCCTGTGTGCAAGCACAGGTCACTATCCACAACTCCCCTCCCGGGAGCCTGGCAAACCCACCACTGCCAGGGTCCCATGAACCAAGGACAACTTTGCCGGGAGAACACACAGCACACCTCAGGCTGTTGCAACATCACGCCAGCCTCTGCCACCGCAGGCTTGCCCTGCATTCTGTACCCCTCCCTCTCCCTGGCCTGAGTGAGCCAGAGCCCCCTAATAAGATGCTCCTTTAACCCCATCCTGTCTGAGGGAAGAACACATGCCCCCAGGCGACCTACATGCAGTGGCAGGGCCAAATGCAAAGCTGAACCCCAGGAGCTGTGCGAACAAAGAAGAGAAAGGAAAATTTCTCTCAGCAGCCTCAGGAGCAGTGGATTAAATGTCAACAATCAACTTGATGTACCCTGCATCTCTGGAATACCTGAATAGACAACAAATCATCCAAAAATTGAGGTGTTGGACTTTGGGAGCAACAGTAGACTTGGGGTTTGCTTTCTGTATCTAATTTGTTTCTGGTTTTATGTTTATCTCAGTTTAGTATTTAGAGTTTATTATCATTGGTAGATTTGTTTATTGATTTGGTTGCTCTTTTCCTTTTTTTAAAAATATATACATATATATATTTTTCCTTTTTCTCTTTTTGTGAGTGTGTATGTGTATGCTTCTTTGTGTGATTTTGTCTGTATAGCTTTGCCTTTACAATTTGTCCCAAGGTTCTGTCTGTCTTTTATTAAATTACTTTTAAATATTTAAAAATTTTTAATATATTTTTAAAATTTTAATAACTTTATTTTGTTGTCTTTTTTTCTTTCTTTGTTTGTTTCTCCCATTTCTTCTGAGCCATGTGGTTGACAGGGTCTTGGTGCTCTGGCTGGGTGTCAGGCCTATGCCTCTGAGGTGGGAGAGCCAAGTTCAGGACATTGGTCCACCAGAGACCTCCCACTTCCCCATAATATCAAGTGGCAAAAGAAGCTCTCCCAGAGATCTCCATCTCAAGGCTAAGACCCAGCTTACACAACCCAATGAAACAACCTTACCCACTGGGGGCAGACACCAAAAACAACGGAACTACAAACTTTCAGCCTGAGAAAAGGAGACCCCAAACACAATAAGTTAAGCAAAATAAGAAGACAGAGAAACACACAGCAGATGAAGGAGCAAGGTAGAAACCCACTAGACCAAACAAAGGAAGAGGAAATAGGCGGTCTACCTGAAAAAGAATTCAGAGTAATGATAGTAAAGCTGATCCAAAATCTTGGAAATAGAATGGAGAAAATACAAGAAACGTTTAACAAGGACCTAGAAGAACTAAAGAGTAAACAAACAATGATGAACAACAAAATAAATTGAAATTAAAAATTCTCTACAAGGAACCAATAGCACAATAACTGAGGCAGAAGAACAGATAAGTGACCAGGAAGATAAAATTGTGGAAATAACTACCAGAGAGCAGGATAAAGATAAAAGAATGAAAAGAATTGAGGACAGTCTCAGAGACCTCTGGGACAACATTAAATGCAGCAACATTCAAATTATAGGGTTCCCAGAAGAAGAAGACAAAAAGAAAGGGACTGAGAAATATTTGAAGAGATTATAGTTGAAAACTCCACTAATAAGGGAGAAGAAATAGTCAATCAAGTCCAGGAATCCCAGAGAGTCCCATAGAGGATAAATCCAAGAAGAAACATGCCAAGACACATATTAATCAAAACATCAAAAATTAAATACAAAGAAAAAGTATTAAAAGCAGCAAGGGACAAACAACAAATAACATACAAGGGAATCCCCATCAGGCTCACAGCTGATATTTCAGCAGAAACTCTGCAAGCCAGAAAGGAGTGGCAGGACATATTTAAAGGGATGAAAAGGAAAAACCTACAATCAAGATTACTCTACCTGGCAAGGATGTCTTTCAGATTCGATGGAGAAATCAAAACCTATACAGACAAGCAAGCTATGAGAATTCAGCACCACAAAACCAGCTTTACCACAAATTCTAAAGGAACTTCTCTAGGCAGGAAACTCAGGAGTAGGAAAATACCTACAATAACAAAACCCCCATAAATTAATAAAATAGTAATAGGAACATACATATTGATAATTACCTTAAATGTAAATGGATTAAATACTCCAGCAAAAAGACATAGACTGGCTGAATGGGTACAAAGACAAGACCCTTATATATGCTGTCTACAAGAGTCCCACTTCAGACCTAGGGACACATACAGACTGAAAGTGAGGGGATGGAAAAAGATATTACATGCAAATGGAAATCAAAAGAAAGCTGGAGTAGCAATTCTGATATCAGACAAAAATAGACTTTAAAATAAAGACTATTACAAGAGACAAAGAAGGACACTACATAATGATCAAGGGATCAATCAAAGAAGAAGATATAACAAGTGTAAATATTTATGCACTCAACATAGGAGCACCTCAATACATAAGGCAAATGCTAACACCCATAAAAGGGGAAATTGACAGTAACACAGTCATAGTAGGGGACTTTAACACTGCACTTTCACCAATGGACAGATCATCCAAAATGAAAATAAATAAGGAAACACAAACTTTAAATGATACATTAAACAAGATGGATGTAATTGATATTTATAGGACATACCATCCCAAAACAACAGAATACACTTTCTTCTCAAGTGCTTATGGAACATTCTCCAGGTCAGATCATATCCTGGGTCACAAATCAAGCCTTGGTAAATTTAAGAAAATTGAAATCATATCAAGTGTCTTTTCTGACCACCACACTATGAGACTAGATATCAGTTACAGGAAAAAATCTGTAAAAAATACAAACACATGGAGGCTAAACAATACACTATTAAGTAACCAAGAGATCACTGAAGAAACCAAAGGGGTGATCAAAAAATACCTAGAAACAAATGACAATGAAAACATGACAACCCAAAAACCCATGGGATGCAGCAAAAGCAGTTCTAAGATGGAAGTTTAGAGCAATACAATCCTACCTGAAGAAATCAGAAACATCTCAAATAACCTAATCTTGCACCTAAAGCAATTAGAGAAAGAAGAATAACAAAAACCCCCAAAGTTAGCAGAAGAAAAGAAATCATAAAGATCAGATCAGAAATAAATGAAAAAGAAAAGAAGGAAACAAGAGCAAAGATCAATAAAACTAAAAGCTGGTTCTTTGAGAAGATAAACAAAATTGATAAACCATTAGCCAGACTCATCAAGAAAAAAAGGGAGCAGACTCAAATCAACAGAACTAGAAATGAAAAAGAACAACTGACAGTGCAGAAATACAAAGGATCATGGGAGATTACTACAAGCAACTACATGCCAATAAAATGGACAACGTGGAAGAAATGGACAAATTCGTAGAAAAGCACAACCTTCTGAGACTGAACCAGGAAGAAATAGAAACTATAAACAGACCAATCACAAGCACTGAAGTTGAAACTGTGATTAAAATTCTTCTAACAAACAAAACTGCAGGACCAGATGGCTTCACAGGCGAATTCGATCAAACATTTAGAGAAGAGTTAACATCGATCGTTTTGAAACTTTTCCAAAATATAGCAGAGGGAGGAACACTCCCAAACTCATTCTATGAGGCCACCATCACCCTGATACCAAAACCAGACAAAGATGTCACAAAGAAAGAAGACTACAGGCCAGTATGCCTGATGAACATAGATGCAAAAATCCTCAATAAAATACTAGCAAACGGAATCCAACAGCACATTTAAAGTATGATACACCATGATCAAGTGGGGTTTATCCCAGGAATGCAAGGATTCTTCAATATAGGCAAATCAATCAGTGTAATAAAACATATTAACAAACTGAAGGAGAAAAACCATATGGTCATCTGAATAGATGCAGAAAAAGCTTTCAACAATATTCAACACCCATTTATGATAGAAACCCACCAGAAATTAGGCATAGAGGGAAGTTACCTCAATATAATAAAGGCCATATATGACAAACCCACAGCCAATATAGTTCTTAATGGTGAAAAACTTCAACCATTTCCTCTAACATCAGGAACAAGACAAAGTTGTCCACTCTCACCACTATTATTAAACAAAGTTTTGGAAGTTTTAGCCACAGCAATCAGAGAAGAAAAAGAAATAAAAGGAATCCAAATCGGAAAAGAAGTAAAGCTGTCACTGTTTGCAGATGACATGATACTATATATAGAGAATCCTAAAGATGCTACCAGAAAACTACTAGAGATAATCAATGAATTTGGTAAAGTAGCAGGATACAAAATTAATGCACATAAATCTCTTGCATTCCTATACACTAATGATGAAAAATCTGAAAGCAAAATTAAGGAAACACTCCCATTTACCATTGCAACAAAAACAATAAAATACCTAGGAATAAACCTACCTAAGGAGGTGAAAGACCTCTATGCAGAAAACTATAAGACACTCATGAAAGAAATTAAAGATGATACAAACAGATGGAGAGATATACGACATCCTTGGATTGGAAGAATCAATATTGTGAAAATGACTATACTACCCAAAGCAATCTACAGATTCAATGCAATCCCTATTAAATTACAAACGACATTTTTTACAGAACTAGAACAAAACATTTCACAATTTGTATGGAAACTCGAAAGACCCTGAATAACCAAAGCAATCTTGAGAAAGATAAATGGAGCTGGAGGAAATCAAGCTCCCTGACTTCAGACTATACTAGAAAGCTACAGTAATCAAGACAGTATGGTACTGGCACAAAAACAGAAATATATCAATGGAACAGGTTAGAAAGCCGAGAGATAAGCCCATGCACATATGGCCACCTTATTTTTCATAAAGGAGGCAAGAATATAAAATGGAAAAAAGACAGCCTCTTCAATAAGTGGGGCTGGGAAAATTGGACAGCTACCTATAAAAGAGTGAAATTAGAACACTCCCTAACACCATACACAAAAATAAACTCAAAATGGATTAAAGACCAAAATGTAAGGCCACACAGTATAAAACTCTTAGAGGAAAACATAGGCAGAACACTCTATGACATAAATCACAGCAAGATTCTTTTTGACCCACCTCCTAGAAAAATGGAAACAAAAATGAAAATAAACGAATGGGATCTAATGAAACTTAAAAGCTTTTGCACAGCAAAGGAAACCATAAACAAGATGAGAAGACAACCCTCAGAATGGGAGAAAATATTTGCAAATGAAGAAACTGACAAAGGATTAATCTCCAAAATTTACAAGCAGCTCATGCAGCGCAATATCAATAAAACAAGCAACCCAATCCAAAAATGGGCAGAAGACCTAAATAGCCATTTCTCCAAAGAAGACATACAGATGGCCAACAAACACATGAAAAGATGCTAAACATCACTAATTATGAGAAAAATGCAAATGAAAAGTACAGTGAGGTATCACCTCTCACCAGTCAGAATGGCCAACATCAAAAAATCTACAAACAATAAATGCTGGAGAGGGTGTGGAGAAAAGGGAACCCTCTTGCACTGTTGGTGGGAATGTAAATTGATACAGGCACTATGGAGAACAGTATGGAGTTTCCTTAGAAAACTAAAAATAGAAGTACCATATGACCCAGCAATCCCACTACTGTGCATATAGGCAGAGAAACCCATAATTCAGAAACAGTCATGTACCATAATGTTCATTGTAATTCTATTTACAATAGCTAGGACATGGAAGCAACCTATGTGTCCATCAACAGATGAATGAATAAAGAAGAGGTGGCACATATATACAATGGAATATTACTCAGCCATTAAAAGAAACGAAATTGAGTTTTTTGTAGTGAGATGGATGGACCTATAGTCTGTCATACAGAGTGAAGTAAGTCAGAAAGAGAAAAATACCGTATGCTAACACATATATATGGAATCTAAAAAAAAAGGTTCTCAAGAAGCTAGGGGCAGGACAGGAGTAAAGACGCAGACGTAGAGAATGGACTTGAGGACACGGGTAGGGGGAAGGGTAAACTGGGACGAAGTGAGAGATTGGTATGGACATATATACACTACCAAATGTAAAATAGATAGCTAGTGGGAAGCAGCTGCATAGTACAGGAGGATCAGCTCGGTGCTTTCTGACCACCTAGAAGGGTGGGATAGGGAGGGAGGGAGGGAAATGCAAGAGGGAGGGGATATGGAGATATATGTATATGCATAGCTGATTCACTTTGTTATAAAGCAGAAACTAACACACCATTGTAAAGCAATTATACTCCAATAAAGATGTTAATAAAAAGAAGAAAGAGTAACTGAGGTCACAAGGGACACCACTAGAACTGGAGACCAGCCACTTGTGATGTATTTCTTTTTCCTGTTTGGAACCATAATTCAGACTTATGTAAATATAACTTTCTAGAGACATGATCACATTTAAGTTTAAAACTCAGCACTATTTTAGATAGATAGAAACTAAAGACATTTAAAATAGGATAAAATATTATTCTTTTAAATTAAAAAATGCAATTGGAGAAATATAGTTTTTAAAAATAAAGAATAACATTTTAAACAAACAATAATGTCAACATCCTATAAGAAATAAAACAACTGAAGAATATACTGTCAGTTTTCACTGCTTGGCAAAGAAACACATATGTCCCAGTGGTTATTAATCCTGTACTTGCCAAGACTTAAACTTATTTGAAATCCCCCAATCTATGTTGAATATCATATTTCCAACTTATTGTCTGTCACTTTGCTGGAAAAGAAAACAAATAAAAAATTAAAAATGACCCTTAACAGACTATTGGAATGGAAAATACCCAAACAACAAAGATCCATATTCTGATTTAACACAGAGAATTAGTAATGTACATACTACAAAGGCAAAATATAATAGCACCTCATTTCTCTAAAAGCTGAGGTGTCAGCCAAAATAAACATGTCAATATCAATTAACTGAAGCCCATAAATTTTAATCATAAGAGTCTCTTAGGTCCTTATTCACATGAATTCTTATTGGATTCAGTTCCAACAAAATCCTTTGTTTACTTAGGTAATAATGTATTAGAAATATAAAAGAAGAAAGGTGAGGGAACTTCTAGAAAGAGAAAGACTAAAATCAAAAAGGAATAAATTTGGTGGGGAGGAGTCAGATGGCAGAATAGGAGGATTCAGAATTTGCCTCTCCTCACAAGTACATTAAGAATACATCTACAAATGGATCAATTCTCACAGAGCATCTGCTGAACACTAGTGGAAGCCCCTGGACACCTAAAAGGACAAGATAAATCCCCACACAACCAGGACAGATGTAAGAAAGAAAGAAAAAAAAGGAAACAGGAAGGAAGCATCACCCCTGGCAGGGAACTGAAGGTGAGGAGAGGTTCCCGCACTCACAAAAGCCCATTCATGGCAGGGAAATCAGCTGGGGCAGAAAGGGACCTTCAGGGGTTTGAAGGGAAATGCAGCAACTGGTCTGTGGAAGGCAGGACAAAGTAAGAACTGTGTGTATGGCCCATGCTGCTGCTCTGCACACCCCAGCCTGAGTTGTGTGTCTCCAGGTGTGGAGGGAGGCTGGGTGCTGGAAAGTGGGGTTTGGAGAGTGGACCCAGGGAGGGGACAGCTGCTGGCTGTGAAGAGACAGCCTGAAGGGACCGGAGTAAGGAGCTTCACAACCTGGAAAGTTTTCTGAAGAATCCTGGAGCACTATAGAAACAAGTCGCCATTGTTGAGTGGCATGCAAGGGGCGGGGCCGCCACTGCAACTCCCTTCCCCACCTGCCAGCCCCCTGCCTCTGTGGGCACTGGGAGGGGCACCTGTCTGTGCAGGCCCACCTGCTCCTCAAGCCAAGGTCTCTTTGGTGCACAGGCTCCAGAGTCCTGAGCTCCACCACTGCCAAAGCCTCCTTTGAGTGCACATGGGGCCTGCTCATGATGCCCATGCCAAAGCCTCATCCAGAATCAGCCCTGGGCACCCCAGACTGAGACAGAAAGACGCCAATGCTGGCAGAAGCTGAGTGCTAAAGTGTGGTGTTAGAAGAGTGGATGTGGGGAGAGGACTGCTGTTGGCTGTGCAGAGACAACTTGAGGAGACGGGAGTGAGGGGCTCCATGGCTGGAAATGCTGCTAGAGGAAGCATGGTCTGCCTTGGAAACAAGGTGCCATTGTTGAGTGGTGCACAAGGGGCAGGGTCACCACTGCAAAACCCTTCCCCACCTGCTGATCCCTGCCTCCATGGGTACTGGGAGGGACTCCCACCAGACACGTCCCAGTCTGTTGCATCTTCCTGCTGGTCTCTGCCACAAGCACTTTGCATGTGCCACAGTTGTGGTCTCCTTCTCCCTCCCTGGCCTGAGTGAATAAGTGCCCCAATCAGACTGAGGGACCCAACTGGCCACTGCTTTTGCCTCTCTCTCACCTGGATGGCGAACAGAAACCTGAGGGTGGCCCACATGCAGAGGTGGGGCCAAAACCAAAGCTGAGCCCCAGGGGCTGTCTGACTAAGGAAGAGGAACGGAAATCTCTCTGTGCAGCTGCACAAGCCACAGATTAAATCCCAGTGATCTTCTTGGTAAACCCTGCACCTGTGGAATATCTGAATGGACACTGAGTACTCCCACAACTTAGACCGGTCTAACTTTGGCAGCTGTGGACTTTGGGGGCAAGTGCATGTGGGAGTTGGGCCAGGTCAGAGTCTGAGCTGCCCCCACAGTGCCCATGGCAGGTCCAGAGACCTACCTAGAGGTACAGGAGGGCCTCCTGGGGAGGTGGGGGTTGACTGTGGCTTGCTGTCAGTGGGGGGCAAGGACACTGACAGTGAAGGACTCAGGAAAATATTATTACTAGTATTATTTTTTCTCTCTTTTTCCTTTTTGTTTCATTTTGTTCTGTTGTTGTTTTCTGTTTTTTAATTATATTTTATTTGTTACTTACTTTTTCTTTACTTATTTCTTTTTTTGCTTTAATTTAAAAATTTTCAAAATATATTTTTAAATTTAAAATTTTTACTTTATTGTTTTGTGATTTTTCTTGTTTTGTTTTTATCATTTTTGTGTGTTTAATGTTTTCTTTTTTTCAGCTTGTTTACTGTTTTTGTTCTGTTCTTGGTTTTTGTTAGTTTTGTTTTTATTGTTAATTTTGTTTTTATTGTTTGTTTTTGTTTTCTTTTGTTTGTTAGGTTGTTCTCTGGATTTTTGTTTTCTTTTTTTGGTTTTCTTTTCTATCTTTCTTTCCTTGTTTCTTTCATTTTGTTTTTATCATTTGTCTTGGGTTTTGTTGGTCTTCTTTTCTTTTTCCTGGCTGTGCCACACAGCTTGCAGGGTCATGGTTCCCTAACGAGGGGTCAGGCCTGAGACTCACGGGTAAGAGCACCAAGTCCAAGATGCTGGAATGCCAGAGAATTTCCGGCCCCAGGGAATATTAAACGATGTGAGCTCTCCTGGAGGTCTTCATCTCAACAGCAAGACCTGGCTCCACCCAACTGCCTGCAGGCACCAGTGTTGGACACCCCACACCAAACAACCAGCAAGACAATAACACAGCCCCATCCATTAGCAGACAGGCTGCCTAAAGTTGTACTAAACTCACAGACACCACAAAACACACTACCTGATGAGGCCCTGCTGATCAGAGGGACAAGACTCAGCTCCAGCCACCAGTTCAGGCACCAGTCCCTTCCAACAGGAAACCTACAAAAGCCCCTGGACCAACTTCACCCACCAGGGGGCAGACACCAGAAACAAGAGGAACTACAACACTGCAGCCTGTGGAAAGGAGACCACAAACACAGTAAATTAGATAAAATGAGACGACAGAGAAATAGGTTTCGGATGAAGAAGCAAGGTAAAAATCCACAAGACTAAATAAATGAAGAGGAAATAGGCAATTTACCTGAAAAAGGATTCAGAGTAATGATAGTTAAGATGATTCAAGATCTCAGAAATAGAATGCAGGCATGGATCGAGAAGATACAAGAAATGTTTAACAAGGACCTAGAAGAACTAAAGAACAAACAAACAGTGATGAACAACACAATAACTTAAATGAAAAATACACAAGAAGAAATCAATAGCAGAATAACTGAGGCAGAAGAATGGATAAGTGAACTGGAATATAGAATAGTGGAAATAAATGCCACAGAACAGAATAAAGAAAAAAAAGGATGAAAAGAAATAAGATCAGTCTCAGAGACCTCTGGGACAACATTAACCCCACCAATATTCAAATTACAGGGGTCCCAGAAGAAAAAGAGAAAGAGAAAGGGTCTGAGAAAATATTTGAAGAGATTAAAGTGGAAAACTTCCCAAACATGGGAAAGGAAATAGTCACCCAAGTGCAAGAAGCCCAGAGAATCCCATACAGGATAAACCCTAGGAGGAACACACCAAGACACATATTAATCAAACTAACAAAAATTAAATACAAAGAAAAAAATTAAAAGCAGCAAAGGAAAAGCAAAAATAACATACAAGGGAATCCCCATAAGGTTATCAGCTGATTTTTCAGCAGAAACTCTACAGGCCAGAAGGCAATGGCAGGATATATTTAAAGTGATGAAAAGGAAAAACCTACAGCCAAGAACACTGTACCCAGTAACGTTCGCATTCAGATTCTACAGAGACATCAAAAGCTTTATAGACAAGCAAAAGCTAAGAGAATTCAGAACCACCAAACAGCTTTACAACATATGCTAAAGAAACTTCTCTAGGCAGGAAACACAGGAGAAGAAAAACACCTACAAAAACAAAACCAAAACAATTAAGAAAATGGGAATAGGAACATACATATCGATAGTTACCTTAAATGTAAATGGATTAAATGCTCCAACCAAAAGACACAGACTGGCTGAATAAATACAAAAACAACATCCATATATATGCTGTCTATAAGAGATGCACTTCAGACCTAGGAAAACATACAGACTGAAAGTGAGGGGAAGGAAAAAGATATTCTATGCAAATGGAAATCAAAAGAAAGCTGGAGTAGCAATACTCACATCAGAAAAAAAATAGACTTTAAAATAAAGACTGTTATAAGAGACAAGGAAGGACAGTACATAAGAATAAGAAAAAAAATAGACTTTAAAATAAAGACTGTAATAAGAGACAAGGAAGGACACTACATAAGAATAAAGAATAAAGGGATCAATCCAAGAAGAAGATATAACAATTGTAAATATTTATACACCCACACAGGAGCACTTCAATACATAAGGCAAATGCTAACAGCCATAAAAGCAATTGACAGTAATACAATAATAGTGGGAAACGTTAACACTCTACTCACACCAATGGAGAGATCATCCAAACAGAAAATTAATAAGGAAACACAAGCCTTAAATCACACATTAGACCAGATAGACTTAATTGATATCTATAAGACATTCCATCCGAAAGCGGCAGATACACTTTCTTCTCAAGTGCACATGGATCATCCTTCAGGATAGGTCACATCTTGGGTCACAAATCAAGCCTTGGTAAATTGAAGAAAATCAAAATCATATCAAGCATCTTTTCTGACCACAATGCAATGAGATTAGAAATCAATTACAGAAAATAAACTATAAAAATCACAAACACATGGAGGCTAAACAATATGCTACTAAATAACCAATGGATCACTGAAGAAATCAAAGAGAAAATTAAAAAATACCTATAAACAAATGATAACAAAAAGATGATGACCCAAATGCCATGGGACTCAGCAAAAGCAGTTCTGAGAGGGAAGCTTGTAGCAATACAATCCGACCTCAAGCAACAAAAAAAAATCTCAAATAAACAACCTAACATTACACTTGAAACAACAAGAGAAAGAAGAACAAACAAAACCCAAAGTTAGTAGAAGGAAAGAAATCATAAAGATCAGAGCAGAAATAAATGAAATAGAAACAAAGAAAACAATAGCAAAGATCAATGAAACTAAAAGCTGGTTCTTTGAGATGATAAACAAAACTGATAACCCTTTAGCCAAACTCATCAAGAAAAAAAGGGAGCAGACTCAAATCAACAGAATTAGAAATGAAAAAGGAGAAGTAACAACTGACAGTGCAGAAATACAGAGGATCACGAGAGATTACTACAAGCATCTATATGCCAATAAAATGGACAATGTGGAAGAAATGGACAAATTCTTAGAAAAGCACAACCTTCTGAGACTGAACCAGGAAGAAATAGAAACTATAAACAGACCAATCACAAGTAATGAAATTGAAACTGTGATTAAAATCTTCCAACAGACAAAAGTCCAGAACCAGATGGCTTCACAGGTGAATTCTATCAAACATTTAGAGAAGAGCTAACAGCTATCCTTCTCAAACTCTTACAAAAAATTGCAGATGGAGGACCACCCCCAACCTCATTCTATGAGGCCACCTTCACCCTGATACCCAGAGGTGACAAAGATATCACAAAAAAGAAAATTACAGGCCAATATCACTGATAAAAATAGAAGCAAAAATCCTCAACAAAATACTAGCAAGCAGAATCCAACAATACATTAAAAGGATCATACACCCTGATCAAGTGGGATTTATCCCTGGGATGCAAGGATCCTTCAATATATGCAAATCAATCAATGTGATACACTATATTAACAAATAGAGAAATAAAAGCCATATGATCATCTCAATAGATGCAGAAAAAGCTTTTGACAAAATTCAACACCCATTTATGATTAAAAAACTCACCAGAAAATGGGCATAGAGGGAACCAGCCTCAACATAATAAAGGCCATATATGACAAACCCACAGCAAACATCATTCTCAATGGTAAAAAACTGAAAGCATTTTCCCTAAATTCAGGAACAAGGCAAGGATGACCACTCTCACCACTTTTATTCAACATTGTTTTGGAAGTCCTAGCCACAACAATCAAAGAAGGAAAAGATATAAAAGGATTCCAAATTGGAAAGAAGTAAAACTGTCACTGTTTGCAGATGACATGATACTTTGCATAGAAAATCCTAAAGATGCCGCCTGAAAACTACTAGAGCTAATCAATGAATTCGGTAAAGTTGCAGGATACAAAATTAATACACAGAAATCTCTTGCATTCCTATACACTAATAACAAAAAATCAGAAAGAGAAATTAAGAAAACTATCCTATTTACCATTGCAACAAAAAGAGTAAAATACCTAGGGATAAACCTACCTAGGAGGCAAAAGACCTGTAATCAGAAAGCTATGAGATACTGATGAAAGAAATCAAAGACGACACAAACAGATGGAGAGATATACCATGTTCCTGGACTGGAAGAATCAATATTGTGAAAATGACTATACTACCCAAAGCAATCTACAGATTCACTGTAATCCTTATCAAATTACCAATGGCATTTTATAAAGAATTAGAATAAAAAATTTACAATTTGTATGGAAATACAAAAGACCCCGAATAGCCCAAACAATCTTGAAAAAGAAAAACAGAGCTGGAGGAATCAGGCTTCCGGACTTCAGACTATACTACTAAGTCATTAAAACAGTATGGTACTCGCACAAAAACAGAAATATAGATCAAGGGAACAGGATGGAAAGCCCAGAGATAAACCCAGGCACCTATGGTCACCTAATCTCTGATAAAGGAGGCAAGAATATATAATGGAGAAAAGATGCTCTCTTCTATAAGTGGTGCTGGGAAAACTGGACGACTACATGTAAAAGAATGAAATTAGAACACTCCCTAACACCATACACAAAAATAAACTCAAAATGGGCTAAAGACCTAAATGTAAGGCTGGACACTATAAAAGTCTTAGAGGAAAACATAGGCAAAACACTCTTTGACATAAATTGCAGCAAGATCTTTTCTGACCCACCTCCTAGAGTAATGAAAATAAAAAGAAAAATAAACAAATGGGATCTAATTAAACTTATTAGCTTTTGCACGGCAAAGGAAACCATAAACAAGATGAAAAGACAACCCTCAGAATGGGAGAAAATATTTGCAAATGAAGCAACTGACAAGGTATTAATCTCCAATATACACAAATAGCTCATGCAGCTCAATGTCAAAAAAAAAAAAAAACCCCAGAAAACAACAACCCAATCAAAAAATGGGTGGAAGACCTATACAGACATTTCTCCAAAGAAGACATACTGATGGCCAACAAACACATGAAAAGATGCTCAACATCACTAATTATGAGAGAAATGCAAATCACAAGTACAGTGAGGTATCACTTCTCATCAGTCAGAATGGCCATCATCAAAAAAATCTACAAATAATAAATGCTGAAGAGGGTGTAGAGAAAAGGGAATCCTGTTACACTGTTGTTGGGAATGTAGATTGGTACAGCCACTATGGAGAACAGTATGGAGGTACCTTAAAAAACTAAAAACAGAGCTACCATATGACCCAGTGATCCCACTACTGGGCATATACCCAGAGAAAAACATAATTAAGAAAGACACATGTGCCCCAATGTTCATTGCTGCACTATTTACAATAGCCAGGATATGGAAGCAAGTTAAATGTCCATCAACAGAGGACTGGTTAAAGAAGATCTGGTACATATATACAACGGGATATTACTCAACCATAAAAAAGAATGAAATTGGGTCAGTTGTAGAATTGTGGATGGACCTAGAGAGTCATACACAGTGAAGTAAGTCAGAAAGAGAAAAAAAAATATCGTATATTAACGCATATATGTGGAATCTAGAAAACTGGTATAGATGATCTTATTTACAAAGCAGAAATAGAGACACAGATGTAGAGAACAAACGTATGGATACCAAGGTGGAAAGCGGGGGGGGGGATGAATTGGGAGATTGGGATTGATTATATACAGTATTGATACTACATATAAAATAGATAACTAATAAGAACCTACTGTATAGCACAGAGAACTCTACTAAATGCTCTGTGGTGACCTAAATGGGAAGGAAATCCAAAAAGAGGAGATATATGTATACATATAGCTGATTCACTTTGCTGTACAGTAGAAACTAATACAACATTGTAAAACAGTTATACTTCAATAAAAATTAAATTAAAAAAAATTCACCAAGCTTACCAGTTGAGGCTAGTACTGTAAACTAAATAAAGCTTAATAGCTCAAGGACAATACAGTAATATAACAGAATAGAATATTTGATGCCCATAATAATGATTCTAAGGCATAAAGAATAGATCAAACTGCATTTATCATAATTTGTATAAAAGATTACAGAAATATGCATTGCAATTTAGAAGGATTTATATTAATAATGTCAATAACATTTGCATAATTGATAAGTATTCCATTTCTGACAATGCTCTTCATGCACCACACATAACTGACCTTTGACTCCTACTGACCCTACCTACTCAATCCCGACTCTACCTTCATACTCTACCTTCATACCTTCTCTGGCTTAGATCACTGTAACAGCTTTCTACCTGTCTTCTTTGCCTCCAGCCTGCGCTTTCAATTCATCCTCTACCCCTCTGCTACAATGAGATAAAATATAAACATAATCATGATACTTTTATGATTTAACTCTTTCAACAACCTCTCAGAGTCCTAAGGATAGGGTTTAATTTCTTCAGATTGACACAAAAGTTATTTTATGAAATGACTCCTATCATCTCTATAGCTTCCTTTCCTGATACCCTTCCACATTTTCCTGTGCCTAAATCACATAAAACTTTTGTCTTTTATTTCATAACTTTAAGCTTTTTCACCTATTGTTCTCCTTTATCTCTCAAGTACCCTAACTCCTGGTTATCTAATAAGACTTTACTCTTCCAGGAGTTCTTCCCTGCAGTATATGAGATGTACTTCTACAGCACCTTGTAGGTGACTCAATCATAGTATTTATTGCATAGCATTGTCATCCTTTATTACTTCACTATTAGTAAATTGAGGGCAAGAATCATGCATTTTATTTTTATCCTCTAGTATATGAAACCCAGTAAATGTTAGTTGAATGAATAAGTGCTGTCCTGTATGACATTTTAAATGGTCAAAGATAACTTCTAAATATACTAAATTCCTTTAATTTTCCTTTAATACATTATGAATATATTATGGATAATATACCCATGGATATTTAAACCTACTGATACCTGGATTTATTTGAATCTGTTTATATTTTTTAGCTTATACCAAACTTCTATATATGCAGGTTTGATTAATATGACTTATTGCTTAAAGTATAATTCCTTCTTATTTATTCTAAGGTACATTTTTCCTGCTTCATGGGGAACTCCAAACTCCATCATTCTCACGAATAGATAATGCAGCTACCCCATACTTCATGTTCACCAAGTAATTCATTCCGTGATTCTCTAGGTAATTTTTTTTTCTGCCTATAGGATATGTAAGGAATCTTTTTTAATTATAGATTTTAGTGATTCTTCCTAAGTGCTTGTCTCTCACCACTTGGTAGTGTTTCCTCTTCTCTTTTTTTGGGCAGTTTTCCCCATTCTGTCCTTTTCTTTCTTATTCTGCCAGTTAGTTATATAGTCTGATCATCTGAACTTTTAAGCCTACATGCTTATATTATTTTAAAACTATCTGAAGGTTCCTTTTGAGTTCTTTACTTCCTAAAATTTATTTCAATTTATTTTCCTCATGAAGTCACGTTAAATCAGATTATTGACATTTCTAATGTTTAGTGATAAAATAGGTTAACCAAAATTATTTTTTCTTCCAATATGATGTTTAATAATTGGTACTCAATTAGTTATGCTTGCTAATGAATAAATGCTTATTCACTAATTTATCAAAAGATAGTTCTAAAGTTGAAAATTAAAAACAATGTAGGAAATAATTTAATTTTCTTTATGTGTGTATATATTAAAATTACTTGGTCCACAAAGCAGCCTACTAGAAAGTTACCTGAGGATGTAATCCAGCAATCTAATGTTATAAAACAAAACAAAAAAAGGGATGCTATGAGGCAAGAAACTGTGGCTCCAGTTCCTGAGACCAATAAAGGGAAGTCTCAGATGCCCGTTGTGCATTAGGTCTAAAAGGTAACCTGTATCTGTTGTAGCAGTACCTAGTGATGAAAGGAGGAGGACTTGGAGGGAAACAAAGGGGACTCCACTGTATGGACACTGAGTGACAGAATGGAAAACTTAAGAATGTGATAAAAACATACAAGAAAAATACTGGCAATAGAAATTCAAAAAATAATACATAACAAGAAAATTAAAATGTGTGTGATTTTAAGTGATTAATGCAAGTAAACAAAGAGCACTTGGTGCTATGAACATCTTTTGAGTACTATTGGGGAAACAGTACTGACAATGTCAAAGTATAAATTTGTCTCTTTCTGTAGAAAAAAACAGTGTTAGGAGAATATCTCTACTTGTAGGAAAAATATTTTTTTCTAAATTCTATGACCATAATATGAATAGACAGCATAAACTTAGATGAGGTTAAGCATAGATAGGCCAAAAAATCCATAATGATAGACATATTCTGAAATTCAGAAGCGTACAAATAATTTGGTCCCCTTTTAAAAGGTGAAATATAGAAACAAAAGATTAGTGTTTTAAAATAAATTTTTATGTGGCTTTACAAAAACAAAAAGGGTTTGTTTTTTTTTTACACCGCTGTAGGGTGACAGAAAAATAAAATATAATCAAATTGTATTGGAAAATGTTCTGCCTCTTAGAATTTTAAACCAAAAATTTTCTTCTATATTTTCTACATCAGAATTCTTATGGGTGTTTGATAAGAGAAGACAGGTTGGAACTTTATGAATCAAATTCCACATGTAAAGCCTGCTATTTCATACAGCAAGACAATTATTAGAAAATATACAACTGACAAATATTTATTTATTAATCAATAAAATAAGCTTAATGAAGAGCACTATGTGACAGACAAATACTTCTACATGCGTTCTCAACTATTCATCTCTAATATTACCTTTTTTGCTCTATGTAACAATTCCTTGAAAAATATTGTATTAATTCCAATCATAAATAAGAAACTGAAGCTCAAAGAGATTAAATAACTTGCTCTAACTCATGGAGCTAGGATTTAAACCTAGATCTCTGATTCCAAAGCCCATGACCCTTTCAACATATGATTATTCATTTTTATTGAACTCCTATCATGTGCCTCTTATAAGCTTCAGGAGCTGAAAGGTAGGAGAAAAACAGAAATACACAAATATAAAACAAAAACAAAAACAAGCTTCATTAAATACTTTCAACTACGCCAGGCAATATAGAGTTAGTCTAAAGATAATTCAGCGCCAGAAAAAAATTACAGATAAACAATTTTGTATTCCCCAAATGGGATTTGCAACATATGCCCAATGATGTAGTAATAAATTCTAGGGCTTTTCTACTATTCACCTATTGTAGAACTATGAACAAGGTAGCAAAAACAACAATAAAAATGGCATAACCACTCTGTATTAAAAAAATCTAATAATTCAAACACTCTTGAAAAATGTCAAGCAGGGATAGGATGGTTTGCATTTTTACTTTATTTAGTTTCCAGTTTATATTAGAAAGCATCTTTTTTCATGGTAATCATTTATAAAATTTTTTTTATCATATTTCCACAACTATTCATATTTTCCCCATTTTTCTGACTGGATGAATGAGGGTAGCACATATAGAAAAATTATATATAAGTAAATAATGAATTAAAATGAAATATGTTCTATTAGAGCCTAAATGCTAATTGGTAACCTTTTATCATAAAATGTTACAAAAAATGAAGAATACTTTTTATAGTCATTTTAAGAAGTGAATATGACACTAATAAGTTCTATGACAAGAAAAGACTGCTACAGTCATGGTCAGTAAACTAGATGATACATCACTATCTTTGTGCTGTGGCAGAAAAACAATAAAATTTAAAAGCCACAAAAATCTTGATCAATTTTATAGATAAAACACTGTCATGACTTAGGTTCATAAAATGCTACAAAGTAGAGAAATGATTAATTTATGACTTTGAGTTTCTATGCTTCTGAATAAAATACAGTTACTTACTTTTTTCTCCGGTTTGACTCCACAAAATATTTACGTGCTTGATTTCGACATATTTTTTGTTGCTGCAGTAAGATTTGGCGCTCTTCTTCTAAATTTTTCTCAAAATGGATTTTCATATCTCTAATGGTAGCATAAAGTTAAGGACAGTGGTTTATGTCTTTACTGGATGAGTATCAGTGCTATCTGATAAGTACAATTACAGCCTCATACTAATGATGTAATGATTTTTTGTGGAACAATTAGTATGTGTACACATCACTGTTAGTGTATGACCGGCACATGTTTTATATAAAAAAAACTCTTGGCTTGGTATTACAACTGAAGATATATTTTACTTTCTTTGGGGAAAAAAATTAATTACTTTTAGACATCATGAGCCCAGATAAGGAGACTACATATCTTTTCATTCATTATACAGATATTTGAGTACTTATTAACAAGTTACTATCTTAGGCATGTACATAGAAAAATGAAAGAAGGTTATATCTCATTAATAGAAAGCCGATGAATTAAACGTTTCAGTAGATCCTTTAATCCATAGCATGAAAGTCATATTCAAATATTAAAAATCAAATAGCAATATAACTGGGAAGTTTGGCAATATAGTTTACTTAGTGATTTACTCATAAGTTAAAAAACAAACCATTAGGAAAACCATACACAGTAATGTTTACTCAGAATTTTGCCAAATATGGAGTATTTTAGTTATCCTAATTATCCATTCATTTGAAATTTACTGTATAAAATTAAACTTTCTTTAAATAAGTTGAATTGATATGGTTAATTGATGTCCGAGCTTATTTAGTTACATTTCAACTGGCATTAATGAATGCCTTTACCAAATTTATCACAGTATTTTTCTGTTTTTAATGATTTTGAAGTTTTAAAAAGTGGTCATTCAATTACCATTTTCAGTACCTCATCATTAGAGGTAGATGCATACAAGATTGTACTGAAGTTATTTATTGCAGGGCATGCCTATTTGTCTTTTTAGAATAAACAGTGTGTTTAAATTTTCTCCCCTCAAAATAAAGGTATGAAATTCTCTTTAAGAGTTCTATTTAATCAAGTTTTTTTATATGTCATAAATATTAATGGTAAAACAGAATATAAGAAATACATTAAATAATAAATTATGCTATACGTAAGTTGTTAATTCAAAATGTGTTAATTTTAGGATCCTGCAGTGCTTCAGCATCAACATAGTAAAAAAAACCTTATATATTTCAAAACAAGCACGTCTATTTGAACTTTTTGGTCATTTGAAACTTTGCTAATGGGGGCTTTCAATTATGTTGCTATTTAACCATTTTTATGCCATTGCTCATAATTAATTTACCTGTATTAAAAATTTTGCACTACCTCACCATAAACAAATACACTCACTCACACACAATATTTTTACTTAAAGTTTCTTTTGAAGGATTTATAAAAGTGAAACAGAAAGGGAAGCAACCTGTTTTTGTTTTTGTTTTTTGTTAGCATAGAAACAGCTAAAGATTTAGCTTGTTCTTTTCTAATAGAGTACTTTATTAGAAGGAGTCAGACTTTAACAAGATAGCTAACTACGAAGTCACAACATGGCAGTGGAGGAAAGTGCAACTTCCTTTCAGGGTACCCAAGAGCAACATTGTTGGGAGAAAAGGGAGACAGTTGCTTTGGCTCAGGTGAGAAATATGCAGGACTAAGATGCATGTGGAGATAATTCTGTTCTCTGTTTAACATGCTTGAAGTCTCACCACAGGAACATAAAGAAAATCACAAATGTAACGTTTGTAATAATGTTCTGACAACTATATATTGTTAGATTTAATTAAATGTCTCTTACTCTATATAATATACACATGTATTATATATAATATATGTATAATATTGCCTGCTGAGTTGTAAAATATACTGCTGCCTTTGCATCTCTTCAAAGTATGGTATCCAAATTTAAAAAATATTAGATGGTTGGTTAAACTTTTATTTTTCATACAAGCTGTGTTGTAAAGGTAAGATATTTCCATAAGAATCACTGTTAAATACTTGTTCAAAGGAAGGTAATTTTTATATATTTAACAGTAAAATAACCAACCAACAACAAACCCAAGAATACTACGGGCACGTAATACATAATGATTATAATTTAAAAGCATAGCCTAATCTACCCCACTTCATCCTCATCTCTTCTTCTCCCAATTTAGTCTTTTTCTAATTGTAGCTTATTTAGGTTGTTTTAAATATGTTACCATCACTAATAACTATGAATCATATAGCCCATACTCTTGTCAAGTTTATTAGAGCCATCCAGATTCTTTTTCTTCTTCTCTGTACCTCTCCACAGACTTGGCTCAGATGTTCTAAATCCCTTGCCTGGACTACTTCAGTAGTCTTCTAACTCATCTTATTACAGTACTCCTAAACTTGCCATCCTCCATTTGAACCTCCACAAAACCAGCTAAACAGAAATCTAATTGGGTTTCTCATTCTTTGTTATTCTCTAAAATCTCCCTATCACCTTCATGATGCATTAAAAATTTCTTGGAATATACAGCATTTTATAATGTGGTCTGTTTTTTCAACTTCATTTTTCAACATTTCCCTGCATGTCTCCGATGCTCAGCCACACTAAGATACTTATTAACAGAACAAGCCATGATGTAGTATGCCATTATCTTTTGGCACTTGCTGGCTAATTCTACTCATCCTTTCAGGGACACCTCAAGAAGTTCCTCCCCTGTGAAGCTTCTTCTAACCCTCACTGGATGACTTAACACCCTCATGGGTACGTCATATGTGTCTCCTCTGTATTTCTGTAACTCCAATGCCTGGCATGGTGCTTAGAATATGGTAATGGCTTAATAAAAGCTTACTGAATGACTTCCTTGGAGAAAATTCTCAGTAGATAAACTAGGAAAAAAGGTATACACATTTTTATAGCTTTTAGTGCCTCACAGACAAATTGGTTTCTAAAAGGGTTCTATAAATCTACATGTCATTAGAAATATATGAACATGAGTTTCTACACCTCACAAGCATAAGGTAGTACTTTTTTTATAGAAAGACCGAATGGAAAGTCATGTTTTATTATGTATGTATTAGCAAAATAGAATAACTGCCATGTTGGGCAACTAATTTTTATTTTCCTTTTTGGTGAATCGTTAGTTCAGAGTCACTGGACATTTATCTATTGAGAATGTCATTTAAAAAATCAATTTCAGTAAATTCAATAGAGATAGAATAGTGTAAATATTAACACTCTATCATAGTTACTACAAGTATTTTCCCCAGATAATTTGTTTTATTTAATTATACAATTTCTCCTTACACTGAAGTTTTAAATTAATGAGTTATTTTTGAGATATTTTTCACTTGAAATTGATTCTTTCTTTTCAAAAGGTAAAGTTACTATACCTTCAAACTATGAAAGTGTTGAAGTTCTATTTTCTGTCAGTTTTCCTTTATGATTTTGTATTTATTTTTATATTTACCCTTTTTATCAGTTCAAGCATATTTTGGAATTTAGTGTAAAATGTGACTCAAGATAGAGATGGTGAATTTAGACTATGCTTTTTTAGAGGTTTGACTAAGGAGACAGGAGATATTAGAACACAGTTAAAAGGGTTTGATTGTTAGTTTTAAGGATAGTTAAGACCAGAGCATGTTTACAGGCTGTAGGGAAAGAAGGCTATTTGACAAAAGTTGTAAGTAAATTGTAAGAGAGAGTTAGGATAATTTACAATCCAGGGTTACTGAGAAGAGAGGTGATGAAAATAGGGCACAAGTGAATGGATTCACCTTCTACAGTAAAAGTGATATCCCATCAGTAAGCTTGGAATAAAAACAGGGTAGGGGATTGAGGGTGGTGATGGAAGTAAGAAGGTTTGTGTTGTTTGTTGGGAGGGACCTGAGGGAGTTCATGGCATCCATTCTCTTATGAAGTATTGTAGTAAGACAGTCTACTGCGAGTGACGGGAGGTGATCAAGATCCGGCACAGAAACTAATTAAGAGGAACAAGAGAGAACCCTGTTCTTGTTCTGGTGAAGCTGGAAACCATCAAGCTGTAGCGGTTTTGTGATTTTTTCTCTGACAGCATTTTTATTGTTGAGTGAAGGAGTAGAGAAATAGGGTTGTAGTAGTTACTGGGTGGTTGAGGAAGAATAGGAGTGCAAAGAACCAAGGATGTTGGTGAGAGAATATGTGTAGATAATTAAGAATAGGGTGTAAACTGGGTAGGGAATAAAGAGAGGCAAAGTGGGGGCTAGGATAAAATGGAAGGGGAAAAGACTGGAGATATTTATGAGAAAATAAGAGGCATAGTGTGAAGGGGACATGAAAACTTCACTTTTTTATTCTATTTCTATATATATTTGAATTATTTTAAGAAATTGAAATTATAGAACTTCAGCTAATTTTAATTAGATGAACTTCATAAGGTTTTGTTCCTTGCCTTTAGAGTCAGGGAATTCTAACTTGAGTGAGAGAACTTCAACAGAAAGCTGGATGGCCTCTGAGTATTGAATTCATATTTGGAAATCACATGTAGAAATTTTACCAAGCCACTTGCTTATTTTAAGTCTGCAGTTCATTTTTTAAATTCAGTCATTAATTCAATAAATTTGCATACCTACTTTGTACCAGGTATCCAATATGAAACATTACAGATACTAAGAACATCCAAAATAATACAAAATGTGCTTAAGTGTTTCTCCAACTAGTAACATAATGATATTCTTGATTTAGTGTCATAGTCTTTATTACGTTCAAAAGAATTCCCCTATCCCAATTTAAATATATATACTAATTTTATATATACTAGCAAATATATATATATATAAACTAGCAAAAAGTATATATACTTATATATACATACAGATGCATATATATACACACATACTAGCAAAAGTTGTTGGATTTTAGCAAAGCCCTGGGCATCTATTGAAATAATCATCTACAACTTTCTTAATTTTAACTATATATTTATAATTCAAGTATATTTTTAGTAATGCATTTCTTTATAGGAAACCAACATAATTCTGGAATTATGTCTATTTGGTTTTGTTCATTTGAGGTACTGCTGAATTTATTTACAAATATTTCCTTTGTTGTATCAATATTCATACCTCATAAATTTAAAAATATTAAGTTTATGACCATTTCACTAATGAAAATGATGGAAAGATACACTTTGTCAATGAGCCACTTACAGTGCTTCCCTATTTTCTGATTTAGCTATAAATCAGGGTCGGTGTAATAGGAGTTCGGGGTCCAAGAAAATACAATGTCAAGGGGACAGAATCAAATCCATACAGAAAGCAATACAGTTTATTTCAGATTACTTCTTGAGCGAGGACAGTTTTGAGGAGTAGTAAGGGCAAAAGCCAAAGTGAATGGAGTTAATAATGAATAGATGAAAAGAATTAGAAGCTGCTATTGCGGTTAGGGTTTCTGAGAAGTTGACTAAAGAAAGAAAAGACAGAAGGATTAAAAGCTTGAGGAAAGCATGATCAGAGGGGGGGATATTTTACCATCAGTTAAGCTTTGTACATATCTGTCTTCCTCACTAGAGTTGTATCCCAAGCACCTAGTTAAAGAGCAGGCACTAAATGAAAATTGATTGACTTGCTTTTAAAAGTGCAACATCCCAGAAGTGGAAGACAATAATGATAAGAAAATGGGGTTTAACTTGAAAAGTGAAGACACTCCATTCTCTGACAAGAATGAAGATGATTATACAGCACCATCACTACCAACCAAGTCCTTTGAGAATACAAAGGTTACACTCTAATTATCATAACATTCTCTGAAGGAATAAACATGGTTTACATATTTTGAAAACAAAACTTTTTCACTCTTTCAATTTTCTACAATGCAACCAACAGCAGTCTCAAAGGTGGGCTAGACCAATTCTTAGGGACAAGTCAGAGATAATCCAGTGTGAAGCCTCCGAGTCCTTTGCTTCTAATTTTCTGTCTGTTGTCTCTCTGACAACAGCCTGGGCAGAGGATGGAAAACAAAACAAATTAACCAACTGTGTTAGGCTTTAGCAGCTCTGGTAAATAAATTAGGGAAGTGCTAGGTTAACTGTTAAAACGGACTGTTTCAGGAGAGCAAAACATTTTACCTGTTTGTGGAATTCTTTTCTCCAAGCAGCATGATTAATCAGGGTGTGGATAATATGAAGTAAAGAGCATAATGGCATAACTCTAGAAGACAAAACAATCCCCACAGAACACACGGTTGATCTATTTGAAAACTCACAAAAAATTTACACCAAAGTTGAATGGGGGTGAGATAACAAGGTGGACGGGAAAGCGGTCCTAGAATAGGATAAAATGGTATTTCAGGTTTAAGGGGAGCAACGACAGTTACTGAATCAAATATCCGCACTAAGATGACTAGCTAGTTTCTATCACCTTGCATCTGTGATAATGGGAATCTAATGGGAGATGGGCCCCGCTTCCAACATCGCTACGCCGGCAGCCACGGCTGGAAGGATACAGGTAAGCGCCAGGTCGGTGGCGCCCGTCGCTCAACCGAGGGCTGAGGGGGGCTCTGACGCGAGTGTCCGAGGATTCAGTGCCCTGTCTCGAGACCGCGCTCCGGGCTCCGGGCCTCCCGGTCATCATCCTTCATTCACCTCAGCGTCGCCTCTCGGCTGGTCCCCACAGCCTCCCTCATGGCAGCTCCGGCTTCCTCCTCCTCCGCCCCTCCCTGCACTCCGTCTCTCAGGCCCCGCGTCACTGCGGCGGGAAGGTTGGCCGCGGCAGCTCTGGTTCCCGCACAGTGGCGCTCTTGGCTGTGGTGGCGACGGCAGCTGCAGCAGCGGCGACCTTGCCTGGCAATGGCAGAGGTGGCGGCCGCGACCCCAACGCCTCCGCCATGTTGACAGCCAACCGACACCGCGTCCTTCGCGACGGCTACCAGGGTGTGGGGGCGGGGCGCCAGAGGCAGCCAATAGGAGGAGCGGACTACCGCCTACTCCCCCCACCCCTCTGAGCTGACTGCTGGCGGAGGCCTGGAAGCCTAGCATCCTCAGGGACGCAAGTCTTCGCAGGACTGCGAAGCTGACTTGTTCCTCGGAGCCTGACTCCGTTCTACCTCCCTTTTTATGATGATGTTTTCGTGAGGGTATTGAGAGTGATGAAAGACAGTGAGACGCAGAATCTTCAGATACAGGCAAACGCCACCGTGGGGATTCTGAAATGATTGCCTCGGGGATAATTCAGGGTAGGATTTTTGATTTAACTACCGAGTCCTGCTGTGGGGTTTGAGTTGTGTCTTTCTGGAGCATCAGTATCCCCAAACACCATCTCTTTTAAAAGGCTTTGTGGAGTGGAAATTTCCTTTCTCTACATTCTCTCACCCACTCCCTGACGCTTCTGCCATTCCGTCTGCAAGTCGTCCTCCTTGCCATTTCCCTACTTATAACGTCGCATTTCAAAGGCTTTTAATGGTGCCAGCCTTGCTGCCAGATTCTGGAAATAGATCATCGGCGGCCAGGAAAGTAGTGCAGATTTAATTCAGTAATCTCCTGGGAAGATATGCCAAAAGAGATCATCATATTGAAATTGTTTCAAGCTCTTATGGAAAATTGGATATTTTAGCCACCAGGTTTAGTGGTTTTGCAAGTAAAAATTTGAAAAAAGGCTGAAACTCCTTGTTGGAGTTCATTTTAAAAGTACATATAAATTCTGACTGTATTTCAGCCAGGTTTTTTTTCTTTCTTTCTTTCTTTCTTTTTGTGTGGAAAAAACTCCCAGATTGGAAGCAGAATGTACAAACAGAATAAAAATCACTCGCCCACCATTCAAATGCCTCTGTCTTTGTGAATCAATTTGTTCATTTTTAGAGTTCAAATAATAAACTTTTCCAGTTGAAGCTATTTAAAACAGAGTTTTTGCAAAGTTGGATACAATGACTCAAATTGGAATGTGTTCTGGTGACTGAGATTCAAAAGTGCCACAACGAATCCAGTTTTGAGTTAAAACACAAAACACATAAGCCCCCTTCAGGACCATGCCAAGAGGGTAGAATAGATGATCTTCACAAAGAAAGGCTAAATGTGTATACTGGGACGATTAGCTATCTTTGCAAATTTTTAACTGGCCTAGTCACAGGAATTTAAGTTGATTCTATTCCCACTGCTATCATCACAAGTCTGTTTCTCCAGGGCCAATTTGAGAGAGAGTAAGCAAAGTAGGGCAGTGTAAAGTGCAAATAAAAATGAGAAGGTTGTGCTTACTGTTTGAAGTATTTGGGCATGGTTAGCCTTCCTGAAAGTCTAGTGTTTTCTATATTATTAGTTTGATATCTCATCACTCATAGGCACCTTATTGCTTTGTCACATGGTGTATTAGCATTAAGAAGCATAACTTGGTTTCTTAGTTGCTTACAGATGTTTACTCTTATAATCATTCTTCATTCAAATGTTGCTTTACAATGATACCCAAGAAAAAAGAAAATTTAAACACAATGTTACCAACTTTTTTAAAAATTACAGATTTATTTTTTCACCTTTAAATTATTTATTTCTTTCTTCAAAATTTTAAGCAGGTTTTTCATGTTTTATTTAAGTTGTACAGTCCTTTATTAAGTTGTATTGATTCTAAAAAAAAAGGCTTTAAGGTTAGATATTTGGATAATAGAAAGATAATTTGAGACATTTATAAGTTTTTTCTCTTGGCAGGAAAGATGAGTATGATTTAAGCAATAAAAAAGAGTATTACATTAAAGTCTCTCTATTTTGTTAAAAGAGACATATGAATTAAATATAATGGTTAACTTTTCACACTTCAAAAACCATAAAATAATTCATTCTTTTATGAAGGAAATAAATATTGAGCACCTACTATGTGCCAAGCACTTTCTAGGTGCTGGGATACAGTAGTGAGCAAAACTTCAAAGTCCCTATGCTCATTAAGCTTACATTTATTTTTCTTTCCTACTAGAATATATGAGGTAGTGAAAAGTGCTATGAGGAAAAATGGAGTAGTATAGAGGGATAGAGACTGATGTCAGTTCTATTTTAGATACGGTGCTCAGGGAAGGCCTCCAAGGAGGGAAATTAGGGCAGAGGTCTGAATGAAGAAAGAAGGTTGCCACTCAAATATTTGGGTGAAGAATATTATCTAGAAGCAGTGGATACTTTAAATACAAAAGGCTCTGAGGGCAGAATTTTATTTGATATGTTCAAGGAACAGCAAGAAGATCACTGTATCTAGAAAAGAGTGGGGTAGGGGAAGTGTGCTAGGACTTGAAATTGGAACAGTGCATGGGGGATATCCTTCTAGTGCAGTGGAGACTTATGTAGTATACAAGGGATTAATATAAAATCCAGCTTCCAGTGGAGGGAAAGCCATTGGAGACTTTTGAGTAGGAGAGTAAGATCTAATTTAATCTTTCAAAAGGATCACTCTACTGGCTATGGAGAAACTAGGCTACAGTCGATAAGGCTAGAAATGAGACTAGATTGAATGTTGTAATGGTAGGCTGGGTGAGAGATTATGGCGGCTTGGACTAGGATGGTAGTAATAGAGGTGGCAAGAAGTCTTCCAGATTTTAAACTTGAGCCAGTAAGATGTGTTGGTGCATGGTTGTGGCAAGTGAGTGAAATTTTTTAAAAAAGAGTCAAATGTGACTCTCAGATTTGGAGCTGGAACCAACTGCCTAAAGGGTATTGCCATTTCCTAAAATGGGGAGGAGTAGGTTGAGGGTGGGAGAAAGAATAAGATTTAGGTTTCAAATATGTTAAATGTGAGATGCCTATTAGACACCCAACTTCATTAACATGGTTTCAGAAATTGTTAATGATGTTTTGTTTACAAAAGAAAATATAATAACCAATTTATGGTTACAAAACATGTTCACGTAATTTATCTAATTTGGATACCATTATAAATAACATTGTGAATTATGTGAGGCAGCATGTGATGGACAATTTCTTGAGCTTTCACTTTCATCTTGGCTGAGGCTATTTTTTCTTCTGCTGAAGTATTTTCTTGCTGAGGCTATTACTTTTTCTGCTGAAGTATTTTCTTGCTCAAGTAAGAATTTCCTGAATTTGTCTCTGGGCATGCTGTGAAAGAATAAAGTATATTAATGTCTGATTGATTTAAAATTGCTAAAGTTCTGCCATCTTCTTTTCAATTTTATGAGACGTCAACTAGAAATTTAAGATTAAAGATACATACTCGTCTAGTTCTAATATAGATTTTAAAGGTCATCAATATTGCCAGCAATGTTAGAACTGTATTTTAGAGCAAGCCAAATAATAATGATGATAATAATAAAAAAAAATAATTATACCACCTAACACTTGAGTACTTGTCGTGTCTCTTGCACTGTGCTAAGTGCTTACATATATTAAATAACTGAATCCACACAACAATCCTCATTCTACAAAGAAAGTAAGCTATAGTGATATTAGGTAATTTTGCCCAAGTTTCCAGAGCAAGGGAGTGGTGAGTCAAGATTCACCCAGGCATTCTGGTACCAGAGCCAGCACTCCCAACCCCCCCCTCCAAGCTGCCTCACTGGAGAAACTGAGAAATTTTCAGTAGAATAAGAGATAAGAGTGTTTGCATTTAAATAGTGCGTGAGGATGTAAAGTCAGAAAATAGATAATTTGTTTAAGATATTACTTCATTAATTGATATCCTAGTGCCTATACCATACCAATCACTATGCAAGTACCATAAAAACTATGATCTCTGCCCTGTTGTTCTTGGGCTAGGAAAGGAAATGGATAAAATAATACCTTGAATAGGAAGCAAGACTCAGGAAAATCTTAATTTTAGGATAGTGAAGACTTAGGCATGCTTAAGTGGTGAAAAACAGGAGCCACTATCATGGAGAATTTGAAAATTCATCACAGACATTGATCTATCAACTTTCAGAGAGTGGTAATTTTCAATAACAATAGTCCCCTTATAGTCACAATTTTTGAAGTTTTGACACTATTGATGTAAAACATATAAATCAATTAGAGTCCTAGAAATTTGGCATTATGTGGTTAATGTGACCATCACTGATAGCTAAATTCAGTTGCAAACATATTTTAAGTCTGAATTATCTGCTCTGGGTGTCCACACTGATTAAATTTCTACTTAGTATTTTGTAGAAATAGTTCCAATGTAATATTCTTCCCTCTACATCACTCATTTCTACTTTCTTACTATTTTTATGCAAACTGGTTCGCAATTATAGAGTTATATCGTATCAAAGGCATTTTTTCCTAAGGGCAAAAAAAATATAATCTGACATAAAAATTAGATGATGCTATAAATTCTTGCTTGCTTACTTGATTTAGCTACCTAGCTGGCTGGCTACTGCCTGTATTCCAAAAGTGTGGATTTACAAGGCAGGCATGTAGTGATAAAAAAGGTTTGTATAACTTAAAATGACTGGATCTCTAGAGGCTACATTGTTTCTCATATGAAGGGTGTTTCAAATGAGGGCATGGAAACTAGTAAGTACTGGCTTCTGTTTTTGTTGTACACCTTCCAGAAATTTTTGACTGAAGACTCTGTGTACTAGAGTTCTTTCCACACAGAGCTGACTGATATTTGAAGAAAATTTTCATTTCTCCAACCAAGAAAAATATGATTTATCTTTTCCAAGCTTCACTCTTGTTTTTAAATCTATGTATTTTTACTTGTGGAGAAGTTATACAATGTAACTGTGTTCATCATTCTACGGTAAGAATTTCAGCAATATTATTTCATCTAGGAAAGCATGATTATATAGTTTTCAAGATATATATTAGATGTTTGAAAAGATTAATTACAGTACTCAATATAATTTATGGGAAAATTAAAATGTTTATTTAGAAATGCTGAGACTTATGCTTAAATAATATGACTTTTAAACTTAGGAAACCATAAACTGAAGATTGACTCTTAATACATTTCTTGTGAAAAATTGTTAAAGAAATTGCAGGCCTTGGTTAAAAACTAGCCAACAACTTTCCAGTTAACTTTAATAATGAAATATCTGGTAGGTAGTAAAAAAATTCACTTTGCTTAAAAAAAACTATTCTAGAAACTTTCATACTTCAAATATAGTCTTGTGACTGGTTACCTAGGAAATGTTAAAATTTAGAATTAGAAAATTTTATTCAAAACAATGTCAGAGTGATTGATAGCTAAGATAGTGTATGCAATACTATGAGTAGATTGTGATTTGAATCTCTATACATATAAATGTTGGCTTATAATTTTTAAATGTTATAAAATGTATTTACCACTGTATCAATACTAAATTCCAAAGCTGAAGCAAGAATAAATTCTAAAAAAGCTACAGAAATATTAATAACAATTCTCTATACTAAAAATTTAAGAATCTTATTTAGATCTAAAAAATATAGTTGTAACCTAAGTTTTTGAAAACATCTACTATGTCAATTATTATAGGAGTTTAGGGGAAAGAGCAAAAAGTTAAAAGTAGATCTATGTAACAAAACGTAAGCATCTTTTTGGGCAAATATCTTTTATATTGTGATTAGCTCTTTACCTTTCTCTCAATATCCAGGTCAAAGAGGACAAAGCTTGCTATTATTTTCTTTAAATTACAGAGTTATTCTAAATCACATAACTTATACCAAAGGATGTTTCAACATTAAAAAAACCAGTAGTGTGCCAACAAGAATAGATACCTTTGGAATGACATCTGTAATTGGCTTTCTTTCTTTTTTCTTTTTGAATAGTAGTTAGTACTTTTTAATCTCCTACCCCATCTTGCACCTTTCTCCTTCCTTCTCCCCACTAGCAATCACAGGTTTGTAGTTGGCTTTTTATTTTAAGTTAAATTTAATTTTTTTAAAATTTATTTTATTGAAGTGTAGTTGATTTACAATGTTGTGTTAATTTCTGCTGTATAGCAAAGTTATTCAGTTATACATATGTAACTGAATATATATATATCTTTTTTCATATTCTTTTCCATTATGGTTTATTACAGGATATTGAATATAGTTCCCTGTGCTACACAGTAGGACCTTGTTGTTTATCCATTCTATATATGAGGTTGCTGGCTTTTTAAAATGATATCTGTTGTTGATTTTGCAAAGCAAAATTCCGTGTTGTTTTTCTGTTATCACTGCTACCTTTTTAAAAAAATTTTTTTAACTTTTTATTTTATATTGGAGTATAGCCGATTAACAATATTGTGATAGTTTCAGTTGCACAGCAAAGTGACTCAGCCATACATATACACGTATCCATTCTCCCTCAGACTCCCCTCCCATCCAGTCTGCCACATAACATTGAACAGAGTTCTCTGTGCTATACAGTAGGTCCTTGTTGGGTATCCTTTTTAAATATTCAGCGGTACCTTTTAAATCTATGCATACTTTACCTTTCAAATCTGTAAATACTTTAGCTTATACAAGAGTGACAATTCTCCTGCACATTTTCCCCAAACCACGATTCCTAATAACTAGTGGCAGAAAGTGTTTTTGGCATAGAAATGTTGTAGGCATCTCAGGGAACCTTCTTAGTACCCATTCAAAGAACTTCAAATTGCACAATTTCTGGAAGAGGGATGGTCAGAACTATATCGCACATGGAATTGTGTAAAAGTTAAAGGTCAAGGCCATAGAGCCACCACACTAGAACGTAGACCCTAAATGATTCCTTTTAGAATTGGAGAAGAAAAAAAGAGAGCAAAAATAATGAATTAACATATATTTATTGTTCATACCTAGAATTTACCCATAAGGTTTATTTGTGGAAGTTTGAACTAACCAGTTAATTATGTTTTTTTCTAATGATCATCCTTGTATATGTCCTGAAATCTCATCTTTTTTTTACACTCTTCTTATTTATGACATATTAGGTAATATAACATATTTCATATATTTTTTCTTATTTCTATTTTTTTAATATAAAGGATTCTCCAGTAGTTAACATTGTAGAAGATGAATCTAATGCAAAAGGTGAAAGTAAAAGTAATGCTACTGTTTATAAAGAAGATTGTGAGGAATCATGTGATGTTAAAACTAAAATTACACGAGAAGAAAAACATTTCATGTGTAGTAAGTATTAAAAATAACCACAATTGGGCTTCCCTGGTGGCGCAGTGGTTGAGAGTCCGCCTGCCGATGCAGGGCACACGGGTTCGTGCCCCGGTCCGGGAAGATCCCACATGCCGCGGAGTGGCTGGGCCCGTGAGCCATGGCTGCTGGGCCTGTGCGTCCGGAGCCTGTGCTCCGCAACGGGACAGGCCACAACAGTGAGAGGCCCGCGTACCGCAAACAAAACAAAACAAACCCCCACCCACAATTATACAGGGATATGATTTATTATTTCTAGGGTAGAGATGGAAAAATATACATTAGCATTTGTGTGGGTCATTTTATATATATCCTGATCATCCTAGGCCAGGAGTTTTATGTGTTTGGCACATAGTAGGTGCTTTGTAAGTGTTTGGTAAATGAACAAATCCTTCTTTTGTATAATATGGCCCAGTGACACCAACTAGCCACAGAGGGAAGGGGCGAGCCACAACGCACTGATGGTATCAATTCGCCTAGCACTATTTTCTTACTTCCGTCTGAACAAATGGCAAATTTCACCTGAATTTTGAGAAGGAATTCACTAATATTGAGTAAATGCTACAATAGATATAATACAAATTCACAGCGAATTTATGTAGCAAAGCATAAAAAATAAAAAGTTTTTAAATCTCCATTTTTGTTTAAAACTAGTAATAGTGCAGTAATTTTCATGATCTATTTATATGTACATAGGCGGTGAAATGAGACAGGGGATCAGAAAGGGAGGAGGTTCTGATCCAGTTCTTATAGGACTGTAACTCCTAGGTCAGAAAGTATAAAAAGCTCACTTTATTGTGTTTAATTCTATGTGTAACACAGGTATCTCAGGCTTCTCAAACCTATGAGTGTGGCTTTAGATCCATTAAGACAGATGTCTAAATCCAGGGAGTATCTAATAGAAAGTGAGAGACTGAAAGTAAAAATGAGAGATGAAGCTGGGTGAGGTAGATTTTAAAATATCATGAATTATTAATGTGATTCTACTGCTAGAGTAAAAGTTAGGAACATAGAAATAAATAATTTTTAAAAGAATAATGTATGCCATAATGTGTGACTCCTTTTGTTGTAAAGGACATCATCAGTATAACTGAATAAACTTGGATAAAATCTGAGAAGTGCATGGTAGTCAATGTTTATTTCCTGATTTTTATGGCTGTGTTGGGGAGAATGTCTTTGGTGTAAGAAAAACACACTGAAGTATCCAGGGGCATCATGGTGGCATGCTCAAAAGAATTAAGAAAAAGTTCTTCATACTGTTCTTGAAACTATTCTATAAGTAAGATTGTTTTAAAATAAAAACAAAAATACATAGTAAAAGTTTAACCAGAAACCAACCAGCTAAAACTTTTGACTAAGATTTATTATGAGTATATATGTATGTGTGTTTGTAATTTGTTTATATAAAAATATACCATTAATAGAAAAAATTTAAAGAAAGATTTACTTTTAAAATTAACTTACATGATATGGAATTATTGCCTTTTACTTTCTTATGTAGTAAGAATTGATGAGTCTTGGACCTCCTGCTTCTGTACCGCTCATCTTATAAAGTGAGAATTGATATTCAGAATGTTGTCTCGCATTTATATCAGATTAACTTATTTGGGGGTAATCTAAATTATTAGGAAGCATACTTTCATTGTGAGGTATTGAAATAATTGTTTTCTTGGATAATCCTGAGTTAAACAAAAAAGTACTGACTAGAATATGCAATTCTATGTATTAGATTGAGCTTTATTGTTACATATTTATCCAAAATCATTTTGAAATTATTTTTCACTGTAATTGTTTTCTATAACAAAATAATATTTAGCAAACACATTTTGTTATGATTTAAGGAAATTTGCAAAATTCTATTGTTTCTTATACACGAAGTACCAAAAAACTACTAAGAAATATGATGGATGAGCAGCAAGCTTCCTTGGATTATTTATCTAATCAGGTATGGATTTTTTAGAATTGTGTTGTTATTGTATGTGTACATTGATATACTTAGCTAGAGGTATAATTGTTTAATTTTTTAATGCATTAAAGTCCATACAACTATTTAGTGCCTACTATGTTAGAGGCACCATAGTAAGCCTCAGGCAAACAGAAAGCAATAACAACAAAAAAAGATCTTCACTTAAAGCTTATACAGTCTAAGAGAGCAGAAAAATGTATTGAAAATGTTGTGACTGCTGTCAGAAAGATGCACCAAAGAAATTCAATATCTGAGCTATGAGAAGTGTTCCCAGATGATAGAGATTATGAACTGAATCATGAAAGATGGATAAATGCTTCAAAGGTCACAAATGTGGGGTAAGAAGAGTAGGACCTTCCATTCTGGGGAACTGCTTGAAGTGGTGCAGGGGTGGAGTGGCTGGTGAGGTTGAGGTGTATAAGGAAAACTGACTTAAAGAAATAGGAGCTAACTCATGCCACACCAAGGAGGGAAATGCGATGATTAGATTGACAGCTAGTGAGGATGATTAGATTGACAGCTAGTGAGGAGGATGACTTGAGGAAGAGCAGAGGGAGGAGACAGGGAGATCAGATAAGAAACTACAGAAAAGGAGCAGGCAAGATACAAAGAACAGATCTGCAAGAGCAGTCAAATGCAGAACTGGGCAGATGAAAGCAATGTGTAGGAGGAAAACAGTACTCAATTTAATGACTGCTATTTAGTAATGCCTTTCTTTACTGCTTAGAGCAGTAAGGAATTCAAAAGAAAAATGGACATTATATATATATTTCAAAGCTGGATTTATAAGAGGCTTAGAGATATCACTTATAAAATTCAGCTAAGAGAGTTTTGTTCAAATATAAATTTGCTTAAATGTATGCATGTGTGTTTAGGTTAATGAGCTCATGAATCGAGTTCTCATTTTGACTACGGAAGTTTTTAGAAAACAGCTGGATACTTTTCCTCACAGACCAGTTCAGTCACATGGTGAGAACTTTGGTATTTCACCCTTTTCATACTTGTCTTTTATTGCTTAAAAATTTCCTGGACAGGTTGGAGCATTTAGAACTTTTGTTTAAAAAATACAGCTCATTATCATCTAACAGACTGGAGGAGTAATACCTGCCAAATTTCAACCCAGACAATGTGTACTTTCCTGAATTGGGAAGCTTTTCTGACCATTTGAAAGCTATGGCTGTATACAGATATTCTGAATCTGTTGAAAATAGCATAGTTTTATGTAACTGAATTCAGGCTCTCCTTTTGCATTTTAATATTAATAATCAACCTTCAGCTAGAAGAAAAGAAGGTCTCAGAATTCCTCCCACCTGTAAAATCTATTTTTCACATGTTTGAGATGTTTCAAATTGGGACACAAAATTTGAAAAGAAAAAGAAACTTAAGACAAAAGAAAGTGGAATTTAGCACTGTTTATACTAAAACAATATATAGTAATTCCTAAAGTCATGGGTTTCTAAGAAAAGTGCCCTATATATCTTACAGTTGTGAATTAATAACAAAAAGTTCCAAGCAAGTAAATATTTATTGACAACCTAGTGAATGATCTTTCTTTTTTCCTTACAAAGAGAAGGAAATAAACTGTTACTGAGAATCACCTATGTGTCAGGTACTATGGCAGGCACTTTCACATGTTATTTTTTGTTGTTCTATTATATCTCATTTATTTCCCATAAGTGAGTAGTGTAGGTAGGTAGTGTAACATGGTGGTTATGAGCATGGACTCTGGTGTCAGATCACCTGTCTTCAAATCCCTCATCCACTGTTTCCTTGATATCAGTTTCCTCATCAGTAAACTGATAGTACCTACCTCATATGGTTCTTATGAGAATTAAATGAATAAATACACCAAAAGCTCCTAAAATATTGCTTGATGCATAGTAAGACAGTATAAGCATTCGCTATGATGATCTTCATCATCAGATAAGGAATATGGAGCCCAGAAACATCTGAATAACCTGTTCATATTTATTTGGATGGTGATGGCAAAGCAGATATTCCAACTCAGATTAGTCCTTCATTGTAAACTTCTATTATCATATCTCTGAGCATAAAGTTATTATGAAAATGTCTCTTAGCAATTCAGAAGAAGGCAACAAAATACTGTGCGCTAGACACTGTGCTAAGTGCTTTATATTGATATAATGTCTTACTATGTATATCGTCAGAATAACACTATGAAGTAGATAGTATTATTATTATAACAATATTGCACATGAAGAAAAGTAGTTAAGTAACTTAGTTAATGGTTCTGGCTAGTAAATAGTAGTACTAGGAATCTAACCCAAGCTTCTGGCTCTGAAGTATCAGGCTTTCATGTGTTTTTTCTCTTGGTAACTGATGCTGTAAGGGTTGAATTTGTTTTATCACATTTATAAAAGATAACACAAAGTAAAGTAAACTATAACATCATATCTACATACATATCTACATATCTACATAAAAGATAACACAAAGTGTAAACTATAATATCATATCTACATAATATATTTACAATCCCCTAGAAAGGGGAGTGCTTAAGAGAAGGTGATTATAGACTGCTACAGTTCTAGCTATTGTCAACAGAGCAGGCTCTAGTCTCAGCACCATTTTCTCTGGTGAAGAAAGTGATTTCCCCCCTCCTCTCCCTTTGCCTGTTTGTAATGGTGGGCCCCAAAACACCAGAATCTCTGAAATTTCAAATAGTGGAGAAAGGATGTGTCAATAGTAATTAATCTACTTATTCATTTGGATTTTCTCCTCCTCATTCACACAGATTTCTGTTACATATTATGTTCCCAAAGTAAGCCTAGGTTTCTTAAAGGGCATAATTTATTGGACAAGAGAATGCATAATCATAAAATATATTAAATAAATGTTGATACCGAATGGAATACTAATCAATAACAGTGAGTTAGTTATTAGTGAAGGTTTATTGCAGCATAACTTATTCAATCCCAGTTCCTCCACCTATCTATCTAGTTTCTTCTTATTTCTAAAGTTGAGATAATTTTTCATTTTCAAAAAGTTAAAATCATCATCATTACTGAACATTTTAATAATAACAATTTCAGATAGCACTGTCAATTCTCTTTTATAAAATGATTGTCTTAAGTGTATATGTGGAAATATCCTAAATAACTAATTTTACTTTTCTAGGTTTAGATTGTACTGATATTAAAGATACCATTGGCTCTGTCACTAAAACACCAAGTGGTTTGTATATAATCCACCCAGAAGGATCTAGTTACCCATTTGAGGTAAAGTTTTCCCTTATTATATGGAATAGGATAGACATCTAATTTATTTAAATAATATTAGAATTTTAATTGTTTTAATATTTTATTTTTTCTTAACAATTTAAAAATAAATCAGTGTAAGTTCCAGTTTCAAAAGTTTTGTTTTCTGGAATTCTTTGCCCAAACCGCAAACCAATAAAGGAACTAGAGGGTCTTTCACTTTTCTATTTGAGTGTTCATGGTTACACTCTTTAAAGTAAATCCATTTGGTGCAAGATCTTATATTATCCTTACAGTAGGCAGAACTATGCAAAATAAATACTTGCTTGAATTAGCTTATGGATATTAAAAAATAATTGTGTGCTTTGCCTTGGGGCTTGCTAAAAATACTTTAGTTTCTCTTCCTACACTTGGTTATACTTTCTTTGGATGATAAGTGATTTTTTGTGATTGTATAAAAAATTAATAATTAAAAAATCCTTTCACTGAATTGCGAGACAGATTGAGAAGCTGATCCATTTCTTAAATCAAATAAAATATATTACTCATATTTATCCTTAGTAGTTCTATACCATGATTTCTAGAAGAAATTTCTACTAGAAATTGTGTTATTAAAATTAGTATTATAATATTACTATATTACATACAGTATATATAATATATAAACATTATATATATATAATTTTCTGGTTACTTTTTTGTGCATAAGAAATTTATAATACCAATATCATACCTTATTGATAGTCTTTATTAAAATATTAAAATATTTTTTCTAAACCAGTTTCTCGTCTCAGAGTTACTAACGTTATTTTTTGACATCTATTGACAGGATGTCAAAAATTGGGAATTAAGTGGGAAATAATTTTAAATTACCTAAATTACTTCACCTACAGATTCAAAAATGGACCTGAACAGATGTGAAAAGGGAAGGCTTCTAATTTTGTGAAGAGTGGGATGCATAATTACCTCTTTTGTGGGAAAGTGTTGGTTCCCTAACTTCCTCCACACGGCCTTTTTCTGTCTGTGTGTGGGAAGTTTCTGATGGGGAGGATTGGTCTGATTTTCTCGCTGTGTCACTTCTATGGGTCCCCTACAGTTGTCCTCTTAGAGGCATTTAACAGAGCACCACAGATGCACCTATGAGTGCCTGCTGAGATGGGGCACAAATCATACCTTTCTGTCTGAAAATCCCAGTCTGAACACAGGCCTTCCAGGCTTTTGGAGGAAAAAAGCAATCAAAGACAGGCACATTTAACACTGTTCTTTTAAAAAATCAGTGTTTTAATTAAAAGGAAGAGTTAATTTATAAAGAAATACATCATTCTGCCATATCAGATTGGTACAGTTATTACTCAACTGAAAAATATTTATGGAGTTGAGGAATAAGAGGGTAACCTTAAAATGCTACAAACACATATGTTAAAAAAATGACTGATACAGGGACCACAATTAGGTTTGTTTTATAATAAACAGTATTATTTCTAGAGATTTTTAAAAAATCTGAATACATTAATGACATACAGTTGCATTGAAGCTTTCAGTGGAAGTATCTTCTCTTTCTCTAGGCTTTAAGGGTGAAGTATGAGTTTTATATAAAAGAATGAAAATAATATTACATTATTTTTGTCTTTTCTGGGTTTATTTTAGGTAATGTGTGACATGGATTACAGAGGAGGTGGATGGACTGTGATACAGAAAAGGATCGATGGGATAATTGACTTCCAAAGGTTATGGTGTGACTATCTGGATGGATTTGGTGACCTTTTAGGTCAAATTTTATTTATTTCTCCTCTTTTTTCTTCTTTTTGATAATATGCCTATGGACTCTGTCTCTATTGGTCAAATAGTTAGTAAAAATAGCAAATCCTTGTGAATATAAAAATATGACAAATTACCCTCTGGTTATATGCCAAATTACTTAAAATAAATAGGTCTTCAGTTGAGATATGAAAATCTTTATTTTTAGTTGAAATGTGATTTGAGTGAAAATTCTAAATTGTGTTATTTATTAAGTATTGACTATGCTCTCAGCAGAATTCTGGCAGATACTCAATAACTATTTGTAGAATGAAAACCTGAATGAGCAGGGACCTTGAAATTCTTGAGATTTGTGCTGTGTCTACATAAGCAAATGAAATAGAGAATTGAGGTCCATAGCTGTAGGAATTCAAATTATGTAAATGTCAATAAAAATCACTATGCTCAAAACTTGAAAAATGTAAACCCCGGGTGAACTGTAAAATCTGTTCACGTTATTACCAAATGGCAGCATCAACTTTTGCTGGTGAATAGAAGCACCAGTATTTCTGAACCCTGCAGAATTTTACATTAATTGGAACATTTGCAGGTGCCTTTATCATTTTCATGCTATTATTTTAAGTTACTGTTGTTATAATTTAGAGTCTTTAACATCCCATAATAATGTCATCCAAGGATTTAATAAGTGGTGGTGTTTGTCCTACTGCTAAAAACCCTACAGCATGCCAATGGTGTTAGAAGGGACATGAAATGTAATAAAATGTCATAAGTAAGGCCAAATAGCTGCCATGCTAAGGAATGCCTTTGAAATACTTGTGTTTTCTCAGCATTACCTCCAATTTTCCAGTAAGGGCTGCCTTCTGAATTGAGCTGTCATAGATCTGCAGGCTCTAAGTTGTTATCTTCCTTACTTAATGCTTATTTCCATGGGAAAATTATCTGAGTTTTGACAAAAAAAGTCTTCAGGAAGGTATACTTCACATAAGCAGACTGCTTTGTACTTGGCCTATTTAAAAAAATAAACTTGGGATTAAGGAAAATGTATTGTTCAGTTAAATCTGAGGTTGGGGTAGAGGGGAAAGATGGCAAAGACACTTAAATAGTAGTGTCAGACTGTGAGAAACTAAGCAGGCCCACCTTCCTTCTTGTACTTATTTTTTACTTCCTATACTCCCTTTCTTCCAGTATTTCTTCAGAATACTTTTCTGTTCTAAGTGGGTATGTAGCTAAAATGCCCCTGTAAGGCCTGGAGAGTGACTTAGTATCTTAGCTATAGTTTTAAGATTTGAATTCTGTCACATTGTCTCCCAGCTCTTGAAGTTTGTTTTGACTGGAACCTTACTTCCTTCAGTAATTTCATGATTCAAGCAGAGGGATAAACTTCAGAGCAGGAGTGTCTACATTTAGGTTATGCCACAGTGGGTAGAGGGAGGTTGAAAGTCATTGGCTAGAACATGCAAGAAGAATGCAGTCTGAATTAGGGAGTTCAATAATCCATCTTGGATCTATAATCATCTTGAAAATATTGACCCTTAACCTGAGTATGCTCCAGTGTTGCTACATTATGTCTTCATTCATAGGTAACTGACGAGCTTCATTACAACAAAGAAATATTTGTTCACAAAACATTATTCTCAAAGACAGAAAAAATAATTTCTACTGAACATTTTCAGAAAACAGTTCTTTAGGAGTTGCTGATTTGGAGGCTAAACCTCTTATATTTACTGGTACACATCATTTTGTTACCTGTCATAATATTTGAACTCATTTTTTGTTGACATGCCTTAAGGTAAAACTTGACTTTTTATGTGATCTTTAAATGAATTTTTGAATTTAATTTGGGGAGATAAAAAAATGAAACAGAGACTAGTTATCCCAAGTCTAGTAAAGTAGAAGTGGGAAGATACACATATATATATGTTTTGGTAAATTAGGCAAACACTGATAATTTGAACCAGGGCAATCTAGTCTCTCAAATAATTTATGTGTGCCATCTTGGAGTTATTGAAACACTAAGCAAAACCAAAGACTTAATAACAAAGGGTTATTCTAACTTGTATTAAAATATATTTAAAAAAGCATTTTTTTTAAACAGGTGAATTTTGGCTAGGGCTGAAAAAGATTTTTTACATAGTGAATCAGAAGAATACCAGTTTTATGCTGTATGTGGCACTGGAATCTGAAGATGACACATTCGCTTATGCATCATATGATAATTTTTGGCTAGAGGATGAAACAAGATTTTTTAAAATGCACTTAGGACGATATTCGGGAAATGCTGGTAAGTTTTTTATTCCTAAATTTACCCAAAAGATTTAAATATAGCTGACTCAATATTAGATGAAGATAAAAGTAATGCATTTCTTTTGGTATATGACACATAACTGATAACAGAATAGGTTAGGAATGCGAAAACTGGCTAAGTCTTGAGTTATGAAACTCTGCTATGATGATTGCATCACCTTGTGATTTTGAAGTGCTTTATACACTTTAAAACAATTTTGCCATATGTAATCACAATTGATTATTTAGATAGCAAATCTGTGGGGCAGGCTGGGAAGGCATTATTTACATTTTCATGTACTGAGAGGCTGGTGTTTAGAAGTCATAGAATGTTAGAGCTGATCTTCACTCTTCTCACTCTGCAGGTTAAGAAACCTGAAAGATTAAGTGACTTGCCCAAGAGTCCCAGCTCATCACATCTGAGCAAGGGCAAGGACCCAGGTTGATAGAACAACTAGTTTAGTGAGGTTTTTTCTTTTTTTTGGCTATATCTCGGTACATCTACTCATTTCTAAATAAGTTAAATTTTTAGAACTTCAAAATACTTGATATTAAATTCATATTTTGATGCTGATATTTTTAACTTGAGTTAATACTAAATTCAGCTCTCCTGTTCATTGCTCATCATTGTACTTGTTCATTAGGTATGTTTAGTGTTAGAAATCCAAAAATGAATGAGTTATGTTTCCAGTTCTTTAACTGATCACAATATAGAGAGGGAGATTAAATAAAACTGAAAACACAGAATACCGATAGAGCTTTGGGGGCTAAAGAGAAAGAATGATTCCAATGGATTACATCCAGAGAAGGGTAGTTCTCAACAAAGAATTAATGGTAGAGTCAACCTGGGATGCTTTGTGAAAGTACATACTCATGTAGAATCTGATTCAGTAAGTCTGGGCCCAGGTATTTGTATTCACTGATGGATATGTTGGCATCCTTATAGTTGAGAATCACTGATCTGTACTTGGAGGAATGGATAGGCTTTTGGCAAATGAATGGTGGCAAATAGAGCAGCTTGAGTCAAGGCACAGAAGAAGGAAAATTACTGGTTGTCTGGTATGGATGGAATCTCTGATATCTGAGGGGGTTTAGACTTAGGATATTAAGTAAAAGTCTGAAATTTAAATATTGACATATAGAGGCAATTTTAAGGAGTTATATAATTTTTGAGGCTTCATCTCTAAAAGAGTAACGAACTATCTAAATATGGAACATACAATGTTAGGAAAAGTTTATGTGGGATTTCTCTAGAAGATGACTAGGATCTCATTAGAGGATACAATTTATAATGGCAAGAATTTTTTCATTTTGGAAGCCTCAAATTTTGTCATGCCTTATTCTGCCTTTTCCCAATAAAGTTGTTAAGTAACTTTCAAATGTTGATCACATAATATAATCAAGATAAAGAAAAAGATGTCAAAAGAATGTAAAGATAGCAGTATAGTTAAGTATGATCAGATATTTGGTAGAGGTGAGCCAGACATTTGACTTTGAGCTCAGAACAAAAATAGAAATATGAAATTTGAACATTTGAGGAGCACAGTTGTTCCATGAGGACACATTGCCCTGGTTCTAAAACTTGAGAGACATTTCTCTGGGTTCTTAGCGAAAACAAAGTGTCATGTTTTCTAATTACACTCGGACAGAAAACGTAACAGTGAGTTTTAATGGGCCATTTCTTTAAAAATAGACCTATGCATTATATTTTTAGAGTAAATTATTAAATATAATCCAGTGAGGAGCTCATATAATGTATGATCCTTCTGATGGTTGGACTTAACCAGGGAGAGTATCTGTGGAGGGATCATATAATTTAGGTAATGCTCCGTAAGTGTTGTCTTTCTCATGAACTTCTGAAAGGTTTTGCAACATGTGGTATTGAAAATGATATTCTCCCTGCAAATATGTGCAATTTTGGCATTTTGTTCCTATGAAGTGCATGGTCAGAGACAGGGCTGGGGTACAGGATAGGCCACTACCATTAGTGAAGTTCTCCAGGTTCCTCAAAGACATCTCAAAAGATGCCAAACATTTGGAACATAATGAAACAAACATGGGCTTTGAATTCTTCAAAGATTTTACATAGCTTCACTTTTACTTAGTGTTTCAAACATCTTAGCAAATTTTATCTATAAGTGAAATCTAAGTACAATGGGACTAATTAGAATCTTTTATTTATATGTTTTAAAAGAAACAAACAAACATGACTTCTACCCCTGCTACTTAGTTAGCCAGGTTGCCTTGGCCAAGATACTTAATCTTTGAAGATTACTGTGACTATCAGGGATACCATACATAGAATGTCCAATGTAAGTCTTTAAAATATGGTGGTGTTTTAACTACTATCCAATTAGTATGCATATCATATGGAGAGACATGAAGAAAAGGCATACCTCAGTGGTATAGCTGATTTTTTTCTTGAGGGCATTAGGCATTTAATATAAACTTGGTGGCCACTAAATAAAATCAAACAACTTTTGCAGTTATAAATTTGTTCCTGAAAGGTAGAGGTTTCACTTTCATCCATACCTCTCTATCTAAAGTGATGTAAAATGGTACTGGTATAAAAATTTGTGTGTAAATTATTTTCTTTTCCTAAATTACCAATTACCATATTATTCTTCCCCAAAGTATGACAGGTTTATACACCATATTTTTGACCTAAATTATCTGCTTCTGTCTACACAGCCAAGCTTCCATTTTGTGATTTTATATTGAATGTCCACTTATTCATGTTTACATATTCTGAGCCTATTTATATGAAATAATTGGAATGACAAAATTGTAGAAATGGAGAGCACATTACCCCTGGTTACCAGGGGTAAGGGATGGGATTTAGTTTTTAAAGCATACGAAGGAAACTATCATTCAATTTATACTGCTACTGTTTGGTCCTTTCATACAATTATGCAACGATTTAATAGTTTTCAATTTATTAACTGATAATATGCAAAGTTTTCCTAGGCCATCACAGACCACCATAATTTGTTCCAACAAATGTCTACTTAAACATGCCTATCATGTTGAGGAATTTATTACAAGATTTTGGCATATTGCACCCGGAGGAGAGATTTTAATATAACACCTATTAAAATATAATTTAAACCTTAGTTCTGGGATGTAATGCTTTTGCATAATGGGTTGGTAAAGGTTGATTAAAATTACAAAAAATGCCTTTCAATTTCATCATCAAAAAAATCTATTTTACCTAGGTGATGCATTCCGGGGTTTCAGAAAAGAAGATAATCAAAATGCAATGCCTTTTAGCACATCAGATGTTGATAATGATGGATGTCGCCCTGTATGCTTCATCAATGGTCAGCCTGTGAAGAGCTGCAGCCACCTCAGTAACAATACCGGCTGGTGGTTCAACCAGTGTGGTCTCGCAAATCTGAATGGCATTCATTACTTCCCTGGAAAATTGCTTGCAACTGGAATTCGATGGGGCACATGGACCAAAAACAACTCACCTGTCAAGATTAAATCTGTTTCAATGAAAATTAGAAGAATTTACAATCCATATTTTAAGTAATCTCATTTTAAATTGTAATGAGTGTTCCACAGTTATTTTTAATAATATATAAACAATTTTATATAGTTTCTCTTTTTACTGAGTGTTTCAAGCATATTAGCCAAAATTTAACCATAGGTGACATCTAGGTATTATGAGTCTAAATAGAAATCTTTAATTTTGTAGAGTTTTATAAAGGAAAACATGGTTCAATGTATGCTTTTACTACTAATTATATTAACAATGTGTAATAAAATTTGTTTTGAGTGTATTGCAACCTGTCTACCTGGAATCTGTTGTCCTTTTAAAAAATTTTCCCTTTTCTTTAAAACATATAAACCATAGTGCATTATTAGGAAAATTAAAGAAAGTGTTATATTTATTTCTATATTTATTTGAAATGGCTAAATATATAATCTACAGATAATTTCTGTTGAAGACAATTACAAGGAATAATTTTGTGCAGATTAATATATAAGCTTCACATAATTTAAAAACCTTACTATTTCCAGGTGATTCCATAATATTTTACAGGTAATAAGAGTTTGCTGCAAAAATAAAGTCCTTCTTGTTTTCCTATTTTATTGTGGTTAATAAGTTTATTCTTATTTGTAATGAACTTACTGTACATTTGCATACTGATCAGTTGCATTCTAAAACACATTTATATCCTAACTCTTTTTAAGGCAATAGGAATGGTATGAGCTTTAAGTGAAGGAGAAAGAACAATGAATCACTGGTCTAGAGGTGGCTCTAGGAGCAAGCTTTTTTTAGGAAGTTGGAAGGAGTTGGAGTGGTAAGGCTTCCATGGGAAAATACAGCAAGGAATGTGCTAGACCACATTCAGTTAATTAAGAAAATTAGTGTTGAGTGGAAAAGTACTTTGTCCAGAGTTAGGGCTATACAGTGGGTAGAAGTAACTGAAAAGTGAGGTGGGAGGAGGTCTGAATTAAAAATACATATGAGGGTATAGAGATCACGGTGAGTTATCTGAGTACAGCAGAGGGCTTAGTTTGATCAGAACATAGAACCTCATCTGAGTTCAGGGATGAGCAAAAATGACATGGTCACCTTTCAAGATTGCTTTCACTTTGATCTCCTCACCAAGCAGTGAATAAACCGTGTACAGATTATAGACGGGATACAGTTGCAAATGGTTGAGCATGGTTCCCCATGGCTTCCTGTCCATCTCATAGAAGCACAATTGAGGTTCTGTGTCTTTACATTGGAGTAAGACGTCTACTAGGTTGCAGGAGCAGAGAACTGTAGGTTCACTGCCTGCAGTGATACGAGTACTAGAAACAAATTTATATACAGTTAAGGAAATAATTTTGCTACTCAGCAAGCTACGTCTAATGTGTGGATTCTGGACCTTGAAATTCTTGGTCCTATACAGGGGAATCTCCTTTATTGTACTGCAAGGTCTAAGGGCTTCACATTTTTACCCTACCATAAAGGTTACGGAGATACTGAGGGTAAAAGCAGAGTGGGAATAAATGTTGGGATGTTAACGGAATGACAGACCCAGACAAAAGCAAGAAATTTTAATTTCTCTGGGTTTGGGAATAAGAAGATGTATTTGACTTTGAATGGGTAAGAGACAATGGCCCCCAGGATGCCTTATGAGAAGGTGTGAAAGTACTAAGAGGCCTTAACCCACACTGCAAACGAGAAGCTATATTTTGGTTAATAATCCTAAGCTTCAGACTTCCAGAAATGAAGTGACCTTAACCTTGGGAGAAGTTATGGTATCAAGACAACGGTTCCTTTTCTGCTCTCTATTATCCCAACACCATGCCCACATCTCTTAGAAGTAAGCATAAAAGATTGGAGTATCATACCCAAGGTCTACATGACATCATTGTAGATTCATTCTTTCAGAATCTGAGGACTTCTCTGGATAAATGGTCCCATTTAAAAATACAAATAATTTATTATTTTGTCAATTTAATTATCAGTAAAATTGAAACTGTGTCCAGTTAAAAATCAAAAGGAAACTATACAGATCCAAAAGCTTCTCTCTATACCAGCATATATTAGTTATAAATAAAAAGGTTAACATTCATAATAGCTTTGAGAGCTATAGAAGTAGGCTAATAATCTATTTAAAAATAATTATAAAACATTACCAAGAAACATAAATGACTCTAAACAGCAGCACAGTCATGTTCTTTGAATAGAGGACTTGGTGCAAATATCCCCAGATGTATGAATGGAGTAGTGGGTTTGAGAACCAAGAGCAGTTTGGAGTTGCAAGAACAATATGTGAGGAGGACTTAGGTCATGCCAAGGAGATCACTGACATACTGCTTCACTGGCATATATGAAATAGGGTTTATTGGGAAAAAATGTACAGGCTGGCAGGTAGGAGAGCCTACTTATGCTAATGAATAGTGCATTCCGGGAGGGCATTTTTGTAACAGTACAATTTCATGGTTGAGAAAGTGGCTTTGTTTGAAAGGGGAGCTCACTCACTCAGCAGCTGGTACCAGCTTGTTCTTTCCATTGAGCCACTGCAGATCCTCTGAGCCTGTTCCTTTATACCAAAGGGAGGGAGACTATTTGGATCTGTCACCAAAGTAGTCCATAAATTTAACATAAGGACACCATGAATTGTCAGTACGATTTTTTTTTACTTGAGAAAATTTGAAGCGCTTCTTGAAGTGTATTGAATGAGAACAGATAACGTTTGAAAAAGAATTGATATTGTAAATATATTTTTAAAAAATTATTATGGGACAACTTACCACAAACTTAGTGACTTTAAATTAAATGACACTCATTTACCAGCTCACTGTTCTGCTCAGGGTATTATGATGCTCAAATCAAGATGTCATCCAGGCTGAGCTCTCCTCTGGGTTCAGGAACCTCTTCCAAACTCATTGGTTGTTGGTAGAATTTATTTCCCTGTGGTTGTAGGATTGAGGCCTCAGTTGTCCAGCTAGTTGTGAGCTTGGACCACTCTCAGCTCATAGAGGCTGCCTGTGGTTCCTTGCCATGTGGTCCGATGTGCAGTTTATAGGGTGGATATTTGTTTTCTTCCAAGGCAGCCAGAACAGCTCTCTAACTTCCTATTCTGCAGCCAGCTAGACCAGCCACAGAAAGCTCACTGCTTTAAAAAAAGCTCATGTGATTAGGTCAGATGCACCTGAATAATCTTATCTTCAGGTTAACTGATTTGAGACCTTAATTATGTCTGCAAAATCTTTTTGAAGCCATACATAAATTAGTGTTTAATTGAATAACTAGGAGAAGGTATATGTAAAATGGAGTCTGGAAATCTTGGGGTCATCTTAGAACTCTGCCTACTGCAATAAAGTGACAAAATAATTATTATGAGAAAAGCAGAAAGGTCAGTAGAGTACAAATTCTACAATTATTAAAAAATATATAAGGTAGTATACAGGAAAAGTAGAGTTTTATATTAGTGGGGGAGGAGACAGATTGAAAAATGGCAAAGAGGTAAAATTACTAACAACTTGAAAATAAAAAGGAACATCTAATTATACAAAAATAGATTACAGATTCATTAAACATATTAAAAAGTCCAAATTATTGGATAAATATGAGGCAAACATTAACAGTAAATCTTTTATTTCAAAGGCATAAACAGTTTTCTTTTAAAATATCTTTATTGGAGTATAATTGCTTTACAATGATGTGTCAGTTTCTGCTTTATAAAAAAGTGAATCATGTATACATATACATATAGCCCCACATGCCCTCCTTCTTGTGTCTCCCTCCCACCCTCCCTATCCCACCACTCTGGGTGGTCACAAAGCACCGAGTTGATCTCCCTGGGCAATGTGGCTGATTCCCACTAGCTCTCTATTTTATATTTGGTAGTATATACAAGTCCATGTCACTCTCACTTCGTCCCAGCTTATCCTTACCCATCCCCGTTTCCTCAAGTCCATTCCCTACATCTGTGTCTTTATTCCTGCCCTGCCCCTAGGTCCTTCAGAACTTTTTTTTTAGATACCATATATATGTGTTAGCATAAGGAATTTGTTTTTCTCTTTCTGACTTACTTTGCTCTGTATGAGAGACTCTAGGTCCGTCCACCTCACTACAAATAACTCAATTTTGTTTCTTTTTATGGTTGAGTAATATTCCATTGTATATACGTGCCACATTTTCTTTATCCATTCATCTGTCGATGGACACTTAGGTTGCTTCCATGTCCTGGTTACTGTAAGTAGAGCTGCAACGAACATTGTGGTACATGACTCCTCTTTTTGAATTATGGTTTTCTCAGCCCAGTAGTGGGACTGCTGGGTCATATGGTAGTTTTATTTTTAGTTACTTAAGGAACCTCCATACTGTTCTCCATAGTGGCTGTATCAATTTGCATGCCCACCAACAGTGCAAGAGGGTTCCTGTTTCTCCACACTCTCTCCAGCATTTATTGTTTGTAGATTTTTTGATGATGGCCATTCTGACTGGGGTGAGGTGATACCTCACTGTACTTTTGATTTGCATTTCTCTAATGATTAGTGATGTTGAGCATCCTTTCAAGTGTTTGTTGGCAATCTGTATATCTTCTTTGGAGAAATGTCTGTTTAGGTCTTATGCCCATTTTTGGATTGGGTTGCTTGTTTTTTTGATATTGCGCTGCATGTGTTGCTTGTAAATTTTGGAGATTAATCCTTTGTCAGTTGCTTCATTTGCAAATATTTTCTCCCAATCTGACGGTTGTCTTTTCATCTAGTTTATGGTTTTCTTTGCTATGCAAAAGCTTTTGTTTCATTAGGTCCCATTTGTTTACTTTTGTTTTTATTTCCATTTCTCTAGGAGGTGGATCAAAAAGGATCTTGCTGTGATCTATGTCATAGAGTGTGCTGCCTAAATTTTCCTCTAAGAGTGTTATAGTGTCTAGCCTTACATTTAGGTCTTTAATCCGTTGCGAGTTTACTTTTGTGTATGGTGTTAGGAGTGTTCTAATTTCATTCTTTCACATATAGCAGTCCAGTTTTCCCAGCACCACTTATTGAAGAGGCCGTCTTTTCTCCACTCTATATTCTTGCCTCCTTTATCAAAGATAAGGTGACCATGTGTGCATGGGTTTATCTCTGGGCTTTCTATCCTCTTCCATTGATGTATATTTCTGTTTTTGTGCCAGTACCATGCTGTCTTGATTACTGTAGCTTTATAGTATAGTCTGAAGTACAGGAGCCTGACTCCTCCAGCTCCATATTTCTTTCTCAAGATTGCTTTGGCTATTCGGGGTCTTTTGTGTTTCCATATAAATTGTGAAATGTTTTGTTCTAGCTCTGTGAAAAATACCGTTGGTAGTTTGACAGGGTTTGCATTGCATCTGTAGATTGCTTTGGGTAGTATAGTCATTTTCACAATGTTGATTCTTCCAATACAAGAACATGGCATATCTCCCCATCTGTTTGTATCATTTTTAATTTCTTTCATCAGTGTATTATAGATTTCTGCATACAGGTCTCTTGTCTGCTTAGGTAAGTTTATTCCTAGGTATTTTATTCTTTTTGTTGCAATGGTAAATGGGAGTGTTTCCTTAATTTCTCTTTAAGATGTTTCATGGTTAGTGTACAGAAATGCAAGAGATTTCTGTGCATTAATTTTGTATCCTGCTACTATGACAAACTCATTGATTAACTCTAGTAGTTTTTTGGTAGCATTTTTAGGATTCTTTATGTATAGTATCATGTCATCTCCAAACAACGATAGTTTTCCTTCTTCTTTTCCAATTTGGATTCTTTTATTTCTTTTTCTTCTTTGATTGCTGTGGTTGAAACTTCCAAAACTATGTTGAATAATAGTGGTGAGAGTGGACAACCTTGTCTTTTTCATGATCTTACAGGAAATGGTTTCAGTTTTTCACCATTGAGGATGAAGTTGGCTGTGAGTTTGTCATATATGGCCTTTATTATGTTGAGATAAGTTCCATCTATGCCTACTTTCTGTAGGGTTTTTAAGATAAATGGGAGTTGAATTATGTCAAAAGATATTTCTGCATCTATTGAGATCATCATATGGTTTTACTCCTTCAATTTGTTAATATGGTATATCACATTGTTTGATTTGCATATAGTGAAGAATCCTTGCATTCCTGGGATAAACCCCACTTGATCATGGTGTAGGATCCTTTTAATGTGCTGTTGGATTCTGTTTGCTAGTATTTTGTTGAGGATATTTGCATCTATGTTCATCAGTGATATTAGCCGGTAGTTTTCTTTCTTTGTGACATCTTTGTCTGGTTTTGGTATCAGGGTGATGGTGGCCTCGTAGAATGAGTTGGGAGTGTTCCTCCCTCTGCTCTATTTTGGAAGAGTTTGAGAAGGATAGGTGTTAGCTCTTCTCTAAATGTTTGATAGAATTCTTCTGTGAAGCCATCTGGTCCCGAAAGTTGGTTTGCTGGAAGAGTTTTAATCACAGTTTCAATTTCAGTGTTTGTGATTGGTCTGTTTTTATTTTCTATTTCTTCCTGGTTCAGTCTCAGAAGGTCGTACTTTTCGAAGAATTTTTCCATTTCTTCCAGGTTGTCTGTTTTATTGGCATAGAGTTGCTTGTAGTAATCTCTCATGATCTTTTGTATTTCTGCAGTGTCAGTTGTTCCTTCCCCTTTTGCATTTCTAATTCTATTGATTTGAGTCTTCTCCCTTTTTTTCTGGATGGGTCTGGTGAATGGTTTATCAATTTTATTTATCTTCTCAAAGAAGCAACTTTTAGTTTTATTGATCATTTCCTTAATTTCTTTTTCATTTATTTCTGATCTGATCTTTTTGATTTCTTTCCTTCTGCTAACTTTGGGTTTTTTTTTCTTCTTCTTTCTCTAATTGCTTTAGGTGTAATGTTAGCTCTTTTATTTGAGATGTTTCTTGTTTCTTGAGCTGAGATTGTATTGCATTAAGCTTCCCTCTTAGAACTGCTTTCACTGCATCCCATAGGTTTTGGGTGGTCGTGTTTTCATTGTCACTTGCTTCTAGGTATTTTTTTGATTTCTTCTTTGATTTCTTCAGTGATCTCTTGATAATTAAGTAGTGTATTGTTTAGCCTCCATGTGTTGTATATTTTACAGATTTTTGCTGTAATTGATATCTAGTCTTATAGCATTGTGGTTGGAAAAGATAGTTGGTACAATTTCAATTTTCTTAAATTTACCAAGATTTGATTTGTGACCCAAGATATGATCTATCCTGGAGAATGTTCCATGTACACTTGAGAAGAAAGTGTAATCTGCTGTTTTTGGATGAAATGTCCTATAAGTATCAATTAAATCTATCTGGTCTATTGTGTCATTTAAAGCTTATGTTTCCTTATTAACTTTCTGTCTGGATAATCTGTCCATTGGTGTAAGTGGGGTGTTAAAATCCCCCACTATTATTGTGTTACTCTCGATTTCCTCTTTCATAGCTGTTAGCAGTTGCCTTATGTATTGAAATGCTCCTATGTTGGGTGCATATGTATTTATAATTGTTATATCTTCTTCTTTGATTGATCCCTTGGTCATTATGTAGTGTCCGTTCTTGTCTCTTGTAATAATCTTTATTTTAAAGTCTATTTTATCTGATATGAGTATTGCTACTCAAACTTTCTTTTGATTTCCATTTGCATGGAATATCTTTTTCATCCCCTCACTTTCAGTCTGTGTGTGTCCCTAGGTCTGAAGTTGGTCTCTTGTAGACAACATATGTACAGGTCTTGTTTTTTATCTATTCAGCCAGTCTATGTCTTTTGCTTGGAGCATTTAATCCATTTATATTTAAGGTAATTATTGATATGTATATTCCTATTCCCATTTTCTTAATTGTTTTGGGTTTGTTATTGTAGGTCTTCTCCTTCTCTTGTGTTTCCCACCTAGCAAAGTTCCTTTAGCATTTGTTGTAAAGCTGCTTTGGTAGTGCTGAATTCTCTTAGCTTTTGCTTCTCTGTAAAGGTTTTAATTTCTCTGTGAAATCTGAATGAGTTCCTTGCTGGGTAGAGTAATCTTGGTTGTCAGTTTTTCCCTTTCATCACTTTAATTATGTCCTGCCAATCCCTTCTGGCTTGCAGAGTCTCTGCTGAAAGATCAGCTGTTAACCTTATGGGGATTCCCTTGTATGTTATTTGTTGTTTTTCCCTTGCTGTTTTTAATATTTTTTCTTTGTATTTAATTTTTGATAGTTTGATTAATGTTTGTCTTGGCGTGTTTCTCCTTGGATTTATCCTGTATCGGACTCTCTGTGCTTCCTGGCCTTGATTGACTATTTCCTTTCCCATATTAGGGAAATGTTCAACTATAATCTCTTCAAATATTTTCTCAGTCCCTTTCTTTTTCTCTTCTTCTTCTGGGACACCTATAATTCAAATGTTGGTGCATTTAATGTTGTTGTAGAGGTCTCTAAGACAGTCCTCAATTCTTTTCATTCTTTTTTTCTTTACTCTGCTCTGCAGTAGTTATTTCCAGTATTTTATCTTACTGGTCACATATCCGTTCTTCTGCCTCAGTTATTCTGCTATTGATTCCTTCTAGAGAATTTTTAATTTCATTTATTGTGTTGTTCATCATTGTTTGTTTGCTCTTTAGTTCTTCTAGGTCCTTGTTAATTGTTTGTTGTATTTTCTCCCTTCTTTTTCCAAGATTTTGGATCATCTTTATTATCATTACTCTGAATTCTTTTTCAGGTAGACTGCCTATTTCCTCCTCATTTTTTGGTCAGTGGGTTTTTACCTTCCTCCTTCATCTGCTGTGTGTTTCTCTGTCTTCTCATTTTGCTTAACTTAGTGTGTTTGGAGTCTTCTTTTCACAGGCTGCAGATTCACAGTTTCCCTTGTTTTTGTGTCTTCTCCCAGTGGGTAAGGTTTGTTCAGTGGGTTGTGTAGGCTTCCTGGTGCTTGGGACTGGTGCCTGTGTTCTGTTGGATGAAGCTAGATCTTGTCTTTCTGTTGGGCAGGACCGTGTCTGGTGGTGTGTTTTGGGGTTTCCCTGACCTTGTTATGATTTTAGGCAGCCTCTCTGTTAATGGTTGTGGTTGTGTTCTTATCTTGCTAGTTTGGCATAGGGTGTCCAGCACTGTAGCTTACTGGTCTTTGAGTGAGCTGGGTTTTAGCATTCAGATGGAGATCTCTGTGAGAGCTTTTGCCATTTGATATTATTTGGAGCCAGGGGGTCGCTGATGGACCAATCTCCTGAACTCGGCTCTCCCACCTCAGAGGCACAGGCCTGACACCCAGCCATAGCACCAAGACCCTGTCAGCCACACGGCTCTAAAGAAAAGGGAGAAAAAAGAGAGAAAGAAAAAATAAAATAAAGTTATTAAAATAAAAAATGATTAAAAATAAAAATGTAAAAAATTAATTTAAAAAAAAGAAGAGAGACAACCTTGGGGCAAATGGTAAAAGCAAAGCTATACAGACAAAATCACACAAAGATGCATACACATACACACTCACAAAAAGAGAAAAAGGAAAAAATATATATCTATATATAAAAAAAAGGATGAGAGCAACCAAATCAGTAAATAAATCTACCAATGATAATAAACTCTAAATATTAAACTAAGGTAAACATAAAACTGGAAACAAATTAGATTTGCAGAAAGCAAACCCCAAGTCTACAGTTGCTCCCAAAGTCCACCCCCTCAATTTGGGGATGATTCGTTGTCTATTCAGGTATTCCTGAGATGCAGGGGACATCAAGTTGATTGTGGAGATTTAATCCACTGCTCCTGAGTCTGCTGGGAGAAATTTCCCTTTCTCTTTTTTGTTCGCACAGCTCCTGGGGTTCAGCTTTGGATTTGGCCCCACCTCTGCATGTTGGTTGCCTGAGAGTATCTGTTCCAGCTTAGAAAAAAAGGGTTAAAGGAACAGCTGATTAGGGGGCTCTGGCTCACTCAGACCCATGGGAGAGTGGGGTATGGAATGTGGGGCAAGGCTGCAGCGGTAGAGGCTGGTGTGATATTGCAACAGCCTGAGATGCACCGTGTGTTCTCCTGGGGAAGTTGTCCCTGGATCATGGGACCCTGGCAGTGGTGTGCTGTACAAGCTCCCAGGAGAGGAGTTGTGGGTAGTGACCTGTGCTTGCACACAGTCTTCTTGGTAGCTGCAGCAGCAACCTTAGTGTTTCATGCCCGTCTCTGATGTTTGCGCTGATAGCCACGGCTTGCGCCTGTCTCTGGAGCTTGTTTAGGTGGTGCTCTGAATCCCCTTTCGTCACGCACCCCGAAACAATGATGTCTTGCCTATTAGGCAGTTCCAGACTTTTTCCTGGACTCTCTCCTGGCTAGCTGTGGTGCACTAGCCCCCTTCAGCGTGTGTTCACACAGCCAACCCCAGTCCTTTACCTGGGGTCTGACCTCTGAATCCCATGCCTCAGTCCCAGGCCCCACCTACCCCGGTGGGTGAGCAGCCAAGCCTCTCAGGCTGGTGAGTGCTAGTCAGCACCGATCCTCTGTGCAGGAATCTCTCTGCTTTGCCCTCTGCATCCCTGTTGCTGTGCTCTCCTCCATAGCTTCGAAGCTTCCCGCCCCCCCCACCCCACCGCCACCACCCAACTCTGCCAATGAAAGGCCTTCCTAGTGTGTAGAAACTTTTCCTCCTTCACAGCTGCCTCCCAGAGGTGCCATCCCTATACTTTTATCTCTGTTTTTTCTTTTGCCCTACCCAGTTATGTGGGGAGTTCCTTGACTTTTGGGAAGTCTGAGGTATTCTGCCAGTGTTCAGTTGGTGTTCTGCAGGAGTTGTTCCACATGTAGATGTATTTCTGATATATTTGTGGAGAGGAAGGTGATCTCTACATCTTACTCCTCTGCCATCTTGAAGGTCTCTCTATAGGCTTGGCATAAATATTTCATTTGATTAGTTGAATGTTCCATATACTCCCAAAACAGAAGCAAAATTAGAGACAAGTGAAAAACTAGAAAAAGTATTTTAGCAAATGAAAAATTCTATTTCTTATGTATGATGCATTCTAAAATAACAGAAATCTTTATAGAATAGGCAAATGACATGAACAGCAATTCACAGAATATAAATGGTCAATAAACATGGAATTATGTCATGAATCATCATGAAAGTTAAGACCTAATGTTGGACCTGTCAGCATTTATGAGGTAGCACTACTCAGTGTTTGTACGGAAGTTGGGAAATGGGCTTAACCATATGTTTTGTTTTAGTGTAAATTGACATAAACTTGTTGGAGCATACCTTTGATAATTCTCATCTAGAGCTGAGGAATAGTCAGAAGGATCCAGATTTTCCCAATTCCATAACATATCCACATACACAGTTATGAATATTCAGTCATAGCTAACATTTAGTATCTACTCACTTATTAAGTATTTACTTATCCTATGAGTTACTGATGAAGAAATTTAAATCCTGTATATACCTCCCATAACTATACCACTTATGTGTAAGTGAACTGGAATTTGAATGCAGGTCTTTTTCTGGGTGAAGGGCTTCTTTTTTTTCTTCCAGTTTTATTGAGATATAATTGACCTACAGCACTGTATAGGTTTAAGGTATACAGCATAATGATTTGACTTACATACATCATGATAAGATTAGTGGACATTCATCATCTCATATAGGTACAAAATTGAAGAAATAGAAAAAAAAATTTATCCTTGTGATGAGAACTCTTAAGATTTACTCTTAATAACTTTCATATATAACATACAGCAGTGTTAATTATCTTTATCATGTTGTACATTACATCTCTACTACTTATTTGTCTTATAAGTGGTAATTTGTACCTTTTGACTGCCTTCATCCAATTCTCTCTCCCTCCAACCTCCTCCTCTGATAACCACAAATCTTATCTCTTTTTCTATGAGTTTGTTTGCTTGTTTGTGAAGTATAATTTTTGCTTGTTTTTGAAGTATAATTGGTCAAAAACACTATGTTAGTTCCTGTTACACAACATAGTGATTCAATATTTCTATACCATGATTGTCTATTTATAGCACCATACAAAGATATTACATGGTTATAGACTATATTCCCCACACTGTACATTTCTTACCTGTGACTCATTTATTTTGTAACTGTAAGTTTGTACCTTTTAATCTCCCTCACTTATTTCTTTCCTTCCCCCACCTCCCTCCCCTCTGGCAATCACCTGTTTGTTCTCTCTATCTATAATTGTGTTTCTGTATTGTTATGTTTGTTCATTTGTTTGTTTTTTAGATTCCACATATAAGTGAAATTACACAGTATATGTCTTTCTCTGTCTGATGTTTCACTTAGCATAATGCCCTCTAAGTCCACTCATGTTGTCCCAAATAGCAAGATTTCATTTTTTTATGGTTGAGTATAAATTTCATTACATATATATCTTTATCCATTCACCTATTGATGGGCACTTAAGTTGTTTCCATACCTTGGCTACTATAAATAATACTGCAATGAACATTGGGGTGCATATATCTTTTCCAGTTAGTGTTTTTGTTTTTCTCAGATAAATACCCAGAAGTGGCACTGCTAGATCATATGGTAGTTCTATTTTCAAATTTTGAGAAATCTTCATACTGTTTTCCATAGTGGCTGCACCAATTTACATTCCCACTAACAGTGCATGAGGGTTCCCTTTTCTCCATATCCTTGTCAACACTTCTTATTTGTTGTCTTCTTGATAACAGCCATTCTGACAGGTGGGAGGTGATATCTCATTGTGGTTTTGATTTGCATTTTCCTGATGATTAGTGATGTTGAGCATCTTTTCATGTGTTTGTTGGCCATCTGTATGTCTTCTTTAGAAAAATGTCTATTCAGATCCTCTGCCCAGTTTTTAACTATGTTGTTTGTGTTTTGATGTTGAGTTGTATGAGTTCTTTGTGTATTTTGGGTATTAACTCCTTATCAGACATATCATTTGCAAATATCTTCTCCCATTCATTAGGTTGCCTTTTCGTTTTGTTGATAGTTTCCCTTGCTGTGCAACAGCTTTTTCATTTGATGTAGTCCTATTTGTTTATTTTTGCTTTTGTTTCCCTTGCCTGAGGAACAATATCCAAAAAATATTAACAAGACCAATGTCAAAAAGCTATTGTCTATGTTTTCTTCTAGAAGTCTTACGGTTTCAGGTCTTACGTTTAAGTCTTTAAACCATTTTTAATTTACTTTTGTGCATGGTGTGAGAGAGTAGTTCAGTTTGATTGTTCTGCATGTAGCTGTCCAGTTTCAACACCATTTATTGAAGAAGCTCTGTTTTTCCCATTGTTTATTCTTGCCTTCTTTGTCATAGATTAATTGCCCATGTAAGTGTGGGTTCATTTCTGAGCTTTCTATTCTGTTCTATTGATCTATGTGTCTGATTTTGTACCAGTACCATACTATTGATTACTGTAGTTTTGTAGTATAGTTTGAAATCAGGGAGTATGATACCTCCAGCTTTTTCTTCTTTATCAAGATTATTTTGGTTATTTGGGGTCTTTTGTATTTCCATACGTATTTTAGAATTATTTATTCGAGTTCTGTGAAAAAATATCATTGGTATTTTCATAGAGATTGCGTTGAATCTGTAGATTGCTTTGGGTAGTATGGTCATTTTAACAATATTTATTCTTCCAATTAATGAACAAGGTATATTTTTCCATCCATTTGTGTCTTCTTCAATTCATTTCATCGGTGTCTTATGGTTTTCCAAGTACAGGTCTTTTACCTCAGTTAGAATTATTCCTAGGTATTTCTTTCTTTTTGATGTGATTGTAAATGGGATTGTTTTCTTAATTTATCTTTCTGATTGTTAGTGTATAGGAATTCAACAAATTTCTGTATATTAACTTTGTATCCTGCAACTTTAACGAATTCATTGATGAATTTTAATAGTTTTTTGGTGGCATCTTTAGGATTTTCTATGTATACTATGTTATCTACAAACAGTGACAGTTTTACTTCTTCCTTTCCAATTTGGATTCTTTTAATTCTTTTTATTGTCTGATTGCTGTGGCTAGGACTATGCTATGTTGACTAAATTGGTGAGAATGAGCATTCTTGTCTTGTTCCTAATCTTAGAGTAAATGCTTTCAGCTACACTGCTTTCAGCTGATATGATATTAGCTGTGGGCTTGTCATATATGATCTTGATTATGTTGAGGTATGTTACTTCTATATCCATTTACTTGAGAGATTTTTTAAATCATAAATGAGTATTAAATTTAATCAAAACCTTTTTAAAACATTTATTGAGATGGTCATATAATTTTTATTCTTCAATTTACTAATGTGGTGTATCACATTGATTGATATGTGGATATTGAATCATCCTTGCTTCTCTGGGATAAATCCCTCTTCCTCATGGTGTATGATTCTTCTAATGTGTTGTTGAATTTGGTTTGCAAATATTTTGTTGAGGATTTTTTCATCCATACACATCATATTCATCACTGATATTGGCATGTAATTTTCTTTTTTTGTGATATCTTTGTTGTTGTTGTTGTTGTTGTTTTTTGTATCAGGGTGATGCTGGCTTGGCAGAATGAATGTGTAAGTGTTACTTCATCTGCCATTTTTTGGGAATTGCTTGAAAAGGATAGGTGTTGTCTTTTTTTTTGAATTTTATTTTATTTATTTTTTATACAGCAGAGACTTATTAGTTATCTATTTTATACATATTAGTGTATATATGTCAATCCCAATCTCCCAATTCATCCCACCACCCCACCACCCCTCCACTTTCCCCCCTTGGTGTCCATATGTTTGTTCTCTACAACTGTGTCTCTATTTCTGCCCTGCAAACTGGTTCATCTGTACCATATTTCTAGGTTCCATATATATGTGTTAATATACGATATTTGTTTTACTCTTTCTGACTTACTTCACTCTGTCTAGATCAATCCACATCTCTACAAATGACCCTATTTCATTCTTTTTTATGGCTGAGTAATATTCTACTGTATATATGTACCACTTCTTCTTTATCCATTCATCTGTCGATGGGCACTTAGGTTGCTTCCATGACCTGGCTATTGTAAATAGTGCTGCAGTGAACATTGGGGTGCATGACTCTTTTAAAATTATGGTTTTCTTAGGGTATATGACCAGTAGTGGGATTGCTGGGTCATATGGTAATTCTAATTTTAGTTTTTTAAGGCACCGCCATCCTGTCAACATAGTGGCTGTATCAATTTACTTTCCCACCTAACAGTGAAAGAGGGTTCCCTTTTCTACACACCTTCTTCAGCATTTGTTGTTAGTAGATTTTCTGATGATGCTCATTGTAACTAGTGTGAGGTGATACCTCACTGTAGTTTTGATTTCATTTCTCTAATAATTAGTGATATTGAGCAGCTTTTCATGTGCTTCTTGGCCATCTGTATGTCTTCTTTGGAGAAATGTCTATTTAGGTCTTCTTCCCATTTTTTTTTTTTCTTGTGGTACGCGGGCCTCTCACTGCTGTGGTCTCTCCTACCGTGGAGCACAGGCTCCGGACGCGCAGGTCCAGCGGCCATGGCTCATGGGCCCAGCCGCTCCGTGGCACATGGGATCCTCCCAGACTGGGGCATGAACCCATGTCCCCTGCATAGGCAGGCGGACTCTCAAACACTGTGCCACCAGGGAAGCCCTTCTTCCCATTTTTTGATTGGGTTGTTTGTTTTTTTAATTTGAGCTGCATGAGCTGTTTGTATATTTTGGAGATTAATCCTTTGTCCGTTGATCTGTTTACAAATATTTTATCCCATTCTGAGGGTTGTCTTTTCATCTTGATTGTAGTTTTTTTTTTTGCTTTGCAAAGCTTTTACATTTCATTAGGTTCCATTTGTTTATTTTTGTTTTTATTTCCATTACTCTGGGAGGTGGATCAAAAACGATCTTGCTGTGGTTTATGTCATAGGGTGTTCTGCCTATGTTTTCCTCTAAGAGTTTTATAGTGTCTGGTCTTACATTTAGGTCTTTAAGCCATTTTGAGTTTATTTTTGTGTATGGTGTTAGGGAGTATTATAATTTCATTCTTTTACATGTAGCTGTCCTGTTTGCCCAGCACCACTTATTGAAGAGACTGTCTTTTCTCCATTGTATATCCTTGCCTCCGTTGTCATAGATTAGTTGACCACAGCTGCATGGGTTTATCTCTGAGCTTTCTATCCTGTTCCATTGATCTATATTTCCGCTTTTGCACCAGTACCATATTGTCTTGATTAATGTAGCTTTGTAGTATAGTCTGAAGTCAGGGAGTCTGATTCCTCCACTCCATTTTTTCCCCTCAAGACTGCTTTGGCTATTCGGGATCTTTTGTGTCTCCATGTAAATTTTAAGGTTTTTTGTTCTAGTACTGTAAAAAATGCCATTGGAAATTTGATAGGGATTGCATTGAATCTGTAGATTACTTTGAGCAGTGTAGTCATTTTCACAATATTGATTCTTCCAATCCAAGAACATGGTATACCTCTCCATCTGTTTGTGTCATCTTTGATTTCTTTCATCACTGTCTTATAGTTCTTTTTCTGAGTACAGTTCTTTTACCTCCTTAGGTAGGTTTATTCCTAGGTATTTTATTCTTTTTGTTGCAATGGTGAATGAGATTATTTCCTTAATTTCTCTATCTGATCTTTCGTTTTTAGTGTATAGGAATGCAAGAGATTTGTGTGCATTAGTTTTGTAACCTGCAAATTTACCAGATTCATTGATTAACTCTAGTAGTTTTCCGGTGGCATCTTTAGGATTCTCTATATACAGTATCATGTCATCTGCAAACAGTGATAGTTTTACTTCTTTTTTCCAATTTGGATTCCTTTTATTTCTCTTTCTTCTCTGTTACCATGGCTAGGACTTCCAGAACTATGTTGAATAACAGTGGTGAGAGTGGACATCTTTGTCTTGTTCCTGATCTTAGAGCAGATGCTTTCACCATTGAGTTTTTCACCATTGAGAATGATGTTTTCTGTGGGTTTGTCATATATGGCCTTTATTATGTTGAGGTAGGTTCCCTCTATGCCCACTTTCTGGAGAGGTTTTTTTTTTTTCATCATAAATGGATGCTGAATTTTGGAAAAGCTTTTTCTGCATCTATTGAGATGATCGTATAGTTTTTATTCTTCAGTATGCTAATATGGTGTATCACATTGACTGATTTGTGTATATTGAAGAATCCTTGCATACCTGGGATAAATCTCACTTGATCATGGTGTATGATTCTTTTAATGTGTTGTTGGATTCTGTTTGGTAGAATTTTGTTGAGGATTTTTGCATTTATGTCAGTGATATTGGTCTGTAATTTTCTTTTTTTGTGGTGTCTTTGTCTGGTTTTTGTATCAGGGTGATGGTGACCTCATAGAATGAGTTTGGGAGTGCTCCTTCCTCTGCAATTTTTTGGAAAAGTTTGAGAAGGACGGATATTAGCTCTTCTCTAAATGTTTGATAGAATTCACCTGTGAAACCATCTGGTCCTGGACTTTTGTCTGTTGGAAGATTTTAAGTCACAGTTTCAATTTCATTACTTGTGATTGGTCTGTTCATATTTTCTATTTCTTCCTCGTTCAGTTTTGGAAGGTTATAACTTTCTAAGAATTTGTCCATTTCTTCCAGGTTGTCCATTTTATTAATTTTATTATTATTATTTTTGCAGTACGTGGGCCTCTCACTGTTGTGGCCTCTCCTGTTGTGGAGCACAGGCTCCAGACATGCAGGCTCAGCGGCCATGGCTCATGGGCCTAGCTGCTCTGTGACATGTGGGATCTTTCTGGACTGGGGCATGAACCTGTGTCCCCTGCATTGGCAGGCGGACTCTCAACCACTGTGCCATGAGGAAAGCCCTATCCATTTTATTGATATAGAGTTGAGTGTTAATTCTTCTCTACTAGTTTAGTAGAATTCATCTGTGAAGCCATCTGGTCCTGGACTTCTGTTTGTTGGGAGTTTTTTTTTATTACTGTTTTCAATTTCACTACTGGTAATTGGTCTGTTCATACTTTTTATTTCTTCCTGGTTGTCTTGGGAGTTTGTACATATCTAGGAATTTGTCCATTTCTTCTAGGTTATCCATTTTATGAGTATATAATTGTTCATAGTCATACTATATGATATTTTTTATTTCTGGGCTATTGGTTGTTATTTCTCCCTTTTTTTTTTTCTTTAGCTTACAAAGTTGTCTTTATTGGTTTCTTACTGCCTCACAGGGTTTCAGTGTCTATCCCTCCCAGGAATATGGCATTTGAGGAGATAAATACTTATTTTGCTCCCTACTCATCAGTAGGGGGAGGTTTAATAAAAATAGTAATATAATAACAATAATAATGACTGCAATCAATAATAAAATGCCCCTATGATCCCCTAATATGCAGTTGGTTGAAGCTTTGAGAAAAAAGACACCCCTCCACCCCGGCCTTTCTGTGAAAGGCCAGAGTGTGCCTGGAAACCCATAGGGTGCCCATCTCCAACAAAGTAGCCCTTATAAATACCTCCCCATCCATTCCCTGGCTCGGACTTATCTTCCTCCTGGACAGATTAGATGACAATGTCAGTTGGCTCATGGAGCCCCTCCCTCTTCCTACCCCCACTGGCTCCCCTCAGACAGAAAGCACCTATGCGTGTGCTCTCCCAGCTCCCTCTCCCTCCACCCCTTTCCTCTAACTTCTCTCTTCTCCATCGCTCCTCCTTTATCCTTCTCTCCTTCTCCTCTGGATGGCTTTCACCTCCTTCCAATCACTATCCCCTCCTCTTGTGCTTCCTTTCCTTCCTCTTGCCTCTCTCACCTCTTTCACCGACATCCTCTCCCTCCATCTCTACTTCTTCCTCTGGATTAGAGCCTGTCTTTCCTGCCCTGACCCTGAGCAGAGACTGGGAAATACCCCAAGTTAACCTCCTTGGGGGTTAGACAGTCCACAGCCTAGACATCAGACTGCTCCCAGGAACCCGGCCCCTCTCTGTCCCTCTTCTGGACTCTTGCTCACAGGACTCCTGAGGCTTGGCCCTGGAAGTGAGAGCTTTGGAAAAATCACCCCTGGACACTGGTGCAGGGGTCCCCCAGGGCAGAAGGGGGGCCAACCTATTCCCCATGACTAGTACAGGCTGGGGCTGGGAGCAGAACAAAGGGTGGGATGAGAGCTGGGATTCAGACCCCACCCCCAGCCCTGTCCTAGCAACCCAGGCCATGGCTGCCCAGCCCAGGCCCTCCCTGAGTCTGAATTTCCACACGTCCTGGACCAGCTGGAATATGACGTTCCTCAAGTTCTTTGCTCTCTCGCATCTCTCAGTCCTGGGATTGGGGGTTGGGCCCTGCTGGAGGGTGTCAAGGGGAGCTATCAGATTCAGGGGCCGGGAGGAGGCTCTGGGGCTGTTCTGAGACTGTGGTCTGTGTCTCCAGTGAGGCTGTCACTGCCCATGGAAGCTGGGTGCCGTGAGGCCTCAGAGAAGCTGTGGGATTGCTGTGGGCACCTTGGCCTTTCTCTTCTGAGCCTGTTGGGGACAGTGTGGAAGGCTGGAACCAGGTCAAATGAACTGCATACGGCCTGGATGCCCTGAGGTCCCGGGTCTCAAGTAGGCAGAGGCTGGTGATTGACTCAGCCTCACCAGGGAGGCTTGGGATTGGCTCCAGAGGACTCACACTCACCAGGGACAGGTCTCTGGCACTGGGCCTTCCATCTGCAGGGCCCACATGCACCAGGTGGTTGAAGTTGATAGGCATTGAGATAAGCTTGGAGCGCACAAAACGGTTCTTCAGCATCTCCCTACAGCAGGGAAGGGGTGAAGGGAGGAAGGCGGAGAAGGTGACACCTCCCCGCCCTCTCTGGGATGGGGAGGCACGTCTACTTCTCCTTTTTCATTTCTGATTTTATTTACTTGGGCTCTCTTTTTTGTTCGTGATGAGTCTGGCTAAATTTTTATCAATTTTATTTTTCTTTTCAAAGAACCAGAACCTGAGTTTCATTGATCTTTTCTATTGTTTTTTTATTCTCTTTTTAATTTATTTCTGCTCTGATTTTCATGATTTCTTTCCTTCTACTAACTTTGGCTTTTGTTTGTTCTTATTTTCTAGTTGCTTTATGTGTAAGATTAGGTTGTTTATTTGAGATTTTTCTTGTTTCCTGCAGTGGGCTTGTATCACTATAAACTACCTTCTTAGAACTATTTTGTTGTGCCTTATAGATTTTGGAGCATGTGTTTCTGTTTTCTTTTATCTCCAGGAATTTTAAAATTTTCTCTTGATTTCTTCAGTGACCCATTAGTTGTTCAGTAGCATATTGTTTAGCCTCCATGTTTTTGTGGTTTTTGAAGTTCTAATATTGTAGTTGATTTCTTGTCTCATACCATGTTTTTTGGAATAGTTCCTTGACATGATTTCAATATTCTTAAATTTACTGAGACTTATTTTGTGGTCTGGCATGTGATCTATCTTGGAGGATGTTCCATGAACACCTGAAGAGAATGTGTATGCTGTGTTTGATGGGGTGTTCTATATATATTTCTATTAAACTTGTTTGAACTAATGTGTTGTTTAATGTCAGTGTTTCCTTATTGGTTTTCCACCTGGATGATCTGTCCATTGAAGTAAGTGAGGTGTTAAAGTCTCCTATTATTATCATTTTACTGTCAATTTCTCCCTTTATGTCTGTTAATATTTGCTTTATGTATTTAGGTGTTTTTATGATAGGTACATATATTTACTATTATATCTTCTTTTTGGATTGATTGCTTGATCATTATGTAATGTCCTTCTTTGTCTCTTGTTATAGTCTTTGTTTTTAAATCTATTTTGTTTGATATAAGTGTTGCTACCCTGGCTTGCTTTTCATTGGCATTTGCATTGTATACATTTTTCCAACTCCTCACTTTCAATCAATCAGACTTTGTCTCATATATGTGAAGTGAGTCTCTTGTAAGCAGCATTTATATGGGTCTTGTTTTTGTTTCCATTCAGCCAGTCTATGTCTTATGATTGGAACATTTCATCCATTTACATTTAAAATAATTATTGATAGGTGTGTACTTATTGCCATTTTATTAATTTGGGGGGATTGCTTTGGTAGTTCTTTTTTGTTCTTTTCTTTTCTTGCTTTTATCCATTGTGATTTGAGGACTATCTTTAGTTTTGTGTTTGGATTTCTTTCTCTTTTGTGTGTGTATATCTGTTATAGAGTTTTGGTTGGTGGTTACCATGAGGCCTATGTATCAATATCATATCTGTATCTATAGATATAGACATACTATATATGATTATTTTTAGTTGTTGATTTCTTTAGTTTGAATGCATTTTAACAACCCAGTATTTTTACTCCTCCCACCCCGTTTACTATTTGTGACATCATATTTTACAACATTTTGTTTTGTGTATCCCTTACCTACTTATTGTGGATATATACTTTTTTTTTTTTTACTACTTTTGTCTTTTAACCTTCATACTAGCTTTATATATGGTTGATTTACTAACTTGAATTTATATTTGTTTTTACTAATGAGATTTTTTTCCTTTTGTAATTTTAAAATTTATAATTGTGGCCTTTTCTTTTTTGCTTAGACAAGTCCCTTTAACATATCTTGTAAAGCTGGTTTGGTGGTGCCAAACTCCTGTTGCTTTTGCTTATCTATAAAACTTTTGATTTCTCCTTCAAATTTGAATGAAAGCCTTGTCAGGTAGAGTATTCTTGGTTGTAGGTTTTCCCCTTTCATCACTTTAAATATATGTGCCACTCCTTTCTGACCTGTAGAGTTTCTGCTGAAAAGTCAGTTGATAGCCTTATGGGAATTCCCTGGTATGTAACTCTCATGTCTTTAATTTTTTGCCATTTTAATTACAGCATGTCTTGGTGTGGTCTTTTTTGGGTTAATCTTGTTTTGTACTCTCTGTACTTCCTTGACCTAGATGTTTGTTTCTTTTTCCAGGTTAAGGAAGTTGTCAGCTATTATGTCTTCAAATATGTTCTCTGCCCCATTTTCTCTCTCTTCTTTTTCTTGGACCTCTATAATATGACTTAGTATGCTTGATGTTGTCCCAGAAGTCTCTTAAACTGTCCTCACTTCTTTTCATTCTCTTTTCTTTTTTCTATTCAGCTTCAATGATTTCCACTACTCTGTCTTCCAGCACTGATTTGTTCCTCTGTATTATCTAATCTACTGTTTATTCCCTTTATTGTATATTCTTTTTATTTCAGTGATTACATTCTTCATTTCTTATTGTTTCTTCTTTATATATTCTGTTAACAAACTCTAAGTTCTCGCTGTGTTCCTTCATTCATTCTTCTGAGATCTTTGAGTGTCTTTATGATCATTACCTTAAACTGTTTATCACATAGATTGTTATCTTTACTTCACTTAGTCCTTCTTCTTGGGTTTTATCTTGTTCCTTTGTTTGGAACATATTCCTCTGCAATTTTACCTAATTTGCTGTTTTTATTCTAATGTATTTGGTATGTTGGTTGGGTTTCTTGACCTTGGAGAAATGGCCATTTGTAGGAGACATCCTGCAAATGTGTCCCAGCAGCATACTCTCCTCTAGTCACCAGAGCTAGATGCTCCAGAGGTGCCCCTAATGTGGGCTGTGTGTTTTCTTCTGTTGTGGCATGATTACTTCTTACTGTGTGTGGTCTGGTAGGCATGGTTAGCCTCCAGTCTGGTTGGTTGCCAGGGCTTGCCCTGTGTGGAGGCTGCCAGCCACTGATATGTCAAGCTGGGTCATGAGGCAGCTGGCTGCAGAGCCCTGGAGGGGTTGTCCCAGGGCTAAAGCTGGCCAACTAGTTGGAGGAGCCTGCTTCTGGGGTGAATATTGTGAGGCCAGGGGTCTTGGACCTAGTGTTGGCCTGCTGGTGGGTGGGGCCAGTTTCTGACATAGCTGGCTATAGTGTCTGGGGTTTTCCAAAGCTTATGTTGGCCCACTGTTGAGTGGAGCTGGATTTTGCGGCAGCAGGCTGAGGGTCCAAGGCAGCTGGGAGCTATTGTTGGCCTGTTTGTGGGTGGGGTCAGGGCAAACTGGGGTTCCAGGTCTGGTAGCAACCCATTGGTGGGCATAGCCAGGTCCTGGGATCTCTGGCTATAGGGCCCTCATGGTCCCAGAGTTGGTGTGTCAGCCCACTCATGCATGGGGCTGGATTCCTGTGCTTCTGGTTGAGGGGCCTATGGTGTCCCAGAACTGGTGTTGGCTTGTTAGTGGGTGGGCTGCATCCTAACATTGCAGTCTGTGGGGCTGCAGTGATCCTGGGGCTGATGTCTGCCCACTCTTGGGCAGGACTGATGCTCAAGGATTCTCAGGGCTGGGGCTGCCCACTGGTGATTGAAGCTGGGGTCTGAGGATAGTGCTGGTCTATTTGTGGGCAGAGCCGTGTCCCAAGGTCTCTGGCTGTGGGGCCTTGGGGGTCCCACAGTTGGTATGTCAGCATGCTGGTGGGTGGGGCTGGGGCCCTGTGTGTCTTGGGGCAGGTGTATGCCCACTGGTGAATAAAGCTTGTCTCAGAGCTAGTGCTGGTCCACTGGTGAGTGGATCTGGGTCCCGGAGTCTCTGGCCGCAGGGCCCTGGAGGTCCTGGGGCTAGTGCTGATGCACTGGTGTGCAGGGCTGGGTCCTGGGCTGCTGTGGCCTTAGGGGGTCTTAAGGAAGCTGGCCTGCTGGTGGATGGGGCTCTCTTGTGGCTAGTTGCTTGGCCTGAGGTATCCCAGTACTGATGCTGATAGGCTTGTTGGTAGGGCCGGGTTCTGGTGCTAATAAACTAGAGGGAGGATTCCAAAATGGCACTTGTCAGTGCCAGTGTCCTTGTGGTAGAACAAGCTCCCCCAGATGGCTGTCTCCAGTGTTTATGTCCCCAGGGTGATCTCCAGTTTTTTCTTACCTATGCTGAAGAGTCTCTAAGATCAGCAGATGGGTTTGACCCAGGCTCCTTTCAAATTACTGCTTCTGCTCTGGATCCCAAAGCATGTGAAATTTTTGTGTGCACATTTTAAGAGTGGAGTCTCTACTTCACACAGCACTCGAGATCTCCCTAAAGTAAGCCCTGCTGATCTTCAAATCCAAATGTTCTGGGGGCTTGCCTTCCCAGTGCAGGAGTCCTGGGTTACAGAGCCCAATGTGGGGCTCAGACCTCTCACTCTTTGGGGAAAGCCTCTGCAATTGTAATTATCTTTCAGTTTGTGGGCTGCCCACGTGGGGATATAGGTCTTGACTATTCTGTGTCTTTACCCCTCCTAACCATCTAGTTGTTGTTCCTTCTTTATATCTTTATGTATAGAAGATTTTTCTGCTAGTCTTCCAGGCTTTCTCATCAATAGTTCCTTTTAAATAGTTGTAATTTTGATGTGTGTGTAGGAGGAGGTGAGCTCAGGGTCTTTCTACTCCACCATCTTGGCCACTCCCCCCTGAACACAGGTCTTCTGAACCCCTTCCACCATGATGAAACAGCTGGATGTAGTGACATATGGAGGCTTACATACGTCTGGCCCTGCCCCCAATATATTTCTTGTCCACATTGTACTACTGTGCAGTGAATGTTCTTATAACTAAGGACAAGTCAATCCCTTTGCTAATCTGAAATAAATTTTCAGTGATTTATAAAGAAAAGCTTGGAAAGCCATTTGTTGATGTAATAGGAGATATGAAGGTAGATAGGAGAAAACAAAAACAGAACTATATTTTCTATTGAAATCAGCCACAACCAGGCTTGCCATCAGTCTCATAGTGGTTGCTTACAATCCAAGAAATGATGTAAGAGCTTCACAGGACCTGTGCTTTCAACTCAAATAAACAAGCATAACTAGAAATGTTGAGAAACAGAAATGAGAAAAATTGGTAATATTGAAGCATATAAAAGGCTATTTTCATTTTATGGTTCCTAGTATTATAATTAATATAGTCATGCTTTTTGTTTTCTATAAAAGCAGAGTTTAAGAAATCAAATACTTGTTACGTGGCATTTAAGAATCTAATGCATTAAACAGCCCAGAATAAGACAAAGTATTTCATTTTCCACTAATGCCCAAGGCATTTTGTATTTCAGGAAGGCTAGTCTTTTGAAACTGAAACAAATGGTTTAAGGAGAACTTTGATTTCTTATAAGTTATACAGATTTCTTAGAAACACATTTGAAAACACAATTAATTTATATCTTAACAATACTATAATTTCACACTTGGAGTATTTTGATTCAAAAATACATTTTTGGGGGTGGTAAAACTTCATAAATATCTCAAATAAGACACCTAAAATCTGCCAGATATGCAAGAAGTAAACAGACTTAGTATCCTAAATTAAAAATGTTAAAACAGCTGATAATCTGACAAGTTTATCATCTGGACAGCAGTGCTTAAATTTAACTATTAATTCTAAATGAGTATGAATATAAACAGTTATAAATTTCTTTATAGTGCAACTGTTGTATATGTGAACCATTGTCTTGTCTCAGGTCAAATGTTTCCAATTCTGTTAGTTCCCTGCTAGGTGTCTGTGTCCCATGGGTGTTTATAAGTGTTCTGGGCACTGAGGGCAGACACTTATAAGAGCAGCCAGATGACACCTCATGGCTTAGGCTGCACATTGTTCTTTTTAGGTGCTCAGCTGGTGATGTACTGAACTAACAGAGCCAACACTGAGCTTAAAATGGAAACAGTTTAGACAGAATAATGATTTATGTTTTGCCTTAAGCAAATGTGTGAGGAACAATAAAGTCAGCAGTTTGTAGTGTGTGTGTGTGTGTGTGTGTGTGTGTGTGTGTGTGTGTGTGTTTAAAAAAAGTCCTTCACTGTTTTTCAATTTGCCTTGGGAGGTAGAGTCATTCTCCTTGGAACTAGGACTAAGATCAGAGCCTTCTTCTGGGAGAGTCTTTAGAGAATTGTTCCTCAGTGTTCACTCTCTCCCCTAGGAAATAGGTGGTCCTGAAGGAAAGGTTAACTGGCTTCCTTCACACCCCCAAATTAACAAACAAAAATAACCCATTTCCTCCCTGTGCTGTCAGCTTTCAAAGAAATACTCAAAGGTATCTCAAAGAGGACAAGTGAATCCATGGCTCAGAGGGGTTTATGCTGGCCTTGATTATTCCCTGGAAAGAATTCCTGCATTAGGGCTCTTGCAGGCCATGGGAGTCCTTTTTATCACCTAAGTAAGTGGGAAGAACTGGCTGCTGGGATCAGAGTTCTGTCTGAATGTATGGATCTTAGAGCCATATGGTTCCAGATGGTGAGGTCTAGGATATGACCATGAGAGTGAGTGACAAATGCAAGCCAGTATCTTGAGAACCAGCATATTGTTGAAATCCTCTGGGGTGGCATCAAGTCAGGCTGTACACTCGTTCGTTACACTTTGGGTGAAAAGGATGACAGGTCATCATGATAGAATTAATGAGAGTGGTTAAATAGCAACCCAAAGGGTGTGGGTCTGGTAATTAGAATCGGTGAGTCAGGCCTTTCCCTGGGTACTTTCTTGACAGTGTGAACTCAGGAAAAGCAGAGGGAAGCATCTAAAGCTTACTCCAAAGCTGTGAGGATAAGGAACCATGTGCCTCTGATACTTTATCAATGGTGGAATTTGGAGAAATTTGAACACCTGTGCCAGAGAGATAGGATTGTATGTGAGGAAGGCTCTGGTGGGTCTAGAGGAACTGACAGTGAATTGTGTGTGGGATTTTTGGGGATCTTGTCCTCCTGAACTGGATGTTTGGGTTCCAGGATTGTTCTGGTAAATTTTAACCCCAACCCTTTTCCAACCTAGACATGATCAGAGGATGTTTGTAATAAGTTTGCTGAAGTACTCTGGAAGGTTATGAGAGTCTTTGACTTAGACCATATTTTAGATGCTAGATGATATGATGTGGGTTGGTACTTAAACATAGATTCTTAGATTCAGGGGTTGGTTGCCTGACCCTTAGATCTTTGACTCACTGAGAAAGTTCTTCCTCTTTCACATATATAACTCCTGTACTGGTGCCTATCAAATGCACCAATTTTGGTGGTTTGAATTCGGCAACCAGGTTTGAGTTTTGAGGTATGGAAGGAGCTAAATTCTCTTTGGCCTCTCTTTTCATGAACAACTGCTGGATACGTTGGCACTGCCCTAAGAATGGGACTACAGTCTACTTATATTTGTTCACACTGTAAGAGCTTCACTGGAATAGAATTTCTGAAGCTTGCACTCCTTTACTTTTTATAAAAAAGATTTGCCTATGGAATGCATTACTAGTACAGAGTATATTAGGTTGGATAATTGAAAGACTTACAAGGCCTCACAGATCATGATCAATAAAGGCAAAAGATATAGAACAGCAGGAGAAAGAGAGTGCAAGCAAGCATCTGGAGCCCAAGAAACATCCCAGTGTAGCTCCCCAGTGTTCTTATTTGCACAAGGATGTATTTTGTTTCCAGATTGAATTACCAAGAATTGTGTGATGATAGATTTTTGTTTTGGGAGAGGAATTTAAGTTTCCATCTTGGACTTTTATGAGTCTCTTGGTCACATAGCCAAACCAGGCTGTCCAACTGGTTACACTGGGTACAAGCAATCAATAAAAAAGCTGGTCCTGGCTGACACCAGGAGAGTTCAAACTTTAAATAGCACATCATAAATCATTAGCTCACTGCCCTTATCTTGGCTAAGAGTCAGTGCCAGAATCCCAGGCATTCCCAGAAATAAGCAGTGTTGTTCTGGTCCAGGTGTGACATAAGTATCCTATATAATCTACACTCTGACTACTGGTCATGCCTTTTAAATTGTATATTGCGTATTATTCTCTTCCCTGAAACTTGGGCTATTTACAGAACATAAAACAAAAAAGGACATTTTCCAAAATAATAACTGTTTCCCAATGAATATTGTTTTAAATAGGTATTGCTTAAATGCCTTTTTAAACCAAGTTTGCTAAATTTCCAGCATAATCATGTACAAACTTAACAATAATTTTATCTCCTTCCACCACTGAAATATTTGGAGGAGAGGGAGCTGCTTTTTTAAGAATTGAGACATAATTTACAAACCACAAATGTCACCCCTTAGAAGTATATAGTTCAGCGATTTTTAGTATATTCACAAGATTGTATAACCATTTCCTCTATGTAATTGAAGGAAATTTTCATCATTCCCAAAAGAAATCCTGTATGCATTAGCAGTCATTCTTCATTTGCCTTCTCCCCAAGCCCCTGCAAAACCACGAATCTACTTTCTCTCTCTATGGAGCTGCTTATTATGAACATTTCATATAAATGTGACAATACGTGACTTTTTGTAACTGGCTTCTTTCACTTAGCATGATATTTTCAAGTTTCATCTACATTGTAACATGTATCAGTACCTCATTTAAAAAACAGCTTTATTGAGACTATAATTCACATACTACCCAAATTCACACATTTAAAGAGTACAATTCAGTGACATTTAGTATGCTCAGAGTTGTACAACCTTCACCACAATCAATGGTAGAATATTTTTATCCAATCTTTGAGTGTATCTTATTTAGAGTTTCTTAAGATCCTTGAATATGTAAATTAATGATTTTCATCAAATTTGGGAAGTTTTTGGTCATTATTTCTTCAGATTTTTTAATGCTTCTTTCTTTCTCTCCTCTCCTTCTTGGATTCACACTATGCAATATGTTGGTACAGTTGATAGTGTCCCACAGGACTCTGAGGCTCTATTCATTTTTCTTTATTCCCTTTTCTTTCTATCCTCAGACTAGGTAATCTCAGTTGACCTATATTCAAGTTCTCTAGTTCTTTCTTCTGCCTGCTCAAATCTGCTGTTGGGTTCCTCAAATGAGTTTTTTACTCCAGTTATTATATTCTTTAGCTCCAGAATTTATATTTGGTTCTTTTAAATCATTTCTATTTTTAAATTGATAATCTCTATTTGATGAGACATCATTCTTATACTATGAGTCTTTAGATATGGTTATTTTTCTTTATTTAAACAGTGAATTTAAAGTTTTTGTTTACTAAGTCCAATAGCTGGGCTTCCTCAGGGCCAGTTTCTATTGATTGTTTTTTTTTTATTTGTTGGTTTTATTCAGTTTTTGTCCTGTGTGTTGGCCATACTATGTTGTTTCTTTGCATGTCTTATAATATTTTGTGGAAAACTGGATATTTAAAATAATATAATGTGGCAGCTCTGGAATTCAGATTCTTCTCCATTCTTCAGGGCTTTCTGTTTTTGATGCTTCTATTGTTATTTGCATTTTTGTTTAGTGAGTTTTCAGAACTAATTTTGTAAAGTCCTTATTCTTTTTCCTGGGTGGCCACTGAAGTGTCTACTTGGTTAGCTTAGCGGTCAATTAATGATTGGACACAGATTTCCTTAACTGCCTGGAATCAATAAGGCTTCCAGTCTCTACTAAGTGCCTCTGTATGTGTGTTGGGGACATGCCTTCAACACTCAGTCAGGCATTTGACAACACTGGCTTAGCCTTCACTTTCTCCTTGTGCAGAAACTTAAGGTCAGCCAGAGGCAAGAGTTTAGGGCCTTCTTAGGTCTTTCCTGAGCATGCACATAGTCCTGTGAGTTCACACAGCTCTACACATGCAAATGGCCTTCTTGATTCTCAGGAATCTAGAAAAATCCCAGGAAGATTCCTATGCTTTATACTAAAAGATATGCAGCTTTTTAAAACCTCTATTGACATTTTATTTGCCAGCTTTTCCTTTTAAGTTTTCTGATTAATCTATTGTTTTTCCCAATTCTTATCTATTACTTTAGACAGCTGCAATGTTAAACAATTGCTTCTAATTGTTTTCAACAAATGCCCCTCCTTCTCCTTCCATCTGGAAGAACATGCTTACTCGTCCATCTTGGGTCAGTGTGAGGCTATCTCTATCTATCTATCTCTTTCTCTCTATCTGTTGAGCCTCCGATTTGCTTCTGAAAATCTGTACTACCTGTCCAGGCTCCTTTCACTCTTTCCGTTCCTCCTGAAATAACATCTCTGCTAAGCATAAAACATGGGCCAATAAGTTTTTTCCTCAGTATGATTCTCTTCTTTAAATATAAATTTGGCTTGTTCTATGACTACTAGACCATTTGAACCCAGGGCTCTTATACGATGTTTTGACCAATGTTGGTTTAGTCACCCAAAGTGTTGTTACCATAGAGTACTTATTTCTTGGGTAGTTTTGACTGTATAGTTTGGACTCCAAAATGTTCAGTTCCACAGAACAATGCCACATGGGTAGCAGTGGGCCAAAATATAGTGTGATTATGCCAAGAGCTTCCCATAGATGTTTTTGGCAGACAATGGGCTATTGGTAGTAGTTATATAAGCCCACCAAGTCACCTCAACTGACATTGGTTTGTTTGCCTATCATTCTTTACCTTGATTATTGTCCTTCATCCACAAAAACATGGTCTACAGGCATTAGGGCACATGATACAATGATAAATTGGGCATGTAGCCAAGCCATTATATCTGGACACTTTTCTATATAATTCATCAAATAAGGTAATACTTATACAGTGACCTGTGGTTCTGTTATTGAACAAAGTCTTTCTTTGGCATTTGAGGGGCAGTAGTTCCCCCTTGTCACCTCTGAAAGGGTCTTCTGTAATAAATTAATTGGGGGCAATACTTGTGAAAGGTAAAGGGAATGGGAGCAGAGCAGGAATAAAAATGGAATAAGAGGGCTTCCCTGGTGGTGCAGTGGTTGAAAGTCCGCCTGCCGATGCAGGGGACACGGGTTCATGCCCCGGTCCGGGAGGATCTCACATGCCGCAGAACGACTGGGTCCATGAGCCATGGCTGCTGAGCCTGTGCGTCTGGAGCCTGTGCTCTGCAACAGGAGAGACCACAACGGTGAGAGGCCCACATACCGCAAAAATAAATAAATAAAAAATGGAATAAGAATGTGATATATGACTGACACCCATGAAAGGAAAAGAAGGAAGATTAGATAAGAAGAACCTCAGATTGTGGTTCAGATTTCTTAGGTTTGAGAAAGATTTGGCTAGCTTATCAGGGAACTCTAGAGCAAAGATTCTCTATTAGAAGTGTCCAATATTGGGCAGAAATTACCAGGCCTTATTATTCCCCACGTGGTCAATCACTGGCAGGAGCTTCCCAGGAAGACTGTGGCTTCAAGTCAAACATTGAAGGATCCTGAAAGAATTAGCATTGAAGCCTCTTGGTTTCCTGACTGTGCTCCCTGCAGCAGGCTCTCTCTCTCCTCCCAACTGCTAGTCTGCTCTCCACATCTTTAATTACGTTATTTAAAGAATGTTGTATAAATGAAACACTACAGTGTATTCTTTTGAAATTTTGAAGTTGGCTTTTTTCACTCATCGTAATTTCCTTGAGTTTCATCCAAATTTTTGTGTATATCAGTCATTTCTTACTCTTTCTTGCTAAGTGGTATTCCATGGTTGGATCTACCACCATTTCTTTTACCATTCTAAAATTGATTTTCGTATTGATCTTGTTTCCTGTAACTTTGACAAACTTACTTATTAGTTCTAGTAATTTTTAAATATATTTGATTAGATTTCCTACATCAATGATCACATTGTTTATGAATAAAGATAATTTTATTTCTTCCCAATTTGGAGCCTTAGGCAATAATCTTAGGGAAAGCCTTCAATCTTTCACCATTAAGTATGATGTTTGCTGTAAGTTTTTGTGGATTCCCTTTATAAGGTTGAAAATATTCCCTTCTATTTCTATTTTGCTGAGATAATTTATGAACTAGATTATTAGGCAGATAAAGGCTTATGTCCTTTGATAAATTAACTACTCTATTATAAAAAATGGACCCTCTTTATTTCTGAAAATACTCTTTTCTCTGAAGGGTACTGTGTTGGTTATTAAGGTAGCCACTCCAGCTTTTGCTTGATTAGTGTTGGAATGGAAAAAGATATACCATGCTTAAAATATGTATTTTTATATTTAAAATGTGTTTATTGTAGGTAGTGTATGGTTCAGTTTTGCTTTCTTATCCAATCTTAAAATCTCCACCTTTAAATTGAGGATTTTCAACCATATACACTTAATGTAATTATTGATATGATTAGTTAGTTATCTTGCTCTTTGTTTGTATTTGTCTCATGTGTTCTTTGTTTTTTCTACCTCTCCATTTTTGGATTAATCGACTCTTTTTTATAATTCAGTTTTTTTTTTAAAATATATATTTCAGTTTTATATCAATTTTTTTGGCTTATTACTTCATCATTTTGCTGATGTCACTCTAGCCATTGCTTTTTTCTGCAGTTTTTGAGAAAAAATTGAAATATAATGTGCAAACTTAAGGTGTACAACATAATTATGTGATAAATATATGCATTGCAAAATGATTACCACCATGAAGTTAGTTAGCACATCCTTCTCCTCATGTAATTATATTTTTTTCTGGTTATTGTGAGAAATTTAAGATCTAATCTTTTAGCAACTTTCAAGTATACAATACACTATTGTTAACTATAGTCATGATGCTTTGCATTAGATTCCCAGAACTTATTTATATTCTAACTGGAAGTTTGTACCTTTGACCAACATGTCCTCACTTCCCCCAGTCCCCATCCCCTGTCAATCACTATTCTACTTTATGTTTCCATGAGCTTGGCTTCTTTTGTTTGTTTGTTTAGGTTTTTTTTAGGTTCCACAGTGAGATCATACAGTATTTGGTTTTCTCTGACTTATTTCACTTAGTGTAATGCCCTCAAGGTTCATCTATGTTGTTGCAAGTGGCAGTTTTTCCTTCTTTTCTTTTATGGATGAATATTATTCCATTATGTACATTTCTTTTCTTTCTCTTTATCCATTCATCTGTCAATGGACATTTAGGTTGCTGTAGTGAACATGGGGTGCAGATATCTCTTTGAAATAGTGTTTTCATTTCCTTTTGATATATACCCAGAAGTGGGATTGCTGGACCATATGATCTATTTTTAATTTTTTGAGGAACCTCCATGCTGTTTTCCATAGTGGCTCTACCAATTTACATTCTCATCAATAGAGCAAAAGAGTTCCATTTTGTCTACATACTCATCAGCATTTATTATTTGTAGAGTTTTTAATGATGGTCATTCCTAGCCATTTATTTTTGATTTCAAAACCATTCCTGGGGGCTTCCCTGGTGGCGCAATGGTTGGGAGTCCGCCTGCCGATGCGGGGGGCACGGGTTTGTGCCCTGGTCTGGGAGGATCCCGCGTGCCGCAGAGCGGCTGGGCCCGTGAGCTATGGCCGCTGGGCCTGCGCGTCCGGAGCCTTTGCTCCGCAACGGGAAGAGGCCGTGGCAGTGAGAGGCCCGTGTACCGCAAAAAACAAAACAAAACAAAAACAACAACAAAAAAAATTCCTGGGACTTCCAAGTCTTATTTACTTGAAGATAGACTCCCTGATCCTCCCTGATGAATGTCGCATGTCTCATTCCCTCAATCAAATATTCTTACAGAACAAGAAATCAAACAGTAATGAACTCTGGAACCCATGCCTCATTGTATTGAAGCAATATTCTGCTACTGTAGTGAGGGAAAGAGCTCTGATCCCCAGTTATTGCTAGGACTCTTCTTTTCTGTTCTTTATTATTATTCCTGAGTTTCCATTATGATGGTTCTATGTAAGCACTCTTTTCCTGGAGGCCAAGGTACCTTGGGCTCAGTTCCCTTTAGGCTGGACCCTGTGTCACATCTGCCTCTGACAGTCTAAATTTTCCCCAGAGCCTGTTTAGTAGTCCCTGTCCATAGGTGGTTTGGCCTGGAATTGCATCACAGGCTGGAGAATGCTTATTTTCTTTTCTCTTGCAGACTCCAGCTAGCCTTGTGTCCTTCCTCATCACCATGTTTTCCCTAGGAAATTGTTCAGGTAATAGAAATGCATCCTGAATTTGGAGTTTTAGAGAAAAAGGTTGAGGTTAATGAGAAGATCTCCTTGTGCTCAAAGGGTTGTTTCTAATACTTGTCTAGGCTTTATTGTCTTCACTCCTTGTAAGAGGGCTGCTTTATCAGTTGGGTGGAGTTATGATGACATAGTTACAAACATTAAAGTACAAGCTTGTAATGGAGAGTCCATTTTAATATGTCATTAAGGGCCAGGGACAGATTTGTATCTCTTTGTAATGAACCCATCCTCTTTGATAGGACTGCACTGCTGGAGTCTGACCTTCAGGAGCATGTGTATGTAAAGACCATAGGCTTTCAGTTTTCCTCTTGAAGATGGGCAGCAGAAATTTCAATTATCACAAGATTCTTGATCTCCCTTCAGAGCTCATAGAAACTATCATTAAAATAAATGCCCCATTTAGCGTAGATGAGTTTGAGTTTTTATTACTTTTAAATAAGAATTCAAGTTTCACCCCTCATGTTGGTGATCTCTAAGCCTATTACTATAGTTGGACAAGGTTATTTAACACTCCCCCAATATCACTGTACCATGCTCCTGCGCCCTGGTGGAGCAGAGAGCAAGCATTTAATTTGTCCAGATAGTAGATGCTGATGAAATGCAGTCGCCATTCTTAACATCCCATTAAAGCTAATCCATGTTGCAGCTTAATTTTTGCTTCCTCTATTAGTTGCTCAGGGCCTATATATATTATGTCCATCTCCCTGCCCTAGAAGGAAGTGGATATAAGGGTTTTCCTAGACTTTCAATTATCTTCAATATCAGAGCATCTAGCTTCCCCAAATTGGCCAATGAAATTTGGGCCTGTTATGGAGTGACTAGTGTCATAAGATGTCTGGGTTTGAACAGAGGAGAAGCAGAGGTGATTAAGGGGAAGAGACAGAAAGGGTCACATAGTACTTTGGTAGAAGTCAACCTTTGGGGTGTGTCAGCATTTTTGTCCAGGAAGGGAAGCTGACAGAAAGAATAGTCCTGTAAGAACCTGAGATCAGCTGGGAGCAAAGTTCAGATACTGTGGACCCCAGAGGCCATGGTAGCACTGATAAGTTCTGGGAGGATTGGAAGCTGAAAACAGTCCTAAGACTACAAATTGGGAATGAGGGTTCACAAACTAAGGATATCTTCCCATGCTTTTTTCCTTGATGTCAGTATTTTTGGATTTCTGTCACAGACTGATTTTGTAAATGAAATCTTGAGGGTTTTCCTGAGTGTTCTCCCTCTAAATAAAGTTTCCTTTAATTATAACAGAACTAACTTACAATCCATTGTTCCTGACATAGATTTATCTTACACTGGGTTCCCTCAGAAGAAAACCCTGAGACCAGGACTTGCACATAAATGGTTATTTAGGAGATAATCTCAGAAAGCACCAATAAAGGAGTAGAGATGTGAATGATACAGGAAAAGAATGGAAGCCAAATGGGATGTGTTTTTAAGCAGGTTACTTCTACGATCAATTGAGTCTTAATCCTTCTGGGAAACTCTGGGAAGCAGTGAAGAAACCCTCTAAGACTTAACCCAACCAAGGGCTCCCATAAGTCATTGATTGGTGGCTACTTCTTGGTACTTCTGGCCTGTTCTGTACTCAGTCAAGAAAGGCCTTAGACAAAGAGTTGCAGACACTTGCAGTTCAATCAGATTTTCATGCACAGGAATGGTAAAAGGAGTCTCAACCTGATTACGCTTAAAATATTTCTCCCTCATTTTCTAAGAATTATCTACATTCAGCAGTGGCCAAACTAGGAAACCAGGTAGGGATGTGGTATGAATCCTCACCCTGAATTTCTTCAAGATTTTAGAGATGCTAATATGGATGAAGCATTGCTTTTGATTTATTCTTGATAGAATTGGAGAGCTAAATGGGCTTCTTTTTGGCTTTTCCTACTAAATTATTGTGCAAATTCTACTAGCTGCTGAAGATATCTATTCAATAAAACATTAGCGAACTGGGGAAATAACCATGTGGTGCCTTTGGGTCCCAGTGGGCTTATAATAGAGCAGGCTCTGGACGCGCAGGCCCAGTCAAATATCCACTTATATTTTTATCCCTATAAGTCTCCATTATGGAAAGAAGACCATAGTAGCATTTTGGTTTCCCAGGAAGTAATCATCAGGGCTAATGTCCAATAATTCCTCAAAGGTTTGGGTATTTTCCTTTCTCCAATGCAGTTTAGTCTTGAAAATTTCACTAGTTTCCATTGGAGAGAGCTAGGAGGATGCAATATCATATCTGTTTATGATTTTGAGATAGAATTTGCCATCAGGCATACCTCTCTTTCAGTACTGACTTTGGATAGGTTGGAAAACAACACTTGGTCCTCAAGATACCTTATTGCCTTATGCTGCAAAATCATTATAACTGTGAATGGTATCCTCTAAAGTTGAGCAACGCACAATTTGTCTGAATGTATGTGGTGGTTCCTGCTGGCCTGCCTTGTATTCGCAAGGTTCTTGGTCTGTGAACTAACAGTTCTAGGAATTCAGTGAAGGCCCATGGCTCTCCACATTGAAGGCTTAAATTAGACCCTTGTTCTCAAGACATAGAATTTTTGTTAAAAGAATTTTTTTTATACAAAAGAGTTGAACATTACTAGGCTGCCCATATATTTTGATCCTAGTGATCTCATGTTTAAATAACAATTAGCAGAGTCAAAATAGCATAATTTTTATAAAAGAAAGCTGAGTTTTCTGATACAGAATGGTTTGCACTATAGGGCTGTCTGGTGAAGTATTTTTACCTGATTTTGCCACTTCAGAATGACTTTCTTAACATTGAAATTAGGGAGGTCATTTAATTTACAGCATCTTCCATCAGCATATCTGATCTACAGAGAACCACCACTCTAGAACTTTAAAGATGCTGGCATGCTCCTTTCCTAAGTCTCGATGGAGAGGGTATGCCTTCTGCATCCTTTAGTAGGATATAATTGAATAGACAGTGATTCTCTACTTCATATATTATAAACCACACTGGATTTCTATCTTGTGAAGTCCTTAACTGACAGAAATTCTTTGTTTACAATATAGAAGCCAGAACCTAGCTAGGACCACCTTTGAGTTCAAATTTCTATGAGTTATTTCAGAAGCAAGAGAGCAACTCCTGGCTACTTCAGCTTTTATAGTTAAATCCATAATCTGGTAATTATATCCATATCACTAAATAAACCCCAAGGTAAAATTTAGAACTTGCTTGGTCTAGCAGCTTCACATTTTCCAAACCAGTCTGTTACGTGTTCCACATATTTAGCCAACTTTAGGCAGCAATATTCTGCAATTGTTTTGGCAGATAAGCTTTCCTTTCATAATCTCAGCCCAGTTCTTCCTCTACTGCCACCATGTGGTAGATGTAGAGATGTGCTGCCCAGATCACTTGATGTAGGGGTTTCCAGCCCAGTGTGGGGAGTTCAGGGCACAGACAGCTTCTAGCTGCCAGATACTTCAGGGTCTGCCTCAGTGGTCACTTTCCTCACTCAATGTCGCTCTCTTGTTGGGGAAACTCATGTCCAGTGACTGAATCGGGCAGGGTAAAAAGGCTGGGAATTGTAGCTTGAAGCAGGACAACTCTGGTGAGCAGTACTCACTCTTGAGCTTCCCTCCTGTTTTGTTAGAAAATTTGCTGGGCTTGCACCCTATATTCAGTCTCAGATTTCGCTTCTGGAAAATACAACCTGCAACAATTGGTACCAGAAGTGGTATGGACTGAAAAATAGGTGATAAGTTGGGGTTTTGGATCTGGGTTACTCACTGCCCCACAGGTAAAGAGGACCCCATCACTGTTGGTAGGAGGAGCACATGCAAACTTTCACTGGTGGTGTATGGTGATGGTCTACTATGTGGAAGGATAGCACTGGTGGGTGCAATGTGTCAGGTGTTTGAGACATGGAAGAAATAGAAGCTATACGAATGAATGAATTGGATGGTTATTGCTAAACATCTTCATGCTTCAGAAAGATAATAAATGGGCAATTGAAAAGATGTGTGAAAGCCAGAGGGCCTATTTAATTGTATATGAAGAAATTCCTATTTCCTGCATCAGGAAGGCAGAAAAAGATGACCCAAAACAGAATCCAATTGTCTGAGTAATAGAATGTGAAAGATGGTTAAAGAGCCCAATCAAAGTAGATCTGTTATATCAAGTTGAGGGCCCTGATTGAGAGAATCTGGACCCTAACACTTGAGATGGGGCTATCTGGGTAGATGTCCCCTAAATTTTGGCTTCCCAGAATTTTCTGAATCTGCCGAAATGGTCCATGTCTTCTTATTATGAGCTAGTGATTTCTTGTGTTGAAAGACAATACATAGGCATTTCTGCTGCAAAGTAACATCCCCTCAGAACCTGCTCCCAAACCCTTGTCCTGGCCAGTAGGCCTATCATTATTAAATCACAGAATAATCTAGTTTGAGAGGTGCTGGACTGGAAAAGGTGTTTCTTTCAGGTCAGCTGGAGAATCTCTCCAGTTTGCTGATTCTGAGTCTTATATAATTTAAGCTAATCAAGAGAGTGACTTCCCAACACCTTTGCCATATTCTATTGGTATAAGAGTGAGTCATGAGATAGTCTCATCTACCAGAAGGTGGACAGCAGAAGCAAGAAGAACTACAGTCCTGCAGATTGTGGAACAAAAACCACATTCACAGAAAAATAGACAAAATGAAAAGGCAGGTGACTACGTACCAGATGAAGGAACAAGATAAAACCCTAGAAAAAACATTAAATGAAGTGGAGATAAGCAACCTTACAGAAAAAGAATTCAGAATAATGATAGTAAAGATGATCCAGGACCTTGGAAAGAGAATGGAGGCAAAGATCGAGAAGATGTAAGAAATGTTTAACAAAGACCTAGAAGAATTAAAGAACAAACAAACAGAGATGAACAATACAATAACTTAAATGAAAACCACACTAGAAGGAATCAATAACAGAATAACTGAGGCAGAAGAACGGTAAGTGATCTGGAAGATAGAATGGTGGAATTCACTGCTGTGGAACAGAATAAAGAAAAAAGAATGAAAAGAAATGAAGACAGCCTAACAGACCTCTGGGACAACATTAAATGCACCACCGTTTGCATTATAGGGGTCTGAGAAGGAGATGAGAAAGAGAAAGGATCAGAGAAATGATTTGAAGAGATTAGAGTTGAAAACTTCACTAACATGGGAAAGGAAAGAGCCACCCAAGTTCAGGAAGCACAGAGAGTCCCAGGTAGGATAAACCCAAGGAGAAACATGCCAAGACACACAGTAATCAAACTGACAAAAATTAGAGACAAAGAAAAATTACTGAAAGCATCAAGGGAAAAACAACAAATAATGTATAAAGGAACTCTCATAAGGTAAACAGCTGATTTCTCAGCAGAAACTCTACAAGCCAGAAGGGAGTGGCATGATATATTTAAAGTGATGAAAAGGAAGAAACTACAACCAAGATTACTCTACCTGGCAAGGATCTCACTCAGTTCAATGGAGAAATCAAAAGATTTACAGACAAGCAAAAGCTAAGAGACTTCAGCACCACCAAACCAGCTCTACAACAAATGCTAAAGGAACTTCTCTAAGTGGGAAACACAAGAGAAGAACAGGACCTACAAAAACGAACCCAAAACAATTAAGAAAACGGCAATAGGAACATACATATCGGCAATTACCTTAAATGTAAATGGATTAAACACTCCAACCAAAAGATACAGGCTCGTTGAATGGACACAAAAACAAGACTCATATATATGCTGTCTACAAGAGACCCACTTCAGACTAGGGACACATACAGACTGAAAGTGAGGGGATGGAAAAAGATATTCCATGCAAATGGAAATCAAAAGAAAGCTGGAGGAGCATTACCCATATTAGATAAAATAGACTTTTGAAAAAGAATGTTACAAGAGACAAGGAAGGACACTACATAATGATCAAGGGATCAATCCAAGAAGAAGATATAATAATTATAAATCTATATTCACCCAACATAGGAGTACCACAATATATAAGGAACTGCTAACAGCTATAAAAGAGGAAATTGACAGTAACACAATAATAGTGGGGGACTTTAACACCTCACTTACAACAATGGACAGATCATCCAGACAGAAAATTAATTAGGAAACACAAGCTTTAATGACACAATAGACCAGATAGATTTAATTGATATTTATAGGACATTCCATCTGGAAGCAGCAGATTACACTTTTTTCTCAAGTGCACATGGAACATTCTTCAGGATAGCTCACATCTTGGGTCACAAACCAAGCCTCGGTAAAGTTAAGAGAGTTGAAATCATATCAAGCATCTTTTCAGACCACACTATGGGATTATAAATCAATTACAGGGAAAGAAACGTAAAAAACACAAACATATGGAGGCTAAACAGTACGTTACTAAATAACCAAGGGATCACTGAAGAAATGAGAGAAGAAATAAAAAAGTATCTAGAGACAAATGACAATAAAAACATGACAATCCAAAACCTATGGGATGCAGCAAAAGCAGTTCTAAGAGGGAAGTTTATAGCAATACAATCCCAGCTCAAGAAACAAGAAAAATCTCAAATAAGCAATCTAAACTTACACCTAAAGGAACTAGAGAGAGAAGAACAAACAAAACTCAAAGTTAGAAGAAGGAAAGAAATCATAAAGATCAGAGCAGAAATAAATGAAATAGAAACAAAGAAAACAATAGTAAAGATCAATAAAACTAAAAGCTGGTTCTTTGAGAAGGCAAACAAAATTGATAAACATTTAGCCAGACTCATCAAGAAAAAGAGGGAGAGGACTCAAATCAATACAATTAGAAATGTAAAGGAGAAGCTACAATGGACACCGCAGAAATACAAAGGATCATAAAAGACTACTACAAGCAATTCTGTGCCAATAAAATGGACTACCTGGAAGAAATGGACAAGTTCTTAGAAAGGTATAAACTTCCAAGACTGAACCAGGAAAAAATACAAAATATGAACAGACCTGTCACAAGTAATGAAATTGAAACTGTGATTAAAAATCTTCCAACAAACAAAAGTCCAGGTCCAGATGGCTTCCCAGGTGAATTCTATCAAATATTTAGAAAAGAGCTAACACCCATCTTTCTCAAATTCTTCCAAAAAATTGCAGGGGAAGGAACACTCCCAAACTCATTCTACGAGGCCACCATCACCCTGATACCAAAACTAGACAGGCTAATATCACTGATGAACATAGAAGCAAAATTCCTCAACAAAATACTAGCAAACAGAATCCAACAACAGATTAAAAAGATCATACACCATGATCAAGTGGGATTTATCCCAGGGATGCAAGGATTCTTCAATATACGCAAAGCAATCAATGTGACACACCATATTAACATATTGAAGAATAAAAACCATATGATCTTCTCAATAGATGCAGAAAAAGCTTTTGACAAAATTCAACACCCATTTATGATAAAAACTCTCCAGAAAGTGAGCATAGAGGGAACCTACCTCAACATAATAAAGGCCATATATTACAGCCCCACAGCCAACATCATTCTCAATGGTGAAAAACTGAAAGCATTTCTTCTAAGATCAGAACAAGACAAGGGTGTCAGTCTCACCACTATTTTTCAACATAGTTTTGGAAGTTTTAGCCAAGGCAATCAGAGAAGAAAAAGAAATAAAGGAATACAAATTGGAAAAGAAGAAGTAAAACTGTCACTGTTTGTAGATGACATGGTCACATACATAGAAAAGCTTAAAGATGCCACCAGAAAACTACTAGAACTAATCAATGAATTTGGTAAAATTGCAGTATAGAAAATTAATGCATAGAAACCCCTTGCATTCCTATACACTAACAACAAAAGACCAGAAAGAAAAATTAAGGAAACTATAAACAAGACGAAAAGACAACCCTCAGAATGGGAGTAAATATTTGCAAATGAATCAACAGGCAAAGGATTGATCTTCAAAATATACAAACAGCTCATGCAGCTCAATATTTAAAAAAAAAAACCCAATCAAAAAATGGGCAGAAGACGTAAATAGACATTTCTACAAAGAAGACATACAGATGGCCAAGAAGCACATGAAAATCTTCTCAACATCACTAATTATTAGACAAATGCAAATCAAACCTACAATGAGGTATCACCTCACACCAATTAGAATGGGCATCATCAGAAAATCTACAAACAACAAATGCTGGAGAGGGTGTGGAGAAAAGGGAACCCTCTTGCACTGTTGGTGGGAATGTAAACTGATACAGCCACTATGGAGAACAGTATGGAGGTTCCTTAAAAAACTAAAAATAGAATTACCATATGACCCAGCAATCCTACTACTGGGCATATAACCAGAGAAAACCATAATTCAAAAAGGCACATGCACTCCAATGTTCATTGCAGCACCATTTGCAATAGCCACGTCATGGAATCATCCTAAATGTCCACTGACAGACAAATGGATAAAGAAGATGTGGTACATATAGACAGTGGAATATTAGCCATAAAAAGGAACGAAATTGGGTCATTTGTAGAGATGTGGATGGACCTAGAGACCATCATATAAAGTGAAGTAAGTCAGAAAGAGAAAAACAAATATCATATATTGAGGCATATATGTGGAATCTAGAAAAATGTTACAGATGTACCAGTTTGCAAGGCAGAAATAGAGACACAGATGTAGAGAACAAATGTATGGACACCAAGGGGGGAAAGCGGGGGCAGTGGTGGTGGTGGGATGAGTTGAGAGTTTGGGATTGGCATATATACACTAATATGTTTAAAATAGATAACTAATAAGAATCTGCTGTATAAAAAGAATAAAATAAATTTTTTTAAAAAAGTGTGAGTCATGACTACCCTCAGCTGGTGAAGACTATAGCAGGGCTACAAGAGTATGACTTTTAGGGTGACTTTTAGGGTTCTTGGCCACAACCTCTCAGATGCTGATCAAGTAACAAAAAAAGGGCAAATGTGTACTATATAGCAGAATAACTTCAGCATAATATCAAGTGCCAAGAATATTTTATTCTTCAAAGCCATCAATCTACCTTTCTGATGACTAATTTGGCTTGTCATTTCCCCTTGATGGGGGAATAGTATTAAGGATTAATATGTCTCATTTTAACCTATAAATGAACATTCTTTATAACCTAAGTTAAAATAAATCCATTACCATGTGTATTACTCAGGGTTCCCCAGAGAAACAGAGCCATTAGGAGACCTCCCTCGCTTTCTATTAAGGCCTTCAACTGATTGGATGAGGCCCACCCACATTATGGAGGGTAATGAGCTTTACCCAAAATGTTTGAATGATCTAAATGTTAATATCATCTAAAAAATACCTTCACACAAATATCTAGGATAAAGTTTGACCAAATATTTGGGTACTGTGACCTAGCCAAGTTGACACATAAAATTAACCATCACACCATGAAACCTAGTTGCCTTTCTTAGTCTGGTCAACTCCTTAATTTTATAGAGAGAAAACAGATGAAGTGACTTGCATCAGACTATACTGCATACTATTGGTATAAAAACTGGTCATAAACACTAGAAGCTGCCCATGCTTTGTTTCTAAAGAAAATTCGTTATTCATAATGTTACACTGGTGCCATTTGGTATGCAATATAGTCTGTGTAGGTGTCTCTGTACCACTAGCAATGCTGGAACTGCCTTGTCTAAGAGATAAGTGGAGGTCTAAAAGAGTGATCCTATTTTTAGGAAGCTGAGACACATGTTGGCCCCTTCTTTGGGTTCCACATACAGTTTTTTTTGGTCAGGAAGGAAGAGGTAGGTAAAGGAGAAGGCATAGAGTGTACAGCGCTTTCTCGATGCAGTATGGAGAGGGAGAGAGAGGCAGCAGTGTCCCCTCTGCAGGCAACCATCTTCTGGTACAGAAGGGCCATCACCCAGCTGGAGCCCAGCACCCCTGCCCTGAGCCTAAAGCCTTGGCTAAGGTTCTCTCTCCTCTGTGGGTTAGGGCAGAAACTGGAGAAACACCCAAGGTGTTCTCCAGGGAGAAAAGTCAGAGCACACTCCCAAAACCGTTCCCATTTCAAGAATTAGGTTGCTCTTCACCAGAGCCACAGTGGACTGGAAGGGATTCCACATACTTATTTCTTTAGGAGCAGAAGTCCAACCACATCCAGAGGGGTAGAATGACCTATATTTTTCTCTACACGTCTTAACATTCCTCTTAATATAGGTGTATCATATGTGCAATCACATGCCTTTTCTCTCTGCCTTCTTTCTGTTTTGCCACCAGTTATAATTATGTGCGCATTGCACTTTCAAGATTCCCAAGAATTCTGGACGCGTCTGCTTTCTCTGATTTTAATGCCTTTGCCAAATAACACATCTCTATTCCTGGTTGTTGATAACCTAACCTTGGCTTTAGTGGCATGCTTAAGTATCCTGAAGTCTTTTCTTTCTTTTTTTTTTTTTCAAGTTTCAGAGCGAGGTTTAATGCTGTGTGCATTCACAAACCAAAGCTATTGTCAAAAACCTCGAAAGTCTAAGTCGCGCTGTGGGTTTCATCAAGGTCCATCCTGAGAGGTTGGGCTGTTCCAGAGGCAGATGGAAAGAGGCAGCACCACCAGATACCAGAAGGGCTTCAGGGGGATTGATTTAATTAATCATCCTTAAACTTGCCGTTGATGTAGAACACCCAGTCCAGGATCAGCTGCCAGGCGGTGGCTCACACCACCCCATGGTGCCCAGGGGCTCCACGTGCCCACCATGGGAATTCAGTTTCTGACCAGCTTGCGGTAGCGTGGGCCCAAGAACCTGCTCAGGGCGACCCTGGCCCCACGGCCCAGGCGCACTCTATCCTGCAGTCTTAGAACCGAGGATGACAATGGACCAAACCCTGCATGTAAATCAATACTCCTCACAAATCCTCAGTTTGTGAATTTTCCCAAAGCGTATTTTGTAATATGCCTTAACTATGTTCCGGTTTATATGATGGTTCAAAGATTTTCTCTTATGAAGTTTTAAATTTTAATGTGAAACATACATTCACTGAAAACAATAGCAAAAAGTCAAGTTTGCTTTAAAACATCATTATAGGATAAGCTTAAATTATTCACCAGCAGATGGCAATATAATCATAAATATTACTGGTCATAGGTAATTAAATAATTTATAAAAGACGGAAATAGCATATTAAACCCATAGATTAAATTCAATTTCACCCATATAATTTTCTTGCACCAAGACTTTTTTTTGGTCTTTTTATGTCCATTTCAGAGCTATAAAAAGTCATTAATTTTATGACTTTTATTTTATTTTTAAATAAAATTTAAAATTTATTTAAATACATTAAAAAACCCTAAACTGTTAGAAACTATGTTAATCAATGATAGACTCAATATTGTAATGATAAGTCTTATGACTTTTAAAGTATATGGTATCATTAGAATGAGTCTTTAATTGTAAAATCAAACTAAATTATATGTGCTAGTTCTAATTTTATGAGAATTTAGACATGGTCTATACGCAAGTATTATTGACTTCTAAGGTTCAAAATACTGTCCTTTAAATGTCAGAACCTTATTAGTTAGGGGAGCCCTTCTATTTTTTTCCCCCAATATCCCCAACTAATTAAGCAACAGAAACTTTTGCAATGAGCTGCTGAATTTTGGACCTGAAGACTTCTATAACTTGAAGAGCTTCCATTTATGATACATGGTTGTATTCTATTGCTTCCTTCTATAACATATAAACTAAGCATGTGTATGTATTTGTAAAATGAGGTTAGTGAAAAGATTAATTTATTCTAATATTTTATAATTTAACTAAAATTTCTTAAGTTAGTTTTCCTTTGGTTTTATGGGGCTAATTATAAAAATTATCAAGGAGCCCATGTTAGTTTAGTATACTTACAAAGAATCAGGAACACCTGGAAATTGCTTAGATCAGTGATTTGCAAATTTTACTGCCTATTAGGATCACCTAGGAAGCACCTAAAACTCACATCCAGGTCTCATCTATACAAATTAAATAAAAACCTGAGGGTGAGATCCAGGTATCAGTAATTTTTAAAGTTCCTAGTACCAACTTCTGATGTGAAGCTAGGGTTAAGAGTCACTGGTTTAGACGGGTTTTTCTTAAAGTTAAATGTTCATATGAATCACATGAGGATCTTGTTAATACACAAATTTTCATTCAGTAGGTCTGAAGTGGGTTCTCATTTCTTGCATTTATAACCAACCTCCAGGTGATGCTGCTGCTGATCATAGATCACACTTTGAAAAGAATTGGCTTAGCTCTTTAAAGACAGTAGTTCTCAATATTTTTGTGTGTATCAGAATTACCTGGGAAAATTGGTAAAAACAGGCTCAGACCTTAGTATACGTCAATGAACCCAGGTGATGCTGACTCACACCAAAGTTTGAGGATGGCTGTTTTAAGACAATTAGAATTCTTGTAGCTGAGTTATCCCAAAGATTATTACTTGAACAATCTGTTTCTCTGATAGTAATTTTAAACTTGGCTGGCAAGGTGATTGGCCTGGCTTGATGCTCTTCCCACTGGTTGAAAAGTCCTTCTACCTCCTCTAGTTGCAGAAATTCTACCCACATTTAAGACCCTGCACTAATGACAATTTGTCTAGAAGGTCTGTCTGATAATCACCTCTAATGGACTTGAACTTTCCTCCAGCTGTGCATAGCTCTATTGGCTCCTTTTCTCTCCTGTTAGTATTAAAACTTAAACCAGAGGCTAAATTTAACATTTTAATTTTTGTCTTCCTTTCCTCTGAGTTCTCCCTCAATCAGATTTGATCCCTTTCCTCATCTTTGACTGTATGGGGGTATCTCCTATTTGATACTTGAAGGCATGAATATTTATACCTCCTTGAATGGGGTAAAAAATGTGGTGGATAAATATTCTGTTCAGGAAAGAGTTAATACTTGATAGTGGCTATTAAATATGCTCTGTGAATACGGGTGAATGTGGGTCTTGCTTCCCACCATATCCACTATACCTAGCATATAGTGAATGTTCAAATGTTGCCTTTGGCTCAAAGAATGATAGGAGTGGAAAAAATGAGAGTCAAACCATAAAGACATTTTATGGTAACCTAAGGATTTGAGAGTTGATCTTACAAACATAAATATAGAAGTTTTGGCAAAAACAGAGAGGATGAGGATGAAGAGAAAAAAGACTGAAGACAGAGAGTCCCATTAGGAGGATATCATATAATAAAGGCTGGATTAGACATTAAGGTAGGAAACAAAGTTAACCACCATTTTATTGAGCAGCTACTTTGTACTACTCATAATGCTAAGTACTTACTATACATAATCTTTTATCTTTATAAATATGCCATATAGGATATATTCTCATTTCATAGATGATGAAATCCAGGCTAAGTATCTTCTCAAAGAGGTTAAGTAACTTGTCAAAAGTCAGACATGAGAGCTAGAACTTGAACCCCAAACTGTCCAACTCCAAAGTCTTACACTGCAGTAATAGTAATGATGTGGCTGGAGCAAAGAGGGCAAGTTCTGGAGACATTTTTATTTTGAGGAGAACTAACTCACTGTGGTGACTGATTCAGGTTTCTGAAAACCAGGTGAGGCAGGAAGAAATAATATTGTGTAGCATTACCATGATTATATGCATTTTGGTGTCAGCTGTGATAATGAATTCCGTTATGTGGTGAAGGCTGATGTGATCGGGTCTGGCTATGTGAGATCTTGGTTACAAACTCCCAGGAAGAATGACCCAGGAGAAATATAGAGAATCCAGTGGCTATATATGAATCTGGTGCAGGTCCCCTCATTGTTTTTCTGGTTCTCTTAGAGTAATTTTCTGGTATCTCGGACACATTATAAAATAAAGATGAGTGGCTGGAATAAAAGAGCTTCTGCTGATATTTGGTGTATGAGTCTTGTGACTCCTCCATTTTTCTGAAACAATTAAATACAGTGTATTAAGAAGAATGCAGTCAATACTTGTGCCTGCCAGTACGTTTTCAAATCATGAATTTAGAGCTGCAATTTGAAAAAAAATCAATAATAGGGAATCTGTTCATATTGCATAAAATTGAAAAAGCTCTACCTACTTTTTACTTGCATAGTCCAATTTAGTCCTGTTAAAGTGGGAGAAGCCATGATGTAATTCCAGATAAGAATGAAAACTGATTGAATTTTCTGAGAATTATAGCCTGGCTCTAATTTTAAAAATACTACTTCGGTTTGGTGGGCTTTTAATTTTTTAGCTCCTATACAACAGTGCCACAAATGGTCTCCTAGGTTTTTTTAATTTTTTGGACATCTATTGTATTTATGCCCATCAAACTGCTTCAGTCTATATAGTACCTGAAACTCAGCATAGTCATGGAAACTGACAATGGAAAGAAATGCTTCATGCTGCTCAAGGATATTCTGTATCCTTTCCAATGTTCTTAATTTTGTCATCACCTTTATTGTTTAAAAGTTATTTTTCTTATCACCATAGTGATAAGAATGTCTTTTTGTAAGCTAATGAAATGACTGGTGACTGGGGGCCCCTAGTTAGTGTCAGCAAAAGGGCTGGTCACTGGCAAGACCAAGGTGTGAAATTTCAGCCTTACCCCTACCCTCAGGGGAGGGGAGAGGGGCTGGAGAGTGAGTTAGTAAACTATCATGCCTACATGTGACAAAGCCTCTGTAAAAATTTCTAAACTATAGAGCTTCTCGGTTGGTGAATACACCCATATGCTGCGAGGTTGGTGCACCCTAACTCCATAGAGACAGAAGTTTCTGTGCTCAGGACCCTTTTAGACCTCACCCTATGTGCCTTTTCGTCTAGCTGATCATTTGTATCTTTTATAATATCCTTTATAATAAACTGGTAAACTTAAGTGTTAAAAAACTTATTTTCCTTATTCTGAAAAAAGATCTTATAAAATATGTAAAAGCATAAAGGAAAAAAAGTCGCCCATAATCTTCATCGCTCAGTGCCAACCTTTGGTAACATACTCTAAGTAACTTTGAAGTGCAAATATATGTACCTGTTTACCCAGTTTTATAATAGAATACATAATATACAATTTTGTAATTGACTATCTGTAGGAAAGCATTAAAAGATGCAGGAAAAGAGACATGCTCAAATGGATATGTCATGTGAGGCCAGAAGATCCGACAGAGAATTATTTTATTTCACTGAAGGGCCCAAGGGATGCATTCACAATCAGGAAGCTACTGATGAGAGGAAATCAGCATCATGTAAAAGTGTTGCAGTGACTTCTCTGCAGGCCAGAGTTGACAGTAGGAAAAGTGGTCATACAGCTGGACTTATTAATTGCAGTGGAAATGACGGGGCCACAAAGCAATAGAGGTTGGTGGTGCTTAGCTTCCAGAAGCTGAGTGGTCACAATTACCATAAGGGTCAGTAAGGTTGAAGAGCAGTCATCAAAATGGCTTGACCTTGAGGGAATTGTGGAGATGATTAAAGAACATGCTGTCACCAAGGGCAAAACAGGTTTTGCCCTACATACTGAAAGCAGAAGCAGGCAAGAATACATCAGCAGGAGACTGAAGTCAGTCACCCCCTGCTCCAACATAATATCTTGTCCAAGACCTGGACCTAATCCATTTCTCAGACCTGGAATCTGTTGACTGAAGAGGTGGTCAGGACAGAGTTGCTAGCTAAAATAGTGGATGCCCAGTTAAATTTGAATTTCAGATAAACAACGAATAGTATAAATATGTCCCATACGATACTTGGGGAATACTTAGGCTAAATGTTATCCATTGTTTATCTGAAATTCAAATTTACTTGAGTGTCCTGTATTTTATTTGCTAAATCTGGCCACCCTACCCCCAGAAAAGGATCCTGCAATACCACAATAACATATAAACTATGTTGATTCTTCGTTTGATTGATCTTTTCCTGAAGGGACCTATGGCTATTTACTTGGATGACAGTGCACTAGATGTTCTGAGGAATCTTGGACACAGAATTTGAGTTGACATTGATACCTAGAGACCAGAAGCTCCACTGTGGTTCCCTATCGGGTAATAAATGGAGTAGTGGCCAAGTTTCAGCTTGCAGTAGGTCTACTGAGTCCAAGACCGAGGAATCTCATGACCATTTCCTTGGTTCAGGAGTGTATTAATGGCATTGATATACATAGCAGCTGGTGTAACTACCAGACTAGGCCTTGGCCTGCAGTGAGGAAGGCCAAGTGGGAGCCTCTAAAACTGCATACATTCCTCTCTGACCTCTAGTTTCTGCCAAGATAGTAAATAAAAACAATATTACATCTCACATGTCAGGAAATATAACAGAGATTATTCCCACCACTAAGGATCATAAGGATGCAGGGGTGGTGGTTCCCATCATCTATGTCTTTAATTCACCTGTTTCTTTCCTGCAGCAGCTGGATGGATCCTCAAAAGAGATTATAGGTTGCTAAAAGCTCAACTAAGTATTATTCCCTATTGTGGCTGCTGTACTGGGTGTGGAATCATTGCTAGAGTATGTTAATAAGGCCTGCTGCATATGGTATGTAGACACTGAATTGGCGAATGTGTTCTTTTCTATCCCAGTCAGGAAAAAGTATCAGAAACTATTTGCATTCATATGGAATGGGCAAAAATTTACATGAGTTTTGCCATAGGGCTCTCTGTCATAATATAGTCAAAAGAAATCTGTACCATCGGAACATCCTACAGAATATCTTGCATCCTCTACCACAAAGAAAGAAGCATAGTATCTGTTGAGTCTCTTCGGGTTTTGAGGGCAACACATTCCATACTTAGTAGTTGTATTCTAGACCATGCACTGAGTGACTCAGAAGGCTGCCAGATTTGAGTAGGGCCTGGGCAGGAATTGTTTCTGCAGTAGGACCAGGCTCTGGTGTAATTAGCTTTGCTGCCTAGGCCATATGATTTGTCTGACACTACGATACTGGAGATGTCAGTTGTGGGAAAAGATGCAGCATGGAGTTTATGGCAAACCCAGTAGGATAATTAAAATGCAAGCCCCTGGGTTTCTGGAGCAGGACATTTTTATGCCTTTCAAGAAACATCTCCTGGTGTATTACTAGACCCTGGTAAAGTACAAACACTTTATTGTTTTCATCAAATGACCATACTTCCACAACTGGCCATTGTAAGCTTGTAATGGATCTACCATTATAATGGATTCTCTTGGATCTACCAAGTCTTAATATTGAGTGGGCCCAGCAGCAGTTTATCTTAAAATGGAAATGGCACTTCCAGAATTGATCCTAAGCTGGAAAGCACATGAGTCAGTTGCAGGTAGCATTTGGAGGAGGTTATCAAAAGGACGTGACCACTGGTTGACCTGTGAGCTGGACCTGGGAAATCAGAGGTTCCTTACCCTTTCCCCTGTCCTTAGAGTGTACGTTCCTCCTACTATTCCTATGGTAGCAGCTCTTTCAAGGACATAGTCCTGAGAAAGTTAGGTGTTGTTGAGATTATCTGGACAGAATACATGACTGAATCCAGTTAAGACCTCTATATAAACTTTTAAGATTCTGGCAGGCAGGTGTGGAGATATACCCATCTTGAGGCTGCCCAAGACAAGCCTCGTATGTTAGTTCCTTTGCTGATTAAAACTGCCACCTATCAGAACTTCCCTGGTGGTCTAGTAGTTAAGACTCTGTGCTTCCAATGCAGGGGACATGGGTTTGATCCCTGGTTGGGGAACTAATATCCCACATGCCTCGAGGCACAGCCAAAAAATTTTAAAAAACTGAGCTCGCGTGCCTCAACTGGAGAGTCTGCATGCCACAAACTACAGAGCCCACACACTCTGGAACACGCGCGCCACAAATAGAGAAGAGAAAACCCGCACACCACAACTAGAGAGAAGCCCATGCACAAAAACGAAAGATCCTGCGTGCCTCAACGAAGATCCTGTGCACCACAACTGAGACCCGATGCAGCCAAAAATAAATAAGAAATAAATCTTAAAAAAAAAACCAGCCCTGCCACCTATCAATCTGGAGTTGCTGCCTCTTTCTTTGGTCTCTCTTTGCCCTTCATATATGGGGGTCAATTTGTGAATCAACAGTAGCCCAGACCCCATGTCACTTTCAAGGTTGGTGTTAGCATCATTTGTTAGCTTGCACTTGTGGCCATGTTGGGAATCATGTACAACTAGTTAAAGGAGCCCAAGCTTGGTTTATGGATTGATTGGTGTGGTATGTGGGTACAATACAAAAACAGATGCCTGGTACACCATAGCCACACCGAAGGGTGAACTTGAAAGACAGTGGCAGGGAAAATCTGGACAGTGGTGAATGATCTGGCTGGATGGTCAAAAGCCCAAAGGGAAAAGAACTGAAAGATTGTATACAAGGAAGTTTGAGATAGAATTGTGAATGGATATATGGGAGTGGGTATAAATTATGAAGATTTTATATCATAGATAATGCCCACCAGGAAGCAAGTACCCATCATGGGTGAGGCAATGACTAATAGAGTAGATAAAATGTTTTGATGTTAGCCAGCCTTGCCGCTGGTCACCCTGAACTGAAATAGAGTGGTCGTGGGGCAGGGATGTGGCTTCAGGTGGGATCAATAGCATGAAACCCATTTACCAATTACTCCATGAGTGGAATAGAAAGTGGTGGCCATGGAGTTCCACTGCTTAGATATTCCTTTAAGAGAAAAATGTGCAGATCAGTTGTGAAGAGCGTAGTTAGCTGACAGTTTCCAACTGTAGCACCTTCTGAATCTATCACAGCATTTGAACTGCAGCCACTCCGTCTTCCCAGGCAGCCCCAGGTGATGGCTGAACCCAGTGGGGGTAACATGGCTTGACCCTTTCTGCCCAACACTGGACTCTTCTACCAGCAATCTCTGCTCTAGAGCTCTTAGTGGGCAAAGTGAGACTTTTGCAGAGCCACACCTCAGTCTGAGGCTTTTCTTACTCACTGCTCAGCCCTTCCCCATCTCTTCACAAGTTTCAGAACTACATCACAGTCTGAAGACTTTTCTTGTCTACTTCTGCTTCCTTTCCCCTTTATTTTCATGGACACTATCTCCAGTAAGCCTTTTGCTTGTCTACCTTCTCCTGGTCATCTGCTTCCTAGAAGACCCAATAGATGGCAGAGGTTTTTCAGTTTTTCATTATTGTAATAATGACTTTGATTTTCAAAGTACACGTTTGAATAGTTCTGTTCCTTGTTGTTTGCCTCTTTGCATTGAGTATTTTATTACATAGTACTTTTTCTCACCTTATATCTGAAATGTACTTGAGTACTCACACAAATCATTCACAAAAATGTATTTGAATGTGTCAAGAATAGTGACTTAGTATAACAATTCCACAAGTAATTAATTATGATATAAGTTCTTACTAGGTAAATGTGCCTTCATTCTATGATGTATATAGGTGGTATGGATGTGTCAAGTGGTAAAAATATCCAGTAATTACAGAATACCTTATGGAAACTTTAAATGTAGTCTCAATGTAGTTTGAATATAAATATAAATTTTTGGCTATATGTATGCCTGGTACAGTAGGTATTCAATAAATATTTGTTGAATGAATGAATAAAATAATTGGCATAAAACTGCTGGCCAAGTAATTATTTAGGAGTGTTAATGTAGAATTAAATTTAGAAATTATTTTCATTATTTTACTGAAATTATATAATAATTATAAATTGTTAGTAACAAATTGTGGTAATTCCCAGCAAAATTATCTCAGCAGCCCTTCTCACACAAATCTATTTGTCTCTGGTTCCAATTACCATGCCTCTTTTCCACAATTTCAGGCCCAGTGGGGTTTTTTTATGACATCCTGTTAGTGTTAGGTTCAAGGTACTGAATTATCCCTCACTGATTTCCCTACAGCCTGCCCAACCTTTATAAATTAACTTTATTTCCTTCTTTTTCCCAATTACCCAGTTTGAGTGTGCCATGTATTTCCTGCTATCTTGACTTGACTGAATAGAAGCAGAGCAGCCAGAAAAGATTCAAATGTGCCATCAGAAAAGATAAATTGTTATGCATCAGTTTTAGGAAGTCCCTCTTGAAGGACTGTTCACATTCTGCTAAGGGAAGCTAGGTGGAACATAGCCAAAGTAAGGATTTTGAGGCATGTGGCCAAGAAACTTCATGGAGAAACTCCACAGGAATGCGATGCCAAGGTGTCATGAGTTGTCACAAGTTGGGTTCTCTGGAAGTAGATAAGGAGATGGAGTTTAGGGTGTAAGATAGGTATCAGAGATCAACACCTGCAAAAGGAAGGGTGAAGAAGCAGGATTGGGTGGAGGGAGAAGTAAAGCCTGCAGCACAGTTAGCAAAGCAGTGGCCAACACAGTCAAGTGAGGGGGGTCCATGGGTGGGGGGGTATGAGGGGGTGGGATGAGGCTCAGGTCAGGCCAAAATGATTGGGCCTTTATACTTTGGCCTCTGTCACGGAATGCAGGCTGCCTCAGAAAGCACAGTACTTTGGGCAAGTTAGATCCTTCAGGCGGCTGGTTGCCGAGGGCTGGGAGACTATCTGAAGGTGTACTCTCCACAGCTAGGTAGCAATTTCTTTTTCCAAGGGGAATCTGGGTGGTTTATCTCTTTGTGTACAAAACATACATGTGAAATGATGGTAGTATTAAAGCTGCCAGTTTTTTTTTTTTGAGTTAAAATTTGTTCATTTTATTGTATATAAATTATAAGCCTGCAGTTCAATATGATCTGATAAATGTAAGCACCCATGCAACAAAACCACCCCACTTAAGATAACAGACACTTTCATCACCTCTATAAAATGTCCTTTCCTCTTTCTATTCAATCCTTTCTCTTTTGTACATGGTTTCTTAATTTCAATATGATATTTTTGAGATTTATACACTTGTGTGTTTTGGTAGTTTGTTTATTTTTGCTGTTGAGTAGTTTTCCATTGAAAGAATGCACCAAAATCTGTCCATTCTAGAGTTGGTAGAATATGTGGGTTGTTTCTGTTTTTCTTTTTAACTCGTATCAATAAAGTGGTTATGAATAGACTTGTCTAAGTGTTTTGTGCACATGTGTTTTCATTTCTTTTGGGTAAACATCTGAGAGCAGTATTACTGTATCATGTTGTAAATGCAAATTTAACCTCATAAAGAAACTGCTAAACTGTTTTCAAGTGATTGCATCAGTTTATATTTTCACCAGCAATGTATGAGAGTTCCAGTTGCTTTAAATTCTTTCCAATATTATTAGGCTTTTAATTTTACCCATGAGTTTGAAATTATATTTCATGGTGGTTTTAAACTTGTATTTCCTTATGTTGACATCTTTTCATATATTTGTTGATTGTGCATACATCTTCTTTTTCAAAGATTCTGTTGTCCATATTTTCCACTAAAAAAATTTTGTTTTGTAGGATAAAAAGTTGATACAAGTACTTTGCCATATATATACATGTATATGTATAGTTTGGCTTTTTGCTTTCTTAATGATTTCTGTAAAAAGCAGAAGTATTTTTAAAAACTTTGTTAGACTTTAATTTATCACTATTTTTTCTTTTACGGTTACTGATTCTTGTGTCCTATAAAATATTTGCTTTTCTCAAGATTGCGAAGATATTCTCCTTTGTTTTCTTCTAGAAGGTTTATGGATCTTTTTAATTTAGATTTATGATTTTCTCAAGTTAATTTTATATGGTGTGAGATAGGGATTGAGGTTCACTTTTTTTTCATATAGGTAACCAATTGTTTCAGCACCATTTGTTAAAAAATAGTTCAAAAGCCAATGAATCATATATGGATAAGTATATATTGTCCATATATACATTTGGATAATATAGGGATAGATTTCTAGACTCTCTATCCTATTATATTGATTTATATGCCCGTCTTTGTGACTATACCACACTATCTTGGTTACTGTAGTTTTATAATATGTCTTGAAATCAGGTTGTGTCTTTCAGCTTTGTTCTTCTAAAAGATTATTTTGGCTATTCCAGCTTCTTTGCATTTCTCTATAATATTTTGTAATCAACCTGCTTATTTCTACAAAAAAATGCCCCTGGGATCTTGATTTGGCTTGTGCATGTATAGATCAACTTTGGGAGAATTAATATCTTAGTTCATGAGTTTTCAATTCATGAACATGGTGTTATCTCTCATTTATTAAATTTCTTTTAAATTTCTCCCTGCAATATTTTCTAGTTTTTAGAATAGAGATTTTGCACATTTTTGGATTACGTTTATTCCTACATATTTTATGTTTTTTGAAGTTTTGCAAGTTGTATTGTTTTACATTTATATTCCAGTTGCTTGCTGCCAGCATACAGAAATGCAATTGAGGGGAGCTTCAAGACGGCGGAGGAGTAAGACATGGAGAACACCTTCCTCTGAACAAATACATCAAAAATACATCTACAGGGCTTCCCTGGTGGCGCAGTGGTTGAGAGTCCACCTGCCGATCCAGGGGACACGGGTTTGTGCCCTGGTCCGGGAGGATCCCACATGCCACGGAGTGGCTGGGCTCGTGAGCCATGGCTGCTGAGCCTGCGCACCCGGAGCCTGTGCTCCGCAACAGGAGAGACCACAACAGTGAGAGGCCTGCGTTAACACACACAAAAAATAAATAAATAAAAAAAATACATCTACATGTGGAACAACTCCTACTGAACGCTGGCAGAAGACCTCAGACTTCCAAAAAGCCAAGAAATTCTCCACATAACTGGGTAGGGCAAAAGAAAAAAGAAAAATAAAAAAAGAGAAAAAGGAATCAGAATGGGATCTGAGCCTCTGGGTAGGAGCTGTGAAGGAGGAAAAGTGTCCACATTCTAGGCAGTTCCCTCACTGGCGGGAACGGTAGGGAGCTTCAGAGCCTCAGAGGAGAGGGCAGCAACAGCGGTGTGGAGGGCAAAGTGGAGAGAATCCCACACAGAGGATTAGAGCCAACCAGCACTCACCGGTCTGAGACACATGTTGGCTCACCCACCAGGGTGGGTGGGGGCTGGATACTGAGGCTTGGGTTTGGAGATCAGACCCCAGGGAGAGGACTGGGGTTGGCTGCATTAAGACAGCCTGAGGGGGCTAGTATGCCACAGCTAGAAGGGAGGGGGTCCAGGAAAAAGCCTGGGCCTGCCAGAGAGATAAGAGACCACTGTTGCAGGGTGTGCGAGGAGAGGGGCAGGCCCATCATAGGAGCTTCTAGCTCTGTGCACTCGTGGACTGCAGAGCACCATCTATGTGAGCTCCAGAGGTGGGCCTGAGCTGCCGCTGTTATCTTGGAATCCAGAGGTAGACAATGGCTGCCACTACTGTCCCCAAGGGTCCTGTGTGCAAGCTCAGGTCACTGCACACACCCTCCTGGGAGCCTGCACAGCCCACCACTGCCGAGGGTCCCACGATCTGGGGAAATTCCCCAGAAGAATGCACAGTGCCCCTCAGACTGTAGCAACATCCTGCCGGCCTCTGCTGCTACAGGCACTCCCTGCACATACCAATTGTGGCTGTCGAATCCCTCCCTCTCCCCAGCCTGAGTGAGCAAGTGAGACCTAATCAGCCGCTATTTTCAACCCCTCTTGCCTGGGCTGGAAACAGATGGCTGAGGGTGGCCGACAAGCAGGAGCAGGGCCAAAAGCAAAGCTGAACTCCAGGGGCGGTGCAACCAAAGAAGACGGAGGGAAGTGTCTCCATGCAGCCACAGGAGCAGTGGATTAAACCCCTGTAATCAGCTTGGTAAACCCTGCACCTGTGAAATATGTGAATAGACAATGAGTGTTCCCACAATCGAAGCTGTGGACTTTGGGGTCAATTGTGGAATTTGGAGGCAAGTACAAGTGGGAGTAAGGCCAGATCACAGTCTGAGCTGGCCCCACAGTGCCCACAGCAGGTCCAGAGACCTACCTAGAAGTATTGGAGGACTTCCTGGGTAGGCAGGGAATAACAGTGGCCAACTGTGAGGGCAAGGGCACTAACAGCTGAGGCCAGAGGAAGATATTACTATCATTACTATTATATATCTTTTTCTTTTTTTACCATTTTGTTCTATTGTTGTTCTTTTTCAATTATTCTTTTAATTTTTATTTCTTTATTTACTTTTGATTTTCTTTTATTTTTAATATATTTTTAATCTTATTTTTTCCTATTTCTACTGTACTTTTTCATTATATTGTGTTTTTTCCCTGTTTTGATATTTTCCTTTGTTTTGCTTTGTTTTTATTTTTTAACTGTATTTTATATTTTTCTATTTTTACTCTACCTTTTTTTTGTTTTGTGTTTTTTCCTTTTGTTTTCTTCTTTCTTTTGTTCTTACCTTTTTTCTTTATTTTTTTCTGTTTTTGTTTTTGCTTTCTTTGCCTTTTTCTAGCTTGCTTTCTGCTTTTGATTTGTTTTTGGTTTTTTTTGTTTTGTTACTTTAGTTTTTAGTGTTGTTTTCAATTTTGGTTTTGTTTATTTATTTGGTTTCTGTCTTCTTTTTAGTTTTCTCTTGTCTATGTGTCTGTGTGTTTCTTTGTGTGTTTTTGTCTGTCTAGTTTTGGTTTGACCATTTGTCTTGGAGTAGTGTTGTCTGTTCGTTCTTTTCTTTTCTTTTCTTTTCTTTTCTTGTCTTGTCTTGTTTTCCATGTCGTGCAGCTTGTGGGGTCTTGGTGCTCTGGGCAGGGGTCAGGCCTAAGCCTCTGATGTGGGAGAGCTGAGTCCAGGATGTTGGACCACCAGAGAACTCCTGGCCCCAGGGAATATTAATTGGTGAGAATTCTCCCAGAGGTCTCCATCTCAACACTAAGACCCAGCTACACCCAACAACCAGCAAGCCACAGTGCTGGACGCCTCATGCCAAAAACTAGGAAGACAGGAACATAAGGCTACTCATTAGCAGACAGGCTGCCTAAAGTCATACTAAGCTCACAGACACCCCAAAACACACCACCAGACACTGCCCTGCCCATCAGAAGGACAAGATCCAGCTCCACCCACAAGAATGCAGGCATCAGTTCCTCCCACTAGGAAACCTACACAAGCCATTGGACTAACCTCACCCACTGGGGGCAGACACCAGAAGCAAGAGGAACAAAGACACTGGAGCCTGAGGAAAGGAGACCTGAAACACACTAAGTTAAATAAAATGAGAAGACAGATAAATATCTTGCAGACAAAGGAGCAAGATAAAAACCCAGAAGACCAGAAAAATGAAGAGGAAATAGGCAGTCTACCTGAAAAACAATTCAGAGTAGTGATAGTAAAGATGATCCAAACTCTCAGAAATAGAATGGATAAAATACGAGAAATTTTAACAAGGGCCTAGAAGCACTACAAAGCAAACAGTGATGAACAACACAATAACTGAAACTGAAAATACTCTAGAAGGAATCAATAGCAGAAGAACTGAAGCAGAACAGATAAGTGAGCTGGAAGATAGAATGGTGGAAATAACTACCAAGGAGCAGAGTAAAGAAAAAAAATAAAAATAATTCAGGACTGTCTCAGAGACCTCTGGGAAATAATTAAACAAAACAGCATTCAAATTATAGGGGTCCCAGAAGAAGAAGACGAGAGAAAGGGTCTGAGAAAATACTTGAAGAGATTATAGTCGAAAACTTCCCTAACATGGAAAAGGAAATGGTCAATCAAGTCAAGAAGCACAGAGAGTCCCATATGGAATAAACCAAGGAGAAACATGCTGAGAAACATTTATCAAACTATCACAAATTAAATACAAAGAAAAACTATTAAAAGTAGCAAGGGAAAAGCAAAAAATAACATACAGAGAATCACCATAAGATTATCAGCTGGTTTTTCAGAAGAAACTCTGCAGGCCAGAAGGGAGTGGCAGGATATAAGTAAAGTGATGAAAGGGAAAAACCTACAACCAACATTACTCTACCCAGCAAGGCTCTCATTCAGATTTGATGGAGGAATCAAAAGCCTTACAGACAAACAACAGCTAAGAGAATTCAACACCACCAAACGAGCTCTACAACCAATGAGAAAGGAACTTCTCTAAGTGGGAAACACAGGAGAAGAAAAAACACCTACAAAAACAAAGCCAAAACAATTAAGAAGATGGTAATAGGAACATACATATTGAAAATTACCTTACATGTGAATGGATTAGAAGTCCCAGCCAAAACATACAGACTAGCTGAATGGATACAAAAAAAAGACCCATATATATGCTGCCTACAAGAGACCCACTTAAGACTTAGGGACACATACAGACTGAGTGAGTGGATGGAAAAAGATATTCCATACAAAAGGAAATCAAAATAAAGCTGGAGTAGCAATACACATATCACATTAAATAAATTTTTAAATAAAGACTGTTGCAACAGAAAAGAAAGGACACTACATAATGATCAAGGATCAATCCAAGAAGAAGATACAACAATTATAAATATATATGCACCCAACATAGGAGCACCTCAGTACGTAAGGCAAAGGCTAACAGCCATAAAAGGGGAAATCGAAAGGAACACAAAAATAGTGGGGGACTTTACACCTCACTTACACCAATGGACAGATCATTCAGACAGAAAATTACTAAGGAAACACAACTTTAAATGACACATTAGACCAGATAGATTTAATTGATATTTATAAGACATTCCATCCAAAAAAGGAGAATACACATTCTTTTCAAGTGCACAGGGAACATTCTGCAGGATAGACCACATCTTGGTTCACAAATCAAGCTCTGGTAAATTTAAGAAAATTGAAATCATATCAAGGATCTATTCCAACCCCAATGCTATGAGATTAGAAATCAATTACAGGAAAAAAAAACTGTAAAAAGCACAAACACATGGAGGCTAAACAACATGCCAATAAATAACCAAGACATCACTGAAGAAATCAAAGGGGAAATAAAAAAATACCTAGAGACAAGTGACAATGAAAACACAGTGACCGAAAACCTTTGGGATGCAACAAAATCACTTCTAAGAGGGAAGTTTATAACAATACAATCCCTGCTCAAGAAACAATAAAAATCTCAAAAAAACAATCTAACATCACACCTAAATGAACTAGAGAAAGAAGAACAAACAAAACACAAAGTTAGTAGAAGGAAAGAAATCATAAAGATCAGAGCAGAAATAAATGAAAAAGAAATGAGGGAAACGATAGCAAAGATCAATAAAACTAAAAGCTGGTTGTTTGAGAAGATAAAAAAATTTGATAAACCATTAGCCAAACTCATCAAGAAAAAGAGGGAGAGAACTCAAATCATTAAAATTAGAAATGAAAAAAAAGAAGCTACAATGGGCACCACAGAAATAAAAGCATCATAAGAGACTACTACAAGCAACTCTATGCCAATAAAATGGACAACCTGGAAGAAATGGACAAATTCTTAGAAAAGCACAATCTTCCAAGACTGAACCAGGAAGAAAAAGAAAATATGAACAGACCAATTACAAGTAATGAAATTGAAACTGTGGTCAAAAATCTTCCAGCAAACAAAAGTCCAGGACCAAATGGCTTCACAGATGAATTTTATCAAACATTTAGAGAAGAGCTAATACCCATCTTCCTCAAAATCTTCCAATAAATTGCAGAGGAAGGAACATTCCCAAACTCATTCTATGAGGCCACCATCAACCTGATATCAAAACCAGGCAAAGATATCACACAAAAAAAGAAAATTACAGACCAATATCACCAATGAATATAGACGCAAAATCCTCAACAAAATACTAGTAAACAGAAACCAACAACACATTGAAAGGATTGTACACCCTGATCAAGTGGGATTTATCCCAGGGATGCAAGGATTCTTCAAAATATGCAAATCAATCAATGTGATACACCATATTAACAAATTGAAGAGTGAAAACTATAGGATCATCTCAATAGAGGCAGAAAAAACTTTTAACAAAATGCAACACCCATTTATGACAGAAACTCTCCAAAAGTGGGCATAAAGAGGAGGGAACCTACCTCAACGTAATAAAGTCCATATATGACAAACCCATAGCAAACATCATTCTCAATGGTGAAAAACTGAAAACATTTCCTCCAAAATCAGGAACCAGACAAGGGTGCCCACTCTCATCACTATTATTCAACATACTTTTGGAAGTCCTACCCACAGCAATCAGAGAAAAAAAAGAAATAAAAGGAATCCATACTGGAAAGAAGAAGTAAAACTATGACAAACTATATGTAAAACTATATATATAGTAAAACTATATGACATGATACTGTACATAGACAATCCTAAAGATGCCACCAGAAAACTCCTAGAACTAATCACTTAATTTGGTAAAGTAGCAGAATGCAAAATTAATGCCAAGAAATCTCTTACATTCCTATGCACTAATGATGAAAAATCTGAAAGAGAATTTAAGGAAACACTCCCATTTACCATTGGAACAAAAAGAATAAAATACCTAGGAATAAACCTAAGGAGAAAAAAGACCTGTATGCAGAAAACAATAAGACACTGATGAAACATATAAAAGATGATACAAACAGATGGAGAGATATACCATGTCACTGGATTGGAAGAATCAATATTCTGAAAATGACTATACTGCTCAAGGTAATCTACAGATTCAATGCAATCCCTATCAAATTACTAGTGACATTTTTTACAAAACTAGAACAAAAAACTCTTAAAATTTTTATGGAGAAAAAAAAGACCCCGAATAACAAAAGCAGTCTTGAGGGAAAGAAATGGAGCTGGAGGAATCAGACTCCCTGACTTCAGACTATACTACAAATCTACAGTAATCAAGACAGTATGATACTGGCACAAAAATAGGGATACAGATCAATGGAACAGGATAGAAAGCCCAGAGATAAACCCACTCACCTATGGTCACCTTATCTTTGATAAAGGAGGCAAGAATATACAATGGAGAAAAGACAGCCTCTTCAATAAGTGGTGCTGGGAAAACTGGACAGCTATATGTAAGAGAATGAAATTAGAACACTCCCTAACACCATACACAAAAATAACTTCAAAATGGATTAAAGACCTAAATATAAGGTCAGACACTCTAAAACTCTTAGAGGAAAACATAGGAAGAACACTCTCTTTTTTTGCGGTACACGGGCTTCTCACTGTTGTGGCCTCCCCCGTTGCGGAGCACAGGCTCTGGATGCACAGGTCCAGCAGCCATGGCCCACGGGCCCAGCCGCTCCGTGGTATGTGGGATCTTCCCGGACTGGGGCACGAACCCCTGTCCCTTGCATTGGCAGGTGGACTCTCAACCACTGTGCTACCAGGGAAACCCAGGAAGAACATTCTTTGACATAAATTGCAGCAAGATCTTTTTTGACACACCTCATAGATTAATGGAAATAGAAACAAAATCAAACAAATGGGACCTAATGAAAATAGCTTTTGCACAGCAAAGGAAACCATAAACAAGATGAAAAGTCAACCATCAGAATGGGGGATATTATTTGCAAATGAAGCAACAGGTAAAGGATTAATCTCCAATATATATAAACAGCTCATGCAGCTCAATATCAAAAAAACAAAAAACCCAATCAAAAAAATGGGCAGAAGACCTAAATAGACATTTCTCTGAAGAAGACATACAGATGGCCAAGAGGCAGGTGAAAGATGTTCAACATCACTAATTATTAGAGAAATGCAAATCAAAACTCCAATGAGGTATCACCTCACACTGGTCAGAATGGCCATCATCAGAAAATCTACAAACAATAAATGCTGGAGAGGGTATGTAGAAAAGGGAACCCTCTTGCACTGTTGGTGGGAAGGTAAATTGATACAGCTACTATGGAGAACAATATGGAGGTCCCTTAAAAAACTAAAAATAGAATTACCATATGACCCACCAATCTCACTACTGGGCATATAACCAGTGAAAACCATAATTCAAAAAGACACATGCACCCCAATGTTCATTGCAATACTATTTACAATAGCCATGTCATGAAAACAACCTAAATGTCCATCAACAGAGAATGGGTAAAGAAGATGTGGTAGATATATACAATGGAATATTACTCAACAATAAAAAGGAAGGAAATTGGGTCATTTGTAGAGATGTGGATGGACCTAGAGACTGTCATACAGAGTGAAGTAAGTCACAAAGAAAAAAACAAATATCGTATATTAAAACATATTTGTGGAATCTAGAAAAATGGTAGAGATGAACCATTTTACAGGGCAGGAATAAACACTCAGACATAGAAATCAAATGTATGGACAACAAGGGGAGAAGGGGGGGTGGGATGAATTGGGATTAACATATATATACTAATATATATAATATAGATAACTAATGAAAACCTGCTGTATACCACAGGAACCTCCACTTCGCTGTACAGTAGAAACTAACACAACATTGTAAAACAACTATACCCCAATTAAAAATTTTTTTAAAAATTAAAAATAAAACTGGATACATGGAAAAATAAAAAGATTAATAATCTGTTTAGAAAAAAAGAAATGCAATTGATTTTTTGCCTATTTACCTTACATTATAAAACATTGTTAAATTCACCCATAAATTCTAGCAATTTTTCTGTTGACTCCTTAGGATTTTCTATATAAGAAACTGCATGGAGCCGGGTCTTAGTGTTGAGATGGAGACCTGGGGCAGAACTCTCACTGATTAATATTCCATGGGGCCAGGAATTCTCTTGTTGTCGAGCAACCTCAACTTGGCTCTCCCACCTCAGAAACTCTGTCCCAACCCCTGGCCTGAGCACCAAGACCCCACAGGCCGCACAGCACAGAAGAAAAGGGAAAAAAGAAAACAGACGAACAAAACCAAAAAAGAGAAGAATGGTAAAAGCAAAACTAAACGGACAAAACACACAAAGAAACACACACACACACACTCACAAAAAAAAAAAAAAGGTGAAAACAAAAAGAAGAGAGCAACCAAACCAATAAACTAACCCCCAAACGAAAACAAACCCTAAAAATTAAGTAACAAAAACAAAAGCAAATCAAATACAGAAAGCAAACTAAAAAAACGAAAAGCACAAAAACAAACACACAAAAATGATCCAAAAAAGTACAAACTGAAAGATTAAAACAAAAGGAGAAAAATGCAAAACAACAAAGACATAAAGTAAAAATAGGAAATATAGTTAAAAATAAGATAAAAACACAGCAAAGCAAAGGAAAAAAAACACAATATAATGAAAAAGTACAGTAGAAACAGGAAAAAATAAGATTAAAAATATATTAAAAATAAAAGAAAATCAAAAGTAAATAAAGAAATAAAAATTAAAAGAATAATTGAAAAAGAACAACAATAGAACAAAATGGCAAAAAAAGAAAAAGATATATAATAGTAATGATAGTAATATCTTCCTCTGGCCTCAGCTGTTAGTGCCCTTGCCCTCACAGTTGGCCACTGCTATTCCCTGCCTACCCAGGAAGTCCTCCAATACTTCTAGGTAGGTCTCTGGACCTGCTGTGGGCACTGTGGGGCCAGCTCAGACTGTGATCTGGCCTTACTCCCACTTGTACTTGCCTCCAAATTCCACAATTGACCCCAAAGTCCACAGCTTCGATTGTGGGAACACTCATTGTCTATTCACATATTTCACAGGTGCAGGGTTTACCAAGCTGATTACAGGGGTTTAATCCACTGCTCCTGTGGCTGCATGGAGACACTTCCCTCCGTCTTCTTTGGTTGCACCGCCCCTGGAGTTCAGCTTTGCTTTTGGCCCTGCTCCTGCTTGTCGGCCACCCTCAGCCATCTGTTTCCAGCCCAGGCAAGAGGGGTTGAAAATAGCGGCTGATTAGGTCTCACTTGCTCACTCAGGCTGGGGAGAGGGAGGGATTCGACAGCCACAATTGGTATGTGCAGGGAGTGCCTGTAGCAGCAGAGGCTGGCAGGATGTTGCTACAGTCTGAGGGACACTGTGCATTCTTCTGGGGAATTTCCCCAGATCGTGGGACCCTCGGCAGTGGTGGACTGTGCAGGCTCCCAGGAAGGTGTGTGCAGTGACCTGCACTTGCACATAGGACCTTTGCTTGCAGCGGTGGCAACCATCACCCACCTCTGGGTTCTGAGATAACAGTGGCTTCTTGCTTCCACCTCTGGAGCTTGCATATGTGGTGCTCTGTTGTCTGTGAACACACAGAACTAAAAGTTCCTATGATGGGCCCGGCCCTCTCCTTGCACACCCCACAAGAGCAGTCCCTTGCCTCTCTGGCTGGCCAAGGCTATTTCCTGGACTCCCTCAGCTGTGCCACACTAGCCCCCTCAGGCTGTCTTCATGCAGCCAACCCCAGTCTTCTCCCTGGGGTCTGACCTCTGAATCCCAAGCCTCAGCATCCAGCCCCCTCCTGCCCCAGTGGGAAGACTAGCATCTCAGGCTGGGGATTGCTGGTCAGCACTAATCATCTCTGTGGGATTCTCTCTGCTTTGCCCTGTTGCTTCTTTGAGGCTCCAAAGCCCTCCCCCGATCCCTGCCAGTGAGGGGTCTTCCTAGTGTGCAGAAAATTTTCCTCTTTCACAGCTCTCTCCCAGAGGCACAGGTCTGGTCCCGATTCTTTTTTCTCTCTTTTTTTTTTTTTCTATTTGTGGTAGGTGGGCCTCTCACTGTTGTGGCCTCTCCCGTTGCGGAGCACAGGCTCCGGATGCACAGGCTCAGCAGCCATGGCTCATGGGCCTAACTGCTCCACGGCCTGTGAGATCTTCCTGGACTGGGGCACCAACCCATGTCCCCTGCATCAGCAGGTGGACTCGCAACCACTGTACCACCAGGGAAGCCCTCTCTCCTTTTTAAAAAATTTTTTATTTTGCCCTACCCAGTTTCCTGGAGATTTTCTTGCCTTTTTGGAATTCTGAGGTTTTCTGCCAGCATTCAGGTTGTGTTCTGTAGGAGTCATTCCACATGTATTTTTGATGTATCTGTGGGGAGTAGGTGATCTCCACATCTTACTCCTCTGCCATCTTGAGGGTCTCCTCCTAGAAATTTTAAAATTTCTTCTAGTTTATCCAATTTCTTGGCATATAATTGATTATAGTTGTCTCTTATGATCCTCTATATTTCTGTAATATCAGTTGTGATGACTCATTCATTTAAATACTTAATTTACTTAAGTCTTTTCTCTTTTTTCTTCATTCATCTAGCTAAAGGTTTGTCAATTTTATCTTTTCAAAAAAATAGCTGTTAATTTTTTTGACCTTTCCTATTATTTTTTCTGGTCCCTATTTTATTAATTTCTTCCCGATCTTTGTTATTTCCCTCCTTCTTCTTACTTAGGGCTTAGTTTCTTCTTCTTTTTCTAGTTCCTTGAGGTATAAATAAGGTTGTTTATTTAAGATATTTCTATTTTCTTACTATATGCATTTTTCACTATAACCTTCCCTCAAAGAACTGCTTTTGCAACTTCCACAAGTTTTGGTGTGTTGTGTTTCCATTTTCATTTGTTTTGAGTGTTTTTTTTTTAATTTCTTCCCTGACCCATTACTTGTTCAGGAGTGTGCTTTTTAGTTTCCACATGTTTGTAAAATTTCTAGCTTTCCTCTTGCTGTTGATTTCTAGTTTCATGATATTTGGTATACTTTAAGTCTTTAAAAATCTGCTGAGACTTGCTTCTGGCCTATAAAATGATCTATCCTGGAGATAGATCCATGTGTACTTGAGAGGAATGTGTATTCTGCTACTGTCGGATGGAATTTCTTGGTCAGCTTCGTGAAATATATGATTCAGGTTCAATGTTTCCCTGATTTACATTCTGTCTGGATATCCATCCATTGCTAAAAGTGGGGTATTGAATCCTCTATTATTGTATTTATTGTCTCTTTCTTCCTTCAGATCTGTTAGTATTTGTTTAATACATTTGGGTGCTCTGATGTAGAGTGTGTATATATTTACAATTGTTTTGTCTTCTTAATGAATTGACCCCCTTTATCATTATATAATGACTGTCTTTGTTATTATTTTTGGCTTAATATTTACTTTATCAGATATAAGTATAGCTACCTCCACTTTCTTTTGGTTTTCACTTGCATGGAATATCTCTCTTTTTTAATTGTTCTCCTCTGACTTGGTGTTTCAAAGTTCCTATCCTATATATCACTGATTCTATTCTGTTTGGTCTATTCTGCTGTAGATGGTCTATATTGCATTCTCCACTTCATTCGTTGAATTCTTAAGCTCTAGAATTCCTATTTAGTTCCTTTTTATGATTCCTATCTCTGTTGATTTCCCATTTTGTTCATGTATTGTTTTCCTGATTTTGTTAAATGGCTTTCTGTTTTCTTGTAGTTTGTTGAGTTTCCTCAAAACAGCTGTTTTGATTTTTTTTCATTTATATTGCACAATTGTGTGTCTTTGAATTCAGTTACTAGAGGACTATCATTGCTTTTGGTGATAACATGTTTCCTTCATTCTTCATGTTTCCTGGAATTTTGCATTGCTGTTTTTGCACTAGATGTATCAGTCACCTCCTCAAATCTTTACCAGTTATCCTCAGTTGGGAGATACTTTTTATTGGCCTGCTTTTATCTGGGACTTTATCCAACCTTGTATGGATACACCTGCTCCATACTTCTTGTTCACTCTGTGGCAGAGGTCTTATGTCTTATCTGGCTCTTACAGCTCACCAGGCCAGCTTCAGGAAATCTCTCTGTTGTTTTTCAAAATGTGGTGCTATAGCTCACGTTTGTGGTTTCTCCCTTGCTGATACTTTGGCTTAGTTTTCTGAGGGTACTCTGTCTAGCAGAGCTTGGCCACCAAACTCAGGTATGTGTACAGGATCCAGTTCCAGAGCTGGTGGAAATATAGGCCTACAACTCAGGAGATTGGGGATGTGAGGTAGGGGAATCTTAAAGTGTTCTCCCAGCGGCTCTTGGGTAGGCTTCTTGCTGGAGTCTTGAAAGCAGACAGCAGGAATGGCATCCTTTTAATGCCCCTTCATATTCTTATCTGACTCTTTCCTGACCTCCCCCTCCATCCACATCAGGGAGGCTCAATGCAGTACTTTGGGTGCTGCAGGAGAGAAATGTGTTACTCTAGCAGTGCCCCACACAACTGGAGTAGCTGCTTTCCCCTCTGAAAGAGAGGTCCCCATGCTGTGTTGCCTTGGGAGAGGAGTGGTGCTTGCAAAGTTCCTCTTACCTTCTCCAATATGTCCAAACTTGGGTCGCCCCCCTTTTTCTTTTTGCTCTAGTGGAGTGTTGGAATCTCTATTTGGGAAGGCTGGACTTTTCTACAAAGGTTCTCTCATCCATGGGTGTCTGCCCAAAGCAGCACTCTCTAGGTTTTCTCCAACCAAGCCTGAAAGGGACTGGACCCATTTGTCAGATCTTGCTGGTTTCACAACCTGTAGAGAGATCTGTCTGCCAATTCATAGGTGGAAGAGACTTCTCCTGGGTCCCTTGGCATATGGTGCTGGATCCCACAACTCCCACAGAGGTACTTTTGTTCATGGATGGATGCCAAAATTTAGTTGTTAAAAATGGGGCACTAATAGGAAGGACATATTATGTTGCCATGAAACAGATATCACTCTGCATATTCCCCCCAAAACTTTATTTACAAAAATAGTTGCTGGTCCACTAGCTATAGTTTGCTGACCCCAGCTATAAATAACATAGATTTGGTTAAAAATTTAAATATGAATTTTCAACATCTAAGTTATCATACGTTGGTTTTCTTTTTCCTCTTTGAACAATTTTTTTTTTTTCGGTATGTGGGCCTCTCACTGTTGTGGCCTCTACCGTTGTGGAGCACAGGCTCCAGACGCGCAGGCTCAGTGGCCATGGCTCACGGGCCCAGTCACTGTGCGGCATGTGGGATCTTCCCGGACTGGGGCATGAACCGGTGTCCCCTGCATCAGCAGGTGGACTCTCAACAGCTGCACCACCAGGGAAGCCCTGAACAATTTTAAGTGATATGCAAAATAGAAAAAAATGTAAACATTCACATACAAAAGGTTTCCTTTACTACCTTCCCTCTCAGTTCTTAATTTACTTGATCACTGGGGAGCAGTGTGCTTCATCATTTTACCTCCTATAGTGAATATAAAAATTTCTTCAAATTCTGATGTGACAGAAACAAAATGAATAATTTTACTGTATCTATACCTAAATGCCTCTTTTTTTGCTATTTTTTTCTAAACAGCTGTGACTCTTGAAATCATTTGTTTTTGGAAGGCATTTTTAAACTTCCCTTTTTTGAATACAGGAAAAATAGTTTTTTTGTGATTTGAGAATTTGTAGCACTGTGAATAATATACTGCATTCTGAAAGGCTGACTCAGGAAGAATTAGAAAGCCCTCTTATTCATGCTTCTCCATTTTCCTTCTATCTTCTGTTAACTAGGTACAAACAATTTGAGGGAAGCCATATCTAAGGGATGAGTAAAGTTTTGGCAGATGAAGAAAAAACAGAGGAGATTTGATTCCTCACCTACTTATTTTTATAACAGAGGAAATTGAGACCTGGACAAGGTTAAACAATTTGTGCAAAGAAGATAAAGGTACCTCTTGATTTGGGTCTTATTACTATATTAAATTTATTCAATTTTGGTTCCAATTGATTGTATTTTTGTTTTTTAAAATGAGACGGATCTAGTACAAACTAGAGGAAGAATGTTTCTACAGATAATTATTCACAGCTTGGTATGTCCATGGTTGGAAAGCAGTGTGTTGCTCTGCTGAAGAGATGATGTGGCCTTCCTGGATTTAAGCACTTTTATAGTTTGTGCTGCATTGCCCTCCATTGTAATATAAAGTTCATTCATTCTCTGAATTCCAAAATGCAGTGACCCTAAGCCAGAAAGGATGAAAATATTTATTTTAGTGTTCTTTTAAAAATAGAAGTTTATCTCATTCTATTTCTGAAGTTTGAAATAGTATGCATTACATTCCAATTCATGCTAATTATGAAATATTTGACCACAAAAATCTAACAGTTTATAATTAACAGATTTAATTATAGTGTCATAGAATTTTAGAATGAAAGGGACTTAATAGATGATTTATATCAATGGTTCTTACCTTTTTTTTAGGATTGTGGATCACTCTGTGTATTAAGATTCTGGACTCTATTCTCCCAGAGATGTGTGTGTGTGTGTGTGTGTGTGTGTGTGTGTGTGTATAAAATCACATATTTACAGTGTATGTATTTTTAAGTTTTAGCCACCTTACAGATAGCCAAACTTTATTCATAGATCTCCCGCTTTGACTTCTAAGAATATCTGATGCAGTTTTGATTTTGGAAAATAGTACTTGAAAGAGTTTTAAGAAGCAATTCGTTAACATACAGGCAGACCTGTACTTAAACAATTCAAATAACTCTTACCTTTCTTTACTAATATGATATTAGAGAAAGAATACAAGATTAAAAGTCAAGAATCAATTGATCCCATAAATAACTAGCTGTTTGTTTAAATTATAAGGCTTATGGAGCTAGAAGAAATCTTGAAAATCAACTTCAAGTGCTTAAAACTAGAGATGTTATTATATAGGAACACCTTCCGAACCTCAAATCTTAATTTACATATGGATTTTCAATAGCATTTAACAATATTCATCATCTACTCAAGAATTTTGTCAGACACAAAATCTATCATTTAGTTAAATGGACAAAGCTAACGTAATGAAGCAATGTGAAGAGTACTGATTAATTAAACTGTGCATATATGAGTTCCCCCGTAAAGGCAGATTGAGTCTTTACTTGCCTAAGCTCATGTAACTCATAAGTGGCAGATCTGGATGTGAACACAGGCAGCTGTGTCTTCAACATAACACAACCTTGGCTACTAAAGACAAAATCAGTGTGAGCAGGGGTGGCTGGAGAAGTTCTTTGTTGGTGCTGATACTTGAGCTGCTCATTAACGGGGAACACCTAGTGGGGAAAGTAGACTTACACATGACTCGAAGAGCATGGGCAGATTTCACAAGGAACTTAACACTGCGTACATTAATGTAGGCAGTATAATAACAGATACATAGAGTCTTCTTGGCATTCAGTTTTCTCTCATAGGAATCACACTTGTTCTAGCCATCAAACGTTACCTAGATCTGTGCTCTTTCTAAAATTCTTTTCCAACAATGTGCTGATACCTCCCGCTCTAGCACTGCAGCTTACTGTGTCTCAGATGGAACTCTGTGCCCTTTCTGCTCACATAGGTCCAGTGGAGGAGGACCTCCACTGGACCTATGTGAGCAGAAAGAGCACAGAGTATTTTTCAGCAGAAATTCTGCAGGCTAGAAGGGATGGTGTCATTAAGACTCTTTCCAGCTCTAAAACACTACAAGAATATAGGATTGGAAATAGTAATGGCCACACATGTGTTTTTTTCTCTATGATGTTCCTTATCCAAACAAATAATGATAGTATAATTTTAAAAATTCTTTGTGACAAACCTTACATTCTTGTATCCTACTCCTATCACAGTTTGTGAAAAATTGCATCACTAGAGGTTTCCTCTCTGGGTAAATTTTGTGCAAGTATGTTATTTTAAAATATCAATTCTATTTCTTTTTCTGTCCCATATAAAACATTTACATTATATAAAGTCCACTTATGGAAAACATGAAAAGTCATTGCTTTGTCTAACTAAAATTCACAATGGGAATATTGGTGTTTTTGCAAGGAATTTTAGACATTACTTCAAATGTCAAATCCTAAAATGACAAATGACTGGCAAAAGTATGTTAGAAATATTAATAAATGTTTTTAGTTTCTTTTTTATCTTTTAGGCCCTAAGCTGTTTGTTCACATTCTATAATATCATTTTTTCAAATTATGTTACTTTTCTCAGAGTCTTCTCCTCTGGAGTGTGAGCCTCCAGGAGGCAGGGAGTGTCATTGTTATCTCAGCCCTTGATATGGTCATTGCCTATAATATAGAAGGAGGGAAGGACAGGGAAATGAGTAAAGGACATGAAAAGTGAGGGAAAAATCAGGGAAAAATCAATCTGCTTAGCAAAATTAACTTTTAGAGAATCTTATTTTATTAATATATATGTAAATATGCTTTGCATATTGTACTTTTTCACATTGAGTAAATCACTATTTCAATAAATGATTTAAGACTCCTTAGTTTGCAAGGCACAGAAGTGTACTTGAATTAACTTAAAGATGTTTATTTTCAGGATAGTGAGTGGAAAACTTCCAAATATCGAAAAGGGGAAGTTATAATACCTTTTAACTTGAAATTGAGAAATGCCTCAATAAGTGAAGGGTCATCAACTGTAGATGTTTTTACGTATTTAACAGATTATTTCCCCAAACCCACACTTATTTATTATTCAGTCTTGTATAACTTTTAAAAATTCTTGAGTTTTTGTTTTCTCATCTAGAGAATAATTATCTATTCTAGTCATTTGGAGATTGAAATTAGAATTTTGTTTAAAAAATTAAAGTTCAGTGACTGGATATTATTGGTCTAAACTATAACATTTGTTTCTTTCTCCATTTCTCTACTTAAAAAACAAGAATAATTATATTTTGTGTAACATCTGATTTGATGCTCACAATAATAAATTATGTGAATGGATTGTGAAAACTTAAAAAAGTTTCACAAATATTTGCTTGATACTTATACCAACCACTCAAGGTAATAGCTAAACAAGGACCCAGAAAGTTCCAGAAGTAGTGTCCTTTTTAAAAAAAAAAATCAAATCAAGGATATAAATGCATATGGGTGCTCAAAAGTGAAGATTACATTTAATTACATGCAAATCAAAATAAAATACAATCTATAATCAAATATTTAAAACAAGTCACTAATGAACTTAGTTTAAAAATAGATGAAAAGTTTAATTAAAATAAATAAATAAAATTTAATTGTCTTTTTTTTTTTTAAAAAGTTTAATTAAAAATAGATGTCATTTATGTTGGTAGGCATTTCTGTACCAATTCACTGGGTTTTTGATTCCTCAATAGGAAGTTGTCTTTCATTGCTTACTTGAGAACAAAAAGAAAATTCCATTTCCAATAGTGAGTGTTTATAAACAGCTTTATAATTGTTTCCAGTTTATATTTTTAAAGATGGTCCAGGGCCGCAGGACCCACCACCACTCACCTGGAGGGGTGCGGACAGATACAGCCACTGGGAATTCTGCCAGTGGGCCTCAGGATGTGCCCATACTGTCTTGGGAAGGCATGGAAAGCTTCAACTGGGAAATCCATCAGTGGGTGCCAGAACACACCCCACTCTCCCAGGAGGGTGCAGAAAGCTTCCACTACTGGGAAATATGCCAGTGGGTGCTGGGACACACACTGCTGTCCCAGAACGGTGTGGATAACTCCCCCCACTAGGAAATTCACCCAGAGGAGGACCTGAAACAACAGTTGAGCCCCAGGGGCTACATGACTAAGGAAGAAGAACTGAAATCTCTCCTCGTGGCTGTGAGAGCTGTGAAGTTACACCTTCACTGACAGATCCCTAAATTCAGCACCTGCAAAGCATTTGAAAGGATAAAAAGTGCTAATGCAGCTGGGGTGTGTCTGGCATTAGCAGCTGTAGGCTCTGCAGGCATGTGCAAGTGAGGGTAGGGCCAGATCAGAGTTTGAAATGCCTCAATAGCTCCCACTATGGGTCTAGGTGCATGAATACTGCAGTATTGGGACCTAACCTCAGTGAGCCTGCATCAGTCACTGGGTGAAAACAATGTCTGAGAGTCACCAGGGGTAATTGCTGTCACACCCACAGTTAAGGTGGGACTGACAGAAGTGCCAACAACAGTACACTTCATGAGCCCACACAATGAGCAGAAGGAGACACAATAGAGCACATTCACAGGTGAACAGCTCCAAAGGAGGAAAACTCAGTGGCTTCTCTCCCAGTGTGAGTGCTCCAACTGGAGAGCAGACTCCATCCCTGACAGGACAGTGACAACCACAGAGCAAAGGGGAGGCACTGCTCAATATCTAGGGTAGGCTCTTATCATCACAACACCCCTATCAAGGGTATAAGAGCACAAACCTCTGGACCAACCTCACCCACCAGGGGGCAGACACCAGAAACAAGAGAAACTGTGATCCAGCAGCCTGTGGAAAGGAGACCACAAACACAGTAAGTTTGATAAAATGAGACTACAAAGAAATATGTTGCAGAGGAAGGAACAAGATAAAAACCTACAAGAACAACTAAATATAGAGGAGATAAGCAATCTGAAAAAGAATTCAGGGTAATGATAGTAAAGATGATCCAAGACCTTGGAAAGAGAATGGAGGCATGGAACAAGAAGATACAAGAAAAATTTAACAAAGAACTAGGAGAACTAAAGAACAAACAAACAGAGATGAACAAGACAGTAACTGAAATGAAAAACACATTAGAAGAAATCATTAGCAGAATAACTAAGGCAGAAGAATGGATAAATGACCTGGAAGACAGAATGGTGGAAATCTCTGCCATGGAACAGAATAAAGAAAAAAAAAGAATGAAAAGAAATGAGAACAGTCTCAGAGACCTCTGGGACAACATGAAACACAGCAACATTTGAATTATAGGGGTCACAGAAGAAGAAGAAAAAGAGAAAAGACCTGAGAAAATATTTGAAGAGATCATAGTCAAGAATTTCCCTAACATGGAAAAGTCACCCAAGTCCATGAAGCGCAGGATAAACCCATACAGGATAAACCCAAGAAGTACATGCCAAGACACATATTAATCAAAGAAACAAAATTAAATACAAAGAAAAAATATTAAAAGCAACAAGAAAAAGGCAACAAATAACATACAAGGGAATCCCCATAAGGTTATCAGCTGATTTTTCAGCAGAAATTCTGCAGGCCAGAAGGCAGTATATATTTAAAATGATGAAAGTGAAAACCTACAACCAAGAATACTCTATCCAGCAAAGTTCTCATTCACATTCAACAGAAAAATCAAAAGCTTTACAGACAATTTACAAAGCTTTACAGACAATAGAATTCAGCACCACCAAACCAGCTTTACAACACTTGCTAAAGGAACTTCTCTAGGCAAGAAACACAAGAGAAGAGAACAAAAGAGGAAGGGAAGAAAAAAGACCTACAAAATCAAACCCAAAACAATTAAGAAAATGGGAATAGGAACATACATATTGATAACTACCTTAAATGTAAATGGATTAAATGCTCCAAACAAAAGACAAAGACTGGCTGAATGGATACAAAAACAAGACCTGTATATATGCTGTCTACAAGAGACCCACCTCAGAGCTAGGGACACACACAGACTGAAAGTGAGGGGATGGAAAAAATATTCCATGCAAATGGATCAAAAGAAAGCTGGAGTAGCAATACTTACATCAGACAAAATAGACTTTAAAATAAAGACTGTTAACAATTGACAAGGAAGGACACTACATAACGGTCAAGGGATCGATCAAAGAAGAAGACATAACAATTGTAAATATATATGCACCCAACATAGTTGCACCTCAACATGTAAGGCAAATGTTAAGAGCCATAAAAGGGGAAATAAACAGTAACACAATAATAGTGGGGGGCTCTAATACCCCACTTACATCAATGGACAGATCATCCAGACAGAAAATTAATAAGGAAACACAAGCTTTAAATGACACATTAGACCAGATAGACTTAATCGATATTTATAGGACTCTCCATCCAAAAGCACCTGAATACATTTTCTTCTCAAGAATACAAGGAACATTCTCCAGGATAGACCACATCTTGGATAATAAATCAAGCTTTGGTAAATTTAAGAAAATTGAAATCATATCAAGAATCTTTTCTGACCACAACACTATAAGAGTAGAAATCAGTTACAGGAAAAAAATTGTAAAAAACACAAACACATGGAGACTAAACAATATCTTACTAAATAACTAATGGATTGCTGAAGAAATAAAACAGGAAATAAGAATATACCTAGAGAAAAATGACAATGACAACATGATAATCCAAAACCTATGGGATGCAGCAAAAGCAGTTCTAAGTGGGAAGCTTATAGCAGTACAATCTTACCTCAAGAAACAAGAAAAATCTCAAATAAGCAACGTAACCTTACACCTAACTCAATTAGAGAAAGAAGAACAAATGAAACCCAAAGTTAGTAGAAGGAAAGAAATCATAAAGATGAAATCAGGAATAAATGAAATAGAAAGGAAGAAAACAATAGCAAAGGTCAGTGAAACTAAAAGCTGGTTCTTTGAGAAGATAAACAAAATGGATAAACCTTTGGCTAGAGTCATCAAGAAAAAAAGGGAGAGGACTCAAATCAATAAAATAAGAATTGAAAAAGGAGAAGTTACAACTGACACCACAGAAATACAAAGGATCATAAAAGACTACTACAAGCAACTCTATGCCAACAAAATGGACAACCTGGAAGAAATGGACAAATTCTTTGAAAGGTACAACCTTCCAAGAGTGAACCAGGAAGAAATAGAAAATATGAACAGACCAGTCACAAGTACTAAAATTGAAATAGTGATTAAAAATCTTCCAACAAACAAAAGTCCAGGTCCAGATGGCTTCACAGATGAATTCTATCAAACATTTAGAGAAGAGCTAACACCTACTCTTCTCAAACTCTTCCAAAAAAATTGTAGAGGAAGGAACATTCCTAAACCCAATCTGCAAGGCCGCCATCACCCTGATACAAAAACCACACAGGCCAATATCACTGATGAACGTAGACGCAAAAATCCTCAACAATATACTAGCAAACAGAATTAAATAACACATTAAAAAAATCATACACCATGATCAAGTGGGATTTATCCCAGGGATGAAAAGATTCTTCAATATACACAAATCAATCAATGTGATACACCATATCAGCAAATCAAAGAATAAAACCCATATGATCCTCTCAATAGATGCAGAAAAAGCTTTTGACAAAATTCAACACCCATTTATGATAAAAACTCTCCAGAAAGTGGGTATAGAGGGAACCTACCTCAACATAATAAAAGCCATATATTACAAACTCACAGCCAGCATCATTCTCAATGGTGAAAAACTGAAAATATTTCCTCTAAGATCAGGAACAAGACAAGGATGCTCAGTCTCCCCACTATTATTCAATATAGTTTTGGAACTTTTAGCCACGGCAATCAGAGAAGGAAAAGAAATAAAAGAATGCAAGTTGCAAAAGAAGAAGTAAAACGGTCACTGTTTGTAGATGAGATGGTTGTATTCATAGAAAATCCTAAAGATGCCACCAGAAATCTACTAGAACTAATCAATGAATTTGGTAAGGTTGCAGGATACAAAATTAATGCATAGAAATCTCTTGCTATACACTAACAACAAAAGATCAGAAAGAGAAATTAAGGAAACAATCCCATTCACCATTGTAACAAAAAGAATAAATTACCAAGAATAAACCTACAAAAGGAGGTAAAAGATCTGTACTCAGAAAACTGTAAGACACTGATGAAAGAAATCAAAGATGATACAAATAGATGGAGAGGTATACCATGTTCTTAGATTGGAAGAATTAATGTTGTGAAAATGACTATATTACCCAAAGCAATCTACAGATTCAGTTCAATCCTTATTTAATTACCAGTGGCATTTTTCACAGAATTAGAACTAAAAATTTTATAATTTGTAGGTAGACACAAAAGACCCCAAATAGCCAAAGCAATCTTGAGAAAGAAAAATAGAGCTGGAGGAATCAGGCTCCCTGACTTCATACTATACTGCAAAGCTACAGTCATCAAGACAGTATATACGGGCACAAAACCAGAAATATAGATCAATGGAACAGGATAGAAAGCCCAGAGATAAACTGAGGCACCTCTGATCACCTAATTTATGACAAAGGAGGCAAGAATATACAATGGAGAAAAGACAGTTTCTTGAATAAGTGGTGCTGGGAAAACTGGACAGCTATATTTAAAAGAATGAAATTAGAACACTCCCTAACACCATACACAAAAATAAGCTAAAATAGATTAAAGACCTAAATGTAACCTGGACACTATAAAACTCTTAGAGAGAAACATAAGCAGAGCACTCTTTGACATAAATCGCAGCAAGAGCTTTTTTGACCCACTTCCTAGAGTAATGAAAATAAAAATGAAAATAAACAAATGCGATCTAATTAAACTTCAAAGCTTTTGCACAGCAAAGGAAACCATAAACAAGACAAAAAGACAACCCTCAGAATGGGAGAAACTATTTGCAAACAAAGCAACTTACAAGGGATTTATCTCCAAAATATACAAACAGCTCATGCCACTCAATACAAAAATAACCCAATCAAAAAATGGAGGGAAGATCTAAATAGACATTTCTCCAAAGAAGACGTACAGATGACCAAAAAGCACATGAAAAGATGCTCAACATCACTAATTATTAGAGAAATGCAAATCAAAACTACAATGAAGTATCACCTCACACCGATCAGAATGGTCATCATCAAAAAATCTACAAACAATAAATGCTGGAGAGGGTGTGGAGAAAAGGGAACGCTCTTGCACTGCTGGTGGGAATGTGAATTGGTACAGCCACTATGTAGAAAATTATGGAGGCTCCTTAAAAAACTTAAAATAAAACTACCATATGACCCAGCAATCCCACTCTTGGGCATATACCTGGAGAAAACCATAATTCAAAAAGATACATGCACCCCAATGTTCATTGCAGCACTATTTACAATAGCCAAAACATGGAAGCAACCTAAATGTCCATCAAAAGAGGAATGGATAAAGAAGATGTGGTACATATATACAATGAAATATTACTCAGCAATAAAAAAACACAAAAGAATGCCATTTGCAGCAATATGGATTGACCTAGTGTTTGTCATTCTGAGTGAAGTTAGTCAGACACAGAGACAAAATATCATATTGCTTATATGTGGAATCTAAAAAAAAGGGGGTACAAATGAACTTACTTACAAAAGAGAAGTAGAGTCACAGATGTAGAAAACAAACTTATGGTTACCAGGGGATAAGGGGGTAGGGGAGGGATAGATTGTGAGATTGGGACTGACATATATACACTACTGTACATAAAATAGGTAACTAATAAGAACCTACTGTATAGCACAGGGAAGTCTACTCAATACTCTGTAATGGCCTATATGGGAAAAGTATCTAAAAAGAGAATGGATATATGTACATGTATAACTGATTCACTTTGCTGTATACCTGAAACTAACACAATATTGTATATCAACTATCCAATAAAATTTAAAAAATGAAAAATAAACACATTCACCCTAGGAAAAAAAATAAAATAAAAATGGGCCACTAGAATAATGTGAATTGTTTGTACAATTGTTTCATGTCTTTGAAACTTGTCAAAGAGAAGAATGTTTATTGAATAAGGAGTGTCTAGAGTAAAAATGCTAGAGCCAGAAACAATCTTATGGTTTAGATATTATCTTTTTCAGATATCTTTTTGAATCATCTTTTTCAAACAGTTATAGCTGAAGTATTTGAGAATCTAGAATTGTTTGAGTAATCAAATCACAAACACATAGTACTTAGTGGAAAATATGGAACTAGAACTCAGGTGGTAGGATCCAGCTCTGAGGCAGTCTTTAAATGAAGAAGAATCCACCATTAGCATTTTAAGCTCTGTCAGAAGCTGGCATGTGTACTGCTTAATGTAGCAGGTTAGCCACTGGTGCTTTAGCATGAAGGAGAATAATTCCACCATTCAGAAATCCCTCTGTGTTCTTGAGCAGGTTGTAGTTTCCACGTTGTAAACAATTGCTGGCCATACCTTGGTGCTGAGCATTTTAGGACACAGTAACTAAAGAAATTAAATTTATATCCTTTAATGAGTGAGTATTGGAATATTGACCTTTTCATGAGCAGAAGCATTAGCTACTGGAAACAAAATAAAAACAAACAAAATCCCACACATCTTTTGTTCGTATATTTTTAGAAAAAAGTATTGTATCTAGTAGCACCCTAATAGCTGAAGAGTTTCTTTCAATAAAATGATGTAATTCTATTTAAAGATTGATCAGTATGTATTTACCCCAGAAACTGGAAAAACATATTTTTGGTTGTGAAAAAGAGTTAAATTGTCTTGTTGGATATTTCCATTGATGAACTCAGATAATTTTTTCTTGTGGTTTGTGGACTGAGTGAGATCTTACCATCCTTTACCTGGCCCAAACAATTTATATGTGAAAATAAAATTAACTTTTATAAAGTCCTCAAATGTCTTTGCTATCTTTTATGGAATAAAAAATTATCTTCATAATTATTTTGAAATATTAAAATTATTTAAATTTTGTTTTTCTTATTACAAAACATACAAATTATTGTAAAAAATCTGGACAAGTAAAAAAAATTAAATGATTATTAGTGTTTAGATAGTGATATTATAGATTAGTATACAGATGTTCACTTATGGTCTTTCACATGTTCACATACTCATTTTTACAAAATAATCATTTAGAACATACTATTTGGACTTTTTAAAAAATGTAATGCTATATCTTGATTATTTTTCTATGCCAATTAAAAATTCTTCTACAATATTTAAGTGGCTTATATTAATGTACCACAAATTTTAAAAGATTATGTTATTAGACATTTAGGTTTTTCAGTGTTTTAAAAATAAACATTGCTCTGACGAATTTCTATGTTGCTAAACATTTGAAGATACATTCATGTTGATTTCCCTCAGCATAAATTCCAAGAAATGGATTTGCTTGTTCCAAAATAAATTACTTTTTAGAAAATTTTTGGTTTATATAGCCAATTGCTCACCAGAAATGTTGTAATATGAATTATCTGTAAGTGAAAACATATGAAATACATCATTTTTATGTGGTGCTGAAGGTGGTCTTGTTTAATTAAAAACACCAATAGGAAGTTTCCACTGTTAGAAAGTAGAAAGAAGGGAAGGAAAAAGACAATGGTCACAGAGCAAACATTGGAAAAGTTGTTTTCAGTATCAGGCTAAGATCTACTCTTACAGTTTGGAATAGACTTTCTTAGCAGAGTAGGCAAATTGTCAAGTTAACAGACCTTAGGTGAGATTTTTCTTTGCCTTTTCAAAACCTTATCTCTTATAGTCCTTCTTTCCCCCACTTTCCTTCAATTTGTCTCTCCTATTTTGATATTCTTTCCTCCATAAATGGCACCACTGACATTTGGATAGTTATCCTCAGTGGGTCTTTTTTTTTTTAAACATTTATTTATTTATTTGGCTACATTGGGTCTTAGCTGTGGCATGCAGTATCTTTTTAGTTGTGGCACGTGGGATCTTTAGTTGTGGCATGTGGGACCTAGTTCCCTGACCAGGGATCGAACCCGGGCCCCCTGCATCAGGAGCGTGGAGTCTTAGCCACTGGACCACCAGGTAAGGCCCCCTTGGAGGGTCTTTCCAACGTGAAGCTCATCACCTAGTTCAGGTCATAGGCCAGGGACAATGAAAGCTGACTTGGTACCTTGGGATAGTAACATGCATTTCATCACTGTCCCATCAGCTGATCAGTTATAGGAATCCTGACATCACCTTGTATTTTAAAAGAGCTAATTTTTTAATCAAATAATACAAATTTTTATTACCATTTCAGGATATAATAGGAGTTATTTCTCTTCACTATTTAATTGTTAACTTCTTATCACAAAATTATCAATTTTAGAGAGTATTGTCATAAATACAGCAGCCTATTATTTATTACCTCTTATAATTCTCAAAATGTGGTATCTGAATCAACAGCATCAGCGTCACCTGAGCACTTGTCAGGAATGTAAATTCTCAGGCCGTATCCCACTCCTACTGAATCCCACAACAGAAATTCTGGGTGTAGGACCCCCCAGCTCTGTTTCAACAAGCCATCCAGGATTCTGATGCATGCTGAAGTTGAAGGACCACTGATTTAAGACAATATTCAGGTTTCCAGGAGTCTTGCTAAGTCAGGATGATTTTGGAAGAATGTAATTTAATAGTAAGAAAGACTTCTCTCTCATCACTCCATGTATTTGAATTAGTTGTGACAAACAAAGCCTCAAAGATAACTTTAAAATATGTGTAGGATAAACCACTTCTCCCTGGAAAATAATAGGATAATTGTTACTTTTCAAATTATTGAGGCTGGAAAGTTGTGTTTCTTGGGAATGTTTTGATGCTATACTCTTCATTTAGCTGAGTGCAGCTGAAAAAATGTTTCCCATTAGTTCTCCTTAATTTCCCAGTGGTTAGATATACCCGCTCCATCAGATTTCTGGTTACTATGAGTAAAAGTTTTGACGTCATCATTCATTCAATTGTTTTCACTTGCAAAAACATACAATATGCTGAGAGAAACTAATCTCGCTGGCATTTCTTCATAAGCATTACCCAGTTAAGACAATGGAATGATTTTTTGATTTGTGAAGAAAATCTTTGCTTCGGTTAAGAAACAAGGTTAATGTCTTCTTGGAAAAATGAAGTTACTGCTAACATTTATAGGGAGTTAAGTAGCATATCAATCGTTAAGGATAAAACTGTTATATATATGTGGCATAAGATATATGTGGCTGCTGTGCCTTACTTTTGAATCAGATGAAAGGGTCCCAGGAAAAATCAACTATCCAATGAGAACAAGGACCTCCTTCATCAGTCAATTTCCTTAACCAGTTTCTATGGATGACCACAGAGGAAAATACAGGAAGGCATAGGCTTCAGGCAGCAGATGCATGAAAGCCCATTAAATGAGGCAGAGAGGAGAGAAGCCTTGTTGCTTGAACCTCGCTGGGTCTTGAGACTGTTCTGACAAACTGCCCATGCACTTTCAGCTTTCCAGGATGTGGTCAGATCTACTTCTTCCTGCAGTTGTGAACAGAGGGCAGGAGAACCCATGGCTGCTAGCGGAAGGGGGAGTGGGAAACAGGAGAGAAAAGTAGAAAGATGCAGAAAGCGTGTTTTACTGCTCAACCCAGCCCACCCCCCTCCCCTGAACCATAATGTCTTGTTTCCCTTTCGTTTATAAACGAGATTACCAACTCTAGGTAATAAAATAAAAAAACATGTAAAATGATTCTGTTTAATTTATCACATTATCGTTTTACTTTTCTCATGAATAAATACATTGTCTCTTCAGAAATGTGTATAATATACTCAAGCTAAATTTACTCATATGCACAAGTATCTGAGCTTAAGAATTGGTCTAAGTCAGGTAAAGAATGAATTACACTATATAAAAAAAATCACCAAGACTTCTCAGTTATTCAGAGTATGTTAGATTTAAATAAGGCAAACACATTTCTAAGAAATGTGTACAGAAAGCAAGCATAAATTGAGTGAAGATGTACACAAGACCAATTGCATGTTTGGTTATAGTTGAAAACAAATGACTAAATAAGGAATCAGCATCCATTCTATTAAAAAAGCACTCCTACAAAATAAGGTTTTGGAAAAGAACTTAAAATATAAAAAAAGTTTGGACTATGTCTCAATTTAATTTATCACAGTCAAGCATGGATTCCGTTATTAGGACTGATTTTAATAATTAGATTGCAGTGCAAAGTCATGCATTCAACAAAAATGTAACAAGTGTGGACATGCAGAGAGAAAATAGTGAATTTAAAACTAGAGGTCCTTTATAATATTTATATTTCTTACTGAAAAAAGAGAAAGATTTACGGTTTTCTTAAATTATGAATCCCAAACATGGAGTCAAATTCACCAGTCAGGAAATGACTGAAACCCAATGATAGAAGTCACTCACGCTGTAGTAAGGCACTAACCATAAAGAGTCCAGGGTAAAGTTTGTTCAGGGAGAGCAGTAGGTCTGTATAATAATACTTTGTTTGTAGCCATCACTGAATTTCATTTTAAGCATAATCTGCATTGTGGAAAATGATTGATACCATCTCAATGAAATCATCATATGATGAAAAGAACACATTAAGCATTACACTTAAGAGAACAGGACACCACATTTGAAAATAATGTTAAGAGAAAATCATATTTCTGAAAGCATATTAATGATAACTTGCAAAATACATTGATACATTGATACTAGAGCTGACTGGGTGGTGTCAAATCAGAAATTTCCAGTTTACTAAAGAGTCTCTATTTACTGAAGAACTGCTCACTTTTATATTTTCAGTGTGAAATATGCAGACAGAGCTTGATGCTTTTAAATTATTCTATCTGAATAACTACCTGTAATAGTTACATAAAACTCTAGGATTGATTTGGGTAATTATCTATTGGGATTTTTCTGACCTAGAGTAAAGGGAAAGGAAACAAATATTTATTAACAGAAAAAGCTTCCAAATAAGTTTGTCACCACATTTAGCTCTTAAAGCAATGTTATATCAATGTTTATTGGTGGTGTGGGAAGTCACCTGATAGGATGCATTAAAATTCTTAGACTGTTTAAAATAAGATGAGCATTGATTTTCTTCTGAAAAATGAGTGCTAAAATGAACATTTTTGTTCTCAGTGATTTCAAGATGCAAGCCTTTCTATTAAATAATTAATAATTTATGAATACATAACTCAAAAATATCCTTGGAGGATAATAATACTACGGTTACCTTTTAAAGTTGTCATGAAGATAACAGTGAAAATGCATGTGAAATATCTAGAATAATGCCTGGAATATAATAAAATCTTTCCTTCTCACATTCATGGGGACAAGGACTCCTTCTTCTCTGACTCTGCTCTTGTACATTTTGGACTTTCTATGAATACTTGCTTATTTATTGCCTATTGAAACTATTAAAAAAAGAGTTTTGCATTATAAGTGGTTCATATGGAAATTGGAAGAATCTAAAGTCACACAGAGCCTAAAGTAAAATGATCTCTAGTCTGATTTTGGCAACTTACCTAGATGGGTTAGATACTTGGGTAACTATTTAGCATCTGAGGCTTTGGCTAAAAGCAAATTCCATAAGCTCATGGTATTTATGTGGTTATATTAGTCATTTTGGGGGCAGTGGGAATGAAATGTTTTCCCCAACTTCCCTATGTTTAATATAGTCTCATAATCTTTTTTTCAAATTTTCTACTGAGAAACTCAGCTAATTCACATACCCTAAAGACACACATACACAAACACACAAATATAAACCAAGTACATTTATGAATTATATATATATATATATAAACTAGATGTGTACAGATAAAAAAGATGTATATAAGTTAAGTACATACACTAAATATATAAACTAAATATAAACTACATATATTTATGAAATTGTAATTGATGAATTGATGAAATTGTATATGTAAACTCTAATATACCTAAATAAACTAAAAATACAATATAAAAGTAAATTAAGTATCTATGTCAATATCATACTTTGATCTACATATCCATTATAACTGGGTGTTGACAAGGTGCTAGGAATTATGCTAGGCATACAAGATAAAAATATAGTTTCTGTCTTCATGAAGTAGATTAAAAATATATAATATAGTGTTTATACCTGACATAATAGAACACTAACAAAGAGAAATAATGGTAGAGGAAAGAGCAGCCCTGCATATTAGGTGGTTGGACAAGGCTTTATAAGACAGGTGACAATAGACTTTTATGATGATTAGTAGTTCATCAAGAGGAAAAAGATTAGGAGGGATCAGAAGAACAGCATGGCAAAAGTGATAGTAACATGGCAGCACATGGCTTGCTTTTGGGTGGAGGTGCATGACTTTGGCTTGAACCAAGAAATTTGGGTTGAGATGGTTGACGAGAGGTCAGTCCTGGCATGAATGGTCTAGGGTGGGCTAACTGGGAGCTGCCTCTAGGTGGACCAGTAGGCCTTCCTGAACTACTTGGGAGGTGGAGCTGAATTAGCAGGAAGAATAGGCAGAGAGGTGAGGGACCAGCCAAGATGATGGTGTAGAAATATCTTGAGCTCACCTCCTATGATGAGCACACCACAATCACTACTATCTGTGAGACAACCATTGGTGGAAAAGGCTGGAACCTACCAGAAAAGATCTTCTATAACTAAAGACATAAAGAAGGAACCTAAATGAGACAAATAGGAGGGGTGGACTTGCAATATAATCAAATCCCATATCCCTGGGTAGGCAACCCGCAAACTGGAGAATAGTTATATTGCAGAGGTTCTCCCATAGGAGTGAGAGTTCTGAGCCCCACATCAGGCTCCCCAGCCTGGGGGTCCTGCACTGGGAAAATGAGACCCAAGAGCATTTGGCTTTGAATGCCAGTGGGGCTAATTTTGGGAACCCTACAGGAGTGGGGGAAATAGAGACTTCACTCTTAAACGGTGCACACAAAATCTCATACACACTGGTAGCCAGGGCAAAAGCAATAAGATGACAAGAGCCTGGGCCAGATCTACCTGTTGCTCTTGGAGAGTCTCCTGGAGAGGCAGGGGGTTGGCTGCTCCTCATGCTCTGTACATGGACACTGGTGTAAGCCATATTAGGGAACATTCTATCACATGAACACTGCTGTTGGTGCTGCCATTTTGATTCATTAGTGCCAAGACCCAGCCCCACCCAACAACCTAGAGGCTCCAGTGTTGGGACACCTCAGGCCAAACAACTATTTGGGGAGGAACACAGCCCCACCCATCAGCAAACAGGCTGCCTAAAGACTTCCTGAGCCCATATCTGCTTCTAGACATGCCCCTAGACATGACCCTGCCCCCCAGAGGGCCAAACCTTGGCTCCACCTACCTATGGGCAAACACTGGCCTTTCCCTCCAGGAATCCAGCACTAGCCTCTAGACCAGCCTCACCCACCAGGGGGTAGATAGCAAATACTATGATCCTGCAGCCTTCAGACTCAGCCCACCCACAGCAGGCCAGACCCTACCCAGGGGTCAGCGGAACTCTGGCCCTGTCCATCAGTAGGCCAATGCAAGTTTTGGGACACCTTGGACCCCATACCCAACTGTATCAGGAACCAGCCAAGCCCCACCAATGATCCAAAACAATCTCTGGGATCCCTAGGTCCTCCACCCAGACTCCGGGAATCAGCTCTGCCTGTCAGTAGTCAAGCACTTACCCCAGGACCTGGCTTTACACTCCAGTGGGCAGGCAACAGCCCTGGAGTCCTCAGGACCCTGACTCCACTGAAAAGTTCCCTAACCTGGGAGACAATCAGACAAGTCCAGGAAATGCAGAGATTCCCATACAGGATGAACCCAAAAAGGAACAAACCAAGACACACTGTAATCAAAATGACACAAATTATAAAGAGAGAATATTAAAGGCAGCAAGGGAAAATCAACAAATAACAAGGGTTCTCCCATAAGGCTATAAGCCTACTTTTCAGCAGAAACTCTGCAGGCCAGAAGGGAGTGGCCCATATATTTAAAGTGGTGAAAGGGAAAAGCCTACAACCATGTTTGTATACTCTATTCCACAAGGCTTTTATTCAAATTTGAAAGAGAGATCAATGGCTTTACATACCAGAAAAAGCTAAAAGAGTTCAGCACCACCAAACCAGCTTTACAACAAATGTTAAAGCAACTCCTCTGGGTGAAAAAGAAAATGGCACGATCAGAAGCAAGAATATTATGGGGCTTCCCTGGTGGTGCAGTGGTTGAGAATCTGCCTGACAATGCAGGGGACACAGGTTCGAGTCCTGATCTGGGAAGATACCACGTGCCGTGGAGCAACTGGGCCCATGAGCCACAGCTACTGAGCCTGCACATCTGGAGGTTGTGCTCCACAACAAGAGAGGCCATGACAGTGAGAGGCCCATGCACCGCAATGAAGAGTGGCCCCCACTCACCGCAACTAGAGAAAGCCCTCGCACAGAAACAAAGACCCAACACAGCCAAAAATAAATAAATAAATAAAATTAAAAAGAATATTATGAAATGAAAAAGCTCACAAGTAAAGGCAAACATACAGTAAGAGTAGGAAATCATCCACACACAAAGTTAGTAAGGAGGTTAAAAGACAAAGGTAGTAAAATCATTTATATCCACAGTAAGCAGTTAAGGGATACATAAAAATAATTAGATGTAAAATATAATATCAAAAACAGTAATCATGAGAGGAGGAGAGTACAAGTGCAGGGTTTTTAAAATACATTTTCAATTATGAGATCAGCAACTTAAATCACGTATATATATATAGACTGCTATACAAAAACCTCATGGTAACACAAACCAAAAATCTATAATAGATACATACACACACACACAAAGGGAATTCAAACCTAACTAAAGTTAGTCATCAAATCACAAGAGAAAATAACAAAAGAAGAAAGGGCAAAAAAAAAAAACCCTAGAAAAACAAATCCAAAGAATTAACAAAATAACAATAAGGACATATGTATTGATAATTACCTTAAATGGAAATGGACTAAATGCTCTAACCAAAAGACATAAAGTGGCTGAATGGATAGAAAAAATAAGACCCACATATGTGGTGCCTACAAGAGACTCACTTCAGATCTAGAGACACATACAGACTGAAAGTGAGGGGATGGAAAACTATTCCATGAAAATGGAAATCAGAAGAATGCTAGAGTAACAATACTCATATCAGACAAAATCAACTTTGAAATAAAGACAGTTATAAGAGATGAAGAAGGATATTGCCTATTGATCAAGGGGTCAATCCACATGAAGAAGATATAGCAATTGTAAATATATATACACCTAACATAGTAATATCTAAATATATAAGGCAAATATTAACAGACATAAAAGTAGAAATTGAAAGTAACACAATGATAGTAGAGGGCTTCTTTAACTTGTCACTTACATCAATGGACAGATCATTCAGACAAAATCCACAAGGAAACAATGGCCTTAATGATACACTAGATCAGATGACCTTCATAGATATATATAGAACATTTCATCCAAAAGATGCAGAATACACATTCTTTTCAAGTGCATATGGAACATTCTCCAGGATAGCTCACATGCTAGGCCACAAAACAGTCCTCAGTAAACTAAAAAAACTGAAATTGTATCAAACGTCTTTTCCAAAAACAGTGCTATGAGAGTAGAAATTACCAGAAAAAAACTTCAAAAAATACAAACATGTAGAGGCCAATCAGTATGCTACTAAACAACCAATGGATTACTGAAGAAATCAAGGAAGAAATAAAAAAAATACATAGAGACAAATGACAATGAAAACACGATGAACAAAAACCTATGAGGTGCAGCAAAAGCATTTCTAAGAGGGAAGTTTATAGCAATACAAGAAAAATCTCAAATAAACAACCTAACCTTACACATAGAGCAACTAGAGAAAGAACAAACAAAACCTAAATTTAGTAGAAGGAAAAAAAATAATAAAAATCAGAGCAGAAATAAATCACATAAAGTCTTAAAAAAATAGAAAAGATCAATGAAACTAAAAGTTTGTTCTTTGAAAAGATAAAATTGATAAACCTTTCACCAGACTCATCAAGAAAAAAAAGGGAGAGGACCCAAATCAATAGAATCAGAAATGAAATAGAAGTTACAACCAACACCACAGAAATACAAAGTATCATAAGAGACCACTATGAACAAATATATGTCAATAAAATGGACAACCTAGAAGAAATAGACAAATTCTTAGAAAGGTTTCATCTTCCAAGACTGAACAAGGAAGAAATAGAAAATATGAACACACCAATTACCAGTAATAAAATTGAATCAGTTATTAAAAAAATCCCCAAAAACAAAAGTCCAGGACCAGATGGCTTCATAGAGAAGTGTTAACACTTATCCTTCTGAAACTATTCTAAAAAAATTTCAGAGGAAGGAACACTTCCAAAGGCATTCTATGAGGCCACCATTACCTGGATACCAAAACCAGACAAAGATATCAAAAAAAAAGAGGAGAAAATTACAGGCCAATATCACTGATAAACATAGATGAAAAATCCTCTCTAAAATAATAGCAAACCAAAGCCAACAATACATTAAGAGGATCATACATCACTATCAACTGGGATTTATCCCAGAGATGCAAGAAGTTTTAAATATCTGCAAATAAATCAATGAGATACACCACATTAACAAATTGAAGAGTAAAAACCATATGATCATCTCAGTAGAAGCAGAAAAAGCTTTTGATAAAATTCAACATCCATTTATGATAAAAACTCTCCAGAAACTGAGAAAACAGGGAACCTACCTCAACATAGCAAAGGCCATATATGAGAAAACTACAACTAACATCATACTCAGTGGGGAAAAGCTGAAAGCATTTCCTCTAAGATCAGGAGCAAGACAAGGATGTCCATTCTAACCACTTTTATTCAATATAGTTTTGGAAGTCCTTGCCACAGCAGTTAGAGAAGAAAATGAAATGAAAAGAATACCAATTGGAAAGGAAGAAGTAAAAGTGTTACTACTTGTAGGTAACATGATACTATACATAGGAGCTCCTATAGACACCACCAGAAAACTACTAAACTCATCAATGAATTTGGTGCATTTGCAGGATACAAACTTAATATACAGAAATTTGTTGCCTTTCTCTACACTAACAACAAAGTACCAAAAAGAAAAACTCAGGAAACAATCCTGTTTACCATCTCATCAAAAAGAATAAAATACATAGGAATTAAACCTACCTAAGGCAGCAAAAGGCCTGTACTCTAAAAACTTTAAGGCACTGAAGAAGTTGAAGACAACACAAACAGATGGAAAGATATACTATGTTCTTGGATTGGAAGAAACAATATTGAAAAAATGACCATACTACCCAAGGCAATCTACAGATTCAATGCAATCCTTATCAAATTACCAATGGCATTTTTCACAGAACTAGAACAAATAATTTTAAAATTTGTATGGAAACACAAAAAGCCCCGAATAGCCAAAGCAATCTTGAGAAAGAAAACAGAGCTGGAGGAATTACACTCCCTGACTACAGACTGTAATACAAAGCTATGGTAATTAAAACTGGCACAAAAACAGACACATAGATGAATGGAACAGGATAGAGAGCCCGGAAATAAACTCACACACTTATGGTCAATTAATCTATGATAAAGGTGGCAAGAATATACAATGGAGAAAAGACAGTCTCTTGAATAAGTGGTGCTGGGAAAACTGGATAGCTACATGTAAAAGAATGAAATTAGAACATTCCCTAACATCATATACAAAAATAAACTCAAAATGGATTAAAGACCTAAATGTAAGACCAACTACTATAAAACTCCTGGAAGAAAACATAGGCAGAACATTCTTTGACAAAAATCACACCAATATTTTTTTGGATCTGTCTCCTAGAGTAAAGGAAATAAAAACAACAAAAAATAAACAAATGGGACCTAATTACACTTAAAAGCTTTTGCACAGCAAAGGAAACCACTGACAAAATGCAAGACATCCTACTGAATGGGAGAAAATCTTTGGAATGTATGACTGATAAGGGATTAATAGCCAACATATATAAACAGCTCATACAAGTCAACATCAAAAACAAACAAACAAACACAAAAACTTGATTAAAAAATAGGAAGAAGAATTGTATAAACGTTTTTCCAAAGAGGAAATGCAGATGGCCAACAGGCATATGAAAAGATGCTCAACATTGCTAATCTTCAGGGAAATGCAAATCAAAACCACAATGAAGTATCACCTCACACCTGTCAGAATTGCTATTACCAAAAAGACCACATATAACAAATGTTGGTGAGGATGTAGATAAAAGGGAACACTTGTACTTTTTTGGTGGGGACATAAATTGGTGCAGCCACTGTGGAAAACAGTATGGAGGTTGCTCAAAAAACTAAAATTAGAACTGCCTTTCAACCCAACAATTCCACTCCTGAGAATATATGTGAAAGAAACAAAAACACTAATTTGAAAAGATACATGTACCCCAATGTTCATAACAGCATTATTTACAATTGCCAAGATGTGGAAGCAACCTAAGTGACTGTCGACAGATGAATGTATAAAGAAGATCTGGTATATATATATATATATATATATATATATATATATATATATACACATACATACATACATACACAATAGAATACTACTCAGCCATAAAAAAGAACAAAATTTTGCCATTTGGCACAACATGGATGGACTAGGAGGGCATTATGCTAAGTGAAATGTCAGACAGAGGAAGACAAATACTGTATGATACCATTTATATGTGTAATCCAAAAAATAAAAGATAGTGAATATAATAGAAAAGAAGCAGACTCACAGATATAGAGAACAAACTAGTAGTTACCAGTGGGGAGAGCAGGGGAGAGGTAGTATAGGGGTGGGGGAGTGGGAAGAACAAATTATTGGGTGTAAGATAGGTTCAATGATGTTTTGTACAACACGGGGAATATCACCAATATTTTGTAATAACTGTAAGTGGAAAGTAACCTTTAAAAAATGTATATAAAAAAGGAATAGACACAAAGGCAAGCAGGGAACATTACAAGAAAAATTAATTTGGAAAAAAATTTCATGGTGAGAGCAGTTCCATATAACTAAAGATCCACAATAATTTTGCCTGTCTTAAAATAATATGGTGAAGATTAATAATTTTTTTTCCCAAAATACATGAGTGTTCTGTGGGATAGGGTGATGTTTACATGTTGTACTTTCCCAAATGACAAACTGTTACTAATCTTATTCCATATGACCAATGTTTTGAAATTAAGCTTTGATCTGCTTTTAGTTGATAGAGGTTTTCTCATCCTTTGAACTCCAGAGTCTTCCCATGACCCTGCATGCTCAGATGGCTCTCCACCACTAATGTCTCCTCCTCTTCACCTATCAAAATAAACTATTTTAGTATTTTGCATTTTATTCCAATTCGTCGATCCCCCTGTTGACATAGCAGATATCCTGAAATGGTTGTCCCTCACCCTGTCTAGGAAAATTCCCCCACAAGTGCTGTGAATTCCATCTATCTTACCCTCTTTCAGGATTTAGTTTCTTTGGTTACCTCATCCTCTTCTTGTTTCTTAAATCTCTCTCTTCATAGAGTCTTTGCCATCTCAATTTAAACATGTTTAAATATCTTTATTCAGTAAAAATCTCTTAGCCTGTGTTCCCATCTAGCTACTGCCCTCTTGTCTTTCCTTTACACTATATTTGACACTTTTTCACCCGACATGCATTCACTAACCCTCTGAAATTTGATTTATATCCCCTCCCCAAAATGGCTTAACTGAAATGACTCTTGCCAAGTCACTGATAAACAGCTAAGTGACATGGGCACTTAAATATCTTATTTTACTCTACATGCGGTTCATTTTCATGCCAAAGTTTCCTTTCTCTCTCATCAGAGCCTCCTTTATCAGGCTCCTGTGAGAACACTTTCTTCTGTTCTTTTCTGAATTTGATGGAAGTTCCTCCTCAGACTTAAATTTTTTCCACTTAGTCTTTAAAATTTTGTTTTCCCAAGTATAAAGCGTGTGGGTATTATATTTATTTCAGGATTCTTGGGAATAACAAGGGTTGTAGTAACATAACTGTATGCTACTGACATAGTTTGGATTCAATAACTAGTAGCTAGAAGAGGAAGTATAGTTGTTAGAACTTTAGAATTTGGACTCAGAATTCCTCCTCTGCTACTTTTCAGCTTGTGGCTTTAGGAAAATTCCTTAACCTGTTTTCCTTTATATCCTCATCTGTAAGATGGAGATCACAGTAGGACCTGCTTCATAGTGTGAGGACTCAGTGATGTAGTGTGCTCAAAGTACTTAGTACAGTGCCTGGTAAATATTAAGTTCTCAATTATTATTAACTTTAATAAAATAGCTTATTTTTTTACTCATTTGGCCATAAAATGTCCCTAAACCAGCTTTAACTTTCCATTTGTCATTCAGCGACCTCAACCCTTCTCAACATTGAAATTTTTTTTAAAATTTTCTATTTTTTTTCTTTGAGTAGCTTTAATTTATCTTTTAAAAAGGATTTAAATAATGTGAACACATTTGCTCCTGGCAGTTTCTAATTCATTTGCTCAAGATCTCTTCCGCTGAGTGAAGGACATCCCTTCATACTGCTTAACTTTGAAAGAAGCCAGGTCTACTCTCATTTTTGGAATTTTTGAAACCACTCAAGAGGAGCATAGGATGGTGTAAAGGCACTGAGACTGGGAACCAGAAACCCAAGATTCACATCCTTGCTCCCCCACCAACTCATCTTATGACTTTGGTCAACGCCTACCTTTCTGGACTTTAGTTTCTACAACTGAAAAATGAACATATCTGCTTCAAATATAAAGCACATAAGAAAACATCCAAAATTATGAATTGTGAAAATTTGTAAGATACCAAATTAAGAAGCACTCTACAGATATGTGATGTACCTAGAACTGCTTTATTTACAATATTCTTTGGCATCTTGATGATCTAAATTTTGGTTATTGTCACAAAATAAGTTTATAGGCTTTATGGCTCATTTAACTGTGCTGCTGTAGCTTCCTGTCCTTTTTTAATCTGGGCTCCTGTTTCTAAGGAGCCACTAGTGCTCTGCTCCAATGGTTTTGAGTATTTTAATCTTAAGGTTTCCAAACTTTTCAAATAATGATTCTTCTCTTCTATCTTATTGGCACATTGGAAGAAAAATCAAAACAAATACTAACTGTCCTTAGAGACACATAACTAAAAAAAAAAAAAGTCCAAAACCCAAAACAATAACCAAAACCATAGCTATTAGCTAAAAACGTTGCCTCTTGAAAACAAAATCATGTCCCTTCTTGGTTCCAGAAAAATACTTTAAAATTGGAAGAGAAAAATAAGACATGAAAAATAAGACAGGCTGATTGATGCAAATACATTTTTCGTGAAAACATTCTCTCTAAGGGGACGATATTGGTTGATGAGTTTCCACCTGGTATCTAAGCCAACCATAATTACATTGGCACTAAGGATATGATCACAGTTGATTCGAATTTAGATTGTACGTGACTGTGCCACTTTTTTTTGTGTTATGTGTAATCAACTGAATGAACAGAATATGAAATACACTTAACACATGCAGTTTAACCAGGAGGATGATGATTCTGCCAGCACTAAGATTTATCTCTGATGGGTTTTCAGTCAGCTAAACTGGGAATCTTATAATTTTCTACAATTTAGACTAAATTTTCTCCAATGGAAAGTGCACTGGTGGTGGGTGGGTGGAGCTCCTCTATTAACTTAGCACCCACAGTTTGCCAGTGTGGAATTTATGCATTTGTATTTCATGTTCAGGGTTTTTTCTGATGCAAGAATAATGTCATGATCTTTAAACGGGCCATAGTTTTCTTCCATATTTTCCTAAGCTTGTAACTTACCAAAATATTGGGATGTTTTGCAAAGATCATTAAATGTAATTTTTTTTGGTTTTAGTCACATATTTCTAGTGTCTTGTTTGCAGAAAATCTTACTTGCTCTTTCTCCAGCTGGAGGTGATCTCTCACATACTTTTATTTTTGGAGCTCTTTTATGACATGTTTCACTTTGTTTTAGTTTATAGATACCTATATGTGTTCTATTTGTCCCATTATAATGTAAAACATCCTTGAGAAAAGATGCCATATACACACTGTATTTCCAATATCTCAAATAGATGAGGTGCTTAAAAGACAAAGTACATAAATCAATAAAAAAATACCTACGTTGAATAACAACAACAAAAAATTTATAGTCCCTGAGAGTAGACAGAAAGATCTAGTGGAAAATGTCTCTTGGCTTGAGTAAAAAAACAAGCACTGCAGTTTTCTGGTTACTAAGGAGTTTAGGAGTTGGTGTAACCTTAGGCAACATTCTTATTCTGTTATTTTTTTATCTGTAAAATGGAAATATTTTATGTCAACCTCACAGAACCAATGAGAACCTCTAAGTTAGGAAATATATGTAAGGGTGTTTGTGAACTCCAAAGTGCTATATAAGTGTTAGAAATCAAACCATATGTGAAGGGGAATCTGGAGCTTTTGCTAATTCCCACATTTAACTGGGTTTGAGGTCCTTAGGAGAAATTTATGAGCCATACATTAAGTATCCGGAAGAATGCCTCCTTATAGTAGGCATTCAGTACATACTTGATGAACTGAATTATTGATAACTTCAACTATCAAAGGGTTCCCTTAGAGAGTCAAGGGAATTGTGCTCTGATTTGGCACACAAGAATTAGAAACTGACAGCTAGCATGTGACTTTGTGTGCACATGTCACACATGGATTTTAGATTTGTGCTCAGATTATAATTCCACAGGGCTTTGGATCCATTCCAGAGAGCTGTTTAAAAGAATTGTGTAGGGTTTTACCTAGAGGGCTCAACAGGGACTATTTCTTGAATTGCTCAACAGAAATGTGCTCAGAAATTACCCTTGAGACATCCAGCTACTGGAAATCTAAAAGCTGTCCCAGAGGCAAGAAATACCTAAAATTTAGAGTGGTTAAGGCAAGTAGATGCTGAAGGCAGATTTCATTAGTGGTTGCTGCCAAATGAAGTCATAGCAGTTGCTAAGAACTATACCTTATTTAATTTATTCAAAAACTATTTATTGAATCCCTACTCTGGGCCAACCACTGTGTCAGACATGGGGATTTAGGTGAGGGCAAGAAGGATGAAAATTTCTGCCATCATGGATAAAACTCCTTAGGAATAGCTGTTGGAAGGTACTGTCACCAGAACCTGGGGTTAGTAGATAACTCACTAATGGCAGCAGCTGTGTCTCTGGGATCCATGAATGGCACACACTGACAGGAACACCTATGGAGGGAAACCAGAGGTTTCTCTACTATCTCAGTGTGAAACATCCTGATATGCAAGGAGATCATTGATTTTTAAAAATAAACTTTTGTTTTCCTAAAAAGAAAATTTATATCTTGATTCCCATATCAACTTACATTGATTAATTATTCACATCTGTGTGCAGTTTTCCTCTCTTATATTACTTATCACTTTCTAGCTTATATTACAGTTAACTTTTCTTAAAGGGAGTATAGACTAGAATTAAGCAAAATTGTAATTGCTGGAAAATCTATATATAAAGGTCCCCATGCTGTAAGAGAAGTCTAAAATAGTTTTTTAAAAGTTGAGTGACTCAGTAACATTCTCTTCCCATGGCCTCTTGACATATTATTTTGACCTATGGTGAACTCCCTTGTACTTTTAGACATCATTATTTAGTATTCATTATGGTACATTGAAACGATGCCAAAAAATTGAAGACAGCATGAAAATATTTATGGGATGGAAGTGCATTCTATAGACTCTTGAGTATCACTCCGAGAAGTTGAATGTGTTTGGACAAAATAAGAAAATTGAGATTAATTAAATAAAAAATAAAATATTTTTCTTTAAAAGATTTACCATTCAGAATGTTTGCCTACATGCTAGATGTATTGGTTAGAGCTTCAGAGTAAGAGCATGGACTTTGAGGTAACCCTGCTTGGATTTCTACATTTATTATTTATGTGATCTTGGGAAGTTGCTTATGACTACTCTACAGATGAAGAAACTGAGGTTCAGAGAGATCATTTTTGGTATGTACCTTATAGGTTGTCAGAAGAATAAAATAATGATATTAAAGCACTTAGCATAGTGCCTACATCCTAATAAACATATATAGCTGTTCAATGATGGAAATATTATTATTCCTAGTCATTTACATCTAAGCATATTTTGGTTAATTCCCTGCCAAATACTGATTTCATTACCATACTATACCATTTTAATTATTATGAACAAGGGTGTTTTAAAATATAAATATTTTTAACTCTTTAAAATCTTTTTTATGGCTTATTTGAAGGGTTTCTGATTCAAACAGAGATCTACTAATCTGCTAAATATTTTTACAGATTTTTGAAGGAAAAAGACAAAAATGCTGTTAACCTTGCAAGAGCCATTTCTATTAATGATATTTAGTAATCCAATTTTACTATTAATCTTAACTTCCATATAAACTTGGAAATGTAAATTCTTGTATATAATATATCAATCACTTTCACTGAGGGTTCCCTGTGTGCCAAACTGTTATGTACACAGCAGGGAGATGCTTAATTTAGCTGCAGAGGTTAAAGTTGGCCCCAAGTTCAAAATGAGTTGATGGGTCTAGGATAGAGAGAGATAAAAGTTCTTCCTTCAATTCAATGACACGTTAAAAGTAAGAATAATATATGAAGTCATCTATTTGATGTGTCAGTTATCATACTTCTATTTGCAAGTGACAGAAAAATCAACACTCACTGGCTAAAGCCAGATTAAAAATAAAACCACAATAACAAAAAGGAAATTTATTGGCTCACTCAGCTGAAGATAATATATTCAGGTGCAACATAATTCAAAGACTCACACTATGTAATTGAAAACCTGTTTCTCTACATCTCTCATTTCTGCTTTCCAACTTATTCTGTTCCACAGACCATAAAGAAGGCTACAAAATAGCCACCAGTAGCTCATACCCATTTCCTCCCATGTATAAGTTGGTAGAAAAGGGGGACTCTTCCCAGTATTCTTGGATTAATATGGGTCACATATCTATCCCAAAGTCAGTTACTGTGGATGGAGGGATTCAATAGGCTGAGAGCTAGTCCTGGGTTATTTATGCTACCCCTGAGACAAGGGTCCTTCCCAAGAGCCATACAAGGTGAAATGAGGTAGAGGAGGCACATGGAAGAAAAGTATGTGTATTCTTGCTAGAATAAGGAGAATATATGATCAGAGGGCAAAACAGCACATGTCCATCATATGGGAAGTATTTAAATTGAGCATGAACCTATCATAAATATTGTAGACTCTACAACGTAAATTATGCCCTGAATGGGAACTTGAATTAGATGGCTATAAATGCCCTTTTCAACTCTAAAATATGTTTGATATTTGTGATTTCATGAGATGGTGTTCCTAAATTGATATCTGTAAGAAGAACAGAAAATAATCACTTAAACTGATAGTAAGATTGTAGCAGATACAATAATCTGTTCTAAAGTTTATCAAATCATACTACAAACATGACTGGGAGCTTATTTTTTATCAGACTTTTCCTGTTAAAAAAAAACAAAAACACCAGACACTGGTTTATCATAAGAAGTCAGTTATGATAGTTATATTAGTTTTTGGCAAATCATAGCTTCTCCGTGAGACATACTACAATAGTGTTGAAGATGAATTGCCATAACTCTTTACTCGAGGATCTTTGAATATGTATTTAATTTTGGAGAGAATAAAATAATAATAGGTAACATTTGAGTACCTCCAATATGGTAGCCACTGCCCTAAGAGGTTCACATATGTTACTCAGCGAATTCTATTCCCAACCCTATGAATAGAGTAACATGATTATTTCCATATCAGAGATGAGAAAGCTGAGGGATAGAGAGATTAAGTAACAAGTAATATGTCTTATAAATTATATAATATATATGTATATACATATAAACCTATTTATAATACAATTTTATATTATAGTAGTTCAGATTGTCCAAGAATAAAAAGAAGATTGAATTATGATTTAATCAAGATTAATGAATACATTAATATTTTGTGTTATTTTATTAATCTTACATTTATTAATATAATAATACATTAATATATATTGTTATTTTTCAAAACTTAATTTTGACAATCAGAAGTTTACTTATTTTGCTTTAAACAGTTTCTTACCAAGAATGCCACAACATATTTTATAGTCTTCAGTGACTCATTTATAAGTAATTTTGAGAAAACATTTAGCAAATCAGTTCCTGAATTTACAAAACTATGCTGAATAACAGATGACAGAATATTTTTGACTGTGGGATATAAATGATGTAGAGATCAAATAAGCTTGAAAATAATTGTCTTGTTCCTTTTCTGTACTGCACAATCTTTTGTTTTTTCAATCTATACTTTTTATTTTAACTTTTTATTTTATATTGTAGTACAGTTGATTAACGATGCTGTATTAGTTTCAGGTGTATGACAAAGAGATTCAGTTATACATACACATGTATCTATTCTTTTTCAAATTCTTTTCCCAGTTAGGTTGTTAAGGAATATTGAGGAGAGTTTCCTGTACTATACAGTAGGTCCTTGTTGGTTATCTATTTTAAATATAACAGTGTGAACATGTCAATCCCAAATTCCCTAACTATCCCTTCCCTCATCCTTCCCCCCCGGCAACCATAAGTTCGTTCTGTAAGTCTGTGAGCGTGCTTCTGTTTTGTAAATAAGTTTATTTGTATCATTTTTTTTAGTTTCTGCACATAACTGATATTATACGATATTTCTCTTTCTCTGTCTGATTTACTTCATTCAGTATGACAGTCTCTAGGTTTATTCACAATGCTGCAAAGGGCATTATTTCATTCTTTTAAATGGCTGAGTAATATTCCATCATATATATGTACTGCATTCTTCTGTAGATGGACATTTAGGTTGCTTCCACGTCTTGGTTCTTGTAAACAGTGCTGCAATGAACATTGGGGTGCATGGACCATGTTTTTACCGGGGTATATGTCCAGGAGTGGGATTGCAGGATCATATGGTAGCTCTATTTTTAATTTCTTAAGGAACCTCCATACTGTTCTCCATAGTGTCTGCACCAATTTACATTTCCACCAACAGTGTAAGAGGGTTCCCTTCTCTCCACACCGTCTCCAGCATTTATTGTGTGTGGATTTTTTGATGACAAACATTCTGACTGGTGTGAGGTGATATCACATTGCAGCTTTGATTTGCATTTTATGGTACTGGCACAAAAATAGAACTATAGATCAATGGATACTGATAGAAAGCCCAGAAATAAACCCATGCACCTATGGTCAACTAATCTATGAGAAAGGAGGCAAGACTTTAAAATGGAAGAAAGACTCTCTCTTCAATAAATGGTGTTGGGAAACTTGGACAGATACACAGGAAAAAATGCAATTAGAACATTCCTTAACACCGTACACGAAAATAAACTCAAAATGGATTAAAGACCTAAATGTGAGACCGGGCACTTCAATCTATTCTTTATATTCATTCCTTTCATTTTGATTTCATAATTTTTTTATACATACTAATTGGAGTATAATTACTTCACAATGCTGTGTTAATTTCTGTTGTATAAAAAAGTGAATCAGTCATATGCATACATATATACCCATATCCCTTCCCTCTGGAGCCTCCCTCCCGTACACACTATCCCACGCCTCTAGGTCATCACAAAGCACAGAGATGATCTCCCTGTGCTATGCTGTTGCTTCCCACTAGCTAGCTATTTAACATATGGTAGTGTATATATGTCAATGCTACTCTCACTTCACCCCAGCTTCCCCCTCCCCCACCGTGTCCTCAAGTCCATTCTCTATGTCTGCGTCTTTACACCTGCTCTGCATGGTACCCTTTTTTTTTTTAATTCCATATATATGCGTCATAAAAACATATATATGTTTTTCTCTTTCTGACTTACTTCACTCTGTATGACAGACTCTAGGTCCATCTACCTCACTATAAATAACTCAGTTTCGTTTCTTATTATGGTTGAGTATTATTCCACTGTATATATGTGCTACATCTTCTTTATCCATTCATCTGTTGATGGACATTTAAGTTGCTTCCATGTCCTGGCTACTGTAAATAATGCTGCAATGAACATTTTGGTACATGTCTCTTTTTGAATTATGATTTTCTCAGGGTATATGCCCAGTAGTGGGATTGCTGGGTCATATGGTAGTTCCATTTTCAGTTTTTTAAGGAACCTCCATATTGTTCTCCATAGTGGCTGTTTCAATTTACGTTACCACCAACAGTGCAAGAGGGTTCCCTTTTCTCCACACCCTCTCCAGCATTTATTGTTTCTAGATTTTTTGATGATGGCCATTCTGAGTGGTGTGAGGTGATACCTCATTGTACTTTTGATTTGCATTTCTGTAATGATTAGTGATGTTGAGCATTCTTTCATGTGTTTGTTGGCAATCTGTATATCTTCTTTGGAGAAATGTCTATTTAGGTCTTCTGTCCATTTTTGGTTTGGGTTGTTTGTTTTTTTGATATTGAGCTGCATGAGTTGCTTATAAACTTTGGAGATTAATCCTTTGTCAGTTGCTTCATTTGCAAATATTTTGTCCCACTCTGAGGGTTGTCTTTTCAGCTTGTCTATGGTTTCCTTTGCTATGCAAACTATTAAGTTTCATTAGGTCCCATTTGTTTATTTTTATTTTTATTTCCATTACTCTGGGAGGTGGGTTGAAAAAGATCTTGCTGTGATTCATGTCAAAGAGTGTTCTGCCTATGTTTTCCTCTAAGGGTTTTATACTGTCTTGCCTTACATTTAGGTCTTCAATCCACTTTGAGTTTATTTTTGTGTATGGTGTTAATGAGTGTTCTAATTTCATTCTTTTACATGTAGCTGTCCAGTTTTCCCAGCACCACTTATTGAAGAGACTGTCTTTTCTCTATTGTATATCCTTGCTTCCTTTGTTGTAAATTAGGTGACACTATGTGCATGGGTTTTTCTCTGGGCTTTCCATCCTGTACCATTGATCTATATTTCTGTTTTTGTGCCAGTACCATACTGTTTGATTACTGTAGCTTTGTAGTATAGTCTGAAGTTGGGGAGTCTTTTATAAAATCAGTATGTTGAAAGACTTTGAGATTTATTGAAACCAAAATCAGAGAGCACACACAGACTTTGACCAAGTTGTGAAGCCCCAAAATTTATGTCCTAACATTTTGAATGGGTAAGCCCAGTAAAAACATTGAACTTATTACTATTGCCAATTTTCCAATGTGTACACCAATAAATAATTTGAACAAAGATCCTTATATTGGGCTAGGAAGTAGATTGTAAGGATGGGAGTCTGGAACTGGACTATTTACCAGCTGTATGGCAAAGTGGATACTATCACTAGAGGTGAATACACTGTTGATACTTCTTGGTATGTGCTAGCCATTCAGTTGTTAAGACTTTTATCCATGGTATTTTGGAACCCATTCCAGAATAAAAGTCTTAGCAATTGAGAGGTATGGGAGAAATAGTAACTAGAAGGACAGTGGAAATGTGTGGCTCTTAATAAGCACCAGTGATTGATTAATAAAAGAAAATGATTAGTCAGATCTATTAATCGACAATTTACAGAAAATAATGAGAGTCAGAGGGCCTCCAAGACATCATTTAAATAAATTCTTTTCTCCTGCAGTTGGAGGAGAAACACAGATGAAGATCAGGCACAGAGTGGAAGAGCATCACAGAAAGTTGAATTCTCAGCTTAGACAAGTCTTCTACACCAAGGTTAGTCCTGCCAAGGAAGGAGTGGGATCTTGAAAATTGGAATGAGGGTGTTTGGATAGAGGCACTCGAGACCCTTGAAACTTTAGACTCCTCCAAACCTTCTAGGTCTGCAGAAGAGGCCTACCACCCATTGTTGGGTTATAGAAGGTTCCTTCCCCTTGCTTGAAGACACTCAAGTAAGGCAATTCCTTTTAAGACAATGCTTTCTCTAATTAGGCTCTGCCTCCATCTCCTTTCCTGGCCACTTCAATATTTAATTGAGGTCATATATTTGCATAATCCAACTGGAAAGTATTGACCTACCAGGGGAAGATAAATTATATATGTCAAGGATACAGAACCTGGCTTACATGTACTGCCAAGAAATAGAAGAGTATGACTGAGAGGAAATCTTGAGGGTCCTAGATCAAGGGGATGGAATATAAAGCTGGATTAGGAAAAATTTGTCAACATGCAGAATTTTCCTATGAAATTCTGTGGACATAAGAGATAATGCTTATAAACAGCTGGCATTTCTATTTGGAAGCTTAGAGAAAAATATTCCTCATTAAATACAGCAGAGATGCTATCGATACAACTTCCTTCTTCCAACAAATGAGAAAAGTGGGAATGCTAGAATGTGTCTTTTATACAAGAAGAGAAGAGTCACTAGCTTCCCATTCTCCTTAGTATACTTCATTTACCAAGGCAATAAAGACTATAGCACAGGGGGTAAAAAAAAGAGAAGGCACAATCTGTTTACAGGACATATATTAAATTAACCTTAAAACTGCATTCCAATATACATTAGGTGCAGACAAATACTGTTTGGTTCCACTTACATGAGATACCTAGGATAGTCAAATTCATAGAGTCAGAAAGTACACTGGTAGATGCCAGGGGCCAGGGGGATGTGGATGTGGGGAAGGGGAATGGGGAGTTAGTGTTTAATTGGGACATAGTTTCAGTTTAAGAAAGTGAAAAATTCGGGAGATGGATGATGGTGAGAGTTGCATAACAATGTGAATGTACTTAGTGCCACTGAACTGTACAGTTAAATATGGTTAAAATAGTATGTTTTATATTATGTGACTTTCACCACAATAAAAAAAAACATTAAAAAAAGAGAAAAGGATACAATGGTAGGGGAGCACCGGTATCACTGAGAGCTCAGACATGCTGTCAGAACTTGTACCCCTAGTAGTGCTGTGGATTATAGTATCCTGGAATAGCTGAGGCCAGGTGGCAACATTTTACCATCAATGGCAAGGCAAAAAGGTGTACTAGATACTATCATGCTTCACTCATATGTCTTCTTTTTCAGACATAAGTTTCCCCAATTGCTGAGAATATTGGTTAGTATTGGCACATAGCTGTGTCCCTTGGTCTCAGGGAACTGTATGGTTCAAGGTTAAACTACTTTGCCCAGCAGACAAGATTCTGCCAATGATTGGCTGATAGGAGGGCATCTAAAAGTCTGGCCCTTTTGACTCAGTTTGGGACAATTCTGAGGAGTCCTTCCTGCTTCAGAACAACCTGTTGGATTGGTTTAAGTCTCGTTTGCAACTTCATTGATGACTGGGCTACCATAAACCTAACCAGGTAAGATACCTATAGCAGTTGCTACACTGGTTGTGGTATCTTTGCTAGAACAGATTAACATTGCTCTGCCTACATGGTATGTGACTATTGATTTGGTAAATGCATTCTTTTACTTAACCATCATGAAGGAACATCAGAAACAGATTGTACTCATAAGGGAAGGTCAACAGTACACTTTCAAAATCTTACTTCAAGGCTCTATTAATTCTACTGTTTGTCATAATTTAGTGCATAGGGACCTCAATTATATGGAAATTCTGCAGAAGACCATTGTTCCCTTATATTGATTACATTATGTTAATGGGATATGATGAAAAAGAACTGGCAAATATTCTGGATGCTTTGGTAAAGCATTTGTGCTCCAGAATGTAGGAGAAAAACCCTACAAAAATTCAGGGAAATACCACATTATTGAAGTGTTTAGGGGTTTATGGTCTTGGGTATACCTTTGTATCCCTTCCAGAATATGGCACAATTATTGCACATTGTACTTTCTACACTTAAGGAAGAAGCAGAAATGTTGGTAGGCTCTTTGGGTTTTGTGGTCCACATATTCTACACGGTTACTTTAATGCTCAACTTATATGGTGAAATGCTTCTCATTTTGAGAAGGACTCAGATCAAGATCGAGAAAGGACACCGCAGCACATCTAGTTTGCAATATAAGCAGTTCTGCTACTAGGGATATACAATTTAACAGATCCTATATAATTTAGCAGATGCTAGAGTGGTAAAGAAAGATGCTGTTTGGAGTTTCTGGCAAGACCAAATAGGAGAAACACAGTACAGACTCATAAGGTTCTGGAGTAAGGACAAGCCTTATACAGTTTATAACTACTATACACCATTCAAACAGCCTTGGCATGTTACTGGGCCCTAAGAGAAACTGAGCATTTCACCATGGGGCCTAAGTGACCATGAATCTGAAAGTACCAATCATGATTTGAGTGCTGCCAGATACACCGAGTCATAAAGTCAGGTAAATGAGAATCTATTCATTGTATGATGGGAGTGGTACATGATGGGGCTTGTGCAGAAGGCACAAGTAAACTACATGAGCAACCAGCCCAGATAGCCATCACATGACACTATTGTTGATGCTTCTTTTCAGCATTAATTTATATAAAAATGGTAGGGGGAGAGTTCCCTATGAACAGATGATGAAGGAAGAAAAGGGTAAACCCAATCACATTTAGGTTGGCTGAAAAGGGACAACTCATTCATTATAGTTCCCCTCGAGGTGGCTCTGGAAAGTAGTAGTGAGGTGAAATCTTCCTAGTTGGCAGAGCTGTGTGTGGAGAGAAAATTGGCACAAGGCACGAGTATATATGTGTACGTGGGTGGTGGTGACTAGCTTAACAGTTTTTCCAGGGGCCTGAATGGAAAAAAAATTGGAAAATGAAGGGCAAAGAATATTTGGGAAGAGAGATGGTAATGAACCTATGGAAGCAAACACAAAATGTGAGGATATTTTTGTTGTAATTTAATGATCACCAGAAAGTATACAATTCAGAAAACTAAACTACCAAGTGGAGGAAATGACTCAGAAGCTATCTACTAGTCTCTGTCCTTGGTCACTCTAATGCCTGTGCTCAGGCACTATCCAATGAGCTCAGGCACTGGAAAGCTTTTAGTTACAGGGAAGTTCCCTTCAACCTCCTTGCACTGCACTCCCCCAGGTAGACCAAAACCAATGATTAACTGACAAGAATATACAAAGGGGTACAGCTTCCTCTCCTTAACGTGAGACCAAATCTGTGTTGCTGTTGCATTCCAGAGCTTCTCCATGGTATCAAACTAAAGCTAGCCTTCAGGCAAGAACCCATTCTTGCTCGGGTATTTTCTCCACCTTATCATCCTTCTCTCATCACACTTCTCCTAAGAATATTCCTTCAATAAATAATTTTAACAAGGATCCTGGTCTCAGGCTGATTCTAGGGACTCTGACCTAAGACAGGAGTCATCAGCATAATAGTGGTATTCGGAGCCATGCGTGATAATGAGATCACCTAAGAAGGATGCAGAGCGAGAACAACTCTGGAGAATAACAATAGTTAAAGAATGGAAGGTGAGTTACAGAAGTCAATGAATTTAGACAAATATACCAAGCATTCTGTTGTGAAACTAAGCAGAGCCATAGGGGTAGAGAGATTTGGGGTTGAAGTAAAGAGAGGGGTGTATGCCTGCACACGTGTGTGTGCATAAGGGTGCATGTAGGTATTTTAAGATGTCAGATTCTTGAGCATTCTATGTTTAGAGAAAATAACCAACAAAAGGGAGAAATTGACAATCATGGAAAAGAGGTGGAACCAGTGTCACTGAACACCTGTGTGATTCTCATAAAAGTGTATGTGATTAAAAACCACAAACTTGGAATAAAGGATGAATGGAAGCATATTTTATTTTTATATCTAGTAAAAGTTCTTGTAGTATAAAGCCTCAAGTACTCAAATGCAACCAAACGTTCTGAATAGATAGTAATGATAATTTTCAGTAAATTGGTGAAGAGGACCTTAAGAATAATAGGTTGCTGATTGCCTGGCTTGTGCCATATTAAATATATTTCTTGTTGTTAGGTATCAGATGTGATAAACTATATAGCAAATGATGAATGCTATTTTAGGAGTTTACCAGTTACTTAAAAGCAGACTGATAATATAATCAAATTGGAATGGATGAAGGCAACAAAAATATGGATATGGAAAAAGGAACTAAATGAGAATTTGAATGTTTTAAATTCAATTAACATAAAATCATAAGTAGGCTGTGTGGTAGGGGCTACTAAAAAGTTTAGACTATGAGCCCTGTCTCAACGATATTATAATTCTTATCATATACTTGAAATCCTTATTGAAAAGTCTAAAATTTATTTATAGTAGCACAGGCCCATCATGTAAATTTTTCCACTTATTTTTCCATCTGCAATTGCCAACTGTCCACAAAGGTCATTCATCTTCTTTTCCATTTTCTCCTTGGTATTTTTCAGAGTCTGTCTTCTTAGCTCCAGGAACTCTCACCTATTTGCACATTTTCATCTGTTGGGTCAATTCAGGAAGTTTGCAGATTGGCAACTCTTCATCATACTCAGCTTATCCTCTCTGCTACCATAAATGCAAGTAGATATTTAAGCCCTGGATCCAAGGCCAAGGATGTCATGCTATCATCTAGTCTGAGATGTGACAAGAACTATTAACTTCATGAGGATCCCTTCTGTAATCTTTATACCCCAGGATGTCAATTCATTTTTGTTTTCTCCTTGACATTTCCATTATGTTTTATTTAGAGAAGCAAGTGTGAAGAGTTAAAAGGCATCTGGTTCTCAAGCTTCTGGAAATTGCTTGACCTGAAATGTCAAGTTTTGTACTTTGCTTTGTGGGCCAGCTGATTCAGACTGTCAGACCCCAGTGGGTTAGTCATTTTAAAGGTCACATGCCATCCAGTGGGACTGTCCTGTCAGCTTTCCCCCTTTCCTGCTACCATCTCAATACACAAGTCATTCAGTGTGGCCTGGATTGGAGATAACCTTTCTATGATAGTCAGGTCTTGTAACTGTTTTCCTTATTTACACTTTATAACAAAAATAATAATTGGTGAGTGTGAAATTTTGTAAAGATAACCCTTTTGCTACAGGTTCATCCAGAAGCCTTTTGTTGCTAAACGTTTTTACTCACTTTGTTACTACAAGGAAGAGCTAATGCTCTGTCACTGACTCTGTGGTCCCTTTCTAAATCCCTTGGTTTCCAGAAGTCATTAGTAGTTATTTTCAGATAACTGTATGGATAAAAACCTTCCATGCATAAAAGAAATTTATGGGAGGTGCTACCTAAATGAAACCACAACATCAGGAATTCTAGATTTTCAGAAAAACAGACACATTTTCAGAGTTACTCAAAATATTAATGTATGTTAAAACTTCAGTCTGATGAATCTAGGTAAATATGGCCACCAAATAGCCAGGCAGAAGATGTAATAATTCTGAAAAACCCATTTGCTTTTACACTTTTCCCTCTGCCCTATCCTTACGCCTCTCTCTTTTCCTTGTCAGTTGTACTCCTGCTTTAACCAACTTATGTAGTCCCTGAATCAAATAAGTGTTGTTCCTTCCTCATTGTCAGAGACCTAGAGTATAGTGAAGGTGGGGAGCAGTATTATGTTCATAAATAACCACAGGACAACATATTAAATGTTCTGAAAATAATAAATATAAGGTGCTCTATATTGAGGATGAGACTATCAAAGAAGAGAAATTAAACTCAGATTGTGAGGAAGTAGAGGCAAAACTGAACTTGTGTTCCTCTGCATTCTCCTTCTGTATGGAAAATTCTGCTGCTCACATAGTTTTTCAAACTTCTTTTAGGCTTTCACCATGGAGGTCCAACCCATCAGCAAAGCTTGTAAATCTATCTCCTTAAGCACTGGCCTCTTCTCCCCATTTCTTCTCTCACTATTCATACAGCCCTGCTCTTTAGTTTTTAGAACTCACAAAAATGCTTTCCAAAATCATGTTTCCTAAATCTAGAATGCCCTTCATCGATTGCTTGATTAGGTTTTCCTCCTCCAGTGAGAGTATTTGTTCTTGGAGGGCAGGGGCTGTAAAAGAGCCAGTGACTTCTTAGCTGAGTGTGTAAGAATAGCTGGGAGTTTCACATCAGATGTGTGAAAAAAGGCAGAGGCATGGAAGAGTACCAAGTAATTTGGAAGGTTTAGGAGGTTTGCTTCAATTCTTCTGTTAAGGGTTGGACTACTGAGAGAACAGACATATTTGGAAAACTGCAAGTAGCTTTGTGTAGTAGTCTATGTTGGGGAAATGGCAGAAGTGACATTGGAGGAGATTTAGTAAACAACAAAATCATTTATACCAGGCCAAACACTTTAACATTTTCCAATTAAAAATCAATCTTCCATACATCATGATCAAGTGGGGTTTACCCCAGGAATGCAAGGATTCTTCAATATATGCAAATCAATCAATGTGATACACGATATAACAAACTGAAGGAGAAAAAACATATGATCACCTCAATAGATGCAGAGAGAGCTTTTGACAATATTCAACACTCATTTATGATAAAAACCCTCCAGAAAGTAGGCATAGAGGGAATGTACCTGAACATAATAAAGGCTGTATATGACAAACCCACAGCCAACATCATCCACAATGGTGAAATACAGAAAACATTTCCACTAAGATCAGGAACAAGACAAGGTTGCCCACTCTAACCACTATTATTCAACATAGTTTTGGAAGTCTTACCCAAAGCAATCAGAGAAGAAAAGGAAATAAAAGGAATCCAAATTGGAAAAGAAGAAGTAAAGATGTCACTGTTTACAGATGACATGATACTATACATAGAGAATCCTAAAGATGCTAGAAGAAAATTACCAGAGCTAATCAATGAATTTAGTAAAGTAGCAGGATACAAAATAAATGCACAGAAATCTCTTGCATTCTTATAGACTAATGATGAAAAAATCTGAAAGTGAAATTAAGAAAACACACCCATTTACCATTGCAACAAAAAGAAAAAAATACCTATGAATAAGCCTACCTAAGGAGACAAAATATCTGTATGCAGAAAATTATATGACACTGATGAAAGAAATTAAAGATGATACAAATAGGTGGCGAGATATACCATGTTCTTGGATCGGAAGAATCAATATTGTGAAAATGACTATACTACACAAAGCAATCTACAGATTCAATCCAATCCCTATCAAATTACCAATGACATTTTTTAGAGAACAAGAACAAAAAATTTCACAATTTGTATGGAAACACAAAGGAACCCGAATAGCCAAAGCACTCTTGAGAAAGAAAAATGGAGGTAGAGGAATCAGGGTTCTGACTTCAGTCTATACTACAAAGCTACAGTAATCAACACAGTATGGTACTGGCACAAAAATAGAAATATAGATCAATGGAACAGGATAGAAAACCCAGAGATAAACCCCCACACATATGGTCACCATATCTTTGATAAAGGAGGCAAGAATATAGAATGGAGAAGAGACAGTCTCTTCAATAAGTGGTTCTGGGAAAACTGGACAGCTACATGTAGAAGAATGAAACTAGAACACTCCCTAAGACCACACACAAAAATAAACTCAAAATGGATTAAAGATCTAAATGTAAGGGCAGACACTATCAAACTCTTAGAGAAAAACATAGACAGAGCACTCTATGACATAAATCACATCAAGATCCCTTTTGACCCACCTCCTAGAGAAAAGGAAATAAAAACAAAAATAAACAAATGGTACCTAATGAAACTTCAAAGCTTTTGCACAGCAAAGGAAATCATAAAGAAGACAACCCTCAGAACGGGAGAAAATATTTGCAAATGAAGCAACTGACAAAAGATTAATCTCCAAAATTTACAAGAAGCTCCTGCAGCTCAATGTCAAAAAAACAAACAACCCAATCTGAAAAAGGGCGGAAGACATAAATAGACATTTCTCCAAAGAAGATATATAGACTGCCAACAAACACATGAAAGGATCCTCAACATCATCAATCATTAGAGAAATGTAAATCAAAACCACAGTGAGGTATCACCTCACATCAGTCAGAATGACCATCATCAAAAAATCTACAAACAATAAATGCTGGAGAGGGTGTGGAGAAAAGGGAATGCTCTTTCAAAGTTGGTGGGAATGTAAATTGATGCAGTCACTATGGAGAACAGTATGGAGGTTCCTTAAAATCTAAAAATAGAACTACCATACAACCCAGCAATCCCACTAATGGGCATATACCCTGAGAAAACGATAATTCAAAAAGAGTCATGTACCACAATGTTCATTGCAGCTCTATTCACAATAGCCAGGAAATGGAAGCAACCTAAGTGCCCATCGATACATGAATGGATAAAGAAGATGTGGCACTGGGCTTCCCTTGTGGTGCAGTGGTTGAGATTCTGCCTGCTGATGCAGGGGACACAGGTTTGTGCCCCAGTATGGGAAGATCCCACATGCCAAGGAGTGGCTGGGCCTGTGAGCCATGGCCACTGAGCCTGCATGTCCGGAGCCTGTGCTCCACAACAGGAGAGGCCACAACAGTGAGAGGCCCAGATATGGCAAAAAAAAAAAAAAAAAAAAAAAAAAGAAGAAGAAGATGTGGCCCATATATACAATAGAATATTACTCAGCCATAAAAAAAACCCCGAAATTGAGTTACTTGTAGTGAGGTGGATGGACCTAGAGTCTGTCATACAGAGTGAAGTAAGTCAAAAACAAAAATAAATACCATATGCTAAAATACATATATATGGAATCTAAAAAAAAAGAAAAAAAAATGGTCATGAAGAACCTAGGGGCAAGAGGGGAATAAAAACACAGACCTACTAGAGAATGGACTTCAGGACATGGGGAGGGGGAAGGGTAAGCTGGCACAGTGAGAGAGTGACATGGACATATATACTGTACCAAATGTAAAGCCGATAGCTAGAGGGAAGAAACTGCATAACACAGGGAGATCAGCTCGGCCTTTGGGCCACATAGAGGGGTGGTATAGGGAGGGAGGGAGATGCAGTAGGGAAGAAATATGGGGATATATGTATATGTATAACTGATTCACTTTCTTATAAAGCAGAAACTAACACATCATGGTAAACAATTATACTCTAATAAAGACGTTTTAAAAAAATCAATCTTCCACTCATTATTTTATTTATTTTTTGTGAATTTCATTTCATTTATTTTTTATACAGCAGGTTCTTATTAGTTATTCATTTTATACGTATTAGTGTAATACCATATTTAGATAGTAGTAGCAATTCCTTTTATATCTCATCTTCTTTTTTTTTCCTCTGAATTTTTTTAAAAGTGTTTGTTGAATTTGTTTCAGTATTGCTTCTGTTTTTATTTTTATTTTTATTTTATTTTTTTTTTTTTTTAACATCTTTATTGGGGTATAATTGCTTTACAATGGTGTGTTAGTTTCTGCTTTATAACAAAGTGAATCAGTCATACATAAACCTATGTTCCCATATGTCTTCCCTGTTGCGTCTCCCTCCCTCCCACCCTCCCCATCCCACCCCTCCAGGCTGTCACAAAGCACCGAGCCAATATCCCTGTGCCATGCGGCTGCTTCCCACTAGCTATCTACCTTACTGCGTTTGTTAGTGTGTATATGCCCATGACTCTCTCTCGCCCTGTCACAGCTCACCCTTCCCCCTCCCCATAACCTCAAGTCCGTTCTCTAAGAGGTCTGCGTCTTTATTCCTGCTTTACCCCTAGGTTCTTCATGACATTTTTTTCTTAAATTCCATATATATGTGTTAGCATACGGTATTTGTCTTTTTCTTTCTGACTTACTTCACTCTGTATGACAGACTCTAGGTCTATCCACCTCATTACAAATAGCTCAATTTCGTTTCTTTTTATGGCTGAGTAATATTCCATTGTATATATGTGCCACATCTTCTTTATCCATTCATCCGATGACGGGCACTTAGGTTGTTTCCATCTCCGGGCTATTGTAAATAGAGCTGCAATGAACATTTTGGTACATGACTCTTTTTGAATTTTGGTTTTCTCAGGGTATATGCCCAGTAGTGGGATTGCTGGGTCATATGGTAGTTCTATTTGTAGTTTTTTAAGGAACCTCCATACTGTTCTCCATAGTGGCTGAACCAATTCACATTCCCACCAGCAGTGCAAGAGTGTTCCCTTTTCTCCACACCCTCTCCAGCATTTATTGTTTCTAGATTTTTTGATGATGGCCATTCTGACTGGTGTGAGATGATATCTCATTGTAGTTTTGATTTGCATTTCTCTAATGATTAATGATGTTGAGCATTCTTTCATGTGTTTGTTGGCAGTCTGTATATCTTCTTTGGAGAAATGTCTATTTAGGTCTTCTGCCCATTTTTGGATTGGGTTGTTTGTTTTCTTGTTATTGAGCTGCATGAGCTGCTTGTAAATTTTGGAGATTAATCCTTTGTCGGTTGCTTCATTTGCAAATATTTTCTCCCATTCTGAGGGTTGTCTTTTGGTCTTGTTTACGGTTTCCTTTGCTGTGCAAAAGCTTTGAAGTTTCATTAGGTCCCATTTGTTTATTTTTGTTTTTATTTCCATTACTCTAGGAGGTGGGTCAGAAAGGATCTTGCTTTGATTTATGTCATAGAGTGTTCTGCCTATGTTTTCCTCTAAGAGTTTGATAGTTTCTGGCCTTACATTTAGGTCTTTAATCCATTTTGAGCTTATTTTTGTGTATGGTGTTAGGGAGTGATCTAATCTCATACTTTTACATGTACCTGTCCAGTTTTCCCAGCACCACTTATTGAAGAGGCTGTCCTTTCTCCATTGTACATTACTGCCACCTTTATCAAAGATAAGGTGTCCATATGTGCATGGGTTTATCTCTGGGCTTTCTATCCTGTTCCATTGATCTATCTTTCTGTTTTTGTGCCAGTACCATACCGTCTTGATGACTGTAGCTTTGTAGTATAGTCTGAAGTCAGGGAGCCTGATTCCTCCAGTTCCTTCTTTCGTTCTCAAGATTGCTTTGGCTATTCGGGGTCTTTTGTGTTTCCATACAAATTGTGAAAGTTTTTGTTCTAGTTCTGTGAAAAATGCCAGTGGTAGTTTGATAGGGATTGCATTGAATCTGTAGATTGCTTTGGGTAGTAGAGTCATTTTCACAATGTTGATTCTTCCAATCCAAGAACATGGTATATCTCTCCATCTATTTATATCATCTTTAATTTCTTTCATCAGTGTCTTATAATTTTCTGCATACAGGTCTTTTGTCTCCTTAGGTAGGTTTATTCCTAGATATTTTATTCTTTTTGTTGCAATGGTAAATGGGAGTGTTTTCTTGATTTCACTTTCAGATTTTTCATCATTAGTATATAGGAATGCCAGAGATTTCTGTGCATTAATTTTGTATCCTGCCACTTTACCAAATTCATTGATTAGCTCTAGTAGTTTTCTGGTAGCATCTTTAGGGTTCTCTATGTATAGGATCATGTCATCTGCAAACAGTGACAGCTTTACTTCTTCTTTTCCAATTTGGATTCCTTTTATTTCCTTTTCTTCTCTGATTGCTGTGGCTAAAACTTCCAAAACAATGTTGAATAATAGTGGTGAGAGTGGGCAACCTTGTCTTGTTCCTGATCTTAGTGGAAATGCTTTCAGTTTTTCACCATTGAGGATGATGTTTGCTGTGGGCTTGTCATATATGGCCTTTATTATGTTGAGGAAAGTTCCCTCTATGCCTACTTTCTGCAGGGTTTTTATCATAAATGGGTGTTGAATTTTGTCAAAAGCTTTCTCTGCATCTATTGAGATGATCATATGGTTTTTCTCCTTCAATTTGTTAATATGGTTTATCACATTGATAGATTTGCGTATATTGAAGAATCCTTGCATTCCTGGAATAAACCCCACTTGATCATGGTGTATGATCCTTTTAATGTGCTGTTGGATTCTGTTTGCTAGTATTTTGTTGAGGATTTTTGCATCTATGTTCATCAGTGATATTGGCCTGTAGTTTTCTTTCTTTGTGACATCCTTGTCTGGTTTTGGTATCAAGGTGATGGTGGCCTCGTAGAAGGAGTTAGGGAGTGGTCCTCCCTCTGCTATATTTTGGAAGAGTTTGAGAAGGATAGGTGTTAGCTCTTCTCTAAATGTTTGATAGAATTCGCCTGTGAAGCCATCTGGTCCTGGGCTTTTTTTTGTTGGAAGATTTTTAATCACAGTTTCAATTTCAGTGCTTGTGATTGGTCTGTTCATATTTTCTATTTCTTCCTGATTCAGTCTTGGCAGGTTGTGCATTTCTAAGAATTTGTCCATTTCTTCCAGATTGTCCATTTTATTGGCATAGAGTTGCTTGTAGTAATCTCTCATGATCTCTTTTATCTCTGCAGTGTCAGTTGTTACCTCTCCTTTTTCATTTCTAATTCTATTGATTTGAGTCTTCTCCCTTTTTTTCTTGATGAGTCTGGCTAGTGGTTTATCTATTTTGTTTATCTTCTCAAAGAACCAGCTTTTAGTTTTATTGATCTTTGCTATTGTTTCCTTCATTTCTTTTTCATTTATTTCTGATCTGATTTTTATGATTTCTTTCCTTCTGCTAGCTTTGGGGTTTTTTTGTTCTTCTTTCTCTAATTGCTTGAGGTGCAAGGTTAGGTTGTTTATTCGAGATGTTTCCTGCTTCTTAAGGTGGGCTTGTATTGCTATAAACTTCCCCCTTAGAACTGCTTTTGCTGCATCCCACAGGTTTTGGGTCGTTGTGTCTCCATTGTCATTTGTTTCTAGGTATTTTTTGATTTCCTCTTTGATTTCTTCAGTGATCTCTTCATTATTAAGTAGTGTATTGTTTAGCCTCCATGTGTTTGTATTTTTTACAGATCTTTTCCTGTAATTGATATCTAGTCTCATGGCGTTGTGGTCAGAAAAGATACTTGATACAATTTCAATTTTCTTAAATTTACCAAGGCTTGATTTGTGACCTAAGATATGATCTATCCTGGAGAATGTTCCATGAGCACTTGAGAAAAATGTGTATTCTGTTGTTTTTGGATGGAGTGTCCTATAAATATCAATTAAGTCCATCTTGTTTAATGTATCATTTAAAGCTTGTGTTTCCTTATTTATTTTCATTTTGGATGATCTGTCCATGGGTGAAAGTGGGGTGTTTAAGTCCCCTACTATGAATGTGTTACTGTCGATTTCCCCTTTTATGGCTGTTAGTATTTGCCTTATGTATTGAGGTGCTCCTATGTTGGGTGCATAAATATTTACAATTGTTATATCTTCTTCTTGGATCGATCCCTTGATCATTATGTAGTGTCCTTCTTTGTCTCTTTTAATAGTCCTTATTTTAAAGTCTATTTTGTCTGATATGAGAATTGCTACTCCAGCTTTCTTTTGGCTTCCATTTGCATGGAATATCTTTTTCCATCCCCTTACTTTCAGTCTGTATGTGTCTCTAGGTCTGAAGTGGGTCTCTTGTAGACAGCATATATAAGGGTCTTGTTTTTGTATCCATTCAGCTAATCTGTGTCTTTTGGTGGGAGCATTTAGTCCATTTACATTTAAGGTAATTATCGATATGTATGTTCCTATTCCCATTTTCTAAATTGTTTTGGGTTCGTTATTATAGGTCTTTTCCTTCTCTTGTGTTTCTTGCCTAGAGAAGATCCTTTAGCATTTGTTGTAAAGCTGGTTTGGTGGTGCTGAACTCTCTCAGCTTTTGCTTGTCTGTAAAGGTTTTAATTTCTCCATCAAATCTGAATGAGATCCTTGCTGGGTAGAGTAGTCTTGGCTGCATGTTTTTCTCCTTCATCACTTTCAGTATGTCCTGCCACTCCCTTCTGGCTTGTAGGGTTTCTGCTGAGAGATCAGCTGTTAACCTTATGGGGATTCCCTTATGTGTTATTTGTTGTTTTTCCCTTGCTGCTTTTAATATGCTTTCTTTGTATTTAATTTTTGACAGTTTGATTAATATGTGTCTTGACATATTTCTCCTTGTATTTATCTTGTATGGGACTCTCTGTGCTTCCTGGACTTGATTAACTATTTCCTTTCCCATATTAGGGAAGTTTTCAACTATAATCTCTTCAAATATTTTCTCAGTCCCTTTCTTTTTCTCTTCTTCTTCTGGAACCCCTATAATTCGAATGTTGGTGCGTTTAATGTTGTCCCAGAGGTCTCTGAGACTGTCCTCAGTTCTTTTCATTCTTTTTTCTTTATTCTGCTCTGCAGTAGTTATTTCCACTATTTTATCTTCCAGGTCACTTATCCGTTCTTCTGCCTCAGTTATTCTGCTATTGATCCCATCTAGAGTACTTTTAATTTCATTTATTGTGTTGTTCATCGTTGCTTGTTTCATCTTTAGTTCTTCTAGGTCCTTGTTAACTGATTCTTGCATTTTGTCCAATCTATTGTCCATTCTATCTCCAAGATTTCGGATCAACCTTACTATCATTATTCTGAATTCTCTTTCAGGTAGACTGCCTATTTCCTCTTCATTTGTTAGGTCTGGTGCATTTTTATCTTGCTCCTTTATCTGCTGTGTGTTTTTCTGTCTTCTCATTTTGCTTATCTTACTGTGTTTGGGGTCTCCTTTTTGCAGGCTGCAGGTTTGTGGTTCCTCCTGTTTTTGATGTCTGTCTCTAGTGGCTAAGGTTGGTTCAGTGGGTTGTGTAGGCTTCCTGGTGGAGGGGGCTAGTGCCTGTGTTGTGGTGGATGAGGCTGGATCTTGTCTCTCTAGTGGTCAGGTTCACGTCTGGTGGTGTGTTTGGGGGTGTCTGTGGCCTTATTATGATTTTAGGCAGCCTCTCTGCTAATGGGTGGGGTTGTGTTCCTGTTTTGCTAGTTGTTTGGCATAGGTTTTCCAGCACTGTGGCTTGCTGGTCGTTGAGTGAAGCTGGGTGCTGGTGTTAAGATGGAGGTCTCTGGGAGATTTTCGCTGTTTGATATTATGTGGAGCTGGGAGGTCTCTTGTTGATCAGTGTCCGGAAGTTGGCTGTCCTACCTCAGAGGCAGAGCCCTGCCTCCTGGCTGGAGCACCAGAAGCTTTTCATCCACAGGCAACTTCCAGCGTTTGTCAAATGTCCCAGGATCTCTCAGCTTCAGCCCCGAGAGTGATAAGCAGTGACCCAGTCAGTACTATCCCATCTTCACTGCCAGAAACGGTAGGGGAGGCAAACGGTTGGACGGTCACAATGCCTTGAACACACGTTCTTGCCAGAGATGAACCTGGAGCTCATTGGGGTGAGCGTGGGACTGAGGCGGGAGAGGTACCGCTCGGGCCTGGCCCGCTTAGAATCCGGGCTCCTTTCCCTTCGCCTCCGGCTCCTCCTTTCGGAGACAAGGCTCCCGCCTTAAGCGAGCGGGAGAGGCGGCAGCTATCCAGGCCCACAAAAGGTCGGGCGCTTCTGTTTTATATATTGGATTTTTGGTCACAAGGCATGTGGGATCCTAGCTCTCCAACCAGGGATCAAACCCTCAACCCATCAACTGGAAGACGAAGTCCCAACCACTGGACCATCAGGGAAGTCCCCCTTTCTTTGAATTTTATTTAATTATAGTTTTTATAGAGCAGGCTCTTATTAGTCATCAATTTAATACACATGAGTGTATACATGTCAATCCCAATCGCCCAATTCATCACATCACCACCACCATCCCCCGACCACTTTCCCCCCTTTGTATCCATACGTTTGTTCTCTACAACTGTGTCTCAATTTCGGCCCCGCAAACCGATTCATCTGTCCCATTTATCTAGGTTCCACATATATGCATTAATACACAATATTTGTTTTTCTCCTTCTGACTCACTTCACTCTGTATGACAGTCTCTAGATCCACCACATCTCAACAAATGACCCAATTCGTCCCTTTTCATGGCTAAGTAATATTCCATTGTATATATGTACCACATCTTCTTTATCCATTCGTCTGCAATGGACATTTAGGTTGCTTCCATGATCTGGCTATTGCAAATAGTGCTGCAGTGAACATTGGGGTGCATGTGTCTATTTGAATTATGGTTTTCTCTGGGTATATGCCCAGTAGTAGGATTGCTGGATCATATAGTAATTATCTTTTTAGCTTTTTAAGGATTCTATACTGTTCTCCATAGTGGCTGTATCAATGTAGAGTACCACCAAAAGTTCAAGAGGGTTCCCCTTTCTCCACACTCTCTCCAGCATTTGTTGTTTGTAGATTTTCTGATGATGCCCATTCATTTTTTTTTTACATCTTTATTGGAGCATAATTGCTTTACAATGGGTGTTAGTTTCTGCTTTATAGCAAAGTGAATCAGTTATACATATACATATGTTCCCATATATCTTCCCTCTTGTGTCTCCTTCCCTCCAACCCTCCCTATCCCACCACGCTAGGTGGTTACAAAGCACCGAGCTGATCTCCCTGTGCTATGTGGCTGCTTCCCACTAGCTATCTATTTTACATTTGGTAGTGTATATATGTCCATGCCACTCTCTCACTTTGTCACAGTTTACCCTTCCTTCTCCTCATATCCTCAAGTCCATTCTCTAGTAGGCTTGTGTCTTTATTCCTGTCTTGCCCCTAGGTACTTCATGACATTTATTTTTTTCTTAGGTTCCATATGTATGTGTTAGCTTACGGTATTTGTCTTTCTCTTTCTGACTTACTTCACTCTGTATGACAGACTCTAGGTCCATCCACCTCACTACAAATAACTCAATTTCGTTTCTTTTTATGGCTGAGTAATATTCCATTGTATATATGTTCCTCATCTTCTTTATCCATTCATCTGATGATGGACACTTAGGTTGCTTCCATCTCCTGGCTATTGTAAATAGAGCTTCAATGAACATTTTGGTACATGACTCTTTTTGAATTATGGTTTTCTTAGGGTATATGCCCAGTAGTGGGATTACTGTGTCATATGGTAGTTCTATTTGTAGGTTTTTAAGGAACCTTCATACTGTTCTCCATAGTGGCTGTACCAATTCACATTCCCACCAGCAGTGCAAGTGTGTTCCCTTTTCTCCACGTCCTCTCCAGCATTTATTTTTCTAGATTTTTTGATGATGGCCATTCTGACTAGTGTGAGACAATATCTCATTTTAGTTTTGATTTACATTTCCCTGATGATTAATGATGTTGAGCATTCTTTCATGTGTTTGTTGGCAATCCATATATCTTCTTTGGAGAAATGTCTATTTAGGTCTTCTGCCCATTTTTGGATTGGGTTATTTGTTTTTTTATTGAGTTGCATGAGCTGCTTGTAAATTATGGAGATTAATCCATTGTCAGTTGCTTCATTTGAAAATATTTTCTCACATTCTGAGAGTTGTCTTTTGGTGTTGTTTATGGTTTCCTTTGCTGTGCAAAAGCTTTTAAATTTCATTAGGTCCCATTTGTTTATTTTTGTTTTTATTTCCATTTCTCTAGGAGGTGGGTCAAAAAGGATCTGGCTGTGATTTATGTCAAAGAGTGTCTGCCTATGTTTTCCTCTAAGAATTTGATAGTTTCTGGACTTACATTTAAGTCTTTAATCCATTTTGAGCTTATTTTTGTGTACGGTGTTAGGGAGTGTTCTAATCTCATACATTTACATGTAGCTGTCCAGTTTTCCGAGCACCATTTATTGAAGAGGCTGTCCTTTCTCCACTGTACATTCCTGCCTCCTTTATCAAAGATAAGGAGCATGGTTCATCTCTTGGCTTTCTGTCATTTTCCATTGATCTATATTTCTGTTTTTGTGCCAGTACCATACTGTCTTGATAAATGTAGCTTTGTAGTATAGTCTGAAGTCAGGAAGCCTGATTCCTCCAGCTCCATTTTTTTGTTCTCACGGGGTATTTGGGGTCTTTTGTGTTTCCATACAAACTGTGAAATTTTTTGCTCTAGTTCTGTGAAAAATGCCAGTGATAGTTTGACAGGGATTGCAGTGAATCTGTAGATTGCTTTGGGTAGTAGAGTCATTTTCACAATGTTGATTCTTGCAATCCAAGAACATGGTATGTTTCTCCATCTATTTGTATCATCTTTAATTTCTTTCATCAGTGTCTTATAGTTTTGTGCATACAGGTCTTTTGTCTCCCTAGGTAGGTTTATACCTAGGTATTTTATTCTTTCTGTTGCAGTGATAAATTGGAGTGTTTCCTTAATTTCTCTTTCAGATTTTTCATCGTTAGTGTATAGGAGTGTATGAGAATTCTGTGCATTAATTTTGTTACCTGCAACTTTACCAAATTCATTGATTAGGTCTAGTTTTCTGGTGACATCCTTAGGATTCTCTATGTATAAAATCGTGTCATCTGCAAACAGTAACAGTTTTACTTCTTTTCCCATTTGTATTCCTTTTATTTCTTTTTCTTCTCTGATTGCCATGGCTAAGACTTCCAAAACTAAATTGAATAATAGTGGTGAGAGTGGACAACCTCGTCTTATTCCTGATCTTAGAGGAAATGTTTTCAGTGTTTCACCATTGAGAATGATGTTTGCTGTGGGTTTGTCATATATTGCTTTTATTATGTTGAGGTAGCTTCCCTCTATGCCCACTTTTGGGAGAATTTTTATCATAAATGGATGTTGAATTTTGTCAAAAGCCTTTTCTGTATCTATTGAGATGACGATATTGTTTGTATTCTTCAATATGTTAATATGGTGTATCACTTTGTTTGATTTACATATATTGAAGAATCCTTGCACCCCTGGGATAAATCCCACTTGATGATGGTGTATAATTCTTTTAATGTGTTGTTGGATTCTGTTTGCTAGTATTTTGTAGAGGATTTTTGCATCTATATTCATCAATGATATTGGTCTGTAATTTTTTTTTTGTAGTATCTTTGTCTGGTTTTGATGTCAGGGTGATGGTGGCCTCATACAATGTGATTGGGGGTGTTCCTTCCTTGGCAATATTTTGGAATAGTTTGAGAAGGATAGGTGTCAGCTCTTCTCTATATGTTTGATAGAATTCACCTGTGAAGCCATCTGGTCCTGGACTTTTGTTTGTTGGAGGATTTTAAATCACAGTTTCTATTTCATTACTTGTGATTAGTCTGTTCACATTTTCTGTTTCTTCCTGGTTCAGCCTTGGAAGGTTATACCTTTCTAAGAATTTGTCCATTTCGTCCAGGTTGTCCACTTTATTGGTATAGAGTTGGCTTGTAGTAGTCTCTCAATATGCTTTGTATTTCTGTGGTGTCTGTTTTAACTTCTCATTTTTCATTTCTAATTTTATTGATTTGAGTTCTCTCCCTCTTTTTCTTGATGAGTCTGGCTAATGGTTTATCAATTTTGTTTACCTTCTCAAAGAACCAGCTTTTAGTTGTACTGATCTTTTCTATTGTTTTCTTTCTTTCTATTTCATCCATTTCTGCTCTGATCTTTTTGATTTCTTTCCTTCAGCTAACTTTGGGTTTTGTTTGTTCTTCTTTCTCTAGTTCCTTTAGGTGTAACGTTAGATTGTTTATTTGAGATTCTTCTTGTTTCTTGAAGTAGGCTTGTATAGCTATAAACCTCCCTCTTAGAACTGCTTTTGCTGCATCCCATAGATTTTGGATCATCATGTTTTCATTTTCATTTGTCTCTTGTTACTTTTTGAATTCCTCTTTGATTTTTTCAGTGATCTCTTGGTTATTTAGTAATGTATGGTTTAGTCTCCATGTGTTTCTGGTTTTTTTTACCTTTTTTCCCTGTAATTCATTTCTAATCTCATAGTGTTGTTGTCAGAAAAGAGGCTTGATGTGATTTTACTTTTCTTAAATTTACTGAGGCTTGATTTGTGACCCAAGATGTGATCTATCCTGGAGTATATTCTGTGCGTACCTGAGAAGAAAGTGTAATCTGCTGTTTTGGATGGAATGTTGTATAAATATCAGTTAAATCTATCTGGTCTATTATTTCATTTAAAGCTTCTGTTTCCTTATTTATTTTCGTTTTGGATGATCTTTCCATTAGTGTAAGTGAAGTGTTATAGTCCCCCACTATTGTTGTGTTACTGTCGTTTTCCTCTTTTATAGCTGTTAGCCATTGTCTTATGTATTGAGGTGCTCCTATGTTGAGTACATAAATATTTATAATTTTTATATTTTCTTCTTGGATTGGTCCCTTGATCATTATGTATTGTCCTTTGTTGTGTCTTGTAACATTCTTTATTTTAAAGTCTATTTTATCTGATATGTGTATTGCTACTCCAGCTTTCTATTGATTTTCATTTGCATGGAATAACTTTTTCCATCCCCTCACTTTCAGTCTGTATGTTTACCTAGGTCTGACGTGGGTGTCTTGTAGACAGCATATATATGGGTCTTGTTTTTGTATCCATTCAGAAAACCTGTGTCTTTTGCTTGGAAAATTTAATACATTCACATTTAAGGTTATTTCTTTCTGTATGTTCCTATGATTATTTTCTTAATTGTTTTTGGTTTGTTTTTGTAGGTCCTTTTCTTCTCTTGTGTTTTCCCAATTAGAGAAGTGCCTTTAGCATTTGTTGTAGAGCTGGTTTGGTGGTGCTAAATTCTCTTAGCTTTTCTTTGCCTGCAAAGCTTTTGATTACTCCATTGAATCTGAATGAGATCCTTGCTGGGTAGAGTAATCTTGGTTGTAAGTTCCTCCCTTTCATCACTTTAAAAATGTCATGCCACTCCCTTCTGCCTTGTAGCGTTTCTTCTGAGAAATCAGCTATTAACCTGAAGGGAATTCCCTTGTATGTTATTTGTCATTTTTCCCTTGCTGCTTTCAATAATTTTTCTTCTTCTTTAATTTTTGCCAATTTGATTACTATGTGTCTCAGCATGTTTCTCCTAGGTTTTATCCTGTATGGGATTCTCTGCACTTCCTGGGCTTCAGTGATATTTCCTTTCCCATGTTAAGGAATTTTTTGACACTAATCTCTTCAAATATTTTCACAAGTCCTTTCTCTCTCTCTTGTCCTTCTGGGACACATATAATGTGAATGTTGTTGCATTCAATGTTGTCCCAGAGGTCTCTTAGGCTGTCTTCATTTCTTTTCATTCTTTTTTACTTTATTCTGTTCTGCAGCAGTGAATTCCACATTTCTGTCTTCCAGATCATTTTTCCATTCTTCTGCCTCAGTTATTCTGCTATTGATTCCTTCTAGAGTAGTTTTCATTTCAGTTATTGTATTGTTCATCTCTGTTTGTTTGTTCTTTAATTCTTCTAGATCTTGGTTAAACATTTCTTGCATCTTCTAAATCTTTGCCTCCATCCTTTTCCCGAGGTCCTGGATCATCTTCACTATCATTATTCTGAATTCTTTTTCTGGAAGGTTGCCTATCTCCACTTCATTTAGTTGTTTTTCTGGGGTTTTATCTTGTTCCTTCAACTGGTACATAGCCCTCTGCCTTTTCATCTTATCTATCTTTCTGTGAATGTGGTTTTTGTTCCACAGGCTGCAGGACTGTAGTTTTTCTTGCTTCTGCTGTCTTCCCTCTGGGGGATGAGGCTATCAAAGGGCATGAGCAAGTTTCCTGATGGGAGGGACTGGTGGTGGGTACAGCTGGGTGTTGCTCTGGTTAGAAGGGCTCAGTAAAACTTTAATCTGCTTGTCTGCTTATGGTTGGGGCTGGGTTCCCTCCTTGTTTGTTGTTGACCTGAAACAACCAAACACTGGAGCTTATCCGGGCTTTTTGGTGGGGATAATGGTGGCCTGTGGGAGGGCTCACACCAAGGAGTACTTCCCAGAACTTCTGCTGCCAGTGTCCTTGTCCTCATGGTGAGACACAGCCAGCCCCCGCCTCTGCAGAAGACCCTCCAACACTAGGAGGTGAGACTGGTTCAGTCTCCTATGAGGTCACTCCTCCTTCTTCTGGGTCCCAATGAGCACACTACTTTGTGCATGCCCTCCAAGAGTGGAGTCTCTGTTTCCCCCAGTCCTGTCAGAGTCCTGCAATCAAATCCCACTAGTTTTCAAAGACTGATTCACTAGGAATTCCTTCCCCTGTTGCTGGATCCCCATGTTGGGAAGCCTGACGTGGGGCTCAGGACCTTCACTCAACTTCTGTGGTATAAGTGTTCTCCAGTTTGTGAGTCACCCACTCAGCAGTTATGGGATTTGATTTCATTGTGATTTTGCACCTACTACCCTCTCATTGTGGCTTCTCCTTTGTCTTTGGATGTTGGGTATCTTTCTTGGTGAGTTGCAGTGTCTTCCTGTTGATGATTGTTCAGCAGTTAGTTGTGATTCTGGTGTTCTCTCAAGAGTGAGTGAGAGCACGTCTTTTTAGTCTGCCATCTTGTTTCTCCCCACTCATTATCTTTAGCTGTGTTTCTCAATCTTGAGTAATATAGAAATTCCATATATAGGGAAATATTTTTCAAGGACCTTGTTATTAAATATATTTCTTAAAAATGTAAGGACATAAAACTGTTATAAACTCTTCATACTTAAAGTCTTTCATGCGATTCAAACAAAAACAAATTTATAAATTAACAAAAACAAGACTAAAAGGCTTATAAAAGTCAAATTAATATCAGGAATTTTAAACAATGAGTGGTATTGCAAAACAAAAACAAAAACCCAAACCCAGGAATAAACCTACCTATGGAGGTAAAAGACCTGTACTCAGAAAACTATAGGACACTCAGGAAAGAAATAAAAGATGACAGAAACAGATGGAGAGATATACCATGTTTGTGGATTGGAAGAGACAATCTTGTGAAAATGACTATACTACCCAAAGCAATCTACAGATTCAACACAATCCCTATCAAATTACCAATGGCATTTTTTTCAGAACTAGCACCAAAAATATTAAAATTTGTATGGAGACACGAAAGACCCTGAATAGTCAAAGCAATCTTGAGGGAAATAAACGGAGCTGAAGGAATCAGACTCTCTCACTTCAGCCTGTACTACAAAGCTACAGTAATCAAAAGAGTAAGGTACTGGCACAAAACAGAAATATAGATCAATAAAACAGGAAAGAAAGCCCAGAGATAAACCCATGCACCTATGGTCAACAAATCTATGACAAAGGAGACAAGGATATACAATGGAGAAAAGACAGTCTCTTCAATAAGTGTCACTGTGAAAAGTGAACAGCTACATGTAAAAGAATGACATTATAATACTCCATAACACCATACACACAAAAAACTCACAGTTTATTAAAGACCTAAATGTAAGAACGGAGACTCTAAAACTCTTAGAGGAAAACATAGGCATAACACACTTTGACATAAATCACAGCAAGATCTTTTTTGACCCAGCTCTGAGAGTAAAGGAAATAAAAACTAAAATAAACAAATGGGACCTAATGAAACTTAAAAGCTTTGTAACAGCAAAGGAAACTTTAAACAAGACGAAAAGACAATGCTCAGAATGGGAGAAAATATTTGAAAATGAATCAATGAACAAAGGATTAATCTCCAAAATATAGAAAGAGCTCATGCAGCTCAATATTAAAAAAATAACCCAATCAAAAAATGGACAGAAGACCTAAATAGATATTTATCCAAAGAAGACATACAGTTGGCCAAGAGGCACATGAAAAGTTGCTCAACATCAGTAATCATTAGAGAAATGCAAATCTAAACAACAATGAGGTATCAAATCACACCAGTAAGAATGGACATCATCAGAAAATCTACAAACCACAAATGCTGGAGAGGGTGTGGAGAAAAAGGAACAATCTTGCACTGTTGGTGGGAAAGTAAATTGAAACAGCCACTATGGAGAACAGTATGGAGTTTCCTTAAAAAACTAATAATAGAATTACCATATGACCCAGCAATACCACTACTGGGTATATACCCAAAGAAAACCATAGTTCAAAAAGACACATGCACCCCAATATTCATTGCAGCACTATTTGCAATAGCCAGGTCATGGAAGCAACCTAAATGCCCATTGAAAGATGAATGGATAAAGAAGATGTCATACATGTATACAATGGAATATTACTAAGCCATAAAGGGAACAAAATTGGGTCATATGCAGAGACGTGGGTGGACCTAGAGACTGTCATACAGAGTGAAGTAAGTCAGAAAGAGAAAAACAAATATGGTATATTAATGCAGATTTGTGGAATCTAGAAAAATGATACACATGAAACAGTTAGCAAGGCAGAAATAGAGACACAAATGTAGAGAAAAAACACATGGACACCAAAGAGCGAAAGTGGGAAGAGGGTGGTGGTCGTTGTAGTGGGATGAATTAGGAGACTGAGATTGACATATATACACTAATATATATATAATAGATAAGTAGGGAGGGCAGACAGCAGAAGCAAGAAGAACTGCAATCCTGCAGCCTGTGGAACAAAATCCACATTCACAGAAAGATAGAAAAGATGAAAAGACAGAGGGCTATGTACCAGATGAAGGAACAAGTTATAACCTCAGAAAAAACAACTAAATGAAGTGGAGATAGGCAACCTTCCAGAAAAAGAATTCAGAATAATTGTAGTGAAGATGATCCAGGACCTCGGAAAAGAATGGAGGCAAAGATCGAGAGGATGCAAGAAATGTTTAACAAAGATCTAGAAGAATTAAAGAACAAACAGAGATGAACAATACAATAACTGAAATGAAAACTACTCTAGAAGGAATCAATAGGAGAATAACTGAGGCAGAAGAACGGATAAGTGACCTGGAAGACAGAAATGTGGAATTCACTGCTGCAGAACAGAATAAAGAAAAAAGAATGAAAAGAAATGAAGACAACTTAAGAGACCGATGTGACAATGTTAAACACAGCAACATTTGCATTATAGGGGTCCCAGAAGGAGAAGAGAGAGAGAGAAAGGACCAGAGAAAATGTTTGAAGAGATTATAGTCGAAAACTTCCCTAATATGGGAAAAGAAATGGCCACTGAAGCCCAGGAAGCACAGAGAATCCCATAGAGGTTAAATCCAAGGAGAAATACACCAAGACATATAGTAATCAAATTGACAAAAAATAAAGATAAAGAAAAATTATTGAAAGGAGCAAGGGGAATACAGCAAATAACATACAAGGGAACTCCCATAAGGTTAACAGCTGATTTCTCAGCAGAAACTCTACAAGCCAGAAGCGAGTGGCATGATATACTTAAAGTGATGAAAGGGAAGAACCTACAACCAAGATTACTCTACCCAGCAAGGATCTCATTCAGATTCGATGGAGAAATCAAAAGCTTTGCAGACAAGGAAAAGCTAAGAGAATTTAGCACCACCAAACCAGCTCTACAACAAATGCTAAAGGAACTTCTCTAAATGGGAAACACAAGGGAAGAAAAGGACTTACAAAAACAAACTCAAAACAATTAGGAAAATGGTCATAAGAACATACATATCAATAATTACCTCAACAGTATGGGTTAAATGCTCCAAGCAAAAGACACAGGTTTGCTGAATGGATACAAAAACAAGAACCATATATATGCTGCCTACAAGAGACCCACTTCAGACATAACAACACATAAAGACTGAAAGTGAAGGGATGGAAAAAGATATTCCATGCAAATGGAAATCAAAAGAAAGCTGGAATAACAATACTTATATCAGATAAAATAGACTTTAAAATAAAGAATGTTAAAAGACATAAGGAAGGACAGTACATAATGATTAATGGATCAATCCAGGAAGAAACTATAACAATTATAAATATATATGCACTCAACATGGGGCACCTCAATACATAAGACAATAGCTAACAGCTATAAAAGAGAAAATCAACAGTAACACAATAATAATGGGGGACATTAACACCTCACTTACACCAATGGACAGATCATCCAAAATGAAAATAAATAAGGAAACAGAAGCTTTAAATAACACAATATACCAGAGAGATTTAAATGATACTTACAGGACATACCAAAAACAACAGATTACACTTTCTTCTTAAGTGCACATGGAACATTCTCCAGGATAGATCACATCCTGGGTCACAATTCAAGCCTCAATGAATTTAAGAAAATTGAAATCATATCAAGTATGTTTTCTGACTACAACGCTATGAGATTAGAAATGAATTACAGGGAAAAAAAAACGTTAAAAAAAAACACATGGAGGCTAAACAATGTTACTAAATAACCAAGAGATCACTGAAGAAATCAAAGAGGAAGTCAAAAAACACCTAGAGACAAATGACAATGACAATACTGTTATCCAAAACGTATGGGATGCAGCACAAGCAGTTCTAGGAGGGAAGTTTATAGCTATACATGTCTATATCAAGAAACAAGAAAAATTTCAAATAAAAAATCTAACGTTACACCTAAAGGAACTAGAGAAAGAAGAACAAACAAAACGCAAAGTTAGCAGAAGGAAAGAAATCATAAAGATCAGAGCAGAAATAAATGAAATAGAAACACAGAAAACAATAGCAAAGATCAATAAAACTAAAAGCTGGTTCTTTGAGAAGGTAAACAAAATTGATAAACCATTAGCCAGGCTCATTAAGAAAAAGTGGGAGAGGACTCAAATCAATAAAATTAGAAATGAAAAAGGAGAAGTTACAAGAGTCACTGCAGAAATACAAAGCACCCTAAGAGACCAGTACAAGCAACTCTATGCCAATAAAATAGACAACCTGGAAGAATGGAGAAATTCCTAGAAATGTATAACCTTCCAAGACTGATCCAGGAATAAAGAGTAAATATGAACAGCTCAATCACAAGTAATGAAATTGAAACTGTGATTACAAATTTTTCACCAAACAAAATCCAGGACCAGATGGCTTCACTGGTGAATTCTACCAAACATTTAGAGAAGAACTAACACCCATCCTTCTCAAACTCTTGCAAAAAATTGCAGAGGAAGGAACACTCCCAAACACATTCTATGAGGTCACCATGACCCTGATACCAAAACGAGAAAACGATACTACAAAAAAAGAAAATTACAGACCAATATCACTGATGAATATAGATGCAAAAATCCTCAACAAGATACTAGCAAACAGAATCCAACAACACTAAAAGGATCATACACCGTGATCAAGTGGGATTTATCCTAGGGATGCAAGGATTCTTCAATATATGCAAATCAGTCAATGTGATACACCATATTAACAAACTGAAGAAGAGAAGCCATATGATCATCTCAATAGATGCAGAAAAAGCTTCTGGCAAAATCCAACACCGATTTATGATAAATATTCTCCAAAAAGTGGGCATAGAGGGAACCTACTTCAACATAATAAAGGTCATATACAGCTAACACACAGCAAACATCATTTCCATGGTGAAACACTGAAAGCATTTCCTCTAAGATCAGGAACAAGATGAGGATGTCCACTCTCACCATTATTATTCAACTTAGTTTTGGAAGTCTTAGCCATGGCAATCAGAGAAGAAAAAGAAATAAAAGTAACCCAAATTGTAAAGGAAGAATTAAAATTGTCACTGCTTGCAAATGACATGAAACTATACATAGAGAATCCTAAAGATGCCACCAGGAAAATACTAGACCTAATCAATGAATTTGGTAATGTTGCAGGATACAAAATTAATGCACAGAAATCTCTTGTATTTCTATACACTAATGATGAAAAATCTGAAAGAGAAATTAAGGAAACACTCCCATTTACCATTGCAACAAAAATAGTAAAATACGTAGAAATAAACCTTCCTAGGGAAATAAAAGACCTGTATGCACAAAACTATAAGACACTGTTGAAATAAATTAAAGATGATACCAACAAATGGAGAGGTATACCATTTGCTTGGACTGGAAGAATCAATATTGTGAAAATCACTATGCTACCCAAAGCAATCTACAGATTCAGTGCAATCCCTATCAAATTACCAATGGCATGTTTTACAGAACTAGAATAGAAAATCTTAAAATTTGTATGGAGACCTAAAAGACCCCGAATAGCCAAAGCAGTCTTGAGGGAAAAACACGGACCTGGAGGTATCAAACTCCCTGACTTCTGACTATACTACAAAGCTACAATAATCAAGACAATATGGTACTGGCACAAAAACCGAAACATAGATCAATGGAACAAGATAGAAAGCCCAGAGATAAACCCACGCACCTATGGTCAACTAATCTATGACAAAGGAGGCAAGGGTATACAAGGGAGAAAAGACAGTCTCTTCAATAAGTGGTGCTGGAAAAACTGGACAGCTACAGGTAAAGAATGAGATTAGAACACACTGTAACACCATAAACAAAAATAAACTCAAAATGGATTCAAGACCTAAATGTAAGACAAGACACTCTAAAACTCTTAGAGGAAAACACAGGAAGAACACTCTTTGACATAAATCACAGCAAGATCTTTTTTGATCCACCTCCTAGAGTAATGGAAATAAAATAAACAAATGGGAACTAATGAAACTTCAAAGCTCCTGCACAGCAAAAGAAACCATAAACAAGATGAAAAGACCCCTCAGAATGGGAGAAAATATTTACAATAGAATCAAAAGACAAAGATTAATCTCCAAAATATATAAACAGCTCATGCAGCTCAATATTAAAAAAAACAACAGCCCAATCCAAAAATGGGCAGAAAACCTAAATAGACATTTCTCCAAAGAAGACACACAGATGGCCAAGAAGCACATGAAAATGTGCTCAACATCACTAATTATTAGAGCAATGCAAATCAAAACTACAATGAGGTATCACCTCACACCAGTTAGAATGGGCATCATCAGAAAATCTACAAACAACAAATGCTGGAGAGAGTGTGGAGAAAAGGGAACAATCTTGCACTCTTGGTGGGAATGTAAATTGATACAGCCACTATGGAGAATAGTATGGAGTTTCTTTAAAAAACTAAAAATAGAATTACTATATGATCCCGCAATCCCACTACTGGGCACATACCCAGAGAAAACCATAGTTCAAAAAGACACATGCACCCCAATGTTCATTTCAGCACTATTTACAATAGTCAGGTCATGGAAGCAACCTAAATGCCCATCGACAGACAAATGGATAAAGAAGATGTGGTACATATATACAATGGAATATTACTAAGCCATAAAAAAGAACAAAATTGGGACTTTTGTTGAGATGTGGATGGATCTAGAGACTGTCAAACAGAGTGAAGTAAGTCAGAAAGAGAAAAACAAATATTGTATATGTGTGGAACCTAGAAAAATGGAACAGATGAACTGGTTTGCAGGGGAGAAATTGAGACACAGATGTAGAGAACAAACGTATGGACACCAAGACGGGGAAAGTAGTGGGGTGGTGATGGTTGTGGTGTGATGAATTGGGCGATTCGGATTGACATGTATACACTGATGTGTATAAAATTGATGACTAAGAAGAACCTGCTGTATAAAAAAAAAATAAAATAAAATTCAAAACATATATAGAAAGAGGTTAGCACTTCCCAATTTATTTTATAAAATCAGCAGAGTAATGTTAAAAATCTGACAAAGACATTTAACATTTAAATATCAATCAGTGTAATTCATGATATTAACAGAATAAAGAAGAAAAATCAAGTGATCATTTCAATAATTGTAGAAAATCATTTGGCAAAATTAAAAAAAATAATAGATAAGTAATAACAACCTGCTGTATAAAAAATAAAATTCAAAAAAAAACAGTGAGTGGTAGTTGGTAAAATTAAATTGTTAGTTAATTTTTTAAATTTAATTTTACATTTTTTATTTATTTTATTTTTGTCTGCATTGGGTCCTCATTTCTGTGTGCAGGCTTTTCTCTGTTTGCAGTGAGCAGGGACTACTCTTCTTTGTGGTGTGTGGGCTTTTATTGCGGTGGCTTCTCTTGCTGTGGAGCAAAGGCTCTAGGCATGTAGGCTTCAGTAGTTGTGGCTCATGGGCTCTAGAGTGCAGGGTCAGTAGTTGTGACACACGAGATTAGTTGCTCCACGGCATGTGGGATCTTCCCAGAACAGGACTCAAAGCCATGTCTCCTGCATTGGCAGTTGGATTCTTTTTTTTTTTTTTTTTAGATGTTGGGGGTAGGTGTTTATTAATTAATTAATTAATTTTTGTTGTGTTGGGTCTTCGTTTCTGTGCAAGGGCTTTCTCTAGTTGTGGCAAGCGGGGGCCACTCTTCATCACGGTGTGCGGGCCTCTCACTATTGCGGCCTCTCTTGTTGCGGAGCACAGGCTCCAGACACGCAGGCTCAGTAGTTGTGGTTTACAGGCCTAGTTGCTCTGCGGCACTTGAGATCCTCCCAGACCAGGGCTCGAACCCGTGTCCCCTGCATTAGCAGGCAGATTCTCAACCACTATGCCACCAGGGAAGCCCCTGGCAGGTGGATTCTTAACCACTGGGCCATCAGGGAAGGCTTAAATTCCTAGTTTAAATTTAATAGTAGAAGGATGTACTTTCTGGCTCTCTGTCTATCTATCTATCCATTCATTCATTTATTCACTCATTCATTCTTTTTATTTGAAACCCAATAAACCATCCTCAGAGTGACCACCATGATTGGTGTCATTAATATACTTTTTAGTAAGGCTTTAGTTACTGATACATCATTTTGTGGGGCCAATGAATTGAATATGATATAGCAAAAAAAAAAAGAAAGCAAATTAAAGTAAAATAATTTTAATCACCATTTAGAGAACATTTTCCCCTTTAACCATAAGTTATTTTGTGTAAGACAGGATCTGCCCAAGCAGCTGCTCTAAGTGATTATGCTACCCAGTGCTATGGAGTAGGTACCTTTGTGTTTAGAAATCTCTACTACCACAAGCCACATGGTAACTCCATTCTTTCAGGACTTTCTTTAACTGAATCACAGTGGAACCTTTGTTCATACCTTATAACATGATTTAGTCTTTACTTGGTGCCAACTCATCAATTGCATTGTAAGTCTGCCAATGTTTTTTCCTCATTAGACTGTAACAATTAAATATATTACTATGATACATATGTTATTTTCCTGTTAAAGTATCTATTAATTAAAAGTTTTGTTAAAATGCTTTTGAATTTAAAATGCCTTTACTGTAAAAGAATTATTTTACAAAGTAAGGAAAAAATATTGTAAATGTACAATGGTATAGGTGGAAAAATTAGATTAGTTTGCCAGTCTCTGTTTCTCCGAGTATATTTTAAGCATTTTGAGATTAGTGATAGAGATTTATCCAATTTTGATCATTTAAGTACTCAACAAATGTTTATTGAATGCTAACTATTCATCACATATTACAGAAATATCACTCTCATACAATGTTGGGATTGATTGGAGGTCAGTCAGCAAGACTGAAAATTTGGAGAACTGTCAAGATCATAAATCTGATTAGGAAATGATGAATGTCTGAACTAAGATAAGTATATGAGGATGGAGTGGAGGATGGAAAGGTTTAGAGATAGAATTAAGTAGAATGTTGCATAAATTTGAGATCTGAGATTTATTCTAGACTCCCTAATTCTCTCTCAGCTTTTGCATAACATAATTCACTGGAGTAGATGTCACTTAGTGAGAGTGAAACTATGGGAAGTTCTTTTTAAGTGGGGAGAGGGAAGAAGAATTCATTTTGGATCCCTTAATGTGCCCATGGGACATCAGGATGGAGATTCTGCTCTGGTCCCTATCACCCATGTATGAATCCATGCAAGGGGAGAGGAGATACCTGGCTTGATTTTCTTAGTTCTTATAATAAATTGAAGATCCTAAAGATACCACATATAGAGTTTTCTTAACAAATTTTAGCTTTTTGAAAGTGTAAGTTTCCCTTATGTTTTTTTTTTGTTGTTGTTGTTGCAGTATGCGGGCTTCTCACCGTCGTGGTCCCTCCCCCTGCGGAGCACAGGCTCCGGACGCGCAGGCCCAGCGGCCATGGCTCACGGGCCCAGCCGCTCCGTGGCACGCGGGATTCTCCCGGACCGGGGCACGAACCCGCGTCCCCTGCATCGGCAGGCGGACTCTCAACCACTGCGCCACCAGGGAAGCCCCAACTTATGTATCTTTTATTTTCCCTTCACACTTTCAACTTTTGAACACACTTTTTGAAAAGGGGACAACTTGTGTAAAGTTAGAATTTGTTATTGTGGATTTGCTGACCAAAACCAGAGGAAAAGTGTTTACCAGAGGAGAAAATATACATTAGGAAGAGAATAGTATTAAGAATGGAACACGTGGAATTCCATTTTATTCTTAAAACTTTAAAAAATAAAAGTTATTTTATATTTTCAGCAAAGAAAATTTGAAAACTACCAGAAAAGGTAGAAAAAATTACCTATATAACTACCACCTCAAACAACCTTTATTAACATAGCTTTGTATAGATACTTCTAGCTTTTCTTCCTCAAATTTATTTATTTTTGAATCTATTTTTTTAAAGATTTATTATTTATTTATTTAATTTATTTTTGGCTGTGTCGGGTCTCAGTTGTGGCACATGGGGTCATCGTTGAGGCATGTGGGATCTTTTGTTGCGGCGTGCGGGCTCTTTGTTGTAGTGGGTGGGCTTCCCTCTAGTTGTGGCATACGGTTTTTCTCTTCTCTAGTTGTGCCATGCAGGCTCCAGAGAGCGTGGGCTCACGTGAACCCTCTCATTGAGGCACATGAGCTCAGTAGTTGTGGTGTGTGGGCTTAGTTGCCCCACGGCTGTGGGATCTTAGTTCCCTAACCAGGGATCGAACCTGCATCCCCTGCATTGTACGGCAGATTCTTTACCACTGGGCCACCAGGGAAGTCCCTTTGCCTCAAATTTAAAGATTTTTTTTTTTATTTACCTCTATTTAGAATGGGGGCAATAACATGTAAGGGACAGATGGAGGAAAAGGAGTCTCTGAAAATGGTTGGAAGGATGTGAGAGCAGAAGCAGATAAAGAACTGGTAGAGAACATCACTGGAGAAGCTAAGGAAAAAATGTCGACTCATCAATACTGCCAACATAACTGCTATTGAAAACTGTTTTATTTGATAATTAGGAAGTCTTCAGTGATTTAGGTAGAGCAGTTTTATGGGAAAGAGGTGATTTTATTTTTTATTTATTTTATATTTTTTAACATCTTTATTGGAGTATAATTGCTTTAAAATGGTATGTTAGTTTCTGCTTTATAACAAAGTGATTCAGTTGTACATATACATATGTCCCCATATCTCTTCCCTCTTGCATCTCCCTCCCTCCCACCCTCCCTATCCCAACCCTTCAGGTGGTCACAAAGCACTGAGTTCATCTCGCTGTGCTATGCGGCTGCTTCCCACTAGCTATCTATTTTACGTTTGGTAGTGTATATATGTCCATGTCACTCTCTCACTTTGTCACAGCTTACCCTTACCCCTCCCTGTTTCCTGAAGTCCATTCTCTAGTAGGTCTGTGTCTTTATTACCGTCTTGCCCCTAGGTTCTTCATGACTTTTTTTTTTCTTTTTTTTAGATTCCATATATATGTGTTAGCATACAGTATTTGTCTTTCTCTTTCTGACTTACTTCACTCTGTATGACAGACTCTAGGTCCATCCACCTCACTACAAATAACTCAATTTCGTTTATTTTTTATGGCTCAGTAATAGTCCATTGTATATATGTGCCACATCTTCTTTATCCATTCATCTGTTGATGGACACTTAGGTTGCTTCCATGTCCTGGTTATTGTAAATAGAGATTCAATGAATATTGTGGTACATGACTCTTTTTGAATTATGATTTTCTCAGGGTATATGCCCAGTAGTGCGATTGCTGGGTCATATGGTATTTCTATTTTTTAAGGAACCTCCATACTGTTCTCCATAGTGGCTGCATCAATTTACATTCCCACAAACAGTGCAAGAGGGTTCCCTTTTCTCCACATCCTCTCCATCATTTATTGTTTGTAGATTTTTTGATGATGGTCATTCTGACTGGTGTGAGGTGATACCTCATTGTACTTTTGATTTGCATTTCTCTAATGATTAGTGATGTTGAGCATTCTTTCATGTGTTTGCTGGCAATCTGTATATCTTCTTTGGAGAAATGTGTATTTAGGTCTTCTGCCCATTTTTGGATTGGGTTGTTTGTTTTTTTGATATTGAGTTGCATGAGCTGCTGTAAATTTTGGATATTAATCTTTGCCCATTGATTCATTTGCAAATATTTTCTCCCATTCTGAGGGTTGTCTTTTCATCTTGTTTATGGTTTCGTTTGCTGTGAACAAGCTTTTAAGTTTCATTAGGTCCCATTTGTTTATTTTTGTTTTTATTTCCATTACTCTAGGAGGTAGATCAAAAAAAAAACTTGCTGGGATTTATATTAGAGAGTGTTATTCCTGTGTTTTCCTCTGAGAGTTTTATGGTGTCTTGTCTTACATTTAGGTCTCTAAACCATTTTGAGTTTATTTTTGTGTGTGGTGTTAGGGAGTGTTCTAATTTCATTCTTTTACATGTAGCTGTCCAGTTTTCACAGCACCACTTATTGAAAAGACTGTCTTTTTTCCGTTGTATATCCTTGCCTGCTTTTTCATAGATTAGTTGGCCATAGGTGCATGGGTTTATCTCTGGGCTTTCTATCCTTTTCCATTGATCTATATTTCTGTTTTTTCTGTGCCAGTACCATACTGTCTTGATTACTGTAGCTTTGTAGTATAGTCTGAAGTCAGGGACCCTGATTTCTCCAGCTCCATTTTTGTTTCTCAAGAGTGCTTTTGCTATTCGGGGTCTTTTGTGTTTCCATACAAATTGTGAAATTTTTTATTCTAGTTCTGTGAAAAATGCCATTAGTAATTTGATAGTGATTGCATTTAATTTGTAGATTGCTTTGGGTGGTATAGTCATTTTCACAATGTTGATTCTGAAAGGTTATTTTTTTAAAATTGAAATATAGTTGATTTACAATATTGTGTTAGTTTCAGTTTTACAGCAAAGTGATTCATATATATATATATATATATATATATACATGTATATTCTTTTTCTGACTCTTTTCCATCATAGGCTTTTACAAGATATTGAATATAGTTCCCTGTAGTGTACAATAAGTCCTTATTGTTTATTTTATATACGGTAGTGTGTATCTGTTAATCCCATACTCTTAATTTATCCCTCCCCTATCTTTTCCCCTTTGGTAACCATAAGTTTGTTTTCTATATCTGTGAGTCTGTTGTGTTAATAAGTTCATTTGTATTATTTTTAAAGATTCTACAAATGTGATATCATTGACAGCTTATTAATTGTGGATGACTAGAGAACAAAATGAAAGCCAAAAGATGATTTTGGTGTTTCATAATTTTCCCTAAATAACATATTTTGAGGCATATATTTTTCTGTTTATTTGTTTTGTTACATATTTTGGAAATATTTTATCCATTTGAAAGAAGATTGGACACATGTTTTCTCAAATCCAGATATGTGAGTCTAAGATACCTGGAATTGGCATCCAGACTGGCTGGAATGGAGAAAAAGTGTAGATTGCCTTTTAATGAAATTACTGTCTTTTTGCTTTGATTCAACAGTCATCATTTTGATACTTATTTTATGTTTAGAAAATAGTGGAAGTTGGAAAACTTTTGAGAGTATGTATACTCATGACTAAGATAGTGCTCTCTGGGCCTATCTGACAAGGAAGATGATGTCAATATGTTTTTGGAATGCATCCTATGTGTCTAGTACTGGGGTAGATACAAAAGTAAAATGTTGAGATAGGATTATTTTTTGCCTTCACTGACTTTCAATCATTAAAAATTTATTTATTTATTAAAAAATGAACTTTAAAAAATGTTTATAAGCTGCTTTATTGAGATACAATTCATGTGCCATATGATGGACACATATAAAGTGTACAATTCAATGATTTTGAATATATTCACAGTTGCACAACAAGCACCACAATTGGAATTCATTTTTATTACCCCAAGAGACCCTATACCCCAAGAGATGATTTTCAATCTTTAAAAGTTACTAATGCACTGTCATTTAAGTGTTTTAGGTATTTGTTATTCTATTAAAATCAAAAATTAATATTAGAAATAAGTCCTCTAGAAGTTGAGAGAAGAGAGATGAGTGTACATAGGAGTATTTCACACACTTCATTACGATGGCTGACCTTGACTTGGATCCAGATTCCAGAAGGATAAGTGGAAGAATTTAGTTGATGAGGGGAGGTAAGACCTATAAAACACAGAAGCTGCTGCTTTCACTCATGGCTGTCAAAGATGGGCAGCTGGTAGATGTTCTGTCAAATTAAAGTGGGGAAAGTGTTTTTCAACCATCATCCTGAACCCCGATTGTATTTTTTTAAAAAATTGAGATATACTTGACCTACAGCACTGGTAAGTTTAAGGTGTACAACATAATGATTTGACTTACATACATCATGAGGTGATTACCACAATAGGTTTAATGGACATCCATCATCTCATATAGATACATAATTGAAGAAAGAAAAAAAAATTTCCTTGTGATGAGAACTCTTAGGATTTACTCTGTTAACAACTTTCATATATAACATACAGCTGTGTTAATTATCTTTATTATGTTATACATTACATCCATAGTACTTATTTATCCTATAACTGGAAGTTTGTACCTTTTGACCACCTTCATCCAATTTTCTCTCTCCACACCCCACTCCTGGTAGCCACAAGTCTGATCTCTTTTTGTATGATTTTGTTTGTTTTTGAAGTTTAATTGACCTACTTTAATGATGTTACTTCCTGAACACAGTGATTCAATATTTCTATTTATTTCAAAATTATTACCATAAGAAGTCTAGCTGTCATTTGTCACTATACAAAGTTATTACATAATTATAGACTATTTTTCCCACACAGTACAATTCATACTTGTGTTTCATTTACTTTGCAGCTGAAAACTTGTTCCTCTTAATCTCCCTTACCTAATTTTTTTCCTCCCCTCCACCTCCCTCCCCTGTGGAAACCACATGTTTGTTCTCTGTATCTATGGTTCCGTTTCTGTTTAGATATGTTGGTTCATTTACAAAAATTGTGTTTTAGATTCTAGGCTCATCTATACTGTCACAAATGACAAGATTTCATTTGTTATATGGCTGAGTAATATTCCATTGTGTGAGTGTGTATGTGGTATATATACCACATCTTCCTTATATATTTATCTATCGATAAGCGCTTACGTTGCTTCCATATCTTGGCTATTTTTAATAATGTTGTAGCGAACATAGGAATGCATATATCTTTCCAAATTAGTGTTTTGGTTTTCTGTCAATAAATATCCAGAAGTGAAATTGCTAGATGGTATGGTAGTTCTATTTTTAATTTTTTGGGAATCTCCTTACTGTTTTCTATAGTGGCTGCACAAATTTACATTCCCACCAACAGTGCACAAGGGTCGCCTTTTCTCCACATCCTGCCAACACTTGTTTTTTTATCATCTTTTTGATAACAGTCATTCTGACATGTGTGGTTATATCTCATTGTGGTTTTGATTTGCATTTCCCTGATAATTAGTGATGCTGAGCATATTTTCATGTGCCTGTTGACCATCTGTATACCTTCTTTCAAATAATGTCTATTCAGGTACTCTGCCCATTTTTAAATTGGGTTATTTGGGGTTTGTTTTTTGATGTTCAGTTGTATGTGTTCTTTGTATATTTTGGATATTATCCCCTTGTCAGATACATCATTTACAAACGTCTTCTCCCATTCAGTAGGTGGCTTTTTTGTTTTGTTGATAGTTTCCTTTGCTGTGCAAAAGCTTTTTAGTTTGATGTAATCCCATTTGTTTATTTTTACTTTTGTTTCCATTGTCTGAGGAGGTATGTAAAAAATATTACTAAGACCATGTCAAAGAACTTATTACTTATGTTTTCTTCCAGAAGTTTTATGGTTTTAGGCTTATATTTAAGTCTTCAATCCATGTTGAGTTTATTTTTATATATAGTATGAGAAAGTAGTCCAGTTTGATTTTTTTTTTGTATGTAGCTGTCCAGTTTTCCCAAAATCATTTACTGAAGAGGCTATCCTTTATCATTATATATTCTTGCCTCCTCTGTCATAGATTCATTGCTCATATAATTGTGGATTCATTTCTGGGCTCTCTATTCAGTTCCATTGATCTATGTATCTGTTTTTCTGGCAGTACCATACTGTTTAGATGGCCTGCAGATTTTCTGCTGAAAAGTCATCTGATAGCCTCATTGGACTTCCTTGTATGTAACTAGTTGCCTTTCTCTTGCTGATGTCAATATTCTCTTTAATGTATGCCATTTTGATTATATTGTGTCTTTGTTTGGTCTTCTTTGGGTTGATTCTGTTTGCTACTCTCTTTGCTACCTGGACTTGGATGTCTGTTTTCTTTCCCAGGTCAGGGAAGTTTTCAGCTAATTTGTCTTCAAATATTTTCTCTGCCTCTTTTTCTCTCTCTTCTCTTTCTGGGATCCCTATAATGTGAACAATAGCTTGCTTGATGTTTTCCTAGACTGTCCTCAAACTGTCCTCACTTTTAAAATTCTTTTTTTCTTTTCTCTGTTAAACCTGAGTGATTTCCAATGTTCTGTCTTCCAGTTTGCTGATCTGTTCTTCTGTATCATCTATTCTACTATTCATTACTTCTAGTATATTTTTTAATCTCAATTATTGTATTATTCTAATCTGTTTGGTTCTTTATATTTTCTAATTTTTGTTAAAAGCTTCTAACTTCTCACTCAGTTCATCTACTTTTCTTTAGAGTTCTTTGAACGTATTTATGATCATTACCTTAAAGATTTTATTGGATAGTTTGCTGTTCTCCACTTCGCTCTGTTCTTCTTCTCAGGTTTTATCTTGCAATTTCATGTGGAACGTATTTCTCTGCCACTTCACTTTGCATAATTCACTGTATTTATTTCTATGTATTTGGTAGGTTGGTTATGTCTCCCAATCTTGGAGGAGTGTCCTTATGTAGGAAATGTCTTATGGAGCCCAGCAACACACTCCCCTCTGGTCATCAGAGTTATATGTTTTAGGAATGCCCTCTTGTGGGCTTCATGGGTACTTCTGTTTTGGAAAGCTGACTACTGTGGGCAAGCTGGTAGATGTGGCTGGCTCCTAGTGGGGTTTCTAGGACCTCCTTTTTGTGGAGGCTGCTGGCTGCTCTTGGTTGGGGCTGGTGGCTAAGGTGGTCCCATAATTGTTGTTGCCCAACTGGTGGGCATGGTCTATTCCCTGATGTTGTTGACTGTGGGGCCCAGGGGGACTTGGCTGATTGTAGGTTTTAGCGTCAAGAAACTGGTGGGATTTTCACCCTGGAATTGACACCAGTGTATATATTAAAATAATAGTATAAAAGAGGTGGAAATTTATTCCATTAAAATTGCCTTTCCCCTCCAGGTTTGTACCATTTTCACAATTGATGCTGATGTGTATTACAAACATTTCTATATACATATTTAAATCTATTTTATATACATAAATATGATCAAGATATCCTCATGAAACTTATTATCTACTTGCTGGTGATCATAATTTTTATTAGCTTCTCCCCTTTGAAAATTCCTGTGAGTAGAAAATGTAATTCAAAAAATTATCAGAAAAATTAAAGTCAGCAAAAAGGTAGAGTTGGTAAATCCAAGGGCCTGCCTCCCCTACAGAAACTTCAAAATATAATGCAAAAACTGTCAGAAGCAACTTTGCAATAACTCTGGAAAATAGTTAGAGTTGTAGAAATAAAGCAAATACTGTATTTTAAAAAGGAGTAACTTATAAGTGATATGAAAGCTTTATGGCATTTTGCTTCTTCTTGCTTCACTCCTCTGCCTGGCCTGAGAGTATACTTAAAGATGGCAGCCTGTGTACACAGTGTGAGCCCCTGGTCTCTGCTTCTGGAGGGAACAAAGCAGAATATATCCTCAAAGAATAGTGTTTGTATGTTTTGACCTATCTGGGGGCTACTCGAAGGACTGATGTAAGTTTCTAGCTTTTGTTTCACCTTACTTGAAATTTTCTCAGGGTGGAAGAGTGGCCACAAAAAGTGCATTCCTTGAAAACATTTTAAGGCAAATGAACAACCTGCTGCTTCCTGGGACAAAAGATTACAGTTAAGGTGAAACAAAATGAAACAAACAAACAAAATCAGCAACAACAACTCAACACTTCAACAGCCTGGAAGGAAAAGCTGGAGAGGGAATTTTTTTTTGAGAAATTAGGGCATTGAATAGCACTTGCATATACCAGGGAATCTAGAAAGAAATGTGTGGCTCAGGACAGGTTGCCTGCTCATAAAGACTGGAGAACACCCATAGGTTTCACCTCTGGCTGTTCTTTAGGCTCAGTGAAAGTACAAAGTGCAGGTTAATTCAGAACTGTGAACAGCCTGGCTAAGCATCAAAAGAACAAATTTGCAAATGCTGAGAGAGGCTTTTGCCTTTCCTTTTCTTTCTTTTTGTTTTTTTGAATCCAGGCATTCAAAGCAGTCTCTGTCTACAGTAGTTGACTGCAAGCTAAAGGGACAGAGACTTGACTTCAGAAACTACACCCAGGAAAGAATACAAGCTTTACAAAAATAGTTTAGAAAAGTAACAACAACAACAGAAAAGAAACCTCTACAACCTCCAGCAAGCAAGAACAAAATAAAATAATATAATATAAAATAAAAGTTAGTACATGAGGAGTGGAAGAATATGATTTCTCAGTTAACATGTTATAATACTCAAAATGTTCAGTTTTCAACAAAAATTGTGAAGTATACAAAGAAACAAGAATGTATGGCTTATTCACAGAAAATGAACAGAAACTGTTCCTCAGGAAGCACATATATTAGACTTAAAAGACAAAGATTTTAAATCCTATATATAATCAAAGAGCTAAAGGAAACTATGGGCAAACAGATAGAGGAAACTGGTAAAATGATGTCTCAACAAATAAAGGATATCATTAAAGAAATTATAGAAATTATAAAAAGGAAGCCAAAAGAAATTCTGAGCTTAACTGCAATAACAGAAATGAAAAATTCAGTAGTAGATTTTAATAGCATAATTGAGAAGGCAGAAGAAAGGATCAGCAAATTTGAAAATAGATCAATTGTAGCTATCCAGGTTGAAGAGAACAAAGAAAAAAAGAGACCTGTTGGAAACATCAGGAATACCAAAAATGCATCATGGGAGTCCCAAAAGGAGAGGGGACATAGAGAAAGAGGTGGAAAGGCTATTTGAAGTAATAATGGTCAAAACTTCCTAAATTTGATAAAATACATGATTCTACACTTACAAGAAGCTGAACAAACTCCAAGGAGGATAAACACAGAGAGAACTGTACTGAGACACATTATAAGCAAACTGTTGAAAGTCAAAAACAAGGAATCTTGAAATTCTGCTTTCAGCAATCTTGAAGTTGCTGCTTGAATCTTGAAAGCAGCAGCTCACCATGTACAGTGATCCTCAGTAAGAATAAGTTTATTTCTCAGCAGAAGCCATGGAATCCAGAAGGTTGTGGAATGACATATTTAAAGTGCAGAAGGAAAAAAAAATATGTCAACCAAGAATTGTGTACCAAGCAAAGCTATTCTTCAAAATATAAGGAGACACTAAGACATTCCTAGTTAAATGAAATCTGAGGTAGTTCATCACTAGTAGAGTTGCCCTACAGGGAATCCTTCAGGTGGAAATGAAGGAACACTAGACAGTAACTTGAAGCCATACAAAGAAATAAGGAACATTGGTAAAGTTAACTATATAGGTGTGTACAAGAGACAGTATTATTGTTTTATTGTATTTTTGGTCTGTAACTTTTCTTTTTTCTTATAGGAATTAAAAGACAAATGCATAAAATATAAATTATAAATCTATATTAATCGGTACATAACATTTAAAGATGTAATTTGTGATAGCATTATCATAAAAAGGGAGGGATGGAGCTGTATAGAAGAATGGTTATAGGAGCAGAGGATAACCAATAAGAAAATAACTTAAAAAATACAGAAAATAAAATATTAAAGGAGTCAAAAAGATATATTATAAGAAATACATTAAACACAAAAGAAGACAATAATAAAGGAATTGAGGATCAAAAAGATATGACATGTAGAGAACAAATAGCAAAATTGCAGAAGTCAGTCCTTCCTTGTCAGTAATTGCTTTAAATGTAAATAGATTGCAGGGGGACCTTGAAGATGGCGGAAGAGTAAGACGCGGAGATCACTTTCCTCCCCACAGATACACTAGAAATACATCTACACGTGGAACAACTCCTACAGAACACCTACTGAAGGCTGGCAGAAGATCTCAGACCTCCCAAAAGGCAAGAAACTCCCCACGTACCTGGGTAGGGCAAAAGAAAAAAAGAAAAAACAGAGACAAAAGAATAGGGACGGCACCTGCACCAGTGGGAGGGAGCTGTGAAGGAGGAAAAGTTTCCACACACTAGGAAGCCCCTTCGCGGGCGGAGACTGCGGGAGGCGGAGGGGGGAGCTTCGGGGTTGCGGAGGAGTGCACAGCAACGGGTGCGGGGGGCAAAGCGGGGAGATTCCCGTACAGAGGATCGGTGCCGACCGGCACTCACCAGCCCCAGAGGCTTGTCTGCTCACCCGCCGGGGCGGGCGGGGCTGCGAGCTGAGGCTCGGGTTTCGGTTTCGGACGGAGCGCAGGGAGAGGACTGGGGTTGGCGGCTTGAACATAGCCTGAAGGGGTTAGTGCACCACGGCTAGCCGGGAGGGAGTCCGGGGAAAAGTCTGGACCTGCCGAAGAGGCAAGAGACTTTTTCTTCCCTCTTTGTTTCCTGGTGTGCGAGGAGAGGGGTTTAAGAGCGCTGCTTAAAGGAACTCCAGAGACGGGCGCGAGCCGCGGCTAAAAGCGCGGACCCCAGAGACGGGCGGGAGACGCTAAGGCTGCTGCTGCCGCCACCAAGGGGCCTGTGTGCGAGCACAGGTCACTCTCCGCACCCCTCTTCCGCGGAGCCTGTGCAGCCCGCCACTGCCAGGTTCCCGGGATCCAGGGACTACTTCCCCGGGAGAACGCACGGCGGGCCTCAGGCTGGTGCAAAGTCATGCCGGCCTCTGCCGCCGCAGGCCCGCCCTGCACGCAGTGCCCCTCCCTCCCCCCCGGCCTGAGTGCGCCAGAGCCCCCGAATCAGCGGCTCCTTTAACCCCGTCCTGTCTGAGCAAAAAATAGACGCCCTCCAGCGACCTACACGCAGAGGCAGGGACAAATCCAAAGCTGAGCCCCTGTGAGATGTGAGAACAAAGAAGAGAAAGGGAAATCTCTCCCAGCAGCCTCAGAAGCAGCGGATTAAAGCTCCACAATCAACTTGATATACCCTGCATCTGTGGAATACCTGAATTGACAACCAATCAACCCAAATTAAGGAGGTGGACTTTAGGAGCAAGATCTATGATTTTTTTCCCTTTTCCTCTTTTTGTGAATGTGTATGTGTATGCTTCTGTGTGAGATCTTGTCTGTATAGTCTTGCTTCCACCATTTGTCCTAGGGTTCTATTCGTCCATGGTTTTTAAAAAAAATTTTTTTCTTAATAATTAATTTTAATAACTTTATTATACTTTACCTTCGTTCCTTCTCTCTTTCTTTCTTTCCTTCCTTCCTTCCCTCCTTTAGACAACGAATCATCCCAAATTGAGGAGGTGGTCTCTGAGAGCAAGATTTATGATTTTTCCCCCTTTACCTCTTTTTGTGGGGGTGTATGTGTATGCTTCTTTGTAAGATATTGTCTGTATAGCTTTGCTTCCAACATTTGTCCTAAGGTTCTATCCGTCCCTTTTTTTTTTTTCTAAATAAGTATTTTTTAATTCAATAACTTTATTATACTTTATTTTATTTTTACTGTATCTTCTTTCTTTCTGTCTTTTTTCCTTCTTTCCCTCCTTCCTTCCTTCCTCCCTCCCTCCCTCCCTCCTTTCTTTCCTTCTTGCCTTCTTTCCTTCTTTGCTTTTTTCTTTCTTTCTTCCTTCCTTCCTTCCTTCCCTCCTTTCCTTCTTTCTTTCCTCATACTTCTACTAATGCTCTCTACTTTTTCTCCCTTTTATTCTGAGCCGTGTGGATGAAAGGCTCTTGGTGCTCCGGCCAGGAGTCCGGGCTCTGCCTCTGAGGTAGGAGAGCCAACTTCAGGACACTGGTCAACAAGAGACCTCCCAGCTCCACATAATATCAAATGGTGAAAATCTCCCAGAGACCTCCATCTTAACACCAGCACCCAGCTTCACTCAACGACCAGCAAGCCACAGTGCTGGACAACCTATGCCAAACAACTAGCAAAACAGGAACACAATCCCACCCATTAGCAGAGAGGCTGCCTAAAATCATAATAAGGCCACAGACAACCCAAAACACACCACCAGACGTGAACCTGCCCACTAGAGAGACAAGATCCAGCCTCATCCACCACAACACAGGCACTAGTCCCCTCCACCAGGAAGGGTACACAACCCACTGAACCAACCTTAGCCACTGGAGACAGACGTAAAAAACAGCGGGAACTACGAACCTGCAGCCTGCAAAAAGGAGACCCCAAACACAGTAAGATAAGCAAAATGAGAAGACAGAAAAACACACAGCAGATAAAGGAGCAAGATAAAAATGCACCAGACCTAACAAATGAAGAGGAAATAGGCAGTCTACCTGAAAAAGAATTCAGAATAATGATAGTAAGGATGATCCGAACTCTTGGAAATAGAATGGACAAAATGCAAGAAACAGTTAACAAAGACCTAGAAGAAATAAAGATGAAACAAGCAATGATGAACAACACAATAAATGAAATTAAAAGTACTCTAGATGGGATCAATAGCAGAATAACTGAGGCAGAAGAATGGATAAGTGACCTGCAAGATAAAATAGTGGAAATAACTACTGCAGAGCAGAATAAACAATGAAAAGAACTGAGGACAGTCTCAGAGACCTCTGGGACAACATTAAATGCACCAACATTCGAATTATAGGGATTCCAGAAGAAGAAAAGAAAAGAAAGGGACTGAGAAAATATTTGAAGAGATTATAGTTGAAAACTTCCGTAATATGGGAAAGGAAATAGTTAATCAAGTCCAGGATGCCCAGAGAGTCGCATACAGGATAAATACAAGGAGAAATACGCCAAGACACATATTAATCAAACTGTCAAAAATTAAATACAAAGAAAGCATATTAAAAGCAGCAAGGGAAAAACAACAAATAACACACAAGGGAATCCCCATAAGGTTAACAGCTGATCTCTCAGCAGAAATCCTACAAGCCAGAAGAGAGTGGCAGGACATACTGAAAGTGATGAAGGAGAAAAACCTGCAACCAAGACTACTCTACCCAGCAAGGATCTCATTCAGATTTGATGGAGAAATTAAAACTTTTACAGACAAGCAAAAGCTGAGAGAGTTCAGCACCACCAAACCAGCTTTACAACAAATGCTAAAGGAACTTCTCTTGACAAGAAACACAAGAGAAGGAAAAGACCTATAATAACGAACCCAAAACAATTTAGAAAATGGGAATAGGAACATACATATCGATAATTACCTTAAATGTAAATGGACTAAATGCTCCCACCAAAAGACACAGATTGGATACAAAAACAAGACCCTTATTTATGCTGTCTACAAGAGACCCACTTCAGACCTAGAGACATACAGACTGAAAATAAGGGGATGGAAAAAGATATTCCATGCAAATGGAAACTAAAAAAAGCTGGAGTAGCAATTCTCATATCAGACAAAATAGACTTTAAAATAAGGACTATTAAAAGAGACAAAGAAGGACACTACATAATGATCAAGGGATCGATCCAAGAAGAAGATATAACAATTGTAAATATTTATGCACCCAACATAGGAGCACCTCAATACATAAGGCATATACTAACAGCCATAAAAGGGGAAATTGAGAGTAACACATTCATAGTAGGAGACTTTAACACCCCACTTTCACCCATGGACAGATCATCCAAAATGAAAATAAATAAACACAAGCTTTAAATGATACATTAAACAAGAAGGACTTAGTTGATATTTACAGGATATTCCATCCAAAAACAACAGAATACACATTTTTCTCAAGTGCTCATGGAACATTCTCCAGGATAGATCATATATTGGGTCACAAATCAAGCCTTGGTAAATTTAAGAAAATTGAAATTGTATCAAGTATCTTTTCTGACCACAACGCCATGAGACTAGATATCCATTACAGGAAAAGATCTGTAAAAAATACAAACACATGGAGGCTAAACAATACACTACTTAACAATGAAGTGATCACTGAAGAAATCAAAGAGGAAATAAAAAAATACCTAGAAACAAATGACAATGGAGACACAACGACCCAAAACCTATGGGATGCAGCAAAAGCAGTTCTAAGGGGAAAGTTTATAACAATACAAGCCCTCCTTAAGAAGCAGGAAACATCTCGAATAAACAACCTAACCTTGAACCTCAAGCAATAAGAGAAAGAAGAACAAAAGAACCCCAAAGCTACCAGAAGGAAAGAAATCATAAAAATCAGATCAGAAATAAATGAAAAAGAAATGAAGGAAACAATAGCAAAGATCAAGAAAACTAAAAGCTGGTTCTTTGAGAAGATAAACAAAATCGATAAACCACTAGCCAGACTCATCAAGAAAAAAAGGGAGATGACTCAAATCAATAGAATTAGAAATGAAAAAGGAGAGGTAACAATTGACACTGCAGAAATAAAAAAGATCATGAGAGATTACTACAAGCAACTCTATGCCAATAAAATGGACAATCTGGAAGAAATGGACAAATTCTTAGAAATGCACAACCTGCTGAGACTGAATCAGGAAGAAGTAGAAAATATGAACAGACCAATCACAAGCACTGAAATTGAAACTGCAATTAAAAATCTTCCAACAAACAAAAGCCCAGGACCAGATGGCTTCACAGGCGAATTCTATCAAACATTTAGAGAAGAGCTAACACCTATCCTTCTCAAACTCTTCCAAAATATAGCAGAGGGAGGAACACTCCCAAATTCCTTCTACGAGGCTACCATCACCTTGATACCAAAACCAGACAAGGATGTCACAAAGAAAGAAAACTACAGGCCAATATCACTGATGAACATAGATGCAAAAATCCTCAACAAAATACTAGCAAACAGAATCCAACAGCACATTAAAAGGATCATACACCATGATCAAGTGGGGTTTATTCCAGGAATGCAAGGATTCCTCAATATACGCAAATCTATCAATGTGATAAACCATATTAACAAATTGAAGGAGAAAAACCATATGATCATCTCAATAGATGCAGAGAAAGCTTTTGACAAAATTCAACACCCATTTATGATAAAAACCCTGCAGAAAGTAGGCATAGAGGGAATTTTCCTCAACATAATAAAGGCCATATATGACAAGCCCACAGCAAACATCATCCTCAATGGTGAAAAACTGAAAGCATTTCCACAAAGATCAGGAACAAGACAAGGTTGCCCACTTTCACCACTCTTGTTCGACATAGTTTTGGAAGTTTTAGCCACAGCAATCAGAGAAGAAAAGGAAATAAAAGGAATCCAAATCGGAAAAGAAGAAGTAAAGCTGTCACTGTTTGCAGATGACATGATACTATACATAGAGAATCCTAAAGATGCTACCAGAAAACTACTAGAGCTAATCAATGAATTTAGTAAAGTAGCAGGATACAAAATCAATGCACAGAAATCTCTGGTATTCCTATATACTAATGATGAAAAATCTGAAATTGAAATCAAGAAAACACTCCCATTTACCACTGCAACAAAAAGAATAAAATATCTAGGAATAAACCAACCTAAGGAGACAAAAGACCTGTATGCAGAAAATTATAAGACACTGATGAAAGAAATTAAAGATGATACAAATAGATGGAGAGATATACCATGTTCTTGGATTGGAAGAATCAACATTATGAAAATGACTCTACTACCCAAAGCAATCTATAGATTCAATGCAATCCCCATCAAACTGCCACTGGCCTTTTTCACAGAACTAGAACAAAAAATTTCGCAATTTGTATGGAAACATAAAAGACCCCGAATAGCCAAAGCAATCTTGAGAACGAAAAAGAGAGCTGGAGGAATCAGGCTCCCTGACTTCAGACTATACTACAAAGCTACAGTAATCAAGACAGTATGGTACTGGCACAAAAACAGAAAGATAGATCAATGGAACAGGATAGAAAGCCCAGAGATCAACCCATACACATATGGACACCTTATCTTCGATAAAGGTGGCAGGAATGTACAGTGGAGAAAGGACAGCCTCTTCAATAAGTGGTGCTGGGAAAACTGAACAGGTATATGTAAAAGTATGAAATTAGATCACTCCCTAACACCATACACAAAAATAAGCTCAAAGTGGATTAAAGACCTAAATGTAAGGCCAGAAACTATCAAGCTCTTAGAGGAAAACATAAGCAGAACACTCTATGACATAAATCCCAGCAAGATCCTTTCTGACCCACCTCCTAGAGTAATGGAAATAAAAAGAAAAATAAACAAATGAGACCTAATGAAACTTCAAAGCTTTTGCACAGCAAAGGAAACCATAAACAAGACCAAAAGACAACCCTCAGAATGGGAGAAAATATTTGCAAATGAAGCAACTGACAAAGGATTAATCTCCAGAATTTACAAGCAGCTCATGCAGCTCAATAACAGAAAAACAAACAACCCAATCCAAAAATGGGCAGAAGACCTAAACAGACATTTCTCCAAAGAAATATACAGACTGCCAACAAATACATGAAAGAATGCTCAACATCATTAATCATTAGAGAAATGCAAATCAAAACTACAATGAGATTTCATCTCACACCAGTCAGAATGGCCATCATCAAAAAATCTAGAAACAATAAATGCTGGAGAGGGTGTGGAGAAAAGGGAACACTTGCACTGCTGGTGGGAATGTGAATTGGTTCAGCCACTATGGAGAACAGTATGGGGGTTCCTTAAAAAACTACAAATAGAACTACCATATGACCCAGCAATCCCACTACTGGGCATATACCCTGAGAAAACCACAATTCAAAAAGAGTCATGTACCAAAATGTTCATTGCAGCTCTATTTACAATAGCCCGGAGATGGAAACAACCTAAGTGCCCATCATCAGATGAATGGATAAAGAAGGTGTGGCACATATATACAATGGAATATTACTCAGCCATAAAAAGAAACGAAATTGAGCTATTTGTAATGAGGTGGATAGACCTAGAGTGTGTCATACAGAGTGAAGTAAGTCTGAAAGAAAAAGACAAATACCGTATGCTAACACACATATATGGAATTAAAAAAAAATGTCATGAAGAACCTAGGGGTAAGACAGGAATAAAGACACAGACCGACTGGAGAACGGACTTGAGGTTATGGGGAGGGGGAAGGGTGAGCTGTGACAGGGCGAGAGAGAGTCATGGACATATACACACTAACAAACGTAGTAAGGTAGATAGCTAGTGTGACGCAGCCGCATGGCAGAGGGATATTGGCTCGGTGTTTTGTGACCGCCTGGAGGGGTGGGATAGGGAGGGTGGGAGGGAGGGAGACGCAAGAGGGAAGACATATGGGAACATATGTATATGTATAACTGATTCACTTTGTTATAAAGCAGAAACTAACACACCATTGTAAAGCAATTATACCCCAATAAAGATGTTAAAAAAATGTAAATAGATTAACTCTCTAATTAAAAGGCAAAGGTTGGCAGAATGGATTTAAAAGCCATCTAAGTATATGGTATCTAAAAGAGGCTCATTTTAGGTGCAGTATTACCCTGAATCAAAACCAGGTAATAACATGAGAAGAACAGAAAATGAGAAACCAACACCCCTTATGAATATAGATGTAAAAATCCTCAATAAAATTGAATCAATTAGCATATTAAAAGGATTATATATCACGACCAAATGGGATTTATTCTCAGAATTCAAATGTGGCTCAATATATGAAAATCAATGTAATACATCACATTAATACAGTGAAGGGAAACACCCACATGGTCACCTCAATTCATGCAGTAAAATATTTGATAAAATTCAGCACAATTTCATGATAAAAAAAATACTTAAGCTAGGAGGAAGGAAACTTCCTCAACCTCACAAAGACATTTATGAAAAACCCATAACTACTTCATACTCAATGGTTAGAAACTGAAAGTCTTCCTCATAAGATCAGGAACAAAACAAGGATACTCACTTTCCCACTTCTGTTCAAGGTTATAATGGCAGTTGTAGCCAGAGCAATTAGGCAAGAAAAAAAGGCATACAAATTGGAAAGGAAGAAATAAAACTATTTCTATTCACAGATGACATGATTTTATATATAGAATATCCTAAGAATCCACAAAACCCAATTAAAGCTAATAAATGAATTCAGTTAAGTCACAGAACACAAGATCAACACACAAAAATCAGTTTTATATCTATACATTAGCAATGAATGATCAAAAATAAAATTAAGAAAACTATTTCATTTACAATAGCATCCAAAAGAATGAAATACTTAGGAATAAATTCAACCAAGGAGATGAAAGACTTGTACATTGAAAACTACAAAACATTATTGAAAGAAATTACGGAATAACTAAATAAATGGAAAGATATCCTATGTTAATGGGGTGGAAAACTTAATGGCAATATTACACAAAGTGATCTACAGATTCAATGTAATCCCTATTAAAATTCCAATGGCCTTTTTTTTTTTTTTTTTTCCAGAAACAGAAAAGCCAATCCTCAAATTCATATGACATTGGAAGGAGCCAAACAATTTTAAGAAAGAACAAAGTTGGGGGACTCTTGCTTCTTGGTTTCAAAATGTACTAAAAAGCTACAGTAATCAAAGCAGTGTGGAATTAGCATAAAGATCAGTGGAAAATGACAGAGAGTTCAGAAATAAACCCTTACATATGTGGTTAATTGATTTTCAACAAGGGTGCCAAAACCATTATATAGAGAATGAATAATCTTCAACAAATGGTGCTAGGGCAACTAGAGTGCCACATGTTAAAGAATGAAATTGTACCCTTAACTCATACTATATACAAAATTAACTGAAAAATGATTAACAACCTAAACATAAGAGCTAATACCATAACATTGGAAGAAAAGATAGAGGTGAATCTTCATGGCTGTGGATTTGGCAATGGATTGTTAGATGATTCAAAAGCATGAACAATAAAAGAAAAAAAGATAAATTGGATATCATCAAAACTAAAAACTTGTGCATCAAAGAACACTATAAAAAAAGAGAAAAGATGGGCTTCCCTGGTGGTGCAGTGGTTGAGAGTCCGCCTGCCGATGCAGGGGACACAGGTTTGTGCCCCGGTCCGGGAAGATCGCACATGCCGCGGAGCAGCTAGGCCTGTGAGCCATGGCCGCTGGGCCTGCGCGTCCGGAGCCTGTGCCCTGCAACGGAAGAGGCCACAACAGTGAGAGGCCCGCGTACCACAAAAAAAAGAAAAAAAAAAGAGAAAAGACAACCTACAGAATCTGAGAAAATATTTGTGAATCATATATCTGATAGGCATCCATTACTGAGAGTTATATAAAGAGCACTTACAACCGAAGAACAAAAAGACAAACGACCCAATTAAAAAATTAGACAAAGGACTTGAATAGATGTGTCTATAAAGAGGATATACAAATGGCCAACAAACATATGAAAAGATGCTTAACATCATTAGCAATTAAGCAAGTCAAAGCACAATGTGATACCAACCTATAGCCAATATAGGATGGCTATAATAATAATACAAAAAGTGAAATTAAAAGGTGTTGGCAAAGATGTGGATAAATTAGAATCCTTGTACACTTCTAGTAGGAATGTAAAATGGTACAGCACTGTAGAAAATAGTTTGGTGGTTCCTCAAAAAGTTAAGCATAGAATTACCATATAAGTCAGCAATTCCACTCTTAGGTATGTTCTCCCCAATGCAAAAAAAAAAAAAAAAAAAAAAAAAAAAAAATTGAAAAGAAGTACTCAGACAAATTCTTATACAAGAAACTTCATAGCAGTACTATTCCCAGTAGCCCCATAGTGGAAACAACCAAAATGTCCATTAACGGATTAATGGATAGCCAAATGTGGTATATACATACAATGGTTTATTATTCAGCGATGAAAAAGAATGAAGTACCTATATACTATGCTGTAATGTGGATGAGTCTCAAAAATATTATGCTAAGTGAAAGAAGCCAGACACAGATGGTCATATAATGCATAGTTCCATTTATATAAAATATCCAGAATAGGTAACATTCATAGAGACAGAAAGCATGTTAGTGGTTGCCAGGAGCTGTGAGAGGGAAGAATTGAGAGTGCCTACTTACTGGGTATGAGGTTTTCTTATGGGTTGATGAAATGTTTTGGAACTTGATATGGATGGTAGTTGCACAATATTATGAATGTACTAAATGCTACTGTACATTTTAAAATGGTAAATTTTGTTATGAAAATTGCACCTCAATAAAAATAAAAGCACTGAACTCTAAGTTCCAGGCAAGTGAAAAAAAAAAACAGAGAGAGAACTTGATTTGAATATAGCACTAGATTTAAAATTAAGCTACTCACATAAAAGGTACTTGGGATTTTTCTGTTATTATTTCTCACAACTGCATTAAATATATAATTATCTCAAAATAAAAATTTAATTAAAAAAAGCTATCAGAGTTTGTTGCAAAACAGAGAGATGATTTAAACTTTGAGATATAACAGTAGATACTTAGGATTTCATACGTTTATTTATTTTTTATTTAATAGACACCTACCACTTAAAATGTGTCAGGTACAGTTCTAAGTGCTTTTTAAATATTAACTCAGTAAATGGTTATTTTTAATAGCCAGTTCCTAGAGCAGTGTCCTCAGTGCCTGCAACACTGCTTGACACTAGTAAGTGCTAAAGAGGTATTATTTAATGATTAGATAATATTTTTCCATGTTGCTCTCACTGACTTTGTTTCAATATCCAAATTTCCACTGTCCAGATTTCACTAGATTTTAAGATATTTGATGTCTTTGTTTGGGTTCTTCTGAAAGCAGAGCCTGAGATTAGAAGCTGGGAGCAGGTACTTTAATTGGAAGGGGAGCCCAGGAAATAGTAGTGAAGGTGCATAGAGAATGAGCTTGGAAAGAGAAGGAGCCAATATTACAATGAGTCATTGAAGTTGAGGCAGAAACAATTTTCCCATGAACCTCTGAGAAACATACAGAATACCTCCTGGGACTGTCCATCTAAAAGAAACGAGGTTGGACACTTCTCTACCATTTCCCATGCCCCACGGATGGAGTGTGCCTCTGGGCCTTTAACTTGCCCACGTTCCTGGGCTGTGCTTTTGCAGGGCTGAGCAAGCTCCTTGGCTTTGGAAAGCCCTTGATTTAGAAAGGTGGAGATGAAACGCACATGCTTAAGATGGGATGTTGGCAGCTCCAAACTACAGCTGGAATCCAAGGTGGGCTGTGGGGATGACACTCAGAACAGCAACAGTATTTGTTACACTTGATAAATATAATTTTTTTAATTAATTAATTTTTGGCTGTGTTGGGTCTTTGTTGCTGCATGGGCTCTCTAGTTGCGGTGAGCGGGGGCTACTCTTCGTTGTGGTGTGTGGGCTTCTCATTGTGGTAGCTTTTCTTGTTGCAGAGCATGGGCTCTAGGCGTGCAGGCTTCAGTAGTTGTGGCACATGGGCTCAGTAGTTGTGGCTTGCAGGCTCTAGGGCACAGGCTCAGTAGCTGTGGTGTATGGGCTTAGTTGCTCTGCGACATGTGGGATCTTCCTGGACCAGGGCTCGAACCCATGTCCCCTGCATTGGCAGGTGGATTCTTAACCACTGTGCCAGCAGGGAAGCTCTATACTTTTTAATTTAGTAAACAATTTTTAAATGATGATTAAAGGAAATACCATAAATGAAATGCAAAAATATAGCTATTACAAACTGAGCTGTTAAATATTTACAAGTCAGTGTTCATTTTTCAGAAAAGAGATCATTGCCTCAATGGCTTGTAGAAATATTTATGATAATAGATACAACATGTACAAACTGTCTACGCTTAGGTCATGAAAACCTTCTGCTGCTTGCTGTTCTTTCTACCCACTCCCTCATACTCAAGGTTTTTAGTTTATGGCTGACTCTTGTCAAGTGTCTGTGTTTACTAAACAGCGATTCAAACATTGCCATAAATGGCCTTTGCTTCTGTATAAAAATGTTTTTCTTTCAGCATCATCAGTGGTGGGTACTGTGATTGCTTAAAGTTTAAAGGAAGAGTAATGACTGGTTGATACAGTATTTTCTCAGAAATCAGTCATAGGATGTGGAGTTATTAAAAGAAAATGAACACACATCTTTATCAAAGAGCACATCAATGCTCTTTGTAAAGCTGTGTCTATTTTTAAAACACTAGCTGTATTTCATTTAGTTTTAATCACAGAGTACTGTTCTCTGAATATAACAAGTAGGAAGTAGTAAACTTTATAGTAGAAAAGTCCCTGAAAATCTCTCTCATCCTTATGTGTAATCTTCCAAATTTCAGAGGAGGAGCATGCTTGAAAATACGGAGGAAGAGGTTATGGTGTAAATGTCTCATGGCTTATGGAGGTGGGTAAGGAGTCCTCTTCATTGGGGATAAAAATCATGGGGGTAATTTGGGGATAGGATAGGATCTAGCAATCTTGAGAAAGTAAAGTAGTTTGGGATATGGCATGCTCACAGAAGTGGACATTTTATCCTGCTGGATGGGAAAAGGCATCCAGGTATTCAGCTATAGGTCTTGGGAGCCTCTGCAGATTTTGTACCTATAGACTGTACGGCCTGGAAGACTAGCTTGAGGTGGGGGATATCTGATTTCCAAGAGTAAGAATAATTTTGATTTTTAGTATTTCAAGTGGATCATACCCCTCCAGGGCTGTTGTGAGAGTAGCATGGCAATTGATATTATCCAAATGGAATTTAGAGCATTTTCTTGATTACTTATAGGAAAATTTGGCCTATTAGGACCAGGCAGACCCATAGGGACTCAGAAATATCCTAGTCTATGCTTAAAAAATAAAGGAAAAGAGTTAACCATTCACCAAAGTCTGCTTTCTCAAACTGAGATGGCAATATCAGATAGTGCTTCTTTTTAGAATTTTCTTAACTTTATTGAGATGATCTCACTTGTATGTGTAATCTAAACTAGTCAAATACACAGAAGCAGAGAGTAGAATGGTGATTGCTAGGAGTGGGGTGAGGGGGAATGAGGAGATGTTGGTCAAAGGGTACAAAGTTTCAGTTACTCAGGATGAAGGAATTGTGGAGATCTAAGGTACGGCCTGGTGATGACAGTTAACAATACTGTACTGTTTACTGGAAATTTGCTAAGGCAAGAGATTGTGCTTCTTAACCTTGAAATTTCAGTCTCAGCTTGTCTCAGGAGATGGCTGAGGCCAGCAAGTCTCACTCATTACCTCTGTTTGCACTTGGCCCTTCCTTGTCCCTCTCTTCCCCTCTGTTGCTTTTTGCTTAAGTAAGGTTTATGGATTTCACCTATTACTTGAAATAGTCTTCCTTTCTTTTTTTCCTTACTTTTTATTTTATTTATGTATTTTTAAAATATTTATTTATTTGGCTGTGTTGGGTCTTAGTTGCGGTGTGAGGGCTTCTCTCTAGTTGTGGCACGTGGGTTCCAGAGTATGTGGGCTCAGTAGTTGTGGTGTGCAGGCTTAGTTGCCCTGCAGCATGTGGGATCTTAGTTCCCTGACCAGGGATTGAACCTGTGTTCCCTGCACTGGAAAGCAGACTCTTAACCACTGGACCACCCAGGGAGTCCCTTTTTCCTACTGCTTAAAAAAAAAATTATTGGAGTATAGTTGGTTTACAATGTTGTGTTATTTTCAGGTGTACAGCAAAGTGAAGCAGTTTTACATATACATACATATCCACGCTTTTTTTTTTTTTTTTTTTTTGCGGTACACGGGCCTCTCACTGTTGTGGCCTCTCCCGTTGCGGAGCACAGGCTCCGGATGCGCAGGCTCAGCAGCCATGGCTCACGGGCCCAGCCGCTCTGCGGCATGTGGGATCCTCCCGGACCGGGGCACGAACCCGTATCCCCTCCATCGGCAGGCAGACTCTCAACCACTGCACCACCAGGGAAGCCCTATCCACGCTTTTTTTTAGATTCTTTTCCCATATAGGCCATTACAGAGTATTGAATAGAGTTCCCTGTGGTATACAGTACGTCCTTATTAGTTATTTATTTTATATATAGAGGTGTGTATATGTCAATTCCAATCTTCCAATTTATCTCTCTCTCCTCATCCCCTGGCAACCATGTTTGTTTTCTACATCTGTGACTCTACTTCTGTTTTGTAAATAAGTCCATTTTTATCCTTTTTTATTCCACATGTAAGTGATATCATATGCTATTTGGCTTTATGTACCTGACTTACTTCACTGCATTTCCCTTGTAGTCTAAGAGATGAGGGGCACTGATTTATCGTAGGGGTGTGTGTGTGTGTGTGTGTGTGTGTGTGTGTGTGTGTGTATGTTTAGGAAAAACAACAGCCCCTAGTATCGTCCAGATTGAATGTTCTCACCCTAACATACATATTTCACTGTTTACTTTTATGTAAAGTTTTACAACCAAATGCTAAAGTGACCCAGATGTGACAATGCCATTTTCTAGAAGGGAATAACAATATTGTTCAGGTACTTAAATCTACTTTCCCCCAGCTCAGCCCTGTCCCAGGCTTAAAGCTCTGTGGGATAGTTTTAGTCTTTCAGCGCCCTATCCCTGGACAGCCCTCCTTCTGAAGCTAAAACTTAATAGCCTGTCAATCTGGAGAAATGCCGGGCAGTTGGGCTTGTCTTACCCTGGGGATATGTCTCTTTGTAAAGAATCTTGGTTGTGAGAGCCTTAAAGCAGGAATATTCCCATAAAGTATTTTAGTACACAGCAAAGAAAGATATTCTTCTTTAGGGGAACTTAGTATGTTCTTCCGTTCACTTACAATTAAGATATTGAGGAAAATGTACAATGTATTTAAAGTTATCTATCCTACACTGGATCACTAAAATACATTTCTATATATTTCTCCAACCTGCCTCATCATATTTTTGTTACACATAATACAGTAATCATAGCAGAAAATGTAGTTAATATTTATTGAGTGCTTACTATTTTTCAGGCACTGTGTTGAATACTTTATATTCAGTAACTCATTTAATTATCAAACTACTTCCATGAATTAGATTATTATTATCCCTATCTTTAACCTAAGGTTTGCTTTCTTTCCCAAAGTCACTCATTTAGTAAGGTGGTAGAACTTGAATTCGGTTTTGATTCCAAAGCCAAAGTTATTCACATTCTAATTGGAAAGGCATACACCATAACATGGGGATTAATTCAATTCACAAGAAAAAACATTTATTGAGTGTCTGTGGTATGTAATTCTCTGTGCTAAAAGCTAGTGAACTAAAAAGGCAGAAAAGCAGTGTATTAGTCTGCTAGGGTTGCTGTAAAAAAGTACCGCAGACTGGTTTAGAGAATAGAAATATATTTTCTCACACTTCTGGAGCCTAGAAATCTGAGATTACGGTGTTGGCAGTGTTCCTTCTGAGTGCTGTGAGGGAAGGATCTTTTTCAGGTCTCTCTCCACGTGGCCATCTTCTCCTTTATATTCACACAGTCTTCCTTCTGTACATGTCTGTGTCTAAGATTCCTCTTTTTATAAAGACACCAGTCATATTGGTTTAGGACTGGGGTAATGTGGTCAAAATGTGACTGGGGAGTAGGGAAATGACAGGCCATGTGAGGTCTTTGTGATCATGCTAATGATTTTGGTGTTTATCTTACAACCAAAGGGCAGCCACCAAATGGTTTTCAGTGTGTCATGAATATTTGCATGCACACACACTTCTGCCCTGGTTATGACAGGAACAGACTTGTATTTTGGAAAGATCGCTCTGAGTGCAGTGGGAAGAACTGTTGAAGGGAAGCCAAATTGTCTGTCAGGAGATGAACTGGAGGTTATTTCAGTGACGTAGTGGAAGCAGAGGAGATGGGTCAGAGACCTATTGAAGCTACACCTCAGTACCAATGACCACATTTACTGCACAGGTGTTAGGATCTGAGCACCATTCCAGTAAAGGGTTCAGAGTCTTTAGAGTAAACGCTGTTTCCAGGTCCGGGGAAGGAAGAGCAAAAGGAAAGCCTGTAATATTGTTGAGTCAGAAAGCAAAGACGTGCTTAAAAATGATGGTGGAGCAGCAAAATGATTCAGAAGCCAGTGAAGGAGCTAATAGTGGTAATAGATGATAGCACATTGAAGTCAGAAATAGAAGCTGTGACTACACAGTGATAAAGTAAATGTATGTGTGGAGAGAAAACTCCTCTTTACAAAAGGATGTCAGCTAAGAAATGTAGAATGCCTGATAGAATTAGACAATAATTATTTTGCAAAATCTATGTAATAATTAATTCAAGTAAGATTCATCAGTGGACTACATCTTTGGGATCATAGAATATTCAGTCTCCAAAAACCATCTCACAGACTAATTTTTTTTTAATGTTTGTGACATTTTTATTTATTTTATTTTATTTATTGGAGTGTAATTGCTTTACAATGGTGTATTACCACAGATTACTTTTTAATTACAAAGAGAAAGCAGTGTCTTTACAGGAGTGATTTGGTAACACTACTTTAACCAAGCGATCAAATTTGGCATCATTACTATTGGAACGAACTGATATTACATACTTCCTTTAATCATGCACACACATCTTTTGAGACACACAAAATCACATAAGTATTATTTTTGCCAAAAATGTTTAACCAGCATCTAAAAGTGAGGGAACAATTAGTCAAATATAGATGAAGATACATTTTATAAGACAAATTACTTGGAGTCTTCAAAATTGCCAATATCATGGAGAACAAAAAAAAGTGTATTGAAAGAGAGTCACTTCTAGATTTCAGGAGACTAAGGGGACATGACAATCAAAAGTAATGCATAATACATTGATTGAATTCTGAATAGGGGAAAAGTAGCTATAAAGAGCCTTTATCTACTCAAAGATTATACCAGTGCTTGTGTTATTTTATCAATTTTTCCATTAGTTTGAAATTTAGGAAAGTAAAGAAACTAAGACAAAAGCAAGAAAAAGACAATAACTAGAAGGCCTTCAGTGAGATAGAATAGGTCAGTGGACCTATTAGTTCATCTGAAACATATAAATTATATAAATTCCATACATGCATGCATTGTAGAATAATACTTATATCTTAGAATTAATCCATATACAGAAATAAATGTATTGTCAGAATTGTCCTAATTTGTAGTGTGTCTCATTATATAACTTTTCTCAAAATTCTTTTCCTATATATCATTTTCTTTTTTTTTGATTTTGCTCCTCTTACTGTGGAATGCTATACACTTCTAAATTTTCACTACATCTTGAACACAGGTGTTTGCTTTAATTGCTGTCAGGCACTGTGACAGGTGCTGAGACACAAAGATAAATAATAGAAATAAAAAATGTTTCCTTCCCCAAAGGAACATATAGGCTATTAAGGAAGAGAACGAAAAACAGATAAATTAGAATACAACGCCTTAAAAATCTTCACACAAAATGATTCATTTACACTGATTCATTCTTTTGAGCTCCAGTTTAAAATGTTGCCTACCAGCATTACCAGCAGCCAGTGTAGGTTATCTTAGATTCTTTCTTAAAATCAAGTCATAGGAAAGGAGAAAAAATTAGCAGCACCACTTAAAACTAAGGCTTAGAGAAAATCTAATGGCAGAATCTAGTTGCAATCCCCACTGACTCTTATGGGAGATGGCACTGGACTGAGAAAGATACACACAGCCTTAGCTTATGGAGCAGAGGCTTCTGGAAGAATCTCCTTTAGTTTGTGCGTCCTGACTCAGAGACATTGATTTGAACCAGAAAGAAAACATGCAGCTGCTTTCTTTAAGGAACTGGGCTACTCTTACCCTCTCTCCTTCTTACCTCAATTTTAGATTGTATAGTTAATTATTAAATACTTCAAACATACAGAAAAGTAAAGAGAAAGTATAACAGAAATTCATGTACCCATTACCCATGTTTTAGAAAGTATCACATCTCTTTTTTTAATTTAATAAAATAAATAGAAGTGGAAGCCTTTTCATTCCCACAGGGTTTACTCTCTCCCTTCTCAGATGTAATTTTGAAATTAATATGTATTTTTCCTTTCTATGTTTTTACTTTTTAATATTATTTTTAATAAGTTAGTTTATGGACATAAAATATATATCGTTGCTTTTTGTGCTTCATAAATATACATGACTTGAATCATATTGAACTTGTATTTTTTAACTTATTTTTATTCACTCAACATTTTTAGTAATTATCCTTTTCAACATTTGTCAATCCTCTTTCATTCTTTTTACAGGTGCATAGATTTAAATTCTATTAAAAAGCTATGCTTCTTTATTCCCCTTATTTATTTGGCTCTTGAGAGCCCTTCTTTATCCTTTTCTTCTCAGCAGGGAGGTTGAGTTCTTCAAAATATTTCACCTGGGATAATCCACTTTTGCCTTTTGCTTGAATTCAGCAACTGGGAAGCACCAGCTGGAAAGCCATGTGTAGAAGCAGAATGAAATCATAGTACTGATTTACTGTTTACTCCCTGTCACGCCATGGATTTGCTCAGGAGGTTCTCTTCCATAGCTACAACGCTCACTGGGTTCTGGGAACACAGTGCAAGACTATTTCCTTCCTCCTGCATGCTAGTACAAGGTAATAGCTTCCAGCGTTGCCAGTCCCTGGTGTTTCATCACCTCTTGTTGGATTTCTAACCCTGTTCATACCTCTGTCAATAGACTTTTTGAAATTCTTAACAATTATCTGTTTGAGTGTGCCATCTGTTTCTCTGCCATGACCCCAACTACTGAAATTGGTAATAAGTAAATATACATAAACCGTTAAGTTTCCAATATACCAGTAATGACTAGTAAGTTGTATAGAAAGATGTCTTATGCCAGAGTAAATATTTATCATTATTTAGGTGTGTGTATGTTGTGTAATGTTTATTTATACACATCTACGTGCTTTGTACATTGGCTTTCTATATTTCATAATATTATATTAGAAAGATGTATTTGAAAAAATACACTGTGGGTCATAAAAAGTAGAAGTGACTAAATTATTCTGCATACTGCATTCTTGAATGGAAAGGCTAACTATTATAAAAAATAATTATAAAAATTAATTTATAATGCAATGCTTATAATAATCCCATTAAATTACTTTTGGAACTTGATAGTGGTTTTAAATTTCTCTTGAAGAATAAACAAGAATAGATAATAAAATTTTGAAGTTCATCTGAAGAATAAGCAAATATAGATAGCTAATTAAATTTTGTAAATGGATTTAAATGTAGAAGTATTTTATACTTAAATTTATAATTTTATACTTATTTATAAGTATAAGTATACTTATTTATATAAATAAGTATATAAATAAATAAAATGTATTTAGTATGTAAAATGTATTTAGTATATAAATAAATAAGTATACTTATTTATAAATTATAAAATTTATAATTTTATACTTAAATTTATAATTAAATTTTGTAAATGGATTTAAATGTAGAAGTATTTTATATTTTGTATATAAATATACAGATATTTAACTAAACGATGTGATATTAACATAAGGATTTAGAGATGAATGGGACAATAAAGTAACCTACAAAAGTTCCTCATGTGTGTATGTTTGACTTTATTAAATAATACATTGCAAGCAATTGGGAGAAAAAAGGAGTTAACCAATGTTTTAAAAACAATTGAATAATAATTTGAAAAAATATAATATCTATATATTAAAATAAATTCTATATATAGTAAGGTGTTAAATGTAAAAAAGGCTATTAAAATTTAGAAGAAAACCTAAGTATATATTTCTGATGTAGAGATGGAAAGGACTTTTGAACTTCTAATCATTAAAAAGAAACCCAGTTTCAAACACATGATAATTTGAAAAATTATTTTAAAATTGATAGAGCTGACTATTATTGTATATAATTGGTATGCCATAATATAAAGAAATTTAAAAGACAAAAGGAAAATTTTAGAAAACATTTATAACAGTTGATAGCTTATTATACAGAGACTTCTTAAATTCACACAGACACACAGACACACACACACACACACACAATGTAAATGAACAATAGAGTGATAAAACTACTGAAAATCATTAGAAAAAAGTTTAAATGAGGTAGTATGGCACTCTGTATCATGTCAAAGGTGAAGAGAAAATCACAATACTTAGTATTGGAGTGGGTTCATAGAAACTACCCTTTTGTATACTATTGGTTGGTGTTTAAATTGTATTAACTTTTCCTAAAGGCATTTGATGATATTTTTTTGAAAGTATGTGCCCTTTGACACAAAAGTTCCATATCAATAAGAATAACTTGGAATAGATGTGTGTATAATGTATATGTATAGAGATCTTATAGCACTCTTATTGAAATTTATTGTTCTAGACCTACACATTCAGTGCTAACCTAGCTTGCTCAGATTTCATTATCTCATTCAAAGCCATAGAAGAGATCTGAGGGGATTGTTAACCTCTGGCATTTATGTGTCTTGCCCACATATTCAAGAGTCCTTCTCCACTATTTGGTCTCTAGTTGGATCTGACTATAGTTATTTACATTATCTTTAATCAACGTTTTGGCTTTCAGAGACTCAAACTGTAACTTCACCTAGGGGAAAGTGGTGTATTTCATTAATGAATAGATAAAAGGAATGAGAATCATTATTCTAAAGAAAATATACTAAATATTTGGTTGAGAAATAATAAAATGAAAAATGTCAGTCTCAGTTGACAATTTAAAAGGCCTATGCTTAGGGTAGTCCATCTCTAGAAGTCAGCTTTGGTCAGGGGTCCAAAAGGAACCAGACTGAATAAAAAATATATTTCAGTCTTATTATTCTTTGTACATATACGCTGAAGTGGAATTGTTGTATCATACATACTTCTATTTTTAATTTTTTAAAGCTACCTCCCTACTGTTTTCCACAGTGGCTGCCCTATTAGAGTATGTGTTTATTTGTCACTTATGCCAAAGTTGTTGGATGAGTGGTCTTCCATGTGTTTTAGGAATTCAGGTTCTTTCTACCAGGCTTCTTCATCATCCCCTAGGAACTCAAAGTCTTTCACTGGATCCCTGTTTCTAGACAGCGTATGAGGAATAAGGGGAATGTGGAGGATCACTGAGAGGTTTTTGATGCCAGGCTTAAAAATAACTTACATTTATTTTGTCTCTGTTTCATTGGACAGAATTCAGTTGTTTGTTCCCACCCTCTGTCTTGTAGTTTCAAGGGCGCTGGAAAATACAGAATAATACACAGCCCAAGAAAGCAGATACTGTGAATTATTTATTCACTGCATCATGAGTGTCTATAACAGTGATAGGAGCATAGTAGGAACTCAATAAATATTTGTTGAATGAATATTTTAATGAGTTAATGAGTGTGGGAATGAATGAAAGAATCAACCAACCCATGTTAGTACAGTTGGAAAAATCATGGCAAAGCAGGGAGTAGCAAGCACTGAAATCCACGGGGAAATTGAAGCTTAATGTTGACAAGTTTAACTAGAGACAAGGCATAAGTTCTAGAGCAGGTGCTTCTAGTAGAGGAGATATTTTGAAGACCTTCTTAAACGTGTACTTTTTTTGAGGATAAACTCTCAGAAAATATAGTAGGCTTATACATTCAATATCATAGCATACAGAATTTAAAAAACTGTCTTTATTGGAATGGGATATTGGGAAAGTTTTTAGTTATAAAAGCCATGGTTTTGTCAACATAATTTAAAACACTTTTACTTTAAAAGTAAATATATTGTTTATAAGAGTACCCTTGTGAATTTTGAAGATTTAAAATACAGATGTTTTGAAGCTATGTGTTTTAAAAATATTTCTTTGAATTGATTTATAATTCACAATCTTTTGTGAATTACAATCTTTTGTGAACTAATGGACCTACATAAAATTCATTATACCACACTAAAGCGTTGAGTTTGGGAGAAATAAAGCTCTCTCTAAATTGTTATCATATAGTAAGAGTTAGTATTTGATTGCTAAAGAAATGGGAGAGAGGAAAGAGTTAGACTCTGGATTCAGAAAGATATGAGATGAATCCATACCCTGCCACGTCTCAGTCAGGGGTCCTTGGTTATGTATGTATCTTCTCCTGGCCTTTTAAAAAATCACTAGTAAAATGAGAATAATACTCCTATGCTAGCACTCTTGTAAGAATTAAATGGGTTAGAGTTACAAAACATTTAGTAGTGTCTGATGCTTTGCTCGTCCACAAAAAAGAAAAAAAAAAGCTAGCTTTGGCCTCTTATTCCTCCTCTCCTCCCCATGTGTGACAGTATTCTTCAAAGAGAGAATTAGACTAGAGAGATTGCCTAACATTGCCCTCCATGTGGTAAATTCATTTACCACATGGCCTCAGGGTGGTAAATGAATTTCAGTTTACTGCTGTGGTGGAGGGTGATGAGAAGATTGTCAGCTTCTTCCAGGTCCAATGGAAAGGGCCCATGGATTTGGCTGGCTGGAGTTCTCTATTCAATTTCTTGCATAAATCCTACCCATAATGCAGCATTTGCCATCTCCTATTTCTGCTTTTTTATAAGTCGAATAAGCATTTAACGACACTGCAATGCATTTTGAAGGCAATATTTTCTTAGATTTTTATGAATTTGTTCCCTATCTTTTTAAAGTTGTTTTTCCCACAACCAAATCAACAGCAATTTTATATTCAATTCTATCGAGTTTTTCCAAAGCAGTCAATGAGTTGTTCAGAGAATTTTTTTTCACATTGATATTTCTTCTGTTTACATACTATTTAATCAAATTATATGTTAATTATATAATAAATACAAATCATGTAACCAGTTTTGGGAAGAAACACAACTTATTTTTGTTTGGCATTCAACTTGAGTGAGACAGAAGAGCAGACACAGGATGGGGTTGCCTGCTACGACAGCTGCCATCAATGCCATTAAATGAAAAAAAGTTTGATGAAAAAAAAAATTATCCAAGTTGCTCAATTGATTCAAAAGTATACCCAAAAGACATGGAGTTGTTTCAGTGAAAGAAATTCAAGAGACTTTGGTGGTAAAATAGACCGTATTTTGAAAGATGAAGAAGACATAAAATGGAGACTGAATTTAAAAGACACAAATGGAACCTTCTGGCTCAGCATGAATATTTCTGAGTTTCATTAAAAAATAAATAAAATAGGGCTGCACACTAAGCCAGAGGCAGTGAGAGGCAAAGCGCAGGCAGCAGACTGAAATGTATATACAACTTGTCTGGTAAGATCTGTAGCCAGGGGTAATCACTGAGCAGACTCTTTCCTCCTTGTGGGATCCTGACCATATCTGGAAGTGTCAGATTTGGAGACTGAAGTATTTAGGCCATGGAGCAGATTCTAGAGTTGTCATTTGCCCAGGGAAATGCAGACTTGCCTTTATGTTTTGTTTTGCTCTCTAGCCCTTGGAGATTTCACTTACTTTCTTATGATTTTAGCAATACGTTCAAAAGTATAACTGTTGTAATTCATCCAGGACAGGAAATTGTATTGCAGCAGGAGCTCATCAGAGTATCTTGTCCTTGATACTGAGGGAAGCTGGCCTGATAATTTCTTAGGAATATAAAGAATGAGAATAGAGCAGATGTCTAATTAGAGGACAAATATGGATCTCAGCTTCCACTAAATGAAAATAACGGTTTCTGTATTTTGCTTCAGTCTTTTTCTTCAAATGTTCTCTAACATGTTTCTCCTAAGGACGTCTTTGCAAATGTCATTGTCAGTATTTACCTATTGATACCTTATTTGACAGTGTCAATACCAGGCATCATCACACAATAAAATATTTCTAATAATAACCTGATTGTAATTGTTTCTTCTTATAAAATGGCAATTGTAATTAGTAAGGACAAAACAAATAGAGTTCAAAGTGGCTAAATTTGAGATAACTGAAATTTTTAAAGCTCCTAGATTACCTTGCGGTGATTTCTGAGGTAGAATATGATTGTGTCTTCTAAATGGCATTTTTTCTGGGCATTTTATTGTGAAACCCAAACTAAGTGACAATTTTTGTTTATAAAGAAAATAAAATGTTATATTTAAAGCATTTATGTTTTGCATAAGTAATAGTTGTCAGCCATAGTCCTCTTTTTTTAAACATTTTTAGGGAGTGTAATTGCTTTACAATGTTCTGTTAGTTTCTGCTGTATAATAGAGTGAATCAGCTATACATATACATATATCCCAATATCCCCTCCCTCCTGCATCTCCCTCCCACCCTCCCTATCTCACCCATCTAGGTGGTCACAAAGCACGGAACTGATCTCCTTGTGCTATGCAGCTGCTTCCCACTAGCTATCTATTTTACATTTGGTAGTGTATATATGCACATGTCACTCTCTCTCTTTGTCCCAGCTTACCCTTTCCCCTCCCCGTGTCCTCAAGTCCATTCTCTACCTATGCGTCTTTATTCCTGTCCTGCCCCTACGTTCATCAGAACCTTTCTGTTTTTTTTTTGATTCTATATATATATTAACATACAGTATTTGTTTTTCTATTTCTGAGTTACTTCACTCTGTATGACAGACTCTAGGTCCATCCACCTCACTAAAAATAACTCAATTTCATTTCTTTTTATGGCTGAACAATATTCCATTGTATATATGTGCCACATCTTCTTTATCCATTCATCTGTCAAAGAACACTTAGGTTGCCTCCATGTCCTGGCTATTGTAAATAGTGCTGCAATGAAGACTGTAGTACATGACTCTTTTTGAATTATGGTTTTCTCAGGGTATATGCCCAGTAGTGGGATTGCTGGGTCATATGGTAGTTTTATTTTCAGTTTTTTAAGGAACCTTCATACTGTTCTCCATAGTGGCTGCTCAATTTACATTACCACCAACAGTGCAAGATTGTTCCCTGTTCTCCACACACTCTCCAGCATTTATTGTTTGTACATTTTTTGATGATGGTCATTCTGACCAGTGTGAGGTGTTACCTCACTGTGGTTCTGATTTGCATTTCTCTAATGATTAGTGATGTTGAGCATCCATTCATGTGTTTGTGGGCAATCTCTGTATGTTCTTTGGAGAAATGTCTGTTTAGGTCTTCTGCCCATTTTCGGATTGGGTTGTTGTTTTTTGGTATTGAGCTGCATGAGCTGCTTGTATATTTTGGAGATTAATCCTTTGTGTGTTGCTTCATTTGCGAATATTTTCTCCCATTCTAAGGGTTGTCTTTTCGTCTTGTTTATGGTTTCATTTGCTGTGCAAAAGATTTTAAGCTTCATTTGGTCCCATTTGTTTAATTTTGTTTTAATTTCCATTTTTCTAGGAGGCGGGTCAAAAAGGAACGTACTGTGATTTATGTCATAGAATGTTCTGCCTATGTTTTCCTCTAAGAGTTTTATAGTGTCTGGCCTTACATTTAAGTCTTTAATCCATTTTGAGTTTATTTTTGTGTATGGTGTTAGGGAGTGTTTTAATTTCATTCTTTTACATGTAGCTGTCCAGTTTTCCCAGCACCACTTATTGAAGAGGCTGTCTTTTCTCCATTGTATATTCTTGCCTCCTTTATCAAAGATAAGGTGACCAATGTGCGTGGGTTTATCTCTAGGATTTCTATCCTGTTCCATTGATCTATATTTCTGTTTTTCTGCCAGTACCATGCAGTCTTGATTACTGTAGCTTTGTAGTATAGTCTGAAGTCAGAGAGCCTGATTCCTCCAGCTCCAGTTTTCTTTCTCAAGATTGCTTTGGCTATTTGGGGTCTTTTGTATTCCCGTGCAAATTGTGAAATTTTTTGTTCTAGTTCTGTGAAAAATGCCATTGGTAGTTTGATAGGGATTGCATTGAATCTGTACATTGCTTTCGGTAGTACAGTCATTTTCACAATGTTGATTCTTCCAATCCAATGGACATGGTATATCTCTCCATCTGTTTGTATTATCTTTAATTTCTTTCATCAATGTCTTATTGTTTACTGCATACAGGTCTTTTGTCTCCTTACGTAGGTTTATCCCTAGGTATTTTATTCTTTTTTTTTTTTTTTTTTTTTTTTTTTTTTGCGGTACGTGGGCCTCTCATTGTTGTGGCCTCTTCCGTTGTGGAGCACAGGCTCCGGATGTGCAGGCTCAGCTGTCATGGCTCACAGGCCTAGCCGCTCTGCGGCATGTGGGATCTTCCCGGACCAGGGCAAGAACCCACGTCCCCTGCATCGGCAGGCGGACTCTCAACCACTGCACCACCAGGGAAGCCCCTAAGTATTTTATTCTTTTTGTTGTAATGATAAATGGGAGTGTTTCCATAATTTCTCTTTCAGATTTTTAATCAGTGTATACAAATGCAAGAGATTTCTGTTCATTAATTTTGTATCCTGCTACTTTAACAAATTCATTGATTAGCTCTAGTAGCTTTCTGGTAGCATCTTTAGGATTCTCTATGTATAGTATCATGTAATCTGCAAACAGTGACAGTTTTATTTCTCCTTTTCCGATTTGGTTTCCTTTTATTTCTTTTTCTTCTCTGATTGCTGTGGCTAAAACTTCCAAAACTATTTGTATAATAGTGGTGAGAGTGGGCAACCTTGTCTTGTTCTGGATCTTAAAGGAAATGGTTTCAGTTTTTCACCATTGAGAACGTTATTGGCTGTGGGTTTGTAATATATGGCCTTTATTATGTTGAGGTCAGTTCCCTCTATGCCTACTTTCTGGAGAGTTTTTATCATAAATGGGTGTTGAATTTTGTCAATAGATTTTTCTGCAACTTTTGTGATGATCATATGGTTTTTATCCTTCAGTTTGTTAACATGGTTTATCACATTGGTTGATTTGTGTATATTGACGAATCCTTGCATTCCAGGGAAAAACCCAACTTTATCATGGTGTATGATCCTTTTAATGTGCTGTTGGATTCTGTTTGCTAGTAGTTTGTTGAGTATTTTTTCATCTATGTTCAGCAGTGTTATTGGCATGTAGTTTTCATTTTGTGACATCTTTGTCTGGTTTTGGTATCAGGGTGATGGTGGCCTTGTAGAATGAGTTTGGGAGTGTTCCCCCCTCTGCTATATTTTGGAAAACTTTAAGGAGGATAGGTGTTAGCTCTTTTCTAAATGTTTGATAGAATTCGCTGGTGAATCCATCTGGTCCTGGGCTTTTGTTTGTGGGAGATTTTTAATCGCAGTTTCAACTTCAGTGCTTGTGATTGGTCTGTTTATATTTTCTGTTCTTCCTGGTTCTGTCTCGGAAGGTTGTGCTTTTCTGAGAATTTGTCCATTTCTTCCAGATTGCCCATTTTACTGCCTTATAATTTCTTGTTGTAATCTCTCACGATCCTTTGTATTTCTGCCATGTCAGTTTTTACTTCTCCTTTTTATTTTCTAATTCTGTTGATTTGAATCTTCTCCTGTTTTTTCTTGATGAGTCTGGCTAATGGTCTATCAATTTTGTTTATTTTTTCAAAGAACCATGTTTTAGTTTTATTGGTCTTTGCTATTTTTTCCTTCATATCTTCTTCACATATTTCTGATCTGATCTTTATGATTTCTTTCCTTTTGCTAACTTTGGGGTTTGTTTTTTGTTCTTGTTTCTCTAATTGCTTTAGGTGTAAGGTTAGGTTGTTTATTTGATATTTTTCTTGTTTCTTGATTTAGGATTGTATTGCTATAAACTTCCCTCTTAGAACTGCTTTTGCTCCATCCGATAGGTTTTGGATCATTGTGTTTCCATTGTCATTTATTTGTAGGTATTTTTTGATTTCCTCCTTGATTTCTTTAGTGATCTCTTGGTTTTTAGTAGTGTATTGTTTAGCCTCAATGTGTTTGTATTTTTAAAACTTTTCCCCCATAATTGATATCTAGTCTCATAGTGTTGTGGTCAGAAATGATACTTGATACGATTTCAATTTTCTTAAATTTACCAAGGTTTGATTTGTGACCCAAGATATGATCTATACTGAAGAATGTGCCATGAGCACATGAGAAGAACGTGTATTCTGTTGTTGTTGGATGGAATGTCCTCTGAAAATGAATTAAATCCATCTTTTTTTTTTTTTTTGGTACAAGGGCCTCTCACTGCTGTGGCTTCGCCTATTGCGGAGCACAGGCTCTGGACACGCAGGCTCAGTGGCCATGGCTCACGGGCCTAGCTGCTCCATGCCATGTGGGATCTTCCTGGACCGGGGCACAGACCCGTGTCCCCTGCATCGGCAGGCAGACTCTCAACCACTGTGCCACCAGGGAAGCCCATAAACCCATCTTTTTTAATGTGCCATTTAAAGCTTTTGTTTTCTTATTTATTTTCATTTTGGATGATCTGTCCATTGGTGAATGTGGGGTGTCAAAGTCCCCTACTATTATTGTGTTACTGTTGATTTCCCCTTTTATGGCTGTTAGTATTTGCCTTATGTATTGAGGTGCTCCTATGTTGGGTGCATAAATATTTACAATTGTTATATCTTCTTATTGGATCGATCCCTTGATCATTATGTAGTGTCCTTCTTTGTCTCTTATAATGGTTTTTATTTTAAAGTCTATTTTGCCTGATATGAAAATTGCTACTCCATCATTCTTTTGATTTCCATTTGCATGGCATGTCTTTTTCCATCCCCTCATTTTCAGTCTGTATGTGTTCTAAGTCTGAAGTGGGTCTCTTGTAGACAGCATATATATAGGTCTTGTTTCTGCTTCCATTCAGCCAGTCTATGTCTTTTGGTTGGAGCATTTAATCCATTTACATTTAAGGTAGTTATCCATATATATGTTCCTATTACCATTTTCTTAACTGTTTTGTGTTTCTTTTTGTAGTTCCTTTCCTTCTCTTGTGTTTCCTGCCTGGAGAAGTTCTTTTAGCATTTGCTTTAAAGTTGGTTTGGTGGTACCATATTCGCTTAGATTTTGCTTGTCTGTAAATGTTTTAATTTCTCTGTCCAATCTGAATGAGATCCCTGCTGGGTAGAGAAATCTTGATTGTAGGTTTTTACCTTTCATCACTTTAAATAAGTGCCTCCATTCCCTTGTGGCTTGCAGAGTTTGTGCTGAACGATCCACTGTTACCCTTATGGGGATTTCCTTGTATGTTATTTGTTGCTTTTCCCTTGTTGCTTTTAATATTTTTTCTTTGTTTTTAATTTTTGATAGTTTGATTAATATGTGTCTTGTTTTTTTCTCTTTGGATTTATCCTGTATGGGACTCTTTGTGTTTCCTGGACTTGATTGACTATTTCCTTTCCTATATTAGGGAAGTTTCCACTATAATCTCTTCAAATAATTTCTCAATCCCTTTTTAATTCTCTTCTTCTTCTGGGACCCTATAATTCGAATGCTGGTGTGTTTAATTTTGTCCCAGAATTCTCTGAGACTGTCCTCAATTCTCTTCATTTTTTTGTCTTTTTTCTGCTCTGCAATAGTTATTTCCACTACTTTATCTTCCAGGTCAGTTATCTGTTCTTCTGCCTCAGTTATTCTCCTATTGGTTCCTTCTAGAGAACTTTTAATATCATTTATTGTTTTGCTCATCATTGTTTGCTTGCTCTTTAGTTATTCTAGGTCCTTGTTAAACGTTTCTTGCATTTTCTCCATTCTGTTTCCAAGATTTTGGATCATATTTGCTATCATTATTCTGAATTCTTTTTCTGTTAGACTGCCTGTTTCCTCTTCATTTGTTTGCTCTGGTGTGTTTTTACTTTGCTCCTTCATCTGCTGCGTATTTCTCTGTCTTCTCATTTTGCTTAATTTACTGTGTTTGGGGTCTCCATTTTGCAGGCTGCAGATTCATATTTCCTGTTGTTTTGGGTGTCTGACCCCCGTGGGTGATGTTGGTTCAGTGGGTTTTGTAGGCTTCCTGGTGTAGGGGACTGGTGACTGTGTTCTGGTGGATGAGGCTGGATCTCGTCTTTTGGTGGGCAGGGTTGCATCTGGTGGTGTGTTTTGGGGTCTCTGTGAACTTATTATTATTTTAGGCAGCCTCTCTGCTAATGGGTGGGGTTGTGTTCCTGTCTTCCTAGTTGTTTGTCATGGGTTGTTCAGCAGTGGAGCTTGCTGGTCGTTGAGTGGAGCTGGCTCTTCGCATTGAGATGGAGATCTCTGTGAGAGCTCTTGCTGATATTTATTATGTGTGGCCTGGAGATCCAGTAGCCAATGTCCTGAACTTGGCTTTCCCACCTCAGTGGCTCAGGCCTGCCACCTGGCTGGAGCACCAAGACCCTGTCAGCCACATGGCTCAGAATAAAAGGGAGGAAAAAAAGAGAGAAAGAAAAAAAAATAATGTTATTAAATTAAAAAATTACAAAATGTATTAAAAAATAATTTTAAAAAAGTAAAAAAAAAAAGAAAAGAGCAAATAAACCAATAAACAAATCCACCATTGATAACAAGTGCTGAAATCTATACTAAGACAAAGATAAAAATCAGAAACTAGTCAATCACATACAGCAAACTCCACACCTACAATTGCTCCCAAAGTCCACCACCTCAATTTTAGGATGATTTGTTATCTATTCAGGTATTCCACAGATGCAGGGTACATCAAGTTGATTGTGGGGATTTAATCTGCTGCTCCTGAGGATGCACAGAGAAATTTCCCTTTCTCTTCTTTGTTCTCACAGCTCTTGGGGTTCAGCTTTGGATATGATCCTGCCTCTGCATGTAGGTCGCCCTCTGGCGTCTGTTCTTCATCCAGACAGGACGGGGTTAAAGGAGAGGCTGATTAGGGGACTCTGGCTCACTCAGGCTGGGGGGAGGGAGAGGGAGGGAATGTGGGGCCAGCCTGCAGCAGCAGAGGCCAGCATGACATTGCAACAGCCTGAGGCATCGTGTGTTCTCCTGGGAAAATTGTCCCTGGATCACAGGACTCTGGCAGTGGTGGGTTGCACAGGCTGCCAGAAGCGGGGGTGTGGATAATGACCTGTGCTTGCACACAGGATTTTTGGTGGCTGCAGCAGTAGCCTTAGCATTTCATAGGCATCTAGTGTCCATGCTGATAGCCTCAGCTTGCACCCGTCCCTGAAGCTTGTTTAGGCAGTGTTCTGAATCTCCTCTTCTCACGCACCTTGAAACAATGTTCTCTTGCCTCTTAGGCAGGTCCAGACTTTTTCCCATACTCCCTCCTGGCTAGCTGTGGTGCAGTAGCCCCCTTCAGGCTGTGTTCACTCAGCCAACCTCAGTCCTCTCCCTGGAATCTGACCTTGGAAGCTGGAGCCTCAGCTCCAAGCCCCCACCTGTCCCAGTGGGTGAGCAGACAAGCCTCTCAGGCTGGTGGGTGCTGGTTGGCACTGATCCTCTGAGCAGGAATTTCTCTGCTGTGCCCTCTGCACCCCTGTTGCTGTGCTCTTCTCCATACTCTGAAGCTTCCCCCCACCCACCCACCTTCTCCACCATTGAAGGGGCTTCCTAGTGTGTGGAAAATTTTCGTCTTTCACAGCTGCATCCCAGAGGTGCAGGTCCTGTCCCTTTTCTTATGTCTCTGCTTATTCTTTTTCCTTTTGCCCCACCCAGTACGTGGGGTTTTTCTTGCCTTTTGAGAAGTCTGAGGTCTTCTGCCAGTGTTCAGTAGGTGTTCTGTAAGAGTTGTTCCACATGTAGATGTATTTTTGATGTATTTGTGGGGAGGAAGGTGATCTCCACAACTTACTCCTCCGCCATCTTGAAAGTCCAGCCATAGTCCTTTGACTCCAATAAATTCCTTATAGGTTTTGGATTTTCATCTGTGTTAATGTATGTTTAAAATAATCTAAAGAGCCTAAAAATGTAATATTAATTTGATATGAGGTGGGAGGACCTCTTTAAGATAATAGGAAAACATAAAAAAATTGTGTCAACTACATAAAATTAAATATTTGCATATGTACATAAAAAGCACTATGTTCAATCAAAATATGAGCCACCAATTATGAAAAGAACAAATTACAACAAAAACTAAGGCAAATATGTAACGTATTGTTATAGATAAAGAAAAATGTCTTTGAACACCTCCCTATAAAACTTTTCAAAAATATAATTCTAACCTACTGATAATTGAAGTAATAACATTTAAAATAATGTTACCATATTTTGACTATCGAATTGTCATAAAGTTTAAAAAATTATTATGCCCAGTGCCAGGAAGATGAAGGAAGATTTGTACTCTGTGAACTGCTTGGGTCAGCTTATAAAATGTACATGCTTTCTGTGGGGCAATATTATGGTAAGTTTCAGAAATCATAAAGATATTCATAACTTTTATCCAGTTTTCTACTTTTAGGAAGTTGTGTTTGCAAAATAATCAGAAATATACACAAGATATAGTTAAAATGGCATTTGCTTCAGCATTATTTATAATATCATTGATGTAATTGAATCCAGCAAGAGTGTATGATCAAATTAATTCTGATATATCGGTATGATAGAATAGTGTGCCATCTATATAATTAAGTAGACTAAAATGTTCATGGTATATTTTTAAAGGATAGAAAATTTTAAATATATATAAAGTACACTTCTGTTTTATATGTATAAATTATACAAAAGATGAAGGAAACAGCACAAAGTATAAATAATGATTCGGGTACTGAGATTATGGGTGAGCTTATTTTTGTCTATATATTTTTTCTACAGCATAACATTTATTATGCTATACATCACATTCACTTATACATTTACATGTTTTTATAATATCAATCTACTAATGTAATAATTTTGTAAAGAATGCTTCTCAATTGCATCAGGTGGAATTTTAATTTTACTTAAAGAGAAGAGAGAGAAGGAGGGAGGTGAAGCAGGGATAGATAAGAAAGAATGCAAAATAAACTTTTTCTTTGCTGTATAGTTTCTAAAAGTGCCTTGCCTCATGTCTCAGTGGCAAGAGATGTGAGTGAAAAATAAAATAAAATAAAAATAGCAAATTACATGGAGTTGATGATGCACTTAAATATCTTGTTGGATTCTGTGATGGTTTATTGCATTATCTATACATGAGTAGAAATAATTTATTCTTTTAATAAAATTTCAGAGAGCATTTTATTTGTGCTGTATATTTGCACCAAAATGCAATGGAGACAAAATACAATTATTATTTTATTGAGGCCTTTTAATGTTTTTATCCTGATATATTTTACATTCCTATATCTAAGATTCAAATTTATAGGTTGTTAGATTATTGGCATTGATGAGTTAGAACTGACAACTAACTCAGCTAGCATACGAGAAAGCAACAGTGATTAAACAGAAGAATTCTTGGATATAGGAATTCCATTCCCTCTTTCTCTATTTAAAGTAAAATTTGTTGCATCAGTTTTTGTTGGCATTTCAATTACTGTTTCATCTGTTTGTTGAGGACGTATTCTTTGAAATCAGTATCTTTTGACAACCCATATATTTCTCTAAGTTTAGAATGTGAGACATTTGCTTAGTAGAACTTTTTGTTTTCATGCACAACTGTTGTCAGCAAGGAGGAAGCCAAAAATTCAGTTTAGTCTCGCTTGAGAGGTTACAGAGATAGCACTACACAGCACGTTATTGTTCCATGTGGTTGAATTGCATTGTTTTGTCACAAATGTACTCAGAATAAATGTTCTTTTTTTTCTGTCTATGAGCAGCTCATGAACTATTATTCTCCTTTTTCTGTCTTTACAAGAATCAGAACACAAATACATTCACAATTCCTCTAGTTAAAATAACTTTTGCAAATTTCTGTACAGACTTGCCTTTCCATTTCTGTGTTCCTGTCTCTAATGCAGTTTCAGAAACACAGGGTTTTCTGAATTCCAGGCACTTAATTGTGTTATCTGGGCTCCTAGGCCTTCAACATATTCTTGTTGGTGGTAAACCGCTGACTCCCTCAGTACTGTCTTGTTCTCGTTGCTTTCAGACTTTTGGCTTTTTACTGCCCCTGGCCCACTGAGATATTTCTAATTCTTACACCTGCCCCAGCACCTTGTTATTTACCTCACTATTAGATGATTATAACTCTTGTTTCAAGGGTCCCTTCTTTTTGCTTGTCCTATCTTAATGTAGTTTCAGTTTTCAATAAAAATAGAAAGGTCTTGTATGGCAATTTATGTTTTACATCTAACAGTATGATTTCTTGATCTTTTCATGCTGATGCATATAAATGTATTTCATTTTTTTGAACTGCTGCATCACAGTATGGTATCATAGAATTTATTTAACTATTCTCCTATGGATGGATAAATAGCAGATTTCTATTTTTTTTTAATCACAAGCAATACCCTAATAAAAATCCTTAGTCATATATTTTTGTTCATGAATTAAAAATATGAAACTGTGTCAGGCTTCCCTGGTGGAGCAGTGGTTGAGAATCTGCCTGTTGGTGCAGGGGAGACAGGTTCGAGCCCTGGTTTGGGAAGATCCCACATGCCATGGAGCAGCTGGGCCCGTGGGCCACAACTACTGAGCCTGCACGTCTGGAGCCTGTGCTCCGCAACAAGAGAGGCCACGATGGTGAGAGGTCTGTGCACTGCGATGAAGAGTGGCCCCCACTTGCCACAACTAGAAAAAGCCCCCACACAGAAAAGAAGACCCAACACAGCAAAATAAATAAAAATAAATTAACAAACTCCTACCCCCAACATCTTCTTTAAAAAAAAAAAAGAAATTGTGGAATGGGTACATGAATTTGAATTACTGGTTCAAAGGGTATATACTTTTAAAATATTAGTAATTATTTACTTTTAATCAATACTGCCAAATTGTCTATTAATATGACCACACTAATTTATACTCTAGCAACCATATTTGAGAGTCAGTTTCCTCATATCTTTATCAACTCTGGTTATAATCAGTATCCATGATTCTTATTAATTGGATGATGGGACAAACCTTCTTTAAAAATTGCATATTTTGTTTTGCTGTGCTGCGCAACTTGTGGGATCTTAGTTCCTTAACCAGGGATTGAACCTGAGCCCATGGCAGTGAAAGCACAGAGTCCTAATCACTGGACCACCAGGGAATTCAAAAAATTGCATTTCTTGATTACTAGTAAGAGTGAGCATATTTTGATCTATTTGTTTCTTCTTTTGTGTGCTATTCCTATTACGATTCCTTGCTTATTTTTATATTTTAAAATTTTATTTATGAAAGTTCTTTATATGTGAAGGACTTGATTTCTTTAGATATTTTAAAGATTCTTTTTTACCGTGAACTATAACACATACACAGATAGAAAAATTCATATCAAATTTTATTTATTCATCAGAGCTACACAATCTAGAGATGAACCTTATATGATTTAACTAGTGTTGTCTCAATAGTGGACAGCTAATATTTTGTTTTCCCATCTCCCGTCCTTCTGGGAATAGTAAAAACCTTGCCCCCTGACCACAGAGGATAAGGGTGATAGATCTGGGCTATGGGAATATGAGGTCTTTCTCTCTCTGTGGCTGGAAGTGAAGCCAAGAAGCTGAGAGAAACAAATGTGGGAGGGAGGAAGAGAGATTGACAGTAGTAATATTGTATCCATTTTTAAAGTTTTATTCTGAAGTCATTTAACAATTCTGTCCTTGGATTTGATGAGAGCACAGTGTTGTTAGGAAGATTTTCTTTTATGTTTAAGCCAGCTCAAGATGGGTTTTTGTGACATGCAACAGAATGCATCCTTATGAATGCAGAATTTCTGCCCAATTTTGAGGTAGATTGTTTTATTTCCTTTCAATAAAGAGTTTGGATGTAAATTTCTAGGAAGGGCATTAACATGCCACTGAATAAGAAGCTATGTTCAGGCAAATTTACTGATGAGATGCCAATATCTTTGATCCTTTTGTTTCCAGATTTCATAGTTTAGTAAAGTTGGGGGAAGGGTAAGGGATAGAATAATAGGGAGAAAGAAAGGATAAGGATTTGTGAAAGGTTGCCAAAACCGCTGGATAAAATGCAGAGTAGGAAATTAACTTCAGTTACTGTGTTTCCTGCTCCAGAAGAGTTAGCTGGTTCTTTTCAAAAACTGTCTCATTACTTTTGTACAGTTTCCAATTCCTTTCAGATATTTTCAAGATTAAAAAATTTATTTAAACATACTCAACATAGTTTCACAGTATGTATGATAATTCCAATAGATGAAGTGTTTATAGATGTTTCAATTATCTTGTTTCTCCTATTTTTTGCCTTTCTTCCTTGTATGCTGATGATTTTGTATGTCTGGTTTTCCAAGTTCAATAATTAAGTTTCCTTGTAATGCTTGGGCTGCAAATTCAGAAAAGTGTTAGCTTACTTCCAGTTTACTCTTGCCTTGGGGGCCCCAACTTAAAGAGTGGGTGTCTCAGGATTCCTGCTTAGGGAGGCACTGGATTTTGCTTTAGTTGCCCTCAATCTAAAAAGCTTCTAAAACCCCTGTTCTGTTCACAGCTATCTCTTCATGTGGGCAAATATCCTCAAAGCAACAGCAATTTTGCAAACTGTTCTTACCTTATTGTGTTCCCACATTTTCCTAGATTTTGATCTGGTAATTTTCATATATATTACCATTCATCTGTTTGTCATACATTATGTACATAATATTGATTTTTAGTTGTCCTTGGTGGAAAAGCTGGTCTTAATTACCTGATGCAACATACTAGAAGTGGAAGTCTTTCCTCATAGAGCAGAAAGCAGACCAGTGGTTGCTGGAACCCAGGTGGGAATGAGCATTGACTACATATGGGTGTAGAGAACATTTGAGGATGATGCAAGTGTTCTAAAACTGCATTATGGTGATGGTTATATAACTGTATAAATTTACTAAAATACATTGATCTGTGCACTTAAAATGTGTAAGTTTTATAACATTTGAACTATCTCACACTAAGGCTGTTTAAAGAAGAGACTCTGAAGGGGTTATTAAAGAATGGGAGAAATCTCAGATAGATTGAGTAGGGGATGTGAAAGCAGAGAGCTTGAACCCTCATTTTCTATTAGGTTCTCAGGAAGGAGACCATTTCACAGGGAGCCCCAAGGTCAACATGGAGAGACCACATGTTAGAAATGATAATTGTGCATGTTTGGGCAGAGAGAGTGCTGGAGATCACTTCTCTCTCTTAAAAATTGTCTTAGCTGTGCAGCACTGAAGGGAGATCCAGAATTCATCACATGTTCTTGTGGAGAACCAGTAGCATTGCCATGGTAAGGACTGTGTTAGCCATATAACAGAGGTCAGACAGAAAAAGCAGAAGAGACCCAGAGAATCTGAAACACCTGCAGGAGCTGAGGTGGGAGGTTTGGGGGTGAAGGTCAAGAACCACCTGATATGCTGAAGGAATAGACCCTAAGTTACATAAGCTGAATATTCTAGAAGCAGATGTAGTAAGGACAGAAACTAGAGACCTGGCAAGATTAAGTTGCTGTGGTATGTATCCTACACCTCCTCTCCATATGGACCTCAACCAGAGCTGGATTGGAGCCCCTGTCACTCCAACTCCTTGGGCGTATATGAGCTTTACCCTGTTACCAGAAACTGTCTTGTGAAGGAGGAAGGCAGTCCTTTTGAGAGAGGAAGGACAGCCTGATGGATAGTTTGAACTTTGATTTAACTGAATATTTTCCTGAAAGGGACTTTTAAGTTAAAAAAAGACCATTTATGCCCAAAAAGAATGATTCACCTCTAATTGGCATTTTAATGCTCTGCCCCCATCCCACCCCCAGCCATATGCCAGAATGGTGCTTGGCAGGAAGCTTAGTGCTTTTGTAGAGAAATTAGATCACTTCATTTTTGTTATACATGTGAGCTCTAGTGTGTAAATTTTGACACATGACTGCCACTACCGCAGCATCATCTATGACCTGTCAATAAGCAAAATTATAATTTCCCATGAGGAGAGGTGGCTGTCAAATGATATGTACTTGGATATGAATAAGCAAAGGGTGCTTTGTTTCTCTTGGTTCTGTGTGAAAATTTACAGCCTGTCTATTCTCTTTGTCAATACCAGTATATATTTCACTTCTGCATAAAAGAGCTCATCAGACAAAACCGGTTAAGGTGGAAAAGGTTTTCAATCCTGTGTGTACTGCTTTGATTTCCCCCAGTTTCAGCCAAGGTCAATTAGGTCAACTCTGTCCTAGAAATGTCATGCTCATTTCTAAATAAGATGTATTTTGTTGTTGCTTTATATCCTCCTTCTCCTCCTCCACCTGGTCCAAATGCTCCCTTTCTTCCTAGGCCCAGCTTGTACATCCAAATCCACGACTCCTCCAAGCACTTTAAATCACACACTTTTCCTACTCTTCTGGGCTCACAAAGCACTTAAATGCAGACCACTTATTTAGCTCTGCCTACGATGATAATTTAGCCATATCTCATATGGTGATCTAAAATCTTTCCCAAGCTGCGTGAAGTTAGAACCTATAGCTTATGTCTTTGTATATGTCTGTAGTGTAAGGTTGTTTCACTGTTTGGTATCAGCCAAATCTGACTGCTATTTTACTTATTCTATGACCCTAAGTGAATATCTTAGCTTCTATTAGCTTCAGTTTCCTCATGGGGTTGTTGAGAAGATTATTGATATTAGGCATGTAAAGAGTTTAACTCAGTGTATGTATATTTTGGCACACAAATATCGAATAAGTATCAGTTATCCCTAGAGAAAGACCTTTGAGGGCAAGGATTGTCTCCCTTCCTCTTTCCTCTTAACTCTACCTTCAAAATATATTCACGTCCAACCACTTCTCATGACCCTCACTGCCACCAGCCTCCAACTGATACTGGTCCCTATCATCTCTTGTCTGGGTGGAAGTATCTGCTTGATTCTCCTCCCGGCTGCAGGCTACACTACACACAGAACCCAAAGAGATTCTATTGAACTGAAAAGTGTTGGGATTTCACGTAGACTTTGAAATCTTTCAGTAGCTTATTTCTCTTCATGTAAAATCCCATCATTTTAAGGACTGCTTCCAGTGCTAACTCTCTGACTTTATCTCCTACTACTTTCCCCTTCAGTCACTTGACTTTGACCACACTGACCTCCTGCTGCCTCTGCACTGCACCAGGAATTTACAGTTTCAGGACATGCATACTCACTTTTTCACATACATGTTTGCTCCATCGTATTTTTCAGTTCTCTCTTCATACCTTATTAGAGAGGTCTTCCCTTATTACTCAGTGCAAATAGGATTTCTCACCCTGTCTCCCAACAATCTCTATCTCCTTTATCTGGCTTTATTTTTCTCTGATTCACTGACTCTCTGATGTATTACTTTTTAAACTGTTTATTTGCTTTGTCTCTTTTGACTGGAAGGTAAGCTTATGTAGGTAGCCTTTTGTTCACTGCTCTATTCCCAATGCTTTAAAAAAAGTACCTGGCATAGAGTATAAAAGAATGAATATATTAATGAAGAAGCAAGTAATTAATGGCATTTGTTTATAGCTATATGTTGAAAAGTTATCTGATATTATCAATACTTCTCTAAGTTGGTGGGAATATGGGTATTCTCCATCTTTTTATTTTCTAGCTTGTCTGTATTTTCTAGCTTTAAAAAATAATGCACATTTTTTTTTTTTTTTTTTTTTTTTTTGTGGTACGCGGGCCTCTCACTGTTGTGGCCTCTCCCGTTGCGGAGCACAGGCTCTGGACGCGCAGGCTCAGCAGCCATGGCTCACGGGCCCAGCCACTCTGCGGCTTGCAGGATCTTCCCGGACCTGGGCACGAACCCGTGTCCCCTGCATCGGCAGGCGGACTCTCAACCACTGCGCCACCAGGGAAGCCCTGCACATGTATTTCTCTGTTAATTTTGCGAAATAAAATTTTTAAACAGAAAAAGGGAAAGTCATCTGAATGTGTTTGCAGTAGAAATGATGAGACATTTCAATATGCAAGCCTATGCTGTATAAGCTTCAAAGTTTTAGCATATTTTCTAACTGAATTAATTCTAATATTCCATGAATTTTGATTATGTCAGCATGCCTATATTCATTGCATACTGTTTTTGTTTTGTTTTGTTTTGTTTTGTTTTTTGCGGTACGCGGGCCTCTCCCTGTTGTGGCCTCTCCCGTTGCGGAACACAGGCTCCGGACGCGCAGGCTCAGCAGCCATGGCTCACGGGCCCAGCCGCTCCGTGGCATGTGGGATCTTCCCGGACCAGGGCACGAACCCGTGTCCCCTGCATCGGCAGGCGGACTCTCAACCACTGCACCACCAGGGAACCTGCATACTGTGTTTTGTACCATTTTTCAATGAGTATATTGTCATTTACTGTGTGGTGATCACAGGATTTCTATTTTGAGCCCTGTTAGACTGTAGTTAATGGAATCCATTTCTAGTAGGGATACCAGAGTTAGTACATAAAATACAAGATGCCTAGTTAAATTTGAGTATCAGATAAATAAATAATATTTTAGTATTAAGTATATCCCAAATATTTATGGGTCCTACTTATCCCCCCAAAATTCAGTGTTTCATATTTAACTGGATGTCTATATTTTATCTAGCAACTACAATTACTAGCATGATTCTCCTACCTGTTTGCCTCATATTTCTGAATGTTTTCTTCTTTTTCCAAATCAAAATCAGGCAACTGTAGCCTGACCACTTGGGCCTGTGCTTTGCTATTGATCTACTTTACCACTAGAGGGATTATTTCCCCTTTGCTTTGGCTCCCGGTAGAAAGTAAAGCCAAAAGATAAGAATGATTAAATAAGAGCCCTTTCTTACCTCTGACTCCAGTAAAACAGAGGACAGAGCACACAAAGCTGGATTAGAACTTTACTTTGTGAGGGAGCTTTGAACAACAATTTGCTCTCTATAATGGAATTAGTCACTTGTTTCTACTTTCTATTAGCTCACCATCATGAAACAGCAGATGGCCTGGTGTGGAGCATGCCCACAGGGTTCTGTTTATGGGAGAAAATTATGTGAAGGGCTGTGTTTGTTTTCTCTTTTCTAATTCCCCTTTTGGCGGAGATATTTTTGGAATTTCCAGTGGTAAGACTTACTAGGTTGAGGATTTGATTTGAAATCTATGTGGCTTATGTAGCACATCTAGCATCTAAGCTGTTGGTTTAATATGGTTTTGTGTATTGTCCACTGAGACCTGAATAAAATAATTTTGGACATGAATGAAGGTCTTATAAGTTGCTTTCAAATTTGCCTATACAATGATAGTGATTATTCCTCTGTACAAAAATGTATAGCTTTGTCTGATACATTTAATTTCCTTTTCACTTTAATACTCTGTAGTTAGTAGATTTTATATACTTCCGATTTTAATTCCATACTGAAGCATCATCAGTTGAGGTGTATATGAGCCACTTCATCTGACAAGGAATTTCAATTTACCCAAATGCTGTAAGATGTGGGCTTTTGGGTTTCAAAGCCAGTTGACTCATTAACCACAGGAAAAAATCTTGTATACTATGTGCTGCCTTTTAGTTCTCCTATTTGGTCCATAAACTATTCCTTGTTGACTTTCTAAAGATAAGTACAACTCTGTGAGGAAACTGCATTCTTAGAATTATTAAACTAAAGTGAAGGGCAAACATTTATAAAGAGAGTAACTATTAAAAGAACAGGCAGTGTGGTGTAGAGCTTGTTCTCTTACCTTTCAAATTCTGCTTACTCAGAGGCACCATATGAAACAGAAACATCCATTATTGTGTACACATTAGGTTAGTAAGAAAGAAAATAAACCTCTTGAATCAAATCAAGTGCTCAGTGTCTGTCCTCAAGGCTATTTTTCCCAGTTCAAATAACAATAGTAATAGTAATACTAAGAATTACAGTTAATAGTTTTAAGCACTTACTATATGCTAACAATTTTTAATATAATGATTTACTTATCCTTCCTATTCATGGAGAATTGCTATCATGTTAAAATTCTTCCACCATATTGTAAGTTCTTCAAGGATATTGACTGTTTTATTTGTCTCTGTATTCCTAGTAACTAGCATAGTGCTTGACTTGTTCTATTTCCTCAGTAAGTGAAGAGTAATGAATAAGTGAAAGAGAAGACTACTTCTTTACTTAAAATGTTAGAGAATAATATTTACTGGATCATTCATAGGATTTAGTCAAGTTTGACCATATTTAAAAATCATATTTATCTTCCTTTTTAATGTAATATTTTATATATTCTAGAATATATACACAAAATAAAGTATGATATGACTAATCACAACCCACAATCCAAATTAGATCCTAGATCATTACCAATAACTCTTACCTATTTTTATGTTCCTCCCCTCATTTAGTTTCTGTTTCCCTCAGCATAAGTAAAGACTGTTCTGAAATTTTGGTTTATCATTCCATTATTTTTATTCTTTATATTTTTATTGAATACATATATGTGTCTATATAGTGTACTGTTTAGCTGTACTTGCTTTTGAGCTTTATAAAATATGGTATCAGACTATATGAATTCTGCAGAAATGTGCTATTTTTCACTCAACATTATGCTCCTAAGATTCATCTATGTTTTCGCATACAACAGTAGTTTATTCATTTTTACTACTGTATAATATTCCAGTGTGCAAATAAACCACAATTTATTGATTTCTTCTCCTGTCAATGGACTTTTGGGACTTGATTTTTTAACCTTTTGCTGGTAAGAAAAGTGATGCTGTCAACATTCTTGGACATGTCTTTTTGCCCATGTGTTAATTTCCTTCAAGCATATACCTATAATTAGTATTACTGGGGCAAAGTGTATGCAATTTTTCAACATTACAAGTTAACGACAAATGGTTTAAGAAGGCAATCACCTTATTTCCTTGGGTGAACCAGAGCTGAGAATCCAAAGTTAATCTAATTCAAATTACTTACCTTGTTTTCTATTTAATGTTATGACCCAGACACTGTATATCTTGTTAAGGAGCAAATTCTAATAAAGACTACACCTTAAGATGTAGAATTGAGTGTTCCTGCTGACAGTATGTGATATACAAAGGATATTTATTAAATAACACCTTTGAGTGATGTTTCTGTAAACTAAAAGTCTAAACTCTGTGTTGGTGGCAAAAATATAGAATGTTATAATTGGAATTGTCCTGAAGACTTTGTAATTCCAAGAGCTTCTCTTCATCTAAATCCCCTTGAATGCAGAGAAGTATTCTGAGAAAATAAAATGACAACAGTATTTCTACTCCATCTTGTTGATGTGCAGAACAGTTCAATACAGGATGAACTGAGCTAGTCAGTTGTTTCCAGGTTTTTTTTCTTTTCATAATTTATCCTTTTCAAGATTGTAGGCTGATCTATCATTATATTGTAAAAAATATAAAAGAAATCTCAGTTTAGTGTAATTGGTTTCTAAAAGAGTATTTATCCACGTACGTTCTAAGAAAAAGTATTACTATAGTTAACTATATACATATGGTCATATCTTTATCAGGCATCTTGATACATCTGCTACATATTGGAAATTTTAACTGAGGAGAATCCACGTATTTTAAGGAAGTTTTCATCTGACCTACAAGTATTCTGATCCATTTGGCAGATTACTTCCCTTCGGATTCCAATTTTAATCCAGATTCTTTAATTTACTGTACTGTTCAGATTCAGACAAAGAGCAACATGGTGCAACCATGTTACCAGAAAACAGACCTATGACGTAAGAAACTATAGGTGTTCTGCTTGCATGCAGATCATTCTCTTGAGTGTTGTGTCTATGCTATTGAATTGATCAAATCATTGGACTTTTGTTTGAAATTTGTCTTTAAATTTCATATTCTCAAAATTTGGGATAGGTTAGAGGGCTAAATAAATGGTAATTGATCTATTCTTCAAAATAATGTTATTGAGCACACACCAATGTGCCATGTTCTGCTCCAGGCACTATGGGAGCTAGCAGAAGAGGATGAAGCTTGACTCTGCCCTGTGGAGCAGAAGATGAATTTTATATTGTAATAAACAATAAACTCTGTAGTGTAGAAATCACATGCTAAGTGAAAACTGTAATAATTTGTGGGAGTGATCCATCCGTTGAACAACTTATTTCTGTCTGTATCTATAAATACAAATAGATCAAAAGCTTCTTTCATTTTGTAGTTTCATATTTTGAATAGCTAGATTTGCTAATACTAAATCTATTCAGATGTAGATTTGTAATTACTAGAAACTTTTTTTAAGATAAAGTTTTGTTCACACCTTATCCTTATTGCTTATAAAAGTGTTTAGCACATAGTAACTGCTCAACTAACATTAATTCCATGAACTATCACCATTTAAAATAATAACTATAAAAATGAATATAAAATATATTAAACCAGCTTAATGGTGTTCACTATCTAGTGGCCAGAAATAAATGGGAAAAGCTCAACTAATGTCTGAAAACATCGCTTATGTAATAACCAAAGAGTTTAGCTGATAGAGTCTAATTTCTCTGGTAATATCTTCACCATAGCAATGCTCAGTTATTTTACTGTGAACTATGGCCTCTAAAATAATATCGGAAATGAAGAGTTAGTGACATGCAGATTATGAGACACTGGATTGTGTCACTTGAGTAGTTGTTGGGTTACCCTTGAGCACTATGTCTACTTGGAACAAGGTTATGATTAAACTTTGACTCAGATTTGAAATTCATTGTTACATACAGCCATGCCTAATTTATTCTGAACTTTTTAAAAGAGCAAAATAGAAGGTGGTAAACTAAAAAATAAGTCTATCTATCTATCATCTATTTTCTTACAAATATTTGTTCATATTTTTCCAGGGAAATCATTAAGCCAAAGAGGAAATAGTCAATCATTCATAGCATATAAATACCAGTAATCAGTAGAGGTCATAACTTATTGTGAATAATGAAAATTCTACTTAACACTTGTGAAGGTCTTTGTGATTTGTAAAATGGTTTTCATATATATTATTTCACCCACCTCTCCCTATATGACTTTATCTGCTATAACATCATACACACGTAACAGATAAGGAAACTGAGGTCCATTTTGGTTGTGACTTCCCCAGTATTTCATGTTTAATAACTTACCATTGTCCTTTCACTATTGGGCTTATCTTAATATTGTTTCTTCCATTATTGTTATATGTGTATACATATATATTTTTAAATTTAGTTTAACCATAATATACATAAAATCTACGTAAAAGTTTATATCTTCTTTACTTACTACAATATACATTCATTTTGTTATTTAAGTTTTTCAATTATTATCCTAAATATCTGTGTAATATTTTATTGAAAGGATGTGAATCATTTACTCCATTCATTCAAAAATATTTACTTAGCCTTTATAATGTGCCAGGCAGTAGGCACTGATGATATAGCACTGAACTAAGCAGTTTGTTAATATCAGAAACTGAAAGACCTTTAGATATTATTTTCTAATATGTGATACATATATGTATAAAACACGGCATGCAGTGTTCATAAAAATTAGCCTGCTTCCTATGATAATTAGTAAGGAGGGTATTCTTTACATGTCCTTTGATATATAAATTACTTTTCAAATAGGTTGTAAAAATTTACACAGTTACTGAGTGTATAATAATCTGTAATTTCCTCAAATTCTGACCAGCATTTTACATGCACACACACTCACGCATGCAGGTACAGTATTATATGTGTGTATTTACTTTTACTAAATTGATAGGTGATAAATGGTATCATTAATTTAATTTATAAATTTTGATAACTAGTGAAAATATTTCACTGTACACTTTTTTATAAAAGTATTTTTCTCTCATGTGAAACACCTGTTCGTGTCTCACCCAACTTGGATTTTGAAGTATAAAGGTCAAAATAGAGAGGTCCAACAATGTTTATGAAGAATCTATTTTTACTCTCTTCATTTTACCACCTTTTTCACATATCTAACTCACATATGTATTTAGGTATGCTTCTGTCTTAGTTATATTTAAATAAATAAATATACTAAATTCTGAATGTGGCTTAGTAATATCTGTTTAAATCACATTAAATTTAAATGCATTTTAACATCTGATAAGGCGATTTGCCCCTTATAAATCTCTCTATTCGAAGGTGTGTTAACTTTTCTTGCTCATTTACTTTAACTGTTTTAGCGAAGCATTATCATTTTCTTTATAAAAGTTCTATATGTAAGATTTGTTTCTAGTCACTACATACATATGCACAGATATATGTAATTTTCACTGTTTTTTTGCTATTATTAATAGACTCAGTTTCTTTACAGTTTGTAAGTAGCTGTTGACAATATGTGAAAAGCAGGGTTTGCTTATATATTTTCTAGCTGGCTAACTTACTGAACACTTTTATTATTGTTTTTCAGTTAAATCTATTGATTTTTTCAAAGTAATAATATTTTCAGAAATTAAGTAGTTTCTTCTACTTTTCAATATTTACAGGTCCTATTTTACTTTCTTCACATCTTTATTTTGTAAAAATTCAAAGACAAACTTAGTATGCAACAGCTTGTGATATTCCAACCTCTGTGATGAAAACAATTGAGAAAGATGAATTGAATTAAAAATATTACAACACTAGATTGCTGCTGAAGCAATGAGATCTGGAAGGGACAAAATTCAGCTACAGGGGGAACCACAGTTAGCTGAGTTGATGTTCTGGAGATGATTTATCCTAGGGGTTTGTATTGATTTAGGGTACAGGGCAAGAGACCAAGAATCTGAACTTCATCTGGGAAGAGGATTGATACTAGGTGCAGAGAAATTAATAAATATTTTAGTGATTTTATGGAGCTGAAGATACAAAATTGAAGATTGTGGCCTCTAAAGCATGGTTGCTTTCTGCTTGAAAACTTTGCTGAATTTTGAAATTATTTGTGGCAGGAGGAAATATGATAATTTTCTTCTTGAGAATCATGGTGCATATTAGCAAATTAAATGCTTTGGGAAGTCCCTTAGAAACAAAAGCCATTTAACTTTGCTTCCTGTACTTTGCCAAGCTTATTTGTTTAAGGGGTTTTTCACTCATAACAAAAGACATCCTATCAAACACAGTTTGGAAAATGCTGAACTAGAATATTATTTAGTATATTGTGTCAAATTTATACATGTGTTGACTGACCGTGGCATGTCCGAATATAACCTCTAAATTAATCTAAGTTGTACATCAATTTATTTTAAGCACTAGAGGGAAAACAGGTAGATTCTCAAAACAATGCACATTTTATTAAATGAAAATCTTGTGTTTTGACAATATAACAAGTACATATGTATTTTGTAATGATATCGAAGAACAGAAATAAAATTTTATGCCTTTTCTCACATAATTCCAATTTGTATAAATTAAAATTTTTATAAATGAATATCTTGGAGAACATCCAGGTAAAAAATCTGTAAGAATCACACATTTGTCTAAAATTACAACATATTATAATATTGTACAATTGTATGAGATTATATTAACTTAATTGTTTCTAATAAAATGAAGTGAGGTGTATTATACAAATATGAAGCAAAAATGAATGGCTATGAAATAAATAGGAAAATGATGAGATAAAACTGAATTTAATTAATTTGAATAGAACCAAGTAATGCATCAAAATGACTTTGGAGACATATGATAAATATAAAAAAATAAATTGCATTTCTATATACTAGTAATGAACAAAACAAAAAGGAAATTAAGAAAACAATTTCATACACAGAAGCATCAAAAAGAATAAATTATTCAGGAATAAATTTAACAAAAAAGTGAAAAGAAGTATACTGAAAACTACAAAGTGTGGCTGAAAGAAATTAAGACAGATCTAAAGAAATAGGATTTTTTGGATAGAAATTGACAAGCTGATCCTAAAAGTTATATGAACATTCAAAGAACCCAAATTAGCCAAAACAATACAAAAAAATTAAAAGTTGGACAATTTACATTTACTGTGCAACTACAGTCATCAAGACTTGTGATTGACATTTATGGAATAAAAAGCCCAGGAATAAGCATTTACATTTACAGCCAATTGATTTTCAGCAAAGCTGTTAGGGAAACTTAATGGTGAGAAGATAGTCTTTTCAACAAATGTTGCTTGAAGAATTGGATATCCATATGTTAAAAAAAGAAAAAGCTAGCTTTGACCCTTACCTCACACCATATACAAAAATTAACTCAAAATTGATCATACACCCAAATGTAAAAGTGAAAACAATAAAACTTCTAGAAGAAAACATAGAAGAAGCTCTTTGTGACCTTGGGATAAGCGAAGATTTCTTAGATATGACTCCAAAAACATGATCCATAAAAGCAAACAATTGATAAATAGGATCTCATCAAATGAAAAGCCTTTGCTCTTTAAGAGATACCATTAAGGAAAAGACAAGCTAAAATCTGGGTGAATATGTTTGCAAATATGTAGTTGATAAAGGAGTTGTATCTATAATATATAAAGAACTATTGCAACTGAATAGTAAGACAAACAGCCCAGTTAAATCAATCAGATTTTTTTTAATTGGCAAGAGATTTGAACATTTTGCAATAAAGACATATGAATGACCAAATATGTTCATGGTAAGAAGTCCAACATCATTAGTCACTGGGCAAATGAAGTTTTGATCATAATAAGATACAGCTGCATATTCACTAGAATGACTGCAATCAATACTGACAACTGGAGCGCTTGTACAATTCTAGGAGAATGTAATGGTACATCTACTTTTGAAAACAATTTGGCAGTTTTTGTAAAAAGGTAACATAACTTTACTATATGATTTAGCAATTCTACTCCTGGCTATCTGCTCAAAAGAAATGAAAACATACATCCCCCCAAATCCTTATATGCCAATTTCTATGGCAGTGTTATTCAGCAGAGCCCCAAACTGGAAACATCCAAATGTCCATCAACTGGTGAATGGAATGTGGTATATCTATACAATGACATAGGTTTTTAGCAATAAAAAGGAACAAACTACCTATATGTGCTGCCATATGGAAGAACCTCAAAAATATTATGCCAAGTGAAAAAGCCAGACACAAAAGACTATATGTTGTATGATTTGACTTATATTTCCAGAAAGGTCACATCTATGAGAGATAGCAAATCAGTCGTTACATAAGAGTGGGAGTGGGGATTGACCACAAAGTGGCCAAAAGGAATTTTGGTTGTGGTGAGGAGGGGTGATAAATATTCTAAAATGGCATTGTGGTGGATTGCACAATTCTAAGAATTTACTAAAAAATTATTGAACTGTACATTTGCAAAGGGTGAATTTTATAATATGTAAAGTGTACCTCAGTAAAGACGTTAAAACAACCACTACCACCAAAACAAAAGAGACTTTGAAAGACAGATACATTTTTAAAACAAAAAAAGTTGCATGAATCTCATGAATGGTTTATTCAATATTTGTGTAACCTTGGGTAATTGTTTCATTTGTTGGGAGCTCAGAGATCATCAAGTTAAAAATTCTTACTTTACAGTGAAAAAACTAAATTTTAGTTTTACATAGATGTGATGAAAGCTTTCTATTCCACCCTATTTGTCAATTTCTCTGTTGTAATTATCATAGCTTCAAAATAAGTCCTGTAGATTTTTGAGCAAGTTCCAGAACATTGCATGTAGCAGAATATACTTTTCAAAAATTAAAAGTAACTTAAACAATATTCTTCTGAGAAATATATACATGATAAAATTATATTAAGAATAAAAAGAAAGAATGAGTATTACCTGTTTCAGGAAAGTGTTAAGCTTGAGTAGGGAAAGGCAGAGAGATGGGATGGGGAGGAGGCAGATGGAGTGATTGTTTATAATCCAGACCTCCCATTGGATGGTGAATTCATGGTATTCATTATATTAATAAAGAACATAAATAAATAAGCAAACAAGCAAATGAATACATAAAAAGAAACCACGTTTTTTCCCTGAAAAATTGTAAAGTATGTAAGATGTTTTGGAGGTTACAATCTTTTAAAGAAAATAAGCAGTGTATATTATACCTAGCTGAATACTTGTTAATATTTAAGTACAAAAACCTGTGGGTAGAATTGAAAGTTTGCAAAGCATTTTTCCATATATTATCTCATATGATTTCTCTAATCATGCTATAATTCAGGCAAACTATATACTATAATACCAATTTTCTTGATAAGCAATTAGAATTCTGATAGGTTAAGTCACTTATCCAAAGTAACACAACTTTTCAGTTATTTTTCAATAAGGAATTTGAGTTAAACTCTAACTTTGGGTTCCCAAATTCTTTCCATTATAGCTGCCATCTCTTAAGATACAGAGTAGAAAGATGATTAAAGAGATGTATGTTGTATGAGAAAAAAAAGTGCAAAGCTAAAATGAAATATATGTCATTTTGTGCTTCCTTGCATGCAGTACTTTCATTGGTTCCTATTTTAAGAATTTGGATAAGCTGAACTTACTAAAAAAGTTTGGAATTGATTTTATTTGCAATGTGTTTTTTTGTGCCACTTCAGTTTTAAGTATAAACTTAGCTCAATAGAGTTACTAATCATTTGGTTGACTGACTTCCTTTTGATTGCTTTTTACATAAAAAGTGACTTGGTGATGGAGATATTTGGGACATTTTTTCCCAGGACATTTGAACTAATTGAGGGTGAATGTTTTTTATCCTCTATTGTTGTGAGTATGCAATTCAGCAGGATGTAGAGGCCTTTAAAACAAATTAAGAATTTTAATTGCAGTCCTCTGGGTGACTTGTGGTCAGTGGACCTGTGAACAGGGAGGTCACTACAGGCATTATGGCTTCCTCACCAGGTTTATAATGATTCATTTTTAATTTATGGAACATGTTCTTGCAAACTCTTTAATTTTTCATACACTGTAGGGCAGTGTTGGGTGGGGGGTAAAAGAAAAAATAGATGTTTTCTTAGCAAGTTATGATTAGAAAGACTTTTCTAGGGTACCAAAGCAATTCAGTAACAGATCTGTATTCAGAGTTCAGTTATGTTAAATTCTTTAACAAAAAAACAACTTCACACCAAATTTAACTTGGAGAAGGAGATACACTTCCCAAAATCTTAACAATGATTATACTGGATATATGAATTTATTGTATTTATACAAATTTATAAGTGTGATTTTTTAATCTCTTTTGTAAAAAAATTGTGATATAGCTAAATTTATACCCCTTCTTTCCTATAGTCTGCTAAAAAAGGGCTAGTTTTAATTGGATATCATATACTATAAATCATGGAAATATATTGTTTTTCTACTGTTTTAAGCTTAGCGGTTACTTTATAAATGTTTATTTACAAATAATAATATTGCTATGAAAAGTGCAAATGACTTTTGATTCCATTTTCTAGCCAAAACTTTTCATTTATGAATAAGGAAATTAAGGTTGAGAAGTTAAGAGACGTGCTCACTGTTCAAAAGTTCATAGCTAGTTGGTGGCAGAATTAGGATTATAACCTAGATCACAAAGCCCCATTCTATGTTCTTTCCACTCTACCATAATGCAGATTAAACTTAAAACTTCCGCAGCACAACATGGTTGCAGTCTTATTACTCTATCAGTATTGGTGAAATATGTGGGTGGAGTTTAGCTTTTAAACATTACTTTAAATTAAAACTCTAAATGTGCATTTTTCACCAGTCTTTTGATAAAGGATCCAGGTCATATCTCTTGGTATGGGCCCATTGATTGAGTTATTCATGGTTTTTCTTCCATTAGTCACAGCAACGGTATAGAATTGACTCTTTCCATTGTCAACTTCTTTAGGTTAGAAAACTTAAATACACTTGCAAAGTAATATGAATCTGAATCCAGATATTCATCATTCTCTCTCCCCATTCTCTCAAATTGTTAGCCCCACACATTTAGGCAAGTTCTCTTTCTCCCTTCTTTCTTTCCTTCCTCCCTCCTTTCCTCCCTCCCTCTCTCCCTCCCTCCTTCCTTCCTTCTTTGCCTTTCTTTCTTTCTTTCTTTCTTTCTTTCTTTCTTTCTTTCTTTCTTTCTTTCTTTCTTTCTTTCTTTCTTTCTTTCTTTCTTTCTTTCTTTCTTTCTTTCTTTTCAATTGACTGGACTTTATGGAATCTTTTCCAAACCTTCAACTTTGTTCTCAGAAACAATAGATCCCTTTGTTTCCTTGCTGCTATTTCATCTATTTACATACTAGTTAATTAAATTACAAAGTAAAAATAATAAGTGCAACCAGCATGCACAGGCTTGGGCAACATTAATGGACCCTTGTAAACATTACTTAACTGTTGGGACCACTAATCCTGGAGTGTCCTGGAGAGCATTATGTTAACTGTGAGTGCTCAGTGTGTGCAAGGATCAGGATGTTGAGAGAGCAAGGGAATGGAGAGCCTATCAGGAGTTTTACTAAACATGATAATTATAGTGCCTAAGTAATGATTAAAATTTCTTCTTTCAGATGTGGCACATATATACAATGGAATATTACTCAGCCATAAAAAGAAATGAAATTGAGTTATTTGTAGTGAGGTGGATGGACCTAGAGTCTGTCATAAAGAGTCAAATAAGTCAGAAAGAGAAAAACAAATACCGTATGCTAACATATATATAGAATCTAAAAAAAAAAAAAAAAAGGTTCTGAAGAACCTAGGGGCAGGACAAGAATAAAGATGTAGATGTAGAGAATGGAGTTAAGGACATGGGGAGGGGTAAGGTTAAGCTGAGAGCATGGGGAGGGGTAAGGGTAAGCTGAGGGTGGCATTGACATATATACACTACCAAATGTAAAATAGGTAGCTAGTGGGAAGCAGCTGCATAGCACACAGAAATCAGCTCAGTGCTTTGTGACCACCTTGAGGGGTGGGAAGGAGATGCAAAAGGGAGGAGATATGGGGATATATGTATAGCTGATTCACTTTGTTATACAGCAGCAACTAACACAACAATGTAAAGGAATTATACTCCAAAAAAGATGTTAAAAAAATTGCTTCTTTCATTGATTTACACTATGGGTATTTCCCACATTAAATATTTTTTCAAAGTGTACACTTTTAATAATTTCACAGGATTTCATATTATGAATTCACTAAAATTATTTACTTGATTGCATATTATTGTATTTTTAATTATCCTTAAGTCTTTTCTTCACTTTTAAGGCGAAGTAGTGTACTAGAATAAATAAAAACATGAACTTTATAGTCAGTATCTGCTAATTATAGAATATAGCACACAGAGTAAGTGCCTAAAAGTATTAGTGACATATATCTATCAGTGCAAATCCTCATTCTTATGTTTTAAAGAAACTTTTGGGGCTGTGTATGTATGTGTGTGTATATACACATTTTGGGTAGTGATTGGATTTGTATTATTCTTATAAACAAATTTGACAGGAGATAATATTGAGTCTTGTCATCAAGGAACATATGTTATCTTTCCATCTATTTAGATTTTGTTTTAGGTCTCTTCATTGAGTTCTGTAGTTTCTTTCATATAAGTGATGCATATTTCTTTTAATTTTATTTCTGGGTGTTAATATTTTGTGATTATTGTAAAGAGAATTGTTCTTTATTGTTATGCTCTAATTTGCTAAATTGTAAGCTTTTGAACTCTATTTTTAGTTTTTAAGAGCTTCTTAGTTAGTTTGTTGGGTTTTTTAAAAGACCTATTTAACACAACTGGTCATTTTAATAGTCGAATGTGGACTAATAAAAAAGTCCAAAAACAGAAGAAAGAAATGTCCAAATCAGGCAAGTTTAATAAAGACACTCCTGCCTGTACTGAGTCTGCTTTCCCAGTTGATTGAAAGTTGTATATATTTTCATAATAACCTCATAATCTCTTAGTCACATTGTACCTGATTATTGGTAGATCATAACACTGAATTTCAACATGGTCAGATTAATAATGTCTCTTTTATAATAAATAAATCTTTAGCCCTGAAATGAAATCATATACATATAGTAATATATTTTAAAATATCTAAGTTAAAATGATCTATTTCAATATTTAGACAGATCTGATCTATAAGAAAATAGATCCTTTCACCTACTTATGAAAAATAAATGTGAATTTAAGAGAATGAGAAGATCAGAAGTTATACCAAAGAAACTCAGGGAAATGAAAGAGCATAGATGCAGGAGGAGAAGAGAATAAACATTAGAATCAACAATTGACCAGATTAATTTGTACATAAGAGAAAAATAAAAAAGGAAATAATAGGCAGAAACTAATTACAGATTTCAAAGTGAAAAACATAAGGAAGTCTGTTAGCCTCATAAGTGAGCTTGGCCTTCTCTCCCTTCTCATTTCATGCATAGGGTGCAAGTTACAAGTTCCTAAGTACTGCTCTATCCCTTCTAGTTTTCCTGTGTCTTTCTCACACCATTATGAATAGTCCCTTTAAATTCTCCTACAATTTACCCAGTTTGAGTGTGCCATTTGTTTCTCACTGGGACACTAAATAATATAGTAATTGGTATTCAAAATGGCTCCATTAAACAAACTCTAAAAATGGGATCCTGGGAGTGGTTTACTCATTTATTTAAGATGCACAAGGAAAACCCTCTGACAGAGGGAATAAGGCACAGATATTATGTGGCGATATCCTGCTTACATCTTTTGTCATTGGTGGTGGCCTGAGATGGAGGGCAAGGCCTTCGTAGCCAAATGACTAGTATTTAGTCACTGAATTAGAAAGGTGCTTCTCTTGTGTTTCTCATGCTGTTACCACACTCAACATTTCTGACACCAGATGTGTGGCTCCCCCCCCCCCACATCAAGTAATACACCATGATATCAGCTGGGTGTTCTACAGTTAAGTTAATTCTGACACTATCTGCCTTAGAGATAGTGTCGGATTCCACAAGGTACAGGCTCAGTCTCAGGAGACTGCCTTCCACTTTGGATGCCAATTGCAAGTAGTAGGTCCCCAAGTTATCCACAATTTCTGTCCGAATTGGCTACAAATTGGAAGTTCCCATAACCCCCTTCTTTTGATTTGATCATTTGCTATAACAGCTCACAGAATTCAGGGAAACACTTTCTTACATTTACCAGTAATAAATATGTAATAAAGCATATGATAAAGGAGACAGATGGACAGCCAGATGAGAGATACCTAGGGTGAGGTCTGGAAGGGTCCAAAGCACAGGAACTTTTTTCCCTGCGGAGTTGGGGGATATCATCCTCCTGGTATGTGGACGTGTAAACCAGTCTGCAAGTTCTCCAAACCCCATACTTTTGTGATTTTCATGGAGATTAGTAACTCAATCTCTAGCCCCCCTCCTCTTCCCAGAGGATGGGGGTGGGACTGAAAACTCCAAACTTCTGATCATTGCTTGGTCTTTCTGATAACCAGCCCCTATCCTGAGATTTTCAAGTAGATCAACAAGAGTTGTCTCATTAGAACAAAAGACAATCCTATCACCCAGGAAACTCGAAGGAATGTAGGAACTCTGTATCAGGAAGTGGAGGCAGAGACCAATATATATATATGTATATCTTTTTCCATTACCTCACAATTACTAAGTCAACAAGTATGATGACAGTGATTGTGGAACTAGTTACCTGGTGCCTTAGTTTTACTAGTGTCAGTATCCACCCTTGTACACTATCATTTGTGATTTTTCTATTCCCTAACAATGTCACAGGAAATAATTATTGAATGTTCCTTAATTACTCAATTTGAGTGTGCCATCTATTTGTACTGGTTGGGGACTTGCAAGAGAAACTATATCTGTCATTAGGTGACAGGGACTAAATGTTGGTCTTTTAAAGTAGCATCCAAATGAGAGCAATATATTTTTAAGTAAGTTTCTTTCTTTTAATTAATTTTTATTGGAGTATAATTGATTTACAATGTTGTGTTTAGTTCTGCTGTACAGCAAAGTGAATCAGTTATACATATACATGAATAAGTTCCTTTAAGCTTATTTTTATCTAACTGCTGCAAAGATGACACTTGACAATGCTCTGTGACTAAAGTAAGAAATAAATGATGTCTGTGGTTCAATCCCTTAATGATTGTTATCATTTTATTGGAAGTGATTTGATTCTTTCATTTTAATAAGAGCCTCATTAACTTTCCAAATGTATATGAAAGATGTATATTATGTCATACTAATGCAATTCTTAATATTTTTTCATTGTTTGAATGAAAATATAAATAATAGCATCAAATAGCATATAAAATCTTTAAAAATAATTTCTTTTAGGGAAGCACCTTACTTTCAGTTTTAGGAGAAGACATTCAAACTCTTCTTTATTATCATTGCACAGTCTAAAAGATTACTCATAATTGTATTAATAACACTGAATAGCACTCACTGATTTGTGAAGCCTTCCATTAACTTTCTTGGTGACTAATAGTGGTCAATGAACAATGCAGTGAATTTCTGAAATACTTAGTGCTGCTTTTCAAAAATTGGCTATACATCCACATTGCTAAATATTGCTGGTGCTCCATCTATTTTTCTAATATAGAATTAGGAAAAGAATATTTTTCTATGAAGCAATTGTAAAGATTTCAAGCATGTACTTTTTGATGATTCTTTTGTATCCATTTCTAGTAGTTTTGAAAATAACATTACCTTGCAAGTTCTTCATTCCTTAAAAAAACTAATACCTGTAATAAAGCTTTACTATTACACTGAATATGTTCATCCTATTGTAATGAAAACTCAATTGACTGAAACTCACTTTCAGTTGCTTTTTGGCAACTTTTACTAAATCATTGATTTTTTTTCTTGAAATGTTTTCCCCTTTGTTCAATGGCATAGAATAGACGTATCATTAAATTTTTTCCATCATTGTACTGGTAACCTCTCATGAAGCTGATATGATTAGTTTTTCTACAGAATTATGGTGTTTATCCCACTTTGCAGCCAATTGAGCTCATCTTCAGTGTAGGACTTCTCACATTCTTGGCATCTGATCACTAAAAATCAACAGTCTCCAGTCTTTATGATGTCCAAAATCACATACACATTCACAAAACACCACCCCTAGGAGGCAGCATAATTCCCATGGAGAATCATTAGGCTGCAGTAATATTATCACAACACTTTCAAAATCATTGAGAAAAATTGAATTTACACAAATAACTTATTCCATCTGGTTGCAAATTTAAGTATGGCAACAGAAAAGATTTCTAAAGTCTCTCTCAATCATACAATCTAACTCCTAATAAGTGAACACAGCATCATTAGTCAAGGTTCTCCAGAGAGACAGAACCAGCCTATATACATATAGCTCACGTGGTTATGGAGACTAAGCCCTATGATCTGCTGTCCCCAAGCTGGAGAACCAGGAAAGCTGGTGGTGTAAACCTAATCCCAGCCTGAAGGCCTGAAAACCAAGGGGACCAATGGTGTAGGTCCCAGTCTGAGTCCGAAGGCACGAGAACTGGGAATGCCAATGTGAAGAAGATAGGTGTTCCCGCTTAGAAGAGAGAGTGAATTCGCCCTTCCTCTGCCACATCTTTGTTCTGTTTGAGCCCTCAGACAACTGGTTGATACCCACCCATATTGGTGAGGGCAGATCTTCTCTACTAAGTCTATTGATTCAGATGCCAAGCTCTTCTGGAAACACTCTCACAGATACACCCAGAGATAAGGTTTTACCAGTTATCTCTTAGCTCAGTCAAGTTGATGTAAACTTAACCATCACACAGTGCCTTCACAAATCTACCTGAGAAAGGATTCTCAGTTTCTAATTAATTCTCCAGGTACTAGGGGCTCACTACCTTCAAAGTCAGTCCATTCACTGTTTATAGAATCTTACCTTTAGAAAGTCTTTCCATAGAGTGAACTCATATCTACCTGTTTGAAGTACCCAGGTGTAGAACAAAGCCCAAGTATGTAACAGAGGGAAGTGAGTTAGTATTCAGTGCTTTCTAGCTTTTTTTTTTTTTTTTTTGCCTCTCTGGAACATGGTATGTTCTGTTGACCTGATTAAGGTTTTTGTTCAGGTTACAGAAAGTCAGGCAAATAGGTGGTTTTATCCCAAAGCATTTTTTAGATCTGAGCTCTTTCTCCGTTTTCTATAAGTAAGGTTCAAAATCTTACTTCTTAGGCCTTCCCACTATGTGAAATGGCAGAACTTTTCTCCAGCGGAATAGGTATTATTCTGTCCAGGGCAAGAGGACAAAGGAGGAGCCTGCATTTCAAGCTGCTCTTTCTTCTTTCACCTTCTAAATATCATGTTCTCCAAGCCTCTCTCTTCAGTCCTCAGCCCTCACTCCTCTACACACGTGGCTTCACTAGTCACCTACACACTGAGGACTCCTGCATCTGCATTTCCAGCTCAGACTCCTCTGTTTATGGAATATTCACCTAGATGACTGAGGAATATTCAGATCACATGTCTTGAAAACCTAGTTCTCTTCTACTTGGTGAATTATCCCACCATCTGTGCAGTCACCCAAACCCCAAACCTACAAATTATATGAAAGTTTTGAACTCAATCTACATCCATTTAATTAGTAAATCCTATTGGAACTCTTTCATATCTGTTTTGTTTTCTTTGACATTAATCTTAGGGTCTTAGCAATAAAGATGCTCAGTAAATATGAACTATTGTTTGCCAGGTACTGTGCTGGACGTTCCACATACATTTTTATTTAATCTTTAGAAAACACTGAAGGAAAGTAATATTATTCTAATCTTATCCATGAAGAAGCTAAGGCACAATAAGCTGAAGTAATTCTTCAAAAGTAACTTAGCTGGCAACAAGATGAAACCAGTTTTCAGTAAATTTCTCAGTCTTGACCAAACAAAATAAAAAATGTTTACCCATTAAATTTCCCAGGAAGTGAGATTGTTTCATTGTGTCTCATATAAATTAAGAGAATAGTTTCTAATAGACTTCTGTTACATATGCTGTTATTACATACAGGCAAATAACTCTTGAAACTCACAGAAGCTGAGCAGACCATGGGAATAAATACTTCATAATAGTTACTGATTTGTTTATTTATTTTTTCCAGCTTTATTGAGATATGATTGACATATAACATTGTATAAGTTTAAGGTATACACATGTTGATTTGTTACACTTATAAATTGCAAAATGATTCCCACCATAGTGTTAGCTAACACCCCCCCCCCATCACATCACATAATTATCTTTTCTTTCTTTTTTTTTTGCTGGCAAGAACATTTAAGATCCACTGTCTTAGCAACTTTGAAGTATATAATACAGTATTATTAACTATAATTACCTTAATCATCTTGCTGTACATTAAATCCCTGAAACTTCCTCATCTTATAATGCGAGCTTGTACCTTTTGACCAACATCTTCCCATTTCTGCCACCCCCAGCCCCTGGTAACCACCACTCTACTCTTTGTTTCTATGACTTTGGCATTTTTATATTCCATGTATAAATGATGTCGTATGGTATTTATCTTTCTCTGTCTGACTTATTTCACTTAGCATAACGCTCTCAAGTTCAATCCATATTGTAGCATATTGCAGGATTTACTATTTTATGGCTGAATAATATAACATTGTATAAATATATCACAACTTCTTTATCCATGTATTCATTGACAGATATTTAGGTTGTTTCCATATCTTGGCTATTGTGAATAATGCTACAATGAACATGGGAGTAGATATTTCTTTGAGATCCTGTTTTCAGTTTCCTTGAATATATACCCAGAGGTGGGATTGTTGGGTCATATGGTAGTTCTATTTTAAATTTTTTGAAGAACCTCCATACTGTTTGGAAAATAGTTTCTGTAAAAAATTATATACCTTGTGCAATAGTGCACAAGGCTTCCATCTTTTCCACATCCTTGACAGCACTTATTATCTCTTGTCTTCTTTATGATACCCATTCTAACAGGAATAAGGTGATATCTTATTGTGGTTTTATTTATATTTCCCTGATGATCAGTGATGTCCAGTACATTTACATGTACCAGTTGGCTACTTGGATGTCTCCTTTTTAAAAGTGTCTATTTAGTTCCTCTGCCCATTATCTGATCAGATTTTTTGTTGTGTTATTATTGAGTTATATGAGTTCTTTCTATATCTTGGATGTTAACCACTTATCAGATAGATGATTTGCAAATATTTTCTTTCATTATGTAGGTTCCCTGTTCATTTTGTTTCTTTTGCTGTGTAGAAGTTTTTTAGTTTGATATAGTCTCACTTGTTGATATTTTCTTTTGTTGTTTGTGCTTTTGATGTTATATACAAAACATCATCTTCAAGACCAACATCTAGGAGCTTTCCCCCTATGTTTTCTTCTAGAAGTTTTATAGTTTAAGGTCTTATGTTCATCTTTTATTCATTCTGAGTTAATTTTTGTGAGTGGTGTCAGGTAGGAGTCCAATTTTATTTTTGAGCATGTGGTTTTCCAATTTTCTCAATACCATTTATTAAAGAGACTATTCTTTTCCCATTGAGTATTCTTGGCTCCCTTGTCAAATATTTGTTGACTATATACACAAGGATTTATTTCTGGGCTCTCAATTCCATTCCATTGGGCTATTTGTCTGTTGTTGTTATTGTTTTAAACCAATACAATACTGTTTTGATTACTATAGCTTTGTAGTATAGTTTGAAATCAGGAAGTGTGATACCTTAAGTTTTGCTCTATTTTTCATAGGATTGCTTTTGCTATTCAGTCTTTGTGGTTCCACACAACTTCTAGGATTATTTGTTCTATTTCTGTGAAAAATGCCATTGGAATTTTGATAGGGATTGCATTGAATCTATACAACGCTTTAGGAAGTATGGACGTTTTAACAATGTTAATTCTTCTGATGCCTGAACATGGAATAACTTTCCCTTTTTTTGTGTATTTTCAATTTCTTTCATCAAAGTCTTGTAGTTTTCATTGTAGACATCTTTCACTTCCTCAGTTACAATTATTCCTATGTATTTTATTACTTTTGATGCTAGTGTGAATGGGATGATTTTATTTATTTCTTTTTCAGATATTTCATTGTTAACATATAGAAATGCAACTGATTCTGTACGTTGCTTTTGTACCTTGCAACTTTATTGAATTTGTTGAATGAAGTTTTTGGCCAACCCAATATAAAATCAGGTCATCTGCAAACAGGGGTCATTTTACTTCTTTCTTTTCTATTTAGATACCCTTTATCTCTATTTCTTGTCTTATTGATCTAGTTAGGACTTCTAGTACTATGAGTCTGTGGAGGTTGTTCTGTCCATTGTTTTTTTCAGAGGCAAAAGCTGCTAGGTTTGTCTGCAGTCCAAGTCACTGTGAATCACAATTGCTCCTGCTGTGTGGTTGCTATTGGTAGCCCCTGCTTTCTTCCTTGCGCCTAGCTTTCTGTATATTTTTCACCTTTGCTTATCTGCGATGAAACTGAAAAAAGACAGTTTTTCAGTGCCCTGAAATTCTGGGGAAGCTAGTAACTCATCCCACTCTTCCTTCCCTGATGAAGGGAACTCTTTCTGGAGAGTTCCCTCTTTGAAATGAGCTATGCCAGCTTGAGGGATGGGACAATGCAAGTAAAGTGCAGTTATCTTCCTTTTCTTCTTTTTGTATTCTCAGGCTTTTTTGTTCCATTGTGTTTCTGAAGTTTCTTAAGTGTGCTTCAGAGCTCTCCCAGAGCTGCTTTTTTTCATAGATAGCTTTCTATTTGTTGATCTTTGTGGAGGGATGAGGCTGGGGTCTCCTGCATTACTATTTTGGTCATAATTTGTTATTGACTGGTTTAAATACACTATCTATTGCTCAAAGTAAAGACAACTTGAGGATGCTGAAAAGAGTTGTGCAAGGGGCTGGGATGGGAATCTTGAAAAAACTGCACCAGTAGTTAGCATCAATTGGCATTTGAGAATTTGATAATTTAAATGTCAGTGAAACAGAGATATGATATCACAAAGGGCCGGGACTCCGTGACTAAAGATATTCCTCTTGGTGTACAACAGTAGTGCTCTTAGCACTCTGCAGGCAAGTTTCTCTCTGACTTTGACAACGCCATTTCTCAAAACCCTCTCCCTCAGAGTTTACAATCTACCAATACTAATACCTGAAGGGGTTTGGAGAAGTAATGATTAATCAAGTTTCAACCCTCTTTTACCTTTGTTAAGGCTCAGTTGAAAAAATACACAAAGGTGTGAGATAGAGAGATTAAAGTATTTGCTTTAATTTTGGAAAAACTAGGTTAGATACTGTGTCTTCAAAGCCTCAGTTAGCCTTTTAAAACCTTCTCCCAGGAAGTATTGATCTTCAGGGACAACCAGCCTGAGGGGTAGTTGAGCCAGCACAACTGGTACACTTTCTAGAGAGAGACAGGGCTTTGAATTTACTTCTAAATAGCCGGCCTGAGCTCTAATCTGTTTACCACAGAGGTAAGGCGGACCACCTCTTCATGAAAGAAGGATGATATACAAAGAGAAGGAGAGAGAGATAGAACAGAGATTTGCAAGTTCATTCTCTTCTCCTAAAGTCACTCATGGGATAAACCTCTCTTCTTCCCCTAAGTGAAACATAAAAAAAATCACAGAAGTGCTCCTCTAGTAGAAAGTTACTCTTGGTAACTTAAGAACAGGAGAATAGTTACCTCTAATTGTTCCTGACATTCACCACATTGTTTCTTTACCTATGTAAAGACGTATTTCTGCCTGAAAATATTTTCTGCCTTCTTTCCTGTAACATCTACTACTTAAATTTCCTCTGATCCCTTACTATTAATTCCTTACTCCATCCAACTCTGGGTCTGTTACCAAACCAAACTTGGGTCCACTTGCCCATGCACAGTAAATTCAATCTCACTGACACTGGGTTGTGAAGGAAAGTGCAGCATTAATTGCAGGGCACCAAGCAAGGAGAATGGGCAGCTTATGCTCAAAAGACCCAAACTCCCCAATGGCTTTCAGGGAAGGGGTTTTACGGACAGTGTGAAGGAGGGGGCTGCAGCATGCCTTTTGTGCACAGTTCTTGGATTGGTTGGCATCAAGGAGAAATTTCAAGCATCATCAACCTTCTGGTTTCAACCAGTCTAGGGACTATGTTCTTGCAGTCAGCAGTTTTCATCTGTTGGGGGCCTGCTTCCTGTAAAAACAACTTAGTATGTCAGGCCTTTATATCTTTCAGGGAACTGTGAGTTCTGTGATTCTGCTATGCGGATGATTTATAGTCTAAATTGTTACCAGTTTCCCAGCCCAACAGCTCTTCTTTGTTTCCACACCTTCACATTTCCTAATCATTAACACTTGAGTCAGCCTTTTGAGACTCAAGGGAGAACTGGGAGGCTAAAGCAAAAGCCTTTTATTTCAAAGGACAGGGACACAGGGGCTGGTGTAAAGTTTCATTTCCCCCTTTTCTTTGACACTCCTCAATCTTGAGGGGAACAGGTTAAAGAAAAGAAAGGGAGTAAAGTTTTGGATACAGTGGTTAATCATACACTCAGCAGAGGAACTCGGTTTTAGGGAGACTAGGTTTCAGGTCAAGTGTTTCCTGGGATCTCCACCATAGCACATTCTGCTGGATTATAACTCTATGCTTTCTGGTTGAATTCCTTACCACTTTTCTGTGTTTTCCCCTGGATTGAAAGTTTAATCGGGTTTAAGTAGTTTATCATTTTATACCTAGTATCTACCATAATGCTGATACATGGTAAGCAATCAGTAAACATTTATAGAAATGGATCCTGAAAATGGAGTGTCATGTAATTTTTGTCTTCTTAACATAATAGTGACTTAAATCAATATTCCTTATGACAAATGTTTCACCTATGGTATTAGAGCTATCCTAAGTTTGAATACTTGATCTACCTTAGAAGGAAATTTATAGCTTAAGTGTATCTATTAGAAAGAAGAGAATGCTAACATTAATGATTTAAGCTTCCACTCATCATTGGAGGTATAAACTGTCCTGTACTTCCAAGCTTGTAGGCATGCCAAGCAAAGATATACGGGAGATCAGCTCCCCTGCATCTTTTAAGACTTTAAAGATAACACCTAAAGATGTCATTGCTTACCTTCCAGTATGGTTTATTACCTTGGCTTAGGAGGGGGTAGTAGTTTTAGAAGCTGCCAGTTGTTTTTTCCCTGTATGAGAGTTTTCACACCATAGGTCAAGGAGCCAATGTTGGGTTTGTGCCAGTTACCAAGTATGACTATAATTAATTATATATTTGATGACCAGGACAATGATCACCACATGGGTCCATAGACCCAGAGGATTCTGTTTTATTATCTGGTCTCCTTATTCTGCCACTCTAACAGTGGGTATCAATGCCAACTGGAGCCCTATTTCCAATAGTCTTCTCAAAATACAGTTACCCACACACTACTATATATAAAATAGATAACAAATAGGAATCTACTGTATAGCACAGGGAACTCTACTCAATACTCTGTAATGACCTATATGGAAAAATAATCTAAAAAAGAGTGAATATATGTATATGTATAACTGATTCACTTTGCTGTACAGCAGAAACTAATACAACATAGTAAATCAACTATATTCCAATAAAAATTAATTTTAAAAAGTACAGTTATGCAAGTAAATGACTGTAGAAACCCTGGAGAAGATCTGTGAGGAACATAACTCTACACTTGTTATGGTATTAATGGGTCCTCCCTCAAAGAGATGCAGCCTCTCTTTCAACCAATAGCTTCTGGGTCTGAAAAATGGCTCAGGTGTAGAAGTCATTTAAGGAATCACAACATTTCATTGTGACAACTTCCTTCAGCATTCAGATAATTTATCCTGATTCTACAGATAGATGATTACCCTTCCTAGCTGCTTATTTTGTTCATAGGAATACTATATTTTATTATCCACATCTCTCTATAGTTCAGGCACCCATGCCACCTCCATCTTTGTCACTCATTAGGATAATTGCAGTCACAATTATGATTATTATTGTCTTATGATTATTAAATGCCATGATTATTAGGTCATCTTTTGGCTATTGTTGTCTTTCTTCCTATTATTCCCTTTACTATTAGTAAGCTCAGATTTCCATTGGCCTTTTCTACCATTAGCCTCAGCCTATACAGCAGAGTCACCACAGAGCTTCTCACTAGTGCATTCCTTATTGCTTTGGTAGACTGTATCCTCTAAGCTGAAAAAGAAAATCTAGTGGGATATGGAGGAGCTGTGCTCCCAGTTTCTGCCCTGTGCCAACAAGGTGAGCTAGTCAGTGAGCAGCACACGTCTGAGCTGCAACGTGCCTTGTCCTAGAGCAACTTTCAGAGCATAGAATAACTGGTATTTCATGTCTGCCTTTCAAATCTCATGCAAATTTCTCTTGAAGCCCATCTTGACCTGGAACGATACAAAGAAAAAAATTCTGGGAAACATGGTTCCAGCTTAGCTAACTTGATACACTACAGAGTCACAGCACCTTCCATTGCCTGAGTCAAAATGTCTTATTAAAAGGAATTCTAATTTTTGGTAACATATAGGTTGAAAACAATATCCAGCACAATGGTTGGTATAACTGTGTTATCTTATCCTTAGAGCTGTTGTTTCCACCACCACCCTTTTATTTATTAAAAAAAGTTTATCTTTTCTCCTCTTTTAACCAGAAATTTTATTGTTGATTTCATCAGTGATTACTAGAAGAGCATAGGTAAAACTTCCTTATTGTATCTTCATTATCAGATGACACACCCACTACCTCTGCAGTTTCTATTACCTGATGAAATATAAATATAATGTTTAAGTAAAATATGCTTATTTATATGCCTTTTATGTCTTTAAAAATAAAAAGAATCACATTTGGTCAGATGACTTTCTGAAGTCAGGGTGCAACCTCCTCCCATTCCTCTTAGGTCTACTTTGAAGGTGGCTTGTTTTCATAGTTAACCCCACTGAAAAAAAACTCACAATGTAGAAGAAGATAATTGGTAATTTGGTGTTCATTTGTTTGTGTAATTCTACATTTAAGTGGCGACTTTCTTCAATTTATCAGGGAAGCTATTTTAGTACTTTTGTACATATGGTTCTTTGGCGGCATTTTCATTATTTCTAACAAATAATATGCAATGAATCATAAGATGCTGCAAATGTGTTTCACTGTCCTGTGTAATAGGAGAAAACAAGGAATATGACAAACGGCAAGAACTATGACTGAGATATGGAATTTCTTACCATTTTTCTCTCTTCTTTCAATCTCTCTCTCTCCCTCCTTTCTCTGATAAATACAAATATTGTGTTAATAACTTAAATAGCTTATATATGTAAAATCTTCATTGAGATATTATATATATTAAAACTGCTGCTAATTAATTAAGTTTTAAATATTAAACATAAACATTTTAGCCCTTTAAATTTATTTTTATTTTTTTTAACATTATTATTGGGGTATAATTGCTTTACAATGGTGTGTTAGTTTCTGCTTTATAACAAAGTGAATCAGTTATACATATACATATGTTCCCATATGTCTTCCCTCTTGCATCTCTCTCCCTCCCACCCTCCCTATCCCACCCCTCCAGGCTGTCACAAAGCACCAAGCCAATATCCCTGTGCCATGCGTCTGCTTCCCACTAGCTATCTACCTTACTACGTTTGTTAGTGTGTGCATGTCCATGAATCTCTCTCGCCCTGTCACAGCTCACCCTTCCCACTCCCCGTATCCTCAAGTTCGTTCTCCGGTAGGTCTGTGTCTTTATTCCTGTCTTACCCCTAGTTCTTCATGACATTTTTTTTTTTCTTCTTAAATTCCATATATATGTGTTAGCATACGGTATTTGTCTTTTTCTTTCTGACTTACTTTACTCTGTATTACAGACTCTAGGTCTATCCACCTCATTACAAATAGCTCAATTTCCTTTCTTTTTATGGCTGAGTAATATTCCATTGTATATATGTGCCACATCTTCTTTATCCATTCATCCGATGATGGGCACTTAGGTTGTTTCCATCTCCGGGCTATTGTAAATAGAGCTGCAATGAACATTTTGGTACATGACTCTTTTTGAATTTTGGTTTTCTCAGGGTATATGCCCAGGAGTGGGATTGCTGGGTCATATGGTAGTTCTATTTGTAGTTTTTTAAGGAAACTCCATACTGTTCTCCAAAGTGGCTGAACCAATTCACATTCCCACCAGCAGTGCAAGAGTGTTCCCTTTTCTCCACATCCTCTCCAGCATTTATTGTTTCTAGATTTTTTGATGATGGCCATTCTGACTGGTGTGAGATGATATCTCATTGTAGTTTTGATTTGCATTTCTCTAATGATTAATGATGTTGAGCATTCTTTCATGTGTTTGTTGGCAGTCTGTATATCTTCTTTGGAGAAATGTCTATTTAGGTCTTCTGCCCATTTTTGGATTGGGTTGTTTGTTTTTTTGTTATTGAGCTGCATGAGCTGCTTGTAAATTTTGGAGATTAATTCTTTGTCAGTTGCTTCATTTGCAAATATTTTCTCCCATTCTGAGGGTTGTCTTTTCGTCTTGTTTATGGTTTCCTTTGCTGTGCAAAAGCTTTGAAGTTTCATTAGGTCCCATTTGTTTATTTTTTTTTTATTTCCATTACTCTAGGAGGTGGGTCAGAAAGGATCTTGCTGTGATTTATGTCATAGAGTGTTCTACCTATGTTTTCCCCTAAGAGTTTGATAGTTTCTGGTCTTACATTTAGGTCTTTAATCCATTTTGAGCTTATTTTTGTGTATGGTGTTAGGGAGTGATCTAATCTCATACTATTACATGTGTGTGTCCAGTTTTCCCAGCACCACTTATTGAATAGGCTGTCCTTTCTCCACTGTACATTCCTGCCACCTTTATCAAAGATAAGGTGTCCATATGTGCGTGGGTTTACCTCTGGGCTTTCTATCCTGTTCCATTGATCTATCTTTCTGTTTTTGTGCCAGTACCATACTGTCTTGATTACTGTAGCTTTGTAGTATAGTCTGAAGTCAGGGAGCCTGATTCCTCCAGCTCTGTTTTTCGTTCTCAAGATTGCTTTGGTTATTCGGGGTCTTTTGTGTTTCCATACAAATTGCAAAATTTTTTGTTCTACTTCTGTGGAAAATGCCAGTGGTAGCTTGATAGGGATTTCATTGAATCTGTAGATTGCTTTGGGTAGTAGAGTCATTTTCACAATGTTGATTCTTCCAATCCAAGAACATGGTATATCTCTCCACCTATTTGTATCATCTTTAATTTCTTTCATCAGTGTCTTATAATTTTCTGCATACAGGTCTTTTGTCACCTTAGGTAGGTTTATTCCTAGATATTTTATTCTTTTTGTTGCAATGGTAAATGGGAGTGTTTTCTTGATTTCACTTTCAGATTTTTCATCATTAGTATATAGGAATGCCAGAGATTTCTGTGCATTGATTTTGTATCCTGCTACTTTACCAAATTCATTGATTAGCTCTAGTAGTTTTCTGGTAGCATCTTTAGGATTCTCTATGTATAGTATCATGTCATCTGCAAACAGTGACAGCTTTACTTCTTCTTTTCCGATTTGGATTCCTTTTATTTCCTTTTCTTCTCTGATTGCTGTGGCTAAAACTTCCAAAACTATGTTGAATAACAGTGGTGAGAGTGGGCAACCTTGTCTTGTTCCGGATCTTAGTGGAAATGCTTTCAATTTTTTCACCATTGAGGATGATGTTTGCTGTGGGCTTGTCATATATGGCCTTTATTATGTTGAGGAAAGTTCCGTCTATGCCTACTTTCTGCAGGGTTTTTATCATAAATCGGTGTTGAATTTTGTCAAAAGCTTTCTCTGCATCTATTGAGATGATCATATGGTTTTTCTCTTTCAATTTGTTAATATGGTTTATCACATTGATAGATTTGCGTATATTGAAGAATGCTTGCATTCCTGGAATAAACGCTACTTGATCATGGTGTATGATCCTTTTAATGTGCTGTTGGATTCTGTTTGCTAGTATTTTGTTGAGGATTTTTGCATCTATGTTCATCAGTGATATTGGCCTGTGTTTTCTTTCTTTGTGACATCCTTGTCTGGTTTTGGTATCAAGGTGATGGTGGCCTCGTAGAAGGAATTTGGGAGTTTTCCTCCCTCTGCTATATTTTGGAAGAGTTTGAGAAGGATAGGTGTTAGCTCTTCTCTAAATGTTTGATAGAATTCGCCTGTGAAGCCATCTGGTCCTGGGCTTTTGTTTGTTGGAAGATTTTTAATTACAGTTTCAATTTCAGTGCTTGTGATTGGTCTGTTCATATTTTCTATTTCTTTCTGATTCAGTCTCAGCAGGTTGTGCATTTCTAAGAATTTGTCCATTTCTTCCTGATTGTACATTTTATTGGCATAGAGTTGCTTGTAGTAATCTGTCATGATCTTTTTTATTTCTGCAGTGTCAGTTGTTACCTCTCCTTTTTCATTTCTAATTCTATTGATTTGAGTCTTCTCCCTTTTTTTCTTGATGAGTCTGGGTAGTGGTTTATCTATTTTGTTTATCTTCTCAAAGAACCAGCTTTTAGTTTTATTGATCTTTGCTATTGTTTCCTTCATTTCTTTTTCATTTATTTCTGATCTGATTTTTATGATTTCTTTCCTTCTGCTAGCTTTGGGGATTTTTCGTTCTTCTTTCTCTAATTGCTTGAGGTGCAAGGTTAGGTTGTTTATTCGAGATGTTTCCTGCTTCTTAAGGTGGGCTTGTATTGCTATAAACTTCCCCCTTTGCTGCATCCCATAGGTTTTGGGTCGTTGTGTCTCCATTGTCATTTGTTTCTAGGTATTTTTTAATTTTCTCTTTGATTTCTTCAGTGATCACTTCATTATTAAGTAGTGTATTGTTTAGCCTCCATGTATTTGTATTTTTTACAGATCTTTTCCTGTAATGGATATCTAGTCTCATAGCACTGTGGTCAGAAAAGATACTTGATACAGTTTCAATTTTCTTAAATTTACCAAGGCTTGATTTGTGACCCAGGATATGATCTATCTTGGAGAATGTTCCATGAGCACTTGAGAAAAATGTGTATTCTGTTGTTTTTGGATGGAGTGTCCTGTAAATATCAATTAAGTCCATCTTGTTTAATGTATTATTTAAAGCTTGTGTTTCCTTATTTATTTTCATTTTGGATGATCTGTCCATGGGTGAAAGTGGGGTGTTAAAGTCCCCTACTATGAATGTGTTACTGTCGATTTCCCCTTTTATGGCTGTTAGTATTTGCCTTATGTATTGAGGTGCTCCTATGTTGGGTGCATAAATATTTACAATTGTTATATCTTCTTCTTGGATCGATCCCTTTATCATTATGTAGTGTCCTTCTTTGTCTCTTCTAATAGTCCTTATTTTAAAGTCTATTTTGTCTGATATGAGAATTGCTACTCCAGCTTTCTTTTGGTTTCCATTTGCATGGAATATCTTTTTCCATCTCCTTACTTTCCGTCTGTATGTGTCTCTAGGTCTGAAGTGGGTCTCTTGTAGACAGCATATATAAGGGTCTTGTTTTTGTATCCATTCGGCCAATCTGTGTCTTTTGGTGGGAGCATTTAGTCCATTTACATTTAAGGTAATTATTGATATGTATGTTCCTATTCCCATTTTCTAAAGTGTTTTGGGTTCGTTATTATAGGTCTTTTCCTTCTCTTGTGTTTCTTGTCAAGAGAAGTTCCTTTAGCATTTGTTGTAAAGCTGGTTTGGTGGTGCTGAACTCTCTCAGCTTTTGCTTGTCTGTAAAGGTTTTAATTTCTCCATCAAATCTGAATGAGATCCTTGCTGGGTAGAGTAGTCTTGGTTGCAGGTTTTTCTCCTTCATCACTTTCAGTATGTCCTGCCACTCCCTTCTGGCTTGCAGAGTTTCTGCTGAGAGATCAGCTGTTAACCTTATGGGGATTCCCTTGTGTGTTATTTGTTGTTTTTCCCTTGCTGCTTTTAATATGCTTTCTTTGTATTTAATTTTTGACAGTTTGATTATGTGTCTTGGCGTATTTCTCCTTGGATTTATCCTGTATGGGACTCTCTGTGCTTCCTGGACTTGATTAACTATTTCCTTTCCCATATTACGGAAGTTTTCAACTATAATCTCTTCAAATATTTTCTCAGTCCCTTTCTTTTTCTCTTCTTCTTCTGGAACCCTTATAATTCGAATGTTGGTGCGTTTAATGTTGTTCTAATGGTCTCTGAGACTGTCCTCAGTTCTTTTCATTCTTTATTCTGCTCTGCAGTAGCTATTTCCACTATTTTATCTTCCAGGTCACTTATCTGTTTTTCTGCCTCAGTTATTCTGCTATTGATCCCATCTAGAGTACTTTTAATTTCATTTATTGTGTTGTTCATCGTTGTTTGTTTCATCTTTATTTCTTCTAGGTCCTTGTTAACTGTTTCTTGCATTTTGTCCATTCTATTTCCAAGATTTCATATCATCCTTACTATCATTATTCTGAATTCTTTTTCAGGTAGACTGCCTATTTCCTCTTCATTTGTTAGGTCTGGTGCATTTTTATCTTGCTCCTTTATCTGCTGTGTTTTTCTGTCTTCTCATTTTGCTTATCTTACTGTGCTTGGGGTCTCCTTTTTGCAGGCTGCAGGTTCGTAGTTCCCGCTGTTTTTGATGTCTGTCTCCAGTGGCTAAGTTTGGTTCAGTGGGTTGTGTAGGCTTCCTGGTGGAGGGGACTAGTGCCTGTGTTGTGGTGGATGAGGCTGGATCTTGTCTCTCTAGTGGGCAAGTTCACGTCTGGTGGTGTGTTTTGGGGTGTCTGTGGCCTTATTATGATTTTAGGAAGCCTCTCTGCTAATGGGTGGGGTTGTGTTCCTGTTTTGCTAGTTGTTTGGCATAGGTTGTCCAGCACTGTGGCTTGCTGGTCGTTGAGTGAAGCTGGGTGCTGGTGTTAAGATGGAGGTCTCTGGGAGATTTTCACCATTTGATATTATGTGGAGCTGGGAGGTCTCTTGTTGACCAGTGTCCTGAACTTGGCTCTCCTACCTCAGAGGCAGAGTCCTGACTCCTGGCTGGAACACCAAGAGCCTTTCATCCACACGGCTCAGAATAAAAGGGAGAAAAAATAGAGAGAATTAGTAGAAGTATGAAGAAAGAAAGAAGGAAAGGAGGGAAGAAAGAAAGAAAGAAAGAAAGAAAGAAAGAAAGAAAGAAAGAAAGAAAGAAAGAAAGAAGCAAAGAAGGAAAGAAGGCAAGAAGGAAAGAAAGGACGGAGGGAGGGAGGGAGGAAGGAGGAAAGAAGGAAAAAAGACAGAAAGAAAGAAGATAGTAAAATAAAATAAAGTATAATAAAGTTATTGAATTAAAAAATACTTATTAAAAAAAAAAGGGATGGATAGAACCTTAGGACAAATGTTGGAAGCAAAGCTATACAGACAAAATCTTACACAGAAGCATACACATACACCTTCATGAAAAGAGGTAAAGGGGAAAAAATCATAAATCTTGCTCTCAGAGACCACCTCTTCAATTTGGGATGATTCGTTGTCTAAAGAAGGGAAGGAAGGAAGGAAAGAAAGAAAGAAAGAAAGAAAGAAAGAAAGAAAGAAAGAAAGAAAGAAAGAAAGAAAGAAAGAAAGAAAGAAGGTAAAGTATAATAAAGTTATTAAAATTAATTATTAAGAAAAAGAATTTAAAAATAAACATGGACGGATAGAACCCTAGGACAAATGGTGGAAGCAAAACTGTACAGACAAGATCTCACACAGAAGCATACACATACACATTCACAAAAAGAGGAAAAGGGGAAAAAATCATAGATCTTGCTCTCGAAGCCCACCTCCTCAATTTGGGATGACTCGCTGTCTATTCATGTATTCCACAGATGCAGAGTACATCAAGTTGATTGTGGAGCTTTAATCCGCTGTTTCTGAGGCTGCTGGGAGAGATTTCCCTTTGTATTCTTTGTTCTCACAGCTCACAGGGGCTCAGCTTTGGATTTGGCCCTGCCTCTGCGTGTAGGTCGCTGGAGGGCGTCTGTTTTTTGCTCAGACAGGACGGGGTTAAAGGAGCCGCTGATTCGGGGGCTCTGGCGCACTCAGGCTGGGGGGAAGGGTGGGGCACTGCGTGCGGGGCGGGCCTGTGGCGGCAGAGGCCGGCGTGACGTTGCACCAGCCTGAGGCCCGCCGTGCGTTCTCCCGGGGAAGTTGTCCCTGGATCCCGGGAACCTGGCAGTGGCGGGCTGCACAGGCTCCGCGGAAGAGGGGTGTGGATAGTGACCTGTGCTTGCATACAGGCCCCTTGGTGATGGCAGCAGCAGCCTTAGCGTCTCCCACCCGTCCCTGGGATCCGTGCTTTTAGCCGCGGCTCGCGCGCCCGTCTCTGGGGTTCGCGCTTTTAGTCGCGGCTCGCGTCCGTCTCTGCAGTTCCTTTAAGCAGCGCTCTTAAACCCCTCTCCTCGCACACCAGGAAACAAAGAGGGAAGAAAAAGTCTCTTGCCTCTTCGGCAGGTCCAGACTTTTCCCCGGACTCCCTCCCGGCTAGCCGTGGTGCACTAACCCCTTCAGGCTATGTTCAAGCTGCCAACCCCAGTCCTCTCCCTGCGCTCCGACCGAAACCGAAACCCGAGCCTCAGCTCGCAGCCCCGCCCGCCCCGGCGGGTGAGCAGACAAGCCTCTTGGGCTGGTGAGTGCCCGTCGGCACCGATCCTCTGTGCGGGAATCTCCCCGCTTTGCCCTCCGCACCCGTTGCTGTGCACTCCTCCGCGGCGCCGAAGCTCCCCTCTCCGCCTCCCGCAGTCTCCGCCCGAGAAGGGGCTTCCTAGTGTGTGGAAACTTTTCCTCCTTCACAGCTCCCTCCTACTGGTGCAGGTGCCGTCCCTATTCTTTTGTCTCTGTTTTTTCTTTTGCCCTACCCAGGTACGTGGGGAGTTTCTTGCCTTTTGGGAGGTCTGAGATCTTCTGCCAGCCTTCAGTAGGTGTTCTGTAGGAGTTGTTCCACGTGTAGATGTATTTCAGGTGTATCTGTGGGGAGGAAGGTGATCTCCGCGTCTTACTCATCCGCCATCTTCAAGGTCCAGCCAGCCCTTTAAATTTAAATCCTTAAGCCAATGAATTGAGAGTGAGAATAATTAATTAAAAATTTTTTCTTTTAGATGAAAAAATAATGGCCCAGAAGAAATTCTTAGGAGATGAATTTAATTAACTTGGCTCTTGCCAGGCAGTTCCTTTCTATTTTCTTGTAAATGACCTCAGCTTGATAGGATTGGACCACCTGTTCTTTGTGTCTGTTACAGGGCCTAACTTCAGCTAATTAAACCAACCAGGTTGCATTGCTATGAGTCCCAGGTTTCATTCCTGCAAATGCTCCTGTCCTTGTGCCAGCTGGTCCCTGATTTCCTAAACTTTCTGCTATAGAAGTCCTGGTGACAAGTCGTGGCCATTTCGTCCATTCAGCTGCCCTACCTGGATGACTTTACTTCAGTTTGGTACCTTCTGTCATACTTAAAATTGACAAGGAATAGTTAGTGAAGTCTTGCTGCATGTAGTCTTGGCATCCACTTATATCATTAGGATGCCTTCAGCTCCAATTAACAGAAACCAGAAAAAACACAAACGTGTTATCTCATAAGGGGAAGTCCATGGGTAGAGCAGAATCTAGGGTTACTCAATTGATCAGTTCCAAGGTTCTTTCATTCTTCTTCTCTGCCCTCTTTGGCAGAGGCTTTTCTTCAGGCTGGTATAAAGCTGTTGGTAGGCATCACTTTCAGACAATTCCATATCCCAAAGGTGGAGAATTGTTTCTTGTTTTGTTCACTCTAAAGAAAGAGGAAACTTTTTTTCCCCCAAGGCATTTCCCATCCCCTGCCCTTCCACTAGATTTCCCCTAATATGTTATTGGCCAGTAGTGTATTCCACCCTACACTAATCATTGCAAGGAAAATGCTATGATCAAGCACCCCTTGAGTGGGGGATGGAGTCTCCTTCTGACCTACATGGTGATGTGGGGAGAGTGGATACCTTAAGAACATTTGGGTTTTATTAAGAAGGAAGAAGAGAGAATGGATGCTGCATAGGCAACCAGTAGTGCCTGCCATGTCACTATGCATCACTTTCTTATTAATGGACCAAGCCAGGGCTGTGGAGTCAGGCAGATCTGGGTTCAAGCCCTTAGTAAATCTTGGATGGACAAGTGGCCTTGATCAAATTACTTAACTTTTATGAGGTTCAGGGCTTGTTTTCATCTTTAATGTAGATATAAGTATAACTATGTTTTAGGGTTATTGAAATTGTTAAATAAGAATAGCTACAACAACTGTAAAACAAAAAATGTTTACAGAATTCTGGCCTTTGTAAGTTCTCAGTTTAGTTTTTACTCTTCTACTTGCTTAAACCTATAAACTCCCCATCGTGAGCAAAATCACTTCAAATTCTACAAATTTTATTAATTGCTTGGCTGGCAAAGATTTTGCTTGAGAAACAGTAGCAAAGCTCTTCCAATTCTATTATATAGCATGGCATTTTGTTTCCTTTCTACTGAGCATGGAAATGTTTACTGTGTTGGAGAATTAGCAAAATTTTTATTTATAAAATGAAATGTTAATGTTTATATAACCTGTCTAGCACAAAGACAGTGCCATGTTTTTCTGACTTGGGAAACTGTAAATTATGCAGAAGGGTGACAGTCAGATACATTAGACATAAAATGTGTGCCAATTTGTCACAAAACCTGAAAAAGATAGGTAGAGAGCAACTCCACCACCATGAAGTCTCATCTGAGCTAGTTTCAAATAGTGTTTTGAATTAAAGTTAGACTTAGGCCAATAATACCCAAATTGGAATTGAGTGGTAGCCATGCAATAAAATCCCATTCTAATTTCAAATTGAAAATAAATTTGATGGGTCTCTTTAAAATATTTGAATTCATTCTTATGAGCTAAGGTTCTTTAGATGAAAGGATATGTGACAAGTTATTAAGGTAGATTTCAGCCAGGAAACCCAAGTTTAAGAGCTGTATAACTTGTGTTGGTGAGCTCACTAACTATTCACTTAAACCCTTCTAGTAAACGTATCTTGATAGTAATACGTCCCATCCTTTCTCAGGCTATGATTTTTACTTTTTCACTCTAGGGTAGCCAAACACAGAAAAAAAAATCTGACTTTCTACTTTTCCTGCTTGGGAATGTGAGAGTCTCAAGACTCTGAAGAGAAATTATTTTCCTTAAGGGCTCCTGTGTGGGGGAGCAGCTTATCTGAGCTCTAGCTGGTCCTTGACAACTACCTCCTCACTGCCTGTGATAAAAAGCCATGTTCTCAAGGCCTTGCATGTCCTCCTGCCTTGGCCTTACAAGCTGTGATTAGAACCTCCACTCTTGTCTGATTTCTCCAGCTTTTGCGCCTGAATTTCTATCTCAGCTTCTCTTAATGATCATCCCAATTCAATCTCAGATCTCAGGTACTGCCTTAACTTTGAGCTGGAGTGCAAAGATACCGCCTCACCATGCTCCACCAGATTGCCCAGAGGACAGCCCTAAAACCATGACCTAGCTCCATTGCCTATTATCTATTTTTAGTTGAAGTATAATTGATCTACAACACTACATTGGTTCCAAGTGCACAACATAATGATTTGATATTTCTGTACATTACAAAATGATCACACTGATAAGTCTAGTCACCACCTGCCACCATACAAACTTACTAAAATATTATTGACTATATTTCCCATGCTGAATATTTCTTCCCCATGACTCATTTATTTTGTAACTCGAAGCTTGTACCTCTTAATGTCTCTCAAATTAATGTTTTTGTTTTCTTCAGATAAATACCCAGAGGTGGAATTTCTGGACTGTATGGAAGTTCTACTTTTAATTTTTTGAGAAACCTTTATAGTATTTTCTATAGTGACTACAACAATTCACATCACCACCAACAGTGAGCAAGGGTTTCATTTTCTCCACATCCTCGCCAACACTGGTTATTTGTTGTCTTTTTGATAACAACCATTCTGACAGGTGTAAGGTGATATCTCAATATGGTTGGTTTTGATTTGCATTTCCCTGATGATTGGTGATGTTGAGCATCTTTTCATGTGCCTGTTGGCCATATGTATGTCTTCTTCGGAAAAATGTCTATTCAGGTCCTCTGCCCGTTGTTTAATTAATTTTTTTTTTTTTTTTACCAATTCATACTTTTACTCAATTTCATATTGATGTATTTAACAAGATATTTGGCTTCTTGTGTTAGGGTAGTATCAGTTAGCTTTCTTTTGAGGGAGTGGTCTTAAATATTTAAGCATGACTATTTGTGTATTTATATTCTCTTTTTTATTTTTCTTCTTATTAATTTTTCTTATTGAAGTGTAGTTGATTAACAATATCATACGAGTTTCAGGTGTACAGCATAATGATTCAGTATTTTTGCAGATTACACTCCATTATAGGTTATTACAAGATAATGATTATAATTCCCTGTGTTATACAGTATATCTCTGTTGCTTATCTATTTTATACATAGGAGTTTGTATCTGTTAATCTCATACACTTAGTTTGTCCCTCTCCCTTTCCCACTCTGCTTTGGTAACCACAAGTTTGTTTTCTATATCTGTGAGTCTGTTTGTGTTTTTCATATGCATTCATTTGTATTACTTTTTAGATTCCACATATAAGTGATATCATACAATATTTGTCTGAGTTATTTCATTAAGCATAATATTCTTTAGGTCTATTTGATGCAAATGGTAGAATTTCATTCTTTTGTATGGCTGAGTAATATCCCATTGTATATATATACCATATCTTCTTAATCTATTCATCTGCTGGTGAATACTTGGGTTGCTTCCATGTCTTAGCTAGTGTAAATTGTGCTGCTATGAACATTGGGGTGCATATATCTTTTTGCACTTTTGGATTGGAAGAATTAATATTGTTATGGCCGTACTATTGAAAGCAACCTAGATTTAATGCAATCCCTATCAAATTACCCAGACATTTTTAACAGAACTAGAACAAATAATCTTAAAATTTATATGGAAACAAAAAAGACCCAGAATTGCCAAAGCAATCCTGAGGAAAAAGAACAAAGTTGGAGGCATAATCCTTACAGATTTCAGACAATACTACAAAGCTACAGTAATCAAAACAGCATGATATTGGCATAGAAACAGACATATGGATCAATGGAGCAGAATAGAGAGCCCAGAAATAAACCCACACACCTACAGTCAGTTAATCTTCAACAAAGGAGTCAAGAACATTCAATGGAAAAGACAGTTTTCAGCAAGTGATGTTGGGAACGCTGGACAGCTGCATGTAAAACAATGAATTTAGAACACTCCCTCACAACATACACAAAAATAAACTCAAAATGGCTTAAAGAATTTAATATAAGACATGACAACATAAAACTCCTAAACGAGAACATAGGCAAAATATTCTCTGACATAAATCATACAAATGTTTTCTTATTTTCTTAGGTCAGTTTCCCAAGGCAAAAGAAGTAAAAGCAAAAATAAACAAATCAGACCTAATCAAACTTACAAGCATTTGCACATCAAAAGAAACCATCAATGAAATGAAAAGATAACCTATGGACTGGGAGAAGATATTTGCAACTGAACAACCAATAAGGGCTTAATTTCCAAAATATACAACAAACAGCTCACACGGCTTAATATCAAAACAACCCAAATAACCCAATCAAAAAATAGGCAGTAAAGGGGAACCTTCAAGGTGGTAGAGGAGTAAGATGTGGCGATCACCTTCCTCCCTACAAATACATCAAAAATACATCTACATGTGGAACAACTCCTACAGAACACCTACTGAATGCTGGCAGAAGACCTCAGACTTCCAAAAAGGCAAGAAAATCTCCACATAACTGGGTAGGGCAAAAGAAAAAAAAGAGAGACAAAGGAATAGGGAAGGGCCCTGCACTTCTGGGAAGGAGCTGTGAATGAGGAAAAGTTTCCACACACTAGGAAACCCCTTCACTGGTGGGGATGGGAGGCAGATTCAGATTCTCAGAGGAGAGTGCAGCAACAGGTGTATGGAGGGCAAAGCAGAGAGAATCCCACACAGAGGAGTGGTGCCAACAAGCATTCCTCAGCCTGAGACACTTATCTGTATGCTGGGGCTGGTGGGGGCTGGGTGCTGACGTTCAGGCTTCAAAGTTCAGACCCCAGGAAGAGGACTGGGGTTGGCTGCATGAAGACAGCCTGAGGGGGCTAGTGTGCGAGAACTGAGGGAGCCTGGGAAGTAGCCTGGGCCCACCAGAGAGGCAAGGGATCATTGTAGTGAGGTGCACGAGGCCCTCCATAGGATCTTCTTGCTCCATGCTCTCACAGATGGCAGGGTGCCACCTACATGAGCTCCAGGGGCAGGAGTGAGCCACGGTTGTTATCTGTGATGCCACAGGTGGGTGCAATGGCTACCACTGCCACTGCTGCCACCAAGGGTCCAGTGAGCAAGTGCAGATCACTGTCCACAACTTCCTGGGAGCTTGAGCAGCCCGCCACTGCTGAGAGTCCTGCTATCCAGGGCCAACTTCCCCGGGAGAGTACACGGTGTACCTCAGGCTGTTGAAACTTCCTGATGGCCTCTGCTGCCACCAGCACTCCCCGCACATCCCAACTGTGACAGCTGTATCCCTCCGTCTACCTGGCCTGAGTGAGCAAGTGAGCCCTAATCAGCCACTAATTTTGCCCCCAATTTCCTGGGCATGGAACAGATGCCTGAGGGTGGCCCACATGCAGAGTCAGGGCCAAAACCAAAGCTGAACTTCAGGGGCAGTGGGAAAAAAGAAAAGAATGGGTATCTCTCAGAGCAGCCACAGGAGCAGCAAATTAAATCCCTGCAATCAGCTTGGTAAACCCTGCATCTGTGGAATGTCTGAATAGACAATGAGTATCCCCACAATTGAGGCTGTGGACTTTGGGGGCAAGTACACATGGGAATAAGGCCAGATCAGAGTCTAAGCTGGCCCCACAGTGCCCACAGCAGGTCAAGAGACCTACCTAGAAGTATTGGAGGACTTCCTGGGTAGGCAGGGGTTGGCTTTGGCTCACTGTGGGGGCAGGGACACCGACAGCTGAGGCCACAGGAAAATATTATTATTACTATTATTGTTTCCATTTTGTTCTGTTGTTTTTTTATTATTATTTTTATTATTTATTTATATTATTTTTTATTATTTTTTATTATTCTTTTAACTTTTATTTTTTATTTACTTTTTCTTTTTATGATTTTATTTTACTATATTTTTTATTTTATGTTTTCTACTTTACTTTTTTGTTGTTTTGGGTTTTTCCCTTTTGTTTTAATCTTTCTTTTATACTTTTATACTTTTATATACTTATACTATATAAAAAAGTTTATACTTTTTTAAAAAATCATTTTTGTGTGTTTGTTTTATGCTTTTTTTGCCTTTTTAATTGGTTTTCTGATTTTGATTTGTCTTTGGTTTTTTGTTCATGTTAGTTTTTAGATTTAGTGTTTGTTTTCATTTTGGGGTTCATTTATTTGTTTGGTTGAACTCTTCTTTTATGTTTTCTCTTTTTTTTTCTTTTTCTGTTTGTGTGTGTGTTTCTTTGTTTGTTCTTGTCTATTTGGTTTTGCTTTTACCATTTCTCTAGGGCTTTTGTTTAACTGTTCTTTTTTTTTTCTTTTCTTCCATGCCGTGTGGCTTGCAGGGTCTTGGGGCTCAGAGAGGGGTCGGGCCTGAGACCCTGAGGTGGAAAAGCACAGTCCAGGACATTGTACCACCAGAGGACTCCCAGCCTCTGTGAATATTAATCAGTGAGAGCTCTCCCATAGATCTCCATCTCAACCCTAAGGCCTGGCTCCCCCCACTGGCCAGCAAGATCCACTGATGGATGCCTCATGCCAAAAAACTAGCAAGACAGGAGCACAACCTCATTCATTAGAAGACATGCTGTCTAAAGTCATACTAAGCTCACAGACACCCTAAAACACATAACTGGATGCAGACCCTGCCCATCAGAGGGACAGGTCCAGCTCCACCCACCAGAATGCAGGCACCAGTCCATCACACCAGGAAGATTACACAAGTAACTGGACCAATCTCACTCACTGGGGGCAGACACCAAAAGCAAGAGGAATTATGACCCTGCAGCCTGTGGAAAGGAGACCCCAAACATAGTAAGTTAAACAAAGTGAACAGACAGTGAAATATGCTGCAGATGAAGAAGCAAGGTAAAACCCACAAGATTGAAAAATGAAGAGGAAATAGGCAGTCTACCAGAAAAGGAATTCAGAGTAATGATAGTAAAGGTGATCAAAAATCTTGGAAATAGAATGAAGAAACACAAGAAACATTAAACAAGGACCTAGAAGAACTAAAGAGAAAACAAGCAGTGATGAACAACACAATATATCAAATTAAAAATACTCTATAAGGAATCAATAGCAGAATAACTGAGGCAGAAGAATGGATAAGTGACCTGGAAGATAGAATGGTGGAAAAAACTGCCATAGAGCAGAATAAAGAAAAAAGAATGAAAAGAATTGAGGACAGTCTCAGAGACCTCTGGGACAACATTAAACGCACTGTTCGAATTATAGGGGTCCCAGAAGAAGAGAAAAAAAAGTGACTTAAAATATTTGAAGAGATTATAGTTGAAAACTTCCCTAACATGGGAAAGGAAATAGTCAATCAAGTCCAGGAAGCACACAGAGTCCCATACAGGATAAACCCAAGGAAAAACATGCCAAAACACATATTAATCAAACTATCAAAAACTAAATACAAAGAAAAATATTAAAAGCAACAAATAACATACAAGGGAATCCCCATAAGGTTATTAGCTGACTTTTCTGAAGAAATTTTGCAAGCCAGAAGGGAATGGCAGGATATATTTAAACTGATGAAAGGGAAAAACCTACAAACAAGGTTACTCTACCTAGCAAGGACGTCATTCAGATTTGCTGGAGAAATCAAAGCTTTACAGATAAGCAAAAGCTAAGACAATTCAGCACCACCAAACCAGCTCTACAACCAATGAGAAATGAACTTCTTTAAGCAGGAAACACAAGAGAAGAAAAAGACGTACAAAAACAAACACAAAACAATTAAGAAAATGGTAGTAGGAACATACATAGAGATAATTACCTTCAATGTGAATGGATTAAATGCTCCAACCAAAGACACAGACTGGCTGAATGGATAAAAAAGACCTGTACATATGCGATCTACAAGAGACCCACTTCAGACCTAGAGACACATACAGACGGAAAGTAAGGAGATGGAAAAAGATATTCCATGCAAATGGAAATCAGAAGAAAGCTGGAGTAGCAATACTCATATCAGATAAAATAGACTTTAAAATAAAGAATATGACAAGAGACAAAGAAGGATGCTATGCAATGGTCAAGAGATCAATCCAAGAAGAAGATAGAAAAATTATAAACATATATGCACCCAACATAGGACAACTTCAATGCATAAGGCAGATGCTAAGAGCTATAAAATGGGAAATCAACAGTAACACAATAACAGTGGGAAACTTTAACACCTCACTTACACCAATGGACAGATTATCCAGACAGAAAATTAATAAGGAAACACAAGCTTTAAATGACACAATAGGCCAGATAGATTTAATTGATATTTATAGGACATTCAATCCAAAAACAACAGATTACAATTTCTTCTCAAGTGCACATGGAACATTCTGCAGGATAGATCACTTCTTGGGTCACAAATCAAGCCTTGGTAAATTTAAGAAAATTGAAATTATATCAAGCATTTTTCCAACCACAACGATATGAGATTAGAAATAAATTACATGAAAAAAAAAACTGTAAAAACCACAAACACAGGGAGGCTAAACAATATGCTACTAAGTACCCAAGAGATCACTAAAGAAATGAAAGAGGAAATCTAAAAATACCTAGAGATAAGTGACAATGAATACACGACGACCCAAAACCTATGGGATGCAGCAAAAGCAGTTCTAAAAGGGAAGTTTATAGCAATACAATTCTACCTCAAGAAACATCTCAAATAAACAATCTAAACTTATACCTAAAGGAACTAGAGAAAGAAGACCAAAAACAACAACAACAAAACCCCCAAAAAGTTAGTAGAAGAAAAAAAATCATAAAGATCAGAGCAGAAATAAATGAAATAGAAACAAAGAAAACAATAGCAAAGATCAATAAAACTCATAGCTGGTTCTTTGAGAAGATAAACAAAATTGATAAATCTTTAGCCAGACTCATCAAGAAAAGGAGGGAGAGCACTCAAATCCATGAAATTAGGAATGAAGAAGGAGAAGTTACAACAGATGCCACAGAAATAGAAAGGGTCATAAGAGACTACTACAAGCAACTATATGCCAATGAAATGGACAACCTGGAAGAAATGGACAAATTCTTAGAAAGGTACAACCTTCCCAGACTGAACAAGAAAGAAATAGAAAATATGAACAGACCAATCACAAGCACTGAAATTGAAACTGTGATTCAAAATCTTCCAACAAACAAAGGTCCAGGACCAGATGGCTTCACAGGTGAATTCTATCAAACATTTAGAGACGAGCTAACTCCCATCCTTCTCAAACTCTTCCAAAGATTGCATAGGAAGGAACACACCTAAACTCATTTTATGAGGACACCATCACTCTGATACCAAAACCAGAGAAACCAAAGAAAGTCTCCACAAAATACTAGCAAACCAAATGCAACAACACATTAAATGGATCATACACCATTAAATGGATCAAGTGGGATTTATCCCAGGGATGCAAGGATCCTTCAATATTTGCATATCAATCAATGTGATACATCATATTAACAAACTGAAGAATAAAAACCATATGATCATCACAATAGATGAAGAAAAAGCTGTTTCTCCCTCTGCTATATTTTGGAAGAGTTTGAGAAGTTTAGGTGTTAGCTCTTCTCTAAATGTTTGAAAGAATTTGTCTGTGAAGCCATCTGGTCCTGGGATTTTGTTTGTTGGAAGATTTTTAATCACAGTTTCAATTTCAGTGCTTCTGATTGGTCTGTTTATATTTTCTATTTCTTCCTGGTTCAGTCTTGGAAGATTGTGCTTTTCTAAAAATTTGTGCATTTCTTCCAGGTTGTCCGTTTCATCGGCATATAGTTGCTTGTAGTAATTTCTCCTGATCCTTTGTATTTCTGCCTTGTCAGTTGTTACTTCTTTTTCATCTCTAATTCTATTGATTTGATGAGTCTGGCTAATTCTTTTTTTCTTGATGAGTCTGGCTAACGGTTTATGAATTTTATTTATCTTCTCAAAGAACCAGCTTTTTGTTTTACTGAACTTTGCTATCGTTTCCTTCATTTCTTTTTCATTTATTTCTGATCTGATCTTTATTATTTCTTTCCTTCTGCTAACTTTTGGGGGTTTTTTTGTTCTTCTTTCTCTGATTGCTTTAGGTGTAAGGTTAGGTTGTTTATTCGAGGTGTTTCTTGTTTCTTGAGGTAGGATTGTTTTGCTATAATCTTCTCTCTTAGAACTTCTTTTGCTGCATCCCATAGGTTTTGGGTTGTCATGTTGTCATTGTCGTTTGTTTCTAGGCATTTTTTGATTTCCTCTTTCATTTCTTCAGTGACCTCTTGGTTATTTAGTAGTGTGTTGTTTAGCCTCCATGTGTTTGTATTTTTTACAGACTTTTTTTCCTGTAATTGTTATCTAGTCTCATACTGTAGTGCTCAGAAAAGAGACTTGATACGATTTCAGTTTTCTTATATTTACCAAACCTTGATTTGTGGCCCAAGGTTTGATATATCCTGGAGAATGTTCCGTGAGCACTTGAGAAAAAAATGTATTCTGTTGTTTTTGATGGAATGTCCTATAAATATCAATTAAGTCCATCTTGTTTAATGTACCACTTAAAGCTTCTGTTTCCTTATTTATTCTCATTCTGGATGATATCTCCATTGGTGAATGTGGGGTGTTAAAGTCCCCTACTATGTTTGTGTTACTGTCAATTTCCCCTTTTATGGCTGTTAGCATTTGCTTTATGAATTGAGGTGCTCCTATGTTGGGTGCATAAATATTTACAATTTTTATATCTTCTTCTTGGATTGATCCCTTGATCATTATGTAGTGTCCTTCTTTGTCTCTTGTATTAGTCTTTATTTTAAAGTCTTTTTGTCTGATATGAGAATTGCTACTCTAGCTTTCTTTTGATTTCCAATTTGCATGGAGTATATTTTTCCATCCCCTCACTTTCAGTCTGTATGTGTCCCTATGTCTGAAGTGGGTCTCTTGTAGACCACATATATACAGGTCTTGTTTTTGTATCCATTCAGCCAATCTATGTCTTTTGGTGGGAGCATTTAGTCCATTTACATTTAATATAGTTATCAATAGGTATATTCCTATTACCATTTTCTTAATTGTTTGGGGTTTATTATCATAAGTCTTTTCCTTCTCTTGTTTCCTGCCTAGGGTAGTTCCTTTAGCATTTGTTGTAAACCTGGTTTGGTGGTGCTGTATTCTCTTAGCTTTTGTTTGTTTGGAAAGATTTTAATTTTCTGTCTAATCTGAATGAGATCCTTGCTGGATAGAGTAATCTCGGTTGTAGGTTTTTGCCTTTCTTCACTTTCAATATGTCCTGCCACTCCCTTCTGGCTTGCAGAGTTTCTGCTGAAAGGTCAGCTGTTAACCTTATGGAGATTCCCTTGTATATTTGTTGCTTTTCCCTTGTTGCTTTTAATATGCTTTCTTTGTATTTAATTTTTGATAGTTTGATTAATATGTATCTTGGCATGTTTCTCCATGGATTTATCCTGTATGGGACTCTCTGTGCTTTCTGAACTTGATTGACTGTTTCCTTTCCTATATTAGGGAAATTTTCAACTATAATCCCTTAAAAATATTTCTCAGTTGTTTTTTTTTTTTTTCTCTTCCTCTTCTGGGACCCCTATAATTTGAACATTGGTACATTTAATGTTGTTCCAGAGATCTCTGAGACTGTCCTCAGTTCTTTTCATTCTTTTTTCTTTATTCTGCTCTGCAGTAGTTATTTCCACTATTTTATCTTCCAGGTCACTTATCCGTTCTTCTGTCTCTGTTATTCTGCTATTGATTCCTTCTAGAAAAATTTTAATTTTATTTATTGTGTTTTTCATCATTGTTTGCTCTTTCATTCTTCTAGGTCCTTGTTTAATGTTTCTTATATTTTCCATTCTATTTGCAAGATTTTGGATCATCTTTATCATCATTACTCTGAATTCTGAATTCAGAAATTATCTAAGGCCAGGATAAGAATGACTGTAAAAAAGAAGGTGAAGAATTTCTGAAGTTTACACAGAATAAATTCATGTTCCCAATAGCCAGACTGAAGAAAACTCATAATGTATCTGGCATTGGGTTAAATGCTCATTAAGCATTTTTACCTCAGTAAGATCCAAATAGCCCTTAGACTTAAGATTCCTTTGGTTCCACCTAACAAACCTTAATAGCAACGTTGACATTTGTTTGTTTCCAAATAATTTTACTGGGTTCCAGAAGAATACTAAAAATATTTCAAGAAATAAAAAAATTTCACACCTAAAAATATACAACTCATAGGGTCTGCCGTTCAGTAAAAACAAATATTTGTTATGCAGAGAAGCAGGAAAATAGAATTCATAATGAGAAGAAAATGAGCTCAATAAAAATAGACCCAGAAATGATACAGACAGTAGAATTATTAGATAATGACATTAAAGCACCTATTACAAAACACTATATCAAAAAAGGTAGAGCAAAGCATAGCATGTTAATGAAAGGCATAGAAGATACACCCCTCCAAATGACAAAAAAAATCCCTTCTGGCAAGACACATACAATAGCTAAGAAGAAAAATATACTGGGCAATATTAATAGCAGATTAGACAATTCAGAAGAAAAAGCTAGTGAATTTCAAGTCATAGTGATAGAAATCATCTCAGATTAAACAGAGAAAGAAAAAAGACTAAAAATAAATGAAGAAGAGCAACAGGAAACTGTGGGATAACATTAAGCTGCCTAAGATATGTGTAACTAGGGAACTCCAGGAGAGAAGAATTTGGGGAGTGACAATAAAAAACAACAGAAGAGATAGTGGCTGAAATTTTTCAAAATTTGTGTAAACTATAAACACATAGATCCTCAAAACTCAGCAAACCACAAACATAGGAAACATGAAGAAAAAACACCAAGATACATCATAATAAATTGATTAAAGCTGGTAATAAAAAGAAACTCTTAAAAACAGCCAGAAGAAAAAAGACACATTATAAAAGAACGAAAAAAGATAAAAAGACAGCTGACTTCTCATCAGAAACCAGGCCATCAAGAACACATTTGATCAATATCTTTAAAGGTGTGAGGGGAATTAAACTGTCACACATTGGATCAATATCTTTAAAGATGTGAGGGGAATTAATCTGTCAACTTAGTATTCTATCCTCAGCAAAAATAACCTTTAAAAAATGAGGGTGAAATAAAGCCTTTTTCAGAAATACAAAAAGTACAACAATTTAACACCAGCAGACCTGCACTATAAGAATATCCTTCAGGCAAAGTGAAATGATGCCAGATGGTAATCTGAATCTACACACAGAACTGAAGAGTGCTGATAATGGTAAATATATGAGTAAATAAAAGAGACTTTTCATTATTTAAAAAATAACTTTAAAGATATTTTAACTGTTTAAAGCAAAATTGTAACAACATATTGTAGATTTATAACACATATAGAAGTAGAATGACAGTAGCACAAAGGTCAGAACTGGTGAAATGGAAGTAAACTGCTACAAGATATCTATACTATAGTTAAAGTAGAATAATATCACTTGATAGTAGACTGATAATTTGAAGGTGTATACTATTACCCCTACAGAGACCACTTAAAATAAAAGAGGAGTATCTAACAAGGTAATAAAGAAACTAAAATGTAATATATTAATTTTCTATTATGTGTAACAATTATCACAAATTTAACAGGTTAAACAACATGTATTTATTATCTCAGCTTCTGTGGGTCAGGACTCCAGGCATGGCTTAGCTTGGTCCTTTGCTGAGGATCTCATGTGGCTGAAATTCAAGGGTTTGTCTTGGATTCATTCTAGTCTGGAGGTATGAGTAGGGAAGATCTGTTTCCAAGCTCATGCAGGCTATAAGCAGAATTAATTTTATTGTGTTTGCATGACTGAGGTCTTTTTTTATTGTTGTTGTTGCTAGTAATCAGTCAGGGACTACTCTCAACTCCTAGGGCTGCCCTCAGGTCTTTGCTATGTTGTCCTCACTAGCCATCCCATATCATGGGAACTTAAGTCATCAAGGTCAGCAGGAGAATCTCTGACTTCTAATCTCCCTTTTCAAGGAAGGACTGGACTCTTTTTAAAAGGTTCACCAAGGATAATATCCTTTTAGATTAGCTCAAAGTCAACTGATCAGGGGACTTAATTACAGAAAAATTTCTTCATCTTTGCCATATAATGTAACCTAATAATGGGAGTAAAATTCCATCATATTCACAAGTCCTGTCCAATTCAAGGGTAGAGGAATAGACAGGGTGTATAAACCAGGGATAACAATCTTGGAAGACATCTTAGAATTGTGCCTGCCACATGGAACAATAAAGAAGACTCAAAAAAAGAAAGTACATGGTTAACTTTTGGGCTTCCCTGGTGGTGCAGTGGTTGAGAGTCCGCCTGCTGATGCAGGGGACATGGGTTCGTGACCCGGTCTGTGAAGATCCCACATGCTGCGGAGTGGCTGGGCCCGTGAGCCATGGCCGCTGAGCCTGTGCGTCTGGAGCCTGTGCTCTGCAATGGGAGAAGCCACAACAGTGAGAGGCCCATGCACCACAAAAAAAAAAAAAAAAAAAAAAGAAGACTCAACAAATATTAAAGAGGGCAGAAAAAGGAAAAAGTGAACACAGAAGAGTTGGGACAAATGTAAAGCAAAGAGCAAGATGGTAGATTTAAATTGAATAATATGATTTAATAATCATATTAAATTTAAATGGTCTAAACACCAAAATTAAATGGCAGAGACTTTTAGGTTGGATAAAGAAACTGGCAGGCTATGTGCTGTCTATAACAAACCCATTTAAAATATAAACACACAAATAGATCAAAAGTAAAAGAATAGAAAAAGATAAACCATCCTAACACTAAGCAAAAGGAAAGCTGGACTGGCTATATTTATAACAAAGTCAATTTCAGAATCTTACTAACAATAAATAAGGTCTATTGAAAATGATTAAAGGGTAACTTCATCCAGGGGACATAGCAGTCTTAATTGTTTCTATGTTAATAACAAACTTTTAAAATACATAAAGCAACAATGTTCTAACTGAAAGGAGAAATAGATTCCAAATGTAGCTGAAGAATCAACACCCATATCTCAACAAATAGTACAAATAAAAAGAAATTCAGTAAATGAACAGAAGCTTTGAACAACACTACTGATCAGTGTGACCTAACTGACATTTTAGAAACATGCTAACCAGTAACAGCAGGATACTGAATAATATCCAGTATACTGTATAATTACTTGTGGATGGCTGTCTTATGAATTGTAGTATGTTTCTCAGCATCCTTGCCCTTTACCCACTGAATGCTAACAGTACATTTCCCTCAGTTATAACAAGCAAAAATGTCTCCAGGCTTTGTCAAATATTCTCTCGGGGGCAAAATCACCTCCAGTTGAAAGTTCCTGATTTAGGAGTTAGTTCTATCATGAAATGCATATTTAGGGGAAAAAATGGCTAGTTAGTTTTCTGATGAAGGCAGCTCCTGGATCACAGTTTTCACACACTGTCTTGATAAAATTAGTGGGGATTCAAGAATTTATTAGCAGTCTTCTCATTTTCATTTCAAAATGTGGGCTTGGGCTTTGGTTTATTCATGAATCTTCATTAATATGTTAGTTAGAAATTGGCAAATGGTGAATCAGCACTCCTAGTTTTGTGCCATTATTCATCCATATAATTTAACAAGTGTTAATAAAAGTGACTTCTATCAGCTTGTCACTGTTCTAGCATTGGGAATGTATTAAAGAACAAATTAATGCTCTTGCCTTAATAGAGCTCACATTCTGGTAGAGGAATAAAACAATAAATAGACAAGCAAACAAACATACAGTGTGTTAGATGGTCATAGAACTATGGAGATAAAACAGGATAAGAAAGACAAGGAGTAGGGAAAGTGTTCAGGGATAGTGAGAGTAGTAAAATGACAGCTGAGCAGAGGACCTGAAAGAAATAAGAAAATGAGTAATGTAATGTGTTTCCATTTCAAGTAGAAGGACAAATAATTGCAAAGACCTTGAGGCAAAGCTTGCTTGAGTGTATTCTAGGAAGAGCAATGAGATTGGTGTAGAAGAAGCAAAGTGAGTCAGAGAGTGGCAAAGGTGGTTAGAGGAGTAGCAGAGGGGCTAGATCTCAAACAGCCTCTAGGTCACTGTAAGGATTTTTCCTTTGAGTGAAATGGAAAGCCACTTGAATGTTTTCAGTGAGACACTACAAATATTGTAAAAGAATCATTTTGTTGGCTAGGTTGAGCCTAGACTGTATGGGAACAAGGTGAGAAGCTGAAAGACCAGTTAGGAGACTGTTGTAATATTCCAGGTGAGTCATGATGGTGACCCTGACAACAGTGGAAGCAAGGAGGATGGTAAGAAGTGTTGGATTTTTGAGCTTTTTTAGAAACCCAGCAAAAAGGATTCCTTGTCAAGATGTGGGGTATGAAAAAAGGAGAGGAGTCAAGGATAACTGAGAATTTTAGCCTGTGAAATGGGAAGAATTGAGCTGGAGCTATCATTTACTGATGTAGGGAAGATGGCAGAATGATCATGCATTTGGAGACAGGTTAAATTTGAGATGCCTTTTAGGAATTTATGTGAAAATGTCATGAGCCACTGGTTACAATAATTTGGAGTTTAGAAAAGAAGTCTGATCCAGAGAGGTAAATTTGAGAGTCATCAATGTTTAGCTGATATTTTATTATTTATTTTCCAGTTTTATTGAGTTATAATTGACATAAAATATATTCGTTTGTGTATAACATAATGATTTGATATATACATATATTGCAAAATGATCACCACAATAAGTTTAGTTAACATCTATCACCTCACATAGTTACTTTTTTTTTTTTTTTTTTTGCGGTACACGGGCCTCTCACTGTTGTGGCCTCTTCCGTTGTGGAGCACAGGCTCCAGACGTACAGGCTCAGTGGCCATGGCTCACGGGCCTAGCTGCTCCGCGGCATGTGGGATCTTCCAGACCTGGGCATGAACCCATGTCCCTTGAATCGACAGGCAGACTCTCAACCACTGTGCCACCAGGGAAGCCCCATAGTTACATTTTTTTTCTTATGATGACAACTTTAAAAATCTACTCTCTTAGCAACTTTCAAATGTACAATACAAGATTGTTAATTAAAGTCATCATGCTGTATATTACATGTCCAGAACTTATCTTACAACTGGAATTTTGTACATTTTGACTACCTTCACCCATTTCTCCCATCATCACCACCCCAACTCCCATCTCTGGCAACAGCTAATCTGTTCTCTGTTCCTATGAGTTTGGTTTTTATAGGTTCCACATATACATGAGAGTATACAGTATTTGTCTGAATTATTTCACTTAGAATAATGCCCTCAATGTCTATACATGTTGTCAAATATTACAATATTTACTTTTTTAATGCCTGAACAATATTCTGTTGTGTGTATATACTACATCCTTATTCATCCATCAGTAGGCACTTAGGTTGTTTCCATGTCTTGGTTATTGTTAATAATGCTGCAATGAACATGGGAGTGCAGATATCTCTTTGAGATAGGGATTTTGTTTTCTTTAGCTAAACTCCCAGAAGTGGGATTGTTAGATCTTATGGTAGTTCCATTTTTGATTTTTTGAGGAACCTCCATTCTGTTTTCCATAGTGGCTGATATTTACTTTTCCAACAGCAGTGTACAAGGGTCCCCTTTTCCCCACAACTTTCTCAACACTTACCTCTTAAGTGTTGATGACAGTCATTCTAACAGGTGTGAGGTGGTATCTCATTGTGGTTTTGATTTTCATTTTTGATAGTTGGTATTTTAAAAGCCTTTAAACTGGTTATTTTAAAACTATAAGGGGATGGGTATAGGTAGAGAAGTCAAGAGGCCCTAGGGATGAGCCCTGGGCCAGGTCAATACATAAAGGTTGGATTGATGAGTATACTGTTTTACTATTACTGATGAAACAAATTACCACAAATTTAGTGGCTTAAAAAACACTAATTTATTCTTTTATAGTTCTGGAGATCTGAAATGTAAAATCAAGGTTTCATCAGGGCTTCAAATGGCATTCCTTTTGGAGGCTGCAGGGGAGAGTCTGTTTCCTTGCCTTTTTTTTTTATCTTCTAAAGGTCATCTGCTTTTCTTGGCTCATGCCCCTTCCTTGCATTACTCCAACCTTTTGCTTCCATCATCACATCACTTACTACTGACTCTGATCCTCCTGTTTCTCTTATAAGAACCCTTGTGATTACATTGGACCCACTTGGATAATCCAGGATAATCTCTCTGCCTCAAGATCCTTAACTCAATCACATCAACAAAGCCCTTTTAACCATGTATGGTAACATAGTCATAGGTTCCCACTATTAGGACATGGTTACCTTTGAGGAACCAATATTCAACTTCCCACAAGTAGGAACCAGAAGATAAAGTCAAAGGAAGCATCATCTTGTGAGGTAGACAGAGAACAGAGGAATGTGTTCTGGAATGAGGTGAAGACAGTTCTTCAAGGAGAAAGGAATGATCACTCTGTTATATGCACTCATTGATCCAGGAAAATGCAGATGAAAATCGACTTTTAGATTTAACCTAATGGAAATCATTGCTGACACTGACAAGAACTACATTAGTGGAAATGTGGAGGATGAAAGCCTGACTGGAGTAGAATCAGAAGATGGAGCAGGCCCAGCTTCGTGGGTATAAGATCTGTACAGTCCCTTAAGGCCCCACTCTTAGATGAGTCTCACATTTGGATTAATGTTCTACTGTCACTGTCTGGTAATTCTTAATTTTGAAAAAGGGGTCCTCACATTTTCATTTTGCACTGAACACAGCAAATTATGTAGCTGATCCTGCAATGGATGAAAAAGAATTGGAAACAGTGGTTATGGATAAATCTGTCAAGGAATTTTATGGAAATGAGGTCAGAAAAATGGAGCCAGAGGAGGAAGTGGAGTCAAGGGAGAATTTTTAAACTTAAGATGGCTGCTTCCTAGTTTGGTGCATCCTATGTAACAACAGAGTTAGGGCTGATCAGGAATGATTGTCCCTATTGCCAGATGTCCCACATGTGGTTTTAGCTGAGTTTACAGCATGATTTCATGGATCCCTGCATAGGAAAACACACCTATGCTTCCTCGGCTCACCATCATTATTTTTCCATTGGGTTGGTGGTTTCATGCAGGAAGGATCAAAACCTTATAAAATTAAACTCCAACATATCTTCTTAATCTATCAAGCTCATGTCACTCTGAACTCTGGTATATGAGATTAATTTTCCAGGCTTTGTTCTTCACAGAGCCATGGTCTTTTAGAAGCATTTGCAAATTGACTTTTATCAGGATTAGCTCTAGCATCTTCCCAGGCATACCAGTTAATCTGACTCAGGGCCAGAGTCATTGATTGCTGTCCTCAGGAAAGACACACTGTTGGCATTTGTCCAAGATTCAGGCATTTTTTCCCCCTATACATCATAGTCACTGGAAATAAATTTCACTGTGAAGGCCTGATGACCACACTTAACAATAACCATCCAAAGAGCTTACACTAAGCAGCCAAACCTATCAACTCTCCCTTCTACCAAGTAAGTAAAGGCCTCATGAAGCAATCTAATCTTGACCATTATAGACTGGAAGTTTTCAGAAATCCCTGAGATGAATGCTATTGAAACTATTAACTGGAAAAGAAAAACTGCCAGTCTTTCAAACCATCTTTAATACTTATCTACAATTATTTTACTTATTGGAGCAAATTATCTTTTGTATAACAGCTTCAATTTTGCCCAGGGATAATTCTTCAATGAACTCCATATTAGTAATTTATAAAATTTAAATAAAATGGTGCCATCTTATATTTGGAAGTTTACAATTTTTACAGGACTTCCTTTTCTTTCCCCTTAAATTGACAGCATTACAGTCCTTCCCCTAGGTATTTATTCAATTAGTTCCTGAAGGTTTGCAGGTGACAAGGGCAGACGGATGAAACAGTGGACAGATGGATGGAAGGACAGGTGTCAGGATAATTTTAAAAAACACTTTACTCTTATTAATTGTTTCCTTTAAAATTTTTAATTGAAGTATAGTTGACATACAATATTACATGTTTCAGTAGCATAAAAGTGATTTGAGGATTACATAAATTACAAATTGATCATCATGACAAGTCTAGGAACCATCTGTCACCATACAAAATTATTACAAAGTATAGTATTGTTGACTATATTGTCTATACAGTGCATTGCATCCTCATGACTTATTTATTTCATAACTGGAAGTTTGTACTCTTGATCTTCCTATCTATTTTGCCCAACCCACTTCCATGCTTCCCTCTGGCAAGCATCAGTTTGTTCTCTGTATCTATGAATCTGTTTCTATTTTGTTTTGTGTGTTTGTTTGGATTTTTAGATTCCACATAAAAGTAAAATTATATGGTATTTATCTTTTTCTGTCTGACTTATTTCACTTAACATAATACCTTTCAGATCCATTGATGTTGCAAATGGCAAGATTTAATTCTACTTTTTAATGCCTGAGTAATGTTCCATTTTATACATATACCACATCTTCTTTATCCATTAATCTATCAATGAACACTTAGGTTGCTTCCATTTCTTGGCTATTGTAAATAATGCTGCAATAAACATAAGGATGCATATATGCTTTTGAATTAGTGATTTTAATTTTCTTCAGCTAAAAACACAGGAGTGGAATTGCTTGATCATATGATAGTTCTCTTTTTTTTGAGGAATCTCCATATGCTTTCCATAGTAGCTGCACCAATTTACATTCCCACCAACAGTGCATAAAGTTTCCCTTTTCTCCACATCCTTGCCAACACTTTTTATTTGTGGCCTTTTTGATTATAGCCATTCTGAGAGGTGTGAGGTGATAGCTCATGAGGGTTTGTTTTACATTTCCCTGATGATTAGTAATGTCGAGCATCTTTTCATGTGCTGGTTGGCCATCTGTATGTCTCCTTCAGAAAAATATTTATTAATTTTCTCTGCCTATTTTTTTTGTTTGTTTTGTTTTGTTTGTTTGTTTTGCGGTACACAGGCCTCTCACTGCTGCGGCCTCTCCTGTTGCGGAGCACAGGCTCCGGACGCGCAGGCTCAGCGGCCATGGCTCACGGGCCCAGCCGCTCCATGGCATGTGGGTTCTTCCCAGACGGGGGCACGAATCCATGTCCCCTGCATCGGCAGGTGGACTCTCAGCCACTGTGCCACCAGGGAAGCCCTCTGCCTATTTTTAAATCAAGTTTTTTTTTTTTTTTTGAGTTGTGTGAATTCTTTATATATATTGGATATTAACCCCTTATTAGATTTATCATTTGAAAATATCTTCTCTCCCATTCAGTAGGCTGCCTTTTTGTTTTGTTGAGAGTTTCCTTTTTTGGCAAAAACTTTTCAGTTTGATGTAGACTCATTTGTTACCCTTGTCTGGGGAAGACAGAACCAAAAACACATAGCTAAGTTTGTTGTCAAAGAGTATACCACCTATACTAGAATTCTTATGCTTTCAGGTCTTACATTTGCATCTTTAATCCATTTTGAGTTTACTTTTGTATATGGTGTAAGAAAGTGGTCCAGTTTCATTCTTTTGCATGTAGCTGTCCAGTTTTCCTAACCCCATTTATTGAAGAGACTATATTTTCCCCATTGTATATTCTTGACTCCTTTGTTGTAAATTAATTGACCATATAAGTATAAGTTTATTTCTGGGCTCTCTATTCTGTTCTATTGATCTATGTTTTTGTGTCAATACTTTACAGTTTTGATTACTGTTGCTCAGCAGTGTAATTTTAAATCAAGGAGTGTGGTACCTCCAGCTTTGTTCTTCTTTCTCAAAATTGCTTTAGCTGTTTGGGGTATTTTGTTTTTCCACACAAATTTTAGAATTATTTGTTCTAGTCCTGTGAAAATGCCATTGGCATTTTGATATGGATTGCATTGTTCCATAGATTACCTTGGTTAGTATGGTCACTTTAACAGTATTAATTCTTCTAATCCATGAGCATTATATATCTTTCCATTTGTTTGGTCATCTTCAATTTATTTCATCAACGATGAATAGTTTTCAGTGTATAGGTCTTTCACCTCCTTGGTTAAATTTATTCATAGTATTTTATTCTTTTAATGCAATTGTAAATGGGGTTGTTAGTTTCTTTTTCTGATAGTTTATTAATGTGTAGATATGCATCAGATTTCTGTTATATTGATTTTGTACGCTGTGACTTGAATACATTTATTAATGTGTTCTAATAGATTTTGAACTCTTTAGGGTTTTCTATAAATAGTATCACGTCATCTGCAAATAATGACAGTTTTACTTCTTCCTTTCCAATTTATATACATGTCTTTATCTCTTTTTCTTGTCTAATTGCTGTGGTTATGACTTCCAATACTCCTCATGTTTTGCTTTTTCCAAAATTTTTCATGTAGTTGATTTCTAGTCTCATACTGTTGTGGTGGGAAAAGATGCTTGACAAGATTTCTATCTTGTAAAATTTATTGAGACTTGTTTTGTGGCTTAGCATGTGATTTATCCTGGAGAATGTTTCATGTGCACTTGAAAATAATGTGTATTGTGCTGCTTTTGGATTGAATGTTCTATATATATCTATTAAACTTATCTGATCTAATGTGTTGTGGTTACCATGGGTTCATATATAAAAACCTATTTATATAGCAGTCTATTTTAAGTTAAAGTTCACTTACATTCAAATGCATTCTAAAAGCACTACACTTTTATTTCCCTGCACCATGTTTTATGTTTTGACATCATATTTTATGTCTTTTTACTTTTTGTTTCACTTAATTATTTTACATATACATAATTTTACTACTTTTGTCTTTTGACCTTCATACTAGCTTTATAGGTAGTTGATCTTTACTATATGTTTGCCTTAACCAGTGAGATTTTTTTCTTTCATAATTTTCTTGTTTTAAAAAACCTCTGTTTAAAGAAATCTCTTTAACATTCCTTGTAAGGTGCCAAATTTCTTTCAGCTTTTGCTTTTTATCTCTCTTTCAATTCTGAATGATAGTCTTGCCAGACAGAGTATTATTGTTTGTAATTTTTTTTTCATTCAGCACTTTGAAAGTATTGTGCAATTCCTTATGGCCTATAAAGTTTCTACTGAAACATCAGCTGATAGTCTTATAGGGATTTCTTCATATGTAACTAAAATTTTTTTCTTGCTGCTTTGAAGTTTGTCTCTTTAAATTTTGACATATTAATTATAATGTGTCTTGTTGTGTGTCTCTTTGTTTTCATCTTGTTTGGGACTCTCTGTGCTTCCTGTACTTGAATATCTGTTTCCCTTGGCAGACTGGAGAATTTTTAGTCATTATTTCTTCAAATAGATTCTCTGTCTCTTCTCTCTCTCTTCTTCTGGGATGCCCCTATAATTCAAATGTTAGTATGCTTGATGTTCCAGAGGGCACTGAAACTTTCATCATTTTCTTGACTGTTTTTCTCTTTTGCTGTTCTGATTGTGTGGTTTTCACTACTCTCTCTTCTAGATAGCTGAACTGTTAATCTGCCTCCTCTCTGGTGTATTTTTTATTTCAGTTATTGTATTTTCATTTATGACTGACTTTTTATATTTTCTCTCTCTTTGTTGAAGTTCTTACTGGGTTCATCCATTCTTCTGAGTTTGGCGAGCATATTTAAGACTATTAATTTGAATTTTTTTCTAATAACTTGCTTGTATTTGTTACATTTAGTTCTTTTTAGGATGTTTGTCTTTTTCTTTCATTTGGAAGGTATCCCTTTGTCTCCTAATTTTGTGTAACTGTGTTTGTTTCTATGTAATGAGTATATCAGCTATGTCTCCCAGTTTTAAAAGAGTGGCCTCAGGTAGAAGGTGTCTGTGAAACCCAGAGGCAAAATTCCCACCCTGTTCACCAGAGTCAGGTGCTCCAGGGGTATCCCCAGTGTGGGCTGCATGCACACTCCTATTGTAGTTGTGTTGCAATTGCTGTGAGTGTGCTTTTGGGAAGCATTGGCTCCCAGGCTGGCTGGCTGCAAGGCCCAATTGCAACTGCTATGAACACTCTGCTGGGTGGGGCTCATTCCTGGTCCAGCTGTGTATGAGGTCAGCCATGGTTGCTGTGGGTGTGCTGGTGTGTGGGGCTGGCCCCTTGGAGTGGGAACCACTTTGGAGGCGAGTAGTGCTGGCAAACACCACTTGCCATGTGAGGCCGAGTTGGACCCCTAGGAGCTCCAGAGCAGTGCCAGTGTCAGCTGGATTTGCCTGCTGGGTAGGGTGGGGTGGAAACTATTTTGGAAGAGCTGGCTGGGCAGGTCACATGGTGTTAGGTAGGTTGATTGAAAGTGACAGAAATAGTATCTGCACTGGGCCAGCTAGGTGGAAGGAAAATTTAAGAAAATTGGTGCCCACCAGCATTTCCTACCCTGGAGAAAAATTCCAACAGATCCCTGTCCCTCTGGCTCATGCCCTAATATTAGTCAATGAATCTTCTTTTTGAATGGCCCAGGTGCTTTTCAAGCTGCTGCCTCTTTTCTGGGACTCAGAGTGAGTGAGTTTGTACAGACTCACTCCCTTCAAGAGTGAGAATCTTGGTTTCCCACAGCCTTCTGGGTCTCCTGGATGTAAGTCTGCTGGTTTTCAGAGCCAGACATTACAGGAGTTCATTTTCCTGGTATAAGTTCCCTTGTCTTGGGAACCCAATGTGGGACTTGAACCATTAACTCCTCTGGGGGGACCTCCATGGTTGTGAAATCATTCCCACTTGTGAGTTGCTGCATCAAGGGTGTGGGTTCTGACTAGACCACATCTTTGCCCCTCCTACATCTCTTGACCTGGCCTTCTCTTTATATCTTTAGTTGTATAAAATCTGTTCTGCTAATCTTCAAGTCATTCTCAGAGATATTTGATCTATATGTAGTTGTAGTTTTGATGTGTCCACGGGAAGAAGTGAGCTCAGGATCTTCTTACTGTGCCACCTTGATCTGGACCTGGTCTCAAGAAAATTGAATCAGACTTTTCATTGATCTACTCAGTTGTTCCTTACCAATTATATACAGTAACACAAGGTTAGAAAATATAATTCTTGCAAGCAAGCTGCTTACATTTTAATTAGAGAGACAGATAAATGGACAAGAAATGCCCACATATTGTGGGAGGTAGAATGTAATCAAAGCCTGAGACTTTGGGATCCTTCCTTTCTTTCCTAGCTTTTCTTAATCTTAAGTCTCTTCATGGTGCTCAGACTTCTCTCCTTGGTTTACTTTCTTTCTCTTATATTTTCCATCCTTACCACCCTTCCATCTACACTTACCTGTTTCCATATTTATTCTTAATTGATAACAAACCATTCCTAATATGTGAGTAAATGAATAGGCTGCCCTTCTTACACAACATTGCTAAAAATTTTAAGTTTAGTTATGATTCTAAAGAGGTATTTTCTTCTCCAACTTTCACTTAAAAATAAACTTTGAGTGACAACTCCAGACATTTTACTAGGCAAATGTGGCACCCTAAAAAAAAATCATAGTCATCTAGGGCCAATTAATATCTGCTTTGGGGGAATATACAATTTATAATAATTTCTTAACTTATATAAGATTTTGAAGTTTCATGAATGTTTTCAGGTATGATTTATCATTTGATATTTATATCAAGCTTATAAAAACTAATTCATTATAATTTATAGATGAGGAAACAAAGGACGAGGCCAGAGTCACACAGCTAGTAAATAATAGAATTTCAACCACATCTACTTGCAATTTTCAAATCTAGTGCTTTTTCCAAGATTTTTACTGCTTCTCCAATTCCAAAGCCCAGGTTTCTGAAAGTGCTAGTATTTGACTTGAGTGAAAGGAAGGAAGGAAGAAAGAAAGAAAGTAAGGTAGGGAAGGAGTGAAAAGAAGAGTGAAGGGAGGAAGGAGAGAAAAGAAGAAAGGAAAGAGTGAAGAAAGGAAGGAAGGAAAGAAGAAGAGAGGGAAATGAAGGAAGAAAAGAGGAAGGAAAGAAGGTAATATAATGTAAGAATATCAATTAAGGTACAGGTGGGAGTTGAGTCAGCCGACTGAAGATGCCCTATGTCAAGTGTGGTACCCAAGAGGATGTAAGTTTTTTCCATAGACTCTTCTTTTATTGCTTTTCCCAGCAGCAAGTCAAAAGTAAGAGAATTCAGTAAGTTAAAATAGATGGCTAAGTACAGAATTTCCTTTGTCATATTGAAGCTTGAGTTAATAAATTAGAAAAGTAACAGCTGTAGAGGCATCTGTAGTTTCATAAGTTTAAGATCTCTAAAGCAGTATGGCATATTTATCAGATGATTAGCTAGGTAGAGACTTTATAAAAGATTACCTCTCTGCTGTTTGATGATCTTTGATTAAGGTAGAACAGCTTTAGTTCTGAAAGATAAAATTAACTTAAAGTAGGTTTAATATATTATTCATATCTATAAAAAGAACAGATCAGAGGTAGAAAAATTTAGTGATTTGGGTACTAATCTATAAGGAAGCTATTTTTGATTAAACCAGCCCCCACTAGTATCTCTCCTTTCTTGTTTTCCATATTAATTATTGAATCTACTTTATAGATTTCATCATTTTGCTTGTAGTTTACTGTGGTAATCTTATTTCCCTTCTGGATATTTATCTTGCTATCAGTGACATGTCAAATACTTTTTAAAATGAATTCCTGATAATATTTAGCAGAATAATTGCATAAAGAAATTCAGAAGTACCCATTTTAATTAAAATACCTTGAAAATTTTATCAAACGGATAACTTTCTTTAAGAAAAAATCAAATAAAATCTCCTACTTTATTCTCTTTCTTATATAAGGAGATGATTTCAAATAAAGCTATCCACAAGAGTTGTCTTCAACCATCTCATCTTCTTCATAGAATGCTGCATACAGTGAAATCTCTTTAAACTAATATTGCTATTTCAAATAATTAGAACCTAGAAAATGTGTGATTCTTAGTTAATTTTCCCTACAGTTCTTTAATAAAAATATTTTTTTAAATGTATAGATCAAGGAAGGTATATTTCATATTGTTACAATACTGAATCTTACAAACCATGGATATGGTACCTCTTTCCATTTATTAAGTCTTCTCTAATTTCTCTCATGTCTAGTAGTTTTGTTTGTAGAGAGTTTGCATATCTCGTGTTAAATTTATTCTGGGTATTTGATGTATTTTAAAGCTATTTTAAAAGTTATAAGTATACAGTTTTTATTTTCCAAATTTTGCTTATATTTAGAAATAAATTTGATGTTTATTTTAATATTGTGTACAGAAACATTGCTGAAATTACCAATTAATTTTACTAATTTTCCTAAATTATATCATACACAAACAATGACAATTTTTTCCTTCTATTCCAATACTTTTCCTGTTTATTTATTTAACCCCAATGCACTGGCCAAGATCCCCAGAAAAATGATGAATAGTGGTGGTGATAGTGACATTCTTATCTCATTCATCTCAAAGGGCAGCTTTTAATAGTTAACCATTAAATGGGATGTTTGCTAGGGGTTTTGTTGGTATCTTTTATCAAATTGAGGAAGTTTCCTTCTATTCCTAGCTGCTAAGAGTTTTTTTTATCATGATAAGGTATTGGACTTTATCAAATACCTTTTATGAATCTATTTTTAAAAATATTTTATTGAAGTATAGTTGATTTACAATGTTGTATTAGTTTCAGGTATACAGCAAAGTGAATCAGTTATACATATACATATAGCCATTCTTTTTCAGATTTCTTTTCCCCATAAAAATATTGATAATTTAAATCTACTTAAGTCTAATTTTGTATTATTTTTTCTTGAATTTTCATCAATATATTTTCTTGAAATATGTTTTGGATATGGTCAGCATTGCTGTCAGGCTAAGAAACTTAAGCAAAATGTTCTTTTCCTCCAAAGTGGTATATTCTCTTCATAATAAGTTACAATGTGTGGAATAGTTATTGTACTTCATAGTGATAAAGAAACTAGTGACTTGAATGGTCATACTTCCTCTTAAAATGAGAAAATTTAGTCAAGTAATATTTAATCATCTTGCTGATACCTTAAATGTATGGGAAATGTCCACTGTAGGAAAGCAATACTTTGAACATTTACATTTTTCATATATTTTTATGAAAATAGAAGCGTAAAAGGAAATTTATCAACTTGGATTTAATTCTAGATCCAAGTTGATAAACAGAAATATATTTCAGGTGTAACTTGGAACCACTGAAAGGAATAGTTGCGTTTGTCTAAAAACATCTGAAATAATTAACTTAGTTATTTATTTTTTCAACATTGTCTTTTCCAAAATTATTTATCATTGCTTTGCTTTCAAGATGTTTCTTTTTCTGTCCTAAGAGAAAGAAAACATCATTCTGTACAATGCACCTAATACATTACACAAGCATACAATGTAAACATTTTTAGCATTTCTCCATTTTAGGCAACCTATCTTTCTAAGGCTAATTTATCTTATAAACTGAAGAGTACATTCATTTTAACCCGGTAAGTTTTCCACTCTAGGTAGAAATACTGGATCATAAATTTAAAAATTATTAGCTATCAGAACATTTTTAAAAATCAAACTTCTGTTTAGCGTTAGTTCAGTGGACCGAGAGGTAAGAGCTATGGGCTTCTGTTCTCCACACCCTGTGGTGTGACATGATGACAGTGTGACCTGGTTACCTGATTTCACTAAGACATGAAGCCTCTTCCTGTACCTGTGACCATGACATCACAGTTCCATCCTTCATCTCTTGTTTGTTCTCATTGTGATTAGTCCAACATGCTTTCAAGAGAGCTCTCTTAAATTCAACCCAAACTACCAGACTACATAAAGTGTATCTTGTGTCTTAAACAATTTAATCTGTTGAATAAACAGCGGGTAAATTTTGTCCTTGTGCCTGGATGAAATCTTTGTCTCAGGTAGGCCCAATACTGTTCTGGAACCTTGAGGTTGTGTCAGTAACCCTGGGTGAAGAGTTCTGGGGTCAGAAAACTGTGTGTTATTCTCTGACACCTCACATGGGCATGCAGCTTCTTTTGTGCTGTTGTGTCTTGGTGAAAACGTTAATGTTAACATCCTGTTTCACTGCTTCACCACAGCTGTCAGGACTGATAAAGGTGACAAACTAGAGCAGGTGGGTAATGAGAGGTAAAGAGTTTCAGCTTCATGTGCTCCTTGAATCTTGAGTTTGACTTAGAGGTTCTTTTTGACTCTGCTTCAAACCCCAGCTTCTTCTCAGTCCATGACTCTCTTCCTATTGCCCTGAATTCCATTTTACTTTTCCACTGTGGTGCAGGGCAGGTACCAGTTGTATTCTCTGGATAGCCAAAACAATTGACTCAATTTTTATTTTATTGTATTAAAATTTTTTCTTTCAATTTTCAGATTCAATATATTCTATGTTCCTAGCTGTTTGGGAAATCAAAGGCTCTTAAGGCACGGACTATGCCCTTCAGATTCTTACAATGTAGTTTGTCTATTTATTCAACACAACTTTGCCAGATGTTTTATTGAAGAGTAATATATTTATATGAGAAAACACAAAATATGACATAATTTAAGTCATAAAATATTTGGTACTCTTGTCAGTGGCTATGGAAGATGAGTGAGAAGAGTGTAATATAATGGAAAGAGCACACTATCTAGCCTAAAACTTTGTTAATGAAAGAATGATCCACATGGATCAGCAATGCCAGTGCTACCAGGAGCTTGTTAGAAATGCAGACTCTCAGAACCCAACCTATACTTACCAAATTAGAATCTGCATCTTAACAAATCTTCAATTAAGCTTGGAAAAGCACTGCTCAAGAACAATTGGATTAATTATTACTTACATGTTTAGTCTATAATATATTTTCTTCCAAACTGTGAAACCCTGAATTTTCTTTTTTTTTCTTTTTTAAATTTTTAATTTTTTAAAATTTTTACTCAAGTATAGTTGATTTACAATGTTGTGTTAATTTCTGATGTATAGTAAAGTGATTCAGTTATATCTATATATACATTCTTTTTTTAATATTCTTTTCCGTTATGGTTTATCACAGGATATTGAATATAGTTCTCTGTGCTACACAATAGGACCATGTTGTTTATCCTTTCTATATATAATAGTTTACATCTGCTAACCCCAATCTCCCACTCCATCCCTCCCCCAACCCCCTCCCTGTTGGCAACCATATGTCTGTGAGTCTGTTTCTGTTTCATAGATAGGTTCATTTGTGTCATTTTTTAGATTCCACATATAAGTGATATCATATGGTATTTGTCTTTCTCTTTCTGACTTACTTCCCTTAATATGATAATCTCTAGTTGTATCCATGTTGCTGCAAATGGCATTATTTCATTCTTTTTTATAGCTGAGTAGTATTCCATGGTACAATATATATGTACCACATCTTCTTTATCCATTCATCTGTTGATAGACATTTAAGTTATTTCCATGTCTTGGATATTGTGAATAGTGCTGCTATGAACATAAGGGTGCATGTTTCCAAATGATCATGAGTATTGACATACTAAAGAGGTTGGTAGTAATGCAGGGGTGGCTTTGTTGAATTTTGTTTACACTATATTTTGCTTTCACAATGACTTTATTATGTGTATGCAAGCATGTGCACATACACACACACAGAGATATATATTTTTTCTGGGCTCTTAGGCTTACTGCTAAAAGCAGTAGTATGGATTATCCATAATTACCATGTTTTTTGCATTAGATGTTATGGGAGATGAAAAGGTAAATAACATAGTCTCTTGACCCAGGGAAGAAGTCTTGTGGAGAAAAGATCTACCAGACATATGAATAAATAAATAAATGCAATGTTAGAGGAACAATAAAAAAGATGACATTAAAAATATTCCATGGATCTTGCATTTTAAAATCAATTCTACTAAGATATCATTTATATACAATAAAATGCAACCATTTTTAAAAAAGAACACTTGGATTTAAGTCCTTTTGGAGCCACTTATAAGTGAGCACAAATACCTCTCTGATGACAATGATTAATATCAGCTTCACAGGCTCATAATAAGGTTAAATTGAAGATAATGCATGTGAAACCCTTTATAAATTACCAAGTAATACACACATCAAAGTTATCTGTATTTTCAGCAAAAGTTTTCATGGAAGTGTATAACTTTCACGATAATCTGTGTAATAAGCATGCAATCTGAATATCTCTTTTGGTCCCTGGCTTCTACTTAGCTAAACTTTCTCTCTCTCTCATAAGGACACATTATTTTTTTTTTTTGCAGTACGCAGGCCTCTCTCGGCACCTCTCCTGTTGCAGAGCACAGGCTCTGGACGCGCAGGCTCAGCGGCCATGGCTCACGGGCCTAGCCGCTCCGTGGCATGTGGGATCTTCCCAGATCGGGGCACGAACCTGTGTCCCCTGCATCGTCAGGTGGACTCTCAACCACTGCACCACCAGGGAAACCCATAAGGACACATTTTTTAAACTACATTCCTGGGTTCTTTTCTGAGGTGTTTTTACTTCTGTTTTTGTTTTTTCCACTTTAGAACTCCTGAGCCATTCTACTTCTCCTGGAAGAGTCAGTAAGATCTTCTTTAAAAAAAACTCTTTATCAATTAAGTCTTAACAATTAACTATTATCATTAATATAGACAATTATTTAATATAAAAAAATCATACTCAAAAGTGATCACATACTTAAGCTCAGGAAATAGGAGTAATCTCTCACAAAATATATGGGATTCTAATTTGTTAGAAATTCAGAAGTATGTGGAGATTTAATTTTTGTAATATTAATCTTGTATCCCATTGGAATGTTGGTACGAGGCAAACAATATCTGATTCAGTCTGCCAAGCTATTCCCCCTCCACTTCTCACTACATAATGTACTTCAAAGACACAAAACATTAACAATTCATACCATCACTTACAACTAAGATTGATGGTTAACCCAGTTCCAAACTATGGAGCAATTTCCTACTAACCACAAGGCTTAGAGGTCAGAATTAAGAGTTACAATTGCCGACCAAAGTATTTTTCCTTTCAAATAGTTTATTTCCAAATAATCACATACAGAATATTTAAGGATTAACATACCAGTTTTTCTAGTTATTTGTTGCTTTTGGTAGGGTGGAAAGATGGAGGAAGAGGCAAAGGCTGCCACGTTACATGTGTTTGAGACAAGCTTGTAGTTGATACAATTTCTAGTTGAAAAAAATATTTTAAATTCAGATAATTAAGTTTAATGTCAAAAAGTTTATTTTAGTTGTAAACATTGAAATGACAACTAGTTCACATATTTTGTCTTCGTCTGGGACATAGTGGGGGTAATTGATATACTTAGAACTTGTACTTCTTAAAAAATTAGATACATAATGCTCATTGTTATCATTCATGCCCCCCCCCAAATATAACTTGTGGGAAAACATTGACTCACAAGCTGCTTTATTATCTAGAATTTATTCACTGTTTATTAATTCAAAAGGAAGTGAGTGCATCCCCATTGCCTCTGACTTTTTCTATGACATTTATGTTATCCAGTTATTGTGACATAAAAAGCAACTATGTTCATATTATATAATGCATTTGATTGGGGTGACATTGTTAGATGCTATCTATGTTTATTAAGTCATCTGCAATTTTTTCAATACCACTAAGTGATAGGTGAGGGCTAGCAAATTGGATTACTCATATTTGGAGAATCAAAGGATATATTTAATGTTTAATTTTTCTTAAGAGACATGTTTATTTAATCTAAATGTTATACAATGACTTTCATAATTGCTTCCAAGATTTTTCTCTCTTTGGAACCTGAAATTTTACAACTATGTTAATTAATAACAATGTTTTGCAGTTCTGTGGCACCTTTTTGTCTGAGAATCTCAGTGTTTACTTAATGTTCATCATATCTTTGGGGAGATGTGATTCTGTGATGTTTTCTTTTCTACTTTTTTCTTTTTAAATACAAATAGTGCATTAATTCAAAGTCCCCACATTTTGTCCAGTAATTCATTTGCGTGGTACATTGTGCAAATAAAAAGAGGATCTCACTCAGCTGTTGTTCTCAGGGAGCCTGAATGGGCCCTAATTACTATCCTGCTTGCATTTGGTGAAGGTGCAACTGGAGTCATTAGTAAGCATGCAAAAGCATTTCATAGGCTTCTTGGAGGTAAAGGTCATGCTTTTACCTTCTTTTATTTTTCACATCATAGGTATAACCAAAGTCACTGTGAACTCCAAATATACACATTCTACAGGATAATGGAATGATAAATTTGTAGGCTAAGATGAACTACAGTCATGGAGAACTTTGAGACCTACAGATTAAGGCTAGATTCCTTGTGTTAGCAACCTACTGTTGCATAACAAATTACCACAAACTCAGAGGCTTCAAACAACACACATTTATTATCTTATAACATCTGTGGGTCCAAAGTTTTGGGACAACTTAACTGAGTTCTCTGCTTAGTATCTCAAAAAACTTCAACCAAAGTGTTAGCTGGGCTATGTTCACATCTGGAGGCTGACGGGGGATAAATTCACTTCCAAGCTTACTCATGTTGTCAAAAGATTTCATTCCCTTTTGGTTGTAGGACTGAGGACCCTGGCTAGTTGCTGGCTGTTGGATGGAGATCACTTCCAGAACCTAGAGACCACTCTCAGCTCCTTGCCAGGTGGGCCTTCCAATATGGCCACTTCTTCAAAGTTAGCTAGGGAAACAGACTCTGGAGTGAATCTACTAACAAGGCACAGTCTTATAAATGTAATACAAACATAGGAGTGACATCCCTTCACCTTTGCCTTTTCTACTAGGTAGAAGTAAGTGAAAGGCTTTTCTCACACTCAATGGAAGACAATTGCACAAGGCCATGAGCATGAGGAGGTGGGGATTATAAGGACCACTGTAGAGTCTGCTCACACTACTCTTTAACCTGCCTATATTGACTGAAATTAGGGAAAGCTGCAGATAGTGGGAAAGCTAAGTTAATAGTTACTAAAGCAAAATAGAACTTTATTTTTCTCTCATGTGTAAAAAGAGGAAGATAAATCCAGAAGAAGGCATGTCATGACTGATATGGCAGTCCCTCCTGTTCATCTCAGGCCTATACTCTCTCTTTGTCCTGTGCAATTTTTAATATATCTTTCAATCACAGCTTCTAGTCTTAAGGTCACCTCATGGTTCAGTATGGCTATTGATACTTATAGTCATCACCAGCATAAAGGAGTAAAAGTAGATGGAAAAAATGTTCAACCCAGCTGAAACAGTTCCCATAGCCCTCCTGTATAGTCCACAAGATAGTCCATCAATTTGGACAAAACTTACATATAGCTGAGGGTTACATATAGCTTAGTTACACAAAGCTGAAAGGGAGGTTGAAAAATGTAGTCTTTAAATGAAGCTACTGTTGCCCCAATTAAATCAGGGTTCTTTTACTAAAGAAGAAAATAAGCATAGTTATCAGGTAGTAACTTGCTATTTCTGCCATGCTGGCATTGAAAGCTCCTTATAAGCTTGCACTGACAAAATGTTGAACCTCACTGTCCAGTACTAACCTGCTATGGAAACCATGCACCTGGGTCTGCATTCAGCCACCCCTAGACAGAGAAACTATGTTGATCTCTTCCTGTGCTAGTCCAGGTGTCTTCACCATGGAATGTTCCATACATTGACTCTCCCATCCTTGCCAGAGTTCCTGCATTGGTAACATGTGCAGTGAATCAATCAATAGTGCTTGGGCTGTGCTTTGTTTTGACTAACTCCATCCTTCATCTTCAATCCTTGGATCACAAAGCTCTTGAGTTGGAATCCTGGCCTAGTGCCTGCCTCCTTTCTACTGTGTGATTTATTATCTGCTCTGGAATCTGCATCACTGTGCACTGGCTTCATTTCAGGACACAGATCACTTCCTTTTGTGACAGGTCCTTGTTTGGGTGAGTCATGTTCTCCATTCCCATGCTCTTGGTTACCATGCTATTCTGTCAGCTACAGCTGGGACTCACTCCAGTGTCTGCCATGTCTCATTGTCTGGGTATAGTTCACAGTTTATCTACCTGCAGCCTCAGCCTGCCACTCCTACAGCAATAATCCATGCCATGCCAGAGGTTGAACAGCTGGCAGTACTAGCCTAGGTGTGTGGTAGGTACTTGGTAAATATTTGAAATGGGTTTAATGAGTACTGCATTTTAGGAGAAGATTCTTTGATCTTACTAATGCCAGCTTCCCTCACAAACTCAGCTTATGCTTTTTTCTTCTCCAAAAATATTCCAATACAAGTCTAAAACCATTTAGGTCTCAGGCAATGGTCTTGGGACCTAACTTTGTCAATTCCCCAAATAATTTGGGTGGGAATCTCAATGAGTGGTGAAGTATTGGAGGTGGTAGTGTTTAGCGCTTTGAGTCCCCAGGAATATGGCTGCTGAGGTTGTGATTGTCAGGACAAAGGGAAGGGAAATCACAATTCTGTTGAGCTGCCTGGGTCTGCTGCCCAACCTTTTGATTTCCCATTGTCGCCTCAAATCTCCTTTCTTCTTACTCTTCTACCACTGTTACTGGAGATCCTACAAATGTTTTACTCCCGTCGAATTTCACTCTGTTATATGATTGCCTTAGTTTATCCCACTCTCCAAGTTCATATCCCTGCCCCAATGTCTGACCCACATTGACCCATAGGTTTCTAGTATGAAATTGCAAGTATAGTGGCAAAAAATCTCACCCTCTCCACTCAAAACAGTTAGGACATCACAGTCTCAGTTTTAATTCACACTACAAATATTTATGAAACCTTGCCTTGTATAAGACACTGTTCTTGGGGTTTGGGAGACAAGGCTGAATGAAAGAATGTCTTAATCTCAAGTCATTTATGATCTAGAGAAAGACAGAAACAATGAACAGGGAAATGAATGGACAGACAGGAAAACATCATGTAATGATAAATGCATTGCAGGGAATTAAAATAAGCTATTGTATTAGTGAGTGACTTAGGTTTAAATAGTTAAGAAAGACCTCTGAAAAATTAAAATGTATGTTGGGAGAGACCTTCAAGATGACAGAGGAGTAAGATGGGGAGATCACCTTCCTCTCCACAAATAAATCAGAAATACATCTACATGAGGAACAACTCCTACAGAACACCTACTGAACACTGGCAGAAGACCTCAGACTTCCCAAAATATATATATATTTTTTTCCTTTTGCTCTTTTTGTGAGTGTGTGCTTCTTTGGGTGATTTTGCCTGTATAGCTTTGCTTTTACCATTTGTCCTAGGATTCTGTCTGTCCTTTTTTTTTTTAATAGTATAGTTTTTAGTGCTTGTTATCATTGGTGGATGTGTTTTTTGGTTTCATTGCTCTCTTCTTTCTTTCTGTCTTATTTTTTTCCTTTTTTTTTTTTTGCGGTACACAGACCTCTCACTTTTGTGGCCTCTGCTGTTGTGGAGCACAGGTTCTGGACGTGCAGGTTCAGCGGCCATGGCTCACGGACCCAGCCACTCCGCAGCATGTGGCATCTTCACAGATCAGGGCACGAACCCGTGTCCTCTGCATCAGCAGGCGGACTCTCAACAACTGTGCCACCAGGGAAGCCCTTTATTTTCCTTTTTTTTTTTATAACTTTTTAATTTTTAATAATTTTTTCTTACTTTAATAACTTTCTTTTTTCTTTCTTTCTTTCTTTCTTTCTTTCTTTCTTTCTTTCTTTCTTTCTTTCTTTCTTTCTTTCTTTCTTTTTCTTTCTCCCTTTTCTTCTGAGCCATCTGGCTGACAGGATCTTGGTGCTCAGGCCGGGTGTCAGACCTGTGCCTCTGAGGTGGGAGAGCTGAGTTAGGGAAATTGGTCCACCAGAGACCTCCTGGCTCCATGTAATATAGAAAGGCAAAAGCTCTCCCAGAGATCTCCATCTCAATGCTAAGACCCAGCCCCACTCAATGACCAGCAAGCTACAGTGCTGGACACCCCATGCCAAACAGCTAACAAGACAGGAACACAACCCCACCCATTAGCAGAGAGGCTGCCTATAATCTTAATAAGGTCACAGACACCCCAAAACACACCACTGGACACAGTTCTGCCCACCAGAAAGACTAGATCCAGCCTAATCCAACACAACACAGGCACCAGTTCCCTCTACCAGGAAGCCTACACAACCCACTGAATCAAACTTAGCCACTGGGGGCAGACACCAAAAACAACGAGAACTACAAACATACAGCCTGCAAAAAGGACACCACAAACACAGTATGTTAAGCAAAATGAGAAGAAAGAGAAACAGACAACAGATGAAGAAGCAAGGTAAAAACCCACCAGACCAAACAAATGAGGAGGAAATAGGCAGTCTACCTGAAAAAGAATTCAGAGTAATGAAAATAAAGATGATCCAAAATCTTGGAAATAGAATGGAGAAAATATAAAAAAAACATTTAACAAGGACCTAGAAGAACTAAAGAGCAAACAAACTATGATAAACAACAAAATAAATGAAGTTAAAAATTCTCTAGAAGGAATCAATAGCAGAATAACTGAGGAAAAAGAACGTATAAGTGACCTGGAAGATAAAATAGTGGAAATAATTACTGTAGAGGCGAATAAAGAAAAAAGAATGAACTGAGGACAGTCTCAGAGACCTCTGGGACAACATTAAATGCACCAACATTCGAATTAAAGGGGTCCCAGAAGAAGAAGAGAAAAAGAAAGTGACTGAGAAATACTTTGAAGAGATTATAGTTGAAAACTTCCCGAATATGGGAAAGGAAATAGTCAATCAAGTCCAGGAAGTGCAGAGAGTTCCACACAGGATAAATCCAAGGAGAAATAAGCCAAGACACATTTCAATCAAACCATCAACAATTAATCACAAAGAAAAAAATATTAAAAGCAGCAAGGGAAAAGCAACAAATAACATACAAGGGAATCCCCATAAGGTCAACAGCTGATCTTTCAGCAGAAACTCTGCAAGCCAGAAGGGACTGGCAGGACATATTTAAAGTGATGAAAGGGAAAAACCTACAATCAACATTACACTACCCAGCAAGGATCTCATTCAGATTAGACAGAGAAATTAAAAGATTTACAGGCAAGCAAAAGCTAAGAGAATACAGCACTACCAAACCAGCTTTACAACAAATGCTAAAGGAACTTCTCTAGAAAGGAAACACAAGAGAAGGAAAAGACTTCCAATAACAAACCCAAAACAATTAAGAAAATGGTAATAGGAACATACATATTGATAACTACCTTAAATGTAAATGGATTAAATGCTCCCACCAAAAGACATAGACTGGCTAAATGGATACAAAAATAAGACCTGTATATATGTGGTCTACAAGAGACCCACTTCAGACCTAGGGACGCATACAGACTGAAAGTGAGGGGATGGAAAAAGATACTCCATGCAAATGGAAATCAAAAGAAAGCTGGAGTAGCAATTCTCATATCAGACAAAAAAGACTTTAAAATAAAGACTATTACAAGAGACAAAGAAGGACACTACATAATGATCAAGGGATCAATACAAGAAGATATAACAGTTGTAAATATTTATGCATCCCACATAGGAACACCTCAATTCATAAGGCAAATGCTAACATCCATAAAAGGGGAAATCAACAGTATTACTAACATAGTTGGGGACTTTAACACCCCACTTTCACCAATGGAGAGATCATCCAGAATGAGAAAAAATAAGGAAACACAAGCTTTAAGTGATACATTAAACAAGATGGAGTTAATTGATATTTATAGGACATTCCAGCAAAAAACAACAGAATACAATTTCTTCACAAGTGCTCATGGAACATTCTGCTGGATAGATCACACCTTGAGTCACAAATCAAGCCTTGGTAAATTTAAGAAAACTGAAATTGTATCAAGTCTCTTTTCCGACCACAATGCTGTGAGACTAGATATCAATTACAGGAAAAAAATCTGTAAAAAATACAAACACATGGAGGCTAAACAATACACTACTAAATAACCAAGAGGTCACTGAAGAAATGAAAGAGGAAATCAAAAAATGCCTAGAAACAAACGACAATGACAACATGACAACCCAAAACCTATGGGATGCAGCAAAAGCATTTCTAAGAGAGAAGATTATAGCAAAATAATCCTACCTCAAGAAACACCTCGGAAAAGCAACCTAACTTTACACCTAAAGCAATTAGAGAAAGAAGAACAACAAAAAGACCCCCAAAAGTTAGCAGAAGGAAATAAATAATAAAGATCAGATCAGAAATAAATGAAAAAGAAATGAAGGAAACGATAGCAAAGTTCAATAAAACAAAAAGCTGGTTCTTTGAGAAGATAAATAAAATTCATAAACCGTTAGCCAGACTCATCAAGAAAAAAGAATTAGCTAGACTCATCAAATTAATAGAATTAGAAATGAAAAAGAAGTAACAACTGACAAGGCAGAAATACAGAGGATCAGGAGAGATTACCACAAGCAACTATATGCCAGTAAAATGGACAACCTGGAAGAAATGCACAAATTCTTAGAAAAGCACAATCTTCCAAGATTGGACCAGGAAGAAATAGAAAATATAAACAGATCAATCAGAAGCACTGAAATTGAAACTGTGATTAAAAATCTTCCAACAAACAAAAACCCAGGACCAGATGGCTTCACAGACGAATTTTATCAAACGTTTAGAGAAGAGCTAACACGTAACCTTCTCAAACTATTCCAAAATATAGCAGAGGGAGGAACACTCCCAAACTCATTCTATGAGGCCACCATCACCTTGATACCAAAACAGACAAAGATGTCACAAAGAAATAAATCTATAGGCCAATATCACTGATGAACATAGATGCAAAGTTCCTCAACAAAATGATAACAAACAGAATCCAACAGCACATTAAAAGGATCATACACCATGATCAAGTGAGGTTTATCCCAGGAATGCAAGGATTCTTCAACGTACACAAATCAATCAATGTGATAAATCATATTAACAAATTGAAGGAGAAAATCCATATGATCATCTCAATAGATGCAGAAAAGCTTTTGAGAAAATTCAAAACCCATTTATGATAAAAACCCTCCACAAAATAGGCATAGAAGGAACTTTCCTCAACATGATAAAGGCCATATATGACAAACCTACAGCCAACATCGTTTTCAATGGTTAAAAACTGAAACCATTTCCTCCAAGATTAGTAACAAGACAAGGTTGCCCACTCTCACCACTCTTATTCAACATAGTTTTGGAAGTTTTAGCCACAGCAATCAGAGAAGAAAAAGAAATAAAAGGAATCCGAATCAGAAAAGAAGAAGTAAAGCTGTCACTTTTTGCAGATGATATGATACTATACATAGAGAATCCTAAAGATGCTACCAGAAAACTACTAGAGCTAATCAATGAATTTGTTTAAGTAGCAGGATACAAAATTAATGCACAGAAATCTCCTGCATTCCTATACACTAAGGATGAAAAATCTGAAAGAGAAATTAAGGAAATACTCCCATTTATCATTGCAAGAAAAAGAATATAATATCTAGGAATAAACCTACCTAAGGAGACAAAAGACCTGTATGCAGAAAATTATAAGACACTGATGAAAGAAATTAAAGATGATACAAATAGATGGAGAGATATACCATGTTCTTGGATTGGAAGAATCAACATTGTGAAAATGACTATACTACCCAAAGCAATCTACTGATTCAGTGCCATCTCTATCAAACTACCAATGACATTTTCCACAGAGCTATAACAAAATATTTCATAATTTGTATGGAAACACAAAAGATCCTGAAGAGCTAAAAAAATCTTGAGAATGGAAAATGGAGCTGGAGGAATCAGGCTCCTGGACATCAGGCTATACTACAAAGCTGTAGTAATCAAGACAGTATGGTACTGGCACAAAAACAGAAATATAGATGAATGGAACAGGATAGAAAGCCCAGAGATAAATCCATGCACATATGGTCACCTTATTTTTGATAAAGGAGGCAAGAATATACAATGGGGAAAAGACAGCTTCTTCAATAAGTGGGGCTGGGAAAATTAGACAACTACATGTAAAAGAATGAAGTTAGAACATTCCCTAACATCATATACAAAAAGAAACTCAAAATGGATTAAAGACCTAAATGTAAGGCCAGACACTATAAAACTCTTAGAGGAAAACATAAGCAGAACACCCTATGACATGGACCTAATGAAACTTCAAAGCTTTTGCACAGTAAAGGAAACCATAAACAAGATGAAAAGACAACCCTCAGAATGGGAGAAAATATCTGCAAGTGAAACAACTGACAAAGGATTAATCTCCCAAATATACAAGCAGCTCAATATCAAAAAAACAAACAACCCAATCCAAAAATGGGCAGAAGACCTAAATTGACATTTCTCCAAAGAAGATACACAGATTCCCAACAAACACATGAAAGGATGCACAACATCACTAATCATTAGAGAAATGCAACTCAAAACTGCAACAAGGTGTCACCTCACACCAGTCAGAATGGTCATCATCAAAAATTCTGCAAACAATAAATGCTGGAGAGGGTGTGGAGAAAAGGAAACCCTCTTGCACCATTGGTGGGAATATAAATTGATACAGCCACTCTGGAGAACAGTATGGAGTTTCCTTAAAAAATTTACAATAGAACTACCATACAACCCAGCAATCCCACTACTGGGCATGTATCCTGAGAAAACCATAATTCAAAAAGAGTCATGTACCACAGTGTTCATTGCAGCAATATTTAATAGCCAGGACATGGAAGCAACCTAAGTGTCCATCAACAGATGAATGGATAAAGAAGATGTGGCACATATATACAATGGAATATTACTCAGCCATAAAAAGAAATGAAATTGAGTTTTTTGTAGTGAGGTGGATGGACCTAGAGTCTGTCATACAGAGTGAAGTAAGTCAGAAAGAGAAAAACAAATACTGTATGCTAACACATATATATGGAATCTAAAAAAAAAAAAAAAATCGTTCTGAAGAACGTAGGGGCTGGACAGGAATAAAGATGCAGACGTAGAGAATGGACTTGAGGACATGGGGAAGGGGAAGGGGAAGCTGAGATGAAGTGAGAGTGGCATGGACATATATACACTACCAAATATAAAATAGAGAGCTAGTGGGAAGCAGCCACATTGCCCAGGGAGATCAGCTCGGTGATTTGTGACCACTTAGAGAGGTGGTTTAGGGAGGTTCGGAGGGAGAAACAATAGGGAGGAGATATGGGGATATAATATGTATAGTTGATTCACTTTGTTATAAATCAGAAACTAACACACCATTGTAAAGTAATTATACTCCAATAAAGATGTAAAAGAAAATAAAATATATACCAGTAATTATTTACAATAGAGAAGATATAGAAACAATCTGTCTGTTAACAGATGAATGGATTAAAAAAATGTGGTATATATACAATGAAATAATATTCAGGCTTAAAAAGAAAGAAATCTTGCCCATTTTAACAACATGGAAGAAACTGGAGGGCATTATGCTAAGTGAAATGAGCAGACAGAGAAAGACAAATACTGTATGGTTTCATGTATATGTGGAATTTATCTTTTAAAAAAGTCAAACTCATAGAAACAGAACAGAATGGAGGTTGCTAGGGTTTGAGGGTGTGGTTGAAATAGGGAGAGGCTGGTCACAGTTTATAAACTTTCATTTATAAAATGAATAAATTATAAGATTTTAAGACAAAGAGAAAACTGTATTTGTGTTTGAATGTACGTACAAGTTTATACAGCAAAATGTTTATAATCACAGCCTCTAGGTGGTGAGGTTAAGGGTCATCTTTAAAAATTTGCTCTTCATGTGTTTTCTGGCTTTTTTCTTGCACTGTGTAAGATGTTTCCTACAATAAGAAAATAAAAGCAATACAAGTACATCATAAAATAGAGAAAAAGGAATACAGACAGGCTGCTTCTAAGCATTTCCTTTCTGCAGATAAATGCTGATGACCTTCACCATCACAGGGAGGAGCTGCTCTTACACTTATTTTGAGGCATCTAGATTAAGTACTACCTAAGACTAGATTTATTAGCAGTCCATCTGAACAAGATGGAGCCATGTGCAGTTTATAGTTTCAGGAAAAAGACACTTCAGACCAGCTAATGTGAGAAGAAAGTAACAGGCCACTGAAGATGTCTGCTTGTCACTGAGATAAAAATTCCTTCCCCAGTTACTTCTCTTTTGCCAGCTGTGCTAGGTGACCCAGTGCTTTGCTCATGAGACTTTCCATGTTCAATGGATTGTGGTGGAACAACAATTCGCCCATGCAAAAAGCAGTTGTATGTTTCCAAAGAGGAGGATTATGCAAGTTCAAGAGAAAAATGAATTCTTATATTGTGCTGATCTCTTTTTTATATACATGCATATATTATAAGTATGCTCAATTTACTAAATAGTTATTTATTATGAAGACATAATACTCCTTGCTGATTCTGAAAGAGGGAACCAGGCAAATTATTATATGAGTACATTTATCACATTTTTCCATTTTATTATACTTCTGGATAATTAATATTCTTCCTAGAACTGCAGTCAGTATGTACTGAAATACAATACACATTGTACTAAAATAACAATTTATAATTTTTTCAATAAACAGAGAGATTCATTTCTATGTGTGTTACAAGCTACTTACTTCTTGAAGTTGGATCCAAAGCCCTTAGAGTAAGAATGTACCTTAGAAATCATCTTGTTCCAGTAGTGGCAGAGGCGCTTATCTCAGGAATTTGAGAATATCAAAAAGCAGGAAAAAAAACTGTAAAGTATATAACCCTTAAAGCAGGAAAACTTCACTGGATGGGATGTACTTTAATAAGACTTTTTCTCTGAGGGAAGTCTCTAGTCTGAAAGGCACAAAGCAGCTGGAAATAAGCAGAAGGCTATTTTGTTACTGACTAGAGATATCCGAGGATAGAGTTGAGGGCTGACAGAGGGGCTGGGAACTGAGTGAGGGAATCCTGGTAAGAAGCAAACCACAGAAGGAAGAGCCTCAAAATCTGTGTATAAATTCCCCTCAAATCCCCTAACATAGGGGAGATGCTCAGGTGCCCTACAAAAAGCAACAGTGGAAAGGTTGAAAGAAATGTCAGTTGCTGCCCTCCACTGTGGAGACAGAGTTTAGAATTTGAGTCTGGCCATGTTGGAGCGCTTGGTAAACTCAGGCTATTCATGGAAACCCCACAAGTTTCATGACATTGGAGTAAAGACTATGTGCCAGATCTAAAGAGTTCACCCTAGGTCTGAGCATAAACCATGAGACCCACTCCCAAAAGTATAAAACAAAGCCTCCACAAGCTTGATGTAATCAGCCAGTAATGTAACTGCCTGTTAGAACAAAAATAAACACCATCCAGAGGATGATAACAGAATCTAGAGTCTGTATCACCCACAATGCCTAGTACATATTAAAAATTAGTAGGTATGCAAAGAAACAGGAAAATGTGATGCATTGGTCAAGAGGAAAATGAGCCAAAAGAAACCAACCCTGATGACATAGATGTTTAAACTAGCAGACAAGAATTTTAAAGTGGCTCTTTTAACTATGCAAACTAGAAGTTATCTATTTATTGTTTCTCAGTCCCAATTCTACCTTTCTTTGCCCTGCTTTGTGATATTGGAGCTAGAGTCTGTAAACATTTCTCTTTTGCCAGCTGGCACAATGAAAAGCTTTGTTAAGAAAAGGTACTGAATGGGTCACTGCAGGAGGTAGAGGCTTCTCTTCCTGGTTATGGTATGCTTTTAACTTTTTTAAAATTCTGGTTCCTGCTGCATGAGGCAGCCAGTAGAATGTGTGACACCCAGAAGGTGGCTTTCCCATGAGTTTTAGCAGCACCTCAGCAGGGAGCTTCCCACTTGTCTCTCCACTGGGCTGGCATCCCAGCAGGTAATTTCTTGCTTGCCTGAAATACATCATGAACTTTCCTGCCATTCAGTGGTCCAAAGACACACTCAATCTAATGATGTATGAATCTCGGTTTTGTAGATGAAAGTGACTTATTCCCTATTTGTGCCTCAGCCTTAGCGGCAGTGGCTGCTCCCTATGTAGGTTATTTATATATTCTTTAGAATTCTCTTTATCTCTCAGTAGTTAATTCCCTGGAACTAGTTAATAATTCTTTTTATTATATTTTTCCTATTCAAATTATTGGTGTGTTTTCTACCTCCCGACTGGACCCTGAACTACAAAATATATTCAAAGTCCACACAAAATTGCCTAAAAATATGTTCAAAATGAATAGGATATCTCAGTAGAGTTTCTAGAACTAAAAAAATAAACTGACTAAAATATAAAATAGCTATAATAAATAATTAATGTATAAAATATCTATAATAAAAATTTATGGCATGGACTTATTAACAGATTGAACATGACAAAATAATGTCTGAATTTAAAAATTGAATAATGTCTATATATTTCTCTGATGTACTTAAAAAACAGAGAATGAAAAAAAAAGTGACAGAGCTTTAGGGACCTGTGGAATACTGTCACAAAAATATAATATACATATAATTGTAGTCTCAGAAAGAGAGGAGAAAGGGAAAATTGGACAGAAAAATATTAAAAAAAAATAATGGCTGAAAAGTTCCCAATTTGGGAAAGCATATAAATCTATAGATTCAAGGAGTTCAGCAAACTCTAAAGTAGTTAAATATATATGATATCATTCTTAAGCATATCATTGTCAAATTGCTGAAATTTAATTATAGAAGCTCTTGAAATCAGACAAAGAAAAATGATAATTATTTAAAGAGTACCAGTAATGTGAATGGCTGCTGTCCTCTCATCAGAACTAATGAAGACCAGAACACAGGAAACATCTTTAAAGTACTGAAAGAAGAAAAAAAAGTCAGCTCTGAATTCCTTCAGTAAAATATACTTCAAAAATATATAAAGATAAGTCGAAACAGATAAGAATTTTCTTAGGAAAAAAACAAAACAAAACTGAAAATTCTTCACCAGCAGCCCAGCACTACAAGGAGTACTAAAGAAATTTCTTTAGAAGAAAGTTATGCTACATGGAAAATCATGTTTACAGTTGGGAATGAAGAGCACTAGAAATTTTAAATATGTGGGTAAATGCAATAGAAACTGATTTTTCTCTTAATTTTTGTAAAGTACATACAATCAAGTAAAATAAAACAAAATTTATAATACATGCAGATATAAGATATATGAAAACAATAACACAAAGGAGATAGTGAACAGAATTACAATGTTTCAACATTCTTACATTTAAAAAAAAGCAGTTCAATTTTAATTCTAAGTTAATGTGACAAGTTAAAATTGCCTAGTGTAATCCCTAGAGGTACAATTTTAAAAAAAGAGAGAGGTATACCTAAATAGTCAGAAGGAATTAAAATGCAATAATACAACTAGTAAATTAATCTTAAATAAGGAATGGAAGGGGAGAAAGCAGAGAGGCAAATATTGTAAAAAGGTAGACAAGCACAACCATGTAAACAATTATATTAACTGTAAATTAACTAAGCACTCCAGTTAAAAGGCAGAAGTTATCAGATTGCAGATTGCTTATCTTCAAAAAAAAGTAATATCTGACTTGTAGTAAATGTAAAGACACAAGCATGTAGACTAAATGGGTTGGGAAAATATACCATTCAAAAAGTAAGTATATGAAAGCTGGTGTGACTATCTAAATATCAGCAAAGCAGACTTTAACACAAGGAATATTAACAAAGTGCATTTCATAATGATAAAAGAAAAACATATGATTACATATATGATGTCAACAGGCAGACATCATATACATAAACACACACAGAAACACACATATAAAAAGAAGAGTTTCAAAATACATGAAGCAAAACTGACAGAACTAAAAGGGGGTATAGACAAATCCAAAATCAAAGTGGGGTATTGTACCACCCCCCTCTAATTAATAGGAGAACTGGATAATAGAACAGTAAGAATGTAGAATGTATTTAACAACATAATCAACCATCTTGACCAACTGACATTTTTAGACCAACTGATAGTTATAGAATAACTGAACAATACACATCCTTTCAGGTACACATAAAATGTACATCAGGATAGATTATATGTTGGACCATAAAAAAGTTCTCAATTAGCTAAAATTTATTGAATCTTACAGAGGATGTTCTTTGAGAAAAGTAAAATTAAATTAGAAATCAATAAAAATTAAATTATGGAAAAGGTCAATTATGGAGAAATTGGCAATAAATTTTGAAATATCCTATGGGTCAAAGAAAAAGAAACACTAGGAGAAATTAAAAATATTCCAACTTAAAGATAATAAAAGCAATATATAAAAATTGTTAGATGCAGCTAAAATTGCATTGAGTGAATTTTATAACTTTAAATGCTTATATCAGTCATTTTAAACTTGCTTTTTTAACCTTCCAAATTAAAAAGCTTCAAAAGATGTGCAAATTAAAAACCAATCAATCAGTAGAAAACAGATATACACATACATAAAATTAGCAAAACCTAATGTCCATTCTTTGAAGGGATTAATACATATTTTAAAAACCTAGTTTAGTTATATCAAGAAAGAAAGAAAAGAGAGAGAAAAACATATATCTCCTCTTTAATTCCTGGTATTAACAACTTAACTACCAATGTCACAGACCTAAAAAGGTAATGGAGGGACTAGCATAAATCACTATAACTTTGACAATAAATTGGATACTTTATTGAATTAGAAGAATTTCTTGGGAAAAAAAACTTTTCAAAATAGACACAAGATGAAACAGAAAATATGAACTATATTGTGGAGGTATAAATTATGGTACTTGACAAATTGGAAGGAGAGAGTAGTGAGTAAGAAGGAGGAATCAAACAGTATACCAGAGCCATTGACTCAAGCAGTTGTGTAGATTATAATGACATTTATTGTGAAGGAAGAGACTAGAGGAGAAATTGATTTTCTAGGGAAGTAGGAGCATGTATGATATGAGTTCAGCTTTGAACATATTAAGTGTGAGATTTCCCAAAAAATATACAAATAGGCAATTGTATATATAAGTTTGGAATACAGGGGAGAGGGTTGAGTGAGAATTGTAAACATGAGTGGAAATTAAAGCCACGGAAACAATATATTACCTAAAGAGGTAGTGGAATAGAGAAGATGGCTTAGGCTGGAGACCTGTGAACAACGCTTAGAGATAACAGGGGAGGAGTCTATAAAAGAGATAAAGAAAAAATAATCAGCAGATATGAAGAAAACCTAGAGTATAAAATCATAAAAACAAGGAGAGAATAGTGCTGAATTTTGTTTAATGCCTTTTCTGAATCTATTGACAAGATCATCAAAATAATTCTCCTTTGTATTGTTTCATGTGGTTAATAACATTTATTAAGATTTTAATGTTAAGCCAACTTGCATTCCTAGGGAATAACCATACTCAGTCACAATGGCTTTTATTTTTTTTAATATTAATGGGTTTTATTTGATAATGTTTGGTTAAGGATTTTTGCATCCGTATTCATTGTTCATGGTAGATATTGTTCTGTACTTTTCTTCTGTTGTCATGTATCTGGCAAGTTTTGTTATCAGTGTCATACTAGCACCCTAAAACCAGTTGAACAATGTGGCCTCATCCTGTTGTCTGAAATAATTTGTATAATATTAATACTCTTTCTTAGGTGTTTGATACATTTGAAACATCTAGGCCTATAGTTTTTTTCTTTGTTGGGAATTTTGATTAAAAAACATTCAGCATCAGATAGATATTAGGTTATCTCATAGTTTCTGTTGGCAGAAATATTGGTATGACTTAACTGGATGTCTCTGGCTCAAGTTCTGTCATGAAGTTATAGTTAGGCTGTTGACCAGGGTTACAGTCATTTCAGGACTTGACTGGAGCTGAAGGATTCACCTCTAAATCACTGATGGGGTTGTTGGTAAGCCTCAGTTCCTCATCGGCTATTGGCAAGTTCCTTGTCACATGAACCTCTCAGGCTGCTTGAGTGTCCTCACAAGTGTTACCTAGCTTCCCCCAGAGCGAGCAATCCAAGAGACAGCAAGAGTGCACAAAAGAATTCCCAAGATAAGAGTCAGAGGCTTTTTGTAACCGAATCCCAGAACTGATATACCATCACTTCTGTTATATTCTATTCATTAGAAACAATTCACAAAGCCCTGCCCAAACGTAAGGGGAGGGGATCACACAAGGGCATGAATACCAAGAGGTGGGGATAATTGGAGGCCATTTTAGAAGTTACCCACAATACTCATCATTTCACTCAGTAGTCGGCCTTAATCTTTAGGTGGCAGGTAGCCCTGAGTTCTGGGCAGTGAGGCGAATAATGCACACAAATTTGTGTCGTCGTTAAAGATGTCAGTAATGCTGATTAAGTGCCACCTCTGAAACAAACCTTATAATATACATCACTATAGAGTCATTACAGTTCAAGTGTTATTATAAATTTGGAAACACATTTAAATCATGGGCATAATCAAATTTGAGCCCAAAACTAACTTGTACTATCTAAATTCTTATACTGAAATAGATCTTCAAAGGCTTTAGAATGCATACAGGGATTATTTTTAAAAATCGCCTGACTATACGTTTACAAACAGGAGCTGTGAAAATACTTCTTGGAAAATAAACAAATTAAAGTAGAATATTTTGAATATGTGCATAACTCACATTCCTTATCCTAATATTAGATATTAATAAAGAAAATGCTAATTCAATTTTTTTCTCAAAGAAATCAACTTTCTAAGCTAGTATCAGCTTAGTCAGTACTTAATAGATATTCAGTGTCAGCATCTTAGGTCTTAAATAAAGCCACTAAAATAAATACTCATGCCCTATTAATTTCATATTCAATGTCTGGGAATACTTTTAGTGAAGGATTAGATTACATAAGCAATGAGATATGCTAGAAGTTCACAGTACAATGATAAAATTTGGAGTAAATAAGGAGAAGTCGACAGGGCGGGAACAATCAGAAATCAAGCCCATTTGTGTCCACCTGGTGGGGTGGGATAAGGAGGGTAGGAGGGAGACACAAGAGGGAGGGGATATGGGGATATATGTATAGTTGATTCACTTTGTTATACAGCAGAAACTAACACACCATTGTAAAGCAATTATACTCCAATAAAGATGTTTTTTAAAAAAAAAGAAAGAAAGAAATCAAGCTCAAATAAGTCATCACAAATTCAACTTATTTCTTGATTGGTCATGGACATCCAAGCCTGGGGTGCTGAATGGGGCAAGTTATGGCATTAGAAGTATGTGTGGAGTACTGCGCATGTCATTGCCAGATAGCAAGTTGGGTCATTCAGTGGAGGAGACCAGTGAGTGAGAATAGACAAGGTCTAGTCTTGGTGTCCTATACCTTCTGTAATGAATCTTTCTCAGACTTATTTGCTGGCCCCTTCTCTTTGGCTTAAACACAACTGTAATGCTTCAGGGCTGTGTTCTCTCTAGCCTCTGATTAACGCAGGGAATCTGTGTGTTCCTGGGTTGGTCTTCAGTGATGTTGGGTGAGTGATGATCATCCCTTGCACAAATAAGATCACTCTTGACTATATATGTATCTTCACTTTCTTAATATTGTCTTTTCATGAGCTCAAGCTATTAAAATTTAACTTAATAGAATATATCAAAATTTCTTTTAAAGTTAATTCTTTTTCTGTCATCTCTAAGAAATATTTGCTTATCCCCAAGGTCATAAAAACATTCTTTTTTGTCCCTTAGGGCTTTATAAATTTTACTAGTCTTCTTAAAGGAAAAAACTTTTGGCTTTATTGATGTTCATTTGTCTTCTATTTCATTCAATTCTTATTTTATCATGTTCTTCTTTCTAATTTCTTTGAATGTTATAGTTTTCCTTCTATCTTCATGAGATGAATATTTAGATCATGCATGCTAAGAGTTTCTTCTTGTCTGATAAGTTGCACTTAAGGCTATAAAATTTCCTCTAAGCACAGCTGTAGCTTAAGTCATGAGTTTTTCTTATTATCTATGTTTTTCTCGAATGTCAGTCCATTCTTATCTTTTAACGCCTGTATGGTTTTGATTGAATGACAGCCTCTGTGTGTAAAAATATCAAGAAAACATTTGAGGCTCTGGTAATGGTGTATTCACCCAGAAAGGATTTACTTTTTCTTCTAGCAGTCTGTTACATTAATGGCAGACCACTTTAATTCAATCAGGGATTAAGCTGATTTGAGGCTAGAATTTTGGCTCCGTGAGGGCTCAGATTATATCCAGTGTACTCTTACTCCTGTGGTACATAGTTCTTTATGTGTCTCCTCTAAGCCAAAAGTGTTCAGCAGCAACTCCCCACCTTGACAAGCCCTGAACTCCATTGATTTTTTTTCCCTTCACAGTCAGACCATTGAGAGCTTAAGCAATGCTTGTTTATCTCTATGCTGCCACTTGAGAACTGGCAAAATACCTAGAGGAGACCATCAGTATGAAGGTTTGGTTTACCTCTCCTTGCTACATTGGTCTTTGATACCTCGGCCACTCAGTGTTGATTGTTTTATTAGCATTCTTATGCCCTCAAACATATATTTTATCCACCTTTGTTAGTTGTTCTTATCTTTAAGATTAGTCTGATAATCTACCATATGCCAAAGCAGGATTCTCTACCAGTCTTCTGCAGAACAGCCAAAATAATGTTTTCAAATCATGGATCAGATCAGATCACTTTTCTAATTAAAGCCTTTTGAAAGCTTGAAAGCTTTTCAGGGCACTTAGAATAAAACTCAAACACCTTACTGTAATCAACAAGGCCTCACATGATCTGGCCCCTACATACCATGTATTCTCTTCTAACACTGTCTTCATCTTTTACTGTGTCCCACCTATCATGGTCATCTTACTGTTCTCAAACACACCAAACTCCTACCTGTCTTGGAATTTTTTGTTCTTTTTTTTTTTTTTAACATCTTTATTGGGGTATAATTGCTCTACAATGGTGTGTTAGTTTCTGCTTTATAACAAAGTGAATCAGTTATACATATACATATGTTCCCATATCTCTTCCCTCCTGCGTCTTTTGTTCTTTTTGCCTGAACACTTCTACTCAAGAGGGTCACACGGATGATACCTCCTGTTATCCAGGACTCCACTCAAATGTCATCTCATCAAAAAGTCCCTTCCTTGACCAGCCAGGGCTATACAGTACAGTTCAAGGGGACATTATTCACATCATGGTCTGCACAATGGCACTGGAGTTGAGCAGTGCACAGGCTGGTGCAGCGTTGTACATCCATCATGAATCACCCTGTCTAAAATTGCTCTCTACCATGCTTGAGCACAGAACTTTATCATTACCTGAAATAATCTTATTTATTCATTTACTTTATAGAATGTGTAGTTGCATGCTGCCACTCTTATCCCAAGAAGGCAGCGTCCTTGCCTTATTTTTCACTGCTATATTCACTGAGTTTAAACCTGGAACGTGGTTTGGCACTTCATATATATTTGTGTAATGAATACAGGTGGTAGGAGTGTCTTCATGCTGATCATAGGTTATAGATCTTGTCCCCCAGGTCTCGTTTGCTCTGCTCCTATAGGGGCTCAGTGGCTTACACTGGTTTCTTATAACAGATGCTAGGTGCTTAATACATACTTTTTGAATAAAATTATTTTAAAGATTCATTAATTAAGATGGTATAGTATTCATGCAAGGATAGGTAAACAGAAATATAGAGCACAAGAATGCAGACAATTTCAAAAATTTTTATGTAATGAGAAACAAAATGAATGTTTTGTCAATTAATGGTACTGGAGAAATGGTAAATTCATATGGAAAAAAGTGATCCTTTACCCTCTAACTTACACCATACATAAAAATTTATTTTAGATGGGACATAAACTTTAATGTGAAAACAAGCTGTAGAATTCCTTGAGGAAAACAAGAGAATAGCTTTAAGACTTGGGGTATACAAAGATTTCCTAAACAGAAAACTAAAACACTAGGCATAAGAGAAAAATAATAAATTAGACACTATCAAAACTAAAAATCTGCTAATCAAAAAACATCATTAAGAAAGTGAAAAGGCGGACTTCCCTGGTGGCACAGTGGTTAAGAATCCGCCTGCCAATTCTGGGGACACGTGTTCAAGCACTGGTCCGGGAAGATTGCACATGCTGCGGAGCAACTAAGCCCATGCGCCACAACTACTGAAGCCTGCATGCCTAGAGCCCATGCTCAGCAACAAGAGAAGCCACTGGAATGAGAAACCTACACACTGCCTTGAAGAGCAGCCCCCACTCGCCGCAACTAGAGAAAGCCCATGCACAGCAACGAAGACCCAATGCAGCCATAAATAAATTAATTAATTAAAAAAAAAGAAAGAAAGTGAAAAGGCAAGACATAGGCTGGGAGTAGATATTCATAATTCATAAATCTGACAAGATCTTGTATCAAGACTATATAAGGAAAAATAAAGACAACGCTATTTTTTAAACACAAGCAAAATAAAATATCTCCAAAGCTGGTAAATGTATAAAAAGGTGATCAGCATAATTCATCATCAGGGAAATGTAAATTAAAACTGTAATATACCACCACACATTCTCCCAAAGGACTAAAATTTAAATGGCTGACAATACCAAGTGTACTTCCAAGAATTTTGAGCAGATAGAAAGCTTTTTAAAAAAATAATAGCCCAAACTGGAAAAAATCCGAAATGGAGAATGGATAATGGTGTGAATACACTATAAACAGTTGACATATGCCACATCATAGAAGAATGTTAAAACATTTTGTTGAGTGAAAGAAGTCAAAAGAGTACATAGTATGTGATTTCTTTTGTACGAGAGTCAAGAACAGACAAAAATGATCTGTTAGGATTGATTGGGAAGGTACATAGGCAGTGATGAAAATGTTCTACATATATATATATATATTTTAAAATTGGAGTGGTGGTTACATGAATGCCTACATAAGAAAAATTCATTGAACTATACAATTAAGAGTTGTGCATTTTACTACATGTAAATTATAGTTCATTAATAATTAGACTAAATAAAAAAGAGAAAATATGTATTGAATTGAGAAAAAGGAAATTGTTTACTACATAAAAAGTGCTCAACAAAGGCTGTAATATATTTTTCCTTTGGAACCACATCTCAGTTGATTTTAAGCACTTATTATTGCTGCATGTTGCTTTAAAGTAATGACATATGCTAAAGCAACATCATTTATATTCAGAATTTTGAGCCAAAATTTTAAACTCTTTTTAACTGAAGGAAGAAGGAAGCCATGATTTCTACCCTACAAACAACAGAAATTGTCCTAATGTCAGACTGTTGCAAATAGACTACACCATACTGTGGACAGCAGTTATGAACCTATAATAACAGCAAGGTGACCTTCCCTCTGGTTCTATGAGATAAACAGCTTAACATCCTAATAAGTTACACAAATACTTAGCAGCAAAAATGGGACATATTTATAAACCATGTTTTGTACATTTCACATATTTCCTTTTATGGTTTTCAAATTCTGTCATTTTCCTTCTCTCTGTACCTCTTATACTGACCCCCTACTTTTTAATTCTTAAGAGTTACACCATCATTCAGGACCTTGAACATTTCTCAGGGAGAGTGAAGATGATATAATAAAGAAGCATGATGACACTTTCTCCAATTATTATTTGATTTTACTTTTAATAATGGCATCCACAGATTCAGGGGCTTCTGCCGGGCCCAACTAAGCATATTATGACCCATGATATTTAAACCAATTTCCCACTTTATTCTCCATCTTCATCAGGTGTCCTCCTTTAAGCCTTCATAATATTTTTGTCCCAACTCTTTTCTCCATCATTTTTCTCATAATCCCCTTTACAATTCAAGATAATGACTTCCTACTGCATTTTTTACTGGTGCCTTTCACTCAGCCTTTCTGGATTTGTATAGTATTCTGTGTTTAATATGTACCTACTGTCTTAAGATATGGTATAAATACAGGGTTACCTAATGTTCTGAATATTTCTGTTTGCTTTTCCATGTCTGCTCTCCAGCTTTGCCACTGGGCTCTGTGCCTTAGGAGACTGACTACTTTAACTGTATCACTCATATTCCTTCACTCTCTAGATTCTAGTTGGATTTTGCAGGTGACTTTTTTTGGCCATATATTAGTAAACAGGAATAGAGAGAAATGGGGGTATTTGTTCTGGGGGTATTATAGTGACTGCATTCCTTTATCTAAGGCCATGGTTATTGTCATATGACGCCTCTCCCACAACTATAAATTTTGCCGAGTTCTTTTAAAAGCTACCTCTCCTTACCCCTTCAAGCCAAAGGAGGGTAGAAGCATCCTGTGATTTCTAGTCCCAGGATTCTTCACCACTCCTTATGAGTTCCAGGACTTGCCTAAGACTCTTAAATCATTTTTTCATAAAAGTCTCTTTCCTTTCTTTTGGTGTGCTATCTCCCAAGACCGTGATTAATCTGTTTAATGTAAAACAAAAGAAAATGAGACTTGAATATCTGACCATCTCAGAAAACATGAGTTGTTTTCCTAAGTTTTAAAATAATTTATCTCTATTGCATTTCTAGAAGATGTGTATAGAGTGCAGCAGCAGCCTGGCAGCCTCATGGAACTCTGTCTAGCCTTTTTTTTTCCCCCCCGTTGCGGAGCACAGGCTCCGGACGCACAGGCTCAGCGGCCATGGCTCCGCGGCATGTGGGATCCGGACAGGGGCACGAACCTGCATCCCCTGCATCGGCAGGCGGACTCTCAACCACTGAGCCACCAGGGAAGCCCTAGCCTTTTTTTAAAAAATGAGATTTACCTAGCTTGCAGCTTTGGGCTCCAGGTTCACTGGAGATTTGAATCACAGAGCCATGAAATCAGAACCAGAAGGGACTTCAGCTATCATCTAATAAAATACGATTTTTCAACCATATTAATTGGAAGCAGGTCGGATCCTAGGCTGTGGAACTAATGGAGGAGCTGAGCATATAAGATTTCAACATCCCTTGCAATGTTGAAATTTGCATGAGCAACTCCCCTTTTGTCTGTCTTGCAGCTTGAGCTTTTATAAGTAGTTGGGTTTGAAATATGTCATTTAAGGTCAAATCCCTGAACACAAATATCATGGAAATAGTAAATAATATCTAGGATTATCTAATGATTACCATATATTGGGATAACTGCTTTACATTCATTATGCCATTTAATTATGACTACATTTCCCCCCCACACACCCCCTGAACAAAAAAAGTAAAGAAAGCTCACTCCAGACTGTGGGGATTTTACTGAATATGAGTATATAACTCTATGCTGTAATGTTTGGCCCTTTCAGTTGACAACTGTCAAGAGGTTAAGGATATGAAAAGGTACATACTGAGATATCCCAAGATGTCTCTAAAGCTTACTCACTGGAAATATTTTATTTATCTAATTAAATTCATCCCTGAAACAGTATCCCTAGTTGAATTTTCTTCACAGTGAACTGACTTGTGATGAGGGTTTGCTTTCAATTAACATTTACTGAACATTCACTGAATATCCTCTATGTGTCAGATACTGTTCTTTCAGTGATAGAAAGATGAACAAGGCCAAGCCCTCAAAGAGTTCACAAATGTGAATAGCAACAAAATGACCATGTGAATATGAAGTGTTATTCACATGAGCTAGGTCAACTGTAGCTCCTGAAGGACCCTTGGAAACCACCTAGTCCATCCTGCTCATTTTATACATTAAACCCAACTCTAAATGATGTCTGCAGTTCCCATGTCTTCTGAATTCATGGGCTCTTTAGTTTAATGTTAAAATTTAAATGGCTACAAGTCCTCATTCCTTGTATTGAAGGACTAGTGTGTCTTGCCAAATGTATACAATTTGTCAGGGATTTAAATTTTTATGGGTCCATTCCACTCCTATGTTTTTAAGAATGCTTGGTCTTATTCAAGTCTTTCTTTCTGCAATCATTCAGTCCTCTGTCTCTGAGATGTTCAAGAGATGGAGCATAGTTCCTCGTCTTTGATGTCTCTGAAGCATCACCCACACAAGGTTGTCAGCAGTTTTGAGTGTAAGGGAGTGGCACACTGCAGCATACCAAATCACATAAAATTTCATATTTAACATTATGGTTCATAAAAGTCACTCGGGCATTCCCTATGTGAGGAATCATGTGGAAGAAATAGTGTAATGAGCTAGTACTTGAAGAACAATAGGATTTATACATTTAAAAACTGGGGAGAAGGGCATTCCCTTCTCTAGAGGAAATGCTAGAAACAAAGGTAAGAATAGGGAGTGGGACATGAACAATGATCTTTCATGAAAACACCTTTCCGGATTGTCCACCACTATTCCTTCACATACGCTCTTAATCTGGCCACAAAAGAGGTTTTCACTGGCTTAGGGATAGTGGTTTGGCTAAATTGAGGATGCATGTATGAGTACTGTGGATGAAACTTGGGCAAGGTAGTTTGGGGGAAAATAAAGGAGAACTAGCCAAATTTAATTTTATTGTATTTGTTAGCTAGATGAAGGTTTTTTTGAACAGTGGAGTGTCATGACTAAGCCTGGCCTGTCCGGAGATTAATCTGGGGAATCTGGGATAATATGTGTGGTGAACTACAATGTGGAGAGGGTGAAGGGGGAAGCTAGTCATGGTAAACAATGGGATGTGCCCCAAAATTGGGGAAATGCTGCTGGGAGTGTTGTTCATAGACAGCCTTCAGTTGTCCAGCTTGCCATGGATTGGCTCAGCTACCTTGGCCAAGGTCAGGCCGCTAGCAGGATCAACTCCTATCCAATAACTACTTATGCAGGACTATAAAGGCTTGCATATCTTGTCCCAACTTGGTACAACTCAGAAGAGTCATCTTGGCTTCTGAGCTTCCCAAGGGGTAGGTGCTGAGCTCAGGCTGTTCTTGGACCTGACTGTTGCTTTACTTCTCTCTCTGTCCACTCCTGCTTCCTTCTTGTCCCTTCCACAGGTATTGATCCCAAGGAAAATTCTTAATAAATATCCTGTATCCTAAACTCCATCTCAGAGCCTGTTGTCCAGGGAAAACAATCTGTGACATTACTCAGGATATGATTACACTACTAGTCTAGATGACAGGCAATAAAGACATAAATTAGTGTCATTTGGAATAGAAAGATCAGACATAAAGAAGTCAGCTCATCCATTGAATGGTTTTGCTATCATGTAGACATCACTGGGGATTCTGTAATTAGGATTCACTAGGACCAAATATATGTGACTGCAAAAATGATTCAGCCTAGTCCATCCAAAGTATATGTGAAAACATAATGAGTGAATAAATCAACATGTGAAACAGATGTGGCAAGTTCATTTATAATTCCATGGATAGAGTGGGACCAGAAATACAGATTCTACTGTTTGGAGGGCTATAGTAATAAGACACAGAGAAGCTGACTGGCTGTCTTTGTTCTCGAATCTGATCCTGCTGTACTTGTATATACAAAAACTGTGATGAGTAAAGCAGTGCAGAACATTTTCAACGAGATATTTACTATGCTACAATTGCAAGTCCCATGAATGCTAATCAGGGATTTGAGATACCCTAAATAGGTGCATCTTATCACAGTCCACTGCCAGCTGGGAAACCTGAAATGGCCTTTTTTCCCAATTAAGTCACAAGCTTTATAAAAAGGTACACTGAAGCATCACCTAACCAGATCCAAATATTTGTAAGTGTGAAGCATCCAGGATTTTTTTTTTTAAATCAACACTTTTATTTTATGATCTAGTTAAAAATAAAGCAAGATGATAAACAGAATTTACAGTAAATGAGCTTGTTCTGTTGTAATGTGTTTCTTCCTACTAAAGGTCGAGAGTAAATAAAACCTGACTAATTTTAAATATTTTAGTTGGGCACCAGGTAACTGGCTTTTTATCCTATTAAGGAAAGATAGTTCAGAGGATAGCATAATTTCTACACTGGTAGAGGCAGCTTTCTACCCTGAGTATGTCCATACCTCAGACATAATAGTTCTTAAAATATACTTAATACCCAAAAGAAATTCATTTTTGCTCAAGATGTTATCATCAAGGCCATGTTTATTAATTTCAAAAATATTTACTGAGTACTAAACATGTACCAAATACCATGCTAAACAGGGGGATTTAAGTTTATGAAAGAATAAAATCAGCTAAGAAGAGAGGGAGGAGGAAGGAGATGAGGAAGGAGGAAAAAAGAGAGAATGTCTAAAAAGAAGTACTTTTTGACAGTTTCAATGTTTCTGAGGGTTCAAATACAGTAAGAACCAAAAAGCACCCATTAGATTTGATACCTGGCTCATTATAAGTAACTTTTGAAAATTGGTTTCTGCAGTGAAGAGGCCAGAGTGTAGTGGTTTCATATTAAGGAAGAAAGTGAACACAGCAGGTTCTGAATAGCTTTCAGAGAACTTGGTGTAAAACAAAGGAAAATGCTGGGGGTGACTTGGGGAGAGGAATCAATGTAGAGGAAGAAGATTTTTTCAGATGTGAGAGAACTGATCTATGCTGAGAGGAGAGAGCTATTAGAGAGGAAAATTTGGAAAATACAGGAGAGAGACAAGATAAATGATGAAGTGAGATCCCCCAGGAGGCCACCTGGGATAGGACTTTGAGGACAAGTGTTGGGATCAGGTTTGGACAACAACGGTAATAATAACAATGATGGTGACTATTAAGTATCGATCACTGCATGACACACCTGCCTCAGTATTACATATTATTTACTCTTCCCCTCAAAGCATTGTCAGATGTGTATAATTATTACTCCATTTTTATAGCTGAGGAAAGTGAGACACAAAGAGGAGAGTGTAGATGCAGATGAGTTTTTAGTTGGGAGAAAGATATCAAGGTATTTATTGCTTGTAGACCTCACTTTGGTCCTAGAAAGCAGAAGCCAAGGAAATCTGCTGAGAATGAGGAGGAAGCTTACACAGTAAAAGACTGGAGTTGGATTTTGAAGGTTGGAAATAGTTGTGAAGGGGCTGAGAGTGAGCTCTACCTAGAAATCACAGGAAGCTCCCTGAGCAGAAATAGCTGAGGTTCAAGATCACAGATTTTCACTATTTGCAATTAATTTAGCTGTGAAACATTGGCTCCTAGAAGCCGAGGAGGTGAACATTTAGCATTGACACCAGGATCACAGTCTTTATCTGCACCACTAAGAACTTGTAACATCGTGGAGGACATCAGTGTGCACATGCTAGCCCATAGAATACTCCATCATCAACGTTCCTTGACCCTCTCTATTCCAATTGCATTCCTGGCCACTTCATTTCATCCACTCACCCCATGGACGTTTCATGAAGTTTATTATGAAGCTTATTCACACAATATATCTACTGGCACCTCATTACTTCCAATAACTTAAATTCCCTATCTTCCCCCAAGCTATATGATTCTTCTTATCTCATTCTGTTCCCAGGTTTAATCATTTTATTAATTCATTGATGCCCTTCCAAGCTATTGCCTCCTACCTCCTTGCACATGCTCCTCCCTCTGTCTAGTATATACTTTTTTCTATATATATTTTTTTGCCTGACAAAAGCTGTTCCATATCAGCTTTTCCAGGAAGCCCTCCAAGTCCCCTCATCCCTAAGTTTATTTTTTAGTTATGTGTCTCCCCCTATGCTCCTTCCCAGCTCTGCACAACTCCTCACATCCTGCAAAGTGATGATTAGTTTATTTTCTGGTCTCCCATACAACTAAATGATCAGGCTCTTGAAGCCTGGGATTGTATTTTTGTTTAATGTCTGTATGCATGTAACCTTGCATAGTGACTTATAGTTTATTAAGTAATTCCTTAATAAACACTTGAAAGATATAATCAGTTTCTTTTTCTTTCCTTTTTTTTTTTTTTTTTTGCGGTATGCGGGCCTCTCACTGTTGTGGCCTCTCCCGTTGCGGAGCACAGGCTCCGGACGCACAGGCTCAGCGGCCATGGCTCATGGGCCTAGTCGCTCTGTGGCATGTGGGATCCTCCTAGACCAGGGCACGAACCCGTGTCCCCTGCATCGGCAGGCGGACTCTCAACCACTGCACCACCAGGGAAGCCCCAGACACCCATTCTTTTTGTAAGAATTTAATAAAACTGATTAATATACCAATTTTTAGTAACCTATACCAGTATTCAGACTCTTGATGCTGTGTTAATCCTCTTATTTGTGATTTCTTAAACAGTGATACATCACATGCAATTCCTGAGAAAGTATCTCAATATTAACATCAGTGATGATAGCACTGGACTGACAAAGTTATTATACTTCAAGGAAAGTTTTATTTTGTTTTTGTTTTTGTTTTGTTTTGTTTTATGCACTGGGTATCCAGTGCATAGTCTGCCTGATTTACCTTGTGTGGAGTACCATATACAGAAACTAGATTACGGGTCCATTATAAACAAACATAACTCAGGAACAGCCATGTGGAAGAGATGCATTAGGACAAGGTATGGGGAAAGTGTGTGGAGCTTCCATGCCTTTCCCTAATATGCCACTCTCCCAGCACCTCCACTGGTTCACCAACCTGGAAGCTTGGAAAGAGTTTTTTAAAAGGGAATTATCTTTAAATTCCAAAGCTTTGTGCTAAGTTTTGCAATTACAGAGAAATTATCTGTGAGATCCAACAGGGCTCAGCCTCACTCTCTGCATTTCTTCTCTCTTGGTGTTGCTCTCACATCTATCCTCAATGGAGATGAAACATTGTTTTCACCATTGATAGAGCATTTTGCTATTTAGAAATGGTGATAAATAGTTGGTCTTTAAAAGTTAAGTTTCACCTATTGAAGAGTTGTTTAGCATTTTTAAGAATAAGTAAGAGTATAGGAGTAACAACGTAGTACAAAAGTTTGAAGAAGTTTAGAATTGCATCATTTAAATCTGGAAGTTTATGTTGCAGTTCTCACCTGATACGTCACTGCCTTGCTCCATAACTGATCTAGGTACAGAGCTCACAGGGTGGTGGTCCTTTTGACAAAAGAACAATCTGATTCTAATGTCACTGAGCTGCCTGCAGATGTCACTCAGAGATAAGACCAATGGCTCTGCACCTGTCTTACTCTCCTCTCTCTGGACAACTGTTCTCTCAAATAAAGGGGAAGAGAACTAACATTTTGTTGTCTATTATGTACCTGACCTTCTTCTAATTTATTTTATGTTATCTCATCTCATCTCATCCTCACATAGTACTACAATGTAGGCATTCCCTAAAATTTATAGACATGGAAAATGGGGGCTACCTACATTAATTAGAAATAGTGAGACACCCTGAAAAGGGCACAAGCTTTGAGTTCAAGCATTGGCCTTAACCATTTCCCAGATATTATCTGAGGCAAACTATTTACTCTCTCCAATCCCCAGTTTTTTAATATGTAAATAATGATAATAAATATCTCTCTTAGAGCATGATTTTGAGAGTTAAGGTAACATATAAAGCACTTAGCACAGTGCTAGGAACATAGGTATTACTACACAGATATATATTATTATGTTAAATTATTTACAGTATAACTTCTGTATGTATCTATTGCAGGAAAATCAAATATCTCTGGCACTTATTAACCTGGTCTTGAGCAGGTCATTTAAGTTCTGCAAGTTTCTGCTTCCTTAGTTGTAAGATGGAGATAATGTAGCTATTATAAAGATACAATGAGATGATTTGTATAAGAGTATTTGCAATAATAATATTTTAGTGTTTTCCACTAAAATTACCATAACTTCTACCACTCCTTCTATACCTAGTACTTATATTTCTATAACCATGCCAAGAGCTTTCTCCACATGATTTCATTTAAAGCTCACAAAACCTTTGATATAATGACCCTTATTATCCAGTATTTACAGATGAAGAAATTAAAGCTTAGCGAGTTTAAATCACTTTCTCAAGGTAACAGAGCTATTAAGTGGTAGAGTAACTTGGGACGTAAAGGCACTTTACAAAGTAGTTTGCCAGTAGAGACATGACATGGCAGTAGAAGTTAATTGTATCATGTGACAGAATGTTTAATACTCTCAGCAAGTATTTGGGAATTTTCTCAAGAACTCATACTGAAGCTTCTTACCTCTGAATTAACAGGAGCTGTGGGCAGTTATGATTATCCCAACATAACTCACCCTGGAAGGATATAGGTCCACTGCTAAGGCAGTAGAGGAAAACTTCACATACATGCCCAGAGCAATGGGGGCTCAGACATTGATGGAGGCAGTGTTAGGCACTGGAAAGAGCCCTGACTTTGTTCCACACACAAATGGACTAGAAATCAGCTTTACTATCTTGTGGCTTTAGAAAGTTAGCATTCTATACCTCATTTTTCACTGTCTATAAATTAAGAATGACTGTACATTAATGACTTCATTAACTTGATAGTACAAAGAGTGACTCATAAGCCAGAAGATTTGCAAGAAAATAACTAGAAGGTCAGGGCATGTCTGCAAACCTTCACCAGGTATACGTCATTAAAATAATTGTTCATTGGTGTGGCCCACCTTATAATCCAAATATCCATCTTGAACTGGAACTTGGTTCATGAAAGGTAGAAGAGCCAACATGAAGGGGGAAACCTATACAAATTGTAATCCGAGGAATGGGAACAATACATAGAAATACTGGTTACTTAATAACCCTCACAAATGAAATGTGTCCAATCTGTTAGGATGAAGCATTACCTGAAGATATTCCTTGTTTTTGTATGTGTGTGTGTGTGTGTGTGTGTGTATCATTTTTTTTCTGCTTCATTAATATATTGGTACTTACTAACCCAAATCATTCTGGCATGCCCTTACTGCCGCCTCACAGAGTGGAGTGCAGAAGAGAGAGCCTTTTGAGAAGGAGCCTTCAAACAATACTAGAATAGCACTCACTCCCCTTGTTCTGAGTCAGAGTTAACAAAGGAACATCACAATTCACATTTAGATCTGCCTAAGGGGGAAAAGTGCATTGACAATAAAGTGTTCAGGTATTTTCTATCTCTAACACAGAGACTCTTCACAATTTTTCAATAGTTTCCCATGCTGCTTACCACAGGAAAAGAATGTGTTTGTCCTACATCTGCTGTCACTGTGGCAGCTGTTTTCCACTGGGTAACGCTAGCCTCTTGTGTATTTTGCCCAGCATGAGTCAGGTTCTCAGGGCTTGACCACCTTGAGGCACTGACGAAATATTTTCTCTGGGCCTATGAAGCAGAGGTATTTTCTCAGAAGGTGCAGCTTCCCCCCACACATTAGCCTACTCTTACACAGAGAGCATGCACATTTTGGACAGGAGAAATAAATGTACTTGGAGAACTTCTTGGACCCTAAGGTTAGCATGTAAATGCCCAGAAATTTATAAGAAAATGTACTCTTAAAAGAAATCCATTTTGTGGCCCTAGGCAGGCCATGGGAAAGGTGACCTATGTCAGTACTTCCCATCATCCCTCCTGTGACCTTGTTCCTGCTTCTTGATTCCTCAGATCTGTGTAAACCTGACTGAATCCCAGTGTTGCAAGACAACTTCATAGCATAAATTCAAAATTCACCTGAATATTTTAGTCTGACTTAATAATTTTCCAACTCTAGAAGTAAGTGAACACTGAACACACTCAATGCACACATGTCCACGCTACATCTCAGGACAGGAGATGACCGTCTGGACGAATTAGTGAAGTCTTCTGTTTATGGAGCATTTCATAAGTTCAAATTCAGATGAGCACAAAGTAGACAGCATACTCATGGAAGCTCAGTTAGACACATTTTTCTCTTAAACACTGTCCCTCATTTATTAGTTTTCTCCTATCGGCTTGAGTTCACTTGTGTAAAATTCACTTTGAATTTACTTGCATAAAAACATGACTAAAATACAACTTTTTGAAGACTCCCTAGAGGATACAGAAGAGGTTTACCTTACAAATCCCACAGTCAACAATTTAGAAGAAAAGACAACTGAAAGAAAGAAAGACTTTTTTCAAGTTCTTTCTTAGCCAGGGATCCTGGGACTAGAGGAAAGGGAGTGTTTTCTCTCTTTTCTTCAAGTAGCATCACTGACACCTCACTGATGCTTGTTTCCTTCCTTTCAGATTTTCCCTTGGGAATTTGAAATATTCCAGCCCTTTTGGAGGATTTCTTTGTCTCACCTCAAGAAACTTATAAGCAAATTGGCCTTGCTGTGTGAGAGATTCTTATACTAGGTCCTAAGGGACAAATTGCATTATTATTTATTATGTAACAATATGAAGAATATTCTTATTGTCATGTGATTGTGCAGTAACATTATGCTATAGAGTGAGGAAGTGTTTTTTTTTAATATTTAGGACAATTAAAAATAAAGATAAACCACAGACTTCTATTATTTATAGATTAGAGATCTATCTAGAAATAGTACTCTATACTCTTCTGTGGAATAACTGGTTAATTATAATCAATAATTGAAAAATTATTTAAATATCTAGTACACAATGTCATAATCAATTATCAATAGTGATTCTGAAAAGAAAAAATTACAATAGTTGTTAGTCTATGTTTTGGAAAAAAATTTAGCTGTACTGTATTTGAGAATGTTTCTCAGACAGAAGACATTTGATTAAGGTTAATCTATTTTGGCACTGGGATCACACCTTACATGTGGTCATATAAATGGTTTAAATGGGATGGATGCTTGATAAGTCAGCATCCAACTGAGAAAAGAGAAACACTTTATCGCTTTCAAATAGATTACATTTAATACAAGAAATTGGTTATACAGGGGTAGAAGTGATTTTTTAAAAAAAGCCAATAGGAGGTGCTGAGGCAACTTAGAGATTAGCAACAGCAGGAAGATAACAGAGAAATGATTCCAGACTCTAAAAGCAAGGGCTGTTTGGAAATTGCCAGAAGAAGATAGGAGTTACTGGTTGAGGCAGAAAACACAGCTTTTTAAGATCTTGAACTCTAGTGAAGATCTATCTGCTGCCAAATACCATAAGAAGAAGAGAGAGAGGGAGGGAAAACAACACCCTGGCTTATTCCTTCCTTCTGTCATCCTTTCTTCTACCAATGACACAAACTAGTCAAAATTACCATGAAACCAGAGGGAAGAGGTGCTAGGAAATGTAGCTCCCCATAACACAGAGTACAGGAAGGAAAAGGTAGGAAGTTAATCTAAGAGAAAATGGAGTGTTGACCTGCATTAATGCTATTTTGATAATCTGCATTTGTGCTAAGAGGAGGCTAATAAGGCATAAATTTTGTGAAAAGCATTTAGAGGGGACATAGACATTAACTTTTTCCATTGTCCTTCATCACTCTACCATGCTCTTCTTCATCACACCCATCCTTACTCTTTTACTTCCTTTCTTAAAGAAAAGCTGTCCTTACTTAATCCAAGTTTCATAAATCTAACTGCACTCAGATGCTGTATTGCCATAATATATTTCATCTATTAATTCATGGATCCTCCTCTAACACCCTTCTCTCCCCCAGTCTCCCACCTCTCTCTCTCTCACTTTTTCTTTTCAGCCAAGACTGTAAATATTTATACACACAACATCAGATAACTTAAACATACAAAGCAAATACTAACAGAACTGAAAGGAAAAGTAAACAAAAATACAATAATAGTAGGGGACTTCAATACTCCATTACATTAGATAGATCATCCAGACAGAAAACCCTAAGGAAACAGTGGATTTGAACAACACTATAGACAAAATGGGTCTAACAGACATAAACAAACATTCCATTCAACAGCGCCAAAATACACATTCTTCTCAAGTACACACAGAACATTCTCCAGGATAGACCACATGTAGAGTTTCAAAACAAGTCTTAGCGAATTAAGAAGATTAAAATCATATTGTATCTTTTCTGATCACAGTGGAATGAAACTAGAAGTCAATAACGGGGAAAACTAGAAAATTCACAAACACCTGGAAATTGAACAACATGTTCCTGAAAAGCCAGTGCGTCAAAGAAGAAATCAAAAGGGGAATCTGAAAGTACCCTGAGACAGACAACAGAACAAAACAAAATAAAACATATCAAAACTTATGGTATGCAGCAAAAGTAGTTCTGAGAGGGAAATTTATAATGACAAATGCCTATATTAAGAAAAAGAAAGATATGAAATAAACAGCTTAACTTTATGCCTCATGCAATTAAAAAAGAACAAAGTAAGCCCACACTTAGCAGAAGGAAAGAAATAATAAAGAGTAGAGCAGAAATCAGTGAAATAGAAAATAGTGAAAGAATAAGAAAAAATCAAATTAAGCTTTTTTTTTAAGATCAACAAAATTGACAAAATCTTAGCTAAACTACCCAAGAAAAAAAAGAGAAAGGACTCAGATAAAAGTAATAAAGAAAAAGGAGACATTACATTTGACACACAAAAATCAAAAGCTCATAGGAGGCTACACTGAACAATTATATGCCAACAAATTGGACAGAAGAAATGAATAAATTCCTAGAAATATACAGCATACCAAGTCTGAATCATGAATAAACAGAAAATCTAAACAGATTAATAATGAGTAAGGAGATTGAATCCGTAATCAAAACCCTCCCCCAAAATAAAATCCAGTATCTGATGGTTTCGCTGGTGAATTCTAACAGATATTTAAAGAAGAATTAACTGAAATCCTTCTCAATTCTTCCAAAAAAATTAAAGAGGATGGAACACTCCCAAATTAATTATTATAAGACCAGATTACCATGATATAAAAGCAAAGATAAGGACACTACAGTAAAAACAACAAGAACAAAAGTCCTGTAACCCTGATGAATACAGATGCAAGTTACAAACCTATAACTCTGATGAATACAGATGCAAAAATTCCTAAGAAAATACTAAGAAACTGAATTTGACAGCACATTAAAAGGGTCATTCACTATAACCAAGAGGAATTTATCCCTGGGATGAAAGGATGGTTCACTAACACAAATCAATAAATGTGATACCCAACATTAATAGAATGAAGGATAAAAATAATAGGTTCTCTCAATAGGCACAGAAAAAACTGTTTGACAGAAAGCAATACCTTTTCATGATAAAAGCTCTCAACAAATTTGGTGTACAAGGAACACACCTCAATGTAATAAAGGTCATATATGATGATCCCACAGCTAATATCATATTCAATAGTGAAAAAATTAAAAGCTCTTCCTCCAAGATCAGAAACAAGACAAGGGTGTGCACTTTCACCACTACTATTCAACCTAGTATGGAAGTCCTAGACAGAGAAATTAAGCAAATAAATACATACATACAATTAGGTTAAAAAAAAATAAAAGGTATCCAAATAGGAAAGGAAGAAGTAAAATTGTCCTTGTTTGCAGATGACCTGATCTTGTATATAGAAAACCCTAAATATTCCACCAGAAAAATTTTAGAACCAGAAATGTTAAGCAAATTCAGTGAACTTGCAGAATACAAAGTGAACATACAAAAATCATTTTCATTTCTGTACATTAACCACAAACAACCTGAAGAAGAAATAAAGAAAATGATTCCATTTATAATAGCATCAAAAGAATAAAATACTCAGGAATAAATGTAACCAAGGAAATAAAAGATCTGTACAATCTTATCTGTAATATACTGATGAAAAAATTGAAGAATACACAAATAAATGGAAAGATAGCCCAGGTTCCTGGATTAGAAGAATTAATATTGTTAAAAAGTCCATACTACCCAAAGTGATCTACAGATCCAATCTAATAGTGAACAAAATGGCAGTTTTCACAGATATTTTAAAAATCATAAAATTCATATGGAAATACAGAGGATCCCAAATAGCCAAAGCTATCCTGAGAAAGAAGAACAAAGCTGGAATCATCACACTTCCTGATCTCAAACTACAGTGCAAAGCTATAATGATCAAAACAATATGGTACTGGCATAAAAATAGATACATAACCAAAAGAACAGTATTGGGAGATCAGAAATAAATCCATCCATACATGGTGAACTAATGTTTGACAAGGGAGCCAAGAATACTCAATATTAAAAAGACTCTTTTTAATAAATGGCATTGGGAAACTGGATATTCACATGCAAAAGAATGGAACTGGACCCCTATATCTTTCACCACAAAATTGAATTCTAAATGGATTAAAGACTTAAATGTAAGACCTGAAACTGTAAAACTCCTAGAAGAAAATGTAGGGAAGAAGATTCTTTCTTTCTTTCTTTTTTTTAGGGAACACAATATTTTATTACTCAGATTCTATCTTTTTTTTTTTTTTTTGCTGTGCCACGTGGCTTGTGGGATCTTACTTCCCTGACCAGCAATCAGAGGCCCCCTGCAGTGGGAGCATGCAGTCCTAACCACTGGACCACCAGGGATTCCCTGGAAGAAGTTTCCTGACTTTGGTTGTGGCAATGACACTTCAGATATAACCCTAAAGCAAAAATAAACAAGAAGATAGCAAAGATCAATAAAACTAAGAGCTGGTTCTTAGAGAAGCTAAACAAAATTGATAAGCCATTAGCCAGACTAACAAAGAAAAAAAGGGAGAAGACTCAAAAAACAGAATTAGAAATGAAAAAGGAGAAGTAACAACAGACAAGGCAGAAATACAAAGGATCAGGAGAGATTACTACAAGCAACTATATGCCAATAAAATGGAAAACCTAGAAGAAATAGACAAATTCTTAGAAAAGAAAAACCTTCCAAGACTGAACCAGGAATAAATAGAAAATATAAACAGACCAATTGCAAGCACTGAAATTGAAACTGTGATTAAAAATCTTCCAACAAATAAAAGCTCAAGAGCAGGTGGATTCACAGGCGAGTTCTATGAAATATTTAGAGAAGAGCTAACATCCATCCTTCTCAAGCTATTCTAACATATAGCAGAGGGAGGAACACTCCCAAACTCATTCTATGAGGCCACGTTCATCCTGATACCAAAACCAGACAATGATGTCACACACACACACACAAAAACTACAAGCCAATATCACTGATGAACATAGATGCAAAAATCCTCAACAAAATACTAGTAAACAGAATCCAACAGCACATTAAAAGAATCATACACCATGATCAAGTGGGGTTTGTCCCAGGAATGCAAGGATTATTCAATATATGCAAATCAATCAATGTGATACACCATATTAACAAACTGAAGGATAAAAACCATATGATCATCTCAATAGATGCAGGAAAAGCTTTCAACATCCATTTATGATAAAAACTCTCCAGAAAGTAGGCATAAAGGGAGCTTACCTCAACATAATAAAGGCATATATGACAAACCCACAGCCAACATCACTCTCAATGGTGAAAAACTGAAACCATTTCCTGTAAGATTAGGAACAAGACAAGGTTGCCCACTCTCACTGCTATTATTCAAATGTGGTTTTAGAAGTTTTAGCCACAGCAATCAGAGAAGAAAAAGAAATAAAAGGAATCCAAATTGGAAAAGAAGTAAAACTGTCACTGTTTGCAGATGACATGATACTATACATAGAGAATCTTAAAGATGCCACCAGAAAACTACTAGAGCTAATCAATGAATTAGAGCTAATCACAGGAATCTCTTGCATTCCTATACACTAAGGATGAAAAATCTGAGAGAAATTAAGGAAACACTCCCATTTACCATTGCAACAAAAAGAATGAAATACCTAGGAAGAAACCTACCTAGGGAGACAAAAGACCTGTATGCAGAAAACTATAAGACACTGGTGAAAGAAATTTAAGATGATACAAACAGATGGAGAGATATACTATGCTCTTGTATTGGAAGAATCAATATTGTGAAAATGACTATACTGCCCAAAGAAATCTACAGATTCAATGCAATCCTTATATTACCAATGACATTTTTCACAGAACTAGAACAAAAAATTTCACAATTTGTGTGGAAACACAAAAGACCTCAAATTGCTAAAGCAATCTTGAGAAAGAAAAATGGAGCTGGAGGAATCAGGGTCCCAGACTTCAGACTATACTACAAAGCTACAGTAATCAAGACAATATGGTACTGGCACAAAAACAGAAATATAGATCAATGGAACAGGAGAGAAAGCCCAGAGATAAACCCACACACATATGGTCACCTTATCTTTGATAAAGGGGGCAAGAATATACAATGGAGAAAAGACAGCCTCATCAATAAGTGGGGCTGTGAAAACTGGACAGCTACATGTAAAAGAATGAAATTAGAATACTTCCTAACACCATACACAAAAATAAGCTCAAAATGGGTTAAAGATCTAAATGTAAGGCCAGACAATATAAGACTCTTAGAGGAAAACATAGGCAGAACACTCTGTGACATAAATCACAGCAAGATTCTTTTTGACCCGCCTCCTAGGGAAATAGAAATAAAAAAAAAAATAAACAAATGGGACCTAATGAAACTTAAAAGCTTTTGCACAGCAAAGGAAACCATAAACAAGATGAAAAGACAACCCTCAGAATGGGAGAAAATATTTGCAAATGAAGCAACTGACAAAGGATTAATCTCCAAAATATACAAGCAGCTCATGCAGCTCAATATCAAAAAACCAAACAACTCAATCCAAAAATGGGAAGAAGACCTAAACAGAAATTTCTCCAAAGAAGATATACAGATTGCCAACAAACACATGAAAGGATGCTCAACATCGTTAATCATTAGAGAAATGCAAATCAAAACAACCGTGAGATATCCCCTCACACCGGTCAGAATGGCCATCATCAAAAAAATCTAGAAACAATAAATGCTGGAGAGGGTGTGGAGAAAAGGGAACCCCCTTGCACTGTTAGTGGGAATGTAAATTGATACAGCCGCTATGGGAACAGTATGGAGGTTCCTTAAGAAACTAAAAATAGATCTACCATATGACCCAGCAATCCCACTACTGGGCATATACGCTGAGCAAACCATAATTCAAAAAGAGTCATGTACCACAATGTTCATTGCAGCAGTATTTACAATAGCCAGGACATGGAAACAACCTAAGTGTCCATCAACAGATGAATGGATAAAGAATATGTGGCACATATATACAATGGAATATTACTCAGCCATAAAAAGAAATGAAATTGAGTTATTTGTAGTGAGGTGGATGGACCTAGAGTCTGTCATACAGAGTGAAGTAAGTCAGAAAGAGAAAAACAAATACTGTGTGCTAACACATATATATGGAATCTAAAAAAAAAAAAAAGGTTCTGATGAACATAGAGTTAGGACAGGAATAAAGATACAGACTTAGAGAATGGACTTGAGGACACAGGGAGGGGAAAGTGTAAGCTGGGATAAAGTGAGAGAGTTGCATTGACAAATATACATTACCAAATGTAAAATAGATTGCTAGTGGGAAACAGCTGCATAGCACAGGGAGATAAGCTCGGTGCTTTGTGACCACCTAGAGGGGTGGGATAGGGAGGGTGGGAGGGAGATGCAAGGGAGAGAGGATATGGGAATATATGTTTATGTATAGCTGATTCACTTTGTTATACAGCAGAAACTAACACAACATTGTAAAGCAATTATACTCCAATAAAGAGGTTAAAAAATAAAATAAATAAATAAATACGATTTCACTGGAGATTGCAAACCTCCCCATTGAGGGAGAGTTCCTGTCTCAGTCAGTTTACTAGTGAATGTTGAAAGAGGAGGAGAAAAAAATCGTTCTCCTCTAGATAGTAATGGTTAAAGAAAAAGGAACATAAGAGACATTTTTATGCTTATTTCATTTTAATGTGGTAATTCTGCCTTTGTCAATGGACTTTTTGGACTTTCCCTCATTTCACAAGAAAAGACATACTTCCTCCTAACTTCCTGAAAGTAAAGGTTATGGAATGTTCTAGAATGTTTATTCTAACTTTCTTCATGTGGCAAAGAAAACATAAATTATTTCTTTATTGATCTTGGCAGGAACACGGGAATAGCACCGCCCCCCCAACCGTCTCTACATTTATGATTCTCAAAATGTAGTGTGCAGAAATACAACCATGAAAGTTTATTAAAATGCAAATATTCTCATTCTGAGAATTCTCATTCAGTATTTGTGAATGAAACATGCTGAAGTCCAGGAATATGCATTTTTAGTAAGCTTTTCTCTGGATTGTTTTTCAGATGGTCCTTGGATTCCACTTTGAGAAACACTCAACATAGTGTCAAGCACCTGTACATAAATTTATAAATTCAAAGAAATAATAAACTCAGAAATAGCTTCAGAAAATAAAAATAAACAAGTTGGACCGCATCAAACTAAAAAGCTTTTACACAGCAAAAGAAACAACAAACTGAAAGGCCATCTATGGGACAAGGTATCCACTAACCATGTATCTGAAAAGAGATTAATGCCTAACACATATTAGAAGTTCATACAACTCAATATAATAACAAAAGAAAAATAATTAATTCTATTACAGATCTGAATTGGCAAAGAGTCTATGGGCAAAGGACCTGAATAGGCTCTTTTCCAGAGAAGACATACAAATGTCCAATAAGTACATGAAAAGTTGCTCAACATCAGTACTCATCAGGGAAATGCAAATCAAAACCACAATGAACTATCACCTCATGCTTGTTAGAAAGGGTATAGTAAAAAAGACAAGAGATAACAAGTGTGAAGAAAAGAGAACTTTTTTGCACTGTTGGTGGGAATGTAAATTGGTACAGCCATCATGGAAAACAGTATGCAGGTTCCCTGCAAAATTAAAAATAGAACTACCAATATGAGCCAGCAATTCCACTACTGCGTATATATCTGCAATTATATGGAATCACCATTTCAAAGGGATATCTGTACCCCCATGTTCATTGCAGCATTATTCATAATAGTCAAGACATGGAAACAACCTAAGTGTCCATCATAGATAAATGTATAAAGAAGAGGTCATATATGTATACAATAGAATATTATTTTGCCATGAGAAAGAAGGAAATCCTGTCATTTGCAACAAAATGTATGGACCCTGAGGGCATTATAATAAGTAAAATAAGTCATACAGAGAAAGACAAATACTGTATGATCTCACTGTTATGTGGAATCTAAAAAAAGCTGAACATGTAGAAACAGAGAGTAAAATGGTGATTTCTAGGGACTGAGGGGTGAGGGAAATGAAGAGATTTAGGTCAAACAGCACAAACTTTCAGTTATAAGATGAATAAGTTCCTGGGATAAAAGATACAGCCTGGTGACTATAGTTAATAATACTGTATTGTATATTTGAAAGTTGCTATGAGACTAAAGCTTAAATGTTCTCATCATAACAAAAGCAACAGTGACAAAATGGTAATATGTAAGATAAAGAATGTGTTAACAAACTTTTGTGCTAAATATTCTGCTATATATGTGTGTGTATTAAATCATCACATTGTACACCTTACACAATATTATATGTCAATTATATTTCAATAAGCCAGGAGAAAAATAATTTTGCTGCTGAATTTGCTTTTATTGGCCTCTCTCTCCTTCATATTCTCTCTTTACTTGTAGCTGTGAAGCCAGTTCCTCTAAGTTTTCCTCTTTCTTCTGAAATGGGCAAAGGATAAATTTATTATCTTGATGGGAAGGAGACAAGAAGAGGAAGGCAAGGCCAAGTGGGGAAAATAATGGACTTTCTTTCTTGGAAAGAAGTCGGAAGGTAGGTCCCAACAACTCCAGTAATCTCTCAGGGCAAATCTTCTATTTTGTTCCAACTAAATGGATGCTAGTAACTATGAGATTCCTTGGAAATATGCCACATTTCCCTTGAAAAAGAAAGAAAATCTAATAAAAGGTCATATAGTTCCCAGTAGAGTGGATGCTGTCAGCCCCTAGCCTCAGGCCCAGCTACAAATCAGATACCATATGCAAGCTGTGCTCATAATGCGATGAAGCTGAGCTGGGTGTAATGTCACCCCTAGCAGTGGTTGTAAATTACTCAATTACTCAATCAGTATTATCGAGTCTTGTATAGCATTATGTCAAATGGCTAAAATATTGGAAGGAATTAAGTTCTTTGGTGTGAGTTTTAGTAACACTAACAATTGGCCACTCCCATGGAAGATAGTCTGTCCAATCTTTTGGGTTGCAGAATTTCTTCCTCTCTGCTAGGTCACTGGACTCGGCCAGGCATCTTGTACTGTACTTAAGCCAGCTGGCTGGGACTTGCATTCTTTTCTCATTCCTGCTGAGCTTTGTTTCTTTGGGCTCAGCTCTGTTATGAGTATTCAATGGTTCATCTCAGAAAGACATTATCCAGGGCATGTCTCTGCCATCTGGTTGCTATGTTTTTCTCTGCTCTGCCTTCCTAAAATCAAAACTTTCCTTTGTTTCTTGAACTTGAGGCTTTGCTACTTGATGAGAATCCTGGTAGTCACCTTTTCCTAGGGTCAAAAATTTCTAACCCTGGTGGTGTCTCCTCACTTCTGCTAATTCTTTCCTCCCTCATATGTCTTCCTTGGAAGAGAGAACATGGATGGGAGCAAGCAACTGAAATAGTTAACGCATGCTCTTAGAAGACAGGTTTTCTGTGGCTGGAAACTGCTTATATAATTACTCAATAATTATTATCGAGTCTCTACTCACACTGTTCCCAACTGTGCCAAATATCTAGGAAGGAGACATAGGAAGGATACCCATAGACCCAGACTCTAAAGAGTTTATGATCTAATTGAACAGATGTATAAACAAGTAATTAAACCTTAGTTCCAACCTGAACTCTGTCGCTAACGGTGTGACTTTGAGACTTAAATAGATAAAGCACTTGTCTTTCCTATAGTATATGCATATAAATACATGGAGCAGGAATTGGAGCCCCAGAGAAGCTGCCCTTACCACTGGAGAAGGAGCCCTTGACACAGAGAGAGGGAAAAAAATACCCTGGTTTCTCCCTTCATTCTGTCCCCCAATCTTCAGGGAATGTCTCCCATTAGCTGAATCCTGCTGGAAGCCAGTTTACTCAGAACTGGGAAGTGAAGGTGGAAAAGTTTATCCTCCATTCCCTCACTCTCCCTTCAATAAAGCCAGGGAAAAATATTTAAGGGCAAGCATGACATTGGCACAAGCACTTGCTGTAGGTGTAATGTGTTGGGTGGGGTGGGGAGTAGGGTTAGGGATGTGTAGTGTATATGTGCTGGAGACAGAGGTGACACTGGTGGGGGACAGAAGTGCATGTGGGGGCCCTAGGAAGAGTAAGTCTAGGACAGTAGCCAGTGATCATGTTTAAGAAAACCAGATTGAAGTGATGGCAATAGGGAGTCATTGCTGATTACTGAGCGAGAGCAGCAACAAGATGTGTGATATAGTGTCCAAGCCAGGGCCTTGCAAACACTGGTGACATTTAGAGCCAAATAGGTTTAGTACTTAAAATTTAAGTGGTGGCTAGTCTCAATAATCTACCTGCTGGTCTATCTGGGTAGTAAGAAATGGAAACCGTACTTTTTAAAAACAGGATTCTGATTTTGTAGAGCAGTTTAAGTTCAAAACCTCATACCTTTCATGGCAATAATTTAGGAATGCAAAGGAGACTCTCTCAAGAGTGTTCCTGATTTAGTCATAATTAAAATATACCTGAATTTACTCGGTAAATATAAGACAGGATTAAATGATTATTTACAGAATTTTTTACACGGCTGCTTTGAAAATTTACAGTATCATAAAATTCAGCTCTATTTCTAATGAATTTTCTTAGCTGTCTCTATGTAATATAAATCTGGCTATCTCAAATGATGGATCATGAAGCAGAAAAACCTGTGTGTTTCTTCCCACACAGTAAATTGGTAGCGGTGAGGTTCATACTAAAGAGTTTCTGGACTACTCTACAATGTTGTTTCCTTCCCATTTATCTTGCTTGCCCACTGGGCGCTGAGCTCCTCTGGGGCAAGATGTATCTTATTTTCTGATGCCCAGGACTTAGTGCAATGTCTGGCACATAGTAGGGTCCAAGTGCACGTTTGACAATTTGCTCTCATTTCATCAACTGCAGAATATTCTTACCAATGAGGTCGCAAGAGGATACTGTTTCTGTCTCTTCTGTTTCTCTAAGGAATTGTCCAAATGGGACTTGAAGTAGTGCTTCTGACAAAGGGTGGACTCATTTTCCCCTCTCATGCCCTCTGATCTGTATTCAGATTTCCTCCGTACCATGTAAAACTAGTCTCTACTCATGCGAAATTAGCTTCTCTGACTTCAGCATTCACATTTGTGACCTCCCCATAGCTACATTCAGAGAGCTGTGAAGGTGAAAGAAAATCACATAGTTGGAAGCGAACAATGATGATTAAGCACTTACTATGAGCCTGGCACTGTCAGCCATTAATCTGCTAGAACACGAACTTATTCCCAGTGGGGTAAAACTTTGGACTGCTTTCCAGGTGATATGGAAGCCTCACTGAATTTGAAGCTACAGAGTTAACTTCAAGGAAGTTGGCTAGGTGTACTATAGCTGTTGAGCTAAGTATATGAGCACCACATGCATTCAACAATTCTTTTCTTCTATTTATTTGCCATGGCACAAAGTCCTACTGGTTCTTCCTCTGAAATATGCCTTACATTTCATCCCTTCTATCTATTCCCTTTGCTACCATAGGCTCTCAACCCCATGCTGGATTACTGCAATAATTTCATTATCTCTTCAACATCTATATTTCTGTCCTTCCATTTCCATACATGCCTGCTAGATTTATCTTTCTGAATAATCTGCTGTAAATCTTACTTTGATTAGAATTGTGGTTATAAAGTTTAGGATTTCCAAGAGTGTTTCCAAGCAGTCTCAAAAATAGAACAAAATAAAAGCTAAAAACAAGTTTTCCCTTTTTTTGTGTGGTACGTGGGCTTCTCACTGTTGTGGCCTCTCCCGTTGCAGAGCACAGGCTCCGGACGCGCAGGCTCAGCGGCCATGGCTCACGGGCCCAGCCACTCCGCGGCATGTGGGATCCTCCTGGACCGGGGCACGAACTCATGTCCCCTGCATCAGCAGGCGGACTCTCAACCACTGCGCCACCAGGGAAGCCCTTTACTTTTTTATTTAACATTTTAATACAATGATTTTGAAAATAACAGTATAGACATCTTGCAGAATATAGGATATTACATCAATTTGGTAGTTTTTGTTTGATATAAAATGCATTAGTGCTCATATTTTTCTCTCCTGACTGAGATCATTAAAAAATTTACCATAGACCAGTATTCAAAAACACTAAAACATACGTGTCCTTTAACAAGTGTTTTGAACCAAAGGCAATCTCTAAAACCAACTCTAGTAAATAGTAGAGGAATTTGGGGGCTGGGAACGCAGGATAAAGAAAGGGAATAATTTCTCCCATAAACTCCATTGAACTAGTCTTTTTCCCTTCCTATTTCCTCCCCACCTCTCTAACCTAAGTGACTGTCCCATTGTGTCACTCACTCCCTGGAAGATTTCCATCCACCATTATCCTTGATCACATACACCCTGCCTCGCTCATCACTTAGACTGGGGTAAACAAAGATGGAAAGGCCACGTATCCCAGATCATGAACTTTAGATTCGAGTAACTCTGTGTTAGAAATCTCAGGTCTACAGCTTAACTGTATGACAGGAAAGTTTCTTAAAATATCAGGGTAAAAATGCCTAGTACGCATGGTTCTTGATATATCAAAATTGCTCAATAATTTGTAGCTCATATTATAACTATTTTAGGACATGAGAACAGGAATCAAAAAGGTGAAAATATTGTTTCAAAGCTGTTTGTAGGTGCTTAGTCATGAACAAAAAATAATTAAAGATTCTGAGTCACCTTCTTTATTTTCTTTCTCTTGAGCCATTTTGTTGTTACTTTGTCTATTTTGTACAGAGCAGAAACTGTATTTCCTCTCACCAATATGCAGAGAATGAGTTCTGATTTTTCCTAACATCTATGTTAGTTGTCACAAGAGCTCTGACTTATTAATGGAATATGTCACATTATTTCAGAGAAACAAAAATTAACTTAAAATTCGCCCTTAACTGTTAATTCCATATATATATATATATATATATATATATATATATATATATATATGGCAAATCAAGGAGGATGGGAGCAGACAAATCCAGGAAATAAGGATCACAGGACTGCTGGGGGAACGTCCAATAAATCCTCAGAGGGAGGCTCAAAGGAAAGAGGTGCTGCTTAAGCAGAATAGTAAAGGTCACCCTTGCTTATTTTTGCTGTTTCAGGGAGAGAAGAGGCAGACTTAAATATATTCAAGGGATTAAAACAGAATGAAGTTGAGACTGTCTGGGTTATCTGACTGCTGGACTTTTTTAGTTCCACTGCATTCTAAATAGAGTCCATCTGTGCAAAGTGTTGAAAACACACACTGAGAAAGCAGAGGACACGGAACCACAAAGATGCCGTGGAAAACAAACCAAATTTAAGAGAGCTGAGATGCAGGGTTTATGTCCTTGAATATGTAAATATCACCTGTAAATGTCATAAAACAAGGTACATCCTGAGCTGGCACCTTATGAAAGTTAGTTTAACTCTCTTCCCGAAAAATCTGTGAATATGTGGACTTTTAAAACAAAATCTAAGAAAGCAAACATTACATTGAAACATAGCACCAAATTTCTATTTTATTTTATTTTAAAAAGTTTTATTGGAATATAGTTGCTTTACAATTTTGTGTTAGTTTCTATTGTACAGCAAAGTGAATCATCTATACCTATACATATATCCCCTCTCTTTTGGATTTCCTTCCCATTTAGGTCACCACAGAGCACTGAGTAGAGTGCCCTCTGCTATACAGTAGGTTCTCGTTAGTTATCTATTTTATACATAGTATCAATAGTGTATATATGTCAATCCCAATCTCCCAATTCATCCCACTCCCCCCTTTCCCCCTTGGTATCCATACTATTGTTCTCTACATCTGTGTCTCTATTTCTGCTTTGTAAATAAGGTGGTCTATACCAATTTTTTCAGATTCCATATATATGCGTTAATATACGATATTTGGTTTTCTCTTTCTGACTTACTTCACTCTGTATGACAGTCTCTAAGACCATCCATGTCTCTACAAATACCCAATTTCGTTTCTTTTTATGGCTGAGTAATACTCCATTGTATATACGTGCCACATCTTCTTTATCCATTCCTCTGTTGATGGACATTTAAGTTGTTTCCATGTCCTGGCTATTGTAAAGAGTGCTGCAATGAACACTGGGGTGCATGTGTCTTTTTATTTTTTCGGTACGCAGGCCTCTCACTGCTGTGGCATCTCCCACTGCAGAGCACAGGCTCCGGACACACAGGCTCAGCGGCCATGGCTCACGGGCCCAGCCGCTCCGTGGCATGTGGGATCCTCCTGGACCGGGGCACAAACCCGTGTCCCCTGCATCGGCAGGCGGACTCTCAACCACTCTGCCACCAGGAAAGCACCCATGTGTCTTTTTAAATTACGGTTTTCTCAGGGTATATGCCCAGTAGTGGGATTGCTGGGTCATATGGTAGTTCTATTTTTAGTTTTTAAAGGAACCTCCATACTGTTCTCCATAGTGGCTGTATCAATTTGCATTCCCACCAACAGTGCAAGAGGGTTCCCTTTTCTCTCCACCCTCTCAAGCATTTATTGTTTGTAGACTTTTTTTTTAACATCTTTATTGGGGTATAATTGCTTTACAATGGTGTGTTAGTTTCTGCTTTATAACAAAGTGAATCAGTTATACATATACATATGTTCCCATATGTCTTCCCTCTTGCATCTCTCTCCCTCCCACCCTCCCTATCCCACCCCTCCAGGCGGTCACAAAGCACCGAGCCAATATCCCTGTGCCATGCGGCTGCTTCCCACTAGCTATCTACCTTACTACGTTTGTTAGTGTGTATATGTCCATGCCACTCTCTCACTTTGTCACAGCTTACACTTCCCCCTCCCTATATCCTCAAGTCTATTCTCTAGTAGGTCTGTGTCTTTATTCCTGTCTTACCCCTTGGTTCTTCATGACATTTTTTTTTCTTAAATTCCATATATGTGTGTTAGCATACAGTATTTGTCTTTTTCTTTCTGACTTACTTCACTCTGTATGACAGACTCTAGGTCTATCCACCTCATTACAAATAGCTCAATTTCGTTTCTTTTTATGGCTGAGTAATATTCCATTGTATATATGTGCCACATCTTCTTTATCCATTCATCCGATGATGGGCATTTAGGTTGTTTCCATCTCCGGGCTATTGTAAATAGAGCTGTAATGAACATTTTGGTACATGACTCTTTTTGAATTGTGGTTTTCTCAGGGTATATGCCCAGTAGTGGGATTGCTGGGTCATATGGTAGTTCTATTTGTAGTTTTTTAAGGAACCTCCATACTGTTCTCCATAGTGGCTGAACCAATTCACATTCCCACCAGCAGTGCAAGAGTGTTCCCTTTTCTCCACACCCTCTCCAGCATTTATTGTTTCTAGATTTTTTGATGATGGCCATTCTGACTGGTGTGAGATGATATCTCATTGTAGTTTTGATTTGCATTTCTCTAATGATTAATAATTTTGAGCATTCTTTCACGTGTTTGTTGGCAATCTATATATCTTCTTTGGAGAAATGTCTATGTAGGTCTTCTGCCCATTTTTGGATTGGGTTGTTTGTTTTTTTGTTATTGAGCTGCATGAGCTGCTTGTAAATTCTGGAGATTAATCCTTTGTCAGTTGCTTCATTTGCAAATATTTTCTCCCATTCTGAGGGTTGTCTTTTGGTCTTGTTTATGGTTTCCTTTGCTGTGCAAAAACTTTGAAGTTTCATTAGGTCCCATTTGTTTATTTTTGTTTTTATTTCCATTACTCTAGGAGGTGGGTCAAAAAGGATCTTGCTGTGATTTATGTCACAGAGTGTTCTGCCTATGTTTTCCTCTAAGAATTTGATAGTTTCCGGCCTTACATTTAGGTCTTTAATCCACTTTGAGATTATTTTTGTGTATGGTGTTAGGGAGTGATCTAATCTCATACTTTTACATATACCTGTCCAGTTTTCCCAGCACCACTTATTGAAGAGGCTGTCCTTTCTCCACTGTACATTCCTGCCACCTTTATCAAAGATAAGGTGTCCATATGTGCACGGGTTTATCTCTGGGCTTTCTATCCTGTTCCATTGATCTATCCATTGATCTATCTTTCTGTTTTTGTGCCAGCACCATACTGTCTTGATTACTGTAGCTTTGTAGTATAGTCTGAAGTCAGGGAGCCTGATTCCTCAAGATTGCTTTGGCTATTCGGGGTCTTTTGTGTTTCCATACAAATTGTGAAATTTTTTGTTCTAGTTCTGTGAAAAAGGCCAGTGGTAGTTTGATAGGGATTGCATTGAATCTGTAGATTGCTTTGCGTAGTAGAGTCATTATCACAATGTTGATTCTTCCAATCCAAAAACATGGTATATCTCTCCATCTATTTGTATCATCTTTAATTTCTTTCATCAGTGTCTTATAATTTTCTGCATACAGGTCTTTTGTCTCCTTAGGTAGGTTTATTCCTAGATATTTTATTCTTTTTGTTGCAATGGTAAATGGGAGTGTTTTCTTGATTTCACTTTCAGATTTTTCATCATTAGTATATAGGAATGCCAGAGATTTCTGTGCATTAATTTTGTATCCTGCTACTTTACCAAATTCATTGATTAGCTCTAGTAGTTTTCTGGTAGCATCTTTAGGATTCTCTATGTATAGTATCATGTCATCTGCAAACAGTGACAGCTTTACTACTTCTTTTCTGATTTGGATTCCTTTTATTTCCTTTTCTTCTCTGATTGCTGTGGCTAAAACATCCAAAACTATGTTGAATAAGAGTGGTGAGAGTGGGCAACCTTGTCTTGTTCCTGATGTTAGTGGAAATGCTTTCAGTTTTTCACCATTGAGGATGATGTTGGCTGTGGGCTTGTCATATATGGCCTTTATTATGTTGAGGAAAGTTCCGTCTATGCCTACTTTCTGCAGGGTTTTTATCATAAATGGGTGTTGAATTTTGTCAAAAGCTTTCTCTGCATCTATTGAGATGATCATATGGTTTTTCTCCTTCAATTTGTTAATATGGTTTATCACATTGATAGATTTGCGTATATTGAAGAATGCTTGCATTCCTGGAATAAACCCCACTTGATCATGGTGTATGATCCTTTTAATGTGCTGTTGGATTCTGTTTGCTAGTATTTTGTTGAGGATTTTTGCATCTATGTTCATCAGTGATATTGGCCTGTAGTTTTCTTTCTTTGTGACATCCTTGTCTGTTTTTGGTATCAAGGTGATGGTGGCCTCGTAGAAGGAATTTGGGAGTGTTCCTCCCTCTGCTATATTTTGGAAGAGTTTGAGAAGGATAGGTGTTAGCTCTTCTCTAAATATTTGATAGAATTCGCCTGTGAAGCCATCTGGTCCTGGGCTTTTGTGTGTTGGAAGAGTTTTAATCACAGTTTCAATTTCAGTTCTTGTAATTGGTCTGTTCATATTTTCTACTTCTTCCTGATTCAGTCTTGGCAGGTTGTGCATTTCTAAGAATTTGTCCATTTCTTCTTGATTGTCCATTTTATTGGCATAGAGTTGCTTGTAGTAATCTCTCATGATCTTTTGTATTTCTGCAGTGTCAGTTGTTACTTCTCCTTTTTCGTTTCTAATTCTATTGACTTGAGTCTTCTCCCTTTTTTTTCTTGATGAGTCTGGCTAGTGGTTTATCTATTTTGTTTATCTTCTCAAAGAACCAGCTTTTAGTTTTATTGATCTTTGCTATTGTTTCCTTCATTTCTTTTTCATTTATTTCTGATCTGATCTTTATGATTTCTTTCCTTCTGCTAGCTTTGGGGTTCTTTTGTTCTTCTTTCTCTAATTGCTTGAGGTGCAAAGTCAGGTTGTTCATTTGAGATGTTTCCTGCTTCTTAAGGTGGGCTTGTATTGCTATAAACTTCCCCCTTAGAACTGCTTTTCTGCATCCCATAGGTTTTGGGTCGTTGTGTCTCCACTGTCATTTGTTTCTAGGTATTTTTTTATTTTCTCTTTGATTTCTTCAGTGATCACTTCATTATTAAGTAGTGTATTGTTTAGCCTCCATGTATTTGTATTTTTTACAGATCTTTTCCTGTAATTGATATCTAGTCTCATGGCGTTGCGGTCAGAAAAGATACTTGATACAGTTTCAATTTTCTTAAATTTACCAAGGCTTGATTTGTGACCCAAGATATGATCTATCCTGGAGAATATTCCATGAGCACTTGAGAAAAATGTGTATTCTGTTGTTTTTGGATGGAGTGTCCTGTAAATATCAATTAAGTCCATCTTGTTTAATGTATCATTTAAAGCTTGTGTTTCATTATTTATTTTCATTTTGGATGATCTGTCCATTGGTGAAAGTGGGGTGTTAAAGTTCCCTACTATAAATGTGTTACTGTCGATTTCCCCTTTTATGGCTGTTAGTATTTGCCTTATGTACTGAGGTGCTCCTATGTTGGGTGCATAAATATTTACAATTGTTATATCTTCTTCTTGGATTGATCCCTTGATCATTATGTAGTGTCCTTCTTTGTCTCTTCTAATAGTCCTTATTTAAAAGTCTATTTTGTCTGATATGAGAATTGCTACTCCAGCTTTCTTTTGGTTTCCATTTGCATGGAATATCTTTTTCCATCCCCTTACTTTCCGTCTGTATGTGTCTCTAGGTCTGAAGTGGGTCTCTTGTAGACAGCATATATAAGGGTCTTGTTTTTGTATCCATTCGGCCAATCTGTGTCTTTTGGTGGGAGCATTTAGTCCATTTACATTTAAGGTAATTATCGATATGTATGTTCCTATTCCCATTTTCTAAATTGTTTTGGGTTCGTTATTATAGGTCTGTTTCTTCTCTTGTGTTTCTTGTCAAGAGAAGTTCCTTTAGCATTTGTTGTAAAGCTGGTTTGGTGGTGCTGAACTCTCTCAGCTTTTGCTTGTCTGTAAAGGTTTTAATTTCTCCATCAAATCTGAATGAGATCCTTGCTGGGTAGAGTAGTCTTGCTTGTAGGTTTTTCTCCTTCATCACTTTCAGTATGTCCTGCCACTCTCTTCTGGCTTGTAGGGTTTCTGCTGAGAGATGAGCTGTTAACCTTATGGGGATTCCCTTGTGCGTTATTTGTTGTTTTTCCCTTGCTGCTTTTAATATGCTTTCTTTGTATTTAATTTTTGACAGTATGATTAATATGTGTCTTGGTGTATTTCTCCTTGGATTTATCATGTATGGGACTTTCTGTGCTTCCTGTACTTGATTAACTATTTCCGTTCCCATATTAGGGAAGTTTTCAACTATAATCTCTTCAAATATTTTCTGTCTCTTTCTTTTTCTCTTCTTCTTCTGGAACCCCTATAATTCGAATGTTGGTGCGTTTAATGTTGTCCCAGAGGTCTCTGAGACTGTCCTCAGTTCTTTTCATTCTTTTTTCTTTATTCTGCTCTGCAGTAGTTATTTCCACTATTTTATCTTCCAGGTCACTTATCCGTTCTTCTGCCTCGGTTATTCTGCTATTGATCCCATCTAGAGTACTTTTTATTTCATTTATTGTGTTGTTCATCGTTGCTTGTTTCATCTTTATTTCTTCTAGGTCCTTGTTAACTGTTTGTTTCATTTTCCCCATTCTATTTCCAAGATTTCGGATCATCCTTACTATCATTATTCTGAATTTTTTTTCAGGTAGACTGCCTATTTCCTCTTCATTTGTTAGGTCTGGTGCATTTTTATCTTGCTCCTTTATCTGCTGTGTGTTTTTCTGTCTTCTCATTTTGCTTATCTTACTGTGTTTGGGGGTCTCCTTTTTGCAGGCTGCAGGTTCGTAGTTCCTGCTGTTTTTGACGTCTGTCTCCAGTGGCTAAGGTTGGTTCAGTGGGTTGTGTAGGCTTCCTGGTGGAGGGGACTAGTGCCTGTGTTGTGGTGGATGAGGCTGGATCTTGTCTCTCTAGTGGGCAGGTTCATGTCTGGTGGTGTGTTTCGGGGTGTCTGTGGCCTTATTATGATTTTAGGCAGCCTCTCTGCTAATGGGTGGGGTTGTGTTCCTGTTTTGCTAGTTGTTTGGCATAGATTGTCCAGCATTGTGGCTTGCTGGTCGTTGAGTGAAGCTGGGTGCTGGTGTTAAGACGGAGGACTCTGGGAGATTTTTGCCGTTTGATATTACGTGGAGCTGAGAGGTCTCTTGTTGACCAGTGTCCTGAAGTTGGCTCTCCTACCTCAGAGGCAGAGCCCTGACTCCTGGCTGGGGCATCAAGAGCCTTTCATCCACATGGCTCAGAATAAAAGGGAGAAAAAGTAGAGAGAATTAGTAGAAGTATGAGGAAAGAAAGAAGGAAAGGAGGGCAGGAAGGAAGGAAGGAAGGAAGGAAGGGAGGGAGGAAGGGAGAAAGAAAGAAAGAAGGAAGCAAAGAAGGCAAGAAGGAAAGAAAGGAGGGAGGGAGGAAGGAAGGAAGGAGGAAAGAAGGAAAAAAGAAAGAAAAGATACAGTAAAAATAAAATAAAGTATAATAAAGTTATTGAATTAAAAATATTTAGGAAAAAAAAAAGGGACGGATAGAACCTTAGGACAAATATTGGAAGCAAAGCTATACAGACAAAATCTTACACAGAAGCATACACATACACCCTCACGAAAAGAGGTAAAGGGGGAAAAATCATAAATCTTGCTCTCAGAGACCACCTCCTCAATTTGCGATGATTCATTGTCTAAAAGAGGGAGGGAAGGAAGGAAGGAAAGAAAGAAAGAAAGAATGAAGGTAAAGTATAATAAAGTTATTAAAATTAAAATTAATTAGTAAGAAAAAAAATTTTTAGAAAAACCATGGACGGATAGAACCCTAGGACAAACGGTGGAAGCAAGACTATACAGACAAGATCTCACACAGAAGCATACACATACACATTCACAAAAAGAAGAAAAGGGAAAAAAATCATAGATCTTGCCCTCGAAGCCCACCTCCTCAATTTGGGATGATTCCTTGTCTATTCAGGTATTCCACAGATGCAGGGTACATCAAGTTGATTGTGGAGCTTTAATCCGCGGCTTCTGAGGCTGCTGGGAGAGATTGCCCTTTCTCTTATTTGTTCTCACAGCTCACAGGGGCTCAGCTTTGGATTTGGCCCTGCCTCTGCGTGTAGGTCGCTGGAGGGCGTCTGTTTTTTGCTCAGACAGGACGGGGTTAAAGGAGCCGCTGACTCGGGGGCTCTGGCGCACTCAGGCCGGCGGGGAGGGAGGGGCACTGCGTGCGGGGCGGGCCTGCGGCGGCAGAGGCTGGCGTGACGTTGCACCAGCCTGAGGCCCGCCATGCATTCTCCCGGGGAAGTTGTCCCTGGATCCCGGGAACCTGGCAGTGGCGGGCTGCACAGGCTCCGCGGAACAGGGATGTGGAGAGTGACCTGTGCTCGCACACAGTCCCCTTGGTGGCGGCAGCAGCAGCCTTAGCGTCTCCCGCCCGTCTCTGGGGTCCGTGCTTTTAGCCGCGGCTCGCGCCCGTCTCTGGGGTCTGCGATTTTAGCCGCGGCTCGAGCCCGTCTCTGCTGTTGCTTTAAGCAGCGCTCTTAAACCCCTCTCCTCGCGCACCAGGAAACAAAGAGGGAAGAAGAAGTCTCTTGTCTCTTTGGCAGGTGCAGACTTTTCCCCGGACTCCCTCCCGGCTAGCCGTGGTGCACTAACCCCTTCAGGCTATGTTCAAGGCGCCAACCCCAGTCCTCTCCCTGCGCTCCGACTGAAACCGAAACCCGAGCCTCAGCTCGCAGCCCCGCCCGCCCTAGCAGGTGAGCAGACAAGCCTCTCGGGCTGGTGAGTGCCCGTCGGCATCGATCCTCTGTGCGGGAATCTCCCCGCTTTGCCCTCTGCACCCGTTGCTGTGCACTCCTCCGCGGCTCTAAATCTCCCCCCTCCGCCTCCCGCAGTCTCCGCCCGAGAAGGGGCTTCCTAGTGTGTGGAAACTTTTCCTCCTTCACAGCTCTCTCCCACTGGTGCAGGTGCCATCCCTATTCTTTTGTCTCTGTTTTTTTTTTTTTTCTTTTGCCCTACCCAGGTACGTGGGGAGTTTCTTGCCTTTTGGGAGGTCTGAGGTCTTCTGCCAGCCTTCAGTAGATGTTCTGTAGTTGTTCCACGTGTAGATGTATTTCAGGTGTATCTGTGGGGAGGAAGGTGATCTCCGCGTCTTACTCTTCCGCCATCTTCAAGGTCCCCTGTTTGTAGATTTTTTGATGATAGCCATTCTGACCAGTGTGAGGTGATATCTCATTGTAGTTTTGATTTGCATTTATCTAATAATTAGTGATATTGAGCATTTTTTCATGTGTTTGTTGGCTATCTGTATGTCTTCTTTGGAGAAATGTCTATTTAGATTTTCTGCCCATTTTTTGATTGGGTTGTGTGTTGTTTTAATATTGAGTACGAACTGTTTGTATATTTTGGAGATTAATTCCTTGTCAGTTGCTTTGTTTGTAAATATTTTCTCCCATTCTGAGGGTTGTCTTTTTGTCTTGCTTATGGTTTCGTTTGCTGTGCAAAAGATTTTAAGTTTAATTAGGTCCCATTTATTTATTTATGTTTTTATTCTCATTACTCTACGAGGTGTGTCAAAAAAGATCTTGCTGTGATTTATGTCAGAGTGTTCTGCCTATGTTTTCCTGTATGCAGAAAACTATAAAATACTGATGAAAGAAATCAAAGATTACACAAACAGATGGAGAGATATACCATGTTCTTGAATTTGAAGAATCAACATTGTGAAAATGTCTATACTACCCAAAGCAATCTACAGATTCAATGCAATCCCTATCAAATTACCAATGGTATTTTTCACAGAACTAGAACAAGAAATTTTACAATTTGGAGAGGCAAGAGACTTTTTCTTCCCTCTTTGTTTCCTGGTGCGCGAGGAGAGGGGATTAAGAGCGCTGCTTAAAGGAGCTCCAGAGACGGGCGCGAGCCACGGCTAAAAGCGCGGACCCCAGAGGCGGTCATGAGACACTAAGGCTGCTGCTGCCACCACCAAGAAGCCTGTGTGCGAGCACAGGTCACTATCCACACCCCCCTTCCGGGGAGTCTGTGCAGCCCGCCACTGCCAGGGTCCCAGGATCCAGGGACAACTTCCCTGGGAGAATGCACAGCGCGCCTCACGCTGGTGCAACGTCACGCCGGCTTCTGCCGTCGCAGGCCCGCCCCGCACTCCGTGCCCCTCCCTCCACCCCGGCCTGAGTGAGCCAGAGTCCCCGGAGCAGCGGCTCCTTTAACCCCGTCCTGTCTTAGCGAAGAACAGATGCCCTCCGGCGACCTACACGCAGAGGCGGGGCCAAATCCAAAGCTGAGCCCCAGGAGCTGTGTGAACAAAGAAGAGAAAGGGAAATCTCTCCCAGCAGCCTCAGGAGCAGCGGATTAAAGCTCCACAATCAACTTGATGTACCCTGCATCTGTGGAATACCTGAATAGACAACGAATCATTCCAAATTGAGGAGGTGGACTTTGAGAGCAAGATTTATTATTTTTTCCCCCTTTTCTTCTTTTTGTGAGTGTGTATGCGTATGCTTCTGTGTGAGATTTTGTCTGTATAGCTTTGCTTTCACCATTTGTCCTAGGGTTCTATCTGTCTGTTTTTTTTTCTTTTTTTAATTAAAAAATTTCTCTTTCTTAATAATGATTTTTTATTTTAATAACTTTATTTTATTTTATCTTACTTTATTTTATTTCCTTTTATCCTCTTTCTTCCTTCCTTCCTTCCTTCCTTCCTTTCTTTCTTTCTTTCTTTCTTTCTTTCTTTCTTTCTTTCTTTCTTTCTTTCTTTCTTTCTTTCTTTCTTTCTTTCTCTTTTTTCTCCCTTTTATTGTGAGCCGTGTGGGTGAAACGCTCTTGGTGCTCCAGCCAGGAGTCGGTGCTGTGCCTCTGAGGTGGGAGAGACACTTCAGGACACTTGTCCACAAGAGACCTCCCAACTTCACATAATATCAAACGGCGAAAATCTCCCAGGGATCTCCATCTCAACACCAACAACCGGCTTCACTCAACGATCAGCAAGCTACAGTGCTGGACACCCTATGCCAAACAACTAACAAGACAGGAACACAACCCCACCCATTAGCAGAGAGGCTGCCTAAAAATCATAATAAGTCCACAGACACCCCAAAACACACCACCAGACCTGGAACTGCCCACCAGAAAGACAAGATCCAGCCTCATCCACCAGAACACAGGTACTAGTCCCCTCAACCAGGAAGCCTACACAACCCACTGAACCAACTTTAGCCACTGGGGACAGACACTGAAAACAATGGGAACTATGAACCTGCAGCCTTCAAAAAGGAGACCCCAAGCACAGTAAGATAAGCAAAATTAGAAGACAGAAAAACACACAGCAGATGAATGAGCAAGATAAAAACCCACCAGACCTAACAAATGAAGAGGAAATAGGCAGTCTACCTGAAAAAGAATTCAGAATAATGATAGTAAAGATGATCTAAAACCTTGGAAATAGAATAGACAAAATGCAAGAAACATTTAACAAGGACCTAGAAGAACTAAAGATGAAACAAGCAACGATGAACCACAAAATAAATGAAATTAAAAATACTCTAGAAGGGATCAATAGCAGAATAACTGAGGCAGAAGAACGGATAAGTGACCTGGAAGATAAAATAGTGGAAATAACTACTGCAGAGCAGAATAAAAAAAAAATAATGAAAAGAACTGAGGACAGTCTCAGAGACCTCTGGGACAACATTAAACTTACCAACATTCGAATCATAGGGTTTCCAGAAGAAGAAGACAAAAAGAAAGGGACTGAGAAAATATTTGAAGAGATTATAGTTGAAAACTTCCCTAATATGGGAAAGGAAATAGTTAATGAAGTCCAGGAAGCACAAAGAGTCCAATACAGAGTAAATCCAATGAGAAACATGCCAAGAAACATATTAATCAAACGATCAAAAATTAAATATAAAGAAAACATATTAAAAGCAGCAAGGGAAAAACAACAAATAACACACAAGGGAATCCCCATAAGGTCAACAGCTGATCTTTCAGCAGAAACTCTGCAAGCCAGAAGGGACTGGCAGGACATATTTAAAGTGATGAAAGAGAAAAACCTACAAGCAAGATTACTCTACCCAGCAAGGATCTCATTCGGATTTGATGGAGAAATTAAAACATTTACAAACAAACAAAAGCTGAGAGAGTTCAGCACCAGCAAACTAGCTTTAGAACAAATGCTAAAGGACCTTCTCTAGGCAAGAAACACAAGAGAAGGAAAAGAACTACAATAACAAACCCAAAAGAATTAAGAAAATGGGAATAGGAACATACATATCGATAATTACCTTAAATGTAAATGGACTAAATGCTCCCACCAAAAGACACAGACTGGCTGAATGGATACAAAAACAAGACCCATATATATGCTGTCTACAAGATACCCACTTCAGACCTAGAGACGCATACAGACTGAAATTGAGGGGATGGAAAAAGATATTCCATGCAAATGGAAACCAAAAGAAAACTGGAGTAGCAATTCTCATATCAGACAAAATAGACTTTAAAATAAAGACTATTAGAAGAGACAAAGAAGGATACTACACAATGATCAAGGGATTGATCCAAGAAGAAGATATAACAATTGTAAATATTTATGCACCCAACATAGGAGCACCTCAGTACATAAGGCAAATACTAACAGCCATAAAAGGGGAAATCGACAGTAACACATTTATAGTAGGAAACTTTAACACCCCACTTTCACCAATGGACAGATCATCCAAAATGAAAATAAATAAGGAAACACAAGCTTTAAATGATACATTAAACAAGAAGGACTTAGTTGATATTTACAGGATATTCCATCCAAAAACAACAGAATACACAGTTTTCTCAAGTGCTCATGCAACATTCTCCAGGATAGATCATATCTTGGGTCACAAATCAAGCCTTGGTAAATTTAACAAAATTGAAACTGTATCAAGTATCTTTTCTGACCACAATGTTATGAGACTACATATCAATTACAGGAAAAGATCTGTAAAAAATACAAATACATGGAGGCTAAACAATACACTACTTAATAACGAAGTGATCACTGAAGAAATTAAAGTGGAAATCAAAAAATACCTAGACACAAATGACAATGGAGAAACAACGACCCAAAACCTATGGAATGCAGCAAAAGCAGTTCTAAGGGGGAAGTTTATAGCAATACAATCCTACCTTAAGGAACAGGAAACATCTCGAATAAACAACCTAACCTTGCACCTCAAGCAATTAGAGAAAGAAGAACAAAAAGAAACCCCAAAGTTAGCAGAAGGAAAGAAATCATAAAGATCAGATCAGAAATAAATGAAAAAGAAATGCAGGAAACGATAGCAAAGATCAATAAAACTAAAAGCTGGTTCTTTGAGAAGATAAACAAAATTGATAAACCATTAGCCAGACTCACCATGAAAAATAGGGAGAAGACTCAAGTCAATAGAATTAGAAACGAAAAAGGAGAAGTAACAACTGACACTGCAGAAATACAAGAGATCATGAGAGATTACTGCAAGCAACTCTATGCCAATAAAATGGACAATCTGGAAGAAATGGACAAATTCTTAGAAATGCACAACGTGCCAAGACTGAATCAGGAAGAAATAGAAAATATGAACAGACCAATCACAAGCACTGAAATTGGAACTGTGATTAAAAATCTTCCAACAGACAAAAGCCCAGGACCAGATGGCTTCACAGGCAAATTCTATCAAACATTTAGAGAAGAGCTAACACCTATCGTTCTCAAACTATTCCAAAATTTGGCAGAGGGAGGAACACTCCCAATATCATTCTACGAGGCCACCATCACCCTGATACCAATACCAGACAAGGATGTCACAAAGAAAGAAAACACAGGCCAATATCACTGATGAACATAGATGCAAAAATCCTCAACAAAATACTAGCAAACGGAGTCCAACAGCACATTAAAAGGATCATACACCATGATCAGGTGGGGTTTATTCCAGGAATGCAAGGATTCTTCAATATATGCAAACCAATGAATGTGATACATCATATTAACAAAATGAAGGAGAAAAACCATATGATCATCTCAATAGATGCAGAGAAAGCTTTTGACAAAATTCAGCACCCATTTATGATAAAAACCCTGCAGAAAGTAGGCATAGAGGGAACTTTCCTCAACATAATAAAGGCCATATATGACACACCCACAGCCAACATCGTCCTCAATGGTGAAAAACTGAAAGCATTTCCACAAAGATCAGGAACAAGACAAGGTTGCTCACTCTCACCACTCTTATTCAACATAGTTTTGGAAATTTTAGCCACAGCAGTCAGAGAAGAAAAAGAAATAAAAGGAATCCAAATCAGAAAAGAAGTAGTAAAGCTGTCACTGTTTGCAGATGACATGATACTATACATAGAGAATCCTAAAGATGCTACCAGAAAACTACTAGAGCTAATCAATGAATTTGGTAAAGTAGCAGGATACAAAATTAATGCACAAAAATCTCTGGCACTCCTATACACTAATGATGAAAAATCTGAAAGTGAAATCAAGAAAACATTTCCATTTACCATTGCAACAAAAATAATAAAATATCTGGGAATAAACCTACCTAAGGAGACAAAAGACCTGTATGCAGAAAATTATAAGACACTGATGAAAGAAATTAAAGATGATACAAGTAGGTGGAGAGATATACCATGTTCTTGGATAGGAAGAATCAACATTGTGAAAATGACTCTACTACGCAAAGCAATCTACAGATTCAATGCAATTCCTATCAAACTACCACTGGCATTTTTCACAGAACTAGAACAAAAAATTTCACCATTTTTATGGAAACTCAAAAGACCCCAAATTGCCAAAGCAGTCTTGAGAACGAAAAACGGAGCTGGAGGAATCAGGCTCCCTGACTTCAGACAATACTACAAGCTATAGTAATCAAGACAGTATGGTACTGGCACAAAAACAGAAATATAGATCAAAGGAACAGGATAGAAAGCCCAGAGATAAACCCACACACATATGGTCCCCTTATCTTTGATAAAGGAGGCAGGAATGTACAGTGGAGAAAGAACAGCCTCTTCATTAAGTGGTGCTGGGAAAACTGGACAGGTACATTTAAAAGTACGAGATTAGAACCCTCACAAAAATAAGACCCATACACAAAAATAAGCTCAAAATGGATTAAAGACCTAAATGTAAGGCCAGAAACTATCAAACTCTTAGAGGAAAACATAGGCATAACACTCTGTGACATAAATCACAGCAAGATCCTTTCTGACCCACCTCCTAGAGAAATGGAAATAAAAACAAAAATAAACAAATGGGACCTAATGAAACTTAAAAGCTTCTGCACAGCAAAGGAAACCATAAACAAGACGAAAAGACAACCGTCAGAAAGGGGGAAAATATTTGGAAATGAAGCAACTGACAAAGGATTAATCTCCAAAATTTACAAGCAGCTCATGCAACTCAATAATAAGAAAAACAAACAACCCAATCCAAAAATGGACAGAAGACCTAAATAGACATTTCTCCAAAGAAGATATATAGATTGCCAACAAACACACGAAAGAATGTTCAACATCATTAATCATTAGAGAAATGCAAATCAAAACTACAATGAGATATCATCTCACACCGGTCGGAATGAACATCATCAAAAAATGTAGAAACAATAAATGCTGGAGAGGGTGTGCAGAAAAGGGAACACTCTTGCACTGCTGGTGGGAATGTGAATTGGTACAGCCACTATGGAGAACAGTATGGAGGTTCCTTAAAAAACAAAAATAGAACTACCATATGACCCAGCAGTCCCATTACTGGGCATATACCCTGAGAAAACCATAATTCAAAATGAGTCATGTACCAAAATGTTCATTGCAGCTCTATTTACAATAGCCAGAAGATGGAAACAACCCAAGTGTCCATCATCGGATGAATGGATAAATAAGATGTGGCACATGTATACAATGGAATATTACTTAGCCATAAAAGGAAATGAAATTGAGTTATTTATAGTGAGGTGATGGACCTAGAGTCTCTCATACAGAGTGAAGTAAGTCAGAAAGAGAAAGACAAATACCGTATGCTAACACACATATATATGGAATCTAAGAAAAATAAAAATGTCATGAAGAACCTAGGGGTAAGACAGGAATAAAGACACAGACCTACGAGAGAATGGACTTGAGGATATGGGGAGGGGGAAGTGTAAGCTGTGACAAAGTGAGAGAGTGGCATGGACATATATACCGTACCAAACGTAAAATAGATAGCCAGTGGGAAGCAGCGGCATAGCACAGGGATATCAACTCGGTGCTTTGTGACCTAGAGGGGTGGGATAGGGAAGGTGGGAGGGAGGGAGACGAAAGAGGGAAGAGATATGGGGACATATGTATATGTATAAGTGATTCACTTTGTTATAAAGCAGGAACTAACTCACCATTGTAAAACAATTATACTCCAATAAAGATGTAAAAAAAAAAAAAAAAGAAATGTTACAATTTGTATGGAAACAAAAAAGACCTCGAATAGCAAAAGCAATCTTTTTTTTTTTAACATCTTTATTGGGGTATAATTGCTTTACAATGGTGTGTTAGTTTCTGCAGCAAAAGCAATCTTTAGAAAAAAAAAAAAAAGACAAAAAAAAAAAAAAAAAACGGAGCTGGCGGAATCAGGCTCCCTGACTTCAGACGGTACTACAGGGCTGCAGTAATCAAGACAGTATGGTACTGGCACAAAAACAGAAATATAGATCAATGGAACAGGATAGAAAGCCCAGAGATAAACCCATGCATCTATGGTCACCTAATCTATGACAAAGGAAGCCAGAATATACAGTGGAGCAAAGACAGCCTCTTCAATAAGTGGTGCTGGGAAAACTGGACAGCTACATGTAAAAGAACGAAATTAGAACACTCCCTAACACCATACACAAAAATAACTCAAAATGGATTAAGGACCTAAATGTCAGGCCAGACACTGTAAAACTCTTAGAGGAAAACATAGGCAAATTGCTATTTTAAATCTATATTTTAGAGTCAAGAAGCTTTATCTAATGGAGTACTGATTTGTCCAATATCTAACCTGAGATATTTACATAATAGTATGTTTCTTTAAATGTATGTGTCCCATACATTATCAAAGTGACTGACAGTGAAGACTGGAATATGAGAGAAATACTGGTGGGTCATTCCCTCACCCAGGAGAAAAGTTGCAAAGTGTGAAAAACAAGTCTTAGGAGAAAGAGCTGGAGTGAAGGCAAAGAGAGACAATCACTTAGATCAGATAATTAGCTGAACTGAGATAGCTCATACTTATGACCTTTACTCTCCTGGAACTCTAGGTCATTTGGGTAAACAGTGGGATCCTAGGTCAAACCTGGTAAGAATGGAAGTGAGGGACTACAACTAGAAGAGGAACGCAGAACTGTGAGCAGCTTAGAACACTGCACTGGAAACAAGTGAATGTTAAGCCCTCAAGGTAGTTGTGGGTGATGCAGAAAGGTAAAATGGGATTAGAAAGCATTTGTGATGTGCTTAGATCTACCCTGGATGGTTCCCCCTGGTGACTTGAAAGTACCATTACAGCATCTTCTCCATCATCTTCTGTTACTGATAGAGGAGTCACCTCACCAGACACTCATCCCTGCCTATGAGCCACTCAGGGCCATCCTTAAATCTTTTCCATCTCAAATCTTAACATATATCATCATGCTAAGATTTAGTTATGAAAAGAATGGATAAGAAAAACCTAAGCTAGAGGACTACAAAATGAAAATTTGTTGGAAAATTTCTGTGACATTTCTGTATTAGTAAAATGGGAATTTGAGGCTGTTGTTAAGGTAGGTTAGACCACTGAATTTCCTCTTACAGTGTATATGTAAAGGAAAATTAGGTTTTAAACATTTTTGTTTGGTAGTTGGTTTAATTATCAATTTCATTTTGCTCAAAAGGGCAATATAAACGTAAGAATGACTTCTGGAAAACATTCTTAGCTTAGATCATACCATTTTAGAGTTATAAGTCTCTTAGAAATAAAGTAATCCAACATTTTAATTTTGTAGTGGAGAGAGAGAAGGCCCCAAAAGATGAAAGAGACTTAAACAAAGTCATAAAACCCATTCATTTATTCCTATTTTAATGGCCTATAATCTGCCAAGTATGTGTACCAGATAATGACAAAGAACACAGGTATTCTCTGCCCTACCTCAGTGGCCTTACTACTAAACTCCATGTTCTGGGTACACCTTGAAGGCCCTAGATCCTCCTGGTTACACCATCTTCTTCAGAGGAAAATGGTGCCAGGTTGTTCTTAATGTATAAAGAATCAACTAATTGCAATCTGCCTGCCTGGCTATTGGATTAAGTCAAAGGAAATCTATATCAGGTGGCACAGTCCAATTTGAAATGCCTGGACACTATCAAATTTGTTCTTCGGCAAGGATAGATACTAGAAAAAAATAGGTGGATAGTGCAAGCTTTGTTGACCAGTTTGGAGAGCACTAGACTCAGATTGGCTAAATGGAGATAAGGAGATTCCCTGATTTTGTCCCCGTAGTGAACGCAAGGTGAAACAATAATATACTATTGTCTGAAGGTACCACAGTTTATTTATCCATTCACTTACTGAAGTACATCTTGATTGCTTCTAAGTTTTGATAATTATGAAAAAACATGCACGTACAGGTTTTTGTGTGAACATAATTTTTCAACTTCTTTGGGTAAATGCCAAGGAGGAGGATTGCTGTATCACATGGTAAAATGTTTTTAAATTTGCATTTCCTTGATGACATATGATGTGGAGTACCTTTTCAGAGGCAAATGCTTATTTTCCATTTGTATATATTCTTGGGTGAGGTGTCTGTCTGTTAAGGTCTTTGGGTCATTTTTAAATTGGGCTATTTGTTTAAAAGTTCTTCGAGTTGGGCTTCCCTGGTGGTGCAGTGGTTGGGAGTCCGCCTGCCGATGCAGGGGACACGGCTTCGTGCCCCGGTCCGGGAGGATCCCACATGCCGCGGAGCGGCTAGGCCCGTGAGCCATGGCCACTGAGCCTGCGCGTCTGGATCCTGTGCTCCGCAATGGGAGAGGCCACAGCTGTGAGAGGCCTGCGTACTGCAAAAAATTTTAAAAAAACAAAACAAAAAAAACCAGTTCTTCGAGTTTTTCGGATAACAGTCCTTTATCAAATATGTCTTTTACAAATATTTTCCCCCAGTTTGTGGCTTGTCTTTTTATTCTTTTGATGATGTCTTTTGCAGAGCAGAGATTTTAAATTTTCATGAAGTCCAGCATATCAATTTTTTCTTTCATAGATCATGACATTGATGTTATATCTAAAAATTCATCACCAAACTCAAGGTCATCTAGATTTTCTCGTGCTATTTTCTATGAGTTTTATAGGTTTGTATTTTATATTTAGGTCTGTGATTCATTTAATTTTCATGCAGAATGAAAATTTTTGTTTAGATTTATTATCTTTTTTCATGCAGATGTCTAGTTGTTCCAGCAGCATCTGTTGAGAAGAACTTCTTTTCTCCATTGCTTTTGCCCCTTTGTCAAAGATCAACTGACTACATTAATATAAATCTATTTCTAGACTCCCTATTCTGTTCCATTGATCTATTTGTCAATTCTCTCATGATTACCATACTGTCTTGATTGTTACAGCTTTATAGTAAGTTTTGAAGTTGGGTAATATCAGTCCTCGAACTTTGTTCTTATCCTTCAATATTGATTTGGTTATTCTGAGTTTTTGCCTCTCTATATAAACTTTAGAATGTTTGTTGATAACCATAAAATAGCTTGCTGAGTTTTTCATTGGGATTGCATTGAATTTATAGATCAAGTTGGGAAGAAATGACATTTTGACACTATTGAGTCTTCCTATCCATGAGCATGGAGTATTTCTCCATTTATTTAGTTCTTTGATATCTTTAGTCAGTGCTTTGTAGTTTTCCTCATATAAATCTTGTACATATTTTGTTAGATTTATATCTAAGTATTTTTTTGAGGTGTGCTATTGTAAATGGTATTAGTTTCTTAACTTCAAATTTCACTTGTTCATTGCTGGTATACAGGAAAGCAATTGATTTTTGTATATTAACCTTGTATCCTGTAACCTTGCTCTAATTGTTTATTAACTACAAGTTTTATGGTCAGTTCTTTGAGATTTTCTTCATAGATGACCATGTCATCTGCAAACAAAGACAGTTTTATTTCTCATCTTTATACCTTTTATTTCCTTTTGTTGTTTTATTGCATTAACTGGGACCTCAAAGTGATGTTGAAACGCATGGTGAGAGGGGATATCCTTGTCTTGTTCCTGATCTTAGTGGGAAAGATGTAATATTTTTCTACCATTAAGTATGATGTTAGCTGTAGGTTTTTTTGTAGATATTCTTTAACAAGTTGAGAAAGTTTCCCTCTATTCCTAGTTTACTGAAAGTTTTTATCCTGAATGGATATTGGTTTTTCTCAAATGCTTCTGCATCTATTAATATGATCAAAAAATTTTTCTTTGTTAGCCAGTTTATGTGTTGAAATTACACTAATGATTTTGAATGTTGAACCAGTCTTGGATACCCTGGATAAATCCCACTTAGTCCTAGTGTATAATTCTTTTCATATATTGTTGAAATCAAGTTGGTAATATTTTGAGGATTTTTTTGTATCTATGTTCATGAGAGTTTGCTCTGTAGTTTTTTTTCTTGAAATATCTTTGGTTTTTTCTACAGTCTTCTGAAAGAGATTGTAGAGAATTGGTATAATTCATTTATGAAGTGTTTGATAGAATTCAACAGTGACCTATCTTGGCCTGTATATTTTGTTTAGGAAGGTTACTTATTACTTATTAAATTTCTTTATTAGATATAGGCCTATACATACTATCTATTTCTTCTCGTATGAATTTTGGAAAATTGTGTCTTTCAAGGTTATCTACATTATCAAATTCATGGGCATAGAGTTATTTACAGTAGTTTTTTTTTTTAGGTTGATAATATAACATTTACTAAAATAATGCTATGGGTTAATAGAAAAAAACAAGGACTCAAAGATTTAAAACGCAAGCTATGTAGAATCCCAACTAAAACCCAAAAGTATCTAATGTGTTCATACATTAGTTAACTAAAAGCCCAAGAAAGACAAGACACCCAATATAATAAAACACTGCAAAATGATTGGCAATTTCAGTTAACAAAATTGTGGAGTTTTCATTTTTTATCCTTAATCAAGAAAAAAATTCCTTTTGAATGTTATATGACACATATAAAACTGGATAGAAAATATAAATGTGGAATAATGGATGTAAATAAATTATGTTGCATGTTTCTTATAGGCTATAGCTTGGTTATAGTACATACATAGCATGAAATTACTAAGATAATAAAGAATAGACAAAAATACATGTGAGCTGTATGGTAACATACAAGCAACACTCCATCTACACATTCTAAAAAATTACATAATACTGTCAGAAAAAAAGTTCATAGTATTTTTTTATTATTCTTTTAATGTCCATGGGATCAGCAGTGATGTTCTCCCTTACATTTTATTTTTCTTTTCTTTTTTTTATTAAAATATAATTGACTTACAATATTATATTAGTTTCGGTGTACAACGTAGAGAGTCAATGTTTTTATAGAATATACTCTCTTTAAAGTTATTATAAAATATTGGTTATATACTCTGTGCTGTACAATATATCCTTGTATCTTATTTTATATATAGTATTTTGTATTTTTAATTCCCTACCTCTATTTTGCCCCTCCCCATCCCTCTCCCCACTGGTACCTACTAGTTTTTGCTCTGTGAGTCTGCTTCTGTTTTGTTATATTCATTCCTTTCTTATATTTTTTAGATACCATAAAAGTGATAACATACAGTATTGTCTTTCACCGTCTGACTTATTTCACTAAGCTTAATACCCTCTAGGTCCATCCACGTTGTTGCAAATAACAAAATTTCATCTTTTAAAAAATGACTAAGTAGTATTCAATTTTATATATACATACATATATATATCTGTGTATATATATATATATATAATTTCTTCTTTATCCATTTATCTATAGATGGACACCTAGGTTACTTCCTTACCTTGGCCATTGTAAATAACACTGTGATGAACATTGGGGTGCATGTTTCTTTTCAAATTTTTGTTTTTGTTTTCTTCAGATATATACCAAGGAGTGGAATTGCTGAACTCTATGGTAGTTCTATTTTTAGTTCTTTGAGAAACCTCCATACTGTTTTCCATAGTGGCTGCATCAATTTACATTCCCACCAACAGTGTACGAGGGTTCACTTTTCTCAGCATCCTCTCCAACATTTGTTATTTGTTCTTTTTGATGATAGCCATTCTGACAGGTATGAGGTGATATCTCATTGTGGTTTTGATTTGCATTTCCCTGATAATTAGCAAGGTTGAATATCTTTTTCATGATGATTATTTTTTATTGATTCATAGTTGCTGTACAATATTCTGCAAGTTATAGGTGTACAATATAGACATTCACAATTTTTAAACATTATACTCTATTTATAGTTATTGTAAAATATTGGCTATATTCCCCCAGGTATACAGTATATCCCCGTAGCGTACTTTTACTTAGTAGTTTGTACCTCTTAATCCCCTATGCCTATATTTTTCCTCCCCCATCTCTCTCCCTAATGATAACCATGTTTGTTCTCTATATCTGTGAGTCTGCTTCTTTTGTGTTTATTCGATAGTTTGTTGTATGTTTTAGATTCCACATATAAATGATATCATACATTATTTGTCTTTCTCTGTCTTATTTCACATAATGCCCTCCAAGTCTATCAAGGTTGAACATGCTTTCATGTTGCAGTTGGCCATCTGTATAACTTCTTGAAAAATGTTTATTGTGGTTTTCTGCACATTTTTTAATCAAATTGTTTGGTTTTTTTGAAAATGGAGTTGTATGAACTCTTTACATATTGTGGATATTAACCCCTATCAGACATAACATTTCCAAAAATTTTCTCCCATTCAGTAGGTTGTCTTTTCATTTTATCAATCGTTTCCTCTGGTGTGCAAAAGGATTTAAGTTTAACTATGATCCTTTTGTTTATTTTTACTTTTGTTTCCTTTGTCTGAGAAGACAGATCAGAAAATGTTGCTATGACTTATGACAAAGAGTGTTCTGCCTATGTTTTCTTCTAAGAGTTTTATGGTTCCTGGTCTTACGTTTATGTCTTTAACCCATTTTGAGCTTACTTTTGTATATGGTGTCAGAAAATGTTCTAATTTCACTTTTTTACATGTAACTGTCAAGTTTTCCAAGCACCACTTATTGAAGAGACTGTTTTTCCCCATTGTATATTTTTGCATTCTTGTCATAGTTTATTTGACCATAAGTGCATGGATTCATTTCTGGGATCTCTGTTCTGATATAGTGACCTTTGTGTTTGTTTCTATGTCAGTACCATATGGGTTTGATTGCGTAGCTTTATAGTCTGAAGCCAGGAAGCTAGATACATCCAGCTTTGTTCTTTTTTCTCAAGTTTGCTTTGGCTACTCAGGGACTTTCGTGGTGCCATATAAATTTTAGAATTATTTCTTCTAGTTCTGTGAAAAATGTCATGAATATTTTGATAGGGATGCATTAAATCTGTGATTGATTTGGGCAGTATGTACATTTAAAAAATATTAATTCTTCCATGAGCACAGGATATCTTTCCATTTATTTGCATCGCTTCCGGTTTCCTTCATCAATGTTTATAATTTTCAGAGTATAGGTCTTTCACTCTGTGGTTAAGTTTATTCCTAGGTATTTTATTCTTTTTGTCATAATTCTAAATGGGATTTTTTTCTTACTTTCTCTTTCTGATAGTTCATTATTAGTGTATAGAAAAGCAGCAGATTTCTGTATAGTAATTTTGTATCCTGCAGTTTACTAAATTCATTTATTAGTTCTAATCATTTTTTAGTGGCAACTTTAGGGTTTTCTGTATATAGTATCATGTCATCTGCAAATACTGATAGTTTTACTTCTTCCCTTCTAATTTGGATGTCTTTTATTTCTTTTTATTATCTGATTGCTGTGGCTAAAACTTTCAATACTATGTTAAACAGAATTGGTGAGAGTGAGCATCTTTGTCTTGTTCTTGAATTTATCGGGAAGCCTTTCAAATTTTCACTGTTGAGTATGAAGTTGGCTGTGGGTTTGTCATAAATGGCCTTTATTATGTTGACATATGTTCCCTTTATAGCCACTCTGATGATAGTTTTTTATCATGAATGGATGTTGAATTTTGTTAAATGCTTTTTCCGTGTCTATTGAGATAATCATGTGATTTTTATCCCTCCTTTGTTAATGTGGTGTATCACGTTTATTCATTTGCAGATATTGAACTACTCTGCATCCCTGGAATAAATCTTACTAGATCATGGTGTATGATCCTTTCTATAGGTTGTTGAATAGAATTTGCTAATAATCCATTGAAGATTTTTGCATCTATGTTCATCAGAGATATTGCCCTTATAATATTCTTTTTTTGTAGTGCCTTTGTCTGTTTTTTTTGGTATCAGGGTAACTGTAGCCTCATAGAATGAATTTGGGAGTGTTCCCTCCTCTTCAATTTTTTGGAATAGTTTGGGAAGAATAGGTATTACCTCTTCTTCGTATGTTTAGTAGAATTCTCCTTTAAAGCTGTGCAGTCCTGGGCTTTTGCTTGCTGGAATTTTAAAAATTACTGATTTGTTTCACTACTGGTGATTGGTCTGTTCATATTATCTATTTTTTCCTGACTCAGTTTTGAAGATTTTAGTTTTATAGGAATTTATCCATCTTTTCTAGATTGTCCAATTTGTTGACCTATAACTATTTTTAGTATTCTCTCATGAGTTTTTGTATCTCTGTGGTATCAGTTGTAATTTCTTTTATTTCATTTCTTATTTTGTTAATTTGAATCCTCTCTTTTTTTCTTGATGAGTCTGGACAGATGCTTATCAATTTTGTTTTTCTTTTCTAAAAACCAGTTCTTGGTTTCCTTAATCCCTTTCTTTCTTTCTTTCTTTCTTTCTTTCTTTCTTTCTTTCTTTCTTTCTTTCTTTATCTTTCTTTCTTTCTTTCTTTCTTTCTTTCTTTCTTTCTTTCTTTCTTTCTTTCTTTCTTTCTTTCTTTCTTTCTTTCGGGGGGGCTCTATTTTATCTATTTCTGCTTCAATATGCATTATTTCCTTACTTCTGCTGACTGTGTTTGTTATTCTTTTTCTAATTCCTTTACATGGTAGGATAGAGTGTTTATTTGAGATTTTCCTTGTTTCTTGACGTAGGCTTGTATTGCTATGAACTTCCCTCTTCGAATTGCTTTTGTGCATCCCAATGATTTTGGAAAGTTATGTTTTTATTTTCATTTGTTTTGAGGTATTTTCTGATTTTCTCTTTGATTTCTTTATTGACCCTTTTTTTTTTTAGTAGCATGGTATTTAGTCTCCACACATTTGTGTTTTCCCCATTTTTCTTTCAGTAATTAATTTCTACCGTTTCATACCATTTCATACCATTGTGGTTGGAAAAGATGTTTAAATAATTTCTGTCCTCTTAAATTTGTTGAGGCTTGTTTTGCAGCCCAGTATGTGATCTATCTGGGAGAATGTTCTATGTGCACTTGAAAAGAATGTACATTTTCCTGTTTTGGGGTGGAATGTCCTGTAGATATCTGTTAAGTCCAACTGGTCTAACATGTCATTTAAGACCATTCTTTTCTTATTAATTTTCTGTCTGAATGATCTGCCCATTGATGTAAATGGGGTGTTGAAGTCCTCTACTATTATTTTATTATTGTCAGTTTCTCCCTTTATGTCTGTTAATATTTGCTTTATATATTTAGGAGCTCCTATAATAGGTGCATATATGTTAACAAATGTTATATCATCTTTTTGTATTAATTCCTTTATCATTATATAATGCCCTTCTTTGTCTTTTGTTATAGACTTTGTTTTAAAGTTTACATTGTCAGATATAAGTATTGCTACCTATGCTTTCTTGTCATTTACATTTGAATGAAATATCATTTTCTATCCCCTCACTTTCAGTCTGTACGTCACTTAGACAGCTGTCATTTCCTTCTAGTGTATTTTTCATTTCAGTTATTGTATTCTTCACCTGTTTGGTTCTTCTAATTTCTCACTCTGTTCATCTAATCTTCTCTTTAGTTCTTTGAACATCTTTATGATCCTAACCTCGAACTCTTTTTGGAGTAGAAACACTTAACTCTACTTAGCTCTTCTTTTGGGACTGTCTTATTCTTTTGTTTGGAACATATTCATCTCTTGCCTCATTTTGCCTAAATTGTTGTTTGTAATTTCTATGTATTTGGTAAGTTTGTTATGTTTCATGATCTTGGAGAAGTGGCCTTTTGTAGGAGATATTCTATGTGTCCCACCAGTGCACTCCCTTCTGGTCACCAGGGCTATGTGCTCTAGGAGTGCCCTCTACTTGTGCTGCATATTTCCTCCTGTTTTGTGAGGCTGACTGTTGGTGGTCTGGCTGGCATGGCCGACCCCCAGTCTGGTTGGTTGCCAGGCCTTGTCTTGTGCAGAGACTGCTGGCCACTGATGGGAAGGTCCAGGTTATGAGGTTGCTCGCTGTGGGGCCCTGGGTGTTCTCAGGGCTAGTGCTGGCCTACTGGGACAAAGCTGGGTTATGGAGTGGGTGGTTGTGGACCTGGTGATCCAGTTTCAACCTGCTGGTGGGAAAGGGCAGTCCCTAACACAGTTGGCTGCAGGGTCTGCGGTGTCCCCAAACTGGTGCATACTGTCTGGTGGGTGAGGCTGATCCTGAGGCTAGTGTCAGTGCACTGCTGTGCAGAGCAGAGTCTGGGAGTCTCTGACTGCAGGGCCCTGGGGGGTCTCATGCACTAGTGCCAGTGTGCTGGTGTGTGGGGCCAGGTTCTGGGCCTTCTGGTGGACAGGGCAGTGTCCCAGGGTTGCTGTGGGTCCATGGGTTCTGAAGGCAGTAGCCCTGTTGGTGGGTAGGACCGTGTCTCTGCCCAGCTAGTTGCTTGGACTGTGGTGTCACAGTACTGGTGGGCATCCGAGTAATAGACAGGCTGGTGGATGGTGCTGGGTCTCAATGCTAATAAGCTATCAGGAAGATTCCAAAATGGTACTTGTCAGCACCAGGGTCCACGTGGTAGAACAAGCTCACCCAAATGGTTGATCAGTGTCAATGTCCCCATGGTGAGCTCCAGTTGTCTCTTGACTCTCTGGGAGACTCTCCAATATCAGTAGGTGGGTCTGACCCAGGCTCCTTTCAAATTATTTCTTCTTCCTAGATCATGTGAGATTTTGTGTGTGTCCATTAAGAGTAGAGTCTCTGTCCCCCACAGTCCTCTGGCTCTCCTGAAAGGAAGCACCAATGGGCTTCAATGTTAAATGTTTTGGACGTTCATCTTTCTGGTGCAGGACCCCTAGGCTGGTGAACCCAGTGTGCAGGTTGGACCCCTTGCTCCTTGGGCAGAACCTCTATAATTGTAATTATCCTCCCATTTGTGGGTTGCCCACAGGGGGTATGGGTCTTGACTATATGCATCTCTGCCCCTCTTACTGTCTCATTGTGGTTCTTTATATTTTTAGTTGTAGAAGATCTTTTCTGCTATTCTTCCAGTTTTTCTCATCAATAAACCCTTCTCTAAGTATTTGATATAATTTGCCAATGAAGCCATCTGGTCCTGGGCTTTTGTTTGTTGGAAGATTTTAAATCACAATTTTAATTTCAGTGCTTGTGATTGGTCTGTTCATATTTTCTATTTCTTCCTGGTTCAGTTTTGGGAGATTGTACCTTTCTAAGAATTTGTCCATTTCTTCTAGGTTGTCCATTTTATTCCATATAGTTGCCTGTAGTAGTCTCTTATAATCCTTTGTATTTCTGTGGTGTCCATTGTAACTTCTTTTTCATTTCTAATTTTATTGATTTGAGCCCTCTCCCTTTTTTTCTTGATGAGTTTGGCTAAAGGTTTATCAATTTCATTTATCTTTTCAAAGAAACAGCTTTTAGTTTCATTGATCATTTTTATTATTTTCTTTGTTTCTATTTCATTTATTTCTGTTCTGATCTTTATGATTTCTTTCCTTCTACTAACTTTGGGTTTTGTTTGTTCTTCTTTCTCTAGTTGCTTTAGGTCTAAGGTTAGGTTGCTCATTTGGGATTTTTTCTTGTTTTATGTGGTAAGATTGTATTGCTATGAACTTCCATCTTAGAATTGCTTTTGCTATGTCCCATAGGTTTTGGATTGGTGTGCTTTTATTTTCATTTGTCTCTAGGTATTTTTTGATTTCCTCTTTGATTTCTTCAGTGATCCATTGGTTGTTTAGTAACATATTGTTTAGCCTCCATGTGTCCATGTTTTACAGTTATTTTCTTGTAGTTTATTTTCTAATCCACACCCTCTTTTTAAACATTTCTTACAAGGCAATTCTACTGCTAAAAAATTCCCTCAATTTTTGTTTGAGAAACTCTTCATTCTCCTTCGCTTTTTTTTTTTTTACATCTTTATTGGAGTATAATTGCTCTACAATGGTGTGTTAGTTTTTGCTTTATAACAAAGTGAATCAGTTATACACATACATATGTTCCCATATCTTTTCCCTCTGTGTCTCCCTCCCTCCCACCCTACTTATCCCACCCCTCTAGGTGGTCACAAACCACCGAGCTGATCTCCCTGTGGTATGCGGCTGCTTCCCACTAGCTATCTATTTTACATTTGGTAGTGTACATATGTCCATGCCACTCTCTTGCTTTGTCACAGCTTACCCTTCCCCCTCCCCATATCCTCAAGTCCATTCTCTAGTAGGTCTGTGTCTTTATTCCTGTCTTACCCCTAGGTTCTTCATGACATTTTTTTCCCCTTAACTTCCATATATGTTAGCATATGGTATTTGTCTTTCTCTTTCTGACTTACTTCACTCTGTATGACAGACTCTAGGTCCATCCACCTCATTACAAATAGCTCAATTTCATTTCTTTTTATGGCTGAGTAAAATTCCATTGTGTATATATATATATATATATATATATATATATATATATATATATATATATAAAAACTCTTCATTCTCCTTTGCTCTTGAAGGATAATTACACAGGGTACAGAATTCTAGATTGGTAGTTTTCTTCTCTCAATACTTTCCATATTTCACTCCACTCTTTTCTTGCTTGCATGATTTCTGAGGAGCTGGATATAGTTTTTATCTTTGTTCCTCTATAGATAAGGTAGTTTTTCCTCTGGCTCCTTTCTGTATTTTTAATTTATCTTTGATTTTCTGTAATACAAAAATCATATGACTAGATGTTGGGGTTTTTGTTTATTTGTTTGCATTTATCCTACTTGTTGTTCTCTGCAATTCCTGAATATGTAGTTTGATGTCTGACATTAATTTGGGGAAATTTTCAGTTGTTATTCTTTTAGCTATTTCTTCTTTTTCTTCTGATAGTCCAATACCACATATGTTACACTTTTTGTAATTGTCCCATAGTTCTTGCATATTCTGTTCTGACTTTTTTCAGTCTCTTTTCTCTTTGCTTTTCATTTTTTGGAGGTTCCTACTGAGATATGTTTAAGCACAGAGATTCTTTCCTCTGCTGTTTTCAGTTTACTAATAAGCCCATCAAAGGCATTCTTAATTTCTACTCTGGTGTTTTTGATCTCTAGCATTTCTTTCTGGTTCTTTCTTAGAATTTCTATCTCTCTGCTTATGTTGCCATATTGAAGCTGAATCTGGCCTCTGTACCACTGAATTAAATCTCAGAGAAAGAGTTTTGGGTGAAGTAGAAAATAATAATTTTATTGCTTTGCCAGGCAAAGGCGGCCACAACAGACTAATGCCCTCAAAACTGTATGTCCCAACCTGGAGGGGATAGTGAAAAGTTTTATAGGAATGGTTCAAAGAGGGCACTATCAGCTTGTGGATATTATTTTGATTGGCTGGTTGTGAGGTAAATGGGAGTCAGCATCATCGTGCTTGAGGGGAGCATACTGTTAATTTCACCCACCTGATGGGGGTTTCAGTATCTGCAAAACAGCTCTAAGATATTGTTATGTATATCCCTTGATGGGGAACCAAGACCTTGCCCCAAGGCTGCACTATTGTTTCCCTTGACTGTTTCCTTGTTTCCACATTCCCTTCCTTTCCTAATTAGCAATGGTTTGAACCTACTCCTTGGAACTCAGGGATGGCCATGGAGGCTGAATGAAGACTCTTTTCTGTAATCAAGAAATGGGGGACACAGAAAGGCTTTTGTACCCAGGAGCCCCACATGGTCCTGTTCAGTATCAATATTGCCTTATATTTATCCATTAGAGCCCTTAGCATAGTAAGCATATTTATTTCCTGGTCTGATAATTCCAATATCCCTGTCATATCTGAGTCTGGTTCTGATGCTTGCTCTGTCCCTTTAAACTTTTTTATTGTCTGTTAGTATGTCTTGCAATTTTTTTTCTTCATAGCTGGACATAGTGTACTGGGTAAGTAGAATGGTTGTAAGTAAGCCTTCAGCAATGTAGTGGTGAGATGTGGGGGAGGAGGGGAAGTGTTCTACAGTCCTGTCATTAGGTCTGAGTCTTTTAGTGAGCCTTTACCTCTGGAATGTGAACTTTACACAGGCTTCTCAGTTCTCCTCACTTCTTAGGCTTTCCATCCCCCCACTCAGGTGAGACAGGGATACCATATTCCAGTTCACTCCAGTCATCTCCCATATAGAGGCTAGAGGAGGTTGGAGTTGAGTATTTCCTTTTTTCCACATGGAAGACTAGATCCAACTGGAGTCAAGTATTTCCCTTCCCCCAGGTCAGTTAGGCTCTGATAAATCACCAGCAGATTAAACTCTGGTTAACTAGTTTCTCCTGAGGTCAGACCTTATTAAGAAGAAAAGAATGCTCTGGAATATTTAAAAAATGGTTTCCTTTCCACTTCCTCTGCAGGAAGCACTGGGGGGGTTTCTTCCATATTTACCGTGAGAACCTGATAGAGTTTCAGAAGGTAAAATTCACAAAAGTGTGGGGGCTTCCCAGTGATTGGCTTTCCTGAAGCTTGAATCTTGGATTTGAGGGTGATCAGGGATATCCAGACAAATAAAATTTAAAAGAATTTTTCCAAAACTGAACAAAACCAGGTTCTTAGTCTAACTTACAGATGTTTAATATACTCACAGAGTTTACATCCCTGTCTATTTCCACTACATAAAGCAGGAGGCAGTAATCACCCTGGAGAGGGCCCACTGGAGGAAATGTTGTGTTATAAAAATAAACTTTCCACCTTTTTATTTTCTCAGTAACTGACAGAAACTGAGTTATCTTTGGAACATAAAGCCTTTTAAAATGTATTTCAAGAATATTTTGGTATCATTCAGCTGGGAAAAAACAAATTTTCTCTCTCCATATTTCCCTCCAATTCCCAGGGGGCTTCTAGGGCAGAATCACAGACTAAAAATAACTTAGACTAATTTAGGTTCTGTTAGGCAAGCTATTCATCCTGTTGTGCATAGCTGCTTTTTTTTTTTTCCTTTTTGAACATTTAGTCATTCCATTAATGTTATGAAAGCATCTATGTGGTATGAACAAGACTGCTGTACATATTGAGTCACTTCCTTGAAAGTAATGCTCAGAATTCAACTTTTGTTGAGCATCTATATTTGTCTTTCCAACTGCATTTTGTTACACACTGTTACCACATTATAACCACAAATCCTTTATCATCTGCCTAGTTACTGAACAACATATTCAATTATGCAAACAAGTACATTCTCAACATCTAAATATTTTGGTTGTAACTGAAGAAAATTAAACAGTTTTATACATTTCCCTTTCTTTAATTTCTGGGTTTCATAGGTCACTGTATATTGAGTATTTGTGTCTAGATGTTTCTGTAGTTTTTCCCTGCACATATAAAGTTTATTTGAGTGAAGATACTTTCTTCATTTCTTCCTTGCACACTGTGATCATTATTCATTAATGTTTCATCCATGCTTAGGTTTCTTACTCATTATATCTTTCAAATTCTTCCTTGAAATTTTCTTCAATTTATCTAAAATATGTCTATCTCTATTTCTTCATATGGCTTTTTATGAACATCAGTTTGTGATTCTTTCAGTGTGTAGAATAGCTGTAAAGACTAATGGCAGGTGTGTACTTTCCATGGTTAAGTACTTTCTGGTTATGCACTCTCTTAACCATGTTTTAAGTTAACTATTCCATCTTTCAGCAACTTCTAAGTCTTGCCTCACTTCATCACCCTTGTCACCAACAAGTGTCAAGTTCCAGGGTGCCTTATATTTTGCTAAATTAATAAAGGGTAAAGTGGCTGAATTGATAAGACCCAAGGCATATTTTTAATGTGGCAAATAATCCTTGAGTACTAATAACATGCCAGGCATTATTATCTGGGCACTAAGAATTCATCAGTAAAGTAGAAAAGTCCCTGTACTCAAGGATCTCATAATCCAGTCAGGGAGACAGCCAATGAACAAATTAGCATTAGCTATAAAGAAAATTGGGAAAACAGGATAGAGAGTGATGTTCTGAATTTCTTTTTCATTGGATACACATTTTTAACTTCGATATTCAGGGAGGGCTTCTCTGATGAGGTAACAATTAAGCAGAAACATGAATGAAGGCAAGGAGTCAGCTGTGTAGGTATCTACAAGAAGGAGCATTTCAGATGGAGGGAGCAGGATGGCCAAAGGCTGGAAGGCAGAAGTGCTCTTGGCATGTTTGAAGAAGAATCAAGAAAGGAAGTGGAAATGCAGAACCACATTGGCCAGTCTCTGAAGTGATCATATCTGCTAATACTTCCTTGCCAAAGCAAGTAATACAGCCAACCTCAGAATCAAAGGATGAGAAAATTGACTCTGCCTCTTTAGCAGGAGAAATTACAAAGGTACATGACAAAGGGCATAGACAGAAAAATGGATGAAAAATTGACATTATCAGGCTTCCCTGGCAGCGCAGTGGTTGAGAGTCCACCTGCCGATGCAGGGGACATGGGTTCGTGCCCCAGTCTGGGAAGATCCCACATGCTGCGGAGCGGCTGGGCCCGTGAGCCATGGCCGCTGAGCCTGTGCATCTGGAGCCTGTGCTCCGCAATGGGAGAGGCCACAAAAGTGAGAGGCCCACGTACCACAAAAAAAAAAAAAAAAAAAAAAAAAAAAAAAATTGACATTATCTTAGGTAATCTTTACTCACACCCCTAATTATTCATTTAGAGTTAAAAAAAAAACAGGAATTAAGAGATGAATGCTCTCTTGAGTGTTTTCCTTTAAATTACTAATACACCAAATAGCTTGTTTGATTTTTTAATATTAAATCCTCCTTACATTCTTAGGATAAAGTCAATTTGTTCATGATGTACATGATATTTATGTATTTATGTTTTTGGTTTGCTTATATGTGTTTGGGCTTCTGGATGGACTTCTGGAGATACAATGCATAATAAGTGAGATTGGCCTGTAATTTTCTTTCTTACATTGCCCAGTTTGTTTTGATATTAAGACTATGTTGGTCCTATGAAAGTAATTGGAAAGTACCCTGTGTATAAGTTGGTTTCAGATTGGACTCATTGTTTCTTGAAATGTTTGGTAGAATTTTCCTATGAAGTCATTCGGTACTGTTTTCTTTATGAGACAGTTTTAAATGCTGATTCAATTCTTTAATACTATAGGACTAGTAAGAGTTCCTATTTCTTCTTGTGTTAGTTTTTTTTGTTTTGTTTTGTTTCATTTTGTTTTCTGCGGTACGCGGGCCTCTCACTCTTGTGGCCTCTCCCGTTGCGGAGCACAGGCTCCGGACGCGCAGGCTCAGCAGCCATGGCTCATGGGCCCAGCCGCTCCGCGGCATGTGGGATCTTCCTGGACCAGGGCACGAACCCGTGTCCCCTGCATCAGCAGGCGGACTCTCAACCACTGTGCCACCAGGGAAGCCCCTTGTGTTAGTTTTGATAAGTTGTATTTTTCAAGGATTTTGTAGCTTTCATATGGTTATAACTTTGTTAATAATATTTTTTTCCATTAGTGTCTGTAGGAGGTACAGTGATATTCCCTTTTACAATTCTGGAATTTCTTTTTTTGCCCTTTCTCTCCTTTCTTGATAAGTCTTGCATTATGTTTATCAATTTTATTAACTTTAAAAAGATTGGACTTTTTATTTTATATTTACATTGAATTTTTTCCCTTTATTTTCTGATCTCATTTATTTCCTTCTACTTTCTTTGGGATCATTTTGCTTCTGTTTTTATTACACCTTCGGATGGGTGCTTCAATCATTAATTTTTCATCACTCTCCTTTTGTCATATATGAATTTAAAGCTGAATTATCCTCTAAATGTTGCCTTAACTTCATCTCTTAAACTATGAAATGTATTTGTGTTAGTAAGATAGGATGGGCTATTAATCCAAAAATCAGTGTCTCAGCATAGTGAAGATTTATTTTTCATTCATGTATGAGTCTAATGTGGGTCAAGTAGATCTCATGGGCCAGTCTCCAGGTAGTCACTGAAAAACCCAGGCTCCTTCCATCTTAACATATGCCAACCAAAACTCCTGCTCTGAGAGAGTCACTATGGACGAGAATTTAAGAGTAAGAGGGATTTATGGTTAGGTATTGAAGTGTCATACATAATTCCCACCTCTGTTCCATTGGTTAGTGTTCTAGTTACTGAAGCTGCATAACAAACTACCCCAAAACTTAGTAGCATGAAATCACCATTTTATTACGTTTACAGATTCTGTGGGTCAGGTATTCCCACAGGGTACATCAGGAATAGCTTGTCTCTGTTCCACAAAGTCTGGGGCCTCAGTTGGTAAAACTTGATGGCTGGGAGTCACTTCAAGGCTCAGGACTGAAATCATGGCTGTCTCCATGCATATGTCTGGGTGTTGATGCTGGTTGTCATCTGGGACTTTCAGCCAGAATACCTGCCTCTAGCCCTTCTACGTGGTCTGTGTTCTTCACAGCATGAAGGTCTCAAGGTATCTGGACTTCCAGTAGGGTCACTCCAAAGGCAAGTGACCCAAGAGAGTTAAGTGGAAACAGAAAGGCCTTTTCTTACCTTGCCTTGGAAGTTACTCATCATTGTTTTTGCTGCAGTCTAATGGTTATAAGTGAGTCATTAAAGTTTTTCCCAATTCAAGGGGAGGGGGCATAGGCCCCATATATCAATTGGAATAGTGTCAATTAATGTATAGAAATGTTTAGAACCCCCTCATAGTCAGTTACATGGCCCTTAAGTACAGAAGAATCTGACAAGTGTTACTTTCTTACATGCTCAGAAAGAGGAAAATGAAACAGAGTTTTGTGAATATATCACAAGTAGATGCAGCAGGATATTTTATCATTTATTAAAAAAACCATTATGAGCTCCTCTTTGACCAATATTTTAATATTTCAGGTATGTTTATAAAGGGTATGTTCTACAGTCTGTGCAGGGGTTAGCAATTTTTTTCTCTGAAGAGCCAAATAGTAAATATTTTAGGCTCTGTGGGCCACATGTGGTCTTTGTAACAAATTTTTCTTTATTTTTTCACAATTCTTTTAAAGTGCAAAAACCATTTTTAGCTCAAATTTCATTCAAAAACAGGTCACAGGCAGAATTTGGCCCAGTTTGCTGGCCCCTGCTCCAGTTCATTGCTCTATATATGACTATTAGGTCAAGTTTGCCAATTGTGTTCAACTCATATCTTTCAATAAAGAAAGATTTCCCACGTCAAACATCAGAAGAGGCATTTTAAAATCTCTGAGATTGTGGATTTATTTCTATTTGTAGGTCTATTAGTTTTTGCTTTATACATTTTGAGGCTTTATAGTTGAGAATTGTTATATAAGCAATTTCTGCTTAACATCAGTAATATGCCCATGGAAAAATGACATTATATGCAAAAACACGAATGGGAGCCAATTTATCATTATTTTAATGGAAAAAAACTATAACGCATCTATGTCAATGGCAAACTCTCAACCAATTTCCTAAAATGTTACTAAAACATAGTAAAAAACTTATTTGTAACTATCTATATGGCTATAAGCTAACATGTTAGGCTACAAAATGTTCAAGACACTACGTCCTAATCACCAAAAAACTAATTTATTTGTTAACCAATATCTGCTTTGTATGAAGTAACAGTCTCTTTTAGCACCAATAATACCTCAGGTAAACATTGTCTTTGTTGACACTCTGATTGCTTTTCAAAACATCTACTTTTATAGCACAAAAATAATGTTACAGATCAATATCTCTTGTGAATATTGGTGTAAAAATCCTAAATAAAATATTAGCAAGCAAAATTCTGCACCATATTTAGAACATAATATATAATGATCAAGTGGAATTTATTCTGGTACTGCAAGAATTGTTCAGTATTAAGATATCCATTAATATAATGGACCACATTAATACATCTCAGGATAAAAGTCATATGATTATCTCCATAGTTATTTGGAAAGCCTCTTCTTAAAAAAATGCAAAAACTCAAGAAAATAGAAATTAGTGGACATTTCTTTAGCATGTGCACATGCGCGCACACAAGCACACATTTGTATGTATTTGTATTTAATCTACATTACTACTGACAATGTACTTGTGGTGTTAACCAATGTAATTAGATAACAGGAAACAACTAGAGTAATAGAAATTGGAAAAAAATAGAAAATCTATCTCTAGTTCAAATGATATGGTGATATTCCTAGAAAATGTGAAAGAATTAGTGATAAACTGAAACAATAAAAGAATTCAGTAAAGTATCAGGATATAAAATTAACCTAGAAATCAGTGGACTTCATGTAAGCAAAAATAACTGTTTAAATAGTGTAATGGAAGATAAAACATATTCAAAATAGGTTGATAAAATTTTAAAATGGGATTGTGTTTAGAAAGAAATGTGTAAAAATTATATGAAGAAAACTTTAAAACAATTCTACAAGACACAAAAATAGATACGAGCAAATAAAAAGGCTTTCCTTGTATTTGAATATAACTTAGAGTCATAAAGATGTCAGTTTTGCTTAAATTAATTTATAATTGTAATGTGATCCCAATAAAAATATCAACAAATATTTTTTTCTGGAGTCAGAAAAGTTGATACCAAAGTTCATATGGAAAAATAAGCATACAGGAATAGCTAGGAAAACAAAGAAAAGAAAAGCTAAGAGAATGAACTAGTCTTATGATATATTAAAATATACTATAAATCCTCTGTAGTTAAAATAGTTTGTAACTTGCATATGAATAAACAAACATTAATGGAATAGAATAGCACGTCTGGAAATAGACCCAAGTACACAGGAAAATTTGATATATGATAAAGATGGTATCTAAAATCACTGGGACACTAGTGAAGTTTTTACTAAATGGTGCTGCAATAAGTGGATAGCCATGTGGAAGAATATAAAAGTAAATCCATATCTCATACCATACACGACAATAAACTCCAAAATGGACCAGATATTTCAGTATAAAAATAAAGTCATTCAGGTACTAGAAAGGGTAACTTCCTCTACACCCATACAATCTAACTGTCTCAAATCCCAGATTTGATAAGATTTAAAGAAGTTGTACCACTGCCTTCTGGCCCTCTAGGGAGAAATCACTGTTTAACTGAACTGTTGTTTCCCTGTGTATAACGTATCATTTTCCACTGGCTTCTTTCAAGATTGTCTCCTCGTCTTTGGTTTTTAGCAGTTAAGCTATGATGTGCCTACTTCTATACTGCAAATGAAATTCCTATCAGACTCAAACCTCCCGTATGTAACAACTATTAACTCTGGACAAAATACAAAAATATACAAAGGCACTTCAGAGTGAATGAATAACTCAGGATTTTTTTGAGGAGAGTGAAAATTTGAAAGAAGAGGATCACACACAGCAAGTTTTCCCCTTGTACAGCTTTTATCTGAGAAAAGGCCAAAACAGCCACCAAGTAGGGTGGGTAAACCTCCAAGACTGTGGAACACAGAATAGAATTCAGGGCAATCTCAGCCGCTGGGAAGTCAGGGGAGAGCCCTGAAGTAGAGAGCCAGTGTGGGGTAATTTTCAAATTATGTGAGGGAACTCTAGCCAAGTCTTTGCCTGGCCCTTGAGCTATGCATACACGGAGCAGATTCAAAGTAACAACCACATATAAAAGAATTGAATTGAGATTTGAGTTGCCAGCCAGGAGAAATTGTTTGCAATTTAATTTTGATCAAATAAATTGCTTTCAAAACAAAAATATCAGACTTTTTCCAGAGTCTCCAAAACATAATATTCGCACTTTCCAGGATACAATCAAAATTGATTAACAAATAATGAACCAGGAAAATGTGACCCATTTTTAAGGGAAAAGATAATGAATAGAGATGATCCAGATGCTGGAATTAGTAGTCAAGGATTTAAAAGGAGCTGCTGTAACTGTGTGCAGTGAAGTAAAAAGAAATATTGATGGAAATACAATAGAATAACAAAATATCTGAAGTTTTAAAATCATTGGATGGTTTTAATAGCAGAATTGAGATGACAGAGGAAAAGAGCAGAGAACTTAAAGATAGACCAATAGAATATATCTTATCTGAAGAAGAATAAGAAAAAGATTGAAAGAAAATAAACTTCAGGGATCTGTGGGACAATATCGAGTGGGACATATGTGTATTTGGAGTCACAGGAGAGGAGAGGAGAGGATGGGACAGAAAAAAGTATTTAAACATATAATTGCCTATATTTTATCAAAGTTTAGTGAGGCACAGTTTTTTAGATTCAAGAAACTGCGTTTGCTTTTGATCCTGCTTCTAGGAATTTACCCTAAAAATGTACCTCCAACAATATGAAAATACTTATGTATAGTTATTCATTATGGCATCATTAATAATTACAAATCTCAGATACAGTCTTAATATCAATACACTGGATATTATTTGAACAAATTATGAATAACTTTCACCAAGTGAGAGCCAATTTTTCTTAAAGGGCCAGATAGTAATTTTTGGCTCATACTGTCTCTGTTTCAACTACTTACCTCTGTGGTTGTAGAAGTCATAAACAGTGTATAAGCAAATGTGCATGGCTGTGTGTCAATAAAACTTCATTTACAAAAACAGATAGACGGTAGGATCAGATTTTGCCAGGGGGTTCGCAGTTTGTCAACCCCTGATTTACATAATGGAGTACTGTGCGCTTATTTAAAAAAAAACCAAAAAACTGACTCTCTATAAACACATGGAGTAATTTTAAAGAGGCCAAATGAAAAGGGCCTAATCAAGGGCCATTCGAGTATTAAAATAAATAATGACAATAATGGATTATAACACTTTTAATAAAATACATACCCATGAGTTTACGGAAATGAATGAATGGTAAGGAAAGAAAACATCCTTCTTACAGTAGAATGCCAACAAATGAATATGGAAGGAATGATGGTATTAGAGATATCATTATTTTGTAACCATCATAGTAATAATTAATTCAGACAAGAATCATCAATGGATGCTAAAACTAGTGGGTATAAAGTTTGGTAAGGAACAAGGTATTTATTTTCATAGACCCAATGTTATCACCCTATAAATTACTTATTAATCACAAAGGGAAAATAATAACTTCACAGTAGAATCCAGGAGAATACCATCTTAACCAAGTGATCAAGGTTAACATCACCAATAATGGACAAAATGATATCATATGCTTCCTGATGTGCTGTACCAAGGAGAGCATAATATCACTTTTGTGGTATTCCTACCCATCAATCTAATGATGAAGAAGTGTCAGATGAACCGAAATTGGGGGGCATTTCACAAAATAACTGACCTGTACTTTCAAAATACCAACTTCAGGGTGAAGACAAGCTGAGAAACTGTTCCAGATGAAAGGAGACCAAAGAGACATGGCATGTGAATCCAATGTATGAACCTGGACTGGGCCCTAGACCAAAAAAAGAAAACTGCCAAAAAGGACAATCTTGGAACAATTTGCAAAATCAGATTAAGTTCTGGAGATTATATAAGAGAATTGTATAATGTTAAATTGATAGCTGTACCTGAATATCCTTGTTCTTAGAAAATTCACATTGAGGTATTTCGGGATAGAAGGGAATGAGGTCTTCAGCTTACTATCCAATAGGTTAGAAAAAATGTTATCTGTGTATAGAGATGATGATATACCAAGTATGGAATATAAATAAAAATATAACAATTAGTGAATTTGGATGAAGGGTATATGTCAGTTCCTTCTACTTTCTATAAACTTTTCTGTAAGTTTTTATTTGAAATTATTTCAAAATGAAAATTTTAAAAGAAAGAAGTAACACAGCAAGCTACCATCTTCCCACAGCAGGAGGTTCTCAATAAAACTTCCTACTTCTACGTATTTGTGATTTTCGATGTTCCACCAATTGTATTGAAATATAACTCAATGAAATGCACATAATTTTGTTAAAACTTGTTTTTAGTTTGATATGTAAATATTAATTTATCACTTAGAGATAGTGTCCAAAAATGTATTGAGAACTAGGTACTTTCTATAAAGTTTGGGTATTGAAGGAAATTGGAAAATTATTAATAGGGGGGTGCTTTGTGTGGTATGACCATATTTTCTAACAAATTAAATATTTTGTCACTATGAAGTTCGAAAACTCAGGAGTTTCTCCAGTGAAATCTGAAACTGGCCCCCCATACACAGAAGGCAAGGAGAGACTGAAGAAAGAGCAGACCACTCCAGATTGGTATGTGGCAGGATTAATAACCAAGGCTTGTCTTGGGCAGCTGCAAGAGATGAGTATATCTCTGCATCCACCTGCCGGAATCTTAAAAGTTTATATATAGATCTTAACTGGGCCCAGTCATGTATACAGTCCATATGATCTCAACAACACATGGTCTCTCAAGGCTGTGTCCTTGAAACAGGTCCCACTGTGAGTATTTCCATACATTGCAAGGACAGGGGAGGGTGTAGGAGTCTCTGATTGCTCAGGTGCAGCTTGAGGGTCAACTGGGAGTCATGTCCTCTTGATGACCTCCTCTAACAGAAGTAACCCTTTTTATTTCTGTCACCAAAATTATAATTAGAAGTGGGGTGATTCTGTAAACAAAACAAGACAAACAAACTAAACTAAAATATGTGGCATTTTCTCAGATGCCAGGTGATGACAGACAAGGAATCTGTTATCAAATGCAGGAAAGAGGGCAGTTCAAGAGTTACTGGTGTTATGTGGTAGGAAAAAATGGCAAAACCTGTCACCTTCAATCACTTGGAAGACAGACAATGTACCTAATGAGGTTTTAATTGTAAAGAAGAATTGAAAAAAACTAATGTTCATAGCAAATGTTGGTTGCTGTTGGCTGCATTTGGCAATTTAATATAAGAAAGAGATGATCTCTACATAGTATTGGAAAGTTTGCAAGCAAAATTGAAAGAGAATAGAGAGTCCTGAAATGCAGAGACCTGTAAGCTTGAAGAGGCTGTTGGTTTTCATCCCCAAACGGTAAACTATAAAACTGTGAAATTATTTGAGCCCCAAAGGCCTGTAAATCTCAGTCTTAACATCAAGGATCAAATCCTTGATGCTTGATCCTTGGCTATTGCTAGTAGATAGGAAAAACTACTGAAATTTCTATGCTTGCCTTTGTAATACAACAATGTTCCAAACACATTTCTTACTCTGCAGTTCTAATAATTTTCAGCTAAAAATCTTGAAATTTTTACAGTAGGCAATTATATCACCTGTAAACTAATAGCTTTATGTTCTTTTTCAAACTTTTCCCTCTTATTTATCATGTTTTATTTAGCTTATTATAGAAGTTCTTAGCTAATAATTATTAGTAATGATTGTAACATCTTTATCTTATTCCTTACTTTGATGAAAGCATCTCTGGTATTTCTCCATGTTGGTTTTATGTGAAATAGATCTTCGTCACCATGTTAAAGACATGCCTTTTTACTAAGCTTTTTTGAAAAAAATAATAAATCAGGAAAAGATATTGAGTTTTATCAATTGTGCATTTTGGATCCACTGAGATGATAATAAGTTTTCGAATTTCAGCCTTTTTCTTAAAGGATCTTAGAGATCATTTAATTTGCCACAAATACATTCATTTATTTTATAGCATATGTAAAAAACTGAGGTCTAGGCTGCATTTGAATGTGTTGAGTGATAGGAAACTAACTACTTATAAAGTAATTCCATCCATTTTTGATATGTCTCCATCTACTAGGCCTGGGTGACACTAATCCACAGATCAGCAGTCTTCTTAACAGTCTTCTGACTACTTACAAATCATTCCTCCATTACTCAGTCCATATTTTTCAATCTTGCTGACAAATATATTATACGATTCCCTTGGCCAATAGTTTACTGAAAGTATTCTAATAATTCTATTAAAAGAGAGATTAATTCAGTCGAACATGATTTGTTCTGAGACCATGGTAATTACAAGTGCTTAAAAAATACCCATACAATAATGTTAGAATTTTGGATAGTTATGTTAAGCTCAAATCAAACAAAATATTAAAATAGGTTGCTACTTTAATTTTACTGTTTCTAATATTTAACATAGTAAAATTTTAATATCTGCAGTAGAGGTTTAAATGTAATTATTAAAACCCCTTTACTTAAAAAATTAAGCAATTGAGGTTCAAAGATCTGATATCACCTGCAACTATTTCACTCAGGCCAGAATTTACAGAGGTCATTTATTTATAGAAGATCAAGCCTTCTGAAGCTTCTAGGGTGTTTTTGTTTTTTTCCCTGTGGATTCTACATGCATTAGAATTCAGGGCTCTGGGTCTCCATGCTTTGAATTATCCACACGATTTTCTGACTAAACTGTTGTTTGTAGCTGTTGGCCAACTAACCCCAAACTGCATTTCCCAGAAAAGCTGTTGTGTCAGTGCCTTCCCATCAACAATACCACCTCATAAACTGCAGCTGCCCAAAGTCTTCAACGTAACACCTTCTTCTTGAGTCATTTGGTAACTAATAATGTTTTCTCAACCTTTTGTCCCTGCTGCCAGTAGCAATATCATTTTCTTTCCCTTTGGGCTCTTAGCCTGAGACCTTCTAGAGGGCAATTCTTTTTCTTGACTTTCAAAATACTGTGTTATATCAAAATCAATCAATCAAACAAACTGCAGGTATGTATAATGAGGTAAAAGTCATCTCTTAATGGCATCCCTCCCTTTCCACATAGAGACACACAGCCTACCTTCATCTCCATATCTTGGACCTACAACTTGGTGTTCTTTTTTTTTCTTAATAACATAAACATACTACATAAACATAACAAAATTTCATGGCAATTTTTTTAGCTTGTGAAAACTATACTTTCTTTACTCATCCAACTATTTTTTACTTTTTTAACTTCATTCACCAATTTTCTTCATTACTCCAGATCTACTCAGCAATGCCTCACTTGATTAAAAAATATATTAACTGTCTGGGTTGTCTTTGTTTCACTGTTTTTTTTTAACATAATTGAAGAGATGAAACTTCATAGATAAGCATAAAATGAAGAAAATTAGAGATTGAGGAGTACTTAGTAATTATATATCTGCTTACTGATTAGTAAAGGAGGCATAGAGAGATTAGATGTCCTCTCTCAAATCGTACAGCTTCAGTTAGGGGAATGGTTAGAACAAGGCTTTCAGCCTTCCAATCTAATGCTGTTTCCACTTCCTCATATCATTAAACTCTTTCAGAATCCTCTAATCCTTTGTACACCACTTTCTCCCTCTTGGGAAAATGTCCCTAGGATTTATTGGTCCTGTACTAACTATATTTAAGAAACAGAGAAAAGCATGTCTTATCTTGCAAAGTGATAAATTGATATCACATTATAAGTTTACTGTAATAATTTTTTCAGTGTGAAGGTTGCTACCTGAGAATGAAAAACTTCATTTTTTGAAATGAAACACTTCATGAAACACTTCAACTAACACCACTGGTCTTTTCTAACTTTTCTTTAACTCATAGAATTTGAAATGTCAAAAAACATCTGAATATTACCTTCCCCACTAAATTGTTTACTATACTTGATGTTCCCAAACAGATTACTTTGGCACTATTTAAATTAAACATTTATTAACTAACTCATTCAAGCATCAAAGCTACTGAGTTCTTACAGATGGCAACTGCCACAGACAAATTTCACTATGTATAATTATTAGGCAAAAGTAAGAATTTTAAACCATGACTCCACATGATGGGAAATCAAAGGAGACTCTTTTTTTTAAAAAAATAAATTTATTTATTTATTTTTGGCTGTGTTGGGTCTTCGTTTCTGTGAGAGGGCTTTCTCCAGTTGCGGAGGGCTGGGGCCACTCTTCATCGCGGTGTGCGGGCCTCTCACTGTCACGGCCTCTCCCATTGCGGAGCACAGGCTCCAGAGCGCAGGCTCAGTAGTTGTGGCTCACGGGCTTAGTTGCTCCGCGACATGTGGGATCTTCCCAGACCAGGGCTCGAACCCGTGTCCCCTGCATTGGCAGGTAGATTCTCAACCACTGCGCCACCAGGGAAGCCCCAAGGAGGAGATTCTTAAATCACGAATAATGTACTTCACAATGATGGTGATTAGTTTTTCAGGTTAAATGTTCTTTTAGTGGCCAAGACTGTTTTCCTATCTTTTCTGTACTGCGTCCATCCATCTGTTCATTCACTCATTCCACATACCAGTGACAAATACAGACCCAGGCCCTCAGAATACAACAGTTCCTGTCCTCTCTGAGCTGTAGTTCTTAGTGTACTGGCAGAGTCAAAAACACTAAATTTGTGACCTCTTTTCTCCTCCATCAAGTTCACTGCTTTCACACTTCCAACATCCATTTTATTGTCCACCTATTTATGGGAAGCAAAAGTACCATTGTCAACAGAATTTCAGACTGTCTGGCTTTCTTCAATCCTATTGCAACCAGTTTCTGATCTTTTCATGTCTGGCTCCTTGCCCTGTCCATCTCCACTTAACTAGCACCTGCCTGGAAAGGTCTCTTTTAACCTCCTAATAATCTTAAGTAGTCAGTCTCCAGTTACTATCACATCAACCTGTCTTATTTTTATTGTAGCCTTTTTCTCTGATACTTTCTCGTTTGCTCGTTTAATCTCTGTCTCCTTCTCTTCCAGGAAGGCAGACAGGCACCTTATCTGGCTAGTTTGCCTCTGAATCCTAAAATGGTGCTTGGCACACAATTGGGATCAACTAAATATTTGTTGAACGAATGGATTCCTAAATGACAACTACTTGAACTACTACAGATAGTGATTCATCCTTGTTGAGTTTCTTTTACTTTGCACATGTATGAAGATTAAATCTGAATTTAAAACTGTCTTAAAATTAAAAACAGTTCGGAAATGTGGGAAACATCTGGCAGAGAGATAATTCTGGCATTTGCAATGATGGAAGGAAAGTTTTTCTCTGAAGTAAGCAGGTTGGTGGCCTCTATTGGTATCATCGGAAAATGCCTATTTTTGTTGATTTGCTCAGGAACTGGGAACATTTGGCATTGGGAACACAGAATGTTGTTCATTTTAAAGTGAAGAGTTATAACTTCGGGGGTTGGGAGTGGGAGAGAAAATGTCCTAAGAAATGAAGGCAGACAGGAGAAAGGAGAGGCTTCTGTCTCTTTTAAAAAAGAGTTCTTTGAGTCTTACTTAAGAGAAGCTTCCTAGAAAGTTCTTAATTTGTATGGTTTCTAAATAAGCAAACTCTTAGGGCCCTCCCCCCCAAAAAAAAGTGCATGTGTGGCTCCACCTACTTTAGGTTCATCTTGGCCCTGAAAGTTGTGGCTACACGACAGGCTTTTTCTGGAACGTCGTTCCGATCCCTTTAAAGGTGGAATCATGACGGAGGATGCGGGGGAAGAAGGCGGGAGCCGACGGCTGAAGAGTCTCGGTTGACATAGTAACTCTTCAGCTCTGTCTCCCTTGCTCTCAGCTCTCAGGTTCCGCTGCCACCCGCCGCCCCGCCTGCGCTCGCTCGGTCCGGGAGCCCCAGCCGCCTCCCCGGACGCACCCCAGAAAAGGTCCCCTTTGCGACCCGCTGCGTGGTGACTTCTCCCCGGGCCAGCGGGTGAGCCGCTCGCGGAGCTCATCTCTCAGGGCGTCTGCCCTCCTCGCCTCACCCTCACCCCCTGAGCACCAGTCTGCCGCGGGCCAGTCCGGCAGGTGACGCGGACCCCTCCGCACCGGGTCCCCGCTGGAACTGCCGAGGCGCCTCCCCCAGGAGCTGGATCCCGGCCAGTCGGGCGTTCCCGCCATGAACCAGAGCTCAGCATTCGGGCCCGGGAGGGGAGGCTCTCCCGGGGTGGCTACCCGGGCCCGCGCGCGGCGCAACGAGAGCCAAGACTATCTGCTCATGGACTCGGAGGTGGGAGACGACGGCTGGCCGCAGCCCCCCCTGCCTCCCTACGGCTACTACCCTTGCTTGTGAGTGCGGGCGCTGCGGGCAGGCCGGGGGCGCTGCAGGCGGGAGGTGTGCGCTCGCCGGAGAAGACCCGGGGCTCCGCGCGCGTCTCCGCACGCGTCTGCCTTCCCAGGGCCGCGCGAGCCGGGCTGAGACCCGAGTGAGAGGAGGGCGCGCGCGGATCTAAGGTTTGCTCCGGGCGAGCACGCACGGGTAGGTTTGCCCGAGAGAGTGAGACCGTGGGGTACCGACGCCACTACAGGTGATAGGTGTATGTCGGTTTCTTTAGTCCCAAGTAATCGGGAGCCCTCAAAGAGACCCTGTGTCGCTGCGCCAAAGGCATGGTCTGGGTGGGGAACTGATTCAAATTTGCGTCCCCAGTGACTCTTAGCATCTGTGGGAGGGATGACCAGAACTCTCGGTCCTGGGCGCAGCTCGGCGCTTCTGCCAGGGGAACTCGAGAACCCGCGCGCCCGCCCTCTAAACACTCCCCACCGTTGCCCTTAAGGGGGCGCGCACAGGTCCTCAGCTACCAGACGGCAGCAAAGTTCGAAGGGGCGCGTGGGAGGGGGTGCACTTACCCCAGGCATCCTCTCCCCAGCCTCCGGTTCTCCGAGTTAAATAGGAGAAATAGAACCTCTAGGCTTTCCCACCCATAGCGCGAAACTTTTACCAAGGGCGTACGGGGGAGGCGAGCCTGTTACAGGTGCGGGCCGGAAATTGATAATTGTAGAAGCTGAAGAAGGTCGTCTGCTGTGGACCCTGAGTGACTACGAGATATTATTTAAGAATCTGGAGTTTCTTTTTTGGCGGGGGATGGGTGGCAGGGGCAAGCAGAGGACGGAATGAGGAAGTCTCCCCTCCCCCACACGCCTGGGACCACAAGTGCAGCTGGCAGATAGTGTGTCTGCCTCTTTGCTCCTTTAGTTGATTGGGCAGTATGGTTTCTTGACATGTCACATCCATCTGCATGCGGTTTCCCGAGGAAAGCAGTTCTCAGTAGCAGTTCTGTTAGCAGCTGTAGAGGGGTGTGTGTGTGTGTGTGTGTGTGTGTGTGTGTGTGTGTGTGTGTATGTGTGTCTCACTCTCGGGGGATGGGGGGCAGGATGGATGGGTGCACCTTCAGATCATTGGTCAGGGCTGCCCAGAGTCAAGGCTTGCTGTAGATCCCTTTCCCAATAAGAACTGAGCCCCGGGAAATGGTGCATCTAATTTTTCCCCTAGATAAAAGAAAAAAAAATTGGAACTGGTTCCATTCATCTACGTACTGTATGGTTTGAAAGCATTTACTGTTACTTACTCTTTTCTTTTTAAAAAAATTAAGATATATTTCACATTTCATAAAATATATCTATTTAAGTTGTACAGTTCAGTGGTGTTTAGTATATGCACAGAGTTGGGGACCATCACCACTATGTTATTCCAGGACATCACCCTCAAAAGAAATCTTGTACTTGACGTTAAATTAGAAAATATTTCTGTGTCTTTTACTACAGAACTTCTCAAATTTTAATGGCATATGAATTACTTATGGAGCTTGTTAAAGTGCAGATTCTGATTCAGTAGGGTCTAAGTGCAGCCCAAATTTCTGCCTTTCTAACAATCTCTGAGAAGATGTAGAGGCTGCTGGTCTGTGGAGCATACTTTGAGTAGCGAGGAGATATATGCCAAGAAAAAATAAAAATAAATAAATAATTTCTGGATATTCTGAACGCAGCTACTTTCAAATTTGCTTTAAGGGTATCTTTGAAACATAGATGGACTTTTTCATTGACTTAGACTTAAGATCTACCCTTAAGCCTGAGGGTTATGTTTGGTAATGTTACCTGTGGGTAAGTTAAGCAACTTATAAAAGCTATATTGCTTTTTAAAAATTAGACTGCTCCATAGACAAAATCTTTTTTTTCTCTCTTTATCACCTAATCATTCTATAGTCACTTGTTACTGTGTGGGGAAAATAATTTGATTTTAAACACTTGTGGCTATATGTTAGTAGTGAGACAGACTAAATAAAACAATAATTGCAAGTTGTCCTGAAAAGTTTCCCCAATGCTTTCTTCAAATGTGGTTTACTGCCTTATTGATTTATCTAGTTTTTACACCATCTACTATTTAGAGAATAAGTATTTTTCTCCCTTCATTCAGGAATCCTAGATCACTCTTAATGGATAGGGCTTGGCAGTAGAGAGATGAACAGAAATATTTTAATGTGCTTCAATTCTTATTGAGCACCCCCTGTCATGTCAGAGGTATGATAGTAAATTTAAGAGTGAGCCATATTTCTAAGTAAGACTTTGGTCTTGTCCAAGTCTATTATTTCCAAAAGGTTCTTAGTTACTTTTCATCACTATTTACTCTGGCAAGGTTTTAATTTTTTCCAGTTAAATAATCAAGTAACTGAAAAATTTTAACCAGTAAACAATAATATTTCACACCTGTGATGTATGAGAAAGAATGAAAGAAAATTATTTCCCTCCTGGGCTTCCCTGGCGGCGCAGTGGTTGAAAGTCTGCCTGCCAATGCAGGGGACATGGGTTCATGCCCCAGTCCGGGTAGGCCCATGAGCCATGGCCACTAAGCCTGCGCGTCCGGAGCCTGTGCTCCGCAACGGGAAAGGCCACATCAGTGAGAGGCCCATGTACCGCAAAAAATAAATAAATAAATAAATAAAAATAAAAAAATTATTTCCCTCTGTTAGAGAGTACAAATAGGAGCTTCTATATGCTTTTGACTTGCAATTTAAACAATTGTTTGTATATTTTCCTAGAGTGAGAGGCATAATATTTGTGAAAGTGGCAATCACTAGTATACTTTAGATATGGGTACTGCCATTATCTCAAATCACTGAGATTTTTTCCCTTGTAAGATAACAGATTTTTGCAAATTACCAATTCTGTGGGATAAGTTCTATGACTCTTGCTAAAATATTGTCATAGTTCACTTATGTAGAATGATTTATATATATATTTATGAGGCTTTTACTACTGAAAATTTTGGCAAATTATCTTGTTTGAGAGAAATTAAGTATTCTCAGAACTTAAGTGTAAGAAGTAACATTTTGAAGTGGTGCTTAGAAGAAAAAGATTCAAATTCTCCCTTTTTTCAACTTCTAATTGGAAATCAATTAATACAATATATTTTGATCAGTTTGTAATCATGGTTAGCAAGAAATGTCCATGTCCAAGGAGGATCCCAGGAGTTAGAGAGTTCCTTCATTTAGAACTTAAAAATGTCTCTAGTCCATCCCTTCTGAACATGGAGAAGAATTCTGGACATAAAAAATGTTAAGTGTTTCTAAATTCTCAAGATCTGAAATAGTCCAACTGAAATTTCTGCTTGGAAAAGACTAATTATGAATAATGAAACAAACTGTAAACTAAAGCTCTGGCAAAACAATAGACTGAGATATTCTAAAAAAAATTACGGTTACAAACACCTAGCAGTACTGGATAAAATAATCTAAATGATTTTAACGTGGTACCCAATTTTGCAAAAAATAAAAGGGATTGCCATTTGCCAAAAGCAAAGAAGTTAAAAGACAGAGTATACCCTGAGAAACGATGCTGTGGTTACCCCAGTGATTATGGATCTGGGTGACCAGGAGGTTGGAGTCTAATGTCCATGTGAGATGGAGAAAAGCTAAGGCCTTGGTTCCAGATGAGGCAGTGTTGGAACTGAGACATCCCTGTCCGCTGCATAAAACCAGGACCCTTATTTTAGTGAAAAGTTAGACTAGCATAATATGCCATCAGCACGGAGTGAGAACAAGAAACTTTGTTAGTAAGAGGAAAAGGAACCTTCCCCTAAGAATTTCATTCTTTGGGCCTGAACATCATGTGACTCTATTTTTGCTTTTGTTTTTTACACTACCTAACTGACCTAGAAATCTTCAAGTTGAAAAATACTCCGGCTCCTAGAAGAGTAAAACAGAAAGGCATTCTGAAAGTGTAGTACCAACTATCTAGACTGCCAAGGATTTTCAGGAAAACAGCAATCCCTGCTAAAGATATGCTCACTATAATACATAACGAAACACACAAGGAAACAATCAACTAAGAACAAAAGTTAGCAGTCAATACAGTCCATGAGGGAGAGTTAACATGAGACATAACAGCAGTATTGGATCCTTAATAACTTGAGATAATATAGCAACATGAAAGAGAATATATAAAATGGGTATGTATAAAATGTTGACAGTATAAAAAGAAGTTAAACCCTAACAAAGAATGACTTATTTTTAAAAAACAAATAGAAAACCTGTAAGTGAAAAATATAATTTTGAAATGAAAACTCAATGGAAAGATTAAAAATGCAGATTAGCCATGGTATAATCGATGATAATACCTAGAATGCAGAGACATAAATAAATGGAAAATATAAACATTATTGAGCTAAGAAACACGAAGGTAGGAGTTCCAGAAGGAGAAAATAGAGAGAATGAGGGAGAGGCAACATTTGAATAGATAATGGATGATAATTTTCCAGAAGTGATTCATTCTCATGTTTATGAAGTACAAGAATACTAGTGTGATACAGAAAAATAAACCCATTTAAATGTATTATATTGAAATTGAAGAACACTAAAGATAAGAAATATAAAAATGAACCAAAATATAAGAGATTCAAATGAGTGAGTTTTAAAATTTAGAATAAGAAAACATACTCATAGTGTATTTTGATACCCAGTGTATTGATACCCAGTGTATTTTGATGTGTAGCTTATAAGAACTATGGTTTTTCTTTTACATGAAGCATTGTTTACTCTCTAGTTATTAATGTAGTTTTTAATACAAAGTCAGTGCTCCATTGCTGGTAGTATCTCTTTAAACATGGATATGGACAAAAAGGGATTCCAAGGGTCATTAAATCATGGTCTCAGGAGAAACCCAAAGAGATTCTTAATTGTATACTTTAATTCATATTATGAAACAAAAGTGACCTTTTAAAAAATGTTTTAATGGGTCATGGATCTTTTTAAATTTTTATTGACCTCAGGATGGTTTTGGATGAAACCCATCTATGAGCTCTAGGACCCAGACTTTGAACACTTGATTTAAGAGAGGTAACCTAAGGTCAGAGACCACAGATAAATAGATTTCCCCAACATAGCCTTCTTTTCTCCAGGCAAAATAAAATATGCTTGAATTTATTTATGTATTAAAAGGGAATGAAAAATTCAGACTGCAGGATAGAAAATGTTTTCTGACATTAACTGCTGATAGAGTACACGAATCCCTTGAAAAAGTTTAGGATTGACGTTAGAGTATGGACTCAAGCCTATGAATCACAAAACATTTTTATGTGCTTGTTATCCCTCCATTATTTTTGCCTCCCTATGTCTGATAAATATGTCTATTCAAACATCCGTTTTACTTTTTGCTCACAAATCTCTTTCTACCAGACTGTATGCCTCTAGTCCTTCATTTCTCTACTCTTAACATAGAATCTAGCAAAGAGAAGGTGTAAATTAATTTATTCCTCAACAAAGACATTATCCTCTCATCAGTATTTATTCTAATAAGGAATAACGTGGTGCCAGCTCTTTTCATAAAATAACATCTGAGTCCTTTAAGGAAGACAGAAGAGTGAATGTCCACATAGAAGGAGATACCCAGATCTTATATTCCGGCTGCCTGTCCACTTAGATTCACCTTCTTCTGGGGGATCTGTCACTAATTACTATGCCACTACCATGCTGCTCGCCTTTTAGCTCTAGCCCCAGACTCTCCCCTTCAAGTTCCTTCTGCTCACCTGAGATGAGGCTGTATCTTTATCAGTACTTGTCAAATGCTTAGGAATAACCAAAGATAATTAACATACAGAGAAAAACTCCTGGCTGGCTATAACTGTCTTTCAGCTCATTTGTGGAGTCTCCTAAGGACTGACCCCTGCCTAACCCCAAGTTTTATCCAACTGGCAGAGAGTATTCTTCCCTCTCCTCCTCAGACCATCTACAGACAATCTAGCCCTTAATAGTCAGTGTTCCATAAATTGGGAGATTGGGACTAACATATACACACTACTATATATAAAATAGATAACTAATAATAATCTGCTGTATAGCACAGGGAACTCTACTCAATACTCTCTAATGGCCTACATGGGAAAAGAATCTTAAAGAAGAAGAGTAGATATATGTATATGTATAACTGATTCACCTTGCTGTACACCTGAAACTAGCACGACATTATAAATCAACTATACTCCAATAAAAATCTTAAAAAAAGTTAAAAAAAAAAAAAAGTCAGTCTTAGCCCAGATGGACAAAGGAATACCACCCTCCTCCCTTTATCCAGAGTAAGATATGCCTCTCAAACTCCATTTCTTTTCCTAGGATCTCCTTCTTTCCTGGATCATTGACATTAGGTATGTCTACTCTTTTAAGCAGAGATCCTACCACCTACCCACACAGGTATGGCTTCACCCTCTGACCCATAGGGGCAGTTACCTTAGAACACAGCCACTCAGCAGCAGTATAAGGGATTTCCAAGTAAAATCAAGGACTCATTTCCTTATAAGAACACATTTATCAAATGAAAAATAAAATCAGTCAAATAGAGTATGTGTGATATCATGATTTCTTATGATATCACAAACATATGTAGTGGTTTAGAATTCAGAGGGAATCCTAGTATCTATTATGTCCTTTGAAAGAAATAGCATCTATAACCATAAAGCAAAGACTTGGACCTTGGTTAAGGGTATGCAGTTTGGAAGCTGCTGTGCTAGCCGGAGAAAAACAAGTGTAAAAATCACCTTTGGATCCGCTTTCCCTTCTTCATTTAGGAATCAACAACTCCTCCAGCTGCCATTTGGATTAATGGTGTGTCTCTTTTTTTTTTTTTATATACCACATATTCTTTATCCATTCATCTATATTTTTTCTTAACATCTTTATTGGAGTATAATTGCTATACAATGGTGTGTTAGTTTCTGCTTTACAACAAAGTGACTCAGTTATACATATACATATGTTCCCATATCTCTTCCCTCTTGTGTCTCCCTCCCACCCACCCTCCCTATCCTACCCCTCTAGGTGGTCACAAACCACCTAGCTGATCTGTCTTTTAATTGACCACTTTGAAGTTCTGTGTTCTGCATGACAGAAACCATCTATTTTGTTTCTAAACCTCCCCTGGCTTGAAGTAATCAACATCTGCTGATAACAATTTATTATCATGAAACATCTTTTTTAGAGGTCCAACACCGTAGGTTGTGGAGTTATTTCCAGATGTGCTGAAATGCCCACATTTATTCTGTAACATAATGTTTGTTTACCTCTAGGAAGACATTGCATAACTTTTTTTTCTCTAGACAGTTATGTTCCTTGAGTTACAAGAGGTAAGTTGACTTCATAAGGCAATTCATCTTTGCCTCTTAGAGAGTAAATCATAAAAGGAAAACATTTTCTTGAGTCCATTCTTGTTTTTCTCCCTCTTTCATAAAAAATGCTGAATGTAATTGGAACCAGTTGGAAAAAATTACCGTTTGTGATTGCTCTTTGTTTAGGAAGCTTCTGCTGGCTTTCAGGACATGAAGTGCTCATCTCTATGTCATATGTCTTATGTTGAAATTAAATTTCAATTAAACTTTGGCATCTAAAACTTGGTATGCTGTTTAAGACCCTTAAGATATTGGAATGGATTGAATCACATTTCTTATAGAATGTCCTTTTGGAGCAGCATATAGAAATGAATGTCACAAATACCGAAACAACACGTTAGTTGCAGTCTAACTATTCTCACCATAATTCAGGTAACTCAGCCAGAACAAAGAGGAGCAGGGGTACTGACTAGAGTTATTTACAGGTCAGGGCGAGTTGCTGTTTCTGTAGAGGACTAATCTAAAGTATTTGTGTATATTTTGGGGGACTAACATTTTTTGAATACCTACGCTGTAGCATGTCCTCTTCTAGTTGTCATACAAATGTAATTTGCTCTTCGGAGCAGCCACCTGGATATTTTTAATGTCTATTTTATAAATGACCATGCTGAAGTTTAGAAACATTGAGCAATATTTAGAAAGTTACACAGCTGGAAAGTTGTTGTCAAGTGGACAAAAACCAATACATTTTAGGTAACGCAGGCTGGAACGCATAAACAGAAGGGCTGGCAGGTTGCACAGAGTCCCCTAATCTCCAGGCATCCCATATAATCATGCCTGTGCCCGGCACAGCTGGATACGTGATGGGTGTCCTCTTGGAGACCACACTCACTTCCTTCTCCTCTATCTTTTCATAGGTACTTGAGAAGCCACAGGTTGGCTCTGATCTACGGCACCAAGATTCCTGAGCTGTGCTCCTTTTATCTAAGTTATTCTCTGGTGAGGGAAGAAGACAGGAAGAAAGGTTATAATAGCAGTAATATGTGTGTTTCACTTCTACCTCTTCTTTCTATTGAAATCTTAGTCATCCGTGAAGATCAAGCTTTATATTCCACTAATTCATTAATCTGTTTATTCATTCATCTTTGTTGACTTATATGATTTTGTCACATAATAATAAAAATAACAACTAGATTTATTAGGGATTTCTATGTGCTAGGCCCTCTAAGTGCTTTATATGTACCTCATTTAATACTCCCAGCAAATCTCTGTTTTACTGATGTTTTAATAAGAAAGAAAAAAGTAAAAATATACCACAGCAAAGAGAGGTTAAGTGATTTGCCAGGGATTACACAGCCAGTAGTTGACAGAAATGAGAAGAAAGAAAGGAAAGAAAGAAAGATCCTATCACTTATCTAGACACAGTGAAACTAGATTTTGAAAAACTGTCAATCTTTGTCACCAAAGGAAGACTGTGAATGCATCAAAACTAAGTAATCTGTAAAGTACTTACTAATTTTAGCAATGGTCCACAAGCTGATCATGACTCTTTTAAGATTACAAAAGAGGAAGCTTTCTTTTACTCTTGATTTCTATCATGTGGATGAAATTGCTTCTTTGCTATGAAACAGGTTGTATTAGAAAAACTGACCTGACTCAAATGGTAGTGTGAAACTGGATTTCATTGCAGGATTTGCATACTTTGTAAAGCATTTTACATATCTGAAAGTATATATTGCTAGAAATCAATTACAGCATGGATAGTTATGTTAAGATTGATTGCCTTTTCAAGGCAGATTTCACGTTTCAGTTACAGAAACTCTGGTTGCAGCACAAAGAACATTTTGTCCTGACATGTATGGGTCAGCACAAAACCCTTGCACAAAACTGGGAAGAGTTCTCTTCATGGGAATTACTAACAAGATTATCTTGAGAATTATAATAGGATTTGGAAATGACATGATTTCTAAAACTCTTTTAAAGATTCTTTTAGGCAGTTTAAACTGTTAGAGATAAAACTTATTTTTATTATTACTATGTTAAACTCTCTGAAACAGAATTTTGCATTGAATAGGTTGAAGGGTGGCAGTAGTTGCTATGAAAAGCTGATTCCTGGGCACTGTAAGAATCTTCTCTTCTCCCCAGTAAAATGTTTTCTGCAGGACCCCTTTTCTTGGAGGGGCATTCAGGGCCAGACACTGTATTTCGTCTTGAAGAAAACATTAATTTCTTTCAACAAATATTTGTTTAGCTCCTTTGATGTGCTTAGCACCGTATTTGGGAATCACTGTTACTGTATTTCATAGAGTCCAAGGTTGTATCAATTTTAACCTGTCCTGATGTTTTATATGCCTTTGAAAAACAAGAAAAAAAGTACTGTATCAATTATATTATACCTTAGATTTTTATATTATAGCTATTGAAATAGATCTTTATACTTAATTAAGTGTAGGTTTGGGTCACATATAACTCTTACACACATATGGAAAAAAAAAGTCTAAACAAAATAAATTTAGTTAAGGTATTCCTAAAGCTTCTTCATATTCAGAGATGAACTTTCCTGAGTCATTTTCAACTCAAAATATTTGATATCTATGTTTCTCCACACGGTCTTGTCCTTTGTGCCAAGAAGACATTGGTGATGCAACATTTCTTTAAAGAATCCAAAGAACCATGATAGACCAAAAGCTTTCGGTGCTAGGCAGTTAAACTGACTTTGCAATTACATAGAGCTAGACTATTTTGACTTAGCAGTTCCTGAATGTTGCTGAACAAATCTGATTCGCCATCGTTCCCCATGTACGATCCACTCTCCCCAATACACATATGCACATACACACATGTATTTGTTTCTTAGGCTTGAAAGGAATCCTTAGCTACTGTTTCCAGGATTTATTTTCAAGCCACTGTCATCCATTCTGAAACTTTGGAGCCATTGCTTTTAATGCTTGTACATGCACTGCTAAAGGTAAACTGTCATGATAATGACTGACACCAACTGGCAGCACTGATAAGACATGTTCTATTCCAGAGAAGTTAAAGTGGGAGAATTATGTATCCTAGAATCAATGAAATTTGGTGTTTGGTGTGCTAGAGTCAGGGTAAATGAAAGAGGAGGTGAGATATGAAAGATTACAAGGGAGACAATACACTTTATTATCTGTCCGGAATTTGAACTTTATTCTCTGACTTTAAGACACAGATAAGACTATGCCAGTCTTTTGCTTTATTTATATTAGCTTATTTGATCATCACAGCAAACTTGTGTGATGGGTAATATTGTTTCTACTTGTAAATGAGGAAGCAAGTTCAGAAAGGTTAAGAATTGTCTAAGAATTTATGGCTCTCAAAAATCTGAGCCTGTACTTAAACTCCTATTTGACTGTTTTGCTTGTTTGCATTTGACCCTCACTGTCTGAACTTCTTCCCCTCACTGGAATGGCAGCTCCTTGAGGGCGGGGATACAGTCTATAAACTAGCATTTGGTAGGGACTCAATAAATGTTTGCTGGATGAATACAATGTCTTCCTTATACAAAGTGGAAGGCCAGTAGATTGGCCTTATCTCTAAAATTCTTTTCTCTTTGGTCTTCATACAGTTTTGTGAGACTTTGCCTTTAGGATACCATGTTTTCATCTTAGCCTTTTCAGAAATACTACAGTATTGGAGTTTTGTATTCTTGCAGCTTAGGTCATTTAATGAATTCTAAGAGCTTTGTGATATATCTGCTTGATCCCTAAAATTGTGCTTGTCAAATATTTTTAAATAATCCTGCAAACAAGAAAATATAAATATAAACCATTTATTTTTTTATATTGTGTTGATAGAACACTCATGGAGATTAGTCTTTTTTGTTTTTACTAAAATGGCAACAGGAAAGGTTCTTGTCTTTTTATTTAAATTAAGTTGAAAAAGTTTGTGAAAACTGAACTTCCTGTGACCAAAGCTCATTACATCCGAGAAGTCTTAAATACTTATATGAAATAATCCAACTTAAGATTGAGAAAGTGAGAAAAGAATGGTTAAGTAAAAATGATTTTAAAATTACATGTTAATGATATTGTAACTTTGATTTGGATCACATTGTGCAGGGCAAAACTTACACATTTAGTTGATTTTCATGGTAATCTGTCTTCTAGAAATTAGATCAATTATTCTCAAATTGTATTGCAATCCACCTTATGCTCAGACTTAGGCATTATCCTCACTTTCTTACATGCAAGAATTTGATATACCCTCACTAGAAAATTGCAGTGAGATATTACTAAAGGAATAGTGTTGCACATCGACTGATGTAAACACAGAAAAAATCAGCAGCCTCTTGTCTAAACATGTACACCAGATGATGGGGATTAAAAAATGTTTTTATCAGTGGGTTGAGAATCTGGCTATATATTAGAATTACCTGGATAATTTTTAAAAATATAGATTCCCTAATAATTACGAGAGTTCAAATAAATCAGTGTTTCTGGGGGTTATGGCCTAGGAATAATATTTTTAAAAAAATTTCCCTAGTTGATTCTAATATGTAGTCAGGTTTAGAAACTTATTGTTTCAGCTACTTTAGATTCACTATGAAAACCAGAGTTAGGAACTAAACCTAATTTCAATCAAGAAAACCATTACAGTGTATTCATCCATGCAAAAATGTGAGACTGAAAATCATTTTTCCGGCTTCCCTGGTGGCGCAGTGGTTGAGGGTCCACCTGCTGATGCAGGGGACGCGGGTTCATGCCCCGGTCCGGGAGGATCCCGCATGCCGTGGAGCGGCTGGTCCCGTGAGCCATGGCCACTGGGCCTGCGCGTCCAGAGCCTGTGCTCCACAACGGGAGAGGCCACGGCAGTGAGAGGCCCACGTACCCCCCCCCCAAAAAAAAAAAAGAAATTCATTTTTCTACCTAAGATCCAATGATTAGTTATTATCAGATAAATTGAAAAATAGTATATTTTAATTCAGCAAATTCTCATCAAATACCTGCTATACACAAGATGCTATTCTTGATATATTTTAGGAGCATAAGTGATGAGATAGGAGATATGCTTGATAAGATGTCAGGAGAGTAACATGTTGTTTTATGAGAAAAACTACCTTTCCAGTTTGTTTCTTAAATCAAAACATGATGCAATAATTTTATATTTAAATTAGAGGAGAAAGTAATTTATTTGAATTTTATTTTTATCTTAATGTTGACCTTCTTTCTGATTTGAATTATCTGTATTTTCAGAAAATATAGAGGAAGTTTGTCCTTTTTAAGTCATCCAAGATTTTATGGGGTAAAATTTTCCAAAAGGGTGAAAATTTTGCTATTGAAGAAGCTTATTATCACTTAACTGGATTTCTTTTTCTGAATATTATGAGGTTTTGTAAAACTTTCTTGAAATTCTGCCTCCAGTGGAATAGATAATCTTGATGGTCATCCTGTTTCAAAACAACTAGATTCTGCATAAAATATAATTTATATTTCTGTGCTTGTAGGAAGCAAGGGAAATCTTAACCCAACCCCTGTATGCAAACACGAACATGCACAAGTCATAGGCTTCTATCAGAGTAGCAGTGAACTCTCTTGAAAGGTGGAATTCCATAAATAAGGTGCTAATGTCAGCATCGTGGTTAGGAGACTCTGCCTTGGACCTGGTAATCCTCAATTAATCCTGGTCCTCTGGGTTCTCTACAAATTGGTAATCTTTAATTGTGAGTATATATTTAATTTACCTTAGATACACAAGAAAACAGCCATCCTGAGTGGGAGTCAACAGAAATAGCAAGCAAGATATAAAATCCTTAAGGACTTCAATATAAGGATTAAAGTTAAGAACATAAAATTACTTTGTTTGAACTGTATAAAGACATAAAGATGGAATCCCAAAAGAGAACAAGCACAAGAAAACTATCAAAAATGAGCAAGCATATTTCTAAAAAAATTTTATTGGGATATAGTTGATTTACAGTGTTGTATTAGTTTGAAGTAGGTGTACAGAAAAATGAATCTGTTATATGTATACATATATTGACTTTTTTAAGATTCTTTTCCCATATAGGCCATTAAAGAGTATTCAGTAGAGTTCCCTGTGCTATATAGTAGGTCCTTATTAATAATCTATTTTATATATAATAGTGTGTATTGATCAATCCCAATCTTCCAGTTTATCCTTCCCCCTTTGCCCCGTGGTAACCATAAGTTTATTTTCTGTATCTGTAACTCTGTTTCTGTTTTGTAGATAAATTCATTTATAACCTTTTTTTAGATTTCACATATAAGTGATATCATATGATATTTGTCTTTCTCTGAGCAAGTGTATTGAAAAAAATGACAAGACAACAATACAGCTTTCAGGAAAAAAAAAAAAAACTATTGAAAGAAAAATATCAATGGACCAGAGTTATTCATGGAAGATTAAGTGCAGCTAGTAAGAGAATTTATAATTTGGGAGATAAATATTAAAAAGTTTCTCAAAATGTAATACAGAAAGATAAGAAATGTTAAATGTGAGAGAGGTTAAGAGATATAGAGGCTAGAATTGGAAAGACCAGTTTACATATATTCAAAGAACCATAAGCAAAGAAGAAAGGGAATGTAGTTAAGAAACAATTAGAAAAATAATGGCTAAGTTTTTTGCAGAATTGATGAAAGATATGAAGCTACAGAGAAAGGAGCCACAACACATATGAAATAAGATAAATAAAAAGAAATTCACACCTAGATACAAGGAACTGCAACTACATTATAAAAAATTTGTTTAAAAAGATCTTATAAGCAGCCAGAGAGAAAAATACAGATTATGTACCAAAGAAAGAGAATTTTCTTCCAGCAAACATCTCAACAGTAAGAATGGAAAGCAGAAGATAAGAGAATTATATATCCAAAATCATATTAATATTCTGTACTCAGAAACAGCCCCTTTCAAGAAAGAGTTTAAAATAAAGACATTTTCAGGGAAAAAATATAAGAAGAATTTATTACCAACACACTTACATGAAAATAACTTGTAAAGGATATACCGTACTTCAGAAAGATGGAAACTTATCCTAGGAGGATGGTCTGTGATATTAAAGGAATGAGAGCAATGAAATTGATAAACACGTAGATAACATTAAATAATCATTCTCCTATAATATAGTTATGTCTAATTTGTGTTTTTTAAAAAAGGACAGAACTAAAGTACTGAAACAGTTTCATGTTAAACTGGGAGAGAATTTTCAGACTTAAAAAATTCTAGAGTCCTCTTATGTTGCTTGGGAAGGGGTGGGGCTTAAATTAACTACATTGTAAAATTTTCAAAGGAAGTCCCATACAAGAATAAAAATGGAGGTATATAATGGTACAAATCGGAGAGGGAAAAATAAAAAAGAAAGAGGAAAGATGAATGGACAGAGAACTGGAAAAAAAAAAAAAAAAAACAAGAAAAAAGCCACCTAGAAAAAGAAAAATAGGATAAATTCAAAGCAAAAGTAAGATGGTAGAAACAAGTTCATATGTATCTGTTAAGATAATAAATATAAACTGACTAAATTCACCAGGAAAAATTCCCAGAGATTTAGAGAATAGATTTTTCTTAATCTAGTTATTTTTCATTTAAATATGAGACATACCTGAAAAATAAGGACATGGAACACTGGGAATCAAGACAGGAACAAAGATGTATCTGGCAACACAAAGAGAAATATTGGTAGGTATAATAACATCAAACGTAACAAATGTTTTAAAAAAAAAATCATTAGTAGGGAAATAGAGGCAACAACAAAATAATAAAAGATATAATTCACCTTGCAGGTATTGAAGTTAAAAATTTGCATACCCATCATAATGTAGCCTTAAAAATATAAAAGTGAAAATCAAAGGAACTGTAAGAACAACACTGACAAATCTGTCATCATAGTGAGAAATCTCAATTTTTGATAGGTTGAGCAAATAAAAACATTTAAATAAGGAAAACTTGAAAGTAAAATTATCAAATATTATTTATTGGACATATATGGGACCTGGCTGTTTAAATAATATCCACTATTTCTCAAACACATGTGAAACATTAAAATTTGTTGAGATAACTTTATGGTCTAACACATATAAATGTTACTAAAGAATATATATCTCATAGAAAGACTATCTGATCATGATACATTTGAATTAGAGATGAGTAACAAAAATAAACTGTTGCCATCAACTTGAAAATGTATATATATAAATATATATATATAATATATATATATATACACACACACTCATACATGCACACTTCATGGAGCAAAGAAGAAATCATAATAAAAATTTTAAAATACTTTGAAATAAACTACAATGTAAATAGCAAATTGTAATAGTGGCAGTAGGATTGGTGCTTAACCTTAAATGTTTAAATTAGAGGAAACAAAAGCTAGCAAATATTTTTATTTTGATAATGTTATTTTTTTGTGTGTTTATTCTCTTCTGTGCTCTCTCTTTTCATAATTGAACACTTAGCTAATGAATAAAATTAATCTAGTTATTTTTCATTTAAATATGAGAGATACCTGAAAAATAAGGACATGGAATAAAATTGAAAAACAATAAAATAGTGGAGATCAACAAATCCAGAAGTTTATTATTTTCAAAAACTAAGAAAGTAGAAAAGGCTGGTGAGACTTATCCAGAAAAGAGAATTCACAGATAAACAATAGTAAGCATGAAAAATAGATATATTCACAGGTACCTGAAAGATTGTAAAAAGTGATAATATGGAATGATAGAACATAATAACAGTTATCAGAGGTTGAAAAGGTATGATAATAGGCCAAATTTATGCCAACAATTTGAAAATTTAAGGCACAATGTTCAATTTTTAGAATAATAGAACATATCAAAATTGACTCAAGAAGATTATATAAAAATCTTCTCATAAAAGACACGCTCAGAGAGTTTTATAAACAAAACAAATTTCCTAAGGATAGATCCACAAACTCTTATAGGGAAACCACTGTAACCATGATACACAGTCCAAAACGAGTATAAGGAAAGAAAGTTATGACAATTTGATTCATCAGCATAAATGTAAAACTTTCTAAACAAAATATTAGTAAACCAAACCCAGCGGTTTAATTCTAAGTAAATAATCTATTTAATTCATCAGATCAATAAATTGAAGGAGAAAAGATAAGATATATGATCATCTCAATGAGAAGTGAAAAAGCATTTGATGAATTTCAGTATTAATTCATAACAAAGCTCAATAAAATAGGAATATCCCCACATTTACATGAAAATATTCTGACACATTTCTTTTAAAATTCAAGAGCAAGACATTGATAACCACATCACTGCTTCTATACTGTGTCCTGGAACCTTAATAAGCACAGAAGAAAAGAGAAAGAAATAAAAATGATAGGCTTATAAAGGAAGAAATAAAACTGCCATTATTATATAAGTATCGTAGCATTATTTATAACAGCCAAATCAACCTACGTGTTCATCAATGAATGAATGGATAATGAAGATGTGGTGTATATGTTTAATGGAATATTATTTAGCAGGATAAAGAAAGAAATCCTGTCATTTGCAACAAGAGGACCTTGAGGGCACTATGCTAAGTAAAATAAGTCAGGGAAAGACAAATATTGTACTGGTATCACTTATATGTGGACTCTAAAAAAAAAAATCAAATTTATAGAAACAGAGTAGAAAAGAGGTTGCCAGAGGATAGAGGGTGGGGAAATAGGCAGAGGTTGGTTAAAGGGTACAAACTTTCAGCTATAAGATGAAAAAAGTCTGAGTCTGAGAATCCAGTGTAACATGGTGACTATAGTTGATAACATTGTATTGTATAATTGAAATTTGCTAAGAAAATAGAATTTAAATATTCTCATCAAAATAAAGTAAAGATAAATATGTAAATATTCACATATGGATATGTTAATTGGATATGTTAATTAACTAGATGAGGGGAATCCCTTCACAATACATATGTATATCAAATCATCACGGTGTACACTTTAAATATCCTATAATTTTATATGTCAGTTATACCACAATAAAGCTGAAATAACAACAACAACAAATCCCTGCCATTATTAGCATAAGATTGTCTGCATAGTAAAGCCCCCAAATTCTGCAGACACATATTACAAATAATAAGAGAGTTTAACACATTGTTCTAAGATCAACATATAAAATCAACTACATTCATTTATATTAGCAATGGGCTGTTAGAAATTACAAAAATTACTATTCACTGAAAAAAACAATACTTAAGACATCAGTAATAAATCTAGCCAAAAATGTGTATGCTTTAATGGAATAAAATTTAAAATTATACTGAAAGATAAAAGGTTGTTCATGTAAATGCAAATATACTAAACCATCTTCACACATATTAAAACTTGATATTTTAATGATGTCAGCTTTTTTCCCAAATTAATCTATAAATTAACTGTAATTTCAATGAAAATTGCAAGATTTTTTCTTTCCAGAAGATTGACAAGTTGATTCTAATATTTATACATATGTGCAAATAACCAAATTATAGCCAATGTCCTGAAGAAGAATCATCTGGAGGGACTTATCAAATATCAGAATACATATTAAGGTTTTAATAATTAAGCTGGTATGACATTGCTGTGATAATAGACTAATTGATTGAATTAAATTTATATGAAAGAGGTGGCTGGGCAGATCAATGAGGAGAAAGCTGATTTTTCATTAAATAGTGATAGAGAAATTGGATATCCATATGGGGGTAAAAAAGCAGAAATTGGATCTCTACCTCACGTCCTACAACAAAAATCCACTACAGATGAATTTTTAGAAGCAAAACATCTGTCTTTGTTTTCTTCTAAAAATTTTAATGACTTGGGGTAGAAAAAGATTCTTATGGCACACAAAAAAATCACAAAACATAAATCATAAAATTAATAAATTTAATCTATAAAAATTAAGAAACTCTGCTTACCAAAAGATACCATAAATGGAAAAGGAAGACAAGATTACAGACTGGAAAAAGCTACTGACAGCATATAATATACATGACAATATATAAATTCTCTAAAAAATGGGCAAAGACATACACAGCTTTCTCACAGCAGCAGAAACACAAATGACCAATAATCATCCTTAGTCATATTAATAATCTGGAAAATGCCAGAACAATCACAAAGAGATACCATTTGACATCCACTAAATTGGCAAAAAGTAAATGAGCTCGATAATATTAAGTACCTATGATGATGTAGATCAATGAAACTCTATACCCAGCGTGTAGGAGTATACATCAAAGGGAAGCAACCTTGTTAGAAAAAGAATTTGGCAAAACTTAGTAAAGGTGAAGATGAGAATACCATATAACCCAACAATTTCACTCTTTGGCATATACCTAAAGCAGTGGTCTTAATGTTGTTCAGGTTGGTTACCCTAAAAGAATGTTAACATCTGAAAGTTTTCATCATATGTAATTGCCAGTATATTGTGAAATTAATGTTTATAATTAAAATGGATCCATTACTTTTAAAATTGTATTTTTATCACCATTAATTTAAAAATATATATGTTCTTGTTACCATCAATTTAAAAATATATAAGTTCTTTAATTAAAAATTGTTACTTCCTTTTACTTGAAATCATACTTTTACATAACTTAACTATCATGTCACAACATATTTTTTGAAGGCTTTTTATTGATGATCCTATAAAAGTTTCCTGAAACAAAAGAAAATCTATGTAAAATTTTTAAATTAAAAAAGTTATTCTGAGTTATTATTACAATTAATAATTACAACAACAACAATAATAGCTAACACAGACAGCATTTCCTATGTGCCAGGTACAATTCTAAACATTTTTTACGTATATTAACATATATAATTTTAATTTAATTTACAGTTTTTATGTATATCATTTAATGCTTACAATAATCATAAAAGGAACTTATCATCTGCACTTTACAGATGAGGAATTTGAGGCACAGAGAGATTAAGTAACTTTCTCAAGATTTCACAGTTAGTTAAGTCTTGGGTTCAGGATTGGATTCTAGACATTTTGGCTCCAGTTTTCAGATTTTTTTTTTGATCAAAACTTCATATATTTTGATCAGTACTATTACAGTTTATTTTTTGTTTACTAATGACTAGAAATGCATCTCCTAAAAAGATGAATGGGGACACTTTTGTTGCCCTAATTAAAAAAGGCTTAGTTTGAACTTGGGGACATTTATTTAATGTTCAAGAAGCCTTTACACCTTAGGGCAATGCCAAGAATGAATGAGAGTTGTGCTTTTCCTTTGCAAAGTGAGAAAGGGGAGATTGTGGAATGAGCGGTGGGAATGATGAATCAATATGACTAATTGACTACAAGAGTATTCCGAGGGAAATCTAAGGGAAGTTTTAGAAAAGAGTACATATAGATATGGAGGATTTGAAAATAGATTTCGGTAAAACTATTTCTGTCCTTGCACCTTTTGCAAAGTTGTTGTGTGCTCCATGGGTAGGGGTGCTCCAGTTTAAAGACAGAAGCCCTAGAGCAGGGCTTCTCAAAGTGCATGCCCAGCATCACCCTGCAACTTGTTAGGAATCCAGATCATCAGGCCTTACTCCAGACTGACTGAATCAGAAACTGAGGGTGGAGTCCAGCAGCCCGTGTCGTTTTTATTTTTATTTTTTTAATGTGCAGCCTGACTTTGGACCATTGTTCTAATTGCCATAGACTCTACACAGCTCTCAGGGCATGATGCTATTTTGAGCTATCGTTATGGTTTCACCCAGTTGAAAGCATCACCATTGTAAGATAAAGTCCAATTTTAAAGATCTTAAAATGTAAAAGAAATGGGTGTCTTTGATTGAATGAAGTATTGCCTTGACTTGCCTTGCCAGAAGGTTTGTCCTATGTGAAGGAAAGAATTGTGGCTTCCTCCCCACTGTGTTCCTCTCACCCTTCAGTACTTAGTTATGTGGGAGGTGTTGAGTAAAGACTTGCTGAGTGCACATCAACATTAGGCTGCTTCGTTTATTAAATGTTCTCTGGGTTCTTACTTTTCTCTTCCCTTTTCTGCCCGGACAAGAGCCTCATCCTGAGGAAATAGTAGATGCTCAATAAACATTTGTGGATTCATTGACCAATTATGAAAGGAGCCGTAGGCTGGTGTCAGGAATTGGAGTCAAGTAGGAATCGAGAACTTGGTGGTGTCTTTACTATGGAAGAAGGGAAATAGCCACTGCTTCTATTCCTGGACAGTGAGAAAGGGGACAGTATCCTTTGCTGTGAGAAATATGGGGTTAGAGTCAAGAGAGAAGTCTCTGATTAACCAGTATTTGTCTCTGCATTATCTGAACTCATGCTGTTTGACTTTTTTCCCCTTGTATCTTTACTAGTGTATAATCTCAGTGAATGTGAGACTTGGAGACCCTTTCTACTATATTCCTAGTACCTAGAATGGCACCTCTCTCATAGCAGACAATCAATATGTTTCGAATAAACAATTGAATAATGTGTCAACTGAGATTTACTAAAGCCTGAAAGGAGTTTTGATGTGTGGAAATTTTTTACAAAATTATTGTTTTAATTTTATTAATTTATGTTGAGTTGCAAAATTTAAACCCTAGTGTTTCTCAAGCTTTTGTTTTTAAAAATATTTATTTTATTGTTATAATTGACATATAATATTATATTAGCTTCAAGTGTACAACATGATTTGATAAGTATATATATTGCAAAAGGATCACAGTAAGTCTAGTTAACATCCATCACTACAGTTACAAATCTTTTTTTCTTAAAGATCTATTTTTTTTAGCAACTTTCAAAAATATAATACAGTATTATTGACTATAGTCACCGTGCTGTACATCACATCCCCAGGACCTATTTATTTTAGAACTGGAAGTTGGTGCCTTTTGATCCACTTCACCCATTTGCCCACCCCTCACCCTCCTCCAGTGGCAACTACCCGTCTGTTCTCTGTCGCTATGAATTTGGTTTTCGTTTTTGTTTTTTGATTCCACTTATAAGTGCAGTAGCCTGTGTTTTAACAAGCTCTGCAGGTGATTCTAATACATGCTATATTTTGAGAGCTACTACCGAAGAGAAAATTTTACCCATGTGCCCCAGAATATACATACAGGAATGTTCGAAACATTGTTTCTAATATTGAACAATTATGCAACATTACTGAGAAGAAATTGTAGGCTGCCTGTAGGCCTGCCAAGTTTGAAAACAAATTAACAGCAGAGGGTATTAGCAGAGCGGAACCACTCAACTTCCCTCACATTAGATTCCTGATGGGGGTGCTGGGTGCAGGGGAGTTCCTTGGACCCTGGCAGTGTGAGCATGGATAGACATTCTCCATTTCTATAGCTCCATTCAGTAAACAGTATATGTTTGCCCTCTATTCTCAGGCCAGGCCACCTTTTCCTTACTCTAAATGTACAAGTAGAAAGTGGAGTAAAGAAGGTAAATACTTAATATGAACCTAGCAGGGCATCCCTAGGCAAAAGCGTGAAGAGGCCTGATCTGCTCTCACCTTCGCTCTCCAGCTTCTCCACGCTCACCTCCTCCTAGGCTGTGCTTCGCTTACGCTTACTCAGTTATGCCAGAATCTGTCTCTCCTCCCATCCTGTCCTCTCTCCTCCTCCCTCCAGCTTCATTTCCATATATCTCATCTTCACCAACCTCCCTCCATTCATATTTGACTTTTAAAATTCATTAATTCAACAAATGTATGGTGAACACCTGTTATGCAGTGAACTGTATACTAGGAACAAGAAATTTAAAAGGTGAACAAGACACACATGATGCTGGCTTATGGAGTTGAGATTTTACTTACGAAGATAACCAATTATCAGCTTTAAAATTCTGTAATGTTTTCCTACTGAAAGTCTAATCACCCTTCCATTCTCCTTACAATTAATTTTCCTGATACATCAGCCCCCTCCTGTAGGCACATTTGGACGAACAGAGGCATCATAGTATCTCCTCCGCATTTCATACAGCATCTGGTCCAGATGAAACCCTCACTCCATGTTTAACGACTGCTTGACTCAACGTGTTCTTGTCCTTATTCCATTCCATTCTCTTATTCCATTCCAGTCTCTGTTGTACTACTATTATTATTATCAGTTTCTAACACAGCACTGTGGAATAGAACTTTCTGCAGTGGTGGAAGAGTTCTATATCTGCCCTGTCCAATATGTCAGCCACTGGTATTGAGGTCTTGAAATGTGATTAGTGCAACTGAGAAACTGAATTTTTAGCTTTATTTAATTTTAGTTAATTTGAATTAAAACTTAAATTGCTACGTGTGGCTAGAGGCTACCATATTGGACAGTGCTGTTCCAACACCTTTACAGAGGCTAGTTTTCCAGATTCCTGGCTGAGGGCACTTTAATGAAAAACATACTATGGGGGAGGCATTGTCTTAAGCATTTTACACCTCTTAGTTCATTTAAACCTCACTATAACCCTATGAGGTAGGGTTTATTGGACATCCTTGCAGTCTAAGATGACACGTTTAAAATAAAATTCTCTCATAATGATGACTTGAATCGTGCCACTCAGTGGGAGAATCAACAGAACATGTAGGATCTTATTTGGAATTGACCTTCTTTAATTTTGTTCGTATTTATTTTTAAATTTTCTTTTGTTTCCTTGGAAAGATAATCTCAGGTTTAAGCAAGTTTTACATGTTGCTTTGTTGTCATAAGACTGAATGTGTACACAAAAAGGTGGTTTTTTTGTTTACATAGATTTTTTTATGAAGTTATTATCGATGTGACCTTTTCACATCGATGTGACCTTTTCACTTGACCTTTTCAAGTGGAGTCTTTTATCATAAATACCCAGAAGGCACAGCCTATTTTTACTTTTCCTCTGAGCCACCTCAGATGCTCAGCACATCCCAGCCCATCCTCTCCTTGCCTCTCCTTCAGGACCCACACCTACTCCCCCCGTTACACCCATGGTCACACAGCATACCTTGAAGGCTCCAACTGCACCAAATTTACCTCTCCCAGAGACCACACCTCCACCCACTGTTATCCCTGTATAGATTAGGAAATATAAGCCGACATGTCTAAAGTAACTTTCCCAAAGTCACACATAGGTAATTGTCAGACCTGGGATTCAAACCCAAGCAGTCTGACTCCAGAATCTATATTCTAAATTCTTACTCTCTACCTTCAAGTAAGATATTTTTAATACCCACTTCCAATATCATAATCCAAAGAGTCAAAAACAAGGACAAAGGCACATTTCTTATTACATTTCAACTCAAAATAGTAGGTAGCTACCTACATACGGGTATGAATTGCATTATTTTATTATGCAAACTAGAATTTTTGGTAGGAATATCTGGGACAAAATTTAAGCCACTTATTCTAAAATTTCAGGTTGTACAGAAAGAAGCATTTTCATGAAAGGAGTAAAAAGGAAAGAGAACAGAGAAAGAATTTTAAAACACATGATTTGCAAAGGGATTTACCCTGGCAACATTTTGGGCCTCAGGACGAAGTCATAGCTTCTTGAATTTAGGGAGTGCCCCAAAATGACCATTACTAAATATATGACGGCTCATTCACATCCTAACAAGTCCCTTGAAATTGGGTGATCTCCCCTGGTTTCTTCCCTTCCTCTTTGTACCTTTTCCTTTTTCAGTTCTTTATTTTTAAATTTCTTACTTTTCTTCCTCTTCCATGACCTGACCTATCCATTTTCAGGAGGGTTAGAGGAGAAAGAGAAATCAGAATTAGGAACCACTCATAGTCCAAGCAGATTTGGAATTTTACATCTCAAGATGTTTATGTCACCACAGGTTCACTTCACTCATCTTGGCAACTGAGGCCATATTTTTGTGGTGTTATGGTATATCTTAGACATTTGTGAGGTGTGCCCCAAGCAACTCAGTAATAATGAGAGTTAAAGGACCAACATCTCAAAGGAATTTGCTTTTTTTTTTTAATTAAATTTTAAGGGACTTAAGGTAATCCCTAGAACCCCCTGGTATTGACATGCCTTTTCATATGTTTTCCTGAGTGGAAGAGAGAGAGGAGTGAGGCTTCTGTATAACCCAGGCTGTACCATCTATATCCAGTCCAAGGAAGCTTCTCTCCCTTTTGATATCCACCAGCTCAGATGTAGAGTGGAAGGATAAAGGGGTGAGAGCCACTGATTTCGAATGTACTCAAGAGTCTGCATGAAAGTTAAAAGAAAAAAAAGGGGGTGGTCGTTCTGAGTAAATAAAAGAGTTGGCATGAAGCTCATGCATATCATTTATGCGTGCTCATCTGAACCTAAATGAAAGACATATTGAATGTATTTGTAATGAGTTTGATCCTTTACTTTTAGCCTATGGTGTATCAGAAACAACAAATGAGAAGGGGGAGACAGCACTTGAGACTTCTTACTTTTCTGTCAATTACTTTCAATTTGCCTAACAGATTTATATCAAAAAAGATGAGTTACTCAAATAGAATATTATTAGTGTAGGAGGAAAAGTCCCACTTATAGCATTGATATTTTATTGGCAGCATGGTTTAATCGTTGACATTTATAATGCTATCCTTGAGTCATCAAAAGAAACTTAAATTGAGCATTCTGAACATAATTTAAGAAAGGGGAGATGTATGCAATGCATTTTAGAAAGATTTTAAATCTAACATAATTAACAAAAATGTTCATGCTATAAGACGTGGGTGTAAACTGTAATGTTCCCTTATGTGGATTAGTTTGTTGATGCCAATCAAATGCAATCTGAGACCTTACTATGGGACAACTCGATATACTGGCTTCTACAGACTGACTTCCTCCCTCCTTCTCCAACATCATCTCTCCTCACCTTCTTCCCAATTCTTGTGCTGTCACAATAAATGTACTGATACTTTTGACTGCTGTGCCTTTCTTTAGACTATTCACTCTGACTAAATTACCCTTATCTCCTTTTTTATCAGGCACACCCCTTCAAAGGCTCCTTCCCTGAACAGTCCTCTCCACCCCAGGCTGGAATTGCTTCACCTCAGAGCTCTTGTCGTGTTCTGAGCAGATCTCTTTCATTCCTTTTACAATACCATAGTTCAGTGATTCATTCCTGCATCTGCTGTATGGGACTTTTGGATATTCAAGGGCAGGGGCTAGGGCTTAGTTATTACTTGCTAGCTGCAGAACAGTGTGTCATATACAATATCTAAAAATATCTGAGGCATGGAAGGCTGGTTGAATGAATCAATCTTGCCAACTCAAATGTCTAGGCAAGTCATGAAAAGAAATAAAGCAAGTAAAGGCTGGGGGTGTTGGGGATGTAGTGACCTTGAGAAGATGCCCTATGTAAAAATGGCAGTCTCCACTTAGCCCTGGTCAATTGCTACCATGAGGCACTAGAGGTCTGTGTTCCTAAATCATCTGGTTTTTAAAGAGAAGCCAGAAGTAAGATTTTATATGTGAAATGTCCTGGTTTTTAAAACATCAAATGGTCCAAAATGACTATAGATCAGATCTAACTCCCAGACTGACAATTTTTAAAGATTTAGAATGAATAAAAGGTCAGTTTCCATGAAACCTTAATTAGAGGTTGAATAAATTTTGCTTGCTAATATACCACTATAATGAAACCTACCACTCTATTGATCAAAAAAAAAAAAGAATGTTATTATATCTTGGTGGCATATAGGTTTTAATTTTTATTTCTCAACTTGGACTTACAGATGTTACTTTTCCACAAGATGGCTAGATGTTGCTTTGAAAAAAACTGTAAAAAAGAGTGAACTGATGCTTTTAGAGAAATAAATCTTGAAAAATCACTGTAATAAAAATACCTTCAAATTATCAAGAAATTCTGTTAACTCCCTGGTAAAAAACAGTTCACCTTTACTTAAAGGTACATTCATGATATTACGATTATTAAGTTTTATTTACTCTGTTAAAATATATAAAGATAATTTCATGGAAAACCACTCTCTAGGGAATAACTGGGATAGTGCTCCTCAAAGTTTTATGAATAAAATTTTATTTATACAAAATTTTCAACATTTTATATCCCCAACCACAGGAAAAAAAAAGGCTGGTTCTCATAGAAATCTGGTACAGCCCACTGGAAGCACAAATATTCTTTGACATCTGTTTTACATTAAAAGTTTGCATCTTATTCCATAATGTTCCCATGTTTATCTGAAAATAGCTTTCCACCACCCGTTCTTCCAAAAGGATGTAATATGTTTATCTATAGCTTTGTGTGCTGTTAGGTCTTGTCACATGCTCAGTGGTACTCATACAGGATGGGGGAAAGCCAGTGATTCATTCACATCAGTGACTATGAACAAAAAAACGTCAACTCAACCCCTTCCCAATGAGCAAATACACTGAGCACACAGGAACTTCCTAGACAGGAAAAGGTAGCTAGGGGAGCCAAGAGGAAGCCTTTTTAAAATAATAGAATAAAAGGGAGGTCCCTTTCGGCATGGTGAAAGAGTAGGATGCAATATGGCAATTTTGAAGAGAGAGGTATTTGGAATGGAAGAAATAAGATGGAGCCGCCCATATGTTCCATGACCAGTTGACACCAAGCATAAAGCATCCTGCTTTGAAGAATAGGTGAAGAAAGCTGATATCACCAACAAGAGAGTCAGTTGTATCACCTAGTGAATACACACTCCACGTCCATAACCAGTCACAGAGAAAGAATTCGAAAGCCTGAACTCTCCTGTCCTCTGTGGTATCTCTACAGCCTAGCACAGGGCTTGTCACAGTGAGGGCTCAGTGAATATCAGGTCACACTGTGCTAGCACTGAAAATCATAAGCAGTAGGAAACGAGAGGAGGTAAACACTAATGCAGCCTAAAGCAGCTAAATATGTGGAATAGAATCTTTGTGGCCTGTTTTAAGACTGAAGTACAGAGAACAAGACAAACTTAGGACAGTGAGGCAACAGAGCAGGGCTAGTGCCCACACCTAGGGTAAAGAAATAGGACTGGGATCTCTTGAGGGAATATCCAATTCTGATAGCTGGGCCAGCTGCTATCTGAGCTTGGAGATTAAAATACATTTCTTTAATTTTTAGTAAGTAATTTTTTTGATTGGTTGTATTTCATTTTGGTTTTAAATTTTTCATCACTGTTTGGGTGAGACCAAAAAAGGATGCAGTGAGACAAATAACTTGTCTTTCTTGTTGCCTGGCCCTGGGCAGCTACCAGCTGAAATTGACCAGGGCACAGAGGTTACTGTAGAGGTAAGTTTCTCTCCTTGTAGCCAGGAAGACCCCCATATACCCAATCCATATATATGTCATACTTAGAGTCATACAGGCATGGGAAACATGAAGGATTCCAGCATACTCAGGCTGTTGCTTATTCTCTTAATAGGTTAACTTTCCATTGTTGCTCAACTTTCAGATAAACTTAGGTGTCTAGTTAATATGTTAAGCGTAAAATAAATACAAATGAAAGTTTAAAAGCATGAATATATGCAAATCAAAACTTTTTTTGTACAGCTTCTCTGAAACTGACCCCTCAATAATAATAAAAAAGAAAGTAAAAAGGAACAATTTCCACTTTCAGTTCTTCCTGTTGAAATGACAGTACATGGTCTCATACATCCTTTCCATTGCATATACTGGTCTGTCTGCCTGAGATACAAGCTGTCTTCCTTCCTCTTCACTTAGCGAACCTCTTTCCATCTTATCAATGTACTTTAAAATCACCTCCCTGTGAATTCAGCTCCAACTCAGGCTGAGTTCAGTGTGTCTGTTTCTGTATTTTCATATTTATTGTATAAACTTCTAGTGTAGCATTTAAAGCAAATATGAAAAATGCTCACATGAACATTTTTCCCACTAAAGTATGAACACTTACAACAGCTTCCAGGACAGAGCAGAAGTTTACAAAATACTTCTTGTTTGCAAGTGTCTTATTTTCCTTTGTGTACATCCTTTTACTATGGGCTTCGCATTTGGAACATGACAAATGTTAAGTGAATTTCTGTGGAGAGAATGAAGTATGGGTGTATTTACTCTTCTAGAACTAACTATGGGAGCCAAAGAAGACATGAATACAATAAAGGAACTTTTTGATACATATATGATAGAATATTTTATAATTCTTAGCGGACTTGATACAATGTATGCTGAGATCTCAGCAGGAGAGCTGTTTGAGAAGGGAAGAAAGCCGGAAACTGTTAGGAACACGGTCTAGGTTGACTCTAAAGTTTTGATTAGAAGTCTCGATTACAATGTCCAAAGGCATGGGACCAAAATTACTTGGTTTAGGTGAACATCGGCATCCAAAAGGATCTGTTCTAACAGGTGGGCAAGGCAGCAGGAGTCAACTGGTAGTGAGACATTTAGATTCATCCTATGGTGTCATCTTAATTATTATTTTTTTAATTTATGTATTTATTTATTTTATTTTTGGCTGCATTGGGTCTTCGTTGCTGCATGCTGGCTTTCGCTAGTCGCTGCCAACGGGGGCTACTCTTCGTTGCAGCGCTCGGGCTTCTCATTGCCGTGGCTTCTCTTGTTGCGGAGCATGGGCTCTAGGCGTGCCTGCTTCAGTAGTTGTGGCATGTGGGCTCAGTAGTTGTGACTCACAGACTCTAGAGTGCAGGCTCAGCAGTTGTGGCGCATGGGCTTAGTTGCTCCGCGGCATGTGGGATCTTCCCAGACCAGGGCTCGAACCCCTGTCCCCTGCATTGGCAGGCAAATTCTTAACCACTGTGCCACCAGGGAAGTACCTTAATTATTTTTTATTCATCCAATTGAAATGAGATACCAAATCTAAAAAAGATTCAAGGAGAGGATTACAAAGCCTAGTTGGGGAGAAACAAGAACAAAAAAAGGCTGTATCAGGGTTGGCAAATGTGGAATAGGTTATAGGGAAGAGTATACCTCAGGGGAAATTTGGTTTCTGTACCAGGCCTGTTTCAATTCCTAACTTCACAGGCTAGAGTAATTGTACTGGTCAAGACTAGCTCAGGTTCATGGTCTTGAGCACCAGCTGCTGAGCCAGGCATGGAAAGAAGGGGCTAACTGCCTCGTTTTTTTATTACTCCACCCCATAGCTCTTATCTTACTTCCCATTAATACCCTACTTCCTGTTTTCTGCAAAAACAGACTTTAAGGAAGCTTCTCTTTTCACATTAACTGAATACAACTTAGTTTCTTCTCCATTTTCAGGGGAAAAAATGATTTCCCAGTCCTGATATTTTCATTTCATTTCTGCCACTTGAAGCAGAAAACCACACTGGATAAAGTCCAACAATATTTGTAACTATCATTCTTGTTCATGCAATAACGTTTACACATATGTTTTTCTAGGCACTGCCTAGAACTCAGAATTAGACCTGACCCTCATTTATTGGGGAAAGATAAATACTCAGTACTAATACAACATAATAATGTAGGAATTGTAGAGGAAATATGCAGTTTGAGACATAAGCAATTAGACAGAATTTTTAAAAATTGAGTAATCTGATAGCTAAGACAATTTCTTTTAGAATTTGTGGTTGGAGTATTGACCACTGCTCTCTTTTTGTTTGGGGCAACAAATAAACAAACCTAAATGGAAAGAAGAGAAGAAGTCTCAAAAGCAAAACTTGAAGTTTCTGGCTCACTGCCTCAGTTTCTGTTTTGTGCCAGAATGTATTGACTAAAGTTTTATTATTTCATCCAAATGTTTCCTGGACCATTTTTGTTCTTGATATATAAACCACCAAGACAGAAGGTGACAAAAATATTTAGAGCCAAGTAATTTTGGAAAATTCTGCCTCATGCAGCTTTATTATTATTTTTTCAAATATAGGTCATGTTGTGTTTCAAATATGGGTTATGTTGATTTCTCTTTATCATCTATTTCTTTTGTCTCTTACAGCAAGGGGTAGCTAGCTGCACATTGGAAAATGTGCAGTGAGTGGCCCTGGCTTCCTTTAGTTAAAGGCAATCAAAACCAGCTAAGTCCTGCAAATATTTTATAAATTGTAAGTAAATTGCATGATCTTACTGATGTCTAGTACTGCAAAGGGTCTGAGATTTTACTTCACTTGCAGACTTACAATGTAGCCTCTCATAGCTGCATGGATACTGGTAGAAGACACAAACCTCCTGGGTCTGAGATAAAGGACAGTTTATTACCCTAGCAGTAACAGTGGCCAGAGTATTCACATTTTCGGATTGGTTCCCCAAGCTGCAGTTTCCACAGGGAGACATGAGAGGTCGAGATGGTGCTGTACTCACAGTGAGTTGCATTACAAGAGAGAAACTCTGAGCTTAGGGAACCTAAATCTTTTGAAATGGACAATAACCATGACTGCCGTTGTGCTCTGGAGAAGGACACCATTTCTGTCTTCCAAGGCTCTTTGCTGTTCTAGCATCCTTGGAGTTATAGTTTAGAGCAAAGGACAATCATTGCCTCACACATAAAATATGTAGAAACTCTAGACTTATCTGTGAATAATTGGATTTTAGGAGCTTTTTTGAGTCAATAATTGGTAGAGACAATATATTGGGGGAAAAGGTGATTTTAAAATTATTTATAACTATAGAAAAAAATTGCAGACATGACTATATGAGGAAGTAGTGAAAAGCAATTTAACTTAGGTTTGAAAATGTCAGGTTTTTCTAAATGTTATTTCTCAAGAGAGCAATTTAAATAACATTACTCATTTTTCAGTATGAGAAGTTATGCTCCCCAAAGAAAAATAGTTTAAATGGTCAAATCTAACATATTTTAGGCTTTCTTTTTGACGAACTGTTTATAAAAATTTTTTTATTAAGATTGTCACCCTAAATTGGCCATAAATATAGTTTACTCTAATGCTTTAAAGTTTGTCATGCTTAATGAGTGCCAATTCATGATATTCAGTTAGTCCTTTTAATTCATTTAGTAGTTTCACTGAATGTATTTACTGATTAAATGTTAAATACTCATTTCTAGGACGTTTAAAATTGAACTATTTTTTATAGAAGTATGTTGACTTGAAAATATGTTCTTATATCGAGAAGCTATTTTCTGATTACTAAAGTACAGAAGCATTTTCTCCAAGAAAACTAGACTAGAGAACCTGACTACTTTGTCCTAAATACTTACATATTTATAGTCATATAACTGCTCTTAATGAAAATGATTGTTTTAACTTTGGCTAATGCAGCACCAAAAATTAAGTGTTTCATTTTTAAATCACATGGTTCAATTTCTTTTTAATATTACAATCCAATAAAATGTAGGAATCATCTCTTATCCCACAACAATGTTAAGTGAACCTAGTGAACACATAATTTAGCCTGTGTATTATTTTTTAAATAAAAATGAAACATCAACATGGAATATTAAAAAGTACTACATTTGGTCCAAATATATTTTTCTAAATTTTGAAAGTTTATACCACCTGCTCTGCATGTATCACATACATTTTTAGTTAATCTGTTTGTGTTTTATGATGTATCACCTTATAAAGTCTCTAAGAAACATTTATATAAACAATAATATAGTATTCAACTGCCCTTTGTCATTTTTTAATTAGTGCTTATGGCATATATTATAAATTTAGCAATTGAAAGTAATTTTTCTTTTTGTTGCTTAAAAACACTACTCTGTGTTTTAGGGTTATAAAAATTATTATCATTAGTTGCACAAATATTTTCATAACAGCATTAATAGAAATCAAATTAAAATTAAGAAAAAAGTATCAATACATCTGAACTCTAACAAATCAAAATATAATTCTTTTAGTTACCTTCATGTACCTATGCATATATATGTATCATTTTCCACCATAGTATATAACTCTGAACTTTCTAACTGTAATTAGTATTATACCAATTTTTTCACATGTATAATATATATTTTTTATAATAGTTATGTTGAAAGTCACATAAAATTCTGCTGAGGAACTTTTTTATTAAAGAATTAATTATTATATGATTAATTATTTCCTTATTGTTGGACACTTGTAAGTTGATTCTAAATTTTTGTTCTTATGCATAGTGTTTTGAAAACCATCCAACATAGCATATTTTTTTCCTTTAGACTTTTTTTTTAGACTAAATTCCAAGAAGGAGAATTCTAAAGCACAAAAACTTAATATATGTTCATGATTCTTAGACCATATTATTAAATTATTTTCCAAAAAGATTTTTCCAATTTCTGTGTCATCAGTAAAAAGGGACGATACAAATTTCACTTCAGTCGTATACTTTTGGTGATATCATTCTTTTTATTTCTAATTTAGTATATGAAAAATAATACCTCATTTTAGTTTTAATTTGCTTTTATTTATTAGTTGATTGACTGTTTTTCCAAATTTGCTTGGTTTGTAGTATTTTATAATGTGTGAATTGTATTTCCGTGATGAATATTGTCTATGTATTTATTATAGTCATTATTATTCTCCTCAAAATTTTATATAAGCTCTTTTCAAAATATAGTAACTAACCCTTTGCTGTTTTATTCAGTATAGGGTTTTTCTTTCTACCACTTTCTTTTTACTGAGTTTATTTTATTATAAACATTTAAAACTTTCTTTTCATTATGGTCTCTTCTATTTCATCAAAGTTTATTAACATAATATCTGATAAATATTAAATTCCTTTTTATTGTCCTTTTTTGCTATTTTCTTGGGTTTGTTTTTATTTAGTAAACTAAATAAAACTCATGGAAATATTTTTTCACATATAAGTTTTTTAGTTATATGGTATTATTATATGAAATGTAAGTAATATAATTATTTTTCCTTATAGCTGATTTATTATCCTCACATAATTTCTTTTTCAGAAAACTAAATTTTTTGCTGTGGTAAAATACATATAACATAAAACTTACTGTCTTTAACATTTTAAAGTGTACAGTTGAGTGGTATTAAGTACATTCATATTGTAGTGCAACCACCAAACATTCCAGAAGTCTTTTGATCTTGCAAAACTGAATTTCTGTATCCTTTAGAAAATAACTCCCATGACTCCCTCCCCCCAGTCCCTGGCAACAATCTATTTTCTTTCTTCCTTTTCTTTTTTTTTTTTGTAATCTCCCATTTTTCTCCACTCTTCAGCCTCTGGTAAATCAACATTCCACTCTCTCTAACTATGCATTCAGCTTTTTAAAATAATATGTTCCACATATAAGTGGGAACATGGATTTTGTCTTTTTGTGTCTGAATTATTTCACTTAGGATAATGCCCTCAAAGTTTATCCACATTGTTGCAAATGACAAGATTCTGTTCTTTATTAAGTGTGAATACTATTCCTCTCTCTCTCTCTCTCTCTCTCTCTCTCTCTATATATATATATATATATGTCTTTATTCATTTGTCTGTCAATGGACATTTAGTTTGTTTCCATATTTTGGTTATTTTGAATAATGCTGTAATGAACATGGGAATGCAGATATCTATTCAAGATATTGATTTTATATTCTTTGGATATATATCCAGAAGTGGGATTGCTGGATCATATGGTTTTTCTACTTTTAATTTTTTGAGGAACCTTCATACTGAATTTCCTATGGCTGTACCAATTTTCATTCCCATCAACAATGTACAAGAGTTCCCTTTTCTTCACATCCTTGAGAACTTTGTAAACTTCTGACTTTTTAGTAATAGCCATCCTGACAGGTGTGAGGTGATATCTTATTATGGTTTTGATTTGCCTTTCCCTGATGAGTAATGATGTTAAGCATCTTTTCATATACCTGTTGGCCATTTGTATGTTTTCTGTGGGAAAATGTCTACTCAGGTCCTTTGACCTTTTTTTTGTGTGTGTGTGGTATGCGGGCCTCTCACTGTTGTGGCCTCTCCCGTTGCAGAGCACAGGCTCTGGACGCGCAGGCTCAGTGGCCATGGCTCATGGGCCCAGCCGCTCCGCAGCATGTGGGATCTTCCCGGACCAGGGTACAAACCCGTGTCCCCTGCATCGGCAGGTGGACTCTCAACCACTGCGCCACCAGGGAAGCCCCTTTGACCATTTTTTAATCAGATTGTTTTTTCCCCTTCTATTTAGCTGTAAGAGTTCCTTATATTTTTTGGATGTTATACTCTTATCAAATAGATCACTCAAATATTTTGTACCATTCTGTAGGTTGCCTTTTCATTTTGTTAACTGTTTACCATACAGAAAGTTTTTTGTTTGACATAGTCCTATTTGTTTATTTTTGCTATTGTTACCTGCTCTTTTGTTGTCAGATCTAAAGAGTCCTTGCCAAAGCAAATGTCAGGGAGCATTTCCCCTATGTGTCTTTTTAGGACTTTATTTCTCAGGTCTTATGATTAAGTCTTTAACCATTTTGAGTTGATTTTTGTGTCATAAGATAAGGGTCCAGTTTCATTATTTGCATGTAAGACAGTAGTCCAATTTTCCCAACACCATTTATTAAAGAGACTGTTCTTCCCCCCATTATGTGTTCTTGGCGGCTTTGTCAAAAATTTCATGACTGTATACTGTGGGTTTATTTCTGGAGCCTCTGTTCTGTTCCATTGATCTATGAGTCTTTTTTTTTTTTTAATTCAAATACTATACTGTTTTTTTTTAATTTTTTTAACATTTTTATTGGAGTATAATTACGTTACAATGTTGTGTTGGTTTCTGCTGTATAACAAAGTGAATCAGCTATGTATACATATATCCCCAGATCCCCTCCCCCTTGCAACTCCCTCCCACCCTCCCTACCCCACCCCTCTAGGTGGTCACAAAGCACCAAGCTAGTCTCCCTGTGCTATGCAGCTGCTTCCCACTAGCTATCTATTTTACATTTGGTAGTGTATATATGTCAATTCTACTCTCTCACTTTGTCCCAGCATACACTTACCCTAAACTTCCCCCTCCCTGTGTCCTCAAGTCCATTCTCTACATCCGAGTCTTTATTCCTGACTTGCCCACAGGTTCATCAGAACCCTTTTTTTTTTTTTTTAGATTCCATATATGTGTTAGCATGTGGTATCTGTTTTTCTCTTTCCAACTTACTTCACTCTGTATGATAGACTCTAGGTCCATCCATCTCACTACAAATAACTGAATTTCGTTTCTTTTTATGGCTGAGTAATATTGCACTGTATATATGTGCCACATCTTCTTTATCCATTCATCTGTTGTTGGGCACTTAGATTGCTTCCATGTCCTGGCTATTGTAAATAGTGCTGCAATGAACACTGTGGAACATGCTTCTTTTTGAATTATGGTTTGCTCAGGGTATATGCCCAGTAGTGGGATTGCTGCATCATCTGGTAGTTCTATTTTAAGCTTTTTAAGGAACCTCCATACTATTCTCCATAGTGGCTGTATCACTTTACATTCCCACCAACAGTGCAAGAGGATTCCCTTTTCTCCACACCCTCTCTAGTATTTACTGTTTGGATTCAGTGATATTGGCCTGTAGTTTTCCTTTTTATGACATCTTTGGTTTTGGTATCAGGGTGATGGTGGCCTCGTAGAGTGAGTTTGGGAGTGTTCCTCCCACTGCTATATTTTGGAAGAGTTTGAGAAGGATAGGTGTTAGCTCTTCTCTAAATGTTTGATAGAATTTACCTGTGAAGCCATCTTGTCCTGGGCTTTTGATTCTTGGAAGATTTTAATCACAGTTTCAATTTCAGTGCTTGTGACTGATCTGTGTATATTTTCTATTTCTTCCTGGCTCAGTGTCTGAAGGTTGTGCTTTTCTAAGAATATGCCCATCTCTTCCAGGTTGTCCATTTTATTGGCATATAGTTGCTTGTAGTGGTCTCTCATGATCCTTTGTATTTCTGCACTGTCAGTTGTTACTTCTACTTTTTCATTTCTAATTCTGTTGATTTGAGTCTTCTCCCTTTTTTCCTTGATGAGTCTAGCTAATGGTTTATCAATTTTGTTTATCTTCTCAAAGAATCAGCTTTTAGTTTTATTGATCTTTGCTATTGTTTCTTTCATTTCTTTTTCATTTATATCTGATCTGATCTTTATGATTTCTTTCCTTCTGCTAACTTTGGGGTTTCTTTGTTCTTCTTTCTCTAATTGCTTTAGGTGTAAGGTTAGGTTGTTTACTTGAGATGATTCTTGTTTCTTGATGTAGGATTGTATTGCTATAAACTTCCATCTTAGAACTGCTTTTGTTGCATCCCATAGGTTTTGGTTGTCATGTTTTCATTGTCATAAATTTACCAGGACTTGATTTGTGACCAAAGGTATGACCTATCCTGGAGAATGTTCCATGAGCACTTGAGAAGAAAGTGAATTCTGTTGTTTTTGGATGGAATGTCCTATAGATATCAATTAAGTCCATCTTGTTTAATGTATCATTTAAAGTTTGTGTTTCCTTATGTATTTTCATTTCGGATTATCTGTCTATTGGTGAAAGTGGGGTGTTAAAGTCCCCTACTATGATTGTGGTACTGTTGATTTCCCCTTTTATGGCTGTTAGTATTTGCCTTATGAATTGAGGTGCTGCTATGTTGGGTGCCTAAATATTTACAGTTGCTATATCTTCTTCGTGGAATGATCCCTTGATCATTATGTAATGTCCTTCTTTGTCTCTTATAATAGTCTTTATTTTAAAGTCTATTTTGTCTGATATGAGAATTGCTACTCCAGCTTTCTTTTGATTTCCATTTGCATGGAGTATCTTTCTCCATCCCCTCACTTTCAGTCTGTATGTGCCCCTAGGTGTGAAGTGGGTCTCTTGTAGACAGTATATATATGGGTCTTGTTTCTGTATCCATTCAGCCAGTCTGTGTCTTTTGGTTGGAGCACTTAATCCATTTACATTTAAGGTAATTATCTCTATGTATATTCCTATTACCATTTTCTTAATTGTTTTGGGTTTGTTATTGTAGGTCATTTCCTTTTATTGTGTTTCCTGCCTAGAGAAGTTCCTTTAGCATTTGTTGTAAGGCTGGTTTGGTGGTGCTGAATTCTCTTAACTTTTGCGTGTCTGTAAAGGTTTTAATTTCTCCTTTAATCTGTATGAGATCGTTGCTGGGTGGAGTAATGTTCATTGTAGGTTTTTCCCTTTCATCACTTTAAATATATCCTGCCACTCTCTTCTGGCTTGCAGAGTTTCTGCTGAAAGATCAGCTGTTAACCTTATGGGGATTCCCTTGTATGTTTGTATTTATTTGTTGCTTTTCCCTTGCTGCTTTTAATTTTTTTTCTTTGTGATTAATTGTTGATAGTTTGATTAATATGTGTCTTGGCATGTTTCTCCTTGGATTTATCCTGATGGGACTCTATGCACTTCCTGGATTTGGTTGACTATTTTCTTTCCCATATTAGGGAAGTTTTCCACTATAATCTTTTCAAATATTTTCTCAGACCCTTTTTTTTTTCTCTTCTTCTTCTGGGACCCATATAATTCGAATATTGGTGCATTTAATGTTGTCCCAGAGGTCTCTGAGACTGTCCTCAAGTTTTTTCATTCTTTTTTCTTTATTCTGCTTTGCAGTAGTTATTTCCACTATTTTACCTTTATCTTATCACTTATCCATTTTTCTGCCTCAGTTGTTCTGCTATTGATACCTTCTAGAGAGTTTTTAATTTCATTTATTGTGTTGTTCATCATTGTTTGTTTGCTCTTTAGTTCTTTCAGGTCCTTGTTAAACTTTTCTTGTATTTTCTCCATTCTATTTCCAATATTTTAGATCATCTTTACTATCATTACTCTGAATTCTTGTTTTTCAGGTAGATTGCCTATTTCCAATTCATTTGTTTGGTCTGGTGGGTTTTTACCTTGCTCCTTCATCTGCTGAATATTTCTCTGTCTTCTCATTTTACTTAACTTACTGTGTTTAAGGTCTCCTTTCCTCAGGCTGTAGGTTCATAGTTCCCATTGTTTTTGGTGTCTGCCCTAAGTGAGTAAGGTTGGTTCAGTGGGTTGTGTAGGCTTCCTAGTGGAGGATACTGGTGCCTGTGTTCTGGTGGGTGGGGCTGGATCTTGTCTTTCTGGTGGGCAGGGTTGTGTCTGGTAGTGTGTTTTGGGGTGTCTGTGAACTTATTATGATTTTAGGCAGCCTCTCTGCTAATGGGTGGGGTTGTGTTCCTGTCTCGCTACTTGTTTGGCATGGGGCGTCCAACACTGGAGCTTGCTGGTTGTTGGGTGGAGTTGGGTCTCAGTGTTGACATGGAGATCTCTGGGAGAGCTTCGCCAATTGATATTATGTGGGGTCAGGAAGTCTCTGGTGGTCCAATGTCCTGAACTCAGCTCTCCCACCTCAGAGGCTCAGGCCTGACACCAGGCTGGAATACCAAGACCCTGTCAGCCACACGACTCATAAGTAAAGGGAGAAAAAAAGAAAGAAAAAAATAATAAATTAAAAAAAATTTTTAATTACTAAAAAAATAATAATAATAACAAAAAGAGACCAACCAAACCAATAAACAAATCCACCAATGATAACAAGCGCTAAACACTAAACTAAGATAAAAATCCGAAACAAATCAGTTCCAGACAACTGTAGACAACTGTAGACAATTGTAGACCCCAAGTGTGCAATTGCTCCCAAAGTCCACTGCCTCAGTTTTGGGATGCTTTGTTGTCTGTTCAGGTATTCCACAGATGCAGCGTACATTAAGTTGATTGTGGGGATTTAATCTGCTGTTCCTGAGGCTGCATGGAGAAATTTCCCTTTCTCTTCTTTATTCTCACAGCTTCTGGAGTTCAGCTTTGGTTTTTGTCTCACCTCTGCATGTAGGTCACCCTCAGCCATCTGTTCCCATCCAGACAGGCTGGGGTTAAAGCAGCGGCTGATTAGCAGGCTCTGGCTCATTAAGGCTGGGGGCGGGGAAGGAGGGTTACAGTAGTTATAATTGGAATGCAGGGTGAGCCTGTGGTGGCAGAGGCCAGCGAGATGTTGCAACAGTCTGAGGCACGCTGTGTGTTCTCCCGGGGAAGTTGTCCCTGGATCACGGGACCCTGGCAGTGGCGTGCCTCACAGGCTCCTGGAGGGGAGTGTGGATAGTGACCTGTGCTTTCACACAGGATTCTTGGTGGCTGCAGCATCAGCGTTAGCGTTTCATGCCCATCTCTGGGGTCCAAGCTGATAGCCGTGGCTTGTGTCCATCTCTGAAGCTTGTTTAGGCAGTATTCTGCCTTCTGTGGGCAGATGGGGAAGGAGTCCCCTCTCTTCACGGACCCCAAAATAATGGTCTCTTGCCTCTTAGGCAGGTCCAGACTTTTTCCTGGACTCCTTCCTGGCTAACTGTGGTGCACTAACACCCCTTCAGGCTGTGTTCTTGCAGCCAACCCCAGTCCTCTCCCTGGGATCTGACCTCCGAAGCTGGAGCCTCAGCTCCCAGCCCTCACCTGCCCCTGTGGGTGAGCAGACAAGCCTCTTGGGCTGGTGAGTGCTGGTTGGCACTGATCCTCTGTGCAGGAATTTCTCTGCTTTGCCCTCTGCACCCCTGTTGCTGTGCTCTCCTCCATGGCTCCAAACCTTCCCTCCCCTGCCCAACCCCCATCTCTGCCAGTGAAGGGGCTTCCTAGTGTGTGGAAACTTTTCCTCCTTCACAGCCTCCTCCCAGAGGTGCAGGTCCCATCCCTATTCTTTTGTCTCTGTTTTTCTTTTTTTTGTTTTGCCCTACCCAGGTACGTGGGTATTTTCTTGCTTTTTGGGAAGTCTGAGGTCTCCTGCCAGCGTTTAGTGGATGTTCTGTAGGAGTTGTTCCACATGTAGATGTATTTTTGATGTATTTGTGGGGAGGAAGGTGATCTCTACGTCTTACTCCTCCACCATCTGGAACGTCCCCCCGAAATACTATACTGTTTTGATTGCTATAGCTTTGTAATACAGTTTGAAATCAGGAAGTGTGATGTCTACAGATTTGCTCTTCTTGCTCAAGATTGCTTTGGCAACTTGGGGCCTTTTTGGATTCCACACAAATTTTAGGATTTTTTTTTATATTTCTGTGAAAAATGCTACTGGAATTTTGATAGAGATTGCACTGAATCTGTGGATTGCTTTGGTTGTATAGAGATTTTAATAATATTAATTCTCTTAATTTATGAACATGGAATGCCTTTCTATTTATTTGTGTCATCTTCAATTTCTTTTATCAACATTTCATAGTTTTCAGTGTATAGCTCTTTCACTTCCTTGGTTAAATTTATTCCTAAGTATTTTTTTATTTTTTTATGCTATTGCAAATGGACTTGATTTTTTAAATTTCTTCTTCAGATAGTTCGTTGTTACTGTATAGAAATGTAACTTATTTTTCTATATTGATTTTGTATCCTGCAACTTAACTGAATTCACTTATTAGTCCTAACAGTTTTTTAGTGGAGTATTTAGGGTTTTCTATATATAAGATTATGTTTAGCTTGACTAAGGAAAAAAGGGAAGACTCAAGCAAATAAAATCAGAAATAAAAGAGAAGACATTACAACTGATACCACAGAAATACAATGGATCATAAGATACTACTATGAATGATTATATGCCAACAAATTAGATAACTCAGAAGAAATGGATCAATTCCCAGAAACATATAACCTACCTAGTCTGAATCATGCAGAAATGGAAAATCTGAATATGCCAATAACAAGTAAGGAGATTGATCTAGTAATCAAAAATTCCCCAACAAAGAAAAGTCCAGGAGTAAATGGCTTCACTGATGAGTTCCACTGAATATTTAAAGAGTTGATAGCAACCCTTCTTGAACTCTTCAAAAAAATTGAAGGTGAAGGAACATTTCCAAGCTCACATTTTGAGGCTAAATTACCCTGATACCAAAGGCAGACAAAGCCACTGTAAGGAAAGAAAATTTGCAGGCCACTATCTTGATGAATGTTAATGCAAAAATACTCAACAAAATATTAGCAAACTGAATCAACAGCATAGCACATTAAAAAGATTATACACCATGATCAAGTGGGATTTATCCCTGAGATGCACTGATGGTTGAACATATGCAAATCAATAAATGTGATACACCACATTAACAAAATGAAGGGTAAAAATTATCAGATCATCTCAATAGAAGCGGAAAAAACATTTGACAAAATTCAACACCCATAATAAAAATTCTCAAAAAGTTAGGTATAGAAAGAATGTACCTCAACATAATAAAAACCATATATAACAAGCCCATGGTAACATCATACTCAACGGTGCAAAGCTGAAAGCTTTTCCTTTAAGATCAGGAAAAAGACAAGACTCTTGCCACTTCTATTCAGAATAGTTCTAGAAGTCCTAGCCAAAGCAATCAGGCAAGAAAAAGAAATTAAAAAGCATCCAAATTGGAAAGGAAGAAGTAAAATGGCCTCACAGAATTTAATGTAATTTCAATAAATAATTCCTTTATTTTATTATTCCTTTGATTTTGTAATATATCCTTCTTTTTTCATCAAACTGTTGAATACCCTGAGTGTATTTCTAGGCTTCACATTCTGTTCATTTTACACAGAGATTAATTTTGCACCTTACTCACTCTCTAGTCACTTTAGGAGATTAAAGCAGACGTATGTAGTATTCAGTTCCTCCTGGTAGTAGGCCTTACTCTTTATCTGAACATCACACCATCTTTTTTAAAGAAAACTAGTTTTCCTTTAATAAAAAAGTGATATTTGAGTAGGAAATAAATTAGAAAATATAGAAAGGTAATAAGGAAAACTTTAAATCTCACTGTATAAGCCCTACCCTCAGTACTACTCCCCAGAGTTACCCACTGATATTTCCTTGCATGTCCTTTCAGAAAATGTCTATACATATGCAGCCCTGTGTAAATATATTCTTTTTACAAAGCAAAATCAGATTATTTCTTCATACTTTTCTACACTATGATTTTTTTTTACTCAACAGTATATGCATTTTGTAGAATCTTGCATTTTATTTTTTTAAGGTATGGATTTTTTAATAATAGTAACTTTTTAAAAAATTTATTTATTTGGTTGCACTGGGTCTCAGTTGCAGCAGACAGGCTCCTTAGTTGTGTCTCACGGGCTCCTTAGTTGTGGCTCACTGGCTCCTTAGTTACAACATGTGGGCCCCTTAGTAGCAGCAGGCAGGCTCCTTAGTTGTGGCATGCATGTGGGATCTAGTTCCCTGACCAGGGATCGAACTTGGGCCCCTTGTACTGGAAGCGTGGCGTCTTATCCACTGCACCATCAGGGAAGTCCCGAATCTTGCATTTTAGTAACTACATATAGATTTATTCCATTCTTTCTAGTAGCTGCACTGTATTCCATTGTATAGAAATAATTTCTAAAAAGTTTTTAATAGTTCTTTTATCTCAGTCTTCTTTTTATAAATAAGCATGATTGTTTATGAATGCAGCAATGGGAGGGTATGGAGTTTGCTGTCACATAAGATTGAAGTCTAATTTTGGTTAAATGGCTTGTTTTCTCCTTGGACAAAGTACTTAACCTTTTTAAATCTCACTTTCCTCATCTGTGACATTAGTATAATATGTATATTTTTAGGCTGTTGGGAAGATTAAATGAGGTAGTAAATGTTTAATGCCTAGTATATAGTACATGAAGAGAAGAAAGGAGAAAACTCTATTTAGAAAGCCTACTTTGTTGAAGTTCACTTGGTTTCTGGTTGGTTTTATAGAAATCCTATTTTAGCCCCATTACTGAAACAATAGATTCAAAGTATATGGCGAGACTTCTGTGCTCTGAACAGCCTTAAGGAATCTTCAAGTCATAATTGGCATTTCCTAGAGACAGTTTACATGTGATAAGTATGTGTGAATATATTTGAATGTTGTATATTTATTGCCATAACAGTTCTGATGTTGAAATTGGTTGGTAGTCTCATTTTAGTGCCCCTTAGTTTGCTTTATAGTCATGAATATCACAAATTAATAAATAGGAGGAGAGAGGCAGCAGGCTAGGAGAATATTGCGCCTATTGAGACCAAAGAAAATATAACTGTGTAAAATATACCTGTTCCATTCTCCATGTCCCTGTGTTAGTCTTTGTCTGGCCTTTGTGCTGTCTCTTAGGACACAAGTCTGAAACACTCACAGGAAGATTACCACCTGGATGTCTTTTAGGAAAGCCTGTCTTCTATACAAGGTTTCTGGTAACTCACTGCTTTCTAAATTACAGACAGGAGAGACATTCTTAAGACTAAGCTATAACAGTAATTGATAGCCGCCTGGGGGTATGCTTGGCATAACCTGCAGGGATCATAAATTCTCCTTAGTTTGAACCAAGGAGGCTTTGGGGATTTCTAAATCAGGTACTAGAATTCTGAAAAATTTTCCTGGCAGCAGAGTTTTTTTCTCTGCCATTCATCCTGTGCACACTTTGGAGAACTTGAGCTGCTCTGTTATTTCCCATATCAAAAAAGGAAAATTTTACTCTGGTAGTTTATGAGCGCCTAGGAATCTTAGGCCTTGCCTTGCTCCTAGTATAAATATACTTTGGGGATATTGAGAACCCTGGGTATAAAAGGCCTTTGTCTCTTTCTGTGGTGTCCCTTTACCTGGGACCACAGCCTTGAGACTCTATCTTATTTTTCTTCTCTTATTTATTCATTCAACCATTTATTTATTTATCAACACTTTCCCACTCACAATTGTAACCCAGTGTATAGATACAAGTTTCTTCCTTTTTTTTTTTTTTTTTTTTTTTTTTTTTGCGGTATGCAGGCCTCTTACTGTTGTGGCCTCTCCCGTTGTGGAACACAGGCTCCGGACGCGCAGGCTCAGTGGCCATGGCTCACGGGCCCAGCCGCTCCGCGGCATGTGGGATCTTCCCGGACCGGGGCACGAACCCGTGTCCCCTGCATCGGCAGGCGGACTCTCAACCACTGCACCACCAGGGAAGCCCCAAGTTTCTTCCTTTTAAGACTACATTTTAATGGGGAAACCTGACAAATACATAAGTTAAGCAAATAAAGTAATTTTAAAGAGTGGTAAATATTACTTTAGGAAAATAAAGATGTGCAGTGGGACATAATATGATAGGCTGTAGAGCTTCCTTAGCTAGGCTGTGCAAGGAAGTAATGTCTGAGGAGCAGAGAGCTACATGTAAATCTGGGGGGAAGTTCATTCCATGTAGACTAGAGAGACCCCGAAACAGGAATGAGCCTGGCATATTCCAGGAACAGCAATGGCAACAAAGCCAGTGTCCCTGGAGCAGAATAGAAAATAGGGAGAAGAGTGAGCCATATATAATCAGACTGCTAGTTACCTATTTGATTTTTTTCCTAATCTGCCTTGGGAAAGAGTTTAACACTATTTGATTGCATTGGGAAACTATTGGAGTTTGTTTGTTTGTCTTTTACCAAAACAAGTATACTGTCTGATTTTATATTTTGAGAAAATATTTGGACCTCTGTGTAAGAGGCAAGAATGGATGCAAAAGAGCAGTTATGGAGTTATTGTGGAATATCAGGGAAGTGGCGATGGAGGCTTAGACCAGGATTTTAGGCGTAGAAACATTGATATGTATTAGGTTCCAAATATATTTTGGAGGCAGAACCACTGAATACTTTATTGATATATAGGTATTAGATGTAGGGGAAAGACAGAGATTAAGGACTACTCTAAGTTTTCTGGCCTAAGGTCGATGGTGGGACCATTTGCTGAGTTAAGGAAAATTGGGAAACAGGAAAAAATGGGATATAAGAGTACCATTTTGGTCATATTAAATTTTAAATGAGTATTAGGCATCATGAAGTGGGATCAATGGCCTCAGGGATGAGGCTAGATCTGGGTATATTGATTTGACGTTTAAAGCCAGATACTGGTTGAGCTCTTCTAAGAAGTGAGTGGAAATACAGGAGAGAAAGGGAACCAGAACAAGGACCCTGGATATTATAACATTTAGAGGTCAGGCAGAGGAGGAGGGGCTGAAAAGGAGAAGCTAGTATGATAGGAGAAGAACATGGGAATTTGGTATCTCAGGAACCTAGAGAAAATAAATCTTTTAAGAAGGTGAAATACTTGCTTGTGTCTTTGATGCCGGAACAACAAGCAGGATGAGTATAGATGAATTGACTTTGAATTTTCACAGTAGAAGTCAATAACCACCTTGGTGAAAAGTGTTCAATTCAGTAGTTAAATACAAAATCCTGATTAGAATAAGTTGAGGAGAGTATAAGGTCGAGAGGATGGAGATAATAGGTCTATTCAAAACTTTTGAAAACTTTTGCTACCTGGGGGTAACTTTTTTAAACCAAACATCCAGTGCCCTCTTCTTGCCTCTTCTTTCCCACATTAACCTGTTGAAAATACAGTAAATGCCTCCTGTTCTGACCCTAATCGGACTAGTAGTTAACAGCTTAATTGGAAGAGTGGATTGAATAAGAGAATTATGAAAAATGCATAAAGTTAAAACACATCAGGATTGACTCACCAGTATTTTGATGCTGTGCTCTTATATTGCTAGTCATATTTCCTTCCCCAGTTTAAGTACAATGATGTATAAAATACTACACAACCTTGTACCTATACAATATGTTTTGAAATTGTGACCTTTTTCATCCCTTCAGCCTTTGTGTGTACCGTGAAATAGTGTAACTCATTAGAAACGTGACCTAATTAAAAAATGTACATTTCCTATACTTTGGGAGATAAGCCTATCTAATAAAATCATCTTTTGATATCAGAACATTCTAGAAAGAATTTTTATATACAAACAAAAGACAATTTAGGAATAACACATCTGGAAAAATCCATTCAGTAAAAAATAACTGTGGTTATTGATGTTGACTTTAAGAGGAGAAAGGGAAACTAAGATATATAATATTTTTTTGAAAGTTAAAAAGTATATATCATATATAAACTTCTAAGGACAGAAAATATACCATAGTTAACTTATGTTCAGTGTTTAATACAATTTCACATGGAAGTTAGCACTCAAAACTTTTATGGGGATGATAGTGGTCCTCTCTCCATTGGAGGAAACAATTCCATTATTTAGAGGTGTCTGCATTATCCCCATGAGTAGTCATTGTTCAAAGGAAAGCTGCAGAATGGGAGGAAGAGAGATTCATATTTACGCTTTTTCATTAATATTGATATATATTAAACACTCTCCACGTCCCAGAAATTGTATGAGGGCCTGGGGAAAAAATGGTTCTTGTCCTCTTGGAACTTACATTCTACTGTGTGATGAAAATACATTGTGATAAGCACCCTACAATGCAGGTAGTGAGCACAAAGGGCTATGGAGCACAGAAGAGAAGTAGCTGCTCCTATCCTAGGGGATCAGGAAAGGCTTTCCTGATGTGTTCCTTAGTTCCCATTCCTGCTACCTTACTTTAGGTCACCATTGTCTTACACCCAACTTTTAGCCATAGTCTCCTAACTGGTCATCCTGCCTCCTGTCCCTTGCTTCTGTCCACTCTAAATCTAATTTAGAAGCTTTCAGTGTCTCCACATCACCCTTGGGATTAAGTCCAAACACAGCATTATGTCTCAAAAAGTCTTTCTTGGTTGGGATGCCATTTTCCTTCCATCCTAATCTCTAGCTATCCTGTTACACCTGACCCTCAAGTGTAACTAAACTACCTTGAGTTCCAAGGTCATGTTATGTTCATGCTCATCATCTGCCCCTTGTGCATGTACTTCCTCTTTCTAGAACATTCTCTTCTCCCTTACTGCACCTGTACCTGGCTAATTCATTCTCGTTGTTTAGGTTTCAGCTCAGATGTATTCATCCAAACCAGAAATATTAGTGTCATCCTTCTCTCTTCCCTTTATCTTGTCCTTTCCATTTAATCAATCATCAAATCCTAAAAATTCTAAGACTAAGCATCTTTGCTGTGGATTATTTAAATTTTTTTCCTACTTATTAAAAAACCCCTGCAATGTTGGTATTCTTACTCCCCTGGTGAAACTGAAGCTAAAAGGGATTAAGTTACCAATTCAGGATCACACATTTAATAGGTCACAAACCTGGGATGCAAGTCAAATTCCATCTGACTCCAAAGCCGAAATGCTCTACCACATTGCCTTTCCACTACTTTTCCAGACTAATGACCATTATGTCTTTGTTCCAAAAATGTTATTACTTTGAGATGTTTAATTTCATTTTGTTTAATTGTTTCTTTCATGGTTATATAAAGTGAGTGGCTAACAAAATTGGGCACTAGACTTTTACTTTATATTTCTAAGGGATAGAAAGTGAGCAATAATTGGAAAGTGAATGAAGCCGGTGTGTTCATTTTAAATCAAAGAAAAAGAAATTATTTAAAAAGTATTTCAGGCTGATGTCACTTCGTATGTGGAATCTAACAAAGTTGAATACACAGAGGCATAGAGTAAAATGGAGGTTACCAGGGACAGGGAGCGGGGAGAAATGGGGAGATGTTGGTCAAAAGGTACAAAGTTGCAGTTATGTAAGATGAACAGGCTAGACATCTCATATACAACATGATAATTATAGTTAATAATTCTGTATTGAATATGGAAAATTTGCTAAGAGAGTAATTTCAGGTCCCTTACCCTCACAAAAAAGGTAACTATGTGAATAAATGGATATGTTAATTAGCTTGACTGTAGTAATGATTTTGCTATGTATACATATATCAAATCATCATATTGTAAACCTTCAGTATAATCAATTTTTATTAAAAAAATAAATAAATAATAATCAGGCAAAAATGTGATTATAGTTATGAATCTGCTATTAACAAATAAAAAATTTAAAAAATATTGCAAGTGAACTATAGGAAATTCTACCACCCACCCATAGATAACCATTGTTATCAAATTTTGCTGTATTTTATAAATATTTATATTTATAACACTATACTCACATATCATACTTCTTGCTACTCACTGTTTTGGGAAATGGGGAATATTGAAATGAAAGACCCAGTCTTGAAATCAAAGCTCTTACAATATGGTAGAATTACTTTTTGACTTAAATATATTCAGATCTAAAGGATAAAAAAAGGTCTGGCAGACACTGAAGTTCCCATCTCTTGGTAAATTCACCTGAGTCCCTTGACGAGCCCACAGTCCCAAATTTGTAAAAGTAAGACTACAGTAAAGATAAAAAGTAATACAAATGAGAGTCTACTTTTAGATTGGAGAAGTGCTAATGAACCAATTGGAGGCAGGCAGCTGGCTATCACTGAGTAATCTCACGTTGACTTTGGCAAGGACAGAGCCTGTCTAGCTTAGAGAAATAGCTTCCAAATTAGCCATTATAATTTTAGAACCACAAAGGAATACAGGGGCACAGAAGTGAGAGAGGAAAGAATGTTTTCCTCAAATTTTGACATGGGAGGGGCAGAAAATTTCATGTGGAATCACTGTATCCACTTTTAATCTTTTAATAATCAGAAAAATTTTAAACAACTTTTTTTTCTATTTATATATACATGACAAATAATCATTGCAAGCAGAGCAGAGTATTCAAGTAGTGATTAGATACATTTTTATGTCAAATGAATAGGTATGGTCTTTTTCAATTTGTTCTGTTTCAATTTCAGCCAGAGATAAGTATTTGTGAAGTGAACAACTGTCTAACCTAAGGGGAAATATGGAACGTTTGATTTTCTACTCTCTACTGAAGATTGAAATTGGTTTTATCACAGAGTTAGTCTCCAAAGATTAGTGGAATCTATGTTTATTTCTGGTACTGTTGTTTTAAAATATTTCAGAATAAAGACAAAAGAACAGAAAATTCCAGGTAATGGAAGACAAGGGCCACTGCCTAGCTTCTAGTCTTCTAATATATCTTACAAACAGTAAGGAACAAGAAAGGGTAAATAAAATTTCACAGAAACCATGCCCATGGTATAACTTGAAAACAGAGAATGATCAAACTTCAAAATAACAGTAATAAGAAAAAGGAAAAAAACCTACTAAATCCTAGTGCGAGATCTCATCTTCCTGACTCTCCTCCTCTACCCTGGCTTGCTTTGGTGCAAGCAAGGACAGACCAAGAAAAACTACAGGGAAGAGAGAAGAAGGCTAGCGAATACTCTCTCATTGATCTATAACTACTGTCAGAAATACTAAGCCGACCCTAAGTCTGAAAAATACTAAAAAAGTACCCTGGTAGATCAGAGCCTGAACTATAGGTAAAGGACTATAGGGAATGTATGGTTTCAAAGAGCATTCTTCAAAATGTGTACCATCTGCGGGAAAGGTAAAAATGATGTGAAAAGCCCCCTTTGGTTATTAGGTAGTGAAAGATAAAAGAAGTGAAAAAGAAGCTTCACTTCAAATTTCTGGTTATCTATTGTCTGTCCTGGAAGACAATAGATAACCAGAAATTTGGAGGATATACAATCTCATCTCCCACCACCAAAATAGCAACAATCCACTAACCTATCTGAGCTTTGAAATACTGACAGAGAGGGTGCAATTGAACTAGGAATCTTGTACAACAAAAAAAAGGAACAGAAAATAGTTCCAGTTGTCCTGCATCCTTACCAAAACATGGTATGATCATTCTCTTTAATTTTAGCCATCCTAATACGTATGCAATTGTATCTTATAAAGGTTATCCTTTGCATTCCTTTAATGGCTAATAATATTGAGCATTTTTTCCTATGCTTATTTGTCATTGATATTTATTTTTTGATGATTTCAAATCTGTCAAATCTTTGCTTATTTTTAAGTGGGTTCTTTGTTTTATTGGATTCTTTCTTGCCTTTTTAATTGAATTTTTATTATTGAATTTTGAAAGTTCTTTATATATTCTGGATGCAAGTCCTTTATTAGGTAGGTAATTTGCAAGCATTTTCTCCCAGTCAGTGGCTTTCCTTTTAATTCTCTTAACATTGTCTTTCAAAAAGTGAAAGTTCTTCATCTTGATGAAGACTAGTTTACCATTTTTTTAAAATTCATGTATCATTATTTTGGTATCATATCTAAAATCCTTTGCTATTCCAGGTTGTCAAATTTATAGGCATAAGGTAGTTCATAATAGTCTCCTATTATCTTTTTAAATCTGTAGAATCTGTAATGATGTCATGTTTTTCATTCTTGACATTGATAATTTGTGTTTTCTATCTTTTTTGTTTCTAATCTGCTAGAGCTTTATTGATTTCCTAAAAAAAAAAAACCCCTCTATATAATGCTGTCACTGAAGCTACACCAAACAATTTCTTATAGGCAGTCAATCCAGGTTATATCTACTCATGCTTTCATCCATTCAGCAGACATCTACTGAGAATTTACTAGGTGCATTGAGAATACATTAGGAAAAAGACCCTATACCTTTATAGAATCTACATTCTTGTGAGAGAGGCAGACAGTAAACAAGATAAATAATTAAAACACATAGATGTTGTGATATGTGGTAAGATGAAAAAAAAAGCAGGGAATGTTAGAGATTAGGATTTTACCTTTAAATAGTAGCCAGGTAAGGCCTCAATGAGAAGGTGAAGACCTGAAGAAACTGGGGGTGTGTACTCAGATACCAGGGGCAGAGTTTCCAGGCAGAGGGTAGAAGAAGTGCAAAAGCGCCAGCACACTTGGTACATAAAGGAAGAGCAAGGAGGTCAGTGTGGCTGGAGAAAAAGGATTGAGTGGGGTTGGGTTCCAATACAGGGTGGATACAGAGAACCAATACAAAGTCAGATTGTGCTGGGCCTTCCTTATAGGTCATGGTAAGGACTCTGCTTTTGTTTTGAGACCGGGAGCCTTTGTAGGGTTTTGAGATGAGAGGTGATATAATCTAACTAACATTTTTAAAGTATTACTTTGCTATGTGGTAAGAATAGTCTTTCTTGGTTGGTGGTGACTGCAAAGAGGCACGGAAGCAGGATGGAAACTATAGTAATAATCTAGACGAAAAGGCCTGGGCTAGGATGGGAGCATAACACCGGGATTTTTTTTTCTTGAGTAACTAGAAGATTGGAGTGCCATTAACTGAGATGGGGAACAAGATAAGAGAAGCAGTTTGGGAGAAAACATCATATTGTTGAATGTTTTCCCTCAGTTTTCACCTGATTTCAGGTTATTCTGCTTAGTCTGTATCCTCAAAGCTGTTGAAAATGAAGATAAATATTCGACTTATTTAAAATAAAGAGAATCAAATTAGTATTAACTGTAATGGTCCTTAGAGATTGCTTTAAAAGCAAGAAAATAGAAGACCAGAGAGGAAAACTGATGCTTTTCTCTGAGTTGAATTGGTGGTAAACATTGGAGTGACCCAGTTGGCTCAGTGCCACAGTAACATCAATGAGTGAATTTACTCATGGATTTTATTACTACTCTGGGCTTCAGCGAAGAAATGAAGATTATAGACTCAGCCAACTCTTTGGCCTTTCCTGCTTTGACCTGGCCACAATCTATATGGGAATAAATTTAGCACCAGCTATGGAAATATCTGAGGAACAATAGTTGTTTGTTAAATTTGATCTTTATCATAAGAAAGTTCCTCTAAACAGGACCAGAAACTAATTTCCTTTAAATAACTAATTTATTTTAAGGTAATAGCATCTTGGAGTGAAAATGAGTCAACAGTTCAGGGTTATAAGAAGCTATTTAACATTGGGCAAGTTACTTTGGGCCTCAATTTTCTCATATAGAAGGTAACTATATAATTTTTTAAAATAATTTATATATATTCCCTCTTATAGAAAAATTTAAGGCAGATACGTGAAAAGTAAGAAAGTTGAAAGAGACAATTTCTAAGTGCTGTTCTGATACTTTCAGTCTGTGATCCTACTATTATTGCCTTGGTAGGTGAAGTGAAAGTGATGCAGAAATGTATCCCATACATTCAGACATTTAAGTAACTTACATTCACTAAGTGACTGATGGCAATAATAATCACAGAATAGGATGCTTAGAGAGACTGTGACCCTTGGGCAGGATTCTCAATTATAAACGTTCTAGCAGAGCAATATAATGCAGTTAATAAGAAATGGTTTGAGTTATAACTATAGAAACTCAAGCTCATTATTACCATAATAAAGAAGAATTGTAAGTTAAGAATAACTTCTCTGTAGAATCGTAGACCCTTATTTTTTGTTCACGTGATACCAAAGCCTCCAGAAGTTAGTCAGCTAGGTTTGCTTTGTGTTGTATCAAAGCAATTACTTTACTGGTTTCACTGAGTTTGTTTTTTCCTTTTCCCCTTACTTTAGAGAAGTCATATAACTTTTATAGCTCAAGTTGTCTTGAAAGTCCCATTTTAACTAGAAGCTCATTGACCATGCCTCTAAAAGTTGAATATAGCTGAAAATGGAGATAGACACATTCCATCCTTGGCTCAGCATAACTAGTAGCTTTACATCTAGTACGGCTAGTTTCGCTACGTAACTTCCAGTGTAATTCAGTGTTTTGTTCTTGTGAAATTGGTTTTTAAAGATACAGACAAAAGAAGAGATGAAGTGAAGACTTGGCTGATAACCTACATCTAGAGGACTTATGGAATAAGTAGGAAAAGGGCGAGCCCCTCTCCTCTCTGAGGTGATTTGCCTTGACCTACTCCTACAGAATAACTGTAGTATTGTCACGAGCAGCAGAAAGCTGGCCAGATGCCTTGCCAGATGTCTGGCCAGATGCTGCAGCTCTGGTGAGCCCCGTGTTTCCTAGGACTCCAGGCGATCCACCACTGCCTAACCTACAGGGGCCCTTGTCAACTGTCAGGGAAGCTGGAGCCAGACAGTGAACCACAGACTCTGCTCTTCTTGTCATATCATAGGAGCCTTCCCCCAATAGTGTAACAGTGGCAATATTTCCTTTTCCTTATTCTTCCAGGTTTGTGCTAAGTACTTAATTTTTCCAAACTGATCTATATTATTTAGGGCATATAAAGATGGAAAAGCTATAGCAATAAAGTTGAGGACGTTTAACCCAAAAGCTAGGTGGTGGTGTAGTGGTCACTTGTTGGAGTTCAGGGGGAGATAGTACTAATTCAAAATGGGCACACAGAGGTTTCCAAAGTTATCAGTGATCTAATTCTTAGAGGACAGATGGGGGGCAGGGTTGGTAAATGGTGTTAATTTTATTATTAAACTTAAATCGTAGCTCTTTTCAGCATGTATGTTTCACAGTAATAAAAATAAGATTTAAAAAATGAGATACAATATCTGCAAAGCTAAGTTTACAATCTTGCTTTACTATTTGTTACTAGTATGAACTCAAGGAGTGTTCTATAGATCATAACTAGTTCTAGGTACTGTAGAGAATTCATAAACATTTTCTTAATGTACTCAGTCTTAGCTTTTTTTTTTCAGCTGTATTAAAAATATAACAACAACAGAAACAACACTTTTCCCTATGCATACCATTTCTGATCCCTACTGATCACCGAACATTTCTTCATGTGTAAAGTGGAAGTAACAAAGCCAACTTTACCAACTGCAGTGAAAATTAAATAAAATAACATCTATAAAGTGACTGACACATAATAAACCCCAGTAGTTGTCGGTTCTCATCCTCCCAGTTCTAGTCAAATTAATATAAAATATATGTTCATAAGTGTTTTTCCAATAATTGTATTTATATTATTTTGTTTTTTGTTGAGAGATAATTGACATAACATTGTATTAATTTTAGCTGTACAACTTAATGATTTTACATTCGTATGTATTGCAAAATAATCACCACAATAAGTTTAGTTAACATCCATCACCACATATAGTTACAGATATTTTTTTCTTGTGATGATATTTTTTTTGCGGTACGTGGGCCTCTCACTGTTGTGGCCTGTCCCGTTGAGGAGCACAGGCTCCGGATGCACAGGCTCAGTGGCCATGGCTCACGGGCCCAGCCACTCCGCGGCATGTGGGATCTTCCCGGACCGGGGCACTGAACCCGTGTCCCCTGCATGGGCAGGCAGACTCTCAACCACTGCGCCACCAGGGAAGCCCGATGATGACTCTCAAGATCCACTCCCTTAGCAACTTTCAATTATCTTATAACTGGTAGTTTGTACCTTTGGCGCCCTTCACCCATTTTGACCCCACTCCCTACCCGCTGCCTCTGGCAACCACCCATCTGTTCTCTGTGTCTATGAGTTCAGGTTTTTTGTTGTTTTGTTGTGCTTTGTTTAGATGCCACATATAAGTGAGATTGTACAGTGTTTTTTTTTTTTCTCTGTCTGACTTATTTTACTTAGCATAATGCCCTTGGTGCCCACCCATGTTTTTGCAAATAGCAGGGTTTCTTTTTTTTTTTAACAGCTGAATAATGTTTCATTGTATATATATACATCACATTTTATTTATCCATTCATCCATCTATGGATACTAAAGTTGTTCCCATGTCTTGGCTGTTGTAAATAATGTTGCAATGAACATGGGGGGACGCAGGTATCTTTTTGAAATAGTGATTTCATTTTCTTTGAATACATACCCAAATGGGATTACTGAATCATATGGTAGTTCTATTTTTAATTTTTTGAGGAACTTCCATACTGTTTTCCATAGCAGCTGCACCAATTTACATTCCTACCAACATTGCACATGTGTTTTAATTTTATTTATATAAATTTTATAAAATTTTATTTATAAAGCTAGAAAAATTATAGTAACTATATAGTGAACTTACAACTTTACTTGACACAATTGGCATGCTCAAAATCAAACTCTAGCAAGTTGCCATGTTTCATTCTCACTGAGGGTGGACAAGTATATTTGAATTTATTACAAGTAAAAATTATTTTAAAATACAGTAGAATAGTAATAAAAATTAAGACTATTTATTGAGCACTTATTATTATCAAGTAGTAAATGCTTTACATTATCTTTACCTCAATGAGAATAATAAGTACAAACTACATAAGATTGTTAAGCTTCCTTAAGACTTGCAGAGCACTTAGTATTATGCAAGGGCTATAACTGATATTTCCAAATAAAATACATACATTATTATAATCCTCCCACAAATCCTGTGAAATAGGGTCATTATTATCCTTATTTTGGAGGAAGCCAGGGAGTCAAAAAATGGGCACATCAGAACCTGAATCCATGTTGGGTTACTCAAGCATTTGTGCTTTAAACCACTGTGAATCTGAAGCATTTGATGAAAATTTACTAATTTGGTCACAGGATGAGGAAAAAAATGTGTAGCTTTACAAAGTCTGATGTTGCTGTACTAGGAATGGTATAAAGGACAAAGTTATATAGATTAGTTTTGAAAGTCATTGAGGCAACATTTACTATTTATGATGATTTCTAACACTTTGCCCTATATTTCAAAGGAACCAGCCTATTTAAAAGAGAGCATTGTGGATTATTGGAAGATCTTAGCTGTATCAAGTGAGTATATAAAAATTGGTTGATTTAGCCTTGTGACCATTCTAATATTCAGACATAAAATTATTTTATCCCACAGATTCATGAGCTAAAACCTGATGTGTTGTTAATTAGATTACATCCTTCTGGGTAGGAGAAATCCTAAATGAATACACTGTCATTTTGTAGGAAGTGAAGCAGATGTGGTTACACCTACAGAGTAGTCTGTCTACCTTCCCCTCAACTGCCTGAATAATGCAGGGACATTATGAAGAGTCACCCTTACTTGGTAAATAAAGGATACACTTTTCAAAATTTGACTCTCTGACAGCACAGGAAGCTTGTGTAGTATGGTTGTTATACATTTGATCATTGATGATAAATGATATTCTAATTGTATAGTAAAACATAAGTTCTTGATATGGAATAAAATGGGTTGGGAAACTCCTAAAAATGTGACAAAACAGAATGCTCTCCATTAATTTTTCTTTTCATCCTTTTTTCTTTCTATTACTTATTCATTCACTTGTAGATTCATAGACATTTTGTGCCTGGCTTGTGCTTGGCACTAGAAATTGAAGACGGATTTGGGTTTTAAGAGCACATGTAAGGGGGACTTCCCTGGCAGCCCAGTGGTTAAGACTTCACCTTCCAATGCAGGGGGTGAGGGTTCAATCCCTGGTTGGGGAACTAAGATCCCATATGCCTCACAGCCAAAAAACCAAAACGTAAAACAGAAGCAATATTGTACGAATTCAATAAAGACTTTAAAAATGGTCCACATCAAAAAAATCTTAAAAAAAAAAAAAGAGCTCATGTATATGAGAAGGGTAAGGGAAATACACAATCAAGGGATGAAGATAAAAGAATAGAACATAGTTTAAGAACAGTGTGAGCAAGAATGAAGTACAGAATATTTTAAAGATTAAACAAAAAAAACCTCAGGCAATGAAAATGACTTGTTAGCCATGTTTACATACAGAGCAAGGAGAAAAACAAGGAACGGTCAATCTGTTATTTTAGGCACATGGTACAAATTTAAGAGATTGCATTGGGGAAAGGAAAGCCATTTAATGACTGCTTACCTTCCACCTTGTTTATTAAACAGAACATCTTCAAACTGGAAAGCTTTGAACAATTATAGTTAAGAAGGGTTTGAAGTCCATAAGAGATGAGGCGTCGAACTGCCTTAAGCTGAATGTCATGAGTCACCAATTTCATAGTAACCCTGCAAAGTAACTACTATTCCCCACCCCCCATCCACCCATTTAATAGCTAAGGAATCTGATGCTCAGAGAGATGATATAGCTAGTAAATGACAGAGTCCAGATTCCCAACAAAGTTCTTCTTTCTTCAAAGCAATGTTCTTCCCAGTATTTGGCATAGCTCCCCAGAGTTGCCTCAAGTCCAGATCCCTAAAGACTCAGTTCTCAGGAACCATAAATTTGTTCTTAATTTTCCTAAACTTGTGAACTTGAATTATGTAAGCTCCAAATGCCTCAGAACAAAACCCCTTGAACTGGAGACCCAATAGTTGAGTTCTGAAGCTTGAATCTCCTAAAATGGAATCCTTAGCTGGTTGGGAGTTACCTAAATTTTCACCTTTCTGCCCTAAGGTATAAATGCTATGTGTTGAACTGAGGTCAACAATGGAACCCAGACCTCAGCTTCTAAACCCTGAGCCCTCAATTTTCAGTTAACCTGAGCCGGGAATAAGAAGTCCCTTGGGGGAGGGAACTCCTGTACATTCCCACCATAATGAACATCTTTCCATTTTCTCTAGACTACTGACTTATACAAACAAGTATGGTTCTCTTTGTCTGGAGTGTTTTTCTCCTCTTCCATCCCTTCTGCTAACTTTTCCTTCTTTCTTACAAGAAGGGAAATGTCTTCAGAAGGCTTTCCCTGACCAACAGGTTGAGTTGAAAACTCCTTGTTATTCATTTATATGGCACATCATACCTTTTCTTTAATAACATGCATCACCCTCTAATCTTCTGTTTACTTTTCTCTTTTTTCTGCCATGCCTTAAGTGTCTTTCCTTGCTGTGTCCCCCATGTGCCTAGCATAGTGCCTGGAAGTGCAAATATTTGAACTGATGAGTGAGTGATCTGTTAAGATCCTGATGGTGGATGTGAGGTGCGATAGTGGTATCTAAAATTGTGCTGAATCAGCAGCAAAGAAAGGCATTCCATAATTTTGTTTTCTAAATAAATTAAACTATGTGCTGCATCCTTTAGTCATCTTTCTCTATAGTTGTACTCTCTTATACATTCCAGGTGCATATAGACTTAAACCCACATTATGAGTGGTTGGATCTAGCCCTGGAGGTAGAGATTGAGAGCATGTTCCAGATCTATTATTGCAGTCTAGCACTGTTATCTCCAGCAGTCAGCAGCTTCAGCCTGTGCTGAACACACAATCTAAACAATTCTGAATGTTTCTATATCACATTACCCATTTTCTCATCCTCAGAATCAGAGTTGTTCCTCCTAAGCCTAAATTGGATGGATGATTCTTAGTTAAAGGCTCATTTTTTAAAATAATGGACTGCCTGAAATTGAATGTGGGTATCTTTCCTGACAGATAGATTATAGAGGGAAAATTAAGCTCAGAAAGGTGAGAACTGATGATGCATCAGTGACTCATAATAAAAGATTAAACACATCATTTTCTCTATGCATATGTTTTCGTCAGTGATTTCTGAAGGATATAATCATGGCAAAGTCAAATTCACCTAGAGAGTATGTGTTGGGTGTTGTTGGCTTCGCTCTCATGGTCCACTCTCCACCCTTTGCACACTCTCCTCTGCCTGGCAGGTTGGCATCAATGCAGACTGTGTAGACGGTATCAGTGGGCTCCTTTGTCCCCAGCCCTTGGGTTGGGTACAGCCCATGGGAGAGCCCCTCCATCATATCAGAGGGCAGGAGAGTGAGGTCAGGGTATCAATTCCACTGGCTCTCTCCTGGTGGGTTGGCTGTTACCCTCAACCAAAGGTCAGAAATGCTGTCAAGTGGCCCTTGCCTTACAGTTACCCTGTTTAACTGCTTGTAACTTCTTCTTCCTTTTGCCCCTTCAGGCTGAAGCCTACACTGTCCTAGACTGGGTACTGTAGGGCACCATGCTGGATTTCACAAACTTCTGCCAACACATTCCTAGAGTCTCTTCATTAAAGTTGTCAGATTGCCTAATTTAGGTATTTTGTCTTTTTTCTGCCTGGAATCTGTCTTATACAGAAGTTATTGTTGAACAGGATAATATGCTTGTATAATACACAGGACTATGATAGCTGTTGATAATAGAAGCAAAAGGTTTAAACCTGTTTCTTTGATGAGATAATTGGGGTATATCTTGCTTGTATTAGACATAAACTTTTTTATATTTCCAAGAGTACTCTGTCAAAATAGATCAAAATAAATGCATGTGCCCAGAGATCTACAAAAGAGCATTTCAAAGAAGGATGACATGACACATGAAATAAACCACAAGCTGAAGGCTGAAAAGAAACAATGACATTTCAGACTTAGTTGTTTTACAAAAAGTAAAGTTTCTATAACTGTTCCATTATTTACTCATGTTTTCATTTTCTCATATAGTTTGGTTTCTACTTTGTACAAGTGAGATGCCAACTGGTGATAAAAATAAACAAACAAAAATATATAACATGCACAAGACATTTTTCAGTCACACTTTTGCTGGTTCCCAACTGAAAGCGACAGACAGTTCAGGTTTCTATCATTTTGCTTCTCAAAGTAATAAGGCAGTGTTGTGATGTAGTGTGACTGATTAAATAGAACGTTAGTATTTGATGAAATGAGGGGAGTCCATGGGGAAAATCGAAGCTAACTGAATCGAAATAAAGAACTGTTACTTTGAAAAATATCTGGAGGTTAAAGGGATTTGGTAATGCATTGTGAAGATGGGTGTGAAGGTGGGTGGTTATGCTCTATGCGCAGTGTCAAGGATAGACAGAGCAATAGAGGTGAGAGAATATTAGTTTTACCTTTAAGGACAAGAAAATCTCCACTTCTGGATCAAAGACAAGTCACAAGGATGCCATTTAAAAAATATGCCTTTCAATTTTCTTCATTCGCTATTGAGCTTGATGCTTATTTGAAATGAATGCAAACTATTATATGTACTCCAGGACACATTGTGGTTAAACCTTCATGTTGTGTTCCTTTTTTTTTTTTTTTTTGTAGGGTTGTATGTCGTGGTGATTTGCTATTGGCTTAATAGAGGGCAAACAGGCTTTGATTTTTTTTTTTTTTTTTTGCGGTATGTGGGCCTCTCACTGTTGTGGCCTTTCCCATTGCAGAGCACAGGCGCCGGACGTGCAGGCTCAGAGGCCATGGCTCACGGGCCCAGCAACTCCGTGGCATGTGGGATTTTCCCGGACTGGGGCATGAACCCGTGTCCCTTGCATTGGCAGGCGGACTCTCAACCACTGTGCCACCAGGGAAGCCCAGTCTTTGATTTTTATTCCTTTGACAAGAGGGACTCATGCATTTGAAGTTATGTACAGAGCACTTGCAGTGTGCCTTTCTACTAAGTGCTGGGAATCCAGTGGTGAATAAGACAAAGTAGTCCTTGCTCTCGTGGGAAAAAGGAAAACCACTCTGATTGTGTATTGCTCCCTCAACCCCAGAGGAAGGACCAGGAATGTGTGGCTAGAGATTAAGTAGAGTAAAAACAATCTCATTGTTATAAAATTAGAATAAAATTACTTTTATCATTTATCCTCCTAAAGTAGTATGCAAAATTGCTAGTTGTGTTTGTTGTTAATCTCTAAATATCTACGTCTAATTTTTCCCATGGATAATTGTGCATGTAATTTTTCCCATGGATAATTGTGCATGTAATAAAATATACATTCTAGAATTTTCTTAATTTTCACCTTCCTAGGATACATCTAAAAGTCTACTCCTGTGGCTCTTCCATGCTGCCTGGAATAGTTACATGCCATTTATGTTTCAACACTTCTGCTTTAGTAGAATTGTGCTTTATTTAAATATTTCAAGGATTTTTGAAGCAAAAAATAAAAGTGAAGCTAGATACTTAATATAGAGCTTAGTTTGTATAGGAGCAGTTCTATTTGATAAAAGTGCATCATATTTGAACAGGATGTAGAGGAAATTACTGCACATGCTCTGGCCTCAAGCACACAGTCCATTTGACTCAAAAGCTAATTCACATTGCTGGCACTTTCAGTAGAGATGGATTATTCCACCTCTCACTATCTGGGGCAACAGGCACTATTCTGCCAGCAAAAAGAATAAGGAAAATGAGGTATGTAAAAACTTGTTTTCATGACCTAATCAATATTTGAGTACCATGGGGGCAGTGGCTAGATACATTCTTCCTAGAACTGGTATTTATGTACTGTGATAAAGCAAATTACAAAAATACAGTCATGAATATGTAGGTTACTGAACATTCAGCCATGCTAAATATAACTAAAAGGATGAAGAAAACAATCTTAATAAATATTTTTCTTAAATAGAAGAGCCCACTTTGCAAAAGTGTGCCCTTTAACTGGAACGAAAATGTGTCTTTTGTTGACATAGTGCTTTGGGCTATTGTTTCTCTTTCTAGTAGACAATTTTTCTAGGTTACACTTGCAATTAATGTACAATTCTATAATATAGCCTTATAAAATCCATTCTATAATCTGGCAACATCTAGTATCTTTCTTGAAAGGCTTCAAATGTTTGTCATTTAAAAAGCTGTTTTACACATTTTGCTTTTGCGTTTCAACAAGGATTAAGCAGCACCACTTATGACAAAATACTATACATGAAGCCTTTTGTTGCTTCTTTAGACTGCAGTTGGGAATGATAAGGAGACAGTAATGGATGCATTTTGTCAACGTGCAAGCACTTTCCCTTTATCTCACTACCCATGCAAGGAGTACTGCCTTCATTGTACATTTAAGAGTTTTCTTCCTAAAACAATCTTAAACACCTCTGTAAACATTCTTTATCTGGCTTTCTCATTGACAGAGTGCTAAAGAGATGATGATGATCCAGGCCTTTTAATAAAAACATATCTGAAATTTATGTAACTGCAAATGATTAAAATTTGTGATAGAGACAGGAAAAGATTTGCAACTGAAGAAAACATTTTCCCTGGAAATGTCTTTCCTGTTCTTCAAAAGGATGGAAGTTATAGGTATGAAAGCATAATAGTTTAGAAGGAAATAGGATATATCCTTAGGATTAGTGCCTTGCCAGTATAGAACTTGCCATTATTCAAATTAATAACATTAAAATCATAAATCATTATTTTAAAAGTTTAGAATTAAAAAATGTCACAACTCAGTCTTATTCTACCTCAATGTAAATTTAGAGGTGTTATATGAACAAATAAAACTTTGGAAACTAGGTTAAAAATTGAGATATGAGGGGCTTCCTTGGTGGCGCAGTGGTTGAGAGTCCGCCTGCTGATGCAGGGGACACGGGTTCGTGCCCCAGTCCGGGAGGATCCCTCATGCCGCGGAGCGGCTGGGCCCATGAGCCATGGCCACTGAGCCTGCATGTCCGGAACCTGTGCTCCACAACTGGAGAGGCCACAACAGTGAGAGGCCTGCGTACCAAAAAAAAAAAAACAAAAAACAAAAAATTGAAATATGAGTAAAGTTGCTAATCATAATTTTTCTTTCTATAAAAAGACAAAAACCACTTATATCAATTACCATCACAGTCCTTGGCTTTTCGTGGGTTTTCTAATTGAATAACAGCTGAAAAATTATAAAGTCAGTGTCCTTCTTCTTCATATAAACGCATATTCCTATGTCTGTAAAAATGATGAAATCCAAATTTAAGTGCTTTCCACATTCATAATTTCAATTGACCCTAGAAGTAATCCTGTAAATTAGGCTGGTATAATTATTTCTCTCAATCTTACGGGGAAAAAAAGAACAAAAAAGAGGCTTGATCCTTCGTCTTTTGGTATTTGGCATTATCTTGTGTCCTTTTTTTTTAGTTACACAAAAACCTTTCTTGTGCTACCAGTACTTTCATCTCACTTTTATAAATCCCCTGATCCTAGCTCTTTTCTCCTTTAATTTTACAGGTTTTCATTTTCAAAGCACTAACCATGTTCAACAGATACGTCCCCTCCCTCTAATCTTTGAACTTCCTCTTGTCTACAACAGAAAGTATGGAAAGTAATTTATACAGAAGACAAGAGAGGAAGTGAAAGGCTAACGAGGTTATTAGAAGTCAGAAAAGTGACTGAAAAAGGGAAGAAGGTTCAGAATTTCAGAAGGAAATGATGGATGGTTGCTCATGCAACAAATCTTGGTGACTTCTTATCTCTTTCACTTCATCCATCCTGTTAACTCAGAAATAATGCTGCTCTTCTAGAAACTCGCTTCTATGTCAAGAGTCACCTTTTGCCAAAATCAACATTAGACGCTGGCTGATTCTTGTAGGAGAAAATTGCATTCTCTTTGTAAAGACATTAGAAATAATATTTATTTTTTTAAATGGAAAAGAATATCTCCTAAGGATCACTAGTTACTTGAGGAAAAACTTTTTTTTTTTTTTTTTTTGCAATACACGGGCCTCTCACGTTGTGGCCTCTCCCGTTGCAGAGCACAGGCTCCGGACGCGCAGGCTCAGAGGCCATGGCTCATGGGCTCAGCCGCTCCACGGCAGGTGGGATCTTCCCAGACTGGGGCACGAACCCGTGTCCCCTGCATCGGCAGGCGGACTCTCAACCACTGCGCCACCAGGGAAGCCCTGAGGAATAACTTTAATATAAAGTATTAAACAAACATAAAAATATAAAATATAAAAACAAACATAAGAAAAGTGACTTAGGAATAAATTCTCTGAAGTGTTCTGATCTGTGTTAGAGTTTTTATCACTGATGTCCCCAGAATTAGATAAGATACTGTGTCTTTGAAAGCAGAAAAGATCTTATAAACAGAAACATTTGAAGAATAAAAGATGTTCTTAAAAATTAAAAATGTAATAGCAGAAAAAAATTTTCAAAAGATATTAGAGGATAAAGTTGAAGAAATATTTCAGAGTACAATGCAAAAAGATAAACCATTGGAAAATAGAAGAGGAAAGATAAAAAAGTAAAAGGATATTCCAGAATGTCCAACATCCAAAACAAAGGAGTTCCAGAAACAAGGAACACTGTAAGCAAGAATCAAAACTATCAGAGAAATAAATCAAAAATATTCTTCAGAAAAGAAGGACATGTTTTTCCACATTAAAAGTTTTACTGAGTGCCTAGAACTATAGAGGAAAAGAGATTCCCTTCAATAATAAAGATCATGTAACTGTAGGGCACCAGAGAGAAAGAGAATTTCTAGAATCATACTCCTTGATAACAACTAACAAAAACTAGAATCTAACAGAACCAGACTTTCAAAATTATTGTCATCCTAGAATTCTCTACCCAGCCAAGCTACCAATTAAGTTTGGAGGTAAGACAAAGTCATTTTTAGACATGCAACATTTCAAGAAATTTATTTCCTATGCCTGCTTTCTCAGTCAGCTCCTGGAGGATGTACTCCATCCTCCAGGGAGTAAACTAAAAAAGAGGAAGATCTGGGATACAGCCAGTAAGGAACCCAACACAAGAGCAAAGCAAACAGAATCCTTGGAATGATGCTAAAAGGAAGATTCAAAGACAACAAATATTCACCAACTGGTGATAGCAACTGGTCCAGATGAGCAGATCAGAAGGTGACAGGGAGATTCTTCAAGAAGCTAAAATTGAAAAAAAACACATAGTATGTTGAATGTATTAAAAGAAGATTTATACTGAAGGAGATTAATTTTGTTGAATTTCATAAATACGTAGAACATTAAGCATATGAATACAGAAAGATGATTTTTAAAGACTGGGTTGCAGGACACAGGGAAGCTGTACCAGAAAAGACACCACAGTATAGTATATACTACTTGTCATAGCTATAGCTAGCACCTGCATTGTCATAATGTAAATAGCTACCTAACAAAAGTTATGATATAACTATACTGGAATGATAAGGGACCATGAAGCATGTGTGTGTGTGTGTGTGTGTGTGTGTGTGTGTGTGTATGAGAGAGAGAGAGAGAAGGATGTGAAGGTAAGGTGGGAGATTGTGAAAGTGAGCTAAATACTCAACTTTCATAATGGGAAGTCTGTAGATAATACCAAATCTGAAAAAGCAAGAAATAGCAATGTTATGAAGTTATATGGATGTAAGGATTTAAATTATAAAATAACCAGCTAAAATAGTTGAAATGTATTTCCTCTGGGGATCAGGATATGGAGAAGGTGAAGAATAAGGGACTGCTGTTTTTTGTAACAAGCTTTTAGAGTCTGTAAACACGCACATGCATAACTTGGGTACAATTTAAAATGGAATCGGAAACAAAACAATAGCTATAGGAAGCAAAATAGATATATAAATCATTCTCTTATTACTTAATAAAAGCTATGGACACATTATCTAAAGATCTATCTTAAAAATTACTCGTATTATAGCATATGTTTGGCTATGGCCCTTAATGTCATTTTTAAAAAATTTACGTAGTTGTCAGTAAAACATCAGCCTGGTTAGTTTTGAAGAGGCCATGGCTGGCTAAAGGGTTCACTGCTGAACGAAAGTCTATGAAAAAGTTTTGTGAATATGGCAGCAGACTCTTGAAGCTCCTTGGAGAGCCACAATCTATTTCTGAGTTGCTGACATTTTGCTAACTTCTTTGGGCATCACACTGCCATTGTCAACATTGCCTGGAGCTTTGGTATAAAGATGGATAAGGGTTAGTATGGAAAGAAAATTAGTTTCTCTTAGCCTGGCCACATCGGAGGGGAAGATGGCTTATGGGGTCTTTGGATCTATTTAAATTCTCTTTATATGGGGAAGTTTGTGACAGTCTTTGAAGAGGGATGGCTTTTAGAACATTTATAAAGAGAAGAAGCATCTATGACGTTAATCATCAATCACACCTTTCTTCTTCTTTTCAGGCTCCCCTTTAACCTGGCTCTTCTGTATTCTGCAGGAACTTGTCCTTTTTGGGTTTCCAGTTAGTGATAGTGACAAAGCTTCAGCCCTTCAAACTCAAAAACACCTTAAGACATAAAGTTATGAATCACTAGGGAAAAAAATCCTCATTGTAGCATTTCGATCAGAGGAGGAATCACTGTTTCTTATCACAGAACGAAAGCTGACATTGAAGGCTGGCCTCCTCTTTGACCACGGTCTCCATCACAGACTCATTCCTTCCCACTTACCACCTGGATCACAACTTTCTCAAGTTACCAGTGATTTTTAGAACAATGCCTACCAGAGTCCAATCCATTAATTGTCCTTGTTAATGAAACCTACGCTGTGGCAGTTGATCCCTCTGCTGGAGAAAGCTCTCTACCTATACCTGACCTCATCACACTCTCCCCAAACACACTGTCACCTGACTCCTGCTATCCTTCCATTTTCAGCATGTCACTTTCTCCCAGAAGGTAGGTTAGATGCCCCTGCTATAAGTTTATCATGACAATTAAACAGCTGATAACAAGGTAATGTGCTAATTGCCCATTTCTCCCTTTGAACTACAAGATTTTTAAGGACAGAAAGGTTTCTTTTTTTTTTTTTTTTTTTTACCATTGCTTTTTTCCAGACCTTATATAATGCCTGGCCCTGGCATAGGAGGGACTCAATAAATATATGTTGACTTGAATGGATTTGCTATTTTCCTACTTATTTTTTATATTTTTACACTCTATGTCATAACGGTGACATTTTGGGTCTTTCTTATATCTATAATATCTGCGATTGAAAAACACACATTAATCTCTGTGTGCATGGCACAGAGAGACTATGGGAATTGCCAGAATCTCCACCCCAAATTAAAATGTCAAAATCTGCAAAGTGCTTGGCTTTCTAAAAAGAGGACTTCTTGGAATCCATTAACAAATAAATGCATCTTCATTTGTATTATAGCTGGTCTAGAGATGATGAGACAACATCTAATATACTTGAGGATTGCATTAGATGAATGGTAGGTCATTTTACACACTAAGATGCTCTTAATATGATTTGTTCACAATCTTTCTATTTTATTACAGCCGGGGCACCGACAATAGACTGACCCACCGGCGGCAGACAGTTCTCCGTGAGAAGGGGAGAAGGTTAGCTAACCGAGGACCAGCATACATGTTTAATGATCACTCAACAAACCTGTCTATTGAGGAGGAACGCTTTTTAGATGCAGCTGAATATGGCAACATCCCAGTGGTAAGGAAGATGTTAGAAGAATGCCTCTCACTCAATGTTAACTGTGTGGATTACATGGGCCAGAATGCCCTGCAGCTGGCGGTGGCCAATGAACATCTGGAAATTACAGAACTTCTTCTCAAGAAAGAAAATCTGTCTCGTGTTGGGGATGCCTTACTTTTAGCTATTAGTAAAGGTTATGTTCGGATTGTGGAAGCCATTCTCAGTCATCCAGCTTTTGCTGAAGGCAAGCGGTTAGCAACCAGCCCCAGTCAGTCTGAACTCCAGCAAGATGATTTTTATGCCTATGATGAAGACGGAACACGGTTCTCCCATGATGTGACTCCAATCGTTCTGGCCGCCCACTGCCAGGAATATGAAATTGTGCACACCCTCTTGCGGAAGGGTGCTCGGATTGAACGGCCTCATGACTATTTCTGCAAGTGCAGCGAATGCAACCAGAAACAGAAGCATGACTCCTTCAGCCATTCCAGATCTAGAATTAATGCCTACAAAGGCCTGGCAAGCCCAGCTTACCTGTCATTGTCTAGTGAAGATCCAGTCATGACAGCTTTAGAGCTTAGCAATGAGCTGGCAGTGCTGGCCAACATTGAGAAAGAGTTCAAGGTAGGTCTTTAAGAGTCGAAGTCAAGGTATATTTACAAGCTTCCACTAGGTACTCACACCCTGTTAGGTATCGTAGACAGTAGGCAATTTTACATGTTTTTTTTGCCAACAAGATCATTACTATATAGAGTAAAAGTTGTGATCACTGCCATTTGGAGATGATCTACTATACACTAGACATTTTGCATTTATTATGTCTAATTCTTATCACAACCTTGAGAAGATCTTAGTTCCTTTTCAGATGCAGAAATGGAGGCATAGAAAGGTTAAGTAAGGCCCAAGATCCACAACTGGTAAAATGACAGAGCTGGGATCAGAATCCATGGATGCTGATCTCTAAAACCCAGATTCTGTCTCCTGTAAAACACTGTTTCTATATTCAGAGCATGGTGATAGCTGCTGTTGAGGTCAGAAAGATGAATATGATAAAGGAAGTTGTAGTTTGACTTGAGAGACAGATGCATGCATGCATAAATATGGTATAAAGAGAAATGAAACTACTAGGTAGGGCTATAAGCTGTGTGCTGTAGCGGTTCAGAGAAAGCAGTATTTAATTCACATTAGGTGTCGGGGAAGTTACATGTAAAATGGTGTTTCAGCTGTATATGGCAGAATGAGCAGCATTTTGGAAGGCAGAGAATGAGGGAGAAGATATTTTAGGCCAAAGTAACATCCAAAACAAAAGCTTGTAGATATGGAAGAAGTAGTCGCTTCGAGGGAAGTTTGAGCAGTCTCTGAATAAAAGGTAAGTGGAGAGATACCGTATCAGATGCTGCCATTTTCCCCATGGTTTGTGCTACATCTGGAAAGGGTGAAAGTTCAGATTCCTAGTCTAAGGTCACACACCTACACACATACACCTTTAAATTCCCTCCACAGGTTATCTGACCTGTCTTACAGTGTTCATCACGTTCTGCTGTACATTACTGTTATTTAGGGTGAGGTTTTCTCCATTACTCAGCTATACACTGCTTGGAATCAGGCCTGATTCATCAAATACAGTATTACACAAAGATAAATATTGGTTTTATTTTCTCTGTTCTCTATGCTATGAGAAAGCATGTCTCTACATTCCACACTTTGGGGGTCTCTCCTGTGCAGTTTCTTGGTGCCTCTGTCATTGAAGGAACACTGTTAAACCCAGCATGGTATGTCATGTGTCCATCTATCCTTGGGTCCTATCCATCCAGGGAGGGAGGGGGAGGTAAATGGTGACTGGAACCTTTCAATGGCCCCCAGGGTGGAGGATGCTGCTTTTCCTTTAGCTACCTGGCAGCTGAGGGTACAGGACAAGCAAATGATCGCTTACAATCCTGTCTCAGTCTTTCCTACTTCTCACTTTAATCCCATGACTCAGTGAGTCAGAGAGCTATGCAATCTTCAATTAGAGAAGTTTCTTCAAAATCTGATTAATATTATTTTAAAATTTGTATTTAATTTTTTTGAAATTTCACTGCTTAGGTTTCAACATCTCTGTTTCTGCAATTGTATCTTTGTTTACACACTTCTCTAGACCACAGAAGAATATTACATTCTTAATTCATTCATTCACTTGCTTACATCTTTTGAGCCCATGTTTGTACCAAATATTGTACTGGGGAGAGTTGAGAAGGGAGGATGGAGATGTAGCACGAACACAAAGACAATTCAGTCAGTAATCCTGCCCTCAATTAGTTTGTAATCTAATAGGAGAGGAAAGACCTGTGTGTAGGAACTATAATATAAGGCATGACCTTGTAGAGTGAGGGGGCGGGCAGGTGGGCCAAAGGTGAGAAGAATCACATCTAACCAGAATGTGAATTTTTCACTGTCCCTAAATGCATTGCATAATGTAAGAGCCCCTTTAGGATTAAGAGGATTTAAGGATCTGGACGTTCCTTTATTTGTTCACCACACATTGTTTCTGCTCAGGTGGTGCAAGGTACATGGATCAGGCACTTTCCCTCCATTCATACTTTCTCTGTGTAGTTCCACTCTCTTTAGCAGCTACCTAGAGCCTCTACTCAGGCTTACTGTCTGCTTAATGCCCTGCCTCTGTGAAGGTTTGAAGGCAAAGAAAAAACAAATCTCTCTGAAAACACATATCTCTTTAATAGTATTTTATCCCTAATATCTTTTAAAAATTCTTCGCAAATATTACATTAGTTTACTGTTAAAAGAGGATAGCAGTTCAGAAAAATGTTTTTAAAAGTATATCCTAGAGCTCGACAATCAGCAGTTTTTCTAATTAGAAATTTGACTCCAAAAGTTCTTGTATTACACAAGGAGAAAGGCCAGTTCTTGACTTTTTTAAAAAAGTCTTTGGCAAACACAAAATAAAAAAGCACAAGGTTTTCTTTCTCACCAGACAGAACACTCTAAAACAAATATTTCATTCTCCAGCCTAGTTGGGTCCACAGAGGCAAGAACAGCCTCATACGAGCATGAGCTGCCATTGCCTTTGTGTGTAAACTCAGGGAAAACACATCCTCCATCCACCACCATCCATGGTGTTGTGATGCTAAACCTGTTCCCAGCAGCCCAGCCTCAGTTTACAACAGGATGGGACCTGACAGGGCTAAAGAGATTGGTGTCTCTGGTGAGATTTCTGGCTAAGTCTGCTGCTCTACTCTTCAAAAGTAACTTCTCTTTTCTTACTTTAAAAGGATACAGTTGATCCTTGAACAAAATGGGTTTGAAGAGTGCGGGTTCACTTATATGTGGATTATTTTCACTAAATATAGACTACAGTACTACACAATCCCAGGTTGGTTGAATCCATGAATGTGGAACTGTGGATACCGAGGGTCCACTGGAGAGTTACATGCAGGTTTTCAACTGCGCAGAGGTTGGGTGCTCCTAACCTCTGCTTTGTTCAGAGTATATGGTCATGTTAGAAAATAATAATATAAAAATGAAGAAAAGTTTAAAAATCATTTCTATTTTGCCACCAAGAAATAAACACTGATACTGCAAACACGCCAGCACATATGCTTCTATTTGTATTTTTAGTAGTCAAGTCCCTTAGAGTCTCAGGGAACAAAGATTGCAGAGTCTGGACCACCTGAGGCCTGGGATGCCTCACAGGGACCTGAAAGATTGTACTGGCCACAGGCAATCCTTTCTGCTCATGGTCTTCAAATTCTTTTGCTTCTTTTTCACCTGAAAGACATTTGAAAAATTCTGTGCTCATGTGCACATTTTAAAATTGGCATCTAAATATTTTTATTTTTAAGTTTAAATATTTTTAAAAGATATAATTTCTACATAGTGTAAATATTGACATTTAAAAATAGAACTCTTAGTGCTCCTTCAGATGTATCTAGGGGCCTTTAAGTGCTGTGATTTTATGTATAACATCACCTATTTTAAAAATAAGTAAACAACCTCCTTTTTAACATTCAGAATAGCTACATCTTTCCTTTTCTCCTTGAGCTTGTATTTCCAGTCCAATTTCCTCCACAAATATGATTCCTGATGTAATAGCTTTTTATTGTGTAAAGTCCTTTATAGATCACCCAATTACATATATATTATATATATATGATATATATTATATAACGCATATTAGCAGTATATTTGATCAAAACTACATAAGTTGAACATAATTTTTCAAAATAACAAATATGTACAAATTTTGAAAAGTAAATTTTAAATATATGACACAGTTCTTATTGGAAATGAATTTTTAATGGGATTAATCATGTCCATACTTTTGTTATATATTTAGTGAAAGAAAAAGTTATAGCCTGCTAAAATAACTTGATTTGTCAGCTATCATATTATTTTAGTTTTTGTTAATAGGATATATAAATTAATAAAATTAAATATAAATTATTTTATGTAATAAAATTAAAAGAGCTGACTGTAGTTGGAATAACTATTTCTTGATGTGATTTGATAACTGCCTTACTGAATTATCCACAATGAATCTGAAAAAAATCACATAAAAGTTTTATCCATGTGTTTTAGCCAATATCCTATGAAAATTTTGAGTCCTGGAAACCATTCCAAATCACATTAAAAGGAATCATCCTCCCAACGTTTGCTGCTTTGCCCATTTGAGATGTCTTTCCTTTAAGCTAATAATACATCCAAAAGCTGAGTATTAATAATTTAAAAGAATCACATTTAAGTACATGAAGTGATTTTTGTATTCAGTATTTCCTACTGATACCTTCTTTGCCATCCTCTTATTCAAGAAGGATGCATTCTTTGACAGTTGTTGAAGAATGAAGAGGCAAAGTACATTAAGCAAAAATTATCATTGTTCCTATCACTACACTGCACCATACATCTAAATTTAGAACATCCCAACATGAACCAGCATGTTGTATTTCTATCATTAAACTTCATCTTCAACAGGAATGTGTATTAGGGCAGGAAAATACAGGAAGCCCCTCAGGTCTATGGTACCTGGGTTAACTATTAAAGGAGAATTCTCCATTGTTTGCTACATGGGTGAGTGAGAGTGGGGAATTATTTTGTAAAGAGGTGAAAGATCTATTTTCAAGGAAATCAGTTTTAGGAAAGTTGAAGATCTGGAAATGTATTCCCTTAAAACTATCAGTGTTCTCTGGCCGCTTGGAAAGTCTTCACATATCTCTGTTTGGGGCTTCCCTGGTGGCACAGTGGTTGAGAGTCCGCCTGCCAATGCAGGCGACACGGGTTCGTGCCCCGGTCCGGGAAGATCCCACATGCCGCGGAGCGGCTGGGCCCGTAAGCCATGGCCACTGAGCCTGTGCGTCCGGAGCCTGTGCTCCGCAACAGGAGAGGCCACAACAGTGAGGGGCCTGTGTACCGCAAAAAAACAAACAAACAAAAAAAACATATCTCTGTTTGAAGGCAACTAATCTATTTTATGAGAGCTAGAGAATGAGAACTTTCACAAAGATTTTGTAAACTCCTATATATAGCTTCTCTAAGCTCCTCCTAAATTCTCCTTTTCCATAATTAACCCATAGTCCTTTAACAAAAGAGGCCAGAGTAGTTGCTACTGAATTCCTCAGGCAATTGTAGTCTTGCACCTTGAATCTTCTAAACCGAACAAATTGCACTCATTACCCGTATCATCAGGTCTGGAGCTGGCTCCGTGTGGGGGTGACAACCAGACCACAGCAGAGAAATCTAACAATTAGATGGAACCACAGGAATAAGAAGAAAACCCATAGGTCTGAGGGATTTCAGGTCTTCAAAGTGAATGGGGGAGAAACCAGATTTAAAAGTTTTCACCCATTCAAGTTTAATTTTTATACTGAATTTTTTTTTAAATAAATTTATTTGTTTATTTATTTTTGGCTGTGTTGGGTCTTCATTGCTGTGCACGGGCTTCCTCTAGTTGCAGCGAGCAGGGGCTACTCTTTGTTGTGGTGCGCGGGCTTCTCATTGCAGTGGCTTCTTTTGTAGAGCACGGGCTCTAGGCGTGCGGGCTTCAGTAGTTGTGGCTCGTGGGTTCAGTAGTTGTGGCTCACGGGCTCTAGAGTGCAGGCAAGTGGTTGTGGCGCACGGACTTAGTTGCTCCGCGGCATGTGGGATCTTCCCGAGACAGGGCTTGAACCCATGTCCCCTGCATTGGCAGGCGGATTCTCAACCCTTGTGCCACCAGGGGAGTCCTATATTGAATTTTTATAAATAAGTTTTTGCTTTGGTAGCAAGAGACCTCAGCCACCTTAAACTTAAAACTTGGGCTAAACCTAATTTTGGCAACAAACACCAAATCGATTAAAAAAACACACACAGAATTTTGACTGTTTTTGATCCTGGTGAAGCAGAGCATAACTCCTGGTTTTTCTCCTTGACTCAAGACTAAGAATTATCATAAAGACAAGGAGATCAGTACCAGGGGTGCTTTTTCAGCAAATTCATTCTCCCAAATTCAGAACTTCCTTTTAGTATATCAATATGTACCTATGACTTATGTCTCTAAACCCTTTTTTGAATATATTTATATTTTAGGTTGTTTGTGGTAATAAAAAGGATTTCCTTTAATTACCCTAAAATTACCCCCTCTATACATCAGAGTTTGCCCTCTTCCCTGTCATTCTAGATAAGCAGCTTTTCTGAAGCTTTTCCAGATCCTTCATGTCTTCCTGCGGGGTGTGTATCTAAACAGGCACATGGCCCTCCAGATGCCTCTGCCACTGACTTTGAGGAAAGGGAAGACACTCTGCTGTGTCCATTTTTAAACTGTTGCTATGTTCTGGCGTTCAAAATGTTCAAAAATTCCTGGCATTTTTGAAAAAGAAATACCCTCTAAGAAACTGACTGAGTTGAAAAGCAGTTTTTGTTAGCAGAAAGTCAGTGTGACTGTTATCAGACCTTAGCAGGGTGACAAAGGTGTCACTTGCATGCTAAATAGCCTACAGAAGCACAGGGCAGGGATCCAGACCAAAGGGGAAGGAGGAAATGGACCATTGTTGAGCTTCATGAATCATTCTAAGTGATTTACACTCTAACTTTATGATATAGCAGCGTTTAAGTTCTCCATAATTAGGAGAAATTATCAAAAGGCCAGAAAATAAAGTAGCCTTTCAAGATCATAGTTGTTAAGTAGCAGAGCAAAAATTCAAACACAGGTATGTTTTATACCCAGTCATGCTCCTTTCTTTATATGACACAACAAAAGTTTTGATTACCTGCTGTGTGCCGCCCACTGTGCTGGAAACTCAAAGGTGAGTAAGATACAGTCTTTGTTCTGAAGGATATTTGATTCTATTCAAGAGAGACAGATACATGAACAAATGCAGTTAAGTATATGTGTCTGTTTGTTCTTGTCTTTGAATTTCCGATCAGTTTAAATAGATGGGCAGGAAAAATCCATTCTGGCAAAATTTTAGATCTAAGGCAAGTCAACAGTTAGGGATGGAAGTTATGTGCAACAGTAACAGTAACAGAGACCTTAGCCCCTGAAGCACCTGTTTACCTTCATTGCTGCTCTTCAATCTTCCTGGCTTCAATGGGACCTGAGAATTTCTATGCGAAGGAAAGGATAAAACCTGTTTATCAAACACTCTATTAAGTTAAATAAGTATCCACTGCTGTGGCAACAATCTAAATAAAAGTCAGTAGCGTCTGACAAACCTAGGAAAATGTCTGTCTTCAATTCTTGTTTGAAAATGTATCTCATCTCTTTTTACTTTTTCTTTAGAGTAGTGTCTGATTACCTTTTATGTCCCTCACAACCCCACATATTAGGTGCTATAAAAATGCTTGTTAATCATCCTCACATCAGCTGTGACAGGGTTCAATGATCAATGTGCCATTGAGTGACAATTATTCTGAAAAGCCTTAGAGTTACTTATGGTCCCAAGAAGCAGGACTGGTTAACTCGATCACTAGATAGATAATGATACTCTGTACTTTCTTTACTCTTTAGGAACATAATCTCATTTTACCAAACTCCCATCTTAGTAAGACTGCTGTATCTATCACAGCACTAGTTGCTGATTGCTTGCTGAACATTTGTAGAATATTTGTTGAAAGAATGAATGAATGAATAATCATTTTATTTTCAGTACATTCAAATGATACCCAATGTTGATGAAAATAATCTGTAAACAATCTACAATAGGAATAGAAAAGAGTTTTATTTGAGGACTATAGCCTGGAAGACAGCCTCTCAGATAACTCTGAGGAACTGATCTGAAAAAGCATGGTTTTCAGCACAGTTTTATATGTTGTCAGAACAAAGAACATTAAACAAGTCAGGGATATGTTCCTTCAAGGTTTGAAAAAAAAAAAAAAAACAGATTAGCATGTACACAGCAAGTCAGTATGGCCTTGGCACCTGGAAAGGGAGTCTTATCATCGAAGGAGAACCAGCATTGGCCTCCCAGGAAGAGAGGCATTTAATCGTTACTTTTAACATGGATATTCTTTACTTCTGGTCAATGTGCCCTTTACTTAATAATTAAAGCAGGTGTAAAATGTATGTTTGACAGGCCACAAACAGGCAATTTTAGCTGGCATAAAATTCAAGTTAACTCATGTATAAGCTAGAATGACTTACCCATACCTCAGTATGTGGAAATATCTTTTACCCCCAGGAATCCCATAATGGCTTTATTATTTTTTAGCACAATTTTGTGCCTAGGTACTGAGACTACTTGGATATAGTTTATGAAATGATGAAAACAGCAACAATAACAATTGCCATTGATTCATCCCAACCCTGGGCCTGGAAGTGGCATTTGTTATCTCATATAATCTTCACAGTAACCCTAGGAAGTAGGTACTTACATTACCCCTGTTTTACACATGAGAATTCTGAGGCTTTAAGGGATTAAGTAATTTGCCCAAAGTCATGCAGCTAGTAAGTGTTTGCACCTATTTTCAAATCCAGGTCTGCTCTTCTCCAAAACCCACAGGGTTGATTAGTGAGAATTAAGGCATGCATTTTCCCCCACCCTCTTGATTTCTATAAAGCAAATGTTATTCTATGTATAGATCCAGACATTAAAATTACACACCATAACATATCTTCTACTATGTAAAATCCAACTAAGATGACCCTTTGACAGGGTGCTTTTAACAGGGTATTTCATGTCTATTAATCTCTAAACTCTGTTCTATTAACCCACTATCAGTCATCTCTTTATAACTCAAAGGTTAATAGGCAAGCACCCACTTCTAATTTATTAATGTATGGTGTGGGTGTGTGAGCCAAAGGCCGAATTAAATCAACCGTCAGCTTCACTTTTTCAAAAAACCAAAATCACAGTGCTGTGTCTGGCTAATGAACTGCCAACATCTCATTTTAAGTGAGTTTACATTTCAATTTGAGAAAACTTAAAATATGAAAATATTTGTAAATGGATTCCCAAGGTAAAAAAAACATGCAATTCTAAAAGCAGTCTTATTCTTTATTTTATTTTTTAATTGTTGGTTTTTGTTTTGTTTTGTTTTTGCTTGGAATATGTCTTGAGAATTAGCAGTGAATTGGAAACAATTTTTTAAGTCAAGATATGAAACAGCACAGAGCTCCTGTCCTTTACTTTTTCAGTCCATGTGGTTTCTACTAAAAATGTTACTCTACACTTGAAGGGTCATACCCTCCTTTGAAATATCTAATTTCACCTGAGCTTTTTTGGAATTCGAGAGAGTACTGGTTTTGAGTCTTACATTTTTATCTCCAAAAGGACTAAAGATACATCTAGAATTGAGCACTATAAACAAGAAAGCCTAGATGCATTAAACTCCATAGGTACTTACAAATGTCAAGAAATGGCCTGTTTTCAGATCTTGCCTTTGATGATATAAATAAAATAATTATGTTTTATCAAATGCTTGCTATGTGCTTTGCAATGTGTGATTTCTTTAACAATTACTCTCACTAAACCTTAGTTTTCTCATCTGTAAAATGAAAATAATAGTAGCACCTACCTCATAGAGTGATTTGAAGCTACCTAAGATCACATGGCTAAAAAACAGAAGAGCTGGGATTCGATTACAGGTATATCTAACCTTAAAAGCCCAAGCTCCTAACCACTATAATATGGAATAGTGGGCATGGACAGCATATGTATGGATGCTTCCACACCTCAAAGTTCTTCCCCATGACCTTAATTGACTATTTCATGACAGGGGTAGAGCTGTTTCCTTGTGACCTTATTTATACTATCTGACCAGATACCTGTTTAGAAGTAGTTTGAGCCATTCTCAGTTAAGACAGAATTTGTTTTATTAATTTTCTTTTATAGAATCTGTTTGAACCTACAGTTAGCAAAGTGAAACTTGGCATGATTTACGGGGAGGAGCCCAGGAAGGTGCTTTGCAAATACCCAAGTTGAAGCTGTTTTCCATTTAGCCGCTCCGCAAATATTACCTATTGATTCACATCCAGAGCCTCTCATATTTCTCCAACATCTTTCTCTCTTGATCCCTGCAAGGAATCTTTTTTTTTTTAACATCTTTATTGGAGTTTAATTGCTTTACAATGTTGTGTTAGTTTCTGCTGTACAACAAAGTAAATCAGCTATATGTATACATATATCCCCATATCCTCTCCTGCTGGAGACTCCCTACCACCCTCCCTATCCCATCACTCTAGGTCGTCACAAAACACCGAGCTGATCTCCCTGTGCTAAGCAGCAGCTTACCCTGAACCGTCCATTTTACATTTGGTAGTGTATATATGTCAATACTACTCTCTCACTTCATCCCAGCTTCCCCTTCCCCCTGACCGTGTTCTCAACTCTGTTCTCTACGTCTGTGTCTTTATTCCTGCCCTGCCACTGGTTTCATCAGTACCGTTTTTTTTAAGATTCCATATATACGCATTAACATATGGTATTTGTTTTTCTTTTTCTGACTTACTTCACTCTGTATGACAGACTCTAGGTCCATCCACCTCATTACAAATAACTCAATTTCTTTTCTTTTTATGGCTGAGTAATATTCCGTTGTATATATGTGCCACATCTTCTTTATCCATTCATTTGTCAATGGACACTTAGGTTGCTTCCATGTCCTGGCTATTGTAAATAGTGCTGCAATGAACATTGTAGTACATGACACTTTTTGAATTATGGTTTTCTCAGGGTATATGCCCAGTAGTGGGATTGCTGGGTCATATGTTAGTTCTATTTTTAGTTTCTTAAGGAACCTCCATACGGTTCCCATAGTGGCTGTATCAATTTACATTCCCACAAACAGTGCAAGAGGGTTCCCTTTTCTCCACACCCTCTCCAGCATTTATTGTTTCCAGATATTTTGATGATGGCCATTCTGACTGGTATGAGGTGATACCTCATTGTAGTTTTGATTTGCATTTCTCTAATGATTAGTGATGTTGAGCATCATTTCATGCGTTTGTTGTCCATCTGTATGTCTTCTTTGGAGAAATGTCTATTTAGGTTTTCTGCCTATTTTTGGATTGGGTTGTGTGTTTTTTTGATATTGAACTGCATGAGCTGCTTGTATATTTTGAAGATTAATCCTTTGTCAGTTACTTCATTTGAAAGTATTTTCTCACATTCTGAGGGTTGTCTTTTCATCTTGTTTATGGTTTCCTTTGCTGTGCAATAGCTTTTAAGTTTCATTAGGTCCCATTTGTTTATTTTTGGTTTTATTTCCATTACTCTAGGAAGTGCATCAAACAGGATCTTGCTGTGATTTATGTCATAGAGTGTTATGCCTATATTTTTCTCTAAGAGTTTTATAGTGTCTTGCCTTACATTTAGGTCTTTAATCCATTTTGAGTTTATTTTTGTGTATGGTGTTAGGAAGTGTTCTAATTTCATTCTTTTACATGTAGCTGTCCAGTTTTCCCAGCATCACTTATTGAAGAAGCTGTCTTTTCTCCATTGTTTATTCTTGCCTCCTTTGTCAAAGATAAGGTGACCATAGGTGCATGGGTTTATTTATGAGCTTTCTATCCTGTTCCATTGATCTATATTTCTGTTTTGGTGACAGTACCATAATGTCTTGATTACTGTAGCTTTGTAGTATAGTCTGAAGTCAGGGAGCCTGATTCCTCCAGCTCCATTTTTCTTTCTCAAGATTGCTTTGGCTCTTCAGGGTCTTTTCTGTTTCCATACAAATTGTAAAATTTCTTGTTGTAGTTCTATGAAAAATGCCATTGGTAGTTTGATAGGGATTGTATTGAATTTGTTGATTGCTTCGGGTAGTATAGTCATTTTCACAATGTTGATTCTTCCAATCCAAGAACATGGTATATCTCTCCATCTGTTTGTATCATCTTTGATTTCTTTCATCAGTGTCTTATAGTTTTCTGCATACAGGTCTTTTGCCTCCTTAGGTAGGTTTATTCCTAGGTATTTTAATTTTTTTGTTGTTGCAATGGTAAATGGGAGTGTTTCCTTAATTTCTCTTTCTGATTTTTTTGTTTTTAGTGTATAGGTATGCAAGAGATTTCTGTGCATTAATTTTGTATCCTGCTACTTTAACAAATTCATTGATTAGCTCTAGTAGTTTTCTGATAGCATCTTCAGGATTCTCTATGTATAGTATCATGTCATCTGCAAACAGTGACAGTTTTACTTCTTTTCTGATTTGGATTCCTTTTATTTCTTTTTCTTCTCTGATTGCTGTGTCTAAAGCTTCCAAAACTATGTTGAATAATAGCGGTGATAGTGGGCACCCTTGTCTTGTTCCTGATCTTAGTGGAAATGGTTTCAGTTTTTCACCATTGAGAATGATGTTGGCTGTGGGTTTAATGTGTCATTTAAAACTTGTGTTTCCTTGGGCTTCCCTGGTGGCGCAGTGGTTGAGAGTCCACCTGCTGATGCAGGAGACATGGGTTCGTGCCCCAGTCTGGGAAGATCTCACATGCCGCGGAGCGGCTGCGCCCGTGAGCCATGGCCGCTGGGCCTGCGTGTCCGGAGCCTGTACTCCGCAATGGGAAAGGCCACAACAGTGAGAGGCCCGCGTACAGCAAAAAGAAAAACAAAACAAAATAAAAAAAACTTGTGTTTCCTTATTTATTTTCATTTGGGTTGATCTGTCTGTTGGTGTAAGTGGGATGTTAAATCCACTACTATTATTGTCTTACTGTTGATTTCCCCTTTTGGTTGTATTGATTTCCCCTTTTATGGTTGTTAGCATTTCCCTTATGTATTGAGGTGCTCCTATGTTGGATGCATAAATATTTACAATTGTTATATCTTCTTCTTGGATTGATCTCTTGATCATTATGTAGTGTCCTTCCTTGTCTCTTGTAATAGTCTTTATTTTAGAGTCAGTTTTTCTGATATGAATCTTGCTACTCCAACTTTCTTTTGATTTCCATTTGCATGGAATATCTTTTTCCATCCCCTCACTTTCAGTCTGTATGTGTCCCTAGATCTGAAGTGGGTCTCTTGTAGACCGCATATATGCAGGTCTTGTTTTTGTATCCAAAACACAGTCAGTCTGTGTCTTTTGGTTGGAGCATTTAATTCATTTACATTTAAGGTAATATTTGATATGTATGTTTCTATTACCATTTTCTTAATTGTTTTGAGTTTGTTTTTATAGGTCTTTTTCTTGTCTTTTGTTTCCTTCCTAGAGAAGTTCTTTTAGCATTTGTTGTAAAGCTGGTTTGGTGGTGCTGAATTCTCTTAACTTTTGCTTGTCTGTGAAGCTTTTGATTTCTCTGTCAAATCTGAATGAGATCCTTGCTGGGTAGAGTAATTTTTGTTGTAGTTTTTTCCCCTTCATCACTTTAAATATATCTTGCCACTCCCTTCTGGCTTGCTGAGTTTCTACTGAAAGATCAGCTGTTAACCTTATGGAGATTCCCTTGTATGTTATTTCTTGCTTTTCCCTTGCTGCTTTTAATATTTTTTCTTTGTGTTTAATTTTTGTTAGTTTGATCAATATGAGTCTTGACATGTTTCTCCTTGGGTTTATCCTGTATGAGACTCTCTGCACTTCCTGAACTTGATTGACTATTTCCTTTCCCATGTTAGGTAAGTTTTCAACTAAAATCTCTTCAAATATTTTCTCAGACCCTTTCTTTTTCTCTTTTTCTGGGATGCCTATAATTCGAATGTTGGTTCACTTAACATTGTCCCAGAAGTCTCTGAGACTGTCCTCCATTCTTTTCATTCCTTTTTCTTTATTCTGCTCTGTGGCAGTTATTTCCACCATTCTATCTTACAGCTCATTTATCCGTTCTCCTGCCTCAGTTATGCTATTGATTCTGTCTAGAGTATTTTTAATTTTAGCTATTGTGTTGTTCATTACTGTTTGTTTGCTCTTTAGTTCTTCTAGGTCCTTGTTAAACGTTTCTTGTATTTTCTCTATTCTATTTCCAAGATCATCTTTACTATCATTACTCTGAGTTCTTTTTCAGGTAGTTTGCCGATTTCTTCTTCATTTTTTTGATCTTGTGGGTTTTTATCTTGCTCCTTTGCCTGCAAGATATTTCTCTGTCTTCTCATTTTGTCTGATTTACAGTATTTGAGGTCTCCTTTCCGTAGGCTGCAGGTTCATAGTTCCTCTTCCTGCTTTTCTCTTCCCGCAGTGGAGAGGTTGGTCCAGTGGCTTGTGTAGGCTTCCTGATGGGAGGGACTGGTACCTGTGTTCTGGTGGGTGGAGCTGAGTCTTTCCCTCTGCTGAGCAGGGCTATGTCAGGTGGTGTGTTTTGGGGTGTCTGTGACCTTAGTATGACTTTAGGTAGTCTGTGTGCTGTTGGGTGGGTTTGTGTTCCTGTCTTTTTTGTTGTTTTGTATGAAGCATACAGTGCTGGGAACTGCTGGCATTTGGGTGGAACAGGGTCTTGGATTCAGATAGAGGCCTCCGTGAGAGCTCTTGGCGATTAATCTTCCCTGGGGCCAGGAATTCTCTAGTGGTCCAGCTTCCTGGACTCACTGCTCCCACCCCAAAGCCTCAGACCCAACTTCCAGTCGAGGAACCAAGACCCTGCAAGTCACTCATTCCCACAATAAAGGGGATTTAAAAAAAGAAAGACTACCAAAACCCCAGACAAATGGTAAAAAGTAAAATCAAACAAAAACAGAAGCAAGGAAACACACACACATACAAAAGAAATAAAAATAGAACCAAATAAAACAAAAAGCAAAGAACAACCAGACAAATAGAGGAACTCAAAGGCGAAATCAAACAATTAGGATCAAAACTAACAAAACCACAAAACCAAAGCAGTGTGCCAACTGAAGAATAAAGTAAGGAAACAGAACCGATAAAAAGGATTAAAAAATAATAATAAAATAAAAATGGAAAAAACACAAGACAACAGAAAAGCAAAGTAGAAATGGAAATATTTTTAAAATAAATAATATATTAAGGAAAAAGAAGAAGAATAAAAATAAGGGAAAAGAACATAGAACAACAGAAAAGCAAAGTAAAAATAGAAATATATATTTAAGAAAGTTATAAAACATGAAGATCCCAAAAGACTAAATTAAAAAAAAAAACTAAAACAATAACAACAACAAACAAAAAAAGAAAAAAAAAGAAACAAACAAAAAAGCCAGAACCAACAACAGAATGAATGAAAACATGATAAAATTCTTAGTAATAATTCTGTTTCCCTGGGGTCTCCACTGTAAGTGTCGTTGCACATGCAGTAAGACACAGCCCACCTCTGCCTCTCCAAGAGGCCCTCCTCTGCCTCTGGGCTGGTCTCTGGAACTGCTGTGGGCCCTGTGGGAACCACTCAGACTCTGATTGGGCCCAATTCCTCAGTGTGCTTGACCCCAAAGTCCACAGCTGCCAGAGCTAGACTGTTTTCATTTGTGGGAACACTCATTGTCTACTCAGATATTCCATAGACACAGGGTCTACCTAGCTGATCACGGGGATTTAATCTGCAGCTTGAACAGCTGATGGAAAGATTTTTGATCTTCTTCCTTAGTCACCCTGTTCCTGAGGTTCAGCTTTGGTTTTATCCCCACCTCTCCCTGTGGTCCACCCACAGGAGTCTGGTCCTGAGGCTGCCTTGGAGCTCTTGGGTCTGCCCCTGTGAGGACGGGATGCAGAGGTGGTATGGCTGCTTGGATCACAGGACCCCTGGTGGCACCAAATGCACAGGGAAGCTGGTGGTCACGGGCACAAGAGATATGGCCCAGTGAGGGCCTTTTCTGGTGCTCAGCATAAGGCGTGTGAGGGCCAGCCCTGAGAAGGCTTCTTTTATTGGTGCCAGTGTGTGGGGAGAGAGAGGTTACAGTAGCGGCTCCTCCCCCTGCAATAGCGCCCTGTTTCCATGGCAGTCCAGTCTTCCTCCATAGGCATTCCCTGCTGCGGATTTCCTCCCTCCCGTCCCCTCAGTTTGTCTCCCCACAGCCAACAGCAGTTCTCGCTCCAGGTCTATTCTCCAATCCCCACAATCCAGCTCCCAGCCCCCTTGAACACCTGTGAACACACATCCCAGTCTGGGGCACATAGGGCTGTGGTACAGACCACCTGTATATTTCTCACTGTGCCCCATCTGCTGTAGATCGGCCGCTTCACCCTCTTCTGACAGCCTCAAATGCTTTTCCCTTCTGTCCTAATTGATTTCCCTGTTGGAGTGGGGGTTTCCCTGAATTCGGGAATCTCTCCTCTGCTTCAGCTCCCTTGCCCCGAGGTGCATGTCCCATCCCACTTCCTCTCCTCCTCCTTCTCCCTCCTTTTTTTCATCCTACCCAGTTATTCAGGGATCTTTATAGTCCCTTCTGGTGTTGAAGGTTTTCTGCTAGTTTTCAGCTGGTATTCTGTGAGAATTGTTGCATCTATAGGTATATTCCTGATGCATCGTGGGGAGAGATGAACTGCATGTCCTCCTACTCCTCTGCTATCTTAACTCCCCCTGCAAGGAATCTTTTTATCCTACAACACAATGGTGGCTTCAAGATGGAGGAGACAACCAATTCTGAACCTACAAAGCTGGCTTTAAGAGTAAACTCTGCCATGGAGGCAGTGACCTCAAGGGACCTTAGTTTTGTTTTGTTTTGTTTTTCGGTACGCGGGCCTCTCACTGTTGTGGCCTCTCCTGTTGTGGAGCACAGGCTCCGGACACGCAGGCTCAGCGACCATGGCTCATGGGCCCAGCCACTCCGTGACATGTGGGATCCTCACGGACCGGGGCATGAACTCGTGTCCCCTGCATGGGCAGGCGGACTCTCAACCACTGCGCCACCAGGGAAGCCCGGGACCTTAGTTTTTTGATGTGCAAAATGGGACTAGTATTTCCCTGGCTTGCCTCCCAGTTCTTCATAGATCAAAATAGAGAAGCATTCTACAAAAAGACAAAGTGGCATAATTCTTACAGGCAAAGGGTTTAGAGCAAAACAGGGTTACATTTAAAGCCTCATTTTGATACTTGGTGGCTGCATGATCTTGAACATATTATTTAACCTAAGGAATCAAGGCAACTGTGAAGATTAAATGATATGATCCACTTGGAATGCAACAAGTTCTAACTAATAGGTTTTCTTTATTAACATTGGGTTATAAATGGCCTTATTTCAATGTAAGAGAATAAAGAGGAAGGAAATATCAAAGACCTGAATGAATGCATGGTGTATGTAAGTTCAAAATGAGTTTTTGGTGTTTAAATATGATCTGTACTCTCTAAATCCTCCCAAAATACCATTAGTTCATCAGCAGTAAATTACAGTGAAAGCATTTTCATTAAATTTCCTTTTCTCCAAAGAAGAATCTCAATTTGCAGACTTTATATTAGATCTTGTCTTTTGACCCTGTGTTTGGTACATAAAATTCCTCGGTAACAATTTAGTAAATAGATAAGTGATATATGTTTGCTTTTGTCTAGCAAATATATATTATATGCCTAGCTGATGAAGTTATGAACATAAGAGATATAGGTACGCAACATAGTATGAGCATGCTGTGGGAAATGTTGCTTACTTTATATTTCTCCTGAATCAGTAGATGAGTTTGGCACAGTGCAGTACTTTTTGATAACTTTGGTTATGTTTTAGACAAATTTCCTCTTTCAGAATATAAAGAAAAACTTTATTGTGCTAAGATATTTCAGAGATCACTCAGCAGAACAGCAATTGAAGATGTTAAAAGAATAGTAAACCTAAAAATAGAGTTTTTTTCCTCTACAGACCATCAAATCACTGATAAATTCTGCAGCATAACATAGTAAAATTTGCTACTTCTACATTATTGTTTTTTGCTTTGCTTTGTCTTTCCTAGAATGACTACAAAAAACTGTCAATGCAGTGCAAAGATTTTGTTGTTGGACTCCTCGATCTGTGCAGAAATACCGAAGAAGTAGAGGCCATTCTGAATGGGGATGTTGAAATACACCACAGTGGTGGAGATCGCGGTCGTCCAAATCTCAGCCGTTTAAAACTTGCCATTAAATATGACGTAAAAAAAGTAAGGTCAGGCCTGAAGCCCCTTTTACATTATTTCAGTTTTTATTGGTGCTAAATCAGGATGAAGGGTTGGCATAATTAGATTGAGCTGGTTTTTTCTAATTAATTGCACTAGGTAGGTTCTCTAACAATTCTAAGTGCCTGGTTGTGAGGCATTTAACCTACACTAATGCCAGTCTTTAAAACCTAGACTTGTTTATGCAGTGATTGACACTTTCTTTTACTTAACTAATGATACAAAAATGACTTTGTGTGTTCAAACTACAAGGCATTTGTTATAGGATAGGAACATCATTATTTAAGACCCAACTCGGTTTTCCCATTTGTTAATATATTCCAATTCCAGACCAATGACTTCTATTCCTTCTTTAGAGCATTTGAATCTCCTTCATCTTTATTTGTGGAGTATTTTTATTTCTGTCTTCATGTGGTGCCCCCTATCCTTGACTGCTTTCTTAGGTTATGTAAGATATCTTTAAAAAAACAGTTTTTAAAGGTAGGTTTTCTAATAAAAGTAACACAGACTTATGGTAAGCTTTCAAACAATATAGACATTCCATCTTTCTGTCTTCTCAATTCTTAACGGAGAGTGGTTAATCAATATTATATTTCGCTCCATAAATTTATACCTTGGACATCTTCACATATCAGTAAATAAACATCCACTTAATCTTTTCAAAGGCTGCATATCGTTATGTTTATTTATATTGTTATGTTCATTTAGTCAGTTTACTATTTAAGGATGTTTATTATTTTCTTTATTTTTTTTGTTATTTCAAAACATTTGCTAAATTTCCCTTCAAAAAATGTACACCAGTTTACACATGTCAACAGTATGTGAGAGGGATTATTTCTTCCACTCATAATGGGTATTATTATTTTTTTATTTTTTAAAAATAGATCTTTATTGGAGTATAATTACTTCACAATACTGTGTTAGTTTCTGTTGCACAACAAAGCGAATCAGCCATATGCATACACATGTCCCCATATCCCCTCCCCCTTGAGCCTCCCTCCCATCCTCCCTATCCCACCCCTCTAGGTCATCGCAAAGCACCGAGCCGATCCCCCTGTGCTACATAATGGGTATTATTAAAGCTTACCATTCTGAGAAGACAAACATTGTATCTTGATTTAATTATCTTGCAGGTTAACCATCCTTAAGAAACATTTTTAGTTCCTTTATATAACCTGTCCTTTGTCTAATTTTTAATATTCTTTACCAATTGTTATTTTGAGTTGTTGCTTTTTGTATATTAAATAATGCAGCTCTCTGTCATATGTAGGGTTCATTTGTAAGCAATAAATATGTAAGAATAAAAAATTCTGAAAAATTAAGAGTTAAATTTAATTATAAAGTTTTCTTAATTGAAAGAGTTTATGGTGCAGGAATAAAAAGAAATATCAGTAGAATAGAATAGGCAGTCCAGAAAAAGACCCATATGCAAATGGGAGCCTAGTATAAAATAAGTTTAGCATTTTAGGTCAGTGCAGAAAAGGTCATATACTTTAAAAAATAAGTATTTAGACATCTGATCTAGCAGGATCTTTATATCACTCCTTCTAGATGGAAAAAACATATAATCATAAAAGTCCTTTTGTAAAATATTGATGAATCATTTTCCAATATTAAATTTCCAAAATTTGTTTGTGCTTTGAAAGAAAACCCATTAGTCATAAAGCAAAAGTTGGAATCTTTGAATTTATGTAATACATATTAGAACCCCCTGCCATCTTGCTTAATACCTGCCCGTTAGATATTTTACATTTGTTCTTTAATTCTAACAATATTTTTCATGGGCAAGAACAGAACATAATATTAGAATGCAAGAAAAGAGTTTATGCTGAATCTTTAAGCAAGCTGTTAAATGTTTTGTCACTCCCCTGCTAGTTTGTAGCTCATCCAAACTGTCAACAGCAGCTTCTGTCCATATGGTATGAGAACCTTTCCGGTTTGCGGCAGCAGACCACGGCAGTCAAGTTTCTTGTGGTCCTCGCCGTTGCCATCGGACTGCCTTTCCTGGCTCTCATTTACTGGTTTGCTCCATGCAGCAAGGTATGTCTGTGAAGCCTGCACCTCTGTTATCTCCTAGTAGTGTATCTGGTTTATATATCAGAGCCAGTTAAGCAAAGAAAATTCTATTTCCCAAATAAAAATTTCAGGGAAGTCAGAGTTGGGTTTAAATAATCTTATTGTTTTTAATATTATAAAAATAACATATATTTGCTATAAGAAATAATGAAAGCAATGGAAAGAGAAAATTCACCTGTAATATTACCACTGTTAATATGCGAAAGAAAAACTCAGTATATTTCCTATTTGTCTTCTCTCTAGTTACATCTATGCATATATTTTTACATTTTTGATGAGGTATGCATTGAGCAGATATCTCAAATAACACCCTAAAAGAACATGTTTTCTTTTGTTATTTCTCCTCTGGCAAACTTTGAGATGAAAGTTTTTGTTTTGTATTTATTTTAGCGAATATGACCAGATAAATCTTAATATAAATAAAAGGCAATTGTGTAAATATTACTATAATGCTTGTTTCAATGAAGACTATTTGTTTTAAGGACAGAATACATTGTAACCTGACAACAAAGATAGCCTGTTTTTGGGGGTTTTTTTGTTTTTGGCAAACTCTGCCCAGGATTTGATGAAACTAATTTGTTCAGATGGACGTAGCCTTTCATTAGTGTGACAGAAGAAGTTTGGAAAATGTTGACCTGTCATTCTGTTAACAGGCATAGAGATTTGTCTGCCCTGCATTGCCAACAATCTTATTCTGCATGTTTTTGAAGCCACATTTCTGGAATTGTCAAAGTTTCAACTCTTAGAGTCAGACTGAAATAACTCTAAAGCTATGTGGCTGAAATGTCTGCTGGACCATCTATTTATGTGCCATGTCGATATGCCAGTTGAATCACTTGCTGTTGTTAAATCTGGGCATGACTCATTTTCAAATATTTGTAACATGTGGGTGCAAAGACATATATCACCATTACCTACATATTTTCTTCTTATTATTACTTAGTCATATATTTGGTGCTTTAACCTTACAGGAATGTTATTAAGTGGCTTATGGTAGGAAGCTGGTGCAAAGCCTTACATAGTGGGAACTTCATAATTACTTCCATTGATGATGATAGGAACTGCTGGAAACTTGGCATTTTCTCCTGAGGGTAAAATCTGTCGTTATAAATGTTTTTCCCTTAAATATATAAGGCCAAAAGTTGGCCTTATATATTTATAAATAAATTATAAAGGAGGAAAATAAAATGAAAATAGTGATATTTACTAGAATTAGAAATTTATAGCATGGATTTTTTTCTAGAAAGTTAAGATTTTTCTTTTCTTCCCTTTTTCATAGGAATGACAGATTCCACTTTGAAAAAAGAATTAATTCTCCTTACTAGAACATAAGCTACATCTATGTATGTAGTCTCTGTTCTGCTTCTACTTCAGAGATTTAACCTGAATTAAAAGTGTGGGGGGGAAGTGGGGGGGGTTCGGAATTATCCTTGTTATTACTCTGTGATCAGTTAAATTATAATCTCTCTTCTAAGGTGAATAATTGTGCCTCCCCATATCCAGTGAGTTCAAAAGCATAATGCCTTCCAGAGTGTTTGGTGTTTTGACAGACTAGTTTTGGCAGTCCTTAGAGTTGCACATTTCTTAAATTTTGGTTGAATCCTAATTAACCTGATTTCCTTCACTATTTCTTCTTTCCTGGCCATGTTTCTTTCTGGTATGTTTTCCACCCTCGTTTATGAACCCTGAGGCAAATAATCAAATTAAAAGGACACTGTCAAGGACACTGTATTTTTTTTCATATGTAAAATCTATTTTACTGTTATTTAATGTTTGAAGCATGATGATAAAATCTATTTTACATTTTTCCCTTTGGTAATATATATAAATATTATTTACAGTTTAGAGAATTGATTTTTTTAAACAGGGGGGAGATTGCTCAAGCTATATTGATGCTTTTATTTAAAATATTATTTAAAATATTAAAAAATTCCAAAGCATCCATGAAAATTAAGCGAGATCAAATTGCAGGCATATGCACCTTGACAGAGTTCTTGTTTCTATTTAAAGTTTGGTTTTCTTTCCTCAAGTCTGCTCTTTTCTTCAAGAAATTCTTTTTGTCCTTACTTGTTCTCTTTTTCCACCATAACCCAAATGTGTTTTATACTCATTATAGTAAAAATAGGTCATGCTGTGATTTCAAATCATTTTGGCTTAAGCTATCTTCAACATTTTCTGCTACTATTGGTATTTGATAGTTATTTGATCATCAGTAAATACTTAAAAAGAGTATGATATAATATTTAAAAGCAGGTATTTCTTTCAGTGCTTACTTTCAGTCATTTTTCCAGGTACATCAGTTTTTCACCTTGTTCAATTTTTCTTTACAGTTATTTTTTAGAAATCTGTTTACGTCACAGAATATATAGATGACAAATTTTACTAAAATGAATAACTCATTTCAGTTCCTAAAGTCCATTGAGTGGTACCAGAATCTCCTTTAGTTTAAAGAGAAACACAACTCTCAGTGATTTGTAATAAGAAATAGAAGATATGATTATCCAAACACACCACTTTAGTTTCCTGTCAACCATCTTTTTGTTTATGTGTTTGTTTTTTTAAATTTTATTTATGTATTATTATTTTTTAAACATCTTTATTGGTGTATAATTGCTTTACAATGGTGTGTTAGTTTCTGCTTTATAACAAAGTGAATCAGCTATACATATATTCCCATATATCCTCCCTCTTGTGTCTCCCTCCCACCCTCCCTATCCCACCCCTCTAGGTGGTCACAAAGCACCGAGCTGATCTCCCTGTGCTATGCGGCTGCTTCCCACTAGCTATGTATTTTACGTTTGGTAGTATATATTTACTAAGCAACAAAAGTACCTGGTTTGATTCTCTTCTCTCCCTTCCGAATAAAATAAAGGAGTCATATTGTGTAAGAACCAGGAACCCAGGGAAGAAGGAAGGTGAGGCAGGTCAGGAGTGAGGGGCAGATCAGATACCATGTCCTGAATAACTGAACGTTGACTTTAGATGTGTCCAGACAGCTGAACTCAAGTTCCAGACCTCTCAAGCTTGAGGCACACTCTAATGTGGGTAGCTTTATTCTCACCTCGTTTTATGTCTCCAGCCTTTTCTCTTCTCCTTCTCCTATTTTAATTTGTGCTCTCTTGAGTTTTTCGTAATTCTGTATTTTGAAGGCCGCCTCTGATTCTCTCCTGAACAAAACAGGGAATAAATAAGTTTTCCATAGATTTTACTACTAATAGTCAATGCCCCAATCCCAGTTTTCCACAACAGTCAAATAAACTGAGAACTTTAAAAAATTGGTTTAATATTTATAATAATAGCTCTTTTCACCAGGAAGATATTGAACCTTGCAATAAATGATTAAATAAATCTTGTACACTTGATTAAATCTTATATAAAACATGATTAAATAGCCATGATTACAATAAATTGTATATAAAGCAAATGTAGAATTAAAATTGTATATGTGGCACACCATAGAAAAAGAAATTAAAGTCGCATTAATGTTCAGTTTTTAATAGTCCATATTTTTTTAGAAAACATTGCTAAGGACAATAGGCAAAAGAAAAATCAAGCCTACTTTCTCTCCCATTTGTTTTAACTTTATTTGAGAGTTCTATTTAAACAAGATCTTAAAAAAACACAGAAAGTACTCTGATTCAATCTAATGAGCATTTACTTATGGAAGTATGGTTTTTGGACAACGTTTTTACAGCAACCTTTTACAAAGTAACCTTGGATTGGGCCTGCAATATATCTAACTGTATAGATCCATTGGCTTAAAACTAGATAGATAGAGCGGTTGATCTATTGATCTAGATAAACACACACACACACACACACACACTCACACATGCATGCATGCACGCACATACACACCCTGGTATTCTGCCTGACCTAAGATTCTAAATATCAAGAGAGAAGGGACTAAACTATGTGATTCATCCTAGCTCTAACTTTTATGATTTTGAAAACCATATAGACAGATAAAGTGTGTAGGAACAGAGAACATTGATTGCATTCCTTCCATTATAGCATTTAGCTTTTTAAAATCTTAGAACCATTTGTTCTCTAAGAATTTACATATATATGTACTTCAAAGAGAAAATATGAACTTGTTTTGTAAACCAAATAGAAACATTAACTCAAACAAGTATGCCTGGGTTCAGATTCCAGCTCTACCACTTATAAGCTGTGTGACCTTTAAGCTAGTTTCTGGACCTCACTTCCTCAGTTTCTTCATCCATAAAATGGGCATTTCAGCAGCATATACTGCTTTGTATTGTAATTATATCATGGAATTAACAGGGTCAAGCACTTAAAACAGTACATAAAAGTACTGGCCAAGTGTTGGTGGTATTATTATTAATTTTTACATTTTTCTGTAATAATAAACTCGTTTGAAAAGCTGTCGAAAGCTATTGGCCCTCTCCTAAGAAAAAATTCTTGCATACTTGTATTTGAGTTTTGTTAACCATTACAGGGGATACACAGAGCCCTTGAGACACATCCTGGGCACACACCATCCCTCTGCCCCAGCTAGGATTTGTGCATCTCAGATGGAAATGATTCCTGTACTATAGATGCACAAGAGCTTTTATTGTCTCCATATTTCATATGAAGAATCTGACTTTCACATAATTTAGGAAATTCACTCATTGCTACTCAGCTAATGAGGGAATGAAACTGGAACCTGAACCTAAAATGTGTTGGTTATGTGACCAGAGATGTATGTAATTGCCAATCTGCATTTCTTACCACACTGATGCAATTCTAGCCAAAAAACTCCACAAAACTTTTTTTTAAACCTTTTCCCGAAGCCTATGAACAGCAAATATAAAGTGATTTCCAATAGGCTTCTGCAAATATAAAAAACAGTTTGAAGACCCTACAGCCACCCTTACAAACTGCTCCCATTGAGTCCCCATTTCCAGCCTCTGCACCTGAGACCCACCCCCTACTCGGTTTCCGTCGCCTGGGCCAGCTCCAGTGAATTCACCCATTCTTCCTCAAAACTCCCTTCCCAATGCGAGACCAAATGTTTTAACCTTTTGCTCCTATCCTATATTTAAAGATTTAGAGACGTTAAAAAAAAAAAAGACACTTGGACTTTTTTCAATCCAGTGTCATTCCAGGACATCTTTCCAGTACGTGATGGGAACTGCCTTGCTGTCCTGTCCTGGGCTGGGAGTTCTCTTCTTGGTACTCCTGACTCTTACTCCATTTACAGCATCACTTGAAGCCTGATTTGCACCCATGTCAGTGAAATGCATATGAGGACAACAAGCAGACAAACATCAACCAAGGGTGTATACACTGTAAAGCAGATTCAGGTTAATATTTTCATTGCTGCTTCCTCAATACTTCACACCCACTAAATTAGTTTTTTTTTTATGAGTAATGGTGATACTATGCTCTGCCTTTTGTCATTATTATATTCATAAAATATTTTGTCAGTAATATCTTAAGAACTTAAATATCATTTAATAGAAATTAATTTATTTAACTATCAATCCAGAATATCAGCATATGTAGCTGAGCAACATGACCAAAATTTTATATCAGCATAAGGAATTATTTTTCTATTATTAGTTATATAAAGGTACATAATTATCTTAGGAGAAGATTGGAGTGCACAGATATTTATTCTTGTGTATACACATGTGTGTTTTGCAAAATGTACAGAACAAAGCTAAGATTTTCTTTTGGTGTGTGTTGTGGCAGATGGGGAAGATAATGCGTGGCCCATTCATGAAGTTTGTAGCACATGCAGCCTCCTTCACCATTTTTCTGGGGCTACTAGTCATGAATGCAGCTGACAGATTTGAAGGCACCAAACTCCTTCCTAATGAAACCAGCACAGATAATGCAAAACAGCTGTTCAGGATGAAAACCTCCTGCTTCTCATGGATGGAGATGCTCATTATTTCCTGGGTAATAGGTAAAGACTGATTTTTCTGTCATCACTTATTTTTACAGCCTTAGCAGTAGGACTGAATGACACTGATTCCCTCACACATCAGTTATACAGATGTATACAGCATGATACAATGCTCCACATAGCATGTTTTTTTTTTGTTGTTTTTAAAGCACAGTTATCTTGGGTTCATTATCAGTACCACAGTCTTCTCACATGTCACATGCTCTTTAGATTTCTAAGAAAAACTCAGGAAGAAAATGAACAGGATAGTATGAATCAAACCTTGCCAGTGACGAAAAACTGCCATTCATGTTTTAGGAGAGCTGTGACTTCAAGTTTAAAAATAACCACATGATTTTATGTTGCAATTTAATAGGAACTGAAGGTAGTAGCCACTCACATCTATTGAACATTTGTTATGTACCAAGAACTGTTCAAATCACTTTACATACATCATATCACACACTCTGTTTGTGCCTTAGTGGTCCAATCTGTCATATAATAATGTCTACACTACAGCATTAATGTGAAGATTAAGTAATTTGCTTTAGATCTCCCAGATGTTAAGTGATACAGAGGGAATGTGGTCTTAATTACTATGCTATTTATCTTTAGAATCACTCATCCATATGGCTTGTCATTAAATATAATGCAAATGAAAGATATTTCAATTGGATATTTATGAATGAATAAAGTCAGTAGCTATTACCTACCTAATAGCTGTCTAACAAAGTGCCCTCATTAGATAATGATGATACTGAAGTGAATGAAATGCAGTCTTTATAGTCAAGGAAGTTAGGTCTGGGGGGAGGGGACAGGTCAATAAGTAAATCAATAAAGAAAACCTATGTGACACATACTGTAACTGAGGAGCTATTAGGGTGTTATGAACACACATGGATTGGGCATCTAAATCTGAATGGGGTGGGGTATGGATAGGGCGAAGGAGGCCTCCCTGAACAGTATGTTCAATCTGAGACTTTGAAGATAAGGACATGTTAATCCTACAGAGTGTTTATGGGGAGTAAGGACACTACGAGGTATGGATGCAAAATGTTAGATGCAAAGGTGTGACTTCATGCATAGTCAGGGCCTTATGAAGATCGCTGAAACTTTATCCACAGCCTGGCTTCTCCCAGGGGTTGCAAAGGTCGACAGCTGGCACCTCATTTGCAAAGTCATGTGTTAGGTCCGGCTATAATGCAGGTTCACTTATGGATGTGGGTGATGGGAGATAAGGGTGGTGACATGGCCAGAGGATGATTTTCAGCTGTTGGTGATGTGATCCATCACATTTTAGAAAGATCACAGTGGTTGTGAGGTAGAGGGTGGCTTTGGGGAGGAGTGAGTGTGGAGGCTGAGAGACAATTGAAGTGATCCCTGTGAGGAACATGGTGCCAGAAGTCAGGGCGTGGGGAAAGGAGTTGAGAGCTTCTTAAAAGATACGTTTCAAATAACTTGGTGATGTATTGTACATGGAAAGGGAGAACTGTGGATTCTGCCTTGGATTACTAGGTGGTGACTGCAAGTCTCTAGGAAGAAGAATATAGAGGGAAGATCATGCTTGAGACTGGGAGAATGAAAAGCTGGTAGGTAAGTTTGGGTTGTGATTGACTTTGAAGTGCCCATGGGATTTCCAGTTGAAGATGTCCGCTAAAATGCAACCCCTGGGAGAAGCCAGGCTGTGGATAAAGTTTCAGCAATCTTCATAAGGCCCTGACTATGCATGAAGTCACCTAGGGTGTAATGTGGAGAGTGTCAAGAGAAGAAGGCCCAAGGAATCTTCATACAAAACCATTGGTAGCCCATAAGCTTGGTTCTCTTCCAGTGATCTGGAGAAGCATCTGCAGTCAGTTTTATATCACTTCTAGGGCAGGGGCTGTCTTCTTGGCTTCCTCATACTGGGGCTGATAGGATGACCCATTGAAATACTACAAAGCACTATACAAATTACCATATGATCGTTTTAAATGCATATGAGGTAATTCAACAACATTGAGAGTTACTCAAAACTTCTGAATCTCTTCATTTCCTGGAAATGTTCCAAGGAGAAATATAGTGTCTTAACATGTGAATTGCATCACTAAAGTAAACCTTAGATAAAGAAGAGTTTGATTTTCCACTTTTTCTTTTCGAATTTAATTGATATTTACCTTATAACATAATGCTATAAGAAATAAATTACATTTCATTTTGAATATTTGATTTAAAATAAGAATAATCATTTGGACATTGCCTTTACCTCAAGCTAAGAGCCTATATGTTATAGGTTTTGTTTTATGTTAGTATGTTTAAAGTACATATTACAGCACTTGGCACATAGGAAATGTTTAATAAATTTCAGATAACTATGATTACTATTAAACTCTTCATTAAGAGTTCATGTGTTTTATATGGAAGTGCTATTTCCTACTGAAAACATATTAAGCAAGATATGACACTTCAGTTCAAGATTAAACTTTGAAAACATTAAATTTTATGTAAGAGGATTAAATACAATGAATGCACATTATTCTTTATCAAAACTAATTGACTCTCCTCATACTAATATTTTAATATAAACATTGGAAGTTTTTCCTTTTTCACTTGGAAACCTAAACCAAGAATGTTAACTTTTAATTTTATGAATAAAAGCCGTTTCCTTGGAACAACTGGCTGGATAACCTTTACGGTTGAGATTCAGAGATGATCTCACAGCATTCATTTAAAGGGAAGACAAGGAACAACTCAGAATGGACAGCTGATACTTTGTAGCATAGGTTAGACTCCTGGTTCAATTTCTGACACTGGTATTTATTTTTCTTTTTGAAGTTATTCTTGAAAGACAGTTGCTGTACTTTCTGGAAATATTAATAAGAAGTGGACTAGTTAGGTCAAGATGCTAGTTGGCTTGAGGGAAAAGACTGACATTATTGGTCACAGAAAGCAAATTTATATAATTTTTAGTAGACAAAATGTTGAAAGGCTGGATGATGGAATTGACATTCCAGGAGATCTTGACAAGGCTGAAGGGCAAGCTGAAACCAATGAGAAGTGTAGCAGGAACACAGGGAGGGGGGAGACACGCTTGATGACGCTTCACCTAAGGAGCACTTTTTAACTTAACATCCAGTGTGAGCTGCTGAGGAAGCAAATGCAATGCTGGGTTGACCCTTCAACAGAAGGAGAGGACTCCAGGCAAGGGCCGTAATTACATTCCTGCTCCACACTCTGGCCACATCCCATCTGCAGGCAATTGGCAAACTAGGGAGCATCCCAAATTGAAAGCAACCAGAAAAGGGAGTGGCTCTTCCAGGGAACAGCACTTGTGGGAACTGTGGAAGCTTACTCTGGAGGGTGGAGGTAGGGCAGAACACTGGGATTGTGGAACCTGAAGTTTAGTTATTTGGAGGGCCCCATTTAGAGAAAAAGAAGACAAAACAGAGCCCTAGGAGGAGCCTGGGCAGATAAGACATCTTGGAGGTTAAATTTTATTAGCTTTGTGGGAAACCTGCCTCTGCTGTAGAAGCATAGATTTAATGAGTGCACAGGTGCTTGTGCTTTCTTTTATTCTGTTGTGCTTTAAGAAATTTAAAGACAGAGAGAGCAGATTCATTCTCTTCTCTCAAGGGCAGAATTAGCACTAACAGGTCCACAGTGAAGGGATGCTTCCTAAAAAGTCAACAATGGGATGAGCCGTCTTCAGAAGTAGTCATTCAGGACGAATTCAAGAAGAGGCTCAACCCTGTAGAGAAGTCCCCTGCTTGCTGGAGAAGTTGGACTAGATGGGGGATTTCAATCTATGCTTGGCAGCTCCTGGGGGTCCACAGGGGAAATAAGATGGGAACTCTTCCTTCAAACAGAAGAGTTCGCTCTATCTATTTTATTTTTTAAGCTTTGGTGAGATATCATTTTTTACCAAAAACTGTACATCTTAAAGAGAGAGAAGATGGAGAAGTGGGAGGAAGAAGGAGAGAAGTTTTGAAAACAACTAAATGATATGAATTTAAACCGCCCTTTCATTCCTATTCTTCAGTTACTCTAAACTACCCTTTTGTCCTATTGAGGAAGCTGGCAGGAATCCAGGGACCACAAAAAAAGGCTGCCCTCAGATTTTTTCACCCCTGCTCATAGTTGTGTGCGTGCACGTATGTGTTCATGAGTGTACACATGTAGTGTGTCCTGTTTTAAATCTGATCTACTAAAGTATATATGAATTCAATTCTAGTCTCCTCTGAATTTTGAATAATTCCAAATAAGTAAGTTGTGTGCTACAGTGAATGATCATTTTGAGAAAAGCACATAGTAAGCTGTTGGAAGAGTGGAGACCATGGCTTTTGTAAACCCCTGAAGGGCTCTACAGTCATTCACATGGCAGGTTGTGATAAAGGTTCATGACGAATGTGGGGACTTGGGGAAGGTGCTTGGTAGGAGAAAGGGGAGAAGATTAATTTCAGCTAGGGGACCATGGAGACTTGTTGATGGTGGTAGCCTTTGATGGATTGTTGGAGTTTGGCTTGTATTTCTCCAGATGGCTCTAGGAGGAGGTGGGACATCAGAGCATAGGGATCTAAAGATAATAGGGGTAAAGTAACTTCTTTTTAATAAAGTACGATTTTTCAGATGAAAAAAGAAAATGTGCCAGACATAGGAAATTTTAAATAGTAAATGCTCAATCAATGTTAGTTATTTTTTCAAGTGCCAGGCACTGTGCTGTGCATTTTACATGTGTTATTTAAGTCTCATAACAAACCTGTGAAGTAGGTACAAACTACTATCATCCCCATTTTCCAAATTGAGTTTTAGAAAGTTTAAATAAGTTGCCAAGGATTACACAGCTAATAAGTGGAAGAGCAAAGTCTCAAATCTGCGGCAGTCTAATTCCAAAACCTATGCTCCTTCCTGAGTACCACATTAAGTTTTAGAGTGAATATGCAACATTATTAATAATTCCACCATCAAGAGACAACTACTATTAATATGTTCCTGTAATTACTTCTAGTCTTTTACTATACTTGTTTTAAACATAAAGTCATACAATATATAACATTTTTTACTTAGCATGCTTGAATGTTTATGACATAAACATTTTCCAATGTGTATTAGTCCAGGTCCTCCAAGAAGCATATGCAAGACAGGATTTAACGTTCAACAATTTTATTAAGGAAATTCCACGTGAGAGAAAATGGTAGAGAACTGAAGAGAGCTGCAAGGACTGTAAGACTGGGATGCAAGTCTTATCTTGAGGGAAGGAAAGTAGGGTAGAAGTATCCTAGATCTCCATCCAGTCTAAAGAAAGTTTAACAAGGCCGTCAGGAAATCCTTGAGCCAAAGTCAGCCATCAAAGGAGTCCCATGTCTCTGAAGAAGGACTGCCCTCAGTCACTACTGGGGAGCAGCCCATGGGAAGCATGACCTTAGGGCAAAAGTGGCAGTAGTTTTCAGAATGCTGTAGCTGAGGCCCATGGCCAATTAAATTCCTGTAGTTGGAGGTCTGGGAGGTACACTCCTGTGGCCACTATTTAAAATATTATATGAAATGGCTGCATAATATCCCATATGTAGAAGTCCCATGGTTACTTCTATTTTGAGTGTGTGAATGTGGGTGTGTTTGTATGGTTTGATTGTTATAAAGAACCCTACACTGAACATCTTATTAATGTATTTTTATGTATAGAATTAATGGATCAAATCATGTTTGATCCATTGAATCAAACATTGAATGCCCTTGATGAAATTTGTCACATTGCTATAAGGTAATGCACTGATATTGTTGGACTCTAGGATTTGTGGGGACAAGATAATTATGGCTGGATGGGTGGGATGAGGCCAAATTTTGAAGGGTTTTGAATATCAGCCTGAGATCTTTCAAATTTATTTTGTTTTATTGAAGAGCTAAGGCTGGAATGAAGTTGGATTGATATTTTAACCTCTTTCTAATACAGGCATGATATGGACTGAATGTAAAGAAATTTGGACTCAAGGCCCCAAGGAGTACTTGTTTGAGTTGTGGAATATGCTTGATTTTGGAATGTTGGCAATCTTTGCAGCATCATTCATTGCAAGATTCATGGCATTTTGGCATGCTTCCAAAGCCCAGAGCATTATTGATGCAAATGATACTTTGAAGGATTTGACAAAAGTCACATTGGGAGACAATGTGAAATACTACAATTTGGGTGAGTTTATAGGACACAGTCAATGTAAGTTTATAAAATTCAGAATTTTCTTATAAAAGTAGACATCAGTAACAGTTTGATTACTACTCAGCTCTCATAAAATTGTTGGTCAGTTTCCAGCTTCTTTAGAGTATCTGTATCTGAAGAAGCATGCTTTCTACCTCTTCCCTTGATATTTCTTCTGGCTGGAAACCTCTTTTAATCACAAGAATCATCTCACTTTATCTCTGGGATTAATTGGCTAACCACCAAACTTCATTGAGAATGCCTGTATTATGTCTTGGATTTATTTTTTTCCTCTTGTCCATTAAAAATAGTATACATTTAAGTACTATTTCCATTTAAGGCATATAAACTATTTGAAAGCAAAGGAATCATTGGAGGCTCTAGAGGGCCCCCAATAAATAACACCACTTTTTCTCACCCAGTCTTTGAAACTAGATGAGAGATAAAACCAAAAGCGAACACGGAGGCCAGATCATCACCTCTAATAATGACAAAGTTCAGGGTGGATGACATAATTCTGAGTTTATTAGCCAGCTGGCTCAGTAATATTGAACCTCAGGCTTAGGCAGATGTATGGACAGGGCAGTCTTCCTCAAAGAGGGGTATGGCAGCAAGTGTCTGATAATGTGAGATTCCCCCATGAAAGACCAGAGGAAAATTCTCAAGAAAAAAGAGGGCAGAGCTGAACCAAGTATGCTCAGTTTCCACCCCAGTTTAGTAATCAGATAAGTCATTCCACCTCCCCAGGAGGAAAGTGACTAAGTGATAGAAATCGATTCAGTTATTTACTTAGGGAAAATCTCTCCTTGTAGAAACCTAGAGTGGGGAAAACAGATTCTCTTTGAATACTTATTTCAAATCCTCTGTTAAGATGTCAGTTAACAGTCAATTGACATCTCTATGGGTTTTACTGGCTATATCACATAGGGATTTCTTTTTTATTATTTCTTTTTAATATTTCTTTTAATATTTAATTAACAACTTTTAGTGCATAATGTAAGGCTTTTACATATTGTACAGCACAGGGAATGTAGCCGTTATTTTATAACAAAAATTTTTATTATATGGAATTTTAAAGTCAGAACTATCTATTTATATATTGTACTTATATTCAAAGTGCTATAAAAAAGGAAAGTGCTTTTATTAGTTTACTGTATCCTTTCCTGATTCCACTTCTCAGCAAATAAGCAAATACAAATTTATAATTATATTTTTCCTCTTTCCTACACACTGCTTTTCTTCATAATGGTTTCTTAATTAGGTTTTTGATGACCTGATGTAATAATGCTAGAAGAACTCATAAGTGAATAATTACTACATTTTTATGATAAAAATAGACTTGAGTGACCAATATAAATTACTTTAGTAAGTTTAAATAACTCCAAAAGCCCCAAATTACATTATAGTGTAATTACAGTTTAAAATTAAATAATGATATCATGTATTTAGGGCCTTCTTTTCTTTTATTATAGTTTAAGATTAAATAGTAAATGCTATCATTTAGTTAGTGCCAAGCAGTTTCTAAACACTGAATGTATGTTGACTTACTGGATTCTCACAACAGATGACAGAGGTAGAAGCAGTATTATCTCATTTTTAAAGATGGGAAAATAAAACTAAGATAAGTAATTTGTACCAGTTCTTCCAGCTGACTTTAGATAGATAGATAGATAGATAGATAGACAGGTAGGTATTGGAATTTTTACATATGCTGAGTCCACAGTTTGTACTCTTTTTTTTTTTTAACATTTTTATTGGAGTATAGTTGCTTTACAGTGGTGTGTTAGTTTCTGCTTCATAACAAAGTGAATCAGTTATACATATACATATATCACCATATCCCCTCCCTCTTGCGTCTCCCTGCCTCCCACACTCCCTATCCCACCCTTCTAGCTGGTCACAAAGCACCGAGCTGATCTCCCTGTGCTATGCGGCTGCTTCCCACTAGTTATCTATTTTACATTTGGTAGTGTATATATGTCCATATACACACTACCACTCTCTCACTTTGTCCCAGCTTACCCTTCACCTTTCCCGTGTCCTCAAGTCCATTCTCTAGTAGGTCTGCGTCTTTATTCCTGTCTTGCCCCTAGGTTCTTCATGACCATTTTTTTTTTCTTTTAGATTCCATATATATGTGTACTCTTAACCATTATGCTATACCCTATGGAAAACTTCCAGCAAACCAGGGGTGTAATTTTCTCAGTAAATTCAGAAGCTCAAATACACCTGACACTTAAAGAAGCCCTTTAAGATAAAAGACTTCTGTCAGGAACTGGATTGCTAATGTAATTTTATTTCTACCCCAGAAAAGAAGTTACCTAAGTAAAAAACTTAAATAAACTCACCATAACTCTTGTCTTTCCTTTCTCCTAGCCAGGATAAAGTGGGACCCCTCTGATCCTCAAATTATATCTGAAGGTCTTTATGCAATTGCTGTAGTTTTAAGTTTCTCCAGAATAGCCTACATTTTACCAGCAAATGAAAGCTTTGGACCTCTGCAGATATCACTTGGAAGAACAGTGAAAGACATCTTCAAGTTCATGGTCATATTCATCATGGTGTTTGTGGCCTTTATGATTGGGATGTTCAACCTCTATTCCTACTACATTGGTGCAAAGCAAAACGAAGCCTTCACAACGTATGTGCTTTCAGATATTTTGATCATGGAGATCATCAATTAAATAAATGTTAGCTTAACAGTGTTCATATGCATCCATGGCATAAATAATGTTTTGGTAAAGACTTCATCTCCAGTTACTCTTTAGCAAAATGAGAGGATTTTAAAATGGGTTGGAAGAACTCAATAATGTAGGCAACCTCTGTAATATTAAGTAATTATAGCTAACATTTTTAAGGCTAGGAACTACCTCACACACATCATTTTATTATCTCTGTTTCAGAAGAAAAAAAGGAGACTGAAGTTCAGAAAAGTTAAATGATGTGCTGAACACTGCATAGCTGCTAATAGATAGAAAAGCCAGGACATAGTCCCTTGTCCACTATAACATCTGTGCTCTTCACTGCTGTGTCCTTCTGCTTACTACAGACTCCTGGGATGCTGACTATGAGAACAGCTGCTTCCTAATTCAATTTGATGGATCTTATCACTGAGACAATCCAATTTATCAATAGTGACAAGAGTTTTAACTTATGTTCACCATAGACACATGTTTTTTATAAAGTGTGTTTGGAATACATTATTCAAATGTTAGGTATTCAGTGTTACAATAAGTATTGACTGAAGCATAACCTATTACCCATATTCCTGTAAAGTTCAGTTTATGAGAGAAATTAAACCACCTGGGCTAAGCAGAGGGGCTTAGTTTAAGGTCAATAATTATGCTTAAAGCATTGAAATTCCTATGTAAGACATGTCAGTGATTTTGGTAACATCGACTGTATTTATATTGTCATATTTTCCTTAAGACACCTTTAAGACACATACTATTGTAATCTTTTTATTGGAAATTAGTTGAAGTATAGATGAGCAGGAAACCCAAAAGGACTCTAACAGATAGCATTATCTTTTATTAAGTAATACATTTAACACTTCCATTGCCACAACTATGGATTATTTAAATGTTAATATCTGTGGTTATGTAATTATGCTAACATTTACTGAGTGCTTATTATGTTCCAAATAATGAGCTATGTGCTTCATATACACAATATTTCCTCATCCTTGCAACAATCCTAGAAATAAATAATTATTGTACCCATTTTATAGAAAAGAAAAACGAGGCTCAGGGAAGTAAAGAGTTTTCTCATGAATATCTAATAATTTTCAAAGACACTAAATCAACTCACTTTTATTATGGTACCATTTTTGTTTATTTGTACACTTTATCATTTCCTTTCTCTCCTTCTTTTTCACCAGAGTGGAAGAGAGTTTTAAGACACTGTTTTGGGCTATATTTGGACTTTCTGAAGTGAAATCAGTGGTCATCAACTATAATCACAAATTCATTGAAAACATCGGTTATGTTCTTTATGGAGTCTATAATGTTACAATGGTTATTGTTTTGCTAAATATGTTAATTGCAATGATCAACAGTTCATTCCAGGAAATTGAGGTATAATCTCTATACATTTGTATACTATGTGCTGCATGTTTTAACTATTCCAGGGATCAACTCAGTATTGGTGGCGACAGTATAGACTGCTTTCCATCTGTTCTTTCCCTTTTTACATACTTCTTTATATACTATATATACTGTAGAGAATATCTATATTTTTGTATACTTTATATACAGGAATCTAGAAAATTTTAATGTTTTGCTTCCAAACACAATATCTATGGGTGTGGTGGTATAGTAAGGCGTAAGGATGAGAAATGATGTGTGATTTGTTATTATTATTTACAAACTCTTTAGAAATACTATATAAGCATGAATTTATACTTTATTTTAAAAATTATTGCTTCCGAATACCACTATTCTCCAAATCTTGTTTTGAGTGATGTTCAGAATTGACCCTTTCTCAAACTCAGAGTGATAGTGTACATCTTTATTCCAGAAATCTTGGTCTGTCTCCCAAATTAATCAAAGTAGTGATCTGTTGCAGAATAAAAAAGTGAATAATTTTTCATAGTGTTTTCTCGAATGTAGGAAAATGCATTTATATCTTTCAATGTATTTATAAACACATGCAAGTTTTGAGATCTATAGATCTATAAGCCTGATAAAATTTTAGGCAGATTTAGGAAAGAGTGTGTGAATTGTACCTTAACATTTTTGAAAAAATCTTGGAGTGGTCTTTGGGGCCTGAGAGTGTTGTAGGCATCATTACTTCCATCTAGTCACGCAATGTTAGAAGCATCCCAATAATTCTTTTTACGCATTTCCTTGCTGAACTGTCATATGTATTTGTATAGGATGATGCTGATGTGGAGTGGAAATTTGCAAGGGCCAAACTTTGGTTTTCCTACTTTGAGGAAGGAAGAACTCTTCCTGTTCCCTTCAACCTGGTGCCAAGTCCAAAGTCCCTGTTTTATCTCCTACTGAGGCTTAAAAAATGGATTTCTGAGCTGTTCCAGGGCCATAAAAAAGGTTTCCAGGAGGATGTGGAAATGAACAAGGTGATTTGACTTGATAATTTAAAAGTATATTTTTAAATGCTGAGACCATTATAACCACTGTGCCACATCCCTTTATAAAGAAGCAGTCTGTGACGACATGTCCATCCATTCCCAAATGTAGTCACTTAGCTCAGAGCAGTCCTTTGGCTTGTGTCTGTTTATTAGGAGAACACTGGGCATTTCTGCTTAAAAATATAAGAAAAATTCATGAAATGTAACTAAAATAATGTACTACATTATCTGGAGTGGGTACTGAAAGGGAGAGCTATTCTGGGCCCCATTTTTGCTGTTGTGGCTACATGTCCCTCACTTCACCTTCAATTTATACAGCTAGGTATATTTATATACTTCAATTTATACAGCTTCCATTTTTTGCATGTTCAATTTATACAGCTAGCTGGTTATGACTTGGGGGAATCTGACAGACAAGTAAGTCCTACATTGAAAAGTTCAGAAATCAATTGATCACATGTAATATGGGAGACCAGGTTTGGCGTTAAGTAGTTCAAGAAAGAAATATCTAAGGAGACTAATTGGAAACAGTAATCCCATGAGGCAGTACCATCTTAAGAAGCCATGAAAGTGAAGAGGTCTAGTGCTTAGATGAAGGAGTAGAACAATCACAGTGGGTTTAGAAAAGTGTGGAGCATGTGGAATGCTGTGTGGAATGCATGGGGGTGGGGAGGTTACTCTCAGCAGGGAACTCTGCAGGGGACAGAACTCTATATCCAGGAGCACTGAGGGACTAGATATCTCCAGAGGAGGAGGGCCAGGAAGGGAACAGGTGTGGATATGGTGTCATATTATGGGGACGTGAAGGAGCTGGCTGCTTCCAATTCCCAATTTTAATGAGGAAGCACATTTAATTTTCTCTTCAAAAATAGGAAGAGAGGCAATGGGCAAAAGTTGCAAATAGTTCATTTTTAGTTCTATGTAAATAAAATTTGTAACAACAAGATCTGCCCAACAGAGTGGTGGGCTGTCCTGTGAAATAGTGAGCTCCCCATCATTGCAGGTAATCAATAAATGTTGGCTGACCAACATTAGGAATTTATAGGTTTTCCTACACTGGTGAGCAACTGAGCCAAATGATTGTAAAAGTTCCTTGCAGCTATAAGATTCTATTATTGAATGATTTGCTACTTACTACATGAGATTCTCAAGTTAAGCTCCCAGAGCTCCAATTTCCTCAACTGTAATATGGGAATAAAAATTGCATCTACATCATGAAAATCAAATCAGATAAATATGTAAAAGTGCTTTGAGAATTCTAAAGCCCTCTTTAAATGTATTATCATTATTCTGTATAGGAATTTTGGAAAAATATGCCATCTTTGGTGCTCTCCCAAATGTATAACTTACAGAACTCAGTGTGTTGAGTGGCAAAAATTTCCCTCACTTTACTTAATGTTATTAAGTGTGTAGTTTACAGGTGTGATTAGAGCTGCAACCCAAGACAATTCAGTCTCCAAAAGGAAATGTCCAAGTACTCACCAAAGGGAAGACCTGAATAAGAATATGTTTCTCTCATTGAAACTTGCTGGAGAATTGGACCAGATGGCTTTTAGAATATGGAATAAAGAAAGAGTGAAATTCGTTTTATAATTCCCAATGTAAAATTAGTGATTGTACCTATTTTACTCTCTATCTTTAAAAGAGAAATGAAGAAAAGAAATTTGGAATTCTGGGAAGTCATGAAGACCTTTCAAAATTATCACTTGACAAAAGACAGGTAAGATCACATTTGAAAATATGAAACCACGAGTAGGTTCAGGCTTTCTACTCAGAGAAAAGGACAGATGTTCAGAAGCAATTTCAAGAAACAGTAGACACATTAAAGAATTAACAATTTAACAATGCTCAAAGAATCTGTTATTGAGAAGTAAAAATAAGCCTGTGTCCTGTTAATCAGCAAAAAGAATTACATGGCTGTTTAAGACAGATAGTAAACAAGTATACTGGGGTACTTATGGGTGATGGAATATAGAAATTGTGATGTAAAGAAGGGAAAATTGAAACAATAGGGACCTGATGGAGATATAATTAACTTAATTCTCAGCAGCTCAGGTGGAGATTATGCACACCTAACAGAGCTGCATTATTTGTCAGTAATCGAGAAGCTGTCACAAAAAGGCACCCTAAGAATTTAATGGCTCCTGTCATCAGCCCAGTTTATAATGAGCAATGTACCCTGGAGCTGCATCAGGAGAAGGCAGTGTATCCGGTGGGACTAGCATTCAGTTGCACATATCATGGTGTTTTCAATAAGACAGTTGTTTTTCCCCCTCTCATTTAACTCTCCAGAGTTGGCAGTACAGGACTGTTGCCAGGAGTGAGTCTCTCTGATTCTCCTGGATTTTTTTGTCATAGTCAGATGCAAGATGACACCTTCACCTCCAGACATCTCACCCACTTTTCAGGCATGAAGAAGGAATGGGGCAAAGGAAAAGTGGGCCCCTAGCTGAATCACCCTCAGAGATGCCTCCCAACAATTTCTGTTATTATATCTCATTAGCCAGAACTCTGCTACAGGGCCACCCCATGGGACACAAATGCCAAGGAGGGATGCTATTTTGTTTTGTTTTTAAGCCAAGTATGTTTCCTCCTCCAACAAAATAGGAATACTCTTATGTATTGATATAGTATTGATATAGCCAGATCATTGAACCAAGTAGTCAGAAGATTGGGATCTCATCTTATCTCTGCCCCTTTAGCAATTCGTTTGACTTCTCTGAACCTTAATTTCCTCATCTACAAGATAGGAATGATCAAGTTGTACAGCCCATCACACAAAATCGTTGAGAGGATTCAGTTGATGCTTTGTAAATCACAAACACTATTATACAAATAGTGAAGTACTTGTTATAAAGAAGCAGCTTTTTGTTATTTGGTTATGAATAACTCAATAAAAATTTTTCAAAAATAGGTCAGTGTGAGTTGGATTTTATAGTTTTCCAGTAAGAAATTACTTGTGCTGAAAGTATGATGAATGCATGATAACAATAAAGCGTTGGACAAATATGAGAAAAATTCAAGGGGGATCAACATGGCTTTTTTCTTTACGATAGAAACTATAGTGTCTTTCAAATCAAATAATTTTATTTTCTTTAGAGTTTCTCAAAAAATGTGGAAACTTAAAATTTGTTTTAATCGTCTGGAAAATACATTTTATATTTTTTAAACATAGCTTGGATTACTCTACACTTTCCGATAGCACATATTTCAATCCCAGGCGAAAGCAAATTCTTTAACAGCAATACGAAGCCTCTGGTATCTGATCACAGTGGTAGATCGATGAAATGTTGATTCCAATGTCAGCTGAACCTTCTAGAGACCCTTTTGAGAGACTGTTTATTGTGGCAGCCATGGGAGTGTACGGCTCATGTTTTCTTTCGAGAGAGCCTGCTTCAAGGAGTTCGGTCAGCTGACAGCCTCCGGCTGCAGCATCTTTGGGGTCCCCTCAGCTTTCCCGCCATGGCCATGCTCTTTAGGTCCCGGATAGTTCAAGCCAACACAGGACCTCTCTTCGGGCATTCTGCACCGCAGCTCCCCGTTGGGCTGGCTGACTTTCCCAGACAATCTTACTACCTTTCCCTCTTTCCCAGGTGAGCCATGCCTCACGGTCTGGGAGCTTTTTATGCCTTCTGCTGCCACTTCCCATTATCTTTCACAGGCATAATTCTGAATACATCTCATATTTCTCACTTTGTCTTGGCATTTGATTTCTAGAGGACCAAATCAACACAAGTGTCTATTTTCCCTTACCATTTAAGCTTGTGGTGAACAAAACTGAGGCATATTTCACATAGCTTGCTTTTGCTTGATACATTAACTATATTCCTGAGAAAATGTTTTTTAAAGCAACCATTTATAGTTCCAATCAGTTTTGCCTGTTGCTGTGTGTTTTCCCTAACCCATTTGCATGGCTTTTGTTCATTCTTTTTCATAAAGTCTATGTCTAAAATGGCACAGTTAAGTTTCTATTTTGCTGGGGTCTTCTTTCTTGGCTCCTTGAAAGTTAAAGTGGTTAGGTCACACAAACCTTCCTTCACATCTGCTTCCTTCACATCTGCTCCACGGACACTATATAAATCAGTCAGATGAGCCATATAAAAATACTTTTTAGCATATCTATTTATTATCTTTAATCATCTCCTTCAGCTCTGAGTATCACTGACTTTGGTGGTTAGCATTAGCTTTTCGGACATATAGTCTGAAAGGACAGCATACATTAATATTCAGTCTCTGCCATACTGTATTACATGTGTAAACCTGAAAATGCCAAATAACTTCTTGAATATTTGCTCTGTTCTAGCTCTAGAACAGATCTCCTTCAAGTAGTCAGTTTCAGAGCAGGTTTTACATGCCATGAACCATAGGCAAGTATGGAGCGTAGATGTTATTTTAGGATTTGGAGTCCATTCTGTACTGGATTGAATGAGATGTGGAGATTTTTTTGTTTTATCAGTTACATATCCAGGAACTATGTCCTTTAGCTTCTAATTAGGTCAGGGGCTTTCTTTTTAGTCATCTGATGAACCAGTTATATAATGTAGTGGTTCCAATTTGTTACTATCACCAGGGTCACTTCAACAGATGAATTTGTACAAATTACCCATCCTCTTCTCCAGGTCTATAGAGTTAAAATCTCTGGCCATTGGGCCTGGAAATGTGCATTTTAATAAGTACTTAGGAGATTCTAATGCTTATCTGGGTATGGGAATCACTGAGTATTTCATTCCCTGGATGACTTAGTCATGGACATGAGCACATCAGTAAAAAGCAATATTCAGCAAAGTGTCTCCAAAAGAAATAGAGCAGATTAAAACTAACCATGAAATAGGCCTAAAGCCACATAGTAGATAATTATCCTTCTGTACAATAATAATAGCTGTTGACACTTGTACAACATCTACTATGTCAAGCTACACACCTTATCTCTTTAATCCTCATATTAACTCTAGAAGGTAGGTAATATTATTTTCCCTATTTTATACATGAGAAACCTTAGGTTAACAGAGGTGAAATGACTTGCTCAAAGTCCCACTTCAGACACATGACAGAGCCAGAATTCAAATCCATATCTGTTTGATTTCAAGCAAGAGCTTTTACAAGCACTGTACCACATGGTTTCATGTCATATGTGCACCCCCTGCTGACTGATCATATTTCCTCTACATTTTCAGTTCATTGCTTTGATCCCTGCCTCAGACCCCTCAATGTGGGGAATGGGAGACTGACTCCTAGTACTATGTCCAACAACATAAAAAATTCCCAAGCCTGAGGCTTACTTGTTATTCTTAATGAATAACAAACAAGTTATTTAGTGTTCCTCACTCTAATCCTACAATGAAGCTGCAGCAAGATAAGAAATGCTAATATCAAACTAATTACTAGGATTAAAAAAGAAAAGAAACATAAAGAATGCAGGAAATGCGGTAGAAGGTATGGGGAAAAAAAGGACAGGCAGTGCTTTATTCAGAATCAGAGTGTGTATTTGCATTACACAGGAAGAAAGCTTATTACACCCAGTCCTTCCTGCTTCTACTCAACAAGCTCCCCTTTCCCACTCCCATCACATTATGCGTCAGTGCCATCTATAAATGTCCAAATCACTAAGGTTTAAATGCTATTCATATTGACAACTGAATTCCCTTGACTTCCCAGTCTATTTTAGTAGCTGTACATCAAAACAAATATAAATTAGAATTTTCTGCCACCAAGTGGTAATAATGCTTCTTTGCACCATTGGGTAAGTTTCTTCTTACATATTACTCCTTTGTGTTATTAAATTTTTAAACATGTATTTGTTGAATACCTACTATATATCAGAAACTGTTTAGAAATTTTTGCTAAATAAATGTTATATTTGCATCCAAATTCATACTTCAGATTTAGAGCAGAACTCTTCACATAAAAGTGATCCAAATTAATTTGTAACTGTTTAGTCATATACCATTTAACTATACTAGTGGTTCCCACTGAGAGGTAATTTTGATTCCACACTACCAGCAGTCCAGGGTGCATTTGTAATACCTGGAGACTTTTTTGGTTGTCACAACTAGAGAGGGGAACTGTTATTGGCATCTAGGGTGTCAAGGCCATGGGTGCTGGCAAACATTGTACCATGTACTGGAAGCCCCTGACAATAAAGAATTACCCAGCCCAAAGTGTCAAAAATGTTGCAGTTGAGAAATCCCAGACTCTACCCATTGGGTGCATGCAAAGAGGAGCTGTGTGTTATAAAACTGTATGACACACTGTAGCTGCAGTTATTGACACGTCAAGATCTACAATCCGGAAAATCTACAATTACACCCATTCTCAAATGAACAGAAAACTGTTTTCTGGCTTTCCTGGTACTGTTACCTCTTCTGTGTCATCCAGGGTATTAATTTGTAAGTCATCTGCCTCAGACCTTAAAACCATGTTTCAGATTTATCTTTCCCGTGTGGTTGAGCTGCAGCCAATTGGTTCACGAACCTGTATTGTACACGTCTTGTATAGCAAGTTGTTCAGAAACCAGGTGAACTCTATTAGTGACCCGAAAGCACTTCTCCCTTCATTCATTCACCAACCAACAACTTTTGAGCACTTACCATCTGCGGGACAGCGATGGCTCTTAAGGCACTGAGATAAACTAAACAAAGTCCCTCCTTCTGTAGAGCCCAGGAGGATGTAGACAATAACCATGTAAACAAGCCAGTGAATAAAGTAATTAACAATTGTGAAGCATGTTTTGAAGGGTACAAAAGGCCTAGCTTGCTCAAGATCTATTTTCATGGGGTAGGCAGAGAAAGCCATTTGAGGAGCTTATGTGTTGAGCTAAACTCCAGAGGATCAGACAAAGCAAGTCAGACAGGCAAAGAGCCAGGAAAAGAGTGTTTCAGGAATTGGGAATAACAAACCTTAAATTAGAAAAGAGCAAATGAAAAAAAGCCTGCATAGTGTTCATATAATATTAAATTTACAAAAAAGGATGATTGCCATAGGCATGGTGGGTTGTGGAGCTGCCTTAATTTGGAATGACCGGCACGAGTATTAAGGTCCACACATTCATCTCTAAAAAACTCTCAAAGAAGTATAATTTTTCACTTTCTTTTTTTCCATGAACACCATTTGGATGTGTTAGTGGCCTCTAACAAAAGAAGGAGACATCAAATTAATGATTTGCCACCATGAGGCTGTGCATTCATGAAGAGATGGATGTGATGCACACAAAGATTCCCTTTGCCTGGATCCTTTCGCTCTGATTATGAACCTGTCCTCACCCTCCATGCTTTATCATAAAAACTGGGGGATGGAAGTGATGACTCTGGTCATCATGTTTAATGATGTCTTTAAAGCATAAATCATAGTTTGAAATCCAGGAATCATATCTAATATATTAAATATCATTATATTTTATAATATTATAAAAATAAATGATTATGTAATTTGAAAATAAACATTAAAATATGTTGAAGTTTGCATTTGTTTCACGAATTCATAAATTAGTAGGACTTGAAGGACTGTAGAGGTCAACTAGGGCATTCCCTTCACTGTCAGAAGAGATTGTAGGGTTTCAGCTTCTCACCTAGTATCCCACAGCTAACTTGTGGCAGAGCCAGATTTGAGTTTTCAGGTTTCTGTCAAGCGCTCTTCTACAGAACCCAAGCTGCCTCTGGTTAATTTGGTCAATTGTACAATTTTATCTTAATTTTTTAAAAGTTAATATAAAGTTAAAAAAAATACGGACATTTTGCTGACATTATTAGAGAGGGTGAAATAAAAGGCAAATAACTACATGGAAAAGGATGCTATCTAAACAATACCTTCACAATGAATATGAATCTTGTCAGCCTTGCCATACTTTTCCCATTATTATAACTCAGCTAGATCATAGTTATTTATGTTATTCATTAAATACTCAGAACATAGCACAGCACCTTATATATAGAGGTCACTCACACATACCTGTTTAATGGATGAATGTGTGCATAGCTGCTTGAATTCAGCATGTGGCCATTTAAAGCATCAATGCATTGAAGTCAAGGATTTTAATTGAGCCTCATCGAGCTTTACCTGTAGCAACTTAGATGTCATTGGGAAATATAAATCATGGCTGTCTTAGTAGATAGTCTTGAAGCTTCTTCTCCCCTGGAAAAGAGTTTTGCACCCCCAAAAATGTATATTTGGAGATGCTGTGTTTTGCTCAATTTCTCCTACTTATTTCTTTGTAAAACCACTTTTTTCCCTTTAGAAAATGCCTTAAAGAGGTTTTTAATCATCCTCTTATCATGTTAATATGGTACTTTACCACCTCTCTTGCAGATTACTTTCCTTGTTATTTTCCTATTCAAGCAAATGTATTATTTGAAAAGTGCTGCCCAGATAGGATACTATATATATCCTAAAATTCAAATGGTTTATTAGTGCTTTCTTGGCACCTGAATCCTATCCTACAACAAAGTCTTACCCTGGTGTTTCTTCAGGAGTCTTAGCACAGTCTCTACTGCAGGTGTGGATGGTGTAGTCAATCATGCTGGACTGTGGATCCCTCATCAATGGACTTCTGATATCACCACCGTTATTTTCTCAACTTGTTTGCCTCTTCCTCCACCAAGGGTGTATCTGTGGGAATGTTAAAACATGACTCTCATGATAAAATGATTGATAACCACAAAGTCTAAAGAGTGTCCTCAGACAACCTCTAATAGACACTGAGAGGCTGAACACACCTAAAGTGTCTATGATTTGTCTTGGAAGACAGAATATTAAGCAAATTGAGTTAAAATGGCACTATACATATAGAAAAGATTATTTATATATATGAGACTTAGTTCACATATATAACAATGAGATAAATATCATCACATTGAAAAAAAATTAAATGATAATCAATTTCTAATTCTTTTCAAAATACAGTTTGGACATAGTAAACAATCAAGCTTAAGAAGTTCAGAAGATTTCCAGTTAAACAGTTTCAGTAATCCTCCAAGACAATATCAGGTAAGCATTAATTTTTAAAGAAATAAGACTAGTTATTTGTAATATTTAGAAACTCAAACTATGTGATTAGTTAAGTGAAAATGAACTGTTATGATATTTTTCTCAATATCAAAATAATACACTAATTCAAAAAAATATTTATTGAGTAACTACCACGTACCATGCACTTTCTAAGTACTAGAGATATAGAAGCGAACGAAATAGATGAAGTCTTGCCATCATGGAACTTAGAGCCTACACGTTTATTGTAAAAAGCCTATCTTACTAATGTGAATTCTCCATTGTTGTTCTTTTCCAAGTTGTTTGGGTTATTCTGTTTCTTTGCCTTTCCATATAAATTTTAGAATTGATTGTGTATTCCAAAACTGTGACTGTGTTGAATCTATAGATCGATTTGAGTAGAATTGTTGTCCTAACTATATAAAGTCTTCCAATACATGAACACAGACAAAAAAAAAAAAAAGTCTATCTTACAAAAAACATAAAGAAGAGAGTAAAAAACCCCACCACTGAGAAGTAAAGACTACTTACTGTTCGTGAATATTCTTCCAGATGATTATATGTATGTATATAATTTTACATATAGTTTAATATTATTATAGAAATGTATATGTAATATTATATAAATGAGTTAACAAGACTTATATAATGAATAATAGTTTTTCACTTCACAAAACATATATTCATATTAATTTTAATGGATGTACTATATTCCTTTGTACAAATAAATAATCCTCTATTGATGGACATTTAAGGGTTTTTTTTTTCACTATTGTAAGTAGACTACTATGAACATACTTGTCCATGTACTTAATTACATCATTAGGATAAGTTCTTGAAAGTGGGATTTGACTATCATTTAGTTTAAGGTTTAGGTAGCAAGATTTGGTTTAGCTATATATCCACCCAGGACTTCCTGCATACTTGCTGAGCCTCTTACTTTTTATGAAAAGTACATAGTAAAAGCAATATCCTCATGGTGGAAGCTCAAGTGCTAGAGAAATATTATTACATTGAAGCTAGCCATTCCTAAATTATTAACAAGTATAAAATCAAAACTGGCTCTATTTCTTTGTAATGGAGGGGAAAAGCCATAAATGAGGGCACATTTGCTTAACTTTCCATTTCCACGTGCAGAAGTGCACACCTCTGACCTGCCCAGCTGTTAAGGCTGTGTCTTGTTCTAACACTTTCAAGTAAAATACAAGCAATGAAGGATTAGATGTTTGCTCTGAACTTATTCTTTTCTCAAGAATTAACTTTTCAGTCATTAGTCCTGGTGATGTGAAAATTACTTTTAAAATCTGGAGATAGTATGCATCCCCTACCAGATAAATCATCTTAATCTTTCATAGCTATCATTTCTGAAGTGCTTACTAAAGAGAGAAAAAATCAGACACTTATTCCAAATGAGTGATTTATCATGAACGTAAAACTAAGATGGATTTCTCTTTTCTTGTCTAGAAAATAATGAAGAGGCTCATTAAAAGATATGTATTACAAGCCCAGATAGATAAGGAGAGTGATGAAGTGAATGAAGGTGAGTTGAACACAGGGACAAGTCAGCCCCTGAGCATAAGCCAGGACCTGGGGCCTGAGGCAGAGCTGAGGGAGAGCTGGAGAGATGGGCGTGGGAAGGGTGAGCTTCAACAGGAGAAGACAGGATCTCGCCAACCATCAGTATTGCTACACACTGGGGAAATAGGCTATGTCTCCGCAGTTGGGGGCAGATAACACTTGCTAGATATGTAACTACAGTCATCTCTTGGTATTCGTGGGAGGTTGTTTCCAGGACCTGTGTGGATACCAAAATCCATGGGTGCCCAAGTCCCTTATATAAAATGAAGTAACTACTACAGTCTACCCTCCGCCTCCGCACACCTAATACCCGAGGAGAGCGAACAGTGTTATATCCGTGGGGGGCTTGGAGGGAGAAGGAAGTGGTTGGGAATAGTAAGGGTCCATTGCCCCCAAACCCTGTAACATTTGCCACCAGTGTTTCCCTTCCACTGACTTCAGGAGGACGACGTTGTAAGTTTTCTCTATAATCTTTTCACTAACCAAAATACTGAGCTGAGAAAATAGAAACCTGCCCCCATTAAAAAGTGATTTCCTTTGAAGGGATTCAAAATACAGGTGTATGTGGCATTAAGGCTCATTTCAATCTATCCCAGAATCACTAGTTTCTCTGCATTACGTATTTACAATTGACTTCTTATCACTCTTGTTTTGCAAAGGGGAGCTGAAGGAAATTAAACAGGACATCTCAAGTCTCCGCTATGAACTTCTTGAAGAAAAAACTCAAAATTCAGAAGACTTGGCAGAACTTATTAGAAAACTTGGGGAGAAATTATCAATGAAACCAAATCAAGAGGAAAGCAATAGATAATGCAAAGTCTTTCTTTAAAATTCATATTTGTCCACTTGAAGCCATGTTATTTTCTGATTTATTTTTTTAACTGGCAATATGACCAGCTTTTAGAGAAGAAAATGTTCAAAGATAACTTGGGTCATCCTATTATTTGGAACTCTACTATTTAATATTTTTGATGATTAAATTTCATTATTCAGGCTAAAGGTTGCAGATTATGATGAAAATTATTCCCAGTTGTTTGGTGCTTGTTGTGTAAACTGCTTTCTTGGGTACAACTATTGTGATGATGTGATTGCCATGTAGTGTTTGCCTGGGAATCATTTTAGCTGGCAGGGCAGACACACCATATTGTGGTATTTCCCTGATGGAGATATCAGGTACCTTCTTGCCTGCTCTATGGATCCCTTGCTGGTGACTTCCAGACTTGAAATCTAGAAAAAAATAATCTCTTGCCATTTAGAGAATACTGTTTAATCATCTACCCTTCTTAGCCCCCACAGAATATGATTGATAATATCTGCAAAATGGGGTTAAATCTTTCCTAAATTTTCTGATTCATCTCTTTGAAAATGTTACACTTACCAGTGAAAGTGTTTCCTTCACTGAACTCTGGAAACATAGTTCAGTTCTGTGTGTGTGTGTGTGTGTGTGTGTGTGTGCGTTTGCACATGTGCATGTGAAATACTTGTCCTATTTTCTTTTGCAGCCAATACAGATACTCAAAAGCTCTTTATATTATACTTTTTATTGTACAATGTACAATTTTTTATTTTATTGAAAAATTATTGGCCAAATAAGAACACTTTATTGGAGAAGTATGAAAGCCACAAACAATTATCGTTATTTGCTTCAATTATAGCACAATTTTTGTGCCATTTCCAAGGGGCTTTACAGGTGAATTCCTATGTTTGGCCTCAAATGTAAAGCAAAAAACGTGTTGAGGGAACTTGCAAATACTTAGTATGTCCTACCCTCCTCTCAAAATATATAAAACAGGAATCTGAATTCATGAGCATTTACCAAGAGGTTGCTATTACTTACTGATGATATGAGGCCATATCTAAAACAACTAAAAGAAAGAAATGAAGGTTCACTATTCAGCTACCCAAAGACTGTCAACATTTGGATGATGCTGAGTATTGACTGGAAGTGCTGCTTTAAATTCAAGCAAATTTTAAATTTCATTTTAAAGATAAAATGGTCACAGGGGCTTCCCTGGTGGCGCAGTGGTTGAGAGTCCGCCTGCCCATGCAGGGGACACGGGTTCGTGCCCCAGTCCGGGAAGATTCCACGTGCCACGGAGCGGCTGGGCCCGTGAGTCATGGCCGCTGAGCCTGCACGTCTGGAGCCTGTGCTCTGCAACGGGAGAGGCCGCAACAGTGAGAGGCCCACGTACCGCAAAAAAAAAAAAAAAAAAAGATAAAATGGTTACAGAGGATCTATTTAGCCCCAACTTTGATTTAGTTTACATCAAAAAGCCTTTATGTAACCAGATCAGAAAATATAGCTGAGATTTGTGATTTTGTGTTTGGTTATTACTTATTGAGAAATTATTTAGTGATACAGAAAAGGTCTGTTTTCAAATGTTTTGTGACAACATTTGAATCAGAAATTTTAAAAATCAACCTCAAAACCAAATGCACTATCTGCAAATTAAAACAATCTAAATGCATAAAGTTTGTGTGTCATGCCATGCAAGAGACTGGCCTCCAAGCCACTATGACAGCAAATGGGCTTGACTCCAGAAGATTCTGGAAAAGGTATTTAGACGTCTCAGTGTCTTTTAAGTTGGGTTGACTTGACAAGATGTAAGTTTTAGGAAATGCAACAGGCATGACAATGAGTTCCTCAGTAAAAGACACTGCCATCAAGGGCCACCTGTTATTGTTCAAAATTAAATGTCCTGAAGTCAACACATTTTCCTTGAAGTGCAGCTGAATTGGCATCTCTTCTAATTTCCTTTTAATTGGAAGATGAAAAGACAACTCAAGCATATTTTAAGAAAGGCTTTAAAAATTCCAGCAAGAACTTAATTCAAGGCATATTGGCAAAGGATTGTCAAAGCACAATGATCCTTCAAATATCTCAAGACCACTGGCTTTAAATCCTGTATTCATGTTGCAGTAAGCTTAATCTTTTAAAATTAGGTGGTTAAGAAATTTAAATGTGTTTATCCAAACTGCTGTCTCTCATATTTCTCCTCTGTGGTTTGGTGCTTTCTGGAAGTTTGGGTACCATAAGGAGGACAGAACAATGATATCTGGCACTCTGACCATACAGCTACTCCCTGAGGCGCCAAGCCCTGCCCACTCCTCATGGCAGACCATCCACCAAAGAACAAAATGAAGCCCCTGGTTTTGTACATCGCTGCCTAGTTTGACTCTCTGCTGTTCTCATTACTCTGAGACTGAGAAATAACACAAATTCAATATGATTTTACTAGGAATATAAAATGAATCACCAGAATCTAGTCTGCTTAAAACTTTGCCAGGGATTAAAAGGAATAAAAAATGTGTCTGACCTCAAGGAATCTGCAACAAAGTAAAGAAATAAGACTTAATACAACTATAAGAAGTGTTTATTGAGCACTTACCATGTGCCATGCACTGTGATAAATGCTTTCCATGCTCTATATAATTTAATCTAACTTAATGCTTACAACATCTATATGAGGTAACTATTGTTACTATCCTCATTTTAGAAATGAGAAAACAGAGACTTTTAGTGGCTAAGTAACTTGCACATAGAGCAAGTGTCAGAACCAGGAACAAAACCTAGGCCTGCCTCTCAGCAGAGGCCTCACAGTTACCTGGGATCTTGAACAGCTATTTTGGAGTGTGGTTGTCTCATTGTGAAGCTTATATTTCAACCTCTAGGTGAGGAAAAATGGGCTGTATCTGAAAAGCCAAAATTCCATTCTATACCCAGTCCAGAGATACGCAATCATGTTAATCAAGAAAGGCTAGGGGTAAAAAGAATACTTGGCTTCAAAATGATTGCAGATACAAAAAAGAATAAAAGATGGAGATTTATATTAAGAGGTGGGGATAGTGTGAGCAAGGCCAAGAGTTGGGCATGAGTGTGGGACACTAAGGGAGAAATAGTGAATTCAGTGGCTGTGACTTGGTGAGAACAGATTGACTTTATTTGGACAATCTCTGCCACCCATCCAGCACTATTCCAGTATTAATCTTATCACTATGTGAATAGTAAAAGAAAACCAAAAACTAAAATTTTACTTAAAATGGAGAGACTATACAGTAGTATTTGCCAAATAGGCAGCCTGACCTACGAGTGCCCCAATAGAATCACTGTCAGGACCAATTTCCAGCTTTGGGCCAAGGGTTTTCTCTAAGTGCCACGTTCTAAATATGGCCTGCATCTATTCTGATTCTAACAAGCAGATACAGCCTCCTTCTTCACTCTGAAACCGTCCGTCGTCATTGTGTGCCAGGCAGGGTTTATGAAAGCCATGGCAGCTGTCCCCGCAGCTCTGTTGAGTGGTGCTGGGTGGGAGGTCCTACGTTGTAATTAGAGTCTCTGCCCTTCAGTGCAGAGGGTGCAGGTTGAATCACTGGAGAACAAAAAAGGATGTGAGTTCCTGACCCAGACCTCTATGTTGTACTCTGGAAACTTACCTGAGAAAGTTAACCAGAGGTTGTGTAGGAGCACAGCTCGGCACCCTACCACTGGCAGAAGTTGAAAATTCAGCCAAACATCTGTTACCGTACACAACATTGACTTATATTCTTTTTTTTTTTTAAGAAGTTTTTTTTAAAATCATGAGTGAATGTTGAATTTTGTCAATACTTTTTGACTTATATTCTGAGTCTTTACTTTTATGTGTGACTAGCTGAGGTTAGAGATACACCACAAACTCTATGAAAGACCCTGGTAATTAAGGCAAATGTATTGTTTTTCTTGAATCACTAGAATGATTGCTTGAAGTTTCTTCTTTACTCTATTTACAGCAACAACTGTAAATGTTTCTATGGAAACTTTTAAAAATACTTCTCCAGGATGAATATGATAACACCTATTCACAAGTCACAAAAGCTTTCATTTTGGAATCAATTTTTGTAGAAATTTTGTACAACTGAGTAAATAGCTAGAGACACTGACCAACTGTATGATAGGCTTTTTTTATATTAGTGCCACTTGATAGAGAATTTATCCAGTGTAAGTGAATCATAGGGATATTGATTCATGTTTTTTAAACTCTTTGAAAATGACAGATCAAATAGCCCACATAGTCAATGGTAAGGGGAGTTCTACATGCTAAGGAGATTACATAAGTCACAGTACTAAAAATTAGTTTTTCAGATTCATCATAGTCATAGTACTCTCTAAGTATAATGTTATCGAAGACACTGAAGTAAAAACCAAGAGAAAATAGGTATGTCCAGAATCTCAGAATGCTTTACCTTTCTTCTTTTTCTAATGCCCACTCTGGAAGCCATTGTCCACTGATAAACTGTAGGAACAGTGTGTAAAAAGTAGGCAGACAGGCATGTCCTCTAGTAAATGCACAGAACATTACTTTTTTCCCTAAATCATTAGAGGAAGCCTTGATGATGACATTTGAGAAGTGAGTCTTGAACTTCACTGCCCTGCCTTTTTGTCCTCATCATTGTTCATGAAAATAGACTTTCATAGCACCACAAGAACAGACTCAGAATAAATTAAGTTTACTAATTATCATGTCTGAGACTAAAAGTACTATGGCAATGCTCTGCTTTTGCCTTAACCTTTCCAGTATTTTGTGATTCAGTCATCTGACATTTACCTTTCACTCTTCCTCAGAAAATGTACTCTCAGACTAGTTGTAAAAGGTCAAATTTCAGTGTTACCTTATATTTCAAAAAATGTTAACATGTCATATCGTCGCTACTATTAATATGTAGAAGAATATATGTACACACTATACATATATATAGTTTGTCATTATATTTAGTCTATAAACATATAACACATATATAATATATGCATGTTATGTATATATATACACACATATATGTGTATATATATATGATCAAAGACATTTTTCAAAGCATAGTAATGATCTTAGAAAAAAACATTATGCTTACAAATCTGGATTTTATTTGTTTCTTTTCTCACTTGTCCTTTTCTTTCTTTTTTCATTTCAATGATTTCAACCTTTTTTCCTAGTCTCTATATGTTTTCTACCTCTTCTACTGAGTTCTTTTCAGTCTAGTAGCTCAGAGTATAGGATCTAGAGCCAGAAAATATGGGCTTGAATCCCAGCTCTGACAATTACCAGCTGTGCATTTTTCACTAAGTTGTTTAACCTTTCTGGGTCTCATTATCCAAATTCCACAGATTAAAAAAAAAGCTAACATCATCTCCTGCATAAAATTTCTGTGAGGATGAAATGGGTTAATACCTCTTAGACTCAGAAAATCATACTTGGCACATATAAGCATTCAGTTAATGTTAGCAACTGTGGAGAAAGGATATGGCTCTCAAATTCCTTTTTCTACCCTGTCTTAAATCTCTCCCTCTTAAACCTCATAAAATCTTATGACATTTAAGTTTCAACTCATGTTTCTCTGATTGGTTGATATACAGTGTCTGGAGCATTGTGCTGAGAAGGAATCTGAGGCCCCTGTGGAGAAAAGGAGGAAAGAGAGATGTAGAGACAATTAACAATGCTTGCCATGCACATGGGAAGTTGGCCCTCATGCCACATATTTGCCATCCTTGAAAAAAAGGAATCATATATGAACAATATTTAGGAAAATTTCAAGGCACATTTGCTACTTTTCACTGTAATAATTTTGTTATCATTTTAAAATAATATCATAAGATGGTTTAGGGCAGGTACCATATTAAATTCCACTCATAGAACTTTTATTTAAAACCTATTATATTCATTGCAATGTGCTGTGTACCAGTGCCAATAGCAGTACTAGAAACAGAATACAGAACTGACTTATAATCAGTAGTTCCATGAGGCCTATTTTAACTTGTTCATCCTAGAGAGCTATACAACACTTGGGAAGAAATTCTTCAGCATCCACAAAGTAGGAAATGAAGCCTGGACTCATTTGTGTTAGGTTTAGTTTACCTGCTAGGGTTTGTGGTTTCATCTCATTTCTTAGAGGACATACCAAACCCATGTAAGGAAATCTTGGCATTCCTGATTGATTTCTACCTCCTTCTTGGAGGGTAAGCAACATGACTCATTCACTTCATACTTTTGTTTAATAAGATAGTTATCCTTTGGCTCAAGAAGTAGTAGGCAGTAATGAATTGATCATATGCCAGCTTTTTTCTTATTAATTCATTTATGGGTCTAGCCTATTGAGTTTTCTCAAAGATGTGATTCAGTCGTCTTTCACGATTGACTAAGAGGATACTGTTAATCCTTGGCTGTGTCATTAGCTCACTCAGCGTTTAGCCTCATTAATAAGGAGGAACAGACTGTCATAGTTTGTTGCTTCTCCCTGATGCTGTCCATTCTGGAGCCCAGTTACTTTTCCTCACAAACCCCTAACTCAGGTCTCTAATTACCACCTGGAATATGTTTGAGTTTTTCTCTCTTAAACCGATGACATCTGGCTGATGGCTTAAGAGCTTGGTAGGCTTTATAAAGATAACCTTGGTGTGAGGAGTGGTCAAAGGCTAGAGCGTTTTGAACGTCCATCCTTCAGGACAAATCAGAAATCCTGAAGTATTGTTTGTGCTTGGAAATATCATTTAATATGTTACAGGATCAGCACATTTAGAAAAAAAAACAACTTTATTCTCTAAGCAATCTGGGCTGAGGTTGTGGCATTATGGGAGAATAATGATTTTTCCAGCAATCCACTACTACCTATTGTTAGAGAATCTGGACGTTAATTGTAGCCTCTCTGCAGCTGACTGTAACTCGTTCCTCCTCCTCCTCCAAGCAGGCGCCAGGCCTGCAGCCTGCTAGTATTTTACAATATATCATGAAAATTGCAAATATACTAATATCAAATACATTATCATAAATTAAAATAATACTATATTCAGTGTGCTTTGACCTGTGCTTTACAAGAGAAGTATCTAATGCTATTGATACTTTCATTCCAGTGATTTTTATGCATCTCCATGCCCGGTGCAGCACCTGGGATGTTGTGAGTGTCAGCAATAGGGGTTTATTCAGTCATTTCACTTAAAATTCAAAAAACAGTCAGGACACAGTTTCTGCCCTCAAGGAGTTCTTAGTCAGACACAGGAGTCAGTCATGTCGCCTGATCGATGCCATGAAAACCCCCAGGCGGAGCATCAGGGTGTAGGGGGGAAGTGGAGTGCTTTATTTCAGGTCAGAGAGGCTTCTGGTTGGAAGTAGCATACATTTCAGACAAGCCTGCATTAGGCTGAAGCATTGCTCCTTTTACCCTCTGGGAACAGCAGTATTGGAAGTACATCTGTGGCTTGGCACGCTGCTTGTCTTTATGTAGCCTGTCTTAGAGAACGTTCCCCAGAAGCAGACTTGGAATGAAGCAATGCTTCCAGGCCCAGGACCAACTAATGAAGAGTTGGAGAAAGCAGGACAGGGAAGAAGAAATCCACACAACCGTCTGATGCAGGCAAAACCCTGCTAAGGGTAACTTCAGCCTGGCCCTGCAGAGGAATTCTGAAGTTCTGCCTCTGGACTTTCATGCCCTGGCCCATCAGTCCTTTGCTTAAGGGCTGGCCCAGGGGGATGCAAACTCCCAGACATTTAATATATAATATAAACCTTCAGTGGCCCAAGGGCAGCTCCTCCAGAGAACACGTCACGTACAGGCATTTAGAAGCAAAAGCACACAGATGTCAGGAGGAGATACGCTGTAAAGAGGTCTGCTGGCATCTGTAGAAGCACTGACCGCGTCCACTCCACTCCCAATGTACAGTGCCAAGGACGGTATTCTTTGTAACTATAGATTGTGTCAGGATTCTAAAATGCTACTTGATTTTCTACGGATCTTTGGAAATTTGAGAAATAGTATCTGTTTTTGAGTCTGCAGAGGAGATGGTTAAGATCTTCTTGAAATCAAGGAGATTCTGGGTTACTTGTACTTGGTGGTTTAACCTCAAGTGTGTACCCTCCAGAAACAGGGCTGTTTCCACAGGTGGCTGCTTACTTCATTAAACTAAATAAGTGTTGAGAGTTACACATATATCCTGGACCGACATACCTCATGATGCAACTAGGTCCTTCAAATTGCCCACCAGTTGGTATTCCTTTAAGTAGAGGTATAGTATGTTCCTCTGAAATGTAATTTTAATAAGGGTGATACATTAACCAATTATGATCATCAAACTGAATGAATTTATCTAAACCTCTAGAGAATGAGACCCAGAATTGGTAACTTTAGATGTAGGTGGGTCCAAGAAAAAATCCAGAATATGGGGCCATTCAATTAGACACTTTACAACCAAGAATATCATAGCAGTGTCCCTGGCTTAAGGCACAGCAGAAATGTAATAGAAGGCTGTGGAGAATGCAGGAGCCAAGGGCAGCCTTTACAAAATGCATCAAAGAGCAGCAATGACTAATTTTTCCCTCGTGTGGCCTACTTCACCATATTCATGATGCTATTGCCGCCAAAGAAGACTTTGCATAACCCTTCGAGAACCATAACCCAAGGATTTATGTCACAGGCACTTTCAGTGTTCCCAGCACATACTGGGTGCTCAAAAAATATTTTCTGAATGAATACATTTGTTGGATGAATGTGTTTGGTGCCACTTGATACCCCAACGGGGCTTGCTATACCTCGGGAGAAGAAAAATAGAACAGGCTTTAGGCAGAGAAAACTCCTGAGGGAGACCTGTTTAAGAATTGCTGGCCAAACACTTTGACATGAGACCCCCAGTAACCTCCTGCTGGCTCGGTCAGCAGTGCGGTCTAGTGAGGGACACAGATCTCTAAGGCTGTGAGGCTCTCTCTGTCTGGCCACCATAGGGATCTACCCATAGACCGAGAGAGAGAACACACAAATCTGCCTTGACTTGGGCTCTTTGTTTCCCCACTTTTTGAGGACTGTATTCTGGTCCCAACCTTCTGGGTATCACCTTTCATCCACACCAGAAGAGAGATTAGAGTTGAGAAGAAGTCTGCCTGGGTGACACCATGCAATCAGAATTGCCAGGGAGAAAGGGGCAGAGGGAAGCAGGCTTTATCTCTGCCACCTTGGTTTCCTTTATCATCAGATGAGGGGAGTAATCCCTGCTGTACACTTGACATCCTGAGATTAACGTGAGGTGCCAAAAAAAAGTGATGTCTCTAAAGTTTTTAAAAATTTCTCCACAGAGCAAGACAGCTACCCTGAACAGAAAGTCAGTGATGGCATTCTACCCCTTAAGGGTTTCCATTTGCTTGGAATAATTGAGACTCTTCTACCAAAATCTCATTGACAACTAATGGGAAGAGAGCAAATATCAACCCAGTCTTTGACTGGTTGGTGGTAATTACCACCAACCAGGTAATTACCTCCTGGAAGGTGGTAATCTGTGGGTCCATGGAATCCTGTGACTTTGACTTTTACCTCTCAGAATTTCTTTCATTCTCTCTCTCTTTTTTAAAAAAATTAATTTATTTATTTTTGGCTGTGTTGGGTCTTCATTTCTGTGCGAGGGCTTTCTCCAGCTGCGGTGAGCGGGGGCCACTCTTCATCGCGGTGCGTGGACTTCTTACTATTGCGGCCTCTCCTGTTGCGGAGCACAGGCTCCAGACACGCAGGCTCAGTAGCTGTGGCTCACTGGCCCGGTTGCTCCGCAGCACGTGGGATCCTCCCAGACCAGGGCTCGAACCCATGTCCCCTGCGTTGGCAGGCAGACTCTCAACCACTGCGCCACCAGGGAAGTCCCTCATTCTCTTTTTTAAAAAATTGAGATATAATTGACATGTAACATTATGTTAGTTTCAGGTATACAATATAATAATTCTATATTTGTGTATATTGTGAAGTGATCACCACGATAAGTCTAATTAACATCCATCACCACAGTTACAATTTTTTTCTTGTGACAAGAACTTTCAAGATCCACTCTCTTAGCAACTTTCGAATATACAATGCAGTATTATTAACTATAATTACCATGTTGTACATTACATCCAACTTGGGCCTTTTTTGTTCCCATTATGCCTGGCTGCTAGCCAAACCACAAGGTATTCTATTCAGACCTGGGAGGTCACACTGACACAGTTCAGGCAGGCTGGCGACAGGATGTGTGAGGAACCGGGCAGGATGGCCCCAGCCTGCTGGTGCCAATGTGTGGCAGTGTGGTTCAGAGAAACACACAGAGCTTCAGAGACAGATCTGGAGGGAGACGCCATGCTGCCACTTACCACCCCCCGTGTGAGCTTGGACTAACGTTGAACTTTTCTGAGGCTCATTTTCCTCAGCTGTTTAACAATGCCTTCCTCGTGAGGTCAACGTGAGGATTAAATAAGAATATGTGCAAGAAGCACTTCATCTTTGAGGATCTTACAATTGAGCATCTCCGTCAGACATTGGGTGATACAATCCTCAGACATCTTTTACCCCTCGTCTTCCCAGACACCCAAATCACTTTTTCAAAAATTGAAGTACAGTTGATTTACAATGTTGTGTTAGTTTCAGGTGTACAGCAAAGTGATTCAGTTATATATACATATATATGTATTTTTTCAGATTCTTTTCCCTTATAGTTTATTAAAAATATTGAGTATATTTCCCTGTGCTATACAGTACGTCCTTGTTGGTTATCCATTTTACATATAGTAGTGTGTATATGTTAATCCCAAACTCCTAACTTATCCCTCTTCCCCCTTTCCCTTTTGGTAACCATGTGTTTTCTATGTCTGTGGGTCTATTTCTGTTTTGTAAATAAGTTCATTTGTATTGTTATTTTAGATTCCACATGTAAGTGATGTCATATGATATTTGGCTTTCTCTGTCTGACTTACTTCCCTTAGTATGATAATCTCTAGGTTCATCCATGTTGCTGCAAATGGCATTGTTTCATTCTTTTTTATGGCTGAGTAATATTCCACTGTATAAACATACCACATCTTCTTTATCCATTTATCTGTTGAAGGACATTTAGGTGGCCCGACTCACTTTTGAGATACCTGTAAAATAATCCCAGGACAAGCCTCAGGATATGCACCTGGGCCAATAAAGACCAGGCTAAGATGTGTGCTGACCTTTGCCAGGTAGTTGGGGGAGGGGAGTCGTCCAGAGGCACATCAAGGCCCACATGCCCCCTTCTCGTCTGTAGGCCTTGGTTCATCTGGATCTGAAGTTTCCCCTCCAAACTTCACACATAATTTACCTTCAATATATGGCTGCTCTTCCTGATAGAGACAAGAGTTTCATTCTGGGCTTTGTTTTCTCATACCCCTGGGGTCCCAATGGCAGGGGCTTAATTATTGGCACCCCCAGTTTTATGACTATTCCTCAAAGTTACCCCCCCACAGACCGAAGGCCTCTACTGCTGAGTCTTAAACACATTGGCACATGGAAACCCCACTGGATCAGAAGCCCCACCTTGACACTCCTGTGTGAGCCCCTTGTGCTCAGGACTATTGAGTCCCTTGAGTTTCTGTGCCCCACCCAAGACACGGTGCTGAGAACGGCAAGCCCAACATTAATTTCCTGTGGAACAAATATGCACTGGGCGCTCACATGTATGAGGCACCACTCTGGATGGTGAAGCGCACAGGAAACCTCTGCCTCCTCATGGAACCTACGTTCAGAAAGGCATAGTAGACTAGAAGCAGAATAAATAAGTGAAGCACACATTGTGTAAAAGGGTGACATGTGCTATGAAGAAAAATAAAGAGGTGAGGGAGTTGCAACTGAAGGGTAAGCTGGGACAAAGTGAGAGAGTGGCATGGGCATATATACACTACCAAATGTAAAATAGATAGCTAGTGGGAAGCAGCCGCATAGCACAGGGAGATCAGATTGGTGATTTGTGTCCAGCTAGAGGGGTGGGATAGGGAGGGTGGGAGGGAGACGCAAGAGGGAGGAGATATGGGGATATATGTGTATGTATAACTGATTCACTTTGTTATACAGCAGAATCTAACACACCACTGTAAAGTAATTATACTCCAATAAAGATGTTAAAAATTAATAAATAAGTAGAGTGGCTGGAAAAGGTCTCATGAGAAAAGACCAGAAGGAGGCAAGGGAGGGGATTTAGCAGATGTGTGAGAACATTCTCGTGGGCGAACCTGAGAGCAAAGACGCTGAGACAGGAACGTGTCTGGTGTGTTTGGGGAACAGCGAGGAGGGGAGTGGGGTTGGCACAGAGGGACGGGGGGGAAAGTAAGAGAAGATGAGGGCAGACAGGAAACAAGTGCTGGCCGGGTTGCTGGCCTTGAAGCCAGAGATGGCAGAGGCTTTTATTCTGAGTGGCATCGGAAACCGTAGCAATATCTTCAATCAGTGAAAGCAACATTCTTCCCCAGTTATCTCTCTGGGGTCTGATTCTTACCCTCATTTATAGACGCTGAGCCCTGTCTTTCTTCATCTCACATTGCCATCATCTCACGAATGGCAGGTTGGTGAGGAGATGCTGGAACACCAGAACTGGCTGGGTCAGAGTCCACCTGGTGACGTTCTCTGCACACCTTTGCTCTTGACATACCTGCAGGAAATGAACTGGGTCAATCACATCCCTGTATATACTCTCTCTGATCACAGCTTATACATGCAGGCTTCCAGCTGAATCTTTCTCTCCTTTCCCCCATCCTTTCCCCATAATTTCCTTGAAATGGGCTATTTTGTCCTTATCATGTCATGAAACTGGCACCAGTCTCAGGGCTTTCTAAATATCTGCTAGAAGCTGGTGACAGATGCCAAGCTGCCTGGTGATTAGTGGGAAGATTCTGTATCCCCCTCTCTGCCCATTTCTATCAAGAAATTATAATAAAAGTAACATAACGCTTGCCTCAAGAATTATAGGTTAAGAGGAGAACAGATAAAGGAAAGAAGGAAGGAAGGAAGGAAGGGAGGGAGGGAGGGAGGGAGGGAGGGAGGCAGGGAAGAGGGAAGGAGAGAGAGAGAGAAAGATCTCATCAACTTGTTTCTTCATGAAATTGACTGACTTGAGCCAGTATTTCAGAACAAGATGCGCTTGGTTACTCAGCGGCCAGTATGAGCCATATATCCAGGTCACCCTCCAGCATCACTCTCTGGCTGAGGAAGAGTGATGCTGTGGTTCTTCAGTTAGCTGGCCTGGCTTGAGGACCAGCATGTCTTCCAGCTTCTGAAGCAGGCTGCCTGGCAGCCCAGAGCACTGTGCTGGCTCCGTAGCTTTTCCGAGGTCCCTGGTGACCTCTAATAGCCCTGCTTATAACCATGGCCTTTGAGAAGGGGCCCTGAAGACTGTCTGAAGAGGGAATGCAATTATGGCCTCGACTTATATCAGGGTCACACACAATTTTCTCCATCATATTATCTTCCCCAACAATGTGTGGGACTCTGCTGTGATATTTGAGTTTTGCAAGTAAATGTGTTCAAATATAACATGAAGAAAATCTAAAATTATAAAGATTTTTAAATGATAACATTTTTATTTTATAGTTTGAGATTTTATAATTTATGAATCCTTATTATTTGTAGAAGATTTAGTAAGATTAGTCAGCAGCAGTTGTCATCTAGGAAACACACATCAATGCCAGATTCTGTGCTAGATCTCTCCCTGCTGTCTCATGTAATCTTCAGACAACGCTATGAAGGAGATATTATTGTTTTATCAAGGATGAGAACATTCAAGCTCAGTTAAATCACTTAATTTGCCCAAAACCATGCAGCATTAACGGTACCTCATATTAATGTGGTAGAGTCAGGACTTAAATACAGGTCTGAAAACTACAGTGCTGTGGAAGCAGTGAAGGTGTTGGGAGTTAAAATGCCTGCGATTCATAGAGCTGTGGTGGCTTCTCTGGACAGAGGGTGGTTTGCGAGTGTTTAATGGTGTTGCACAGTGGGTGTAACAGCGTTGCACAAATGGAAGGATGTATCTCAGCTCCCACTTCAGTCCCCATTCCACTTGCTATCACAGCCCATGGAGAACACTACTCCTGAGGGGGACTGTGACAGCAGAAGTCTGCAGAGCCCCCCATCACAGCGACAACTCCCGCTCTGCACTGCCGTGTCCCGAGATCACAAAAACAAAATACTTACTTTGGTTGGTCCCAAAGGTCCAAAAATATGAAGCTAACATACAAAGAGTGGTTTAGCTGCTTACCCAATTAGAATTCTCTTCCATTCCCTTATCATATGGGTTAAAACAAACCCTAGCTCTACAGTAGGAAGAACTTGGAGCCTGAGTTCTGCAACTGCTGAAAGAGATACACAGAAGGTTCTAATGAGTATACAGGCCAAGCTGTGTTTAATTCTCTTAGCAGAGCATTTAACTCCATACTAAATAAAGATGACTAAAAGATTTATTAAGAATTCCTATGCCCCTCTGGTCATTTTTATATATTTGGATCCTATCTGACTATTAAAGTCAAATTTCTGATACCCAGAGTAAGAACAAATAGGTGAGCCCTTGGAGAATACCTGTTTAATGTGTACTGTTTTTCTCTGGGTGTGCTTCATGTGATATCTTACACATTTGCTTATTTTAATCTTCATATCAGCGCTCATATTGAGGTTTAGAGAAAAAAGGAGCTAACATTTTTCTGGCTTGAGACCATGATTCTAATCCCAGATCTTTTGATGCCAAGGCTGGTACTTTATGCATGCATTTTCCATAACAATAAAAGAAGAGACTATCTCCAAAAGGAAGAGTGTTGAAGCAATCTTCAGACGCTGGTCAAGTTGCTCCTGTCCATCAGCAGCGAAGTTAGGCAAAGAAGAACAAATTGTCTTTTAATTTACCAGGCAAGGAGAGCAGCAGAAAGCGTCCTGAAAAATGTCAGCCACTAGAGGGTGCCATTGCCCTTCTGTGCGCATGTGGTAAAGCACTCCTAGGATGCTTGCCCTGCCTGCCTTCAGGAAGAGGTCCAGGTGAGAGGTCCCCAAACTTCTGAGGATATATATATATATATATATATATATATATAAAATGAGGATATACGCCCCTGCATCTTCTTTCCTCAAAATTCAAGAGATCAAAAAGAAAATTTTCCTTTAAGCAAGTAGGGAGTTGCACTTTATGGATACAGATAATTTGATGTCTTTGAAACTGTCTTCAGATTTTTTAACTCACTAAAAAATATTTTTAAATGACTAAATGAGGCCCAGGAGGGAAACAATAACTCCTATTGTCTTTCTTGAAATAACTTTAATTTCCTCTTTTAGGCAGAAAGGATTAGTTCGTAAATAATCAGCTTTTCCTAGTTCTGTCAGGAGAGCCAGAGAGTTTAAACTTTGACAGAGAATGATCTCTAACCTTATTCCTCAACCACCACCAATTCTGAATTCTCATCCAGCCATTTTACTGGACATGGGAGTAAAACAGTGGACAATACAGGGACTTCTGTCAACAGTGAGCACTTAATGACTGCTGGTCAAACAAATGATTGACTCAAATCTCTGCTTAAATACCACCAACAGTAACAAGGTGATGGAAACCTTCCCCAGCTACCCCTCCTGCCATGGTCTTGAGCTGCCTGCCTTATACCTATCAGTAGTGAGCATGTTGAAGATCAAGCATAGATGACGTTTAAATTTGTCCTTTTCCTATCCATGGTTACAGACACAACTTACGCTCCTGGTAGATGCTTTATAAATACCTGATGAGTTGAATAAGTAGGAGCTGGCTCTAATTAGGAGTGCTAGATGAAACTGAGCCCTGGAAAACTGAAGATGGAATAGTTTAAGTGGGAGAGAGTAATGGTAAAATTTGCTGTGTGTAATCACCTCCCATCAACAGCAGTGGCTGTCCCCTACCTTAATTAACTTAGAAAAAGAAATAGCTCGGCCCAGAGGCCGTCTTGCAGGGATGCTATGAGAGGATGAGAGAGATAGGAGAAGCACAGTAAAGATGCCCTAATGGGTTTTCCACATCTAGGTTGATTGACTGTTGAGAAAAGAAAGAACAGCTTGTACTATTCTGGGTAGCATGAGCACTGTAATTTGTGACAGCTATAGGTCATGTATCTATTTTTCTGTCTGACAAGGACAAGAAGCAGCTGGTGGGTGGTACAAACCAAGATTGGCTTGTTCAGGCTGTAAACTATGGAGATAGAGCCTTGGTTTTCGATCTGAGCTATACAGGAGATAGAGCGTGTGGTTAATGCTTGCATGTCTGTGCAAACAGTTAACAGATTTCTGGCTGCAGGTGGGAAAATGAAGCTTAATGATTCTAAGAGCTCTGTCCCTAATTTCCTTCTGAGCATGAAAAGAAAGTCAGTTTTATACCTGTCTCTCCCCTCTCCACTCCCATCTTCAATTCAACTAAGTCTAACAAACATCAACGGAGCTCTTACACCTCACACCATGCTGGGCACTGAGGCAGTGAGGTGAGTGTGGCCTGCTCCCTGCACCTCCAGAACTAGTTTTATACAGAAGGCAGGCAAGTGATCATATAGAGTAGTAATCGTGACAATAGATCAATGCATAAAAACTACAAGATGCAGTACAGAGAAGGGAGCGGTTTATTCTATTGCTATAGATAAGGAGAATTGTAGAAAACTTCTGAGTTCGTGGATATGAGAACATCATACTAAGGAATGAGAATGGCTTTCCAACACATAATCCTAACGTTCCCCTCCTGTAAACTGATTAGAAAAGAGCTGAGAGGTGAAAGGACTCATCTAGATAGCTGTAGGTTCCTTCCAGCACGCCCCAACTGCCACCCTCCCTTCCGTGCCAAGGGGTGAGCCTCCTTACTTGGGCTGTTCCATTGGCAGCTGCTCCACTCAGGCTCCCAGGACGGTGCCATTAGGGTCTGTGCCCCCAACTTTATTTCATTTCTTGATTTTTTTTCTCCTACAAAATTGTGATCTTCATTTTATCTCCTTTAGACAATAAGAGAAAAATTCTGGCAAATGCATTCAGCTAGAGTGTTCTTGTCTTTTACAAGCCAGACGTGCCAACATTTCCCTTAAGAAAAGGGTATTGTCAAGATCCATGAAGTTAAGCCACAGGGTGAATGCATGTAACTAAATCCGGTAGTTTAGAGGGTCAGGCACACAGGGTTTCCTGACGTCTTCTAGTTGTTCTTTACATGCCCATTAAGTCTGTCCTCATTTCCCCTTAACCCTCCTCTCACAGACCCTCTCCCTGCCTGCCTGTGATACCTCAACAAAGTCCTCCTCATATAAACTGTCAAATTTTGACAAAACTAAAACAGTTTAGTCAAAGTTTAATGTCCTTTATTCAATGGAAACAGTCCATGGGTTGGGGAAGTACATTGCTCACAAGCAGTGGAGCATTCTGCCCAAGGGATTTGGGGCAAAAGTGAGTTTTAACAAGAGTTAGAAGCAGCAACATAGAAACAGGGCATAACTGGCTGGAAGGTCAAGGTCAAGGCAAGCGGGTCCTATTTTCTAGGGAAAGGTAAAGTAGCTAAAGTTGAGTTGGAGGATTGCAATTGGTGTTGTTAGGTTTCCTTGACAAGTGTTTCCCATAAGTGCAGGCTGATGTAGGTTTAGATTTGTGATCTGGGCTGGGTCACTGGGATGGCCTCCATCTTGAGGTCTTGATATATGAATTAATATTATCGACATCTGACACTTCTCCAGGAAAAAAAAAATGGCAAAGTGGAAAGTCCTGATGTCCTCTTGTTATAGGAGTGTCAATGTATTCACTTTGGGACACTGATGCAGAAGAAGCAATGTAAGGATGGAAAACAAGTCTGTGTATCTGGAAAAAAACTCATGTTCTTGGAATAAATCCATGCCCTCAGATTCTTAATGGAAGAGAGTAATAAAGCCATAAATAAAAATATAAATTGAAGTAAATTCTCCATGTTAAATGAAGAAAATTCAAGGAGATTTTTAAAGAAATTACCTGTAACAACTGGAATATTCCACTGTGCAGCAGCAAGTGCCTTTACATTTGAGGACAGTCCCCCGAAGCCAGATGGAGCCTCAAGATTGTCAGAAAACCAACAAACATCCCCACAAGGGTATTCCTCTCTAATCCTAGGATTTGCTGTATCAGCCAAGCACTTAAGTCTTTTCCATTTGATTTAGGCAGTTTTCTCTACTTGAGTCTGTCATGCTCATCTATGTGGCAATGACACACTCCTCTCCTCCAGAGAGGAGTTGGCAAAAGGGTTCCTTCTGAAGCAATTCAGGTTATGTTTAGGCTGCAGCACATATCAGGAAGCCTCTGAACATATATGCATCCTGGAGGAGTTTGCTAAGCATTGGATGGGGATGTGCAACAGGTTTAAAGACAAACCACAACTTAGGAGGCCTTCAAACCAAAGGGCAGTGTGGACTCATGACTGTTATGGTGTGTCAGGTAAACAGGAACCTTTTATTTAGCCAAAGCTTGGAAGTTTTAGTGTTGTCAAAGGAGATATCCAGGGACACAATCCGCTCCCCTTCATTACCAAATGAATTCAAACATTACCAAATGAATTCAAGCCCAGCTGTTTTTCTCAGCCACCATGAGTTTGTCTTCTGATGAGACTCAGTTGAACCTGGGAAAAAGAAACTAAAACCATTAACTGTACACCTCATAGTCTGGATCTGGCAACACTTAAAGTTGAAGGCAGGGCCTAGATTTAAACCCTCATGTTGCCAGAGATGCATCCAGGACATTAAAATCAATTTTTTTCCAGTCTTAGCAACCTAAATGTCCATTGACAGATGAATGGAAAAGAAGATGTGGCACATATATACAATGGAATATTACTCAGCCATAAAAAGGGTAAAATAGATAGCTAGTAGGAAGCAGTCGCATAGCACAGGGAGACCAGCTCTGTGCTTTGCGACGACCTAGAGGGGTGGGATGGGGAGGATGGCAGGGAGGCTCAAGAGGGAGGGGATATGGGGACATGTGTATGCATATGGCTGATTCACTTTGTTGTACAACAGAAACTAACACAGCACTATGAAGCAGTTTTACTCCAATAAAGATACATAAAGAAAAATCAAATTGTTTCCAGTCTTAATGGCTCCGGCTGCAGGAAGCTCCACGGGAGAAGCAGCAGGGATCAGGCCTATTCCACTTGAGACTGGGACCCCAAGGCTTTACTCATTAGACAGAGGACAGCAGCCTACATCCTTTTCATCACTCCACCTTGAATTTTGCACATGTCAGGCCCTGAGGCATTACCTGTGGAAAGTTACCCTGCAAACGTCAGGATGGACTCTGGGGTTTTGTGGTAAATAATTTTGGCAAATGTTAACTATTTTATTCCCTCCTGAAGAGTCACAATATTCTTGGTCATTTTAAAGACATCAGAAATTCTGAAGTCAAAACATTTTCATTTTTTTTTTGTATTCCTTTACATATTTTTTAGTCCAGCATTTTCAAAATTTCTTTAACCATTGTTAAAAGATAAACTGAGGCATATTGAACACCTTAAGAGTTTATTTGAGGAAAATCAATTTATAACAGGCAGCTCCAAGCTGAAGTGGTTAGGAGTACTCCAATAGGAGCTAGAAGAAAGACTTATAAAGTGAAGAAGTAAAAAACAAATTACTGATTATCTATGGCTTAAATCCCAGTTGGCTGTTTGTGATCGGCTGTCCTTAGGTATCAGCTCCTTAATCTTCAGGCCGTTACAGGCTTAGATTTGGTTTGCTTGCATAGGTCACCATGATGTTAGAGCCACCTCAATCTAATGGCCTTCAGGTTTAATTAATTTAACACCATGGAACCCTTTTTTTTTTTTTTTGCGGTACGCGGGCCTCTCACTGTTGTGGCCTCTCCCGTTGCGGAGCACAGGCTCCGGACATGCAGGCTCAGCGGCCATGGCTCACGGGCCCAGCCGCTCCGCGGCATGTGGGATCTTCCCAGACCGGGGCACGAACCCGTGTCCCCTGCATCGGCAGGCGGACTCTCAACCACTGCGCCACCAGGGAAGCCCCATGGAACGCTTTTTGCAGAACAATTATTAGCATCTCAAGAAATGAGTGTTCAGCAATACACCTTTCTATTTTTTTTTAATTTTTATTTTATTTTTTAACATCTTTATTGGAGTATAATTGCTTTACATTGTTGTGTTAGTTGCTACTGTATAACAAAGTGAATCAGCTATACGTATACATACATCCCCATATCCCCTCCCTCTTGCATCTCCTTCCCACCTTCCCTATCCCACCCCTGTAGGTGGTCACAAAGCAACAAGTTGATCTCCCTGTGCTATGCAGCTGCTTCCCACTAGCTACATTTTACATTTGGTAGTGTATATATGTCAATGTCACTCTCTCACTTCATCTCAGCTTACCCTTCCCCCTCCCCATGTCCTCAGGTCCATTCTCTACATCTGCGTTTTTACTCCTGTCCTGCCCCTAGGTTCTTCAGAACCTTTTTTTTTTTAGATTCCATATATATGTGTTAACATACGGTATTTGTTTTTCTCTCTCTGACTTCACTCTGTATGACAGACTCTAGGTCCATCCACCTCACTACAAATAACTCAATTTCATTTCTTTTTATGGCTGAGTAATATTCCATTGTATATATGTGCCACATCTTCTTTATCCATCTGTCGATGGACACTTAGGTTGCTTCCATGTTCTGGCTACTGTAAATAGTGCCGCAATGAACAAAAAAGGCACATCAAAGTGGCAAGCACCTCACACAGCAAGTTAACATGGTACAGAGCTACCTGCAGGTGAGGAAGGATATGAATATTTGTATAAATCCATGCTCTCAGAGCCTCAGGGAATACTGTGATGTAGTCAGTCAATACTGGCCAGGTGATTCCTTGCTTACAAGTGAGGGTGTACTTGGTGGAAGTGATTGTTAATTTCAGCTCAAAGCAAAGGTTATTTGCAGAGGGAGGACTCCAACATTTAGGTAGTTCCATCAGACCTGTCAGATCACAAAAGCCCTGGGCAGGGTGGATCCTGAAACCTTATCAGAACCACACGATGATTCGCCTCGGGTGGGCCACATGTGGAACAGGGCTTGTGGCTCCCGCATGGGCCACCTACAATACTATGAAGAATAAGAGTAAAGGGAGGGAGGGGGAGACCACACAGACTAAGATCAGCAGTTTTCCTTTCACTTTAATGATCACCAGTTACAGCTGATTTGGAATGGGAGCCCTGAGCATAAACTGAAGGCCTCTGGCCTGGGAGAACTGAGTTGGGCTCTCATTCTTCAAGCCCTGCTGTAGTTAAAATTTATAGCTCTGCTGTGGACGGGAGTAGCCTTAGGAAATAGAATTCCTAGTCTGAGAGTATAGGAATAGCTTGGGGACAAACAACACATTACTTGAGATTGTTTATCAGAGATTTGGGGAAAATATCCAAGAGAAAAAAATTCCTCAAGAAAAACAAGCCCTGATGGAGTTTCTCTTTCTGGCTTTTTTCCTCATAGACTAATACCAAAGGCTCCTGTGTTAGTTTGGACCCTCCTAAAAGCGGACTCAAGACAAGATTGGATGCATAGGAGACTTACTGTAAGGATAAAGGGGAGAGAAAGTGAGAAGGTGGGCAGAGACGGGCACCAGTGAGGGAAAGGGGGCAAGAAGGACAGTCCAGGCGGGTGGGAAGAGATTCATTGGACCTGGAATGCATGTGTCTTCACTGCACTAGCCACCTTCTCCTTGTCCTGTCTGATGAGCTCATAGTCACTGATCAGGTTTACCAGGCAGCTGAGCTTGGGGCACACTGCAGTCTGTCCCAGGATCCGTCTTGTTTCTGCAGAGGTCAGCCTATGACTTAAATGGAGACATGACAGGGACCATGAGCTCTGCATCTTGAGGTGCCATCCCTCCCAGGATGAACTATATCAATCAGCATCTGAAATTTGGCTTAGGTCTGGGAACTGAGCACGGAATTTTGACTTTGTATTGGGATAGCTGTCTTCAGCCTCATGCTCCTCCGTTCTTCCTTTTTCTGGCTGTAGGTTTTTATGGCTCCCTTTTTGGCTGCTGTCCATTTTGCTCCTGGGAACGGTATGCTCAATTAACCATCTACAAAACTCCCTGAAGATCAAGCCCTCCTGACTTCCCTCTCTACCTGCCAGTTATTATGGTAATTATGGTCTCCTGGCTTCTGGCAGTTAAGTGCTAAGGGCTGCCACATAACATCTAATACCTCAAGGTTCCGTCATCCCCATGGACACTAACAAGGCTAGCTCTGTCAGCTCTGTAGCACTGGCCTGCAGAGGAGAGCTCCCACTAAACTGCTGTCCTTGTCATCAGTACATTCCTGATGGCCTTGGTGAATGGTGTGTCCTCTGGGCTTTCCTGCAAAACAGAATTCTGCTGGCTCTTCTGCCCTTACAGAATATATCCATGCTGGCATGTCCACATCCCTCAGCCCCTTTATTCCTTCCTCTGCTGTCTTCCAGGACTCAGGCATTTGCACTTTACTCAAACTGGGCCATCAATTTCTCTAGGTTTCCAATAGCCACCCTAGTAGTGAATTTGCCTCATCCCCTAGGGTCCTTGCCAGGGTGGTGTTAAATCCAGTGTCTTGAGAAATTTCCCCCAAGTCAATGAATTCTTGCTTATCCACTCTTTCATTCCATCACCCTTGATCAAATACCCTCAGAATACAGTAGTGGTACAGGCTAGCCAGTTTTTGTGGCTCCTCCTAGTATATAGTCTCTTCCTTCTCTTATCAGATCCAGCATATCTTCAACTGGTTATCAGTCTGAATCACAGGAGATAAAGTAGGAGTAGCTCTTATGTGGGGAGGGTGCCTCTTGCATTGTTGGGAAGAAGTCTCTGCTGCATCTTCCAGTATAGGGGAAAGTGTTAGCTCTTACTAGGGAAGGGTAGCTACCTGCTACAAGCTCTGAGGATTGGCAAGGGGGCTGTGGTGTGTGTACAGAGCCAACATTCTCATACTCATTGTCGTACTTCTCGATGCCCTCATACCATTTTTCAGGGTCCCAAGTTTTCTCAACCTTTTCCAAGCTTTCTCACCCTTTTCCAAGCTTTCTCACCATTTTTTACATCTTAGGAGCTCCAACTTCAAAATTCAGATCGCTGGTCAGCTACTCAACTGTGTCAGCTTTCCCACTGCAGGAGATAAGGTTTTAAAGAAGCCCTCTGGCTCTCACACATAGCCTTTAAATGCTTGTTAAAGGTCCTCAGTTTTTCATTATCCTTGCATAAGACATCACTATAGTTTAGCAGTCACTGACCAACTTCTCTGTCCCCCAGACATTGCACCTCCCAAATTTTTCAAAAACTTGTACTGTGAACCTGCAGTGATGCCCCCCTCCATGGGGGAGTTTCTCCAGGTCATGATTTGTGAAATCTTTAGCATCTGAGAGGACACATTGTGCCAGAGACTACCCATGCACTATATACACCACTCAGGTTGGCATCCTCCCTGGGCAATGAGCAAGCCAGTCCCAAATTGCCATCTTACTGCCTTTTTCTTGGATCACTCCAGGCTCCACTTGTGTTAGTTCAGTTCCTGTAAGAAGCAGGTATCAAGATGAGATTTGATTTAGTGAAGGAGATGTCAATTAAGAATTAAGGGAACAACACCAGAGAAGGCAGGGAGAGCCTTTAGGCCATGGTACAGGTCTTAAACCTGTGAAGACAAGGAGGTCTTGAGAAAGTGAAAGGAACTGAGTAGTAAGAGTCTCAGACCACAGCCCAGTTCTATGAAAATTTCAGCCAGGTGGAAGTTCCCAAGCAAAGCCACACGCTAAAAGAGTCTGTGTTTTGCAGGAATAGTCCTTCATTAGTTCTTTGACTACACTCATCTATTAGCTGGGAAGAACTCATGGGAAGCATGGTCCTAGCATGCCACCCAGAAGAGCAGCAGCTGAGGCCGCCAGTCAATTATGCTCCCTGAAGCAAGAGATCTGAGCGTCATATTTTCATGGCACCACAACCTCCCTGATACAGTGTGGCTGTGTCCTCAAGACGTACCTGTCACTGAGGTGGTGTTCTGGAGGAGTCTGTCCACACCTTAAAGAGGCCTATTCTGTAGACACATATTATTCCTGTGACTGACTCCTACCTAAACTGAAGGATGAAATAGCGCCTCTTTTCTGTTAAAATTTAACAGAAAAGTAGAAACCAGAAAATGAAGAAGGGCTAAGTCGGTGTTAGCCAGAGAGGCTGCAACAACCAACAGAGAGAGGACTGCAACAGCCCCCAACATGATTTAGGGAAGGACAAATGTTGTCTGCCCTTACTCTGCCTTGCATAGCTTGGGAGTTAGAGCTTTAAAAAGAGAGGAAGGGCTTCCCTGGTGGCGCAGTGGTTGAGAGTCTGCCTGCCGCTGCAGGGGACATGGGTTCGTACCCCGGTCCGGGAGGATCCCACATGCCGCGGAGAGGCTGGGCCCGTGAGCCATGACCGCTGAGCCAGCGCATCCAGAGCCTGTGCTCCGCAACAGGAGAGGGGAGAGGCCACAACAGGGAGAGGCCTGCGTACCACAAAAAAAAAAAAAAAAAAAAAAGAGAGAGAGGGAAAGGAAATATCCCAGAGGCAGATCATGCTTCTTCTGGTCTCACCCAAGCTGAGAGTGCAAGAGCCTCCCTCCTCCAACTCCACCCAACTGACTAACAAGAGGAACAGAGGAGATCAGATTAATCTTCACTAGGAGATTTGTGCTTTAAACTTGATAGACTTTTTAGTTTAATATATATGTTAAAAAAAAAAACAACCCTAAAGCAAACACATGACGTAACACAAGAGATCAAGAATCATCAATATCTTTTAAGCCTTCTATGGGTTTACCACTCCATACTGTGTCCTTTTTCTTTTTTTTTTTTAATATCTTTATTGGAGTATATTTGTTTTACATTGTTGTGTTAGTTTCTGCTGTATAACAAAGTGAATCATCTATATGTACACATATATCCCCATATCCCCTCCCTCTTGCGTCTCCCTCCCACCCTCCCTATCCCACCCTTCTAGGTGGTCACAAAGCAACGAACTGACCTCCCTGTGCTATGCGGCTGCTTCTCACTAGCTATCTATTTTATATTTGGTAGTGTATATATGTCCATGCCACTCTCTCACTTCGTCCCAGCTTACCCTTCCCCCTCCCCATGTCCTCAAGTCCATTCTCTACATCTGCATCTTTATTCCTGTCCTGCCCCTAGGTTCTTCAGAACCTTTTTTTTTTTTTTTAGATTCCATATATATGTGTTAGCATACGGTATTTGTTTTTCTTTTTCTGACTTACTTCACTCTGTATGGCAGTCTCTAGGTCCATCCACCTCACTACAAATAACTCAATTTCGTTTCTTTTTATGGCTGAGTAATATTCCATTGTATATATGTGCCACATTTTCTTTATCCATTCATCTGTCAATGGACACTTAATTTGCTAAACTTGATAGACTTTTAATAGACAAAAATTACCTGGGGTTAAAGAATCTGCCCAATATGTCATGAAAGACCCTGCTCCTGAGCAGGAAGTGTTGATATTGACCACCAGCAGTGAATGGAGAAAATTAAAACCATTTCAAGGTTATGTGCCTCCAAATTGAGACAGTCCAACAAACTAATTATAAGAATTTGAAGTTCTCCTCACGGCCATGAGGAGACATAAAATTTTTTAAAGGAAGAGGATCAATTGATCATATTCACATTTAGATGGATCACTTGGCACAATGTGAAGAATGGGTTGTAGGTGAGTATGTCTGTGTGTGGGCAAATGGCAGGGGGAGAGCATTTGGAAATCAAGCTAGAAGGAGGCAGAGCAACTAGAAGGTGGAATAGTGTTGGTGGAAATAGAGACAAGAGATGAATTTTGCAAAGTGAATTGAATTAAAAGTCCTTTGTAGTTGACTGGATATTGGGGGTGGGGAGAGGTGGAACAGTCAGAATAATTTCCATGTTTCCAGCTTGAGCAACTGGGTGGATGGCACTGCCATTTACCTAGATGAGGAACATGGGAAATAGCATGTTTGAGGACAAGATAATGATTTTATTTGCAGACGTGCTGATTTGAGGTATTTATAAGAAAGTCAAATGAAAGATAATGTTCAGTAAGCAGCTGTAAATAATGATCTGGACTTCAAGAGGAAAGAGTAGGATTTGGGTGGGAGATAGAGACTTTAGAGTCATCAGCTTATATATAACAGTTTAAACAATTGACATGAATAAGAATAACCAGAAAGAGTAAGAAAGTAAGAGGTACCTGAACAGAATCCTAATGGTGCCAATACTGAAAAGAGTGGACAGTAAAAAAGAAGGTTAAAAGAAAACTCTAATAAGGAGTGTAAGAGAGTCAGGACATGCTGTTTCTAAGAGAAGAGATGGTTTCAAGAAGTGGGGAGGAGTGGTTATCACTTTCAATATGTGGTCATGTGGCATTTGAATGTAAAAGTGACTTTGGGTTTAGCAAGAAGAAAATCATTAGTGACCTTGATAGTTGTAGTTTCAATGGAGCTGAAGAAGCTGAGCCCAGATTACAGAGGGTTGATGAGCGCAAGGAAGCTGAAGAAGAAGTGAAAACAGGTGTAGAAAACTACACTTTAGTAGCTAGAAGTTTATCATATTGGAAAGAGGATATTATTATTAAGATAGGAGACATTTAAACATATTTAAATGCTGTTAAGCCTCAAGTTGAAGAGATGAGAGAGATCACTAAAGCAAGAAACCAAGTTATCTGTGGAAATAAGAGGGCATGCAGGAGTACAGAGGAAGAGCTTACCCTTGGACAGGAAGGCAATACCTCTTTATTTAATGGTCAAGAAAGAGGAAGGATGCCAGTGTGGATTCCATAACTGTGTGAGTTTGGTGGGAGAGTATTTAAGGAGTTACTGTCTGTTGGCTCTTATTTTCTCTTTAAAATTGGAGATAAAGTTTTTATTCCCTAACCATTCTGTGCCTCCTGTCCCTTGATCATTATTTCCATGTTTGTCCTTTCCCAATATGTACATTGAATCCTTTATGATTTTGTATGGATTTCAAAAACAATGTTCCTTTTTTCTGGGGTGACTGTATAATTTATCTTCCAAACTAAGACACTTTGGAGAGTAAAAAGTAACAATAATTAAGCCAGGCAACAGATTTTAGGCTGGGTCCAAATTTGGATATAAGGTCAATCCTACCTATATACTCACTATTTTATTTATTTATTTAATTTTTTTTGCGGTACGCGGGCCTCTCACTGTTGTGGCCTCTCCTGTTCCGGAGCACAGGCTCCGGATGCGTGGGCTCAGCGGCCATGGCTCACAGGCCCAGCTGCTCTGCGCCTCGTGGGATCTTACCGGACTGGGGCACGAACCCATGTCCCCTGCATCGGCAGGCGGATTCTCAACCGCTGCACCACCAGGGAAGCCCAACTCACTATTTTAAAAGAACTTTTCCTAAACCTCCTTGACCTAACTAAATCATAGCTGTTCCCAGAAGGTACAATTCCTCTGAAGGCCTCTTCCATGAGGGCTGCATATTGTCTTATATTTTATAAAGGGGAAGGTCAGAGGTGTAGTCAGCATTCTCCTAATTCCTCAATGATGGTTTCATGATATAATTCAATTACTCCTTGAGGCTCACGTATCTGACTATAGTATCTTCTCATAATCTTGTCTGTTACTAACCAATCCTGTGGTTATAGATTAAAACTTGGTCTCGTCTGATATTGTTCCACTCGGAAATTGTAAATGTTGAAATTCCTTTGATAGTAATCACTTTTTACAATCCTCTCATAACTTTACAACTATTATAGCTTCTCTTCATCACCATGACTTAAAGTGTCTTAACAGAATAGACCATCTTCTCATCAGACTGATGGGTAAGGGCCCATGGAATATTCCATAAAAACTGACCAAACTTAAGGCACAAAAAACCTCAATACATTCACCAAACTAGAAATTATCTGACCCAAATTCAATAAAATTAGAAAATAATTCCAAAGAAAAATATAAAAACAAAAAATTTCCATCAATTCAATTTTCATAATCTCTCCTAAATAAGAATTTCAAAGAAAATTTAAAAAAAACTAAAATTTCAGAATATTTAAGAGACACTAATAATGAATATACTATAGATAAAAATCTAGTAAATAACTCTTAATAAATGATGTCTCACCAACCCTCTTGATGGCACAGAGGACGACATCATATATGAAGAAATTTTGTTCTGAGAGTATCTTTACCATTTTATTTCTCTTGGCTTTTCCTTTTTTTAAGGCATGCACACAATTGTTATAAATTAACAACCAATATCTAAATATTGTATTTATGGGTTGTTTCAATTAGTGCAAAATTGTGGTTCTAATAAATGTATTATTTGTTCTTATATATTTATTTGTTTATGTTTATTTGTAATATACTTTGTATTTATTATTATATAGATATTTATACATTAATTGACAGAAGTTTTTATTTCACAGAGGTGAATAACAAAATGGTATACATATAGCTAGTTTGCAATTCCCTGGTGACATATGGTATTGAAAATCTTTTCATATGCTTCTTTGACATTGTCTATTTTCTTTAGGGTGGTGTCTGTTCATGTATTTTGCCCATTTTTAAAAATTAGATTGTTTATTTTCCTATCATTGAGTTTTAAGAGTTCTTTGTGTATTTTTGATACCAGTCCTTTACCAGATATGTATTTTGCAAATAATTTCTCACAGTCTGTGGTTTATCTTTTTATTCTCTTAGTGCTTTCATAAAACTGAAGTTTTTACTTTTAATAAAGTCTAATTTTGCAATTAAAAATATCTAGTAAATAAAATTAAATCTATGACCAGAAGAAAATTCATAGCTTTAAACATTGTATGTTTACATAATTTTTAATGATATAAGTATTTAACTAATGAAGCCAGAAAAGAGCAAAGAAATGAATCTATACAATTAGAAGAAAAGAAATAATGATAGACTCTTAGAAACTAACGAGTTAGAAAAGAGAAAAATAACCTCAGAGATCAAGATCTCCAAGGAGTAGGAGAATGTTGAGCTCACTTTCCCTCATGAACAGATAAAAAATACATCTATGTGTGAAATAATTGTCACTGAAAACAGACTGGACACTGGCAGAAAGACTCATACAATCAAAGCTGTAAAAAAGAGCTACATGGAATCAGGTAGGAAGGAAAGAGAAGCGATCAGGTTGGGACCTGGTCCCTGTTGGGGGGGACACAGAGAATGAGGGGGATTACATGGGATTGCAGGTCCTCCCTGGGGAGTGAGTGATTTGAACTACATATTGGGTGCCCCAACCCTGGGGATTGATGCCAGGAGGATGAGTACCCTTAATTGGTTTGAAAGCCAGTAGGACTGACAGTGGAGTTGTAAGAAAAGTGTGTGACTCCATGTATACACACTTGCTTACTCCCCAAACAAGGTGGCAGAAGCAGATTTAAATGCCTGGAACTCTGGCTGGTTTCCTGTGACTGCCCCAGGGCACCCAGGCCAAGCCAAGCACCCACTCTGGCACATCTAACTCCTGCACAGCTTCACACTAGTGCAAATGCTGCCGTTGCCAAGGAGAGTGTGCCATTGAGGGGTATGGAGCCGACTTGGACCTGGCACAGCCTCCAAACTGGATGAGGGCAGCCATTACATGCATTCATGGAGATGACAGATTGGGAGCAGTCTGGAGCACTAACTGGTGTGACAGTTCTGCCTTAGCACACACCCTGGCCCATACCGAGCAACCACTCTGGCCTCTCTCGCTTCAGTGCTGCTCCCCTCTGGGGCGAAGTTACCACTGATGGGATGGGGAAGAGAGCACACTTAGATGGACTAGAACTAGCTCAGACATGACCTCCAGGGCTTCTGCTTCAGCACCTTGTGACCCTAAGGTGGTGACAGCCACTGAGCATAGGAATAGCCCCAGCTCACATCAAGGTGATACCTGCCAACACACCCTGGGGGCATATGTGGCCCATGCTCACTTCAGATCCAGCTCTCCCACCAAAGACACTAGGCACATATAGACTGCATAAGGACACTTTCACACAAGGATACCCATCTAAACCAGGGTAACTGTTTCACCTAATTTCATAGACAGAGAGAAAGTTAAGCAAGATGAGAAAATGGAGGAAAATACAACTAATAAAACAAATAAATAATCTACCAGATAAAGAGTTCAAGGCATTAGTAATAAGAATGCTAATGGAACTAAGGAAAAGAATAGATAAACACAGTGAGAATTTTAACAAGGAACCAGAAAATATTAAAACAAATAAAAAGTCAGAGCTGAAGAATACAATAACTGAAATGAAAAACCACTAGAAGGAATGAACAGCAGATTAGATGATACATAAGAAAGCATAAGTGATCTGGAAGATAGAATAATGGAAATCACTCAATAAGAAGAACAAAAAGGAAAACAAATTTTAAAAAATGATAATAGTTTATATGACCTCAGAGACAAAATCAAGCATACTAACATTCACATTATAGGGGGTCCCAGAAATAGATGAGAGAAAGAAAAGGGTCAAAAATGTATATGATGAAATTGTGGCTGAAAACTTCCTAAACCTGAAGGAGGAGACAGATATCCAAGAGTCCCAAACAAAAAGAATCCAGAAGAGTCAAGGCAGAGTAGGAGGACATGGAGTTCACATCTCCTAAAAACTAGGACACCTACCAGGCACAGCTGGGGGACATCCAACACCTAACGGGATGAGAAGAATCACTGTGTGACCAGGTAGGATGTGGAGGGGCAGGAGTGGGAGAGGAAAAGTGGAGGCGGAACAGGACTAGCACCCTGAGGAGCATCTGGGGGAAGGGAGGGGTTCCCATGATCAGAGGGGCCCACCCACAGAGTGGGGATTAGCAGAGATGGGGAGAGATATTTGGAGGATTGGAGGGGAATGAGGCTAGTGTCTCCCTTGCCCGCATGGGCCCCAGCAAGCCTGCTGGTGTCCCAGGCCTAAATCTCAGCCCTCTGGGGTCCCCTCCAGCCACACCAGTGCCCCTGAGGGGAAGTGGTTGGGGGGAAGGGTTCCCACACTTGGAGGGGTCCATGCACAGAGTGGGGATTAGTGGGGAAGGGGAGAAACCTTCAGAGAATTGAGGGATTGGAGGAGAATGTGACTAGCATTTCCCCTGCCCACTCAGACCCCAGTGAGTCTGCTGGGGTCCCAGGCATGAACCTCTGCCCTCCAGGTCCCCTCCATTGGCACTTAGCATAAGTCCTGCCCCCACCACACACCCCCCCAGGGCCTTTTCCAGCTGTGCAGGTCTTGAGCTTAGTACCTGTCCCTGGCTAAGCCCTCCCCCCACAAGCCTGCCCCCCAGGGCCTTTTCCAGCCTTTTTTTTTTTTTTTTAATGTTTCGGTTCTGTCTTGCCTTGTTGTTGCTGTTTCATTTATATTTTTATTTTCTCCAATATATTTTTTATTTTCCTAATTTTACTTTACTGTTTATTCTTTGTTATTCTTCTGCTCTTTTATTTTTTTCTGTGCTGGGCAGTTTGTGGCATCTTGTTTCCAAGGCTGGCGTTTGGGACTGAAGTCCTGTGGTGGGAGCTCGAAGTCCAAACCACTGGACTAACAGAGAACCTCAGACCCCAGGGAATATTCATTGGAGTGAGGTCTCGCAGAGGTCCTCAACTTAGCACCAAGACCTGGCTCCAACTCACTGCCTGCAAACTCCAGTGCTGGACACTTCAGGCCAAACAACCAGTAAGACATGAACACAGCCCCACCCATCAAAAAAAATGAGACAACAAAAAAAGATGTTACAGATGAAGGAACAAGGTAAAAACCTATAAGACCAAATAAATGAAGAGGAAATAGGCAACCTACCTGAAAAAGAATTCAGAATAATGGTAGTAAAGATGATCAAAAATCCCAGAAATTGAATGGAGGCCCAAGATCGAGAAAATACAAGAAATGTTTAACAAGGACTTAGAATAACTCAAGAACAAACAAACAGTGATAGAGAACACAATAACTAAAATGAAAAATACACTAGAAAGAATCAATAGCAGAATAATTGAAGCAGAAGAAAGAATAAGTGAGCTGGAAGAGAAGATGGTAGAAATAACTGCCAAGGAACAGAATAAAGGAAAAAGAATGAAAAGAAATGAAAACAGCAGCAGAGACCTCTGGGACAACATTAATTGCACCAATATTTGAATTATAGGGGTCCCAGAAGAAGAAGAGAAAGAAAAATGGTCTGAGAAAATATTTGAAGACTTTATAGTCAAAAATTTCCCTAACATCAGAAAGGAAATAGCCAATCAAGCCCAGGAAGCACAGAGAGTCCCATACAAGATAAACCCAAGAGAAACACACTGAGACAATATTAATCAAATTAACAAAAATTAAATAAAAATATTAAAAGCAGCAAGGGAAAAGAAACAAATAACATACAAGGGAATCCACATAAGGTTATTAGCTGCTCTTTCAGATAAAACTCTGCATGCCAGAAGGGAGTGGCAGGATATATTTAAAGTGATGAAGGGGAAAAACCTACAACAAACATTACTCTCCCCAGCAAGGCTCTCATTCAGATTTGACAGAGAAATCAAAAGCTTTACAGACAAGCAAAATCTAAGAGAATTCAACACCACCAGACCAGCTTTACAACAAATTCTAAAAGAACTTCTCTAGGCAAGAAACGCAAGAGAAGAAAAAGACCTCTAAAAACAAACCCAAAACAATTAAGAAAATGGTAATAGGAACATACATAGAGATAATTACCTTAAATGAAAATGGATTAAACACTCCAACCAAAAGACACAGACTGGCTGAATGGACACAAAATAAGACCCATATATATGTTATCTACAAGACATCCACTTCAGACCAAGGAACACATACACACTGAAAGTGAGAGGATGGAAAAGATATTCCATGCAGATGGAAATCAAAAAAAAGCTGGAGTAGCAATATTCATATCAGATAAAATAGACTTTGAAATAAAAACTCTCACAAGAGACAAGGAAGGACAGTACATAATGATCAAGTGATCAATCCAAGAAGAAGATATAACAATTGTAAATATTTATGCACCAACCATAGGAGCAAATCAATACATAAAACAAATGCTAACAGCCAGAAAAGGGGAAATTGACAGTAACACAATAATAGTGAGGAGCTTTAACACTCCACTTACACCAATGGACAGATCATCCTGACAGAAAATACATAAGGAAACAAAAGCTTTAAATGACAGAATAGACCAGATAGACTTCATTGATATTTATAGGACATTTCATCTGAAAGTTACAGACTACACATTCTTCTCAAGTACACATGGAACATTCTCCAGGATAGCTCATATCTTGGGTCACAAATCAAGCCTTGGAAAATGTAAGAAATCTGAAATCATATCAAACATCTTTTCCAACCACAACACTATGAGATTAGAAATCAATTACAGGGAAAAAAATGTAAAAAACACAAACACATGGAAGCTAAACAATATGCTACTAAATAACCAAGAGATCACTGAAGAAGTCAAAGAGGAAATAAAAAAAAATACCTGGAAACAAATGACAATGAAAATATGACAACCCAGAACCTATGGAATGCAGTAAAGGGGTTCTAAGAGGGAAGTCTAAGCAATACAGTCCTACCTCAAGAAACAAGAAAAATCTCAAATAAACAATCTAATCTTACACCTAAAGGAACTAGAGAAAGAAGAACAAACAATCCCAAAGTTAGTAGAAGGAAAGAAATCATAAAGATCAGAGCAGAAATAAATGAAATAGAAACAAAGAAAACAATAGCAAAGATCAATAAAACTAAAAGCTGGTTCTTTCAGCAGATACACAAAATTGATAAACCTTTAGCCAGACTCATCAAGAAAAAAAGGAAGAGGGCTCAAATCAATAAAATTAGAAATGAAAAGGAGAAGTTACAATTGACACCACAGAAATACAAAAGATCATAGAGATTACTACAAGCAACGGTATGCCAAGAAAAAGGACAACCTGGAAGAAATGGACAAATTCTTAGAAAAGTACAAACTTCCAAGACTAAATCAGGAAGAAATAGAAAATATGAGCAGACCAATCACAAGTAATGAAATTGAAACTGTGGTTAAAATTTTCCAACAAACAAAAGTCCTGGACCAGATGACTTTACAGGTGAATTCTATCAAACATTTAGAGAAGAGCTAACACCTATCCTTTTCAAGCTCTTCCAAAAAACTACAGAGGCAGGAGCACTCTCAAACTCATTCTACAAGGCCAACATCACCCTGATACCAAAACCAGACAAAGATATCACAACAAAAGAAAATTACAGACCAATATCACTGATGAACATAGATGCAAAAATCCTCAAAAAAATACTAGAAAACTGAATCCAGAAAACATATTAAAACGGTTTGGGCTTCCCTGGTGGCACAGTGGTTGAGAGTCTGCCTGCCAATGCAGGGGACACGGGTTCGTGCCCTGGTCCGGGGAGATCCCACATGCCGTGGAGCAGCTAGGCCCGTGAGCCATGGCCGCTGAGCCTGTGCATCTGGAGCCTGTGCTCTGCAAAGGGAGAGGCCACAACAGTGAGAGGCCCGTGTAACACAAAAAAATAAATAAATAAAAATAAAAATGGTAATACACCATGATTAAGTGGGATTTATCACAGGGATGCAAAGTTTCTTCAATATACACAAATCAAACAATGTGATACACAATATTAACCAATCAATAAAAATCATATGATCATCTCAATAGATAAAGCTTTTAATAAAATTCAACAACAATTTATAATAAAAACTCTCCAGAAAGTGGGCATAGACGGAATCCACCTCTACACAATAAAGGCCATACATGACAAACCCACAGCAAACATTATTCTCAGTGGTGAAAAACTGAAAGCGTTTCCTCTAATATCAGGAACAAGACAAGGGTGCCCACTCTCACCACTATTATTCAACATAGTTTTGGAAGTCCTAGCCATGGCAATCAGAGAAGAAAAAGAAATAAAAGGAATCCAAACTGGCAAAGAAGAAGTAAAACTGACACTGTTTGCAGATGACATGATAGTATACATAGAAAATCCTAAAGATGCCACCAAAAACTACCAGAACTAATTAATGAATTTAATAAAGTTGCAGGATACAAAATTAATACATAGAAATATCTTGCATTTCTATGCACTAACAGTGAAAGATCAGAAAGAAATTAAGGAAACGATCCCATTTACCATTGCAACAAAAAGAATAAAATACCTATGAATAAATCTACCTAAGGAAGCAAAATACCTATACGCAGAAAACTGTAAGATACTGATACAAAATCAAAGATGACAGAAACAGATGGAGAGATATACCATGTTCTTGGATTGGAAGAATCAATACTGTGAAAATGACTATAGTACCCAAAACAATCTACAGATTCAATGCAATCCCTATCAAATTACCAATGGCATTTTTTTCACAGAACTAGAACAAAAAATTTTACAATTTGTATGGAAACACAAAAGACCTCGAATAGCAAAAGCAATCTTGGGAAGCAAATATGGATCTGGAGAAATCAGGCTCCCTGATTTCAGTCCATACTACAAAGGTACAGAAATCAAGACAGTATTGTACTGGCACAAAAACAGATATATAGATTAATGGAACAGGATAGAAAGCCCAGAGATAAACTTATACTCCTACAGTCACCTAATCTATGACAAAGGACACCAGAATATAAAATGGTGCAAAGATAGCCTCTTCAGTAAGTGCTGCTGGGAAAACTGGACAGCTACATGTAAGAGAATGAAATTAGAACACTCCCTAACACCATACACAAAAAATAAACTCAAAATGGATTAAAGACCTAAAGGTAAGACGGGACACTATGAAACTCTTAGAGGAAAACATAGGAAAGACGCTCTTTGACATAAATCACAGGAAGATCTTTTTGACCCACCTCCTAGAGTAATGAAAATTAAAACAATAATAAACAAATTGAACCTAAGTAAACTTAAAATCTTCTGCACAGCAAAGGAAACCATAAGCATGATGAAAAGACAACCCTCAGAATGGGAGAAAATATTTGCAAATGAAGCAACTGATAATAGTTTAATCTCCAAAATATACAAACAGCTCATGCAGGTCAATATCAAAAAAACAAACAACCCAATCCAAAAATGGGCAGAAGACCTAAAAACACATTTCTCCAAAGATGACATACAGATGACCAACAAACACATGAAAGATGCTCAACATCACTAATATTAGACAAATGCAAATCAAAACTGCAATGAGGTATCACCTCACACTGGTCAGAATGGCCATCATAAAAAACCTACAAACAATAAATGCTGGAGAGGGTGTGGAGAAAAGGGAACCCTCATGCATTGTTGGTTGGAATGTAAACTGATACAGCCACTATGGAGAACAGTATGGAGGTTCCTTAAAAAACTTAAAATAGGGGCTTCCCTGGTGGCGCAGTGGTTGAGAGTCCACCTGCTGATGCAGGGGACACGAGTTCGTGCCCTAGTCCAGGAAGATCCCACATGCCACGGAGCAGCTGGGCCCGTGAGCTATGGCTGCTGAGCCTGCGCGTCCGGAGCCTGTGCTCCAGAACGGGAGAAGCCACAACAGTGAGAGGCCCGCGTACCACAAAAAAAAAAAAAAAAAAAACTTAAAATAGGACTACCACATAACCCAGCAATCCTACTACTGGGCATATACCTTGAGAAAACCATAATTCAAAAGGACACATGTACCCCAGTGTTCAATGCAGTACTATTTACAATAGCCAGGACATAGAAACAACCTAAATGTCCATCTACAGATGAATGGATAAAGAAGATGTGATACATATATACAATGAAATATTACTCAGCCATAAAAAGGAACGAAATTTGGTCATTTGTAGAGATGTGGGTGGACCTAGAGTCTGTCATACAGAGTGAAATAAGTCAGAAAGAGAAAAAGAAATACAGTATATTAATGTATATATGTGGAATCTAGAAAAATGTTACAGATGAACCTATTTGCAGGACAGTAATAGAGACACAGACATAGAGAACAGACATGTGGCCACAGTGGGGGAAGAGGAAGGTGGGATGAATTGAGAGATTAGGATTGACATATATAAACTACCATGTGTAAAATAGACAACTAGTGGGAATCTGCTGTATAACACAGGGAGCTCAGATTGGTGCTCTGTAATGACCTAGATGGGTGTGAGGTGAGTGTGTGGGAGGGATATATGTGTACATATTGCTGATTCACTTCGCTTTACAGCAGAAACTAACACAACATTGTAAAGCAACTATACTCCAATAAAAAGAGAAGACTTCAAAGAGACCCTTTTCAAGACATATCATAATTAAAAGTAAAAGATAAACAGAGAATTCTAAAGGCAGCAAGAGAAACCAAATAGTTACATACAAGGCTAGCAGCAGACATTTTTGCAGAAACTTTGCAGGCCAGAAGGGAGTGGCATGATATATTAAATTGCTAAAAGGGAAAAAATCTGCAACCTGGGATAGTCTACACAGCAGAATTGAAGGAGAGATACAGAACACCTCAGAAAAGCAAAACCTAAGAGTTCATCAGTAATTAACCTATCCTAAAAGAAATGTTAAAAGCTCATCTCTAAATTTAAAAGAAAAGGTTACATCAAGAAACAAGATTTATAGAAAAGGAAAAATCTACCTAGTAAAGGTAAATATACAGTAAATGCTGTCAATCCACCAATTAAATAAGCTAGTATAGGATTAAAAGAGTAAAATCAACTATAGCTAAAATAAACATTTAAGGGATAAACATGAAGATGTAAAATATGACATCAAAAATACAAAATGTGTGGGAGGGAACTAAAAACATGTATATCTTTTAGAATGTGTTTTAGCATAAATGACGATCAATTTAAAATAAGTAGATATAGTTATATGTAAACATATATGAACACAATAGTAATCACAAATCAAAAATCTACAATAGATATAGAGAAACTAGAGAGAATGAAACACGAGAATACCACAAAAGAAAATTATCAAACCACAAGGGAAGAAACTAAAAGAAGAAGAAAAGAACAGAGAAGAACTACTAAAACTAGCAGAAAACAAGTAACAAAATGGCATAAAGTACATACCTAACAATCACTTTAAATGTCAACAGAATAAATGCTCCAATCAAAAGACATAGAGTGGCTAATTAGGTTAAAAAAAAAAAAAACCAAAACAAGGCCAGTCTATATGCTTCTATGTTGCTTACAAGGGACTCAATCAGAGCTAAAGACACACAGAGACTGAAAGCGAGAGGATGGAAAAATATTTCATGCAAATGTAAATGACAAGAAAGCTGGGGTAGCAATCCTCATATCAGAAAAAGTAGACTTTAAAACAAAGTCTGTAAGACAAAGAAGGGCATTATATAATGATAAAGAGATCAATACAAGAGCAGTATATAATATTTGTTAACATATATACACCTAAAATAGGAGCACCTAAATATATAAAGGAAATACTAACAGACATAAAGGTAGAAATTGACAATAAGACATAATAGTAGAGGACTTTAATACCCCACTTAACATCAATGGACAGATCATTCAGACAGAATACCAATAAGGAAAGTGATCTTATGACAAATTAGACCAGTTGAACTTAACAGGTATCTACAGAACATTCCACCCCAAAACAGCAGAATACACATTCTTTTCAAGTGCACATAAAATGCTATCCATGTTAGACCACGTGCTATGGCACAAAAGAAGTCTCAACAAATTTAAAAGGACAGAAATTATATACAGCATTTTGTTCTGACCACAAGGGTATGAAACTAGTATTGGGCGGGGGGGGGGGGGAATGGGAGAATACAATCATGAAGAGAGTAAATAACATGCCATTAAAAAACCCGTGACCAATGAAGAAATCAAAGAGAAAATCAGAAAATACCTCAAGAGAAATGAAAATGAAAAACACAACTTTCCCAAATCTAAGGGATGTAGGAAAAGCACTTCTAAGAGTAACATTTTTAGTGATACAGGCCTACCTCAAGAAATGAGAAAAATCACAAATAAACACCCTATTGTACCATCTAAAGGAATTAGAAAAAAGAAGAACAAACAAACCCAAAAATCAGAAGTAGGAAGAAAACAACAAAGATCAGAAAATAAATACATAAAATAGACATTAAAAAATCATAGAAAAGGTCCATAAAATCAAGAGATGTTTTTTGAAAAGATAAACAAAATTGATAAGCCTTTAGCCAGGCTCATTAAGGAAAAAAGAGAGAGGACCCAAATAAGCAAAGTAAGAAATAAAAGAGGAGAAATTACAACTGATACCACAAAAATAGAAATATGAACAGTTACATAAAAACAAATTGGACCACCTAGAGGACATGGATAAATTTGTAGAAACATACAGTCTTCCCAGATGGACTAGGAAGAAATAGACAATCTGAATAGACCAAATACTAGTAGTGAAACTGAGTTAGTAATCAAAAACTCCCAGCAAGCAAAAGTCCAGGACCAGATGGCTTAACAGAGGAATTCTGCCAAACATACAAAGAAGACCTAATACCTAAGCTTCTCAAACTATTCTAAAAACTTGAAGAGGAGAGAACACTCCCAAATTCATCCTACAAGGACACCATTACCCTGATACTGAAACCAGTCAAAGACACTACAAAAAAGAGAAAATTACAGGCCAATATCTCTGATGAATATAGAGGCAAAAATCTTCAACAATATATAAGCAAATCTAATTCAACAATATATTAAAAGAATCACACACCATAATCAAGTGGGATTTATTCCAGGGATCCAAGAATGGTTCATATCTGCAAATCAGTCAATGTGATACACCACATCAATAAAAGAAAAGATAAAAATAACATGATCATCTCAGAAGCACAGAAAGCATTTGACAAAATTTAACATTCTTTCATGATAAAAACCCTCATGAAAGTTGGTATAGAGGGAACATATCTAAACAAAATAAAGGTATTTATGACAAACTTGCAGCTAACATCTTACTCAATGGTGAAAAGATAAAAGCTTTTCCAAATCCAAACTGGAAGAGAAGTAAATCTGTCACTATTTGCAGATGACATGATACTATATATAAAAAACCCTAATGTCTCCATCAAAAAACTATTAGAACTAATAAATGAATTCAGTAAAGTTGCTGAATTCATTTATTAGTAATCAACGATTAATATACAGAAATCTGTTTTTTTCTCTACATTAATAATGAACAATCCAAAAGGGAAAGTGGTAAAAACAATCCCATTGAAAACCACATCAAAAAGAATAAAATACCTAGGAATGAACTTAATCACAGAGGTGAAAGACCTATACTTTCAACATTATATGACACTGATAAAGGAAATTGAAGGTGATACAAAGAAATGGAAAAATATCTCATGTTCATGGATTGGAAGAATTAATATTTTTAAATGTACATACTACTCAAAGTAATCTATAGATTTAATGCAATCCCTATCAAAGTATCTATGACACTTTTCACAGAAATAGAACAAGTACTCTTAAAATTGATATGGAACTACAAAAGACCCCAAATAGCCAAAGAAATCTTGAGAAAAAAGAATAAAACTGGAAGTATCATGCTCCCTGAATTCAGACTATACTGCAAAGCTTCAATAATCAAAACAGTACATTTGACACAAAAACAGATATATAGATCAGCGGAACAGAATAGAGAGCCCAGAAGTAAGCCCACATATTTATGGTCAATTAATCTATGACAAAGGAAGCAAGAATATACAATGGAAAAAGACAGTCAATTCAATAAGAGGTACTGGGAAAACTGGACAGCTACACATAAAAGAATGAAATTAGAATATTTTCTCACACCATATACGAAAAATAGACTCAAAATGGATAAAAGCCCTACATGTAAGACTGGAAACCATAAAATTCCTAGAAGAAAACATAGGCAGAACACTGACATAAATCATAGCAATTTTTTTTAGACCTGTCTCCTAAGGCAAAGGAAACAAAAGCAAAAATAAACAAGTAAGACCTAATTAAACTTAAAAGCTTTTGTACAGCAAAGGAAACCATTGGCAAAATGGAAAGACAACATACTGCAGAGGAGAAAATATTCTCAAAAGATGTGACTGACAAGGGGTTAATATCCAAAATATGTAAACAGCTCATAAAACTCAATATCAAAAAAACAAACAACCTGATTAAAAAAATAAGCCAAAGACTTGAATAGACATTTTTCCAAAGAAAACACAGAGACAGTCAATAGGCGCATGAAAAGATGTTCAACATCCCTAATCATTAGAGACATGCAAATCAAAACCACAATGAGATATCACCTCACACCACCACAGAATGATATAGTCACATAATGACTATTATCAAAAAAATAAAAAATAAATTGTCGTTGAGAATGTGGAGAAAAGGGAACCTTTTAATTCCTGTTGGAATGTAAATTGGTGCAGTCACCATGTAAAACAGTGTCAAGGTTCCTCAAAAAACTAAAAACAAAACTTCCATATGATCCAACCATTCCACTCATGGGTATATATTTGAGGAAAATGAAAACAACAATTCAAAAAGATACATGCAACCCAATGTAATAGCAGAATTATTTACAATTGGCATGATATGGAAGCAGCCTAAGTGTCCATCAACAGACGAATGGATAAAGAAGATGTGATACACACACACACACACACACACACACACACACACACACACACCATGGAATATTACTCAGCCATAAAAAATGAAATGCTGCCATTTGCAACAATGTGGATTGGCCTGGAGGATATTATGCTAAGCAAAGTAAGTCAGACAGAGTAAGACAAATTCTGTATGTTATCACTTATATGTGGAATCTAAAAAATAAGCAATGAATGAATATAACAAAACAGAAACAGATTCACAGATATAGAGGACAAACTAGTGGTTACCAGTGGTGAGAGGGAGGTGGGGGTGAGAGGATGTTCGGGCTAGGGGAATAAGAGGTACAAACTACTACATATAGAATAAATAAGTTGCAATGATATATTGTACAGCACAGGAAATATAGTCAATATACTATAATAACTTTAAATAAAGTATAGTCTATAATTATACTGAATCAATATGTTGTACACCTAAAACTAATCTAATATTTTAAATCAACTATACTTCAATAAAAAAAGAAAAGAGGAAAACAATAGGATCACTAAAACATATATGATGTGTTTAAAGGTACACACATTAAAATATATGACCATAGATAACCTAATTAGGAAAAAAAGAAAGAAGATTCAAAGACAAAAAGGTTGAACACTAAAAGAAAAAATGTATTCTATCAGAAATTATTGAGTACTTTGAAAAATATGGCAACAGATTTGAAGAGATAAATGAGATGTATAAATTCATAAGGAAATATGAATTATCTATCTCTGGTTATTTTGATAACACTTTGACTTCTTGCAAAGCATTGATCTGTTTAGGTTTTCTAAGAGTTAATTTCTCACAAAAGGCCTACATAGTCACTGAAGTGTTTTAAGCAGAGAGGTGAAATGATCAGAATTGTATTTTAAGAGATTATTCCCTCCCTCCAACTGGGCCATTCCTTATTCTGAAGCCAGAGAGAATGTTGGCAGAACTCTACTCTGTGCTCTGTGGTGACCTAAATGGGAAGGAAATTCAAAAAAGAGGGGATATGTGTATATGTATAGCTGATTCACTTTGCTGTACAGCAGAAACTAACACTACATTGTACAGCAACTATACTCCAATAAAATTTAATTAAAAAAAAGAAAAGAAGCTATTGCAAAACACCAAAGAAGGATGTTGGTGGCTTTGACTGGGGTAGTGGAAGTGAAGTTAAAGAGATGTGCACAGATTCAAAAGGTATTGAGCGGAATCAACATGATTGGTGATTAAGTGGATGAAGGGAAGGAATGGGGATTGCACACAGCAAATTGATCATATTCATTCTTTCACTTGTCTCTTTCCCTTGATTGTCTTCATAGCCCCAATACCTAGCATAACGTCTATCACATAACAGATATTCTGTGAATTGCTCATTGGTTTACTCAACACATATTTATTCTCAAATAACACTCAAGAGATGCTGATCTATTTTCTGGGTGTTTCAATTTAGACAATAAGTGTTATAAAAATTATCTAGATGTAAAAATTGCTAAGGAAATAAAAAATTTTAATAAACAGACCATGACTCTTGATTTTCATTAAAAAGGACTGTAGTGAATGCATTATCAAAATTCTAAGAATTTGAAGAGTGTGGGTTGGCATTAGAGTGGCCATTTTCCACAGAAAAAGACTATCAACTTATGACCCTATTCACAAAGATAGTAGAGAACAACTTTTGGTTTGTCCATACTTGATAAAACATAAGCCCATATGAATGAATTTGAAATGAAATCTGAGGTTTTAAAAACATATTAGAAAGTACATAATAACTAAGCATATTGAAAATGCGATAGACTGTTATTCTGCCAGCATACAATAAGTCTCAACTTGTAGTCAAAATTCCCAAATATTCAAAATGTTTTTTTTTTAATTTTCATAACTAAGAGCCTTTTCTGCTTGCCCCAGACAGGGTTCCTTGACTTCCCTTCTTCTATTACAGCACTTACATTACATAAAAATAATTGGATTTTTAGTCAGCCTACTTTCACTTGAGTTTGAACTTCCTAAGGACAGCAATAATGGCTTATTTATTTTTATGTCCTCATGGATAGTATTTAGCACACAATCAAGGTTTAATAAATATTGAATAAATGGAACTCTGCGTCAGTGCTCCCTCCAAAAAATATCTTTGGATTGTCAAAGAATGGATGAGTTGAGAGAGAGATGCAGTTTAAAAATGTTTCTGTTCTTTTTACCATAAGCTACTGCCAATTCAACACTTACTATTTCATGACTTAGTCTCCCAATTTCTTCTTTTTGTCCAGGGTTTCTTAGTCTCAGCACTGTAGACATTTGGGGCCAGGTAGTTCTTTGTTGCAGGGGGCTTCCCTGTGCATTACGGGTTGTCCAACAGCACGCTTGGCCTTACCCACTAGATGCCAATAGCTCTCTCCTCGTTGTAATCGTGAAAAATGTCTTCAGGGATTTCCCTGGCGTTCCACTGGTTAAGACTCCATGCTTCCACTGCAGGGGACGTGGGTTCCATCCTTGGTGGGGGAACTAAGATCTCACATGCCGTGTGGTGCGACCAAAACAAAACAAAAAAATCTTCAGACACTGTTGATTGTTTCTTGTGAGGTAAAATCACCCTAGGTTGTGAACCACTGCTTGTATCTGACTGGGACTTTATGGTACAAAGCAGTAAGGAAAACAAAACAAAACAAAACAAATCCTTGTCTAAGGTCAGTTGGCATGTACAAAATTACATGACTCCAAAGTGAGAGAGCAAACCCAATCCTCAGTTGAGTTACAATGGGAATAAAGCCTACTCTAAAGATTTGTGGTGGGAATTACATGTGATAAAATGTGTAAGAATGCCTGACATACTTTTCTTGGCTCATATTGGCCATGGGAATCACTTGTTGAATGTGAATGCTGATTGATGTAGGATGTCTTTAGAAAGAGGTGTAATTTAGCAAAAACTGGCAACAAAGTCATTTTGGGTTTGCTGTCAGCATGTTTGGCTGCTTTAGTGGTGTTTTTCACATTCCAGTGTTTCTAGTTTCCATCTTTTCTCACATGTCCACTCCAGTTGCTGCATTAGTAACCCATGCAGAAATCATGCTTGTCTACCAGTGTGCTTAGGTAAAACTCCTGCATACAGTGGGGGAGAGATGCCCGCTAGCAATTTAATTATTTCAGGATAGTTCATAATGTCATCAATAACCTGGCTCCATTGGCATGTGAATGATGTTTTATTTGTAAAGTTTCCACTTAAAAATAAATTAAGACCAACATGACAGTCTTCATATTTAGAACAATTTCCAAAGGAAGGATTATATTATTTCTATCAACATTATTTATAGAACATTGTTGACATGCAAAATAAAAGGCTGAAATGGCCTATTTTTAGTATTTGGAATCCTCTCACCTCTTTATCTTATGTTACCATTTATAAAAAAATAAAATGATAGTTTTTAATAGAATTTTTATAGATTTTTTATAGAATTTTTTATAGAATTATTCACTTTAGTCAAATTTTAATTTAGTCATGCTCTATTAAAATTCATTTTGACATAGATGGAGCCTCACTATCACCAAAGTCAACATTTGACAAAAGTCATTACATGAATCTAAATACTGATTTTCTAAATTTTCTAGAATGCTTTAACTATCTTTAGTTTTGACTCTGACATAAAAATGGAATTAAGCAGAGGAATTAAACCTAACTCTACATGTGTTTATTGACAAATCATCTCATATCCAAATGTTTGCATTAATCAAATCTTAAACAAGGAGAAGCTTAAAAAAATACACAAGTGTGCAACATGGCATTTTCTAGAAACCTGAATAGAAAATATTTTCCCGAATGGGATATATAGCTTAAGTGGCAGATTCTGCCTTATTTCCTGGCCCAGACTTGAACATGTAAGGTCATGTTGTCCTACAGAACAGGTCTCCATGGCCTTGGGTATACTTTCATTTTGCTATGGGAGAAGGAAAAAATAAAAAGAACTGTTTTCCTCTGCTTTCAGGCAGGGGCAGCTCATCTCTTGGCAAGCCTGCTGCATTCCTCGTGGCTTTGGAAGCAGCCCACACAGAGTCCTGGAAGTCTGACTACCCTGGGACTTCTCTGTATGAGAATCGTGTTTGAGACAGGGGCAGTACATAGTCTAAAAGACGGCTACCCGATCTTGCAAAGGTATCATCTGAATGATCAGGTCTTGACTCTAACACCAACCTAGCCCCCCAGTTCCCCAGCTCTCCACACCTGGCCTTGGTGCAGGTGCCTTAAAAATGTCTCCCTCTTCATTATTCAGGGTTGCCTTGGGGACCTTCCACAAGCCCTTCCTCTCCCAGTTCCACCACTTCTCCAGACACTGCTTCAGATCTAGTCCCTGCAGTCTAGCATCCCCATGACCATGACTTATCATGTCTCATGGCAACTCTTATAAAGAAACCTAATTTTCTTTTTCTGTATGCACAGGGACCACAGTTGCCTGTGATTGAGGATTTACTCCTCTGGAAGAATCCTAAAGGAACCATATAGGGGGGCTTACATGCTTAAGGCATATACCTTTCTTTGCAGGTAGTAAGAATCTAATACCTTGGTTTTACAGGCATCAGGACTCAAAGTTGTGTTCACATTCATCTAAGCTTAAAGGCAGAACCAAATACCATTCTTATTTTGGGATATAGTTTTGGAAAAAAACAGTGCTGTTCCTTGTCAATGCTGTCTGTGGTAACAATAAAGATGTCTGCACTAGGCATTCTGGGAAATGGCGAGATAGTCCCTTGTCAGCAGCTGGACTGAAGTTACTTACTGTGGCAGGACTGTTTACTTGCAGCTGAAAGGAACTGGAAAGAATGATGAATCTGGAGACAGACTAGTAATAATAATTAATAACTCCATAGATCATGTTTTTTAATCCTCATATAATCCTTTAAAATAGGTATAACTATTATCCTTATTTTAACCAAAGCATAAAATAGTTAAGGAACTTACCTACTGTCTGACTAATACTTAATGGAGGCATGATTCAAGTGCAGCTCTGTGATTCCAGCATCTCTGTTCTCTGCCAACATGCTCTCATGCTCCAGAGAACATAGATTCATAATAGTCCTAGTTTTGGAACTTAGTTGTGACTTCCTCTTGTTTACCTCAGTTCAAACTCTTAGAGGAAAACATAGGCAGAACACTCTATGACATAAATCACAGCAAGATCCTTTTTGACCCACCTCCTAGAGAAATGGAAATAAAAATAAAAATAAACAAATGGGACCTAATGAAACTTCAAAGCTTTTTCACAGCAAAGGAAACCATAAACAAGACCAAAAGACAACCCTCAGAATGGGAGAAAATATTTGCAAATGAAGCAACTGACAAAGGATTAATCTCCAAAATTTACAAGCAGCTCATGCAGCTCAATAACAAAAAAACAAACAACCCAATCCAAAAATAGGCAGAAGACCTAAATAGACATTTCTCCAAAGAAGATATACAGACTGCCAACAAACACATGAAAGAATGCTCAACATCATTAATCATTAGGGAAATGCAAATCAAAACTACAATGAGATATCATCTCACACCAGTCAGAATGGCCATCATAAAAAAATCTAGAAACAATAAATGCTGGAGAGGGTGTGGAGAAAAGGGAACACTCTTGCACTGTAAATGTAAATTGATACAGCCACTATGGAGAACAGTATGGAGGTCCCTTAAAAAACTACAAATACAGTGCTTCCCTGGTGGCACAGTGGTTGAGAATCTGCCTGCTAATGCAGGGGACACGGGTTCGAGCCCTGGTCTGGGAAGATCCCACATGCCACAGAGCAACTAGGTCCGTGAGCTACAACTACTGAGCCTGCGCGTCTGGAGCCTGTGCCCCACAACAAGAGAGGCCGCGATAGTGAGAGGCCCGTACACTGCGATGAAGAGTGGCCCCTGCTTGCTGCAACCACAGAAAGCCTTTGCACAGAAACGAAGACCCAACACAGCAAAAATAAATTAATTAATTAGTAGACTCCTACCCCCAACATCTTAAAAAAAAAAAAAAAAAACTACAAATAGATCTACCATATGACCCAGCAATCCCACTACTGGGCATATACCCTGAGAAAACCATAATTCAAAAAGAGTCATGTACCAAAATGTTCATTGCAGCTCTATTTACAATAGCCAGGACATGGAAGCAACCTAAGTGTCCATCATTGGATGAATGGATAAAGAAGATGTGGCACATATATACAATGGAATATTACTCAGCCATAAAAAGAAACGAAATTGAGTTATTTGTAGTGAGGTGGATGGACCTAGAGTCTGTCATACAGAGTGAAGTAAGTCAGAAAGAGAAAGACAAATACCGTATGCTAACACATAATATATGGAATCTAAGAAAAAAGAAAAATGTCATGAAGAACCTAAGGGTAAGACTGGAATAAAGACACAGACCTACTAGAGCATGGACTTGAGGATATGGGGAGGGGGAAGGGTAAGCTGTGACAAAGTGAGAGAGTGGCATGGACATATATACACTACCAAACGTAAGATAGATAGCTAGTGGGAAGCAGCCGCATAGCACAGGCAGATCAGCTCTGTGCTTTGTGACCACCTAGAGGGGTTGGATAGGGAGGGTAGGAGGGAGGGAGACGCAAGAGGGAAGAGATATGGGGACATATGTATATGTATAACTGATTCACTTTGTTATAAAGCAGAAACTAACACACCATTGTAAAGCAATTATACTCCAATAAAGATGTTAAAAAATTAAAAAAAAAATGCCAGTATAAGTTAAAAAAAAAAGTAAATGGTACAACAACACTTATCTCAGAGGACCTTTGTGGAAATGACAGAGATAATGGACCTAGAAGTGAAAATATTTAGATTTTAGGATCTGTCACTGTTATAACAGGATGTGGTGCATTGTGGAACTTATGGTAATACTGTGGACTGACTTCCAAGAGATGCTTTTCATCACTGAATTTAAAGGAGTATGTCTCTATCTTTGTGCCCCGATTTTTTTGGAAACTCAGTTTGACTTACATTTTATGACCAAGTTGAGTTTCAAACAAAACACTTTGACCTGGGCTTTGTCAACCTGGATTAATTGTCAGGTTGTCACTCTGATCCTTAAAGAGCAAACAAAGATTGGGACAACATCTGGCATGCTTATCACGGGCAGTCATATGGTCAAAACAAACTTGGAGCTTCAGTCAAGGTTTGTACTTGCAGAAGAAAAACTAATGCTATTTAATAGCATTTCAAGAAACTGGATACTAACATATCCTGAATGCTACAAAAACTACTAGATACTGGAAATATTGGATAACCAAGGGAAATACAATGTAAAATAAGAGTGGTTGAAAAGAAATGATGAAGTTTAAGGATGGCCCATAGGAAAATCATGTGAATGCCACTTTATAAGCACAGAAGCATTCTCCTCCCCCAAATTGGTATAGTACAGATATCTTTTTCCCTTTTGGATCTATTTAGAAACTGTTTTCTCTTTATTTTCTTTCTCTGCCCCCATTTTATTATTTAAATCCCTTAAAGGAATTAATTCCAGGTTCTAATATATTTTTGTTGTTGTTGTTTATTCTCTGGCCTCCTCTCGCTAGGATGTGAGCTACCTGTACAACAAACTGTGTTCTTTTTAACTCTGCCTGAGATTCTGCTATTGGAGAGTCCTTCTTTGTTCTAAGTATCACTCTTTTAAACCTATCCTTCCTTTTTAAAGGGGAAGCCATTATGAAGGGAGGCCAGGGGTACTACTAGCATGAGTGATTTCTTCAGTTTCTCAGAGTATTTTACTTAAGTGTCTTGTAATGGAAGTAGAACTTGTTTCTAAGTCAAACTATTAAGTCATGTCAAATTTCAGCCTTGCCACTTCCTAGCTTTGTGATTGTAAGTGAGTTACATAAGCACTCTGCAACTCAATTTAGTCCTAGATCTAACAGTAAAAATAATAACAACTTTGTAGACTATTTCATGTAATTCTTACAAGATACTGGAAGAAATGCACGTAGATCTGGGCTTGTTATACAGGAAACACTTGGTAAACTGTTTCCTGCCCTGTCGCCACCTTTGTTCCCCAGGATTATTCAATTCCAATGTCTGGGAGATGGAAGGAAAAGGAAAGTAGGAAGCTAGAAGTGGCTATCACCTTAGGAATAGTCATGCCAGTTTTAACTAAATTTAGACAACATGTTCTCCCTTGGGTTATTACTCTAGCTATAGGCAGACTTCTCATGCTGGAGGGAGAAGTTAGTATTTAATTTAGAATTAGCAGTAGTATTTAGGGACAATTAGCAGTTAGTATTTTTAAAATGATGGATCACTTTATTTTTTTTTTTTGTCTAGGGCTTTACACTATAGAGATGAATAAGGCAGAATTCCTTCCTTCAAGGAGATTCCAGTCTTGAGATAGCAATTCTTAAATTTCAGGTTTCACACAGGCTATACAAGGCTGCTTGTTTGTTTTTTATGGACATAGTAATCAGGAGGTAGCATCTGATTAAACCATGTTTCCTTCAGGTTTTCCAGATTAAATTTTCTCCCTTCACAGAGTGTAAAATTCTAGAGCCTCACCCCAAAGCTTGTGCCAGTTTTGGAGAAGAGATCAAGCTCTTTCCTGAGGAAAATGCTGTTTCCTCCTGCTGCAGCCCTTCTTGCTGCTCCCTCCACCTCATGCCGTAGGGGCTTCCCGCCTGCCCCTTTGTCAAGGCAAGTCTACAAACCCCGCTCTCCATCTTCCCCACATAGCGGCAGCCTGACCCTTTCCAGACTTGAGAACTACACCACTTAACTCTCACTAAAACCAGCACAGTATCCGTGCTTTAAGAAATTCAGTCCTGTGGTAGGTAAGACAAAAATAGAAAACAAGGCACAGCCTGCCTTACAGGCAGCTCACATTCTAGTGAGAAGAGGCCAGAGAATAAACAATTAGAGCCCAGATTTACTTCCTTTGAGGCACTTAAATAATTAAAAAGGGGCAGAGAAAGAAAATAAGGAGAAAATATTTTCTATAATAGGGCAGTCAGGAAAAAATGATATTTCAACTTAAACAAAGAAAGTCATGCAAAGGGCTGGAGAAAGAGTAATTTACCTGGGGAGCCAGTGGGTTTAAGGCCCTGAGGAAGAAAAAAGCTTGGTGCGTTTAGAGGAAACTGAAGGGATTGTGGGCAGCCCGAGAGAAGGACATTTCGGGGAGGAGGCTGAAAAGTGGTTTGAAAATGGAAACCAGGGGAGAGAGCATGTACCTCATAGCCCTCTTCCCCTTCTTCATGGAACAGACTAGATGAAGATATCCTCACGTGAACATCAGGACACCTGATTCTTGTCTTGAGGTTCAGTTTCAGAGGGGAAAGGATTACAGTGCCATCGGCCACATCAGTTTCCCCTGAACCTGCCAGAGGGCAGGTAGAATGAAATAAGCTGCCTTGACTCCTTACTCAATTCCCTGAAGGAGCCCCTTCATCTCAAAGACCTTGCCTGACCTCTTGAAAATGCTTTTCTGTTCAACCCACCAGGGTTTTGCCACAGCTCATACTAAGCCTAGGAACATTAGCGATAATACTGGAATGTTTTAGTGTTGGACAACTATTCACTAGTTTGGCTTAGAAGGAATATTGGAGTCTAATTTATTAGACTGAGGAGATTAAGGACCGTTTCTAGAGAGCTGTCAAGGAGCCCAAGCTCTTCCTCTCCTCTACCTGAAGTTCTCTCCTCATGTCCATATGCCCCAATTTCCCCCATCTACTCTGTAATTGACTGCTCTTTGCAATGACCCAAATATGCCATCACTTGACAATTTTCAATAATCTACAATCCATTCCTACTGGCCACATTACTATCCAAACTCTTTCCCAAAAGAAAAAGATAATTTTAGCTTATGCTTGATGTTGGGATGGGAGTGGAGAGATGAATCATTAAAAAGAATCACACTAAGTTGTAAATAACTTACTGAGATTCCACTTCATACCTCCCAAAGATATTTCCATTTTTGGAGAACAGTCCAAAACCTCACAAAATAATAATTCTCTGATGGTAAAATCCTAGAAAAGGTAACTTTGACTTTGTGTATATTAAACTTAGCTGAGTTCAATAAAAGATTAAGAACTACTGAAGAGATTTCAGACACTCATCTAAGTTTTGATTCCACTGTCTCACCTCATAATCACCAGTTCCAAATTTACATAAAACATTCTATTAGGTAAAGATGAATTTAATGAAATAAAATTAACTCTTAATCTAAATGCCCAGCTTGATTCTAGCAAATATCAAGCATATTTGTATAATTAGTGTAGAATTTATTTTGGAATGGTTTTTAAGCATTAGATGATGTGGGCCAATAAAAAGAAATGAAATTGAGTTATTTGTAGTGAGGTGGATAGACCTAGAGTCTGTCATACAGAGGGAAGTAAGTCAGAAAGAGAAAAACAAATATCATATGCTAACACGTATATATGGAATCTAAAAAAGAAAAACAAATGGTCATGAAGAACCTAGGGACAAGATGGGAATAAAGACGCAGACCTACTAGAGAGTGGACTTGAGGACACGGGGAGGGAGAAGGGTAAGCTGGGACAAAGTGAGAGAGTGGTAGTGTATATATGGACATATATACACTACCAAATGTAAAATAGATAGCTAGTGGGTAGCAGTCGCATAACACAGGGAGATCAACTCGGTGCTTTGTGACCAGCTAGAAGGGTGGCATAGGGAGGGTGGGAGGGAGGGAGATGCAAGAGGGAAGAGATATGGGGATATATGTATATGTATAACTGATTCACTTTGTTATAAAGCAGAAACTAACACACCACTGTAAAGCAATTATACTCCAATAAAAATGTTAAGAAAAATAAAATAAAATAAAAAAGTGACTGTGAGGTCAAAAAAAGAGAAGATGTGGGCCACTGATTCACTCAAGATCTGTATGATCCTGTTTGAGCAGTTTCTTTATTCTCTGGGTCTTTTTCTTCATTAGTAAACTGATGGAGTTGAACTAGATATATAATTTTGGGGATTATAGGAATGTATGATATGTATTACTTATGAGTCCATGAAATGCATACAATTTTTAACACACTAGCTAAGTCACACAGGCTTCTTTTGATACAGTCTTTCAGTAGATATTCATCTTAATCACAGCATCTTTCCTATAGGCAGTTGAAAATGTTATTGATCTAAAAGGTATAATTGTTCTACTTAATAATGCCTGAACTTTATTCCAACAAGGACAAGATATTTTAAATTATAGCAGTAAAAAAACACCTGTAATAGGAACTCCCCTGGCGGTCCAGTGATTAAGATTCCGTGCTTCCAGTGCAGGGGGTGCGGGTTCAACCCCTGGTGGGGGACTAAGATCTCACATGCCACGTGTTGTAGCCAAACAAACAAAACAACCCCCTCCAAAAGCACCTGTAATATAATCATAATACATTTTGCCAAATATATATTTTCTTAATCTTCTATTTTTATATTTGCTTCCTATGTGAAGACAAAATACCAGATTCATTTTTTTTTTGTTTTACACAATGAGATTCTTTATCCTAAAGAGCAGCGTTAAAGTACATTCAGCAAAAGCGGGATAGAGTTTATGCACTGCCATGCACACAGCTAGGCAGAGGCAGGACTCCGAGGATAATTTAACATAATTTGAATTTTTATACAGTTGGCTGAGTAGCATGACCCAGGAGTTAAATTGAGTAAGGATTTTGATCAGATTAGATTTCTGATGACAATGAAAAAGAAGCCTGGAAACAATCCTGAAAGGAAGAAACTCATTCCTTAAATCTGCTACTTTCATCTTTTCCTTTTAATGGTCCATCAAAACCCCTCATTCCAGCCTTTTCTGTTCTTGAAACTTTGATTGGTTTTGATTTAAAGCTCAGTTGCATCTCTTCCTGAAAGATTTGTCATCTAGCCTAATTCCTAAGTAATAGTACATGTTTCTAAACATCTTTTCTTACTCCAAAGAGTATTCATATTTTATATTTCTTTCATCTGCCCTAACGTCCTTCCAAATTGTACAGTTTTGCCATTTCACTCTAAAGAAAATTATGTTCTGTTTTCCCAGAAAAATCTCATTTTTCTATCTGAATTCTCAGAGTCTCAATATCTTTGAAGCATGTGGGACATTAATTACTACAAGATAACTCCTTCATTCCTGAAATTCAGGCTGTTAGTCTAAGGAAAGAGGCCAAAATTCAAGTCGAAGGGTAATCATCCATGCATTTTAATTTTGTACCAAATTTTTCCTATGTGAGGTTATCATGTTACTTACTGAAATTTCTATTTTTTATGTAACTAGTGGATTGCTGAAGCTCCCTGTAAAAACTCTACACTGAATAAAGAGATGATCCTATACTTAAGCTATTTACAATTTTTAAAGAAAGAAGAAGACAGCTCATGCTCCCTACCATATTTTCTGGGGATTGAGTGTGTTTAGACATAACTCCAGCTACTAACTTTAGTCTGGAACAAGTCTTGTGTTAGTCACCACTGCCATACATGGTTCCTGTCTCTCTATTTAAATACTCAACAAATGGATATGCTCACCAATGCTGCTGCTGTTGTTTTGTTATCATTATCATTACCATCATTATTATTATTTACCATGTAATGTACTAAGTGCTTTATAATACTTCATTTAATATTCACAACAGACTCTTTGACGTAGGTAATATTTTCTTTATGCTACATTTAAGGAAAATGAGGCTCAGAGAGGTTAAATAACCTTTCAGAGGTCCCACAGTTAGAAAGTAATTAAATGAAAGTGTATCAGTGATCCCCTAGAGTTGTGTTTTGCATTGTATCATATGATTTCCTTGGAGGCTGGTATTCCAAGGATACACAGGAAAGTAAAGCCATATTGCCTCCAGGGACCTAGGATTAAATGGATTTCACAGTTTCCCCCATGTGTCCTTAATGCCCCATTATAGTCCTGGAACTTCTCCCATCTAACTGGAATCAATTTTCCATTCTTAGTAAGTTTAAATCACATTTAAAGCATACCTCTTTGGCCTGCTTTCATTTAGTCCAAACTGTTCAAACTGAAGATAAAATTAAGTCTGCTTTCAACAAGTTAAGTATCTGTTCCATGAGTGCTCTGATTTTTTGATCCATAGTTTGTACATCTTCTTGTTGCAAGAAGCCCAAACCAAATTGACAAAACAATAAGGAAATGTGTTATCTCACATAACAATAAACCCAGAGGTAATGTGGGCTCCAGAGTTAGTCATTTCATCCTCAACATTGTCTTCAAGTATACAGAATAAGCATTTTCTTCTCAATAGCAAAGTGGCTATAGCAGTTCCAGGAGTTGCCCCCAGAAATAACAGGGTTTAGTGGAAGAAGAGGAACCACCTCTCTATACTGATCTCTCTTAGGAGCAGTAAAACTTGTAGAATGAAGGTGGAACTCTCATGATTGTCTGGGTGTATAGATGTTGGACAGTCAAGAACATTGTCATTTCAACTTGTAGACTGCTTCTACCCAGGATGATTCACACCTAACCATAGCTCTCACGTATATAACTGTTTAACAATGCTGTTAGATGGATGTTACTTGATTCCCAGTTCTACAGATGTAGAAACTGAGGCTCAGAGAGGGTAAGTGTCTGTCCATAGTGAAAATGCTAGTACATTGAATGAGGCATGAAGTTAATGGGCAGGGATTAGCAGCTAGTGATAGAGTTATTCCTTTTATTTTAAGACATGACCCCCAAATCCAAATTTTCTCTTCAACTTTATGGCCAGAATGAACTGTTGAAGATACATGTATGTGTGTATATTTTCCTACTCTTTATTGACTAACCAACTTCTAAAGTAGTGGTTCTCAACCCTGGCTGCTCACTAAAACAAAAGCAAAACAAAATAAGACAAACAAATAAATACTTTTAAAGAATACTGGTGCCCATGCCCCATCTCATAAAATTAAATAAAAATCTTTGGAAATGGGATATAGACTTTTTAAAATCTCCCTCAGATTATTAATGTGCATCCAAGATGTGAATCATAGTCCTAAAAATAAAATCTAAGCTTCTATCTTGAAACAAAACTCATCATGACCTGACCTCTCCATCCTGTGTCACCAGTGAGTATTTTGCCTCTCTAACCTGGTCCCCTTGGGGCTCTATACTCTAAAAGTACCAACCTGTTTCTGAACAAATAAGTGTACCAGACTCTTTCATAATTCTGAGCCTCCGCACATATCGTTTTGCCTGAAATCCTTGTTCAACTACAACATATCCTCACCATAGGAATTTGATGAACCCCAGTTCAGCCTTTTCATTGTGGCTCAGATATAACATCATCAAGAACATCTTTCTGGACCCTTCCTCATTAAATAAAGATAATCACTCTTTCTGCTATGTTTCCTCATTTTTCATTTACATGTCCAAGTGCAATATCAAATTCACATACCAAGTGAAGTGAAACTGAGTGTCATGTCTCCTCTAATGGGCCATAAGCTTTTTTAAGGACAGATACCAGATTTTACTATCTTTAGGTACTTAGAATGATGCCTAGCACTTGGAAACCACTTAATAAATGTTTGTTGAATTAATTTCTTTTACTTTTTCCTCAATTTCAATAAAACATTTCCTTTTAATTATTATTTTATTTGCAAAAGACACCCTGTCTTCTAGGCATTCCTCTTTTAAAAAAAACAGAGCAGAGGCATATTTTTTATTTTATAATCTACCTGTACATAGTCCAAATGTTTTTCTTACCATTTATCATTCAATCTTAGCAAGAAAATCTTGTGCTAATTTACCGTTTGATAGCTCCACTAAAGCAAATGGAAAAAGAATCACTCTTTCCCTTGGAAGAAAAATCGTGCTGTCGCCAGTATAGCAATTTGATAAAAGTCCACTATGTTCTTGTCTATCACATTTCAAGTTTGGAGCAGGCTAGAAAATCTGACAGTCATTTTGTATTTGATCAGGGCAGGAATAAAACGGCTGTCTGAGTACTGTGTAATGATTTTTGTAATATATCATTGAAAGTGGCAATCTGATTTGTGGCTAGTCTGAAAAGACAAGTGAATATTGCCACAGACACATTATATTCAAAGTGTATATGGAAAGTTAAGCAGAGTTTTCATACTCTTCCAGTCTAGCTTTCACAAGAAGATACTACCAAATGGAGAAAAATCAGTATGCAATCCCAAATTGAGAGGACTTGCAAAGCTGTGAATCCAGAAGGAATAAAAATCATCAAAGGGCTTCCCTGGTGGTGCAGTGGTTGAGAATCTGCCTGCCAATGCAGGGGACACAGGTTCATGCCCCGGTCTGGGAAGATCCCACATGCCGTGGAGCGGCTGGGCCCATGAGCCATGGCCACTGAGCCTGCGCGTCCAGAGCCTGTGCTCCGCAATGGGAGAGGCCACAACAGTGAGAGGCCTGCATACCACAAAAAAAAAAAAAAAATCAAAAATGACGGAAGTATTAATGACATGGAATGCATTCCTGTGAAACATAGATTTAATTATTTACAAAGGAGGACCGAGGCATTTTTATTGGTCTTGGCAATGACAATTATATATATATATATATATATATATATGTATGAGAGAGAGAGAGAGAGACTTATTATAAGGAATTATATAATAATATAATTATATATATTATAATTATATTATCACAATCATGTGATTGTGGAGGCTGGCAAGTCCAAAATTTGCAGATTAGGCCAGTAGACTAGAGACACAGGAAGTAGATGCTGCAGTTTAATTCAAAGGCAGTCTGCTGGGGGAACCCCCTTTTCTTTGGGGAATACAGTCTTTTTCCATCAAGGCCTTCAGCTGATTAGATGAGACCCACTCATATCATGGAGGGTAATATTCTTTACTCATAATCTCATCTGAAAAATACCTTCACAAAAACTTCTAGAATAATATTCAACCAAATATCTGGGTGTAACCAGGTTGACACACAAAATTAATCATCACAGATGATATTTGAGAAATTTCTAAATAAATAAAAGCAATCTTATTCACTCAGAAAATAGGCAATTATAGTCTAAACTATATGAGGGAAATGAGTGAGATTGAGGTTGTTCCAGGATCCACTTTCTTCTTCACATTAGCACCAAGAGAGAGTGAGCAGAAGGAAGCCCTAGGAAAACAGGATTATTACCTTGATCACTATGGTCAAAGCTGGTAGACCAGTTGGCTCCTTGCCCTTCCTGACTTGAACTGAGCAATGGGCAGCAGCAACATTGGCTCACAGGTTACAGCTCCGCAGGGACACAGGGGTGGGAAGGGCAGCACAGAGCTCTTGGAGGAGTAGGAATCACACACTCCTAGGAGTCAAGCTGAGGGACACCACACTTAGTGGCCCATCTCTTACTTTACCATGATCACATAACCAGCACCTAGCAAAAGGAAAACAGAAGTTCTTAAATTCAGAGATTAAAAATCACAATCAAAACCACCAGCCATCTGAACAACATATGCAAGGAACTGTAAAAAGAACAGTTTGACTAAATAACAGAATGTCAAGGAATAACATGGCATGAGATGATATTGGAGCATTAAGAAAGTAGATCATGCAGCACTTTGTAGGCCAAGAAAACATTTTAACTTCATCCTAAGGGAAACAGAAATCTGTTAAAGGGTTTTCATCTTTGATGTAACATGACAAATTAAAAAACAAAACAAAACAGATCATATGGCTGCCAGTGGAAACTAGTTTGGAGGGACTTTCCACTTCCAGTTATGATAGAGTTGGTAACCAAGAAAACTTTCCAGTGGTTACCAGTGGGGAGAGGGAAGGGGAGAGGGGAAATATAAGGGTAGGGGATTAAGAGGTACAAACTATTAGGTATAAAATAAATTACAGTGATTTATTGTACAACACAGGGAATATAGTCAACATTTTATAATAACTATAAACGGAGTATAATCTTTAAAAATTGTGAATCACTATATTATACAGCTGTAACATATAAAATTGTACAGCAACTATACTTCAAGTTTTTAAAAGTTCTAGATAAAATATAAAGCCATCAAATGAACTAGAAAGAATATATGCAACATTGAAGTCAAATCCACATGAAGTCAAGAACCCAGATAGATAAAGGGACATAGAAACAAGCTTTTGGCCTGGGTTCAGCTAAACCTGCAGAACTTGAGCTTCGTTCTTCATTCTTTTTGGGTACAGGCAAAATAAGACAGGGCAAATCCAACCATAGTAAAGAAGATAACAAGAGACTCTACCCTCATGAAGCTGGTACCTAAACTCATCTCCTCCTAGCCCCTCTCTTGTTAAGGAAAACTGCCTCTTTCAACCATGGCACTGAGTGAAGGGGGAAAACACCCCTGTGAAATGTAACATAAGCTGACTTTCTCATGGATTTGCATGTCAAATTCCCATGCCTGGGTAAAGCAAAATACCTTAAGTTGTGATTTTAGTTAAAATGATCCCACACAGGTAGTGCCTCTAGCTGCTAGAGAAATAAAACAAATCTGCATTGAAGTAAATTGCCTTTATCCTACACATCAAAGAATTCCCACAAAAACATATGATGAAAATGTGCAGCTCACAGTAAAAGTATGGTAAAAATAAATTACTAGACACTAAATAAAACAAGCCATCATGAGTGAAGACCAGCCAAAATAACAAAGAGTTGTAACAGACTGGCAGATAATATGGAATAGTTGTTTACTATATTTAAGGTAATTTAAAAAAACTTAAATATCAATGCAGGGAACAGGAAACTAAAATGACAGAAAAAATTAAAGTATCAAGTAACAATTCAATAAAGAAATCAATAACTAATATTTAAAATAATCAATGGATGGTTGTTACAACAACTTAGACAGAAGTAAAGAATTTGTGAACTGGAAAATATATCAGAAAAAGAAATCTTCATTGTAACAAAAGAGGCAAATACATGGAAACCAAGAGAGATAACATACATAAGGGATAGAATAAGAAAGCCTAATATATATCAATCCAGACTCCCAGAAAAATAATAGGACAGAAGCTATATTTGAAGCAATAATTGCTGAGAATTTTCCAACTCTTATAGAAGACACCAATTCACAAATACTAGAAGTTTAATAATTTTCTAGTAAGATAAAAACAAGTCTATATTTAGGCACTCATCTGAACACCAAACATAAAGATATATATTAAAATCATACAAAAATACACTTTTTAAAAGGATAATAGACTGAGAATTGACTTATCAATAGCAACACAATGGAAGGGAAATTATAGTGAAATAAAATCTTCAATATATTGAAAAAAATAACAATTAAAATATTTAACTAGATGTTTCTGGTAACTGCAAATCAGCTTCTTGTAAGTAAATACTTCTTCTAGAAACAACTAGAAAGGCTAAACAAATACAAAGTAAAACAAAAATCTGTTTGAAGGTATCAAAGACCTACCCAGGCACCAAGGGATTGAGGGACCAAGCACAGGGAATTGATCTTGACATCCACTGTCACTTTTCTCTCTGAGGCATTTGCTGACTTTAGATGATTAAAGACTGAGAAACTGAGCAGAGCTTTGAGTGGTCTTATAGGGCTGGGGCAAAATAGAGCTCAGGGCCAGAAGGAGTGGGGGGCCTGATAAACACCTCAAACTGTCCGTTTGAACTCCCAAAGGTCTACACTCTAAGAATAGGGGAAAATTATAAATAAATACAAACCCTGAAGCCCAGCTTGGAAACAATTTTAATTTTTAATTAAACTGAAACAATCTGTTCCAACCTTAACTGGTTGACAGAAGCAAAGTAAATGATTTTTCTTCAAAAAAAAAAAAAACAGATTAGCCATCAGAGAAATGCAAATTAAAACCACAATTTGATACTACTACATACCCATCAGAATACCAAAAATTAAAGAGACTGATAATTCCAAATGTTGGCAAGGATGTGAAACTGTCATGTGTTGCTGGTAGGAGTACAGACTGGTGCAAACACTTTGGAAAGCTGTTCTGCAGAATCTATTAAATTTCAGAACATGCACATACTTTATTCCCAAACAATTCCACTCCTAGGTACATAGCTAACAGATCAGTATATGTACATTGAAGGATATATGTAGGCATGTCACTTAGTATTATTTGGAATAGCCTCAAGCTAGAACAATACAAATATCCATCAACCATAGAAAGGATAAGTAATTTCTAGTATATCCATACAGTGGAACACCATAAACAATGAAAATGACCAAACTATTGTTACATACATGGATGAATCTCACCAACATAATATTATACAAAATAAGGTAGAAACCAAAGAATACATAGTATGTAAAATTATTTACATAAAATTTGAAAGCAGGTGACACTAATCCATGGTTTTACATATCGAGATAGAAGTTACCTCTAGGAAGGAGGGGGAGAGGAAGGTCATTAGGGAGCTCCAAATGTTTTCTGTCTTAATCTGAGTAGTGGTTACTCTGGAGTGTTCAGTTTGTGATAATTCACCAAACTGAATACTCATGAATTATTAATCATCTGCATGTATGTCATATTTTAATAAAAATTATTTTAAAAGGTTATACACAGTGAAAATATCTTTCAAAAGTAAGGACAAAATAAATACATTTTCAGACAAATATAACAGCATACAACTTGTTAAAGCAGACTCATTAAAATAAGTTCTAATTGATGTAATTTATGCAAAAAGTGATATCAAATAGAATGTCTGTGATACAAGAAGGAATAGTGAACAAATAAATTATTAATTGTACAGATAAAGGTAAATCAATGTTTATCGAGTCAATAATAATATCTTATTTGGTTTTTAAAAAGATGAAAATAAAACATTAAACAATAGTATATAATTTGGGAGTAGGTTTAAATGGAATTGAAGTTTTCTGAATTCTTATGCTGTTTGAAAAGCAAATAGGACATTAATTTTAGTTTCTGAAAAGTTAAGATTCATGTAATAATTTCTAGCCTAGACTCTTACAGAATAAAAATGGTGTAACACTTCCAAACTAGTAAAGGAAAATAGGAAAAAAGAATCAGTCCAAAGGAAAACTAGTGAGGAAAGGAAATATAACATAGAAAGGACAGGACAAGTAGAAAGCATACAATGAGTTGGTTCCTACAAACCAAAATAATCACTATCACAGCAAATATAGATAACTTAAATTCCCCAGTTTAAAAACAAAACAAAAATACAGATTAAATAATATAAAAATCAATCCTAGGTATAAACTCTATGAAAAAATGATTTAAAAGATAAGAAAAAAGGATAAGGATATAGAAAGGTTAAAAGTAAAAGAATAAAAATTATATTTTAGTCAAATAATAACCAAAAGAAAACTGTTCAAAAGCTTTGTAAATATTAGGTTAAATGGACTTTGAGGCAAGGTATTCATAGAAATGTAGATGAGAACTTGATACAAATTATAAGTTCAACTCACCAAGAATTAACTATGTAAATAATTTGGTCACTTAGAACAGTGTAAGATTTTTACACACATATTTATTTCCCTTGTTCTGTGAGTTTTTGTTCTATATGTGTTGAGAATGTAATTTATATGTGCCTAAAAATTTGTAGATTAAGCAGATAATCAGTAAGGTATAAAATATTTGAATAAAATAATAAGCTAATTTAATGAACACAACATAAATACAACATAAAACACTAAACCACAAAACAGCAGGATATACATTTGTTTTGTCTAGCCTACATAGAACATTTACAAAAACAGACTGCAGACTGGACAATACAACAAGGCATATCTCTAAAAGGGACAATAGAGATTTTTCTCTGATATCAATAACATTAAGCTGGAAATACTGATAAAAAGGTGGCTAAATAAACTGTATGTTTGGAAATTAAGAAATATACATCCAAATAATTCATACATCTAGAGGAAATCACAATGAAAATTAGAAAGTATTTAGAACTCAATAGACACTATATTAAAACATGTGTCATATGATTAAAGAAATAGAGATAATTTTTACAGACTTAAAGCTTATATTAGAAAAGAAAAATGGCTAATATTTATTGAGTTAATCATTCATCTTTGGGAATTAGAAAAATAAGAGCAAAATAAACCCCCCAAAATGGATACGTAGAAGGAAGTAATAAAAGCAGATGTGGGAAACCAGTTAAAAATTAGTGAAATGTTCAATTGGAAGTAATCTCTTTATTGACATTGGAGATGGAGAAAAGAAGACTAAATCAAGAAATAATATGAGGCAGGAAGGGGGGATGGGATGAAATGGGAGATTGAGATTGACAGATATGCACTACTATATATAAAACAGATAACTAATGAGATAACTAATGAGATATGCACTACTATATATAAAACAGATAACTAATGAGATAACAGATAACTATATAGCACAGGGAACTCTGCTTAATGCTCTGTGGTGATCTAAATAGAAGGAAATCTAAAAAAGATTAGATATATGTATATGTATAACTGATTCACTTTGCTGTACAGTAGAAACTAACACAACATTGTAAAGCTACTATACTCTAATGAAAAAAAAAGAAATAGCATGAGGCAGGAAAAAAATCTCTGTGAATCAAATGATATAGAAGAGTGAGGAGAAGGGAGATTTTAAGGTGTATTCCCCACTCTGGGATTAATTCAAATTCGTTTCCTCTGGGAATTGATGAACAACTTGGCCAAATATAGGAAACAAATGTTGAATGCAAACATTACCAGTACTGTGCCATTCTACATATTGGGTCTTATTAATTCTCATGACTGCCCTTTGAGCTGCACCTGTTAATATTCTCAGTTAAGCTGAGGCTTCAAATCTATTAACCAACCAAATCAAAGCTAGCATATATGTGTGTGTGTGTGTGTGTGTGTATATATATATATATATACACACATATTTATATATATATATATTAAATATATATATATATATATATAACTGAGATTTCAATTGGGTCTTGCATTTAAGAGTCCATATTTTTTCTAGATTCCATTTCAAACATGTTAATTTGAGTTGTCATAAAAACACCTAAGAAATCTTGGCAAGTGTGTATGATCTGACTATTCCAAAAAAATAGTCAAATATAGGTTGAAGATATATTTCAAATGAACAACTTCATCAGCATGTTACTGAGTTGCATCTGTGATTTTTTTCTCATAATTCACTTTATTTTTCATCATGATATAGGTGTGTTTCCTTTCCCAACAATTACTTTAATGCACATAAAAAGCAGGGATTTACGAAATGTAATACTTTACAACGTATAAACTCTGGTTTCAATGTGCTCTGCTTGTTGATTTATGAATAACTTGTAGAATCAAATCAAAATCCAGTGCCCTTAAAAGTCCACTCAAAAAAAGAGAAAAGTTAGCAGTCTTCCAACATATAGATTAGAATGTTTTACCTGGGGTAACACAAGGCTCAACAGAGAGCAGTCTCTACCTTTTAACAAAATAATCTTGAAAGAGAAACTTTATCAGAGGAGGAAAACAGTAATTGTTCAAGGGAATGTCCAATAAATAACAATTTTACATAAATACTGGGTTTTTTCATGAAACATTTCATGCCTGTCTAATCATACACAATGAAGAAACAAATAGAAATGCATTATTTTGCCATGTTAATTTCTGACAGCAAAATTGCTCAATGAATCCTAAAGAATATGTAATCACACATGGATGCTTCTTCCTTGTGAAACTAAAAAATTATTAGAGTAAAATTGAATATGCAAAAGAGTTCAGGAGAAAGATAATTTTTAAAAAAATCATTTATAGAAAAATAAGTTTTCAGGATATAGAAGGTAATGTTAAAGACATAGAAATTCCACTTTTTAAACTCAACTCTCAAATATTCAGGGATTAAAAACAAAGCTAGTTCCAGTTCAAGATGGTGATGCAGGAGGATCCTGAACTTAACTCATCCCAGGGACATACAGAACCTATAGCTACATATGGAGCAATTACCTCTGAAAAAATACTAAAACTAGCTGATCAACTCCTACACATCAGTAAACAAGAAAATAACCCACACTGAAGTGGTAGGAGAGGCTGAGACACATTCTTTTTTTTTTTTTAGTTGAAATTGGTTGGCCAAGGTGATAGAGTAGGAAGACCCTGAACTCACCTCCTCCCATGGGGACAACCAAATTACAAATATTTATAGAGTGACTATTGATGAGAATGACCTGAAGACTAGCAGAAAACATCTACAACTAAAGATATAAAGAAGGAACCACAATGAGTCAGGTAGGATGGGCAGAGACTTGGTATAGTCAAGACCCATACCCCTGTGTAGGCAACCTACAAATGGGTGAATAATCACAATTGCAGAGGATCTCCCCAAGTAGTGAGGAGTCCAAATATCACTTTGGACTACCCAGCCTGGGGGTCCTGTACTAAGAAGAAGAGCACTCAGAACATTTGGTTTTACGGCCAGTGGGACTTACTTTCAGGAGAGGCCCAGCACTGTAGAAAACCAGGACTCTGCTCTTAAAAGTCACACACAAAATCTCACATGCTCCAAGACCGAGGGCAGAAGAAATAATTTGAAAAGTGCCTGGGTCAGACTCACTTGCTGATCTTGGAGAGTATTCTGGAGAGGGACAAGGCAACTAGGACTCATGCTCAGAACATAGATGCAGGCAGCAGCAATTTTAGGGAACGCATTCTACCATGCTGGTGAACACCATTTTGGAGTCCTCCCTCTAGCTTATTAGTGCTGCAGTCCAGCCCTGCCAGTCAGTAGGTACCAGCCAGTAAGGAACAGTCCTTGGAACCCCGAAGCCAAGCAGCTAACTACATGGATACACAGCTCTCCCAACCAGAAGTCAGGCTTCCATAGACCTCCACTGAGCACCCCAGTCTCCTGAGACACAACACCATACAACAGAGGGCCCTGGATCTGGCCCCACCAACCAGCAGGCCAATACCAGCTCCAGGAGCCCCAGGGCCCCAAAGCCAGAAACCCTGGGCCATAGATCTGCCCACCAACATGTGGACACCAGTCCTGGGACTGGTGATGGTGCTGGGACCACCACAGCCCCAGAGCCAGCCACCCTGGGATTTGACCCCACCCACCAGTGGGCCAAGACTAACCCAGGATCCAACCTTACACACCAGCTGGCTCACAATCTTGGGCCCCAGAGTGAAAGAACCCAGGACCCGGCTCCACCCACCAGTGAGCAGGCAATAGACCTAGGATCTGGTCTCAGCCGGCAGTGGGTGGGCTCTAGTCCTGGTACCCCCTGGTATGTTCCCTACCCACCAGCAGCAGACCCTAGCTACAGCACACCCTGGGGCCTTCAGCCGGCCATGTCAGGTACCAGTTCCACCCAGCAGTGGGCCAGCACAAGCCCAGGCACTGGCCTACCCACCAGTAGGCAACACCAGCTCTGGGACCCCTGGCCCTGCAGCCTGCTATCCTGTAACCCACACCAGTGGGCTGGCACTAGGACTGGGACTACCTGGGTTATGCAGCCAGACAACAAGACTCAGCCCCACCCACCACTGGTTGGAGCCTCCACACTAGGCAGAGCCTGGCAACCAACCAGGCCGGGAGTCAGCCATGCTTATTAGCATGCCCACAGCAGTCAGCTCTACCACAACAGAAGGTCCCATGCAGCCCACATAGAGGTTATCCTAGAGCATATAGCTCTGGTTAGCAGAGGAGAGTGTGCTGCTGGGCTCCATAGGACATTGCCTACATAAGACCACTTTTGCAGGATCAGGCAATGTAACCAATCTACTAATTTCATAGACATAAAACCACTGAATTAGGCAAAATAAAACAAAGGAATGTGATCCAGATGAAGGAATAAGATAAAACTCCAGAAGAAGAACTAAGTGAAGTGGAGATAAGCAATCTACCCAATAAAGAGTTCAAGATAAGATTACAAAGATGCTCAAAGAACTGGGGAGAAGAATGGCTGAACACTGTGGGAAGTTTAACAAAGAGTTAGAAACTATAAAGATGAACCAAACAGCACTGAACAGTACAGTAAGTGAAATTAAAACTATACTAGAAGGAATCAAGAGTAGATTAGATAAGAAAGAGGAATAGATGAGTGAACTGGAAGCAGAGCAGTGGAAATCACACAAGACTAAGAGGGAAAAAAGCTAGCCAAATTGAACAATACATTAAAAAATCATACACTATGATGAAGTGGATTTATCATAGGGATGCAAGAATGGTTCATTATCTACAAATCAACCAATGATACATCACATTAACACATTGAAAAAAAAAAATCAAGTGATCATGATCATCCCAAAAAATGCAGAAAAAACTTTTGACAATATTTAACATCCATTTATGATAAAAATTCTCAACAATGTGGGTATAGAGGGAACATAATATTAAAAAGGCCGTGTATGAAAACCCATTGCCAACATTATACTCAATGGTGAAAAGCTGAAACCATTTTGTCTAAGTTCAAGAACAAGACAAGAACATCCACTCTTGCCATGTTTATTCAGGATAGTATTGGAGAGTTCCTGAGGGATTCCGGAGCCAACCGGGACGCTCTGTGGGACCTCGTCCGACTGGGTAGCCGAGGCACCGCCCGCACCCCGCCGCCGCGTCAAGGCGATTCATGCGCCGCCCAGGAGAGCGAGCTCGGATCATCTTGTGGTGCGGCCACGCCTCGGGGCCAGGAGCGGGGAAGCCGAGCACGAGAAACCCCCGGACCAGAGCTCAGCCTCTTCCTGCCGACCGAATCATCATGACCCACTTCAACAAGGGCCCTTCCTATGGGCTCAAGATTGCTTCCAAGTATGATCATCAAGCAGCAGCAGATCTTCGCAATTGGATAGAAGAGGTGACCGGCATGAGCATTGGCACCAACTTTCAGCTGGGCTTAAAAGATGGCATAATCCTCTGCAAACTCATAAACAAGCTATAGCCGGGCTCAGTGAAAAGGTCAATGAGTCCTCATTAAACTGGCCTCAGTTGGAGAATATTGGCAACTTTATCAAAGCTATTCAGGCTTATGGTATGAAGCCACATGACATATTTGAAGCAAATGATCTTTTTGAGAATGGAAGCATGACCCAGGTTCAGACTACAGTGGTGGCCCTAGCAGGTCTGGCTAAAACAAAAGGATTCCATACAACCATTGACATTAGAGTTAAGTATGCAGAAAAACAAACAAGACGTTTTGATGAAGGAAAATTAAAAGCTGGCCAAAGTGTAATTTGTTTGCAGATGGGAACCAACAAATGTGCCAGCCAAGCAGGTATGACAGCATATGGGACTAGGAGGCATCTTTATGATCCCAAAATGCAAACTGACAAACCTTTTGATCAGACCACGATTAGTCTGCAGATGGGCACCAACAAAGGAGCCAGCCAGGCGGGGATGTTAGCACCGGGTACCCAAAGAGACATCTACGATCAGAAGCTAACATTACAACCCATGGACAACTCGACAATTTCTCTACAGATGGGTACCAACAAAGTCGCTTCCCAGAAAGGAATGAGTGTATATGGGCTTGGGCAGCAATTATATGATCCCAAATACTGTGCTGCTCCCACAGAACCTGTCATTCACAATGGAAGCCAAGGAACTGGAACAAATGGGTCAAAAATCAGTGATAGTGATTATCAGGCAGAATACCCAGATGAATGTCATGATGAGTACCAAGATGACCAAGTACCCCAGAGATTACCAATATAGAGACCAAGGCATTGATTATTAGATTCACAGAGGAGCTCAGTATTTAGCCTGCTGTTTTTATTCAGTGAGAACCAAGCTAGCCTTGAGTAATTTTTACCTTGTTTTCCTAAAACACTATTATGCTTATTGTACCTAAAGGAAATACTGCCTTACATACATTCCTTTTTCCTTTTTATTCCTCTTCCCTAAATAGTTGCCTTTTAGTGCTGTAACAGTTAAATCCTACAGCATAACCAATAACTCGCATATGAAGTAAAAAGGAATATGGTGAAAGGGGAGTACTCTTGCACAGTCAATTCTTTTGTTAAAGATCTATGCATTTTTACAATCCTCTACTTTAATTGGTATTTTCAAACAATAGTAAGCATTTTTTTTTTTTACAGTTTAGTATTGGTTTCTACATGGAAGACTAAACTCATGCTTATAGCTAAATGTGGTCTTTGCCAACTAAATTTAAGATGCAGCATTTTAGAAATTTATATGTCAATGTGTTTACAGTATTGTTTGCTAATTTTTAAATAAAGTCCTGATCAGTGTGCCTTTGTGATTATATGTGTACTCATTCTTACCTAAGCCGACAAAATCTTTTCCGATTGGTGTTTTCAAAGGAGTGTGAACAAAGCTGGCCTTCAGACATCGATCTCTGGGGGGGGGGGGTGTTTGCTCTTCCTGTTTGTGCCAATGTATGGATGTAGAGTTGCTCTGTTTTCTTCCACTGTATTTATTGCTGCATTTCTCAGCATAAACTTATCCCATTGTATTTTTTATAAATAAATATTCTTTTTGAGAAAAAAAAGATAGTATTGGAAATCCTTGCCATAGAAATCATACAACAACAACAACAACAACAAATCAACTGAATCCAAATAGTAAGGAAGAAATAAAACTGTCACCGTTTCATATGGCATAATATTGGACTGGCCAAAAACTTCGTTCGGGTTTGTGCGTAAGCTGTTACAAAAAAAAACCTGAGTGAACTTTCTGGCCAGCCCAATACAATATATAGAAAACCCTATAGACTACATCAAAAAACTAATAGAAATAATGAATTCAGTAAAGTTTCAGGACACAAAATTAATCTGCAGAAATCTGTTACATTTCTATACACTAATAACAATATACTAGAAAAAGAAATTAAGAAAACAATCCCATTTACAATTGCATCAGAAAGAATAAAATACGTAGGAATAAGTCTAACCAGGAGATGAATGACCTTTACTCTGAAAACTATAAGACACTGATGAAAGATATTGAAGATAACATAAACAAATGGAAAGATATACCATGCTCATGAATTGGAAAAATTAATATTGTTAAAATGGCCGTACTTCTCAGGGCAATCTACAGATTCAATGCAATCTCTATCAAAACACCAAGAGCATTTTTCACAGAACTAGAACAAATAATACAACAATTTGTGGAAATAGAAAAGAGCTTAAGTATCCAAAGCAATCTTGAAAAAGAAGAACAAAGGTAAAAAAAAAAAAAAAAACCCACTTTTAAACTATACTACAAAGCTACAGTAACAAAACAGTGTGGTACAGGCCCAAAAAGAGACACATGAATCAATGGAACAGAAGAGAGAGCCCAGAAATAAACCCACACTTATATGAGCAATTAATTTATGACAAATGAGGCAAGAATATACAATTGAGAAATGACAATCTTTTCAATAAGTGGTGCAGAGAAAAATGGACAGCATCAACTAGCTTTCCTTTAAGGGAAAATTGTCTAAAATATTGATATTCTCTTTTTATTTTTATTTTCCCCGTATTAATTTTTTATTGAAGTATAGTTGATTTACAATATTATGTAAGTTTTAGGTGTACAGGATATCAATTCAGTATTTTCTTAGATTATACTTCATTATAGGTTATTACAAGAAAATGTCTATAATTCCCTGTGCTATACAGTATATCCTTTTTCCTTATTTATTTTATAAATATGAGCTTGTATCTGTTAATCCTATACCTCTAATCTGTCCCTTCCTTCTCCCCTTTGGTAACCACAAGTTTTTTTCCTGTATCTTTGAGTCTGTATTTTTTTTGCATATGCATTCATTTGTATTCTTTTTTAGATTCTACATATAAGTGATATAATACAGTATTTGTCTCTCTCTGCCTGACTCATTTAATGAAACATAATATTCTCTAGGTCCATCCATGTTGCTGTCAATAGCAGAATTTCTTTTTTTTATGGTTAAGTAATATTACATACCACATCTTCTTAAGCCAATCATCTGTTGATGGGCCTTTGGGTTGCTTACATGTCTTGAATATTGTAAACAGTGTTGCTATGAACATTGGGGTTCACATATCTTCCTGAATTAGTGTTTTCATTTTTTCCACATATATACAGAGAAGTGTAATTGATGGATCACACGGTAGTTCTTTTTTTCATTTTTTAAGGAACTTCAATACTCTTTTCCATACAGGCTTCATCAGTTTACATTTCCAACAACAGTGTACAACAGTGCCCTTTTCTCTACATATTCCCCAGTATTTGTTACTTGTAGACTTTTTGATGATAGCCATTCTGAAAGGGTAAGGTAATACCTCATTGTGTCTTTGATTTTCATTTCTCTAATAATTAGTAACATTAAACATCTTTTCATGTGCCTGTTATCCATCAGTATATCTTCTTTGGAGAAATGTCTATTTAAGTTTTCTGTCCTCTTTTCCATTGGGCTGTTTTTGTTGTTGTTGTTATTGAATTGTATGAGCTGTTTGTACATTGTAGATATTAACCCCTTGTTGGTCACATCATTTGCAAATATTTTCTCCCATTTTGTAGGTTGTCTTTTTGTTTTGTTGATGATTCCCTTTCCCGTGTAAAAGCTTTTAGGCTTAATTAGGTACTATGTTTTTAAATTTTTGCTTTTATTTCTTCTTTCTTAGGAGACAGATCCAAGAATATATAGCTACAATTTATGTCAAAGAGTGTTCCACCTAGGTTCTCTTCTAGGTGTTTTAGGGTTTCAGGTCTTACATTTAGGTCTAAACCATTTTGAGTTTATTTTTTTATATGGTGTGAGGGAATGTTCTAATCTCATTGTTTTTATATGTGACTGACCATTTTTCCTAGTACCACTTTTTGAAGAGATTGTCTTTTTTCCATTGTCTATTTTTGCCTCCTTTTTTGTAGATTAATTGACTGTAGGTGTGTGGGTCTGTTTCTGGGCTTTCTATTCTGTTTCATTGATCTTTGTGTCTGCTTTTATGCCAGTACCACACTGTTTTAGTTATCATAGCTTTGTAGTATAGTCTGAAGTCTGGGAGGATTATTCCTCCACCTTTGTTCTTTTTTTTCAGGATTGCTTTGGCAATTCAGGGTCTTTTGTGGTTCCTTATAAATATTAGGATTATTTGTTCCATTTCTGTGAAAAAATGTCATGGGTATTTTGATAAGGATTGCATTAAATCTGTAGATTGATTTGAGTAGTATGACCTTTTTAATAATATTGAGTCTTCCAATCCAGGAGGATGGGATATCTTTCCATTTCTTTGAATCATCTTCAATTTCCTTCATTAATGTTTTATAATTTTCAGAGTATAGTTCTTCCACCTCCTTGGTTATGTTTATTTCTAGGTATTTTTGATGCATCTTTAAATAGAATTTCTTTTTTACTTTCTCTTTCTGATATTCCATTATTAGTGTTTAGAAATGCAACAGATTTCTTTATATTAATCTTGTATCCTGCAACCTTGAATTCATTTATTAGTTCTAACAGTTTTTTGGTGGAGAGTTTAGGGCTCTCTGTATAGAGTATCATGTTATCAGCAAAAAGTGATAGTTTTACTTTTTCCCTTCCAATTTGGATACATTTTCTTTCTTTTTCTTGTCTGATTGCTGTGGTTAGTACTTCCAATACTGTGCTAAATAGAATCAGTGAGAGTAGGCATTCTTCTCTTGTTCCTGAATTTAGTGGGAAGGCTTTCAGCTTTTCACCATTGAGTTTTATGTTGGCTGTGGGTTTGTCATAAATGGCCTTCATTATGCTGAGATATGTTCCCTTTATACCCACTTTGATGACAGTTTTTATCATGAATGAATGTTAAAATTTTCAAATGTTTTTTCTGCATCTATTGAGATGACCATGTGATTTTTGTCTTTCCTTTAATTAATGTGATATATCACATTGATTGATTTGCATGTGTTGAACAATTCTTGTGACCCTGGAATAAATCCAAGTTTATCATGGTGTATGATCCTTTTTACATATTGTTGGATTCAGTTTGCTAATATTTTTTTAAGGAGTTTTTCATCCATATTAATTGAAGTTATTGGCCTGTAATTTCTTTTTTTTGTAGTGTCTTTGTCTGACTTTTGTATCAGGATAATGGTGGCTTTGCAGAATGAATTTTAGAGTTTTCCTTCCTCCTCAGTTTTTTGGAATAGTTTGAGAAGCATAGGTATGTTTGGTAGGATTCCCCTCTGAAGCAATGTGGTCCTGGACTTTTGTTTGCAAGGAGCTTTCCCATTACAGGTTCAATTTCACTTTTAGTGATTGGTGGGTTTAGACTGTTAGTTTCTTCTTGACTCCATCTTGGCAGGCAGCATGTGTCTAGAAACTTGTCCATTTCTTCTAGGTTGTCCAATTTGTTAGCATATAACTGTTCATAGTATACTCCTATGATATTTTTGTATCTCTGTGGCATCGGTTGTTATTTCTCCTCTTTTATTTCTTATTTTATTTGAGTCCTCTCTCTCTTTTCTTCTGGGTGAGCCTGGCTAAAGGTTTATCAGTTTTGTTTATCATTTCAAAAAACCAGATCTTGTTTTCATTGATCTTTTCTGTTTTTTCTTTATCTCTATTTCATCCAGTTCCTCTCCAATATTTATTATTTCATTCCTTTTGCTGACTTTGGGTTTTGTTTATTCTTCTTTTAATAATTCATTTAGGTGGTAGTTTAGGTTGTTTAGTTGAGATTTTTCTTGTTTCCTACAAAAGGCCTCTATTGCTTTGAATTTCCCTCTTAGAACTGCTATTCCTTCTTCCCATAGGTTTTGGAAAATTGTGTTTTTATTTTTATTTGTTTTGAGGTATTTTCTGATTTCTTGGATTTTATCACTGACCCATTGTTTTTTGTTTGTTTTTCATCACTCTACATTCTAAGACATGCCAGTAATATTTTAAATCCATAAAAAGTAAAAAGTATACCAATGCAAAGACTAAATTTATCGTCATCTTTCTGCAATTTAAATATATTTAATCCTTTTTTTACTTGTCACTGTAAAAATTTAGATAAAGAAAACCTGAACCTCAAATGAAAAATGTTACTATTTTTGTTATTTTTTCTCATAGAATTGGATTGATTATTTCCTGCTCAATCACTTTTTTTTCTGTTTTGGTAGGTGAAAACTTCTTGTACATGTCTCATGGATGTCTCTTTATGGTCTCAACATGGAGCATACTATGAAACTTGAATACACAGTTTCCTTGGTTTGTTGCAATAGAAAGCTTTACACAATGAAGGAGGAAAAAACAAGTGAGTGGCAAATTCATGTTAATGTTTGTTTGAGGAGGAATTCTTTTATTTTGATGTTCCAGGCAAAAGGCAGATTAATAATGCAGAAATCTTCCCACCAAGCATCTACAGAGGCTGAATTTTCTGTAAGTATGACATATATAAAGTTTATATATAGATGTATAAGAATGTGTTTGTGTGCATGTGTATACTGTACATTCTTAACTGAATTCTCCAAATAGAATGGAAAAATCCATAGGTACCAAAAAAAAAAAAATCCTAGAAGTCTGATGTTGATGGAAACCCCAGCACTAAGGGGATGGGAGCTTACCATACAGGTTTTGGCTACAGACTTGATTTGGTCTTATAAGAAAGAAGAAATTGGAACTAAGACTTTTGCATAAGGCCATGATCCTCAAATAGGTGAGCACTTAGTTTAAAAAGATAAGAGAAATCCACTCATGTGGACCTCCCAAAATTTACTCTTGCTGTCCCTGGTGGTTTTTCTCTACTCCTTCAGACCAGAAGGGCTGGGTCTAGCTTCACAGCTTATTCTCTAGGTATAAATGCCCCACTTTTACTATCATATTTTCTTAAAGAATAACATTAGGAATATGGCTTCACCCTATTCTTCTAGCCTTCTCTCTATCAGGTATGAGTCAATATCAATGTATTAGATTAAATAGCTGCAAGTAAAAAAGAAAAAAGATCTGGACTTTAAGACCTGGTCTTCATTGAGGAAAAAGGGGGTATTGAATCAGGATAGAGGTAACTCTATGGATGGAAAGAGGAGGAACAGCATAGTGTACTAATTAAGGCAGGAAGGTAGGCAGGCACAGGGAACACTAATCTGGGATCCAAAATCCAGGGGGGAGATTGAGAGCAGAGTTCAGAGCAGCATCTTGATAGTCATGACTCACTAGCTATGCTTGGAACAATACTTAGTATTAATAATAATAATATAATAATAGACAATATTTATTAATTATACACTACGTGCCAGTTGTTTCACTTATGGTATTTCATTTTATCCTCAAGAAATTATATATCTTAGTAGATATCATTATATTCATTTTATAGATCCTGAAGTTGAAACTCACTAGATTAAGGTGTCTTCCCCAAGTTCCAACAGCCAAAATGTGGAGGATCTAACCCTGGAGTCCAGATTTGTAGGAGTCTAGTGTCCATACTCTCTTCATTACTTCTTTGCCTGTTTAACAGCCTTGAGGTCATTTGGCTAAGACTACCTTCCAAAATAAGGAAAAAAATGAGTTGATATGTCAAATTTAATATATCAAAGCTGAGCTGCAAATCAACCCTGCCCCCTCACCCACCACACACATGCACACACCAATTCTGTTTCACCTGCTACCTTTCCATCTGACCTGCTATTACCAATAATTTTAGTTGCTGAGGTCATAAACTTTGGAAGTATCTTTGGCTCCTTTTTTAGCTATGTCCCACAGATGATCTGACAAGGAAACCTAGTAGACTCCACCTTCAAAATATATCCAGAATCTGACCACTTCTCACCATGTTTCCTGCTATCACCTTAGTTTGAGCTCTCGTCATCTTTTACTTGAATTTTTGTAATAGCCTCCAACATAACAGACAGTGAGTCTTCTAAAAGTAAGCAAAAGTTTGTCATTCCTAGGCTTAAAACCTTGTAAAGGCTCTCCAAGACCTTCTATTATCTGTGTACAAGCCCTCCCTGTGTCCCACATCACAGACCTAGGAAAGTAAGAAGTTAAGTGTCTTGCCTAAAGTCACAAGGCTTATAGTTATAAAGATGAGTAGAACCCAACTCAGTGCAATAAGACAAGAATGGTAAGTTTCATGTTTTTCCAGTCACACTGACAATTTATTCAATTTAATTCATAGTGGAGAAAATGTGGGAGAGGACTGTTTTCCCTACCAAAATTAAAATTGGTCAAAGGCAGTGATTAGTTCTTCTAATTCTAGATTCTTCCCAGGATCTTTCTTAAATGAAGGAATCATTCCACCTCAAAATGACCAAACGTGTAATGCAATGACTGACTTTCAGATTGTATACTGTATTTAGGTAATGGATGTCATCCATCAGTATTTGTCACCATCAGGATTCTACTACTAGTCTTCCCTGGCTATGCCCAGCAAGTCATTAAGAAAATCTTAACGAAACAATGGTTTCATTGTTTCAATGTATAATGATGGTTTATACATTTATAAACAGGAAGTGCTTAATAATAATAGTATAAGAGATGATGAAACTATTAGTTCTATAATATCTTTAGACTCCTCAAACTCCCAGCAACTTTTTGCTAATGTCTACTACTCTGCTGAAAATGATCTCTTCTCCTCATCCTCACTTCTACTTCTACACACATGTGAAATAAGCTCTGTTAACCTGAACTCCCTCCTTAAGAAAACAATCACACACTTTGCACTGGGCCTGGTTCAGAATGTTATTTATTAAATCTACGGTGGATGCTGAAAATGAGAGTTCCTTAATGAATACTGGGTAACATGGAGGCCCCATCTCCAGGGGCAGCAGGCCCTATTTGTACCTTTTCCCACAAATGGAGGAGGTAAGTACAGATCAAGTAGGTAAGGTTATAAGACAAATGCCTATTGTCCTTTTGTATTATTCCAACCCTGCTTATCAGTCTGCTTGATTCTAGAGAAGGGGATTCTGTTGATATTAATTGCTCTGGTATGCAATATTTTTATTAGTGCCCTTCACCAACATGATATTTCTGATAGTGGCAAGAGATAGATGTGAGTAGACTAACATAATAAATATTATGTTATATACCTACATGTTAATAACCCTAAGAAATATCAAAAATGACACTCTTTTCAACCAATCAGTTTTTTTTAATGTATTTAAAAATAATATAATAAGTACTATTTTGAGTTCCATTCTCTGAGTTAAAAGTCTTTTGAGTGCTTTATGTCATTTCACTCTAGAGAGCTGTTTATAAAACACTCACTTATTCTTTATTTCATAAATGGATCAAAAAGGGGGTCAAATCATTTGCTCACAGATACAGAACAATGTTGGCACCAAGTCCCATGATTCCACCACTCAACATAGAGACACATGAGGCCATTTGTGAAGTTATGATAAACAATGCATCAGTGGAGAGAGATGGAACCAGAGACCCTAAAAGCTTTCCTTGCTCTAATTTTCTTGATTGGAAGCAGCATCAAAATTGCTCCCCATTTTCCACAGTGAAAAATACTGCTTTTGAAGCCATTCTTAAAAGGGTATATTATGAGACGCTGTCTGTGAAACAAACATTTCCCAGGTTGTCTCCATCCCTAACAACCCACTTGCACTCAAGAGGGTAGTTTGTTTTTCACTTCGCTTAAAGGATTTGGTCAGAAATTGGAAAATAGAATATCCTCAACAGAGAGCTCCTTTCATCTTTTGAAAAGTAAGATGGAAAACAAAATCCAGGAAAATCTTTCAATAACATGGGGATAGTGCCTGGGGAGGTTATTTAAAGGCTGGGCACAGTGTTCTAGCTTGAATGCTTAACAGCCTCGTTCCTGGTCATGTCTCTTCCCAATACACTGTTGCAATTGTATTGAACTCATTGCAGCCCTTCTGAAATGCAGCCTTGAGGTGATAGGGAGAGCATGCTGTTTCCTCTGCGTTTAATATTCTTCTCTTTGCCTGGATAACAAAAATGCCATTGTTCAGAATTCACCTCATCCAGGAAACTGTTGTGTTTTAGTGTCCCTCCTCTTGTCCTCCTATACATTCCTATACTACTCCTACTGTAGCCTGCCTTACAAGTTATTAAATTTACCTGTTTACGTTTATGTTTCCCTCTACTGTAAGCTCTCTGAGGGTGAAAACTATGTATTCCTCGAGCCTAACATGTTTTTACTCAAATATTTGTTGAATTCATAAAAGAAGGAAGTATGGTTTGCCTTTTTCCTCTTCCCATCTCACAGTCCTCATACTGTCACGTAAAATATGAGAAAATCTAGTGAATTTCATAGTGTTTAAATCATTTTTTTTGTTTTTCTTCCCCATTAAAATTTATCCTTTCATGATCTCATCTATCAGACTCTTGATCTACATGCCCATTTGTCTAATAGTGGCTCACATTTCCCCACCAGCTTCCCAAAGTAGTGACTTCAGGCAATCTAGGCATTGAGGTAGATGAGGTTTCTGTCCAAATCATACCACAAAGGGTCTGCCTGCTTTATCAACACATACGCTCTGTTGTAGCATTATGACACTTAACTTTCAGAAATGTATGGGCTTTGATGTTCTGCCAATTGGTATGATCACTGTTATTCCTCTGGAAAATATCTCTAATTCAGAGAAAGGTTATTTCACTAATTATAAATATTTGTCTGAAATTTCTAGATTTTGGAAAATACTTCTGAGATTATTATGTTTTAACTCTCAAATTTGTACATGGGTGTTTTTTATAAAAAGACATAACTTTGACAAGTCTGTCTAGAGCAAACAACATGAAAAAGATCTGGTATCAGAAAACTACATTGTTTCTCTCCACGGGAGAAAGTTTAAAAAATGCTGGGAAGAAAATTCTTCATTTCCCAGTTGTTTAAGAGCCAGGGCTTCTTGACACTTTGCGCCTCTACTGTTGACCGCCTTACACAGTTTCTTGGACTTAAGGTTTAAGGTTTCTGGATTATAAACACAGAACAGGACAGAATGTGGCTACAGCAGCCAATAATGCCTGTTTTAAATTGGAACCATTCTAAGGCTGCCTAAGCCTTCAGATACTGTTTGAAAAAGACTGAAGAAAACAGATTGCCAATAAGGGAGCAGGAAGAAGCATATTGCTAGTCTAGAGAATTCTCTGCAAGCCAGGCAAGCACACATTGACTGTAGGTGTGTTCTGTGTGCGGTAATAACAGAAGCAAATCCTTGTAGGTCTGGTGGCATTAAATCAGCTTCTAAGATACCTAGATTTGGGCTGGGCATCTAAGTTTTAGTCCTGAGTGGAACGGTAACTTATTTGGCAGCACCAGGAGTATAAAAATTATTGTAGAAACTATTCCTTGCAACAAACAAACTTCTTTGCCCATATTACATTAAGTTCAACCTTTAAATTCTATGGAATTATCCCCTTGGGAGTTTAGATGATTTTGACCTTTAGGATTTTGCAATAACAACTATAAAAGCTAAGAGGGAGAAATCTGAATAAGAATCTCCTGCCAGGACATTTCTCATCTGATCCTTCTTAGAAGTGAATTCTTAGTGCACCAAGGAATTTCCTCTCTTCTGTCCCTTCATCCTGGGAAGTAGTAGCAAATTGTTATCAGTAATACTTGGCACTTTACATAGAACATTTACATGCAATATCTTGGTCCTATCAATACCCCTGATGTCAGATAGGACAGTTGTTACTACCCCAGTTTAGGAGATAAGGAAGTTGGCTACCAAAAAAGCTAAACGACTTAATCAAATTCATTAAAAAAATGAAGGATAGTGAAGATAAGATGATAATCCTTGCTTTCTGTCTCTAGAGCCAGAGATTGTTCCGCCAGTGGTTCCTGTCTCTCTTATTCCACTTATGAGATGCTGATATATACAATTATCCATATATTAAGAAGCACACATTAACCTCTTAATAGATATTTGTGGAATTAACTGAAAACTATTATATGGAGGGAGAAGAAAACTTACTGTAAGTCTGGAGAGTATAAAAGTACCTAACACACAGAACCTCATTTAATCCTCGCAGCTACCCCATGAGGCAGCTACTATTGCCATCTGCATCTTACAGGGGCAAAAAAAAACAATGAATTTTTGAGATGCTTAGGTATGTAATTTATGGAGATATTATTATGTGTCTGGCATATGTAATTTGCTTTACATAATTGTTCCATTTAATCTTCACAAGAATCTTATGTGATAGGTAGTCTCACAATTTTTCCCATTTTATTTTATTTTTTACTTATTTACTTATTTATTTATTTATTTTTGGCTACATCAGGTCTGCACTGCTGTGTGCAGGCTTTCTCCAGTTGCGTCGAGCGGAGGTTACTCTTCATTGCGGTGCGCGGGCTTCTCATTGCGGTGGCTTCTCTTCTGCAGAGCACAAGATCTAAGGGTGCGGCCTTCAGTAGTTGTAGCACACGGGCTCAGTAGTTGTGGAACATGGGCTTAGTTGCTCCATGACATGAAGGATCTTCCCGGACCAGGGATCGAACCCGTGTCCCCTGCATTGGCACGGGGATTCTTAACAACTACGCCACCAGACAAGTCCTTTCCCATTTACAGAAAACTGAAACTCAGAGAAGATACGCAATTTGCCCTGGGTCAGACACAGAGCTGACTTAGATGCAAATTTTTATATTCTGACCCTTCTCCACTGTACAAGCCCGGGTTTCCTCTGCTGAACAAGCCTTGGCTCATAGGCCTGTGACAGCTGGAGTCAGGATTTAACCTCAGACTTCATGGGCCGTTCTGTTTCATACAGACTGCGCTGCCTCCTGAGTAACTAGGTGCACCATGAAGGCTTGAAGTATAATAACAACTGGACACTGTTAAAATCTTTGTTCTATTGCATGTTCTATAGGAATCTTGTACTCAATATAAATAAAACAAAATTTCAAAATTGGTCTCGTAGAAATTCTCTAAATGAAAAGAAACCATAAATTCTGCTTTTTGTGACTCGCATTTGTTTTCTTATTTTTCTGTGGTCAATACCACAAACTTGCAGAGTCTTCATATTCCCCATTAACATCAAAGTAGTTGCTGACAGACATTAAATTCATTTTTATGTGTAAGCAGGAATCACCCAGACTGTGCTTATTTTGTAAAGAAGACTGAGAGGAATGAAAAATCCTTACAAGTGACATTATGATCTCAAGATCCATATGTAAATTACAAATTTGTCCTTTCCTTTAGCAGACAGGAACACCTAAAACTGTGGTTCCCAAACATTTTGGAGTTGTGAAGTTCCATAGTGCAATTTTTTAGATTTCAATACATCTGTTCCTTTCTCCTTCAAAAGTAATACGGAAATGTGTGCAAGTTTTCTAAATTTAGAGTGAATTTCATGTTAAGATCTTTTTGAAAAATTAATGACGATACCTGACATAGTTGTGCCATATTGTAAAACAAGAATTTGGAATCACTTGTTAAGTACTACCCAAAACCCCAGCTATATAATTTCAATAAAAAGTCAATAATGGCAAAGTTGATTTGTGGAAGCAAAGGGCCAAAAATATCGTTCCTCAAACAAATGCTATTCCGTCAGCATTTAGTAAAATAGAGGAGATGGGATATATTCATAAAAACTATAATTTAATTCAATTATGAAACTATTTTTTAAGAATCAATTTTATGCCCAAAACTATATAGGATCCTGTCTTTGATACAATGATGAATAATATATGGTTTCTCTCATCTTGGAAATTACATTCTAGTGAAGGAAACGAAATACACATTATATACTAGAAAAGATAAAGTAGAACGTAATGGTTTAAATAACATGATGTGGGAGTTATGAGGCTGAAAGAGATACATTCCAGGGAGGAAAATCTGGAATGGATCCTTGGAGAAGATATTAGAGATGTGCTTCCTCCTCACTTAAAAAACAAGGTGGGGGGGAATCTGCGTCCATGCCAATCAGGATGCCAGTCCAGTAGAGTATTTATCAGCCTTAATTCTACTTTACCGTTCTGAAGAATTTGATACTTTTAACCATTCTGTTCTTCTTTCTTTAAATTCTCTTCTGGTTTTCCTTCTCTCTCTTTTTCTCTATCCTCAATTTCTTCCTCCTTTTCTTCCATATAATGTTTCCTACCAGAGTTCCTATAAGCGTCTCTCTTACCATGCCTTGCACTTCCTCTGGTGACAGCATTCTTCATACTCCCACCATATGTTTATGTCTCCCAACTTACATCACCTGTTCTAGCTGTTGTCTGAATGCTAACCTGTACATCTAACCATCGACTGTATTCTTGGTTATCTCACTGATGTCTAAACTCAGTATGTTCAGAACCACATTTGATTTCTCTCAAACATGCCTCTCCTTCTGAAATCCCATGAGTGGCATTGCAGTCCACTGAGACATTGGAATATCCTAACCTGATCTCACTCATTCCTCTTTTCAGAAAGTTAACAAGGCCTATGAATTCTACTTCATCAGCATACTGTATTCCTTGGGTCCATCCTGGTTATAACCTCAGTAACAGCTTCAATTCAGGCCTCGAAGTAGGCTCCTTTTTGTATCCAGCTTGTCCTCATCTATCTTCTTGCTACAGAGTAAGAATTCTAAGTTTAAAATCCATCTATCTTTACCCAATATTTATCCTGAATACTGTGTAAAGTAACAGGGAGATTTCTAACTCTGGGTGTCTTTGCACAAAAGGCTCCTGCTTATCTCTCTGGGGTCAATACTCAAGCCTCCTCCTTCATGTCCTGCTTCTTCATCCGTTTCCCCAGCCTCCAACCCAAATACACCAAATTATTTTCAGAGAAACAAAAGCATTGTGCTGTTTAATGCCATTGTACCTACAAGCACAATTTTGCCTAGAATTTTATTCTGTCCTCTGGTGTAGTTATTCAGTCTTAAAAATTCAGCTCAATTATAATATATTCCTTCATTGCCCACAATTTCATTTATATGACCTTTCTCTGCTTTCATAGCACAAATGCATACGTTTATCAATATTGTTTTTTATTTATATGTCTTCCCTTCTCACTAGGCTGATGTTTATTTTAACCTTTTGGGAGAGTCATTTACACTTATATCTTTGAGATTCTAATAAATAATTTGGAACTATTTTCTAGAAAAATGTAGAATCATAAATTTTTCTCACAATTTCCAGTGATGTGCAGATATCTATCCAAGTATTCATGAATAAATTCCCAGGGACTCTAGACCAAGTGCCCCTTCTTAAACAGTAAGCTCCTTGAGGATAAAAGCTATATTTTTTCCTTTAATTGACTTTATTTGCCCAGTATTTAACACAATGCCTAGCATAAATTAGTCTTTCATCATTAATAAAAAAATGTTTATTCAATGAGTGAAGGGTAAGACTTTGACATTTGGATATGGCAAAGGGTCTAAGGAAAGAAAGTGATCTTTTAAGACAAATGAAACAGCTTGATGGATTATGGTTTTAACTTCATAGATAATATGTAATTAGTTATCTTTGCAAGTGGTTAAAACAGTAGAGGTAAGATTTAGGGCTCAGTTAATTTTTCCTCATAAAGTTGAAACTATAAACTGGAGGCTTCATAAGCCTAACCATTTACCTGAAAATTATTAAATGGATAAAGTCTAAGAATATCTTATTTTTGGCTGCTCACCTCCAACCTGCTTGCTTTCAGTGCCTATAACTGAAAGATAAGTAGACTGGTCTATGTAATTAAATAATAATGGAATTAAGGATATGATCACAATTTAAACATCACTCATAGTGTGTTGCATCATCCTAAATCTGATACAAGGAGTGTGTGAGTTTCCGTGTGGTGTACTAGTCATCCACAGTTGTCTGGCTGTGCTGAAAATTCATTCTTACTTCTCCAAGAGATGAGGAAAAGATTAGATTACAATAATTGCTACAATAGGATGTGTCAAAAAGTTGACTATATTGGCATAAGAATTCAGTACAAAAAATACACCCAAACTAGTTTTTCTCCTACCCTTAGAATGTTGTTCTGAAGCTGTCTCTGCTCCAGAACAATAAACAATCAAAATGATTCATTCCTGATCTTGAATACACATTAACACCTCCTTTCCTTTGATACTAAAATCTGCATAATAACATATACTTGAAGCACACTGTTTTGATAGTAGTTGACAACCTAGACATTGGAGTCAGATAAACTGTGGTTCAAACCCCCACTCCACACTTTTAGCTGTGGTATTTTGGACAACGCATTTTACAGGTAAGGAAATTGGGGTTTAGAGAGTTTAAAATTTAGGTTTACAAAATGGTACCCTCTAAATTATTATTATTTATAAAATGGTACCTTACATTTTAGTATGTTTTGCACATTAAATCAGAAAGTAACTTATGTAGAGAGTTGGATTTGACTTTGCCGGAAGAATTTCTTTTCATGGCATCTAGTCAGAAAGCCGTGAGTGCAATAGCATGGCAGCCCAGATTTTAGAATTCCCAGTAATCACATAAAATGATATAAATTGCAAATGCACAGTCCAGTGATCTCTCACTGAAGACTCAATAAATATTTACTGAATGAACAGCAGAGTTTAAAAGGAACACATGATAAATATATTAGTCAAACATTGAATGTAGATAGCCTTTCCGAGGATATCTTCACATGATTACTTCACAAATATGAAAGATGTGGCAGAAAAAAAGCTCCCTGTTGTCACATAAACTATTAGAGTTAGATGTGTGAATAAAATGTGAATCATGAGATCTAGTAATTGCCTTGAAGGGAGGTCAAAACTGTTGTGTAACAACCACAACTTGCTAAATTTCACATCAATTAATTAATACATAGAATATTTTAAATTTTTAATGTATTGCATAAGGCAAATATACAGTAATTGCTAATAATGAATGGAGAGAGGGATTTTGTTAAAGCAAATATTTTCTAACTCCAAAGGAGGGCGCTAAAGAAAAAGACAGTTATGCCTGGTATGTTTATATTTTAACTGGCTTTGAGCACAACACATGTTATTTCTTTTTTTCTTTTTTTTTGTCTTTCTCTGTCTGATTAATTTCACTAAGTATAATACCCTCAGGACCATCAATGTTTCTGGAAATGGCAAAATTTCATTCTTTTTTTTATGGTTAATATTCCATTATATATATATACACACACACACAAACACACACTTACACATATATATTTCACATCTTCTGTGTTCATTCATTTGTTGATGAAAACTTGACTATTGTAAATAATGCTGCAATGAACACGTTGAACATTGGGGTGCATATATCTTTTTAAACTTGTGCTTTTTTTTCTTCAGATATATACCCAGGAGTGGAATTGCTGGGTCATACGGTAGTTCTATTTTTAATTTACTGAGGAACCTCTATACTGTTTTCTATAGTGGCTGTAACAATTTATATTCCCACCAACAGTGTACTAGGATTCCCTTTTCTCCACATTCTCACCAACACTTGCTATTTGCTGTCCTTTTTTTTTTTATATCTTTATTGGAGTATAAATTCTTTACATTGTTGTGTTAGTTTCTGCTGTATAACAAAGTGAATTAGCTATATGTATACATATATCCCCATATCCCCTCCCTCTTGCGTCTCCCTCCCACACTCCCTATCCCACCCCTCTAGGTGGTCACAAAGCAACGAGCTGATCTACCTGTGCTATGCAGCTGCTTCCCACTAGCTACCTGTTTTACATTTGGTAATGTATATATGTCAATGTTACTCTCTCACTTCATCCCAGCTTCCCCCCCTCTCTCCGTGTCCTCAAGTCCATTCTCTACATCTATATCTTTATTCCTGTCCTGCCACTAGGTTCATCAGAACTACTTTTTCTTTTTAGATTCCATATATATGTGTTAGCATATGGTATTTGCTTTTCCATTTCTGACTTACTTCACTCTGTATGACAGACTCGAGGTCCATCCACCTCATTACAAATAACTCAATTTCATTCCTTTTAATGGCTGAGTAATATTCAATTGTATATATATGCCACATCTTCTTTATCAATTCATCTGTCAACAGACATTTAGGTTGCTTCCATGTCCTGGCTATTGTAAATAGTGCTGCAGTGAATATTGTGGTACATGTCTCTTTTAGAATTATGGTTTTCTCAGGGTATATGCCCAGTAGTGGGATTGCTGGGTTACATGGTAGTTCTATTTTTAGTATTTTTAAGGCCCTTCCATAAAGTTCTGCATTGTGACTGTATCAATTTATATTCCTACCAACAGTGCAAGAGGGTTCCCTTTTCTCCACACCCTCTCTAGCATTTATTGTTTCTAGATTTTTTGATGATGGCCATTCTGACTGGTGTGAGGTGATACCTCATTGTGGTTTTGATTTGCATTTCTCTAATGAGTAGTGATGTTGAGGATCCTTTCATGTGTTTGTTGGCAATCTGTATATCTTCTTTGGAGAAATGTCTATTTAGGTTTTCCACCCATTTTGGATAGGGTTGTTGGTTTTTTTGATATTGAGCTACATGAGCTTTTATATTTTGGTGATTAATCCTTTGTCAGTTGCTTCATTTGCAAATATTTTCTAAAATTCTGAGGGTTGTCTTTTCATCTGGTTTATGGTTTCCTTTGCTGTGCAAAAGCATTTAAGTTTCGTTAGGTCCCATTTGTTCATTTTTGTTTTTATTTCCATTACTCCAGGACATGGATCAAAAAGGACCTTGCTGTGATTTATGTCATAGAGTGTTCTGCCTATGCTTTCCTCTAAGAGTTTTATAGTGTCTGGCTTTACATTTAGGTCTTTAATCCATTTTGAGTTTATTTTTGTGTATGGTGTTAGGAAGTCTTCTAATTTCATTCTTTTACATGTAGCTGTCCAGTTTTCCCAGCACCACTTATTGAAGAGACTGTCTTTTCTCCATTGTGTATCCTTGCCTCCTTTGTCATAGATTAGTTGACCATAGGTGTGTGGGTTTATCTCTGGGCTTTCTATCTTGTTCCATTGATCTATATTTCTGTTTTTGTGCCAGTACAATACTGCCTTGATTACTGTAGCTTTGTAGTATAGTCTGAAGTCAGGGAGCATGATTCCTCCAGCTCTGTTTTTCTTTCTCAAGATTGCTTTGGCTATTCAGGGTCCTTTGTGTTTCCATACAAATTTAAAAATTTCTTGTTCTAGTTCTGTGAAAAATGCCATTGTTAGTTTGATAGGGATTGCATTGAATCTGTAGATTGCTTTGGGTAGTATAGCCATTTTCGCAATGGTGATTCTTCCAATCCAAGAACATGGAATATCTCTCCATCTGTTTCTGTCTCTTCTTTCATCAGTGTTTTATAGTTTTCTGCATACAAGTCTTTTGTCTCGTTAGTTAAGTTCATTCCTAGGTATTTTATTGTTTTTTGCAGTGGTAAATGGGAGTGTTTCTTTAATTTCTCTTTCTGATTTTTGTTGTTAGTTCATAGGAATGCAAGAGATTTCTGCGTATTAATTTTCTATCCTGCTACTTTACTAAATTCATTGATTAGCTCTAGTAGTTTTCTGGTGGCATCTTTAGGATTCTCTATGTATAGTATCATGTCATCTGCAAAGAGTGATAGTTTTACTTCTTTTCTGATCTGGGTTCCTTTTATTTCTTTTTCTTCTCTGATTACCATGGCTAAAAATTCCACAACTATGTTGAATATTAGTGGTGAGAGTGAGCACCCTTGTCTTGTTTCTGATCTTAGAGGAAATGGTTTCACTTTTTCACCATTGAGAATGATGTTGGCTGTTGGTTTGTCGTACATGGCCTTTATTATGTTGAGGTAGGTTCACTCTGTGCTCATTTCCTGGAGATTTTTTTTATCATAAATGTGTGTTGAATATTGTCAAAAGCTTTATGTGCATCTATTGAGATTATCATATGGTTTTTATCCTTCAATTTATTAATGTGGTGTATCTCATAGATTTATTTGCATATATTGAAGAATCCTTTCACCCCTGGTATAAACCCCACTTGATCATGGTGTATGATCCTTTTAATGTACTGTTGGATTCTGTTTGCTAGTATTTTGTTGCAGATTTTTGCATCTCTGTTCATCAGTGATACTGACCTCAGTTTCCTGTTTTTGTAACATGTTTGTCTGGTTTTGATATAAGGTGATGGTGGCCTCATAGAATGACTTTGAGAGTGTTTCACGCTCTGCTATATTTTGGAAGAGTTTGAGAAGGATAGGTGTTAGCTCTTCTCTAAATGTTCGATAGAATTTACCTGTGAAACCATCTGTTCCTGGGATTTTGTTTATTGGAACGTTTTTAATCACAGTTTCAATTTCAGTGCTTGTGATTCATCTGTTCATATTTTCTATTTCTTCCTGATTCAGTCTTGGAAGTTTGTACTTTTCTAAGAATTTGTGCATTTCTTCCAGGTTGTCCATTTTATTGGGATAGTTGCTTGTAGTAGTCACTCATAATCCTTTGTATTTCTGTTGTTTATTTGATATTTTTCTCATTTCTTGAGGTAGGATTATATTACTATAAACTTCCCTCTTAGAACTCCTTTGTTGCATCCCATAGGCTTTGGGTTATCATGTTTTCAGTGTCATTTGTTGCTAGGTATTTTTTGATTTCCTCTTTGATTTCTTCAGTGACCTCTTGGTTGTTTAGTAGCATATTGCTTAGCCATGTGTTTCTATTTTTTATAGCTTTTCTCCTGTAATCGATATCTAGTCTCATAGCATTGTGGTCGGAAAAGACACTTGATACGATTTCAGTTTTCTTAAATTTACCAAAGCTTGGTTTGTGACCCAAGATATGAACTATCTTGGAAAATGTTCCATGTGAACCTGAGAAGAACATGTATTCTGCTGTTTTTGGATGGAATATCCTATAAATATCAATTAGGTCCATCTAGTCTAATGTGTCATTTAAAGCTTTTGTTTCCTTATTTATTTTATTTTGGATGATCTGTCCATTGGTGTAAGTGGGGTGTTAAAGTCCCCTACTATTACTGTGTCACTGTCAATTTCCCCTTTTATGGCTGTTAGCATTTGCCTTATGTATTGAAGTGGTCCAATGTTGGGTGCATAAATATTTACAATTGTTATATCTTCTTCTTGGCTTGATCCCTTGATCATTATGTAGTGGCCTTCTTTGTCTCTTGTAATAGTCTGTATTTTAAAGTCTATTTTGCCTGATATGAGAATTTCTACTGCAGCTTTCTTTTGATTTCCATTTGCACGGAGTATCTTTTTCCATCCTCTCACTTTCAGTCTGTATGTGTCCCTAGGTCTGAAGTGGGTATCTTGTAGATAGCATATACGGATCTTGTTTTTGTATCCATTCAGCCAGTCTGTGTCTTTAGGTTGTAACATTTAATCCATTTACATTTAAGGTAATTATTGATATGTATTTTCTTATTATCATTTTCTTAATTATTTTGGATTTGTTTTTGTAGGTCTTTTTCTTCTCTTGTGCTCCTGCCTAGAGAAGTTCCTTTAGCATTTGTTGTAAAGCTGGTTTGGTGGTGCTGAATTCTCTTAGCTTTTGATTGTCTGTAAAGCTTTTGATTTCTCCATCAAATCTGAATGAGATCCTTGCTGGGTAAAATTATCTTAGTCGTAGGTCTTTCCCTTTCATCACTTTACATATGTCCTTTACATATGCTACTCCCTTCAGGCTTGGAGAGTTTCTTCTGAAATATCAGCTGTTAACCTTATGGGGATTCCCTTGTATAGTATATGTTGATTTTCTCTTGCTGCTTTTAATATTTTTTCTTTGTATTAATTTTTGATAGTTTGATTGATATATTCCTTGGCATGTTTCTCCTTGGATTTATCCTGTATGGGACTGTCTGCACTTCCTGGACTTGATTGACTATTTCCTTTCCCATGTTAGGGAAGTTTTCAACTATAATCTCTTCAAATATTTTCTCAGACCCTTTCTTTTTCTCTTCTCCTGGGAGCCCTATAGTTAGAATGTTGGTACCTTTAATGTCCCAAAGGTCTCTGAGACTGTCCTCCATTCTTTTTACTTTATTCTGCTCTGTGGCAGTTATTTCCACTATTTTATCTTCCAGGTCACTTATCCATCCTTCTGCTCAGTTTTTTTGTTATTGATTCCTTCTATAGTATTTTTAAATTAATTTATTGTGTTGTTCATCATTGTTTGCTCTTTAGTTCTTCTAGGTCCTTGTTACACGTTTCTTGTAATTTCTCCATTCTATTTCTGAGATTTTGTATCATTTTTACTATCATTACTCTGAATTCTTTTTCATGTACACTGCCTATTTCCTCTTCAATTGTTTGGTCTGGTGGGTTTTTACCTTGCTCCTTCATCTGCTGTGTTTTTCTCTGTCTTCTCATTTTGCTTAACTTACTGTGTTTGGGGGTCTCCTTTTCACAGGTTGCAGATTCATAGTTCCTCTTGCTTCTGGTGTCTGCCCCCCGTGGGTGATGTTTGTTCAGTTGCTTGGGTAGGCTTCCTAGTGGGGGAGACTAGTACCTGTGTTCTGGGGGGTGGGGCTGCATCTTGTCTCTCTGGTTGGCAAAGCCGCATCTGGCAGTGTGTTCTGGGGTGTTTTGGTGTCTGTGAACTTAGTATGACTTTAGGCAGCCTCTCTGCTAATGGGTGGGGTTGTGTTCTTGTCTTGCTAGTTGTTTGGCATGGGGAGTCCAGCACTGGAGCTTACTGGCTGTTGGGCGGAGCTGGGTCTTATTGTTGAGACTGAGATCTCTGGGAGAGCTCTCACTGATTAATATTACATGTGGCCAGGATGTCTCTGCCAGTCCAACATTCTGTACTTGGCTGTCCCACCACGGAGGCTCAGGCCCAACACATGGCTGGAGCACCAAGACCCTGTCAGCCACATGACACCGAAGAAAAGAAAAAAAGAAAAAAAAAACTGAACAGACAGAATCCCAAAACAAATGGTAAAAGCAGAGCTAAACAGAGAAAATCACAAAAAGGAACATACTCACACACACTCAGAAAAAAGATGAAAGGAAGAGACAACTAAACCAATAAACAAACCCACAAATGAAAGCAAGCACTAAAAACTAAACTATGATAAACATAAAACCAAAAACAAATCAAACACAGAAAGCAAACCCCAAGTCCACAGTTGTCCCCAAAGTCCACAGCCTCAATTTTGGGTACACTCCTTGTCTATTCAGGTATTCCATTGATGCAGGGTTTACCAAGCTGATTGTGGGGATTTAATCCACTGCTCCTGAGGCTGCATGGAGAGAGTTCCTTTTCTCTTCTTTGTTCACACAGCTCCTGGGGTTCAGCTTTGGTTTTGATCCTGCCTCTGCTTGTAGGCCTCCCTCAGGCATCTGTCCCCTGCCCAGACAACAAGGTGTTAAAGCAGCGGCTGATTAGGGCTTTCTTGCTCACTCAGGCTGGGGAAAGGGAGGGGTACGGTAGTCACAATTGGGATGTGGGGAGTGCCTGCAGTGGCAGAGTCCAGTGTGAAGTTGTAACAGCCTGAGGCACAACATGTGTTCTCCCAGGGAAGTTGGCCCTGGATCAAGGGAGCCTGGCAGTGGCGTGCTGTACAGGCTCCCGGGAGGGTATGGGTAGTGGCCTGCACTTGCACACAGGACCCTTGGTGTCAGCGGCGGCAGTGGTAGCAGTCTGTGCCTGCCTCCAATGTCTGAGATGATAGCTGTGGCTTGCACATATCTCTGGAGCCTGCTTAGGCAGTGCTCTGCCATTTGTGTGCACACAGAGCAGGAAGCCCCTCTTCTTGCATACCCCGAAACAATGGCCTCTTGCCTCTCTGGCAGGTCCAGACTTTTTCCCAGACTCCCTCCTGGCTAGCTGTTGCACACTAGCCCACTTCAGGCTGTCTTCATGCAGCCAACCCTTCCTCTCCCTGGGGTCTGACCTCCAAAGCCTGAGCCTCATCTCCCAGCTCCCACCCACACCAGCAGGTGAGCAGACAAGTATCTCAGGCTGGTGAGTGCTGATTGGCACTGATCCTCTGTGCAGGAATCTCTGCTTTGCCCTCTACACCCCTGTTGCTGTGCTCTGCTCTGAGGCTCCGAAGCTCCCCCCACATCCCCACCAGTGAGAAGACGTCCTAGTGTGTGGAAACTTTTCCTCCTTCACAGCTCCCTCCTAGAGGTGCATGTCCCATTCTGATTCCTTTGTCTCCTTTTTTTTTCTTTTTCTTTTTTTTTCGCCCTAGCCAGTTACCTGGGGATTTCCTTGCCTTTTTGGAAGTCTGAGGTCTCCTGCCAGCATTCAGTAGATGCTCTGTAGGAGTTGTTCCACATGTAGATGTATTTTTGACTTATTAGTGGGGAGAAAGGTGATCTCCATATCTTACTCCTCCACCATCTCGAAGGGCCTCTCCTAATTTAGTCAATTCATGTTATTTCTAAATGGAATTCTTGATTTTGGAAAATATTTTCTCCCCCAACCCCCATAAATTCTGTACTGATTTTGGACCAATTTAGTTTTCCTTGGCAATACCTGTCAACATGTCAATGTCTGCATTAGCAAAATTATTTCCATTTAACTGTCTTGTGTTGTCTAATGCATTTCTTCTTGGTCTAATATAGTGTCCAAGCTTGACCAATCGTATCTATGAGAACTCATCAGTCCATGGATGGCTAAAGGGATAGGCCCAGGAGGCTAACTTTTGCAGCGTTTGTGCCAGATTTCCCCTTCCATAGTTGATTGAACCACGTCTGGGTACCTGACTTAAGAAAGTGATGTGGTGTGGTGCAAAACAATGAACCAAGATGCCCATGAACATCAAAAATGTCAAAAGAAAAAGCTAAAGATGATAAGTCATGACATAGAAAGAAAAGGGTGTGACCATGATGGTCATGTACTACTAAAGTAATGAGGTAACAGAATTTATAAGGAAACTGGAGTGGTAGAGAGAAAGAAAAAAATAGAATTAATGTGTATAGAGAAGGTGAGCCTTCAAAATAAAGAGCCTGTGCTGCCCATAAGAGAGCAAAGGAAAGTTGTTGCTGGATTTGAATTCCTCAGCCTAGTTCAGCTTATGGAGATCTTTTCATTAACTTCTTATATATATGAAGTAACTTGACTGATTCTTTGACTTAACCTAGGCTCTACTGTGTTTTCCCAGCACCCAAATTAATGGCACACTTGTATGCCATGGTATAATACATAGAAAGTTCTACTCTACCTGAAAATTAGTTGTCCCCCAAGGACACACACAACCCCCACACATGATGACCCATAAAATGTATTAGCACATCAACACAACTTGCTCAATCCTTCTCTTTTTGGATCCTAGGAGAATGATGGTCTGGAATACAGAGCAATGGACGTGTCCTGGCAGTTTGTGGTTAGGATTAAGGAGGAATCCTTCCTACAAAGAATTAATAATTTCAATAGAGGCTAAAGGGCGGAAAAATATGTAATCCATAATTATAAATACTAAGTGTTTTTGGAGGGGATCTTAGGGTGATTGAGACCACTAACTTGCTCCAAATATCCAGTCTCTGCCTTTTCTTTATTAAGAGGGCTCTGGTTGTGTTTAGAGCAGCAATGACCCCAGCTATTGGGTTGGCCAAAAAGTTCATTCAGGTTTTTCCGTAAGATGTTACAGAAAAACCTGAACAACCTTTTTGGCTAACCCAATAAAATGTGACATTTCTCAATCAGTTTTATAGAGCTCTGTGATAGCATTTTGGTTATCAGCAGAATTTTGTGAGTAGGACTTTCCGAAGGATTCTGAAAAGGAAAATAAACATCTGGGATTTGTTTCTTCTTTATTTCCTCTTCCAGCTTCTTGTCTAGAATGAAGATATGATGACTGGACCTCCAGTAGCCATCTTGGACCATGAGGTCATTGTGAAAACAAAAGGACTAGTAAAGCAGATCGATAGAAGGAACATGTGCCCCTGATGACCACCGAGATGCCCTAACAGCTCTGGGCTGCCTACTTTGGGGTTTCCTCTACATGAGAGAAAAATAATTTTTATCTTACTTAAGCAACTATTATTTTAGGTGCTCCACTATATGCAGTCGAATTTAATTCCATCTGAACAGCCTGAGGGTGTTAATAGTATAGGTGCTGGGCACCTCTGACTCTTCCATGCTCTTGCTTCTTCCTGCTGCACACTGCTTCTTATAACTGGAATCTTCTGGTTGCAATGCTATATGACAGTTTCTACTCCAGTTTACAAAACACTGGAGCACACACAGACTTATTTTCATTGACCTCCAACAGAGTTTTAGTAAAGCAGCAGTTCTCTTACAGCAAGCTCCTTATACAAACAGACATCTATTGGACCACCCTATCAGTTATTAGAAACATCTGAATCCTCACCAATGACAACAGGCTAGGATTAATCTGTGATTTCTGACTCACAAACATTATTTTATTAGTTGATGCTTCCTACCTTGAAACGTATATACAAGTTACAAGTGTCAGGACAAGTGAAACATTTATGGAAAGGGTATGTTTGCTTTCATCTCAATTCCTGCTTCCTTTTCACCAAGAGATGCAGTAAGAGAAGCTAAAAGTTTTCCTGGCTCTGGGTCAGTTAACAAGTACAGCATTCAATTCATCAGTGTAAACACTAGCAGTAGGAGGTAAGCATCAGGTTGGTAGTAAAGCCTGTTCCTGTCCAAGAATGAATGGCACCAGCCTGGATAGCTCCTCTGGGCAATGGACAACCAAGCATAAGATAAGAAAAAGTTAGGGAACTTGAGTGCAAGGACAACAAGAAGTCTCTACTCACAGCAACATCATGCTGACCATTCTCTGGAGCCAGGATTTTCTCTTCCTTAGGATAATTTATCATGCCCTTGCAGTTGAACCCCTTACTGCTCACAAAGGACACACCAATCAGAACAAATTTTAGGCCCATCCACTTTGTTCATCTATTAGACAAACCAGGAAAACTTTTACACTGTGTAAATTAACTCAGCAGTCTACATGATTTTAAATTTATTTCTTATGTATCTGAATACTGGCACACATCCATCCTTTTTTTTTTTTTTTTTTTTACAGAATGAGGAACTTATAGCCACTACATATTAGTTTGTTAGGGGAAGGAGCTAGGTATGCAAATCCAAAGGTTTCTCCTCCACCTTCCCATAACATTTTTATAGATCTAAGTGACTTGTCCACGGTGAAAAAACTAGTACTCATGAACCTTAGATCAAACCCAGATCTCTCTGATTCCATGGTGGAATTTCATATATGAGTCTAATGGATGGATTAGGTAGCTTCATTCCATTTCATACTGCTTGGAAGAGCTTCCCTCTGAAGATTAAAATGAACATCTCCCCATCTAGCTCCCAGAAAAAAAGATGGATCAGCAACCTCTTAAGTATCACTTCAATCCTCTAGTTGTCTCCTTGATCCAGCTGCTGTCACAGTGACCAGCTCTTAAGGCAGCCTCCAAACACTTCATCTCATGCTGGTGCAGGTGCACTGTACCTCTCACTTCCTCTCTGGGGTAGGATGCAGTGGGACCACACATGATTTTCACACATGCATAACACAGAAAAACAAGGGTGTCAATGCTCTGCAGAACACACCTTTAACCAATGGAAAAATATCATAGATAATTCTCTGTCCTTCATTCCCACAGATGTACTATTCTGAAATGCAGTTTATATAGCTTCTTAACGATTGCCTTTTGGAATCAACATTCTCATCTGCGTTACTCCTTCCCTGCTTCCCTGTAGTGTAAAGGGAGGCACATTACTGATGAGATTAAAGTATTTCCAAACATGTCATTAAGAAGTCACTATCATAAAATATATTTAGCATAAATTATGCTGTAGCACATCATGAAGGCCATTAAACTTGAGAAAGCATGGTATTTTAATGAAGAAGCAATGATGGGCAGGTATCCAGCATAAAAAAGAGTAAAAATGCAGACTATTATTGCTAGAACTGTCCTTATAAATGGTTTTGTTCAACCCTGCATTTTAGATATAAGGAAACTATGGCCAGAGAAGTTGTGAATTCTCTCAAGCCAGTCAGTTGATGGCAAAGCTTAATTGGCATTCAGGCCCCGCCCAAGTCTCAACACTGTGTACATTACATCACAATACTTATCCTGACCAGTGACATCAACACGCTGTCCACTGGACAGTTTTGGCACACAGAACAAAGCGTGAATTATCAGACCACCACAGCTTGATGAAAAATATCCACTAAGGGCTCCAACTTGGCATTCTCTATTCTCCCAAGTCTTTCTGGTTATTAATCAGTTTACACAGGGCTCTCATTTCAGAAAGAGGTAGCCATGATTATTGTGCATAAATATTCAATCTACCTAATAGCTACATACCCAAATGTAAATTATTTTTAATCAGTTCCCCAGAGTGCAATATCTCTAAGTAAATGAATAAATATAATTCTGTTTCTTGAATTGGAGAGTAAGAGGACTGGACTTCAGTGCTTATAAACAACAGTAACATTTGAGTGTCTGTCCACAACAGAAGCCAGACTCCAATCCATATGGCTTTCTCCTCCTCTTTGGTTTCTATCAATGAATAAAAAGTTTACTCCAAAATTCATGTTAGTTTAATTCAACAAACATCTGTTGAAGATCCACTATATGCAAGGAGCTGAGCTCATGGAAACTCAGTCATATCTTTGAGAATCTGCTCAAGTCTTTTCTTTTCCACAGAAATCTTCCCCAGATACTGTAGCTCTCTCTTGCTGAGTGACAACAGCACTTAAACCACATATAATAATGGAAAAGCTTGTGGCACAATCAGTATTACTCTTTCATTCTTTCAAGACTTTAAACTCTGCACAGGCGGGAACTGTATAGGCATATATTTTGTTATATGCTGTAATCTCTAGTGTCTATACATTACACATTTTGTGTAAGAATTTATTAATACTTATTGAATTAATTGTTGAATCAGTTAGTCTTGCTCCTCCCCCGTATGGTAACCAACTTGTCCCAGTTTACTGAGGACTTTCTTGCTTTTTCACCAAAAGTCCCGTATCCCAGGATACTCCTAAATCTCAGGAAAATGGGGAAGGTTGGTCACCTTATTATAAGAGTTCACAAGCTGGTTAACTTGTGAAAAACATTTCTTCTAAAATCACATACGCTGAGAGTCTGATGGGAATGTAATAAATAATAAATATGTATTTATTATGACTTTTCTCCCTAGACACTATTCTAACTAGAACTCTTTCAAAAGAGACTGTTTTCTCAGACTATTCCCAAAAATCTACTAACACTATCCTCATATGACTAGAATTATGTTGCAGAATCTTTTTTCTCTGGCAAGAAATAAATTCCACTGTAATTAAAATCTGATTCACAGAGATGCTCAAGTGACCAAGGATCAGGGCAATTCAGAGGCAAGAGGAGAGCATAACGACCCAGCAATTCCCTATGAAGAGCCGTGAAAGTCTCAAACATCAAAGTGAGAAGAGGCAATTTCCCTTAGTTATTAGTAAGTGACTGTATCTTGTAATCCTTCTTTGATGCAGCAGAACTGGCAGTCCCACTTTTTTGGTCCCACATCCTGAAAGTGTGGTAATAAAAATTGTAGAAGACACTCTTCATTAGCTCAAGATTTTCTGTTAACTTGTTTGATTCAATTTCCCTTTTATCTTAGATCTCAAATAAGTAATGCAATACATACACTCTAATTATATTAAAAATAAGAAAGTATATAAAGTAAACAATTTCAAGTACAGTACCCACTCCACAGCCACCCTGCCCAAATCTTTTCCTCCCCAGAGGGAACTGCTGTAAATGGTTTAGTGTGTATTGTTCTTGGATTTTTCTTGAGGAATTCATTCATATATTACATATAAGTATATAATTTCTTCAGAAATAGAATCAACCTTATGCATTTGCTATTTCACATATATCTCTCAGAGAACTTTCCATTATTAATATAGATTTACCTCATTATGTTTCTTTTCTTGTCCCAATACATCTATTAGACATTTATCTTTATATCAACATATGATTCCTAATCTTTTTAAAGAAAGACAAATGGAGGTGTGCAATTTAAATTACAGGATTTGATGATACATAAAGGAGTTTTAAACTGTAAAGTACTGTATATTTAAAATGGATTATTATATAGTTTCTAAGTTCACACTTCAGGAAAGATAGTACTGTGTATATAATTCTTAAGTTTACCTTTAATTTAAAAACAGTACAATTCACTTAAAAAATTGTTTTTACAATTCACTTTTTTTTGGTGTACAGATTTCTGTAAGTTTTGAGAAACATATGGAGTCATAGATGTACCACAATCAGGACACAAAACAGCTCCCTCATCACAAAAAAATCTCCTCATGTTGTCCCCTTTGCAGTCAACTTTACTCCCTACTACACCCCTGAGAACTACCTTCTGTTCTCTGTCTCTATTGTTTAGTCTTTTCCAGAATGTCATATACATGACATCATACAATATGTAAACTTTGAGACTGGGTTCCTTCACTTAGCTGCATTTAAAATCATCCTTTTTGTTGCCTGAATCAGGAACTCTGTTTTCTACTGCTGAACATCCACTGTATGGACAAAACCACAATTTTTTTATCAATTCACCTGTGGAAGGACAGGTTACATTGTTTCTAGTTTTTGATGATACTGCTATAAGCATTTGTGCATAGGTTTTTGTGTGAACATAAGTTTTCATTTCTCTAGGAGTCGGCTTGCTAGATCATATAATGATGTATGATAAACTTAAATTACCAAACATTTTTCAGAATAGCTATAGAATTTTGCATTCCTACCAGAATGTATGAACATTCTAGTTGCTATGTGTCTTTGCTACTTCTTATATATAGTGTTTTTTATTTCAGCCATTCCTATAGGTGTATAGTAGTATTTGATTGTGATTTTAATTTGCATTTTACTAATGGTCAATGATTTTGAACATCTTTTTATGGGCTTATTTGACCTCTGTATATGCTCTTTGGTGAAGCATCTGTTCAAATCTTTTGGCATTTCTTTAAAAAAATAATTTTTCTTCTTATTGTTGAGTTTTATTGTTTATTTTTTACTGAAGTATAGTTGATGAACAATATTATATTATTTTCAGATGTGCAACACAGTGATCCAATAATCAAATACGTTACAAAATGATCACCCTTTTGTAACATACAGGTCCAGTAACCGTTTGTCATCATACAAAATTATTACAGTATTATTCCTTATATCAATATTATATCTGTAACATATATTTTAAATCTGGAAACTTCTATCTCTTAATCCCTTTACCTATTTAACACAACCTTCCTCAGCCCTCTCTCTCTGGCAGCAACAAGTTTGCTCTCTGCATCTAAAGTCTATTTCTGTTGTGTTGGTTCATTTTTTTTTTTTTTTAGATTCCAAATATAAGTGAGGTCATACAGTATTTGTCTTTCTCTGTCTGACTAATTTCACTTAGCTTAATACCCTCTAGGTCCATCTATGTTGCTATGTTGTCACAAATGACAAGATTTCACTCCTTTTTATGACAAAGTGATATTCTATTGTGTGTGTGTGTGTGTGTATATATATATATATATATATAAAACTTCTTTATCCATTCATTAATCTGTTGATAGACAAATAGATTGCTTCCATATCTTGGTTATTATAAATAATGTGGCTGTCAACATAGAGGTGCATATGTATTTTTTAATTGATGTTTTTGTATTCTTTGAGTACATCCCCAGAACTGCTGGATCCTATGGTAATTACATTTTAAATTTTTTGAAGAACATTCATATTGTTTTCATAGTGGCTATACCAATTTAAATTTCCACCAACAGTGTACAAGGGTTCCCTTTTCTCCACATCCTCTACAATATTTTTATTTGTTTTCTTTTTGATGATAGCCATTCTGACAGGTGTGAGGTGGTATCTCATTGTGTTTTTGATTTGCCGTTCCCTGATGATTAGTGATGTTGAGCATATTTTCATGTGTCTGTTGGCCATCTGTATGTCTTCTTTAGAGAACTGTCTATTCAGGTCCTCTGCTCATTTTTTAACTGGATTTTTTTTATATTGAGTTGTGTGATTTCTTTAGAAAATTTGGATATTTATGCTTATCAAATATATTGTTTGCAAATATTTTCTCCCATATGTAGGTTGCCTTTTAATTTTGTTAATGATTTCCTTCCCTGTGCAAAAGTTTTTTAGTCTGAGGTAGTCCATTTGTTTATTTACGCTTTTGCTTCCCTTGCCTGAGGAGACAGATCCAAAAAATATTGCTAAGACCAATGCCAAAGAGCATACTTACTGCTTATGTTTTCTTGTAGGAGTTTTATGGGTTCAGGTCTTACATTTAAGTCTTTAATCTATTTTGGGTTTATTTTTGTATATGGTGTAAGAATGCATTTCAGATTAATTCTTTTTTATGTAGCTGTTCAATTTTCACCATTTGTTGAAAAGGTTTTCTGTTCTCCATTGCATATTCTTGTTTCTTTTTTGTAGATTAATTGACCATCTAAGTGTGGGTGTATTCTGGGCTCTCGATCCAGTTCCACTGAGCTGTGTGTCTGTTTTTGTTCCAGTACCATATTGTTTTGGTTACTGTAGCTTTGTAGTATAATTTGAAACCAGGGAGTGTGATATCTCCAGCTTTGTTCTTCTTCTCAAGATTGTCTTGCTTATTTGGGGACATTTGTGTTTCCATACAAATTTTTGTGTAATTTTTTCTAGTACTTTAGAAAATGCCCTTGGTATTTGATAGGGATTGCATTGAATCTGCAGATTGCCTTGGGTAGTACGGTTATTTTAACAACATTAATTCTTCCAATCCATGAACAGTATATTTTTCCATTTGTTTGTGTCATCTTCTATTTCTTTCATCAATGACATAGTCTTCAAAGTAAAGATCTTTCACCTCTTGGTTAGATTTATTCCTAGATAGTTTATACTTTTTACTGCAGTTGTAAATGGAATTGTTTTCTGAATTTCTCTTTCTGATACTTCATTTTTAGTGTACAGAAATTCAACAGATTTCTGTATATTTATTTTGTATACTGTAACTACTGAATTCATTTATTATTATTTATAATATTATTTCTGATAGTTTTTTGGTGTAGTCTATAGTGTTTTCTATGTCTAGTGTCATATCATCTGAAATAGTGACAGTGTTACTTCTTCCTTTCCAATTTGTATGACTTTTATTTTGTTTTCTTGTCTGATTGCTATGGATATGTTGTAAAAAAGGGGTGAGAGTGGGCATCCTTCTCTTGTTCTTGATCTCAGGAGAAATACTTTCAGTTTTTCATTGTAGAATGATGTTGACTATGGACTTGTCATATAAGCCTTTATTATGTTAGGTATGTTCCCTCTATAAGCACTTTGTGGAGATTTTTATCATAAATATGTCTTGAATTTTGTCTAAATCTTGTTCTATATCTATTGAGATGATCATATGATTTTTATTCTTCAGTTTGTTAATAACTGCATAACATAGATTGATTAGCAGTTATTGAACCATCCCTGGAATAAATTTATTCATTTATTCATCCCTGGAATAAATTCCATTTGATCATGGTGTATGATCCTTTTAATGTATTGTTGACATGGTTTTCTAATATTTTGTTGAGGATTGTCTGGTGATTTTCTTTATTTGTGATGCCCTATCTGATTTTGGTGTCAGGGTGATGCAGGCATTGTAGAATGAGTTTGGAAGCATTCTTTACACTTGGATTATTTATTTTTTTTTTGACTATTTGAGAAGAAGAGGTGTTAAATCTTCATTAAATATTTGGTAAAATTCACCTGTGAAGCCATCTGATTCTAGACTTTTATTTGTTGAGAGTTTTCTGATATTAATTCAGTTTTATTACTTGAAACTTGTCTGTTCATATTTTCTATTGCTTCCTGATTCAGTCTTGGGAGATTTTACGTTTCTAGCAATTCACCCATTTCTTCTAGGCTGTGCATTTATTGGCATATAATTATTTGTAGTAATCTCTTATGACCCTTTGTATTTCTGTGGTGTCAGTTTCACTTTCATTTCTGATTTTATTTATCTAGGTCCCTTCTCATACCTTTTTTCTTTTTTTTATGATTCTGGCTAAAAGTTTATTGATTCTATTTATCTTTTCAAAGAACCAGCTCTTAGTTTCATTGCTCTTTTTTATTTTCTTTTTGGAGTCTCTGTTTCATTTATTTTCAGTATAATCTTTATTATTTCTTTCCTCCCACTAAATCTGGACTTTGTTTGTTCTTTTTTTTTTTTTTCTAATTCCTTTAGGTAAATGATTACCTCTTTTTTGAGATTTTTTTGTTTGTTTGTTTCCCAAGGTTGGCCTGTATTTCTATAAACTTCCCTCTTAGTCCATTTACACTTAAAGTAATTGTATATACGTATGTACTTATTGCCATTTAGTTAATTGTTTTCTGGTTATTTTGTAGTTACTTTTTGTTCCTTTCTTCTTCTATTTCTCTCTTCCCTTGTGATTTGATGACTTCAGTATTATGTTTGTATTCCTTCCTTTTTACTTTTTGTGTACCTATTACTGTTTTGTTTTGTTTTGTGGATATCATGAGGTTCATATATAACCAGCTATGTATATAGGAGCCTATTTTAAGGTGGTGGTTGCTTAATACTGAGCACATTCTAAAAGCACTATATTTTTATCCTACCCTCTTTATATTTTATGTTTGTGACATTATCTTTTACATTTTTCATTTTGTGTATCCCTTAGCTAATTATTGTAGATATATATGATTTTACTAGTTCTTTTTTTGACCTTCATTCTAACTAGTTGATCCATTTACTGTATTTTTGCCTTTGCTGGAGAGATTTTTTTCTTTCATACTTTTTATACTTCTAATTATGGTGTTTTCTTTTCTGTTTAAAAAAGTCAAGGGGAACTAAGATCCCACATGCCACAAGGTACAGCCAAAAAATACATATATCAATAAAAATAATAAAGAAGTCAAACATTCCTTGTAAGGTAGATTTAGTGATGATAAACTCCTTTAGCTTTTGCTTATCTGGGGAACTCTTCATCTCCCCTTCAATTCTAAATGATAGACTGGCTGGATAGAATATCCTTGGTTGTAAGTTTTTTCCCTTCAGTACTTTGAATATGTTGTGCTACTCTCTTCTGGTTTGTAAAGTTTCAGCTGAAAAGTCAACTGATAATCTTATGGGTGCTCTCCTATATGGAAGCAACCTAAGGGCCCATCAATAGATGAAGGGATAAAGAATATGTGGTATGTACTATTTTCCACGTCTTTTGTGATGAAAAAATAAATTCATGTAAAATAATTATTACTAACTTCACTACATATTCTGACATCATGTAGTTTCCATATTTACTAAAAATTAATTACCATCAACAAAAAAGAATATGTGATATATATATATCATAGAAGGATGGATATAGAAAGCCCTAAGTCAGACAGAGAAAGACAAATACCATATAATCTCACTTATATGTGGAATCTAAAAAACAGAACAAATGAACAAACATAACAAGACAGAAACAGATTCGTAAATACAAATTGGTGGTTGCCAGAAGGGTAGGGACTGGGGGGAGGAGATACATAGGTTAAGGAAATTAACAGGTTCAAACACTGAGATAAAAAATAAGGCATAGGGATGTAATATACAGCATAGGGGATATGTTCAATAGCATTTTAATAACATCATATGATGACAGATGGTAATTAGACATATTGTGTTGATCATTTTGTAATGTATAATAATATTGAATTAGAATATTGTACACTTGAAACTAATGTAATATTGTAAGGCAATTATACTGCAATAAACATTTTTTAAAATAAATAAATAATAATAAAAATGGTCAATGAATCTTCTTCACATATGTCCTGGGTGCATTTCAGATTGCTGCCTCTGTGCCTGGACTCAGAACATGTGAGGTTGTGCCCATGTCCTTTTAGAGAGGAGTCTGGAATTCCTATAGCTCTCTAGCTCTCCTGGACTTAAGCCTTGCTGGTTTTTAAAGCCAGATATTATGGGGGCTCTTCTTTGCACTGTAGGTCTCATGGGCTGTGAAGCTCAATGTGGGGTTTGGAGCCCTTGGTCTTCACAGGGAACCTCCAAGCAATATCCCTTAGGCTCGGGTCACAGCATTGCAGGGTAAGGGGTGGGTCCTGATCAGTCTGCAGCTCTTCCACTCCTACCCATCTCAATATGGGTTTTTCTTTTTACCTTCAGTTGTGTAAGTTGCGTAAAATATTTTCTGCTAGTCTGCAGGGTATTCTCAGGAGATAGTTTGTCTACATGTAATTGTAATTTTGGTGGGTCTGTGGGAGGAGGTGAGCCCTGGATCTTCCTACTCTGCCATCTTGTCCCACCCCATTTTTACTTCATTATTTCAATAGCTTCCTGATGTATCATTATATGGATGTAATAATTTTAATGATTTTCTCATTGGTGCACATTTAGTTTGCTTTTAAGTTTTTTTCTTATTGCAGCTCTATTTACAATAGCCAGGACATAGAAGCAACCTAAGTGTCCATTGACAGATGAATGGATAAAGAAGATGCAGCACATATATACAATGGAATATTACTCAGCCATAAAAAACACAAAATTGAGTTATTTGTAGTGAGGTGGATGGACCTAGAGTCTGTCATACAGAGTGAAGTAAGTCAGAAAGAGAAAAACAAATACCATATGCTAACACATATATATGGAATTTAAAAAAATAGTTAATGAAAAACCTAGGGGCAGGGCAGGAATAAAGACGTAGATGTAGAGAATGGAGTTGAGGACATGGGGAGGGGGAAGGGTAAGCTGGGATGAAGTAAGAGAGGGGCATGGACTTATATATACTACCAAATGTAAAATAGCTAGTGGGAAGCAGCTGCATAGTACAGGGAGATCAGCTTGGTGCTTTGTGTCCCCCTAGAGAGGTGGGTTAGGGAGGGTGGGAGGGAGATGCCAGATGGAGGGGATATGGGGATATATGTATGCGTATAGCTGATTCACTTTGTTATAGAGCAGAAACTAACACACCATTGTAAAATAATTATACTACAATAAAAATGTTTTAAAAAAGGCATGTGGATTTTAAATTTGATATATTCAATTTAAAATTGGTGTCTTTTGTTTGGAGGTCAATTTGGTAGTATCTGGGAGCACTAGTTCACCATATCCTTACCAACCCTAGATATTAATCTTAAAAAAATTGCCACTATAAAGCAAAAATATATCACACTGTAATTTTAATATTATTTTCCTTGATTATTAGTTAGATAAGTTTTTAAAATCAAATCAACAACTCTTTTTGGAGTATATACAATATGCAATACCTCTTCTAAGTGTTATTATTAGACTAACTCATTAGATGGGTATATACTGGTAAATAAGACAGACAGGGCCCTCATTCTCATGGAGCTTATATTCTACTCCAGGGAAACAAGCAATACACAAATAGAGAAACACACGTGTCAGGTGTTATAAATTCTGAGTCAAAATAAGTAGGGAATGGAAGATAGGGAATCATGTGGGGGCGTGATGTTTTATATAGGGTGGGTAGGGAAGGTATCTCTGACTAGAAGACATTAAAACAGAGACCTGAAGAAAGTGAGAGGATGAGTCATGTGAGTATCTTCAGGCAATAAGGTTTTAAGAAGAAGAAATAGAACGTGAAAAACAAACATGAAAACGGCAAAAACGGCTTGACATGTTCGGTTTCTTGGCCATTTGTTATTTCTTCTGTGAGTTACTTGTTCATACACTTTCTCTATGTTCCCACAGGGTTATTTCAGTATATTATGGCTAGTCATCCTTCAATCTTTTATTTATGTTGCAAATATTTTCTCCCAGTTTGTTTTTTTACTAGAATTCCATACTTGGTGCTTCTTTTATTGTTCTTTGTGAACAGGAGTTTTAAAGTTTTGTGTCTTGTGGAAGAAGGTTTTCATGAACAAGTCACTTTTATTTTTCCTGTGAAAATAGAGGTCATAATCATTCCAGATAAATTACCCTCAACTGCCTTATTTCTGACTGATCTCCTGACCCTTCTGGTATTTCTGCAGGAACTCTTTGACTTATTACAGCCATATCCTAGGGAAGTTGCAGGACTCAGGAATCACCACTAGCAGCTGTCAGCCTTTCCAAGAAATGGGTCTGCTCAATGAACCCCACAACTATACACTGGATACAAGTTATTTTCCCTTCAGGCAATGAAGAAATGAGATTTGGATTGATTTAAAGGGGTTCAGAGATAACCTCAGAGTGGATGTATTTATAGGGTATCCTCTGGGTGGTTTTGGAAATGGTTTAGTGAATGGGTTAGTCATAAATTCCTCCCTTCCCACATATTCCTAAGATTCCAGGAAGCTATATGACAAGGAAATGCAGAAAACAATGAGGAACTGATCCCTCAAGGTTTTGGAGAACAGATAGTTCAGAAGCTTGCATGGATTACAAACTCCTTAGGTGTATTTTAGATATGGCATACAGCAGCTTTGAGATAAGCCCTTAGGGCATGGTTCTCAGATCTGACAGGGCATCAGAATCACCTGTATGGCTTTCTGAAAATGCAAACCTTAAACCAAGAAATTGTAATTCACTAAGTATGGGGTGAGCCTTGGAAACTATTTTAAAAGCCAGATGGGTGATTCTGGTACCCATCCATGCTTGGGTAGTCTGATTGCAAACATCAAGTTCATATCATGCCAATGGTCTATACATATCCACCATATCTGTTCTATTTCCAAAACAACTTCAGATCACTTGACTATTATGGGCTAATTAATCATCTTTTGTAAGAATGTTGAGTGGTAAATATTTTATAAAATTGAGTGTACATGCTTTTAGTCATTCAGCTTTATGAAATGAAACACTAAGATTTGCCCCTCAAATAATTAAGGGTGTCTTGCGATAACACACCTCACGTTTGTAAGATTTTTTTGTTTGTTCTTGAATATGGAGTATTTTAACTTGCTTTTGTTCTGTTTCTTCCTACTAGTTTGTTATTTTCTCAGAAGTGGGAATCATTTCAAATTTTTTTTTTCCATCATAACATCCAAAAGGGTCAAGAACAATATTGAAAGGTGGTTTATAAACATAATCCATATCTGACCACATGCTCCAGAACTCAGGAAACTGAATAAATCACTATTAATTTTTAAGAGTTAGTTGTATAAACAGCATAATTAGGTTCTCTATGTACTATCCATAAAGAAAGATGTCTTATTAATTAACAATCATCATAAAAAGTAAGCAACTCTAAGGCCAAACAGAAGAACTTCCCTATCTTGAGTAAAGTTCTAAACCATAAAGACAGTAACAACTGGCGTGGTTAGAAAATAAAACACATATGGAAATTCAAATACAAAATACAAAAATAAGGTGATTTATTTCTGAAATATCAAGTTTGAGGGGGTGAGGGAGATTTGGGAGACATGTAGAGGACACAATTCCAGGCAGTCTTGCTATTTTTATGGCCCTACAAAATCATTGTAGGAGTATGTCATTCTAACCCCAATCACAAGACAGAAAAATACTCTCCCTTGCCCTAACCTCCAGACAGCTGCAAAACTAAGTTTATGATTCTCTCAGGAATCCATGATTCACTTTGGAAGAATCAGAGGCCAACACAAACTGTCAAGTCTTCTGCTTCTGACTGGGACAGAGCAGCCCACATTTTTAGACCTCCATCTGAGAAACTCTGTTTTACTCAGTTCATCCCAAGTCTAGCTGGATGCTTTTCTATGTTCCCCATCACCCGGCTTCTTACCTACCTCTCCAGTCTTAGAGTCTCTCTAGGCTCCACCCCTCACACTGTGTACTCCAGCAAGGATGACATAAACATCACAACATAAGCATCCTTGTTTTCTTCTCCTCTCTACTTTCTAAGAAGTCTATTTGTAATACTGAGCTTTTGTATTATTTATCTCTGAACACTATTGTGTGGTCAAGAAAACAGAGACAAAGGAAGAAGCTAGGAAGGGCTACAATTTTATATATATATATATATATATATAAAATATATATGTTATATTATTATATATTGTATATATATAACAAAACAAAAAAATTTACTTCCAACATCATACCTGTGCCAATGACTGGGTATGACAGGTACAAAAAAACACCTCTTTTCCAGAGAGTGGGGAGGTAACTCTGTGTGGTTTATGCTACGTAGCCCTCCCCACAAATAGATCAGGTCAAGGCTAGATCTTATCTGAAACCACATCCTTGTTCAGCTCTATCTCTTTTGTTTTCCTGCTTCCTTTTATTGGTTCTTCTTGAAAAACTCTCCCTGAATGAATCACATGCACCCCAATCCCTGCCTCAGGTTCTGCATTTAAGGGGCCTGAACAATGTCTAAAAAGGACTTTTAGGAATTTTGCTATATGTTGTCTGACTTACCATAATTCCAAGCTTCTTGATACTAGCATTCTGTTTCTTTTGAATATATCACTACATTGAAATGGCCTTGAGGACAAAAGCAAGAAAGCCAGATTATTCATATTATAATGAACTTCTCTGATTTCCATCAAACGTACCTTACCTTCTCTTCAGATCTTTTTACATGCTGTTCCCTAGGTTTAGGACAATTTTCACCTTATTTTTTTTTGTCTAGAAAACTCTAATTTATCCTCAGTTGAGGTTCCTCCAGGAACCCTCTCAGACCTCTCCCTACCCTGCCCTTCTAAATCTATGTTATGTGTCACTCTCTCTCATGTATTCCTGTAACACTCTGAACATCTTCCAGTCATGATATATTATAAACTCAAGAAAGATATGGAATGAGTCTATCTTGGTCATTTCTGAATCCCCAGAATCTAGCATAATACCTCACACACTAAGGATGCCATTTTAAATAAAAATGAATGAATGTGCAAATGCTAACAAAATGGAAGATATGTTGGGTGGTCTTGTTTATTATATGATCCTTAGCACAGGCTTGAACATGATGTAGGCTTGGGGCAATTTTTCTCACCAGGTGGACATTTGCAATCTACCCCTTATCTAGCCTCCTCCAAGTCATTTTCCATCACCTTTCCAAAATAGTGCTGTGAATGGGGGTGGAGGGTTCTCGATACTGCATTTGGAAAGAACTTGAATTAAGATCACCAGACAGCAAGTTGCTTAATGGAATGGACTATATCTCATTTACCTCTTTATTCCAAAATGCTAGCAAAGAGCTTAGCAAGCAGACAATTTTCAGGAAATATGGAATAGGAAAATGAGTTTAGTTTCCTGAAGCACTAAACCTAGTGTCATATAAATTGTTTAAAAATAGAATTCTGAATCTGCCTTTCCTACCTACCTTTTTTATTGTTAATTAATACTGTGCTTACCTTCCTCTAGAATCAACTTACACTCCTCTTCCATTGTGAGTCGCCTCACCATGCCTCCGTATATGCTGTTCTCATTATCTAGAGCATCTTCCCTATCTCCTCTGTGCATCCAAATCCCAGAGAATCCAATGAAGTCCTCAGTTGATTCATGAGGCTTCCTTTCCCAGACTCTTCCAGCTCTTGTTGAGCTTCTTCATTGGATTTCATAAATCTAAAAACCACAGAAATATTGTCAACTCCTCTAGGGCAAGAGCTCTGTCTTAGATACTGGGAATACAGAGATAAATAACACAGCGCCCAAAGCATAATTGGCATTCAATTTTTTTATTTTTTATTTTTAAATAAGTCAATATAGTGGAGTTAGGGTGAGATAAAAATTCTTTCATCATTTTCTGTAGTCCAGAGCCAAATTTAAGATTAGAGAAAAGCAGCTTGGGCCCAGGAGCATTCATTGGCTGTTAACATATGGAAATTTACAAATATATCCAATGCAGTGGGAAAGTTAATGTACTCTTAACACAAAAAAACAGGGTTATTTTATCCCAAGAAGGGGTGTCAACATTACACTAATTTTAAAAATTTGAGTGCCTCATATAGAATCGATGGAATTTCAGAGGGAAAGTAATTTGTATTGTGGCAAAGTGTGTTTGATTTTAGATATTGAAGGAAAAGTACAGTCGTAGTCCTGAGTTGAAGCCATCACACTATTTTATGGCCCTCCCTACTAGCTATAAGACTCCCTATTCCTCCTCAAAATAACAAGCACTGAAACAAGAACCCACCCTTCTCCTCAAAAGCATTTGCATTCTGCAGTTAGACAGTCCATGACATTTTCAGAATCCCATAGAGAAAGGAAGTAGCACATAGTGTGAAAAGGAATGGTGCTTGCTGGGAATAATGGGTGAGGATAGGAAAACTGACATGAGAAGGTTAAATTAATAAATGCTGCACATGAAGGAGAGTTTCTGGACATGAAGACATGCCCATGTGGAACACCTTTGGAGTTCTGTGTCCGGGATCACAACTCAAATGACTTCAAGAGACAGAAAGGAGTGCGGGACTCTCTATCAGATCAAAGAAAGCTTACATAACTTACAGACATTTAAATTTAAAAAATCTGACCACAAGTTTTCAGCTCTTAGCCCAGGCAGCAAAGCCTTTTGCTTTTTGTTAGTCTGGGAAATACACTTGATCCACAAACATGCCCCAAACCTTAAATTTCTATGTAGCTTCTAGAAAATTGCCTGAATCTGTTAGTGAGTAACATTGAAGTCCAGGTCACATTTCAGCTGAGAAGATGGGCAAGACAGTCCCTGGAATAAGAACACATCACCTCACTACCTTTGCCAGTACAATCAGTGGACATTAACAGCACCTTGATTTTGTATTACTGAGTGGTAAGGAAATAGTCCCCTAGAGGGAGAAACAAATATGATCTATACCTTATCTTTCCTCTTACCAGGAGGTAGCCTGAAACATATTTGGCACCAAAAAAAAATGTTCAAACCTCAGCTATGCTACAGACTAGTTGTGTGCCTTTGGGCAATTCATTGGACTTTCTTACCTTTAGTTTTTCAGCTATAGTATGAACATTTGGGCTGAAAGGTTTTTTTGGGTTCCTTTTGACTCTGACAGTTAATAATCTTAGGGAAATTTCAATTATTATAACGCTGTTTATAATGAGCAAAACTCTTAACTGTAATTTCTTCCAGTATTCTGTACAGTTTTTAAAAGTAGAAAGTGTACTAACTCATCTGCCCTCTTAATATTATATTCTCCTAGTTAAACATCTCTCACAAATGGATGTCATCATTATCTTTATGAGAAGAGCAGTAAAGATTTATCAAGGGGCTTTACTGTCATCCAAACATATCCTTGAAGTGACTTTGAATAAACAATCTAAAAACTTTTTCCAAAAAATCGAAAGTGGGTTTGTAAAGTATGATTTATTCTTATTGGAGATATCCCCTGGTGATATCACATCCTTTAAGTAATAGGAGTAATAATAATAACAATCTCATAGATCACTTAGTATGCAGCTGCAATCTTTGACATGCCTTAAGAGAACTGAATCTTCACAGCGTTCTTGTAAGATAAGTACTCCAATTTTACAGCTGAGGAAACTGAGGCACACAGAAGTTATGTAACTTACTGAAAGACATACAGCTGGAAAGTGGTAAAGCCAGCATGCAACCAAATCAGTCTAGCTTTACCTAATATCCATTCTAAAATTCTGCTGAAATTGTCCAGTTTGATATCTAGATCATAATGTCTAACACTCATTTCTTCCCAGTAATTGTTTAGTATTTTCTCACCTCCGGAAATCTGGCACTTCTGTTTTCTGTGATTCTTCAAGCACTTCAACAACGGTACCTTTTCTCAAGACTTCAAAATAAGTGAAGTGTTCTCATATCGTTGGAAACTCAACAATATGTGATTGTTTTACCCTTTCCAATTATAAAGCTCTTGATGGAGATTAATCATCAAGGGAGAGGTAGTTATCATTCTGTCTGTCATTTGTTAACCCAGCTATGGCTCTACCCCTCTTTGCACTTCCTTAATCTCTAAACCTTTTGTACTTTCATTAAAAAATCTACTAAGTTCTAGTTCCTTCTGGTCTTTGTCACTTTTATGTACTTAACGTTACTTACTTGACTCTGATCATTCAACAAATATTTATTGATCATGTATTATGTATCAGCCACTGTGATAATCTGGGGATCAAAGATGAAGATGGTTAACTCCTATTCTCAACCCCTACTTTCAAGGAGCTTATAGTTTATTAAGAGAAAAAAGTGACTTAGAAAATAATGTGAGACTGCAGAGAGTGTTAGAGGTCTTTCTTTTTCTATCTGGAACTCTCACTTCCAAATCTGTCCTTTCAGAAGAATGGTTAGATCTCATCTCTTCTAAGGCTCATCCTTCTACCACTGAAAGCTGATTTTCTTATTTTACTTTTATCACAAACCAGTACTTTACTCAGAAAAAGAATCATAGAATGTTAGAGTTAGATGGAACTTTGCAGATCTTCTTGGCCAAACTCAACAAAGGTCCCAAAAGTCACCTGATGGAGTCAAAAGTATAGTTGACTTCTTACATAGCCCTCTGCCTACTTCACAGAGCACAGAGCACATATTCCGGACCCTGAGAATCTGCCCTCAGATTCCATGTTGATTAGAAGAATAGAGTTCATTAAATAAGAGGAAATATAGTTTGTCTATTATTGTTTTTTACTAAATAAATGTGTGATACCCAGTCATATATACACACATGCACACACACACACACCATTTTTTTTTAACACAGATTTCTTCAGCTTCAATGCCAATAAAATGTCACACAGCCATTAATGGACTAGGAGGAGAAAATTAAAAGGAAGCTTGAGGGAAGATACAGGAAAAGCCAAAATTAATGGAAGATATAGAAAAGCAGGAGGGAAAAAAATGAAAAGAAGGTTATAAAGCAAGTAGACTGTAGGATTTAAGGAAGAACAGTGGCTTTCAACGCTTTTGCTCTTTTCTCGGACGGTGCTATTAGATGCCATAAATTGCAAGGGAACAGCTTATCACAAAGCAGATTTAGGTGGAATTACTTTTTCTACAGATCCATTTATTTGATGCTCCATTTCATAGCCTGGCATGGTGGAAAAAAGGACCTAAACTGCTCTTCAGTATGGAATCTGGTCCAGTAAAAGCATGCCTCACAATTTAACACGTGTTAAATATGCATGGTGAATAATACATCACTCTTCTCAGGATATTGGTTTTAGGAGAAAGCTTTTAGTGGGAGTTTGGTGAATCATATTAGAGATTGTGTTCCCCAAGAGGTTCAAGGTAAGAATGAAATGAAGGTCTTTTACAATTCTGTTGTAATATTTGGAAGTCAGAATATAAGTTGCCAACAATTTCTGCTATTAAAAAAAAAAGAAATGATGACTAGGAATTTTTTGGTCATCACCTTGCCTCTCTCCAGCCCCATTTCCTCCTACATATTTTCTTCTTAAACAATACAGAGGTGATGCAAAATTAGCATAACTATCCTCAATGCTATCTCTGTATAAAGTTTCTGTGGTCTCAAAATTCCTACTACTTTTATGGACTATATCATTACATTGGTACTTCTTAAATATTGTCTTATACTTCTTTGTATTTACATTAGAGTCTAGAGAAGAAACAAGCAAATTGAAAAATTGATAAATAAATATCAAATAACTTCCAAATTAATACATATTTCTTCTCAGATCTTGCTTCTGAGCTTCACTCTCCCAAGTCCGAATATCAATATTTTCTCTACATCTCCATATAAATATGTCCTAGGAACTTCAAACTCATTATAGCTGAAACAAAATTTAAGGTCCTTCTCTATCCACACTAACCAAATATGCTTCTTTGCCTGTGTTCCCTAACCTAATAAATGGTCCTGTATCTATTTATGACAGAAACATGAAAAATCATTCCTGACTTTTCCTTCCCACTGCCACAGTCTACTCCATTTCCGATTCCTATCCTTTCTATTTCTGACGTATTTCTTGAATCCATCCATCTCTTTGCATTGTCAGCACCTTAGCGCTTTCATCTCTCTCCAGAGGTCCTGCAGTAGCCTGCTGACCTATTTCCTCATCCATTCTTGCTAGACTCCTTATCTCTCAATCTCTCTTCAGGTACTGATCAGAGATATCTAGTTAAAATTAAAAATTTGTTGAAGACATTCCTCTGGTTAAAACCCTTCTATAAATTCTTACTACTATTAGGACAAAAATTTTAATGTTTTGCATGGTTTTTCAGTTCCTCAATGATATGTTCCCTAATCTCACAAAACTCTGTCTCTTAGTTTCCACACATATAAAATGGGGATAATAATTGTACATATGTCATAGGATTATTATAAGGATTAAATGGATACATATTTGTAAAGGACTCACAGCTGTTCCTGGCACAGAATAAATGCTATACAAATGTTTATTAAATGAACAAATCAATAAATCTCATCATCAGCTATTCTTCCCTTATTCAGATTTCTCCATCACATTCCCCCCTTTAATTTCTAACTACTCCAAGCTTGTTCCCCACTTGGCCTTATGCTCAATTAAATTTCTCTACCAGGAATTTTCAGCTCCTACTTCATCCTTGTTACTGCCCAGTTTAAAAAGGGAGGCTTTTTTTTTTTTTATGCGGTACGTGGGCCTCTCACTGTTGTGGCCTCTCCTGTTGTGGAGCACAGGCTCCGGACGCACAGGCTCAGTGTCCATGGCTCACTGGCCCAGCCGCTCCGCGGCATGTGGGATCTTCCCGGACCAGGGTACGAACCCGTGTCCCCTGCGTCGGCAGGCGGACTCTCAACCACTGCGCCACCAGGGAAGCCCAGGGAGGCTTTTTTGACACCCCCAACTTTCCAGATTAATTAAGTCCCCCAAGTACGTATTTTAAAGCACCTTCTACTTTTCCTTTGTAGGACTTATCATAATTCTAATTATTTGTGTGTTTTTCTCCCTAATGTCCATATACCTAACTGAACTAGAAGTCTCAGGATGTTAGCATTAGGATTGTGTGTGCATTGTTTATGTTCTAATCCCAGCATTTATCATAGTAACTAGTCCATGGTAGGCTCCCAGTAAACATTTAAAAAATAAACAGTGAATGAAGACATGATACCCCATCTCTGTATGCAATCCAATTCACCTTGAGTTTCATACCTACCTTGAAACAAAATGGAAGTTTAATCTTGTCAGTTTATGAAAGAGAGATGTGCCAAAGCTGAGCTTTAGACACTCAGTCTGAGTGGCTTTGTGCAATGTGACTAGTTGTTTAAAGATGTCTTAATATGAATATTAACACTCAGTGTTACTCTCCTTAAACTTCTGTCTCAAATTATGTTGCAAAAGTAATAAATCCTCAGCCCAATGATAACTTATTTCCTTAGTCATAAAGAAAAAGTTCAAATAATGTTCTGCCTATAAGATGCTCTCTGGTTATCAGTCAATTTACAATGAGTTGAATAACTCTTCCTAAAAAGGCAGGCTTATCTCAGGGTCTTCAACTGAACAACCCTCCCTTTTCCACATGTGGGGTCTCAGAAAAGCAAGCAGAGGAAGTCATCTCCACAGCATCCAGCTGTGAAGTATGTGTAAGACTGAACTGCTGTCCTATGGACCAGTGAGGAATACTTACTTTCCTTTTAACCATTTTAGAATGAAAAAAAAAAAAAAACCAACAACTTTCTTTCCAAGGGAACTGTGCAGTTAAATTGCAACCACTGGAGGGGCCAAAAAAATACTTTTAGCTACCTCCTAAAAAAGCATCTATTCATTTGTACATTTGCTCTTATGCTCTGAAACATCTCAGTCTTGGATTGGTTGATTTATGAAGGGATCAGCTCGCCTGTGAGCCAAGCACTCTCCTTGTAACAAGCTAGGGATATAACCACTTTCATGGCAGCAGGGTGTCTTGACATTATGAGGTAAATTACCTCCTCTTGGATACTAAGTGGTACCAGGAAAAAATAATTTACCTTCTTCAGGTTACACACTCCCAGAGGATAAAGCACTCACCTCGATGAGCAAATTGCTTTTTCCTTATCATTATGAAATACCATCCTGACACAGTGTTCTCTTTGCCCTGGTCCATCAGAGGGCTGGCTTTTATCATTCATATTTTTACTTTTCTCCTTTTCAGAGTACAGCTAGGGAAAGAACTCAGTGACAAAATGAACAGTGCTGTTTTCACTGAAAATCAAAGGCCACAACTCAATGGAGTAATACTGGTTTGCTTATTCCTTAGAATTTGTGTCCCTAAAACACAGATGGGATCTACATTAAAGATAAAAGTGCATTTCTAAAAGTGAAGCAGAACAGCAAGGTACAAATATGTTCAACTGGGCTGATTTGCTGCCACAAAGAAGCAGCCTGGGAATAAGCAATCTGAATGGTAGTTTTTACAATTACTCATTGCAACTACTTACAATTATTTTACTAAAGTCTACAGCCCTAACTCTAGAGTTTAATTTGGCATTTAATGGTCCTGCAAATCCTTAGCAAGAATGAGGAGAGATGACCTCTTTCAGGATACCCATGAGTTCTTTTCAGTCATGAGGGCATCATGTTATGTCCTCAAAAACACAATTTCATAAATTATCCTTTGTGTCTTCCAAGAGTTAATGTGACCGTCCTCCTCCCAAATGACTCATTCTCTTTTCATCCACAGAGACAGGTGTGCCATGGATTTGATTGCATCAAAATAAGCAATAACTGAGGATAGAATGTTTACAGAATTAAGGCAGAAGAAAATATTAAACATATATCAAGATGGGCAGGTATAAAAATACACAAGGGTGTCCTGACCCATAATCGTTTTCATGGAAGAATTAACTTCAAAAAGGAAATGATTTTTGTGGTTTGTTTCATTTTGTCTTCTGGGAACACTGCTATATTAATTGAGAGAAATAAAACATAGACCACAAGACTTCACGTGTTCAGCTATTATTTTGGTAATGTGATTTTGCTCCTAAGCTTTGTTTATCTTTAAATATGGCCTCTGTTTGCAGCCATGGAAAATTAACATTTAAAAAGTAATAAATACAGCATTTAAAATATGAAATGCTTCTAAACTAATGATATCTTAAAGTAATCCTTTGGAGGAACATAAAATTAAGGGAAAAAATAGTGTGAAATTATGCTGCTGTAAATACTAAGTAGTAAATGAATGTGATCTACAGTACTGCTCACTTCTCCTTGGATCCCTCAGGTAAGAGAAACACAGACCTAGAAGGACCTTAGAGGTAATCTTGTCCAGCTTTTCAATTAAATATAGCACATTCTGCTCTTGTTAGATTTGTACTTAACCTGTCTAGTCCCCACCAAACCCTAGGTACACATTTATTTGGCTAATGAGTTTTTGGTTCCCTAAATATAGCACATGTAATATTCAACATGTAAGATTTAAGGTAGAAATGAAAAAATGGATGCACTTGAAAGTATGTGCCTCCCCCTTTGGGATAGACAATGACCAGGAGGCAATCTTCAAAATTCTTGTCCACAGCATCCGCTATGTATTTTGAGAAAGCCCAGGTTCCAAACCCCATTTATAAGCAATAACTAATTGCTTCTGCAAAGCCTTTCTTGCATTTCCTTTTCAATTCCTTTTTTCACAGCTATCTCAATTTTATTGTATGAAAGGAATTTTCAAACTAGTGTGCATTATACAAACATGCTATTTGTATCTCTTTCTCCCGGTACAGCTGGGACTTTTTATATCTGTTCATTTATTCATTTATTCAATCTATCATTTATAGAGTGAATATTGTCTGCTAGTAATTGTGTTAGCCAGTGGGATTGCTGTATTGGAGAGGACATAGTAGTTCTTGCTCCAACATATAAAAATTCTACATCCAAAAGGTTATGTTGTAAATATACAAATTAGCAAAAGGCCAAAAAGGTACATACTTTTCAATATATATATTTTTGATTCTGAGTTGGCAAAGGTAAGCAATAAAAGAGACATCTGTTTCTGGATAAGATAAAGTATTTGGGACTGGATTCTGTCTGAAATACCCTGAAACTGAACAAAATATATAAATATATAAAGCAATGGTTTCATTATTCAATGGTCAATCATTGAACACCAGCAACAAAGGACAGAAAACCAGTCCCAATGAAGGACTGGGAACAAATGAAGTGAGCCCTACAAATTCTTAAATTATTTAACTTACTACCTCTAGCTAGTAAGCTAAAACAGAGAGAAGGGAAACCTAGACAGAGCCTGGTCACAGTTGAGAAGATGGACCTGAGGGTTCAGAGAGATCAAAGCAGCTAGAGTAGGCAGGACAGAGTACTACAGAGGAGAAATCTGCAAAGAGAACTCTAGATGCCTCCATAGAGTCCTTTTGAGCCTACAGGAGAATATTAATAAACTAATGTATATTCTAAAGCTACATAAATCAGTGGGGGAAAAACCAAAATACTTAGAAGTTACAGTGCTGAACCCTCACAGAAGGATAGCAATAGTGCCTTTTCCCACCAGCCAGACTATAATTTATATACCTAGTACATAATATGGGGTATTAGGAACTGTACCAGAATTGTCTTGCCTCAGTAATTGGGGAATAATTAAGCTAGATAAATCACTGTTCTTATCCTACCTAACACATTTTAAGAGCAAGACCAAAAAGAATCTGTGTTTACAAGTAACTTAACTGTATCCCAGAGCAAAGCTCAAGAATATTTATAGCAATATGAAAATATCCAGCACCTAAAAGGTAAAATTCATAATGCTAAGCATCCAGTCAAAATCAGCAGAAGTGCAAAGAAATAAGAAGATATGAATCATGAAGAAGATAAAAATCAATCAGCTAAAACAACCAAGAACTGACACAGATATTAGGATTTGCAGACAAGGACATTAATTGTGTCCTTATAATTGTATTACATATATTCAAGAAGTTAAGTAGTGACATGGAAAATATAAAAATGGCAAACTCAAATTTCTAGAGAAGAAAATTACAATGTCTGAAATGAAAAATGCATTGTATAGAAAGAGTAGTAGATTAGCCATTTGCAGACAAAAAGATTACTGAACTTGAAAATATCGAAGTAGAAATTATAAAAATTAAGCACAAGGATGAAAAAGAATTTTTAAAAAATCAATGAGTTGTGGGGAAACTTCTTGCAGCCTAACATCATGCAATTGCTATCTCTGAAGGGGAGGGGGGACATTAAAATATTCAAAGAAATAATGGTCAAATATTTTCCATATCTGATGCAAATTTGATGAACCCCAATAACAAGAAGTATAAGAACTACACCAAGTCCTATCATAATCAAATTTCTCAAAACTAGTGACAAAGAGAAAAATCTTAAAAACCACCAGAAACAAAAAGATTTGTTATGTTAAAAGAATTAAAAATATGGATGATTTCTTGTTGGAATCAACAAAAACTAGAAGACACTAGAACAACATATTTAAAGTACTGAAAGTAAAAAACTTTCAAATCAGAATTCTATACTCATCAAAAACATCTTTCAAAAATTGAGGTAAAATAAAAACCATTATCAGCATGGAAAGCCAAAAAGAATTCATCTACAGCAGATCCACACTACAAGGAACATTTAAAAAGTTCTTTAGGGAGAAGAAAAATGATGCCAGATGAAAATGTGAATGTACACAATGAAAGGGCATGGACATTAGACAAGTAAATATATATTTATTTCTTAGCGTTTAAATCTGTTTAAAATATAACTGAGTAAGACTTATAGTTCTAGAAAAATGGTGTAGACATTTCTTTTTCCTAATACTTCCCACTAAGTATAACTAAAATCCTTGGTGTTTGTATATAAACAAATATTAAAAGACTGAAAGGTGGAGAGAAGATGACACACTGGAACTTGAAACCCAAGGAACGACATTGTGGTGTGTTACCTGGCTGTTTTTTCTACCTCATATACCCCAGACCAGGTGCTGAAGAAGACAGAAACCTATAAATTTCAACAGGCATAGAAAATTAAATCACCAAGAAAATCCTAGTCTCCGTAGTCAAATGACCAGGAAAGGGTCAACCTCAGAAAAACAAAAACAAAAAACAATAGACAAACAAACAAACAAAAACACCCTTAGTGGTGACAAACTAAACGATATCCCTCTAAGATCAGAAACAGACAAGGATGTCTGCTCTCACTACCCTATTCGGTATTACAATAGAGTCTATAGCCAATGCAATAGTGAAAAAAATCTCTCCAGAAAAGCTTAGAGACACAAAACAAGATCTAAATGATGGAGAGATATATTGTGTTCACAGATTGAATTCAATATTGTTCATAGGTAAATTCTCCCCAAATTGACCTCTAGATTCAATACAATCCCAACTAAATCTGAAGAGCTTGTTTGTAGAAATTAACAATCTGATTATAAAATTCATATGAAAATGAAAAGAACCTATTACAGTTAAAATAACTTTGAAAAAGAAGAACGCCACTTGTTTTTATAATTTAATATAAAGCTTTAATAACCAAGACTATGTGGTATTGACATAAAGATAGAGAAATAGACTTATGAAATAGAATAGAAAAACCAGAAACATACTCACACATAAAAAATGGTGCCAAAACAACTGGATATCCATATGTTAAAAAATGAACTTTGATTCATAACTTTCACCAAATACAAAAATTAACACAAACTGGATCATAGTCTTAAATGTAAAACATAAAACTACAGGCTTTCAGAAAAAAACATAGGAGAAAATCTTTGTGACCTTGGATTAGGCAACCATTTCTTAGATATGACATCAATAGTATAATCAATAATAGAAAATTTTATAAATTAAATTTTCTCAAAATTTAAAGCCTCTGTTCTTCAAAAAGAGAGAGAGAGAGAAACCACAGACTGGGAGAAACTATTTGAAAATCATTCATCTAATAAAGGAATTAGATTTAGAATATATTTTTTAAAAGCTTTAAAAAGCCAATAATAATAAAATAACCAAATAATAAATGGGAAAATATTTGAACACTTCACAAAAGAAGATATATAGTAATGGAAAATATACACATATTTTCCAAAAATAAGCATGCAAAAATGTTTAACATTATTATTCATGAAATCTAAATCACAATGAGATGCCACTAAATACCTATTAGAATCGTTGTAATTTAAAAGACTGATTATACACCTATCATATTATCCAGGGTTTCCACTCCTAGTTATTTTACCTAAGAGTATATTCTCATGCAAAAACTTGTTCAGGAACATTTCTAGCAGCTTAATTTCTAATAGCTAAACACTGGAAACAACACAAATGTCAGGTAAATGGATAAATGTTATATATCTATGAAATAGAATACTATTCAGAAATAAAAAGGAATAAAAGCAAGAACACTGATGAATTTCAAGATAATTACACTGAATGAAGGAAAGCATAAAAGAAAGAACACATACATATGATTCCATTTATGTAAAACTTTAAAAATGCAAAATAATCTATAGTCACAGAAAGCAAATTAGTGGTTACTTGGGGTTGGGGAGGTGGGAAAGAACAGGCAAGAGGGATTTAAAAAAATACTTTTTGGATGATAACTGTGTTCTCTGTCTTGATCGTCATGGTTTCATAAATGTATATGTATATTAAAACATCAAATTTGACACAAAATATATGCAAGGGTTATTTTTGTCCATTATTCTGCAATGTAAAGAATAGGTTAAGAAATAGAAAGATGAACCATATTAGTGCTGAAAATGCTTGGAGTTAGGTGTCAAAAGACCTGACTTTAGGTCCTATCTCCTTGACTTAATAGTAAAGTGAGTTGAGCCTGGCCTCAAATATTTTTTTCCTCATTTATAAAAACAGTAATAATACTATCTGTCTCCTAGGATTAGCACTGGACTGAATAATATATGCAAAAAAGCACATTGTCAGCTATAAACCATTACAAAACAAACAAAAATAGATGATAGATAGATAGATAGATATAGATACATAGGTAGATACATAGGTGGATACATAGATAAAAGTACAGTTATATGTTACTTTAGTAACATTAAAGATCTGATCCCATTTTAATCGATAATGTTTCTCAAATATTATTATTGCCAATATTTTTTTAAAAAGAGGTTATAATTTGACTGATATTTTCAATTGACAAGTACATCTGAGAAGGTAATACTTAATCTTTATTGGGTTATAAATATGGTAAATAGAAAGGCACATGAAGCCCACATATGGACCATCACTACAGCATATAGCTTTGGTGACCAGAGGAGAGTGTGTTGCTGGGTCCCATAGGACAACTCTTACATAAGGTCACCTCTCAAGAACAGAAAACACAACTGACCTGCCCAATACATAGAAATAAACACAGAGAATTAGACAATTGAAGATATAGAGAAATATGGTCCAAATGAAAGAATAAGATAGAAACTCAGAAAAAGAACTAAACCAAGTGGAAATGAACAATCTACTCAGTAAAAAATTCAAAGTAGTGATCATAAAGATGATCAACAAACTCCACAGAAGAATATATGAACACAGAGACAAGGAGAAAATATAAAGAAGAACCAAAAAAGCTGAAGAATACAATAACATAAATAAAGAATACACTGGAAGGAAACAATAGTGGATTAGATGATACAGAGGAATGAATCAGTGAGCTGGAAGACAGTAATGGGAATCAGCCAAGCTGAAAAGGAAAGGAAAAAAGAATTTTAAAAACGAGAATAGTTTAAGAGACCTCTGGGACAATGGCAAGCATACTAATATTTGCATCATAGGGGTCTGAGAAAAAAAAGAGAGAATGGAGAAGATAAATTATGTGAAGAACTAATAGCTGAAAATTTCGCTAGCCTGAGAAAGGAAACAAAAATCCAGGTTCAAGAATAAAGAGAGTCCCAAAAAAGATGAACCCAAAGACGTCTACACCAAGCTACATTATAATTAAAATAGCAAAAATTAAAGATAAAAACAGAATGTTAAAAGAGAAAGCAACTAGTTATACACAAGGGAACTCCCATCAAATTAACAGGTGACTTTTGAACAGAAACTTTGCAGATCAGAAGGGACTGGCACAATATATTCAAAGTGATGAAAGGAAAAAACCTGCAACCAAGAATACTCTACCCACCAAGGCTCTGATTCAAATTTGAAGGAAAGATAAAGAGTTTTATAGACAAGCAAAAGCTAAGAGTTTAGCATCAATAACTTGGCTTCCCAAGAAATGCTGAGGGATTTCTGTGAGTGGAAAAAAATATATCACAACTAGAAATATGAAAATTATGATAGGAAATATCTTACCAGTAAAGGCAAACATACAGCAAATGTAATAGGGCAACCACTTATAAAGCTAGTAGGTAGGTTCAAAGACAAGTATAGAAAAATCATCTATATCCACAATAATTAGTTAAGTTATGCACCAAAAAGAAGATGTAAAATATAATGTCAAAACATTAAATATGGGAGGAGGGTAGGGAGTGGAAATACAGGGTTGTTAGAATCATTCAAACTTAAGATATTATCAACTTAAAATAATCATATATGTTTGTATTTCTATATGAACCTCATGATACCAACTAACCAAAAATCTATAATAGATACACACAAAAGAGAAAGGAATTCAAACATAACACTAAGGATAGTCATCAAATCACAAGGGAAGAGAGGAAAATAAGAAAGGAACAAAAGGAACTACAAAAACAACCAGCAAACAATTAACAAAATGCCAATAAGTACACATTTATCAATAACTACTTAAAATGTAAATGGACTAAATGCTCAAATCAAAAAACATACAGTGGTTGAATAAATTTTAAAAAGACCCATACATATGCTGCCTATAAGAGTCTCACTTCAGATTTAAAGACACACACAGACTGAAAGTGAAAAGATGGAAAAAGATATTCCATGCAAATGGAAATGAAAAGAAAGTTGGGGTAGCCATACTTGTAGCAGACAAAATAGACCTTAAAACAAAAATTGTGTCAAAAGACAAAAAATAGCATTATACAATGAAAAAAGCATCAATGCAATAAGAAGATAACAATTTTAAATGTTTAAGCACTGAACATAGGAGCACCTAAATACATATAGCAAATATAAACAACATAAAGGGAGTTACTGACATAAAGGCAATCATAGTAGAGGACTTTAATATTGCACACTTACATCAATAGACAAACAGAAAAATCAATAAGGAAATACTATCCTTAAATGACACATTAAATAATATATGCATATATATATATATATACATATATGTATGTATATATAAAATGTTACATCCCAAATCCGCAAAATACACATTCTTTTCAAGTGCACAGTGACATTGTCCAGGGTACATCACATGCTAGGCCATAAGAATGTCTCAATAAATTTAAGAAGATTGAAATAATATTAAGCATCTTTTTCAACCACAATGGTATGAACTAGAAATAAACTGCAAAAAAAAAAAATTGCCACAAACACATGGAGGCTGAACAGTATGTTACTAACCATATCAATGGATCACTGAAGAAATCAAAGAGGAAATCAGAAGCTACCTGGAGACAAATGAAATTGGAAACACAATTATCCAAAACATATGGAACAGAGCAAAAGCAGTTCTAAGGGAGAAGTTTATAGTGATACAAGCCTACTTTAGGAAACAAGAATAATTTCAAATAAACAAAGTAAACTTACACTTAAAAGAATAGAAATATTTAAAAATTTCAAAATTAGTACAAGGAAAGGAATAATAAACATCAGAGTAGAAATAAATGAAATAGAGACTAATAATATAAAATATCAATGAAACTCAGAGCTGGTTATTAAAAAGATAATAAAACTGATAAACTGAAAAAAAAAAAGAGAAGGCCTAAATCAGAAATTATATCAGAAATAATAGTAGTATCAAAAATTAATAATATATAAGAAATTAAAGAAAGAAAGTTATAACAGTCACCACAGAAATGCAAAGGTTCATAAGAGTTCACTATGAATTATATGTCAATAAAATGGACAACCTAGAAGTAATGGACAAATTCCTAAAAACCTACAATCTCCTAAGACTGAATCAGGAAGAAATAGAAAAAATTAACAGACAAATTACCAGTACTCAATTACTAGTAATCAAAAAACTCTCACCAAACAAAAATCCAGGACCAGATGGTTTCATAGGTGAATTTTACCAAACATTCAGAGAAGAGTTAACACCTGTCCTTCTCAAACTATTCCAAAAATTGACAGGAAGAAACATTTCCAAATGCATTCTATGAGGTCAGCCTTACCCCAACACCAAAACCAGAAAAAGATATCACACACAAAAAATTCCAGGCCAATATCACTGATGAATATAAGATAAAAAATCCTCAACAAAATATTAGCAAGCCAGTTCAATAATATATTAAAAGGATCAAACACAATGATCAAGTGGGATTATCCCACGAACACAAGAATGGTTCAATACCTGCAAATGAATTAATGTGATACACCACATTAACCCACTGAAGAATAAAAATCATCTGATCAATAGATGAAGAAAAAGTTTTTGACAAAATTTGACATCCATTTATTATAAAAGGTCTCAACAAAGTAGGTATAAAGGGAACTTACATCAACATAACAAAGACCATATAGGACAAACCTACAGCCAACATCATACTCAATGGTAAAAAAACTGAAAGCATTTCCTCTAAAATCAGGAACAAGACAAGGATTCCCACTCTTGCTACTTTTATTCAAAATAGTATTGGTAGTCCTAGCTACAGTAATCAGACAAGAAAAAAAAATAAGTCATCCAACTTGGAAAGGAAGAAGTTAAACTTTCACTGATTGCAGAAGACATCACACAATATATAGAAAATTCTGAAGATGTCACCAGAAAACAACTGGAACTCAACAATGAATGAGGTAAAATTGCAGGATACAAAATTAGTATACAGAAATCTGTTGCATTTCTATACACTAACAATGAACTACCAGAAAGGGAAATTAAGAAATCAATCCCATTTAAAATCTAATCAAAAAGAATAAAATACCTAGGCATAAATATAACTAAGGAGATTAAAAACTTGAAAAAGTATAAGACATTATGAAAGAAATTGAAAACAACACAAATGGAAAGATACAAATGGCCATGGATTGGAAGAATTAATATGGTTACCCAACGCAATCTATAGACTCAATGCAATCCCTATCAAAATACCAATGGCATTTTTCACAGAAATAGAACAAATTATACAAAAAAATTGTATGGAAACATAAAAAATCCTGAGTAGCCAAAGCAATCTTGAGAAATAAGAACAAAGCTGAAGGTACTAAGCTCTCTGATTTCAAGCTATACTACACAGCTATAGTAATCAAAACAGTATGGTACTGGCACAAAAACAGACACATAGGTCAATGGAACAGAAGAGAGAGCCCAGAAATATAACCACAATTATATGGTCAATTAATCTACAACAAAAGAGCAAAAATATGCAATGGGGGAAAGACAGACTCTTTCAATAGAGAGTCTATTTCTTTTAAATAAATAGATAAGGTTGGGAAAACTGGAGAGCTGCATGCAAATGAATCAAACTGGACTACTAATTTCTTATACCATATAAAATAATAAACTCAAAATGGATTAAATTGTCAAATGTAAGACCTAAATTCATGAACCTCCTAGAAGAAAACATAGGCAGTACTTTCTTCTACATTGGTGTTAGCATTTTTTGTTGTTGTTGAGTATGTCTCCTCAGGTAAGGGAAACAAAAGCAAAACTAAACAAATGAGACTACCTCAAAGTAAAAAGTTTCTCCACAGTGAAGGAAACTATTAATAAAACAAAAATGCACCCTACTGGATGGGAGAAGATATTTGCAAATAATATATCTGAGAAGGGGTTAATATTCAAAATATACAAAGAACTCATACAACATCAAAAAAATGAACAACCTGATTAAAAAATGGGTAAAACACCCAAATAGACATTTCCCCAAAGAAGACAAACAGATGGCCAACAGACACATGAAAAGATACTCAACATCACTAATCATCAGGGAAATGAAAATCAAAACCACAATGAAATACCACCTCACACCTGTCAGAATGGCTATCATCAAAAAGACAACAAATAACAAGTATTGCAGAGGATATGGAGAAAAGGAAACCCTCGTGTACTATTGCTGGGAGTGTAAATTGGTGCAGCCCCTATGGAAAATAGTGTGGAAGTTCCTAAAAAATTTAAATATAAAACTACCATAAGATCCAGCAAATGCACTTCTAGATATTTATCTGAAGAAAACAAAATCACTAATTAAAAAAATATATGCAGTCTAATATTTGTTATCATTATTTATAATACCCAAGATATGGAACCAACCTAAGTGTTTACCAAGGACAAATGGATAAAGAAGATGTGATACATATTCATATACATATGAATGAAATCATGCCATTTGCCACAACAGGGACATATCTAGAGGGTATTATCCTAAGTGAAATAAATCAAAGATAAATATACTATGATCTCAGTTATATGTGAAGTCTAAAAAACAAAACAAACAAACAATACTAAACAAAAACAGACTCATAGGCACAGAAAACAAATGGGTGGTTGTCAGAAGGGAGGAGAGTGGTGGGGGTGGGAAAAATAGGTGAAGGGTATTAAGTGGTTCAAACTTAAAGTTATATATTAAATAAGCCATGGGGATGTACTATATAGCATAAGGAATATGGTCAATAATATTTTTAATAACTATGTATGGGGACAGATGGTTACTAGATTTATCATTGTGATCACTTCATAATGTAGCAAATTTCAAATCATCGTGTAATACACCTGAAACTAACATAATATTGTACATCAATTGTATTTCAATTAAAAAAATATTATACCTAAAGACAATCTAACCCAGCTTCCTGCCCAATAAAGAAATGCTCTACAGCAGTGGTCCCCAATCTTTTTGGCACAAGGGACCAGTTTCGTGGAAGACAAATTTTCCATGGACGGGGCGGGGGGTGGGGGTGGATGGTTCAGGCAGTAATGCGAGCAATGCAGAGTGATGGGTAGTGGCAGATGAAGCTTCACTTGCTGGCCTGCTGCTCACCTCCTGCTGTGCAGCCCGGTTCCTAACTGGTACCAGTCCACAGCCCAGGGGTTGGGGACCCCTGCTGTACAACATTCAACTTTTAACCTCAGCATGGACAACTCCAGTGCCAGAAAATCTGGAAAGTGTTTTATAGTATGAAGAACTGATAACTCTTAAGAAATGAGTGCTCTAAGAATACCACATTTATCATCACAGAGGGCAACTGGGCAGAGAAGTTGAGAAGACAGGCTATAGAATCTGACTACCTGGGTTCAAATACTGACCTCTACCATTTTAAACTTTACTAAACCCTAAATCATCACAGTGTATTTTAAAGGCCATAAATAATGATGGCTCAGGTCATCTTATGTTTTATTTAAAAAGGCATTTGTGGCGGAAAGGATGAAAACAGGAATAGAAATATTAATTTTATCAAATACCATTGCTTTGAGATTTAAAAAAAAAATCCTTCTATACTTATTCACCTCCTAATTCCCCATCAGTGATATAGACTTGCTTTTCTCCTCCCCTGAAAATTTGGAGATAGCCCAGCCAGACGCTAGGAGGGGTTCTTCTATTCTTTTGAGATTTTCCATGTCATATAACCTGAAAAAAATGCTACATCCTCCCAAAGAAAGATTTTCATAATGAAGTGTTTTCTGTATTATTATATTTATAAATACTAAACATTCATTTTTAGTAAACAATGGATAAACAGGACATCGTATGCCATCAGTTCAGTGAACACAGGCTCCCATTTTAACAGGGCTTGGCTTCATGAATGCTACAATTCTGGTGCCATGCAGACCGGAATTGTGAACTTCAAATACATGTAGACTCTCTAACTTGAAACTAGTGGTTTAATCTGGAGCAATTTAATAATCCTCTCTTCAAATTTAGATTGAGAATAATAAAATATCTACATTGAAATGTTTTTATAAATGATTAACTGAGAATAAATTTAAAATAATTGTCACAGTGTGCATTCCTGATAAGAGATAGCAATTATTTATTATTATAACTGCATGGTACCTTTATGGGCATATAAAAATCTACCAAAGACAACTGAAGACCAGTTCTTTTTCAAAAATTTGTTTCAATTTCACAATCTGAAGTAAATAACATTGAATAGGCAATGAGTTCTATTTTTTTCTTTTTTTCTCTTGTGTTTATTTTTATTTTTTATTGGAGCATAGTTGATTTACAATGCTGTGTTAGTTTCAGGTGTACAGCAAAGTGATACACTTATACATGTACATATATTCATTCTTTTTCAGATTCTTTTCTCATATAAGTTATCATAAAATACTGAATAGAGTTTCCCGTGCTATATAGTAGGTCCTTTTTGGTTATCTATCTTATATATAGTACAGTGTGTGTGTTCATCCCAGGCTTCTGATTTATCGCTCCCCTGCCACATCTCCCCTTTGGTAACCATAAGTGTGTTTTCACTATCTGTAACTCCATTTCTGTCTTCTAAATAAGTTCATTTGTTTCTTTTCTTTTTTGAAAAGAATTAGATTCCACATATGAGTGATATGATGTATATTTCTTTCTCTGTCTGACTTACTTCACTTAGCATGATAATCTCTAAATCCAGCCATGTTGCTGCAAATGGCATTATTTCATTCTTTTTTATAGCTGAGTAATATTCCATTGCATGTATGTACCACATCTTCTTTATCCATTCCTCTGTCAATGGACAATTAGGTTGTTACTATATTTTGACTACAATAAATAGTGCTGCAATGAACATTGGGATGCATGTATCCTTTTGGATTATGTTTTTCTCTGGATATATGCACAGGAATGGAATTGCTGGATCATATGGTAGCTATATTTTTATTTTTTTGAGGAATGTCTATACTGTTCTCCATAGTGGTTGTACCAATTTACATTCTCACCAACAGTGTAGGAGGTTTCCCTTTTCTCCACACCCTCTCCAGCATTATTTGTAGAGTTTTTGATGATGGCCATTCTGACTGGTGTGAGTTGATACCACATTGTAGTTTTGATATGCATTTCTCTAACAATTAGTGATGCTGAGAATTTTTTCGTGTATTTTTGGCCATCTGTATGTCTTCTTTGGAGAAATGTCTGTTTAGATCTTCTTCCCATTTATTTTTATTGGGTTGTTGGTTTTTTTGACATAGAGTTGCATGAGCTGTTTGTATATTTTGGAGATTAATCCTTTGTTGCTATGTCTGCAAATATTTTCTCCCATTCTGAGGGCCGTCTTTTCATTTTGTTTATGGTTTCCTTTGCTCAGCAGAAGCTTTTAAGTTTAATTAAGTCCCATTTGTTTATTTTTGTTTTATTTTCATTACTCTAGGAGGTGGATCAAAAAAAGATATTGCTGCAATTTATGTCAAAGAGTGTTCTGCTTATTGTTTCCTCTAAGAGTTTTATAGTGTCTTCCCTTACATTTAGGTCTTTGACCCATCTTGAGTTTATTTTTGTGTATGGTGTTAGAGAGTGTTCTCATTTCATTCTTTTACACGTAGCTGTCCAGTTTTCCCAGCACCATTTTTGAAGAGATTGTCTTTTCTCCATTGTATATTCTTGCCTCCTTTGTCATAGTTTAATTGACCATACATGCATGAGTTTTTTTCTGGGCTTTTTATCTTGTTCCATTGATCTATATTTTGTTTTTGTGCCAACACCATACTCTTTTGATGACTGTAGCTTTGTAGTATAGTCTGAAGCCAAGGAATCTGATTCCTCCAGCTCTGTTTTTCTTTCTCAAGATTCCTTTGGCTTTCAAGGTCCTTTGTGTTTCCATATACATTTTTTATTTTTGTTCTAGTTCTGTGAAAAATGTCATTGGTAATTTGATAGGGATTGCATTGAATCTGTAGATTGCCTTGGGTAGTATAGCCATTTTCACAATATTGATTCTTCCAATCCAAGAATATGACATAACCTTCCATCTGTTTGTGTCATCTCTGATTTCTTTGATCAGTACCTTATAATTTTCAGAGTAGAGGTCTTTTGTCTCCTTAGATAGGTTGAATCCTAGGTATTTTTTTTGATGCAGTGGTAAATGGGATTGTTTCCTTAATTTCTTTTTCTGATCTTTCATTGTTAGTGTATAGGAATGCAGGAGATTTCTGTGCATTAATTTTGTATCCTGCAACTTTACTGAATTTATTGATGAGTTCTAGCAGTTTTCTGGTAGCATTTTTAGATTTTTCTATATATAGTATCATGCCATCTGCAAACAGTGACAGTTTTACTTCTTCTTTTCCAGTTTGGATTTCTTTTATTTCTTTTTTTTCTATGATCTCTGTGGTTAGGACTTCCAGAACTATGTTGAATAACAGTGGTGACAACGGGCATCCTTGCCTTGTTCCTGATCTTAGAGAGAACACTTTCAGTTTTTCACCCTTGAGAATGATGTTAGCTGTGGGTTTGTCATATATGGTCTTTATTATGCTCAGTTCTCTTTATTCACACTTTCTGGAGAGCTTTTTATCATAAATTAGTGTTGAATTTTGTCAAAAGTTTTTTTCTGTGTCTACTGAGATGATCTTATGGTTTTTATTGTTCAATTTGTTAATATGGTGTATCAAACTGATTGATTTTGTGGATACTGAAGAATTCTTGCATCCCTGGGATAAATCCCACTTAATTATGGTGTATGATGCTTTTAGTGTATTGTTGAATTTGTTTTGCTAGTATTTTGTTGAGTATTTTTACTTGTATGTTCATCAGTGTTATTGGCCTATAATTTTCTTTTTGTGGTATCTTTGTCTGGTTTTTGTATCAGGGTGATAGTGGCTTCATAGAATGATTTTAGGAGTTTTCTTTCCTCTGCAATTTTTTGGAAGAGTTTGAGAAAGATGGGTGTTAACTCTTCTCTAAATGTTTGATAGAATTCACCTGTGAAGCCATCTGGTCCTGGACTTTTGTTTGTTGGAAGATTTTTAACCACAGTTTCAGTTTCATTACTTGGGATTGGTCTATTCATATTTTCTATTTCTTCCTGGTTCAGTCTTGGAAGTTTATAGCTTTCTAAGAATTTGTCCATTTCTTCCAGGTTGTCCATTTTATTGTCATACAGTTGTTTGTAGTAGTCTCTTATAATCCTTCGTATTTCTGTGGTGTCATTGTAACTTCTCCTTTTTCATTTCTATTTTTATTGATTTGAGTCCTCTCCCTTTTTTTCTTGATGTGTCTGGCTGAAGGTTTATCAATTTTGTTTATCTTCTCAAAAAACAAGCTTTTAGTTACATTGATATTTGCTACTGTTTTCTTCATCTCTATTTCATTTATTTCTATGCTGTTCTTTATGATTTCTTTCCTTCTACTAACTTTGGGTTTTGTTTGTTCCTCTTTCTCTAGTTGCTCTAGGTGTAAGGTTAGGTTGTTTATTTGAGATTTTTGTTTCCTGAGGTAAGATTGTATTGATATAAACTTCCCTCTTAGAATTGCTTTTGCGGCGCTCCAAAGGCTTTGGACTGTTGTGTGTTCATTGTCATTTGTCTCTAGGTACTTTTTGATTTCCTCTTTGATTCCTTCAGTGATCCATTGTTTTTTAGTAACATATTGTTTAGTCTCCATGTGATTGTGTTTTTTACTTTTTTTTTCTAAGCAATGAGTTTTAAGTTGACATTAAGTGTAATTTTTCTTCAGGATGCTGTAAGAAAATTATTTTCAATGTTTGTTTCCAATTCTAGATTAAGTACCTTTTAAATATTTTATAAAGCTATAGTAAAATTGTCCTCAAAAGATATCAGAGGACACCAGTATGTTAGTTTATGAAAACAAATTAACTGGTTTGTGTGCAGATTTTATATTTGCTTTTTCAGCTTTAAATACTTGAAGAGTATCTCTGAGTTCAAGATGAGTACAAAGACATAAGTAGTACCTTTTGAAATTACTTATCTGTGAGAATCAAGATTGTTCCAACTCTGAGCCAAGTGAAATACAGAAATAAACAATTTGCAGAGACATATATAAAATTGTGAATCTGGCATCACAACTCCCACCTGCAAATTTTTGTACTCATCAAAGAAAGTCTTATTTGTCTTATTAACTGATTTTATAACAAGCTAAATATGATTTTGAATTATATTTATAACTGACCTTACACAAATATAATTATATTTAGTATTTATCTGAAGGCAAGGAAAGTTTTATTTGTAAAACAAAGTTCATAATCACTGTTCTAAGGTATAGAAATGGACATTGCTTATTTGATATTTCACCCCTTCTAGAATTCAGTTGCTATGAGAAAAGGAAATGCATATATAAAAATCTTAATCCATATATGCTTATTGACAAAGTAACCTTCTTTTGATGACTTTTCAAAACTGAGGAACTATAAAAAGGTAAATGTTAGGTTGTGAAAAAAATCAAATGATTGAATGTAGACAGATTACAGATTAGAAGCATTAGTGGGGAAATAGTTTTCATTAAAGGAAGTATGTCCGTGTTCCAAAGAGGGAGAGAGACAGATAATGTTAATTTACCAGTGAAGTAAAAGGTTGATGGAGATGTGGTGGGGAGGGGGTGGGTGGTGTTCTTCCTCCAAAGAAGTTGACAAATTCAGCAGCCACATGTCTAGCAGATTAGACCCTCAAATACTATTTATGCTGTTACTGTTGATAATGGTGACTATCTCTTGTGGGTCAATCAACAGACAGATACTATACATATTGTGAAAAAAACCTAATAGATTATGAATATCCACTAGAGAAAGGAAGGGGAGAACAAGGGAGGGAGGAATTATAATCTAATGAATGCCTGCTCTTCCAGCGTTTGTCAAACTTCTTTACATATGGAGGTTCACTGAATCTTCTTTGCAGCAGCTGATATTATCACTTCATACTGAAAAGAAAGCTGAAGTTCTGAAATGTTAAAATATGTACATTTATTCTACATATATTGCACACCAAGAATGTACCATTACTGTGCTTGTCTCTGAGATGTAAAGATGAAAACAATCAAATGTGATTCCTTCTTTCAAGAAAATTGCTGTCCAAATGTATGACAACCATAAATAAGTGATTCATCCAAGGTTACATAAGTCATGAGTAGAAAGGGATTTGGATGTTGGTTTTCCTAACTGCAGCACTTGTGCTCTTGGTACCATCATATCAGGAGGAAGAAACTTGGTGTTTCTCTCCATTACATTCTTTCACAATGTCCAAATTGAGGATGTGGACAGCTCCAATATTACATTTCTCTATATTTTCTAAGCCTAGTTTTGTATGACTTGCTTGGGCACCCATCAAACTGCTAAATACAACAGTACGATTTGCTTAGAAATCTAAAATAAATAATTACATGTGTCAATAGTTGTAACTGAAATATATTTTGATTTAATGACTTACTAATTATTTTTGTCTTTCTGAATATTCCCTTTCATGTCCCCCCACATTTAAGTTTGATACTGGTTCTGCATTTACTGATTTAGGAAAGGTATGTGTCAGGGAAAAGATAGAAAGACCTGTAAGTTTTTGTGGCTTTTGTTTCTCTAATGAACAAAGAGAGGTGAATGTTTAGACAAAATATTTTGAAAGAAGAAAGTTGTTTCCAAACATAACCCCATTTGTTGACTAGAATGAGACCCTCTTGGGTGAGAAGAGGTAGGCAGAGATGTTGGAGCCTGCTGTGGGTCCACACTGTACCTGGCTTTGTAGAAGAGTTATTGAGAGAAGACCACCCCAATAGAAATTTTTTTGCAACATCGCAAAATATTTCTATTCCCTAAATGCAGCAGTGAAGCAATGGAGACAGAAGAGCCTCATGGATTAGGAAAATGAAACTTATGACAATAGGTATAAGTTCTGGCAGGTAGAGTGGCTGCCTGATTCAGGAGGAGCCTTCTTCATCTGGCACTAAAGAGTTCTTCTTGTACCCAAAGTCTTATGAAGTTGCTCTGTTTTAGTTGCATCAGATTTTACCATGAGGCAACTGCATTGGTGCCACCTATTCCATCCTTTAGTCTTTCTCCTCTAGACTGTTCTTTCCAGATCAAGCCTTCACTCTCCCCATCTACACACACACACACACACACACACACACACACACACACACACACAAGCAAAACTTACCTGACAGAAAGCAGGGCAGTGGTAGAGATATTGGTAGAGAAGTACCCTATTACTTGTATAGGTTTGCTTTAAGTACTAAATAAGGGAAAGGTACATTTTATAAGAAGTTTCTGGTTTCTTTTCATATCCATTTTTATTAGTGGATCTCACAGGTAAAATATTCAAGACTTCACTATTGGTTTGAAAATTCTTCATTACATTTAAATCTTAGGAGAACAAAATAATATGGGTTTTGATCCATGACCCATAACTCTGGGTCATGGGATTATATTGATTTCTCTTTTTTTCTAATGTGTACTTAGATTTTTTTCTGTTTTTTTATAGTAAGTGCTTTAACCTTTATGATCTAAAATGTCTTATGCAGGAAGAAACTGAATCTTCTCAGCCAAATATTTCTTGAAACTCTGTCTCTGTACTGTAGGCAAGGACAATGTTCTCTGCTCTTCCTGACACAACACCCCCTGGAGTTCTGAACCATGTGGTCTTCCAGTAAATATATTCACTGATTGATTTCATGAGACTTTTTCTCAAGAGAACTGCTCCCATCCTGAGTTGTTCTGTGTAAGCTGCTGGCATTTTCCAGAGGTTTAGAGCACGTCCCTATTTGAAATAGGTTTTAGTAGGCATTTCCAATATTTCTTTTGCATGTTCTTCTCATGTTGCCTAATTCCAACTCACCATACAGGAATTTTTGAAAATTACTTGTCTCTCCTCTTTATATGCTCTACTGCTGACTATGGACTGGCACATCTCAGAGGATGTTAGGTGAAAAGTCTCCTAACATTCCTAAGATAAGTACTATAAATTATAAATGTGAAAAATGATTTTTCATTTTGTCTTTTACAAATGACTTCACATAAGATAGGCAGTGATGGCTCACATAGCCAATAGTCTAATTTCATAAAGGTTTTATCCCTTTAATAAAAGCAATTTGTTAAATGAATAATCAAATCTGGCTTAAAAATCTATGCCTTGTCAGAATGTTCTAGTAAATAAAGTCACAAATCAGGAAGTATCTGTTGTCTGACCATATGTCTCAGTTTGAGGTTTGGAAGCATGACCACCATAAGCCACTCCTGGGTTGAGTCTCACTGAGCCTGTCTCCCACTTTTCCTTTGTATGATTTCTAGGCTCCAGGCATTGGCAGGACCCTGAAGTACCATTTTTCTCTCACTTTCCTTGTTCTTCTCTCTTCTTGGAACACTCTCCTATCTTTTCCTCTTCTGTCTTTTGAAGAAATTTTAAGACAGTTCTTTCCATTACTCTCTTCCAAAATTTCATACAGTCCTCTCCATCATAGCATCCACATTTTTCTGATGTTTGTATATAAGTCCTTAGCAAGTCTTTCATTGTTAAGTAACACTCAGATTTTATTTTAAATGACAAAGTATTCTTTGGTAAGAACACACAAGTCTGAAATATCTCAAATGATGCTAATTTGGAGTGTTTATATACCAGCTGACTAAGAGAAAAAAGAAGAGAAAGAAATTTAACTCAGAATTACTAATTATTCCTGAGGGGTAAAACTTTGTAAGTACAAATATTAGAAGTTTCAAAAGCCTCAGAGTTACCTTTTTTTCTTTTTCCATACTGTGCAGCTTGTGGGATCTTATTTCCCTGACCAGGAATCAAACCTGGGCACTTGGCAGTGAAAGCACAAAATCCTAACCATTGGACAGCCAGGGAACTTCCTAAATTTACCCTTTAAAATGGGTATAGAGGAAAAGTGCCTCAACATAATAAGGACCATATATGACAATTCTAGAGCCAAAATCATGCTCAATGGTGAAAAGCTGAAAGCATTCCCTCTAAGATCAGGAACCAAAACAATTATGCTCACACTCACCACTTTTATTCAACATAGTTTTGGAAGCACTAGCCACAGAAATCAGAGAAGAAAAAGAAATGAAAGGAATCCAAATTGGAAAGGAAGAAATAAAACCATCACTGTTTGAAGATCACATGATACTATACATAGAAAATCCTAAAGACACTACCAAAAAACTACTGAAGCTCATCAAAGAATTCAGTAAAGTTGCAGGATACAAAATGAATATACAGAAATCTGTTGCAATTCTATACAGTAACAACAAACTATCAGAAAGAGGAATTAAGTAAACAGTCCCATTTACCATCCTATAAAAAAGAATAAAATACCTAGGAATAAACCTACCTAAGGAGACAAAACACCTCTACTCTGAAAACTATAAGACACTAATGAAAGAAATTAAAAAATTAAAGATGACACAAACAGATAGAAAGATATGTCATGTTCTTGGATGGGAAGAATCAATATTGTTAAAATGTCCATATTCCCCAAGGCAGTCTACAGATTCAATGCAATCCCTATCAAATTTCCAATGGCATTATTCACAGAACTAGAACAGAAATTTTTAATTTGTATGGAAACACAAACAACCCTGAATAGCAAAAACAATCTTGAGAAAAAGAACAAAGCTGGAAGAATAACACTCCCTGACTTCATACGGTACAACAAAGCTGTAGCAATCAAAACAGTATGGTACTGGCACAAAAACATATTGATCAATGGAACAGGATAAAAAAACCCAGAAATAAACCCATGCACTTCTGGTCAATTAATCTACAACAAAGGAGGCAAGAATATACAGTGGAAAAATGACAGTTTTTTCAATAAATGGGCTGGGAAAACTGGACAGTTACATGTAAAAGAATGAAATTAGAATATTCTCTAACACCATATTAAAAAAAACATACAAAATGGATTAAAGACCTAAATGTAAGACCAGATACTGTAAAACCCCTAGAGGAAAATATTATTTTGGATCTATCTCCTAGAGTAATGGAAACAAAAGCAAAAAGAAACAAATGGCACCTAATCAAACTTAAAAGCTTTTGCAAGCAAAGGAAACCATAAACAACATGAAAAGAACAACTATGGAATGGCAGAAAATATTTGCAAATGATGCGACCAATAAGGGCTTAATTTCCAAAATATACAAACAGCTCATACAGTTCAATATCAAAAGAACAAAGAACCCAATCAAAAATGGGCTGAAGACTAAATAGACATTTCTCCAAAGAAGACATATAGATGGCCAATGAGGTATCACCTCACATTGGTCAGAAACATCAAAAAGTCTATAAATAATAAATGCTGAAGAGAGTGTGGAGGAAAGGGAACCCTCCTGCACTGCTGGTGGGAATGTAAATTAGTGTAGTCACTATAGAGAATAGTCTGGAGCTTCCTTAAAAAACTAAAAATAGAGTTATCATATGATCCAACAATCCTGCTCCTGGGCATATATCCAGAAAAGATGAAAACTCTAATTTGAAAAGATACAGGCACCCCAATTTTCATTGCAGCACTATTTACAATAGTCAAGACATGGAAACAACCAAATGTCCATTGACATATGAATGGATAAAGAAAATGTGGTATACATATATATCATAGAAACGAATGAAATAATGCCATTTACCATTTGCTCCAAAAAGGATGGACTAAGAGATTATCATACTAAGTGAAGTAAGTTTGACAGAGAAAGACAAATACCATATGATATCACTTATATGTGGAACCTAAAGAAATGATACAAATGAACTTATTTACAAAACAGAAATAGGCTCACAGACATAGAAAACAAACTTATGGTTACCAAATTGGAAAAGGGGGGAGGCAAATTAGGAGGTTGGTATTAACAGATACGCACTACTATATATAAAATAGATAAACAATGAGGACCAACTGTATGGCACAGTAACTATATTCAATATCTTGTAATAACCTATAAAGGAATCTGAAAAAATATAGATAGATAGATATGTACCACTGAATCACTTTTCTGTATACCTGAACTAACACAACATTGTAAATTAACTATACTTCAATTAAAAAAGAAAAAAAGCCTTTAACTTTACCCTTTAAAAAAAGTTACCTTTTAATAACACTAGAATAGTTGGTTGCATGAAGATCATATATATATATATATATATATATATATGTAGTGAATGGAGGTGGTGAATTGTCACTCTGTTATATGAAAAGTTAAAATTTCTGCCTCATGCATAAATTCCCCCCAAAATAATGCATCTCAAATAATTTATCTGTACACTTTGAAAAATTGTGTTAGATGACTGAAAAAAATCTGAAGATAAAAATATAAATGTTAAATATGCATGTGGATAGTTTAAAAATTTGATTAATAAAATGTCAAAATGGAAAAAAAAATCTAAATTAGTACATTATATATAAGAAAATCTTAAATATGAATTCATAATTCAATTGATAAACTCAAACATTATAGGCAGATATTTTGACTATTTCATTTACATTGTTAAAAGTTTATATAGTCAAGTTTCATTTAGAAATTAGTCAGGGTTGTTTAAGTTCAAATATAATAGTGACTCTGTAATTTATTGTCCAAAAATGACACTCTTAAAAGTGTAAGGGGAACTATAAATAAGTAGATGAGGAAACAGATATAAACAGTCAGTGACTCAACCAACCAACACATATGTTTATTCATGGTACATAGAACTATTCATGCATTTTAAAATATTTATTTATTTATTTTTGGCTGCATTGGGTCTTCGTTGCTGTGTGCAGGCTTTCTCTCTAGTTGAGGCGAGTGGAGGCTACTCTTCATTGCAGGGCTCAGGCTTCTTGTTGCGGTGGCTTCTCTTTATTGCGGAGCATGGGCTCTGGCACATGGGCTTCAGTAGTGGTGGCTCACGGGCTCTAGAGCATAGGCTCAGTAGTTGTGGCACATGGGCTTAGTTGTCCCGTGGCATATGGGATCTTCCCGAACCAGTGTCCCCTGCATTGGCACGCAGATTCTTAACCACTACACCACCAGGGAAGTCCACATTTTTCTATTTGACAGCTGAGAATGTGTTATGGATCTTCATATCCTCTGTCTAGTAAGGTATTTGACATATAGTAGATAGTTAAATGCTTAAACTAATACAGGGATAAAATTATTGATTAATTAAACACAATATAGAGATTTGAGTTATGACCCAAAAAAGGAAACACCAGAATTTCATCCATTCACTCTAGTTCTATAAAAGTAGCCAAAATACCAATAGAATGTTTTACTGACATTTTTTCCTGAAGAATAAATATTTATAAATTTGAGTAAATAATTATTGAGAAAGGATTGATTAAAAATAACAGCAAATGAGAAAATGAAAGAACCAAGTACAGGAAACTATCTACAACTAACCCTTTTAAGATTACATTAAATTTATTTAAAGGTTTCAAAAAATTATTTAGTAAATTTACAGGAAATAAAAAGCCATTCATGTTTGGTGAGTTAACTTAGAATAGCTGAACTAAATAACCCACGTTACTTACCTCCTTGAGCCCTACAGAATATAGATTGACAATGCCATGGTTTCTTCAAATGATAGGAAACACAGTTTAGACTGGAAAAAAGTTCAGAATATTAGAAAATATTAATAAGGTAATTAAGGCTCAGAAAATATGAGAAAGTGCTTGTAGCTATGGAAAGGGCAGATGGCAGTTGACAGGTAGAAGAAAGATAAACAAGCCAATGTTTAGAAAAGTAGAGATTAAGTTTATGAAATGGTACTTGACTGGCAGCTAGGAGACTTTGTTTATTTTCATCTTTGCTCTAAATTATATTTCTTTCTCTAGAAGTAGAAAATAGAAGGTATACAAAATACATACATATTTATGTATGTATATATAACATATGCACACATATAACATGTACAAAAAATGGGACATAGGTAAGTATAAGTATACTGAACATAGGTAAGTGTAAGTATACTGAACAATTCTCTACTCCTTTAATTTCCATCCTTAAAGTAAGTAAATCCACTGGGTCTCTGGTAAATCACTTTAGCATCATTACTAACCTGGTAGCTATATATGATCTGGGAGAAATTTAATTTTTCTGCAGGAGTTTTCAGCAAGCTCAATTCCTTATAAGCAATACAAATATCAGGGCAGTATTCTTAATTTTTTCAACTCAGTATAACAACAGGGTCCACTGGACTCATTGACAATCAATATAGAAACATTTGATTCACAAACAAAATGATAAAAATCATCAGAGGCTGAAATTAAACTGTAAGTTCTGTTCAATCACTAAAAGTTTAGTTCAATTACTAAATTTCCTACAGTCAACCAAATAGATCTTTTTTAAAAAAATTAACTACTATCTAACATGTACAGATAAACTTTAAAATATAATTGAAAAGATTTTCTCCATTTTTTAAAGAAAGCCATTGAAAAATTGTCAATTCTTACCTAGGGACTCCTGGTATTTTTAGGGTGTGGGCTCCCTGGAATTCATAGTTCTTCTTATGGAATACCATAAAATATCAATATATTAAAAATAAAATCATCAAACATGGAATTCTACAATATCTTAAACTAAATTCAACTGTATATAGGTAGCAGCAGATCCCAAATTAAAGAGAAAAATAATTAATTTTTAAAGTAAAATGTTGGAAATTCCATATATGCTATTTTTACTCAAATTTGGATGAGATGATATAGCTAATATTCTCTTTTACATGATAAAAATTAGTACACATCCTTGTGGTACTGAATGCACTATGTTGTGACCTGAAACTAACATAATATTGTACAATAAGTCAATTATACTTCAATTTTTAAAATTTTAAAATAAAAAAAAATAGTGCACATTCTTAAGCAGCAGAGTTTGCTGTTATGCTCTCCAGTTAGCAAGCAATCTTATTAACTAGTATTGTTAACAGGCATCTGGGAAGACACAGGGTCTCTAGACATGAGTAGAACAGACACCAGATTAAGTAAATCATTAGTATCTGCAGTTCAGAATAGTGGTTGGAGCACAGAAGAAGCTAGTGTCCTGCAAATAAACAGCAGAAAAAGGAGGGTGGATGGAGTGTCAGGCAAGGCATGGGCAGGGAAGACCCAATCAGCAACAAAGAAGAGTACAATGGAAACTTTTTTTTTTTTTTTTTTTTTTGCGGTACGCGGGCCTCACTGTTGTGGCCTCTACCGTTGCGGAGCACAGGCTCCGGACGCGCAGGCTCAGCGGCCATGGCTCACGGGTACAGCCGCTCCACGGCATGTGGGATCTTCCCGGACTGGGGCACGAACCTGTGTCCCCTGCATCGGCAGGCGGACTCTCAACCACTGTGCCACCAGGGAAGCCCTGGAAACATTTTGAAATGACACTAGGATACCTACCCAGAAAGATAGAGTCAAAGGATGAGATTGATAAACTTATGTGAACATGAGTTGAGACTTTAAGATTCTTTAGTTCAATCCCTTCTTTTTATAAAAATATAAACTGAGGTTCAAGTATCTTAACTTGACAAATGTCATAGAGTTAGTTAATTGCAGATGCAACCATAGAATCCAGATTTCCAGAATTCTAGTCCACCATTTTCCCAAGAAATTACCATGGGATAGAATATTGGGATAGATAGACATGTTCTAGGGCCCAAAGGAACCATTAATTTTATTAATCAAAATTTTGGGCAAATATTCTTAACAACATATATTTCCTTTTCTGTTTTCTGAACTTTCTTTTACCTCTCAGGAGATACATTCTCAAACCCACATATTCAGACACACAAAAGTTTATAATATTGAGATAAGAGTATTCAGCTATTTGTGAAAAATTATTCTTAAAGTTTGTAAGTTAAAAGTCAGTCAGATTGGGTTCCATTTCCAGTAATGACAGAGTAGTATGTAGTAGACTAATCCACCCACAATTAACAATTATAAAATGTGGAAACTATATATAAAGACTACTATTTAAAGACATTGGAGAGTAACCAAAAGCAGGGTAAAAAATGGAGAGGAGTTAAATCTCAAATGAGAGGGACTTCATTGGGTAAGAAATATATTTATACAGCTTTTCACCTAAAAGTACTAACCAGTCTGCCTGGTGTGGAACAGCTGGAACTTAAGGAGAAAGAAAGACGTAGTCTTAATATGTTGGGAAGCAAAAGGATGTATTTCAGGTCTGCAAGAGAGATTTGAAATGGGGGAGCACAGAAAGTGGTTTACTATAGAGGGGGGAGCACTAAAATCTGAGTAAAATTTTGCCAAATGCCTTAGTTGATCCCTGATCTTTGCATTCACAATGACCAACAAGAAGGTAAAAAATAAAAGGGTGACAGAAGTGAGCTGAGCTTTCAAGCACTAAAGGAGAGATAGAGTGTAGATTCAGTGCAGGCAAGCAAGTTTTCTGCTAGGGCAAAACCAACAATTTTAGATGAAGATACAGAATCTAGAATCTCTAAAATGTATCATTTACAATGTCCAGGAGTCAATGAAAAATAACTAGACATGCAAAGGAACAGGAAAATGGGATCCATAGTCAAGCAAAAAAAAGAAAAATAGAAACTGAAGTCAACGAGACAAAGGTTTTGGAATTAGCAAAGAAAAGATTTAATTGTCATGCATATGTTCAAGAGATAAAGGAAAATATGCTCACAGAAATGAACAAATGATGTATTAATACATAAATGGAAAATATATGTAAGAATCAAATGGAAATTATAAAACTGAAAACTACAGTGTCTGAAATAAGAAGTTAACTGGGTGGGTTTAAAAACAGATTGGAGATGCAATAAGAAAAAAGAGAAAATGTGAAAAACATATTAATGGAAATTACCCAATCTAAAGAATAGAAAAAAATTGACAAAAAAGAATAGAGGTTCAATGCAAATCATTCTAGCATAACTCAATTGTACTTCCAGTAAAAGAAAAATTATCAGGGCAAAAAATATTTGCACAAATAACAGCCAAATAATTCCTCAGTTTTAGTGAAGAAGCATAAACTTACAGAGATAAAAATCAACAAACCACATTCAGTAAAATTTCAAAGGACGAAAATCAAACTTCTGCAAAACAGAAAAAGAAAATCTTTAGTCAAACTAGGCAAAAAAGATGTATGATATATTTAGGATAATGACATGATAGGTATAGCTAACTTCCTGTCAGAAATTATGAATGCCAAAATACAACAAAATGACATTTAAAATAATAGGCTGAGAGGGGAAACTGTCCTGCCAGGATATATATCCAGTAAAAATATCCCCTAAATTTTTAAGGTGAAAAAACCACCAATTTCACATAAACTAGAAGTGAATTTGTCAGCAGAAGACTTGTTGTATAAGAAATGCTAAAGAAAGAAAGTCTACAGGAAGGAAAATAGAACTGTTAAATTGAAAAATATGTTAGTAAATATAAATGATTATTTTTCTTCTCATAATTATTTCAAAAGATGTGTGATTTATAAAGAAAAATTGTAACACTATATTCTAGAGTTGATAATAAATATAAATATACTATCTACAACAAAATTACCAAGAAGAATGGGGTAAAGGGTAAAAGGATCTATACTCTTGCTAGCTTCTTACATTTTGAGAGAAATAATATATGGTAAACTTAAGTAGAATGTGATGAGTTAAAAGTGCATATTTTAATCCCTAGGGCAATCATTCAAAATAATACAAAGAATCACAGCTCAAAAGTCATTAGAAAAAAAAATTAATACCAAAAAATTTTTAAAGATACTTGACAAACCCAAAAGAAAGAAGGACAGAGGAACAGAGAAAAAACAAAGAGATTAAAAAATAGAGTACACATGGCAAACATATCAGGCAGAGATTGTCAAAAAGGATGAAAGACTGAAAGCCAGCTATATGTTGTCTAAAAGAAACAAACTTGAAATATAAGATAAAGTAAGAAGTTGAAAAAAAGATGCATCAAGCAACCAGTAAGCATAAGAAAACTGGAGTAGCTATATTAATATGAGCAATTTCTCAAGACAAAGAATAATACAAGAGATAAAGAGATCAATTCATAGAGAAGACTTAATAATCATGAATGTGTGCCCAAATAATTGAGCTTCAAATGCATAAAGCAAACACTGAAAAAAATTGTAAGAAATAGACAACTCTACAATCAAAGCTGAAAATGTTACCAAACAGAAGTGTCAAGAATATAGAAAATCTGAACATTTAAAACCTCCTTGGCCTAATAGATTTTATAGAACACTACATCCAACAACTTCAGAATGCACATTTTTTTTTAAATACACCTGGTCTGTTCATCATAAAGACCATAAAATGAACAAAAGTCTTAATGATAGAATCAAAACACTGAAATCCTGTATCTCCGAAGACAATATGCTCTGACAAAAATATAATTAAATTAGAAATAAAAAGCAAAAGGAAATATTGAAAAACAAAAAGCCCCAATGCTTTTTATCCAATGATTCTTTTATCAACTATTAAAGCTAGAAAATATGAGCAAATTAAATACAAACTAAAAAGGAGGGAGGATTAGCATAGATATCAATGATATAGAAAATGGAGAAAATTGACAAAGGCAAAATTTAGTTTCTTCTAAAAAAATTAATAACATTGACAAGTTACTAGTAAGGTTTATCAAAAAAATAAGAAAAAAATAAAAATTACAAATCTTGAGAATAAAAAATGGCCTATCACTAAAGACTCTATAGACATTAAAGGATAATGAAGGATCATTAACAGTTTTATGCCAACAAATTCATCTTGTTTCAAAATCCTTTACCAAAGATAAAACTTAACAAAAATTGAAACATTAGATCTGTATAGTCTTATACTTATTAAAGAAGAAAGTTAAATTTAAGAACACTCCCACTAATAAATTTTCGGGCCCAGATGGTTTTATGGGAAATTAAATCAATTATTTAAGGAGAAAATAATACAAATATTTTTAGAAATAGAGGAGGAGAGAACACATTCTGACTCATTTTATGAGACCAATATAACCTAATACCAAATCATGATAAAGACATTACAAGACAAAAAAATCACAGACCAATATCTCTCATGAATGTAGATGAAGAAAATCCTTAACAAAATATTATCAGGTAGGATTCAATAACATATAAAAGAATAATACATTATAAGAAGGTAAAGTTCTTTTAACACTCAAAAATTAATCAATTTAATTCACCACATTAGAATAAAGAACCATATGATTATCTCAAGCGATGCTCAAAAGTTTTGAAAAATTTTAAAACCATTCTTGATAAGAATGCTCAGAAAACTAAGGACAAAAGAAAATTCCTCAAAAGAATTTTTGAAAATCCTACAGATATTATCATACTTGAGTGTGAAATATTTAATGTGACCTTCCTCAGATCAGAATCAATGCACAAATGCCATCCTCACTACTTTCATTCAATATACTTCTGAAAGTTTTAGACATTGCAACAAAAAGAAATAAAGGATATCAAAATGAGAAAGGAGAATTAGTAAAAATTTTTATGGACAGATGACTTCATTGTTTTTATAAAAAATCCTAAAGAATATACAAAGAAATAATTAGAAATAATACCTAAGTTTAGTAGCAACAGACTACAAAATTAACACACAAAAATTAATTGAATGTTTACATACTAGATCAAACAATTGAAAATGAGATTAATGAAATGATTACATTTACAATAGTGTCAACATACAATACGAATACATTTGACAAAAGAAATGCAAAATATCTGCATTGAATATGACAAAAATTTACTTTGGTAAAGTTAGAATTACCTAAGTAAATGGAGATATATACCATGATTATAGATTGAAAGACAATATTTTATAATGTCAATGTCAAATCTAGCCAAATTGATCTATTTATTCAATGCAATTTCAATCAAAACCCAAGCAGATTTTTTTGGTAGATATTAACAAGCTAATTTTATTTTTTTTAATTAATTTTTTGGAGTATAGTTGATTTACAACATTGTGCTAGTTTCTGCTGTACAGCAAAGTGAAACAGTTATAAAAATATCCACTGTTTTTTAGATCATTTTCCCATATAGGTCATTACAGAGTATTGAGTAGTGTTCCCTGTGTGTAGTTTGTCCTTATTATTATCTATTTTATATATAGTATTGTGTACATGTCAATCCCAATCCCCCAATTTATCCCTCCACACCCCCTCCACACCTTGGTAACCATAGTTTGTTTTATACATCTGTGACAATATTTCTGTTTTGTAAATAAGTTCATTTTTACCCTTTTATGGATTCTACATATAGGTGATATCATATGATATTTGCCCTTCTGTGTCTGACATACTTCACTCAGTATGACAATCTTTAGGCCCATCCATGTCACTGCAAATGGCATTATTTCATTCTGTTTTATGGCTGAGTAATATTCCATTGTTTACATGTATCACATCTTCTTTATCCATTCCTCTGTTGATGGACATTTAGGTTGCTTCCATCTCCTGGCTATTGTAAACAGTTCTGCAATAAACATTGGGGTGCATTGGTGCATTGGCCATTCTGACTGGTGTGAGGTGATATCTATGGTAGTTTTGATTAGTTTTTCTCTAATATTAATAATGTTGAGCATCTTTTTAATTACTTATTTATTTTTCAGATTCCATATATATATGTGTTATCATACAGTATTTATTTTTCTCCTTCTGACTTACTTCACTCTGTATGACTCCAGGTCTCCTATAGTCTCTAGGTCTATCCACCTCACTACAAATAGTTCAATTCCATTTATTTTTATGGCTGAGTAACATTCTATTGTATATATGTGTCACATCTTCTATATCAATTCATCTGTCGATGGACACTTAGGTTTCTTCCATGTCCTGGTTATTGTAATAGAGTTGCAATGAACATTGTGGTATATGACTCTTTTTGAATTATGGTTTTATCAGGGTATATGCCCAGTAGTGAGATTGTTGGGTAGTATGGTAGGTCTATTTTTAGTTTTTTAAGGAACCTCCATACTGTTCTCCATAGTGGCCGTATCAGTTTGCATTCCCACCAACAGTGCAAGAGGGTTCCCCTTTCTCCACACCCTCTCCAGAATTTATTGTTTGTAGATATTTTGATGATGGTCATTCTGACAGGTGTGAGGTGATACATCATTGCAGTTTTGATTTGCATTTCTCTAATGATTAGTGATGTTGAGCATCTTTTCATGTGTTTGTTGGCAATCTGTATATCTTCTTTGGGGAAATGTGTAGGTCTTCTTCCCATTTTTGGATTGGGTTGTTTGTTTTTTTGATATTGAGCTGCACGAGCTGCTTGTAAATTTTGGAGATTAGTCCTTAGGCAGTTGCTTCATTTGCAAGTATTTCCTCCCATTCTGAGGGTCGTCTTTTCATCTTGTTTATGATTTCCTTTGCCGTGCAAAACCTTTTAAGTTTCGTTAGGTCCCGCTTGTTTATTTTTGTTTTTATTTCCATTTCTCTAGGAGATGGGTCAAAAAGGATCTTGCTGTGATTGATGTCAAAGAGTGTTCTCCCTATGTTTTCCTCTAAGAGTTTTATAGTGTCTGGCCTGATATTTAGAAGCTTTGTAGTGTATTCTAAAGTCAAGGAGTCTGATTCCTCTAGTTCTGTTTTTCTTTCTCAAGATTGCTTTGGCTATTCGGATTCTTTTGTGTTTCCATATAAATTGTAAAAATTTTTGTTCTAATTCTGTGAAAAATGCTATTGGGTAATTTCATAAGGATTGCATTGAATCTGTAAATTACTTTAGGTAGTATAGTTATTTCAGCCATAAAAGGAGAAATCGACAATAACACAATAATTGTGGGGGACTTTAGCACTACACTTACACCAATGGACAGATCATCCAGACAGAAAATTAATAAGGAAATACAAGCTTTAAAAGATACATTAGACCAGAGAGTCTTAACTGATATCTATAGGACATTCTATCTGAGAACAGCAGACTACACATTCTTCTCAAGTGCACATGGAACATTCTCCATGATAGATCATATCTTGGGTCACTAATCAAGCCTCAGTAAGTTTAAGAAAATTGAAATCATATCAAGCATCTTTTCCAACCACAACACTATGAAATTAGAAATCAATTACAAGAAAAAAACTGTAAAAAACACAAACACATGGAGTCTAAACAATATGTCACTAAATAACCAATGAATCACTGAAGAAATCAAACAGGAAATCAAAAAATAGCTAGCAACAAATGACAATGAAAACAGAACAATCCAAAACCTATGGGATGTAGTAAAAGCAGTTCTAAGAGGGAAGTTTATAGCAATACAATCTTAACTCAGGAAACCAGAAAAATCTCAAATAAACAACCAACCTTACACTTAAAGCAACTAGAGAAAGAAGAACAAACAAAATCCAAAGTTAGTAGAAGGAAAGAAATCATAAAGATCAGAGCAGAAATAAATGAAATAAAGATGAAGAAACAATAGCAAAGATCAATGAAACTAAAACTTCATTCTTTGTAAAGATAAACAAAATTTATAAACCTTTAGCCAGACTCATCAAGAGAAAAAAGAAGAGGACTCAAATCAATAAAATTAAACATGAAAAAGGAAACGTTACAACAGGCACCACAGAAATACAAAGGATCATAAGAAACTATACAACAATTAATTGGACAACATAGAGGAAATGGACAAATTCTTAGAAAGGTACAAACTTCAAGACTGAACCAGGAAAAAATATGCAGTATGAACAGACTAATCACAAGTATTCAAATTGAAACTGTGATTTAAAAATTTCCAACAAACAAAAGTCCTGGACCAGATAGCTTCACAGGCAAATTCTATCAAACATTTAGAGAAGACTTAAAACCTATCCTGCTGAAACTCTTCCAAAAATTGCAGAGGAAGGAACACACCCAAGCTCATTCTACAAGGCCATCATCACCCTGATACCAAAACCAGACAAAGATATCACACACAAAAAAATTACAGGCCTATTATCACTAATGAACATAGACACAAAAATCCTCAACAAAATACTAGCAAACTGAACCCAACAACACATTAAAAGGATCATACACCATGATCAAGCGAGGTTTATCCCAGGGGTGCAAGGATTCTTCAATATAAGTAAATCAGTGTGATTTGACACATTAACAAACTGAAGAATAAATATCATATGATCATCTCAATAGATGCAGAAAAATCTTTTGACAAAAATTCAACATCTATTTATGATAATACTCCAGAAACTGGGTATTGAGGGAACCTACCTCAACAAAATAAAGGCCATATAACACATACCTACAGCAAACATTATCCTCAGTGGTGAAAACTGAACACATTTCTTCTAAGACCAGTAATAAGACAAAGATGTCCACTCTCACCACTTCTATTCAATCTACTTTTGGAAGTCCTAGCCACGGCAATAAGAGAAGAAAAAGAAGTAAAGGAATCGAAATTCAAAAAGAAGAAGTAAAAATGTCACTGTTTGCAGTCGACAAGATACTATATATAGAAAATCCTAAAGATGCTACCATAAATATACTAGAGCTCATCAATGAATTTGGTAAAGTTGCAGTATACAAAATTAATACACAGAAATGTCTTGCATTCCTATACACTAGCAATGAAAGATCAGAAAGAGAAATTAAGGAAAAAATCCCATTTACCATCACATCAAAAAGAATAATATACCTAGGAATAAACCTACCTAAGGAGGCAAAAGACTGGTGCTCAGAAGAGTTATAAGATACTGATGAAAGAAATCAAAGATGACAGAAACAGATGGAGAGATATACCATGTTCTTGGATTGGAAGAATCAATACAAGCTAATTTTAAAACTTCGTTGAAAGTTCAAAGAACCTAGAATATCCCAAACAATTTTGAAAATGTTGCCTGACTTACACTACCTGACTTTTTGTAAAGCTATAATAACCAAAGCAATCTGATAGCTGGCATGAGAATCAGCAAATAAATCAGTAAAACAAGACAGAGAGCCTAAAAGTAGATCTGCACCTTTGTAACCATTGGATTCCTGACAAAAGCATCAAAACTACAATCCAATGAGGAAAGAAAAGTCTTATCAACACATGGTGTTGGAACAACTTGATAGCCATATAGAAAAAGATAAATCTTCACTCCCTAACTCACAGTACACAAAGATTAATTTGAGATGGATCATGGATCGAAATATGAATGCTGAAATTATAAAGCTTAGAAGAAAAAGGAGAATATTGTTGTAACTTGGGGGTAGAAAAAGATTTCTTAGACTGGACACAGAAAGTAATAACCATGAAAAAAAATTGCTAAACTTCATCAAGATTTAACATTTCTCTTCATCAAAAGCTGCTGTAAGAAAGTGAAAAATCAAACCACAGATAGGGAGGATATATTTACAACGCATATATTCAAAACAGTGACAAAAGATTCGTATCCATAACATGTAAAGAACTACTACAACTCAATAATAAATATAAAAATAACACAATTTTTTAAATGTGCAAAAACTTTGAAGAGGGGGCTTCCCTGGTGGCGCAGTGGTTGGGAGTCTGCCTGCCAATGTAGGGGACGCAGGTTCGAGCCCTGGTCCGGGAGGATCCCACATGCCGCAGAGCAACTGGTCCCGTGAGCCACAATTACTGAGCCTGCACATCTGGAGCCTGTGCTCCACAGCAGGAGAGGCTGCGGTAGTGAGAGGCCTGCACACCGCGATGAACAGTGGCCCCCGCTTGCTGCAACTGGAGAAGGCCCTCGTGCAGAAACTAAGACCCAACAACAGCCATAAATAAATAAATAAATAAATAAATAATAAATAAATAAATATTTAAAAAAATTTGAAGAGATTCTTCAGAAAAGAAGATATACAAATGACAAAAATGAAAACAATGTTAAAAAGTTCTCAAAATAATTAGTCATCAGGGAAATGAAAATTAAGACTACAATAAGAAATCAGAACACACTCACAGAATGGCTAAAATTAAAAAGGCTAATAGCACCAAATGTTGATGAGCATGTAGAGAACTGGACTTTTCATACAAGTTGGTGGGAATGTAAAATAGTACTTTGTAAAAGGGTGTTGAATTCTTTGAAAAAATAAAATTATACTTACCTTGTAACCTAAGTATTTACCCAAGAGAAATAATAAAAACGTGTACAAAAAGAAAAAAAGACATGTACAAGATTGTCCATAGAAAACTTATTAATAATAGCTAAAATTTGTAAATAAGTTAGATGCCCATCAGTAGGAGAATGAATAACAAACTATTGTGTATTTATACAAAGGAATACTACTCAGCAATTTTAAAAAGCAATGAACTATTGATATATGTAACAGTATAGATGAATTTCGTAAACATTGGCTGAGCTAAAGAAGCCTTACACAAAAATGTACATATTGTATGATTTCACTTATATAAAGTTCTTCCACTTATATAAAGAGAAGGTAGATGTATATAGTGGTTGCCTCAAGGAGTTGAAGACTGAGAAGAGAGCATGAGGGATCTTTCTGGGGTAATGGTAATATTCCATATCTAAATAGCTATTTGTATTTTAAAGGTGTATGCAATTGTCAAAATTCAGTTTATCTTCACTTAAGACTTGTGCTTTTAATTGGATATAAATATTACTTCAAAAGAAAAAACCGTAGAGAAATGTCGTACTAGGTGTTAGGGGTAAGTCTCCTGATGGCAATTTTCTTTGAAATGCATCCAAAAATAAGATGCATGAATGGTTAGAGGAATGGAGAGATGAGTAAATAAGTTATAGGGCAAATATAATAGTATTGATGGTAGAATTGGTGTGGTGGGTATACGGGTGTTCACTATGATTTTTTTTCAAATTTTCTGTTTATTAGCACATTTCCATAGTAAAATGTCAAGAAAGAAATTATATATCCATACACCTATAAGGTATGCATTTCACTGTATATTGACCTCAAAAAAAGAGAACTGTAAAAAAGTGAGACTCCACGCCACTTATTCCTTGCACATTTGACTCTGTATCTTTGTACTCTTTTCTATGCCTTCTTCATCCTTTTCCTTTCCTCCTTTCTTCTCTTCTCCTTCCCATGCTTTCTTCTCTCCCTCTCCCTTCCCTTTCTCACCACTCTTTCTCCTTTATGCCACACCACCACACCACCCTCTCTCTCTTCAACACCCCACCCACTTATATTCTCAAGTCAGAAATGGAAGTGGTGGTGGTGGGGTGGGAGGTGATACACAAATGCATTTTTTTTTTTCACAAATACATTTTTAAAGTATCTTCGTTGTACTGAAAACCATTGCAAATTAATGGCCATTCTTTTTAATAAATATACAATCTTATTGCTAAACCATAAAGATGTATCATTAATTTTAAATGAATAAAGCCATCAGCTAGTTCACAGACCACATTTTGAGTTCCACTGGTCTAGAGGGCAGAAACTGTTGAGATTTTTTTCTTCATTTCTTAACTGATATGTCCTAGGTGGCTACAACAGGGCCCAACACATTATAAAGAAGTATTAAGTAAGTATTTATTGAACTGCATGTGTCACGATACACCTAAGTGTGTGTGTGTGTGTGTGTGTGTGTGTGTGTGTGTTTGTGTGTGTGTGTATACACATGCATACTGTTAAATTACTTAAACAAGATGGCCATTAGACTGAGGGGGCTCTAATGCTGTGGCAGCCCATGTAAGCAAACCAAAATCCACGCCTATAAATGCCTCAAGGTTACAAAATCATTAAGGACAACCAGTCACAAACAGCCAAAACATCCAACTAGGCTTTAACCAGTAGCCAGGTAAATAATTTCTTTCTTTGCTTCTACACTTTCTCTAGATTTCTTTCCCCTATCTTCTGTCTTCCAAGTGCTCTAACCACTTCCAGTTTGGTGCTCTCTGATTGAAATTGATTTTTGCTCAAATTCTTAAAATTTTTAATATGTCTCAGTTTATCTTTTAACAGGGGGAGGATGAAGAGAGGGATGGAGGGAGGGAGAGAGAGGGACTAGAGGCCCCTCAAATAATTTTCTTCATGGTTTTGCTGCAAGTCAGCTCTATCATTAACAACAAAACCATGTTGGAAAAGATAAAAATCATTCTACATATAGTGATGAGCATAAGGCCAAGCCTGCAATTATTGGGGGCTCTGCTCAGCCCAATGGTTCTATACCCTCTCCTGCTACTTTAAAAGATTCATTCCCTGTAAATGGGGTCGTGTTATGACTTTTGTGGGCCAAGGGCATCTTTGCCTTTGTGGACCCTTCCTCCATGAAACATGTTAAAATTACATTTTATGACAATGTTGTTATGAAAACAAATATATTCCTGACTAGATTTATTATTATATACTTATTATTTTCATTTTTCTTCAAATTTAAATGATATGAAAACCTTTTTATTTTCATGGACCATTATAAGTATCCTAGGGCCCAGGCACTGTTCCTTCTGTGCTCAGTGGACAAGTTGGCCCTGATTGTTAGGGTTCCTTAATGAATAATTATTTTTTGATAGTTTTCTAAAAAATTTTCCTTTCTTCAGCAGGCAACCTTTTAATTTCTCTTTCTGAGAGTAGAGAAGTCAGCCTGTTATACATTTATCTTCTTCTCAAGCAGAGTCTGGCTTGATCAGAGAGCTTCTATTGAATTGAGACAGTACAGTTTAATATGCCCTGGGCTTTTGAATGAGAGCAGGGCTCCTTGTCCTGCTACCTAATACACATGAAAAGCCTACTCTTTCTCCTGCAGTCCTGAAATGAATTTAAAAATAAATGTGAGTAGTAATCTTTTCTTACATTAAAAAAGACACATCAGGGAGTCCAGTAATTTTTGAAAATATTAACTTGTATTACCTTTTTCTAGTAAGACCAAAGAACATGGAAGCTGATCATTATTCCAGGATAAGCATAGATGAAAACCATTCAGTCCAACATAACCTATTTTGAGAACCTGTATATTCTGCCTTGCATCCTAGGCACTGACGTTATATGAAACATGAGTAAAGCAATATTTATGCCCTTAAGGAATGTGAAATCTACACAAGGAAATAAATAGAGCAAAAAATACTATCAATAAAATGTGTTAAATTCTACGATAGGAAATACATAGGGAACAAGTGTCATGGAAGAAAAGAAAGCTTCAGAGACCATCCCCAACTATCCTTCCACTTCATATGAGCATTATCTATATCCACATCCACATCAATGTCACTTGGGGTGCATATCTGTAGGTAGAGTATATTTTTCCATTCCATTACCAGGCTTGGCCTGGGCCAATGGAGTATTAACAGAAGTGATATTGTGCCAATCACAAGCAGAATCTTTAAAATGAACTGCTCATTTTGGCTTGGTCTATCGAAGTTCTTCCCTTTGCCTCAAAAATAGCATGTCTTGGGACTTCCCTGGTGGCGCAGTGGTTGAGAGTCTGCCTGCCGATGCAGGGGACACGGGTTCGTGTCCCGGTCCGGGAGGATCCCACATACCGCGGAACAGCTGGGCCTGTGAGCCATGGCCGCTGGGCCTGCGCGTCCAGAGCCTGTGCTCCGCAACGGGAGAGGCCACAACAGTGAGAGGCCCGTGTACCGAAAAAAAAAAAAAAAAGGCATGTCCTAGATAGGAACTATTCCTTCTTCCTGGATCTTAGAAGGCGAATATATGTGCACCCAAATAGAGCATAATCAGGCTGAGCTGCACAAAAACCACTCCACATATCATGAGCAAAAAACAAATGCTTGTGTTTGTAAGCTACTGAGAACTTTTTAAAATTATTACAGCAAAGGCTGAAAATACATATACGTTTAGTCATCATAGTTTATCACAGATTTTCTATGACCATCCGTATATCTGAATCTTAGAAGCAGAAAATATACTACTTAACTGGCATCGATACAATTACTTGGAAAATGAACCCCCAAACCATCATGGCTTACTATAGTTCTTTAAAAAGATCCAGAAGATCATACCACAAAAAATATATGGATAAAAATCTGATTTTATGAACTTCTTGTGAAATTTGTATACTCATTCTTTCCTGATGGCACTGTAATTGGTCCCACGTCTTGGGGAAAGTAATTACGTGAACTGTACAAACGTTTCTACTTTGGTCCAATTATACCATTCTTGGAAATACGTTTTAAGGACTTTTTTTTAATGGGAAAAAAGCATTTCATTGAAGGATGTTTCTCCCAAAATTATCCATGATGGTAGAAAATTATAAAATTATTACTAACTATACAGATTTATATGGACATATTAGGGAAATTATGGCAAACCAGTTTTATAGAATGTTATGAAATGTTCAAGTGGTACTTATGAACCCCATATAGCAGTAGAGCAAAGGTTTATGAAGTAATGTTAATTGAAAAGAACAGAATAAGTTGGAATACACACTATAACTATGTAAAATATGTAAGCATAAGGACTAGAATAAAAATTAGAAGAAGTATTTAATATCCTATCACCCTAATTCAACTAACTTTAATACTTTATTTGATGTGTCTGATATGGAACTGGAAAAAACAAAATCAAACGATTATGGCAAAGAGGCAACACTCTCAAACCAGCATCCCTCTTATACTCAAGTTCAGTCACTCACTACCAAAAATTCTCTAAAGTTTTGGTTGTAAATCTGTGTCTAGTCTACAAAATTGTCTTTGCTTATTCTAATCAGAATCTTAGTTCAGAGTATTTTTAAACGACTGGAATATATATTTTAAAAGATGAAAAACCAGAATAGAAAATATGATGTATTAGACACAATTAAAACAATTAAGAATATTTAGATTGGAGAAGAGGAGATTTAAGGAGGTGGAAGATTTTTCTACCAGTACATGAAGATTTTAATTATTCTATGGGGAAGAATAAGCAAAAGTGTGAACAATGGGTCAAAATTAGAAAAAAAAAACTATCAAAGTCATGAAAGGAAAAGGGCAAGGAATAGTTCCACATTGAAGTAAAATAAAGGGAAATGCAATGTGTTATCCTGGATGGGATCCTGGACCATAGGAAAAAGCCTATTGATACAGGTAGAACATTTTCAGTGGGGTCTGTGGATTAGATGGCATTGTTGCATTAATGCTTATATTTCTTTTTTGGACAGTTGTATGATGGTAATGTTGGGAAGCGTCCTTGGGAAATATTCATTGGAGGATGTATGAGTGATGGCACAATATGTCTGAAGCTTGTTCAAATGGTTCTGAAAAAGATTAATAATTAGATAGATAGATAGCTAAAGAGAGGATAAGTGTGGCCAAATATTCAGAATTCAGAAATCTTGGTAAAAGACAGACAGGTGTGGCAAGTTGTATAGGATCTTGAAATTAGTTTAACATAAGTTATATCAAAAATTAAACTGCAGAAAGAATCAGGAAAAATTCAATATGAGAAGTTCAATTTAAGTTGTCCCAGTTTGATAATTTCCCCTTGCCACTGGCAGAAATAAATCAAACCCTCTCTAGATAAAATAATCTTCATCCAGATTTCTCAAGATTCCCAAAGATCAGATTCAACTAATTATGATCTCACAATTAAAATTTACCAAATACATGAATATATAATTCACCAAGAGTCAGAAGAAATAACATAAAACAAATTTAGAACTCTCAAGAATTTAGATATTGAGATTTTCAAATGAAGAATATAAAATGATTATACTTAATACATTTAAAGAAATAAAAATCTAGACTCAAAAAAGAATGAGCAAGAAATAATGCATTATCAAAATGGCATAAATGACAATGTACCAAGAGATCCTCCAGAAACAAAAATATAATTATTGAATTTGTTTGTAGGATAACTAATGGAAAAATTATTTAACTGGAAAATAGATCTAAAAGTTTGTTACTCAGAATGCAGCCCAAAGATACGAAAAGATAAAAGAACATGGGGCTTCCCTGGTGGCACAGTGGTTAAGAATCCACCTTCCAATGCAGGGGACGTGGGTTCGAGCCCTGGTCTGGGAAGATCCCACATGAAGTGAGTCAACTAAGCCCGTGTGCCACAACTACTGAGCCTTCGCTCTAGAGCCCACGACGCACAACTACTGAGCCCATGTGCCACAACTACTGAAGCCCGCACACCTAGAGCCTGTGATCCGCAACAAGAGAAGCCACCTTAATGAGAGGCCTGCATACCGCAATGAAGAGTAGCCCCTGCTCACTGCAACTGAAAAGAAAGCCTGAGCACAGCAACTAAGACCTAATGAAGCCAAAAATAAATAAATTAAAAAAAAAAGATAAAAGAACATGAAAAAGCAGTAAGCAACCTAAAAAAATAAAGTCTAACATATATCCAATTGCAATTCCAGGAAAGACAACAACAAAGAATGAGAGAAAGGCAATATTGGAAAAGATAATGGCTGAGAATAAATCCACTGGCACAAAATTTATCAAGAATACTTAGACACATACCATACTTAGACACACCAAAATTAAATTTCAGGGCAATTAAGACAAAGAAAATATCATGGTTATAAACTGACCAATTTTTTTTCTGAGCACATCTTTCTTATAATAATTTACCAAAGACATACATAGAAGCCAACAAACCACAAAAAAAAATTATTTTCTGATCCCCTCCTCTATAACAGAAGTTTATTAAGTGTAAAATTTTTGGCCCCTAAAACTAAAGGGGCTAATTTCACTGAATGCTTTGCCACTGCACAAAATGGATTGTCATCTTTCCAGCCTCTAATAGCAACTTTCTCACCATACATACTCTGATTATTAAGCCAATGCCAATTGCTTTTATATATTTTAGGTTGCTGTTAGGCATCCTAGTTTGAATAACAATTTCTGTACAGGTCAAGATGGTTTAGGTAATAAATGATTCCCAAAATTTGAGGGTCTTAAAACAATAAAGATTTATTTTTCTCTCTGCCAGTTGGTTAGAGGCTCTGTTTCATGTCCTACTAACTTAGTGATTCAGGAAGAGAAAGAATCCACCATTGGGAATGTCACTTTTGGTGCATAGAAACAAAAATGCACTACCTAGAAGCTTCTTGGAAGAAGTACTTCTGCCCAGCTGCAGAGAAGAGAGTCATCAGACAGCTGCCCAGCTGTCAGGGCCAGATTTAGATTGAGTTAAATCAGGTAAATGAGGCACTTGACTCAGGTGCTAAATTTAAGGGACACCAAAATAACTCAGCAATCAAGATGTCATGTTTTAATAAAACAGTTTGAAAATCAAAAGTAATGAAAAAATCCACAATAAAAATGTGAAAATTTAAATAAAAACTGGCTATCATCTCCTTCAGGGTCAGTCTCAGCTACCGAAAGCCCCTTTGCCCAAGGTCACAATCTTCCTGGGGCAGCCAGTGTCTGGTGACTGAGTGAGTACAAAGGAATAGGCACTGAATCCTAAACTATAGTGTTGAGTGAAAAAAGCAAGTTGCAGAAAGACACAAACAGAATGATACCAACTATGTTTAAATTTTTAAATAAATAAATAACAATAGGTATACAAACATATATACAAATATTATAACAAAATTTAAAATAGTGATTAGCTTTCAGGGTTAGAAAAAGGACACAGGAAATTTCTCTGGGTCTCTGTCCCCACAGGCGTGAAGATTTGGAGGCAACTCCAGGGCAAGGGCTTTCAAACCACCACCCACCTCCTGATCCCTCTGGAAGGAAAAGCTGGCCCAGCTGAGGCAGGGGAGTCAAGGAAAAGCCTCTGGACTTGCATGCATCACATTCTTGGCTTTAGATTTTAAGAACATGGGAAAGAATGAACTGTGTCTCAAGATAATCCATTGCACAATGTTTCAGGATGTAGAACACTTACATGTGAACTATCCCAAATGAAGTTGGAGCATCCACATTGAAATTCTTTTGTGTTGTGGCAACGAGGACCTTCAATATGGCAGAGGAGTAAGATGTGGATATCACCTTCCTCCACACAAATACATGAATAACACACCTACATATTGAACAACTCTTACATAACACCTACTGAATGCTGGAAGAAGACCTCAAACTTCCCAAAAGCTGTGCAGCTGACAGGGTCTTGGTGCACTGGTCAGGTGTCAGGCCTGAGCCTCTAAGGTGGGAGAGCTGAGTTCAGAACATAGGACCCCCAGAAACACCCCGGGCCCACATAATATCAAGCAGTGAGAGCTCTCCCAGATATCCATTTCAATGCTAAGACCCAATTCCACTCAACAACCAGCAAGCTCTGGTGCTGGACACTCATGCCAAACACTAGGACGAAAGGAGCACAACAACACGCATTAGAAGAGAAGCTGCCTAAAATCATAATAAGTTCACAGACACCCCCAAACACACCACTGGACATGGTTCTACCCACAAGAAAGACAAGATCCAGCCATATCCACCAGAACACAGGCACCAGTCTGCTCCACCAGGAAACCTACACAACCCACTGAACCAACCTTACCCACTGGGGGCAGACACCAAAAACAATGGGAAATATGAACCTGCAGCCTGTGAAAAGGAGACTCCAAACACAGTAAGGAAAGCAAAATGAGAAGACAGAGAAATATGCAACAGATGAAGGAGAAAGGTAAAAAGCTAACAGACCAAACAAATGAAGAAGACATAGGCAGTCTACCTGAAAAATAATTCAGAGTAATGATGCTAAACATGATTCAAAATCTTGGAAAGAGAATGGAGAAAATACAAGAAACGTTAAGCAAGGACCCAGAAGAACTAAAGAGCAACAAAACAATGATGAACAACACAATAAATGAAATTAAAAATTTTCAAGAAGGAATCAATTGCAGAATAACTGAGACAGAAGAACGGATAAGTGACCTGGAAGATAAAATAGTGGAAATAACTACTGCAGAGCAGAAGAATGGAAAGAATTGAGGACAGTCTCATAGACCTCTGGGACAACATTAAAGGCACCAACATTCGAATTATAGGGGTCCCAGAAGAAGAAGAGAATAAAAAACGGACTGAGAAAATATTTGAGATTATACTTGAAAACTTCCCTAATAGAGGAAAGGAAATAGTAAATTAAGTCCAGGAAGCATAGAGAGTCTCATGCAGGACAAATCCAAGGAGAAACATGCCAAAATACATATTAATCAAACTATCAGAAATTAAATAAAAAGGAAAAATGTTAAAAGCAGCAAGGGAAAAGTAACAAATAACATACAAGGGAATCCCCAAGAGGTTAACCACTGATCTTTCTGAAGAAACTCTGCAAGCAAGAAGTGAGTGGCAGGACATATTTAAGGTGATGAAAGGGAAAAACCTACAACCAAGATTACTCTACCCAACAAGGATCTCATTCAGATCGATGGAGAAATTAAAATGCTTACAGACAAGAAAAAGCTACGAGAATTCAGCACCACCAACCAGCTTTACAAAAAATGCTAACGAAACTTCTCTAGGCAGGAAACACAAGAGAAGGAAAAGATCTACAATAACAAATCCAAAACATTTAAGAAAATGGGAATAGGAATATACATATCAATAATTACCTTAAATGTGAAAGGACTAAATGTTCCAACCAAAAGACATAGACTGGCTGAATGGATACAAAAAAAAAAAAAAAAGATTCGAATATATGCTGTACGAGAGACCCACTTCAAAACTAGGGACACATACAGACTGAAAGTGAGGGGATGGAAAAAGATATTCCATGCAAATGGAAATCTAAAGAAAGTTGCAGTAGCAATTCTCATGACAGACAAAATAGACTTTAAAATAAAGACTATTACAAGAGAAAAAGAAGAACACTACATAATGATCAAGGGATCAATCCAAGAAGAAGGTATAACAATTGTAAGTATTTATGCACCCTATATAGGAGCACATCAATACATAAGGCAAATGCTAACAGCCATAAAAGGGGAAATCAACAGTTACACAATCATAGTAGGAGAATTTAACACCCCACTTTCACCAAGGGACAGATCAATGAAAATGAAAATAAATAAGGAAACACAAGCTTTAAATGACACATTAAACAAAATGGACTTAATTGATATTTATAGGACATTCTATCCAAAAACAACAGAATACACTTTCTTTCCAAGTGCCCATGGAACGTTCTCTAGGATAGATCATATCTTGGGTCACAAATCAAGTCTCTGTAAATTTAAGAAAATTGAAATCGTATCAAGTATCTTTTCTGACTACAATGCTATGAGACTAGATATCAATTACAGGAAAAAAAATTGTAAAGAAAACAAACACATGGAGACTAAAATATACACTACTAAACAACGAAGAGATCACTGAAGAAATCAAAGAAGAAATAAAAAAATACCTAGAAACAAATGACAATTAATATATGACCCAAAACCTACAGGATGCAGCAAAAGCAGTTCTAAGAGGGAAGTTTATAGCAATACAATCCTACATCAAGAAACAAGAAAAATCTCGAATAAACAACCTAACCTTACACCTAAAGCAATTAGAGAAAGAAGAACAAAAAAAAAAAACCCCAAAGTTAGCAGAAGGAAAGAAATCATAAAGATCAGATCAGAAATAAATGAAAAAAAAATGAAGGAAGTGATAGCAAAGATCAATAAAACTAAAAGCTGGTTCTTTGAGAAGATAAAATTGATAAACCATTAGCCAGACTCATCAGGAGAAAAAGGGAGAAGACTCAAATCAACAGAATTAGAAATGAAAAAGGAGACGTAACAACTGACACGGCAGAAAAACAAAGGATCAGACAGACTACTACAAGCAACTCTATGCCAATAAAATGGACAACTTGGAAGAAATGGACAAATTCTTAGAAAAGTACAACCTTCCAAGACTGAACCAGTAAGAAATAGATAATATGAAAAGACCAATCAGAGGCATTGAAATTGAAACTGATAAAAAATCTTCCAACAAACAAAAACACAGGAACAGATGGCTTCATAGGCAGATTCTATCAAACATTTAGAGAAGAGCTAACACCTATCCTGCGCAAACTCTTCCAAAGTAAAGCAGAGGGAGGAACATTCCCAAACTCATTCTACAAGGCAAGCATCATCCTGATACCAAAACCAGACAAAGATGTCACAAGAAAAGAAAACTACAGACCAATATCACTGATGAACATAGATGAAAAAATTCCCAAGAAAATACTAGCAAACAGAATCCAGCACATTAAAAGGATCATAAACCATGATTAAGTGCATCCAAGAACGCAAGGATTCTTCAATATGTGCAAATCAATCAATGTGATATACCATATTAACAAATTGAAGGATAAAAACCATATGGCACTCTCAGTAGATGCAGAAAAAGCTTTTGAAAAGTTTCAATGCCTATTTATGATAAAAACTCTACAGAAAGTAGGCATAGAGGTAAATTTCTTCAACAAAATAAAGGCCAGATATGACAAACTCACAGCCAACATCATCCTCAATGGTGAAAACCTGAAACCATTTCCACTAAGATCAGGACTGAGACAAGGTTGCTCACTCTGACCACTATTATTCAACATAGTTTTAGAAGTTTTAGCCACAGCAATCAGAAAAGAAAAAGAAATAAAAGGAATCCAAATTGGAAAAGAAGAAGCAAAACTGTCACTGTTTGAAGATAACATGATACTATACATAGAGAATCCTAAAGATGCTCCCAGAAAACTCTAGAGCTAGTCAATGAATTTGTTAAAGTAGCAGAAAAACAAAATTAATTCACAGAAGTCTCTTGCATTTCTATACACTAATGATGAAAAATCTGAAAGACAAATTAAGGAAACCCTTCCATTTACCATTGCAACAAAAAGAATAAAATACCTAGTAATAAACCTACGTAAGGAAACAAAAGACCTGTATGCCAAAAACTATAAGACACTGAGGAAAGAAATTAAGGATGATACCAACAGATGGAGAGATATACCATGTTCTTGGATAGGAAGAATCAACACTGTGAAAATGACTATACTACCCAAAGCAATCTACAGATTCAATGCAATCTCTATCAAACTACCAATGGCATTTTTCACAGAGCTAGAACAAAAAATTTCACAATTTGCATGGAAACACAAAGACCCTGAATAGCGAAAGCAATCTTGAGAAAGAAAAAATCGGAGCTGGAGAAATCAGCCTCCCTGACTTTATACTACAAAGCTACAGTAATCAATACAGTGTGGTACTGGGACAAAAACAGAAATATAGGTCAATGCAACAGGAGAGAAAGCCCAGAGATAAACCCAGGCACATATGGTCAACTTATCTTTGGTAAAGTTGGCAAGAATATACAATGGAGAAAAGACAGCCTCATCAATAAGTGGTGCTGGGAAAACTGGACAGCTACATGTAAAAGAATGAAATTAGAACACTCCCTAACACCATACACAAAAAGAAACTTAAAATGGATTCAACACCTTAATGTAAGGCCAGAAACTATAAACCTCTTAGAGGAAAACATAGGCAGAACAGTTTATGACATAAATCACAGCAAGATTCTTTTTGACCCACTTCCTAGAGAAATGGAAATAAAGACAAAACTAAACAAATGGTACCTAATGAAACGTAAGAGTTTTTGCACAGCAAAGGAAACAATAAACAAGACAAAAAGTCAGCCCTCAGAATGGGAGAAAATATTTGCAAACAAAGCAACTGACAAAGGATTAATCTCCAAAATATACAAGCAGCTCATGCAGCTCAATATCAGAAAAACAAACAACCCAATCCAAAAGTGGGAAGAAGATCTAAATAGACATTTCTCCAAAGAAGATATACAAATTGCCAACAAACACATGAAAGGATTCTCAACTTCACTACTCATTAGAGAAATGCAAATCAAAAGTACAGTGAGGTATCACCTCACACTGGTCAGAATGGCCATCATCAAAAAATCTACAAACAATAAATGCTGGAGAAGTGTGGAGAAAAGGGAACCCTCTTCACTGTTGGTGGGAATGTAAATTGGTACAGACACTATGGAGAACAGTATGGAGGTTCCTTAAAAAACTAAAAATAGAACTACCATACGACCCAGCAATCCCACTACTGGGCATATACCCTGAGAAAACCATAATTCAAAAAGAGTCATGTACCACAGTATTCACTGCAGCACTATTTACAATAGCCAGGACATGGAAGCAACCTAAGTGTCCATTGACAGATGAATGGATAAAGAAGGTGTGGCACATATATACAATGGAATATTACTCAGCCATAAAAAGAAACAAAATTGAACTCTTTGTAGTGAGTTGGATAGACCTAGAGTCTCTCATACACAGTGAAGTAAAGCCAGAAAGAGAAAAACAAATACCATATGCTAACACATATATGTGGAATCTAAAAAAAAAAAAGTTCTGAAGAACCTAGGGGCAGGACAGCAATAAATACACAGATGTAGATAGTGGACTTGAGGACACAGGGAGGGGGAAGGATAAGCTGGGTTGAAGTGAGGCAATAGCATTGATATATACACTACCAAATGTAAAATAGATAGCTAGTGGGAAGCAGCCGCATAGCACAGGGAGATCAGCTTGATGCTTTGTGACCACCTAAAGAGATGGGATATGGAGTGTTGGAGTGAGATGCAAGACGGAGGGGATATGGGGATATATGTATACATATAGCTGATTCACTTTGTTATACAGCAGAAACTAACAGAAAAATGTAAACAAATATACTCTAATAAAGATGTTAAGAAAAAAAAGGAAAAGGACACAATATGGAGTGGTAAACCCTTAGGAGGCTTAAAAGTTATTGATGATTCTTGACCTCTTGATTTAGGTAGTTTGTTTGTCTTAGGGTTGGTTTTTTTTAACATATATATTAAACTAACATAGATAGGTAGATAGATGATACATAGATAAGCATTATGAATGACTTCATAACTAAACATCTAGAAAAATATGCATGATTCAATCCTATTTAGATTGAAATATTTTAAATATATAATACAAAAAAATGCATGCATATACAAATATACATAGAAAACATTTTTCCTTCTTCTTTGAGTCTTTTAAGGCATCTGGCTCCCCAGTTTTTAAATTAATGTCTCAAAATTTTAATGATTATTGCTTTTAATAATCACTAATATAATGGTACATTTTTACAATTCTATTATCTAAAGGTATACTTCCACTGGTTAGACATAACTTGAGAAATATTAAACCAAAACCCTAAGTCCATACAGAAACTGCAGAAAAACACATTCCCTTTGTTTCCCCGGGCTTGAACATAAAGGACAAAAACTTAACATTGTCAAATTGTTTATATGCTTCAAATAGATGAGTAAAAAACTCAAACCTCATTCCTTTCTCTCCAATCAGTTAAATGTGCTCTTGGCATAATAAGCTTTTGATATCTATGGGATACAAGACCGTTGATTAGATATTTTTCAGGTTATTCCGGCTTTTTTATTCACTCCCATTTACACATTTTGACGTGATGTGAGGTAACAAAAGTGGGTCTTGACAATCTATTCTCCAAATCAAACATGAGTGAGTGAATTTAAAAAGAAAACATTCTTTAGGAATTTCTATTACATCAGATTGCCGTACTCCTTTCATTGTACTTAAACTGTATTCAGGGTTACAGAGGCAAGACGACGTTCCAGACCAACCTGATGTACAGGCTTCTTTGAAATTCTCTGGGAAGAAGAGGTGCGTTGGAGTGGGCCAGGTGTCATTTTTGTAGCCAAATACCATAATTCCTAAGTAGGTATTATGAGGGCTGCTCATGTGACATTGAAGCAACAGGTCAGGCTAGTCAATTCTGAGAAAAGTCTGTTCACAGGGTAATGTCATTATGACCTAGTCAGTACCTGAATCAGGTAAATGCAACAGTACTGTAGGAAAGGCCAACACAGTGAAAGCTCTGCAACAGCCACAACTTTGTTTAATGGTCCTCTAACTTCTTCCTGCATCTGTTTTCCACCTGGTGTTGTCTCTCTGTCACAGATATATCTTAGTGTCATTATGCTCTCCCTCTCCTCTTCCCACTATCCAAACCTTTTTTCAGACAGTTGTCCTTTTGGAAAGAATCAGAAAAGTAAAATCACACTGATATATGTAACTGAAATAATGTATTAACTATTTATAATAAAAGAATCTTTCTAACACAACCTCTATCACATGGCATAAGAACTTATCTAGAGTTTTTTGTTTATTTTCTGTTTCACTCCAGTAGAGTATAAGCTTCATGAGATCAGAGACTTTATTTTTCTAATTAATTGTGGAATCTCCAGGGAGCCTATGACATAACACTATGTAACTCCCTCAACAAAAATGCTCAACAATCACATCTGATGTTGATGGAGGTGAAGCTATCGGTGCACTTTAGTAAAACCAGCCTAAAGAGGTACCTGTCATCCAGGCAAATGAAAAGCCACCTTCCATTGTCTGCACACCCACCATCCTGTGATTTCTTCTTTCCTAAAAGTCCATATCTCTTCTCTCCAGGATTTGATTAGCTAAAGAGCATCATCTCTTCTTGTCTGAACTAATAAAACAGAGCTGAAATTTTCCAGCTTGTGATCTCACTTATTTTGTTATATTTGTAACTCTGATTTAATTAATTTCTCATAGGTGTGGGTAGAGTTCCTTTATCTAGGGAATATATCAGTGTAGTACATAAGGACATATTGAGATTTAAAAATTGCCGAGGCAGAGCAGACTCAGAAGATAGATTAGGGAATCTACTAATAATTGCTAGTAGTTTTCACAATTCTTCAGAAAGTTAACACTATTGTACTAAGTTAGATTCTTTGGAACACTGGATCTACAAATTAATCTTAAAGAATGCATGTGATCTCTTGCCAAACTCTTGAAATAATAGCTTAGTTGAAATTTTAAGCATCATTTTGAGAATGTTTCTATTGATTAAAAATACCTGCAGTTTCTCTTTTTTCTTTCATTTTGAATGCAAACTCTATTCTAAGGTCTTTCATCAACTGTGTTATCTTTTGAAAAACTCTTCTTTATTTTTTCTTCCAGTTTTATTGAGATATAATTGACATACAGCACGGTATAAGCTTAAGGTGTAGAGCATAATGATTTGACTTACATAGATCATGAAATGATTACCACAACAAGTTTAGTAAATATCCATCATCTCATATAGATACAAAATTAAAGCAAGAGAAAAAATTTCCTTGATTTGAAAATACTTAGGATTTGCTTGTTTAAAAACTTTCATGTATAACATAAAGCAGTATTAATTATATTTATCATGTTGTGCATTACATCGCTAGTACTTATTTATCCTATAACTGGAAGTTTGTAAATTTTGACTACCTTCTTCTAATTCCCGCCCCCCGACCCCACCCTTGTCTCTGGTACTAACAATCTGATCTATTCTTCTATGAGTTGGATTGTTTTTGAAGTATAATTGACCTACAACTATGTTAGTTCTTCATAACATAGCATAGTGAGTTGCTATTTCCATACATTTGAAAATGGTAATCATAATACATCTAGTTACTATCTGTTACCAAATAAAGATATTACATAATTATTGAGTATATTTCCCACACTGTAACTTTCATACCTGTGACTCATTTATTTTGTAATTGAAAGTTTTGCCTCTTATTCTCCTTCACCTACTTACCTCCTTCCTCCAAATCCCTCCCCTTTGGCAACTATCTGTTTAGTCTCTGTAGCAATGACTCTGCTTATTTTTAGTTATATACGTTCATTAGTTCTGTTTTTTAGATTCCATGTATGAGTGAAATCACACAGTATGTGTCTTTCTCTGTCTGACTTATGTCAGCTATCATAATACTGGTCCATCCAGTATTGTGTCAGCTAGCATAATACTGATCCATCCAGTTCTAGGTCCATCCATGTTGCCACAAATGGCAAGATAACATATTTTATGGCTGAGAAATATTTAATTATATATATATATATATATGTGCATATATATACCAAATCTTCATTATCTATTTATCTATCCATAGACACTTAGGTTGCTTCCACATCTTGACTATTGTAAAACAAAAAATGCTGCAGTGAACATAGGAGCGCATATATCTTTTGTTTTGTTTTGTTTTTTGTTTTTCGCATATATCTTTTTGAACTAGTGTTTTCACTTTCTTCAGATAAATACCCAGGAGTGGAATTGCCAGATCCTATGGTAGTTCTATTTTTAATTTTTTTGAGGAATCTCCATAATGTTTTCCATAGTGGCTGCACCAATTTACATTCCCACCAACAGGGCACAAGTGTTCCCTTTTCTCCATATCCTCGCCAGCACTTGTTATTAGTTGTTGTTTTAATAATAGACATTCTTACAGGTGTAAGGTGATATCTCACTATGGTTTTGATTTGCATTTCCCTAATGATTAGTGATTTTGAGTATTTTTCCATGTGTCTGATGGCCGTTTGTATGTCTTCTTAAGAAAAAAGTCTCTTGAGGTCTTCTGCCCATTTAGTAATCAGGTTATTTGTTTATTTGATGTTGAGTTGTATGAGCTCTTTTTTTTTTGGATATTAATCCCTTCTCTGATACATCATTTGTAAATATATTCTCCCATTAAGTAAGTGGCCTTTTCATTTTGTTGATAGTTTCTTCTGCTGTGCAAAAGCTTTTTAGTTTGATGCAGTCCTATTTGTTTATTTTTGCTTTTGTTTCCTTTGCCTGAGGAGACATACCCAAAAAAATATTGCTAAGACCACTGTCAAAGAGCCCACTACCTAAGTTTTCTTCTAGCAGTTTTATAATTTTAGGTCTTATCAGTCTTCAATCAATTAAAGACCTAATTAAAAAATTAAGTCTTTAATCAATTTGGACTTTATTTTTGTATATGGTGTGGGCAATACTCCAGTCTGATTCTTTTGCATGTAGCTGTCCACTTTTCCCAACATCATTTATTGCAGAGGCTGTTTGTTCTCCATTTTATATCCTTTCCTCCACTGTAGATTAACTGCCCATATGAGTGTGGGTTCATTTCTGTAGATTGCAAAAGTTGTATTCTGCAACTTTACCAAATTCATTGATGAGTTCTAGTAGTTTTTGGTGGCATATTTATGATTTGTATGTACAGTGTCATGTCATCTGTAAATGGTGACAATTTTACTTCTTTCTTTCTAATTTGGATTCTTTTTCTTTCTTTTTTTGTCCAACTGCTGTGGTTAGCACTTCCAATACTATGTTGAATAAAAGTGATGAAAGTAGGCACCCTTATTCCTGTTCTTAGAGGAAATGATTTCAGCTATTTATCATTGAGTAAGACATTAGCTGTGGGCTTGTCATATATTGTCTTTATTATGTAGAGGTAAATTTTCTCTACACCCACTTTGTGGAGAGTTTTTATCATACATGGATATTAAATTTTATCAAAAGCTTTTGTGCATCTATTGAGATGATCATATGATTTTTATTCTTCAATTTGTTCATGTAGTGTATCACACTGATTTGTGGATAATGAACCATTCTTGCACCCTGTCATAAATCCCTCTTAATCATGGTGTATAATCTTCCTAAAGTATTGTTGAATTCAGCTTGCTAAGATTTCATTGAGGATTTTAGCATCTATTTTTATTAGAGATATTGGCCGGTACATTTTTTTGTTTGTTTGTTTGTTTGTTTTGTTTTGTTTTGCAATATACGGGCCTCTCACTGTTGTGGCCTCTCCCGTTGTGGAGCACAGGCTCCGGACGTGCAGGCTCCAGATGCACAGGCTCTGTGGCCATACCTCATGGGCCCAGCCACTCCACGGCATGTGGGATCTTCCCGGACCGGGGCACGAACCCGTGTCCCCTCAATGGCAGGCAGACTCTCAACCACTGCACCACCAGGGAAGCCCTTGGTCGGTACTTTTAATTTTTGGTGGTATCTTTGTCTTATCTTGGTATCAGGGTGACATTGTCCTTGTAAAATGAGTTTGGAAGTATTCCTTTCTCTTCAACTTTTTGGAATAGTTTGAGAAGACTAGGTGTTAACTTCTCAAATGTTTTGTAGAATTCAACTGTGAAGTTATCTGGGTGGACTTTTGTTAGTTGGAGCTTTTTTTATTACTGTTTCTATTTCATTACTGGTAATTGGTCTGTTCATAGTGCTTATTTCTTCCTGATTCAGTCTTGGGAGATTGAACATTTCTAGGAATTTGTCCATATCTTCTATGTTGTCCATTTTATTGGAGTATAGTTGTTTGTAGTAAACTCATGATCCTTTGTACTTCTGTGGTATTGGTTTTAAATTCTCCTTTTTCATTTCTGATGTTATTGATGTGGACACTTTTCTTCTTGTTTGAAAGTTAAAGTTTTATGAACTTTGTCTATCTTTTCAAAGAATCAGCTCTTAATTTCATTGATTTGTTTCTATTTTTTTAGTGTCTATCTCATTTATTTCTGCTCTGATTTTTATGATTTCTTTCCTTCTACTAACTTTGGGTTTTGCTTGTTCTTCTTTCTCTAGTTGCTTTATGTGTAAGGTTAGGTTGTTTATTGAAATTTTCCTTGTTTCCTGAGGTAGGCTTGTATTGGTTAAACTTCCCTTTGATAATAACTTTTTCCATGCCCTATAGATTTTAGATTGTTGTATTTTCATTTTTATTTATCTCCAGATATTATTGGATTTCCTCTTTGATTTCTTCAGTACCCATTGGTGTTAGTAGCATATTTTTTAGCCTAATGTGTTTGTGCTTTTTCCCAGTTTTTTTCTTGTAGTTGATTTCTAGTCTCATAGTGTTGTAGTTGGAAAAGATGCTTGACATAATCTATACTAGTAAATTTATTGAGACTTGTTTTGTGGCCTAGTATGTGATGTATTCTGGAGACTATTCCATGAGCACTTTAGAAGAATGTGTATTCTGCCGCTTTGGTATGGAATGTTCTATATATACATATTAAGTCCATCTGTTCTAACATGTCTTTTAAGTCCAGTGTTTCCTTACTGATTTTCTGTCTGGATGATCTGTTCATTAATGTTAATGGGGTGTTAAATTTCCCACTATTATTGTGTCGTTGTCAATTTCTCCCTTTATGTCTGTTAATATTTGCTCTATGCATTTAGTTGTTCCTTTACTGAGTATGTATATATTTACAATTGTTATATCTATTTCTTGGGTTGATCCCTTTATCATTATGTAAAATCCTTCTTTGTTTCTTGTTACGTCTTTGTTTTAAGGTCTACTTTTTTCTAAGTATTGCTACCTTGGCTTTCTTTCCATTTGCACTGAATATCTTTTTCCTTCTCCTCATGTTCAGTCAGTATTTGTCTTTAGATCTGAAGTGAGTTTATTTTAGGTTATATATATATATATATATACACACACACACACACACACACACACACACACACATATATATATATGACATTATTTTGTAAATATTCAGCCACTCTATGTCTTTTGTTTGGAGCAGTTAATCCACTCACATTTAAGTAATTATTGACAGGTAGGTACTTATTGCCACTTTGTTAATTGTCTTTGGGTTCTTTTTGTAATTCTTTTTGTTCTTTTCTTCTACTTTTGCTCTCTTCCCTTGTGATTTGATGACTATCTTTAGTTATGTTTAGTTATGTTTGAATTTCTTTCTCTTTTGTGTGTGTATTTATTATAGATTTTTGGTTTGTAGTTACCGTGAGGTTTATATGTAGCAATATAAATTTTATATATAATATAATTATTTAAAGTTGATGATCTCTTATGTTAGAAAACATTTTAACATACTGAATTTTTACTCCATGCCTCTTTATGTTTACTGTATTTAACATCATATTTTACATTTTTTTGTTTTGTGTATCCTTTAACTGCTTATTTTGGATATAGTTGATTTTACATCTTTAACCTTTCTACTAGCATTATAAGTGGTTTATCCACTACATTTACTATATATTTATCTTTACCAATGAGATTTTTCCTTTCATAATTTTCATATTTTTAGTTGTTGCCTTTATTTATCTGCTTAAAGAAGTTCCTTTAGCATTTGTTGTAAAGCTTGTTTAATGGTGCTGAACTCTTTAGTTTTTGCTGGTCTGTAAAACTTTTGATCTCTCTTTCAAGTTTGAATGGTAGCCTTGCCAGGTAGAGTATTCTTGGTTATAAGTTTTAACTTTTATCACTTAAAATATATTGTGCCACTCCTCTGTCCTACAGAGGTTCTACTGAAAACTTAGATGATAGCTTTATACAGTTCCCTTATAAATAACTTATTGCTTTATCATTGCTACTTTTAATATTCCCTCTTTGTCTTTAATTTTTACCATCTTAATTACAATGTGTCTTGGTGTGGTCCTCTTTGGGTTGATCCTTTTTGGGACTCTCTGTGATTCCTGGACCTGGATGTCCATTTTCTTTTCAACATTAGAAAAGTTTTCAGCTATATGTCTTCAAATCTGTTCTCTGCCCCTTCTCCTCCTCTCCTCCTCTGGGACCCTAATAATGCAAATGTTAGTATGCTTGATTTTGTCCCAGAGTTCTCTTAATCTGTCCTCATTTCTTTTATTCCTTTTTCTATTCTACTTCAGAAATTCCACTACTCTGTCTTCCTGCTCACTGATCTATTCCCTTGTACCATCTAATCTACTGTTGATTCCTTCTAGTGTATTTTTAATTTCATCTATTGTATTCTTCAGCTTTGTTGGTTCTTTACATTTTCTAATTATTTGTTAAGAACTACTAACTTCTTACTCTGTTTGTCTTTTCTTCTCCGGAGCTCTTTGTGCATCTTTATGATTATTACTTTAAAATCTTTATCATGTAGGTAGCTTATATCCACTTCACTTAGTTCTTCTGGTGTTTTATTTTGCTCCTTCACTCTGTCACCTCATTTTGCCTAATTTTCTATTTCTATATATTTGGTAGGTTGGTTACATTTCCCGATCTTAGAGAAGTGGCCTTTTGTGGGAGAAGTCCTATGCATCCCAACATCACACTCTCCTTTGGTCACTAGAGCTATATGTTTTAGAGTTTCCCTCTATGTAGGCTGTGTTGGTCAATCTGTTGTGACATGCTGACTATGGTGGCTACCTTGGTAGGCATCCTGGCCCCCAGTCCAGATGGTTGACAGGCTCACCTTGTGCTGAAGCTGCTGGCCCATTGGTGGGTGGAGCCAGATGATAAGGCTGCTGACTATAGATTCCCAGGGGATCCTGGATCTAATGCTGTTCCTCTGCTTGGCAGAGTGGGTCTTAGGGTAGCTGGCTGTAGTTCCAAGAGTCCCAGAGCTTTTGTCAGCCACCTGGTGGACGAGGCTGTGGCCCAAGTGGGGTCCTGGGGTTGATGTTAGCCTGCTGGTGCATGGGGCCAGCTGTTGACATGGCTGGCTGAGGGGCCGAAGACATCCCAGGTCTGGTGTTGGCCTGCTGGTGGGCTGGGCAAGGCCTTGGGGGATGTGGAGTTGATGTCAGCATGCTGGTGGATGCGGCTGGGTCTCAGAATATCCTAGGGCTTGTGCCCACCCACTAGAGGATGGACTGGGTCCTGGGGCTAGTACCAGCGCACTAGTGGATGGATCCATGTTCCAGAGTCTCTGACTGCAGGGCCCTGGGGGTTCCAGAGCTGGTGTTGGCTTGTAGGTGCACTGGGCCAGAGCTCAGGTGGTCCTAGGGCTGGTGCACACCTGCTGGATGTAGCTGTTTCCAGGTCTAGTGCCAGCTCACTGGTGGGTGAAGCCAGGTCCTCGGGGGTCTATGGTTATACATATCAGGGGTCCTGCACCTGGTGTTGGCCCACTGGTGGGCTGGGCTGGATACTAAGCCCTTTAGTGGGCTTAGAGTGCAGGGTGGCTTGGGGTTCATGGGTACCTAGGGTAGCTGGTTTCTTGTGGGCTGGGTCCTGGCCCAGCCAGTCACTTGGCCTGTGGCATACCAGGACTGCTGCTTTCAGGATGGTAGGTGAACTCAGGTCCAGGTGCTAATAAGCTAGAAGGAGGATTCTAAAATTGTGCTTGCCAGCACCATTATCCTCACAATAGACCATTCTCCCCAAAATCGCTGCCAACAATGTCTACGTTCCCAGAGTGAGTTCTGGTTGCTTTCTGCCTCTCCAGGAGACTCTTTTACCCAGGCCGCTTTCAGATTACTATTTCTGCTCTCAGTCTCAGAATGTGTGGGATTGTGTGTGTACCCTTAAAGAGTAGTCTCTATTTCCCACAGCCCTCTGACTCTCCCCCAAATAAGCCCCACTGGTTTTCAAAGTCAAACATTCTGGAGGTTCATCTGGTGCAGGAGCCCTGGACTGGGGAAGCTGATGTAGGGCTCACACCCCTTCATTTTGAGGGGACCTCTGCATTTGTAATTATCCTCCCATTTGAGGGTCACCTATGCAGGGGTATAGTGCTTGACTATTCCAGGGTATCAAGATAAAGTATTATATTATAATTTTTCCTGCATAAGCTATTATAGTTTTGAGATTTAAATTATCCCCTGTGTAATGCTGTCTCTCAAATTTTAAGACCTGACCTTCCTACAATCTCAAGGTCTCCATCTGCATTTGGAACACTATATCACTGAATATTTCCACTTGGTTTTCTACCTCCTCTTCAAAGCAAAAATGCTAACTAAAAATGTAATAGTAATCTTTACAGAGGACAGAGAGCCCTGGAGCAAGATTTGGAAATGGGAAGTAGATGTTTTCCTGGGGTTCCTTTCCTAATTTACATTCTCAGGAGATGTTTTACAGAGACTGCTGGAAAAATTGGCACTGCATGGTACCCTCAGCTTGATCCATATCTGAAACTTGGTCCTACTTTCATAGTGAGATTAGAAGTCACAAAGCAAGCAAGCAAGCAACCAAACAACAATAACAACAAAAACTTTAGAGGAGATCAAGATGGCAGAGTACGAGAATGCTGAGCTTACCTCCACACAGGAACACAGCAAAAATACATCTACATGTGGAATAATTCTCACAGAAATCAAACTGGAGACTGGCAAAAAGATTCTTCCACAACCAAGGCTGTAAAGAAGACCACACAGATCTGAGCAGAAAGGAAGGAGAAGTGATCAGGTTGGGACCCATGGCCCAGGGAGAGGACATGGAAGAGGAGGTGGATATCATGGGCTCAGAGTATCTCCCTGGGGAGTGAGGGGTTCTAGCCACATACTGGGCACGCAGCCTCAGGGTCTGACACTGGGAAGATGAGTTCCCTTATCTGGTATAAAATCTGATGGAACTTACAGGAGGGCTGTAAGAAACTGAGACTCGCCTTCTGAAGAAAATGCGCACACACTTGCTTACTATAAGAAAGAGTCAAAGGAAGCAGGTTGAAACTTGGACTCTGGTTGGTTTCCCACAACCACCCCAGCATGCACCCCAGCCCATGGCAAATGCCTGCTCTGGTTCCTCTAGCTTCAGGCACTAGGGTAAAGGCTGCCATTTACAAGAAGAGTATGCACTTTGAGAGGAAGGAGCCAGCATGGACCTGGCACTACTTCTGTAGGATGAGGACAGCCATTGCCAGTACTTGTGGAGGTGGCAGATTGGGAGCTGCTGGAGCTCTGACTGTCATGCTAAGAACATCCCAACAGGTGCCTCAGCTTGTGCTGAGCACCCGCTCTATCCACTCTAGCTCCAGCACAGCTCACCAATAAGGTTAAGGCTGCCATTGCCAAGGAGAGTGCACACTTGAAGGGGACAGAGCCAGGTCAGACCTGTCATTGCATCTAAATATGGCAAAGGCCACATTGCTGGCACTCATGGAGGTGGTGGATCAGGAGCTGTCTGGAGCTCTAAATTGCATGCTGGGACTGTCCCACTGCATGTTCCAGCCAACAGTTGCTCCAGCCCTGCTTCCCTCTGGGGCAAAGGTGCCATTGCCAGGAGTGGGAGAGAGATACTTAGAGGGGAAAAAAACTAGCTCAGACCCAAATCTCAGGTCTTCTGCTCCAGCACCATGGGACTTAATCCTACTACTGAGAAGGTGATGATAGCCACTGAGCATAGGAGAAGCTCCAGCTCACACCTGACTCTAGATCTAAATCCCCATCTCCAGCTCTACTTCACACCAAGGTGATAGCTTCCAGCACACCTTAGTGGAACACATGACCCATGCTCATTTCAAATCTAGCTCCCCTACAAAAGCCACTGGGCACAAGCATACTGCATAGGAACACTCCCACACAAGGACACTCTTCAAGACCAGGATAGGTAGCTGTTTCACCTAATTTTATAGAGACAGAGAAAGTTAAGCAAGATGAGAAGGCAGAGGGATTTGTTTCAAATGAAGAACAAGGAAAAAACAGCTAATGAAATGAGATAAATAATTTATCAGATACAGAGTTCAAAGCATTAGTAATAAAATGCTAATTGAACTTGGGAAAAGAATAGATGCACACAGTGAGATTTTAACAATGAACTAGAAAATACTTTTTTTTAAAAAAAGTCAGAGCAGAAGACTACAATAACTGAAATTAAAAATACACTAGAAGGAATTAACAGCTGATTAGTCAATGTAGAAGAATTCATATGTGATCTGGAAGATAGAATAATGGAAATCACCCAATCAGAACAGCAAAAAGAAAAACAAATTTTAAAAATGAAGACATTTAAACCTGCTGTATAAAAAATAAAATTCAAAAAAAAATGAAGACATTTAAGGGACCTCTGGGACAACATTTAGCATATTAATATTCACATTATAGGGGATCTCAGAAGGAGAAGAGAGTGAAGGAAAAAGGTTGAAATGTATTTGATGAAATTGTGGATGAAAAGTTCCTATACCTGAAAAAGAAAACAGATACCCATGTACAGGAAACACAGTTACAAACAAGATGAACACAGACTCACATCAAAATATATAATTAAAATGACAAAATTTGAAGAAAAAGAGATAATTCTAAAGGCAGCAAGAGAAAAACAGAGTCACATACAAGGGAACCCCCAAAAGTCTATCAGCTGATTTTTCAGGAGAAATTTTGCATACCAGAAGGGAATAACATGATATATTTAAAGTCCCCAAAGGGAAAAACCTAAAACCTAGGATCCTCTACCCAGAAAGGTTATCATTAGAACTGAAAGAGAGATAAAGAACTTCTCAGATAAGCAAAAACTAAAATGGTCCATCAATACTAAATCAACCCTAAGGGTCTTTTCTAGGTGGAAAAAAAAATGGCTACAACAAGAATTAAAAAATTTTAGGGAAAGACAAATCTCACTAGTAAAAGCAAATACATAGTAAAAGCCATGGATCAAACACTTAAATAAGCAAGTATGAATATTAAGAGACAAAAAATTGTAAAAGCAACTATAACTACAATAAACATTTAAGGGATGAACATGAAGATGCAAAATATAACATCAAAAACACAAAACATGGGGGAGGGGAATAAAACATGTAGGTCTTTTAGAATGTGTTTGAACTTAAATGACTATCAGTTTTAAAGAAGTAGATATAGTTATAGGTCAATGTATTTGAAACCCATGGTAACCACAAATCAAAAACTTTGAGAGAAATACTAGAGAGAAATAAAAATATACACTAGAGAGAAATAAAAATATAAACATACCAGTAAAGAAAATCATCTAACCACAAAGGAAGAAATGAAAAGAAGAACAGAACAGAGAACTACAAAAACAGCAAGAAAACAAGTAACAAAAGGGCAATAAATCATAC